>NC_053035.3:293326681-295826681 GCF_002575655.3 Aegilops tauschii subsp. strangulata
CAAACCAACACAAAAGTACTTCAAAGAGTGCCCCAAAGTTTCTACCGGAGAGTCAAGACGAAAACGAGTGCCAACCCCTATGCATAAGTTCATTGAACCCGCAAGTTGATCACCAAAACATACATCAAGTAGATCACGTGAATATCCCATTGTCACCACAGATAAGCACATGCAAGACATACATCAAGTGTTCTCAAATCCTTAAAGACTCAATCCGATAAGATAACTTCAAAGGGAAAACTCAATCCATTACAAGAGAGTAGAGGGGGAGAAACATCATAAGATCCAACCATAATAGCAAAGCTCGCGATACATCAAGATCGTGCCAAATCAAGAACATGAGAGAGAGAGAGAGATCAAACACATAGCTACTGGTACATACCCTCAGCCCCGAGGGTGAAATACTCCCCCTCGTCATGGAGAGCGTCGGGATGATGAAGATGGCCACCGGTGAGGGATCCCCCCTCCGGCAGGGTGCCGGAAAAGGTTCCCGATTGGTTTTTGGTGGCTACAGAGGCTTGCGGCATCAGAACTCCCGATCTAGGTTTCTTTCTGGGGGTTTCTGTATTTATAAGAATTTTTGGCATTGGTTTCACGTCAGGGGGGGTCTCCGAGTCGTCCACGAGGCAGGGGGCGCGCCCTCCACCCTCGTGGACGGCTCGGGACTCTTCCGGCCCAACTCTTTTACTCCGGGGGCTTCTTTTGGTCCATAAAAAATCGTCAAAAATTGGCACGTTAATTGGACTCCGTTTGGTATTCCTTTTCTGTAGAACTCAAAAACAAGGAAAAAACAGAAACTGGCACTGGGCTCTAGGTTAATAGGTTAGTCCCAAAAATCATATAAAATAGCATATAAATGCATATAAAACATCTATGATGGATAATATAATAGCATGAATACTTCATAAATTATAGATACGTTGGAGACGTATCAGCATCCCCAAGCTTAATTCCTGCTCGTCCTCGAGTAGGTAAATGATAAAAGAAATAATTTATGAAGTGTGAATGCTAGCAGGTGCACAAGTTTATTCAATGATAATTTCAATCACCTTTTCTAGCATCATTATATCATAACAGTAGCTGTCACGACCGGTTTTTCAATAAAATTAATTATTGAGAGACCAATCCCTTTTACGGACCAGTAAGGAAGAATTCCTTCTCACTGGTAGACAATATCTTGGTCACAGAAGAAAAATACCAGGAGTACTAAATATAATACAAGGTTGAGCGGAGACTGCCCAACAATTTATTACATGCACGCCGACAAACAAGACGGCGGATAGGGTGGCATAACTACTAACTCACGATAATAACGGTGGTGGAAATATCACCGCGAAGCGAGTGATATGACTCCTGAAGACTACAGCTCATCGAGCGTCGGAGTGAGGCTCGAGGAGACTTATTGCGGGTGGCGGAAGCGTATATAATACAAGTGACCAATATCCGGGATCGCGCAGGACTGACTGGGACTCCTCTAGCCGTCGGACGCGCTATCAAACTCTTCATCCAAGACATCGCCTTCGTCAACATCTGGCCAAATCAACAAGCCAGGTGAGTACTATGAAAGTACTCGCAAGACAGTTTGGACATAAGATATAACAAATGTAAACACGAAGCATATGAACAAGTTAACCAGTGCGTTCAGACATAGAGATAATAAATACTGGGTGCCAAGCGAGGGTCTGAATGACTCCTCGAGCGAAAACTGCAAGAATAGTAATACGGGTGCCAAACGAGTGTCTGACTGACTCCTCGAGCGGAAACTGCAAGAATAGTAATACGGGTGCCAAACGAGTGTCTGAATGACTCCTCGAGAGGAAACTGCAGAATAATAATACTGGTGCCAAACGAGTGTCTGAAAGACTCCTCGAGAGGAAACTACGAGAATAATAGTACTGGTGCCAAACGAGTGTCTGAAAGACTCCTCGAGAGGAAAATGCAGAATAATAATGCCACAGTCGGGCGTCAGGGCGACACCACATAAATGGCTTTTAACTGAAATACAGGCAGTGCGTGCCACAGTCGGACGTCAGAGCGACATCACATAAAGGGCTTATATTTAATGTAAGAAAACAAACAAAATACGCCACAGTCGGACGTCTGCGCGACGTCTCATAAAGGGCTTATATTGTAGCTCAATAATACAATAGTTCGGGAACATAAATCATCACACGTACGAGACAAAAATAAAGTTAGTCCATCCACAGGAATAATAACGAATCTGGATTTACCAC
The DNA here is from genome assembly GCF_002575655.3 of Aegilops tauschii subsp. strangulata. Taxonomy (NCBI): domain Eukaryota; kingdom Viridiplantae; phylum Streptophyta; class Magnoliopsida; order Poales; family Poaceae; genus Aegilops; species Aegilops tauschii. Next base: position 293,328,916 of record NC_053035.3, read on the forward strand.
TTGAGCTTGTTCACCGGGGACAAGTATTCCACGCGGATAGATATGGATATACTGATTTCACTACTTGATCATGGATACGATGACTTGGAAGGAATTGACTCTACAGAGTTTGTACTTAACCACAGCCAACGGATTTCAGTAGTCATGGGGACTAGTTCCGTCTACGGTGTTTTGGAAGAAACACGTCTAACCAGTACACACCCAATTCAACCTTCCGAAGCCAGGGATCACCCTCGGCAACGTTCAAGAAAAACCTTGAGACGGGGAGGCTACAACCTCGCGTAGCATGGGATCAAATTCCTATACGCGCGCTCTAAGGGGGTGCCCCCCCTCTCGGTCCCAACCGGAAACACCCATGCCCCTGACCGGATGACTGGCTTTAATCCTGGGCCAAGGTACCATCATCCCGGCCTCTTTGTTTGGTGTGTACACGGAAAGAGGTTACCAACTTACTAAACCGCATCCTGGCAAATGAAACATGTGGTAGCACGGAGGGGAAAAAGAACGATAACGTGACTCCGTCCACGTTAACGTCGGAAATAGTCGGATGAAGCAAGGCTGGTATGCTACAACAGTACCACCTTGCTGCCCTTCATGTCACCACATGATTAGGCCATCTCTCATCAGAGATCATCACAACTTTGGAACATGGAGGGGAAAAGAACGATAACGTGACTCCGTCCACGTTAACGTCGGAGAAAGTCGGAGGATGCAAGGCTGGTATGCTACAACAGTACCACCTTGTTGCCCTTCATGTCACCACATGATTAGGCCATCTCTCATCAGAGATCATCGCAACTTTGGAACATGCGGGTAGTTGCCTTACAAGCAACGAGGTATTTATCGACACCCATATGCCACGCACAAACTTTCAAGCAAACATGCAAAACACTTATCATATCAAATGTTCAAACATGCTTGCCTGGTTTGGAGAAGTCGGAGTCTAGCTCGGCGGAGTTCGCGGCTCCGTCACCTCTTCCGGAACCTACGGCAATCACGAAAATGGGTACTAACGTGAAAACCAATGGGTGCACAGAAACTTCTCCAAAAATTTCCAAATAAATCTCATAAAAAACTAGAAAATATTTTAAGACTGTCAGAAAAGAATCACTCAAAAATCCCTTTTTAATAAAAAGTTATAAAGGTTTCTGTCCAGGGACTTATCTATAATGAAACAGAAAAGTTCCAGGGTTTAAACTGAGAAACCAGAAAACGCTTCGGTAAGAAATGCGCTAGCTAAAGAGGGAAAGCGTATTTTGCCCGAAGGCGCCAACAGAAAACGGTTCGCGAAAGAATAGAACAGAGGCTGACATGCGAGGTCCACATGTCAGGTTTGAAAAGCTCGCCTGCGCCCGAAGACTGCGGTGGACACCGGCGTCGAACCACGGCGAGTTAGGAGGATCGGAGGGTACCAAGAGCTTCAGCGTGTTCTTCCGCGTCGGTGGGTGGTGGACTCGACCAACGGGGAGCACCACGTCGACGGCGACACTTTCTCCGGCGGACGACGGTTCGGGTGGTGGTGGAGAACTCCGGTGAAGGGCTGCAAACTTCGAATTGAAGCGCGGGTCAGAAGGAGGGATGCATGGTGAAGCTACTGGCAAGAGAAGGGAGGCGGAGGTGCACACACGGGGGCGAATCAAGCTGGATCCCGTGGCGGGTCGCGGCGGCCGGAGTCGAGGAAGGAGACCTCCTCGGGGCTCTTCCAGTGGCTAGGCGTGCTCTAGGTGGAGTGCAGGGATGGTGCGTGCTCGAGTAGAAGCTCGGGGCCTCTATTTATAGGCGGATCGACGGGGTGGCCGTTAACGGAGAATCTCCGGCGAGCGATTACGGCGATGCAGTGGATTGGCAGGAGGTTTGAGTGGCCAGGCAGCATCAGTGGAGGTTACTGGTGCCATTCCACAGCTAAACGGAGTTGGTCTTGGCGTAATGGCGTCGGTCCACGGTGAGGTGACCGCACGGGCTCGACGGCGGCAGAGAGCGCGCTCCGCGCCCTGCGGTTCACGACGAGGGTGGCGGCGCGTTCGGGGGAGTGGAAGGCCACGCGGCGAGCTCCGGTGGCTTGGGCGGCGCTGGGTGGCGCCGTCAGCGCCGTGCCTCCCGCTGGCGGCCGCAAAGCCGCCGCTGGCGTCGGTCACGGGGCGGCGCACCTTCTACTGCTCGTCGCCGACGTCCGCAAGGTGCCAGGCGTTCGTGCGGTGCAGGAACAAGAGGGGGGGACGAGGAGCAAGGCGACATGGTGGCACTGGCGAGGTCGACGTCGGGTTCTGAAGAAAACGACAGTGCACTACAAGGTTCTCTGAACTTAACTGAAACTTGACATTGACAATGCACTGTAGGTGCTCGACAGAATGATTTGGCTATGAGGAAAAACTTTCTGGGGCTGTAACTTGGTGAGGTGACCACTCAATGCACCCAGAGGCTGCCTGATTTTTCTTGGAATTTTTGGAAAAGGATTTGAATGAATTTCACCAAATTTGACAAATCTGGTCCAAACTTGCAGCAAGTGTAGTTTGTAAAATTTGAACTGGAGACCAGTGGATCTTCATGGATCTTGGTTGAGGGTTCAAAGGACTAGGAAGGGGAAAAGGTTTGGGGGCAAAAATCAAGACAAAAAATGGAGTTCCTTTGTAAATCACCAATGGCTAGAATAGAAGACAGAAATTTGTTTGAATAAGATTTAAATGGAAGATGATCATAGGGGAGGTTCAACTTGCTGGATTTGATGCAAATCATGATCCAAAGGTGAGGGAAAGTTTAGGAGAATGGATTTGCACTGAGGCCATGGCAAGAAGGAATAGTTGAAAGTGGCAAAGGGTTATTTCAAAAGCCATAGTGCATTTTCAAAGGGATTTTCAAAAGTCATTTTCCTCAAGTGGAAAGTATTTTGTCTTGAGTCAAAATTAAAAGCAAGAACCTCCAAGACCAAAGACAGATCTTGGGTGAATTCAAATAAAACTTCTGCCATAAAAAGAATATTTGAAAGGGAGAGTTCTTTTTGAAGAAAAAATTTAAATCACCTCCCTCAAGTCAAATAAAATCTTTTGAAGAAAAATCCAAATAAAAACTTGGGTGTCACAACACCTACCCCCTTAGGAAAAATCTCGTCCTCGAGATTTCTGCTGATCCTCAAATAGATATGGATACTCTGCCCGGAGAAAATCTTCCCTTTCCCATGTGGCTTCATCCTCAGTGTGGTTGCTCCACTGAACCCTGAAAAATTTTGTCGTTTTCTGACGGGTCCTCCTTTCAGACTCTTCTAAAATCTTTACTGGCCTCTCTCTGTAGGTGAGATCTGGTTGCATATCAATGTTCTCATGAGGTACATGCTTCTCCGGGTTACTCACACATTTCCTCAACTGTGAGACGTGGAATGCGTCATGGACGTCTGACAGCTCCTTGGGTAGGTCTAGTTGGTAGGCTACCGTGCCTTTTCGTGCCTTTACACAAAATGGTCCAATAAATCTTGGGGATAGCTTTCCCTTAATTTTGAACCATTGCAGACCCCTCATAGGAGATACTCGGAGGTATACGGAATCACCGGGTTCAAAGCTGACCTCACGATGCTTCTGATCATAGTAGCTCTTTTGTCGGCTCTGTGCTGTCTTGAGTCTGTCCCTGATTTGTTTAACTTTCTCCTCGGCCTCTTTAAGCATGTCTGGGCCGAAGATACGGCTGTCACCTGTTTCTGACCAATTCAGCGGGGTACGACACCTCCGTCCGTACAATGCTTCAAAGGGTGCCATTTGCAAGCTGGCTTGGTAACTGTTGTTGTAAGCAAATTCGGCATACGGCAAACTCTCTTCCCAACTGGATCCATAGGTGAGCACACAGGCTCTTAGCATATCCTCTAGGATTTGATTTACACGTTCTGTTTGTCCATCAGTCTGAGGGTGGTACGCTGTACTGAAAGCTAGTTGCGTGCCCAGAGCTTGTTGTAGGTGATCCCAAAATTTGGAGACGAATTGTGTGCCTCGGTCTGATATTATAGTCTTTGGGACTCCATGCAAGCAAACTATATGGGAGAGATAAAGTTTGGCCAGTCTTTGTGTGGAGTAGGTAGTATTCACGGGAATGAAATGAGCAACCTTGGTTAGTCGGTCTGTGATGACCCATCTGGCGTCATTTCCGCGTTGTGATCGGGGTAATCCGACAATGAAGTCCATTCCTATTTCATCCCATTTCCATTCCGGTATCCTGTTTGGCTGGAGTAGCCCTGCTGGCTTTTGATGCTCGGCCTTGATGCGCTGACATGAATCGCAACAAGCAATGAATGTGGCTATATCTCTTTTAATACCGTGCCACCAAAATCTTTCCTGAATGTCCTTGTACATATTGGTTCCTCCAGGATGGATCGAGTATGGAGCGGTGTGGCTTTCGGTTAAGATTTGTTGCTTGAGTTCCTCAATGTTAGGTACGCAAAGTCTGTCTCCGTACCATAATGTTCCTTCACTGTCTGTGACGAACTCTGAAGTCTTGCCAAGGTTCATTTTCTTCTTTATACCTTCGATGCTAGGATGTCCCTGTTGAGCCTTCTTAATTTGTTCCACCAGGGTGGGTTGTATCTCCAGGTTTGAAACGGTGCCCTCGGAGACTAACATCATGTTGAGCCTAGCGAACTCTTGCTGAAACTCAGGCCTCAAGTTTTGCGGACTGTCATTGTCCGGGCTGGGGTTTCGACTAAGGGCATCGGCCACTACATTTGCTTTCCCTGGATGGTAGTGAATACCGACATCATAGTCCTTGACCAATTCCAACCAGCGTCGTTGGCGTAAATTTAGTTCTGGCTGTGTGAAAATACATTTGAGGCTCTTATGGTCCGTATATATTTCACAGCGATTCCCCAACAGAAAGTGCCTCCACTCCTTGAGTGCATGTATAACTGCTGCTAGCTCCAAGTCATGGGTTGGGTAATTTTCCTCATGTTTTCGCAGCTGCCTGGAGGCATATGCGACAACTTTGCCATCCTGCATTAGTACACATCCGAGACCTTTTCGGGACGCGTCACAATAAACTTCAAAACTCTTGTGTATGTCTGGCACAGTTAAGACCGGTGCGGTTGTCAGCTTCTTCTTGAGTTCTTGGAAGCTCTGCTCGCATGCTTCCGTCCATACAAATTTCTTGTCCTTCTTGAGCAATTGTGTTATTGGTTTTGCCACAGTGGAGAATCCTTCAATAAATCTTCTGCAATATCCGGCCATTCCTAGGAAACTCCACACATCAGTAACGTTGGCGGGTGGCTTCCAGTCAAGTATGGCCTTGACTTTTTCTGGGTCTACGGCCACACCTTCTTGGTTCAATATATGGCCTAAGAAACCAACTGGTCTCAGCCAAAATTCGCACTTGCTAAATTTGGCGTATAACTGATGTTTCCTTAATTCTCCCAAAACAATTCTGAGGTGCTCAGCATGCTCTTCTGGTGTCCTTGAGTAAACCAGAATATCGTCAATAAATACCACAACGAACTTATCCATGAATTTCATGAACACTTTGTTCATGAGGTGGACGAAATATGCGGGGGCGTTTGTTAGTCCAAATGGCATCACTGTAAACTCGTATAACCCATATCTGGAAGTGAATGCTGTCTTGGGGATATCTTCTGTCCGAACTTTCAGTTGATGATATCCCGACCTCAAATGAATTTTTGAGAATACCTTGGCTTGTGCGAGCTGGTCAAACAAATCATTTATCCGTGGCATCGGATATTTGTTTTTGATGGTGACCATATTGAGGGCTCGATAGTCTATACACAGTCTCAGTGTCCCATCCTTTTTCTTTGCGAACAACACAGGCGAACCCCAAGGTGAGGAGTTGGCTCGAATAAATCCTTTGTCCAATAATTCCTTTATCTGCTTCTTCAACTCCACCAATTCTGAGGGTGCCATTCTATAAGGCTTCTTATAGATGGGAGCGGTGCCAGGTGCTAGTTCAATGCTGAATTCTATCTCTCGGTCTGGTGGCATGCCTGGTAGTTCTTCAGGGAACACATCAGGAAACTCGCATACCACTGGAACCTTTCTCAGTTCTGCAATGTCCATTTTGTTCAGTTTTGGTTGCTGTGATCGTGGCCTCTCTTGAGCTGTAACCCTTATCGTCTTGCCATGATGGTGGGTGAGAATCACGGTCCGATTGAAACAGTCAATGAATCCTTTGTTGGTGGTCAACCAGTCCATCCCTAAAATGACATCCAGTCCTTTACTCTCCAACACGATGAGATTTGCTTGGAATTGTAGTCCTTCGAACTCAATGACCACTCCTTGATAGTAACCCTGAGCGATTTGCTTATTTCCGGGGGACTTGATGATCATAGATTTTTCCAAGGGAAGTATCGGAAAACCATGTTGCAAAACAAAACTCCTCGAAACGAACGAATGGGAAGCTCCAGAATCAAACAAAACCATGGCAGGTACTGTGTTGACAGGGAACGTACCGAGCACGATGTATGGGGCATTCTGCGCTTCTTCCCTGGTCACATGGTTCAGGTGACCCTTCCGGTGGTTGTTGTTGGGGTTGAAATTGTTGCGCTTGGGGGCTGGATTGTTTCCACCATTGTTTGGCTTGGGTGCCGGGTTCCTTGGCTTTGGGCACTGTTTAGCATAGTGCCCTTCCTGACCACAAGCATAGCAGGTGACCCCTGGACGGTATGTGTATTCCTTGTCCCTGGCATGAAACTGTGCGACGGGCCTTGGACCGGTAGTCGTGGATCTCCTTGCGTCTGTCCTTGGAACCTCAGTCTTGCTTCGGTTGTGGCGAGCAAGAGTCGTCTTGTCCCTCTTTCGCTTACGGATATCTTCCAAACTACGGTGCTCATTCTCCAAGGTAATGGCCTTGTCAACCAGAGTTTTAAAATCCGGAAAAGTGTGTACTATCAGTTGGCATCTTAGTGCTGGTGCCAGGCCGTCCAGGAATTTTTCCATCTTCTTGCTTTCTGTCATGTGCTCGTCGTAGGCATAACGAGACAGCTGGGTAAACTGACCGTTGTATTCTGTTACTGACATGCCTCTCTGCTTCAGGTCATCGAACTCTCTCTTCTTGATCTTTAGGATGCTCCTGGGGATGTGTGCCCCACGGAAGCCTTCCTTGAACTCTTCCCAGGTGATGTTGTGTTCACTGGGATGCATGTGTAGGAAGTTTTCCCACCATGCTGCAGCTGCTCCAGTAAGGTAGTGTGGTGCATAAAGTGCCTTCTCATGATCTGAACACTGAGCAATAATCAGCTTCCTTTCAATGTCACGAAGCCAATCATCGGCTTCCAGCGGCCTATCGGTGTGAGCAAAAGTTGAGGGGCGAGTCTTCTGTAACTCAGATAACTTGGAATGTGGTTGATAGGGCTCACGGTGGTTTCCCATATTGATGACATGATTCATCATCTCTTGGTGCTGTTGTTGGCTTTGCTCGAAGAGACGGCAGACTTGAGACAGGGCTGCTTCGTTGTCTTGTTGACTGGACTGACCCTGTGTGAAATTGTTGCTAGTCTGTGTCCCGTAAACCTCTTCTGGCTGATTGGGCATGGAGCGAGTCCACGAGCGAGACATTTTTCCAGTCTGGGGTATTATTTTGCAAAAGCCCATGAGAAAAAAAAACTGTGCAGCACAAGGAAAATCTTGCAAAGGCAACAATTTAAAGACTTCAAGGTTTTCAAAGAAACACAAATGATTTTGCACGGAGAAGAACTGCTTAGCATAAATCTTACACGCGGAAAGCAAACACACGATACAGCACTCAGGATGCGCGTACACATTCCTGACATGTTATTAAAACTAGCGTACTACTCCGGAAAGCAGCAAACACACCAATACAAACTAGCGTACAGATAAAACAACACATCATACAAGCAGGCATAACGCGCGGCTACTCGGTGCTCTCAGTCGAAGATAGTGAAGATTTCCTTTCCCTTGCCGATGGCAAGACTCAGCGGTCCAGGAGAATCAACCTCCACCTCCTCTCTAGCTAGCTCCTGGCGCGTAACGCTGCGCTGTGGTGACGGTGCGGGGGCGACTGGTGGTAGAGCGGGTGCGGCAGGTGGTGCGGCTCTGACTGGAGTAGGAGCAATGACTCGGTCGAACTCCTCAGTGGTAGGCAGACGGCGAGCAGTGGCCAAAATGGTCGGTGCGTACAAGGCTGAAGACGAGACAAATGTCAGAGGCGGCGCCGTGTGGAGAAGCTCCTTCCTGCTGGCAGGACCGCCCCGGACTAAGTCCATGCGGGCAGCCACAAGATCGTCCACGAGGTTGTCGAAAGACTCCTCCAGAGCCTTGAGATACTCCACAACCATCTCAATGGCTTCATCTCGTTCTCCCCGATGGCAGGCGAATGCATAGTGACTGGTGTATGGCACATGGCATGGGAGGTAGCGGTAGCGACGAGTCTTCATCGTAGGAAGGATGTCCCGTAGGCGAGCTATCGCCTCACGGGCAGCCATCTGCATGGCATGCCTCTCCGTAGGCATGGCCCTTCCCACAAAACGGAAGTGGCGAGCAGCAGAACGTCCTCCCTTGAATTGCACCACAGCTTGGTGCATAGACACGTCGTCGCTGAGCTTGTGCTGGTAGAGCGTGAACTCCGGGCGAGCTGCTGGCCCGATCGCGAGTTTGGAGATGGAGACGAGGAGCTTGACAAACCCCTCGGGCACGTTCGTGAACACTCGATTCTCACAGCTGCTGCCAGCCATCTACAAAAGTAGGCAAAAATTCTGAGTAGTCATGTCATAAATTTATGATGACCAACAAAAAATAGCTACAATTGCAAAATGCTGAAAAAGCACAAAAGACGCTAATAACCGATTAGCAATCGCACCTAGTGGCTTCCTACAGTCAGCCTGGCTCTGATACCAAGCTTGTCACGACCGGTTTTTCAATAAAATTAATTATTGAGAGACCAATCCCTTTTACGGACCAGTAAGGAAGAATTCCTTCTCACTGGTAGACAATATCTTGGTCACAGAAGAAAAATACCAGGAGTACTAAATATAATACAAGGTTGAGCGGAGACTGCCCAACAATTTATTACATGCACGCCGACAAACAAGACGACGGATAGGGTGGCATAACTACTAACTCACGATAATAACGGTGGTGGAAATATCACCGCGAAGCGAGTGATATGACTCCTGAAGACTACAGCTCATCGAGCGTCGGAGTGAGGCTCGAGGAGACTTATTGCGGGTGGCGGAAGCGTATATAATACAAGTGACCAATATCCGGGATCGCGCAGGACTGACTGGGACTCCTCTAGCCGTCGGACGCGCTATCAAACTCTTCATCCAAGACATCGCCTTCGTCAACATCTGGCCAAATCAACAAGCCAGGTGAGTACTAGGAAAGTACTCGCAAGACAGTTCGGACATAAGATATAACAAATGTAAACACGAAGCATATGAACAAGTTAACCAGTGCGTTCAGACATAGAGATAATAAATACTGGGTGCCAAGCGAGGGTCTGAATGACTCCTCGAGCGGAAACTGCAAGAATAGTAATACGGGTGCCAAACGAGTGTCTGAATGACTCCTCGAGAGGAAACTGCAGAATAATAATACTGGTGCCAAACGAGTGTCTGAAAGACTCCTCGAGAGGAAACTACGAGAATAATAGTACTGGTGCCAAACGAGTGTCTGAATGACTCCTCGAGAGGAAAATGCAGAATAATAATGCTGGTGCCAAACGAGTGTCTGAAAGACTCCTCGAGAGGAAAATGCAGAATAATAATGCCACAGTCGGGCGTCAGGGCGACACCACATAAAGGGCTTTTAACTGAAATACAGGCAGTGCGTGCCACAGTCGGACGTCAGAGCGACATCACATAAAGGGCTTATATTTAATGTAAGAAAACAAACAAAATACGCCACAGTCGGACGTCTGCGCGACGTCTCATAAAGGGCTTATATTGTAGCTCAATAATACAATAGTTTGGGAACATAAATCATCACACGTACGAGACAAAAATAAAGTTAGTCCATCCACAGGAATAATAATGAATCTGGATTTACCACTTGAGCTTGTTCACCGGGGACAAGTATTCCACGCGGATAGATATGGATATACTGATTTCACTACTTGATCATGGATACGATGACTTGGAAGGAATTGACTCTACAGAGTTTGTACTTAACCACAGCCAACGGATTTCAGTAGTCACGGGGACTAGTTCCGTCTACGGTGTTTTGGAAGAAACACGTCTGACCAGTACACACCCAATTCAACCTTCCGAAGCCAGGGATCACCCTCGGCAACGTTCAAGAAAAACCTTGAGACGGGGAGGCTACAACCTCGCGTAGCATGGGATCAAATTTCTATACGCGCGCTCTAAGGGGGTGCCCCCCTCTCGGTCCCAACCGGAAACACCCATGCCCCCTGACCGGATGACTGGCTTTAATCCTGGGCCAAGGTACCATCATCCCGGCCTCTTTGTTTGGTGTGTACACGGAAAGAGGTTACCAACTTACTAAACCGCATCCTGGCAAATGAAACATGTGGTAGCACGGAGGGGAAAAAGAACGATAACGTGACTCCGTCCACGTTAACGTCGGAAATAGTCGGATGACGCAAGGCTGGTATGCTACAACAGTACCACCTTGCTGCCCTTCATGTCACCACATGATTAGGCCATCTCTCATCAGATATCATCACAACTTTGGAACATGGAGGGGAAAAGAACGATAACGTGACTCCGTCCACGTTAACGTCGGAGAAAGTCGGATGACGCAAGGCTGGTATGCTACAACAGTACCACCTTGCTGCCCTTCATGTCACCACATGATTAGGCCATCTCTCATCAGAGATCATCGCAACTTTGGAACATGCGGGTAGTTGCCTTACAAGCAACGAGGTATTTATCGACACCCATATGCCACGCACAAACTTTCTAGCAAACATGCAAAACACTTATCATATCAAATGTTCAAACATGCTTGCCTGGTTCGGAGAAGTCGGAGTCTAGCTCGGCGGAGTTCGCGGCTCCGTCACCTCTTCCGGAACCTACGGCAATCACGAAAATGGGTACTAACGTGAAAACCAATGGGTGCACAGAAACTTCTCCAAAATGTTTCCAAATAAATCTCGTAAAAAACTAGACAAAATTTTAAGACTGTCAGAAAAAGAATCACTCAAAAATCCCTTTTTAATAAAAAGTTATAAAGGTTTCTGTCCAGGGACTTATCTGTAATGAAAGAGAAAAGTTCCAGGGTTTAAACAGAGAAACCAGAAAACGCTTCGGTAAGAAATGCGCTAGCTAAAGAGGGAAAGCATATTTTGCCTGAAGGAGCCAACAGAAAACGGTTCACGAAAGAATAGAACAGAGGCTGACATGCGGGGTGCACATGTCAGGTTTGAAAAGCTCGCCGGCGCCCGAAGACTGCGGTGGACGCCGGCGTCGAACCACGGCGAGTTAGGAGGATCGAAGGGTACCAAGAGCTTCAGCGTGTTCTTCCGTGTCGGTGGGTGGTGGACTCGACCAACAGGGAGCACCACGTCGACGCCGACACTTTCTCCGGCGGACGGCGGTTCGGGTGGTGGTGGAGAACTCCGGTGGAGGGCTGCAAACTTTGAATTGAAGCGCGGGTCAGAAGGAGGGATACGTGGTGAAGCTACTGGCAAGAGAAGGGAGGCGGAGGTGCACACACGGGGGCGAATTGAGCTGGATCTCGTGGCGGGTCGCGGCGGCCGGAGTCGAGGAAGGAGACCTCCTCGGGGCTCTTCCAGTGGCTAGGCGTGCTCTAGGTGGAATGCAGGGATGGTGCGTGCTCGAGTAGAAGCTCGGGGCCTCTATTTATAGGCGGATCGACGGGGTGGCCGTGAACGGAGAATCTCCGGTGAGCGATTACGACGATGCAGTGGATTGGCAGGAGGTTTGAGTGGCCAGGCAGCATCAGTGGAGGTTACTGGTGCCATTCCACAGCTAAACGGAGTTGGTCTTGGCGTAATGGCGTCGGTCCACGGTGAGGTGACCGCACGGGCTCGACGGCGGCAGAGAGCGCGCTCCGCGCCCTGCGGTTCACGACGAGGGTGGCGGCGCGTTCGGGGGAGTGGAAGGCCACGCGGCGAGCTCCGGTGGCTTGGGCGGCGCTGGGTGGCGCCGTCAGCGCCGTGCCTCCCGCTGGCGGCCGCAAAGCCGCTGCTGGCGTCGGTCACGGGGCGGCACACCTTCTGCTGCTTGTCCCCGACGTCCGCAAGGTGCCAGGCGTTCGTGCGGTGCAGGAACAAGAGGGAGGGGACGAGGAGCAAGGCGACACGGTGGCACTGGCGAGATCGACGTCGGGTTCTGAAGAAAACGACAGTGCACTGCAAGGTTCTCTGAACTTAACTGAAACTTGACATTGACAATGCACTATAGGTGCTCGATAGAATGATTTGGCTATGAGGAAAAAAATTTTGGGGCTGTAACTTGGTGAGGTGACCACTCAATGCACCCAGAGGCTGCCTGATTTTTCTTGGAATTTTTGGAAAAGGATTTGAATGAATTTCACCAAATTTGACAAATCTGGTCCAAACTTGCAGCAAGTGTAGTTTGTAAAATTTGAACTGGAGACCAGTGGATCTTCATGGATCTTGGTTGAGGGTTCAAAGGACTAGGAAGGGGAAAAGGTTTGGGGGCAAAAATCAAGACAGAAAATGGAGTTCCTTTGTAAATCACCAATGGCTAGAATAGAAGACAGAAATTTGTTTGAATAAGATTTAAATGGAAGATGATCATAGGGGAGGTTCAACTTGCTGGATTTGATGCAAATCATGATCCAAAGGTGAGGGAAAGTTTAGGAGAATGGATTTGCACTGAGGCCATGGCAAGAAGGAATAGTTGAAAGTGGCAAAGGGTTATTTCAAAAGCCATAGTGCATTTTCAAAGGGATTTTCAAAAGTCATTTTCCTCAAGTGGAGAGTATTTTGTCTTGAGTCAAAATAAAAAGCAAGAACCTCCAAGACCAAAGACAGATCTTGGGTGAATTCAAATAAAACTTCTGCCATAAAAAGAATATTTGAAAGGGAGAGTTCTTTTTGAAGAAAAAATTTAAATCACCTCCCTCAAGTCAAATAAAATCTTTTGAAGAAAAATCCAAATAAAAACTTGGGTGTCACAGTATCTCATCTCATAAAACTTTTCATGATCAAGTAACAAGCTATTCACATGTTAAAGTATAGATCATAAACTTTCTTGAAACTAACAAACCATTCTCTTGGTCACCAAACAATAGCAATTCATCTTATTTCGGGAAGGGTCTACATAAGATCTTTGATTCAGCAAACTCCACATAATCAACTATCATTTAATCTTTCACAATTGCTAACACTCACGTGATATTTATGGGTTCAAAGTTTTAATTGAACACAGAGAAAGATCGGGGCTTATAGTTTCGCCTCCCAACCTTTCACCTCAAGGGTAATGTCAACAATAATACTTCATGAAAACCTACATCCAAGTGGATATATATATATCCGGATCACTCCAACACAAGGTGCTTTCCAAAGGAAAAAAGTGTAAAAAGGAAAGGTGATGATCACCATGACTCTTGTATAATGGTAGAAGATAAAAGTAAAAGATAGGCCCTTCGCAGAGGGAAGCAGAGGTTGTCATGCGCTTTTATGGTTGGATGCACAAAATCTTAATGCAAAAGAACGTCACTTTATATTGCCGCTTGTGATAAAGACCTTTATTATGCAGTCCGTTGCTTTTATTTCTTCCCTATTACAAGTTCGTATAAAGCTTATTTTCTTCACACTAATAGATCATACATATTTAGAGAGCAATTTTTATTGCATGCACCGATGACAACTTACTTGAAGGATCTTACTCAATCCATAGGTAGGTATGGTGGACTCTCATGGCAAAACTGGTTTAAGGGATGTTTGGAAGCACAAGTAGTATTTCTACTTGGTGCAAAGAATTTGGCTAGCATGAGAGGGAAAGGCAAGCTCAACATGTTGGATGATCCAAGACAATATAACGTTTTGGATATAGGAAAACATGACCCATTAAGTTGTCTTTCTTGTCCAACATCAACCTTTTAGCATGTCATATTTTAATGAGTGCTCACAATTACAAAAGATGTCCAAGATAGTGTATTTATATGTGAAATATCTCTTCCTTCAATATTCTTTCATGAATTGTTCAAGTGACCAATTCTGTGTTTGCTAACTTTCAATAAATTTACCACCTATACTTATTATGTGTGAAGTCATTATTCCTCATGGTATAAGCATATGAAACATACATAAATTCAGATTTATGATATTCAATTCATTCAGCCATTTACTCATAGGATATATGTGAGGCACATGAGTAAATGACAAACTACTCCAAAAAGATATAAGTGAAGAACACTGAGTACTCAAATAATTATGTAACTATGTGAATACTCTCTAACATTTAAGAATTTCAGATCTTGGGATATTATTCAAACAGCAAGAAAAACTAAATAAAATAAAATGACGCTCCAAGCAAAACACATATCATGTGGTGAATAAAAAATATAGCTCCAAGTAAAGTTACCGATGAACGGAGACGAAAGAGGGGATGCCATCCGGGGCATCCCCAAGCTTAGGCTCTTGGTTGTCCTTGAATATTACCTTGGGGTGCCTTGGGCATCCCGAAGCTTAGGCTCTTGCCACTCCTTATTCCATAGTCCATCGAATCTTTACCCAAAACTTGAAAACTTCACAACACAAAACTTAACAGAAAACTCGTGAGCTCCGTTAGTATAAGAAAATAAATCACCACTTAGGTACTGTTGTGAACTCATTCTAAATTCATATTGGTGTAATATCTACTGTATTCCAACTTCTCTATGGTTCATACCCTCCGATACTACTCATAGATTCATCAAAATAAGCAAACAACACATAGAAAACAGAATCTGTCAAAAACAGAACAGTCTGTAGCATTCTGTATCATTTGAATACGTCTGTACCTCCAAAAATTCTGAAATAAATTGGTGGAAGTGAGGAATTTGTCTATTAATCTTCTTCAAAAAGAATCAACCTAAAATCACTCTCCAGGAAAAAATGGCAGCTAATCTCGTGAGCGCAAAAGTTTCTGTTTTTTACAGCAAGATCACAAAGACTTCACCCAAGCCTTCCCAAAGGTTCTACTTGGCACAAACACTAATTCAAACATAAAACCACATCTAAATTGAGTATAGATGAATTATTTATTACTAAACAGGATCAAAAAGCAAAGAACAAAAATAAAATTGGATTGCCTCCCAACAAGCACTAACGTTTAACGCCCCTAGCTAGGCATGATGATTTCAATGATGCTCACATAAAAGATAAGAATTGAAACATAAAGAGAGCATCATGAAGAATATGACTAGCACATTTAAGTCTAACCCACTTCCTATGCATAGGGATTTTATGAGAAAACAATTTATGGGAACAATAATCAACTAGCATAGGAAGGCAAAACAAGCATAACTTGAAGATTTTCAACACATAGAGAGGAAACTTGATATTATTACAATTCCTACAAGCATATATTCCTCCCTCATAATAATTTTCAGTATCATCATGAATGAATTCAACAATATAAACATCACATAGAGCATTATTTTCATGATCCCCAAGCATATAAATTTTATTACTCTCCACATAAGCAAAATTCTTCTCATTCCGAATAGTGGGAGTATCATAAGAAACTCGAATACTATAAATTGTTTCCACATTAAAAGAGTAATGTTCAGAAAAAGGGTAATCATAATCATGACAAGTTTTATAAATATAATCATCACTAATTTTTATATCATAAGTATCATCACACTAATCATCATAAGTAGCAACTTTGTTCTCATCATAATCAATTGAAACCTCTTCCAAGATAGTGGAATCATTACTAAATAAAGTCATGACCTCTCCAAATCCACTTTCATAATTCTTACAATAAGATTCAACACCTTCCAAAATAGTGGGATCATTACTTCCTAAAGTTGACACTCTTCCGAACCCACTTTCATCAATATAATCATCATAAATAGGAGGCATTCTATCATCATAATAAATTTGCATATCAAAATTTGGGAGGTTAAAAATATCATCTTCATATATCATAGCATCCCCAAGCTTGGGAAAAACATTAATTGCAGCAAATAAATTCTCAAATGTAGCATCCCCAAGCTTGGGCCTTTTCATATCATAAGCATAATCACTCTCATCATTAATAGTATGGATAACACGAATAGTATAGCAATTATCATCATCACAATGAGTAATAGGAGCAACATCA
This sequence comes from Aegilops tauschii subsp. strangulata, assembly GCF_002575655.3. Taxonomy (NCBI): domain Eukaryota; kingdom Viridiplantae; phylum Streptophyta; class Magnoliopsida; order Poales; family Poaceae; genus Aegilops; species Aegilops tauschii. Next base: position 293,345,120 of record NC_053035.3, read on the forward strand.
TTTGGAAGGGATACCTTTTTACCTTTGCTTCTCCGTCTTTTCTTTTTCTTCTTCACATTATGTGTGGGTTTAATCCTCTTTTTTGAGCTCCTTATTAATGAGGTTGGTTGAATAGAAGGCTCCTCCTCGTTACCTGATTCATCATAAGAAATAATAGGAGGATATTGGGAAGTCTCTTCCCTTTCATTATTATTCTCTTCATCTTCTATTTGTTTTCTTGTCTTTATGTAATTGGCAATATAAGGATTTTCAATGCAATTCACCGCACAATACATAAAAATTTCTTCTAGATCAAAATCAAGAACTCTCTCAAGGGCAAATTCTGGAATATTCTTAGTTATACGTTTCATTTCTTCATAACCCAAAAGCAAACTAAGTTCATTATGATGTGCAAGGGAAATCAAGTCATCACAATTTTTGGACACGATTCGATCATGAAACAATTTGCATTGGATATTTAAATGACCACGTTCATTGCAAAGTTCACGATGATGACTAAGAAAATTTAAATTTCCAGCACAAACATCTAGCCTTTCTTGCAACCATTTGGTTTCTAAATACTTATGCCTCTTGCAAAATATATCTTCCTTATTTGGTGTGTACTTGCAAACTCTATGCAATCCACAAAAATTGACATGCTTATAAGAGACATTTTCATCATGACTAGTGCAATCATCATTAGTACCATGGATATTCAACGAGTTCGTACTAACAACATTGCAATCATGCTCATCATTCAAAGATTTAGTGCCAAACATTTCAATGCATTCTTCTTCCAGCATTTAGGCACAATTATCGGAATCCTTATTTTCACGAAAGATATTAAAAAGATGAAGCATATGAGGCACCCTCAATTCCATTTTTAGTTTTCTTTTATAGACTAAACTTATGATAAACCAAGAAACAAAAAGATTCGATTGCAAGATCTAAAGATATACCTTCAAGCACTCACCTCCCTGGCAACGGCGCCATAAAAGAGCTTGATGTCTACTACTCAACCTTCTTCTTGTAGACGTTGTTGGGCCTCCACGTGCATAGGTTTGTTGGACAGTAGCAAATTTCCCTCAAGTGGATGACCTAAGGTTTATCAATCCGTGGGAGGCGTAGGATGAAGATGGTCTCTCTCAAACAACCCTGGAACCAAATAACAGAGAGTCTCTTGTGTCCCCAACGCACCCAATACAATGGTAAATTGTATAGGCGCACTAGTTCAGCGAAGAGATGGTGATACAAGTGCAATATGGATGGTAGATATAGGTTTTTGTAATCTGAAAATATAAAAACAGCAAGGTAACTAATGATAAAAGTGAGCGAAAATGGTATTGCAATGCGTTGAAACAAGGCCTATTGTTCATACTTTCACTAGAGCAAGTTCTCTCAACAATAATAACATAATTGGATCATATAACTATCCCTCAACATGCAACAAAGAGTCACTCCAAAGTCACTAATAGCAGAGAACAAACGAAGAGATTATTGTAGGGTACGAAACCACCTCAAACTTATTCTTTCTGATTGATCTATTCAAGAGTTCGTAGTAAAATAACACGAAGCTATTCTTTCCGTTCGATCTATCCTAGAGTTCGTACTAGAATAACACCTTAAGACACAAATCAACCAAAACCCTAATGTCACCTAGATACTCCAATGTCACCTCAAGTATCCATGGGAATGATTATACGATATGCATCACACAATCTCAGATTCATCTATTCAAACCAACACAAAGTACTTCAAAGAGTGCCCCAAAGTTTCTACCGGAGAGTCAAGACGAAAACGTGTGCCAACCCCTATGCATAAGTTCACACGGTCACCGAACCCGCAAGTTGATCACCAAAACATACATCAAATAGATCACGTGAATATCCCATTGTCACCACAGATAAGCACATGCAGGACATACATCAAGTGTTCTCAAATCCTTAAAGACTCAATCTGATAAGATAACTTCAAAGGGAAAACTCAATCCATTACAAGAGAGTAGAGTGGGGAGAAACATCATAAGATCCAACTATAATAGCAAAGCTCGCGATACATCAAGATCATGCCAAATCAAGAACGCGCGCGAGAGAGAGAGAGATCAAACACATAGCTACTGGTACATACCCTCAGCCCCGAGGGTAAAATACTCCCCCTCGTCATGGAGAGCGCCGGGATGATGAAGATGGCCACCGGTGACGGATCCCCCTCTGACAGGGTGCTGGAACAGGGTCCCGATTGGTTTTTGGTGGCTACAGTGGCTTGCGGCGGCGGAACTCCCGATCTAGGTTTCTTTCTGGGGGTTTCTGTATTTATAGGAAATTTTGGCGTTGGTTTCATGTCAGGGGGGTCTCCGAGTCGTCCACGAGGTAGGGGGCATGCCCAGGGGGGTTGGGCGCGCCCTCCACCCTCGTGGACGGCTCGGGACTCTTCTGGCCCAACTCTTTTACTCTGGGGGCTTCTTTTGGTCCATAAAAAATCATCAAAAATTGGCACATCAATTGGACTCCGTTCGGTATTCCTTTTCTGTAAAACTCAAAAACAAGGAAAAAACAGAAACTGGCACTGGGCTCTAGGTTAATAGGTTAGTCCCAAAAATCATATAAAATGGCATATAAAACATCTAAGATGGATAATATAATAGCATGAATACTTCATAAATTATAGATACGTTGGAGACGTATCACTCCTCTAAGGAGCTATCTGTAACCAGCAAGAAATCTGCATCGACAGGTAGCACTGACTGCTCAGAAGACCTTGTTTTCACTCCAGATTTTCCCACGACCGACTCAAATGGCTGATGCACAGGAAGAGTAGATGAATGTATAAACATTGTTGACAAATGGAATATATTATGAAAAAAATATAGCACGATACAATTCACATATACGATGACTGGCTAAACAGGATGGCATTGCATGATTCACGTATATGATGCCTGGCTAAAGAAGATGGCATTGCATAATTCTCATATACTCCTCTATTCCTAAATATTTTTCTTTTTAGAGATTTCAAATGGACTACCACATACGGATGTATATAGACATATTTTAGAGTGTAGATTCACTCATTTTGCTTCGTATATAGTCACTTGTTGAAATCTCTAAAAAGATAAATATTTAGGAACGGTGGGAGTATGATATAGAAACCAAACAGGTGGCATTCACACAAAGCAAATCTAAACTAAGCTGATGACATACAAGATGTATAATGTAAGCAATGCGAGGCGCCATATGCATGATATGACCAACATCAGCATGCCAGGTTAGAGCAAACACCTCAGGTGGTAAATAGGAGTGGTCGGCACCCTCTGAATCTCCATCTGAACAGTTATCTTCCTCTGGAATACAATCTGGAATGGCGGGAGGGGGGCCCACTTCGCCCACCATGGAGCGGCGTCTGCATGGCATTATATTCCCACATAACCATCTTCTCTTTTTCTCTACATGTTCAGTACGATTTTGTACAATAACTGACATGCATAATAAAAAAATAGTTAGATTTTGTAAGGCCTAAGGGGTGCACGCAGAAATCAAGACTGATGGTAGCAAACGAGTGGATAGATCCAAAACTAATGATATCATGTAGATTACAGCTTCAGTTTTAAAAAGATAGAGAATGGATCATCTACTGTTTGTTGCCCACCCAACATGAACCACATAGAAGACCCTAGATGAACCAGATAGTATACATATACTACTCGTTGCTGCCTCGATATGAGACCCACGGGCATTTTAAAACTCAAGTTTGAACGATAAAGTAGCAGGTAATAATAACCGATGTATAACGTAAGCAAACACAAAAGACTACGACCTCTCTTCCAGAACTGTGTAGTCCTCAGGTTCATCTGCTCAGTCGATGATGGTAATGCAGTTGGCGTGGCTGCCGGCAATGGGGAAGTGATCCGAGGCAGCAAAAGAAAGTCTGCAGGGGGAATCTCTACTACAGTGAACACTTCTATCGATGGTGCACCTCAGGTGGGGTGGATGACGGTAGGAGCAGGACATAACACACAGGGTTTTGTTTGACGCCTATCTGAAGATGAAGTAAATCTGTAAGGGCTCCTTAGAATTGGAGGATTCTATAAACGCAGGGACAGGAAAAACACGGGAATAGGATAGGAATGCACGTGCAAAACAAAGCATTTGGAAACATAGGATTTTTGTCAACTTGGGTGTTTGGTTCACATGAATTGGAAGAAGACATGAATGGAGAAAGATGGTCAAATTAAAGTCAAACCACGTGAAAATGAAAAAATAAGAATCTTATTATGCCAGTAATGCAATTAGTCATGTTCTTCATGCATATTAATTTGAAAAGGACGTCCAAGTGGATATTAAAATTCCTATGTTTTTTCTTTGAAAGAGACACCAAAGGAAAAAAATCAACCAGTTTTGCTTTGCTCCACTCCTTCTAACCAAATGCACGAATAGTAGTACCATAGTAGTTCCATAGCAAAGGATCCCTGAGGGATCGACATGAATGCAGAGTAACAAAGTGATGCAACAAGTGTACAACCTCTTTGGCATAGCCTTGTCGACCTCAGCATCATTGGGTTGGACATGGAGGATGGTGATGCTAGTGTGACTATCGGAGGCGGGGAAGAAGATCTGAGGCCTCTGGAAACGGCGCTGAGGGTACTACTCCATTGTGATGGATGGTTCCGTCGTTGGAGCAGCTCTGATGAGGTGTACGGTGGCATGGCTGAAGCAGGACAAGACAGACAACGTTAATCTGAAGTGGGACTCTAATATCATCTGCAATAGATGATGTAAAATACATCACCAAAAATTGCTAGACGTAAAACGCATCAGCCGCGCCACGGCCGCTCCGACAGATGCTATAAATTCTGTTCACTCTGAACTTAACTGAAGAAACTAAACTTTACAGTCAAAACTGATTGAACTAGTAGCAGAGCATTGCAATAGATGTTTAGGACGTTCGAGCACTAGTAGCAGAGAAGCAGTGATCTAAATCAGCAGACGCTCTAGCAGGGAACGCACTAGCAGAGAGCAAGTCGTGCGGCAGCACCATGAGCGAGTGCTAAAGCAGCAACTCCTGTAGTTGCCCGAGGTCGTGTAGCAGCAGCAGCGCGAGCGAGAGCAAGAGCAGAGCAGCAGCACGAACGAGAGCAAGAGCGCAGCAGCAGCGTGACCGACAGCAATAGCAGAGAAGAGCAGCAGCACGAACAAAAGCGAGAGCAGTGCGGCAGCGCGACCGACAGCGAGAAAAGAGCCGCAACACGAGCGAGAGCCGGAGCAGCAGCAGCAGCGCGAGCGAGAGCCGGAGCAGCTGCAGCTAGTGCCGGTGTGGAAGTCACCGCCGAGGAAGCAATGACATGGGGGAGAGACGGCGTGGATGAAGTGGCCGGCGACGGCGCCGTCGATGGAGACCCGCCATGGCTGCTCGGTATCGAGCACCGGCAGCCCCGTGAGATCGAATAAAAGATAAAATGTAGTGGTGAGTGTAGAACCTCCTTGGTGGCACCGAGTGGGCCTCGGCTTCATCGGAGGAATTGGTGAGGGTGCTGCGGTTCTGGTGGGGCAGGTCAAGACGGTGCTGTGGGCATGGAGGTGGCCCGATAGATGTGGCGAACATCGGGGCAGCTCCTTGGAGGTGGAGGACGGGGCGGCTGATATGACGGGATGATGAGATCGATGAGGATCCTCATCCGATGCGGTAGATGAGGGACATCGAGATGTTGCGGTGGACGGCGTCGTCGGGGAAGAGTCTCCGACTGGGCGGCGGTCGGGAGGCCGACGGAGGAGAATGGGGTTTCGCGAGTTTTGGCGGCCTCGGGGTACGAATGGGGGGACGAAGGGGAAGGTAGGGGAGCCATGGCTTAGGGACGCGCTTGTCTGAAATGTAGGGTACGTTACCAGCGTACCCCCACCGGTTTTGACACCGCGACGTCGAGCCGGCATTTCCGGCTGAGGGGTAGAAGGGGGATTTCGCGTGTCTGGGCTGCGGGACCGATTTCGAGTGAGGAGGGAGTTTTCGCGCGGGTTGAAATTTCGGGATAACAAGGCGCTGAGCGGGTTGAAGAGGCGGGAGTTTCAAAGTAGATGGGACAAAAGACATTCGAGCTCGAAAATTTCGGGATAACAAGGCGCGGATTCCTTGTTCGGCAGAACAAACTTAACGTGTACAAAAAAACAATTCATACAAGACGCAAGAGAGTCATGTCCCCTTTTACTATATTGCTATAGATGTCATTGAAAAAACTACAAGAAAAATGTAAAAAACCCAGGAGAACAAGATTACCCTGTACAGTACCAAACCGATTCACACTTCCCTCAACAACAACAAAAAACAAATCAATTCCCACCAAAAGAAAGAGTCATGTCGCTTTTTATATGATTACAAATGCCAGGATCTTGAATTTCAATTTTTGAATCCACGTTATGTTGAATTCGAATATATCGTTAGGTGACCTTGCGGTTTATAATGGATGTAGTCCTACATTTTGATCTTCCATCATATATGAACATTTTACTCCACCCTATGAACATATATATTGTCGTCTACCATGTGTACTAAATTTGAATCAATTTTCCTTATTTGAATACGATTGTTGTCAAGTTATACAATCATTTAAATATTATCTTGATAACAAAAAACATGCATATAGCAGTAATCATATTTCACTATGAACTACATGTACTATACGATCTTCAATTCAAATATTTGTATCCATTTTATGTTGAATTCAAATCAGAGTACATTGGTCTAGGTAGCGAGATGTTCGGGATAATCTACAAGTTTTGGTATAAGCTTCTTGCAAAACCAGACATTCTCTCAACAAGCCTCGTGGTTCCGAGAGGGAACGTGTCACCTCTGTGTGCGGAACGATATACGCTGCCTCCCCCCTGATTTTCTTTACAGAGACAACATAGAACAATATGAGTGCACTGTTAAATTTTGGAATTATTCTGGGTTCGTTTGGCCTTTTTATACATTAATTGAGTTTTTGGACATTTAATGTGCATAATCCAAATTTGAACTGCAAGCACATGCTTCGGTGCACCAAAGTTGGTTGAAAAAATCACATGTGTATCCTTGGGTGAATTTCTAGGTCCCATGCAAGAAATGGGAATCAAATTCAAACATGTTGGCGTCGTGACTCGGCCGAGAACATCGAGAAACTTGGTTTTAAAATTCATGTAAATCCAAAACTCGCCTGGAAATCATGAAACTTGGCATGGTGTCATGTCATGGAACTAACATGATGTGGTAAAAAATTGGGCCGATTTGGAACAAGTTTTGGTATAAGCTTCTTGCAAACTGGAGCTTCTCTCAAGAAGGCTCGTGGTTCTGAGAGGGAACGTGTCACCTTTGAGTGTGAAACGATATACGCTGCCCCCCTTGAGTTTCTTACAGAGGCAACATAGAACTACATGAGTGCCCTGTTAAATTTTGGAATTATTCCGGGTTCGTTTGCCCTTTTTATACATTAATTGAGTTTCTGGTCATTTAATGTGCATAATTCAAATTTGAACTACAAGCACATGCTCCCGTGCACCAAAATTGGTTGAAAAATCACATGTGTGTCCTCGGGTGAATTTCTAGGTCCCATGCAAGAAATAGGAATGAAATTCAAACATCTGGGGATCATGGCTCGGCCGAGAACATTGAGAAACATGGTATTAAAATTCTTGTAAATCCAAAACACGCCTAAAAATCATGAAACTTGGCATGGTGTCATGTCATGGTACTACCATGTTGTGGTAAAAAAATTAGCCGAATAGGAACAAGTTTTGGTATAAGCTTCTTGCAAACCGGAGCTTCTCTCAAGAAGGCTCGTGGTTCTAAGAGGGAACGTGTCACCTTTGAGTGCGGAATGATATACGCTGCCCCCCTTGAGTTTCTTTACAGAGGCAACATAGAACTACATGAGTTCCCTGTTAAATTTTGGAATTATTCCGGGTTCGTTTGGCCTTTTTTATACATTAATTGAGTTTCTGGTCATTTAATGTGCATAATTCAAATTTGAACTACAAGCACATGCTCCCGTTCACCAAAGTTGGTTGAAAAATCACATGTGTGTCCTCGGGTGAATTTCTAGGTCCCATGCAAGAAATGGGAATGAAATTCAAACATCTGGGCATCGTGGCTTAGCCGAGAACATTGAGAAACTTGGTTTTAAAATTTTTGTAAATCCAAAACACGCATGAATATCATGAAACTCGGCATGGTGTCATGTCATGGTACTACCATGCTGTGGTAAAAAAATTGGCCGAATAGGAACAAGTTTTGGTATAAGCTTCTGTTGGAAATATGCCCTAGAGGCAATAATAAATTGGTTATTATTATATTTCCTTGTTCATGATAATCGTTTATTATCCATGCTAGAATTGTATTGATAGGAAACTCCGATACATGTGTGGAGACATAGACAACACCATGTCCCTAGTAAGCCTCTAGTTGACTAGCTCGTTGATCAATAGATGGTTCCGGTTTCCTGACCATGGACATTGGATGTCGTTGATAACGGGATCACATCATTACGAGAATGATGTGATGGACAAGACCCAATCCTAATCCTAGCACAAGATTGTGTAGTTCGTTTGCTCAGAGCTTTTCTAATGTCAAGTATCAGTTCCTTAGACCATGAGATTGTGCAACTCCCGGATACCGTAGGAATGCTTTGGGTGTACCAAACGTCACAACGTAACTGGGTGACTATAAAGGTGCACTACAGGTATCTCCGAAAGTGTCTGTTGGGTTGGCACGAATCGAGACTGGGATTTGTCACTCCGTGTAAACGAAGAGGTATCTCTGGGCCCACTCGGTAGGACATCATCATAATGTGCACAATGTGACCAAGGAGTTGATCACGGGATGATGTGTTACGGAACGAGTAAAGAGACTTGCCGGTAACGAGATTGAACAAGGTATCGGGATACCGACGATCGAATCTCGGGCAAGTAACATACCGATAGACAAAGGGAATTGTATACGCGATTGATTGAATCCTCGACATCGTGGTTCACCCGATGAGATCATCGAGGAGCATGTGGGAGCCAACATGGGTATCCAGATCCCGCTGTTGGTTATTGACCGGAGAGTCGTCTCGGTCATGTCTGCGTGTCTCCCGAACCCGTAGGGTCTACACACTTAAGGTTCGGTGACGCTAGGGTTGTAGAGATATTAGTATGCGGTAACCCGAAAGTTGTTCGGAGTCCCGGATGAGATCCTGGACGTCACGAGGAGTTCCGGAATGGTCCGGAGGTAAAGATTTATATATGGGAAGTCTTATTTTGGTCGCCGGAAAAGTTTCGCACTTTATCGGTATTGTACCGGGAGTGCGGAAAGGGGTCCGGGGGTCCACCAAGGGGGTCCACCAGCCCCGGGGGGCCACATGGGCTGTAGGGGGTGCGCCTTGGCCTATATGGGCCAAGGGCACCAGCCCCAAGAGGCCCATGCGCCAAGAGATAAGATAAACGGAGAGTCCTAAAGGGGGAAGGCACCTCCGAGGTGCCTTGGGGGGGAAGGACTCCTCCCTGGCCGCACCCTTCCTTGGAGGAAGGGGCAAGGCTGCGCCCCCCCTCTCCCTTGGCCCTATATATAGTGGGGGGAAGGGAGGGCAGCAAAATCCAAGCCCTGGCGCCTCCCTCTCCCTCCCGTGACACCTCTTCCTCCCCGCTTGCGCTTGGCGAAGCCATGCCGGGATCCCGCTACTTCCACCACCATGCCGTCGTGCTGCTGGATCTCCATCAACCTCTCCTCCCCCCTTGCTGGATCAAGAAGGAGGAGACGTCCCCGCTCCGTACGTGTGTTGAACGCGGAGGTGCCGTCCGTTCGGCGCTAGGATCATCGGTGATTTGGATCACGACGAGTACGACTCCATCAACCCCGTTCTCTTGAACGCTTCCGCTCGCGATCTACAAGGGTATGTAGATGCACTCCCCTTCCCCTCGTTGCTAGATTACTCCATAGATTGATCTTGGTGATGCGTAGAAAATTTTGAATTTCTGCTACGTTCCCCAAAAGTGGCATCATGAGCTAGGTCTATGCGTAGTTTCTATGCACGAGTAGAACACAAAGAAGTTGTGGGCGTAGATGTTGCCAATTCTTCTTGCCGCTACTAGTCTTATCTTGTTTCGGCGGCATTGTGGGATGAAGCGGCCCGGACCGACCTTACACGTACGCTTACGTGAGACAGGTTCCACCGACTGACATGCACTAGATGCATAAGGTGGCTAGCGGGTGTCTGTCTCTCCCACTTTAGTCGGAACGGATTCGATGAAAAGGGTCCTTATGAAGGGTAAATAGAAATTGGCATATCACGTTGTGGTCTTACGTAGGTAAGAAACGTTCTTGCTAGAAACCTATACAAGCCACGTAAAAACTTGCAACAACAATTAGAGGACGTCTAACTTGTTTTTGCAGCATGTGCCTTGTGATGTGATATGGCCAGAAGATGTGATGAATGATATATGTGATGTATGAGATTGATCATATTCTTGTAATAGGAATCACGACTTGCATGTCGATGAGTATGACAACCGGCAGGAGCCATAGGAGTTGTCTTTATTTTTTGTATGACCTGCGTGTCATTGAATAACGCCATGTAAGTTACTTTACTTTATTGCTAAGCGCGTTAGCCATAGAAGTAGAAGTAATCGTTGGCGTGACAACTTCATGAAGACACAATGATGGAGATCATGGTGTCATGCCGGTGACAAAGATGATCATGGTGCCCCGAAGATGGAGATCAAAGGAGCAAAATGATATTGGCCATATCATGTCACTATTTGATTGCATGTGATGTTTATCATGTTATGCATCTTATTTGCTTAGAACGACGGTAGCATAAATAAGATGATCCCTCACTAAAATTTCAAGAACGTGTTCCCCCTAACTGTGCACCGTTGCGAAGGTTCGTTGTTTCAAAGCACCACGTGATGATCGGGTGTGATAGATTCTAACGTTCGAATACAACGGGTGTTGACGAGCCTGGCATGTACAGACATGGCCTCGGAACACATGCAAAACACTTAGGTTGACTTGACGAGCCTAGCATGTACAGACATGGCCTTGGAACACAAGAGACCGAAAGGTCGAGCATGAGTCGTATAGAAGATACGATCAACATGGAGATGTTCACCGATGATGACTAGTCCGTCTCACGTGACGATCGGACACGGCCTAGTTTGACTCGGATCATGTATCACTTAGATGACTAGAGGGATGTCTATCTGAGTGGGAGTTAATAATCAGATGAACTTCATTATCATGAACATAGTCAAAAGGTCTTTGCAAATTATGTCATACGCTTTAGTTCTACTGTTTAAGATATGTTCCTAGAGAAAAAATTTAGTTGAAAGTTGGTAGTAGCAATTATCCGGACAGGGTCCGTAAACTGAGGATTGTCCTCATTGCTGCACAGAAGGCTTATGTCCTTAATGCACCGCTCGGTGTGCTGAACCTCAGTGTCGTCTGTAGATGTTGCGGAACATCTGACATACACGTTTTGATAACTACGTGATAGTTCAGTGCGTAATGCTAACGGTTTAGAATTGTGGCACCAAAGACGGTTTTTGAAACGTCGCAGAACATATGAGATGTTCCGAAGACTGAAATTGGGATTTCGGACTAGTGCCCATGTCAAGAGGTATGAGACCTCTGACAAGTTTCTTAAGCCTGCAGACTAAGGGAGAAAAGCTCAATCGTTGAGCATGTGCTCAGATTGTCTGAGTACCACAATCGCTTGAATCGAGTGGGAGTTAATCTCCCAGATGAGATAGTGATAGTTCTCCATAGTCACTGCCACCAAGCTAGTAGAGCTTCGTGATGAACTATAACATATCAGGGATGGTTATGATGATCCTTGAGCTATTCGCGATGTTTGACACCGCGAGAGTAGAAATCAAGAAGGAGCATCAATTGTTGATGGTTAGTAAAACCACTAGTTTAAGAAGGGCAAGGGCAAAAGGGATACTTCATGAAACAGCAAGTCATTTGCGGCTCTAGTGAAGAATCCCAAGGTTGAACCCAAACCCGAGACTAAGTGCTTCTGTAATGAGAGGAACGGTCACTGAAGCAGTACTACTCTAGATATTTGGTAGATAAGAAGGCAGGCAAGGTCGACAGAAGTATATTAGATATACATTATATGAATGTGTACTTTACTAGTACTCCTAGCAGCACCAGGGTATTAGATACCGGTTCGGTTGCTAAGTGTTAGTAACTCAAAATAAAAACTGCGGAATAAACGGAGACTAGCTAAAGGTGAGATGATGATGTATGTTGGAAGTGTTTCCAAGGTTGATGTGATCAAGCATCGCATGCTCCCTCTACCATCGAGATTTGGTGTTTGCGTTGAGCATGATTGGATTATGTTTATCGCAATACGGTTATTCATTTAAGGAGAATAATGGTTACTCTGTTTATTTGAATAATACCTTCAATGGTCTTGCACCTAAAATGAATCTCGATCGCAGTGATACACATGTTCGTGCCAAAAGATATAAAATAGTAATGATAGTACCACATACTTGTGGCACTGCCACTTGAGTCATATTGGTATAGAACGCATGAAGAAGCTCCATGTAGATGGATCTTTGGACTCAGTCATTTTGAAAAGATTGAGACATGCGAACCATGTCTATTGGTATATATGCATGAAGAAACTCCATGCAGATGGATCGTTTGGACTCACTTGATTTCGAATCACTTGAGACATGCAAATCATACCACATGGGCAAGATGACTGAAAGTCCTCGTTTTCAGTAAGATGGAACAAGAGAGCAACTTATTGGAAGTAATACATTTCGATGTATGCAGTCCAATGAGTGCTGAGGCATGCAGTGGATATCGTTATGTTCTTACTTCACAGATGATTTGAGTAGATGCTGAGTGTATTTACTTGATGAAACACATGTCTGAATTATTGAAAGGTTCAAGTAATTTCAGAGTGAAGTTGAAGATCGTCGTGACAAGAGGATAAAATGTCTGTGATATGATCATAGAGATGAGTATCTGAGTTACGAGTTTGGCACACAATTGAGACATTGTGGAAAGTGTTTCACAATTAATACCGCCTGGAACACCACAGTGTGATGGTGTGTCCGAACATCATAACTGCACCCTATTGGATATGGTGCATACCATGATGTCTCTTATCGAATTACCACTATCGTTTATGGGTTAGGCATTAGAGACAACCGCATTCACTTTAAAAGGGGCACCACGCAATTCCGTTGAGACGACACCGTTTAGAGAAACCTAAGTTGTCGTTTCTTAAAAGTTTGGGGTTGCGATGCTTATGTGAAAAAGTTTCAGGCTGATAAGCTCGAACCTAAAGCGGATAAATGCATCTTCATAGAAAACCCAAAACAGTTGGGTATACCTCCTATTTCAGATCTGGAAGCAAAAGTAATTGCTTCTAGAAACGAGTCCTTTCTCGAGGAAAAGTTTCTCTCGAAAGAATTGAGTGGGAGGATGTTGGAGACTTGATAAGGTTATTGAACCGTCACTTCGACTAGTGTGTAGCAGGGCACAGGAAGTTGTTCCTGTGGCACCTACACCAATTGAAGTGGAAGCTTATGATAGTGATCATGAAACTTCGGATCAAGTCACTACCAAACCTCGTAGGACGACGAGGATGCGTACTACTTCAGAGTAATGCGTGATCCTGTCTTGGAAGTCATGTTGCTAGACAACAATGAACCTACGAGCTATGGAGAAGTGATGGTGGGCCCATATTCCGACAAATGGTTAGAAGCCATGAAATCCGAGATAAATGGATCTTTAAGAAGAAGACAGACGTGGACGGTAATGTTACCGTCTATGAAGCTCGACTTGTGGCAAAGAGTATTTCCACAAGTTCAAGGAGTTGACTACGATGAGATTTTCTCATCCGTAGCGATGCTTAAGTCCGTTGGAATCATGTTAGCATTAGCTGCATTTATGAAAATCTGGCAGATGGATGTCAAAACAAGTTTCCTTACCAGTTTTCGTAAGGAAAGGTTGTATGTGATACAATCAGAAAGGTTTTGTCGATCCTAAGGATGCTAAAAGGTATGCTAGCTCCAGCGATCCTTCCAAGGACTAGAGCAAGCATCTCGGAGTCAGAATATACGCTTTGATGGAGTGATCAAAGTTTTTGGGTTTATACAAAGTTTGTTAGAAACTTGTATTTACAATAAAGTGAGTGGGGGCGCTACAACATTTCTGATAAGTATATGTGAATGACATATTGTTGATCCGAAATGATGTAAAATTTCTGGAAAGCATAAAGGGTTGTTTGAAAGGAGTTTTTCAAAGGAAGACCTGGATAAAGCTGCTTACATATTGGGCATCAAGATCTATAGAGATAGATCAAGATGCCTGATGATACTTTCAAAGAACGCACACCTTGACATGATTTTGAAAGAGTTCAAAATAGATCAGCAAAGAAGGAGTTCTTGGCTGTGTTACAAGGTGTGAGTATTGAGTGAGACTCAAGACCTGACCACAGCAGAAGAGAGAGAAAGGACGAAGGTCGTCCCCTATGCTTTAGACATAGGCTCTACAATATGCTATGCTGTGTACCGCACATGAAGTGTGCCTTGCCATGAGTTGGTCAAGGGGTACAATAGTGATCCGGGAAAGGATCACATGACAGCGGTCAAACTTATCCTTAGTATCTAGTGGACTAAGGAATTTTCTCGATTATGGAGGTGAAAAGGAGTTCGTCGTAAAGGGTTACGTCGATGCGAACTTTGACACTAATCTGGATAACTCTGAGTAGTAAACCGGATTCGTATAGTAGAGCAATTATTTGGAATGGCTCCAAATAGCGCGTGGTAGCATCCAAGATGACATAGATATTCGTAAAGCACACACGAATCTGAAAGGTTCAGACCCGTTGACTAATAACCTCTCTCACAAGCATAACATGATCAAACCAGAACTCATTGAGTGTTAATCACATAGAGATGTGAACTAGATTGTTAACTCTAGTAAACTCTTGGGTGTTGGTCACATGGTGATGTGACCTGTCAGTGTTAATCACATGGTGATGTGAACTAGATTATTGACTCTAGTACAAGTGGGATACTGTTGGAAATATGCCCTAGAGGCAATAATAAATTGTTTATTATTATATTTCCTTGTTCATGATAATCGTTTATTATCCATGCTAGAATTGTATTGATAGGAAACTCAGATACATGTGTGGAGACATAGACAACACCATGTCCCTAGTAAGCCTCTAGTTGACTAGCTCGTTGATCAATAGATGGTTATGGTTTCCTGACCATGGACATTGGATGTCGTTGATAACGGGATCACATCATTAGGAGAATGATGTGATGGACAAGACCCAATCCTAAGCCTAGCACAAGATCGTGTAGTTCGTTTGCTCAGAGCTTTTCTAATGTCAAGTATCAGTTCCTTCGACCATGAGATTGTGCAACTCCCGGATACCGTAGGAATGCTTTGGGTGTACCAAACGTCACAACGTAACTGGGTGACTATAAAGGTGCACTACAGGTATCTCCGAAAGTGTCTGTTGGGTTGGCACGAATCGAGACTGGGATTTGTCACTCCGTGTAAACGGAGAGGTATCTCTGGGCCCACTTGGTAGGACATCATCATAATGTGCACAATGTGACCAAGGAGTTGATCACGGGATGATGTGTTACGGAACGAGTAAAGAGACTTGCCGGTAACGAGATTGAACAAGGTATCGGGATACCGACGATCGAATCTCGGGCAAGTAACATACCGATAGACAAAGGGAATTGTATACGGGATTGATTGAATCCTCGACATCGTGGTTCATCCAATGAGATCATCGAGGAGCATGTGGGAGCCAACATGGGTATCCAGATCCCGCTGTTGGTTATTGACCGGAGAGTCATCTCGGTCATGTCTGCGTGTCTCCCGAACCCGTAGGGTCTACACACTTATGGTTCGGTGACGCTAGGGTTGTAGAGATATTAGTATGCGGTAACCCGAAAGTTGTTCGGAGTCCTGGATGAGATCCTGGACGTCACGAGGAGTTCCGGAGGTAAAGATTTATATATGGGAAGTCTTATTTTGGTCGCCGGAAAAGTTTCGCACTTTATCGGTATTGTACCGGGAGTGCCGAAAGGGGTCCGGGGGTCCACCAAGGGGGTCCACCAGCCCCGGGGGGCCACATGGGCTGTAGGGGGTGCGCCTTGGCCTATATGGGCCAAGGGCACCAGCCCCAAGAGGCCCATGCGCCAAGAGATAAGATAAACGGAGAGTCCTAAAGGGGGAAGGCACCTCCGAGGTGCCTTGGGGGGGAAGGACTCCTCCCTGGCCGCACCCTTCCTTGGAGGAAGGGGCAAGGCTGCGCCCCCCCTCTCCCTTGGCCCTATATATAGTGGGGGGAAGGGAGGGCAGCAAAATCCAAGCCCTGGCGCCTCCCTCTCCCTCCCGTGACACCTCTTCCTCCCCGCTTGCGCTTGGCGAAGCCATGCCGGGATCCCGCTACTTCCACCACCACGCCGTCGTGCTGCTGGATCTCCATCAACCTCTCCTCCCCCCTTGCTGGATCAAGAAGGAGGAGACGTCCCCGCTCCGTACGTGTGTTGAACGCGGAGGTGCCGTCCGTTCGGCGCTAGGATCATCGGTGATTTGGATCACGACGAGTACGACTCCATCAACCCCGTTCTCTTGAACGCTTCCGCTCGCGATCTACAAGGGTATGTAGATGCACTCCCCTTCCCCTCGTTGCTAGATTACTCCATAGATTGATCTTGGTGATGCGTAGAAAATTTTGAATTTCTGCTACGTTCCCCAACAGCTTCTTGCAAACCAGAGCTTATCTCAAGAAGGCCCGCGGTTCTGAGATGGAACGTGTCACCTTTGTGTGCATAATTCAATTTTGAAATACAAGCACATGCTCCAGTTCACCAAAGTTGGTTGAAAAATCAAATGTGTGTCCTCGGGTAAATTTCTAGGTCCCATGCAAGAAGTGGGAATGAAATTCAAACATCTGGGCGTCCTGGCTCGGCCAGAAACATTGAGAAACTTGGTTTTTTAATTCCTGTAAATCCAAAACACGCATGAAAATCATGAAACTTGGCTTGGTGTCATGACATGGCACCAACATGCTGTGGTAATTTTGTTGTCTGATTTGCGAAGGTGCACACATTAACAATCAACAAAGTCATTTTGGAACAAGTGCTGTCAGGTTACAATCGGAAACACAAGTATTATTGAAACCGTGGGCGTTCTATTTACCATTTACGTGCAGCCACGCGTCCCCTTTTTTTATTAGATAGGAGGCGCCGCGCAGGGTAGCTATTTGAGTATGGGAGGCGTGCGATCAGACCCCTGCGGGAGGAGAGCCCTTTGACCTCGATCTGCCGTCCACCTCTCTACCAAGGTCTCCATTAATGGCGCCCGAGCCTCTGTTTAATGGCGTGGCTATGTCTCCCTCGACTGAGATTTAAGAGAGAAAAAAGAAAATCTGAAAAGAAATTTTTGCACGGATCTTGATGTAAGATCCGACTGACCTATATAGCATCTACTGCGACTTATAGCAAGACTGATGAATATATAAGGACGACGATGGTGGATAATAATTGTCTTACATAATTAGGAAGATAATTAAAAAAGCCACATGCGGCTACGCCCAAAATACAAAAGGGCAAAAGAAGGAAGACAATGATCTGGCTCGCTGATCTCTACTTTCTTGATGTGTTGCTGCAGGCCGCGGGAACTAGTTTCCGCGGCGAGCGGCGATGAGCACTGTCGTGTCCTCAAGACGCTGCTTGAGAGCATCCACGGATTCCTCCACCAGCCTTTGGCGCTCGATGCGGAGCATGTCATTCTCGTCCAGAAGTTTCTTGACGATGACGCCGGTCCTCTTCAACAAGGCACTGGTCTCCTCCTGCTGCTCTGCACTTCGGACGATCTTCGCCCTCAGCAGGTCGCGCTCGGCCCGGAGCCTCTCATTGCCCTCCCTTATTTGCCGGATGACGCCGGTAGCCTATTCAAACGAGGGTTTCATGTTGTCCTGCAACCTCGCCCAGCCGGAGATCTGATCCATCTGCCCATGGACAATCGCATGCATGCGCCTGTAAGAGTCGCCACCTGCCCGCGAGACATTTTCTCAGGCCGCCGCGGCACGGCGGGACATCTCTGCTGCATTCGTGGTGCAGCGGGACATCTCTGCTGCTTCCGCGGTGCGGCCGGAGCAGTCTGTTGCATCGATGGCGTGGTGGGACCTCCGTGCTGCTTCGGTGGCACGGCGGGACCTCTGTGCTGCTACTTCCGTGCGGCGGGACATGTCGGCTGCTTTCGAGGCGAGGCGGGACATCTCTCGTGCTTCCGCTTCCATGGTCGCCTCTCCCTGGTGGTAATCTGTCGACTCAGAACTCACGCTGGCCATGGCAGACGCAAGGGAAGGATGTTGAATGATTTGTTTGTTTTTGTGGATGAGTTGAGGAGGAATGTGCGGTCATCTTGGCATAGTAGTGTTTATAACCGAGTACTAATACGCTCCTAAGTGGGAAACCAATTACTCCCTCCGTCTAGGTGTGTAAGTCCTCTTACGAAAACCAAATAATCCCAAAACACTTCGGCGCGGTGCATTAACTTCTACCTCGTTTCTTGTTTCTTGTCATATCGACCAATAAGAGATGTGGGTGTGCATGCTTTTAATGACTTGAGACTACCAAACACGACATGCAGTGGTTAGTTCATTGCATGCAATGCTATTAATTAGCAAATAAACATTAAGTTCTCTCATTTTCCCCTCCTCCTTGGTCACAGTGCACAACCTAAGATGACGACGGAGGGATTAGGTTGTGAACGGTGTGAACAGGTTTGCAATTAAATATAGCGTGGTAGTAGTAATTTGGAATGTGACGAGACACGCTCTTGACGGTTCTAGTTTCGAAGTGCGGCACTATTCCTGGATGGCGTAACGTGGGCACGAGTTCTCGGCCGTGGTGTAGCATATGCCATGGTACTAGTTCTTTTTCTACTGATGTGTACGTGCAATAACTGGCACCGTCGGATACATATCTTACGCTTATTGGGACGTTCGACAGGAATAGCCTCGTGGCGAGCTATAGACTAGTCTTTTTTTCAAACGCATTACACCTATCTCTCGGGACTTCTCGTAGGCACCATCTCTAGCTCCCTAGGTCGATGCCACCCACATACAGTTGTACTCTGAGTTTAGTACGTTATACAGGAAGAGAAGAGGTGCACGCACACACTCGTCCTCTCTCACACACACATATGTAGCTACAAATTGTAGTGTTCTCAACCATCCGATTGGCTCTATCATAGGTTTCACTTTGCTCCTTGGCCTTGAGATTGAGAAGTTTCAAACCCGGAGGCTAAGATGGAGGCACGAGGTTTTGGTTAATGTGCGGGCCGCACCCGCACCAACACGACATGAGCTTCGTCTGCCTGGTGCGCATGCAGTCGGGTGAGTTGTCCAAGTATAGACACAACCAGGCCCTCCTTGGTATCCACATGTCGACTTAGGCTGGTCATAGTGGAGAGTAACATAGACTAGTTACTAGTCTATGTTACTACCTTCATAGTGGGTAGTGTCATATATGTGATAACATAGTACTAGATGTCTTCATTTATTACTTTGTAGACTCATTTTGCATTGAAAAGCGCTATGTGATGGTAACATATTATGTTACTCTATTTGCCTCTCTCCTCATTAATTACTTGCCACCTCATCATTTTTGCTTATGTGCCATCTATGTTACTACCTATGTTACTCCCACTATGACCAGCCTTATGCGCAGAGAAATTAGCATCGGAGGGAGTACTACTAGTAGTAGTACTACTACTTTGATGTGTCGCGTCAACTCGCACAAGTATGCAACACTTCCTGAACAAAGAAGCATATAAGCTGTTATACTTACTTCTTATAAGTTGTTATACTTCTTACCCAAAGGATCTTCATATCCAGCAGACATAAAATATCCGTTCAATTGTTGAAAATTACTTTAACTACTGATCTGATGTCGAAGTAATTGCTGCATCACCACCAAAGCCCACCATCTCTTAAGCTAATGTAGACCGAGCTAACCCCTATATTAGCATATTACTAAGATAAACAGAAGGCACTGTAGAATCATTTAGGACGTGAGCTTGTCAATCTGAATGTGGAGGGACACCAGCTTAGCCCCGGCCAGCAGCTTGGGCGGAACTGTGAAGAAGGTCAGCTCATGCACGGCGACGTCGCCGGGATCCTTGCTGCTTGTCACCTCCATTTCCACCTTGACGGCGTCGGTCCTGCCTTTGGGCTCCCCCGGCGGGCCGTTCGCCCACAGCTTGGCCATGTAGTGCGGCAGTGGGGACGACCCTGCTCTAATGCAGACGACTGACACGGTGATAGGCACGCCGATGTCGAGCATGCCGCCGACCAAGAAAAATGCGCGGCCGTCCTCCTCCATGAACAGCAAGAGTTGTGGCTCCGACAGTGGCACTTGCAGCTGGAGCACCTTGCCGTACTGGATCCTATGCACGGGCATGGGATGCACGGTGCTGATGTGGTGGGAGAGCACTGGCAGCGGGCCTTCGTAGCCGCAGACGGGCATGGGGCATTTGCAGGGCGCGAGCGGACACACGCTCTGGTGATTGGCGAGCTTGTGCTAAGTGACGTAGAGCCCACAGCCTTCGTGCGGGCACTCCACCCTCAACGAGGAGAGGACGGCGTCCACCACCGTGTTCCACACGTCGAAGCCACCACCGCGCTCGCACTTCTGGCACTGCCGCTGGTTCCCGGGGCGCTCGACGCGGCAGTCCGCGCAGGCCTGGTGCCCTCCCTTGCACTGCACAAATCAATGGAATAGCACATCAATCAAGAAACCTGCACCTTGCTCGATCAGCCGAACGGAGGAGGTGTATTCGAACCTCATACACTGGAGGCTTCAAGGGGCAGAGGCACAAGGGGCAGTGGAGCTAGGTGAGGTCCATCGAGACCATAGAGAGCTCCATCGTCGGGTCCTGTTCCGTCTGCATGATCTCGCCCTCCTCGTGCACAACCATCTCTCGCTTTATTAGGGGCGGGGCATTACAAAGCTTTACCGTCACATATTCATACTACTTCAAGGTGCATTAAATCAACACATGCAAGTATCAAAAGGAGAGTCACGACATGCATGCATGCGTTGTAATTAATGCATCGGTAAACACAAATTATTGAAATATATCAAGTGCAGTGCTTTGTTGTCACTACAAAAAAAAGACACTTCCGTGATGATACGTGTTTGTCACAGTAGGTCATGTTTTCTGTCATGCATGTACATCCATGACAAATTTATGACAGAATCAAGATAGTCATACCTGTGCTGTCGTAGAAGTGTTCCATGACATTACCAAAATTATCATCACGGAAGTGTCCACTTCCATGACGATAAATCGCGCGTCACATAAGTGCTTTCGTCAAGGTTGACCGACACGTGGCATCCACCGTAACAGAACGTCGTTAAGCTATCAGGTCAGGTTTTGGATCCGATAACCCGTTAACAGCCAGGACCAATGGGGATTTTCCACGTGTAAAATTCTGATTGGCTGACGGAAACACGTGTCAGCTCCACGTTGGCACAGGTGTCACTCATCCAATGGGCGAGATGCGCCTATGATATGTTGACACGTGGACCGGCCCAAAAGTGGCCCATAAAGTTTAAATGGGCCGGCCCAACTAAAGGCCCACAAGATTTTGCGGTCCATAATGGGCCAGCCTAGCAAAAGGCCCACGAGATTTTTCGTATCATAATGGGCCGGCCCAGCTAATGGCCCACGAGATTTTGCGGGCCATAATGGGCCGGCCTAGCTAAAGGCCCGCGAGATTTTGCGGACCATAATGGGCCGGCCCAGATAAAGGCCCAACATTCTCAGTTAAGGCCCGTACGACTAGTATCAAATCGGCCCATCAACGGCCTATCCTAAACTTGTCATCATCGCGGCCCATGATCACTTCTGGCCCGTTAACAGTCCGCTAAGTATATGGGCCGAATTACGGCCGATGCATTTTCGGCATGTTAAAGGTCCTGCTTCATTTAGGCCCATTTACAGGCCATTGAAACTTTCGGCCCATAAACGACCGTGAAGGATCTAGGTCATATTCGGCCATGTCTAACATTCGGCCTGTTAGCGGCCCGCCATAGATTTGGGCCACTTTCGGCCTGTTAACGTCGGACGAAATCCATGGGCCATATGTGGCCCAACGTCACATAGGGCCCATTAACAGCCCATATAAAAATGATGATAATCTAGCCCGACCGAACTTCCGGCCTGTTAAAGGCCCGTGTATTAGGTCGGCGCATTTACGGCTCGTCCGAATTTCGGCCTGTGAAAGATCCGCATCGTAAATGGGCCCAATCTCACTTTCGGTCTTTTAAAGGCCCATGTTTTTATGGGCTCGAGATATTTACACCTATAAATGGCCTATTGTTAATGAGGGCCCAAATTATGTTTAGGCCTGTTAAAGGCCCACTATGGGCATAGGCCTACTAGAAAAATATGAAATCTTATGTTGATTTAGGCCCAGATATTTTTAGTGGGCTACATGCAAATTTCGGCCCATAATCGTTTTTAGCCCAATTGGAATGGGCCCGGCGAATGTTGGCATGTTGGGCTCCTACGAAGCTTTCGGCCGAATACATTACTAAGATAAACCTACACTATACAAAAATAGCGTCGTAATTATTGCAGCCTTTGGCAGCAGCATAAATGTTGTATCACAACAAAAGGCCTGTTGGCATAAAGTTTATAGTCCTTGCAGATAAAAGCACCATCAGATGTATAGAAGCACAGATCATTTGACCTGAGTGCTAATGTTTCAGGTTGTAGAATCTGATGGAGCAGCATGATCTTCACCTTTTTCTGCCATTGCTCTTGAACAACAAAGCGAATGTCTGATAGTCTGGTTTCAAAACCATTCATATCTTGACGACATTTGTCAACCACTATTCTTGTTTCCAAAACTACGTCCATTAGGGATTGGACTTGTGTTTGGAGCACAGATATATCACTCTGTCTAGTAGGAAGATTTTGTTCAGTAGGCGATTTGGACGAGGTTACCTTGACAACCAACCCAGAATTACGCAGGAAGGTGCTTTTTGCACTGTTAGTGGAGAGATACTGACGCACTGCAGCAAGAGGTGACATTGTGCCTATGGTAGCGTCGTCGACTTCAGGTGGTTGTGGCTGTTCAATCATTTTTTCCATAGCTTGCTGAAAGTTTGAACTTGTAGATTAGTGTACCAGATAAGTTACTAATGAGACAAAAACAAACAAAGTAGGTTACACGTTTATACATAACTTATTTTGGTGAACTACTGTAATACATTAGCATGTATTGTAGTGCCAACTACATAATAAAATCACTTTCGGAACATATGTCCATGTAGCATGCCTACTGTATTGTCTATTTCCTCACATTCATTGACATCTAAGGATAAAGAGACATGGTTTAAAGTAGGATGAACATAGTATGACATCATTCATATCATGCGCAAACAGATATAAAACAAACAGGCTATTATATCATTGTGTGTGCACGTGAACATAACAACTAGAATACAGATCAAGACCAAAAGAATATCCTTCATCTCTTTTAAACCATGTAAGGTGAAATGATACGTTAAGACAACTGTGTATAAAAGTGAACACAGTAACTAACATTGGCTGCAAACCAAGTAGTTAAATGAACACATCACAGTACCAATCAGTTCAAAGGCATGAGGATTAAGGACTTACAACAGCGGCTTGAACTGGTGTGCTCATGCCCATCATCTTGCTGGTGTGGCAATCCTTGAAGATTTGCACTGCATTCGGTTCAGGTTCTTTTTGGTCCGCACAGGCTTTCCTCTGTATTTGTAAAAAGTCAATATAGATACGATAATATGGCATAGAAAAAAGAAGGAAGTAGCAGCTATTTACAAGAGCCTCGCAGTGTGCAATATAGCTACGAGATCCTATTGTCTGTTGGAATTTCACTTTAGAACGGTTGGTCTTGTTCTTCAAACAGTTAGCCTAGAAGAAGATACACTTGTAAGGCACATACATATATACAAGTTCAATATGTGGTCTGATCAAATACATATAGCCTACCTGATACTTTGGATTAGACCAGTGTTTAACGAGGGCTGTCCAGTCTTCATCTGTAATATATTCCACTGGAGATGTTTGGGCGATTTCATTGTTAGCCTTGCCTTCAAAGTGAGATTTTCTAAGGTGGTACCGATACTGTCGCAGAGCAGACTGAAAAACATGAGTGCATGCTTGTTTAGTTGCGTCATCTTTCGGATCCAACTTGAACCTCATCTGTTGAAAAAACAATGTGAGTCTTATTAGGAGGAAGCTAGAAAGTATGGGACAGAGCAAGACAATATTACTAATTGCGATGAATAACATTACTTACGGATAAATGGTCAAGGAAGGTGTTAAACTGGGTATTGTCTTTCTCATTCCTGTACTGGATCCACGTTGGGAGGATACATGCATGACACCTAACGGCAACGGCTGCCTCTGATACTAACTTGGCTGACTCTGTAGCATCACATGGCCTTTTTAAACCTGCCTAAAAACGGATCTCCATTCTTCCTCCTTTAGATTTTGTTAATCTGTCAAACATTATCCCTGATGTCTGTTTCCGCTTGCGTCGTGGTGCTAGTTCAACAACGAATATGGAAAGTGTTAGTGTACATCAAACTGTGAGAGTACATATAAAGGAGCATGCAACTGCAACTTGACTCGGTCAGGTACCGTCTTGGCGTTGATGCTCATGAGGTTCATCTGATCTTGCCAAGTCCTGTTGTGTCAGCAGTTCTTTGGAAGTAGTGTTAGGTGTGAAGGCAGCTTGGGAACTGGCCAGTTCCAGAGCAAACGAACAAGTAACTCGTTGAGATGCTGGTACAGTTGAAGCGAATGCTGCAGCTGGTGGAGTAGGTGATACTGTGTTTGTAGATTTAGGCGGTGGACTTGGACCTTCTACTGGACTATAAGTACCAGCAGAATCTGGGCGGCCAATCCTTATCTGTTTCACCCGACGAGTAACACCACTCCCTACTATATTATTTTCCTTGATCTTTTTTGTCTTTGCCATGTCAAGCCATACCCACAACACAAAACAATAAAATCGCTCTTCAGAACTCATTGATGCATGATACAGACAAGCAATACTTTGATGTAAGACAACCGTATGAGGACGGAATATGTAAGGAAAACAGGACAGCATGACATATTCACAGCTACGATGTGTAAACTAAGCAAAAGGATTTTCAAGAAAATAGAAGTGATGCAAGCTAGACACCATATGAAAGATGCAACCAATATTACTCTGCCAAGTTAAAAGTGTCTTGTCATAAGTGGAAATTCAAAAAATTAGAAGCAGTACAACGTAGAAATCAATGCAAGATGCAACCGCTATCAAACTGCCATGTTAAAAGTGTCCAATCATGAGTGACTGATGCGGGATACACAAAATCAGTACTTTGATGTAAGAACATGGCATGATAGATAGATGTAGTGTATTCTAGACACAGAACGCCATGTCATATGCACATGTATAACGTATGAACTCAGCAGGTGCAATTTAATCAAAATAGAAGAAATACATGCTAGACAACATATGCAACATGAAACCAATTATCACACTGTCAACTTAGAACAAGCACCTGCGATGGAGTACGGGAGATGAACTCATCATGTAGACTTGGGACTTCAACTTCATTAGCAGTAGCAGTGGCAAATCTAGATAGTCTCTGTTTGCGTCGGTGCGGAGGACCACCAACATCCCCTAACTTACTCTTTTCCTTCCTATTTTCTGATATTGCCTTATGAAGTCAAAACCACAAGAAGATGAATAAAATTAGCTCTGCATAACTGGTTGATGCATGATATAGACGAACACTACTTTGATGTAAGGCAAGCGCATGATAGGGGGATGGAATATATACAAAAAAGACAGTGTTTCATATTCACACGTACGATAGGAGGATGGAATATGTATGAAAAAACAGTAAGCGGAAGGCATTTCCACAAAATTAGAAGAAATGAAAGCTAGGCACCATATGAACATGCAACCAATATCACTCTATCAGGTAAAAAGTGTCTCGTCGTAAGTGCCATTTCAAGAAATTAGAAGCAGTACAAGCTAGAAGACAATGCAAGATGCAACCTACATCACAGTCTCAAGTTAAATGTGTCTTATGGGTAAGTGATCGTTGCAGGTATAAGTTGTAAGCTACGCAGATGCAATTCAAAAAAGTTAGAAGCAATACAAGCTAGACATCATACACAACATGCAACCACATATAATAGTGCCAAGTTAGAGCAAGCACCTGTGATGGTGGAGTAGGGGAGATGTGCTCATCATCTACACAGCTACGTTGACTGTCTAGCCTTGCGTTGTCTTGCGAATCTTGTTGGGAGCATGGCGGAGTAGAATCTGTAGAGAACCTCCATTTCAGTTGCTCGGAAGGACCACCATCATCCAATGCCTTGCCAATTTCCTTCAGCTTTATTGATTTTGCATTGTGAGGTCAAACCGACAAGAAAAAGGAATATAATTCGCTCTTCGGAACTCATTCATGCATGATACTGACGAACACTACTCTGATGAAAGGCAAAGTCATGATACGAGGATGGAATATGTACGAAAAAATGGACGGCTTGACATATTCACACCTATGATGTGGTAACTAAGCAGAAGGCACTTCAACAAATTAGAAGCACTGCAAACTAGACACCATATGAAAGGTGCAATCAATATCACTCTGCCAAGTTAAAACTGTCTCGTCATAGGTGGCGTTCATCAAACTAGCAGCAATACATGCTAGAAATCATATTCAAGACGCAAACCAATATCACACTTCCAACTTAAAG
This sequence comes from Aegilops tauschii subsp. strangulata, assembly GCF_002575655.3. Taxonomy (NCBI): domain Eukaryota; kingdom Viridiplantae; phylum Streptophyta; class Magnoliopsida; order Poales; family Poaceae; genus Aegilops; species Aegilops tauschii. The sequence continues at coordinate 293,371,931 of NC_053035.3, forward strand.
GTGTGAACATGGTGTGATAGACAGATATAGTATGTACCAAAAACAGGAAAGCGTGTCATATTCACACGTATCATGTGTAAGCTAAGCAGATGCAGTTTACACTAATTAGGAGCAATACAAGCTAGACACCATATGCAACATGCAACCAGATATCACACTGCCAAGTTAGAGCAAGAACCTTGGATGGTGAAGTAGGGGAGCGGAGACTTGGACCTTGTAATGCACCATCAGTACAAGGAGAATTGGTACAGATGTTCCGTTTACGTTGCTGTAGAGGACCACCATCATCGCCTTCCTTACTCTTTTCCTTCCTCTTTATTGATTTTGCCTTGTCAAGTCAAACCCACAAGAAAAAGGAATAAAATTTGCTCTCCAGAACTCATTGATGCATGATACTGACGAACACTACTCTAATGAAAGGCAAAGTCATGATATGAGCATGGAATATGTACGAAAAAATGGACGGCTTGACATATTCACACATATGATGTGGTAACTAAGCAGAAGGCACTTCAACAAATTAGAAGCACTGCAAACTAGACACCATATGAAAGGTGCAATCAATATCACTCTGCCAAGTTAAAGCTGCCTCGTCATAGGTGGCGTTCATCAAACTAGAAGCAATACATGCTAGAAATCATATTCAAGATGCAAACCAATATCACACTGCCAACTTAAAGGTGTTCCATCATAAGTGACTGATGCAGGATACACAAGAAGGGTAGTTTTATGTAAGAACATGGTGTGATAGACAGATATAGTATGTACCAAAAACAGGAAAGCGTGTCATATTCACACGTATCATGTGTAAGCTAAGCAGATGCAGTTTACAATAATTAGGAGCAATACAAGCTAGACACCATATGCAACATGCAACCAGATATCACACTGCCAAGTTAGAGCAAGCACCTTGGATGGTGCAGTTGGGGAGCAGAGACTTGGACCTTGTAATGCACTATCAGTACAAGGAGAATCGGTACAGATGCTCCGTTTACGTTGCTGCAGAGGACCGCCATCATCGCCTTCCTTACTCTTTTCCTTCCTATTTCTTGATTTTGCCTTGTCAAGTCAAACCCACAAGAAAAAGGAATAGAGTTTGCTCTTCAGAACTCATTGATGCATGATACTGACGAACACTACTTTCATGTAAGGCAGCCGCATGATAGGAGGATGGAATATGTATGAAAAACAGGACAGCGTGACATATTGACATGTATGATGTATAAAGTGTAAACTAAGCACAAGGTGCTTGAACTTGTTAGAAGCAATGCAAGCTAGAAACCATATGAAAGATGAAACCAATATCACTCTACCAAATTAAAAGGGTGCCCTAACAAATGTATTTGACCAAATTAGAAGCAATACATGGCAACAGGCTAGAAATAATATGCAATATGCAACGAATACAGGTGACTCATCATAAGTGATTGATGCAGGATACAGAAGAGAGGTAGTTTCATGTAAGAACAAGGTTAACACATAGATGTAGTGTGTACCAAATAGGAAGGCATGTCATATTCACAGGTATAATGTGTAAACTAAGCAGATGCAATTTACCCTAGTTAGAAGCATTACAAGCTAGACACGGTATGCAACATGCAACCGCATATCACACTGCGAAGTTAGAGCAAGCACCTGTGATGGTGGTGTGGGGGAATTGCGGTCATCAACTAGAGAGCTACATTGACTATCTTCATTTAGCCTTGCTGTTTCTTGAGAATCATGTGGGGAGGATGACACTACACTCTTTAAACGAGTATGGCGTCTCACAGTAACCCACCCGGGTGACTGTCTCATCATAAGTGATTGATGAGGGATACAAAAGAGCATTAGTTTGATGTACGAACATGGTTAATAGACATATGTAGTACTCCCTCCGTTCGGAATTACTTGTCACAAAAATGGATGTATCTACAACTAAAATATATCTAGATACATTCATTTCTTGGACGAGTAATTCCGAACGGAGGGAGTATGTATCAAAAACAGGAAGGCATGTCATTATCAAAGGTATAATGTGTAAAGTAAGCAGATGCAATTTAACCAAATTGGAAGCAATACAAGCTAGACACCATATGCAACATGCAACCACATTTGATAGCGCAAAGTTAAAGCAAGCACCTGGGATGGTTGTGTGTGGCAATTGAGATCATCAACTACAGAGCTACGTTTACTATCTCCAACTGCTGACACTGCATCCTTTAGAGCGCTGAAACGCTTAGTGCTTATCTTTGAATTACACTGGAGCGACTTCTGTCTTTTCTTTTCAGGATTCATCAACACTGCGTCAGAGTCTGAAATACCCATGCATAAAAAATAATAGTGTGAGTATTGGTGAAGTGTGTGCACAATTAGTACAGTGTAAAGGTAGCAGATAGTAGGTCGGTGAGAAATAAATGACGGGAGACATATGATAGCTCTGCAACATGCATGGCACACTAAATTACTACAGGATTCTATGAAAATAACATTCGAATGAATACAAATAGGTCAGTCCATTTTTCTGCACCGTCCGATGTACAAAGAACGGGCAGATCGCCTTCATCTACCTCCATCCAGTCAGTGTTGATGATCTTCCTCGAAACGGCAGCGACCACCGGCCCAGTCCCCTGCCTACGCCCTCCCCTCGACCTCACCGCACCGCCGTGCTTGGCACCGCCCCCCGACAATCCATTCAAGCCCGCCGACCTCCAGATCGGGCGCAAGCAGCTCCTGCGCCCCACACCCCTATGATAGACACCAATGCGGCGCTTCCCTGGCGAACAGGCGGACTAGGTGCTCCGCGCACCTAAGCGGGTGCTGCTTCTTTTAATTGCGGTTCGACTGACCCTGAATTGAAATCCAGGCGGGCTACTGACCTCTAGCAAAGGTGAAATAGTAAAGGGAGGAAACCTTGTGCATTTAGTATCACGAAGAAGATGCAATAAGAAGCGCTCAACTAGTTTCTTTCGTGGGATGAATACGGTGTGAGCAGAGACGTAAGGTTTGCACGAATAACGGAAGATGAGTACCTCTTTCTGCTGGCAGTGTTGTGTCCTCCTTCTGTTTTTCCAACGATCTTCTTGTGGTTCGCCGGGAACGAGAAGTTGTGGAGGACGGTGCAGCCTTGGACGAACCCATGGCCAAGTTGTTGAGTGTGGTGCGGTGGCCGTCTGTCGGCGGCGGGGAAGCAGATCCGAGGCGGCGAACGACGGCGTAGCGGGAACAGCTCCGGTGCGGTGGACGGTTGCAACAGTGGAGCGGCAGCAGTGAGGTGCAGGACGGCGTGGTCGGAGTGGTTCTGGTATGGCGCACGTCGGCATCTGCATCATGGAGGCAGCTCTACCTCGGCTTCAGCTGCTAAGTCCTTGAGGGTGTTGCGGTTGCGGTTGCGTTGGACGATGTCGTCGGGGTACCGGCTCCGGCGTGATGGAGGAGGGCGGCGGTGGATTGGGCGCTATGGGGTGGAGGATGGAGGAGGCTGGGGTTTCGCGGCTGGTGGAGAGGGCGTTTTGGCGCCCACGGAGTATGAATGGGGAAACGGAGGGAGGCGGGGAACTAAGGGGGGACAATGTTTCAGTTTGGGACGCGCTTGTTTGTAATTTGGGGAAAGTTACAAACTTTGCCCCCATCTAAAATTTTGGACATACTGCGGGTTGGGGGTAGGACAGTAATCTCAGGTGTCCCAAGTGTGGGCGGGATAGATTTCGGCCGAGCGCATGGGTGTTTAGGCGCGCACGTCGTATGAATGCTTCTCGGAGGCGGTTGAGACTGGCGTCTTGGTGAAGTTACAAACCTACCCCGGTTTAGACCTTTGGACATTGGGCCGATAGGCTACACGGGCCAGAGTCAGGATAGTAATTTTCTACTACCAAACATTAGTCTCGCACGGTTTCGGGTGACCAGAGGCCTATTTGGCGCTTCGTTCAATATTTGGGAGCAGAAGCATTAACATTTTCGGTTCTCTTGAATTAAACATTCAGGATTTGTCAAACTTCACAAATCTTTACTCTTGAAAATCCTAAAGCTACGATTATTTTGGAATGGAGGTGGTACATTTGAATATACATTGTACACGAGTATATATTAAAAAATATGCAACTTACCTCAGTTCATGCATGGTTCCAGATATAATCTCCTTGGTTGCAAAAAAATAGACATGCGTATGAATATATATAGCATGTTCAAACGCACAACAAAGATTGATGCCCCCTTTTACATCTGATTTACAAATGCCATTATCTCGGGTTCAAATAGATGAATGCACTTCCTATGAATTCGAATCTTCGAAACCCCCTTTATGTTGAATTTGACATGTATTCTATTTCGTAGCTAGCAATTTGGAATGTGTCCATGCAAGTGACAAATGTATAAAGTGCTTCACACTAACAACATGGAGTGCACTAATTAATGTTTATATATGAATTGCAAAAGCATCCATTGCCTGTATTTCAAACCGCCCTCACTCTATGGATCGATAATATGAAATAAACAAAAGCACATGCTATAATTCAATAGAGTATGGGTGTCTGATAGACCGATTTTCGTCCATACACAATTTGCAAAATTCACGATCTCATCCAAAAATAATAATGCCATTTATATTTTAATTTAATGCGTAGAACCGCCTTTTACACGTAGATGCACTATGCCTCGGCCCGTTCTCACAAACGCGCTATATATCTCTCTATCTACCGCATAAGTGCACACACTTTATATGCATCGGCATTTCTCTTTCACACATGCTCACAATCTCTCTCGGGGTGTCGGGGAGTCTCACGCACATGCTCTCTCTGTATCTCTCTCTCTCTCTCTTTCTGACTACTATGTACCACTCTTTTCACTAATCTCAGTTGGAAAACACTATTTCTCTCACATGCATATATACACACGCACGGTCTCTACTAGCCCTCTATACGCACATATATGTGCCTACGTGTCTCCCGCATGCACATTATCTTTAGGCCTCTCTCGCACACATGCCCCCCAGACACACCTCTCTCTTAGTAGTTGGCAGATATGATTCCATCATCTCATTCGGTAGGATATCCCTGACTGTTAGGCTGGATGGTAATACGAGGCAAAGTTTTACCCTAGTTCGGACCCTTGCAGTTGAGGAAAAAGCCTACTCCTGGTACTGTATATTAGTGATAGGGGTGTGTACAAAGTACACGTCAATACCAGGCATTGTGCGTGTGTGTATACTATCGATGAACTAGCCCCCAAGCTTCTATAACATACTAGGGGCCTAGGGTTACAAATCATATATAGTCGGCTTGTCACCAGTGGGGATAGAGTCCTCCGCGACTCTGGTAGCTAGCTTCGTGTTGTACGCCGAGTCCTCCACATGGGTCTTCGTATAACGCGTCTCGATCCAACCTATGTGGCGCAGGATGGAACCGACCCATGAGTCCTCATGTTGACCCACCACAACTAGAAATGATGTGCCCACCACACCACACACGCAATCGGCCACTACGAAAATAAGCATATACAATAGTACAATGTTATACATGAAAGTTAATTGCATGGTGCATCCAAAAATATTTGTTCTGCATTGTGAATGTTTATATAGTCTCCTAAAATATTAGTCATGGGAAAGAGAAACGAAGGGCATATCTCTCCTTGTCTCCACCGGACATCCCCTCTTTCTACACCACTTTCACGTACGCACACAAACTATCTCTCGGCCCTCTAAAAGTATGCATGCCCACGACACATTCACGCATGACGGTCACTGTATTTCAAGCTAAAGCACTGTACGGTCACTGGACTTCAGAATATGCTCATTACGGTCACCGTATACATTCTCGTGGTGATCATACGGTATCTAGCTCACGATACGTCTCCGTATTTTCTTGATGACACTGACGGACTTTGCATTTGATGCGTGCTCCGTATTTTTTTGGCGACACTTACGGTCATTGTATTTGAAGCGAAAGCACGATATGGTCACTGGACTTCAGAATAAGCTCATCACGGTCACCACATACATTTTGTCGTGCTAACCAACATGTGATTGGATGGTTAGGAGGACAGTGGTTTCTCGAGCCCACCAGGGTTAAAGTCCCGGTGCTCGCATTTATCCTGGGTTAATTTCAGTATTTTTCGGCGATGTGCGTTCGGTGGGAGGAGACGTTCCACTCGACTACTAGGCACCTATGGTGACTTCATAAAATCTCAAGATCATATGCTGGCCCACTCTCTCGAAGGTGCTCATAGGGGTAGGGTCTGCGTGTGTGTGCTTATAGCGGTGAGTGTTTGCGCGTATATATGAGCCCTTGCGTCTGTACCGTGTTAAACAATACATGTCATGATTATACGGTCACTGGCTCACCCGTACAACTCTGTATTTTTTTGATGACACAATCAATTGACCAGTCAAACGTTCCACATGGCGCAACTAGTGTTGCACCATCGGGGCACGTAACCGTGGGGCCCACCTGTCAGCCCATATATGAAAGAAAGAAATGGTAGTTTGCTGTGTTAATAAAATACATTTAGGGTGATCATACGGTCACTGGCTCACCATACAGCTCCGTAATTTGTTGATGACACGATCAATTGACCAGTCAAATGGTCCACATTCAGCAGCGCACATTACCATAGGGCCCACCCGTCGGCGCGTATATGAAGGACAGAAATGGTAATAAATTAGTGGTCGGTGGGTACTCGAAGTCGTGAGACCTCTGGTTGGCAGTCGCCGGCGGTGGGGGGCGCGTTGATTGGGCGGTGGCGTGGGGATCGCCGGAGAAAAAGCTCGGCGCGGGGGGGGGGCCTAGAGGGATGACCGGTGCGGCGGCGGACCAGCGGTGAGGAGTGGTTTCGGGGCGGGCGGGGTGGCATGGCGGCGGGGGCCGGTGGTGGCTGGCGGGTCAGGGGGTGGAGTTTGATGATAAACTGCCGGCCCTTGATTTTGTATCCAACAGCTGGAAAATCTAATGACCAGAGATGAAAAAGTCAGTCGACTGACGTGTAGCCTCACCCCGCACGTACACATGCACGCACGCAAGACACGCACGCATGCAGGCGTGCAACACTGACACGTACACATAACGAACACACGCACGCATGCAGGCGTGCAACACTGACACGTACACATGCACTCACGAACACACGCACGTACGCACACAAGCATGCAACACTGAAACGTACCCTTGCACGCACGCAACACTCGCACGCCTGCATGCACATAGCACACGACGCAAGACACACGCTCAACCTATACGTGCATGCACCCTTTGTTAAGGACATGGATTGTTACGGGTATTAATCAATCTTATCTGTGATAAGTAGAACATTGATATTTGTAGCGGTCTTTATGTCTAGGTTTGTATCTCTATAGTCCCTCTCACACACACCCACGTAGGTAGGGGGACGTGCACGAACAGAAGAAGTGCACGCACGGCGCACGTACTCCCGTCTCTTTCCCAACCACACCCGCGCGGGTACACGGTGGAGCTCATTTCTGTACGAAAAGGCAGCCCACATGGTAACTTGACACGTGTACTGGTTGTCCACTAGATGGAGGGAGGATCGTCTACCACGGGTGAACAAACAAATTGCGACTTGACGCGTTATGTTAAAAAAGAGGCAAACCATGTGGGGCCTACCTTAGAGGCAAGGCTCTATACACTGGAGTACTTTTGATATGTCCCGTCAACTCGCAGTACGAGGAGAAGCTTGCTTAGTACGCCGTCTCCCCCGCCCACGGGCGCGGTGGCTCGTAGGATGAGGTGAAGCTTGCTTACTACGCCTTACGCCCGCTCCCTCGCCCACGCGCGCGGTGGCTCGCAGGACGAGGAGAAAATTTTACTAGTACTCCCTCCGTTTACTCCTCGTCCCTACTACCTTGGTTAGAGAGATTATCATATTGTTTGGAATATATATATGTCCTTTAGTACTCCCTCCATTTACTTATACAAGGCCACTATAAAAAAATACATTTTGCATCTATACAAGGCCACAAATAGTAATCGAGACAAAAGTTACTACTCCCTCCTTTCCAGTTTATGTCTCAATTTCAAAATCTCTCCAACCAAGGTAGACGGTGAGTGGTCTTATTAATTTCGTACTCCTAGTTTGCACAAGTAATTAGTACGCTCATTTTTCTCAAGAAGTTATGTTTACCAAGGCATTAATTAGAATGAATGCCTGAATGACCACTAAATTTCCATGAACTTCTACATGCATTGGTGAGTTTTCTCTTGACACTGCTTGCATCGGGTGATCTAACGCACCTCGAAATCCAACATGTGATGGTACTACTACTAGTAGTAGAATTGAGACTTATAAAACGGAAAAACGAATGTTTTGTAGATGAGCCCTATAAACCCTAGTGGGTATGTACTCCGTAAAATCAGATTTTCCCAAAACTAAGTCACTCAACCTTTATTTGCTTGTTTCCCTTCCTGCCTCCTTGCCTCGAACAGACTATGCCAAACTCCCCTGCCTGCCGCGCGGGAAAAGACCCGCCCTCGCCTTTTTTTAGTCCGGGTTTGTATCGATGGATCGCGCGAAGCAGCAAAAACCCAAGCCGTGTCTTGTACTCCTCCGTCGACGCTCGCTTTCATGAATTTTGTACTTCCTATCACCAACATGTGGGACATATAGCAACCGGGTTGACGTGTCAAGCACCAAATAACAGTGCAGAACAGCAGGGGGGAACGCACCCCAGTCGTACCGCCCCAGTAGTAGTAGTAATGAGCAATGAGACGTCAAATCACAATGCCGCACCTTCCCAGACGGACGAAGCAACCATTATTTCACACTTCGGTTCGCCATCATCTCAAACCACGTAGTATTGCTTCCGCCTCAAGAGGGACACGCGCATCGCCTTGGTACATCATGACATGTGGGACCGCATGACAGGTCATGCTCCCCCGCCGATCGCTCGGTAAAATCACCTCGTTTTTACTACTATACTTCCTCCGTATCGGTTTACATGGCATGCACGTCGTTCTAGGTTGAGAATTTAACTGGCTATATATGTGATGAACAGTATATGTTTAGAAACTACATCCGCTTAATAATCCAATGATATACTTTTTGTGACATGGTAACTCAGATTTAGTTAGTCAAATGGATGACCTAGAACTACGTGCACGCCCTATAAACCGAGACGTCTAAAAAAAGAGACGGAGAGGGTAGTTCAGTACGTATCTTTTTAGATCAATATAGTCGGGATTCACCAAGGAGCAAAACCAAGTGGTAGGCTGCACCTGTCGTGTTGGCGTAGCGAGTCAAGCATGGTCAGTCCGCACACGAAATGGCGACACACTTAACAGGACCCCTTTGGGCGACATGTGGCTCATCCACCGTCTTGTTCCACGTGCGATGCACCAAATGACAGTTCAGAGCAGCGGTTGGAATTGGAGGCACCCCGGTCGTAGCGCCGCAGTAGTAGAAAATGAGCGATGAGGGGTCAAATCACAAAGCCCCACCTTTCCCGCATTAAGCTGGACGGACGAAGCAACCATCATTTCACTCTGGGGCGCAAGAGCATAAAGAAAAGAGAAAACCAATGATGCATGCGACAACTACCTAGGGCACCCTAGGGTAGGGGTCTCCACTACAGATCATTTTTTTTGAAAGCGCCTCCACTACAAATCGGCTTCTCCCTCGTCCTCTTGAAGAAAACCGATGGTGCGTGCGGCGGTAGGGTTTGTAGGAGTACTACTAGGGCGTGCAGGGCCACGTCGTAGTAAATGGGAGAGGGATTGAGTTCGAGTCGACACCTTAAATATGTGTGGGCCACTTGGTTTTAGGGGAACGAGGCAGCATTTTGGGTTCGGGGACAAGTGGAGATATAGTACGTACAAAAAATTGTGGACGTAGGTTTGACCGAAAGGCAATGATGCATGGGCCCTACATTTTGATATACCCGGGGCCGCGTGAAATTTGCTACTCGACTCAAAACTAGTAGTAAGGTACACATGCATTGAACGCATGAGATTTCGAAACCAAATGATGAATAAATACACACTATAGCATGTAAGGCTTTGAGTCATATATGCATGATGTAGATGTTCGTTCAGTTCTTATAGTTCATCTCATTCAAAATCAATTAGTTTGATAAAAATGTTAAGATTCATGGGGTTGTGTATAGTAAAGCATAAAGTAAAAAACAAATAATGGCATTTCATTTAGAAAAAAAAATCATTTATGATACGGAAGATTCTAGAACAAAGGAGAAGTGCATGTGTTTTGAGGTTTGTGCATTATGCTTAAGTTCAACCATGGAGTCTTCTAAATTGTACATGTGGTAGATCTGGTGGAATGTTGATGATATCCAACGGCCAGTATGCTCGGATTTGCCATCTCTGCATTGTCGGATTAGCTTAATCCAGCGACCATATTTCAAGTTATTCACACACTATATAGTTCTTGTGCCATAGTTGCATGTCTTGGACAAAACCTACTAGTGGGTTGTACTAGCTATTTAGGAATATAAGATGTATACATGGAAGTTGTAGTGAAAGAGATGACATGGAGTATTTCAATTTCTATGAGTAGGGATTGGCAAAGAGATGTCATTTGGTTGACATCATAGGAACTTTTCTATTGAATCGAGAGATGACATGTATCTCAATTCCTATGAGGAGGGATTAGAAAAGAGATGTAATTTGGTTTATATCATAGGAACTTTTCTATTGAATATACGCTAATGTGTATTTTCCTTTGAAATTATGGGAGTATAGGAATACATTCATATGAACCAAGTGTCTCTAAAGCTATAGAAACGATATCATGTTTATTTCCTTTGAAATGTGGAGTATATGAATCTATTCCTATGAACCAATTGGCTCTAAAGGAAAAAATCCTATAAAAATCATATCATATAGAGTTCCTATGATATTCCTCCACACCAAAGGATGGTTGAAATTGCTGCAGGTGATACGATGGTCTTTCTTTGTAGACTCCTCCCCCATCTTTATAGTTACCTCTCGAAGATGAATTAAATGATATATACAGTGTATTCTACATGTGCAATTTGGTACACGAAAACTCGGTAAAAGTTTGCGAGGTTCGAATTTTCAATAAATCTATATGCACTGCATTTTGGAACGGAGGGAGCATACGGCAGTTGCTAACACTCACTGTAAGATTTGTGTGTAGGAGGAGTGGCTGTTCTGTTAAATGACATGGCAAAACTGACACTGTTGGATGCCGATCTAACGGTTCTTACGGCGTTCGTCAGGAAAAGGCTTGTGGCGAACGTTTGTCGGATAATGATTTACGGACACATGCATTGCATTGATACATGCCCCCCTCTCTCTCACGCACACACACCCTCCCGAGTCCTCTCGCACCCACCGTCTATCTGCAGGTAGACGTCACACACATATGTGCTCTTCACACCCTACCCTCAGAACTTCTAAAAAACAAAAGACGTCGCGCACATTTTTTAGCTCACACGTCACAGACTTATACTATTACTCTTGTGGCGAACGTTCTTTGGGCATAGTATATTGTACTCTCACGAAGAGAAGTGGTGCACGCACGCACTAGTTCTCTCACACCCACTCGCGGGTACACGTAGGAGCGCATTTTTTTGAAGCTGGTACAACAAAATCACTCCACTACATATATAAGCAGGAGCCTTAGCGCTTGCTTTACTAGGGTTCCTCTCATTCACTCACTCATGCTATCCAGATCTAAGCAAGACATAGGTGGCCACACTCTCTCTCAGCTCACGGCTGGTCACAAATCCGGCCGGACAACCTCGACCGGGGCAGGGGTGTAGGTGCATCGTTCACGCTGTCGTCGATGGCGAGGGAGGAGACCAACGGCTGCCCACACGTCCTGATCGGCGGCCGTGCCGTTATCTTCGAGAGAGCGCTGGCTCCGGAGGGCCTCCGACCCCTTCTTCCTCCCTGCGGTATTGTGGCCAAGATGCGGCCTCCCGACACCGTCTTTGCCACATGCCGATGACCCTCAGGTATATATTCCTTCGAAACCTGCCTTGCTCTACTGCCCCAGCTCCCCACTTGGCTTCGTGTGGATCTTTTTCTACTTTCGTCCGCTGTTCCAAAGCCACCTAGACTTTTACTATTATTAGAGGTAAAGCTAGTTCATACAGTCGACTCTAAGAGTTGGTTCAAATAGGGAAGAAAGTGGGAAAGCTGTAGCATGAATCTAGGACTTTGTTCTAAGAGGAAACGGGGGAAAGTAGTAGATACTGGCTACCCAACCGGTCTCTTGGTTGAAAAGACGAAGAAAGCATGGTGGATGGCGAAGGGTGCGGGGAAGTGGACCTATCTCTTGGTTGAAAAAGGAAAGAAAGTGACGGGTGTTGGGGGACAACGCAAATGAGAATGAGCAGGTCTAGATTTCCTGTGCTCACATAGCAAAATGTCGTCAATGAGATAAAAATGGGACAAATGCAGACATGCTTCCTGAGTGTTTGCCGCTCTCGGCAACCACATCTGCCTCACCACTTTATGCCTCTGCTGTCCCTACACCCATATTGCTACCGTTAATGTAAAATCACATGAAGCATTAAGCATTTCCACCTAATGTCACTATAAGTAATGGTCTAGTGACGTCGATAAATTGAAGCAATGCCACCACCATTTTATGAAGTGCTTCCCTCTTGCTTTATTTCCCATGAATTGTGTTTTTGCAGTTACACTTAAATCTCACACCGCTAACATTGCTTCATCCCAGTAGAACTGCACAAATTTGATTGCACATTTACGGACCATGTGCTACTCTCATGACAGTAATACTAATGCTATTGTTCTGCATGTTAATCTAGTGGCAGTGTTGATGTGATGTGATGCTACTTACTTAAGGACACTTTCATACTGTCAATCTAGTGCCAATTATAACACAACAGATGCTGCTGTTAATCATACGCCACTGCAAATATCTATCACTGTTTAAATAACCGTATTTCGTATTTGTGCAAACAGGGATGTTTGTCTCCGTATCGTTTTTATCCGCGCAATCAAAAGCACACACCTCAGTTTTAGTAGAACTGCACAAAATGAGATGGCTATCCCTCGTTGCCGTCGTCTAACCACCGGTCTTCCAGGTATTCCTACATTGGTAGTTACTTGGTAGAATGACCAACGCAATCTAAAAGAAGCTGATTCATACGTTTTACTTCCTGATTGCAGTGCAGGGACGAGCAAAAACATATGCATCCTAGTCCGGAATGCAATTTCCTCCAGTTCATCCATGGACCGAGGACAAGCTGGCACGGCAGCACGGAGGTTTTTGGGACAGGTGCGCGGACAAGAGGCATTGTGGTCTGCTTATTTCTGCAAATAGCGGCGCTTAAATTTAGTGGAATGCACAAGACTTTCAGCTGGTCAGTACACTGCATGGTTCAGTTCAGCATTCCAGCTGAGAACACAAATATAATTGGTTATTCTGGAATGAGAGAACCTAACCCTAGATGGTGGCAACAAGAAAAAACCAGAGCGAACTCCAGGAAATTTAAGCGTGCCGGGAAGCCCTTTGCTTAGAGAAGCCTTGCTTGTTTTTTCCTGATTTGTAAACCTTCTCACAACTTTGTCTTTTGCTATTAACTAGTATATGTTTGTTATGTTCTATGAATCATTCAGATGTATAAAATTGCTTAACTTATGCTTTTCAAGTTTTATATGAAGCCGAGTTTAATGTGAGTGTTCCACATAAACGTTGGACTAGCGTGTGAACGTTTTGAATTTACATTGTGGCCTCAGTTAACTGCATGAACCACTGTAACAAGATACATAGTTGCTTATATGTCAGACATCAGATTGTTGATTGTTAGCTGGTCGATAGCCTAGTGTTGAAGCGAGCTGAGCCAATGTGTCGTATTTTGCACAACTGCTTACAAGTGGGGTAGCACCAACAGTGTTTACAAGTACTTATCTATACGTCGGGGCACAGTTCTCGAACGAGTACTCTATTTCATCAAAACACACACTGCTTGTATGATAAAACTAGTGAGGACGCATCTGTTTCGGCAACAATTACGATGATTCACCGCACACAAAAGTAGCAGCAGTTCCCATAGACGGATTCAAACAGAGTACTAGCCCCAGAGGGCTCGATAACAGGAAAGGTTCGGATAATTAGACAGAATCCAAACTACTATTAAACACTAGCTGGGGCAAGTATTTCATGCCTCAATCTAATTTGGGCTCGACACAAGACGGAGCTTGCCATGAACATCATCGAGGACGTCCGGCAGCAGCTCAATCCTGTGAACCTTCATGAAGAAAACCTTGTGGCCTTGCCACTCATAAACTTGTTTGTGGAGGCATGCCACGTCATCTTCCTGCGTAAGCTTGACAAGAACAGTATGCCTCACAAACAAAGGAGTAGCTTTGAACTTCTTGTGCTTCAGTACACCCTGGACAACACGCCTGACAACAGTGAGGCTGGAATACAACTCTTCATTGGTATAAGCGCAAATGGCTTCCAGGATCCAACAGCCTAAAAACTCTATTTTCCCAGTGCGTATATTCAGGTCATCCGCCTCATAGCGAGTGACATGTACAACCACACAATCCTTGTCTGCATCAGGGCTCTAACTGAAATAGAAACACATTCTGAATTACTTTCCAGCATAAGAAACACAAGTTATTTAAACCACTATGTATAGCATGGCATCGAAGCTAATAAAATTTTGCATTATTCATCACCACATACTTAGATGAAAAACCACAATTAAGATCGGCAAAGAAGAAGATCACCTTGGGCAGCTCAGCGCGGGGGGGGGGGGACACATCCTCGAAGGGGGAAAACTGCTCATGTAGTGCCACGGGGGCTGTAACCTCAAACGGGGCGTTGACCATCTCAGTAGTGGCCGTGAGCGTATCTAGGGTCGGCTCGGTGGCTGCCTCCATCTTCTTGGAGCTCTCTGTCTTGTGGGGATCAGACTCCCTCGTCTGCTCAATATCGGCAGATCTTTGCCTGGTTCTCCTTGGTCGATCATGAAACTGACGAATACTAGGAGACCACTGAAAAGAAAACACAATGGCAATGACAATGAAACAAAAAAGAGAGTGAGGATCGGTTACTGCTTTGCATAAGTTCTTTTTTTTCTCTGAACGAAAATATACCAACATCACGGATCCGCTTACCTTCCCTTCGTTGGGAGAGAAGAACAATGGCAGATGCGAGTGTTGCCTTTCTTGAAGACGGTGAGGGAGAAGGGGATTCAGCGAAGAGTAAAATGATGGTTGCTTCGTCCGTCAAACTTAGACTGCGGAGAGGTGGGGTTTTGTGATACGACGGCTCGTTATTGCCGCGCTACGACCGGGGTGACTCTTCGCCTGCATACTGCCTTCTAATTTGGTGGATGGCATTTGGGACCGTGCGCTGCATGGCCCGCATGTCGGTGAACAAAATTATAATGGCATTCGGTAGAGGGAGACGTTTCGATGAGCTAGGAGGAGCCAGAAGCGGTATTGTATCCACTTTACTAGTAGTAATTGTTTTTCTGGGTAGCTGTAGAGTGTCTCCATTGTACTAGTAGTAATTGTTTCTCTGGGCCCAAGACAAAACAGCCCATCCACACTAGTAAATAGTAAAATCAATTCAAAAGTCCATATATTTACTGAATGAGAGGCGCTACCCACACCCAGCACACCGCCTCCCAAAAGACCTAGGTGTTCTTCTTCCTCCTCACTCCCACCCACCTCACGTCAGCTCGCTCCACTCGTATCCCCAAATTCCTCACCTCACTCCTGCAGAAAACCCCAGCCCCCCTTCTTCCTCACTACTATAGAAAAACCCCAGCTCCCCTTCTTCTTCACTCGCACTACAACTAGGCTCGTCATTCGTTACTCTGCTCAAATCCGTGAGCGCGACGCGATGCCCTCGAGGAAAATGGAGTCGGCTGACCCCAGCGCTAAGAAGATGAGGCTCCCGCCAGCGGCGACGCCTGTTGTAGATCCCGCACCCGGCAGCGCGGGGAGAAGCGGCGACCCCGCCCCCACTGGATCCCAGGAACCGGTAGAATCTCGGGTGGATCGCATCAGCGATCTCCCGGACGCCGTCCTTGGGGAGATCATCTCGCTTCTCCCCACCAAGGATTGCTGCCGCACCCAAGTCCTCTCAATTCAGTGGCGCCCTCTATGGCACGCCGTGCCCCTTAATCTCGACTGTCGTCAGCTATCTCTCTTCAATGATTTTGAAATCCCCAGAGCCATCATCTCCTCCCACCAGGGCTCCGTTCAAAGTCTCTGCATCCCATCATGCTACCTGAGCAAGCATACCATGCCCTACACGGTGGACGCCTGGCTGAAATCCCCTGAATTCATAGAACTACAATTGCTTGAGTTCTACTATTCCCCTGGAAATCACCTACCAGATACCGAACGCCATCTACCTGTGCCCTCAGCACCGATGTCCATCTCGCGGTTTTCCTCCTCTCTCCACACCGCCACCTTTGCGTTGTGCGACCTACCAGACAATCTGGTACTAAACCTTCGACTCCCATTTCTGAAGAAACTTTCACTTGTGCGGGTTCGTATATCGGAGGCCTCATTGCATAGCATCATCCACTCCAGTTGCCCTGCCCTGGAGTGCTTGGTGCTTGTTTTCACAGTTAGAATCGGTTGTCTCCAAATAAAGTCGCCTAACCATGTAAGAATTGGAATTTGTTTTGACGGAAGGCAGCTCATCATCCAAGATGCCCCTTCATTTCAAAGGTTGATCATTGATTCTAGTTATTCACCGTTGCAAATAATCGTCCTCTCTGCGCCTAAATTGGAGACCTTGGGTGTAATACATGATCTCTGTGCTCATTTCAATATGGTGTTTGGCTCCACAGTTCTTCAGGTACTTTACATTATCATCTACACTTGTAACCATAAGCTGCATTTTAAATTTCTGCGCATAAGTTATATGTCATCTTGGAGTACACATTTTGTACTAATAATATGTTCTATGCTCAATGAAGAGTTTCTCCATGGATGGCCTATCAAGTGCTGGATTCTGTCAAGATCTTATATATCCAAATGAATAGTTTTGATCTGAACAAGATTATTGGCTTGCTGCAATGCTTTCCATGTCTGGACAAGTTGTATATAAAGGTGATAATTTCACGCACATTGGAAGCCCGCATATAGTATACTAGAATTAACCGTTCAGCTGTTGCTCTTTCGACACTCTTTTTTTAGACCTTAACAATTTTCAATCTTCATGTCTATTTAGGAAACAGGACGGGGTAAGAAAGTTATAACCAATCGGTGGATTCGTAAGCATCGGGATTTTCTCACTTCTCATGAGATTCGATTGAAGACAATAATGCTAGAACGATATGTAGCCAACCGTGCAAACACTAGATTTGTCACATTCTTCCTGCTGAATGCGAGGTTACTATTGTCCATCAGGCTCAAGTTTATCAGCAGCATGGTTTTGACAGATGGGTATGTGGAAGAGCAAAAAAAAGGAGTTTCAGGTGGGCAAAAGAGCTTTTGAATGTGTCGGGCTTCTATTTACAACATATTGTGGTCATAATCCAGTAAATTTTATGACCCAGCATGTTCATTCTATGGACCTGACCGATCCATTTGACTGTGACTGCCAAAAATAGTGTTGGAGTTAGATGTTGTTGCCCTTTTCAACCTGGGTTTTTTTGTAAACCTGATGAACAATTAACCCTCATGCTTTTGTATAGTTTGTAAGCTGGAGTTAGATGTTCTTGCCCTTTTCAACTCGGCTGTGACTGTCATATTTTCTTTGAAGCAAGGCAAATGGCTTGCCAGTCGTTTAATTTAGAGTGAAATATTGTAACAACTAACAAATCCCAACCAGTTATTTATACTAGTTTTAGCGACGGATCAGGGTAACAACGGGGCTGTGCGAGGGCTGTGGCCTGTCTAGCCAGGGTTTTATTTATGTTTACCACATCATGAGCCCAGTTGTGTTTTTTTCTTGCTGAAAATGGCTAGCCCAGTTCTATTTTTTTAAGAAATACCCAAACGAGGCCTACTTGCTTTATCAGCCCTGCTGGGCTGCAAATCTTTCAAGACGAGGAGAGTTTCATTCGGTTTACCCAGAAATGGGCTGTACATTTTTAAAACACATAAAACCGGGAATTAGTTTCAATTTTTTTCATTACAAGATTTTAAATTCCATTGATTTTTATGCGTGGACAATTATTTGGATTTTATATTTATATAAATTAGTTTTCAAAATAGTTTGAATGTGAATCGATATTTCGGGATTAAAAACAGTTGACCGCACCAAAATATGTAAAAAATTCGTATACTTTTTAACCGTGGCCACAATATGGGGTGTAATGCTAACAAAAAGAAGATGGGCTCCAAAAAAGTTCTTAAGAATTAGCAAATGGGTTGTACATTATTAGAAATAATGCACACGAGAGCAGTGACTGTTGGATGTCCATCCAACGGCTGTCGTGCTTCTTCAATCTCTGCTTTTCCTGCTCTAGCTACTCAAACAAGCGCCAGCGGTACTGCCTGCTCCCTCCTCCCGCGTCCGGCTATGCTGCCGCGCAGGCCTCACCGCCCCACCGTACTCCTGTCGCTGGCCTAGCCACCCTCTACTCACCCACACCTGCTGTTATTCTCCGGGGACGGCAGACAGGTCTTCCCTGGCTCCGCGTCGTTCCTTCCTAGGCCTCGCCGTCGTCCACCACCCTGGTGCTCTCGGCGTGGCCTGGTCAACGTGGTCAATGAACGACATCCATCGGAAGTGGACTATATGTGGAGAGGCTGACAGCTGGGTCCACGGCCGCACGCAAGGAAATGCCTCCTTATTACGCGCAAAATAATGATTCCTCCACCTGACAGTTAGGACCCACGGGAAGGGCTTATGTATTTCGCAAAAAAAACGTTCCCTCCGTTGACAGGTCGGACCCACCAGCTATATCTTCGCACACAAGGAAATGCCTCCTTATGACGCACAAAAAAAATGAATACCCCCTGCTAGCTGGGACCCACCATGGTGGGTGGCTAACTTGTGGGCCTACTAAGTTGATGGGGACAGAGGGTTTTGTCAACTTAGTCAATATGAACGATTCTAGCTCCAGTGACCGTACGATGTCTATCCAACGGCCATAGTGCTTCTTCAACCTCTGGTCTTCTTGCTCCAGCCGCCCAAAGTAGTGAAGGAAATATGCCCTAGAGGCAATAATAAAGTATTATATATTTCCTTATATCATGATAAATGTTTATTATTCATGCTAGAATTGTATTAACCGGAAACATAATACATGTGTGAATACATAGACAAACAGAGTGTCACTAGTATGCCTCTACTTGACCAGCTCGTTAATCAAAGATGGTTATGTTTCCCAGCCATAGACATGAGTTGTCATTTGATTGACGGGATCACCTCATTAGGAGAATGAAGTGATTGACTTGACCCATTCCGTTAGATTAGCACCCGATCGTTTAGTATGTTGCTATTGCTTTCTTCATGACTTATACATGTTCCTATGACTATGAGATTATGCAACTCCCGTTTACCGGAGGAACACTTTGTGTGCTACCAAACGTCACAACGTAACTGGGTGATTATAAAGGTGCTCTACAGGTGTCTCCAAAGGTACTTGTTGGGTTGGCGTATTTCGAGATTAGGATTTGTCACTCCGATTGTCGGAGAGGTATCTCTGGGCCCACTCGGTAATGAACATCACTATAAGCCTTGCAAGCATTGTGACTAATGAGTTAGTTGTGGGATGATGTATTACGGAACGAGTAAAGAGACTTGCCGGTAACGAGATTGAACTAGGTATCGAGATACCGACGATCGAATCTCGGGCAAGTAACATACCGATGACAAAGGGAACAACGTATGTTGTTATGCGGTCTGACCGATAAAGATCTTCGTAGAATATGTGGGAGCCAATATGGGCATCCAGGTTCCGCTATTGGTTATTGACCGGAGAGGTGTCTCGGTCATGTCTACATAGTTCTCGAACCCAAAGGGTCCGCACGCTTAAAGTTACGATGACAGTTATATTATGAGTTTATGTGATTTGATGTACCGAAGGTTGTTCGGAGTCCCGGATGTGATCACGAACATGACGAGGAGTCTCGAAATGGTCGAGACGTAAAGATTGATATATTGGACGACTATATTCGGACACCGGAAGTGTTTCGGAGAAGTTTCGGATTAGACCGGAGTGCCGGAGGGTTACCGGAACCCCCCGGGGAAGTATTGGGCCTTGGTGGGCCTTGAGGGGAGAGAGAGGGCAGCAGCCATGAGGTGGCGCGCCCCCTTCCAAGGGGAATCCTAGTTGGACTAGGAGAGGGGGGGCGCCCCCTTTCCCTCTCCCTCTCCCTCTCTTTCCTTTCCCCCCTTCTTTCCTAGTAGGACTAGGAAAGGGGAGTCCTACTCCTACTAGGAGGAGGACTCCCCCTCTCTCCTTGGCGCGCCTAGGGCAGCCGGCCTCCCCCTTGCTCCTTTATATACGGGGGCAGGGGGGCACCTAAGAACACACTTTGATATACGATATTTTAGCCGTGTGCGGTGCCCCCCTCCACCAGATTACACCTCGATAATACCGTCGCGGAGCTTAGGCGAAGCCCTGCATCGGTGGAACATCATCATCGTCACCACGCCGTCGTGCTGACGAAACTCTCCCTCAACACTGGCTGGATCAGAGTTCGAGGGACGTCATCGGTCGGATCGTGAAGACATACGACTACATCAACCGCGTTGTGATAACGCTTCCGCTGTCGGTCTATGAGGGTACGTGGACAACACTCTCCCCTCTCGTTGCTATGCATCACCATGATCTTGCGTGTGCGTAGGAATTTTTTTGAAATTACTACGTTCCCCAACGGTGGCATCCGAGCCTGGTTTTATGCGTTGATGCTATGCACGAGTAGAACACAAGTGAGTTGTGGGCGATATAAGTCATACTGCTTACCAGCATGTCATACTTTGGTTCAGCGGTATTGTGAGATGAAGCGGCCCAGACCGACATTACGCGTACGCTTATGCGAGACTGGTTTCACCGTTCGGAGCACTCATTGCTTAAAGGTGACTGGCGGGTGTCTGTCTCTCTCACTTTAGTTGAACCGAGTGTGGCTACGCCCGGTCCTTGCGAAGGTTAAAACAGCACCAACTTGACAAACTATCGTTGTGGTTTTGATGCGTAGGTAAGAACGGTTCTTGCTAAGCCCGTAGCAGCCACATAAAACTTCCAACAACAAAGTAGAGGACGTCTAACTTGTTTTTGCAGGGCATGTTGTGATGTGATATGGTCAAGACATGATGTGATATAATTTGTTGTATGAGATGATCATGTTTTGTAACCGAGTTATCGGCAACTGGCAGGAGCCATATGGTTGTCGCTTTATTGTATGAGATGCTATCACCATGTAATAGTTTTACTTTATCACTAAGCGGGTAGCGATAGTCGTAATAGCAATTATTTGGCGAGACGACAACGATACTACGATGGAGATCAAGGTGTCGTGCCGGTGATGATGGTGATCATGACGGTGCTTCGGAGATGGAGATCACGAGCACGGTGCTTCGGGGATGGAGATCACAAGCACAAGATGATGATGGCCATATCATATCACTTATATTGATTGCATGTGATGTTAATCCTTTATGCATCTTATCTTGCTTTGATTGACGGTAGCATTATAAGATGATCTCTCACTAAAATTTCAAGATAAAAGTGTTCTACCTGAGTATGCACCGTTGCAAAAGTTCTTCGTGCTGAGACACCACGTGATGATCGGGTGTGATAAGCTCTACGTTCAAATACAACGGGTGCAAAAACAGTTGCACACGCGGAATACTCAGGTTAAACTTGACGAGCCTAGCATATGTACAGATATGGCCTCGGAACACAGAGACCGAAAGGTCGAGCGTGAATCATATAGTAGATATGATCAACATAGTGATGTTCACCATTGAAACTACTCCATCTCACGTGATGATCCGATATGGTTTAGTTGATTTGGATCACGTAATCACTTAGATGATTAGAGGGATATCTATCTAAGTGGGAGTTCTTAAGTAATATGATTAATTGAACTTAAATTTCACATGAACTTAGTCCTGATAGTATTTTGCAAATTATGTTGTAGATCAATAGCTCGCGTTGTTGCTTCCCTGTGTTTATTTTTGATATGTTCCTAGAGAAAAATTATGTTGAAAGATGTTGGTAGCAAAGATGCGGATTGGATCCGTGATCTGAGGATTATACTCATTGCTGCACAGAAAAAATTATGTCCTTGATGCACCGCTAGGTGACAGACCTATTGCAGGAGCAGATGCAGACGTTATGAACGTTTGGCTAGCTCAATATGATGACTACTTGATAGTTTAGTGCACCATGCTTAACGGCTTAGAATCAAGATTTCAAAGACGTTTTGAACGTCATGGACCATATAAGATGTTCCAGGAGTTGAAGTTAACATTTCAAGCAAATACCCGAGTTGAGAGATATGAAATCTCCAACAAGTTCTATAGCTAAAAGATGGAGGAGAATCTCTCAACTAGTGAGCATGTGCTCAGATTGTCTGGGTACTACAATCGCTTGAATCAAGTGGGAGTTAATCTTCCAGATAAAATAGTGATTGACAGAATTCTCTAGTCACCATCACCAAGTTAGTAGAACTTCGTGATGAACTATAGTATGCAAGGGGTGACGAAAGTAATTCCCGAGCTCTTCGTGATGCTGAAATCGACGAAGGTAGAAATCAAGAAAAACATCAAGTGTTGATGGTTGACGAGACCACTTCAAGTGTTGATGGTTGACAAGACCACTAGTTTCAAGAAAAGGGCAAAGGGAAGAAGGGGAACTTCAAAAGAACGGCAAGCAAGTTGCTACTCAAGTGAAGAAGCCCAAGTCTGTACCTAAGCCTGAGACTAAGTGCTTCTACTGCAAAGGGACTGGTCACTGGAAGCGGAACTACCCCAAGTATTTGGTGGATAAGAAAGATGGCAAAGTGAACAAAGGTATATTGGATATACATGTTATTGATGTGTACTTACTAGTGTTTATAGCAATCCCTCAGTATTTGATACTGGTTCAGTTGCTAAAGAGTAGTAACTCGAAAACGGGAGTAGCAGAATAAACAGAGACTAGTAGAAGGCGAGGTGACGATGTGTGTTGGAAGTAGTTCCAAGATTGATATGATCATCATCGCACACTCCCTATACTTTCGGGATTAGTGTTGAAACTAAATAAGTGTTATTTGGTGTTTGCGTTGAGCATGAATATGATTTGATCATGTTTATTGCAATACAGTTATTCATTTAAGTTAGAGAACAATTGTTGTTCTGTTTACATGAATAAAAACCTTTTATGGTCACACACACCAATGAAAATGGTTTGTTGGATCTCGATCGTAGTGATACACATATTCATAATATTGAAGCCAAAAGATGCAAAGTTAATAATGATAGTGCAACTTATTTGTGGCACTGCCGTTTAGGTCATATTGGTGTAAAGCGCATGAAGAAACTCCATACTGATGGGATTTTGGAATCACCTGATTATGAATCACTTGATGCTTGTGAACCGTGCCTCATGGGCAAGATGACTGAAACGCCGTTCTCCGGAACTATGGAGAGAGCAACAGATTTGTTGGAAATCATACATACAGATGTATGTGGTCCGATGAATATTGACGCTCGTAGCAGGTATCATTATTTTCTGAGCTTCACAGATGATTTGAGAAGATATGGGTATATCTACTTGATGAAACATAAGTCTGAAACATTTGAAAAGTTCAAAGAATTTCAGAGTGAAGTGGAAAATCATCGTGACAAGAAAATAAAGTTTCTATGATCTGATCGTAGAGAAGGGTATTTGAGTTACGATTTTGGCCTTCAGTTAAAACAATGTGAAATAGTTTCACTACTCACGCCACCTGGAACACCACAGCATAATGGTGTGTCCGAACGTCATAACCGTACTTTATTGGATATAGTGCAATCTATGATGTCTCTTACCAATTTACCACTATCGTTTTGGGGTTATGCATTAGAGACAGCTACATTCACGTTAAAAAAGGGCACCATCAAAATCCGCTGAGACGACGCCTTATGAACTGTGGTTTGGCAAGAAACCAAAGTTGTCGTTTCTTAAAGTTTGGGGTTGCGATGCTTATGTGAAAAAGTTTCATCCTGATAAGCTCAAAGCCAAATTGGAGAAATGTGTCTTCATAGGATACCCAAAGGAGACTGTTGGGTACACCTTCTATCACAGATCCGAAGGCAAGATATTCGTTGCTAAGAATGGATCCTTTCTAGAGAAGGAGTTTCTCTCGAAAGATGTGAGTGGGAGGAAAGTAGAACTTGATGAGGTAACTGTACCTGCTCCCTTATTGGAAAGTAGATCATCACAGAAATCAGTTTCTGCGACACCTACACCAAATAGTGAGGAAGTTAATGATAATGATCATGAAACTTCAGATCAAGTTATTACTGAACTTCGTAGGTCAACTAGATCAAGATCCGCACCAGAGTGGTACGGTAATCCTGTTCTGGAGGTCATGTTACTAGACCATGGCGAACCTACGAACTATGAAGAAGCGGTGGTGAGCCCAGATTCCGCAAACTGGCTTGAAGCCATGAAATCCGAGATGGGATCTATGTATGAAAACAAAGTATGGACTTTGGTTGAATTCCCGATGGTCGGCAAGCCATTGAAAACAAATGGATCGTCAAGAGGAAGACGGACGCTGATAGTAGTATCACTATCTACAAAGCTAGAATTGTCGCAAAAAGGTTTTCGACAAGTTCAAGATGTTGACTACGATGAGAGTTTCTCACTCGTATCTATGCTTAAGTCTGTCTGAATCAAGTTAGCAATTGCCGCATTTTATGAAATCTGGCAAATGGATAAACAAAACTGCATTCCTTAATGGATTTGTTAAAGAAGAGTTGTATATGATGCAACTAGAAGGTTTTGTCAATCCTAAAGGTGCTAACAAAATATGCAAGCTCCAGCGATCCATCTATGGACTGGTGCAAGCATCTCGGAGTAGGAATATATGCTTTGATAAGTTGATCAAAGTATATAGTTTTATACAGACTTGCGGTGAAGCCTGTATTTACAAGAAAGTGAGTGGGAGCACTACAGCATTTCTGATAAGTATATGTGAATGACATATTGTTGATCGGAAATAATGTATAATTATTCTGCAAAGCATAAAGGAGTGTTTGAAAGGAGTTTTTCAAAGAAAGACCTCGGTGAAGCTGCTTACATATTGAGCATCAAGATCTATAGAGATAGATGAAGACGCTTGATAAGTTTTTCAATGAGTACATACCTTAACAAGATTTTGAAGTAGTTCAAAATAGAACAGTCAAAGAAAGAGTTCTTGCCTGTGTTACAAGGTCTGAAATTGAGTAAGACTCAAAGCCCGACCACGGCAGAAGATAGAAAGAGAATGGAAGTCATTCCCTATGCCTTGGCCATAGGTTCTATAAAGTATGCCATGCTGTGTACCAGATCTATTGTATACCCTACACTGATTTTGGCAAGGGAGTACAATAGTGATTTAGGAGTAGATCACTGAACAACGGTCAAAATTATCCT
Source organism: Aegilops tauschii subsp. strangulata (assembly GCF_002575655.3). Taxonomy (NCBI): domain Eukaryota; kingdom Viridiplantae; phylum Streptophyta; class Magnoliopsida; order Poales; family Poaceae; genus Aegilops; species Aegilops tauschii. The sequence goes on from NC_053035.3 coordinate 293,397,402, forward strand.
TAGTGGAATAAGGATATGTTTCTCGATTATGGAAGTGACAAAAGGTTCGTCGTAAAGGGTTACGTCGATGCAAGTTTTGACACTAATCTAGATGACTCTAAGTCTCGGTCTAGATACATATTGAAAGCGGGAGCAACTAGCTAAGAGTAGCTCCGTGCAGAGCATTGTAAACATAGAAATTTGCAAAATACTTACGGATCTGAATGTGACAGACCCGTTGACTAAAATTATCTGACAATCAAAACATGATCACACCTTAGTACTCTTTGGGTGTTATTCACATAGCGATGTGAACTAGATTATTGACTCTAGTAAACCCTTTGAGTGTTGGTCACATAGAGATGTGAACTATGGGTGTTAATCACATGGTGATGTGAATTATTGATGTTAAATCACATGGCGATGTGAACTAGATTATTGACTCTAGTGCAAGTGGGAGACTGAAGGAAATATGCCCTAGAGGCAATAATAAAGTATTATATATTTCCTTATATCATGATAAATGTTTATTATTCATGCTACAATTGTATTAACCGGAAACATAATACATGTGTGAATACATAGCCAAACAGAGTGTCACTAGTATGCCTCTACTTGACTAGCTCGTTAATCAAATATGGTTATGTTTCCTAGCCATAGACATGAGTTGTCGTTTGATTAACGGGATCACCTCATTAGGAGAATGACGTGATTGACTTGACCCATTCCGTTAGCTTAGCACCCGATCGTTTAGTATGTTGCTATTGCTTTCTTCATGACTTATACATGTTCCTATGACTATGAGATTATGCAACTCCCGTTTACCGGAGGAACACTTTGTGTGCTACCAAACGTCACAACGTAACTGGGTGATTATAAAGGTGCTCTACAGGTGTCTCCAAAGGTACTTGTTGGGTTGGCGTATTTCGAGATTAGGATTTGTCACTCCGATTGTCGGAGAGGTATCTCTGGGCCCACTCGGTAATGCACATCACTATAAGCCTTGCAAGCATTGTGACTAATGAGTTAGTTGTGGGATGATGTATTACGGAACGGGTAAAGAGACTTGCCGGTAACGAGATTGAACTAGGTATCGAGATACCGACGATCGAATCTCGGGCAAGTAACATACCGATGACAAAGGGAACAATGTATGTTGTTATGCGGTCTGACCGATAAAGATCTTCGTAGAATATGTGGGAGCCAATATGGGCATCCAGGTCCCGCTATTGGTTATTGACCGGAGAGGTGTCTCGGTCATGTCTACATAGTTCTCGAACCCAAAGGGTCCGCACGCTTAAAGTTACGATGACAGTTATATTATGAGTTTATGTGATTTGATGTACCGAAGGTTGTTCGGAGTCCCGGATGTGATCACGGACATGACGAGGAGTCTCGAAATGGTCGAGACGTAAAGATTGATATATTGGACGACTATATTCGGACACCGGAAGAGTTTCGGAGAAGTTTCGGATTAGACCGGAGTGCCGGAGGGTTACCGAAACCCTCCGGGGAAGTATTGGGCCTTGGTGGGCCTTGAGGTGAGAGAGAGGGCAGCAGCCATGAGGTGGCGCGCCCCCTCCCAAGGGGAATCCTAGTTGGACTAGGAGAGGGGGGCGCCCCCTTTCCCTCTCCCTCTCCCTCTCTTTCCTTCCCCCTCTTCTTTCCTAGTAGGACTAGGAAAGGGGAGTCCTACTCCTACTAGGAGGAGGACTCCCCCTCTCTCCTTGGCACGCCTAGGGCAGCCGGCCTCCCTCTTGCTCCTTTATATACGGGGGCAGGGGGGCACCTAAGAACACACTTTGATATACGATATTTTAGCCGTGTGCGGTGCGCCCCTCCACCAGATTACACCTCGATAATACCGTCGTGGAGCTTAGGCGAAGCCCTACGTCGGTAGAACATCATCATCGTCACCACGCCGTCGTGCTGACGAAACTCTCCCTCAACACTCGGCTGGATCAGAGTTCGAGGGACGTCATCGAGCTAAAAGTGTGTAGAACTTCGGAGGTGCCGTACGTTCGGTACTTGATCGGTCGGATCGTGAAGACATACGACTACATCAACCGCGTTGTGATAATGCTTCCGCTGTCGGTCTACGAGGGTACGTGGAAAACACTCTCCCCTCTCGTTGCTATGCATCACCATGATCTTGCGTGTGCGTAGGAAATTTTTTGAAATTACTACGTTCCCCAGCAAGTAGCGCCGGTCGTGCCGCGTGCTCCTGCCACCCGTGGCCGGCTGTGATGCCGCGGAGGCCTCACCGCCCCCTACTACTCCCACCGCTGGCCAGGGCATCCCTCTACTCACCCACACCCCCTATTATTTTGCGGCGACGGCAGCCTCAAGCCGCAGCCGAACCAGTGAACCCTCGTACTCCTCTCCACGTGGGCATCCACTGCCGCGTCTTCCCTGGCTCCGCGTCGTCCCCTTCCTAGGCCTCGCCGTCGTCCACCGCCTTGGTGCTCTCGGCGCGGCGTGGTCAATGTGGCCAACGGCCGACTTCCATCGGAAGAGTACTGTACGTGGAGAGGCTGACAGCTGGGTCCACGGCCACATCCCAATTTTTTTGTGATTTGCTAAGTAAGTCGCTTTGTCAGGCCTGTTGGGCTGCAAATCTTTCAAGACGAGGTGAGCTTCATTCGGCTGGCCGAGAAAATGGCCTATCAATAATGAGAAATGTGCTGTACATTTTTAAAACACATCAAACCGACAATTAGTTTCAAATTTCTTTTTTTCATTTCAAGATTTTAAATTGCATTGATTTTTATGCGTGGAAAATTTGTTGGATTTTATATTGATATACATTTATTTTTAAAATCAGTTTGAATGTGACTCGAAATTTTGGGATTAAAAATAGTTCGGACCGCACCGAAATATGCAAAATTTCATATAATTTTTTAACCGTGGCCACAATATGGGCTGTAATGCTAACAAAAAGAATATGGGCTCCAAAAAAACCCTTAAGAATTAGCAAATGGGTTGTAAATTATTAGAAATAATGGCAGATGGGTTGTATGATGTTTTCCACAGATTTGAGGCTTTCCTAAAAAAAGGTTGACGCACAAGCAGTGACTGTTGGATGTCCATCCCATGGCCGTCGTGCTTCTTCAATCTCTGCTCTTCCTGCTCCAGCCGCTCAAACAAGCGCCGGCAGGACTGCCTGCTCCCTCCTCCTCGCGGCCGGCTGTGCTGCCGCGCAGGCCTCACCGCCCCACCGTACTCCCATCGTTGGCCTAGCCATCCCTCTACTCACCCACACCTGCTGTTATTCTCCGGCGACGGCAGACGAATCAGTAAACCCTCATACAGTCATACTCCACTCCGCGTGGGAAACAACTGCCGAGTCTTCCCTGGCTCCATGTCGTTCCCTTCCTAGGCCTCGCCGTCGTCCACCGCCCTGGTGCTCTCGGCGCGGCCTGGTCAACATGGTCTACGACCGACATGCATCTGAAGTGGACTGTACGTGAAGACGCTGACAGCTGGGTCCACGGCCGCACACAAGGAAATGCCTCCTTATTATGCGCAAAATAATGATTCCTCCACATGAACGCTGGGACCCACTGAAAGGGCCTCTGTATTTCGCGAAAAAAAAATGTTACCGCCGCTGACAGCTTGGACCCACCAGCTATATCTTCGCACGCAAGGAAGTGCCTCCTTATTATGCACAAAAAATGAATACTCCCCTCGCTAGCTGGGACCCAGTACAGTGGCAGGCTGACTTGTGGGCCTACTAAGTTGACGGGGACAGAGGGCTTTGTCAACTTAGTCAATATGCACGATTCTAGCTCCAGTGACCGTACGATGTCCATCCAACGGCCGTAGTGCTTCTTCAACCTCTGGTCTTCTTGCTCCAGCCGCCCAAAGCAGCGCCGGTCGTGCCTCGTGCTCCTGCCTCCCGTGGCTGGCTGCGATGCGGCGGAGGCCTCACCGCCCCCTACTACTCCCACCGCTGGCCAGGCCATCCCTCTACTCACCCACACCCCCTGTTATTCTGTGGCGACGGCAGCCTCACACCGCAGCGAACCAGTGAACCCTCATACTCCTCTACGCGTGGGCTTCCACTGCCGTGTCTTCCCCGGCTCCGTGTCGTCCCCTTCCTAGGCCTCGCCGTCGTCCAACGCCCTGGTGCTCTCGGCGCGGTGTGGTCAACGTGGTCAAGGAACGGCTTCCATCGGACGTGGACTGTACATGGAGAGGCTGACAGCTGGGTCCACGGCCGCAGCAAGGAAGTGCCTCCTTATTACGCGCAAAATAATTATTCCTCCACCTGATAGCGGGGACCCACTGGACAGGCCACTGTATTTCACGAAAAAAATGTTTCCCCCTGACTGCTCGGACCCACCAGCAACATCTTCGCACGCAAGGAAGTGCCTGATAGTCGGGACCCACCTGGTCGAAGCATACGTAGCGTTGTCATTCTGGTCGCGAACGTGTACGTACATACTGGTCGATGTAGAGGCGCGCACGTGTCGTAGTAGAGGCGCGCACGTAGCATGTACACGTACATACAGCGGCCAGGGTGCAAGAAAGTAAATATGGCCACATACATACATACGGGCGGGGTCTCGAACGCCTACTTGTGCGTACGTACGGCCAGGGCTCGTGTACATGGCTGGGTCGAAACGGAGAAACAACATCGTCGTCGTGTTCATGGGGAGGCAACGGAATGCGTCGTGTTCATCGGGAGGAAACGGAACACGTGGGAGCCAACCGGCTTGGACGGAACAGCCGATGGAAACGAGGCGTGGCGTATCGTAGAACGGAGGAAACGGCCTTGTGTTCGACCGGCCACGTTCGAAACGGGATCCTGTTCATCGAGAGGGGTCTGGCGTACCGCAAAACGGAGGAAACGGACCTCCTACGGTCGAAACGGGGGTCTTGTTGATCGGGAGGGGTGTGGCGTACCGCAAAACGGAGGAAACGGACTTGTGTTGGAGCGCTACGGTCGAAACGGGGGTCCTGTTCATCGGGAGGGGTGTGGCGTACCGCAAAACGGGACTCCACGGGATACTGTTCATCTCCACCATCGACCCCCTCCAGCCTCCACAAGCTACTGTTCATCCACCGTCGACCTCCTCCAGCCTCCACCTGCGACTGTTCATCCACGGGGCTCCTGTTCATCCAGCCTCCACTGCGCGCTACTCCACCGGCTACTGTTCAACCAGCCCTCTCCACGGGCTCCTGTTCAACCACCCCTCCACGGGCTACTGTTCATCCTGCCCTCCACTGTCTACTGTTCATCCTGCCCTCCACTGTCTACTATTCATCCTGCCCTCCACGGGGTGGTCCTGTTCATCCTGCCCTCCATGGGGTCCTGTTCATCCAGCCCCAACCGGCTCGATCGATCGGGGTACTGTTCATCCAGAGGCAACACCACGGGGTCCTGTTCATCCAACCCCACCGGGAACTGTTCATCCACCCCCCGTGCAACGCTCACTGTTCATCCAGAGGCAGCATCGATCGGCTTCAGTTAGCAGCAGTAGCGAAGAAATCGCTCGATCGGGTTCAGTTAACAGCCATCGATCGATCGCTCGGGTTCAGTAACGCGTAGCCTGCAATGCAATCGCTCGGGTTCAGTTAGAGCCCAACGCCTCGCTCGGGTTCAGTTAGAGCCCAACGCCTCGCACACACGCGCGTACGTACGAGAGAATCGCGCATCGCTCGGCCGCTGACCACCCACCGTAACCGGGGACTCCCCGATATTTTCCGCGCCCTCGCTTCTACCACGGTTTTTTCCGTCATGGACGGCCCAAAGAATGTCATGCAACTGTGTCTCCGGCCCACCCAGGACGAAAAGCCCATTTTCTGTCATGATTTTTTGTCATAGAAGTAGGACCCCACCACATCTCTGATGATATCGAGTTTTGTCACAATTATCGTCATAGAAGTGCCATAAGTATGACAGAAAAGATTTTCGTTCGGCCCAAAATGTCATGGATGTGTCTTTTTTTTGTAGTGTGTGTCGCGTCAACTCGTACAAGACCGAGAAGTTTTATTACTACAACACCCTCTCCCTCGCGGACTGAGCTCCGGTGCCTTAACCGCACCTGCCTTTGGCTGCATGATAGGTGGGCCACCCACCTGTTGGGCCCACCTATCATACACGCAAAGGCAGGAGCAGTAAGTCAATGAAGCTGCGTCCCTCCCTCGCCCATGAGCGTGGTGGCTGGCAGGACTAGGAGAAACTTTCGTTCGCTACACACTCTCCCTCCCGCACGCGGTGGACATGCAGCAATTCAATCGGTGTCAGATGGCCACAAGCATACTGTAGTACTCCTCCACTGCAGTAGTACTCCATCATTGTTTGACTTCCCGAAGAGGCGGAGAGCCAAGCGCAGCCCGGACGCTCGTGTGGCAGTTTCATGTGTAGAGTAGTCTAGGATAGCATGTACCGTGCGTGTAAGCTTAAAATCGTTGGGGTCGGCTCCATGCTTTTTTATTAAAATAATCTTCTGGCCCTACCTGTCATCCTGGTGATTGTAGTTTGCACGCTCATCTGGTCAAGACAGGAATATGTATTTTAATTTGTGGTGGGGTAAATGTTAGAGGTTGCAGCAAATGGAGTATTGTACACTGCGGTCTTTCAGCCAAGTTTAGAGGCAACCATGTGGGGCTAGTGCTATGATGTGTCGCATCAACTCGTACAACGAGGAGAGGCTTGATTTTACTACTACACGACTTCTCCCTCGCCCATGCGCGCGGTGGCTCATAGACGAGGACATGCTTTTGCTTATAGTACTACAACAAGTTATACCTCCCGCTCGCGGTGGACGGACATGCAGCAGTGGATTCGATACTATAGAAGCAGTAGTAGTAACATCATTGTTCGTCTTCTCGAAGAGGTGAAGAGCCAAGCGCAACCCGAACGTGGCAGTTGCGAACCTTGGAGCACGCATTTAGCCAGGCTCTTGTATGAGACAAAATTGCTATGTGAGCCCACTATTGTAGTACTTGCTAGTATACCCCTGTAACCAGAAAGGAGTATTTGCCTTTCTAGAGATTTCAACAAGTGACTAGACTACACCGAGACGGAGTACATATGGAGCAAAATGAGTGAATCTACACCGTAAATAAATACGTTGTTCTCTCGTTTTCGTCTCCGCCTTGGTCGCGGTGCACAATATTGAGTATACTAGTACTATCATATAGAAATTTTCGAAGTCACCATAGGCACCTCGTCGTCGACGGGAACATCTCCTGACACGCGATAGATGCGAGCGGCAGTTGCCTCCATAGATGCTTGAATGCCATTGCCAAGGAGGGAGAGGGTAGCGGTTCCCGATACGTTGAACGGTCAATGATGCATCCTCAATTACATGCAGAGGGAATTAATTGGAGAAGCAGAATAGAGCCAGCACGATGTGAATGCTATAGAGTTTGGATTCTCTTATAAAGGCGCCCCACCACTCCAATCCATCTACTCCTAGTCTCTGCGCAACACTGCTCACTCCAATCCAAGGCCAAGGGACCAGAAGCCACAAGAACCTATGGAGGTGATGGACGCGAGCGGCAGTCGGCTGTGCCAAATCATCCAAGGCGCCGGCCTACGGCCCCGCACCGCGCAGCATTTCCAGATGGTGCTGGCGACCGCCGGCGTCGTAGCCCTTGCCGACGCCGGCTTCGCCTCTCGCATGGACGACATGATAGTCAACTCCATCCGCAAGTTCACCGCCGTTAAGAAGCGTGCGGACGACCTTGCCGTACTGCTCCAGCCCGCGCGCCTAGGCTCCTCATTGCCTGCCACCCTCATTGGCCTCCATGGTGATGAACTCTTTCAAGCCCCGGTGGCCCTGCAGGTGCCGGAGGTCGCGACGAAGAATGTGCACCTCGAGGCCGTGCTCGCCGCGCAGCGCCTCGCCATGCAAGAAACCGTCGACCTACACATCCACCTCTACGAGGAAATCGTCTACATAGGCCACTACAAGGCCAGCGAGGACAGAAAGACATTGGCCTTCTTCCAGCGGCTGGAATCTTTGGACGCCATTGTTCAGAAGCACGTCAACCTGGCCACGAAAGCCGCTGCTACTTAGCTGCGTGCGGTGGGCTGGCGCCCTGAGTTGAGGAGGTGGACGTTGTCGATGGATGCATCTCTTCTTCTTGCCTCCTGTAACCAGCACTGCATCGCCTCGTGGCCTTAATGTTTTATTAGTATAGTACTCCCTCCATTCCCAAATATAAGTCTTTCTAGAGATTCCAGCAAGTGACTACATACGGAGCAAAATGAGTGAATCTACACTCTAAAATATGTCTACATAAATCTGTATGTTGTATTGCATTTGAAATATCTAAAAAGGCTTATATTTAGGAACGAAGGGTGTATATGGCATTTTTATTCCAGTCGTAACGTTTTCACTGTGAGGTGGGGCTGCAGTTTAGCAAACTGACCATCGGCAAATCCCCACCCCGCCCACCGGGCATCGGCTGAGTTTAGAATTAGAAGAGAGAAACGAGGGAGAAGAGCTAGCTGTAGCACGGACGCAGTTGTCAGATGGGAATCGTGTTGATAGAATAGGAGTACTGAGCACTCGTACCTCTTTTTTGAGGGAAAAAGTAGTCGTATGTCTAGTACTACCACTAGTTGGGTGCGTGTGACCTATACCTGTCATCACTTTAGGTCTCCTTTTCGAACTGCAGCTACGCTTCACCATACATATTTTTTCACGCATTCATCCTCCTATAGCTATATGTACTCCTAGGCTATTTCCGCGTGCTTCCTTTCACCGCCATGTGGGACATAGAGCATCTGGGTCATAGTGCATGCACGACTCGGAGCATATGCCGGGGTACTTTACATTTCAGACCTCATGAATTACATGCAAACCCCCCGCAGAAGAATAAATAAATAAATGAATTACTACATGAAACTAGATTATTTTCTTAGAAACCAGAGCACGTTCATTAAATTTTGGACATAACATGTTTATAAAAACTACCGGACCTAAACCAGTCTAAGGGCCTCTTTGATTCACAGGATACTGAAAACATAGGAATGGGGAAAGTATGATGGCGATGAACTGAGACAAGGAGAACTCTAACTCAGTTAGAGGTTAGTGTTAGATTCTAACCCTGAACTAACTCTAAACCAAAGAGGTGTATGGATGGTAGGGTTAGATTGATAATAAATGTTCTTTCTCAATCATTTGACTACTTTGGACCCTATTTCCTGCTGGATTTGGTGTGGCCGGCTCTTGTGTGGCCTCCTCCCGCTCACAATTGACATAAATGAACCATGTTTACAAATCAAGCATGCAAAACATGATAAATTTTACTTTGTCCATACAAATGAGATATCCCACATAAACATACAAGTCCTCAATCAAGCTTCACAAAAAACAATACACTCCATGAAACAAAGCATGAGCTAACTCATCACGGAATTCATTCACGATAGGGACGGAGCCCGGAACCCCTCACGCACCCAGGGAGGAGCTCGTCATCGTCACTCTGGAGGAAGGCTCTGTAGAGCCCAAGCCCCAAGAACCCCTCCGACGCCGGTGCTTGCGAGTTGAGGTCGACACCAGCATGGGTAGCAGGGCCACTTGCCGACGACTGCGAACCAAATCTTTGGGCCTCTAGAAATAATGCAAGCCTAGAACTAAAATACCTAGAAAGGTGAACTGAATCTTTGGGCCTCTAGAAGTAATGCAAGCCTGAAACTAAAATACCTAAAAAGGTGAACTGCAGAAGAACTCAGTTTAATAGAACTGTTTGGCTGCTCATTCTTGCTGTTCCGTTTGATTTCCGTAATTCAGAAGATATTGCTAGGGCCACCAGTCATTTTGGGAGATTAGTTTCCTGGGAGAATGACCCTCTTCACATGGGCAGAGTGATTGCAAAAGCAAAAGTCAGAGACTTGGATTCCATCCCTAAAAGTGTCAGGTGGTATGAAGGTGAAGTGTTTGATGAAGATGCTTGGTCCTCTTCAGTGGAAATTCTTCTTCAACAGATGATGGGAGGGGCTCCTGCAGATGAGGACCCTATCCCACCTGACAATGTGGACCCTCATCCTTTGCCTGGCAACAATAATGCCTTCCCCGGATTTCACCAAAACCCTTAGCCTGCTCAGCATTATGACATGGATGCAGATGATGGGCACTGGGCCTTGCAGCCTCCAGCTGCTAATAATGCTGTTGTGGAGGAAGAATTTGATTTTCTCCAGGGTGTTCATCAGGAAGAAATTGCTTGGGCTGATGGAGAGGAACTCCCACCTCCTTTGGAAGGAAACAACAGCATTACAACCACTGTTTCCTTGTCAGAGGGGATTTCATCTCATGCTAGTGAGGAAGTTAATCAAAATCCACCTCTGCAGCAATTAGTGGGCAATGGTCTGGAGCTTCTGATGCAGGATTACCAGGAGGAGGATCAAGATGTTCCCGCACTTCCAGTTGATCAGGTTCCTGTAGCTGAGGCTGTTCCCCAGGATGATATGATACCTGCAGTTGTTTTGGCTGAGCCACAGTTACAGCCAGTCTTTGTGGAAAATAATCCTACTGAGCAAATTGTTCTGACAAGCCAAATTTCTAAGCATATGGCTGGGCACAGTTCTGATGTGCTTGAGGGTCTGGCTCTGGACCCTATCAGAGATTTAGCTGTTGTTAATGAAACAGCTGGTCAAGACAAGGAGCCCTTTCAGACTGATTCTGCAAAATTGGATGGGGTTGCAGGTGTCAGCTCTCCAAGAGGAAGCCCATATCTTTTGGCAAACATTGGGGTGACTGGAGCTAAAACCAAAGGTAAATGGATTGACCAAATTGATGAGCACTTTGAGTTTGCTCCTTCTCTACTAGGTTTGAAATCTATCCAGTTAAAGGCTGTTGCTAATAAAGATACTATTTTTTTAGAAGAAGGGCTTGTGATTTGGAAGGAGAATTTTGCACAAAAACCTTTGGAGGGTGCTCCTTCACTCTCTGTTAAAATCCCAGTAAGTTGGTTCAACTTTATTGTGCATCTTCTAATGACACCAGACAAGTTTAAATGGACTGTCAATATGCTCAAATCTCCTTTATGGGAATTACTTGCTGAAGTAGAAGGCACTGAGGATTCCTTTCTTTTTCACATACCTGACAAATGTTTAACAACTAAGGCTCCTATTTGCCAGCAAACCATGGTTGAGTCACAGCAACAGGACACTAACAAGGAAAATGCTGGTGATTCTTCCAACCAGCAGGACTTGGACTCTATGGCCCTTCTCCAGCCTTTTGGGGCTGAAAACTCCAAAAAAAGAAGGGGAGGAAAGACACCTCTTGTTGAAACAGAGGTAAGAAGGAGTGATAGAATTAAACAAGATAATGCTGGGTTTAAAAGAGGTTCTTGCTCTAATAATAAGTGTCTGCCATGTAATGTTGCCTCTCCAATTGCTCAGAAATCAGTGGTTAAAAATCTCACAATCTCTTTTTTGCAAGGTGGCTGATCAGGACTTGGAGGGAAAGATATCTAAGAAGCCCAAGAGGAAGGTGGGAGAGGATTTGGCTGGGATGCACCCATCCAATGAGGACAGGCAGGACTCCCCATGTGTTTAAATGATCAAACTCTGTGCTTTTGTAGTAGTGAGAGAGGGATTTAAAGTGTTGGCATGTATCCCTGATCCTTTTGGTTGTACCTGCAACTTATGGGCCCTATGGACTAGTCCTGCTACCCCTCGTTCTATTGTCAGTGCACTTTGCTACATTAATACCTTCAGGGAAATTATATATTTTGCTATCATGTGGATGATGTGGTTGTTGTATATGCTGAATTTGCTTGCTCTGTTGTCTTGTTTGTCATCCATTCTATGGTACTGGCCAAGTGATGGTGCTTGGTCTCTGGACTCACTTCTAAATTCATGTCCATGAATAATCAAAACAGAAACTGGAATATTTTGAACTGAAACATCAGAGGGATTAACTCACATGACAAGTGGCTTGCCCTAGGGCAAAAAATTGAGGAAAGTGCCTGTGCCATCCTTTGTCTTCAAGAAACCAAGAGGGAACATTTTGATGCTGCTTACATCAGGAACTTCTGTCCTAACAGGCTCAATAAATTTGCTTTTCTTCCTTCAATTGGTGCATCTGGTGGGCTTTTAATCACCTGGAATGGTTCTCTCTTTGAGGGAGAGGTCATCTTTCAAAATAGATTCTCTCTCTCAATCAGTTTCACTAGTCTTCTGTCTAATCAATCATGGATCATCACCAACATCTATGGGCCTTGTGAACAAGCAGACAAAGTTGAATTCATCAATTAGTTTTCAAACATTCATATGCCACTGGACACTAATTGGATTCTAGTTGGAGACTTCAACTTTATTAGAGCCCCTTCTGACAGAAACAGACCTGGTGGGGATGTTAATGAAATGCTTCTCTTTAATGAAGCCATCAATAATCTTGGATTAATTGAGCTTCCACTCCATGGCAGAAAATACAGCTGGAGTAATATGCAGCAGAGCCCTTTGTTGGAAAAACTGGACTGGTTCTTTACCTCTGTTTCATGGATTACTTCTTTTCCTGATACAATTGATATGCCTCTTTCCAGACCTATATCTGATCATCTCCCATGTGTCATCAAAATTGGAACTGCTATTCCAAAGGCAAAGGTTTTTAGATTTGTAAATTACTGGTTAAAACACTCTTGACTTTAAAGAGATTGTCTCTGCAGCCTGGAGTATACCTGTGGGTAATCTTGATGCAGCAAAAAGCTTGAATGCCAAATTCAAAAACCTGAGAAGGGACCCCCAAACTTTGGGCTAAAAATCTGTCTTGCCTTAAAGCAAAAATTGCAGCAATTAATGAGGTCATTTTCTTGTTTGATTTGTTTGAGGAATTCAGAGACCTAGTTGATTTTGAATGAAACTGCAGGGTGATTCTAAAGGAGCATTTGCTCATTTTTCTCAAAAACCAAAAGGTCTATTGGAAGCAGAGAGGAAAGATCAAGGGTGTCAAGTTTGGTGATGAAAATACAAAATTCTTTCATACAAAGGCATCTATTAACTACAGGCATAATCATATTGCAATGCTGAAAAATGATGATCAAGTGGAAATAACAGACCATGCAGGAAAAGCAGCTCTTCTGTGGAATGCTTTCAGGAACAGATTAGGGCAATCTCAGCAAACCACAATGCACTTTGATTTAAATTCCCTGCTGCAGCATCAAGCTAGTCCTTCAGACTTTGAGCAACTGGAAATTCCTTTCACTGAGGAAGAAATCAATGAGGTAGTCAAACACTTGCCAACAGACAAGTCTCCTGGTCCTGATGGTTTTAACAATGAGTTCTTTAAGAGCTGCTGGGACATTATAAAGCCTGATGTCACTAGACTGATACATGAGTTCTCTGCAGGGCAAATTTCTCTAGAGAGTATCAACACCTCTTTCATCACTTTAGTTCCCAAGGGACCCACTCAACTACTGCAAATGATTTCAGGCCTATTTTCTTTGCTAAACTGCTGTCTCAAGCTCATCACTAAATTGCTAGCAAACAGATTGCAAAAAGTGATTCTCAAAATGGTACATATTAATCAGTATGGCTTCCTAAAGGAAAGAGCTATTCATGATTGTCTTGGCTGGGCCTATGAGTACTTACATCAATGTCACAAGTCCAAGGAGGAAGTTGTTGTGCAGAAATTAGACTTCTAAACGGCTTTTGACCTCATTGAACACTCTACAATCATTGATATCCTCAAAGCAAAGGGATTTGGACAGAGATGGATTGGCTAGATTAAAATGTTGTTTACATCTGCATCTTCACAAGTGCTTCTCAATGGCATTCCTGGGAAAAGTTCTACTATCTCAGAGGAGTAAGACAAGGGGACCCCCTCTCTCCCCTCCTTTTTGTGCTTGCTGCTGACCTCCTACAGTCAATCATGAACAGAACTATGAACCTGGGTCTTCTTACACCTCCTTTGCAAGTGCAGTCATGTCCAGATTTTCCCATAGTGCAGTATGCAGATGAAACTTTGATCCTCATGCAAGCTGATGCCACGCAACTCCACTGTCTCAAAGCTCTACTCCACACTTTTGCAAATGCTACTGGTCTAAAGGTCAACTACAACAAATCAAACCTCATATCCATCAATGTGAATGATGATAAAATGGAAATATTGACTGGTACTTTGAACTGCAAGAAGGGATCATTCCCTTTCACTTACCTGGGCATGCCTCTAGGGACCTTAAAACCAACAGTGGAACTATGTTTACCTTTAGTGAGCAGAATTGCCAAAAAACTAGTGGGACTATCTTCTTTTATGACTCTTGCTGGCAGGTTGCTTCTGGTCAAGTCAGTGCTCACTTCTCTTATTGTATATTTCTTGGGCTGCCTTGATGTGCCTGTAACCATCAAAAATCAGGTTAACAAATACCTAAGGCATTGTCTTTGGATGGAACCAGATTTGAAAGACCATAGACCTGCTATGGTAGCATGGTCCATTGTTTGTAGACCTAAAAATCAGGGTGGCCTTGGAGTGATGAACATCTTTGTGCAAAATCAAGCTCTTCTGCTAAAAAACCTTCACAAATTTTACAATAGGGAAAATATTCCAGGGGTCAACCTCATTTGGGAGGCTTACTATGACAATGGTATCCTGCCAGGGCAAAAATGGGAAGGATCTTTCTAGTGGAAGTGTAATTTGAGGCTCATTGACAGCTATAAATCCATGGCAAGATGCACAATTGGTGATGGCAAATCTGCTCTATTTTGGTCTGACCTCTGGCACTCTGCTTGCCTAAATCAATTTTTTCCTCATCTTTATTCCTTTGTAAAAGATCAGAACCTTTCAGTGCAAAGGGTACTACAGTTTGAATACTTGGAAGACTTGTTCCACCTGCCACTTACTGAGGAAGCTTTCATGGAATTTGAGCTGATGGAGGAGATTTGTGACACATTAAGAGAATCTGAATTTAGAGAACACTTGGACTCATGGAGTTATATGTGGGGAAATAATACTTTTTCTGTGGCCAAAGCTTACAAAATTTTGATAGGAGTCAAAATTGTTCCAGCATAGTTCAACTGGATTTGGAAGAGTTCCTACCAGCCAAAACACAAGGTCTTCTTTTGGAGAGTTCTGCATGATAGGCTCAATACCAGGAATCTGCTTAGGAGGAAAACTTTTCATCTTGACAACTACAGTTGTGCTACTCTCAGCTGTCAGCAAGAAGAAACTCTGCAACACCTATTTTGGACTTGTCCTTTTGCTTTTGCTTGTTGGGACACCCTATGCCCCAACAGACAAAGAAATCTAACCATCATGGAAGCTCTTCCAGACTTACGGGGTAATCTACAGCAACCTTTCTCTATGGAGATCATTATCATTGCATCATGGGCTATTTGGATCATCAGGAATGATAAGATATTCAAAAACATCCCCACCAGCATTGACAGATGGAAATTCATCTTCCTCTCAGAGCTCCACCTGCTCAAATTCAGAATTAAGGAGAAGTTTGCATCTTCATTCTTTTCTTGGTTGGACAGTCTTGTCCTGTAAATTAATGTAATTTTCTTTTTGGTCTAGTAGGCCTTGTTTTTTTTGTTTCTTTAGGGCTTATCTCAAGCCTTGCATGTTTGTATACTCCTTGTTTTATTAATAATATAAAAAATGCAGTGGGGTTTTGCCCTACTATGTATAGTCAAAAAAAAGGTGAACTGAATATTTGGGCCTCTAGAAATAATGCAAGCCTGGAACTGAAATACCTAGAAAGGTGAACTGATTCTTTGGGCCTCTAGAAATAATGCAAGCGTGAAACTAAAATACCTAGAAAGGTGAACTGAATCTTTGGGCCTCTAGAAAGATTTATTACCTCCTCAAGTAGCATCAAACAATTCCGTGCGTGCACCACAAATATATACCAAGTTTAATTAGGATCTACTTTTCCAAATCAGAATTAGCGCTAGAGCGAGCAAGAGTCAATGATATGGCTGAGAGACAGAGAAGGAACGAACAAACTCACCCCTCTCGCGATCTCCCTGGTAGATGCGCCGTCGCCGCACACGACAGAGGGAGAAAAACGACTTGTGAAGGGGGGGGGGTGGGGCGAGCTTCTAAGGCCGGAGGGAGAGGGCGGCCGGCGAGGGCGGCGGAGGCCGGAGCGAGAGGGCGGACGGAGGAGAGAGGAGGCGAGCAGCGGAGCGGCGCTTGGGCGGGCGGCCTGATGGGGAACAGAGAGGAGTCGTGCGAGGGGGCGGGGGGGGGGGGGCAGAGGGAGTGATCTGGTGCGGGCAGGGGAGATCTTTTTAGTTCTCTTTCAGTGGGCCCGAGGAGAACTAACCCAATTAGAACCTCTCCATCGGGCTAGTTTTTTTAGCTGGGTTAGAGCAAACTAGCACAAACTAACCCCTCCTGTTTGGAGAGGCTATTTCAACCCAAACTAGCTCTAACTCAGGGATCCAAACAAAGAGGAGTAGTACTGTACATGCTACAGTATGGACCGTAGCACATTGTTTTTTATGGCCATATCAGCACATTGTTTTCTACTGCTGGTTCACTGGGCTGCCGTGGTTCGCACTCCTCCAACATGAGTAGTAGTACTACTAGTATATACCGCATGATTCTTTGCTCCTTCTTACTACTACGTACTGCACCGACATGTGGGAGAGCCAGCATCCGGGTCGACATGTCATGCACCAGATTAGAGTGCGGAACGGAAGGGGGGTATCACCCCGGTCGTACCGCCAGTTATTCTTGACTATAGTGAGTAGTCATATCACCAGTCTTTACAGTAGTAACTGATACGTCTCTAATGTATCTATAATTTTTGAGTGTTCCATGCTATATTATATTCTGTTTTGGACATTATTGGGCTTTATTATACACTTCTATATTATTTTTGGGACTAACCTATTAACCGGAGGCCTAGCCCAGAATTACTGTTTTTGTGTGCCTATTTTAGAGTTTCGCAGAAAAAGAATATCAAACAGAGTCCAAACGGAATGAAACCTTCGGGAACGTGATTTTCGGAACGAACGTGATCCAGAGGACTTGGACCCTACGTCAAGACATCAACCAGGAAGGCACGAGGTAGAGGGGCGGGCCTACCCCCCTGAGCGCGCCCTCCACCCTCCTGGGCCCCATGTTGCTCCACCGACGTACTTCTTCCTCCTATATATACCTACGTACCCCCAAACTACCAGATACGGAGCCAAAAACCTAATTCCACCGCCACAACCTTCTGTACCCGTGAGATCCCATCTTGGGGCCTTTTCCGGAGCTCCGCCGGAGGGGGCATCGATCACGGAGGGCTTCTACATCAACACCATAGCCTCTCCGATGATGTGTGAGTAGTTTACCTCAGACCTTCGGGTCCATAGTTATTAGCTAGATGGCTTCTTCTCTCTTTTTGGATCTCAATACAATGTTCTCCCCCTCTCTCGTGGAGATCTATTCGATGTAATCTTCTTTTGCGGTGTGTTTGTTGAGACCGATGAATTGTGGGTTTATGATTAAGTTTATCTATGAACAATATTTGAATCTTCTCTGAATTCTTTTATGTATGATTGGTTATCTTTGCAAGTCTCTTCGAATTATCAGTTTGGTTTGGCCTACTAGATTGATCTTTCTTGCAATGGGAGAAGTGCTTAGCTTTGGGTTCAATCTTGCGGTGTCCTTTCCCAGTGACAGTAGGGGCATCAAGGCACGTATTGTATTGTTGCCATCGATGATAACAAGATGGGGTTTATATCATATTGCATGAGTTTATCCCTCTACATCATGTCATCTTGAAGCATTACTCTGTTCTTTTGAACTTAATACTCTAGATGAATGCTGGATAGCGGTCGATGTGTGGAGTAATAGTAGTAGATGCAGGCAGGAATCGGTCTACTTGTCTCGGACGTCTTGCCTATATACATGATCGTACCTAGATATTCTCATAACTATGCTCAATTCTATCAATTGCTCAACAGTAGTTTGTTCACCCACCGTAATACTTATGCTCATGAGAGAAGCCACTAGTGAAACCTATGGCCCCCGGGTCTATTTTCCATCATATAAATCTCCCGTCAACAAGTTATTTCTAGCGCCGTCTTTATTTTGCTTTCTTTTCTTTGCATCTTTATCATAAAAACACCAAAAATATTATCTTATCATATCTATCAGATCTCACTCTCGTAAGTGACCGTGAAAGGATTGACAACCTCTTTATTGCATTGGTTGCGAGGATTTATTTGTTTGTGTAGGTGCGAGGGACTCCTGCGTGGCCTCCTACTGGATTGATACCTTGGTTCTCAAAAACTGAGGGAAATACTTACGCTACTTTGCTGCATCACCCTTTCCTCTTCAAGGGAAAACCAACGCAGTGCTCAAGAGGTAGCAAGAAGGATTTCTGGCGCCGTTGCCGGGGAGTCTACGCAAAAGTCAACATACCAAGTACCCATCACAAACCCTTGTCTCCCGCATTACATTATTTGCCATTTGCCTCTCGGTTTCCTCTCCCCCACTTCACCCTTGCCGTTTTATTCGCCCTCTCTTTTCTGTTCGCCTCTTTTTCGCTTGCTTCTTGTTTGCTCGTGTGTTGGATTGCTTGCTTGTCACAATGGCTCAAGATAATACCAAATTGTGTGACTTTACCAATACCAACAACAATGATTTCCTTAGCACTCCGATTGCTCCTCTTACCGATACTGAATCTTGTGAAAATAATGCTGCTTTGTTGAATCTTGTCATGAAAGATCAATTCGCCGGCCTTCCTAGTGAAGATGCCGCTACCCATCTAAATAGCTTCGTTGATTTGTGTGATATGCAAAAGAAGAAAGATGTTGACAATGATATTGTTAAATTGAAGTTATTTCCTTTTTCGCTTAGAGATCGTGCTAAAGCTTGGTTTTCGTCTTTGCCTAAAAATAGTATTGATTCTTGGAATAAGTGCAAAGATGCTTTTATCTCTAAGTATTTTCCTCCCTCTAAGATCATCTCTCTTAGAAACGATATTATGAATTTTAAGCAACTTGATCATGAACATGTTGCACAAGCTTGGGAGAGGATGAAATTAATGACACGTAATTGCCCTACACATGGTTTGAATTTATGGATGATTATACAAATTTTTTATGCCGGATTGAATTTTGCTTCTAGAAATCTTTTAGATTCGGCCGCGGGAGGCACTTTTATGGAAATCACTTTAGGAGAAGCTACTAAACTCCTAGATAATATTATGGTTTAATTATTCTCAATGGCACACTCAAAGGTCTACTAATAAGAAAGTGCATGCGATAGTAGAAATTAATGTTTTGAGTGGAAAGATGGATGAACTTATGAAATTATTTGCTAATAAAAGTGTTTCTTCTGATCCTAATGATATGCTTTTGTCTACTTTGATTGAGAATAATAATGAATCTATGGATGTGAATTTTTTTGGTAGGAATAATTTTGGTAACAACGCGTATAGAGGAAACTTTAATCCTAGGCCATATCCTAGTAATTCCTCTAATAATTATGGTAATTCCTACAACAATTCTTATGGAAATTTTAATAAGATGCCTTCTGAATTTGAGACTAGTGTTAAGGAGTTTATGAATTCACAAAAGAATTTCAATGCTTTGCTTGAAGAAAAATTGCTTAAGGTTGATGAATTGGCTAGGAACATTGATAGAATTTCTCTTGATGTTGATTCTTTGAAACTTAGATCTATTCCACCCAAGCATGATATCAATGAGTCTCTCAAAGCCATGAAAATTTCCATTGATGAGTGCAAACAAAGAACCGCTAGGATGCGTGCTAAGAAAGATTGCTTTGTGAAAGTGTGTTCTTCTAATTTCTATGAAAATAAAGATGAAGATCTAAAATTTATTGATGTGTCCCCTATTAAATCTTTGTTTACAAATATGAATCTTGATAATGATGGGACTGAATATGATCCACCTTTACCTACAACGCGTTCCAAAAATTCAGAGTTTTTAGATCTTGATGCAAAAATTGGTAAAAGTGGGATTGAAGAGATCAAAACTCTAGATATTAATGAACCCACTATTTTGGATTTCAAGGAATTTAATTATGATAATTGCTCTTTGATAGATTGTATTTCCTTGTTGCAATCCGTGCTAAATTCTCCACATGCTTATAGTCAACATAAAGCTTTTACTAAACATATCGTTGATGCTTTGATGCAATCTTATGAAGAAAAACTTGAGTTGGAAGTTTCTATCCCTAGAAAACTTTATGATGAGTGGGAGCCTACTATTAAAATTAAAATTAAAGGTCATGAATGCTATGCTTTGTGTGATTTGGGTGCTAGTGTTTCCACGATCCCAAAAACTTTGTGCGATTTGCTAGGTTTCCGTGATTTTGATGATTGCTCTCTAAACTTGCACCTTGTGGATTCCACCATTAAGAAACCTATGGGAAGAATTAATGATGTTCTTATTATTGCAAATAGGAATTATGTGCCCATAGATTTTATTGTTCTTGATATAGATTGCAATCCTTCATGTCCTATTATTCTTGGTAGACCTTTCCTTAGAACGATTGGTGCAATTATTGATATGAAGGAAGGGAATATTAGATTCCAGTTTCCATTAAGGAAAGGCATGGAACACTTCCCTAGAAATAAAATAAAATTACCTTATGAATCAATCATGAGAGCCACTTATGGATTGCCTACCAAAGATGGCAATACCTAGATCTATCCTTTCTTTTATGCCTAGCTAGGGGCGTTAAACAATAGCGCTTGTTGGGAGGCAACCCAATTTTATTTTTAGTTTTTTGCTTTTTGCTTCTTTTTAGGAATAAATATTTGATCTAGCCTCTGGTTAGATTTGTCTTTATGTTTTAATTAGTGTTTGTGCCAAGTTTAACCTATAGGATCTTCTTGGATGATAGTTACTTGATGTTGCTGAAAATTCCAGAAACTTTCTGTTCACGAAAATAATTGTTAAAAATCACCATAACATGATAAAATATTTATTCCAATTTCTGCTGATCAATAAACAAATTATCTAGGTCGTCCTATTTTGGCTGAAGTTTTGGAGTTCCAGAAGTTTGCGTTAGTTACAGATTACTACAGACTGTTCTGTTTTTGACAGATTCTGTTTTTCGTGTGTTGTTTGCTTATTTTGATGAACCTATGGCTAATAAAATAGTTTATAAACCATAGAGAAGTTGGAATACAGTAGGTTTAACACTAATATAAATAAATAATGAGTTCATTACAGTACCTTGAAGTGGTGTTTTGTTTTCTTTCGCTAACGGAGCTCACGAGATTTTCTGTTAAGTTTTGTGTTGTGAAGTTTTCAAGTTTTGGGTAAAAGATTTGATGGATTATGGAACAAGGAGTGGCAAGAGCCTAAGCTTGGGGATTCCCATGGCACCCCAAGATAATCTAAGGACACCTAAAAGCCAAAGCTTGGGGATTCCCCGGAAGGCATCCCCTCTTTCGTCTACTTCCATCGGTAACTTTACTTGGAGCTATATTTTTATTCACCACATGATATGTGTTTTGCTTGGAGCGTCTTGCATTATTTGAGTCTTTATTTGTTAGTTTACCACAATCATCCTTGCTGTACACACATTTTGATGAGAGACACACATGATACGGAATTTATTAGAATACTCTATGCGCTTCACTTATATCTTTTGAGCTATATAGTTTTTGCTCTAGTGCTTCACTTATATCTTTTAGAGCACGGCGGTGGTTTTGTTTTATAGAAACTATTATTCTCTCATGCTTCACTTATATTATTTTGAGAGTCTTAAACAGCATGGTAATTTGCTTAAATTGGGAAATTAATCCTAATATGCTAAGTATTCAAGACTAGTAAAAAAACTTTCTTCTGAGTGTGCTGAATGCTAAGAGAAGTTTGATGCTTGATGATTGTTTTGAGATATGGAGGTAGTGATATTAAAGTTGTGCTAGTTGAGTAGTTGTGAATTTGAGAAATACTTGTGTTGAAGTTTGCAAGTCCCGTAGCATGCACGTATGGTAAACGTTATGTAACAAATTTGAAGCATGAGGTGTTCTTTGATTGTCCTCCTTATGAATGGCGGTCGGGGATAAGCGATGGTCTTTTCCTACCAATCTATCCCCCTAGGAGCATGCGCGTAGTGCTTGGTTTTTGATGACTTGTTGATTTTTGCAATAAGTATGCGAGTTCTTTATGACTAATGTTGAGTCCATGGATTATACGCACTCTTATCCTTCCATCATTGCTAGCCTCTTCGGTACCGTGCATTGCCCTTTCTCACATTGAGAGTTGTGCAAACTTTGCCGGTGCATCCAAACCCCGTGATATGATACGCTCTTTCACACATAAACCTCCTTATATCCTCCTCAAAACAGCCACCATACCTACCTATTATGGCATTTCCATAGCCATTCCGAGATATATAGCCATGCAACTTTCCACCGTTTCATTTATCATGACACATTCCTCATTGTCATATTGCTTTGCATGATCATGTAGTTGGCATTGTATTTGTGGCAAAGCCACCATTCATAATTTTTCATACATTTCACTCTTGATTCATTGCTATCCCGGTACACCGCCGGAGGCATTCATAGAGTCATACTTTGTTCTAGTATCGAGTTGTAATCATTGAGTTGTAAATAAATAGAAGTGTGATGATCATCATTCATAGAGCATTGTCCCAATAAAAAAAGAGAAAGGCAAAAAAAAGAGAAGGCCCAAAAAAAGAGAAAATAAAAAGGGGCAATGCTACTATCCTTTTTTCCACACTTGTGCTTCAAAGTACCACCATGATCTTCATGATAGAGAGTCTCTTGTTTTGTCACTTTCATTTGCTAGTGGGAATTTTTCATTATAGAACTTGGCTTGTATATTCCAACAATGGGCTTCCTCAAATGCCCTAGGTCTTCGTGAGCAAGCAAGTTGGATGCACACCCACTTAGTTTCTTTTGTTGAGCTTCCATGCATTTATAGCTCTAGTGCATCCGTTGCATGGCAATCCCTACTCCTTGCATTAACATCAATCGATGGGCATCTCCATAGCTCATTGATTAGCCGCGTTGATGCAAGACTTTCTCCTTTTTTTCTTCTCCACATAACCCCCATCATTATATTCTATTCCACCCATAGTGCTATATCCATGGCTCACGCTCATGTATTGCGTGAAGGTTGAAAAAGTTTGAGATTACTAAATTATGAGACAATTGCTTGGCTTGTCATCGGGGTTGTGCATGATGAGAGCATTCTTGTGTGACGAAAATGGAGCATGACTAAACTATACGATTTTGTAGGGATGAAATTTCTTTGGCCATGTTATTTTGAGAGGACATAATTGCTTAGTTAGTATGCTTGGAGTATTATTACTTTTATGTCAATATTAAACCTTTATCTTGAATCTTTCAGATCTGTATATTCATACCACAATTAAGAGAATTACAATGAAATTATGCCAAGTAGCATTCCACATCAAAAATTCTGTTTTTATCATTTACCTACTCGAGGACGAGCAGGAATTAAGCTTGGGGATGCTTGATACGTCTCCAACGTATCTATAACTTTTGAGTGTTCCATGCTATATTATATTCTGTTTTGGACATTATTGGCTTTATTATACACTTCTATATTATTTTTGGGACCAACCTATTAACCGGAGGCCTAGCCCAGAATTGCTGGGTTTTTTCCTATTTCAGAATTTTGCAGAAAAAGAATATCAAACGGAGTCCAAACGGAATGAAACCTTCGGGAACGTGATTTTCGGAACGAACGTGATCCAGAGGACTTGGACCCTACGTCAAGACATCAACTAGGAAGGCACGAGGTAGGGGGGCGTGCCTACCCCCCTGGGCGCGCCCTCCACCCTCGTGGGCCCCATGTTGCTCCACCGACGTACTTCTTCCTCCTATATATACCTACGTAACCCCAAACTACCAGATACGGAGCCAAAAACCTAATTCCACAGCCGCAACCTTCTGTACCCGTGAGATCCCATCTTGGGGCCTTTTCCGGCATCCTGTCGGAGGGGGCATCGATCACGCAGGGCTTCTACATCAACACCATAGCCTCTCCGATGATGTATGAGTAGTTTACCTCAGACCTTCGGGTCCATAGTTATTAGCTAGATGGCTTCTTCTCTCTTTTTGGATCTCAATAGAATGTTCTCCCCCTCTCTCGTGGAGATCTATTCAATGTAATCTTCTTTTGCGGTGTGTTTGTTGAGACCGATGAATTGTGGGTTTATGATCAAGTTTATCTATGAACAATATTTGAATCTTCTCTGAATTCTTTTATGTATGATTGGTTATCTTTGCAAGTCTCTTCGAATTATCAGTTTGGTTTGGCCTACTAGATTGATCTTTCTTGCAATGGGAGAAGTGCTTAGCTTTGGGTTCAATCTTGCGGTGTCCTTTCCCAGTGACAGTAGGGGCAGCAAGGCATGTATTGTATTGTTGCCATCGAGGATAACAAGATGGGGTTTATATCATATTGCATGAGTTTATCCCTCTACATCATGTCATCTTACTTAAAGCGTTACTCTGTTCTTTTGAACTTAATACTCTAGATGCATGCTGGATAGCGGTCGATGTGTGGAGTAATAGTAGTAGATGCAGGCGGGAGTCGGTCTACTTGTCTCGGACGTGATGCCTATATACATGATCATACCTAGATATTCTCATAACTATGCTCAATTCTATCAATTGCTCAATAGTAATTTGTTCACCCACCGTAATACTTATGCTCATGAGAGAAGCCACTAGTGAAACCTATGGCCCCGGGGTCTATTTTCCATCATATTAATCTCCCGTCAACAAGTTATTTCTAGCGCCGTCTTTATTTTGCTTTCTTTTCTTTGCATCTTTGTCATAAAAATACCAAAAATATTATCTTATCATATCTATCAGATCTCACTCTCGTAAGTGACCGTGAAGGGACTGACAACCCCTTTATTGCGTTGGTTGCGAGGATTTATTTGTTTGTGTAGGTGCGAGGGACTCGTGCGTGGCCTCCTACTGGATTGATACCTTGGTTCTCAGAAACTGAGGGAAATACTTACGCTACTTTGCTGCATCACCCTTTCCTCTTCAAGGGAAAACCAACGCAGTGCTCAAGAGGTAGCAGTAACGCACAGCCCGACCTTTCCAGTAGTAAGTAAGTTGAATCCGCTACTCCCTCACCCTCCTCGCCTCTCTGTCAATGAATGGAGGGCCGGGGACCACAAGTGAACAATACTACTAGTAGTAGTAAGTAGGAGTCATACAGTTAGTCACCTTAAATAGAGAGTTTCTTTTCTTTAATGCCACGTACCCAAATTGAAACGCTTGTTGTGGAGAGAAAAAGATAATCACTCCACTATATATGTACAAAGGGGCCTGAGCGCTTGCTTTACTAGGCTTGCTTTACTAGGAGTAGGTGCATCGTTCACGCGGTCATCACCGGCGAGGGAGGAAACCCACAGCTGCCGGAGGGACCCGATCCTCTGCCCGTGCCGTTCTCTCCGACACAGTACCGGCTCGGGAGGTCCTCCGACCCTTCTTCCTCCCTGCCGTATTGTGCACAGATCCGACCTGCCGCCGCCGACATCTCGACGACCCTCAGGTATAAGTTCTTCGAAAGCGGCCTTGCTCTACTTCCCCAGCTCCCCACGTGTCTGCATGTGCATCTTTTTCTACTCCCATTAGCTCTTCCAAAGCCACCTAAATTTTTAGTATTATTAGAGGTAAAGCTACTTCATGCATTTGAATCTAGGACTTGGTTCAAACAACTAAGAAAGGAGGGGAAGTTGTAGCATGAATCTAGGACTTGATTCAAAGAGGAAATAATATGGTGAAAGTAGTAGAGACCGGATACCCAACCGGTCTCTTGGTTGAAAAGGTAAATAATGGGAAAACGCAGTACAAACTGGATAAGGAACATATCTATTATTGGTTGAAAACAGGATAGAAAGTTGCAGCTGGTGGAAAAGTCAACAGAGTATGTCTAGGATTAGATTTGTTGCCCTCACATAGTAAAAGGTCTCCACGAATAGAATTGCTGCCCTCACATAGTAAAAGGTCTCCAGGATTAGATTTGCTGCCCTCACATAGTAAAAGGTCTCCAGGATTAGATTTGCTGCCCTCACATAGTAAAAGGTCTCCAGGATTAGATTTGCTGCCCTCACATAGTAAAAGGTCCCCAGGATTAGATTTGCTGCCCTCACAGAGCATGAACAAACTAGGCATCACCACTTTATGCCTCCTTGTAGGTACATTGTGCTGATGCAACCACTGTCGCATGTCCTTATACCAACCTTTTGCTATTGTTAATGTAAGGGCGCATGTAAAATGAAGCGATCACACTGTTACCTTAAGGACATGTCTAACCAGTGTTCTTGTTAATCTAATGCCTCTAGTGATATGATGCAATTAAACTGTGTTACAAATGGTACTCCTGCTATTTTCCCCAGTATGATAAGTAAGTTGCTCCTTTACGCTGCTGAGTGTCCTGGTGTCCCCACAGTCCCATGCCCTTAAACCAACTCTTTAGCTGCTGTTGATTTATTGTATCTGGTAAACAAGCAATGCCACCATTAAAGTAATCCCATATTTGACGAATGTCATTGTTGATCGTAATGCTTCCGGTAACATGAAGCATTGCTGACGTTTTAAAATTCCTACTATCCTTGCGTGATTGCCATGAACATAATTAAGATGCTTCTTTTCATTTCGTGTATGTTTCGTATATTCTTATTGACTAGCAACTGTTTACTTTCTATCTTTTTGTGCAGATAGGGATATCCATTTCACCTTGTTGCTATTGTGACCTTTTGGTGAACTGCACAAAACACCTTTTTTGGAATGAGTGTCTTGTGCGGTTCAACTAAAATGTCACGTGGGCAACATCTCTCAATTTGGTGGAACTGCACAAAATGGTGATTGGAGTTTCCAAAATCTCCGTCAAATTCTACTGGTAATCTCGTGCAACATTTTATTAGCCTTTGCAAGATGAGTCATCACTGTCACCACAATGGCACTTTATTTTAGTGGAACTGCACAAAAGGATAAGCAAATTATAGTTGCACCTTACATGAGCCAGACAGCCAACCTTAATGTTCCTCAATTTTAGTGCAACAACTAAAGAAGAACCTGCCAGCTCACGAGAGCAAGTACTTCTTGCTAGCTGAATGATCCAATCTTTGCTTCATTTAAGGTGAACTGCAGAAAAAGGCGCATGAATTGAATCATGGAACTCCAGGCAGGCCTCATCCGAGTGGAGCTGGAGGTTGAGTTCAAGGAGTGTCATTATTATAGTAATCATGCTCTTCTTATTTGTGTTGTGCAAACAGGAATACTCAACTACAGATGTTGTGACGGTCAAGAGCATTCTCCAAGTTCTTCGGTTGTATGACACAGCTAGCCAAGATGGATTTAATCTAGATATTTTATCAAAAGGCTCTAATGGGTTGGTTCTGAATCTTGCAAGCTGGGAATCAATGAGATGTGTAGGCATCTTTGTTGTACTTATTATTTGAATCTTATTTGTTGGTTCTGAATCTTGCAAGCTGGGAATCAATGAGATGTGTAGGCATCTTTGTTGTACTTATTATTTGGATCTTATTTGTTGGTTCTGAATCTTGCAAGCTAGGAAACACGGCATGATGATGCAAAGGACAACAACCATAACAAACAGTTCAAACTTGGTAGTATTATCTGTGTGAAAGTGCGACAAATGTGCTCCTCGTGTGCGTCTTGAGAATAATAATTCTAATTGTTGTGCATGTTGATCCTGTGGCACTGATAGAATGAGCCAATGCATTGCTTGTTTTAAGTATAAATTTCTATTAAAGCTAATTAAATTTAAGTAAAGTGACCACTAACTCTTGTTATTACAGTACCAATACAGACCCTCTCGTGAACCAATGTGTGGCCGTAGTAGCTTTCTTAATGGAGGCATTTGAATGCGCCGAGGGTGCATCTTCTGCCGGGCGTGCAGCGGGCGAGGGAGGGATAGTAACTGTTGTCGCCCGTACACACTCAGTTTACTGTTGAATCTAGTTCCCCAAGAGCTAAAAAACGAACTGCTGCCGCCGCCTACCCACTCGTTCACTTGAAGAGACTCCAATGGCGATCCGAGGGGTGAGCCTGCTGGATAGGGACTTCAGCAAGGAGTTCCCCTTTGAGTTCACCGTTCAGTCCTATGGCTGCACCAAGTTGAATGTGATGTACACCAACGATCCGGACTCGGTGAAGCTCTGCCTCGCCGAGTTCAAGCAGTAAGTACAGGACGAGAAAGCACAAGGTCGCAGGACTAGACCTTGTGCCCATCCATTCGTCTCCTGACAGGGACCAGCGGATCGCTGTCGCCCAGGTATGTGTGTGGGACGAGGTTCTCATCTACCACTGTTGTTGGGCCATCAGAGGTTCTGGAGCATTCGCCCGTTTCAACGGCAGTGCCGACTGCACCTTCGCTACGGTGGAGAGAAGGAAGAACGCGACGATTCGGCCATCTGGTGCAACAAGCTTGTCGACATCCAGAAGCAATACAAGATCATCAACAACGGGCAGGAGAAGGACTCCGTGGTTGACCTCGCCGAGACCGTCATCGACCCCTGATACGCCAACATGAAAGAAGACAACGATACCAAAGGACCTGAACACATGGGAGGTACCTCTGAATCTAGCCTACATAACCTATGCGGCCAAGGCCGCATACGCATGCTACGACATGTACAGGCAGATCTTGGACATGAGGGCGTGTCTGCTTCCCGTAACCGACGAGTACATGGACAGCCGCAACGTCATGATCAAGCGTGCCAGGAAGGTCTAGATGTTGTACTTTATCTGTTTATAAGCACCTTTATCATCTGAGTGTTTCATGCATTAGCCTATGTGTCGTAATTATCCGTTTTGTCCGAAATATTTCTTTTAAGAACCCATTAACCTGTTTGCTTTTTTTTGTAGCTATTTGCTTATGTATGTAACTAGTTCACTCGTCCGTTTAAAAAAACTAGTTCACTCGGTTGCCGTGCTTTGAATCTCCTTCCTCCCAACATATTCCCCTTCTCAGGTGGACCCAGCAGGTCTCGTACACAGACATATGGGACCAACCACCTATCCATTTGTATTTCTTTATTTTGTTCAATCTTTCGTCCTCTTCCTATACAGCGGCTCGCCATCATAGCCTATGGCGTTGGCCAGGTCATCCCTCTACTCGCACACATTGTTCGGCAGCGGCAGCTCCACCGGCCCACCCTACACCCGAACAAGTCAACCCTCGTACTCCCCTCAGCCTGCGTCTTCCCCCGCTCCAGTTCATTCGGTCCGAGGTCTCGATGTCGTCCTCCGCCTTGGTGCTCTCGCCGCGGCGCTGCCGTCTGTCATTCCCAACATGGTCAGACAAACAAGAGGAATCAGGAGACAACTGTTCGTCGAGAGGCTGACAGTCCCGGGCCCACCAGGTCTATGGCCTAGGTTTTGTTGTTTAACATGGGCAGCCCACGACATGTTTCAACATTTTTTTGGATCCAGCATGTATCAAGCGGCCTCTGGGCCTCCCAACCTAGCTTGTCTATAACATCAGCAACCCAAGTTATGTTTGTTTTTTCAAGACGACACACAGCTCAGTTCTATTTTTCTATAAGAATGCAAAACTAAACCTATGTTTTCTATAAGAATGCAAAACTGAACCTATATTTATATCTTATTTTATTACATATATATATATAATAGAAACAACATAAGGTTCCTTTAAACCTGTCGTTCGTCCAACCATTTTATAGACCTTCTCACTTCCTTTATTTTTCATTTTCATTAATCCTATATCTGAATTTTCTCCCACTTTCTTTTTCGATGTAAACTGAGTTTTCTCCAAGTAGTTTTCCCTAGAACCAACTCAACTGTCCCATGTCTAGCCTAAAAAATAATAATACCCCACATACTATTAACTCATCAAATTAAAATGATATTTTATTTCATAAATTGAAAGTTCTTACAGAATAATAATAATAATTGTTTATATATAACTTGGCAAGTTAACTCCTAGTGATTGCGTACATAAGCTTGCAAAGATTTTACTGACCAATGCAGTAATAGACGTGTAGTTATGTGTTTATGTTTTTATAACATTTCTCCGTCCAGCCCAACATGATATTTCACCCAGCCCAGCAAGTCCGCGGATTTCGAGAAAAATGCAAATGGGCTTCAAATTCTACCATATATATAAATGGGCTGCATAGATGCTACATCATTGTTTCACCCAGCCCACAAAATGGACTAAAAAACAAATGGACTGGCTGACATGTGGTACAGTAGGTCGAAGCCTAAGCAAGGTGTTGGATTTACATCCAATGGCCGAAATTCTTCTTCAATCTCTCGTCTTCTTCCCCCAGCGCTGCCGGGACCGCCTGCTCCAGCCTCCGGCATCCAACGACATTGTTTTGCGCGCCTCAGCGAAACGCTACCCCGCTGACGGCCAGGCCATCCCTCCACTCCGCACCTCCAGTTATTCTCTGCCGTGTGTAGGCCCACCCCGCACCCGAACCAGTCAAGTTTCCCACTCCTCTCCGTCTGCGACTCCACTACCGCATCTTCCCCATCTCCGGGTCATTCCAGTCTGGGGCCTCGCCATCGTCCACCGCCTCGCTGTGCTCGGCGCGGCATGGTCAACAAACGAGAGTCATCGGAAGAGGACTGTACGTGGAGAGCCTGACGGCTGGGAGCCACGAGGTCCATGGTTGCACGCAAGGAAAGTTCCTCCTTATTAAGATGTTTCCTCCCCCTGATAGCTGGGACCCACCGGCTGTATCTTCGCACGGAAGGAAGTGCCTCTTTGTTATGCGAAAAAAAACATTCCTCCCAATGACAGCTGGGACCCGGCAGATTTGGTGGCTGACTTGTGGGCCTACTAAGCAGACGTGTACGCGGGGCTTTGTCAACTTAATCCACAAATGATTCTAGCACCTGGACCGTTGGATGTAATCCAACAACCGTGCTCCATATTCAACCTCGGTTCTTGCTCCTGTCTCCCGTGGGCGGCAGTGCTGTCGCGCACCCGAACCAGTCAAGTTTCCCACTCCTCTCCATCTGCGACTCCACTGTCGCGTCTTCCCCATCTTCGGGTCATTCTAGTCTGGGGCTTCCCCGTCATCCACCGGCCTTGGTGCGCTCAGCACGGTGTGGTCAACATGGTCAACAATCGAGAGTCATCGGAAGATGACTGTACGTGAGAGGCTGACAGTGGGGACGCACCACGCCCATGGACGCATGCATGCAACTGCATCCTTTTTACCCTGAAAATAATGTTTTCTCCCCGTGACTGCTGGAACCCACCAGCTACATCTTTGCACGCAAGGAAGTGTGTCCTTATTACGGGCAAAAAAAATATCCCCATAATAGCTGGGACCCAGTAGCTATATCTTCGCACGCAAGGAAGTGTGTCCTTATCCTCCCTGACAACCGGGACCCACTCGGTCGAAACGTACGTACCGTCGTCTGTCTTGTCAGAACATGTACGTACATACTGGTCGATCGGTCTCTCTGCAAGTATGAACCGTGGCCGAGTAAGTAGCGGCACATGTCATAGTAGAGCCCCCCACGTAGCAGTTCACGTTGTCCCGTCTAAACCGTGTACACGTCCATACAGACACACGCCAAAAAATACAGCCACGTACGTACATACAGGCGGGGTCTCGAATGCCTAATCGCGCATACGTACGGCCAGGGCTCGTGTACATGGCTGGGTCGGAACGGAGAAGCCGCACCGTCATCGTGATCATGGGGAGGCAACCGGCTGGGTCGGAACGGAATGCATCATCGTGTTCATCGCGAGCCAACCGGCTTGGACGGAACAGCCGATGGAAACGTGGCCTGGCATACCACAGAACAGAGGAAACGGCCTTGTGTTCGACCGGCCACGGTCGAAACGGGAACCTGTTCATCGGGAGGGGTCTGGTGTACTGCAAAATGGAGGAAACGAACCTCCTATGGTTGAAACGGGGTCCTGTTGATCGGGAGGGGTGTGGCGTACCGCAAAACGGAGGAAACGGTTTTGTGTTGGAGCGCTACGGTCGAAACGGGGGTCCTGTTCATCGGGAGGGGTGTGGCGTACCGCAAAACGGGACTCCACGGGATACTGTTCATCTCCACCGTTGACTGCCTCCACGGGCAACTGTTCATCCAGCGTCGACTGCCTCCACGGGCTCCTGTTCATCCACCATCGACGTCCTCCAGCCTCCACCTACGACTATTCATCCATGGGCTCCTGTTCATCCAGCCTCCACCGCTCCTCCACCGGCTACTGTTCAACCAGCCCTCTCCATGGGGGTCCCGTTCAACCACCCCTCCACGGGCTACTGTTCATCCAGCCCTCCACCAGCTACTGTTCAACCAGCCCTCCACATGGGCCTATTCATCCAGCCCTCCACGGGGTCCTGTTCATCCAGCCCTCCACCGTCTCGATCGATCGGGGTACTGTTCATCCAGCGGCAACGGCCTCTACTACCACGGGGTCCTGTTCATCCAACCCCCCATCGGGAAC
Source organism: Aegilops tauschii subsp. strangulata (assembly GCF_002575655.3). NCBI lineage: Eukaryota > Viridiplantae > Streptophyta > Magnoliopsida > Poales > Poaceae > Aegilops > Aegilops tauschii. The sequence goes on from NC_053035.3 coordinate 293,429,749, forward strand.
TGTTCATCCAAACCCCCAAACAACGCTCACTGTTCATCAAGGGAAGGAGGCAGCAGTGTTCGATCGGCTTCAGTTAGCAGCAATAGCAAAGGAATCGCTCGATCGGGTTCAGTTAACAGCCATCGATCAATCGCTCTGGTTCAGTAACGCGTAGCCTGCAGTGCAATCGCTCGGGTTCAATTAGAGCCCAACGCCTCGCACCCACGCGCCTACGTGTACGAGAGAAACCCACATCGCTTGGCCTCCGACCACCCACCGTAACCGGGAACTCCCCGATATTTTCCTCGCCCTCGCTTCTACCACGGTTTTCTCCGTCATGGACGGCCCAAAGAATGTCATGCAGCTGTGTCTCGGGCCCGCCCAGGACGAAAAGCCCATTTCCTATCATGATTTTTGTCATAGAAGTAGGAGCCCGCTACATCTATGATGATACCGGGTTTTGTCACAATTATCGTCATAGAAGTGTCATAAGCATGACAGAAAAAATTCATTCGACCTAAAATGTCACGGATGTGTCTTTTTTTGGTAGTGACTGCACACACTTTATATACGTCGGCATTTCTCTTTCACACATGCTCACAATCTCTCCCGGGGTGTCAGGGTGTCTCACGCACACACTGTCCCTATATCTTCCTCTCACTTTCTGACTACTATGTACCACTCTTTTCACTAATCTTAGTTGGAAAACACTATTTCTCTCACATGCATATATACACACGCACGGTCTCTACTAGCCCTGTATATGCACATATATGTGCCTACGTGTCTCCCGCACGCACATTATCTTTAGGCCTCTCTCGCACACATTGCCCCCCCCCCCCACAGACACACCTCTCTCTTAGTAGTTGGCAGATATGATTCCATCAGATCATTCGGTAGGATATCCCTGACTGTTAGGCTGGATGGTAATACGAGGCAAAGTTTTACCCAAGTCCGGACCCTTGCAGTTGAGGAAAAAGCCTACTCCTGGTACTGTATATTAGTCATAGGGGTGTGTACAAAGTACACGTGAATACCAGGCATTGTGCGTGTGTGTATACTATCGACGAACTAGCCCCCAGGCTTCTATAACATACTCGGGGCCTAGGGTTACAAATCATATATAGTCGGCTTATCACCACTGGGGATAGAGTCCTCCACGACTCTGGTAGCTTCATCTTGTACGCCGAGTCCTCCACATGGGTATTCGTATAATGCGTCTCGGTCCAACCTACGTGGCGCAGGATGGAACCGACCCATGAGTCCTCATGTTGACCCACCACAACTAGAAATGATGTGCCCACACCCACTAGAAATGATGTGCCCACCACACCACACACGCAACCGGCCACTAAGAAAATAAGCATATACAATAGTATAATGTTATACATGAAAGTTAATTGCATGATGCATCCAAAAATATTGTTCTGCATTGTGAATGTTTATATTTTGTTCTAAAATATTAGTCACGGGAAAGAGAAACGAAGGGCATATCTCTCCTTGTCTCCACCGGACACCCCCTCTTTCTACACCACTTTCACGTACGCACACAAACTATCTCTTGGCCCTCTAAAAGTATGCATGCCCCTAACACATTCACGCGTGACGGTCACTGTATTTCAAACGAAAGCACTATACGGTCACTGGACTTCAGAATATGCTCATTACGGTCACCGTATACATTCTCGTGGTGATCATACGGTATCTAGCTCACGATACGTCTCCGTATTTTGTTGATGACACTGACGGGCATTGTATTTGATGCGTGCTCCGTATTTTGTTGACGACACTTATCATCATTGTATTTGAAGCGAAAGCACGATATGGTCACTGGACTTTATAATAAGCTCATCACAGTCACCACATACATTTTGTGGTGCTAACCAACCTGTGGTTGGATGGTTAGGAGGACGGTGGTTCCCGAGCCCACCAGGGTTAAAGTCCTGGTGCTCGCATTTATCCTGGGTTAATTTCAGTATTTTCTGGCGATGTGCGTTCAGTGGGAGGAGACGTTCCACTCGACTACGAGGCACCTATGGTGACTTCGTAAAATCTTAAGATCATATGCTGGCTCACTCTCTCGAAGGTGCTCATAGGGGTAGGGTCTGCGTGTGTGCGCTTATAGCGGTGAGTGCTTGCGCGTATATATGAGCTTTGCGTCTGTACCGTGTTAAAAAATACATGTCGTGATTATACGGTCACTGGCTCACCTGTACAACTCCGTAGTTTGTTGATGACACAATCAATTGACCAGTCAAACATTCCATGTGGCGCTACTAGTGTTGCACCATCGGGGCGCGTAACCGTGGCGCCCACATGTCAGCGCGTATATGAAAGAAAGAAATGGTAGTTTGAGTCTGTACTGTGTTAATACAATACATTTTAGGGTGATCATACGGTCACTGGCTCACCATATAACTCCGTAATTTGTTGATGACATGATCAATTGACCAGTCAAACGGTCCACATTCAGCAGCGCACATTACCATAGGGCCCACCCGTCAGCGCGTATATGAAAGACGGAAATGGTAATAAATTAGTGGTCGGTGGGGATTCGAAGTCGTGAGACCTTTGGTTGGCAGTCGCAGGCGGTGGGGGCGCGGTGATTGGGCGGTGCCATGGGGATCGCCGGAGAAAAAGCTCGGCACGGGGGGGGGGGGGGGCTAGAGGGATGGCCGGAGCGGCGGCGGACTGGCTCTGGGGAGTGCTTTCAGGGCGGGCGTGGCGGCGCCGGCCGGCCGCGGGAGGCGGGGGCCGACGGTTCGGCCGGTGGTGGCTGGCGGCTCAGGGGGTGGAGGTGGAAGATAAACTGCAGGCCCTTGATTTCGTATCCAACGGCTGGAAAATCGACTGACCAGAGATGAAAAATTCAGTCGACTGATATGTAGCCTCACCCCGCACGTACACATGCACGCACGCAACACTCACATGAGCACACGCACGCATGCAGGCGTGCAACACTGACACGTACACATAACAAACACACGCACGCATGCAGGCATGCAACACTGACACGAACACACGCACGTACGCACACATGCATGCAACACTGAAACGTACACATGCACACACGCAACACTCACTGGTACGCGTCGGTGCTATACAAACGGTTTTTAACCCCTTTCCGCGATGGCATTTGGAACCATCCCCTAGTGAGTGACGGTGATAGGGGGTCCTTCCCACACGACCCACAAACCATCGGGGATAGGGACCCTACAGTACTCCTACTTGTTTCTGCTCGCATTACCATCACATTCGGTATTCTGTGGTGCTAAGTTTATGATGCGTGACCCATCACAAACAGTTCACTATTATAGAACGTGTATGATGGGCAGCCCATCACAAACGGTTCACTATTAATAAGATTAGCTAATCATCGTACGAGTGTCGAACAGGATTACGAAACGTTGGACCACCTTCACATCGTCGTACATGACAACTACCGCACACGCTACTGTGGTGCAACGTTTAGGATGCATACTTCATCAGAAATAGTTCATGGTTGCGAATCATGTATGATAAGGCAACTAACACATACGTTTAGTTTGCCCACACCGTTTGTGATATTTTCTGACATCGCACACGCTTTGCAAACGGCAACTGTGTGCATGCTTGCAAACGTTTCCTCTCTGTGAACCGTCTCGGATTATGGTGTATATCGCAAACGTTTGTGTTTTACCAACTGTGTGTGCCGTAACGACCTGGAGGGCGTAATTTCGCCGTAATTTAATTGCTGCTATTTCAAATTGTACCGGATTTGAATTTGAATTTGAATGTATGCTACAGCTTTATTCATATCCATCAGGTTCAAACAACCAATGCATTATTCGGTTCATAGGTACGTATGTTCAAGAATTACATAAGAACCAAATAAAGAATGATGAACCACAATTGTATACTTGTACTATTAAAGACGGTAAAGAAAGAGGCGAAATAAATTCTGGTTGCTGAACAAGGTGAAGCGGAATGCCCATATTGTGCCCTCCTCCGTGCAGAAGGCACGCACGACTCTAGTCCAACCCCTTGTGATGGCCGACCGCCCATCCTTCACGGTCTTCATGAAAACATCTAGATAATCATCATGTTCTGGTAGAAATTCTTTAACGTTTGCATGCCCACCAATCATGTAGTTTGAGAGGTAATCTTAAGTAAACTGCTTTGGCAACCACTACAAAGGAAAAAAGATTCAGACATTGTCATCTAACATAACTCATTAGGGGCAGTAAAAAGAAGGCTGCAGAGTTCTTACTTACCATCCTGAGTTCACTGTTGTCTTGGATAAAGTGTAAACAAATAGTTTAATTGCCATCTTTGGACCCATTTTACTAACAATCTTTATCAGCTTCCTAACTTGATGCTGGTTCATCGATATCTCATTGCCCCATACGTGGAAAGGGTCGAAGCGCGGATCTTTACCAATGACATATGTACCTAAAAGCACCAAGTTAATATTAGAATCTAAACAGCAATTGCACAATGATGTAGTACAACACTCTTTTATAATATCTTATAACATCCAATATACTGAGATATTAGATGAATTAACATCTTATATTATGGGCCGGAAGGAGTTTAGTGCATTCTTACAAATTATCGGCTTATTAACTGCTGATGTATCCATGGGTTATAGTTAGTTTGAGCTAGTTCGGGCTCAAATAGCCCTAAAGTACATCTAAACACAAGGGCTAGTTTGAGCTAGTTGCATCTATAACCCACCCAAAAAAACTATTCAACCCAAGAGGTGCTAATTGGAGCTAGTTCTCCTAGTGCATTTATTGTCAATCTAACCCTGCCATCCAAACAACTCTTTGGATGGAGTTAGTTCAGGGTTAGTCATGAGCTAGAAACTAACTCTAAGCTCTAGCTAAGTTGAGCATCCAAACAAGGCTGTGTTGTTGTTGTTGTTGCTACGGCTCTTCTACGTATATCTAGACATCATTAGAACATTAATGTAACACTCTTCCTTGTTGCTATGTAGCCTAGAATTGCATATTTAGACATTAAGTACAGTGCATGTTGCTATGTAGCCTCAGATATATTACATATGGCCCTAGTTAACCTAACGATAAATGGGTTGCAGATATATTCAGTTAAAAGTCCAATTCACCGATTAGTGCCTTATCAGCCCCGGCCTATATGGTACGAGCTACCGATATCCTGAATAGTGAGCATATATAAGCCATGGGATGAAACTAACCTCGATGGAAAACAACAGTCGTTCCCAAAATTGTCCTGTGTAGGTACATCGAGAAGCATGTTAAGCACAACATGCTAAACATCAACCAAAATTATCCATGGCAGACAGAATAATCTCCAAAAGATAGCTTCAGTGTGCAGGTTTAAGCACGCTAGTAAAGCAAAACAAGTGGAAAGGTGTGTTAACTGCAATAGGCCTAACATTTAACAACGAGCAAACATAGTCATTCAAACTGGTATTGTGCCAGTCTAAGTACACTGGTTATTGTTAAAGAAAAATGGAAAGGCGTGTTAACTACAAGATGCAGCAACCAAATGTAGTCATTCATAGTGGTATTGTTGAAACTGGTAGTGATGAAATTGAACTGCATAGTTCATACTTGCACATATAGAACATCACGTTGTGAATAACTGAAATAAACAAGGCATACTACAAACAACCAAAGATAGCATTTGAAGCTGAACATATGCTAACTACAAACAACCGAACAATCAAAAAACTTTAAAAGAGGCATATGCTAGCTATAACAGGCTTAACAGCAAGCAAATATATGCATTCCTATCGGTATGTTTAAAACTGGATTGATGAAATGTACCGCACAGTAAATAATTGCACATATAGAGCATCACATTATGAACAACTGAAATAAAGAAGGCATACTTCAAACAACCAGATATAGCAATTAAAACCGGGCATATTCTCACTACACTACAAAAGGGACTCGACAAAACAAATCATGGGTTCCCCCCTATGAAGAGGCATGTCAAAACAAATCATGGGTTTCCTCACTTGTCACAGATGGGCTCGTTCCCGTGGGAAGAGCACGGACCCTGGATGCACTCCATGTTGTCGCAGATGGGCTCCTTCCCCTTGGAAGAGCACGGCTGTAGGGTGCCCTCCCTGATGTTGCAGACTGGCGCTTTCCCCTTGGAAGAGCAGATGGGCTCTTTCCCCTTGGAAGAGCCGGAGAGGGTGCCCTCCTCGTGGTTGCCGTTGATGAGGTCTGACTTGGAAGCTATGGATCCCAAGCCAGCGCAACAGAATGTGTCCTCCAGAAATGACTAAAGGGGCTCGATGGCGATGTAGGATGGCAAATTGTTGACATCAAGCCAGAGGAGATCAGCGGCGGGGCCATGGATGAGATCTACAACAGTTCAACCCGAGGGGTTGGGGTGGGCCACTTAACCTGTGACATAGCCCACCTCAGGTCATCGCTGTCGATGACCTCGATGTCGTAGCCGGCGGCCGAGACATGCCCGCATACTCTAGCCCGCTGCTTGAGTGCCTGCCACCAATAATGGTCCTCAGCTTCCTCGGCGACGTCGGGCAAAGAGACCGCGATACACCTCTTTTGGGCCAGTCGCTCCTCGAGCTCCATGGGAAGCGTAGTCGGGCTTAGGCTGCGACACTCTGGAGTTGGGGATGGGGATGGGGATTTGTTGGAAAGGGGGCGTTTGGCAGGCGTCATCTAAGAAACTCAGGGCGGCCTGGGTATGGAGATCGGTGGGTAAGCTGCATGGGCAAACCGGAAGATGTTAACAAGGGAAGCCTTGCGGCGGCGACGGGGACCTTGCTAGGGTTTGGAGAGAGGGAGGGTGTGTGTGTGTGTGCGCGCACGCCCGAGGAGGTTTTGGTGTGTGTAGGGATGAAAACGGCGTGGAAACGGACGGAACTGGGTGCTACCATATTTGTTTTCATATTTTTTACAGAAGCGGAAACGAATACAGAAATCCCAGAAATGAATACGGAAATAGATACTACCGGAAACAAACACGGAGCGAATACAGAGTGGACACGGAAACAAAACTGTGTGTTGACCAGAACTTAAAACCCCCTTGAATCATAGAGAAATACAGACAAAAAACAAACAAATTGATGGAATTCTTAACATGGCTACAAAATGATATGGTTGTGTTGGTAACATAGGGTAGTATTGTAGTAGTACATGACAATTCCGTATAGAGCCTAGCTGAGTATGTGTGTGGTAGTAAAAGTTGGTACTCAAATGATACATTCTGCTCATTCTACTCATTGTGCCGTTGTGTGTTGTTTTGTAGTTGGGCTACAAAGCAGCCATGGGCCTATAGTAGAAACGGAAATTCCATATACTTTCCGTTTCCATGTGTGTTTCACCGGAAAACACCATTCCATTTTTGTTTCCATTTCCGCATAAAAAATTCCATTTCCATTTTCATTTTGCAAATTTCCGTTTCCGTTTTCATATTTCCTCTCTGTTTCCATTTTTCCTCCGAAAAAGCGGAAACTTTCCACTCCATTTTCATCCCTAGGTGTGTGTGTGGAGGGGGGTGGGGGTTGTTTGAGGAAATGACGCGGGTACTGAAAATTTTACTACGCGGGAGTCAAACGCGGGAGTGAAATGCCGGGGCTATTGAAAATTAGGATAATGGTGCATCGCACAAGGTCTGGAGATAACAACCCTGTGTTATGAAACAGAAAAACCCTCGAGTCGGGTAGATATTTTTGAGGGATGCAGGCGGGATTGGGAACAAGAAACATCGCACATGGTCCGGAGATAACAACCGTGTGTTATGAAATAGAAAAACCCTTGAGGCGAGAAGAAATTTTCTAGGGATGCAGGAGGGATTGGAAACGAGAAACATCACACACGGTTGAAACACAATAACCGTGTGTTATCAAACAGAAAAAAGTTGTAGGCGGGTAGATATTTTTGAGAGGGGAAGCCTCGTGGAGCCCAATGTACTGTGCGGATGTGTGCGTGACAGGGGCACCGGCGTGGCACACGGTTAGTTTGAGTGAAACCGTGTCTGTTGCATCATCCGACTTGTCTAATGTTCATAAATTTGGTGAAAAATGACGCGGGAGAGGGTCAGAACACGAACACACCTGCATGTGGACAAAATTTATGTATGAAAAAGGTGGTTTGATTTTCAAATACCAAATGCAACTTCGATATGGCACCTATCTCGCAAAGCGCCCAGTATAACTTGCGCCCCCCTCGTGTTGGCACGAAGGGGATCCTAAGCTATGAATGCATGCCCCCTCCCCCAACCGAGGTTCACCTAGCAAAGTGCGAAGTAGCTAGCAGCCCCCCTCCCTCGTGTCGGCACGAAGGGAATCCTAAGCTATGAATGCATGCCCCCCCAACCGAGGTTCACCTAGCAAAGTGTGAAGTAGCTAGCAGCCCCCCCTCCCCAACCGAGGTTCACCTAGCAAAGTGCGAACTAGCTAGCAGCCCCCCCTCCCTCGTGTCGGCATGAAGGGAATCCTAAGCTATGAATGCATGCCCCCCCAACCGAGGTTCACCTACCAAAGTGCGAAGTAGCTAGCAGCCCCCCTCCCTCGTGTCGGCACGAAGGGAATCCTAAGAAATGAATGCATGCCCCCCCAACCGAGGTTGACCTACCAAAGTGCGAAGTAGCTAGAAGCCCCCCTCACTTGTGTCGGCACGAAGGGAATCCTAAGCTATGAATGCATGCCCCCCAACCGAGGTTCCCTAGCAAAGTGTGAAGTAGCAGCTAGCAGCGCCCCCCCTCGTGTTGCCACGAAGGGAATCCTAAGCTATGAATGCATGCCCCCCAACCGAGGTTCACCTAGCAAAGTGTGAAGTAGTAGCCCCCCCACACACACTTTCAGTCGGCGGGCCAGAGAAGCATCTCTCACCAAGATGGATCGTAAAATGGACCAAGAATAATCCACCTAGGTCGTACAACCTCTCTCTTGTTGTTGGTCAAAGTGATGGTCGTCCATGCGACCCCGGAGATGGGCTAGCTCGCCAATAATCACGCAAGTAGCTAGTCCCCGAAGACAACCACTACATGTGTGTGTCCCAAACATATGTATGGAGAGGTGTGTTTTTGAGTAACAATGGAACAACTTTGATGTGGCACCGTGATTTCGAACTAGAAATCCCCACACTGAGTGAGGGTTAGGTTGACGATGCATATGTATGTTACACCACACTTCAAGCCAAGGACAGGGATTCGTGCATGCATGCGTGCATAGTATATGCGCTCAAACATAATTAGGTCTGAATCTCACCATGACCTATACTACGATAACACGAACCAAATGAAGAATCCGCCATGGTAACCTATCTTGTTGTCGGTCAAGGTGATCATGGATGTCCATGTGGGCCCACGAATATATAGGCTTGTCGCCAATAACCACGCGAGGGAGTGTACCGTTCGAAGGCAACCACTACATGCATATGTATGGAGGTGATGCGTGAATGCATGTTTGAATACCATTTCACAACATTGATGTGGCGCGTGATACGTCTCCAACATGTCTATAATTTTTTATTGTTCCATGTTGTTTTATTATCAATCTTGGATGTTTTATAATCATTTTCATTTTATATCATTTTTTGGTACTAACCTATTGGCATATGCCAAGTGCCAGTTGCTGTTTTTTCCATGTTTTTTACATCGCAGAAAATCAATACCAGATGGGGTCCAAATGCAATGAAACTTCACGATGATTTTTTATGGACCAAAAGGAAGAAATTGGGCCCTGGTTGCACCTGGGGGGACTCCCGTGGAGGGGACAACCCACCAGGGCGCGCCAGCGCGCCCTGGTGGGTTGTGCCCACCTCGGGTGCCCCCCGGACCGCCTCTTTGCTCTATAAATACCCCAATATTACAGAAACCCTAGGGGAGTCGATGAAATATTCATCCAGCCGCCGCAGAGTCCAGAACCACAAGATCCAATCTAGACACCATCTCAGATGGGGTTCACCACCTCCATTGGTGCCTCTCCGATGATACGTGAGTAGTTCTTTGTAGACCTTCGGGTCCGTAGTTAGTAGCTAGATGGCTCTCTCTCTCTCTCTCTCTCTCTCTCTCTCTCCCTCTCTCTCTCTTTCGCTGAATTCTCAATACAATGGTTTCTTGGAGATCCATATGATGTAACTCTTTTTGCAGTGTGTTTGTTGGGATCTGATGAACTTTGAGTTTATGATCAGTCATATCTTTTCATATCCATGAAAGTTATTTGAGTTTCTTTGATCTCTTATATGCATGATCTCTTATAGCCTCGTATTTCTTCTCCGATATTTGGTTTTTGTTTGGCCAACTTGATCTATTTATCTTGCAGGGAAGAGGTGCCTGGTAGTGGGTTCGATCTTACGGTGCTTGATCCCAGTGACAGAAAGGGAACCGACACGTATGTATCGTTGCTACTAAGGATAAAAAGATGGGATCTATATCTAACGCAATAGATAAATGGATCTTGTCTACATCATGTCATCGTTCTTATTGCATTACTCCGTTTTTTCCATGAACTTAATACACTAGATGCATGCTGGATAGCGGTCGATGTGTGGAGTAATAGTAGTAGATGCAGGCAGGAGTCGGTCTACTAATCTTGGATGTGATGCCTATGTAATGATCATTGCCTGGATATCATCATAATTATTTGAGGTTCTATCAATTGCCCAACAGTACTTTGTTTACCCACCGTTTGCTATCTTTCTTGAGAGAAGCAACTAGTGAAACCTACGGCCCCCCGGGTCTTCTTCCTCATATATTTGCTTGCGATCTACTTTTCCTTTGCATTTTTATTCAGATCTATTAAACCAAAAATACAAAAATACTTTGCTGCACTTTATTTATTTGCGATCTATTATTTCAATCTACTACAATTTTCTGGCATCGTTACCCGAAAGGGATTGACAACCCCTTTAACACGCCGGGTTGCGAGGTGTTGTTATTTGTGTGCAGGTGATGTTTATGTTGTGTTGCTAGGTTCTCCTACTGGTTCGATAACCTTGGTTTCTTCACTGAGGGAAATACCTATCGTTGCTGTGCTGCATCATCCCTTCCTCTTTGGGGAAATACCGACGTAGTCCTAGCAGACAGGAGCTTTTCTAGCGCTATAGTCAGAGAGCGATCAAAAGGAATTTCTAGCGCCGTCGCTGGGGAGGATCTTCAACATAACCAGGTTCCTAATCACAAATCTCATCTCCTCGCAATCTACATTATTTGCCGTTTGCCTCTCATTTTCCTCTCCCCCACTTCACAAAAATTTGCTGTTTTATTCGCCCTCTTTTTCGTCCGCCTCTTATGTTGCCATGTGGCTTCTATATGCTTGCATATTCGCTTGCTAAAAATCTATTGATATGGATCCCCATCCACTTGCTAATCTTTTTAAAAGATCCAATCCTGATGAACCAATTGCTAGTGAGTTGAGTTCACTAGATTATCTTTATGAAGTTTTGCTTGAGAATCGTGAATCTAAAAATTGTGATGAAGAAATTTATGATGTGATTCATGATAGCTCCTTGAATGAAAAGCATGATTGCAATAATTTTACTATAAATTCCATTAATGTCAATTGTGCTAATAATATGCAAAACCCCAAGCTTGGGGATGCTTGTTTTGTCATGTCCGCTGCTTATTGCAATGATCATGATTGGGGTGATAATGTTTCTTATGATCTTGAAAATTTATTTAAGCCTCATGATGAATATGTTTGCGATAATATTGAAAGTGGGTTTGGAAGAGTGTCAACTTTAGCTAAAAATAATCCCACATATTTGGAGAGTGTTCAGTCTTATGAAATTTTTGACAAAAGTGGGTTCGGAGAGGTCATGACTTTATTTGATGACAATCCCACTATTTTGGAAGAGTGTCAACTTTGCATGCATGTGGATCATGAAGAGAATATTTTATATGGTAGCTATATTGTTGAATTTGAGTATGATCCTACATGTAATTATTATGAGAGAGGAAAATATGGTTGTAGAAATTTTTATATTACTAAATTACTTCTCTTCATGTTGAGATTGTCAATGTTTTATTCTCCTTCCTTGCATATCCTAGTTTTTGCTAGTTTTGATAATTTGGTTACTTATAAAATGCCTATCCATAGGAAGTATGCTAGACTTAAATGTGTTTGTCACATGTTTCATGATGCTCTCTTTGTATTTCAATTATTATCTGTTGTGTGAGCATCGTTGAAATATTATGCATAGCTAAGGGCGTAAAACTAAAGCGCTTGTTGGGAGGCAACCCAATGAATAAAATTTATTTTTGCTTTTTGCTTTCTGTTTTTTAGTGTTAGCACAATTATGCTACTGTTATGATTGTGTTTTTGTGTTTTAATTAGTGTTTGTGCCAAGTAGAACCAATAGGATATTCTTGGGCGATAGTTGTTTGATCTTGCTGAAAAAGACAGAAAATTTGTGCTCACGAAAATAATTGTTAAAAATCACCAGAACGTGATAAAATGCCAATTCTTTTTGGAGAAGATCAATATACAAATTATCCAGATTTTCCTAGTTTTTCAGAATTTTTGGAGTTCCATAAGTATTCGAACAAATCAAATTTCTACAGGCTGTTCTGTTTTGACAGATTTTGTTTTCTTTGTGTTGCGTGCTTATTTTGATGGCTCTATTGTTTTCTTTGATCAGTTTTTGCCATAGAAAAGTTGGAATATAGTAGATATAATACAAAAACAAAATATGAATTGGTTTAACACAGCACTTATAGTAGTAGTTTATTTTCCTTATACTAACAGATCTCACGAAGGTTTTGTTGTGTTTTGTGTGATTGAAGTTTTCAAGTTTTGGGTTATCTTACGATGGATGAAAGAAGGATAGAAGAGCCTAAGCTTGGGGATGCCCTGGCATCCCAAGCTATTATCCAATAATGAGCAACCAACTAAGCTTGGGGATGCCCCCGAGTGGCATCACCTCTTTCTTCTAACAACCATCGGTATTTTACTCGAGGCTATATTTTTATTCGTCACATGATATGTGTTTTGCTTGGAGCATCTTGTATGATATGTGTCTTTGCTTGTTTTATTTTGTGCTTTAAGTCATCAATCCTTGCTAGACAGACCTATTTGAAAGAGCCAAAATTATATCATGACTTGTTAGAATTGCTCTCTATGCTTCACTTAAATCTTTTATGAGCTAGGACTTGCTCTAGTGCTTCACTTATATCTTTTTGAGCACGGTGTGCTTAGTATTTTTGAAGAAATGCTCTCTTTCTTCACTTAGATTTATTTGAGAGTTAGCAAAATTTTGAAGAAATTCTCTCTTGCTTCACTTAAATTATTTTGAGAGAAAGAAAATTTGTTATGCTCATGATCTTCACTTATATTTGTTTGAGCTTATGAAAAGCAACACATGAAAATTAGCCCCAAAGTGATAGATATCCAAGAAGGATAAAGAAAAGGAAAAATAAAAATGTCATGAAGATCGTTGGACAAAATAAACTTGATTATTAGTAATAGTTTTGAGATATGATGATGTGATATGTGAGTTATGTTGGTGAGTAATTGTGCTCTAGTAAGAATATTGGTGTTAAGGTTTGTGATTCCCTATGCATGCACGAAAGTCAATAATCATGCAATGAAAATTATATCCTACTTGTGGTGCATTATTCGGTGTTAATTATGCTTAATGCTTGCTTATGAGATTATTCGTTTCTTGGTTGGTCGCTTCTCAATCTTTTTGCTAGCCTTCATTTTGCACCAAGTATGATCTCTACTTGTGCATCCAAAATCCTTTAAACCAGTTTTGCCACATGAGTCCACTATATTTACCTATATGCGATATTATTTTGCCGTTCTAAGCAAATTTGCATGTGCCATCTCTAATTTTCAAAAGAAACTTCTCTTCGGTGTGTTTGTTTTGCTCGCGGAACGGTAACGGGTGGCTAATATTTTCCATGTTGGATGTGTTATTCTCACGATGAGTATTTATTCACTTGTCATTGCACGAGAGTAAGGCAAAGCTCTTAGGGATGCCCAGTCCCGAAATGCAAAAATGAATTTACTTTATGTTGTCAAATAATAAATTCCTTGGAAAGTGTTGGTATGGAGGGCACCCGTGGATACGGTTAGCCATGGAAAGTGAAAGTATGGTGGAAAAAGGAATAAACTTTATTTTCTGTTTGGGAACCGCCTATGGCATATCTAGCATGGAAAGTGCTGGGAACTCTGAGTCGTTTTCATTGGTGGGATGGATACACCTCCCAAAATGTTTTTATCTCTATTTTTTTTTGCTTTGAGCTCTGGCACCTCTGCAAATCCCTACTTCTGTCTGCGAAGGGTCTTTCTTTTACTTTATGCATCTTCTATCATAAAAGGCACCAACTAGGAAGCAATATGACCGTACTTAAGTACTGGGTGTAGTTAATATTCGAGTGTGTTTCATGAATGGATCAATGTTTGAGCATGATGGGCTAGGGATAACTTATTTTAGCGTTGATATTTTGAAAGACATGGTTGCTTGTTGACATGCTTGAGTATCTAAATTATTATGTCAAAACTAGAATATTGCTTTGAATCACATAAAAGTCCAAATGTCCATGCTATAAAGAAAAGAATATGATATTGTCGGATCTCGGGTTCCGTGTCATGACTGGTTTTTCAATAAAATAATTATTGAGAGACCAATCCCTTTTACGGACCAGCGAAGAAGAATTCCTTCTCACTGGTAGACAATAATCTTGGTCACAGAAGAAAAATACCAGGAGTACTAAATATAACACAAGGTTGAGCAGAGACTGCCCAATACTTTATTACAGGCATGCCGATAAAACAATACGGCGGATAGGGTGGCAAACTTCTAACTCACGATAATAACGGTGGTGGAAATACCATCGCGAAGCGAGTGATATGATTCCAGAAGACTACAACTCATCGAGCGTCGGAGTGAGGCTCGAGGAGACTTATTGCGGGTGGCGGAAGCGTAAACAACATAAGTGACCAATATCCGGGATCGTGCAGGACTGACTGGGACTCCTCTAGGCATCGGACGCGCTATCAAACTCTTCATCCAAGAGATCACCTTCGTCAACATCTGGCCAAAACAACAAGCCAGGTGAGTACTATGAAAGTACTCGCAAGACAGTTCGGACATAAGGTATAACAAATGTAAACATGAAGCACATGAATAAGTTAACCAGTGTGATTAGACATAAATAAATACTGGGTGCCAAGCGAGGGTCTGAATGACGCCTCGAGCGGAAACTGCAGAATAGTAATACTGGTGCCAAACGAGTGTCTGAAAGACTCCTCAAGCGGAAAATGCGGAATAATAATGCGGGTGCCAAACGAGTGTCTGAAAGACTCCTCGAGCGGAAAATGCGGAATAATAATGCGGGTGCCAAACGAGTGTCTGAAAGACTCCTCGAGAGGTAAATGCAGAATAATAATGCCACAGTCGGGCGTCGGGGCGACACCACATAAAGGGCTTATAACAGAAAGTAAAGACAGTGCATGCCGCAGTCGGACGTCTGAGCGACATCACATAAAGGGCTTATATCAAAAGTGAGAAACGAGTACACGCCACAGTCGGACGTCTGCGCGACGTCACCTAAAGGGCTTATATCACATCTCATTATTACAACAGTTCGGAGACATAAATTATCACAAGCATGAGACACAAAATGAAGTTAGTCCATCCACTTGAATAACAATAAATCTGAAATTTTACCACTTGAGCTTGTTCACCGGGGACAAGTTTTTCACACGGATAGATATGGATATAATGTTTACCCTACTGATCATGGATATGATGATTTGGAAAGAATTGACTCTGCAGAGTTTGTACTTAACCACAGCCAACGGATTTCAGTAGTCACGGGGACTAGTTCCGTCTGCGGTGTTTTGGAGGGAACACGTCCAACCAGTACACACCCAATTCAACCATCCGAAGCCAGGGATCACCCTCGGCGACGTTCAAGAAAAACCTTGAGACGGGGAGGCTACAACCTCGCGTAGCATGGGATCAAATTTATATATGCGCGCTCTAAGGGGGTGCCCCCCCTCTCGGTCCCAACCGGAAACACCCATGCCCCCTGACCGAATGACTCGCTTTAATCCTGGGCCAAGGTACCATCATCCCGGCCTCTCTGTTTGGTGTGTACACGGAAAGAGGTTACCAACTTACTAAACCGCATCCTGGCAATGAGACATGTGGTAGCACGGAAAGGGGAAGGGACGGTAACACGGCTCCAACCATGTTAACGTCGGAAAAGTCGGATGACGCAAGGCTGGCATGCTACAACAGTACCACCTTGCTGCCCTTCATGTCACCACATGATTAGGCCATCTCTCATCAGAGATCATCACAACTTTGGAACATGCGGGAAAAGATCGATAACGTGGCTCCAACCATGTTAACGTCGAAGAAAGTCGGATGGCGCAAGGCTGGCATGCTACAACAGTACCACCTTGCTGCCCTTCATGTCACCACATGATTAGGCCACCTCTCAACAGAGGTCATCGCAACTTTGGGACAACCGGGTCGTTGCCGTACAAGCAACGAGGATTTTACCGACACTCATATGCCACACACAAACTCTCACGTGAACATGCAAAACACCTGTCATATCAAATGTTCAAAACATGCTTGCCTGGTTTGGAGAAGTCGGAGTCTAGCTCGGCGAATTTCGCGGCTCCGTCACCTCTCCCGGAACCTACGGCAAATCACGAAACGGGCACTAACGTGAAACCAACACATACACAGAAACTTTTCCAATTATTTTTAAATAAATCCCATAAAAAACTAGACAGAATTTGAAGATTGTCAGAAAAAGAATCACTCAAAAATACCTTTTTATTAAAAAGTTAGAAAGGTTTCTGTCCAGGGACTTATCTGTAATGAAACAGAAAAGTTCCAGGGTTTTAACTGAGAAAACAGAAAACGCTTCGGCTGGGAATGCGCAAGCGCAACGGAGGAAACGTATTTTGCCCGAAGGCGCCAACAGAAAACGGTTCGCGAATAAAAGAACAGAGGCTGACACGCGGGGTCCACATGTCAGGTTTGAAAAGCTCGTCGGCGCCCGAAGACTGCGGTGGACGCCGGTGTCGAACCACGGCGAGTTAGGAGAAATGGAGGGTACCAAGAGCTTCAGCGTCCTCTTCCGCGTCGGTGGGTGGTGGACTCGTCCAACGGGGAGCACCATGTCGACGGCGACACTTTCTCCGGCGGACGGCGGCTCGGGTGAGGATAGGGAACTCCGGTGGAGGGCTGCAAGCTTCAAATTGAAGTGCGGGTCAGAAAGAGGGATGCATGGTGAAGCTACTGGCAAGAGAATGGAGGCGGAGGAGCACACACGGGGGCGAATCGGGCTGGATCCCGTGGCGGGTCGCGGTGGCCGGAGTCGAGGAAGGAGACCTCCTCGGGGCTCTTCCAGTGGCTAGGCGTGCTCTAGGGGGAGTGCAGGGCTGGTGGGTGCTCGAGTTGAAGCTCGGGGCCCCTATTTATAGTTAGATCGACGGGATGGCCGTGAACGGTGAATCTCCGGCGAGCGATTACGGCGGAGCAGTGGGTTGGCAGGGGGTTTGAGCGGTCGGGCAGCATCAGTGGATGTTACTGGACTCGATTTGCAGCTAAACGGGGTCGGTCTTGGTGTAATGGCGTCGGTCCACGGTGAGGTGACCGCACGGGCTCAACGGCGGCAGAGAGCGCGCTCCGCGCCCTGCGGTTCACGACGAGAGCGACAGCGCGTTCGGGGGAGTGGAAGGCCACGCGGCGAGCTCCGGTGGTTTGGGCGGCGCTGGGTGGCGTCTTCGGCGCCGTGTCTCCCGCTGGCGCCCGCAAAGCCGCCGCCGGCGTTGGTCACGGGGTGGCGCACCTTCTGCTGCTCGTCGCCGACGCCCGCAAGGTGCCAGGCACTCGTGCGGTGCAGGAACAAGGGGGCGAGGACGAGGAGCAAGGCGACGCAGTGGCACTGGCGAGATCGATGTCCATCTCTGAAGAAAACGACAGTGAGCACTGAACTGAATCTCTGAACTTTCTGAACTTTGACAAAGACAGTGCACTGCAGGTGTTCGACAGAAGGTTTTGGCTATGAGATAAATTTTTCTGGAGCTGTAACTTGGTGAGATGATCACTCAAAGCATCCAGGGGCTGCCTGAATTTACTTGGAATTTTTGGAGAAGGTTTTGAATGAATTTCACCAAATTTGCCAAATCTGGTCCAAACTTGCAGCAGGTGTAGTTTGAAATTTTTGAACTGAAGACTAGTGGATCTTCATGGTTCCAGGTTGAGGGTTCAAAGGACTAGGAGGGGAAAGAAGTTTGGTGGTAAAAGTCCAAACAGAAAATGGAGTTCCTTTGTAAATCCCCAAGTGGTAGAATAGAAGGCAGAAATTTGTTTGAATGAAATTTGAGTGGGAATAATCACATGGGGAGGTTCAACTTGCTGGATTAGGTGTAAAACATGATCCAAAGGTGAGGGAAGGATTTGGGGAGAGGATTTGCACAAATGTCATGGTAAGAAGGGAAAGTTGAAAGTGGTGAAGGACTTTCCAAAAGCCATAGTGCAAATTCAAAAAGATTTTCAGGAGTTATTTTCCCAAATGAAAAACATTTCGTTTTGAGTCCAAATGAAAAGTAAGAACTTCCAAGACCAAAGGCAGATCTTGGGTGAATCCAAACAAAACTTTTGCCATAAGGAAAAATATATGAGAGGGAGAGTTCTCTTAAAGAAAAATTTAAATTGCTCCCCTCAAGTCAAAATAGAAATCTTTTTTTGAAAAATCCAAATAAAAACTTGGGTGTCACATTCCGGCACAACCCTTAAGGTTTGAACTCTGGGGTGCGCACGAAGTTCTTTCCCTCCTACCGATCTACGCCCTAGCTCGCTAAGATCTCGTGGATGAACTCGACGAACTCGCAACACAGAAAGACACGAGATTTATACTGGTTCGGGCCACCGTTGTGGTGTAATACCCTACTCCAATGTGGTGGTGGTGGATTTCCTCTCGGGCTAATTATGAACAGTACAAGGGGAAGAACAGCCTCCTGAGGTTGAGGTGTTCTTGTGTTCGGTGTGGCTAAGGGAAGGCTCTCGATCAGATGAGATCAAGCTGCCTCCTTTGGTGATGGCTAGTCCTATTTATAGAGGCACTGGTCCTCTTCCCAAATATTGAGCGGGAAGGGAGCCAACAACGGCGACCAATTTGAAGGGGGACAGCTAGTACAAACTATCCTGACAAAAGCGGTCTTCGCCTGCGAAAGGCTCTGGTGATGACGCCGTCTTGGGCTCCACGGTGACCTCCCCTGCTGTCCTGCTGGTCTTGGTCTCGTTGCACTGATATGGAAACCTTTGCCTAATGCCTCGGTACTCCGCGCCTGCACTTGCCCCCTTGGCACCAAAGAGGAAACAAGGACGCTGCGCGCGCTGGCGCCTGCCTGGTGTCGATCGTCATGGCTCACGTCATGAGAGCCTCGCGAGGTTTGCCCTGCCTTGATATCTCCGCTCCTCGTGAGCCTGCCTGGAGAGGCCGCTCCTGAGAAGGTCTTGCGTCGTCCGCCTCGCGAGACTTGGCCCCTCGCGAGGGTCTCGAATGCCTTGTTGATGAAGATGGACCGTACAGGCCCGCTAGCATAGCCACGCCGTGGGCCGCAGGCAGGCAAGTCTGGGGACCCCCGTTCCCAGAACACCGACAGTAGCCCCCGGGCCCAAGGCGCGCTCGGGCTTGGCTTCGCGGCAAAGCCAAGGGCCAAGCACGTAGTGCTACGGGCCCCAAAAGCCTGCGGCCATGGTCGACGCGTGGCGGTTGATTGGACGTGGGCGTCTCCACTTCCCCACACGGCCTCGGCAACTGCTCGACTTGACAAAAGGCTGGCGCAGGCAGCGCTTGCCTTCAATGTTCCCCTTTGCCTAGCCTCAGATCCCCTTTCTCGCTCCTTGCTGCCGATACCTCCAGATCTGCTCCGATTTCGCTCCGCATCTACGACCCATGGTGCCGCGCAAGGTCAAGTCCTCCTCGGTGCCGACTTGGTACGAGCCAGCTCTTGAAGCACCCACCGTCACCGAAAAGAGCCTCGCCTCCGCGCGCCTACAGACAGCGGGGGAGAGCAATAAATGGGGGAAGATGGAGCTCTGGCTTGCCTCCGACATGCCGGAGTCTGAGGGAAGCACCTTCTTCCCCTTCTTCTCGAGCAGCATCGCCACCGGGTTGGTTCCCCCCTTCTCCGATTTCTTTTATGAGGTCCTCGACCACTACGGGCTGCAGGCGCTGCACGTCCATCCCAACTCTACCCTCCTCTTGTCCATCTTCGCCTACTATTGCGAGGTATATCTGGGCGTGATGCCGTTTGTGGCACTTCTGTTCCACTTCTTCTTCCTCCGCGCCAGCGACGGCAATGTTTCTGGGTGTGCCAATTTCGTCGCATCTGGCAAAGCCAACTCAATCTCAAGCACCGGGAAGAGAGCCGACAACATTCAGGCGAAATGGGTCATGATGGACGCTAAGTGCGTCCACCCGCGCTTGGCATTGCCAACGGAGGTGCCCCAGTTTAACAAGGGGTGGCCCCGCGCAGAGCTCGCCGACGAGCGGGCGTCGCCGGTGTTGGCGCAGATGCAGACCGACCTGAAGCCGGGCAACGCGAAGGCGGCGAAGGTCACAGGGGCCATGCTCCCGAGGGAATTCTTGATGTTGCGCGTCGCCCTGCTCCAGGCGCGAGAGCGCCCCTTGTGGAAGCTTGGAGATGGAGAAGACAAGACCCACCTGAGGCTGGGGGCCCTGCCTGACGATGAACTGGATGCGGTCCTGCGCCTCTTAGTTGGGGATAACCAGGAGTACCCGCCGAGCGCCTTCACTCCTTTGTTCCTTCGCAAGGACTGGGAGTCGCTCGTGGTCTCCAGGCCAACCTTCGATGCGCGCGGGCTGGTGCCGCCTGCGCTCTCCGGAGCCCCGGCGGCGCCGAAGCCGGTGGAGCTATCTTCTGATGAGTCCCGCGGGGGAAAAGAAGAGGAGGGGGACGCGGAAGCGACCCTCGAAGAGATGGGGGCAAACTCCCCCTTGAGCAAAGCCGAAATCCTACGTGCCCTTCCTGACGATGTCGATGTCGATGCCCGCCAGGAGGAGGGAGAACTGCCCGTCGTCCTGACGAGGAGTAGGTCATCACTGATCCCTCGGGATGCTGCCTCCCCCTTGACGCCGCCTGGGGCTGCCTCCAGCCCTCCTGTTGCGCCGTCTTCTGCCCCCGGAACCCGCATGCCTACTCCCCAGGCTCCGAAACTGTCGGGCTTCAAGCTCCCCAAGCGGAAGGTGGAATACGTCGCGGTGGCTCGGTAAGTGCCTTGAGCTTCGTCTTGTCCCTGCTTGTACTTGTTATTTCCTGATGTTCACCCTTGGTTGATCAGGCCAACACCTTCAGCGAAGAAAAGGAAGGAGGATACGGTGGCTGCGCCTCCCTCCGCAGAGAAAGGAGGCAGCATCACTCGCACTTCCACAACCCGGTCGCCCTCGCGAGGCCAAGAAGAGCATCGCCGTGTGGAGTCAGCCCCCATGGCCCCACTAGCCCCAGAGGTACCGGCGTCTGGCTCGGCTGATGAGGTTCCGACTGCTCCGGAACCCACAGCTTCCCAGGCCCTGGTGATGACGTCGCTTCCTTCCGCTGCCGCACCTCCACTCCCAGGTTCTTCTGCTTCTGCTCCTGTCCTGGAGCGTGCTCTTTTGGAGATGACCCACCTGCAGGCAGATCTCCTGAGTGCGGACCCGCGCCTGGTGGTCGGGCGCCTGGAGCTGGCCTCTGGCTGGCTTCACTCTGACTCGACGGTCCGCGTGATGCTGATCCAGGCCGCGGCGTATTCCGGGAAGGAGAAGCAGAGTGCCACCAATGCTGCAGCCGATCGTGAGGCGGCACTGAAGGACGCCAAGGCCGCCCGCGACCGCTGCCGAGAGCTGGAGGACGAGCTGAAGAGCCTGCGCGACAAGCACGCTGAAGAAGCACGCGGCCGCCAGGCGAAGGAGGAGAAGATGAGGGCCCTGGAGGACACCGTCAAGAACCGTGACACTGAGCTGGGGGAGTTGGAGAAGACACAAGCTGCCGAGTGCAGCCGGTTGGAAGAACTGGAGCGGAAGGTGAAGGCGAGGGAGGCCGATCTTGACGCCAAGGTGCGGGTCTTGGCCGAAGACCGTGTGGCCTTTGCCGATCTCGAGAAGAGGTCTCGCACGGCACTGAAGACACTCTACGAGCACGGCTTGGAGAGGCCGCTGACCACCGTTGAGGACGGCCCCGCCCTGCTGCTTCCTCTCTTGGTGAAGGCGCTTGAGGAAGTCGTGGATGGTATCGGTCCCATGGCAGAGGCAGAAGCTCACGTCCTGTCTTCAGCTGCATTGACTCGTGTCTTCAGCCATATGCACCTTCGCGACCCCAGCGCTTGTCTTGACGAGCTGCTGGAGCCTGTGGCTGATGATGACTGCACAGCCGCCACCGCAGCCATGCAAGGTCAGGTGGAGGCCCTGCTGAAGAAGTTTCGCAGCTTTGCCTTTGCACCCTTGTCCGGTGATACCACCGATCCTACGGCTGGTGGTGCAGGTGAAGACGTCGTTACCCGAGGAGGATCACCTTCTGCAGGCAATGGCAGTGTCCAGGGCTGACGTGCGGCTACTCTCCTGTTTCGTTCCTGTAATATGCATCGGGCCTCGTGGAGGCGTTAAACTTTACTATGCACTTTTATATTACCTTTGGGACTAACCTATTGACCCAGAGCCCAGTGCCAGTTTCTATTTTTCCCTTGTTTCAGTGTTTCGCAGAAAAGGAATATCAAACGGAGTCCAAACGGAATGAAACCTTCGGAAAAGTTATTTTTGGAAAGAAAGCAATACGGGAGACTTGGAGTGCACGTCAGGGGATCAACGAGGAAGGCACAAGGCAGGGGGGCGCGCCCACCCCCCTGGGAGCGCCCTCCACCCCTGTGGGCCCCTCGTGGCTCCCCTGACGTATTTCTTCCTCCTATATATACCAATATACCCTAAAACCATCGGGGAACAGAATAGATCGGGGGTTCCGCCGTCGCAAGCCTCTGTAGCCACCAAAAACCAATCGGGATCCTGTTCTGGCACCCTGCAGGAGGGGGGATCCCTCACCGATGGCCATCATCATCATCCCGGCGCTCTCCATGACGAGGAGGGAGTAGTTCACCCTCGGGGCTGAGGGTATGTACCAGTAGCTATGTGTTTGATCTCTCTCTCGTGTTCTTGAGGTGGTACAATCTTGATGTATCGCGAGCTTTGCTATTATAGTTGGATCTTATGATGTTTCTCCCCCTCTACTCTCTTGTAATGGATTGATTTTTCCCTTCGAAGTGATCTTATCGGATTGACTCTTTAAGGATTTGAGAACACTTGATGTATGTCTTGCCGTGCTTATCTGTGGTGACAATGGGATATCACGTGATCCACTTGATGTATGTTTTGGTGATCAACTTGCGAGTTTCGCCCATGAACCTATGCATAGGGGTTGGCACACGTTTTTGTCTTGACTCTCAGGTAGAAACTTTGGGGCACTCTTTGAAGTTCTTTGTGTTGGTTGAATAGATGAATCTGAGATTGTGTGATGCATATTGTATAATCATACCCACGGATACTTGAGGTGACATTGGAGTATCTAGGTGACATTAGGGTTTTGGTTGATATGTGTCTTAAGGTGTTATTCTAGTACGAACTCTTGAATAGATCGATTCGAATGAATAACTTTGAGGTGGTTTCGTACCCTACCGTAATCTCTTCGTTTGTTCTCCGCTATTAGTGACTTTGGAGTGAATCTGCGTTGCATGTTGAGGGATAGTTATATGATCCAATTATGTTATTATTGTTGAGAGAACTTGCACTAGTAAAAGTATGAACCCTAGGCCATGTTTCAACGCATTGCAATACCGTTTTCGCTCACTTTTATCATTAGTTACCTTGCTGTTTTTATATTTTCATATTACAAAAACCTATATCTACCATCCTTATTGCACTTGTATCACCATCTCTTCGCCGAACTAGTGCACCTATACAATTTACCATCGTATTAGGTGTGTTGGGGACACAAGAGACTCTTTGTTATTTGGTTGCAGGGTTGTTTGAGAGAGACCATCTTCAACCTACGCCTCCCACGGATTGATAAACCTTAGGTCATCCACTTGAGGGAAATTTTCTACTGTCCTACAAACCTCTGCACTTGGAGGCCCAACAACGTCTACAAGAAGAAGGTTGTGTAGTAGACATCAAGCTCTTTTTCTAGCGCCGTTGCCGGGGAGGCTAGGTAAGCGGCACTCACACCCCGTCAACTGAGCTCTTTTCTGGCGCCGTTGCCGGGGAGGTTAGTGCTTGAAGGTATATCTTTAGATCTTGCAATCGAATCTTTTAGTTTCTTGTTTTATCACTAGTTTCGTTTATAAACGAAAACTACAAAAAAATGGAATTGAGTTTGTCTCATACACTTCATCTTTTTAATATCTTTCGTGGTATGATGGAAAGGAAAATTGTGCCAAAGTACTAGAAGAAGAATTACATAGAATGCTTGGCATAAAATATGTGAATGATGAGCATGATTGCAATGTTGTTAGTATGAATTCTTTGAATACCCATGATGCTAATGATATGCAAAGCCACAAGCTTGGGGAAGCTAGGTTTGATGAAGATGATATTTTTTGTCCCCCAAGCTTTGATAAGAAAATTTACTATGATGAAAGCATGCCTCCTATCTATGATGATTATTGTGATGACACGTATGCTATAAAGAATAATGATAACCATGAAACTTGTCATCTTGATCTTAATTTTCAATCACATGATAGTTATTTTGTTGAGTTTGCTCCCACTACTATTCCGAATGAGAAGAATTTTGCTTATGTGGAGAGTAGTAAATTTTCTATGCAAGTAGATCATGAAAAGAATGCTTTAGGTGCTGGTTATATTGTTGAATTCATTCATGATGCTACTGAAAATTATTATGAGGTAGGAACATATGCTTGTAAGAATTGCAATAATATCAAGTTTCCTCTCTATGTGCTTAAAGTTTTGAAGTTATGCTTGTTTTACCTTCCTATGCAAGTTGATTCTTGTTCCCATAAATTGTTTGCTCACAAAATCCATATGCATAGGAAGTGGGTTAGACTTAAATGTGCTAGTCATATTCTTCATGATGCTCTCTTTATGTTTCAATTCTTATCTTTTATGCGAGCATCATTGAAATCATCATGCCTAGCTAGGGGTGTTAAACGTTAGCGCTTGTTGGGAGGCAACCCAATTTTATTTTACTTTCTTGCTTTTTGGTTCTGTTTAGTAATAAATAATACATCTAGCTTCTGTTTAGATGTGGTTTTATGTTTTAATTAGTGTTTGTGCCAAGTAGAACCTTTGGGAAGACTTAGGTGAAGTCTTTATGATCATGCTGTAAAAAACAGAAACTTTAGCGCTCACGAGATTAGCTAAAAGTTTTTACTGGAGAGTGATATTTAGTTGATTCTTTTTGAAGATGATTACTAGAAAAATTCCTCAGGTCCACCAATTTATTTTAGAATTTTTGGAGTTCCATAAGCATACGTTTGATACAGATTACTACAGACTATTCTGTTTTTGACAGATTCTGTTTTCATTGTGTTGCTTGCTTATTTTGATGAATCTATGGCTAGTAAAATAGTTTATAAACCATAGAGAAGTTGGAATAAAGTAGGTTTAACACCAATATAAATAAAGAATTAGTTCATTACAGTACCTTGAAGTGGTGTTTTGTTTTCTTTCGCTAACGGAGCTCACGAGATTTTTTGTTAAGTTTTGTGTTGTGAAGTTTTCAAGTTTTGGGTAAAGATTTGATGGACTACGGAATAAGGAGTGGCAAGAGCCTAAGCTTGGGGATGCCCAAGGCACCTCAAGGTAATATTCAAGGAAAACCAAGAGCCTAAGCTTGGGGATGCCCCGGATGGCATCCCCTCTTTCGTCTTCGTTCATCGGTAACTTTACTTGGAGCTATATTTTTATTCACCACATGATATGTGTTTTGCTTAGAGCGTCATTTTATTTTCTTTAGTCTTGCTTGCTGTTTGAATAAAATACCAAGATCTGAAATTCTTAAATGAGAGAGAGTCTTCACATAGCTACATAATTATTTAACTACTCATTGATCTTCACTTATATCTTTTTGAGTAGTTTCTCATTTACTCGTGTGCTTCACTGATATCCTATGAGTAAATAGTTGAATGATTTGAATATCATAAATCTGAAATTATATATGTTTCATATGCCTTTCCCATGGGGAGTAATGCCTTCACATATAAGAAGTAGAGGTGGTAAATTTATTGAAGGTTAGCAAACATTGTATTGGTCACTTGAACAATTCATGAAAGAATATTGAGGGAAGAGAGATTTCACATATAAATATACTATCTTGGACATCTTCTATGATTGTGAGCCCCATTAATTATTTTCAAACCTGAGCAAATTAGTTGAAGTTGGACAAGGAAGACAACATAATGAGTTATGCTTGGGTATATTTGTATAGAAGTTATATTGTTATGGATCCTCTAACATGTGGTGCTTGCTATTTAGAATCCTTTGCTAGCCAAAATATCTGTACTAAGCGGGAATACTACTTGTGCATCCAAACTCCTTGAACCAAGTTTCTGCCATGAGTGTCCACAATATCTACCTATATGCGGTATTTACCTGCCGTTCTAAGTAAATTTGCATGTGCCAAACTCTAAACCTTCAAATAATAATCTGTTTTGTATGCCCGAACCGCTCATGTAGCGACTAGGGGCTAGCAGTATCTTCCATGCTAGGTGGGTTATTGTCACGATGAGTGGACTCCGCTCATCATTCACGAGAAAATGGCTGGTAACTGGGATGCCCAGTCCCATGATCAAAAGATCAAAATCAAATCAAAAATAATTGCAAACAAAACTCCCCCAGGATTGATGTTATTTGGAGGCACCCGTTGTTTTGGACAAGCCATGGATTGATGATTGTTGGTGGAGGGGGAGTAAAAATCTTTACCTTTCTGTTTGGGAACCGCCTATAATGTATGTAGTATGGAAGATATATGGAACTCTTGGTCGTTATGTTGATAATGAAAGCATACCTCTCAAAATTATTTTCATCTCTGTTTTTGCTTCGAGCTCTGGCACCTCTGCAAATCCCTGCTTCCCTCTGCGAAGGGCCTATCTTTTACATTTATGCAAGAGTCAGTAGTATTCCTTCTCATTCCAACCTACTCTTTAGTTGGCAAGCATCATGTGATGGAAGGATCTAGGCATATATGGCCATTCAAATATATTTGAGCATGAATTATTATTGTTGACAATTATCTATATGATAAATAAGTTGGGAGGCGAAAAATTAAGCCCCTATCTTTCTCTGTGTTCGATGGATGCTATTTGTTCTAAAAATATGCTTTGAGTGGTAGCAATCATGGAAGACTAAAAGATAGTTGAGTGTGTGAAGTTTGCTAAATCAAAGCTCTGACATAGACTCTTCCTGAAAATAAGATGAATTGTAATTGTTTGATGACTAATAACACTTTGTTAGTTTTCAAGAAAGTTTGTGATCTATACTTTAACATGTAAATAGCTTGTCACTTGATTATGAAAAGTTCTATAAGTTGAACTACTGTTATGACATATAATGATGCTAGAAAAGGTGATTGAAATTATCATTGATCAAACTTGTGCACCTGCTAGCATTCACACTTCATAAATTCTTTCTTTTATCATTTACCTACTCGAGGACGAGCATGAATTAAGGCTTGGGGATGCTGATACGTCTCCAACGTATCTATAATTTATGAAGTATTCATGCTATTATATTATCCATTTTGGATGTTTTATGGGCTTTACTATGCACTTTTATATTACTTTTGGGACTAACCTATTGACCCAGAGCCCAGTGCCAGTTTCTATTTTTCCCTTGTTTCAGTGTTTCGCAGAAAAGGAATATCAAACGGAGTCCAAACGGAATGAAACCTTCGGAAAAGTTATTTTTGGAAAGAAAGCAAGACGGGAGACTTGGAGTGCACATCAGGGGATCAACGAGGAAGGCACGAGGCAGGGGGCGTGCCCTCCACCCTCGTGGGCCCCTCATGGCTCCCCTGACGTATTTCTTCCTCCTATATATACCAATATACCCTAAAACCATCGGGGAACAGAATAGATCGGGAGTTTCGCCGCCGCAAGCCTCTGTAGCCACCAAAAACCAATCGGGACCCTATTCCGGCACCCTGCCGGAGGGGGGATCCCTCACCGGTGGCCATCTTCATCATCCCGGCGCTCTCCATGACGAGGAGGGAGTAGTTCACCCTCGGGGCTGAGGGTATGTACCAGTAGCTATGTGTTTGATCTCTCTCTCTCTCTCTCGTGTTCTTGAGGTGGTACGATCTTGATGTATCGCGAGCTTTGCTATTATAGTTGGATCTTATGATGTTTCTCCAGCTCTACTCTCTTGTAAAGGATTGAGTTTTCCCTTTGAAGTGATCTTATCGGATTGAGTCTTTAAGGATTTGAGAACACTTGATGTATGTCTTGCCGTGCTTATCTGTGGTGACAATGGGATATCACGTGATCCACTTGATGTATGTTTTGGTGATCAAACTTGCGGGTTCCACCCATGAACCTATGCATAGGGGTTGGCACACGTTTTCGTCTTGACTCTCCGGTAGAAACTTTGGGGCACTCTTTGAAGTTCTTTGTGTTGGTTGAATAGATGAATCTCAGATTGTGTGATGCATATTGTATAATCATACCCACTGATACTTGAGGTGACATTGGGGTATCTAGGTGACATTAGGGTTTTGGTTGATATGTGTCTTAAGGTGTTATTCTAGTACGAACTCTTGAATAGATCGATACGAAAGAATAACTTTGAGGTGGTTTCGTACCCTACCATAATCTCTTCATTTGTTCTCTGCTATTAGTGGCTTTGGAGTGACTCTTTGTTGCATGTTGAGGGATAGTTATATGATCCAATTATGTTATTATTGTTGAGAGAACTTGCACTAGTGAAAGTATGAACCCTAGGCCTTGTTTCAACGCATTGCAATACCGTTTTCGCTCACTTTTATCATTAGTTACCTTGCTGTTTTTATATTTTCAGATTATAAAAACCTATATCTACCATCCATATTGCACTTGTATCACCATCTCTTCGCCGAACTAGTGCACCTATACAATTTACCATTGTATTGGGTGTGTTGGGACACAAGAGACTCTTTGTTATTTGGTTGCAGGGTTGTTTGAGAGAGACCATCTTCAACCTACGCCTCCCACGGATTGATAAACCTTAGGTCATCCACTTGAGGGAAATTTGCTACTGTCCTACAAACCTCTGCACTTGGAGGCCCAACAACGTCTACTAGAAGAAGGTTGTGTAGTAGACATCAAACGGCAGAGCCCGGCCCCGCGCATACCTCAACCGCCATTGGGCCGACTGGAGACCAGGACGGACCAAGGAGTGAGGGGCTATGTGACCAGTTAGGCTCCTGAGTCGCGATGCTCAGGAGTCCCCCTTGACGTGCAAACAATTTCCATACTTGCCCTCGCCGAGGCCTCGACTGGGCGTGTGACGGCCAGGTCCGGGAGACCTGGTTGGGTGGCGTGCGTTTGGGCGTGACCCGAGCGCAGCCCCCTGGCCCGGGAGACCTAGTTGGGTGGCATACGCTTGGGCGTGACCCGAGCGCAGCCCCCATGTCCAGCCCCCTCGCGCGGCTCTCCCGAGGAGAGGCGTTGCGGTGAGGCCGGACGCTGAGCTCTGGGGCTCCCTGAGGTTGGTACGACTGTGGAGCCGCCCTCAGTTGTTTACCACCAGCGCGGAGCATAGTGCTTCCGCTTGTGCACGGGCATAGCCGCTCCTCGGCAGTGTCGACGGCCAGCGCGGAGCATGGTGCTTCCACTTGTGCGTGGGAGGGGGCCCCCCTCCGGGAGGAACCCCCGGGGCATGTACAACCCCGGCCTGACACGTGGCTTGCACGGCAGGGCTGCGAGGTGTATCTGGGCACTCATGAGCCAACACGGGACTCACGAGGCCCTACCTCAGGGCGGGTTGCGCCTGGTCTTGGGTCCTTGACAGCCGTGTGTCCCTGCGAGACGGTTAGGTGCAAGCGCTCTACGTCCTCAGGTCCCGGCCCTCGAGCGAGCTCAGCCGCCGCTGGTATGCCAGGTCGCGATGCCGTAGTCAAGGCCAGGGGGTGAGGGCTGGAGAGCCAGTAAGAGCTCCTGAGTCGTGATGCTCAGGAGCCCCCCTTTTAACGTGCAAGCGGATTACATGATGAAGGGACATACCTGTGGCGGGTGGCAATCGAGCAGGTGATAATCATAGGCAGATTAAGCATGGAAGGCAAATCAGCTTGGGTAAATGCAGAAACATACATGCCACCGGGTCAGGCCCGAGCGCCTTGGGGATGATGCAGCCCGAGGGGCGCCCCCAACAAGGTAATCTAAAGACATAAGCAAAAGGGATACATGCCACAGGGACGGACCCACGCAGCCTGGGAATAATTCAGCCCGAGGGGCACTCCCAGCTAAATGAACTTGGAAAACTTCACCTGGTCCTGTTGACGAAGGAGAGTTGGGGCAGCTGAAGGTACGCAGCGGAGGAATAGCTCCTCACGAGCCATCGGGGCCCTGAGCCTCGGGAGGCTCTGGGGGCTCAGGCGGTTCCCTGAGGACCGTCTCCATCTCCGCCAGGATGGCGCGGTGCCTGGCCTCCTGAGCCGCCAGGGCGTGCTGCAAGTTGCGTTGGTAGACGAACGACACACTCGGCAAGCCAAAAGGCATGCGATCGTAGCTGTGCTGTGGACTCTCGCATTGGCCCACGCGCGAAGGCCAGAACAGCTCCTAAGAAGCGGCCCTGTTGATCCCCGGATCGTCAATGCAAACGCGCAGCCCGGCATCCTTGCCTTGATGGGGAGCTACGCCTCATGAGCGGCTGTCGGAGTAATTGGCCACGGGTAGCCTAACCGACTACCCCTGGCTCTTTAGAAAATTTATCAGGCCTTTGGGCCTTCAAGCACTCCAAGCATTTGGGCCGCCTTCCCCGGCCGGCTACCACTAAAGCCGACTCCCGGAAGGCGACCCAGCCTCACCGACTCCAAGAAGCCGGCCAAGAAGGACGCCGACTCCTAGAAGCCGGCCAAGACCACAACCGCTCCTACATAACGATGACCTGACGGGGCATGGCCACAATGCGGCCCACGACCCCCGAAGCCCGAGGCAGGCATGGCTACAGGAGGCCGTACGGGAGGGATGTCTCCCGTGCGGCCCGGCACAGTAGCCACGCCAGCCGCGACGTCATCCACGACCCCCTCCTCTACGGCCCAAGGACCGCGGGCCCCTTCAGCCAGAGAGAGGCGTGAAGGCGGCCCGGCTTTTCCTAGTCGGCCAGGAGCATAGCCGGCCTCCAGAAGCCGGCGACTCCCTTCCTCGAAGCAGGAGCCCCATTAAGGAGACAAGACGAGGTGAGGCTACAGTGATAGCCCCCGATGCGGATCACTGTAGCCACGCTTACCTCGACAAAGCCCTCATCATCAGAGGCGCGGCTACAGTAAGCAGCCGCCGACAAAACCCTAGGCGGTGGGGCCGGCCTGTCGACCAGGTAGCCGGCAGCCAGCGGGGCCCAGTAGCCGACGGAGAAGCCGGCGAGCGTAGACACTAACGGCTGGGACCAGGTCCCAGTTGGATTACCATTGTACCCCCGGGGGGTAGGCCTATATAAACCCCCCGGAGCACCCATGCAAAGGGTTGGCACCTCTGCATGTTTAGCTTCCAAGCATAGCACATGCACACACACCATAGACAGAGAGAAGCAAGAGCTAGCCTTGTTCTTCTTCTCCCTTGATCCCAACAGCTCTAGGAGCGATTGTAGCTACTCTTTATCGATCTAGTGATCATGCGGAGACCCCGCAGAGCAGGACTAGGGGTGTTATCTCCTCGGAGAGCCCCGAACCTGGGTAAGATTCGCCGGCGTGCATGTCTTCGCCTCATCCCGTTTCCAGGCACCGGCGACGTTTTATTGGCTCCCACAATGATAAGCCATCCCTTGGCATATGTCGCACCAACCACCCGACAGCGGCGGTCGCCGCGCATGGCCGGGATACCAGGCCTTGACGAACTCCAGCGCCCGCCTGGCGCCGGAGCGAGCCGCTGACGCCTTCCAAGCCTCGAAGCGGCCGACGACCACCTCCAGCCAGTCGGCGGTCCGGCTGGGAGTGCGCGGGACCACTTGGCCGGGCCAGAGGGCGGCCAAGACCTGTGACCCGGCACGCTGAAGCCGGCGGAGCAGCCTGTGAGCCGGCTGGATACGAGCCTGGATCGCCAGGAGCTGCTCCTCCAGCGAGCGGCCGGCGGCCGGCGAGATCTCGAAGCAGGCTTGCCTCTTCGCCTGGCGACGAGCTTCGATGGCCTGGTTGGCAGCAGTTGAGTAGCCAGGGAAGTACTCTGCGCGAAGGAGAAAAGTAAAGAAGAACACCAAAATCAGAAAAACAAGCCGAAGTGGCAGATGGCAAGAAAGGATGAAGGGATAGACGACTTACCGTCAACCAGGTCCTCAATCTGGCCATAGCCAGAGACCAGAGTCTGCCTGGCCTCTGCCCAGCCGGCCGCCTCCGTCTCGAACTCGGCCTGGAGGGTGGCTTCGCGATCCTGCGCAGCCTTGTGGCCTTCCTCCTGGTCGGCCAGCTTCTTGACCAGGCGGTCGCGCTCCTGCACCAAAGCGGCGAGCTCCGCGTCCTTGGCACGAAGAGCAGTCTGGGACTCCCCCAGCTGCGCCCTCAGACTGGCGTTGGCCACTGAAGAGATAGAAGAAAAAGAAGAACAATGAGGAATGATCAAGGAAGATCCGAGCCGACTGCTCAGCAGTCGGCCCGAATCTCGGGGACTACACCTAGTGGGTGCGCTGACGCGCCCCCACATGAGAAAAAGGTCAAGTCACATACCTCGGCTTTCCGTGAGATCGGCGGTCTTCTGAGTCAACTCCCGAGCCTGGGAGTTGAAGGCGGCCGCTCGGAGGTTGTGGTAGTCCTGCAAGACGGACAGAAGACCGACGTGAGAACAAAAGCAGCAAAAACAAAAATCTCCAAGAAGTTCCAAGCCGCCTGCTCAGCAGCCGACTCGGAACTCGGGGACTACACCCAGTGGGTGCGCTGACGCGCCCCACGAGAAAAATCAAGTTCAAAAAAGAGCAAGATGAGAATACTAACCCGGATGGCTGCCCGCGTGGCGAGGAATTCGTCGGTGAACTGCCTCAGCGCCGCGGCTTGGCTCTGCAGCCGGGTCCGGACGTCTTGCGCGGCGACGTTCACCACGGCCGACCCTCCGCCCGGCGTCCACCCCGAGGTAGCGCTGGTCGCCTCCGCATCTCGGGCCGACGAGCTGGAGCCCACGGCCGGCTGTGGCTCCGACGCAGCCTTCTGCGGTTCAGCCGCGGCCTTCCCCGCACGCCGGCTTGGCGGAACCCGGACCGCCACCTCAGCCCCCGCGGCCGGCTCGCCCCCCGCCGGCTGTGCGGGCGCAGGCTCAGGCTGGCGGCCTTGGGTCGTCCTAGTCGGAGGAGTCGGCCCCGGCGCCTCCCCCAAGATGACGACGTCGTCACCGCTTCCTCCCAGCCCCGGCTGGGAACCGCTGGCTCCCCCGGGCGAGGGATCCACGTCCCCGGGCGCCATGGTGCGCAGGGGGTGACCATCAAGGCCTCCCCTGCCGCCGCTTCGGCCTCGGCCTCTGCCTGGGCCTTGGCTGCGGCCTCGGCGAGCGCCTTCGCCGCTTCCTCCTCCCGAGCCGCCTGGGCGGCAGCTGCCCTCCGTGCCTCCGCCTCCCGCGCTTCCTGCTCCTCCCGCGCCTCCCGCGCGTTCCTTTCTGTCACCTCCAGGAGGGCGGCGCGGGGATCTACACGGCGGGTGGTGCTCCCAGAGCCCCCTGGCGACTCGATGACGGAGCCGGCGTCCGCCCGCTCAAGTGATAGCGGAGCCCTGACCGTTGAAAAAGAAGACGAAGACTCAAGAACCACCAAAGGAAAGAAAGAAGGACAGTACGAAGAAAGAGAGAACTTACGCCGACACCGTCTGCGGCTGCTTCACCACTTTGCGGAAGCGAGCCGCCTTCGCGGCCGCCTCTTCCCGCCTGGTGGCCGCCGCCACACTCCTAGGCTTCTTCGTCCGGCTGCCGAACATGCCCTGGGTGGCGCGACGTTTCTGGCCTCTACCCCGAGCAGGCTGCGCGACGGAAGAGCCCGCGCCGCGTCCGGAGGCCGGCTGGCGGGGCGGGACGGCTTCGGCTTCGTCCTCGTCTGGCCAGTCCTCGAAGGTAGCAGTAAACCCGGAGCCGCCTGCTTCGCCGCCGGCTTGGCCGCCAGCCGGCTCGGCGGCGTCCTCCATATGGACTGCCCCCAGGTCGGGGTCCTCCTGGTCGTGCTCGGTCCGGTCGGGGACAAAGCGGCGCTCCACGTCCGCTCCGCCGGCCGGCTGAAGCAGAGGATTCTGTCAAAAAGAGCGAGCCGACTGAGTTAGAGTCGGCCCAAAGGAACTCGGCGACAAAGCCGAGGGAGAAAAAGAGAAAAGGAGAAGGGGAGCGTACCATAGGCGGAGGATTGGCGCGGCTGTATGGTTCCTTGCCGAATTGCCAGTCATCGGAAAGCTGGCAATTGGCGAGGTAGTTCACCATGTCGGCGGCGTCAGGCCGCGGCATCTCCTTGGTACACATCCGGCTTGGATCGAGCTGGCCGCTCATCTGACAGATCAGATGAGGCCGGCTCTGGAGCGGAAGGACCCGGCGCGTGACGAACGCGGCCAGGAGGTCGGGCCCCGTCAGCCCCTCCGACTGGACCATCACCCGCAGGCGGGCGATGGCGGCGTTTCCTCCCTGCGACAACGTTACCGCCCGGAAAGACCACTGGGGCAGCCTCCCCGCCGGCGGGCCGGCTACGTAAGCCGACAGGTTGAGGTAGTCACCTCGGGGAGCGATGCTCCGCACGTAGAAGTATGACTTCTGCCACTTCTTCACCGATTGGATCAGCGTGATGACGGGGAAGGGGTTGTCGGCGCCTGATCTCCGCGACGCGATGAAGGCGCCGGTCTGAGCCGGCACGCCCCTCACGCGCGTGCCCAGCTTCGACTGGAAGAACTCCCCCCAGAGCTCGAGGGTGGGGAGGACGCCAAGATAGCCCTCGCACAGGGTGACGAAGGCCGACAGCAGCACCACTGCGTTGGGGGTGAGGTGGTGCGGCTGGAGTTGATAGAAGTCCAACCAGGAGCGGAAGAAAGCGCTCACTGGCAGGCCGAAGCCGCGCAGGAAGTGCGAGCGGAAGACCACCCGCTCGCCCTCCCGCGGCGCCGGCCTGACCTCCTTCTCCGGCGCGAGGCGGACCTCCACTTTGTCCGCGCTGGGCAGACGCCGGGTGTCGCGGAGGAAGTCGATGTGGTCGTTGTGAACGATGGAGCCATCCCAATCCCCGCCGAGCTGCTCTACGTGGGGAGGCATGGCGGAAGCTGGCACGGCGGCGCAGGAGCGCGCGAAGGAAGAGCGCGGCGGCGAGGCGCTGTCGCAAGAACGAGCAAGGCGAGAAGACGAAGGAAGTGGGAGGAGCGTGCGAGGGTCTGCCGCCCTCCACCTCCCCCTACTTATAGCCTCGTGCGGACGAAGAGGCCGGACGTGGGGAGGGACGTGGGATTAACTGCGCCCACTCCCCTCACGTCTCGCGTTTATTGCGCATAAGTGCGAGCCGAAACTGCCGCACGGAACGTGCGGGCGGTTTCGGGATACAAAGGATCCGCGCCTGGGCCGGGGCGCGGACGTGGCGGGCCCCCTCCCTGCGGCGATGTCCCGTCACGCGCGTGGGCTGGCAGGCTTTCCGGCCACATGGCACGCCGACGGCCCGAGGCCGGCCCGCGGCCCGGTGCACGAGCCTGCGGGTTCCCCCCCCCCCCCCCGACTCCAGA
The DNA here is from genome assembly GCF_002575655.3 of Aegilops tauschii subsp. strangulata. Classification (NCBI taxonomy): domain Eukaryota; kingdom Viridiplantae; phylum Streptophyta; class Magnoliopsida; order Poales; family Poaceae; genus Aegilops; species Aegilops tauschii. Next base: position 293,465,564 of record NC_053035.3, read on the forward strand.
AGAATTCGACTAAAGGCGGCACGCCTGCACCAAGGCCGGCTCCTAGCTGCCGGCTTGTCACGATAGGAAGCTGATCGAGCTTCTCGAACCCCACTCCACCTCGAAGCTCAATCAGCTTCGGGGACTACTGTCGGAGTAATTGGCCACGGGTAGCCTAACCGACTACCCCTGGCTCTTTAGAAAATTTATCAGGCCTTTGGGCCTTCAAGCACTCCAAGCATTTGGGCCGCCTTCCCCGGCCGGCTACCACTAAAGCCGACTCCCGGAAGGCGACCCAGCCTCACCGACTCCAAGAAGCCGGCCAAGAAGGACGCCGACTCCTAGCAGCCGGCCAAGACCACAACCGCTCCTACATAACGACGACCTGACGGGGCATGGCCACAGTGTGGCCCATTACCCCCGAAGCCCGAGGCAGGCATGGCTACAGGAGGCCATACGGGAGGGATGTCTCCCGTGCGGCCCGGCACTGTAGCCACGCCAGCCGCGACGTCATCCACGACGCCCTCCTGTACGGCCCAAGGACCGCGGGCTCCTTCAGCCAGAGAGAGGCGCGAAGGCGGCCCGGCTTTTCCTAGTCGGCCAGGAGCATAGCCGGCCTCCAGAAGCCGGCGACTCCCTTCCTCGAAGCAGGAGCCCCATTAAGGAGACAAGACGAGGTGAGGCTACAGTGATAGCCCCCAATGCGGATCACTGTAGCCACGCTTACCTCGACAAAGCCCTCATCATCAGAGGCGCGGCTATAGTAAGCAGCCGCCGACAAAACCCTAGGCGGTGGGGCCGGCCTGTCGACCAGGTAGCCGGCAGCCAGCGGGACCCACCAGCCAGCGGGACCCAGCAGCCGACGGAGAAGCCGGCGAGCGTAGACACTGACGGCTGGGACCAGGTCCCAGTCGGATTACCATTGTACCCCCGGGGGTAGGCCTATATAAACCCCCCGGAGCACCCATGCAAAGGGTTGGCACCTCTGCATGTTTGGCTTCCAAGCATAGCACACGCACACGCACCATAGACAGAGAGAAGCAAGAGCTAGCCTTGTTCTTCTTCTCCCTTGATCCCAACAGCTCTAGGAGCGATTGTAGCTACTCTTTATCGATCTAGTGATCATGCGGAGACCCTGCAGAGCAGGACTAGGGGTGTTATCTCCTCGGAGAGCCCCGAACCTGGGTAAGATTCGCCAGCGTGCATGTCTTCGCCTCATCCCGTTTCCAGGCACCGGCGACGTTTTATTGGCTCCCACAATGATAAGCCATCCCTTGGCATATGTCGCACCAACCACCCGACAGCGGCGGTCGCCGCGCATGGCCCTTGCGTCTTGCAGTACCTGAGTGGTCTTGGTGATGAACTCCTGAGTGATGGGAACTCCTTGCCCTGTATTCCCCTGAGGGAAACGTGCTGCGAAGCACGCCTCCAAGTGGTGCCCGAGCACCTCCCTCGTGATGTTGGCAAGGTCTGAGGCCCTCCAGAAGAGAGCCCCTGAGCCCTGCCCGAGGAGGGCGCCGGGCGCGCCTTCTTATGCGATGGAGGGAGGCGCCCCTGGAGCGGGCGCTGATCCTGACGAGGTTCCAGCCGCGACGCCACCCTCCTGAGGTCCGACACGGCGCAACTGCTTCTTCTTCTTGGGGATTGCGTCGGGAGGATCCTCGCTCTTGCTGTCGGGGTCGTCGATTGCGGCAGCTTGAAAGGCGCGCTCGAGGGAGCACACCGCATCTCTTTCTTCGCACGGGACCGTGATGATTCCGCTGCTCCCTGGCATCTTGAGGACATTGTAGCCGTGGTGTGTCACCGCCATAAACTTGGCCAGGGCTGGGTACCCGAGGATGGCGTTGTACGGCAGATGGATGTGCGCGACGTCGAAGTCGATGAGCTTGGTGCGGTAGTTCTTGCGTTCCCCGAAGGTGATAGGGAGGCGGACCTGCCCTATCGGTGTGGTGGAACCGTCGGTCACTCCTGAGAAAGGCTTGGTAGGCTGATGCTGCTCATATGGCACTAGGAGGTTGTCGAACGTGTCGACGGACAGGACGTTGAGCCCTGCGCCGCCGTCGATGAGGGTCTTGGTAACTTTCACATTGCTGATGACTGATGAACAAAGCATCGGGAGGGCGCCAACGGTGGCTGCGCACTTGAGCTGATCTGCCGGGTTGAAGGTGATGGCGCACTGGGACCACCTGAGCGGGCGCGTGGCCTCGAGCTTGGGGAGGACTGCATTCACCTCACGAGCGAACTGTTTGAAGATACGCTGCGAGGCTGGGGCCTGAGCACCGCCCAAGATGCAGGCGATTGCACGCGGCTCCTGGAAGCCCCCAGCCCCCTCGTCTTGATGGTGGTCGTCATTCCTTCTTGGTGGTGGCGGCAACGGGGAAAGACCGGCGTTGCCCTGAGGACGATCCTCACGAGGCTGGTCCCTCCAGGCGCCCTCGCGAGGATGATCATGCCAGCTGTCCTCATGAGGCCTGTCGCGCCATTCCTGGCGCGGGCCACAGTCGTCCCAGCGTCCGCCTCCATGTCCTCCTACTCGGCCGTAGCCCCGGTCCCTGCGCTCGGGGCGTCGACCGAAGCGTCCCTCGCAAATGGCTCTGAGTTCTTGACAGTCGCTGGTGTTGTGGGTGTTCAGGTTGTGGAAGGCGCAGAATGGTCGGCTGCCCTTGAATGACTCGGGCTAGTCCCTGCCTCACTTGGTATCCAGCTCCGCTGCGAGCACGGCTGCTTCCTTGTGCTTCACGTCTTTGGCCTTGGCCTTCTTCTCCTCTGCGCCCGCAGCTGGCAGCTCGAGGAGGGAGAGGCGCCCCTCCTCAGCTCTTGCGCACTTGGTCGCCAGGTTGAACAACTCCTGAGATGTGCACAGCTCCTCGTGGATAGCGAGCTCCTCCTTCATCTTGATGTCGCAAACGCCATCAGAGAACGCGGAGATGATGGCCTCGTCCGTGACCTTGGGGATCTTGAGGCAAGTATTGTTGAAGCGCTGGATGTACTTCTGGAGGGTCTCTCCTGGTTGTTGCTTGATGCGGCGCAGGTCACCCGCGGCCAGCGGGCGGTCGCGAGTGCCCTGGAAGTTGGCCATGAAGCGGTCGCGCATCTCGTCCCAGAAGGAGATCGAACCCTGAGGCAGGTTCAGGAGCCACGAACGGGCGCCGTCTTTGAGCGCCATGGGAAACCAGTTCGCCATGGCTTTCTCATCGCCATTGGCAGCTTTGATGCTCAGCTTGTAGAGCTGCAAGAACTCCACGGGGTCGAGGGTGCCGTCGTAGCGAGGAGGCAAATCCGGCTTGAACTTGCCCGGCCAGGCGACGCTACGCAACTCGGGGGTGAAGGCGTGGCAGCCGGCCGTGGTTGCCGGGGCCTGTCTCGGAGGTGGAGCTTGGTCTTGATGAGGCCCGCGTGCCGCCACTGCAGGTAGCGCGCGGTCTTGGCGAGGCGGCGCGGGGAGCACAGGTGCAGCTTCTCGCGGCCGAGGAATTTCTTGGCAGCTTCTTTCTTCACGCGCGGGCACCGGGCGTGGTGGATCGCGCCGTGGGGCCGCGCGCCTTGGCGCCAAGGCACCGTCTTGGGGCAGAGGTGGTGGAGGCGCTCCATGAGCCACGTCGCCCGTGGCTGGCGGAGGGCGTGGCAGAGAGAGGGACGGTGCCGGGGAGCCCCCTGCGGCGCGGACGAGCTCGGCGACGCGGTCGAGCCAGTCCTCGTAAAGGTCATCGACCGGGCGGTAGTGCAGGAGCTCATTCGCCATGAGGAGCGCGGACTGCGTGGGACGAGGAACCGGCCGGGGTCAGCGATGGAGTGGCGGTGCGGCCGTCTTGCCGCATCGACGGGTGCAGCGAGGGCGCTTGCTGCTCGTTCCCCGCCGGGCCGGTGGCGGCGTTGGCGGCAGGCGACGGGGAACGACGAGGTGGCCCGCCGACGGGAGCCGTCTGAGCAACACGGGCGGTGAGGGCAGCCCGGCGCTCAGCTCTAGCGCGGCGAGCGTCCGCCATGGAGACGACGGAGCGACGGAGCGCCGATCGACGAAAGGGAAGCTACGGCGCACCCCAACCTGGCGCGCCAAATGTCGGATCTCGGGTTCCAGCAAAACCCTTAAGGTTCGAACTCTGGGGTGCGCGCGAAGTTCTTTCCCTCCTACCGATCTACGCCCTAGCTCGCTAAGATCTCGTGGATGAACTCGACGAACTCGCAAAACAGAAAGACACGAGATTTATACTGGTTCGGGCCACCATTGTGGTGTAATACCCTACTCCAGTGTGGTGGTGGTGGATTGCCTCTCGGGCTGATGATGAACAGTACAAGGGGAAGAACAGCCTCCTAAGGTCGAGGTGTTCTTGTGTTCGGTGTGGCTAAGGGAAGGCTCTCGATCAGATGAGATCAAGCTGCCTCCTTTGGTGGTGGCTAGTCCTATTTATAGAGGCCCTGGTCCTCTTCCCTAATATTGAGCAGGAAGGGAGCCAACAACGGCGGCCAATTTGAAGGGGGACAGCTAGTACAACTATCCTGACAAAAGCGGTCTTCGCCTGCGAAAGGGCTCTGGTGATGACACCGTCTTGGGCTCCACGGTGACCTCCGTCCTGCTGTCCAGCTGGTCTTGGTCTCGTTGCACTGATATGGAAACCTTTGCCTGATGCCTCGGTACTCCGCGCCTGCGCTTGCCCCATTGGCACCAAAGAGGAAACAAGGACGCTACGCGCGCTGGCGCCCGCCTGGTGTCGATCGTCATGGCTCACGTCATGAGAGCCTCGCGAGGTTTGCCCTGCCTTGATATCTCCGCTCCTCGTGAGCCTGCCTGGAGAGGCTGCTCCTGAGGAGGTCTTGTGTCGTCCGCCTCGCGAGGCTTGGCCCCTCGCGAGGGTCTCGAATGCCTTGTTGAAGAAGATGGACCATACAGGCCCGCTAGCATAGCCACGCCGTGGGCCGCAGGCAGGCAAGTCTGGGGACCCCCATTCCCAGAACGCCGACAGATATGACATGATAGGCAACATTCCACATCAAAAATTCTGTTTTTATCACTTACCTACTCGAGGACAAGCAGGAGTTAAGCTTGGGGATGCTGATATGTCTCCAATGTATCTATAATTTTTTTATTGTTCCATGCTGTTTTATTATCAATCTTGGATGTTTTATTATCATTTTATAGTCATTTTATATCTTTTTTGGTACTAACCTATTGATATAGTGCCAAGTGCCAGTTGTTGTTTTTTCCATGTTTTTTACATCGCAGAAAATCAATACCAGAAGGAGTCCAAATGCAACGAAACTTCACGATGATTTTCTATGGACCAAAAGGAAGAAGTTGGGCCCTGGTTGCACCTAGGGGGAGTCCCGAGGAGGGTACAACCCACCAGGGCGCGCCCTGGTGGGTTGTGCCCACCTCGGGTGCCCCCCCGGACCGCCTCTTTGCTCTATGAATACCCCAATATTCCAGAAACCCTAGGGGAGTCGACAAAATATTCATCCAGCCACCGCAGAGTCCAGAACCACCAGATCCAATCTAGACAACATCTCGGATGGGGTTCACCACCTCCATTGGTGCCTCTCCAATGATGCGTGAGTAGTTCTTTGTAGACCTTTGGGTCCGTAGTTAGTAGCTAGATGTCTCTCTCTCTCTCTCTCTTGCTGAATTCTCAATACAATGGTCTCTTGGAGATCCATATGATGTAACTCTTTTTGCGGTGTGTTTGTTGGGATATGATGAACTTTGAGTTTATGATCATTCATATCTTTTTATATCCATGAAAGTTATTTGAGTTTCTTTGATCTCTTATAGCCTCGTATTTCTTCTCCGATATTTGAGTTTTGTTTGGCCAACTTGATCTATCTATCTTGCAATGGGAAGAGGTGCCCTGTAGTGGGTTCGATCTTACGGTGCTTGATCCCAGTGAAAGAAAGGGAACCGACACGTATGTACCATTGCTACTAAGGATAAAAGATGGGATCTATATCTAACGCAATAGATAAACGGATCTTGTCTACATCATGTCATCGTTCTTATTGCATTAATTACTCCGTTTTTCCATGAACTTACTACACTAGATGCATGCTGGATAGCGGTCGATTTGTGGAGTAATAGTAGTAGATGCAGGCAGGAGTCGGTCTACTAATCTTGGACGTGATGCCTATGTAATGATTATTGCCTGGATATCGTCATAATTATTTGAGGTTCTATCAATTGCCCAACAGTAATTTGTTTACCCATCGTTTGCTATCTTTCTCGAGAGAAGCCACTAGTGAAATCTACGGCCCCCGAGTCTTCTTCCTCATATATTTGCTTGCGATCTACTTTTCCTTTGCATTTTTATTCAAATCTATTAAACCAAAAATACAAAAATACTTTGCTGCACTTTATTTATTTGCGATCTATTATTTCAATCTACTAGAATTTTCTGGCATCGTTACCCGAAAGGGATTGACAACCCCTTTAACACGTCGGGTTGCGAGGTGTTGTTATTTGTGTGCAGGTGATGTTTACGTTGTGTTGCTTGGTTCTCCTACTGGTTCGATAACCTTGGTTTCTTCACTAAGGGAAATACCTACCGTCGCTATGCTGCATCATCCCTTCCTCTTTGGGGAAATACCGAGTTAGTCCTAGCAGACAGGAGCTTTTCTGGCGCTATAGTCAGGGAGCGATCAGCGCGTGCATCAAAAATCATACACTAGCTCCCCACATAGAGCGAGATCGGTTCATGACGTGTCGTTGTACTATCCACTTCGACTCGATGGGAGGGATTCATGCATACACATGCATGTGTGTGTGCTCAAACTGTATCAGGAAAAAAGTAGTGATGGACCAAGCGGGCCCACAGATGGAAAGCATCGATATTGCTGATAACCGCTTAAGTGGGTGCGAGAGGACAACCACCACCGCTTCACATGTGGGCCAAACATATATATGTTGAATACCAAAAATGCGCAACTTTGATGTGCCACATGCCTCAAAAACCGTAAACCATGCACCCACACAGAGCGAGGTTCATGAAGCGTACTACATATGATGGTCCCCTTCCCCCTTTTCATCGCATACTATATGCTCCTGCCGTAATATGTACAACCCAAAAGAATCCTCATCGATCATGAAATTAACCTCTCCTGATGTAGGTCAAAGTGATGCATGCATATGCATCGACGATGGCCTCGTGGGCCCAAAGATGGAAGCGTCACACGTGAGTGTCCTAGCTAGGATAACCACCGCGTGCATGCATGTGCCCCAAAGAGGTGTTGTGTGATGTTTGAATAGCCAATTTCACAATTTTGATGTGGCACGTGCCTCGGAAACCGAAAAGTCCCGACACTGAGTGAGGTGTACTTGTTCACAGACGCATACGTATAGTATATATGCTAGTCCCCTCCCACCTCTTTGATGCGTACTATATACCACCATAACACAAACAAAACAGATTCTACCTTGCTGGTCAAATTAACCCCACTATCGGCTGTTCATCAAAGTGATGGACGACGACCTCGCGGGCCCACAGAAAGCGTCACATGCGAGGATCGAATGTCATGTAGGACAACCATCGACTGCATGTGGCCAAAACATGTTTGTATGAAAGGGTTATGTAATGTTTTAAATAACGAATTCACGACTCTGATGTGGCACCAGCCTGCCTAACAAAACTGCCAACCCACACGGTGGCTCACAACTTGTAGTGTACTGCGAGCCACCCGCCACCTCCAGATGCACACACCCACACACACACCGCGAATCCACCGCAACTACGATGCATGTTAAATTAATTATCCCGCGGTGAACATATGTTACCAAAGGAGGGATGTTTTAATTTCGAAAAAATCACAGAGATCATTAAGATGTTTTAGTACATTAATTGATTGATCTTCTACGGGTATAATGTGTAAAAATCAAATTTGAGCTACATGCACACGTGATAGTGCACCTAAATGGATTGCAGAAACACATGTGTCTCACTGCCTTCATGTTTACTCCCCCTGCAACAAATTTCAAACATTGAGAATCTTGATTTTTAAATTCTAGCACATCCAAAACTTATGTGAAGTTCATGAAACTTATTGTGTTGTCATAATGGACACCAATACAAAGTGCCATTGTACTTTTTTTTGTCAAATTTGAGACCAGTTTTGATGTAATCTAATTACAAACGGGAGATTATTAATAATTGGGAACCAATATCCCAAACGGATTATTTATTTGAACCGTGAGCGTTAGTCCAACAATGGATACGTGCCATGCTTCGGTTAAGCAATAAAGCGGCAACATTAATCATCCAAATAGAAAAACAATATACGTGCCGCCGCGCGACCCGTGTGCCGTGCGAGCAGGCGTGAGTTGATGGGACGCATGCGAGCAGTCCGCCGCGCAGGCAGACCGGGAGGCGTGCGTGCAGTTGTGTGAATTGACGGAGGCGTGCTCGCTGCGCAGTGTCATCGGGAGGCATGCGAGTAGCGGTGTGAAACTTTGGTAGGCATGCCAGCAGTCCGGTGCGCAGGCTCACCGGGAGGCGAGCCATCGGTTTGACCGCCACCCGCCTCTCATACAACTCCCACTACTACATATTAATGGTGCGCCCGAGCGGCCGCACCCCCCATCCTCGCCACACACACAATCCTCTCTCTCCGCTTGCATCCTCGACGCCGCTCTTAGTCCTCAAAGCCGTCAGTGTATGAGGATGCCGCCGAAGTGCCCCATCAGAGGGAGTGGCGACGCCGGGGCTGATAAAGCACCGGAGCACGACATGGAGATGGAGACAGAGGTTGCCGTCACCGTCGGCGAGTTATCGCTGCACCCTGACGTCGTCGATGGTGTCGAGCTTCCACAGCCGGAGGCAGAGTTCCACAGCGACTCTGGTGACGACGCCGGCGATGACTCCGACGACCACTCCGGCGACGACTCTGACGACGTCGGACAGCTCGTTAGTCATCTATACCCATTTATGTGTCGAATAGGTCATAGGGTTTCTCTGGTTACTCCCGCCTCCCCCTTTTTGGAATAGAAATCCTATGGTTATGTTCTCCCAATCCATGAAATCTGAGTAAGTTTTGTTAGATCCGTGTAGTGTATTGATTGTTTGAATGATACAAGTGATAAGTGATTAGTTGTTTCATCTGTGCAAATGATTTCTGCTAGTAATCCGACTAGGGTTAGTGTTCGTGCTAATAATTCCTAGCCAGGACTTGACAATTGATTTTGACTGACCTACATATGTTTGTGCCATTATTTTGTTCAAGATTGGTCTGTACATAGACGACTGTGCTTAAAAATCGAACCATAATCTCTGGATATGTATAAATAAATAGCCATAAATTCCTAATCCTACTTCACGGCATGTAATCATTGATTTGATGCCAAATTTGTTTTACTATTTGTATAGGTGCTGTCTGACGATGTGGACAGCGAGGATGAAGATGTCCATAGGAGGTACAAGAGGCAAATCCCGAGGGAGCTTTATGCGGGAATGCATAACAGGCGTATTAGGACCTGGAACGCTCGGCTATCGATGCCCATTTTGCAACCACAAGCTTCATGAGGCGTATCTAAGTGTTCTGGCGCATGCAAGAGGATGGGACGTTGGCTCCTTCAAGGAGAAGTATTCTCACAGGGTAGCGCACGACGCGTACACCGAGTACCTGGAGAAGCTTCAGGATCGTGCCGGCATGTGAGATGAGATGTGGGATCGAACTATGTACGCTTGATTATTCTTAATGATGGTTGAACTATGCTTGTGTACATGTACACTTATTATCTATGTCTGAGTATGTTTAATCTATGTTTACTTATGTCTAACCGTGGGATATGGATGCAATCAGTTCGGTTGATGGAATCTACCTCCGTCTTGGATCATTGGTCCCCTTTGTATTTTGTGTTAAATTTTGACCAAACGTTTAACTGACAAAATGTTAGTGCAGGTCAGCAAAAATTATATCGTTGGATGGGTATTTGAGCAGTGTTCAATGATATAATTTTTGGCGACATGCATAAACATTTCTTAGTTAAATATTTGGTAAAAATTACAAAGGGGACCAATAAATCAGGGCGGAGGTAGTACGTCAATCACACACGGTTCCCAAAATTGGAACCGTGTGCAATGACTTTCATTTTGCCTGTTGCGTCAATCACACACGGTTGGCTCTAGCAAACCATCGCCTCCAAAATTCTTTGTGGGATAGAAAACCGTCATCACCCAATTCAGAAAAGAAAAAAGAAAACCCTCACCATCCCCTCAGCACAAAAACCCTCACCCTGCCCGCCACCCCCCTCCGGTCCGCATTCACACCTGCACAAGCTCCTCCGCATGTATGCATGGCACCGCCTATCGTGGCGGTAAACACTTAGCTCGCCGCCTGCCGCCGCCAGGCTGCCGGCAAAGCCCATCGCATTTCACCACTTCCGCTTGCCGCCGCCTATCGCCATCGACTTTCTCGACGCTGCTCGCGGTCGACCCAGCTCTGATCGACTGGGGAATCTGTCGTACTGAGGGTTCTTTCTCATGGACAACCAGATAACTAATTTAATGAGATATTATCTCATCTCTTATCCCAGTTCATCTGCCTCCTTTAATCACCCGGCCGAAATCGCCATGAATTCATTTTTATTCGAGCTAATTTGAGGGTTTTCTTCCGTTCATATATTGTATAGTGCATAGACACATCAAGACCTTGCGACCGCTGCCAGACATTCCATCTCACCGTACCAGATGACTCGAGGATGCGCGCGGTATGTTCAATCTCACCCTAAATCGGCTAGCATGGCCTACTTTCCTGAACATATTCTAAATATTAATACATTTGGATAAAAGGTGCCACATGCACCATATATGTCAAAGGGGATTTCCCCCCTCTTCTTTCTATATTAGGCAAATTAATGATGGATTGTTCTTTCGATTACTCTCATATTTCCATGACATCATGTTTACCCTATCTGTTTAATTATAAATTTTTGTCCTTCAATTTCTACTACTGTACAGTTCTTTCAATTTGGGCCCATATTTGCATGTTATCATATTTGCTTTAACAATCCTACCATTTTCTGCAGCGCGTCCCTTGCTATGCAACAGAATCTGTAGCGCACAATCTTTCCCTTTGCATAAATCAAGATTGCAGGGATGTCATACTGCACACAGACCATGGATTTACAATCGTTGCTACTGTAAGACTTGACGAACGTGGTGACCCCTATTTTGGCATTGGCTTTTAGAGAGAAATTGCTAAGTTTTATGAACTACAAGCTGGCACTAGAATTGCACTGCACATAAAAGGGCCTGGTCATGAGATATATGGTAACTTCCCCGACGATATCATCCGTCCAGACTTCGTTCGAAGTAAGTTTTCTTTGCAACTATCTGCATGTTGACTTACCCAGCAATATCAAATGAATTGTGTAGTATTTTAGCAACCAACTGTAATTCCCTTTTCTTACTATATTCCTACCTAATAACCTCTAGTTACCAATACACTTTTCTATTGCCCTGTTTTAACTAAATATTCCCTGTACTCCCATTTCTATCAGAAAGTGCCGCTGACAAGGAGACTCCGGAGGTGAAGAATGGGGCTGCCAACAAACGGAGGCGGGGTGAGCTAGAACCGCAGGCGACTCCAGCTGACCTAGACTTCATCAGCAGCCTCCCCGATGATATGTTGACAGTCATCATCTCCCTCCTCCCAATCAAATATGGGGCGCGTACTACCGTCCTTTCCCGGCGGTGGCGCACCCTATGGAAGTCCAGCCCTCTCGACCTCATCGACACCCACGAGCTCTGCCATGGCTATCGCAAAAGCTTGGATGCGTTCTCCAAGATCCTCGGCAGTCACCTTGGCCCAACCAGAGGCCTTAGAATGGGCAAGTTCCGTTCCAACAGCAAGGACCGAGCCAAGCTTGATGACTGGTTCCGATCCCCCGCCCTAGATCAGCTCGAGGAGCTCACTTTTGATGATGGGCATATGCGGTCGCTGCCAATGTCCACACTCCGCCTCGCGCCCACGCTGCGCGTCACCAAGTTCAGGAACTGCCATCCCCCTTAATGACGCGCCCGCTCTTATTCTACCATGACTGAAGCACCTCGAGCTCGTCGCCGTCTGCCTCTCAAATGGTGACATGGAGCGCCTGCTCCGTGGCTGTACTGCACTCGAGTACCTTTGTCTTCAAGCGATCAATGGGTTGAGTACCTTCCACATCACCTCCTTGACTCTCCGTACTATTTTTGTGTGTTGCTGGTGCGGCAGGAAGACATCACAAGATGTGTACCACGGTATGGTCATTGAGGACACACCTGCACTTGAGAGATTACTTGTAGTTGATCAAGAAGGTCCAACAAGAATCAATGTCATTTATGCGCCGAAATTGACAGTGGTGGGCTACTCATCTGATAAATACTCCGAACTTGTTTTTGGATCCACACCCGTTCAGGTACAATAGCCGCCTTCTACCTCTCCTTCTACAAATTAACATTATTTCTAATTTTGAAGATGTTCGTTCGTCTGTCATTCAAAAAATGATTCCGACAAGCTTGACCCCGAAACTGCGCACAGTGAAGGTCTTGGCACTAGAATCTATCAGCCCCAACCTGGAGCAAGTTGTCAGTTTCCTGAGATGCTTTCCGTGCCTGGAGAAGCTATATATCGAGGTGATGTTCCTTTCCTGTTAAATGTTAACCATAAGGGAGTTCAATTTGTGACACCTTTTTCCAAGTTTATAATGACAATGTACTACGATTTCTGAAGGATTCTTTTGGAGGATTTCAGTACATACATGTCCCCCCATATTGGTTGCTTGATCCATATGGTTACAATCAATAAGCATTTCTCCTTTGGATTCATCTATACTAGTTTTCTTCGGGACCATTTCATTCACTCCAACCTCTTGTGAAGAAGGCTACATTTTTCTAGAATGTAATCAAATGCCAATGTTAATCATATCAGACCGAAGATGGCATGTTAGTGCATTTTACAAATCCTGCAAACCAAATAGGCATGTAGTAATGTTCAAAACTGCATGTAGGCACTAACACGTTTTCTTCTTTTGCAGATAAGATTAGGCCCAGTGGTGGATAATGTGATACAATATAACAATCACGTCGAATGCCTAGATCTGTATCTCTCAGAAATTACTTTAAACTCCTACCGAGGGACCTTACCGGATATTATATTCGCCAGGTTCTTTATTCTCAGAGCAAGGGTGTTGAAGGAAATGAGGTTTGCCCTACATTTATTTCGCAAAAATGAATGGTTTGTTGATCAGCGCCGGTGCCTGCGACAGAATGGAATAGGCTCCAAAAATGCTGAATTTCATTTTGGAACTTCAGATGACAGAGTAATCGGAAGTCATCGTGTCAACCCCCACTACATAAAAAGACACATCCGTGACATTTTGGGCCGAACGAATTTTTTTCTCATACTTATGACAATTCTATGACGATAATTGTGACAAAACCAGGTATCATCATAGATGTGGTGGGATCCTACTTCTATGACAAAAAACCATGACAGAAAATGGGCTTTTCGTCCTGGGCGGGCCGGAGACGCAGCTGCATGACATTCTTTAGGCCGTCCAGGACGGAAAAAACTGTGGTAGAAGCGAGGGCGAGGAAAATATCGGGGGAGTTTCCGTTACGGTGGGTGGTCGGGGCCGAGCGATGCACGTTTCTCTCATATGTACACGCATGTGTGCGAGGCGCTGGGCTCTAACTGAACCCGAGCGATTGCACTAGCTACGTTACTGAACCCGGGCGATCGATCCCTTGCTGTTAACTGAACTCGAGTGATTCCTTCGCTACTGCTGCTAACTGAAGCCGATCGATGTTACCTCTAGATGAACAGTGAGCGTTCTTGGGGGGTTTGGATGAACAGTTCCCAGTGGAGGGTTGGATGAATAGGACCGCGTGGTAGTAGAGGCCGTTGCCGCTGGATGAACAGTACCCCGATCGATCGAGCTGGTGGATGAACAGGACCCCGTGGAGGGGTGGATGAACAGGACCCCGTGCAGGGGTGGACGAACAGGACGACCCCGTGGAGGGCTGGTTGAACAGTAGCGGGTGGAGGGCTGGATGAACAGTAGCCCGTGGAGGGGTGGTTGAACAGGACCCTGTGGAGAGGGCTGGTTGAACAGTAGCCGGTGGAGGAGCGCGCAGTGGAGGCTGGATGAACAGGAACCCATGGATGAACAGTCGCAGGTGGAGGCTGGAGGAGGTCGATGGTGGATGAATAGTAGCCCGTGGAGGCTGTCAACGGTGGTGATGAATAGTATCCCGTGGAGTCCCATTTTGCGGTACGCCACACACCTCCCGATGAATAGGCCCCCCGTTTCGACCGTAGCACTCCAACACAAGTCTGTTTCCTCCGTTTTGCGGTACGCCACACCCCTGCCGATCAACAGGACCCCGTTTCAACCGTAGGAGGTCCGTTTCCTCCATTTTGCGGTACGCCAGACCCCTCCCGATGAACAGGATCCCGTTTCGATCGTGGACGGTCGAACACAAGGCCGTTTCCTCCGTTCTGCGGTACGCCAGGCCTCGTTTCCATCGGCTGTTCCGTCCAAGCCGGTTGGCTCCTGATGAACACGGCGTATTCCGACCCAGTCGGTTGACTCCCATTGAACAGGACATTGTTTCTCCATTCCGACCCAGCCGGTTCGCTGCCCGATGAACAGGACGCCGTTGCTGCCGTCCGTTGCCTCTCCATGTACACAAGCCCTGGCCGTCCGTATATATGTGCGCGAGTAGGCATCCGAGACCCCACCCGTATGTATGTACGTGGTCGTATTTACTTTCTTGCACCCTAGCCGCTGTACGTACGTGTACATGCTACGTGCGCGCCTCTACTATGACATGTGCTCTTCCTTACACGGCCACGGTTCATCGCTGCAGCCTGCAGACAAACCGATCGTATGTACGTACACGTTCACGACCAGAATGACAACGCGACGTATGCTTCGGCCAGGTGGGTCCCGACTGCCAGGCACTTCCTTGCATGCGAAGATGTAGCTGGTGGGTCCCAGCAGTTAGGGGGGCGAATCATTTTTTTGCCCATAATATGGACGCACTTCCTTGTGTGCGAAGATGTAGCTGGTGGGCCCCAGCAGTCAGGGGGAAACATATTTTTCGCGAAATACGGTGGCCCGTCCGGTGGGTCCTTGCTGTCAGGAGGAGGAATCATTATTTTGCGCGTAATAAGGAGGCACTTCCTTGCTGCGGCCATGGACCCAGCTGTCAGCCTCTCCACGTACAGTACCCTTCCGATGGAAGTCGTTCGTTGACCACATTGACCACGCCGCGTCGAGAGCACCAAGGCGGTGGACGACGGCGAGGCCTAGGAAGGGGACGACGCGGAGTCGGGGAAGATGCGACAGTGGATGACCACGCGGAGGGGAGTACGTGGGTTGACTGCTTCGACTGCGGTGTGAGGCTGCCGTCGCCGAAAAATAACAGGAGGTGTGGGTGAGTATAGAGGGATGGCATGGCCAGCGGTGGCAGCACAGCCGGACACGGGAGGCAGGAGCAGGCGCACGGCCGACGCTTGTTTGGGCGGCTGGAGCAAGAAGACCAGAGGTTGAAGAAGCACTATGGCCGTTGGATGGACGTCGTACGGTCACTGGAGCTAGAATCGTTCATATTGACTAAGTTGAGAAAGCCCTCCGTCCCCGTCATCTTAGTAGGCCCACAAGTCAGCCTCCCACTATGGTGGGTCCCAGCTAGCAGGGGAGTATTTAGTTTTTTGTGCGTAATAACGAGGCACTTCCTTACGTGTGAAGATATAGCTGGTGGGTCCGACCTGTCAGCGGGGGAACGTTTTTTTCGCAAAATACAAAGGCTGTTAGGTGGAGGAATCATTATTTTGCGCGTAATAAGGAGGCATTTCCTTGCGTGCGGACGTGGACCCAGCTGTCAGCCTCTCCACGTACTGTCTACTTCCGATGCATGTCGTTCGTTGACCACGTTGACCACGCCGCGCCGAGAGCACCAGGGTGGTGGACGACGGCGAGGCCTAGGAAGGGAACGACACGGAGCCAGGATAAACTCGGCAGTTGTTTCTCACGAGGAGGGGAGTGCGAGGGTTTACTTGTTCGTCTGCCATCGCCGGAGAATAACAGCAGGTGTGGGTGAGTAGAGGGATGGCTAGGCCAGCAATGGGAGAACGATGGGGCGATGAGGCCTGCGCGGCAGCATAGCCGGCCACGGGAGGATGGAGCAGGCAGTCCCGCCAGCGCTTGTTTGAGCGGCTGGAGCAGGAAGAGCAGAGATTGAAGAAGCACGACGGTCGTTGGATGGACATCCAACAGTCACTGCTCTCGTGTGTTGACTAAGTTGACACGGCGTTGCGTGTGCGTCAACCTTATTTTTTAGGAAAGCATACGTGTCAACCTGTAGTAGGCGCACAAGTCAGCCTCAAATCTGTGGAAAACAACATACAACCCATCTGCCATTATTTCTAATAATTTACAGCCCATTTGCCAATTCTTAAGAATTTTTTGGAGCCCATCTTCTTTTTGTTAGCATTACACCCCATATTGTGGCAACGGTTAAAGATTATATGAAATTTTGCATATTTCGGTGCGGTCAACTGTTTTTAATCCCGAAATATCAAGTCACATTCAAACTATTTTGAAAAATAATTTATATAAATATAAAATCCGAATAATTGTCCACGCATAAAAATCAATGGAATTTAAAATCTTGTAATTAAAAAAATTGAAACTAATTCCCGGTTTGATGTGTTTTAAAAATGTATAGCCCATTTCTGGGCAAACCGAATGAAACTCTCCTCGTCTTGAAAGATTTGCAGCCCAGCAGGGCTGATAAAGCAAGTAGGCCTCGTTTGGGCATTTCTTCAAAAAAAAGAACTGGGCTAGCCATTTTCAGCAAGAAAAACACAACTGGGCTCATGATGTGGTAAACATAAATAAAACCCTGGCTAGACGGGCCATAGCCCCCTGCATAGCCCCGTTGTTACCTTTATCCGTCGCTAAAACTAGTATAAATAACAACTGTTTGTTCCTAAAAAAAAGTAAATAACAATTGCGCGACCTGCTGGGTCCCTGGTGTCAGCCGCTCGTTGTGTAATTCTCTCGTTTATTGACACGTTGGCAATGGCGTGAGCCCCAGATGTCCAACCATTAGGAGGAACCTTTGTTTGGCCTCGTAATAACGAGGCACATGCTTGCGTACTGCCATGACGCTGGTGGGTCCCACTGTCATCATCTCCACGTATAGTCATATCCTTGTTCCTCTCGGTTGTTGACGGCGGTGATAACGCAAGAGGGCGGTGCACCGCGCACGGCAAGAGAACCAAGGCCGGGGACGACGGCGAGGCCTCAGATGGAACGAACAGGAGTCGTGGAAGATGCGCCGGTCCAGTCGCAGGCGGAGGGGAGTACGAGGGTTGACTGGTTCGGGTGCGGGTGTGTGTTGGGGCTGACGTCGCCGGAGAATAACAGGACGTGAGGGGAATAGAGGGAGGGACTGGCCAAGGTTGGAGGGTACGGTAGGGCGGCAGAGGCGCAGCCAGCCATGGGAGGCGGGAGCAGGCGGAGCTGACGGGTTGGTTCGGTTTGGGCGGCTGGAGGAAGAAGACCAGAGATAGAAGATACACGACAGATGTTGGATGGCAATCCAACGGCTGGTAGGCAGAATCGTTTGTTGACTAGCTAGTAAGTCGACACCACCTTGGATAGGCTATTTCCTTGTGGGTCCCAAATGTCAGAATCCAAATTGGTCATGGCCATGCAACCTTTCCTATGAAATTTACAACCCATTTGGTGTGCTAGTTCGAAATAAGTTTGTGGGTGCTGGTGGGGGCTAATCAATTGGCTTCTGTAATGCACAGTGAGCTCAAGCAGCTGGCGAGAGTGATGTTATTTCCCTTGGTTGGGATTTGTTACAATATTTCACTCTAAATTAAACAAATGGCAAGCCATTTGCCTTGTTTCAAAGAAAATATGATAGTCACAGCCGAGTTGAAAAGGGCAAGAACATCTAACTCCAGCTTACAAACTGTACAAAGGCACGAGGGTTAATTGTTCATCAGGTTTAGACAAAACCCAGGTTGAAAAGGGCAACAACATCTAACTCCAGCACTATTTTCGGCAGTCACAGTCAAATGGATCGGTCAGGTCCATAGAATGAACATCCTGGGTCGTAAAATTTACTGGATTATGACCACAATATGTTGTAAATAGAATCCCGGCACGTTCAGAAGCTCTTTTGCCCACCTGAAACTCCTTTTTTTGCTCTTCGACATACCCATCCGTCAAAACCATGCTGCTGATAAACTTAAGCCTGATGGACAATAGTAACTTCGCATTCAGCAGGAAGAATGTGACAAATCTAGTGTTTGCATGGTTGGCTACATATCGTTCTAGAGTTATTGTCTTCAATCGAATGTCATGAGAAGTGAGAAAATCCCGATGCTTACGAATCCAACGATTGGTTATAACTTTCTTACCCCGTCCTGTTGCCTAAATAGGCATGAAGATTGAAAACAGTTAAGGTCTAAAAAAGAGTGTGGAAAGAGCAACAGCTGAACGGTTAATTCTAGTACACTATATGCGGGCTTCCAATGTGCGTGACATGGAAAGCATTGCAGCAAGCCAATAATCTTGTTCAGATCAAAACTATTCATTTGGATATATAAGATCTTGACAGAATCCAGCACCATTGATAGGCTATCCGTGGAGAAACTCTTCATTGAGCATAGAACATAATATTCGTACAAAATGTGTACTCCGAGATGATATATAACTTATGCACAGAAATTTAAAATGCAGCTTATGGTTACAAGTGTAGATGATAATATAAAGTACCTGAAGAACTGTGGATCCAAACACCATCTTGAAATGAGCACAGAGATCATGTATTACACCCAAGGTCTCCAGTTTAGGCGCAGAGAGGACGGTTATTTGCGACGGTGAATAACTAGAATCAAAGATCAACCTTTGAAGTGAAGGGGCATCTTGGATGATGAGCTGCCTTCCGTCAAAAGAAATTCCAATTATTACAAGGTTAGGCTATTTTATTTGGAGACACCCGATTCTAACTATGAAAACAAGCACCAAGCACTCTAGAGCATGGCAACTGGAGTGGATGATGTTGTGCAATGAGGCCTCCGATATACGAACCCGCACAAGTGTAAGTTTCTTGAGAAATGGGAGTTGAAGGTTTAGTACCAGATTGTCTGGTAGGTAGCACAGCGCAAAGGTGGCGGTGTGGAGAGAGGAGGAAAGCCGTGAGATGGACATCGGTGTTGAGGGCACAAGTAGATGGCGTTCGGTACCTGGCAGGTAATTTCCAGGGGAATAGTAGAACTCAAGAGGCTGTAGTTCTATGAATTCAGGGGATTTCAGCCAGGTGTCCACCATGCAGGGCATGGTATGCTTGCTCAGGTAGCATGACGGGATGCAGAGGCATTGAGTGGAGCCCTGGTGGAGGAGATGATGGCTCTGGGGATTTCAAAATCATTGAAGAGAGATAGCTGACGATAGTCGCGATTAAGGGGCATGGCGCGCCATAGAGGGCGCCACCGAATTGAGAGAACTTGGGTGTGGCAGCAATCCTTGCTGGGAGAAGCGAGATGATCTCCCCAAGGACGGCGTGTGGGAGATCGCTGATGCGGTCCACCCGAGATTCTACTGGTTCCTGGGATCCGGTGGGGGCGGGGTCGCCGCTTCTCCCCGCGCTGCTGGCTGCGGGATCTACAATAGGCGTCGCCACTGGCGGGAGCCTCATTTTCTTGGCGATGGGGTCAGCCGACTCCATTTTCCTCGAGGGCGTTGTGTGGCACTCACGGATTTGAGCAGAGTAACGAATGACGAGCCTAGTTGTAGTGCGAGTGAAGAAGAAGGGGAGCTGGGGTATTTTCTGTAGTAGTGAGGAAGAAGGGGAGCTGCGGTTTTCTGTAGGAGTGAGGTGAGGAATTTGGGGGTACGAGTGGAGCGAGCTGACGTGAGGTGGGTGGGAGTGAGGAGGAAAAGAGCATCCAGGTTTTTTGGGGGGCGGTGTGCTGGGTGTGAGTAGCGCCTCTCATTAAGAAAATATATGGGCTTTTGAATTGATTTTATTATTTACTAGGGTGGATGGGCTGTTTTGTCTTGGGCCCAGAGAAACAATTACTACTAGTATAGTGGAGACACTCTACAGCTACCAAAAAAACAATTACTACTAGTACAGTGGATACACTACCACTTCTGGCTCCTCCTAGGTCATCGAAACGTCTTCCTCTACTGAATGCCGTTTTACTTTTGTTCACCGACATGCGGGCCATGCCGCGCGCGGGCCCAAATGCCATCCACCAAATTAGACGGCAGTATGCAGGCGGAGAGTCACCCCGGTCATAGCGCGGCAGTAACGAGCCATCGTATCACAAAACCCCACCTCCCCGCAGTCTAAGTTTGACGGATGAACCAACCATCATTTCACTCTTCGCTGAATCCCCTTCTCCCTCACTGTCTTCAAGAAAGCCAACAGTCGCATCTGCCACTGTTCTTCTCTCCCAACGAAGGGAAGGTAAGCGGATCCATGATATTGGTATATTTTCGTTCAGAGAAAAAAAGAACTTTTGCAAAGCAGTAACCGATCCTCACTCTTTTTTGTTTCATTTTCATTGCGATTGTGTTTTCCTTTCAGTGGTCTCCTGGTATTCGTCAGTTTCATGATGGACCAAGGAGAACCAGGCAAAGATCTGCCGATATTGGAGCAGACGCGGGAGGCTGATCCCCATGAAACAGAGAGCTCCAAGAAGATGGAGGCGGCCATCGAGCCGACCCCAGATACGCTCACGGCCACTACTGAGATGGTCAATGCCCCGTTTGAGGATACAGCCCCCGTGGCACTGCAGGAGCAGTTTTCCCCCTTCGAGGATGTGCCCCCCCCCCCCCCCGCGCTGAGCTTCCCAAGGTGATTTTCTTATTTGCCGATCTCGATTGTGGTTTTTCATCTAAGTATGTGGTGATGAATAATGCAAAATTTTATTAGCTTCGATGCCATGCTATACATAGTGGTTTAAATAACTTATGTTTCTTATACTAGAAAGTAATTCAGAATTTGTTTCTATTTCAATTAGAGCCCTGATGCAGACAAGGATTGTGTGGTTGTACATGTCACTCGCTATGAGGCAGATGACCTGAATATACGCACTGGGAAAACAGAGTTCTTAGGCTGTTGGATCCTGGAAGCCATTTGCGCTTATACCGATGTCGAGTTGTATTCCAGCCTCACTGTTGTTAGGCGTGCTGTCCAGGGTGTACTGAAGCACAAGAAGTTCAAAGCTGCTCCTTCGTTTGTGAGGCATACTGTTCTTGTCAAGCTTACGCTGGAAGATGACGTGGCATGCCTCCACAAACAAATTTATGAGTGGCAAGGCCACAAGGTTATCTTCATGAAGGTTCACAAGATTGAGCTACTGCCGGTCGTCCTCGATGATGTTCATGGAAAGGTCCGTCTTGTGTCCAGCCCAAATTAGATCGAGGCATGAAATAGTTGCCCCAGCTAGTGTTTAATACTAGTTTGGATTGTTTCTACTTATCCGAACCTTGCCTATTATCGAGCCCTCTGGGGCTAGTACTCTGGTTGAATCCGTCTATGGGAACTGCTGCTACTTTTGTGTGCCCGTGAATCATGTGAGAACCATCGTAATTGTTGCCGAAACAGATGTGTCCTCACTAGTTTTTTCAAGAATATGTCATGGTAAGACATAAGTTGTCACGGTTTATCATATGAGCAGTGTGTATTTGATGAAATAGAGTACTCGTTCGAGAAATGTGCACCGATGTATACATAAGTACTTGTAAACACTGTTGGTGCTACCCCACTTGTAAGAGTTGTGCAAAACACGGCACATTGGCTTAGATCGCTTCAACACTAGGCTATCGACCAACTAACAATCAATAATCTGCTGTCTGACATATAAGCAACTACGTATCTTGTTACCGTGGTTCATGCAGTTAACTGAGGCCACAATGTGAATTCCAAACGTTCGCACGCTACTCCAGCGTTCATGTGGAACACTCACATTAAACTCGGCTTCAGAAAAAAATTTGAAAAGCATGAGTTAACCAATTTTATACATCTCAGTGATTCATAGAACATAACAAACATATACTAGTTCACAACAAAAGACAAAGTTGTGAGAAGGTTTACAAATCAGGAAAAATCAAGCAAGGCTTCTCTGAGCAAAGGGCCTCCCTAGGCAAGCTTAAATTTCCGGGAGTTCACCCTGGTTTTTCCTGGAGTTCACTCTAGAATGCTGAACTGAACCATGTAGTGTACTGACCACCTGAAAGTCTTGTGCATTCCACTAAATTTAAGCACCGCTATTTGCAGAAATAAGCAAACCACAATGCCTCTTGTCCGCGCACCTGTCCCAAAAACCTTCGTGCAACCGTGCCAGCTAGTTCTCGGTCCATGGATGAACTGGAACAAAGTGCATTCCGGACTAGGATGCAGTTGTTTTCGCTTGTCCCTGCACTGCAATCAGGAAGTAAAATGTACAAATCAGCTTCTTTTAGATTGCGTTGGTCATTCTACCTAGTTAGAACCAATGTAGGAATACCTGGAACACTGGTGGTTAGAGGACGACAGCTAGGAATAGCCATCTCATTTTGTGCAGTTGTACTAAAACTTGAGGTGTGTACTTTTGATTGCGCAGGTAGAAACGATATGGAGACAGACATCCCTGTTTGCGGAAACACAAAATACGGTTGTTTAAACAGTGACAGATATTTGAAGTGGCGTATGATTAACAGCAGCATCTATTGTGTTATAATTGGCACTAGATTGACAGTATGAAAGTGCCCTTAAGTAAGTAGCATCACATCACATCAACACTGCCACTAAATTAACATGCAGAACAATAGCATTAGTATTACTGTCATGAGAGTAGCACATGGTCAGTAAATGTGCAATAAAATTTTTGCAGTTCCACTGGGATGAAGCAATCTTAGCGGTGTGAGATTTAAGTGTAACTGCAACAACACAATCCATGGGAAATAAAGCAAGACAGAAGCACTTCATAAAATGGTGGTGGCATTGCTTCAATTTATCGACGGCACTAGACCATTACTTATAGTGACATTAGGTGGCATTGCTTAATGCTTCATGTGATTTTACATTAATGGTAGTGATATGGGTGTAGGGACAGCAAGGGCATAAAGTGGTGAGGCAGATGTGGTTGCCGAGAGCGGCAAACACTCAGGCAGCATGTCTGCATTTGTCCCATTTTTTATCTCCTGGATGACATTGTCCTATGTGAGCACAGGAAATCTAGACCTGCTCATTCTCATTTGCGTTGTCCCCCAACACCCCTCACTTTCTTTCCTTTTTCAACCAAGAGACAGGTCCACTTCCCCCACCCTTCGCCATCCACCATGCTTTCTTCGCCTTTTCAACCAATAGACCGGTTGGGTAGCCAGTATCTACTACTTTACCCCGTTTCCTCTTAGAACCAAGTCCTATATTCATGCTACAGCTTTCCCACTTTCTTCCCTGTTTGAACCAACTCTTAGATTTGACTGTATGAACTACCTTTACCTCTAATAATAGTAAAAGTCTAGGTGGCTTTGGAACAGCCGACGGAAGTAGAAAAAGATCCACACACTGCCACGTGGGGAGCTGGGGAAGTAGAGCAAGGCAGGTTTCAAAGGAATATATACCTGAGGGTCGTCGGCATGTGGCAAAGACAGCGTCGGGAGGCCGCATCTTGGCCACAATACCGCAGGGAGGAAGAAGGGGTCGGAGGCCGTCCTGAGCCGGTGCTCTCTCGGAGAAAATGGCACGGCCGCCGATTGGGACGCGCGGGCAGCCGTTGTTCTCCTCCCTCGCCGCCGACGATAGCGTGAACGATGCACCTACACCCCTGCCCCGGTCGAGGTGGTCCGGCCGGATTTGTGACCAGCCGTGAGCAGAGAGAGAGTGTGGCCACCTAAGTCTTGCTTAGATATAGAGAGCATGAGAGAGTGAAAGAGAGGAACCCTAGTAAAGCAAGCGCTAAGGCTCCTGCTTATATATATAGTGGAGTGATTTTGTTGTACCAGCTTCAAAAAAGTGCGCTCCTACGTGTACCCGTGAGTGGGTGTGAGAGAACTAGTGCGTGCATGCACCGCTTCTTTTGGTGAGAGTACAATATACTATGCCCAAAGAACATTCGCCACAAGAGTAATAGTATAAGTGTGTGACGTGTGAGCTAAAATAAAAGGTGCGCGACGTCTTTTGTTTTTTAGAAGTTCTGAGGGTAGGGTGTGAAGAGCACATATGTGTGTGACGTCTACCTGCAGATAGACGGTGGGTGCGAGAGGACTCGGGAGAGTCGTGACTCGTGAGGGTGCATGTGTGTGTGAGAGAGAGGGGGCACGTATCAATGCAATGCATGTGTCCATAAATCATTATCCGACAAACATTCGCCACAAGCCGTTTCCTGACGAACGCCGTAAGAACCGTTAGATCGGCATCCGACAGTGTCAGTTTTGCCATGTCATTTAACAGAGCAGCCACTCCTCCTACACACAAATCTTCCACGCGAGTGTTAGCAATTGCGTATGCTCCTCCCTCCGTTCCAAAATGCAATGGACATAGCTTTATTGAAAATTCGAACCTCGCAAACTTTTACCGAGTTTTCGTGTACCAAAATGCACATATAGAATACCCAGTATATACCATTTCATTCATCTTTGATAGGTAACTATAAAGATGGGGGAGGAGTCTACAAAGAAAGACCGTCGTATCACCTGCAGCAATTTCAACCATCCTTTGGTGTGGAGGAATATCATAGGAACTCTATATGATATGATTTTTATAGGATTTTTTTCCTTTAGAGCCAATTGGTTCATAGGAATAGTTTCATATACTCCACATTTCAAAGGAAATAAACATGATATCATTTTTATAGCTTTAGAGCTACTTGGTTCATATGAATGGATTGCTATACTCCCATAATTTCAAAGGAAAATAAACATTAGCGTATATTCAATAGAAAAGTTCCTATGATGTGAACCAAATGACATCTCTTTTCTAATCCCTCCCATAGGAATTGAGATACATGTCATCTCTAGATTCAATAGAAAAGTTCCTATGATGTGAACCAAATGACATCTCTTTTCCGATCCCTACTCATGGGAATTGAGATACATGTCATCTCTTTCCCTACAACTTCCATGTATACATCTTCTATTCCTAAATAGCCAGTACAACCCACTAGTAGATTTTTTCCTAGACATGCAACTATGGCACAATAACATGTCATGCATGCAAGTCATAAATCACATTGTTTTTTCTACTCTATGCATGCAAGCACCACATCATCAATTCGTGCATGTTACTCATAAGTTATTTCTTGCATTAAATTTTGCATTGACAATGTATGTGCTGGTCACGTGCACACATATGTAGTTCACATTCACATTTTTGTTAGACATGCCATTCTTTTAACTGCAGTTCATTTTTTCTCTTTGTACTCCCTCCGTCTAGGTGTGTAAGGGCATCTCCAATGGTTGCAAAATATTTGTTGGTAAACTTTGCCACATAGGATTTTTGATGATGTGTCATACAGTAAATGAGGGAAGAGAGAAAGGTTGTATGTACATGAACCAACACCCCTTGCACAAGCTCCAATGTAGAATGAGAGAGCACCTTATTTATTATCTCACATATTATTGGGCAAACTAGATACAACCCATTGGAGTTGTTGTATGTTAAGGTGTTGGTTGATGACATGGCATATTTTACCAACAAGCTAACATACAAATTGTTGGAGACGCCCTAAGTCATCTTCCGAAAACCAAATAATCCCAAAACACTTTGGCACGGTACATTAACTCCCTCCTCGTTTCTTGTTTCATGACATATCAACAAATAAGAGATGTGGGCCGTGCATGCTTTCCCAAAACACAAGCACTTCTCCTTTGTTCTACAATCTTCCATATCATAATTTCCCAAACTTTTCTTCGAAATGAATTGCCATTATTTGTTTTTTTACTTTATGCTTTACAATGCACAATCCCATGAATCTTAACCTTTTTATAAACCTAATTGATTTTGAATGAGATTAACTATAAGAACTAAACGAACATCTACATCATGCATATATGACTGAAAGCTTTACATGCTATAGTGTGTATTCATTCATAATTTGGTTTCCAAATCTCATGCGTTCAATGCATGTGTACCTTACTAGTTTTGAGTAGAGTAGCAAATTTCACGCGGCCGCGGGTATATCAAAATGCAGGGCCATGCATCATTGCCTTTCGGTCGAGCCTACATCCACAACTTTTTGTACATATATCTCCACTGGTCCCCGAAACCAAAATGCTGCCTCGTTCCCGTAAAACCAAGCGGCCCACACATATTAAGGAGTCGACTCGAACTCAATCCCTCTCCCGTTTACTACGACATGTCCCCACACGCCGTAGTACTCATACAAACCTTACCGCCGCACGCATCATCGGTTTTCTTCAAGAGGACGAGGGAGAAGCGGATTTGTAGTGGAGGCGCTTTAAAAAAATGGATTTGTAGTTGAGGCCCCTACCCTAGGGTGCCCTAGGTAGCTGCCGCACGCATCATTGGTTTTCTCTTTTCTTTATGATCTTGCGTCCTAGAGTGAAATGATGGTTACTTCCTCCGTCCAGCTTAATGCGGGAAAGGTGGGGCTTTGTGATTTGACCCCTCATCGCTCATTTAATACTATTGCGGCGCTACGATCGGGGTGCCTCCAAGTCCAACCGCTGCTCTGAACTGTAATTTGGTGCATCGCACATGGAACAAGATGGTGGATGAGCCACATGTCGGCCAAAGGGGTCCTGTTAAGTATGTCACCATTTCGTGTGCGGACTAACCCTGCTTGAGTTGCTACGCCAACATGACAGGAGCAGCCTACCACTTGGTTTTGCTCCTTGGTGAATCCTGACTATATTGATGTAAAAAGATACGTACTGTACTACCCTCTCCGTCTGGGTTTATAGGGCGCGCACGTAGTTCTCGGTCATCCATTTTACTAACTAAATATGAGTTACTATGTCACAAAAATTATATCATTCGATTCTTAAGCGGATGTAGTTTCTAAACATATATTGTTCATCACATATATAGCCAGTTAAATTCTCAACCTAGAACGACGTGCATGCCCTGTAAACCGATACGGAGGAAGTAGTAAAAATGAGGTGATTTTACCAAGCGATGGGCGGGGGAGCATGGCCTGTCATGCGGTCCCACATGTCATGATGTACTAAGGCGATGCGCGTGTCCCTTGTGAGGTAGAACAATGGCAGAAGCAATACTACATGGTTTTGTTGAAGGAGATGATGGCGAAGCGAGGTGTGAAATAATTGTTGCTTCGTACGTCTGGGAAGGTGCGGCATTGTGATTTGATGTCTCATTGCTCATTACTACTACTGGGGCGGTACGACTGGGGTGCGTCCCCCTGCTGTTCTTCACTATTATTTGGTGCATGACACATCAACCCGGTTGCTATATGTCCCACATGTCGGCGAGAGGAAGTACAGAATTCATGAAAGCGAGCATCGATGGAGGAGTACAAGACACGGCTTGGTTTTTGCTGCTTCGCGTGATCCATCGATACAAACTCGGACCAAAAAAGGCGAGGGCGGGTCTCCCGCGCGGCAGGCACGGGAGTTTGGCATAGTCTGTTCGAGGCAACGAGGCAGGAAGGGAAACAAGCAAATTAAGGTTGAGCAACTTAGTTTTGGGAAAATCTTATTTTACGAAGTACGTACCCACTATGGAGGTAGTATACTACTTACTAGTCCCTCCTTTCCGATTTATAGGGCTCGTCTAATTTTTTTTCTGTTTTATAAGTCTCAATTCTACTAGTAGTAGTAGTACCATCACATGTTCGATTTCGAGGTGCGTTAAATCACCCGATGCAAGCATTGTCAAGAGAAAACTCACCAATGCATGTAGAAGTTCATGGAAATTTAGTGGTCATGCATGCATTCGTTATACTTAATGTCTCGGTAAACATAACTTCTTGAGAAAAATGAGCGTACATTACTTGTGCAAACTACGAAATTAATTCCACCACTCACCGTCTGCCTTGGTTGGAGAGATTTTGAAATTGAGCCATAAACTGGAAAGGAGGGAGTAGTAACATAGCCTAGGGTAGCTTGCTGCACCACGGACTCCAAGGAAATTGCTGTAGTAGTACTACTCCTATATACTACTCCAAGGAAATTGAGCCATAAACTGGAAAGGAGGGAGTACTACTAAAAGACATATATTCCAAACGGAGGGAGTAGTAAAATTTTCTCCTCGTCCTGCGAGCCACCACGCGCGTGGGCGAGGGAGCGGGCGTAAGGCGTAGTACTACTACCTCCGTCCTGGTTTATAGGTCACCTTTGTAGTTCGTGCCAAATTTTGATCAAATATTTAGCTAACAAAATGTTAATGCATGTCAACAAAAATTATATTGTTGGATTCGTATTTCAAGATAGTTTTCAATGATATAATTTTTGGTAACATGCACGAATGTTTTGTTAGTTCAATCTATAGTTAAAATTTGACACAATATACAATGGGGACCAATAAACCAGGACGGAGGTAGTTTCTAGTAACAAAGCTTCACCTCGTCATGCGAGCCACCGTGCCCTTGGGCGGGGGAGACGGCGTAGTAAGCAAGCTTCTCCTTGTTCTGTGAGTTGACGGGACACATCAAAAGTAATACGTACAGAGCATCTCGAGTGTATAGAACCTTGCCTCTAAGGTAGGCCCCACATGACGCGTCAAGTCGCAATTTGTTTGTTCACTCGTGGTAGACGATCCTCCATCAAGTGGACAACCAGTACACGTGTCAAATTACCACGTGGGCTGCCTTTTCGTACAGAAATGAGCTCCGCCGTGTACCCGTGCGGGTGTGGTTGGGAAAGAGACGGGAGTACGTGCGCCGTGCGTGCACCTCTTCTCTTCGTGCATGTCCCCCACCTACGTGGGTGTGTGTGAGAGAGATACAAACCTAGACATAATGTGTCGTCCATCCCCATGCCTCCGCCCAGTCCAACCACAAGTCACCACCACGCATCACTCCTCCTCACCTTATCTCTCATCTTTCTCGAGATATCATTTTTTTGGTGAAACTCTCGAGATACCATTTTTCCGATAAAATTCTCGAGATATCATTAGTTTTTACACATGGGATTACTCTTGCATGGGTCAATCACAACAGGTGTTTTGTAAAAATGCATCTTGATGTTCCGTGCAATGCACGGGCATCTTGCTAGTCCATGGAAACAACACATGGCAAAATTTCACGGCGAACAAGGGATTTAAATCTGCTGGGAGGGGCTGTTTGGATTTAGCCCGGGGTAGCCAAAATATTGGCGACCCTTTTGTCCACCGGTGCCTTTGCCACCGATGAACGAGGAATGGCTCGGGTGCTCATGCATCCTCGAACGCGCACGTTGGAGACGAGCTCCCACGAGCTGTGCTTTTTTTGTCCCACCACGCCGCCCGAGCCGGCCGCAGATCGACAGGTGACCCGCATATTATGCCATCCAGCCGTAGCCGCACACATTCTGACAGCAACTCAACCAACCGGATGAAATTCATGCAAACAAGGCGATATTTCTCATAAACAATGACGGAATTCATATAAAATACCAGATTTTCATACAAACATGCCGGATTTCATTACATTCAAATCAACTAAGCGGTGCTAGTTCTGGATAGCACATGTATATAATACCTGGCCTAAATGGTCGCCCGCCGATCCATTTGTGTTCCTCATGTCCGGCAGCACGATCAACGGACTGCCGGGAGCCCCGGAGGTATATGCTTCAGCGCAAAGGATGGCTCGCTTCCCCGCTGCCCAACTGATATGGTTGGCTGATGCCTAAGATGATGGTGGAAGGGGGCTTCTCCGCTTCCGTGGAGCCCATGCCGGGTCAACGAAGGTCCTCGCAACAAAAGGATCCAGCAAGACAACTGCTGTGTACGCCGGCGTCACCTCCGCGGTGGCCTTCATGGGACCCAAGCGGCGGCGGCCTCCCGTGTTCTACTTCCCCTCGATGATGGCGGCAGACGCGGAGGCGCTAGCCACCGACTTGCCACTCTCCGCGCACCCGGCTTCTGTCTCTTCTTGCATGGCGCGGCCACCGGCATGGGAATCTCAGCCACAGTAACGAGAGACGCGGTCGCAGACACAGGAGGCGCGGTACGAGGCAGCAGCGTGGACGGCAGCGACGACGCCCGTGCGCCGCTCCTCGTCGAGCTGGCCTGGAGCGGCAAGTTGCTGAACCGCGTGCCGGCTTGGGGCGGCAACTGGCTCCGTCGGGCGAGGGGAGGGAGGTGGATCAGCGAGATGCATAGCTCCTATCTGGCGGGCTCGGCGCACCACCCAGCGGGCTTGGATGCGGGATAACTACTCTTCGTAATACATTGTAAGAGTGGACAAAATGGTTAAGGAGGAGATAGGGGAGCAGCGGAGGGGTGCGATTCTTGGCCGGCGTTTTGCCTCGTATAAATAGGAGATTAAATAGATGGCGGACGGGAGGAGCTCGGCCGACATTCCGTTTAATGCCGGCCCGGTCATGAACGGACGTGTGTCGAGAGTGGGTTTCTCGGCTTCCACACGGGTTTCATGGAGGCGTTTGAATGCGGCAAGGAGGCGTGTTCAGCCGGGCGTGCATCGAGTGGCGCCCTCGACTCTGACGTACGACACCGCACGGTTCTTCCACTGACGTGTGGGCTCTTTGGGTACATGGCCTGCATGTCAGTGACCCAACGCAGGCAGCGCACGGCAGATGAAATTTTGGTGGGCCAGGGCGGTCAGAAGAGGGCATTTCATAAACCGATGATTGTTCATTGAGTGTGACGTCATCTATTTCATCTAGATAAGCCTACTATATAATGTAAGAGAATTTTAAAATTTTCATATATACGTTGATAGCCCATTCGATACATTGTGATTCATAAAGACCACTGCAAACATCAATGTTCTGCTTATCACAGATAAGATTGATTAAAGCTTGCAAAAAAAAGATAAGATTGATTAATACCCGTAACAATCCATGTCCTTAACAAAGGGTGCATGCACGTATAGGTTGAGCGTGTGTCTTGCGTCGTGTGCGGTGTGCATGCAGGCGTGCGAGTGTTGCGTGCGTGCATGTGTACGTTTCGGTGTTGCATGCATATGTGCGTACGTGCGTGTGTTCGTGAGTGCATGTGTACGTGTCAGTGTTGCACGCCTGCATGCGTGCGTGTGTTCGTGCAAGTGTTGTGTGCGTGCATGTGTACGTGCGGGGTGAGGCTACACGTCAGTCAACTGACTTTTTCATCTCTGGTCAGTAGATTTTCCAGCCGTTGGATACGAAATCAAGGGCCTGCAGTTTATCTTAAACCTCCACCCCCTGAGCTGCCAGCCACCGCCGGCCGCCGCTGCCCGCGGCCGGCCCGCGCGGCCACACCGCCCCGCCCGCCCCGAAACCACTCCCCACCGCCAGTACGCCGCCACCCCGGCCATCCCTCTAGGCCCCCCCACGCCGAGAGTTTTCTCTGACGATCCCCACGCCACCGCCCAATCACCGTGCCCCCCATCGCCGGTGACTGCCAACCAGAGGTATCACGACTTCAAATCCCCACCGACCACTAATTTATTACCAATTCTGTCCTTCATATACGCGCTGACGGGTGGGCCCTAGGGTAATGTGCGCTGTTGAATGTGGACCGTTTCACTGGTCAATTGATCGTGTCATCAACAAATTACAGAGCTGTATGGTGAGCCAGTGACCGTATGATCACCCTAAAATGTATTTTATTAACACAGTACAGACTCAAACTACCATTTCTTTCTTTCATATACGCGCTGACAAGTGGGCCCCATGGTTACGCGCCCCGATGGTGCAACACTAGTTGTGCCACGTGGAACGTTGACTGGTCAATTGATTGTGTCATCAACAAAATACGGAGTTGTACGGATGAGCCAGTGACCGTATAATCACGACATGTATTTTTAACATGGTACAGACGCAAGCGCTCATATATGCGCGCAAGCACTCACCGCTATAAGCGCACACACGTAGACCCTACCCGTATGAGCACCTTCGAGAGAGTGAGCCAGCATATGATCTTGAGATTTTACGAAGTCACCATAGGTGCCTCGTAGTCGAGTGGAACGTCTCCCCCCATTGAACGCACATCGCCGGAAAAATACTGAAATTAACCCAGGATAAATGCGACTATGCGAGCACCAGGACTTTATCCCTGGTGGGCTCGAGAAACCACTGTCCTCCTAACCATCCAACCACAGGTTGGTTAGCACCACAAAATGTATGTGCTGACCGTGATGAGCTTATTCTGAAGTCCAGTGACCATATCATGCTTTCGCTTCAAATACAATGATCGTAAGTGTCGTCAACAAAATACGGAGCACGCATCAAATACAATGTCCGTCAGTGTCATCAACAAAATACGGAGACGTATCGTGAGCTAGATACCGTATGATCACCTCGAGAATATATGCGGTGACCGTAATGAGCATATTCTAAAGTCCACCAACCGTATAATGCTTTCGGTTGAAATACAGTGACCGTCATGCGTGAATGTGTCATGGGCATGCATACTTTTAGAGGGCCGAGAGATAGTTTGTGTGCGTACATGAATGTGGTGTAGAAAGAGGGGGTGTCCGATGGAGACAAGGAGAGATATACCCTTCGTTTCACTTTCCCGTGACTAATATTTTAGGAGAAAATATAAACATTCAAAATGCAGAACAAATATTTTTGGATGCACCATGCAACTTTTCATGTATAACATTGTACTATTGTATATGCTTATTTTCTTAGTGGCCGGTTGCGTGTGTGGTGTGGTGGGCACATCATTTCTAGTTGGGGTGGGCACATCATTTCTAGTTGTGGTGGGTCAACATGAGGACTCATAGGTCGGTTCCATCCTGCGCCACATAGGTTGGACCGAGACGCATTATACGAAGACCCATGTGGAGGACTCGGCGTACAAAACGAAGCTACCAGAGTCGTGGAGGACTCTATCCCCACTGGTGATAAGCCGACCATATATGATTTGTAACCCTAGGCCCCGAGTATGTTATAGAAGCCTGGGGGCTAGTTCGTCGATAGTATACACACATACACAATGTCTGGTATTCACGTGTACTTTGTACACACCCCTATCACTAATATACAGTACCAGGAGTAGGCTTTTTCCTCAACTGCAAGGGTCCGAACTTGGGTAAAACTTTGCCTCGTATTACCGTCCAGCCTAACAGTCAGGGATATCCTACCGAATGATCTGATGGAATTATATCTGCCTACTACTAAGAGAGAGGTGTGTCTGTGGTGGGGGGGGGGCAATGTGTGCGAGAGAGGCTTAAAGATAATGCGCGTGCGGGAGACACGTAGGCACATATATGTGCGTATAGAGGGCTAGTATAGACCGTGCGTGTGTATATATGCATGTGAGAGAAATAGTGTTTTCCAACTGAGGTTAGTGAAAAGAGTGGTACATTGTAGTCATAGAGAGAGAGAGAGATACAGAGGGAGTGTGTGTGTGTGAGACACCCCGACTCCCAGGGAGAGATTGTGAGCATGTGTGAAAGAGAAATGCCGATGTATATAAAGTGTGTGCACTTATGCGTTAGATAGAGAAATATATAGCACGTTTGTGAGAACGGGCCGAGGCATATTGCATCTACGTGTAAAAGTCGGTTCTACGCATTAAATTAAAAGATAAATGGCATTATTATATTTGGATGAGATCATGAATTTTGCAATTTGCATATGAACAGAAATCGGTCTATCAGACACCCATACTCTATTGAATTCTAACATGTGCATGTGTTTATTTCATATTATCGATCCATAGAGTGAGCGATTTCAAATACAGGCAATGCATTTCTTTTGCAATTCATATATAAACATTAATTAGTGCACTCCATGTTGTTAGTGTGAAGCACTTTATACATTTGTCACTTACATGGATACATTCCAAATTGCTAGCTACGAAATAGAATACATGTTGAATTCAACATAAAGGGGGTTTCAAAGATTCGAATTCATAGGAAGTGCATTCATCTATTTGAACCCGAGATAATGGCATTTGTAAATCAGATCTAAAAGGGGGCATCAATCTTTGTTGTGCGTTTGAACATGCTATATATTCATACGCATGTCTAACTATTTTTTTGCAACCAAGGAGATTATATCTGGAACGATGCATGAACTGAGGTAAGTTGCATATTTTTTAATATATACCCATGTACAATGTATATTCAAATGTACCCCCTTCATTCCAAAATAATCATAGTTTTAAGATTTTCAAGAGTAAAGATTTGTGAAGTTTCACAAATCCTGAAAGTTCAATTCAAGAGAACCGAAAACGTTAATGCTTCTGCTCCCAAATATTGAACGAAGCGCCAAATAAGCCTCTGGTCACCCGAAACCGCGCGAGACTAATGTTTGGTGGTAGGAAATTACTGTCCTGACTCTGGCACGTGTAGCCTGTCGGCCCGATGTCCAAAGGTCTAAACCGGGGTAGGTTTGTAACTTCACCAAGACACCAATCTCAACCACCTCCGAGAAGCATTCATACACCGTGGGCACCTAAACACCCATGTGCTCGACCGAAATCTATCCCGCCCACCATTTGGGACACTTGAGATTACTGTCCTACCCCCAACCCGCAATATGTCCGAAATTTTAGGTGGGGGCAAAGTTTGTAACTTTCCCCAAATTTCAAACAAGCGCGTCCCAAACCGAAACAATGTTCACCCTTAGTACCCCCTCCCTCTGTTTCCCCATTCATACTCCGTGGGCGCCAAAACGCCCTCTCCACCAACCGCGAAACCCCATCCTCCTCCATCCTCCACCCCATCGCGCCCAATCCACCACCGCCCTCCTCCATCACACCGGAGCCGGTACCCCGACGTCGTTGTCCAACGCAACTACAATCGCAACGCCCTCAAGGACTTAGCAGCTGATGCCGAGGCGGAGCTGCCTCCACGACGCCGACGCCGATGTGCGCAGTACCAGAACCACTTCGACCATGTCGTCCCACGCCTCACCGCTGCTGCTCCACTGTTGCAACCGTCCACCGCACCGAAGCTGTTCCCTCTACGCCGTCGTTCGCCGCCTCGGATCTGGTTCCCCGCCGCCGACAGACGGCCACCGCACCACCACTACTAGGGAAAAGCCTATACACAGAACTTTAGCAGTAGCGCATGTTAAAAAAGGGCGCTACTGCTAGACAGCAGTAGCGCGCGTGAAATAACCGCGATGCAGATACACATATAGCAGTAGCGCGTCCCTTTGTAAAAGCGCTACTGCAAAAATTCCCACCACTAAGCCGATCAGCTACACATAGTAGTAGCGCTCTTTTAGAAACAGCGCTGCCGCTAATTTTGTTGTAGCAGCGCGTTTATGTGTAAGGCGCTACTGCTAACGAAAATAAAATGAAATGAAAAACAAGTAGAAAAGTAAATGAAAATGAAAGAAATAGAAAAAGGAGAAAGGAAAAAAATAAAATGTAAAGAAAAATAAATGAAAAAAGGGGGAAAAAGGAGAAAGAAATAGCAGTAGCGCGTTTCAGGAAATGCGCTGTAGCTAACTTAGCTATAACGCGTTTTTAGGAATGCGCTACCGTTACGTTTTACTTAAACAGCGGTTTCCCTCCCCCCGGCCACCACTTCTCCCCCAAATCCCTCGCCCTCGCCGCGCCGTCTCCCCAATTCACCGCCGCCCCACTTCGCCACCGTCTCCTGCCGGCGTGGACAAGCGCAACCTCACCGTCTCCCCCCGAGGCCGCCGTCATCCTCACCGCCGCCGCCCGAGGCCGCCCTCAGCCTCACCGCCGCCGCCGGAGGCCGCCCTCGACCTCACCGTCGCCGCCCTCGACCTCACCGCTGCCCGAGCCCGCCCAGGACCGCCGCTGCCCGTGCCCGAGCCCGTCCTCTCCGCTCCTGCCTCCGTCGCCGAGCACCTCCCCTCCACCGTCTCTCCCCTCTCTGTAAGTCCCCACCCCTCCCCCCACTCCTCTCTCTCTGCATTTTAGAGCAAAAATTAGTTTATAGCAAAAAAATTAGTTTAGAGCAAAAGATGTTAAGTAGTAGATGTTAGAGCAAAAATTAGTTTAGACCAAAAAATTTGGTTTACAGCAAAAGTTAGTTAGGGCAGTAGGGTTTAATTAGGGTAAATGCTGCTTGTAGTATATAGTGATACTAGTAGATGTTAATTAGGTTAGGGCAGTAGAGGTACTAGTAGTTGTTAATTAGATGTTTTTTAGTTAGGGCAGTAGAGGTTTGCTAGGTTAATTAGGTTAGTAGTGCTGCTAGTAGTAGTGGTACAGTAGGTTAATTAGGTGAAGTTAAATGAATAACCTAAATGAATGAAATTAGTAGTTAACTGAATTTTTTCCTTTCATCATTATAGAGCACTAAAGTTAACTGAATTTTGTTCTATTAGTAGTTAAATGAATTTTCTTCTACACTTTGTTTTTGAATTAGCTTGTGAAATTTGGACATGTATATTTGGACATGTGGTTGCTCGTGTATATTTGGACATGTGTTGTGGTGTCGAAGATGGATATTTGAACACTGTTTCCAGGGAATGAGGCTGAGTGGCCTATGTTTTGCCGGAATGTTGATTCATTTCCGTTCCGGCAAATTTCAGGTTCTCGATTTGTCCACTTTTTTGCAAAGGTCATGCCGAAATTTTCTGTGAATTTCGGCATGACTTGTGCTACAAACTAGGACATATCGAGTGCCCGGGATTTGCCGCACCGGGAAGTGGTCAACGTTCCTGCAAAACATAGGCCTTTTTTATGTCATTATTCATTTTATTAGGTCTAGAATTAATTGACTAGATTTAATCGTAGGAAACATGGCTAGCAACGATGAAGGACAGGGTTCTGGTTAGTGCGACGATGTCTACCTGGCGGCAGACGAATTTTTGAGCCTTGCCGACGATCAATCGATGTTGTTGCTGGGTCCACCGGTCGCATCGGGGACTGAGACCGACACGCAGACCGGTGCTGAGAGTGATACCGGTGCTAAGACTGAGACCAGCGCTGAGACTCAGGCCGGCATCAAGACCGGCGCTGAGACTGAGACCAGCGCTGCCTCGGGGAGCGGAGCCGGTGTAGAACTGAAAGCAAAGAGGCAACGGCTTCCTAACAAACTCAGGACTACTAGACTGGTGGTCACGGAGGTGGACGACAAATTTTTTGAGCCAAACGCGCCCCAGGAAGCGCGCGCGTGCTACGGCAATCAAATAGGTTGCATCGTACAGACAACCGCCACCATCAACGATGAGAAACTACATAAGATAGATAATATGAGGCCCTCCCTCCTAAAGAAGCTGCACCAGATATTCTTGTTCCCGGGCCGGAATGAAAAGGATTATAAAGATCCAGATAAGGACCCGGCAATGAAGAAGATAAACAAACACGCCATGTCCAAGTTTAGCGACGCGTTGGCCGCCTGGAAAACAAGGGTGAAAGCAAGGATCATCGACAAAAAGGAACCCTACTCCGAGATTGTAAAGGATAATCCGACAATCACGACAGAGCACTTTGAAATATTCAAGGCGGCTTGCGAGGCCGAAGCTGCCAAAAAAAAGTCAAAGTACATGAAGGGGCTTCAACAGAGGAACATTGGGTGCCACCACCTCGGAAGCCGTGGTTACGGCAGGAAGAGGTCCATATGGGCCAAGGAGGACGCGGAAGCCGCGAGTCTGGGCATCCCAGACCCCTTGGCGGAGTTCACCGCCCCGCAGGAGCATGACGTCCTCAGGGCCCGGCACCGTTGGGACCCAGTGAAGAAGGTTTTCGAGACAAACTCGGTCACGATGGAGTTCATGAGACTGCTAGTAATTTTAGTTTCTGATCAATTCGACTACACGTTAGTCATATTTGTAAACGATCCTTGTGCCTTTTGCAGAGAGAGCAGCACAGGATTGCGGCCAAAAGCGACTCGCCGTCTGAGGCGTTGGCGAGGCCCAAGTGGGACACTACATTCAACCGGGCGTTGAACATATTGAAACGACTCCCGGTGGAGACTCGACCGTCGTATGGACGCGTGCACGGTGTCGGAGACGGCGCCACGTGGAAGAAGTACTACCGTGAGACCACGGAGGAGAGAAAGGAAAGACGGAGGTTAACTGAAGAAAACATCGACAAGAAGGTTGAGATTGCGGTTGAGAAGAAATCATCTCAGACAGTCGCAACAGCGGTAGCTGCCGCAAAACAGGTGGATGCAGATATGTCTACTTCCTTGGTTCCGGCCATTTTCAATTGGACCAGGCAAAATCCAGAAAAAAATGCAGCGGACTTTCCCCTTGCTAACTTCTTGGGGAGCAGCTCGACTAGCGTTGCACCAGCACCTGCAGCTGCACCTGCTCCCGCACCGGCTCCCACACCGGCTCCCGCACCGGATCCCGCACCTGCTCCGGCACCGGTCCCGCACCTGCTCCGGCACCGGCTCCGGCACCGGACGTGCTCGGCGGTGCTTCGTCTTTGGCCGAGCTCGACGCCCTCACGGTATCTGTCACACCGGCCCCCTTCAATAAATGTATAATCTCCCGTTTTCGTTGCCTTTCGGATGTCTCACGTCACAGACTTTTCTTGGCAGGCCGACGAAACCCCGTGCATCATATTGTACACCATCGGCGACCAGAAGGTGGACGTGGGGAAGGCGACGATAATGAAGCCAAAGGAACCATTGTTCCACAGCCGGCCGATCCCCCCGAACGTCTTCAAGGTTTCCATGGCCAGTGTCAAACCGGCCATGAGAATTTGCCTCCTCTGGTACTAGTGGGGGATGACAACGAGACCCCGCGGCGGCTTGGTGATTGTTGCAATGGGTGGGTCCTGTTGTGGCCAAAGAGTCTGCTTTGTCTGGAGGCGACCGGGAGCACACGCAGTTAGGTATGAACATCAACAGCTCACCTACCCAATTAGTGTCAGCTGTCGTGCTGGGTGATAGCGGAGGGGGTGAGGAAAAGGCTCCATTAGTCGCTGGTGACGTCGCCAAAGATGAGGATGAGGATGACGATGGCACTCAACAGTATGTCTATACTGGCGCCTACTTAGGGTTTGAGCGTCACGAGTCGGTGCCTGAATTGCCGTCTCCGGAGGCTGAACGTATTATGGATGACCTTCTGGTATAGGAAGAGACCGAGGAAAGGCAAAAAAGCTGATTCTATGATCCAGCCGCCTCAGCAGCCTCGGGTTCAAGACCGTATAGATATCCCCGGTGCGGATAAATGGCATATCCCCAGTCAACCAATCCTACCTGCAGCAGTGCTAGGGGCCAGATTCGGCGATCTAAGGAGACTTCATGACGATGTGCTGCGGATAGAGAAAGGCCTCATTGCCTCGAAAGATCCAGGATACCCACTCTACGTGGTTAATGTTCCACGGCAATTGTGGTACGTCGACACATTCCCCGCGGAGAAGTTCTTCCTTCGATTCGATTACATATTCGACATGTTTCACGTGAAGAAGCTGGATTTTACGTTTGTGCGCCTTTATGCCTTGCACATGACTTACATCATCGAGGTTGAGCAGATACCTCATATCTATGTCGCTGACCCGTACTTCATGCATGAGGGCTTCTTGGGAGTCCGCGCAAAGCACCGTGAATACGCGAGGGAATACATCGTCAATTTCATGCTCGCCAATAAGGACAAGGAGGCGATTCTCGTGCCTTATCATCCCCTGTAAGTCATCCGCACGGATATCCTTCCTTCGATTTCAATAATTCATTTGCACATTGGAGGCTAATTAATTTGAGGTGTACTTATTTTGCGCAGCGGCGGGCGCGCCGTCCTCATCATCCTCTACCCCCGATACTCCCGCGCTCTTTACTTGGACTCGTCGAAGAACATTAACAAAAAGGATTACAGCCACATCAAGGATGTTCTCGACAGTGCTATGTTTTACCATGACGAACGGCGTGGAGAGGTCAAGGACAAGAAGAGAAGGGACGGCAGGCCCGCCTTCGGCCATAAGACCGACTTCTGCTGCATCCAGCAACCGAGTGATTCTCTTAATGATGGATTCTATGTCCTACACCACATGTTGGAGTACAGACGGGATCACCAGAACCTTCGCATGTCACCTACATCCGGCGATTCCCATATTCTGCAATGGGCAAAGAACGCAGGAGATATCAAGGATCATCGACTTCGAGCTGAGTTCTATCACATCCAGCGCGAACTTGCCCAAATCATCATGAAGGAGGTCGTCGGAAAAATAGGGATGTTCTACGAAGAAGGACAAATGTCGCGGGAAGACGTCCGAACACGGGTAGCCTCTCAGCGTCTCGACCTGAAGCCTTTCACTAGGCTCGGGGACTATCTCCCTAACTAGGATGGATGGCACGACATGTTGGAGTGATTGTCGATATATGACAATGCGTCCGTTTAGTCCATACTTTCTGTATGACGAAACTTTGAGTTATGCACGACGAAACTTTATTTGTGATGTAATTAAACCATCCTCCTCGACTAGCGACGATCACTCTAGTTACGCATTTTGGGTACGATCAACTTTGTTATTTATGCTTATGATATGTTGCTTCTATTTTTGCCAAGTCTGTCTCTTTATGTTGCTCAACTATATATGTTGCATATCATCGACTCATGTGACAATGCAGGTGCATAAATCATCGATGGCGAAGAAGTGCTACGCCAGGAGTATATATACGACGAGTGGTCGGAGTGTCAGGCCCAGGTGTACCGGTTTCCGGTTTCCGAGCGACAGGCAGTAGTTAGTTTAGGTTCACGCTAATGCGAGAGAGGGATACAAACTCATGTACTGCATAGTTCCGCTCTGACTCAAAGTGATAGCTCTTCTCATGTATATCATTGTTTAGATGGATGACGATGTAGTTGCAAGTAATCGAGACTTGTATCGCTATTTTCGAGATGATGAGGAGAGACCACTTTGTGTTGGATGATGATTATGATGATGACATGATTTGATGAGACTAGTTGTATGTATATGCTATGATTACATTTGTATGTGTATGATATGCTAAAGATTATTGTATAAAGCCTATTCAAATACAAAACAAATATGCAGAAAAAAACTAATAAAACTAGCAGTAGCGAGGGGAAGAAAGTTAGCAGCAGTGCTGCCTTACCAGTAGCGATTCTTGCTAAAAAGTGCTGCAGATATTAGCAGCAGCGCTCTTCACTAAAGCGCGCTACTGCTAGCCATGTATAGTAGTAGCGTGAGACGACAGGCGCTACTGCTACACGTTAGTTGTAGCACCTTATCAGTAGCGCGTCGTCCTGCGCTACTGATAGGCAAAATACCCGCGCTACTGCTAGGGTTTTTCCTAGTAGTGCAGACTCAACAACTTGGCCATGGGTTCGTCCAAGGCTCCACCGTCCTCCACAACTTCTCGTTTCCAGCGAACCATAAGAAGATCGTTGGAAAAACAGAAGGAGGACACAACACTGCCAACAGAAAGAGGTACTCATCTTCCCTTATTCATGCAAATCTTACGTCTCTGCTCACACCGTATTCATCCCACGAAAGAAACTAGTTGTGCGCTTCGTACTGCATCTTCTTTGTGATATTAAATGCACAAGGTTTCCTCCCATTTACTATTTCACCTTTGCTAGAGGTCAGTAGCCCACCTGGATTTAAATTCAAGGTCAGTCGAATCGCAATTAAAAGAAGCAGCACCCGCTTAGGCACGCGGTGCACCTAGTCTGCCTGTTCGTCGGGGAAGCGGCACATCGGTGTCTATCATAGGGGTGTGGGCGTAGGAGCTGCTTGCGCCCGATCTAGAGGTCGGCGGGGCTTGAAGGGATGGCCGGGGGGCGGTGCCAAGCACGGCAGTGCGGTGAGGTCGAGGGGAGGGCGGAGGTAGGGGACAGGGCCGGTGGTCGCTGGCGTTTCGAGGAAGATCGTAACACTGACTGGCTGGAGGTAGATGAAGGCGATCTTCCCATTCTTTGTACATCGGACGGTGCAGAAAAAATGGACTGACCTATTTGTTTTCTGTCGACTGTTATTTTCATAGGACCACACCTTGTGGTGTGCTGGAGGAGCATCTGCATTTCCCAGCCATCCTTGTGCTCATATTTGAAAATCCTAGAATCTAGTAATTTCGTTTGCCATGCATGTAGTAGAGCTATCATGTGTCTCCCGTCATTTATTTCTCACCGACCTGCTATGTGCTACCTTTACACTGTACTACTTGAGCACACACTTCACCCATAATCACACTATGTTTTTTTATGCATGGGTATTTCAGACTCAGACGCAGTGTTGATGAATACAAAAAAGAAAAGAGAAAAGTCGCTCCGGTGTAATTTAAAGATAAGCACTAAGCCTCTCAGCGCTCTAAAGGGTGCAGTGCCAGCAGATGGAGACAGTAAACGTAGCTCTGCAGTTGATGATCTCAATTGCCACACACAACCATCCCAGGTGCTTGCTTTAACTTCGCGCTGTCAAATGTGGTTGCATGTTGCATATGGTGTCTAGCTTGTATTGCTTCCAATTTGGTTAAATTGCATCAGCTTACTTTACACATTATACATTTGATAATGACATGCCTTCATGTTTTTGATGCATACTACATATGTCTATTAACCATGTTCGTACATCAAACTAATGCTCTTTTGTATCCCTAATCAATCACTTATGATGAGACAGTCACCCCAGTGGGTTACTGTGAGACGCACTACTCATTTAAAGAGTGTAGTGTCATCCTCCCCACATGATTCTCAAGAAACAGCAAGGCTAAATGAAGATAGTCACTACTGGAATCAGCTTCTTTGCCGTCTGCCATGGCAGACGACAAAGGCATTGATCACGGACGGCAAACTTCTTTGCCGTCCGCCAGCAGATGGCAAACTGTCCGTCTGAACACGTGCCAGCAAAGGCCTTCTTTGTCGTCCGCTTCCTGTAAACGGACGGCAAAGGATTGTGCCGTCCGCCATCCAAGGCCAGCAGATGGCAGAGAGAACAGACGGCAGTGCGGTGGCGTGAGAGCCGTTAGGTGGTTAACGACGCTCTTTGTCGTCTGCCAGCGGACGGCAAAGAGTCAAAGCTCTTTGTCGTCCGCTGACAGACGGCAAAGAACTTAGCTAGGCAGCACTGGGAAGCTGCCACGTGGCCAGCTATGCAGTCCGCCAGCGGACGGCAATGTGATTTGAATCTTTGCCGTCTGCTGGCAGACGGCAAAGTGACCAAATAGGCAGCCAGTGTTCCCAGGTCTTATAGGTAGCTGCCACGTGTCCTCTTTGTCGCCTGCTAGCAGACGGCGAAGGTCTTTGCTGTCTGCTAGCGGACGGCGAAGCTCTTTGCCGTCTGCTAGCGGACGGCAAAGAGGCTACATATCCTGTGTTTTTATTTGAATCCATTTAATTTCATAGGAATTCACACACAGATATACATATATATATATATATATATATATTTTTCACATGCACAGCAGACATATGATGTATCTAACACATAGCTCCATCCATGACAACATACATACATAATAAGAAACAGAGTTCCATCCATACATATTACAGTAACATCACAATGTTCATCCAACACATTGTTCCATGCATCCATATAACAAGTTCCACATTTTTCATCGATACAAACGAAAAAAAGAAAAGGGAAACAAGCACTCCATCCATGCAAGCTTCCATATAGTGAATTAAATCTGCAAAATGGGAAACAAGAAAGTTAGAAGAAGAAGAAGAATAGAATCAGAAGAAGAAGAAGAAAATGAAGAAGAAGAAGAAGAAGAAGAAGTAAGCATACTTAGGTAAAATGGAGCTAACCTAGCTAATTATGCCATTTTTTAGCGAACTAAGCATATTATGCCATTTTTGATATAACTTCGAGCTAACTTCATTTTGGAGAAGAAGAAGAAAACTAGAAGAAGAAGAAGACTAGAAGAAGAACTTCTTCTTCTTCTTTTCTTCTTCTTCTTTTTCTTCTTCTTCTTTTCTTCCTATTCCTTCTTTTCTTCCTCTTCCTGGATTTTCTTCATCTTATTATGTCATTTGTGGACTAAATAGGCTAAATTATGTCATAAATGGACTAAATAGGCTAAATAAGAAGAAAAATGCCATTTTTGAGCTTACCTAGCTAATTATGCCATTTTTGACCTAACTAAGCATATTATGAGATATAACTTAGAGCTAACTTCAATTTTGGAGAAGAAGAAGAAAACTAGAAGAAGAAGAAGAAGAAAAAGAAAAAGAAGAAGAAGAAAGAACTTCTTCTTCTTCTTTTTCTTCTTCTT
This sequence comes from Aegilops tauschii subsp. strangulata, assembly GCF_002575655.3. NCBI lineage: Eukaryota > Viridiplantae > Streptophyta > Magnoliopsida > Poales > Poaceae > Aegilops > Aegilops tauschii. Next base: position 293,509,712 of record NC_053035.3, read on the forward strand.
CTTCTTCTTCTTCTTCTTCTTCTTCTTCGTCTTTTCTTCCTATTCCTTCGTTTCGTCCTCTTCCTTGATTTTCTTCATCTTAGTATGTCATTTGTGGACTAAATAGGCTAAATTATGTCATAAATGGACTAAATAGGCTAAATAAGAAGAAAAATGCCATTTTTGAGCTTACCTACCTAATTATGCCATTTTTGACCTAACTAAGCATATTATGCCATTTTTGATATAACTTAGAGCTAACTTCATTTTGGAGAAGAAGAAGAAGAAGAAAACTAGAAGAAGAAGAAGAAGAAGAAGAAGAAGAAGAAGAAGAAGAAGAAGAAGAAGAAGAAGAAGAAGAAGAAGAAGAAGGAGAAGAAGAAGAAGGAAGAAGAAGAAGAAGAATAAGAAGAAGAAGAAAAAGAAGAAGAAGAACAAGAAGAAGAAGAAGAAGAAGGAAGAAGAAGAAGATCCAGGGACTAAACACGCTAAATTATGTCATAAATGGACTAAACACGCTAAATAAGAAGAAAAATACTGTTATCATGGAGGTGTAGGAATGGTCGGGGCTGCGCCAGTGCCAGACGGAGGTGAAGGACCAGTCGGGGTTCCGGCATTGGCAGAAGGAGTGGTCGATGCTTGTCGGGAGCCAGGCTGCACCAAAGATCATTTCCAATAATGTCTCATTAGCAAGTTCACAAACTGAAATGTGAATAGTAGTAAGCAACAACCATTCAAATCAAACTCACCGTGGTCGCCGGAGCAATCTGGGGCATCGGCGGAGGGGCCTGGCCGTTTTTCTCGCACATGGTCTGCACATTTGGTTCTCACGAGTCAGTCATATTAGATAGTAATGCGAACATTACATGCATGATTGGGCTAATATGCACGAGAAACATACCACGATGAGCTCGTATAGGGCCTGGTTAGCACTGTCGTTCCGGTTCCTCTCCGCCTCCAACAGCTTAGCCGTCCTCTCCTCCATCTCCCTCTCCCTCTCCGCCGCCTCCCTTTGTGCCTCCCTTTTTGCCTCCTCCACAAGTGCCTTCGTCTTCAATCTCTCTTTCTCAACAATAGCCTGCAACACACCACTCCTCGTTAGCATTGTAATCATCGACGAACGCACACACAATGTAATGGAGGAAAGGTGAGAGAGTCTGTATAACTAACCACCATGGCGATCTCCGCGGGCCGTGCACGAGGCGTTATCTCAGGATCAGAGCTACTCAGGCGCTTCTTGGTTTGCGGGAGAGTCTTAGGACAACGTATCAGTCCATCACCAACGGCTTGAGAGCCATGGGACCTCCCGCCACCAGATATCATCACCAGCTCTGTATCAAAAGGATCCTGGCTCGGGTTAAAGTCCTCCCCTTTCCTTGCCTTCCCCTCGTCTCTGTACTTCACAAGCTTGTGGTGGGAGGACTTGTTGGTGAAGCTCTCTGGATCATCTAGGTCAGACTCCGTGAATGGCTTGGCCTTCTTGTACGGGGCCATATGGCCATGCCATAGAGGTCGAACAGACATGGCATAGGCTTCTTGTGGTGGTGCGCCTGAGAGAGAGGAACAAAATATTAGTTAAGGGCTCAAGCTAGCATTAAGAATGATATTGCTATGTAAATAGGTCATTTTGGAGCTAAGAAAGGTTATTATGTCATTTTCGAGGAAAATAAACTAAGTTTAGGTCATTTTCGAGGTAACCAAGATTATTATGCCATTTTTGACCAAAGTATGCTAATTATGTCATTATTGAGCTATCCAAGGTTATTATGTCATTTTAAAGCTAACTATAGCATATTTAGGCATTTTATAGAGCTATCTAAGGTTATTATGTCATTTTAGAGCTAATTATGTCATGAATGAACTAGCTAAGATTAGTTTAGGTCGTTATTGAGCTATCGAAGGTAGTTATGCCATTTTTAACTAACTAAAGCATATTAAGTCATTTTATAGAGCTATCTAAGGTTATGATGTCATTTTTGAGCTAATTATGTCATGAATGAACTAGCTAAGATTAGTTTATGTCGCTATTGAGCTATCGAAGGTAGTTATGCCATTTTTTAACTAACTAAAGCATATTAAGTCATTTTATAGAGCTATCTAAGGTTATTATGTCATTTTAGAGCTAAATATGTCATAAATGAACTATCCAAGGTAGTTATGCCATTTTTTAACTAACTAAGCATATTAATTAAGTCATTTTATAGAGCTGTCTAAGGTTATTATGTCATTTTAGAGCTAAATATGTCATAAATGAACTATCCAAGGTAGTTATGCCATTTTTTTAACTAACTAAGCATATTAATTAAGTCATTTTGGAAGGGATAAATGCTAGCATGAAAAATGAATTGCATGAATCATGTGGCAAACCACATACCCAGTTATCCCCGTACTCAAACAGGTTGGAGCTCCCTTGATGGTGTGGCACACCTTCCATTTGGTCGCGCTTATCCTTGGCCCTTTGGTGTTCCACTTTCCATTGGGGAGAGCACCACGCATCGACCAACGCCTCCCAACAGTCCATCTTATCCACACACCATCTCGGGGGCACCTAAGTGAGTCAAGAGAAATTTCAGCACTACGCCTACAAATCAAATCAGGAAAACTAAGTTCAAGGCCTTAAGAATAGGTAATTACCTGCATGTACTTCTCCTTACTCATAAACTTGCCATGACACTTCTTCTTGCCCCTCCTAATACCCTTCGAGGCGTAGTAGTCTCGAACGGCCTGCACCCGAGCCTCGTGCCTTAAGTTCTGAAGTAGGCGCTTGCACTCGGTTTCGACAACCATACACGCGGCCTCCTGCTCTCCCTCTGAAACCCTGTAGAAGGTCTGCAATCAAACAAGACAACACTGATTAGTACAATCACTAGGTAGTGTTGATTTTTAATTCCGTAAAGGAGAAATTACCCAAAACCGACGGAACACAATGTCGGCCACCGTCTCGCACAAGACACCATCGACCCTCTCCTCCGGCGGGGCCGGGGCAATCGAGTACAGCTCCCAGGTCAGTGCTAGCTATGGAACCTGACCCTCACCGGGAAACGTGACCCACCCAGGGAAGTGCTGCCGGCAAAGCACACCAACGACCTGGTTGGGCCTGCGGACACCACGGGGGCGTACCCAGCCCCTGCAGTATGACAAGACCAACGCATTAGATATTAATTTGAAGGAACATTAAGGCAAAAGGTTAAAAAATAGTAAACGCACTTACTTCAACCCTTTAGGCGCAATCAACCACCTCTGGTCGGGGGTCGTCGGCACGGGCGGGAGCTTTTTACAGCCACGCTTTTAGACCTTCTTGCCCTTCTCAACCAGCTCGTCGTCGCTATAGCTATCATCTGAAAAGGTGTCCTCACTACCATCCTCCGGGCCACTAGCCTCCGGAGTCTCGTGGGACGAAGACCCCGTGACCGGAGTCTTGTGGGACGAAGACTCTGGGACCGGACTCACGTGGGGCGAAGGATCGGCGACCCGAGTCTGGTGGGGCGAAGGATCAGTGACCGGAGGCTCATGGACCAGAGTTCGAGACAGGTCCACGTCAGACGGAGCAGTCCTGTGGTCGGGTGAATCAGCTGAGGGTGGCGGCGAGGAAGGCATAACAGCCTTCCTACCTCTCCCGCTGCCACGTCCACCTCTACCAGCCTTCTTCGTCCTCCCCCGACCTCTCCCAGCCGAAGAAGAGTCGCCCGCCGCAGTTGTCTGCATATTGTCTAGCAGCGCTCTCCGGAGGGGCTGGGCTGGAATAATGGAACCACCCCTCCCAGTAGCGCTCGCAGGAGGATCGGGGCGCTCTGGACCCTTGCCCACCATCCTGTCAACACCTGGAATGACAAAAAGTAAACGAAATTAGTACAACATAAAAAAATTGGATACCTGACATGAACATAATAATATGTATATAATTTAAGTGTATCATAATCATGAACATAATAAAAATACACCCGATCAACACAAATATATATGGGGTCGGGGTGTGGTGTCAGGGTGTCGGGGTGTCGGGGTCGGGGTGTCAGGGTCGGGGTCGGGGTGTGGGTCGGGGTGTGGTGTTAGGGTGTCGGGGTCGGGCGTAAGGGTGGGTGTGGTGTCAGGTTGTCGGTGGTCGGGGTGTCGGTGGTCGGGGTCGGGGTGTGTTGTCAGGGTGTCGGGGTGTCGTGCCGGGGTGTCGTGTCGGGGTCAGTGTGTTAGGGTGTCGGGGTCGAGGTCGGGGTCGGGGTGTGGGTCGGGGTGTGGTGTCAGGGTGTCGGTTGGTCGGGGGTCTGGGTGTGGTGTCAGGGTGTCGGGGGTCGGGGGTCGGGGTCGGGTTGTTGTGCCGAGGTATCGAGGTGTTGGGTGTCGGGGGTCGGGTCGGGGTCGGGGTCTCTTTTTTCCTTTTCTTCTTCTTCTCTTCTTCTTCTTCTCCTCCTCTCCTCTTTCTTCTTCTTCTTCTTCTTCTTCTTCTTCTTCTTCTTCTTCTTCTTCTTCTTCTTCTCCTCCTCCTCCTCCTCCTCCTCCTCCTCCTCTTCTTCTTCTTCTTCTTCTTCTTCTTCTTCTCCTTTTTCCTCTTCTTCTTCTTTTCTTCTTTCTTCTTCTCCATCCTCCTGTTCCTCCCTCCTCCTTCTACTTCTTCTTCTAAACTAAAACTAAAACTAATCTAAAGTAAACTAAACTAAAATAAACTAAAACTAATCTAAAATAAACTAAACTAAAATAAACTAAAACTAAAACTAATCTAAAATAAACTAAACTAAAACTAAACTAAAACTAAAACTAAACTAAAACAGAAACTAAACTAAAAGAAACAAAAAGGAACTAATTAAACAAAAAGGGGGAGGAGCTCACCTGGTGGAGGGGGAGGCCGGACGGCTGCGGCGGCCGCTGGAGGAGGCGGCGACCCGGTGGAGGGGGAGGCCGGACGGCCGCGGCGGGACGGGGCGGGGACGGCGACGGCGACGGGGCAGGGACGGCCGCGGCGGGACGGGACGGGGACGGCCGCGGCGCGGTTCGCCAACGTGGAAGAGGCGGCGGGGCCGCGGTGGAGGTCGGGTAGTGGTGCGGGGCGGCCGGCTACACCGGACAGGGTCGGCGACGGCGGCCCGGGCCGGTGTGGGTGGGGATGGCAACAGAGGGGAGGGGGCGGGGTGACGTCGAAGGAGCGGCGGGGCTGCTGTGGAGGTCGGGGGGTTGCAGGGGAGGGGTGCGGGGCGGTTGGCTACGACAGACGGGGTCGGCGGCGGCGGCGCGGGTGTGGGTGGGGAGGGATTGAGAGAGTGGAGAGAAGAGACAGAGGACGGGGGCGGGACGGTGTTAATGTACCCGCCTCTTTGCCGTCAGCCAACGGTCGGCAAAGAGGTGGGGACGATGGGCTTGAGTTGGTTAAACAATAACTGGACCCACCCACCTCTTTGCCGTCTGCGAGCGGACGGCAAAGATTCTTTGCCGTCAGCTAGCGGACGGCAAAGAACTGGCTGATGGCAAAGACCTTGTTTGCCATGAGCCACATCTTTGCCATCCATTTTCGTGTGGCTGACGGCAAAGAACTTCTTTGCCGTCAGCAAGCGGACGACAAAGAGTTGGCAGACGGCAAATAAGCTAATTCCAGGAGTGAGTCAACGTAGCTCTCTAGTTGATGATCGCAATTCCCCCACACCACCATCGAAGGTGCTTGCTCTTACTTGGCAGTGTGATATGTGGTTGCATGTTGCATATGGTGTCTACCTTGTAATGCTTCAAATTAGGGTAAATTGCATTTGCTTAGTTAACACATTATACCTGCGAATATGACATGCGTTCCTGTTTTGGGTACATATTACGTCTTTCTATTAACCATGTTCTTAATCAAACTACTTTTCTTGTGTATCCCTCGTCAATCACTTCTGACGAGACACCTTCAAGTTGATAGTGTAATATTGGTTGCATCTTGCATATCATTTCAAACATGTATTGCCTCTAATTTGTTGAAGTGCCACTTATAATGAGACACATCTAACTTGGTAGAGTGATTTTGGTTGGATCTTTCACATGGTGTCTAGATTGCATTGCTTCCAATTTGTTGAAATGCCTTCTGTTTAGCGTTTTTCATACACATTCCATCCTCCTACAATGTGGTTGCCATACATAAAAGTTGTGTTCGTCAGTATCATGCATCAATGAATTTGGAAGTGTGAATTTCATTCCTTTTTCTTGTGTGTTTACATGACAAGGCAAAATCTAAAAGGACGAAGGCACGGAGTGATGGTGGTCCTCTAGAGCAACCGAAACAGATGATCTCTGCAGATTCTCCTGCTACTCCTACTGCAGTGCAAGTTCCAAATCTCATCTCCCCTACTCCACAACCCCAGGTGCTTGCTCTAACATGGCAGTGTGATATCTGGTTGCATGTTGCATATGGTTCCTAGCTTGTATTGCTCCTAATTTGTTAAATTGCATCTCCTTAGCTTAGACATTATACACATGTGAATATGACACGCCTTCCTGTTTATGGTACATACTACATCTACCTATCACACCATGTTCTTACATCAAACTACTGTTGTTGTGTATCCTGCATCTATCGCTTATGATGAGACAGTCACGCCCGTGGGTTAGTATGAGACGCGCTACTCTTATAAAGAGTGCAGTTTCATCCTCTCCACATGATTCTCAAGAAACAACAAGCCTAAATGAAGATATTGGACGTAGCTCTGTACTTGAAGATCGCACTTCCCCTACACCACCATCACAGGTGCTTGCTCTAACTTCGTAGTGTGATATGTGGTTGCATGTTGCATACGGTGCCTAGCTTGTAATGCTTCTAATTAGGGTAAATTGCATCTGCTTAGTTTACACATTATACCACTGAATATGATATGCCTTCCTATTTTTGGTACACACTACATCTATGTGTTAACCATGTTCTTACATGAAACTACCTCTCTTCTGTATCTTGCATCAATCACTTACAATGAGACACCTTTATTCGTATATTGCATATTATTACTAGCATGTTGCCATGTATTGCTTCTAATTTGGTCAAATACATTTGTTAGGCCACCCTTTTAATTTGGTAGAGTGATATTGGTTTCATCTTTCATATGGTTTCTAGCTTGCATTGCTTCTAACTAGTTCAAGCACCTTGTGCTTAGTTTACACTTTATACATCATACGTGTCAATATGTCATGCCGTCCTGTTTTTCATACATATTCCATCCTCCTATCATGCGGCTGTCTTACATGAAAGTAGTGCTCATCAGTATCATGCATCAATGAGTTCTGAAGAGCAAATTTTAGTGTAAACTGCATCTGCTTAGCTTACACATGATACGTGTGAATATGACATGCTTTCCTGTTTTTGGTACATACTATATCTGTCTATCACACCATGTTCTTACATGAAACTACTCTTCTTGTGTATCCTGCGTCAGTCACATATGATGGGACACCTTTAAGTTGGCAGTGTGATATTGGTTTGCATCTTGAATATGATTTCTAGCATGTAGTGCTTCTAGTTTGATGAACGCCACCTATGACGAGACAGTTTGAACTTGGCAGAGTGATATTGGTTGCACCTTTCATATGGTGTCTAGCTTGCAGTGCTTCTAATTTGTTGAAATGCCTTCTTCTTAGTTACCACATCATAGGTGTGAATATGTCACGCCATCCCGTTTTTCGTACATATTCCATCCTCGTATCATGTGTTTGCCTTTCATCCGAGTAGTGTTCGTCAATATCATGCATGAATGAGTTTCGAAGAGCGAATTTTATTCCTTTTTCTTATCGGTTTGACTTCACAATGCAAAATCAATACAGCTGAAGGAAATTAGTCCAGCAGTGGATGATGGTGGTCCTTCGGAGCAACTTAAACAGAGGGTCTCTACAGATTCTACTCCGCCATCCTACCAACAAGATTCGCAAGACAACACAAGGCTGGAGAGTCAACGTAGCTGTGTAGATGATGAGCATATCTTCCCTACTCCACCATCACAGGTGCTTGCTCTAACTTGGCACTATTATATGTGGTTGCATATTGCGTATGATGTCTAGCTTGTATTGCTTCTAACTTAGTTGAATTGCATCTGCTTAATTTGCACATAATGCCTGTGAATATGACACATGTTCTTGTTTCTAGAACATGCGTGTAGATGATGAGCACATCTCCCCTACTCCACCATCACAGGTGCTTGCTCTAACTTGGAACTGTTATATGTGGTTGCATGTTCCATATGATGTCTAGTTTGAATTGCTTTTGATTTTGTTGAATTGCATCTGCGTAGCTTACAACTTATACCTGCAACGATCACTTACCCATAAGACACATTTAACTTGGGAGTGTGATGTAGGTTGCATCTTGCATTGTCTTCTAGCTTGTACTGCTTCTAATTTCTTTAAATGGCACTTACGACGAGACACTTTTTACCTGATAGAGTGATATTGGTTGCATATTCACATGGTGCCTAGCTTTCATTTCTTCTAATTTTGTTGAAATGCCTTCTGCTTACTGTTTTTCATACATATTCCATCCTCCTATCATACGTCTGAATAGGCAATGCTGTCTTTTTTGTATATATTCCATCCTCCTATCCCGCGCTTGCCTTACATCAAAGTAGTGTTCGTCTGAATCATGCATCAACCAGTTATGCAGAGCTAATTTCATTCATCTTCTTTTGGTTTTGACTTCATCAGGCAATATCAGAAAATAGGAAGGAAAAGAGTAAGTTAGGGGATGTTGGTGGTCCTCCAGACCGACGCAAACAGAGACTCTCTAGATTTGCCACTGCTACTGCTAATTAAGTTGAAGTTCCAAGTCTACATGATGAGTTCATCTCCCGTACTCCACCATCGCAGGTGCTTGCTCTAAGTTGACAGTGTGATAATTGGTTTCATGTTGCATATGTTGTCTAGCCTGTATTTCTTCTATTTTGATTAAATAGCACCTGCTGAGTTTATACGTTATACATGTGCATATGACATGCCTTTCTGTGTCTAGAATACACTGCATTTATCAATCATACCATGTTCTTACATCAAAGTACCGCTGTTGTGTATCCCGCATTAGTCACTCATGATTGGACGCTTTTAACATGGTAGTTTGATAGTGGTTGCATCTTGCATTGATTTCTATGTTGTACTGCTTCTAATTTTTTTAAATGCCACTTATGACAAGACACTTTTAACTAGGCAGAGTGATATTGGTTGCATCTTTCATATGGTGTCTAGCTTGCATTACTTCTATTTTCTTGAAAATCCTTCTGCTTAGTTTACACATCGTAGTTGTGAATATGTCACGCCGTCCTATTTTTCTTACATATTCCATCCTCATATGGTTGTCTTACATCAAAGTATTGCTTGTCTGTATCATGCATCAATGAGTTCTGAAGAGCGATTTTATTCTTTTGTATTGTGGGTATGCCTTGACATGGCAAAGTCAAAAAAGAGCAAGGAAAAGAAGTAGGGAATGGTGTTACTCGTCGGGTGAAACGCAAAAGGATCTGCCCTCGAGATTCTACTGGTACTTATAGTGCAGTAGAAGGTCCAAGTCCACCGGATAAATCTACAAATGCAGTATCACCTGATCCACCAACTGCAGCATCCGCTTCAACTGTACAAGCATCTCAACGAGTTACTCATTCGTTTGCTCCGGAACTGGCCAGTTCCCAAGCTGCATTCACACCTAACACTACTTCCGAAGTCCTGCTGACACAACAGGACTTGGCAAGATCAGTTGAACCTCATGAGAATCAACACCAAGACGGTACCTGACCGAGTCAAGTTGCAGTTGCATGCTCCTTTATATGTACTCTCACAGTTTGATGTGCACTAACACTTTCCTTATTCGTTGTTGAACTAGCACCACGGTGCAAGCGGAAACAGACATCAGGGATAATGCTTGACAGATTAACAAAATCTAAAGGAGGAAGAATGGAGATCCATTTTGAGGCAGGTTTAAAAAGGACACGTGATGCTACAGAGTCAGCCAAGTTAGTATCAGAGGCAGCCATTGCCGTTAGGTGTCATGCACGTATCCTCCCAACGTGGATCCAGTACAGGAATGAGAAAGACAATACCCAGTTTAATACCTTCATTGACCATTTATCCGTAAGTAATGTTATTCATCGCAATTTGTAATATTGTCTTGCTTTGTGCCATACTTTCTAGCTTCCTCCTAATAAGACTCGCATTCTTTTTTTCAACAGATGAGGTTCAAGTTGGATCCGAAAGATGATGCAACTAAACAAGCATGGACTTATGTTTTTCAGTCTGCTCTGCGATAGTATCGGTACCACCTTAGCAAATCTCACTTTGAAGGCAAGGCTAACAATGAAATCGCCCAAACATCTCCAGTGGAATATATTACAGATGAAGACTGGACAACCTTGTTAAACACTGGTCTGATCCAAAGTATCAGGTAGGGTATATGTATTTGATCAGACCACATATTGAACTTGTATTTATGTATGTGCCTTACAAGTGTATCTTCTTCTAGGCTAACTGTTTGAAGAACAAGACCAACCGTTCCAAAGTGAAATTCCAACAGACAACAGGATCTCGTAGCTATATTGCACACTGCGAGGCTCTTGTAAATAGCTTCTACTTCCTTCTTTTTTCTGTGCCATATTATCGTATCTATATTGACTTGTTCCAAATACAGAGGAAAACCTGTGCGGACCAAAAAGAACGTGAACCGAATCCAGTGCAAATCTTCAAGGATTGCCACACCAGCAAGATGAAGGGCATGAGCACACCAGTTTAGGCCACTGTTGTAAGTGCTTACTCCTCCTGCCTTTGAACTGATTGGTAATGTGATGTGTTCATTTAACTGCTTGGTTTGCAGCCAATGTCAGTTACTCTGTTCACTTTTATACACAGTTGTCTTAACGTATCATTTCACCTTACATGGTTTAAAAGAGATGAAGGATATTCTTTTGGTCTTGATCTATAATCTAGTTGTGATGTTCACGTGCGCACACAATGATACAATAGCCTGTTTGTTTTATATATGTTTTCTCATGATATGAATGATGTCATACTATGTTCATCCTACTTTAAACCATGTCTCTTTATCCTTAGATCAACGAATGTGAGGAAATAGACAATATAGTAGGCATCCTACATGGACATATGTTCCGAAAGTGATTTTATTATGTAGTTGGCACTACAATACATGCTAATGTATTACAGTAGTTCACCAAAATAAGTTATGTATAAACGTGAAACCTACTTTGTTTGTTTTTGTCTCATTAGTAACTTATCTGGTACACTAATCTACAAGTTCAAACTTTTAGCAAGCTATGGAACAAATGATTGAACAGCCACAACCACCTGAAGGTGACGAGGCTACCATAGGCACAATGTCACCTCTTGCTGCACTGCGTCAGTATCTCTCCACTGACAGTGCAAAAAGCACCTTCATGTGTAATTCTGGGTTGGTTGTCAAGGTAACCTAGTCCAAATCGCCTACTAAACAAAATCTTCCGGCTAGACAGAGTGATATATCTGTGCTCCAGACACAAATCCAATCCCTAATGGACGTTGTGTCGGAAACAAAAATAGTGGTTGACAAATGTCGTGAAGATATGAATGGCTTTGAAACCATACTATCAGACATTTGCTTCGTTGTTCAAGAGCAATGGCGCAAAAAGGGGGAAGATCGTGCTGCTCCATCAGATTCTACAGCCTGAAACATAAGCACTCTGGTCAAATGATCTGTGCTTCTATACATCTGATGGTGCTTTTATCTGCAAGGACTATAAACTTTATGCCAACAGGCCTTTTGTTGTATGGTTGGAATTTATTTTATTGCGATACAACATTTATGATGTTGCCAAAGGCTGCAGTAATTACGACGCTATTTTTGTATAGTGTAGGTTTATGTTAGTAATGTATTCGGCCGAAAGCTTCATAGGAGCCCAACATGCGAACATTCGCCGGGCCCATTCCAATTGGGCTAAAAACGATTCTGGGCCGAAATTTGCATGTAGCCCACTAAAATTATTTGGGCCTAAATCAGCATAAGCTTTCATATTTTTCTGGTAGGCATGTGCCCATAGTGGGCCTTTAATAGGCCTAAACATAATTTGGGCCCTTAGTAATAATAGGCCGTTTACATGTGTAAATATCTCGAGCCCATAAAAAACATGGGCCTTTAATAGGTCGAAAGTAAGATTGGGCCCTGATTGTGCCAAATAACCCACTGGTCTTAGCAGGCCGAAATGGTGGCCCATTTACAATGCGGATCATCCACAGGCCAAAATTCACACGGGCCGTAAATGCGCCGACCTACTATACGGGCCTTGAACAGGCCGGAAGTTCGGTCGGGCTTGATTAGTGTCATTTCTATATGGGCCGTTAGTATGCCCGAGGTGGCGTTGCGCCACATATGGCCCATGGATTTCGTCCAACGTTAACAGGCCGAAAGTCACAACAGGATGAAAGTGGCCCAAATCTATAGTGGGCCTCTAACAGGCCGAATGTCAGACATGGACGAATATGACCCATATCCTTCACGGTCGTTTATGGGCCGAAAGTTTCAATGGCCTATAAATGGGCCCAAATGAAGCATGACCTTTAATAGGCCGGAAACACACCGGGCCGTAATTCGGCCCAAATTCTTAGCGGACTATTAACGGGCCAGAAGTGACCATGGGCCGCGATGATGAAAAGTTTAGGACGGGCCGTTGACAGGCCGATTTCACACTAGCCGTACGGGCCTTAGCTAAGAATGCTGGGCCTTTAGCTGGGCCGGCCCATTATGGTCTGCAAACTCTTGTGGGCCTTTAGCTGGGCCAGCCCATTATGGTCCGCTAAATCTTGTGGGCCATTAGTTGGGCCGACCCATTTAATCTTTATGGTCCACTTTTGGGCCGGTCCACGTGTCAACGTATCATAGGCGCATCTCGCCCATTGGATGTGCCAACGCGGAGCTGACACGTGGTTCCGTCAGCCAATGGGAATTTTACAATTGGAAAACCGTCAGTGGGCATAGCTGTTAGCGGGTTATTGGATCCAAAACTGGACCCGATAGCTTAACGGCATCCTGTTACAGTGGATGCCATGTGTCAGTCACCCTTGACGAAAGCACTTCTATGACGCGTGATTTATCGTCATGGAAGTGGACACTTCCGTGATGATAATTTTGGTAATGTCATGGAACACTTCTACGACAGCACAGGTATGACTATCTTGATTCTGTCATAAAATTGTCATGGATGTACATGCATGACAGAAAACGTGACCTACTGTGACAAACACGTATCATCACGGAAGTGTCTTTTTTTTGTAGTGCCCATACATGACTTCTCAGTGGCTGACCCCTTTGTAAAAATTGTGAGGTTTCGAAACCAGACTTAGAAGTGGTAATATTAGTTTGAACCTCTCTGATATCCATGTTCAGCGGATCAACGCGAGCGTTTGCAGCTGATGAGCTGAAGTTCATTTCTAATATCAGTTTGAACCTTGTAATCTTCGAATTTGAGCCATATAACTCTGGAATTTGAACCTTCTAATATTTTGAGCTTTTGTGGTACAATCGTTGAAATGGCATCGTATGGGACTCGTATATTGGTAGCACTATTTGGACCTTAATATGCAATGGTCTTAGATTTTATTAACCATTCTTGAATATGTTTACCTTGTCGATCTCACAGCACACGATCTGTATAGCTAACTCGACTGCGATCTTCGACATTATTGGACACAGTTGATTTCTTCCACCGTGTACCATGTAGAGCGCATAATTAGTTATCGCACTCGAGTGTCCATCATCACCCTTCTGTGTAACTTTGACCTCATCACCCACGGGTAAACTTATGACCGAAGTCATTCCACACACTTTGTTTTTTCAAAGCTTTTTGCCAATAAACACCCACGATTTGTCCCTCTTCTAGCCGACGCGTGGCCAAACTAGCCGGGCGGGAAGCTTGCGCGGTAGCGCGGGAACAGGCTCACCGACGATACATTTGGCGCCTCTTCGAGCCCACGCGTGTGGTGCGGTGTTGTCAAATGTGCAATGGAATGCTTCGCTATGAACGTCGTGACAAGACGTGACGATTATAGGCCAATCGGCCCCCATTTATTACAGCGGCCATTTAACCCTTGTGTCTCTTCAACCTTTCGATCGCGCCCCACCATTGCAAGAAGCACACCCACCACGATAAATTCTTAGAGGGTATCCTGCGCGGCTCCAATGGCGCTCCGAGTGGCTGTCGACGACGAGTAGCAGTTCACCATGTGTGTCGTGGTGGACACCCACAGAAGGTTCATGGACCTCTCGGTGGTGTACACCAACGACCCGGTCTGGGTGGAGCACTCCATCCACATCATGGAGCTGTTGCTTTCCGAGGAGAAGTACAAGGTGGTCAGGTTCGACCTCGAGTACACCCGCGCTCGTGCTGGGTCTCGTCCTAAGGTCGCCGTTGCCCAGATGTGCGTGCACCACCACGTCCTCGTCTACCACTACTGCCTGGCCACAAGGCCTTGCGAGCGTTTCGCCAGGTTTGTCAACAGCTCCCACTACATGTTCGCTACGATGGACATCACCAGCGATGTAAAGGCGCTCGAGAATTCGGGCATCGCCTGCCAGAATCTTGTCGACATCCAGGGCCAATACAAGATCTAGGGAAGCAAGGAGCATGAGAAGGACTCACTGGTTCACCTCGCTGAGGCCATCATTGTAGGGTAACACAACAGAAAACAAAATTTTTCTGACCTACGCACCAGCCCAGGACCACTATGGAGACTGCATACATGGTTTGATCTTTTTCGTTACCGACTCGTAGTGCAGCGGGAAGTAGAGTCGATGACGATCGGCGGTGCAGATCCCCGCAGCTAGGATTTACAACCTCCCAACCGCGAGGATGTATACCCTCATCTGCTCCTCAGACAGCCCTCCGGGAGGCGGTCGAACAGCCCCCCGAACGGTGTCGCGGACAGCCCTTCGGGAGGACCTTCGAAACTCGAATGGTCACTCGGACAGCCCTTCGGGAGGACCTTGGAAACTCGGACGGTCACACGGACAGCCCTTCGGGAGGCACTCACGAATTAAGACCGAAACTACGATCTCGCTACAGAGTTGCACACATACGGTGTCATCTATCCGGCAGAGCTTCGCCGTCCAGAACTAGTTCCTGCCGGAACCCAGACAACCTTACGGCTCTACGAAACTCTTTTCGTGGGAGGGAGAGAAGAAGCCAGATAATGCATGGCATGTGTATGAGAGCAAGGGATGAGTGTGGAGGGCTGCCCCTCCGCCTCTATTTATTGGAAATCCCAAGGAGGTAGGGTAGTTTCACAAAAAACCCAAAATGCACATGAATGAAGTGCTTCCACAAGGACCTAGGAGTGAAACCAATGAACAAGAGGGTCCCCAAGGGGGGATACCCCATGTGGCCGGCCACACCCCCATCAGGGTCCCAAAAAATGGCTCCTATCCATCCATGTCATCCCCAAGATCTTTTGGAGCAAAGCCCCAAAAGGTGGCTTTCCATAAAGTAACCATCAAGCTGATTTTCACTATTCACGACCACATTTTTCAGTGTCTGATCGAACTGAAAATATTTATGTGGGCTAAGGACATTTCCAATACCCACTAAAATGATTTTCAACGCGTTCCAAAACAATTCCGTTTTTAGTGATTTTCATCTGCGAAACGCATCTGAAGTGGCTCCGACAGCTCCGGAACATTTCCGGTTTTTATCTTAGAAAATTCTAAAAAGCTTCCAGAATGATTCTGGCATCCTCCAAGAATTATCAGGCATGTGCCGAAACCAATTTGACTTAATGGTGTATCCCGAAACAACTTTTCGGTACCATCGAAACTTATCTGATGAGCTCTCTCTGCGGTACGATTCCGCTGTCCGAAACTTTTCGGTGTCCGAAACTTTTTCGGTGATTTTCTCTCAGACTCCCTGTCTAGTATTCAGCAGATGGATGACCCTTAAGCGTGTGACCCTATAGGTTCGGTGAAGTATAGACATGAGCCGGAACCCCTTCCGATCAATGATCAACATCGGAGCCGTGGACACCCATATTGACCCCTATACCCACACGAATAAATATTCGAGTGAACCTCCCGTTGCCGTGTGCTATTCCTGTTGCTTCGTGATATGTTACAAATACCCGAGGTGAGACATGTTGGCATTCCCGTGGATCAACAACTTGTCCACTATGCTAGTTACCTCGTTACCGGTTTTGTTCTCTTTTCTCGTTTCGTGTTCCGGCATCCCCGTGATCAAATCACAAAGTGTCTGGCCAGACGATGATGGACACCGTAACACCGAGAGGGCCCGAGTATATCTCTCCATCGTCGGAGGAGCAAATCCCATTCTCGAGCTATCAAGTTAATTAACATACTTTCCCATGAACCCGTAAGCCGCCGTAATAGCCATCCAGTTACGGATGACGTTTAACAAACCCCAAAGTTCATGAAGCAAGCATGAAGAAACTCGGTACTCTCATGGTCTAAGGAATTATGCAAACATTAACTATCTCTGTGTTATAAACCATTAACTTGTGACGAATGTATCTCATAGCATAACATCAATCCGGGTCGATTCAACACAAATGTTCTCTTAACATTGTGCCCTCAAAGTTGCTGGCATTGACATGCCCATGATCAGGAAAACAGAACCGTCATGCAACACTTGAGCTAGTCTTAGAGGCCAGACTAAGAATACTTCTTACCGTTTATTATTCCACACGTGCATATGAGTCTTCCTCCGAGCCTCGTGTTATTGCAGACTCGAGAACTATAGAAGTTATAGCATGGAACATAAACATAATTATGAACTTGGAGATAAATAATATCATTTATTATTGCCTCTAGGGCATATCTCCTACAGACTCCCACCTGCACTAGAGTCAATAATCTAGTTAATGCTAATGCACTTCACACCTGTGGCACACCGGTGTACATATGCCTCGCTTGTGGTATAGCCTGATGTCCAACGGATCTGACGACTTCAGTTCCGTGTGTATCTTTGCATGTCCTCGCGTTTTCACGTTTTCACAAAATTCATATTTTGTGTGGACTTGGCTTTGTATGTATGTGAATCACAGGTCGAACCTGGATTCCTCAGATTGAGTTATGGAACAACTACCTGCAGTAGTGTCCCATTGTCAGAAGCCATCTTGGAACCATACTAAGTTCATGAATGAACTATATGATTCAACATCTTCTTTGTCGCTTCTAAAGCGTCAACATACTTAGCCCTTGTTATAGAATTCGCCACAGTAACTAGTTTGAACAAATTCCAACTAACTGTGCCACCACATTGTGTGTTACACAAAACCCTTAATTTAAATCGAAAATCGCATGGAGAAAAGATGAAGACTGTATCGATGTAACATTTTACAACGAACTCTTCATGATCTCTGCTTGCGAGAAAACCATGTCATCAGTACTTACTCTAGTACTCTGTGACATCTTTCACTGTTGTCCCATGATCAGTAATTTGATCACTTTGGTATCCATACTCGCAACACCTTGGGAGTATCGGACATATCTGGTTGTTTTACATACCATGGAATACATGATTAATCCAAACACAAAAGTGTGTGGAATCTGCATCATGTATTTTGCTCATCAGTGTTTTGGGACACCGAGTCTTGCAAAAAACTCTTCCATGTGACTCCGGCAAGAATCACTCCCTGGCGGTTTTAAATGCAACAAGGTTTTAGCACCTTGTCAATATGTATTCATTGCTTAGCCCTATTAGGTAAATCTATCTCCATAGATCATTATGCCTAATATTGAGGCTATTTAGCCTAAGCACTTCATCAAAAAACTATTTTCAAATGAAGTCCTAATTCGTGTTAAGAAATTTATTTCCAATTAACAATGTGTCAAGCACACAGGTTTTTAGAAATATTATTATGCTCCCACTTACTTTCTTGAATTACAAGCATCTTCGTTACCCATTGATGAAGTCAAACCCCTTTGACCATTTCATCAAAGCACGAAGATTCCAACTCCATTTTGCTCTCTTCTGTCCATCGCTGGAACTCTGAAGTTTGCACCCTTACTAGCATCCTCTGGATAGACAAAATGCCTTGGACTGTAACACATGCAAGTCCTTGGTTTCATTTCCATCAGATGGAAATCCTATTGTCATCCATGTTTCATATGTCATGATTGAAATATGTATTAATTGCTAGTTCAACCCGAACCGAATTTAAGCATCGCTATGATCAAAACAACCTCATCGTAGTCAACTCTTGAACTTGTTATTTCAACAATTAGAGCTTTATGGATAAAACATTTTTATCCGTATCAGTTTTAAGTTCCATAAATATTCGTTAGACTCTAAGTCTTCCGAAAGGTGTATCAA
The DNA here is from genome assembly GCF_002575655.3 of Aegilops tauschii subsp. strangulata. NCBI lineage: Eukaryota > Viridiplantae > Streptophyta > Magnoliopsida > Poales > Poaceae > Aegilops > Aegilops tauschii. The sequence continues at coordinate 293,527,969 of NC_053035.3, forward strand.
GGTTTAAATCTTGAATCACTTATATGGAAACTAACTCGGGTTGTATTGGCATTTAGCCAATTCCGGAGTCAGGGCCCATCAACGCTTCCTTGTGTATCGTAGGTATAATGTTGTCTAACAACAATATCTCGTTTGCGCACCTGAGAGGTTTGCACGAGCCTTGCCTACATGGTTCAGCTGCAAGTTCGACCAAAGTTCATACATTTTATTGTAGAGACTTCCGTATCAGTCATAGTAGGAAACTCTGGAATTACTTCCAAGGTCTCTTTCCTTTGATCTGATGACGTAGATACTGTTTATCTCATCGAGTTGCACTATTCTCCCACTCACCTTTTTGAAAGAACCATTCTCTTTAAAAGCACACCGTTTCGTGGCAAAACTATTTGCCTCGGTATAGTGAGGGAGGAATACCCAACATTTTGGTATAACCTACAAAGTAGCACTTGTCTGATTTGGAATAGGTTTGTAACCTTTTACACAAGCCCCATATTCCAAATGTTAAGAAAAGATATAACATGGTTGGGCGTACCATACCATGGCTTCATTTCAATAGACCCGATGTAGCTCTTTTCAGTGTAAAAGCCGCAGTCTCTAAAGCATCACTTTAAAAGGGATAATGGCAAATTTATTTATGTCATCTTTGACCTTACCATGTCATAAATGGTTTGATTACATCTCCACGGACTTTCCACTTGAAGTGGTGTTCCGGGAGGTGCAAGTTATGAAACCCCTTTCCCAAATCATCAGACATTCGCTAAACATGTAACTCAAATATTCCTTTGTGCAATCAAATTGCATAAACATAATTTTCTCGTTACAATAACTTCTACTTCATTTTTGAAAACCTTTCGAATGATTTTAAAAGATCCAGACTTACGTCTCATCAAGTAAATATCCATATATCTACTTGAGTCATTTCTGAAGATAAATAAATCCACCACTAACAACACTTATCGGACTACACACATCAAATGTATGATCACTAATAAGTTTGTTGTTCGTTCCTTATGGCCTGTGAACGGTATTTTAGTCACTTCACTTTTCGGAGGAAAGTTGCAAGTGTTAGATGATTCAAAATCAAAAAGACTTCAAAATCCATCATAATGGAATTTTCCATGCGGGTTTCTCCAATGTGACAAAATGTAGTGCCACACTTGTGTGGTATTCTTTTAGTCTTGCGACATTTAGCGTCAGTGTTATGGATGTATCATATTACCATCAATATTCATAACATACATGCCATCTTGGATGGAAGCATGGCCCTTCATGTTATTCATAATACTTAACAACAATTGTTGTTTTCATGAACAACTCTTTTGCAACAAACATTGTGCAATGGGCTAGAGTGTATGAAACGCTAAAATGAATTATGAAAGTAAACCCAGAGGTATTGTATTATTATCAATATTCATAACATACATCTCATTCATAATGAAAGTATGGCCCTTGTGTTATTCATAACATCGAACATAAAAAGTTCTCTTATGAACAACCTTCTTGCAAGATACCTTATGCAATGGGCTAGAGTTTTTAAAACTCTAAATGAATTATGAAAATAAATGCAGACGGCAATACACCGATGGAAGGTATAGTAACATTTACTATGTTCCCTGTGTATACCTTAACCTCATTTAGGCTAGTCTTTTTAGGCCATAGTAGCTCTTACATTGATTCGTAACAGAATGCAATCGAGCGGGTATCTTTGTGATTAACTCACAATACCCAAGAATTAGTGATTAACATGTTTAACCATAATTCCCAAGAACTATATCTTTGACCCGCCTACTATACATCACAAACTAGTATGACATTCATACATGGGCTGGATATTCCAGTCATCTTTCTTTCTGCCTTTATACTTCTAACAGTTTAACTTTTAGTATTTCTCCTACTCGCAAAAGAAGCACCCAACTTAAGAGTGGCGTTAGCCCCGGACTTCCTAGGCGTGTAAGTCATACTAACACCCTTTGGACACTTCCTTTCTCTTTAAGTTGTTGTTTTATTCACCTTTCATAATATGACAGGCGTTCTTCTGGATCCCTTTCCCAAAAGTCAAATGCATAGTAAACACTTTTACTAATACTTGCAAACAAACATTGCTTTGTTTGTATCTGAAAATAATTTTCAGTTCCATGAATATCATATAACTATCCCAACTTTCGAAGTTTGGGTTTCATGGAAGCAAACATATTCCACTTGACCGTAACAGAATTCTAGCTTTTGGATCGAAGGTCGAGAGTCACATGATCCATAGCATTAGCGGGAGGATACGGAAATCATGCGATAGGACAAAGTCCTTCTCGGCACTTTTGAGGACAATCCTCATATTACGTTACCAATCATAAAGTTTTAACCAGATATTTAACAGCTAGTCAATTTTAACAGGGAAAGTGGAATCGCGAGCCATTATTCTACAACTATTTTGCAAGAAACACTTAGACAGTATTCATAATTAATTGCACTGAGAATTAAACATGTTAATTCAACAGTGCGCTCCCACTCAAATCAATATCTCTCATAATTGATTTAGAGTGATTCAAGATCCATATTTCTATCCGATGCCATTGACGGGTTCATCACTGATGACATGAATTTCAATCGGTAGGCCAACTTGCCGATCACATCTCTATGTGATTCTTGTTCATCTTTTGATGGGCGTGTTCCGAGCTCAGGACTCTCCTGCCTGAACGTCAAAGACAACCAAGTGATCTTGCTGCGAGGTCTGACCTCACCCGCCTCATTCCTCTTAATTCGTTCGTGCTCATGTGTACATGGCGCACCCCGAAAAGATACGAATTTCAGACGGTGCTACACTTGGGTGAACACTAACTACTTTGATATTTTAAGTGAGAGATCACCCTAATAAAAACCGACTACCGCGCAATCAAGAAGGGTGCATCATAAGGGATAAACATCTCAGGCAATTCATAATAGCATGATATGGTATATCCCTTTCTGACGGAGAAGTCTTTCATTTCTTCGTCTTCGGCATTCGCGTCGGTGTTCACCTTCACGAAGATTGCCACCACCTTCTCGATGCACCAGATAATATTGCTATCTCTATAGCTAATAAAATAAGTGCATTACTTAAGGTTGACACGCAGGTCACTAAAGTGATAATCATATGGCTCCAGCCATCATGCCGAATCATGACACGCAGGTCATGTTAATTACATTATATAGTCATCTCATACATAATCAAATTGAATATGAGCATTGCTATACCACATCACATGCACATCCTGCAAAACCAAGTTAGACGCCTCTAATCGGTTTATGTAAAATTTTATTTTACGTGGCTTTTAAGGTTTTGACTTAAACCGCAGCTACCAACGTTTTATCATCAAGTATGATTATTCAAGTTGCTAGCTTAACATCTCGGGGTGTATGAAACACGAGATAATTAAATCTCGAGCCCCATACTAAACTTCGTCATACGCATGACCCCCGTGCAGATCATATCTGCAATGCCCTTTCATCTGCGAATTTCGTCTTTCTTTTGACTACGGCAGAACCCAAAGAAGTGGTAGCACTTCCATGATCAATCAGGATCACGGATTGCCAGAACTTTGTCAAATTCCACCATGCTGTCTCGAGATTGAGCAAACGCAACTTCTAGGGAAGCAACAAGAACCTCGGGTAACAGATTTCATCTGTCACCCGCATAAATAATTTTCAGCAATAGATCTCATCTACTACCTAATTATATTATGCAATACCCATACATCTCCATGTATTCTAGATCGAAACCTGCATCTACGCATAGCACGGCTCTTGATGCCACTGTAGGGTAACGCAGCAGAAAACAAAAAAATTCCGACCTACGCACCAGCCCAGGACCACTATGGAGACTGCATACATTGTTTGATCTTTTTCGTTACCGACTCATAGCGCAGCGGGAAGTAGAGTCGATGACGATCGGCGGTGCAGATCCCCGCAGCTACGATTTACAACCTCCCAACCGCGAGGATGTATACCCTCATCTGCTCCTCAGACAGCCCTCTGGGAGGCGGCCGAACAGCCCCCCCCAGACGGTGTCGCGGACAGCCCTTCGGGAGGACCTTCGAAACTCGAACGGTCACTCGGACAGCCCTTCGGGAGGACCTTCGAAACTCGGACGGTCACACGGACAGCCCTTTGGGAGGCACTCACGAACTAAGACCTAAACTACGATCTCTCTACAGAGTTGCACACATACGGTGTCATCTATCCGGCAGGGCTTCACCGTCCAGAACTAGTTCCTGCCGGAACCCAGACAGCCTTACGGCTCTACGAAACTCTTTTCGTGGGAGGGAGAGAAGAAGCCAGATAATGCATGGCATGTGTATGAGAGCAAGGGATGAGTGTGGAGGCTGCCCCTCCACCTCTATATATAGGGAATCCCAAGGGGGTAGGGTAGTTTCACAAAAAACCCAAAATGCACATGAATGAAGTCCTTCCACAAGGACCTAGGAGTGAAACCAATGAACAAGAGGGTCCCCAAGGGGGGATACCCCATGTGGCCGGCCACACCCCCATGAGGGGCCCAAAAAATGGCTCCTATCCATCCATGTCATCCCCAAGATCTTTTGGAGCAAAGCCCCAAAAGGTGGCTTTCCATAAAGTAACCATAAAGCTAATTTTCACTATTCACGACCACATTTTTCAGCGTCTGATCGAACTGAAAATATTTATGTGGGATAAGAACATTTCTAGTACCCACTAAAATGATTTTCAACGCGTTCCGAAACAATTCCGTTTTTAGTGATTTTCATCTGCGAAACGCATCTGAAGTGGCTCCGGCAGCTCCGGAACATTTCCGGTTTTTATCTCAGAAAATTCCAAAAAGCTTCCAGAATGATTCTGGCATCCTCCAAGAATTATCAGGCATGTGCCGAAACCAATTTGACTTAATGGTGTATCCCGAAACAACTTTTCGGTATCATCGAAACTTATCCGATGACCTCTCTCTACGGTACGATTCCGCTGTCTGAAACTTTTCGGTGTCCGAAACTTATTCGGTGATTTTCTCTCAGACTCCCTGTCTAGTATTCAGCAGATAGATGACCCTTAAGCGTGTGACCCTATAGGTTCGGTGAAGTATAGACATGACCCGGAACCCCTTTCGATCAATGATCAACATCGGAGCCGTGGACACCCATATTGACCCCTATACCCACACGAATAAATATTCGAGTGAACCTCCAGTTGTCGTGTGCTATGCTTGTTGCTTCGCGATATGTTACAAATACCCGAGGTGAGACATGTTGGCATTCCCGTGGATCAACAACTTGTCCACTATACTAGTTACCTCATTACCTGTTTTGTTCTCTTTTCTCGTTTCGTGTTCCGGCATCCCCGTGATCAAATCACAAAGTGTCTGGCCAGACGATGATGGACACCGTAACACCGAGAGGGCCCGAGTATATCTCTCCATCGCCGGAGGAGCAAATCCCAATCTCGAGCTATCAAGTTAATTAACATACTTTCCCATGAACCCGCAAGCCGCCGTAATAGCCATCCAGTTACGGATGACGTTTAACAAACCCCAAAGTTCATGAAGCAAGCATGAAGAAACTCGATACTCTCATGGTCTAAGGAATTATGCAAACATTAACTATCTCTGTGTTATAAACCATTAACTTGTGACGAATGTATCTCATAGCATAACATCAATCCGGTCGATTCAACACAAATGTTCTCTTAACATTGTGCCCTCAAAGTTGCTGGCATTGACATGCCCATGATCAGGAAAACAGAACCATCATGCAACACTTGAGCTAGTCTTAGAGGCCAGACTAAGAATACTTCTTACCGTTTATTATTCCACACGTGCATATGAGTCTTCCTCCGAGCCTCGTGTTATTGCAGACTCGAGAACCATAGTAGTTATAGCATGGAACATAAACATAATTATGAACTTGGAGATAAATAATATCATTTATTATTGCCTCTAGGGCATATCTCCTACAATCATCGACCCCTACTACAGAGACATGAAGGATTTGTGCAATAAGGACAAGCGTGCCTGGCACTCGGCCTCGATGGAGAAACACGACAAAACTCACGTCGTGTACGCGGCCAAGGAGGTGTACACGAGCTATGACATGTACAGGCGGATCGTTGACATGAGGAAGTGCATCCTTCCCCAAAACGGCCAGGGATCCAGCCGGAAGCAGAGCAATGGCAAGCATCGTTGCAACAATAAGTAGATGATTAGATCCTCGTTTCTCCTAGTTTAGTATGCATGTAATTGCTTACTTCGGTGTGTGGAAATGTTATGTGTGTAGTCACTTGTGTAATTGTATGCTTAATTTGGTTAAGAATGCTGTCTTTTTAAGAATATATGTTGATGCTCTGTAGACAGAGCGTAGATGTTGTGCGGACAAAGAAAATCACATCGCACATGAACTAAACAATGGAACCCGTCGATGATGTTTTCATCAATCACTCACAATTGTATACCAGCAATCGTTTGCTCACAACACACATGGCTTGTTAGCAGCAATCGTCTGTGTTGTTATCGGTCTTCGCACACATTTCCAATTACAGACCTGTTTGCCGCATATCACACACATCTTGTTAAGTTGAACCGTTTCTGTTCTCTTGTCTCAACGCAAATAGTTCATCTGAGCCGCATGCCGTATATCGCACACACCTTGATCTGGCTAACCATTTCTTTTGTGTTGCCTAATCACAAACAGTTCATCCGAGTGAACAGTATGCTGTACATCGCACACACCTTCATCTGGCTGCCCGTTTCTTTTGTTCCTCCTCATCGCAACCAGTTAATTGAACTGAAACGTATGCCCTGCACCGCACACGCAACTAAAATATGAACCGTGTTTGATGCATCCTCCATCGCAAACGATTTGCACCTTTTTTACGGGTTTTTTACACCACCGTTTGTGATTATTGCATCGCACACAGTTTCGTCGAAGGATCTCTGATCGTAGTGTCGCGTTAGCAGCAACTTGTAGTAGTGACTCGCACGCCTGCATGCACACAACACACGATGCAAGACACACGCTCAACCTATACATGCATGAACCCTTTGTTAAGGACATGGATTGTTATGCGTATTAATCAATCTTATCAGTGATAAGCAGAACATTGATGTTTGTAGCGGTCTTTATGAATCACAACGTATCGAACGGGCTATCAACGTATATATGAAAATTTTAAAATTCTCTTACATTATATAGTAGGCTTATCTACATGAAATATATGACGTCACACTCAATGAACAATCATCGGTTTATGAAATGCCCGCTTCTGACCGCCCTGGCCCACCAAAAGTTCCTCTGCCGTGCGCTGCCTGCGTTGGGTCACTGACATGCAGGCCATGTACCCAAAGAGCCCACACGTCAGTGGAAGAACGACACGGTGTCGTACGTCAGAGTCGAGGGCGCCACTCGCTGCACGCCCTGCTGAACACGCCTCCTTGCCGCATTCAAACACCGCCATGAAACCCGTGTGGAAGCCGAGAAACCCACTCTGGACACACGTCCATTCATGACCGGGCCGGCATTAAATGCAACACTAGCCGAGCTCCTCCCGTCCGCCGTCTATTTAATCTCCTATTTAAACGAGGTCAGACGCCGACCAAGAATCGCACACCTCCGCCGCTCCCCTATCTCCTCCTTCACCATTTTGTCCACTCTTACAATGGCTTACGAAGAGTAGTTATCACGCATCCAAGCCGACTGGGTGGCCCGCCGAGCCCGCCGGATACGAGCTATGCAGCTCGCTGATCCAGCTCCCTCCCCTCGACTGACGGAGCCAGTTGCCGGCCCAAGCCGGCACGCGGTTCAGCAACTCGCCGCTCCAGGCTAGCTCGACGAGGAGCGGCGCGCGGGATTCGTCGCTGCCGTTCATGCCGCCGGCTCGTACCACGCCTCCCGTGTCTGCGACCGCGTCTCCCGTCTCTGTGGACGAGACTCCCATGCCAGCGGCCGCGCCATGCAAGCAGAGACAGAATCCGGGTGCACAGAGAGCAATGAGTCGGTGGCCAGCGCCTCCGCGTCTGCCGTCATCATCGAGGAGAAGTAGAACACGGGAGGCCGCCGTCGCCTGGGTCCCATGAAGGCCACCGCGGAGGCAACGCCGGCGTACACAGCAGGTGTCTTGCCGGATCCTTTTGTTGCGACCACCTTCGTCGACCCCGCATGGGCTCCACGGAAGCGAAGAAGCCCCCTTCTACCTTCATCTTGGGCATCAGCCAACAATATCAGTTGGGCAGTGGGGTTGTGAGCCGTCCTTTGCGCTGAAGCATATACCTCCGGGCCTCCCGGTAGTCCGGTGATCGTGCTGCCGAATATGAGGAACACAAATGGATCGGCGGGCGACCATTTAGGCCAGGTATTATATACATGTGTTGTCCAGAACTAGCACCACTTAGTTGAATTGAATGTAATGAAATCCGTCATGTTTGTATGAAAATCCGGTATTTTATATGAATTACGTCATTGTTTATATGAAATATCGCCGTGTTTGCATGAATTACATCCGGTTGGTTGAGTTGCTGTCAGAATGTGTGCGGCTACAGTTGGATGGCGTAATTTGCGGGTCGTCGGTCGGTCTGCGGCAGGCTCGGGCGGCCTGGTTGGACAAAAAAAGCACAGCTTGTGCGAGCTCGTCTCCAATGTGCGAGCTGGAGGATGCATGAGCACCCGAGCCATTCCTCGTTCATCGGTGGCAAAGGCACCGGTGGACAAAAGGGTTGCCAATATTTTGGCTACCCCGGGCAAGATCCAAATAGCCCCTCCCAGCACATTCAAATCCCTCGTTCGCAGTGAAATTTTGCCATGTGTTGTTTTCATGGACTAGCAAGATGCCCGTGCATTGCACAGAACATCAAGATGCATTTTTTACAAAACACCTGTTGTGATTGACCCATGCAGGAGTAATCCCATGTCTTAAAACTAATGATATCTCGAGAATTTTATCGGAAAAATAGTATCTCGAGAATTTCATTGAAAAAATGAAAGATGAGAGATAAGGTGAGGAGGAGTGGGCGTGGTGGTGACTGGTGGTCGGACTGGGCGGAGGCCTGGGGATGCATGGCGCATTATGTCTAGGTTTGTATCTCTCTCACACACACCCACATAGGTGGGGGACGTGCACGAAGAGAAGGGGTGCACGCATGGCGCACGTACACCCGTCTCTTTCCCAACCACACCCACGCGGGTACACGGTGGAGCTCATTTCTGTACCACTTGGTAATTTGACGTGTGTATTGGTTGTCCACTTGATGGAGGATCGTCTACCACAGGTGAACAAACAAATTGCAACTTGACGCATTATGTTAAAAAAGAGGCAAACCATGTGGGGCCTACCTTAGAGGCAAGGCTCTATACACTAGAGATGCTCTATACATATTACATTTGATGTGTCCCATCAACTCGTAGAACGAGGAGAAGCTTGCTTAGTACGCCGTCTCCCCCGCCCACAGGCGCGGTGGCTCGTAGGATGAGGGGAAGCTTGCTTACTACGCCTTATGCCCGCTCCCTCGCCCACGCGCGCGGTGGCTCGCATGACGAGGAGAAAATTTTACTACTCCCTCCGTTTACTCCTTGTCCCTACCTTGGTTAGAGAGATTATCATATTTTTTTGAAATAAATGCCTTTTAGTAGTAGGAGTAGTACAGTGGTACATAGGAGTAGTAATACTACAGCAATTTCCTTGGAGTCCGTGGTGCAACAAGCTACCCTAGGCTATGTTAGTACTCCCTCCTTTCCGGTTTATGGATCAATTTCAAAATCTCTCCAACCAAGGTAGACGGTGAGTGGTGGAATTAATTTCGTAGTTTGCACAAGTAATTAGTACACTCGTTTTTCTCAAGAAGTTATGTTTATCGAGGCATTAATTAGAACGAATGCATGCATGACCACTAAATTTCCATGAACTTCTACATGCATTGGTGAGTTTTCTCTTGACATTGCTTGCATCGTGTGATTTAACGCACCTCGAAATCCAGACATGTGATGGTACTACTACTACTAGTAGAATTGAGACTTATAAAACGGAAAAACGAATTTTTTTAGATGAGCCCTATAAACCGGAAAGGAGGGAGTAGTAAGTAGTACTACCTCCATAGTGGGCACGTACTCCGTAAAATCATATTTTCCCAAAACTAAGTCGCTCAACCTTTATTTGCTTGTTTCCCTTCCTGCCTCGTTGCCTCGAACAGACTATGCCAAACTCCCCTGCCTGCCGCGCGGGAAAAGACCCGCCCTCGCCTTTTTTTAGTCCGGGTTTGTATCGATGGATCACGTGAAGCAGCAAAAACCAAGCCGTGTCTTGTACTCTTCCGTCGACGCTCGCTTTCATGAATTTTGTACTTCCTCTTGCCGACATGTGGGACATATAGCAACCGGGTCGATGTGTCATGCACCAAATAACAGTGCAGAACAGCAGGGGGACGCACCCCAGTCATACCGCCCCAGTAGTAGTAATGAGCAATGAGACGTCAAATCACAATGCCGCACCTTCCCAGACGGACGAAGCAACCATTATTTCACACTTCGCTTCGCCATCATCTCCTTCAAGAAAACCACGTACTTTTGCTTCTGCCTCAAGAGGGATGTGCATCGCCTTGGTACATCATGACACATGGGACCACATGACAGGCCATGCTCCCCCGCCCATCGCTCGGTAAAATCATCTCATTTTTACTACTTCCTCCGTATCGGTTTACCGGGCATGCACGCCGTTCTAGGTTGAGAATTTAACTGACTATATATGTGATGAACAATATATGTTTAGAAACTACATCCGCTTAAGAATCCAATGATATACTTTTTGTGACATAGTAACTCATATTTAGTTAGTCCAATGGATGACCTAGAACTACGTGCACGCCCTATAAACTGAGACAGAGAGGGTAGTATAGTGTCTTTTTAGATCAATATAGTCGGGATTTACCAAGGAGCAAACCCAAGTGGTAGGTTGCTCCTCTCATGTTGGCGTAGCAACTCAAGCAGGGTCAGTCCACACACAAAATGGCGACACACTTAACAGGACCCCTTTGTCCGACATGTGGTTCATCCACCGTCTTGTTCCACGTGCGATGCACCAAATTATAGTTCGGAGTGGCGGTTGGACTTGGGGGCACCCCGGTCGTAGCGCCGCAGTAGTAGTAAATGAGCGATGAGGGATCAAATCACAAAGCCCCACCTTTCCCACATTAAGCTGGACGGACGAACCAACCATCATTCCACTGTAGGGCGCAAGAGCATAAAGAAAAGAGAAAACCAATGATGCGTGCGACAGCTACCTAGGGCATCCTAGGGTAGGGGCCTCCACTACAAATCCTTTTTTAAGCGCCTCCACTACATATCCACTTCTCCCTTGTCCTCTTGAAGAAAACCGATGATGCGTGCAGCGGTAGGGTTTGTAGGATTACTATGGCGTGCGGGGCCATGTCGTAGTAAACGGGAGAGGGATTGAGTTCGAGTCAACGCCTTAATATGTGTGTGCCTCTTGGTTTTACAGAAATGAGGCAGCATTTTGGGTTCGGGGACCAGTGGAGATATACGTACAAAAAATTGTGGACGTAGGTTCAATCGAAAGGCAATGATGCATGGGCACTGCGTTTTGATATACCCGCGGCCGTGTGAAATTTGCTACTCTACTCAAAATAATGCATAAAAGTTCCTCCAAAAACATCTATAACTAATGGGAAGTGAATGTATGCTTAAAATGAAAATGTAATACTCCCTCCGTCTAGGTGTATAAGTCATCTTAGGTTTTTTGCTAGTTAATAACATTCCATGCAATGAATTAAACACTACATGTCATGTTTGAAAGTCTCAAGCCATTGAAAGCATGCACGGCCCACATTTCTTATTGGTTGATATGTCACGAAACAAATAACGAGGAGGGAGTTAATGTACCGTGCCTAAGTGTTTTGGGATTATTTGGTTCTCAGAAGATGACTTACACCTAGACGGAGGGAGTACAAAGAGAAAAATGAATTGCAGTTAAAAGAATGACATTTCTAACAAAAATGTGAATGTGAACTACATATGTGTGCACGTGACCAACACATACATTGTCAATACAAAATCTAATGCAAGAAATATCTTTTGAGTAACATGCACGAATTGATGATGTGGTGCTTGCATGCATAGAGTACAAAAACAATGTGATTTATGACTTGCCTACATGACGTGTTCTTGTGCCATAGTTGCATGTCTAGGGAAAAAGCTACTTGTGGGTTGTACTAGCCATTTAGGAATAGAAGATGTATACATGGAAGTTGTAGGGAAAGAGATGACATGTACCTCAATTCGTATGAGTAGGGATTGGAAAAGATATGTCATTTGGTTCACATCATAGGAACTTTTCTATTGAATCTAGAGATGACACGTATCTCAATTCCTATGAGGAGGGATTAGAAAAGAGATGTCATTTGGTTCACATCATAGGAACTTTTCTATTGAATATACGCTAATGTTTATTTTCCTTTGAAATTATGGGAGTATAGGAATCCATTCATATGAACCAAGTGGCTCTAAAGCTATAAAAACGATATCATGTTTATTTCCTTTGAAATGTGGAGTATATGAATCTATTCCTATGAACCAATTGGCTCTAAAGGCAAAAATCCTATAAAAATCATATCATATAGAGTTCCTATGATATTCCTCCACACCAAAGGATGGTTGAAATTGCCGCAGGTGATACGACGGTCTTTCTTTGTAGACTCCTCCCCCATCTTTATAGTTACCTCTCGAAGGTGAATGAAATGATATATACTGGGTATTCTATATGTGCATTTTGGTACACGAAAAATTAGTAAAGGTTTGCGAGGTTCGAATTTTCAATAAAGCTATATGCACTGCATTTTGGAATGGAGGGAGGAGCATACGGCAGTTGCTAACACTCACGTGGAAGATTTGTGTGTAGGAGGAGTGGCTGTTCTGTTAAATGACATGGCAAAAGTGACATTGTCGATGCCGATCTAACAGTTCTTATGGCGTTCGTCAGGAAACGGCTTGTGGCGAAAGTTTGTCGGATAATGATTTACGGACACATGCATTGCATTGATACGTGCCCCCTCTCTCTCATGCACACACGCACCCTCACGAGTCACGACTCTCCCGAGTCCTCTTGCACCCACCGTCTATCTGCAGGTAGACATCACACACATATGTGCTCTTCACACCCTACCCTCGGAACTTTTAAAAAACAAAAGAGGCCGCGCACCTTTTATTTTAGCTCACACGTCACACACTTATACTATTACTCTTGTGGCGAACGTTCTTTGGCCATAGTATATTGTACTCTCACGAAGAGAAGCAGTGCACGCACACACTAGTTCTCTCACACCCACTCGCGGCTACACGTAGGAGCGCATTTTTTGAAGCTGGTACAACAAAATCACTCCACTCTATATATAAGCAGGAGCCTTGGCGCTTGCTTTACTAGGGTTCCTCTATTTCACTCTCTCATGCTCTCCAGATCTAAGAAAGGCATAGGTGGCCACACTCCCTATCTGCTCACGGCTGGTCACAAATCCGGCCGAACCACCTCGACCGGGGCAGGGGTGTAGGTGCATCGTTCATGCTGTCGTCAGCGGCGAGGGAGGAGACCAACAGTTGCCCGAACATCCCGATCGGCGGCCGTGCCGTTCTCTCTGAGAGAGCGCCAGTTCGGGAGAGCCTCCGGCCCCTTCTTCCTCCCTGCGGTATTGTGGCCAAGATGCGGCCTCCTGACGCCGTCTTTGCCACATGCCGACGACCCTTAGGTACATATTCCTTTGAAACATGCCTTGCTCTACTACCCCAGCTCCCCACATGGCTGCGTGTGGATCTTTTTCTACTTCCATCAGCTGTTCCAAAGCCACCTAGACTTTTACTATTATTAGAGGTAAAGCTAGTTCATACAGTCGAATCTAAAGTTGGTTCAAATAGGGAAGAAAGTGGGAAAGCTGTAGCATGAATCCAGGACTTGGTTCTAAGAGGAAATGGGGAAAAGTAGTAGATACTGGCTACCCAACCGGTCTCTTGGTTGAAAAGGCAAAGAAAGCATGGTGGATGGCAAAGGGTGTTTGGAAGTGGACCTGTCTCTTGGTCAAAAAAGGAAAGAAAGTGAGGGGTGTTGGGGGACAACACAAATGAGAATGAGCAGGTCTAGATTTCCTGTGCTCACATAGGAAAATGTTGCCGAGGAGATAAAAAATGGGACAAATGCAGATATGCTGCCTGAGTGTTTGCCACTCTCGGCAACCACATCTGCCTCACCATTTATGCCCCTGCTGTCCCTACGCCCATATCGCTACCGTTAATGTAAAATCACATGAAGCATTAAGCAATGCCACCTAATGTCACTATAAGTAATGGTCTAGTGTCGTCGATAAATTGAAGCAATGCCACCACCATTTTATGAAGTGCTTCTGTCTTGCTTTATTTCCCATGAATTGTGTTTTTGCTGTTACACTTAAACCTCACACCGCTAACATTGCTTCATCCCAGTGGAACTGCACAAGTTTGATTGCACATTTACTGACCATGTGCTACTCTCATGACAGTAATACTAATGCTATTGTTCTGCATGTTAATCTAGTGGTAGTGTTGATGTGATGTGATGCTACTTTCTTAAGGGCACTTTCATACTATCAATGTAGTGCCAATTATAACACAATAGATGCTGCTGTTAATCATACCCCACTACAAATATCTGTCACTGTTTAAATAACTGTATCTCGTATTTGCGCAAACAGGGATGTCTGTCTCCATATCGTTTCTATCTGCGCAATCAAAAGTACACACCTCAATTTTAGTACAACTGCACAAAATGAGATGGCTATTCCTAGCTACCGTCCTCTAACCACCAGTGTTCCAGGTATTCCTACATTGGTAGTAACTAGGTACAATGACCAACTCAATTTAAAACAAGCTGATTCGTACATTTTACTTCCTGATTGCAGTGCAGGGACGAGAGAAAACAATTGCATCCTAGTCGGGAATGCACTTTCTACTAGTTCATCCATGGACCGAGGACTAGCTGGCACAGCTGCACGGAGGTTTTTGGGACAGGTGCGCGGACAAGAGGCATTGTGGTCTGCTTATTTCTACAAATAGCGGTGCTTAAATTTAGTGGAAGGCACAAGAATTTCAGCTGGTCAGTACACTACATGGTTCAGTTCAGCATTCCAGCTGAGGACACAATTATAATTGGTTATTCTGGAATGAGAGAACCTAACCCTGGATGGTGGCAACAAGAAAAACCCAGAGTGAACTCCAGGAAATTTAAGCCTGCCGGGAGGCCCTTTGCTCAGAGAAGCCTTGCTTGATTTTTCCTGATTTGTAAACCTTCTCACAACTTTGTCTTTTGCTATGAACTAGTATATGTTTGTTATGTTCTATGAATCATTGAGATGTATATGCTTAACTTATGCTTTTCAAGTTTTTTATGAAGTCGAGTTTAATGTGAGTGTTCCACATGAACACTGGACTAGCGTGTGAACGTTTGGAATTTACATTGTGGCCTCAGTTAACTGCATGAACCACTGTAACAAGATACGTAGTTGCTTATATGTCAGACAACAGATTATTGATTGTTAGCTGGTCGATAGCCTAGTGTTGAAGCGAACTGAGCCAATGTGCCGTGTTTTGCACAACTGCTTACAAGTGGGGTAGCACCAACAGTGTTTTGAAGTACTTATGTATACGTCACCGCATAGTTCTTGAATGAGTACTCTATTTCATCAAACACACACTGCTCATATGATAAACCGTGACAACTTATGTCTTTCCATGCCATATTCATGAAAAAACTAGTGAGGACGCATCTGTTTTGGCAACAATTACGATGGTTCTCACATGATTCACGGGCACACAAAAGTAGCAGCAGTTCCCATAGACGGATTCAAACAGAGTATTAGCCCCAGAGGGCTCGATAATAGGCAAGGTTCAGATAATTAGACACAATCCAAACTACTATTAAACACTAGCCGGGGCAACTATTTCATGCCTCGATCTAATTTGGGTTGGACACAAGACGAACCATGTCATGAACATCATCGAGGACATCCGGCAGCAGCTCAATCCTGTGAACCTTCATGAAGATAACCTTGTGGCCTTGCCACTCATAAACTTATTTGTGGAGGCATGCCACGTCATCTTCCTGCGTAAGCTTGACAAGAACAGTATGCCTCACAAACGAAGGAGTAGCTTTGAACTTCTTGTGCTTCAGTACACCCTGGACAACACGCCTGACAACAGTGAGGCTGGAATACAACTCGACATCGGTATAAGTGCAAATGGCTTCCAAGATCCAACAGCCTAAGAACTATGTTTTCCTAGTGCGTATATTCAGGTCATCCGCCTCATAGCGAGTGACATGTACAACCACACAATCCTTGTTTGCATCAGGGCTCTAATTGAAACAGAAACAAATTCTGAATTACTTTCCAGTATAAGAAACACAAGTTATTTAAACCACTATGTATAGCATGGCATCGAAGCTAATAGAATTTTGCATTATTCATCACCACATACTTAGATGAAAAACCACAATCGAGATCGGCAAAGAAGAAAATCACCTTGGGCAGCTCAGCGGGGGGGGGGGGGGGGGGACACATCCTCGAAGGGGAAAGCTGCTCCTGCAGGGC
Organism: Aegilops tauschii subsp. strangulata; assembly: GCF_002575655.3. Classification (NCBI taxonomy): domain Eukaryota; kingdom Viridiplantae; phylum Streptophyta; class Magnoliopsida; order Poales; family Poaceae; genus Aegilops; species Aegilops tauschii. The sequence goes on from NC_053035.3 coordinate 293,544,569, forward strand.
CACGAGGGCTGTAACCTCAAATAGGGCGTTGACCATCTCAGTAGTGGTCGTGAGCGTATCTGGGTCGGCTCGGTGGCTGCCTCCATCTTCTTGGAGCTCTATGTCTTGTGGGGATCAGCCTCCCGCGTCTGCTCCAACATCGGCCGATCTTTGACTGGTTCTCCTTGGTCCATCATGAAACTGACGAATACTAGGAGACCAACATCGCTTTGCAAAAGTTCTTTTTTTTCTCTGAATGAGAGTGAGGATCAGTTACTGCTTTGCAAAAGTTCTTTTTTTTCTCTGAACAAAAATATACCAACATCACCGATCCGCTTACCTTCCCTTCGTTGGGAGAGAAGAACAGTGGCAGATGCGAGTGTTGGCTTTCTTGAAGACGGCGAGGGAGAAGGGGATTCATCGAAGAGTGAAATGATGGTTGCTTCGTCTGTCAAACTTAAGACTGCGGGGAGGTGGGGTTTTGTGATACGACGGCTCGTTACTGCCGCGCTACGACCGGGGTGACTCTCCGCCTGCATACTGCCTTCTAATTTGGTGGATGGAATTTGGGCCCGCGCGCTGCATGGCCCGCATGTCGGTGAACAAAAGTAAAACGGCATTCAGTAGAGGGAGATGTTTCGATGACCTAGGAGGAGCCAGAAGCGGTAGTGTATCCACTGTACTAGTAGTAATTGTTTCTCTGGGCCCAATACAAAACTGTCCATCCACCCTAGTAAATAATAAAATCAAATCAAAATCCCATATATTTACTTAATGAGAGGCGCTACCCACACCCAGCACACCGCCCCCCAAAAGAACCTGGGTGATCTTCTTCCTCCTCACTCCCACCCACCTCACGTCACCTTGCTCCACTCGTACCCCCAAATTCCTCACCTCACTCCTACAGAAAACCCCAGCTCCCCTTCTTCCTCACTACTACAGAAAAACCCCAGCTCCCCTTCTTCTTCACTCGCACTACAACTAGGCTCGTCATTTGTTACTCTGCTCAAATCCATGAGCGCGATGCGACGCCCTTGAGGAAAATGGAGTCGACTGACCCCAGCGCCAAGAAGATGAGGCTCCCGCCAGCGGCGACGCCTGTTGTAGATCCCGCACCCGGCAGCGCGGGGAGAAGCAGCGATCCCACCCCCACCGGATCCCAGGAACCCGTAGAATCTCGGCTGGACCGCATCAGCAATCTCCCGGATGCCGTCCTTGAGGAGATCATCTCGCTTCTCCCCACCAAGGATTGCTGCCGCACCTAAGTCCTCTCAATTCGGTGGCGCCCTCTATGGCGCGCCGTGCCCCTTAATCTCGACTGTCGTCAGCTATCTCTCTTCAATGATTTTGAAATCCCTAGAGCCATCATCTCCTCCCACCAGGGCTCCGTTCAAAGCCTCTGCATCCCGTCATGCTACCTGAGCAAGCATACCATGCCCTGCACGGTGGACGCCTGGTTGAAATCCCCTGAATTCACAGAACTACAACTGCTTGAGTTCTACTATTCCCCTAGAAATCACCTACCAGATACTAAATGCCATGTACTTGTGCCCTCGGCACCGATGTCCATCTCGCGGTTTTCCTCCTCTCTCCACACCGCCACCTTTGCGCTGTGCTACCTACCAGACAATCTGGTACTAAACCTTTGCTTCCATTTCTCAAGAAGCTTTCACTTGTGCGGGTTCGTATATCGGAGGCCTCATTGCACAGCATCATCCACTCCAGTTGACCTGCCCTAGAGTGCTTGGTGCTTGGTGCTTGTTTCAAAAGTTAGAATCGGTTGTCTCCAAATAAAGTCGCCTCACCTTGTAAGAATTGGAATTTCTTTTGACGGAAGGCAGCTCATCATCCAGGATGCCCCTTCACTTCAAAGGTTGATCCTTGATTCTAGTTATTCACCGTCGCAAATAACCGTCCTCTGTGTGCCTAAACTGGAGACCTTGGGTGTAATACATGATCTCTGTGCTCATTTAAAGATGGTGTTTGGCTCCACAGTTCTTCAGGTACTTTATATTATCATCTACACTTGTAACCATAAGCTGGATTTAAAATTTCTGCGCATAAGTTATATATCATCTTGGAGTACACATTTTGTACTAATATTATGTTCTATGCTCAATGAAGAGTTTCTCCATGGATATCCTATCAATGGTGCTGGATTCTGTCAAGATCTTATATATCCAAATGAATAGTTTTGATCTGAACAAGATTATTGTCTTGCTGCAATGCTTTCCATGTCTGGAGAAGTTGTATATATTGGTGATAATTTCACGCACATTGGAAGCCCGCATATAGTGTACTAGAATTAACCGTTCAGCTGTTGCTCTTTCCACACTCTTTTTTTAGACCTTAACTGTTTTCAATCTTCATGTCTATTTAGGCAACAGGACGGGGAAAGAAAGTTATAACCAATCGGTGGATTCGTAAGCACCGGGATTTTCTCACTTCTCATGACATTCGATTGAAGACAATAACGCTAGAACGATATGTAGCCAACCATGCAAACACTAGATTTGTCACATTCTTCCTGCTGAATGCGAGGTTACTATTGTCCATCAGGCTTAAGTTTATTAGCAGCATGGTTTTGACGGATGGGTATGTCGAAGAGCAAAAAAAGGAGTTTCAGGTGGACAAAAGAGCTTCTGAACGTGCCGGGCTTCTATTTACAACATATTGTGGTCATAATCCAGTAAATTTTACGACCCAGGATGTTCATTCTATGGACCTGACCGATCCATTTGACTGTGACTGCCGAAAACAGTGCTGGAGTTAGATGTTGTTGCCCTTTTCAACCTGGGTTTTGTCTAAACCTGATGAACAATTAACCCTCATGCTTTTGTACAGTTTGTAAGCTGGAGTTAGATGTTCTTGCCCTTTTCAACTCGGCTGTGACTGTCATATTTTCTTTGAAACAAGGCAAATGGCTTGCCATTCGTTTAATTTAGAGTGAAATATTGTAACAAATCCCAACCAAGGGAAATAACATCACTCTCGTCGGCTGCTTGAGATCACTGTGCATTACAGAAGCCAAGTGATTAGCCCCCACCAGCACCCACAAACTTATTTTGAACTAGCACACCAAATGGGCTGCAAATTTTCATAGGAAAGGTTGCATAACCGTGACAGATTTGGATTCTGACATTTGGGACCCACGAGGAAATAGCCTACCCAAGGTGGTGTCGACTTACTAGCTAGTCAACAAACAATTCTGCCTACCAGCCATTGGATTGACATCCAACATCTGTCGTGTATCTTCTATCTCTTGTCTTCTTCCTCCAGCCTCCCAAACCAAACCACCCCGTCGGCTCTGCCTGCTCCTGCCTCCCATGGCTAGCTGCGCCTCCGCCGCCCTACCGTACCCTCCAACGTTGGCTAGTCCCTCCCTCTATTCCCCCACAAGTCATTTTATTCTCCAGCGACGTCAGCCCCAACATGCACCCGTACCCGAACCAGTCAACCCTCGTACTCCCCTCCGCCCGTGACTGGACCAGTGCATCTTCCACGGCTCATGTTCATTCTGTCCGAGGCCTCGCCGTCGTCCTCTGCCTTGGTTCGCTCGCCGTGCGCGGTGCGCCGCCCTCTTGCATTGTCAACGTCGTCAACAACCGAGAGGAACAAGGAGATGAATGTACGTGGAGAGGATGACAGTAGGGACCCACCAGCGTCATGGCAGTACGCAAGAAAGTGCCTCGTTATTACAAGCCCCAAAAAATGGTTCCTCCTAATGGTTGGATATCTGGGGCTCATGCCATTGTCAATGTTGTCAATAAACGAGAGAATTACACAACGAGCGGCTGACACTAGGGACCCAGCAGGTCGTGCACTTGTTATTTACTTTTTTAGGAACAAGCAATTGTTATTTATACTAGTTTTAGGGACAGATCAGGGTAACAACCGGCCTGTGCTGGGGCTGTGGCCCGTCTAGCCAGGGTTTTATTCATGTTTACCACATCATGAGCCCAGTTGTGTTTTTTCTTGCTGAAAATGGCTAGCCCGGTTCTATATTTTTTTAAAGAAATACCCAAACGAGGCCTACTTGCTTTATCAACCCTGTTGGGCTGCAAATCTTTCAAGACGAGGAGAGTTTCATTCGGTTTGCCCAGAAATGGGATGTACATTTTTAAAACACATCAAATCGAGAATTAGTTTCATTTTTTTTCATTACAAGATTTTAAATTCCATTGATTTTTATGGGTGGATAATTATTTGGATTTTATATTTATATAAATTATTTTTCAAAATAGTTTGAATGTGACTCGATATTTCGGGATTAAAAACAGCTGATCGCACAAAAATATGCAAAATTTCATATAATTTTTTACCGTGGCCACAATATGGGGTGTAATGCTAACAAAAAGAAGATGGGCTCCAAAACAAATCTTAAGAATTAGCAAACGGGCTGTAAATTATTAGAAATAATGGCAGATGGGTTGTATGCTATTTTCCACAGATTTGAGGCTGACTTGTGCGCCTAATACAGGTTGACGCGTATGCTTTCCTAAAAAAAGGTTGACGCACATGCAACGCCGTGTCAACTTAGTCAACACACGAGAGCAGTGACTGTTGGATGTCCATCCAACGGCCGTCGTGCTTCTTCAATCTCTGCTCTTCCTGCTCCAGCCGCTCAAACAAGCGCCAGCAGGACTACCAGCTACCTCCTCCTGCGAGCGGCTGTGCTGCCGCGCAGGCCTCACCGCCCCACCATACTCCCATCGCTGTCCTAGCCATCCCTCTACTCACCCACACCTGCTGTTACTCTTCGGCGACGGCAGACGAACCAGTAAACCCTCGTACTCCCCTCCATGTGGGAAACAACTGTCGAGTCCTCCCTGGCTCCGTGTCGTTCCCTCCCTGGTGCTCTCGGCGCGGCGTGGTCAACGTGGTCAATGAACGACATCCATCGGAAGTGGACTGTACGTGGAGAGGCTGACAGCTGCGTCCACAGCCGCACGCAAGGAATTGCCTCCTTATTACGCACAAAATAATGATTCCTCCACCTGACAGCTGGGACCCACCTGAAGGGCCTCTGTATTTCTTGAAAAAAACGTTCCCCCCGCTGACAGGTCGGACCCACCAGCTATATCTTCACACGCAAGGAAGTGCCTCCTTATTACGCACAAAAAATGAATACTCCCCCTGCTAGCTGGGACCCTGCATAGTGGGAGGCTGACTTGTGGGCCTACTAAGTTGACGGGGATGGAGGGCTTTGTCAACTTAGTCAATATGAACGACTCTAGCTCCAGTGACCGTACGATTTCCATCCAATGGCCATAGTGCTTCTTCAACCTCTGGTCTTCTTGCTCCAGCCTCCCAAACCAGCGCCGGTCGTGCCACGTGCTCCTACCTCCCATGGCCGGTTGTGCTGCCGCGGAGGCCTCACCGCCCACTACTATTCCCACTGCTGGCTAGGCCCTGCGGCGAGGGCAGCCTCACACTGCGGCCGAACTAGTGAACCCTCGTACTCCTCTCCGCGTGGGCATCCACTGCCGCGTCTTCCCCGGCTCCGCGTCATCCCCTTCCTAGGCATCGCCGTCGTCCACCGCCTTGGTGCTCTCGGCGCGGCGTGGTCAATGTGGTCAAGGAACGACTTCCATCGGAAGAGTACTGTACGTGGAGAGGCTTACAGCTGGGTCCACGACCGCCGCAAGGAAGTGCCACCTTATTACGCGGAAAATAATGATTCCTCCACCTGACAGCAGGGACCCACTGGAGGGGCCACCATATTTCACGACAAAAAGTTTCCCCTGACTGCTGGAACCCACCAGCTACATCTTCGCACAAAAGGAAGTGCCTGACAGTCGGGACCCACCTGGTCGAAGCATACGTCGTGTTGTCATTCTGGCCGCGAACGTGTACGTGCATACTGGTCGATTGGTCTGTCTGCAAGCTGCACCGATGAACCGTGGCCGAGTAAGGAAGGGCACGTGTCGTAGTAGAGGCGCGCACATAGCATGTATACGTACATACATCCAGGGTGCAAGAAAGTAAATACGGCCACATACGTACATACGGGCGGGGTCTTGAAAGCCTACTCGCGCATACGTACGGCTAGGGCTCGTGTACATGGCTGGGTCGGAACGGAGAAACTGCATCGTCGTGTTCATCGGGAGCCAACCGGCTTGGACGGAACAGCCGATCGAAACGAGGCCTGGCGTACCGCAGAATGGAGGAAACAGCCTTGTGTTCAACCAGCCACGGTCAGAACGGGATCCTGTTCATCGGGAGGGGTCTGGCGTACCGCAAAACAGAGGAAACGGACTTCTTTTGGACCTCCTACAGTCAAAACAGGGTCCTGTTGATCGGGAGGGGTGTGGCGTACCGCAAAACGGAGGAAACGGATTTGTGTTGGAGCGCTACGGTCGAAACGGGGTCCTGTTCATCGGGAGGGGTGTGGCGTACCGCAAAACGGGACTCCACGGGATACTGTTCATCTCCATCGTCGACTGCCTCCACGGGCTACTATTCATCCACCATCGACCTCCTCCAGTCTCCACCTGCGACTGTTCATCCACGGGCTCCTGTTCATCCAGCCTCCACCGCTCCTCCACCGGCTACTGTTCAACCAGCCCTCTCCACGGGGTCCTGTTCAACCACCCCTCCACGGGCTACTGTTCATCCAGCCCTCCACCGGCTACTGTTCAACCAGCCCTCCACGGGGTCGTCCTGTTCATCCAGCCCTCCATGGGGTCCTGTTCATCCACCCCAACCGGCTCGATCGATCGGGGTCCTGTTCATCCAGCGGCAACACCACGGGGTCCAGTTCATCCAACCCCCCACCGGGAACAGTTCATCCAATCCCCCCAACAACGCTCACTGTTCATCAAGGGAAGGAGGTAGCAGGGTTCAATCGGCTTCAGTTAGCAACAATAGCAAAGGAATCACTTGGGTTCAGTTAACAGCAAGGGATCGATCGGGGTTCAGTAACGTAGCTAGTGCAATCGCTCAGGTTCAGTTAGAGCCCAGCGCCTCGCTCGGGTTCAGTTAGAGCGCAATGCCTCGCACACACGCGCGTCCGTGTACGAGAGAAACACGCAAACCTCCATCCATCGCTCGGGCCTGACCACCCACCGTAACTGGGAACTCCCCGATATTTTCCTCGCCCTCGCTTCTACCATGATTTTTTCCGTCATGGACGGCCCAAAGAATGTCATGCAGCTGCGTCTCTAGCCCGCCCAAGATGAAAAGCCCATTTTCTGTCATGATTTTTTGTCATAGAAGTAGGAGCCCACCACATCTATGATGATACCAGGTTTTATCACAATTATCGTCATAGAAGTGTCATAAGCATGACAGAAAAAAATTCGTTCAACCCAAAATGTCATGGATGTGTCTTTTTTTTAGTGTACTAAGTCTGCTGTTAATCGCATGCCTGCTTTTAATATTGCAACCCGTCGCATGACCTCCCTACCGATCGAGTCTTGGAGGGAGATTCTCCACTGGTAGCACTGGCGAAGAGCGGGACCGGGTCGAGCGCCTCGCCTCTCCAGGTCATTGAGGAGGCCGAGGAGGTCCTATCGAGGAGGAACCCTCCTGGGCCCAGCACAGGGGGAGGAGGCGACGCTGTTATGGCTGAGGTGAATACCTCGGCCACCAAAGGCCAAGAGGGAGGAACCCTTCTGGTGAACGAAGAGGTGGAGCCCAGCAAGCCCGAGCTCTTCCCGAAGGTGGTTCCGGAGTCACTAAGGCACCAGGAGCCAACCATTCCGGCTTCCACCTAGGGAGGAGCCGAGGTACCTCTGCCACCCCCGCCCGCTACAGAGCAAGTTTCGACTGGGTGGCGGGATGTGACGGAGGAAGCGTTAACCGACTCCTCTATCGTAGAGGAGCATCGTGCCCTGATGGCCATAGTTTCGCAAAGTCTTCGGTCTGTGGACAATGGACTGAAGAAGGCTTTCAGCGGCCTTCTGGTAGGCTTCAAGGTAAACCACGTATTGCCTTTTTTCTTAGAAAATTTCTCTTATATGATCATGCAACCTCATATATAGTAACCCCCGAGCCCTGAGTGAGTTTGAAAAACTCATGCGAGGTACTTAGAGATATAGATGGTAGCAAAAATGGGTTGTAGCCCCCAAGACTCTGGTTGGATTAAAAAAGAAAGCCTGCAGAGAATCAAAATTCGAATACTCGGGAACCTAATATGCTTAGTCTAATATGCAAGCGTCGTCTTCGGCGGCAGCTGCCAGAGCCGAGGAGTTGACCGAGCTGAATTGGAAGCTCAGTAGCTCCAATGACAAGCTCGATCTGCTGAATAAGCGTTTCGACAAAGTGTAAGGCAAGTCCGGACTAAACTTTTTACTGCAACTGTTCGGTAATGAAGTTTTCGCAGTTAATCTAAACAGGATGCAACTAACATTACTGTAGCTATTGCCGTGGAGGTCGAGAACCTCAAGGCCAAGGTGAGGAGAGTTCAGCAGGAAACTACGCAGCTGAGGGTGGCGGCCAAATAGGCTGCAACCGAACTGGCAAAGGTGAAAACCGTGAGCCAGCAGCACGAGGCTAGAGTGGCCGAGTGCAACAAGAACAAGGAAGCCGTCACGAAATGTGAGGCCCTTGAACAGAAAAGTAAGGATCGGGCCACCGAGCTAACCTCGTTGAGGTCGGCGGTCAAGGAAGCGCGGATGGAGGCGCGAGGCCACCAAGAGGAACTCCACCAAGTGAAGCTTATTGCGGATGGTAAACCATACTTACTGCAAAGTGTCTTTGGTGGTAATAGGTTTGCTTTGCTCACACGAGTATGGCATTGCCCAGGCGCTTTTGCGGACCTCCCGAGGAGTGCATCAGATGCGGCCAGGTACTTCACGTCCCAGGAGGGTCGCACCAAGCAGAGGCTATTTAGGGCACAGTTTCAGGCACCCGAACACCCTCCCCTCCTTAACTACCAGATAAAGCAGCTGATGGAGTTGCATCGAATGGCGGAGCCAGCAATTAAGGACCTCCGCATCAAGCTGTGGCCTTTGGAGCCACTGCCGAGCAGCTACTTTGGCTTGGTGAGGAAGTTGTGCAACGCCATGCCCCGGATTGATGTGTGTAAGCACTTCGTATGCATTGAAGGAGCTCGAATGGCCTTAGGCAAGACTATGGTACATTGGTTGAAGATTGAGCTGACGGAAATGGCCACCGGACCCTCGCCCCCTGGGAAGGAGCATAGGTGCCCCGAGAAGTATTTTCTTGTCATGATGGATGGTGCTCGGCGATAGAGGCCTACTGCTCAAAGGATGTAATTTATGAGTGACTTTATGTTCCATTATCCAAAGAGGTTGGAACTTTTGTGCTTTATAATGCAATTGGTTGGCTTTGTATATAATGCCTTATTTGTTTATTTTGACTCTTGTGCGGCCATTTTAAACTGAAAGTTAGGAGTCGTCGGCTTCAACCCCCTTGCAGATACTGCAAAGGGTGTTTTCAATTTAACACTTTAACCCTTAGCCGACGTCTCGGTGCCCGGAGGCGGTTGTGTTGAAGGAAAACAAGGCAATAAGACTATGCGGCTTTAGTGCTTTCACTTAGCCATAGGAGCTTGATTGCGGGAGCTAGTGACTAGCTGTGTGTGATATTTTGGTGTGCCGAGGTTGATGCCATTATCACTTTGTTTCTGTGATAGAAAACCCTTCGTGTGCCACGGAATAACCACCATCGGTTTTTAGTTTGACACTTGTCATTGGATCGCCAACCAGTTCTCGCTTATTGTGACAGATAGTTTTCGGCTTTCTCCACTGAGGTACTTAACCAGGCAAGCTAGAAGTACAATTGCAGTGGTTCTCCCTTTACCCTCCTGATGTAGGGTGGAACCCTATATAGCCAATCTTTCACGAAAGGAGCGGATCCCAACTAAGAACACGAAGAACACGAGGGGAAACACGAGGGGAAGACACGAGAGAATCACTCAAACCAACAAGAATAATCACACATGTGCTAGATCCTCGATACGCAAAGAGATACACGATCCAAATCCAACAAGGGACGATACATAGGTAACCGGTTCTTCTCCGAAAGGAGGTCTTGATGGGGCCACCCAAGAGGGGGTCTTGAATCCAACGTGGATCGTCTCCGAAGAGGGGCCACAGTCTCTCTCGAGGAGGAGATCCGTATGGATGAGCAATGCTCTATCTCACATATGAGCTAAACCAATGCTAACCCTAGAAAGATGGAGGAGAAGGATTATATATAGTCTAGGGGGTCGAAGGGGTACACGGGCCTCGGCCCTTACTGTGCGCAGACAGGGGTGGCCGGATGTCCGGGCGACGGGCCGGATGTCCGGGGCTTCAGGAGGGGCCGGATGTCCGGGCTGGGGGCCGGATGTCCGGGCTGGAGGGCAAAACTTCTGGATGTTCTGTAGCGTGGCGCCGGATGTCCAGGCTTTTGGCCGGATTTCCGGGCTGGGGCCGGATGTCTGGGCTGGACGCCGGATGTCCGGGCCATGTAGGCTTGGGCGCCTGGGCTGCTGCTGCTATGGTTGCTCCAGGGGCCGGATGTCCGGGGACTTCGCCGGATGTCCGGGGCCTGGAAGGTGAACTTGCCCGTTTCCGTTGGTTCTCTTCATCTGTGAACTTGGCGGCTTGTCCGTCTTCACGTGCATCCTCGGGAGGCTCCTCTTGACACCTAATCATGCATAGCATATCGTACTTAGGTAGTAGCCATGTCTCGAGTGGATCATATGTGATATCACTAAGGAAGGAAGTCACCTCGTTCTCGAGAGCTCTAGCTCGTGCTCGTGTCATAGGTCCTCTTGGCTCTTGATGAGACGATGGTAGGTCCATGGGGATGACCGTAGGATGCTCCGCATCATCTCCCCTCCCTTGGGAAAGATCCGACCTCGGATCGAAATCCTCATCACCATGGTACGGGGATAGATCTTTGATGTTGAAGATGTCGCTCACGGAGTACTTGTCGCGTGGGATGTCGATCTTGTATGCGTTGTTGTTGTAGCATGCAAGCACCTTGAAGGGTCCATCAGCTCGGGGTAGTAGCTTGGACTTGCGTTCCTTGGGGAAGCGATCCTTGCGAAGGTGTAGCCACACAAGATCTCCAACATTGAACATCATGGGTTGCTTGTTGACGTTGAGCTTGGTCGCGAGTCGTTGTACTTGGCGCTCGATGGTGTTTCTTGTATCTTCGTGCATCTTCTTGAGGAAGTTGACTCGGGCACTCACGTCCATGTTTGTGCGCTCTTGTAGCGGTAGAGGTAGAATGTCCAATGGAGACAATGGGTTGAAGCCATAGACGACCTCGAAGGGGGACTTTCCGGTAGTCGAATGTCTTGCACGATTGTAGGCGTACTCGGCGATGGGTAGGCACTCCTCCCACTCCTTGATGTTCTTCTTTATCAACACGCGTAGTAGAGTGGAGAGCGTGCGGTTGGTCACCTCCGTTTGGCCGTCAGTTTGTGGATGGTATGCCGAAGAGAACAAAAGCTTGATTCCGAGCTTGGCGCACAATGTCTTCCAAAAGTAACTCAAGAACTTGACGTCGTGGTCCGAGACAATCGTCTTTGGCACTCCATGAAGGCGCAAGATTTCCCTACAAAACAAATTTGCAACATGTGAAGCATCGTCTATCTTGTTGCAAGGAATGAAATGTGCCATTTTGGAGAATCGGTCCACAACAACAAAAACGGAATCCTTGCCATTTCGAGTTCTAGGCAAACCAAGCACAAAGTCCATGCTAATGTCTTCCCATGGGTGATATGGAATTGGAAGTGGCATATAGAGGACATGAGATTGAGCTTTGGACTTAGCTTTGCGACATGTAGAGCATCGGTTGGTGAAGCGATTGACGTCGCGAAACATCTTGGGCCAAAAGTAGTTCTTGGAGAGCGTAGCAAATGTCTTGTCGCGTCCAAAGTGTCCCATGAGTCCGCCTCCATGAGATTCCTGCAAAAGCAACAAGCGAAGAGAGGACTCGGGGATGCAAAGTTTGTTAGCTCTCATAAGATATCCATCTTTGATGTAGTATCGATCCCAAGAAGTATGAGTCAAACACTTGGCATAAGGAATAGAAAATGTAGGATCATGCTCATACAAGTCTTTTATATGCTCAAAGCCAATGACATTTAACTCAAGTTGATTAACAAGCATGCATATACGGGAAAGTGCATCCGCCACAACATTTTCCTTACCTTTAATATACTTGATGACATAAGGAAACGACTCAATGAACTCACTCCAGTTAGCATGACGCTTGTTCAACTTAGTTTGACCCTTAAGGTATTTAAGCGTTTCATGGTCGGTATGGATGATGAACTCATGAGGGCGTAGGTAATGTTCCCATTCATGCAAAACTCGCACCAAAGCATATAGCTCTTTGTCATAGATAGGGTAATTGAGTTGCGCTCCGGAGAGTTTCTCACTAAAATAAGCAATTGGGCGCTTCTCTTGCGTTAATACACCTCCTATGCCATTACCACTAGCATCGCAATGAATTTTGAAAGGTTTGTCAAAGTTGGGTAATGCAAGCACGGAGCATGAGTAAGCAAATTCTTAAGCTCATTGAAAGCGATATCTTGAGATGTTCCCCAAACAAACGGTGCATTTTTCTTACTCAAAGCATGCAAAGGTGAAGCAATGGTGCTAAAATCCTTCACAAATCTGCGATAGAAACCGGCTAAACCAAGAAAACTACGCACTTGTTGCAAATTGGTTGGTTGGGGCCAAGTTTTAATAGCATTGATCTTAGATTCATCAACATGAACACCCTTAGAAGATACTACGAAACCCAACAAAACAAGCTTATCAACACCAAATAGGCATTTTTTCCATATTAGCATAAAGTTGCTCTTTTCAAAGAGTTTGTAGCACGGTGCGAAGGTGGGTGACATGCTCTTTGAGAGATTTGCTAAACACAAGGATATCATCAAAGTAGACAACAACAAATTCACCAATGTAAGGGCGAAACACGTAATGCATAAGACGCATGAAAGTACCGGGTGCTTCCGATAAACCCATAGGCATGACTAACCACTCATATAGACCAAACTTTGTTTTGAAAGCGGTTTTCCATTCATCACCCTCTTGTATGCAGATTTGATAGTAACCACTTTTAAGATCAATTTTGGAAAAGATAGTGGCACCGCAAAGTTCATCAAGCATATCATCAAGGCGTGGAATGGGATACCTATAACGAACGGTGATAGCATTGATAGGTCTACAATCGGAACACAAGCGAAAGCTACCGTCTCGTTTTGGCACAAGAATGATAGGTACGGCACAAGGACTCAAACTTTCACGCACATGTCCATGGTCTATGAGATGCTTTACTTGCCTTTGAATTTCTTTGGTTTCTTTGGGGTTGACGCGGTAGGGCGCTTTGTTTGGAAGCGGCGCTCCGGGGATGAGATCAATTCGGTGCTCAATGCCTCGTAGTGGAGGTAGACCCGGAGGTAGCTCATCGGGGAAAACATCTTGGAATTCCTGCAATAAAGAAGATAACACCAAAGGTAGATCGTGAGAGTTGTTAGTTTTTGGTGCCTCATCCTTGCACAATAGTACATAGTGTAGGACACTTGCTGGGTTCTCACACACTTCTCTCATCTCACGTTTGGTGGCAAATAGGACAAAGGTTTTCTTGTCGCTCATCGTGGAGGCACTCAATTTGGGCTTGTGGCACTCACTCTCTTTTTGGTGGTTCACTCTCTCACTATTCTCTCCACGATGGGTGTTTTGCTTGCCAGCGAGCACTTGGCTTGGAGACATAGGACGTAGCACAAACTCTTTCCCTTTCATCTTGAAGCTATAGTGATTTGTACGCCCATTGTGAATGACACCTCGGTCAAATTGCCATGGCCGTCCAAGAAGGAGGTGGCACACGGTCATCGGAAGGACATCACACTCCAAAGTGTCTTCATAGGCGCCGATCTTGAAAGAGACTTGTACTCTCTGCTCGACTTGTATGGTGCCGGTGTCGCTTAGCCATTGAACCTTGTAGGGGTGCGGGTGCTTCATCTTGACCAATTGGAGTTTGGAGCATAGTTCTTCACTTGCCAAGTTATGGCAACTCCCTCCATCGATGATGACCTTGACGGATCGTCCATTGATGCCGGCCTTTGTGTGGAAGATATGGCATCTTTGATCTTCGTCTTGTTGATGTTGAAGAGTCAAGACCTTGGAGACAACAAGAGCAGGACTTGAGTCTTCGCCACAAAAGATGTGATCATCTTCTTCTTCATTGTTCACTTGTCGGTGCATGGCCACTTGCTCAAGAGCTTCCATTTCTCCTTCACTCATGGAGTCATAGGTGTCGTCGTCGTTGAGGATCATGGTGTGCTTGTTTGTGCACTCGAAGGACTTGTGGCCTCGGCCTCCGCATGTGAAACATTTGATGGAACTTGTCTTGATGGTCTCATCGGTTGGAGTAGATGATGATGAAGCTTTCGGCTTGAAGTTGCTTGTAGTAGGAGGACGACTTGAGCTTGTCGAAGTTTTCTTGTAACTTGACTTGTCGCCATTGCTCGTGGTGGGAGTCGTCGAAGCTTGATTGTTGGAGAGGCCATAGGACTTGGATGAGAACTTGGCATACTTGAAGTCGTCTTGTACTTGCCGTTCCGATTTGGTAGCTTGATGCACTAGCTCGATGAGGTTCGAGTATGGTTGGAAGTCGGCAATCTTCTTGATAGGGTGATTGAGTCCATTCAAGAAACGTGCCATAGTTTTCTCATCATCTTCTTTGACATTGGCTCGTATCATGGCAATCTCCATTTCCATGTAGTACTCTTCAACGCTCTTGGTTCCTTGCTTGAGTTGTTGGAGTTTCTTGAAGAGGTCGCGGTTGTAGTAGTTTGGCACGAATCATGCTCTCATGACATCCTTCATTTGTGCCCAAGTGGTGATGGGTGGTTCACCTCTTGCCGCATGGCGCTCAATGACTTGTTCCCACCAAATGAGGACGTAGTCTTGGAATTCGAGGGATGCCATTGCGATCTTCTTCTCTTCTTCCTAGTTGTGCAAGCGGAAGATTTTGTCAACCTTCAATGCCCATGATATGTACTCTTCGAGGTCATTGCTTCCGGTAAACATGGGCATGGTGAACTTTAGCTTGCCATATCGTTGCTCTTCATTGTGTTGGGGTCGGGAATGATGACGCCCATGTCGGTGAGGATTGGCAATCTCATGTCGCTCTTGGCGAGGAGGGTTGTCTTCCTCATGTTGCTCTTGGCGAGGAGGTGGTCCATTGTCTTCTTGCTCTCGATGGACTTGACGTTCTTGTCTCGCATGAGGAGGAGCTTGTCGATCTTGACGAGGAACTTGTCGATCGTGTCGAGGAGCTTGTCGATGCACACGTGCTTCGTAAATTCTTTCTTGAGCTTCGTCGCGAACTGCTTCTTGATGTAGTCGAGCTTGTTGGCCTCGATTCGCTACGGCACGACTTGAGTCTTGAAGAGCACGTTGCGCCTCAAGTGCTTGAGCTTCACGTAGTTGTCGTTCTTGACGTTGCGCCTCGGCGTCTTGTGCATCTTGATGTTGTCGCGCTCGCTCCTCCTGTTCTTGTTGTCGTTGGCGTTGCCGTTCTTGTGCTTGTGCGAAAGCAGCTTGGTTGTGACGATGTCGATGCTCTTGAGAGTCGGTGTCGTGTAGAGGATTGCGGTTAGCTTGACGGTCTTGACGCGCGGCACGACGAAGAGTGTTCGATGTCGGTGTACTTGCCGGAGATGGTGTCGTCGTAGTGTCGACTTGAGCGGCTCCGTCTTGACAAGGACGAAGTTGTAGAAGAGAGGACGATCATGGTTCGGATATCTTCTTTGAGGGAACTCATGGATGTGTCAAAGTAGTCTCTTGTACGTTGCTCAGATTGTCGTAGATCGGTGGCGAGGTTGTCGATGCGATCGCCCAAAGCAAGTTGTTCTTGATGCAAAGCTCGGTGTGCACCAAATAGTTGAATCTTGGTGACGTAGGATGACATGTCGTCGTCTTGCTCCAGGAAGAGTGGATTGGTAGAAGTACTTGGCCTATCCATCATTCCAAACAAAGATATGTGAGTGGGAGAAAGAGAAGAATCAATACCAAATGTACCTTGACCGATGTTGAAAATGGATCAAAGATCACTCCAATGTGTATCAAGGGAATAGCACAATTGGTACCGTTTCTTGTCGGTTCTCACACCTACACAAGTAAAAGCTTATGGTGGAGCTTGGTTAGGATGGTGGCACAAAATTTGATGCAATTGTCAGTGAGACTCAATAATGTTGGAAAAGATTCACAAATTTGCAAATGCAACAAGTAGACCAATAGCAAGATATGGTACACGGAAACACACACGCAAATAGATAAGTGGGGTTGGGCAACCAAGGGTGAGCCAAAATGTGGAATCCACCAAGATGCTCTTGTTGCACAACACTAGAGAGACGCTAGCACGATTGCACAATAGGCGGATACGAAGTTGTGCACAACCAACTAAGCAAAAATGCAACGACTTCTATCCCAAGTATGCTATATGTATGATGTTTCTATGCTTTGATCCAAGATGATCGAGTATGACAATCTTAATGTTGTATGATGCTATGGTTCTTGCTTATAAGCTCTTTGCTTATCGTTCCCTTTTGCTTAAAAGCTTGTTTGGCTCTTTGTTGTTTGAGCTCTTTTCTCATGCAATGCTTCACGAACCAAGATAGCAATTGTGTATGCGAAGACAACTTTTGTGACACAAGAGATGATACCAAGATATGCAACTCAATGATGGTATGTATGCTATGTGAAGTATGAACACTAATGTGCACAAGTCACGTTGCCGGCAATACTCAAAGGCTAGTCTCGATGGGTAAGGTACGCAAAAGTAAGGCCATGGGGTTATCAATGCAAATGCAAGAGAGTATGATAATATCACGTTCATAGTAGTCCTTGGCGAAGATGAGCGGTGGTGATGTTGATGCCGAACCGTACCTAGATAGCCGAAACACAATAGGACACGGAAACCACAACTCAAATTCTCAAAACAAAACGGGTCAAAATTGTTGGAGTTGGTAACGGGAAAGGGTATGGTGGTGCTATGCGGAAGTGGTGGTGGTATGCGGAAGTGTATGTGGGCACCGGGACAAAATTTGGTGAGAGTTAGGCGGAAAGCGGAGTGGAGGATGGAAGTGATGCTGCCAGGGGCCGGATGTCCGGGCTGGTCGGGCCGGATGTCCGGGCTCGGGATCCGAAGAACACCGCGTGGAGAGGTCAAATCCGGGGCAAAAATTCGGAGGAATTTGTGGATGGAATTTGGGAAAAGATGGGGAAAAGCTAGATCTACCTGCAACACATGAAATCCGCGGATCAAATCCAACAGAACTTCATCACAAAAAAATTTGGGGCTATTTTTGTCGGGCAATTTTCGGGTTAGGACGAAAAACAACAAAATCAAGCTAGAAAACAAAGAGAGGGGGCTCCGAAATCGTGATCAACGTGGCTCATGATACCAAGATGATGTAGGGTGGAACCCTATATAGCCGATCTTTCACGAAAGGAGCGGATCCCAACTAAGAACACGAAGAACACGAGGGGAAACACAAGGGGAAGACACGAGAGAATCACTCAAACCAACAAGAACAATCACACATGTGCTAGATCCTCGAAACACAAAGAGATACACGATCCAAATCCAACAAGGGACGATACATAGGTAACCGGTTCTTCTCCGAAAGGAGGTCTTGAGGGGGCCACCCAAGCGGGGGTCTTGAATCAAACGTGGATCATCTCCGAAGAGGGGCCGCGGTCTCTCTCGAGGAGGAGATCCGTATGGATGAGCAATGCTCTATCTCACATATGAGCTAAACCAATGCTAACCCTACAAAGATGGAGGAGAAGGATTATATATAGTCAGGGGGTCGAAGGGGTACACGGGCCTCGGCCCTTACTGTGCGTAGACAGGGGTGGCCGGATGTCCGGGCGACGGGCCGGATGTCCAGCGCTTCAGGAGGGGCCGGATGTCCGGGCTGGAGGGCACAACTTCTGGATGTTCTGTAGTGTGGCGCCGGATGTCCGGGCTTTTGGCCGGATTTCCGGACTGGGGCCGGATGTCCGGGCTGGACGCCGGATGTCCAGGCCCTGTAGGCTTGGGCATCTGGGCTGCTGCTGTGGTTGCTCCAGGGGCCGGATGTCCGGGGACTTGGCCGGATGTCCGGGGCCTGGAAGGTGAACTTTCCCGTTTCCGTTGGTTCTCTTCATCCGTGAACTTGGCGGCTTGTCCGTCTTCACGTGCATCCTCGGGGGGCTCCTCTTGACACCTAATCATGCATAGCATATCAGACTTAGGTAGTAGCCATGTCTCGAGTTGATCATATGTGATATCACTAAGGAAGGAAGTCACCTCGTTCTCAAGAGCTCTAGCTCGTGCTCATGTCATAGGTCCTCTTGGCTCTTGATGAGACGATGGTAGGTCCATGGGGATGACCGTAGGATGCTCCGCATCACCTCCTAGCCGAACAATGCGGAACGTAAGATGGCAAACACAGGAGCCAGGTAAGCCAACTATTGACAAAAGACATAATTCGGAACTAATTCATATAATGCAATATCCAAGACGCCGAGCACATGAAATGAAAAATAGTGCCAGAATGATGCTTGGGGCAAGATTTATAGTCAAGCCCATGGTCTATTAGCCGATCGCATCTAAAAAAGCATGTATCAAGCTAGTTTACTTTGGCATAAAAAGTGGAAAGGAGTATGCGACACCAACGACTGCGTTAGGACCGTAAAAATGGTCTTTATTTCCATTGAATTTGTGACGTCCAACCGTACAATCCGAACTGCCGAAGCAACTGTTATGGATACTTTGAAAATAAACTTATCAGAGGAAAGGTTTACACACGGCCTCCATGAGTGGTTTGACGTCCCTGTTGCGCCCTATTGCACGTATGCACCTTTGCTCTTTGTGTCATTGCTGTAGGCGGAGGAGATAGTGGTCGGTGGGCGGGAACTTGAGAGAGGGTCTTGAGAAGTCATTGCAGGATATCAGTTTGACCACTGGTCGGATCTTAAATGGTGCATGTTGGTGGTGTTAATCTGAGAACATTTGTATCCATGGCTCGGTCGAGCCAAGCACTTGACTCGTTTACTCCTCGCTACCACGGCTGCCCATGGAATTTTGAGCGCGAAATTGTGCACGTGAGGTACATATTTCACGGCTGGGGAGGCCATGATGTGGGGCACGTATCCCTATTTAGGATGAGCATGAGAAGACCCCAAAACCAAGGCTGGAGCTCGGGCTCGTTTGCGTCTGTCCAGTGCTTTGATGGTAAACTCGGCTTTCGACGCCTTTTGGCGGCCTGGATTTCGGTCGCCAGAGTCGCCGTGTGTTCCTCGGTTCGGAGTGAGCGTTCCATGTTACCATTAAAGGTAATGACACCCTTAGGTCCTGGCATCTTCAGCTTCATATATGTGTAGTGAGGGACGACGTTGAAGCGAGCGAACGCTATTCAGCCAAGGAGTGTGTGATAGCCACTGCGGAAAGGACCAATGTCGAAGATCAAATCCTTTCTTCGGAAGTTGTCGGGCGAGCCGAAGACTGCTTCCAAGGTGACGGTTCCCGAGCAGTGTGCCTCGACACCTGGGATTACTCCTTTAAAGGTAGTGTCGCGGGTTTGATCCTTGACGGATCGATTCCCATCTTCCTCACTGTATCCAAGAAAATCAGATTAAGGCTGCTACCTCTGTCCATAAGGAATCCATCCACGATGGGGTCGAGCACCAGAGCCGTTGTTCCTCCATGATGAATACTGGTTGGATGGTCTCTCCGGTCAAAGGTGATCGGACAAGCCAACCATGGGTTGTATTTCGGGGCCACCGACTCTATCGCATAGACGTCCCGAAATGCACGCTTTCGCTCCTTCTTAGGTATATGTGTGACATAAATCATGTTCACAGTTTTTACCTCGGAACGGAACTGCTTTTGGCCTCCATTGTTCGGTCCGCGAGGTTCATCGTCATCCTTGCTGCGGGGACCCTTGCTCTGTTCCTCGGCTATAAGCTTGTCGGTCTGTTTGATTACCCAACAGTTGTTGGGAAACGTTGCATGGAAAACAAAAAAACATCTACGCACACGCAAGATCTATCCATGGAGATGCATAGCAACGAGGGGGGAGTGTGTCTACGTACCCTCGTAGACCATAAGCGGAAGCGTTTAGTAAGGCGGTTGATGTAGTCGAACTTCTTCGCGCTCCAACTGATCAAGTATCGAACGTATGGCACCTCTGCGTTCAGCACACGTTCAACTCGGTGACATCCTCCGCCTCCTTGATCCAGCAAGACGGCGAGGTAGTGGATGAGTTCCGGCAGCACGACGGCGTGGTGACGGCGCTGGTGAAGTGATCTCCGCAGGGCTTCGCCTATGTCGCGGGAAACCACAACCACCTATTGGACCAGAGGGCTCCTTGCTGGTTCGGCACGGGGACGTCGTATTGCACAAACAGCAGACGAGCGTGGGGCAGCACGGCAGAGATCACACAGGCAATTTTACCAAGGTTCGGGCCACCGTGAGGCGTAAAACCCTACTCCTGCTTTGGTGGATTGATGGTGGAAGAGTGGTGGTGGGGCATAGTACACATGCCTGGCAAGGGCGGCCGTGGCTATGCATGTATGGGCGTGTTTTTTATCCAACCTTCCAACCCCCTCTATGGTTGCAATGGACCTCCTTTTATAGATTAAGGGGTCACCACAATGGCAAAGTGGTCATTATGCACTGATAAGATAGCAAACAGTGCTATCATACCTAACACTGCAGGCTGACAGGGTGCATTAAATGCACCGCTTAACGTCATGTCGTTGGTTGCCTGGCAAGCCTTGTCGGGCTACTTTGCTAGCTTCACACCTGCTCGCTTGACAGGTCGCAGGACGGGTGTCGTTCTTGGGCATCTTCCGTAGAGAAGGGCTGCCATGTGGCGAATGGCTGACACTTACTTACTTTGCGGCTTGACGCCGCACTGATTGACGACGCGGGTCGTGGTGGTGTAGTTGGGTGAGGTGATTTTGCTCTCGTGAGTCCCGGCAAGCACTGTCGGGACGTCTTGGGCGTCTTCTTCCGGGGGCAGCCCCCGTCGAGCTCGTTCACCCCGCAATGGAGGCTTTTCTCCTGATGGTATCTTGTTTCTCTGGCTTGACTTTGGACCTCTTGGTCTGCATGTTGGTCCTTCGAAGCTCTTAGTCTCTTGTACTCTGACTTGGGTTGGTGCTTCAATCCTGTTCCCATGCTTGTGCATAGTTTGGGCAACAGACCCAGGGTTGTTGCACCGAGAGAAGCCCCCGGGCCTGCCCCGAACGCGTTGCCGAGTGTCGTTGGGGTAGGGCCTAATAAGTGCACAGGCAGGGGTGCTGAAGAGGTTGGCCTCTTGAGATCTTCTTTGCTTCTTCATTAACCTTGATTCCGGGCCAGTTTTCGGTTCCTCCGCGCATCGTGTAGAGCCAATAGTGGTGGAGCCGCCCTTGTAATGGCCCGTGAATGACTTTAACGCATGGGGTAGAAACTACCAGTTCACTCTTCCCACTACGCCCTTATCCTCAGCCACGTACACTGCATGCAACGCGCATGGTACGTAACGGAGGCGCGTGGCATGGGAGAGCATCAAGGCGAGGGCCCAGTCTGCTTGAATTGGTGGAGGAGGACAGTGGCCGCCCGTTGAGGGAGCGGCTCCTCTCCTCGGCCTGCTATAAAAGGAGGGGCGAATGGAGGGCCGAGTCATTCATCATACGCTCCTTCACCCTCTGTTTTCTGCCTCTTGCTGGTTATGATGGAGAGAAAAGCCTGGGGCCAAGCCCCGGGCTCCATTCCGAGGCTCTCTCTGGACCCAAAAGGGATACTCGGGCGGCGCGGTGATGACACCGGAAGTGGCGACTCCGGCGTCCTCGCCGCCGGGCTGCCCATAGCCTTGATTTTAGTGGGAGGGGATGCGGATGGCACCATGTCGAAGCCCGTAGCGGGTATGGCGCATGGTAGTCGGTGGCTCCCCATTCTTATTCCCTTCACGGCGCTGGGAGGAGTCACGAAAAGGAGCCGCCGTTAGCAAAGGAGAATCTAACTCCTCCTGGGCGTCGTCCTCCTGCCATGCTGGAGGGCTTCTTTGCTCCCATACACGTCTTTGGAACGTGCGATGGCTTCTGACGTCAGGGCTGCTGGGGATGACCATGCTCTCTGTGGGATAACCCATGAAGCATGGCACCCGATGTGGCTGTCGTGCCGAGGTCTTCGGGTGGTAGTGATGCGGACTGCGGCGGCAACCCACGATGCGTCAAGAACGGGGGCGACCGTTTCGATGAGTCGTGTTTGCCGGTGACTCCGTGCCCCCCATCTGGTCCTCCGACAGCGTCACCATCCCCGCCTGCCTTCGGTCTCTTCCTCCCTACCGGGGAGCGGTGCCGTTCTGATCCTAGGGAGGGCCGAATCCCAGCTGGGTCCGCCACAGGCCTCCTCGGCCTCTTCCTGAAAGAGTTGGACAAGGGAAAGGCATCACGGGGCACTTATCTTTTTTCAATCTTAAATCTGTAGGCATTTGCTAAATTTTAATTCAAATAATGTAATCTCTCGAGTCCATGTTTGTGTTCTGTAATGCTTGTACTTGCATTATCAACATATTAATGAAAAAGATGAACCTTGTCGGGAACCGGTGCATGTATATGTCCATGCGCAGGTGGGATGCCTCCTTAGTGCAAATTAATGAGTTTCCTCGGAAGGCTACCCTGTCGGCACCCTTTTGTTTGCTGGAGAACTGTGTCTGCCGGGCAAAAAATAAAGGGACCAGCCCCCCGTCAACTTCCTTTTACCAAAGGCCACTGCGACTGTGCTGACCGAAGCAACGTTCGAGTCAATGATGGGAGCACCTAAGTTTGAAAAGAGTGGCGAGGTTTTCTCATGCACAAGTTATAGCTTACAGAACACTAACGGACAAGAGGTAGAACTTATCGGTTTGGCTTGCCGGAGATCGCAATGTTGGTTCATCTTCCCAACTCCTTGTAGAGGCCAATTTCGCGGCAGGAACCTGCAACTTCATGCAGATGGGAATGATGCAAGATGCGATCCTATCTATATGCATATGCAAATGCTCATGAAATGCTTATGCAGTGCACTTGGAATGCTCATGCATGCATGCAACTTGGTCGGGGGCCCCCCAACGCTTCGTTTATTTCTCTGGTGCTCAGGGTCATCGCCTAGCTTTGTACAAGGGGTGACATGC
This sequence comes from Aegilops tauschii subsp. strangulata, assembly GCF_002575655.3. NCBI lineage: Eukaryota > Viridiplantae > Streptophyta > Magnoliopsida > Poales > Poaceae > Aegilops > Aegilops tauschii. The sequence continues at coordinate 293,567,679 of NC_053035.3, forward strand.
AACTGAAGCAAGGCCTATACAAAAGGGTGGTTGTCGGGCAGGGCCCGACAGCCGCGCCTTACGGGTAGAACTTGCGGAGATGGTCAATATTCCATGAGTTTTGCAATTGAATGCCATCTCCGGTATCCAGACAGACTGCGCCAGGTCTGGTGACTCATACTACCCGGTAAGAGCCTTCCCACTTTGGCGTCAACTTGTTCGTACCCTTGGCGTACTGAACGCGCCTAAGGACAAGGTCGCCTTCCTCAAAACACTGGGCAAGAAACCTGCGGCTATGATAGCGACACAGGGCCTGCTGATAGCGTGCAGCACGCGTAGCAGCCCGGAGACGGTTCTCCTTGAGTAGCAAAGCGTCGTCACGCTGGTGCTGATCTTGCGCTACTTCATCGTAGGCAAGCACTCGAGGCGACCCATAAATGAGTTCCGTGGGGATAACCCCGTAGACCAGGGAGAAGGGAGTCTGCCCGGTAGCTCGATTTGGTGTCCTGAGGGACCAGAGAACTACCGACATCTCATCGATCCACCACCTGACGTGCTTCTGCAGCGTATCAAAGGTTCTTGTCTTGAGTCCTCGCAGCACTTCAGCGTTCGCCCTCTCAGCTTGCCCATTGCTCCTGGGATGTGCAATAGAGGCAAATGAGATCTTACATCCGAGGGCATGAACATATTGCATGAAGGCGCGACTCATGAACTGGGTGCCGTTGTCGGTAATGATCCTTGCCGGAACTTCAAAATGGCACATCAATTCTTTCAAGAACTTGATAGCTGACTGAGCAGTCACCTTTCTCACGGCAGTCACTTCCGGCCACTTTGTAAACTTGTCGATGGCAACGAACAAGAATTCAAAGCCCCCGATTGCTCAGGGGAAAGGGCCGAGGATATAGAGCCCCCAGACCTAAAATGGCCATGACAAAGGGATTGTCTGAAGGGCTTGGGCGGTGTAACACCCCGGATGTAACTTTCCATATTTGTAACTCCAACTCTTGCCATTTTCGGCTATGTGTTATGATATTCCCTTCGTGGTCGGGTTTTGTTTTGTTTGTCTTTTTGTATTTTGTTCATGTCATGCATTTCATATCATGTCATCATGTGCATTGCATTTGCATACGTGTTCGTCTCATGTATCTGAGCATTTTCCCATTGTCCGTTTTGCAATCCGGCACTCCCACCTCCTCCGGCGCACCCCTCTTGTTTCTTTTCGTGAGCGGGTGTTGAACGTTCTCGGAATGGACCGAGTCTTGTCAAGTGGCCTTGGTATACCACCGGTAGGCCACCGGTCAAGTTTCGTCCCATTTGGAGGTCGTTTGGTACTCCAACGGTTAACCGGGTATCCGCAAAGTCCGTTTGTGTATGCAGCAAAAACCCCACTCTAAACAGCCCAAAACCCAGCAAACTCACTTCCATGCTCTAGGTCGTTCGATCACGATCGTGTGGGCGAAAACCGCACTCCGTTTGGAGTCTCTTAGCTCCCTCTAGCTATATATATGTGAGCCTCCCCGAAAATTTCCGGATCCCCAAACCCTAAATCGCCCCGCCGCCACCGGACGTATCCGGCCCGAGCACGGAATTCCACAATTGATTTCTTCAGATTGTGGAAGCATCTTCACTTCTAAGTTCTGGGACTCCTTCCAGAAGGCCACGGGCACCAACATTCACTTCAGCACAGCTTTCCATCCTCAAACTAGTGGCCAAGTCGAGCGAGTCAATCAAATTCTTGAAGATATGCTCATGGCTTGTGTCATTTCCTTTGGCATGAAATGGGAAGATTGCCTTCCATATGCCGAATTCTCCTACAACAACAGCTTCCAAGCGAGTTTAGGCAAGGCCCCATTCGAGATTCTCTTTGGCAGAAAGTGTCGTACTCCTCTCAATTGGTCAGAGACTGGTGAACGCCAACTTCTTGGCAATGACTTAATCACAGAGGCTGAAGAAATGTGTAAAGTCATCCGTGAAAATCTCAAAGCCGCGCAATCGCGCCAGAAGAGTTACTATGATAGTAAGCACCGGGATGTGGCTTTCGAGATCGGAGACCATGTCTACCTCCGCGTCTCTCCAATGAAAGGCACTCATCGTTTCGGTATCAAAGGGAAGCTTGCCCCTAGATACGTGGGTCCTTTCAAGATCATTGGCAAAAGAGGCGACCTCGCCTATCAACTTGAGCTTCCTTCCAACTTCGCGAACATGCACAATGTGTTCCACGTGTCACAGCTCCGCAAGTGCTTCAAGACTCCTGAGCGCACCATCAACTTCGAAGAGATTGACCTCCAAGAAGATCTGTCTTATCATGAGCACCCCGTTGCTATTCTTGAAGAAACTGAGCGCAAGACTCGCAACAAGTCAATCAAATTCCTGAAAGTGAAGTAGTCGCACCATTCCGACCGAGAAGCCACCAGGGAACGCGAGGACCACCTCCGTTCCGAATATCCGGAGTTCTTTCAGTCCTGGATCTCGGGACGAGATCCTCTCGTAGTGGTGGAGTGTTGTAACACCCCGGATGTAACTTTCCATATTTGTAACTCCAACTCTTGCCATTTTCGGCTATGTGTTATGATATTCCCTTCGTGGTCGGGTTTTGTTTTGTTTGTCGTTTTGTATTTTGTTCATTCATGCATCTCATATCATGTCATCATGTGCATTGCATTTGCATACGTGTTCGTCTCATGTATCCAAGCATTTTCCCCGTTGTCCGTTTTGCAATCCGGCACTCCCACCTCCTCCGGCGCACCCCTCTTGTTTCTTTTCGTGAGCGGGTGTTGAACGTTCTCGGAATGGACCGATTCTTGTCAAGTGGCCTTGGTATACCACCGGTAGGCCACCGGTCAAGTTTCGTTCCATTTGGAGGTCGTTTGGTACTCCAACGGTTAACCGGGTAACCGCAAAGTCCGTTTGTGTGTGCAAAAAAACCCCTCTCTAAACAGCCCAAAACCCAGCAAACTCACTTCCATGCTCTAGGTCGTTCGATCACGATCGTGTGGGCGAAAACCGCACTCCGTTTGGAGTCTCCTAGCTCCCTCTAGCTATATATATGTGAGCCTCCCCGAAAATTTCCGGATCCCCGAAACCCTAAATCGCCCGGCCGCCACCGGACGTGTCCGGCCCGAGCTGGACAGATCGCGCCGCCGCCTCCAGCCACCCAGGCGCTGCCACGTGGCCCCCGGCCACCGCGCGCGCCCGCGGCCTACCGGGCCCGTACGCCGCCCCCGCCGGCCCGTCTCCGCCCGCGCCCCGCCTCCTTCCTCCCGAGCCGGCGCCTCCGCCCGATCCTCGCCCGCGCGGCCGCGGCTTCCCCGCTGCCTCGCCTTCCTCTCCGCCGGCGCCGCACCCCGTCGCCTCGCCGCGCCGCTGTCCACCCTCCGCCGACCAGCGCCGCGCCCCGCGCCGCCGCCCCGAGGCGCCGCCTCCTCCTCTGCGTTCGCCGCTGCCGCCCCTCGTCGGCGTCGCCTTCTCCTCCGGCCTCCTTCGCTCCGGCCAGCAGTGGCTCCGGGCGAGCTCCCTCGAGCCAGATCCGATCGGCCGAACCCTAGGGTTGACTTTCTCTCCTCCCCCAATTTCTCCGTGTCTTTTATTTATTACAGTACATGCCCATGTTCATCGCATCATAACTCCCTGCATAGAGCTCCGTTTCATGCGTGTAATATATCGAAATGTTCGTTACGAGATGCTCTTCATTTTGTTCCATTGCACCATATTCATTTGAGTCCATCTTGATGCCCAAATCTCTGGTGCAAGAGTGCTAGTTGCTGTTATCTGCTGTTACTTATCAGAACTTGAGGATTTGTTATTTTTGTTGCATTTAATCTGTGCATCCTATGGGCATGAGCTCTACATGTGTTTTGTTGTATGCCATGCCATCTTTCCAGAGGTGTATGCCTTGTATTTTTGTGATATCTGTGGTGACTAGCAAAAGCTTGCAAACTAGGCTTCGTAATGTTTCTGATTTCAGAGACTTGGTAGTTTTTCTAAGTCTGTGACTGCTGTTATTTTGTTGCTATGTATCCATGTGGCTACATAGAGATCCATGCTTATTTTGGAGATGTTCAGTAAGGATGTTTTGTAGCTATTGTTGTAATTGAGCCATTCATACCCTTATTTGCAATTATGGAGTGCCATAGCATGACTCAATCTTGCTCCACTTTTGCTACAAAATATTTTTGGCAGATTCTTAACATGATATTCAATTTTGCCAAGCTTGTTGTAGTTGTTTCATACATGCTATGTACTTTCTCTTGCCATGGATAGCTTCATAAACATGCCATCTTGCTGTAGGTATGCTTTTTTTGTCACGCATTGCTTTGTGGTGAGTGCATCAAGCTCACCAAGATGCCTTCATATTAATGTTTCTGCCATGTTCTGTTTTCTGCCAAGTCTGAAACCTGTTAACGAAACTTGCTATGTTTACATGGTTGCCATTATATCTTCTGGTCCTTTTTGGCTTATTGTCAGTAAGGGACGTTTATCATATGCATTTAGTAGAATACTGCAATGCCTTGTTTTTCTATGTGAACTTCCTGTATCATGTTCATTTCGTGCTCTGAACATTGCTACCTGATGCTGTTTCTGCCATGTCCAGTAATTTCTGTAAGTCTGTGAACCTGTTATCTTTTGCACTTTTGCCATGCTTGTTTGAACCTGTTATGTTGTGAACTAGCCGTAGCTCAGTGTTCAACTTTTGTCAAGCATCTCATGTAGATTACTGCCATATGCTTTGTTGCTATGTTGGAATGATGTAGCATTGTTATTTGTTGCATTTTAAGGGCTATCATGCTGTTAATCACAGATTCGTGTCATTCTTGTTTTGCTTGCCATTTGCAAACCGTGCATCCGTTTCCGGTGATGTTTATATCGATTTCAACCAAAATCATCTCATCTTTCCAGTGGCATGCTTGGTTTGCCAAGTTACTGCCTTGTTCATCATTTTCCTTCCGGAGCACGCATATGCATCACATATCATATCTTGCATATCATTCATGTATTGCATCATGTTGCTTGTGCATTTCCCGTGATTGATTGTGGTTCCATTGCTTGTGTTCTTGTGTTGGGTAGAGCCGGGAGATGAGTCATGAACGAGGAAACTGTTGAGTACGCTTAGGAGGATCAAGCTTTCGACAATTCTGAGAACCTTGCAGGCAAGATGACCACCCCTCGAAATCACTTCTATCTTTGCTTTGCTAGTTGTTCGTTCTATTGCCATGCTGCGCTACCTACCACTTGCTATATTATGCCTCCCATATTGCCATGTCAAGCCTCTAACCATCCTTTCCTAGCAAACCGTTGTTTGGCTAAGTTACCGCTTTTGCTCAGCCCTTCTTATAGCGTTGCTAGTTGCAGGTGAAGTTGAAGTTGGTTCCATGTTGGAACATGGATATTTTGGATATCACAATATCTCTTATTTAATTAATGCATCTATATATTTGGTAAAGGGTGGAAGGCTCGGCCTTATGCATGGTGTTTTGTTCCACTCTTGCCGCCCTAGTTTCCGTCATACCGGGATTATGTTCCTTGAGTTTGCGTTCCTTACGCGGTTGGGTGATTTATGGGACCCCCTTGACAGTTCGCCTTGAATAAAACTCCTCCAGCAAGGCCCAACCTTGGTTTTACCATTTGCCACCTAAGCCTTTTCCCCCGGGTTTTCGCGAGCCCGAGGGTCATCTTTATTTTTAACCCCCCCGGGCCAGTGCTCCTTCGAGTGTTGGTCCGAACCGAGCAGCCTGCGGGGCCACCACGGGGAAACTCGAGGACTGGTTTTACTCGTAGCTTGACTTATCCGGTGTGCCCTGAGAACGAGATATGTGCAACTCCTATTGGGATTTGTCGGCGCATCGGGCGGCTTTGCTGGTCTTGTTTTACCATTGTCGAAATGTCTTGTAAACCGGGATTCCGAGACTGATCGGGTCTTTCCGGGAGAAGGTTTATCCTTCGTTGACCGTGAGAGCTTATGATGGGCTAAGTTGGGACACCCCTGCAGGGTATTATCTTTTGAAAGCCGTGCCCGCGGTTATGAGGCAGATGGGAATATGTTAATGTCCGGTTGTAGAGCACTTGTCACTTGACTTAATTAAAATACATCAACCGTGTGTGTGGCCATGATGGTCTCTTCTCGGCGGAGTCCGGGAAGTGAACACGGTTTGAGTTATGCATGAACGTAAGTAGGAGTTCAGGATCACTTCTTGGTCATTACTAGATGACGACCGTTCCGTTGCTTCTCTTCTCGCTCTCTTTTGCGTATGTTGGCCACCATATATGCTTAGTGCCTGCTGCAGCTCCACCTCATTTCACCATCCTTTCCTACAAGCCTAAATAGTCTTGATCTCACGGGTGTGAGATTGCTGAGTCCTCGTGACTCACAGATTCTACCAAAACAGTTGCAGGTGCCGACGATGCCAGTGCAGATGATGAGATCGACCTCAAGTGGGAGTTCGATGAGGAACGTGGTCGTTACTATGTGTCTTTTCCTGATGATCAGTAGTGGAGCCCAGTCGGGTCGATCGGGGATATAGCATTTGTGGTTATCTTATTTTCATATGGATTTTGACCGTAGTCGGTCTATGTGTGTATTTTGGATGATGTATGAATTATATTTATGTATTGTGTGAAGTGGCGATTGTAAGCCAACTCTCGTTATCCCATTCTTGTTCATTACATGGGATTGTGTGAAGATGACCCTTCTTGCGACAAAACCACAATGCGGTTATGCCTCTAAGTCGTGCCTCGACACGTGGGAGATATAGCCGCATCGTGGGCGTTACAAGTTGGTAATCAGAGCCATCCCCGACTTAGGAGCCCCCTGCTTGATCGAATCGCTGGCGTTGTTGAGTCTACAACAAAAATGTTTTGAGTCTTAGGATTATATATATCGGAGAGTAGGATTCTTTTACTCCTCAGTCCCTTCGTCGCTCTGGTGAGGTCTCCTGACGTAGAAGTTTTGACTCTTCTCTCCTCAAATTTCACTAAAAAAAATTTAGGATCACGCGGGTATCTTGGAATCGTTCCGATGGTTTTGTGACGAGAACATTGTTCTTGGTGCCTCCTGACATTTAGGGGTTGTGGCAGTGTCCCGGGGAGTTGAGCTCCGAGGTGTTGTCGTCACAATTTTATCGTTGCAGTTCTGGAATACCTAAGTTTCGCCGACATGGAAATCTCTTTTATGCAGTTGTTGGTGAGATCACCTCGACGCCACCCAGTACTGGGGCGGGAGTTCGGGAGTATTGCCATAACTCGTATAACGGATGCTTTTCGAAGGTTGAGGTACATGATTTCCGAAGGTTTCTTGGTTATGTGTTGACGGATGGATACAGCTGGATCTAGGGATTGCTAGTTTGGGTGATATATTTTGTGTCCCCTGTATCCCCAACACCAGATTGCATAACCAGAAAGTTTCGGGAGTTTATAAGTGGGAATTCAAGTAGCTCCTAGGATATCTTTCCGACAGACGCATGATATGAGATTGCGGTTCGACATCTAGTGATCCGCCTTTCCACGGTTGGTTTTACAGTGGTCTCGTAGTGTCTTAAAGAGTCCTTGGCTATGCCGACTCGGGGATGCTTCGTATGTCATGTGCACAGCCTTGTACATGATGGTGTTGTACGATCGAGCCCGTGTGGGCCCCACCACGAAAACTTCGGACGAAATCTCTATCGTATGTTTGTTCCGGCTTATTCTGCAAGCCAATACTTATTTTGTTTTGAATTGTGGTATTCGAGTTGCTTCGAAGTCAAATGTTGATTCCATACCTTTTTTTCTAAGTGGTTTCTCAACTTAATGGAAGTGTGATGATTTACTATGGAATTCATTCGTTCATCCTCGTTCGAATGTTTATTGTGAAGGCTATATGTTGCAACTTCTATCCGTTGATTCTACTTGTATTTTTGTCTATCAAGATGCTAACGGATGTCACCCTCTTCAGGATGGCTCCGCCAACGCGTCAGAATCCGGATCGCAATGAAGGGAGTCAAGCGAACCCTCCGCCACCACCTCCGCCTCCGGAGGCATGGCAAGCTATCATGCCAGCCACCAACGCCAATGCTCAGATGATTCTGCAACTCTTGCAAGAACGCACCCAAGGGCAAGGCAATCAAGGAAATCAAGGTCAAGGCAACAATCAGCCTCACTTTGCTACTCTCAACCAGTTTCTCGCAAATCAGCCCAAGTCTTTCAGCCACTGTGCCGAGGCCACGGATGCCGATGATTGGCTCGTGGACATCAACAAGCATTTTGAATGTAGCAATGTCAGGCCTAAGGACTATGTCAAGTTCGCTTCTTTTCAGCTCAAGGATCAAGTTTCTGATTGGTATCAACAATACAAAGATTCCAGAGGAGGTCGTGTGATCACTTGGACTGACTTCTGTCGGGACTTCAAAGCGCACCACATTCCACAAAGTGTTGTTGAGAGCAAGCGTGAGGAGTTCCGCAATCTCAAGCAAGGCAACATGTCTGTGTATCAATTCAACATCCAGTTTCAGAAACTTGCTCGCTTCGCTAAACAAGACGTTCCTGATGAAAAGAGCATGATCTATCACTTCAAAGGTGGCCTTAGAGAGGATCTGCAATTAGCTCTCGTTCTTGTTGAGCCTACTCAGTTTGATCAATTCTATAACATGGCACTGAAGCAAGAGGCTGCTCAGCTCAAGTGTGAGGCTTCTAAGAAGAGAGTCAGAGACGCAGTTCAGTCTTCTTCTTCCTCACTTGTGGCTGCTAAGCAACAGAAGTTCTGGTTGCCTCCTCCTCCGTTTTGCCAGCCTTACCAGCAGAAGAACAAAGGTGGCCATGGTTCTTCCCACTCTTCCAACCCTGGCTATCAGAACAAGTCTCAGAATCAAGCTCCAAAGTCGAATGCTCCTTATCATCGTCCACTCTCAGAGGTGACTTGCAACAAGTGTCAGCAGAAAGGTGACTATGCTAACAAGTGCTTCAACCAAAGGCGTCTTCCGCCTCCTCCTCCTGTCATATCTTCCACCAATGCAGTGGTCAAGCATAATCCCAAGTCTGCAAAGGTGAACATGATGAATGCAGCTCAAGCGGAGGAATCTACTGATGTGATAATTGGTAATCTCTCAGTTAATGATATTCCTGCAAAAGTTCTTTTTGATACTGGTGCTTCATTTTGTTTCATGTCAAGACTGTTTTTTGCCAAGCATGAATTCACTTGTTCACATCTGGGTAAACCCATGGATGTCATTTCTCCGGGTAAACGTTTGAGTTCTAGTTTGGTGGTTCCGGATGTTTCCATCAAGATGGGGAACTATAAATTTATGTCTTCTCCTATTGTTCTTGGTGACTCGGATATTGATCTTATTCTCGGGATGGACTGGCTTTCTAAGCATGAGGCTCAACTTGATTGTGCTGCCAGGGAAATTCAATTGGCACACTCTTCTGAGGATGTTATTATTTAAGCCGCTCGTGATGAAACCATTCGGTTATTTTCTCTCAATGAGAAGGGCGAATTGAATGCCATCTCTCATATTCCAGTCGTTTGTGAGTACCAAGATGTCTTTCCAGAAGAGCTTCCGGGTATGCCTCCTCACCGGCCAGTTGAGTTCGTTATCGATCTTGAGCCGGGCACTGAACCCGTTTGCAAGCGTCCATACAAGTTTGGACCCAAGGAGCTGAAGGAATTGAAGAAACAGCTCGATGAACAAGAGCGTCTGGGTTTGATCAGACCGAGTTCTTCTCCATGGGGTTGTGGTGTTCTTTTTGTCCAGAAGAAGGATGGCACGGAACGACTTTGTGTCGACTACCGTCCATTGAACAAGAAGACAATCAAGAACAAGTATCCACTTCCCAACATCAATGAGCTATTCGAGCAACTTAAAGGTGCTAAAGTATTCTCCAAGCTTGACCTTCGTATGGGTTATCATCAGATTCGCATTCGTGAAGAAGATATTCCCAATACAGCATTCAGAACAAGCTTCGGTTCTTAGGAATATACTGTCATGTCTTTCGGCCTTGTCAATGCTCCTCCAACATTCTCTCGGATGATGAATTTCATCTTCAACCCCTATACCAATGAATTTGTCTTGGTGTATCTTGATGATATCTTGGTCTTCTCCAAGAATAAGAAGGATCATGCCAAACATTTGCGATTGGCGCTCAACAAGCTCAGAGAGTATCAATTCTATGCGAAGTTCTCAAAATGTGAGTTTTGGCTTGATGAAGTTCTTTACCTTGGTCACATCATCTCTGCCAATGGCATCGCTGTTAATCCCGAGAAGGTGTCCGCAATTGTGAATTGGGAACCTCCTCAGAATGTCAAGTAGCTCCGCAGTTTTCTTGGTCTTGCAAGCTATTGCCGAAGATTCGTTGAGAATTTCTCTAAGATTGCAAAGCCTCTTTCCAACCTTCTCCAGAAGCATGTAAAGTATGTCTGGTCTCCTGAGTGTGACGTTGCTTTCAACACTCTCAAAGAGAAACTCGTCACAGCTCCTGTCTTAACTCCTCCTGACGAATCCAAGCCAATTGAAGTTTTCTGTGATGCTTCTCTTCAAGGTCTCAGTGCTGTGTTAATGCAAGAGAAGAAAGTTGTGGCCTATACCTCTCGTCAGTTGAAGCCCAATGAGAAGAACTACCCCACTCACGATCTTGAGTTGGCGGCAGTTGTCCATGCATTAATAACGTGGAGATATCTCTTGTTGGGAAGACAAGTGGACATATTCACCGATCACAAGAGTCTCAAGTACATCTTCACTCAGCCCAACCTCAACCTCAGGCAGACTCGATGGGTCGAAATGATTCAAGAGTACAATCCGAGTATTGAGTATACTCCAGGCAAGGCCAATGTCATTGTAGATGCTTTGAGCAGGAAGGCTTATTGCAATAGCTTAATCCTCAAGCCATTCCAACCGGATCTTTGTGAAGCTTTCCGCAAGCTGAACCTCCAAGTTGTTCCTCAAGGCTTTCTTCCCAACCTCATAGTCTCTCCTACTTTGGAAGATCAAATTCGTGAGGCACAACTCCTGGATACCATGGTGAAGAAGGTGAAACGTGGTATCGACAAGGGTCTTTCCAAATACAAGTGCTATTGCATTGATGACAGAGACACTTTATTCTTCGAGGACTGGATTGTGGTTCCTAAAGGTGATCTAAGGAAAGTCATTATGAACGAGGCACACAATTCTCTTCTTTCCATTCATCCTGGAAGTACGAAGATGTACCATGAACTCAAGCAGTCGTACTGGTGGACTCGAATGAAGCGAGAAATCGCGCAATTCGTGAATGAATGTGATGTCTGTCGAAGAGTGAAAGCAGAACACCAATGACCAGCTGGTCTCCTCCAACCTCTTGCTATCCCAGAGTGGAAGTTTGATCATATCGAAATGGACTTCGTGACCGGATTTCCCAAGTCCAAGCGCGGAAATGATGCTATCTTCGTTGTCATTGACAAGCTTTCTAAAGTGGCTCATTTCCTTCCAATCAAAGAATCCATCACAGCAGATCAGTTGGCAGAGCTATACACCTCCAGGATTGTCTCCTTGCACGGAATTCCACAATTGATTTCTTTAGATTGTGGAAGCATCTTCACTTCTAAGTTCTGGGACTCCTTCCAGAAGGCCACGGGCACCAACATTCACTTCGGCACAGCTTTCCATCCTCAAACTAGTGGCCAAGTCGAGCGAGTCAATCAAATTCTTGAAGATATGCTCATGGCTTGTGTCATTTCCTTTGGCATGAAATGGGAAGATTGCCTTCCATATGCCGAATTCTCCTACAACAACAGCTTCCAAGCGAGTTCAGGCAAGGCCCCATTCGAGATTCTCTTTGGCAGAAAGTGTCGTACTCCTCTCAATTGATCAGAGACTGGTGAACGCCAACTTCTTGGCAATGACTTAATCACAGAGGCTGAAGAAATGTGTAAAGTCATCCGTGAAAATCTCAAAGCCACGCAATCGCGCCAGAAGAGTTACTATGATAGTAAGCACCGGGATGTGGCTTTCGAGATCGGAGACCATGTCTACCTCCGCGTCTCTCCAATGAAAGGCACTCGTCGTTTCGGTATCAAAGGGAAGCTTGCCCCTAGATACGTGGGTCCTTTCAAGATCATTGGCAAAAGAGGCGACCTCGCCTATCAACTTGAGCTTCCTTCCAACTTCGCGAACATGCACAATGTGTTCCAAGTGTCACAGCTCCGCAAGTGCTTCAAGACTCCTGAGCGCACCATCAACTTCGAAGAGATTGACCTCCAAGAAGATCTGTCTTATCATGAGCACCCCGTTGCTATTCTTGAAGAAACTGAGCGCAAGACTCACAACAAGTCAATCAAATTCCTGAAAGTGAAGTAGTCGCACCATTCCGACCGAGAAGCCACCAGGGAACGCGAGGACCACCTCCGTTCCGAATATCCGAAGTTCTTTCAGTCCTGGATCTCGGGACGAGATCCTCTCGTAGTGGTGGAGTGTTGTAACACCCCGGATGTAACTTTCCATATTTGTAACTCCAACTCTTGCCATTTTCGGCTATGTGTTATGATATTCCCTTCGTGGTCGGGTTTTGTTTTGTTTGTCGTTTTGTATTTTGTTCATTCATGCATCTCATATCATGTCATCATGTGCATTGCATTTGCATACGTGTTCGTCTCATGTATCCAAGCATTTTCCCCGTTGTCCGTTTTGCAATCCGGCACTCCCACCTCCTCCGGCGCACCCCTCTTGTTTCTTTTCGTGAGCGGGTGTTGAACGTTCTCGGAATGGACCGATTCTTGTCAAGTGGCCTTGGTATACCACCGGTAGGCCACCGGTCAAGTTTCGTTCCATTTGGAGGTCGTTTGGTACTCCAACGGTTAACCGGGTAACCGCAAAGTCCGTTTGTGTGTGCAAAAAAACCCCTCTCTAAATAGCCCAAAACCCAGCAAACTCACTTCCATGCTCTAGGTCGTTCGATCATGATCGTGTGGGCGAAAACCGCACTCCGTTTGGAGTCTCCTAGCTCCCTCTAGCTATATATATGTGAACCTCCCCGAAAATTTCCGGATCCCCGAAACCCTAAATCGCCCGGCCGCCACCGGACGTGTCCGGCCCGAGCCGGACAGATCGCGCCGCCGCCTCCAGCCACCCAGGCGCTGCCACGTGGCCCCCGGCCACCGCGCGCGCCCGCGGCCTACCGGGCCCGTACGCCGCCCCCGCCGGCCCGTCTCCGCCCACGCCCCGCCTCCTTCCTCCCGAGCCGGCGCCTCCGCCCGATCCTCGCCCGCGCGGCCGCGGCTTCCCCGCTGCCTCGCCGTCCTCTCCGCCGGCGCCGCACCCCGTCGCCTTGCCGCGCCGCTGTCCACCCTCCGCCGACCAGCGCCGCGCCCGCGCCGCCGCCCCGAGGCGCCGCCTCCTCCTCTGCGTTCGCCGCTGCCGCCCCTCGTCGGCGTCGCCTTCTCCTCCGGCCTACTTCGCTCCGGCCAGCAGTGGCTCCGGGCGAGCTCCCTCGAGCCAGATCCGATCGGCCGAACCCTAGGGTTGACTTTCTCTCCTCCCCCAATTTCTCCGTGTCTTTTATTTATTACAGTACATGCCCATGTTCATCGCATCATAACTCCCTGCATAGAGCTCCGTTTCATGCGTGTAATATATCGAAATGTTCGTTACGAGATGCTCTTCATTTTGTTCCATTGCACCATGTTCATTTGAGTCCATATTGATGCCCAAATCTCTGGTTCAAGAGTGCTAGTTGCTGTTATCTGCTGTTACTTATCAGAACTTGAGGATTTGTTATTTTTGTTGCATTTAATCTGTGCATCCTATGGGCATGAGCTCTACATGTGTTTTGTTGTATGCCATGCCATCTTTCCAGAGGTGTATGCCTTGTATTTTTGTGATATCTGTGGTGACTAGCAAAAGCATGCAAACTAGGCTTCGTAATGTTTCTGATTTCAGAGACTTAGTAGTTTTTCCAAGTCTGTGACTGCTGTTATTTTGTTGCTATGTATCCATGTGGCTACATAGAGATCCATGCTTATTTTGGAGATGTTCAGTAAGGATGTGTTGTAGATATTATTGTAATTGAGCCATTCAAACCCTTATTTGCAATTATGGAGTGCCATAGCATGACTCAATCTTGCTCCACTTTTGCTATAAAATATTTCTGGCAGATTCTTAACATGATATTCAATTTTGCCAAGCTTGTTGTAGTTGTTTCATACATGCTATGTACTTTCTCTTGCCATGGATAGCTTCATAAACATGCCATCTTGCTGTAGATATGCTTGTTTTGTCACGCATTGCTTTGTGGTGAGTGCATCAAGCTCACCAAGATGCCTTCATATTAATGTTTCTGCCATGTTCTGTTTTCTGCCAAGTCTGAAACCTGTTAACGAAACTTGCTATGTTTACATGGTTGCCATTATATCTTCTGGTCCTTTTTGGCTTATTGTCAGTAAGGGACGTTTATCATATGCATTTAGTAGAATACTGCAATGCCTTGTTTTTCTATGTTAACTTCCTATATCATGTTCATTTCATGCTCTGAACATTGCTACCTGATGCTGTTTCTGCCATGTCCAGTAATTTCTGTAAGTCTGTGAACCTGTTATCTTTTGCACTTTTGCCATACTTGTTTGAACCTGTTATGTTGTGAACTAGCCATAGCTCAGTGTTCAACTTTTGTCAAGCATCTCATGTAGATTACTGCCATATGCTTTGTTGCTATGTTGGAATGCTGTAGCATTGTTATTTGTTGCATTTTAAGGGCTATCATGCTGTTAATCACAGATTCGTGTCATTCTTGTTTTGCTTGCCATTTGCAAACCGTGCATCCGTTTCCGGTGATGTTTATATCGATTTCAACCGAAATCATCTCATCTTTCCAGTGGAATGCTTGGTTTGCCAAGTTACTTCCTTGTTCATCATTTTCCTTCCGGAGCACGCATATGCATCACATATCATATCTTGCATATCATTCATGTATTGCATCATGTTGCTTGTGCATTTCCCGTGATTGATTGTGGTTCCATTGCTTGTGTTCTTGTGTTGGGTAGAGCCGGGAGACGAGTTCATGAACGAGGAAACTGTTGAGTACGCTTACGAGGATCAAGCTTTCGACAACTCTGAGAACCTTGCAGGCAAGATGACCCCCCTCGAAATCACTTCTATCTTTGCTTTGCTAGTTGTTCGTTCTATTGCCATGCTGCGCTACCTACCACTTGCTATATCATGCCTCCCATATTGCCATGTCAAGCCTCTAACCATCCTTTCCTAGCAAACCGTTGTTTGGCTAAGTTACCACTTTTGCTCAGCCCTTCTTATAGCGTTGCTAGTTGCAGGTGAAGTTGAAGTTGGTTCCATGTTGGAACATGGATATTTTGGATATCAAAATATCTCTTATTTAATTAATGTATCTATATATTTGGTAAAGTTTGGAAGGCTTGGCCTTATGCCTGGTGTTTTGTTCCACTCTTGCCGCCCTAGTTTCCGTCATACCGGGATTATGTTCCTTGAGTTTGCGTTCCTTACGCGGTTGGGTGATTTATGGGACCCCCTTGACAGTTCGCCTTGAATAAAACTCCTCCAGCAAGGCCCAACCTTGGTTTTACCATTTGCCACCTAAGCCTTTTCCCCCGGGTTTTCGCGAGCCCGAGGGTCATCTTTATTTTTAACCCCCCCCCCCCCCGGGCCCGTGCTCCTTCGAGTGTTGGTCCGAACCGAGCAGCCTGCGGGGCCACCACGGGGAAACTCGAGGACTAGTTTTACACGTAGCTTCACTTATCCGGTGTGCCCTGAGAACGAGATATGTGCAGCTCCTATCGGGATTTGTCGGCGCATCGGGCGGCTTTGCTGGTCTTGTTTTACCATTGTCGAAATGTCTTGTAAACCGGGATTCCGAGACTGATCGGGTCTTTCCGGGAGAAGGTTTATCCTTCGTTGACCGTGAGAGCTTATGATGGGCTAAGTTGGGACACCCCTGCAGGGTATTATCTTTCGAAAGCCGTGCCCGCGGTTATGAGGCAGATGGGAATTTGTTAATGTCCGGTTGTAGAGCACTTGTCACTTGACTTAATTAAAATACATCAACCGTGTGTGTGGCCGTGATGGTCTCTTCTCGGCGGAGTCCGGGAAGTGAACACGGTTTGAGTTATGCATGAACGTAAGTAGGAGTTCAGGATCACTTCTTGGTCATTACTAGATGACGACCGTTCCGTTGCTTCTCTTCTCGCTCTCTTTTGCGTATGTTAGCCACCATATATGCTTAGTGCCTGCTGCAGCTCCACCTCATTTCACCATCCTTTCCTACAAGCTTAAATAGTCTTGTTCTCGCGGGTGTGAGATTGCTGAGTCCTCGTGACTCACAGATTCTACCAAAACAGTTGCAGGTGCCGACGATGCCAGTGCAGATGATGAGATCGACCTCAAGTGGGAGTTCGACGAGGAACGTGGTCGTTACTATGTGTCTTTTCCTGATGATCAGTAGTGGAGCCCAGTTGGGTCGATCGGGGATCTAGCATTTGCGGTTATCTTATTTTCATATGGATTTTGACCGTAGTCGGTCTATGTGTGTATTTTGGATGATGTATGAATTATATTTATGTATTGTGTGAAGTGGCGATTGTAAGCCAACTCTCGTTATCCCATTCTTGTTCATTACATGGGATTGTGTGACGATGACCCTTCTTGCGACAAAACCACAATGCGGTTATGCCTCTAAGTCGTGCCTCGACACGTGGGAGATATAGCCGCATCGTGGGCGTTACAGGCAGGCAAGTGAATGTTCTTGGAATGGAATTGGCAGGCTTCACACTTGGTGACTAGCTTGACCGCATCTTGGAGGGTTGTGGGCCAATAGAATCCTTGCCAGAATGTTATCCCAACCAGTGCCCTTGATCCAATGTGGGAGCCGCACATGCCTTTGTTTATCTCAGCCAACTGTTCCTTTCCTTCTTCCCGGCAGACGCACTTCAATTTCACACCGTTGGGCCTCCTTCTGTACAGAGTGTCATCGACAAGCTGATAAATACTGGCCCTCTGGGCTACTCTTTCAGCTTCATCTTGGTCGCCGGGAAGCTCTCCGGTTTGGAGGAAGTGGACTATGTGCCTTGCCCAAGTTGGATCCTGGGGCTCGGCAACGAGGACTAGGGGCACCTCCTCAACTGCGGGGGCACATTCCTCGTTTGCGGGGACCATGGGCCCGGCTGGAGGGTGCGGTCCGGCAGGTGGCGAGGAGTTGTTTCCAGCAGGGTCTCTGCCAGGAGTGGACGGCTCTACCAGGAGAGGCTTACCGGAGTCCAATTTCCTCCTTTTCCGAGCCATTGTTGTTGGGGATACGGAGGGCTAAGTAAGATGGAGAACAAAAGTCCCTGGTTCCACAGGAAGCTTCTGCGCAGCACACTTTGACAGATGATTAGCTATGTTGTTTTTCGCACGGGGTACGTGCACTGTTTGCAATCCGTCAAAGCGTTCCTCCAATCTCCTCACTTCCTCAGTGTATGCCTCCATCAATGGGCTTTGGTAATCCTTGTTGACTTGTCAAACCACAAGCTATGAATCTCCTCGAATGACCAGCTTCTTAATTCCCAATTCTACGGCAATCCTAAGCCCGACAAGGAGCCCTTCATACTCTGTTGTATTGTTGGTTGCCTGTTCCCGGGCAAAATGCATTTGGACGACGTACTTCAAGTGCTCCCAAGAGGGGGCGACAAGAAGCACGCCAGCTCTTGCACCTTGCAGGGAAAGGCACCATTGAAATACATAATCCATTCTTGGGGTGATTCCTTGTCGGGGATAACTATCTCTGGCACTTCCTCATCAGGGGTTGGCGTCCATTCTGCAATAAACACTGCCAATGCCCTTCACTGGGTTGTTGATGTGCTCTCAAACTTCAAACCAAAACTGGATAACTCCAAATCCCACTCCACTATTTTGTCAGTAGCCTCAGGGTTTCGGAGTATCCTTTGCAATGGGAAACGAGTGACAACCGTGATCTCATGGGCTTGGAAGTAGTGGTGCAGTTTCCTTGAGGCCATGATGAGACCAAAGCTCAACTTTTGCATGCCAGAGTACCTCGATCTTGCCCCCTGTAACAAGGAGCTGACGAAGTACACTGGGCGCTGCAACACTTACTTCCTTGTCGTGTCCTTGGGGTTGCTCTCGCTGCCGTGCTTACTTCTGTCATGATTCTAATCTGACTCTGCCTGTATTTGCTCACTTTCTGCTTCGTCCACTTCCCACTGCGCTGCCAAGGCTGCGCTAACCACTTGGTTGGTTGTCGCTAAGTATAGGAGCAACGGCTCTTGTGGCTTGGGAGCAACCAAGGTGGGCACAGAGGACAAGTAGCCTTCAACTCTTGCAAAGCAGCATCTGCCTCTAGAGTCCACTTCATGGGCCCTGCCTTCTTCAAAATTTTGAAGAATGGCAGGGCGCGCTCGGCAGACTTGGAAATGAATCTAATTAGCGCGACAATGCACCCTGTCAAACGCCTCACATCCTGGAGTGTCCTTGGTGCTTGGATCTGCTCGATAACTTTAATCTTGTCGGGGTTGGCTTCGATCCCCCGATGGGACACAAAGAACCCAAGCAGATTGCCGGAAGGAACGCCAAACACACACTTTTCCGGGTTGAGCTTCAAGTTGATCGCACAAATTAGCAAATGTCTCCTCCAAATCCTGAATAAGGGTGGCTCTATCCTTGGTCATGACCACAATATCATCCATATAAGCTTCGATGTTTCTGTGCAGCTGTGGCTCGAAACTAATCTGGACTGCCCTCGCAAAGTGGACCCGGCACTCTTTAATCCGAACACATGCGTACAAAACAGTACGTACCACATGGAGTGATGACCGATGTCTTCTCTTTGTCTTCCTTGGACATGAAGATTTGGTGATACCCAGAATATGCATCCAGAAAGGAGAGAAAATCACAACCTAAAGTGGAATCCACAATCTGATCGATACGCGGCAAGGGCAACGGGTCCTTCGGGCAAGCTTTGTTGAGATCTATGAAATCTATGCAAACCCTCCACTTCCCGTTAGCCTTCCGGACTACCACTGGATTTTCCAACCACGTGGGGTGTAGCACTCCTCTGACCAAACCAGCTGCTTCAAGTTTCTTGACCTCTTCCGCAATAAACTGCTGCCCTCCAAGGCCTGCTTCCGGACTTTCTACTTGACGGGTTGGGCGTGTGGGCAGACAGCAAGGTGGTGCTCGCTTACCTCCCTGGGAACACTGGGATATCAGACGGTTGCTAGGCAAACACATCGATATTCGCCCACAGGAAGGCAACAAGCGCGCTTTCCTATTTGTCGGTGTTCTGGGACCGGGGGTGCCTAGACTTTCCTGCCTGTGGGCTTGAGTGTGGCTCCACCAATGACCTGGTACAGCCCATCTTCAGCAGCAACCACTCAAGACCCTCGCGAGGGGCCAAGCCTCGCGAGGCGGATGACACCAAGACCTCCTCAGGGGCAGCCTTTGTAGTCTGGCTCCCGAGGAGCGGAGATCTCTATGCAAGGAGTACCTCGCAAGGTTCACGTGACGTGAGCCATGACGACCAAGGCCAGGCGGGCGCCAGCGGGCGCAGTGTACCAGTTTCCTCTTTGGTGCTAAAAAGGCAAGCGCAGGCAGGGAGTCTCCAGGTGTCAGGCAAAGGTTTCCATATCAGTGCAACAAGACCAAGGCCCGCAGGACGGCAGGACGTAGGTCATCACGGAGCCCACGATAGCGTCACCGCCAGAGCCTTTGGCAGGCGAAGACCACCTTTTGTCAGGATAGCTTGTACTAGTTGTCCCCCTTCAAACTGGGCCGTTGTGGGATCCCTTCCCGCCTAACATTTGGGAAGAGGACCAGGGCCTCTATAAATAGGACTAGCCACCACCATAGGGATGATGGACTCATCTTGGATTGGATCTATCCCATCCTCACATCCACCAGCTCACCGAGCTCAAGAACACCTCTCCTCCTGAGGTTGTTCATCCATTGTACTAGTTCATCCTTAGCCCGCGAGGCAATCCACCACACCATACTGGAGTAGGGTATTACAACATGCGATGGCCCGAACCAGTATAAACCACTGTGTCTCGTGTTCTTTGGGTTCATCGAGCTAGGCCATGAGATCATTGAGCGAGCAAACTAGGAAGAGAGCGTCCTTCGTGCGCACCCCAGAGTTCGAACCTCACAAGGGTTTGCCGGAAATCGTAATCCGACATTTGGTGCCAGGTAGGGGTGCGCTAAAGCCTTTCTCCCATCGATCAACGCACCACTGCTCCGCCACATCGATGGCTAACGCTTGCCGAGCCCGTGCTGAGCGCCGGACCGCCCCTGCCGCTTGCGTCACTCAGACGGCGCCCATTGGCAGACCTCCCCGCCGTTCTCCATCACCCGCTGCCAACGCCGCTACCGGCCCGGCGGGAAACGAGCAGCAAGCCTCGTCGCTGCACCCCTCTGTGCAGCGGGACGGATGCACCGCCACCCCGTCGCTGACTCCGTCCGGCTCGTCGTCCCACGCTCGTCGCGCACCCACGGACGCGTAGGACGCGCTACTCATGGCACGCGAGCTCCTGCGTTACCGCCCGTTCGACGAACTCTACGAAGACTGGCTGGACCGCATCGCCGAGCTCGTCTGCGCCGCTGGGGGCTCTCCCGCGCCGTCTCTCTCGCTGCCTCGTCCACCTCCTGCTGCGGGCGACGTAGCCCATGGAGCGCCTCCACCACCTCCACATCAAGACACCGCCCCGCGGCGCGACCCGCCGCACAGGGCGCCCGCACATGAAGAAGGAAGCTGCGAAGAGATCCCGTGGCCGCAAGAAGATGCACCTGCGCTCCCTGCACCACCATGTCAGGATCGCGTGCCGCCTATGGCGGTGGCGTGTGGGTACCAAGACCGGGCTCCGCCTCCACGACGGGCTCCAGTGACCACGGCGGGCTGCCGCGCCTTCACCCCCGAGCCGCGCAGCATCATCTGGCCCGACAAGTTCAAGCCTGACTGCCTCAACGCTACGACGGCACCCCCGACCCTGCTGAGTTCTTGCAGCTCTACGAGCTGAGCATCGAGGCGGCCAACGGCGACGAGAAGGTCATGGTGAACTGGTTTCCCATGTCTCTCAAAGACAACGTGTGCTCGTGGCTCCTGAACTTGCCCGTGGGATAGATATCCTCGTGGGGCGAGATGCGCGAGCGTTTCGTCGCCAACTTCCAGGGCACTCGCGACCGCCCGCCGGCCGCGGGTGACCTACGGCGCATCAAGCAGCAGCCAGGGGAAAGCCTGCAGAAGTACATCCAGCGCTTCAACATTGTTCGCCTCAAGATCCCCAAGGTGACGGACGAGGCCATCATCTCAGCATTTTCCGATGACGTCCGTGATGTAGAGATGAAGGAGGAGCTCGCCATCCAAGAGGACCTATGCACGGCTCTAGAGATGTTCAACATGGCGACCAAGTGCGAGAGAGCTGAGGAAGGACGCCTCTCCCTCCACAAGCTCCCAGCCACCGACCAGGAAGACAAGAAGGCCAAGACCAAGGATGTGAAGTGCAAGAAGGCTGCCGTGCTCGCGGCGGAGCTGGAGATTAAGCGCGGCTGTGACCACCCCGAGTCATCCAAGGCCAGCCGCCCGTTCTGCGCCTTCCACAACGTGCACAACCACAACACCAACGACTGCCAGGAGCTCAGGGCCATCCACGACGGGCGGTTCGGTGGACGCCCCGAGCGCAACGACCGAGGCTACGGCCGTGGGGAAGGCCGAAGTGGAGGACGCTGGGACGACCGCGGCCCCCGCCAGGAGTGGCGCGACCGGCCTCGTGAGGACCGCTGGCAGGACCAGCCTCGCGAGGGCGCCTGGAGGGTGATGACCCACAAGTGTAGGGGATCTATCGTAGTCCTTTCGATAAGTAAGAGTGTCGAACCCAACGAGGAGCAGAAGGAAATGACAAGCGGTTTTCAGTAAGGTATTCTCTGCAAGCACTAAAATTATCGGTAACAGATAGTTTCGTGATAAGGTAATTTGTAACGGGTAACAAGTAACAAATGTAAATAAAGTGCAGCAAGGTGGCCCAATCCTTTTTGTAGCAAAGGACAAGCCTGGACAAACTCTTATATAGAGAAAAGCGCTCCCGAGGACACATGGGAATTATTATCAAGCTAGTTTTCATCACGTTCATATGATTCGCGTTCGGTACTTTGATAATTTGATATGTGGGTGGGCCGGTGCTTGGGTGCTGTCCTTACTTGGACAAGCATCCCACTTATGATTAACCCCTATTGCAAGCAACCGCAACTACAAAATAAGTATTAAGGTAAACCTAACCATAGCATGAAACATATGGATCCAAATCAGCCCCTTACGAAGCAAAGCATAAACTAGGGTTTAAGATTCTATCACTCTAGCAACCCATCATCTACTTATTACTTCCCCATGCCTTCCTCTAGGCCCAAACGATGGTGAAGTGTCATGTAGTGGACGTTCACATAACACCACTAGAGGAGAGACAACATACATCTCATCAAAATATCGAACGAATACCTAATTCACATGACTACTAATAGCAAGACTTCTCCCATGTCCTCAGGAACAAACGTAACTACTCACAAAGCATATTCTTGTTCATAATCAGAGGGGTATTAATATGCATATAGGATCTGAACATATGATCTTCCACCAAATAAACCAACTAGCATCAACTACAAGGAGTAATCAACACTACTAGCAACCCACAGATACCAATCTGAGGCTTTGTAACAAAGATTGGATACAAGAGATGAACTAGGGTTTGACAGGAGATGGTGCTGGTGAAGATGTTGATGGAGATTGACCCCCTCCCAATGAGAGGATCATTGGTGATCACGATGGTGATGGTTTCCCCCTCCCGGAGGGAAGTTTTCGCCGGCAGAACAGTTCTACCAGAGCCCTAGATTGGTTCCGCCAAGGTTCCGCCTCGTGGTGGCGGGGTTTCTTCCCGAAAGCTTGCTTCTAATTTTTTTTCTCGGACGAAAGACTTCATATACCAGAAGAAGGGCACCGGAGGCCTGCCAGGGGGCCCACGAGGCAGGGGGCGCGCCCAGGGGGTAGGGCGCGCCCCCACCCTCGTGGCCAGGGTGTGGGCCCCCTCTGATATTTTCTTTGCTCAGTATTTTTTATTATTTCCAAAAATAACTTCCGTGGAGTTTCAGGACTTTTGGAGTTGTGCAGAATAGGTCTCCAATATTTGCTCCTTTTCCAGCCCAAAATTCCAGCTGCCGGCATTCTCCCTCTTCATGTAATCCTTGTAAAATAAGAGAGAATAGGCATAAGTATTGTGGCATAACGTGTAGTAACATCCCATAATGCAATAAATATCGATATAAAAGGATGATGCAAAATGGACGTATCAACTCCCCCATGCTTAGACCTCGCTTGTCCTCAAGCGGAAGCCGATAACGATAAATATGTCCACATGATTAGAGATAGAGGTGTCGATAGAATAAAATACGTACATGAGGGCATCATGATCATTCTAATAACAGCAACATATATAGATATTATGATTTCTTATGCTAAAGTAATAATCTATTCACAATGCAAAGAATGAATCAGAAACTTCATTGAGAACCAAAAAACTATAATCTCAGTCATTGAAGCAATTGCAATTTATCATAACATCAGAAAGAGTCAATATAAGAGCTTTTCAGCAAGTCCACATACTCAACTATCATTTAGTCTTTCACAATTGCTAACACTCATGCAATACTTGTGGTTACGGAGTTTTAATCGGACACAGAGAAAGATAGGGGCTTATAGTTTTGCCTCCCAACCTTTTACCTCAAGTGTAATGTCAACAATAATAGCTCATGCTAACTTATATCCAATTTTATATATATATATATATCAGGATCTTTCCAACACAATGTGCTTGCCAAAGGATAAAATGTAAAAAGGAAAGGTGAAGATCACCATGACTCTTGCATAAGGAATAAGACAAACGTAAAAGATAGGCCCTTCGCAGAGGGAAGCAGAGGTTCCATGCGCTTTCATGGTTGGATGCATGAAATCTTAATGCAAAAGAACGTCACTTTATATTGCCACTTGTGATATGGACCTTTATTATGCAGTCCGTCACTTTTATTTCTTCCACATCACAAGATCATATAAAGCTTATTTTCTCCACACTAATAAATCATACATATTTAGAGAGCAATTTTTATTGCTTGCACCGATGACAACTTACTTGAAGGATCTTACTCAATCCATAGGTAGATATGGTGGACTCTCATGGCAAAACTGGGTTTAAGGGTATTCGGAAGCACAAGTAGTATCTCTACTTGGTGCAAAGAATTAGCTAGCATGAGAGGAAAAGACAAGCTCAACATGTTGGATGATCCATGACAATATACTTTATTTCAGATATAAGAAAACATAACCCATTACGTTGTCTTCCTTGTCCAACATCAACTCTTTAGCATGTCATATTTTAATGAGTCCTCACAATCATAAAAGATGTCCAAGATAGTATATTTATATGTGAAACCTCTCTTTCTTCATTACTTCCTATTAATTGCAACGATGACCAAACTATGTTTGCCAACTCTCAAGAACTTTTAATCATCATACTCTTTGTATGTGAAGTCATTACTCTCCATAAGATCAATATGATCTCTTTGTTTCTTTTTATTTTTTATTTTTCTTTTATTCCCTCAGGATCATAGCAAAATAATCAAGCCCTTGACTCAACACTAATCTTTATTATATATAGCTCACAGACTCGATTACATAGAAGGGTCATAAAGGAAAACTCAAAACTAAATCATACTAAAACTTTATTCTACTAGATCAAGATATTACCAAAAGGATCGAACTAGGAAAAACGGTAAAGATAGGAGTGTGATGGTGATACGATACCGGGGCACCTCCCCCAAGCTTGGGAGTCGCCAAGGGGAGTGCCCATACCCATGTGATTATCTTTCCTTCCTCGGAAGTGGTGGTGATGGGGTTGTTAATCAAGTAGGCTTGTCGTCCATCTTCCAAGGCATAGGCTCACCATCATAGAAGGATGAACGATTCTCCGGGATCCTCAAATCTGCAGCCAAACTCATCCTCTTGAATCTATATTCATACTCACAATTTTGGTTTTGCAGGTCATAGATCTGGGCTTGGAGGTGCTCGAATTTCACGTGAAGCTTGAAGATGGCCTCCCCAATGTCCTTGGCGTCCAGCTTGTGGTTGTTGGTGAACTCCGTGATCATTATGTGATTGGAGTCGAGTCCGCGCTCCACCATCTCCTGACACTTGAAAACTTGTTGCTCCATTGCCTCGAGCCTTGTCTCCACGCTTCCGGTCCTCCTTGGTCCCTCAACATCGCGGATGTGCAACAACCCCTCACGCATCTCAATGGTTTGAGGGTGTTGCAGCACTTCCGCGAGGTAGGGGTTGATGACCTTCTCGAAGAACTTGTCCTTGGGGGCACTTGGAGATGTCATGGTGATCTAGACCTGTCAGAAAGATAGCTCGAAACAAGAATAGAAGATAATTGCGTGATACGGTGGTCAAAACCTTCGGGAGATTATATAATGAATTCTTACCGACCAAAAGAAGTATCATGTAGGAAAACGGAGTCCGGAGAGAGCACGAGGTGCCCACGAGGCAGGGGGCACGCCCAGGGGGGTAGGGCGCGCCTCCCACCCTCGTGGAAGCCTCGTGTCCTTCCCGGACTGCTTCTTATTTTCCTATTTTCTTAAATATTCCAAAACGGAGAAAAATTGCCATTAGAACTGTTTTGAAGTCGGTTTACTTACCGTACCACATACCTATTCCTTTTTGGAGTCTGAAATGTTCTGGAAAGTGTCCCATATGTATTCCTCCGGGGTTACGGTTTCAATAATATTAGTTTCAACATTTATGGGATTACCTGAGATATAATGTTTGATCCTTTGACCGTTCACCACCTTTGGATTTGTGCCTTCGAAGTTGTTGATTTTTATGGCACCGGAACGATAGACCTCCTCGATAACGTAAGGACCTTCCCATTTAGAGAGAAGTTTTCCTGCAAAAAATCTTAAACGAGAGTTGTATAGCAACACATAATCACCTATATTAAACTCACGCTTTTGTATCCTTTTGTCATGCCATCTTTTAACTTTTTCTTTAAACAATTTGGCATTTTCATAGGCTTGGGTTCTCCATTCATCAAGTGAGCTAATGTCAAATAACCTCTTCTCACCGGCAAGTTTGAAATCATAATTGAGCTCTTTAATGGCCCAATATGCCTTATGTTCTAGTTCGAGAGGTAAGTGACATGCTTTTCCATAAACCATCTTATACGGAGACATACCCATAGGGTTTTTATATGCAGTTCTATAGGCCCATAATGCATCATCAAGTTTCTTGGACCAATTCTTTCTAGATCTATTAACAGTCTTTTGCAAAATTAATTTGAGCTCTCTATTGCTCAATTCCACTTGACCACTGGATTGCGGGTGATAAGGAGATGCAATTCTATGATTAACATCATATTTAGCAAGCATTTTACGAAAAGCACCATGAATAAAATGTGAACCACCATCAGTCATTAGATATCTAGGGACTCCAAACCTCGGAAAAATAATTTCTTTAAGCATCTTAATAGAAGTGTTATGATCAGCACTACTAGTTGGAATAGCTTCTACCCACTTAGTAACGTAATCAACAACAACTAAAATATGTGTATACCCATTAGAGGAAGGAAAAGGTCCCATATAATCAAAGCCCCAAACATCAAATGGTTCAATAACGAGTGAATAATTCATAGGCATTTCTTGACGTCTACTAATATTACCAATTCTTTGACATTCATCACAAGATAAGACAAACTTACGAGCATCCTTGAAGAGAGTCGGCCAATAAAAACCGGATTGCAATACCTTATGTTGAGTTCTATCTCCAGTGTGGTGCCCTCCATAAGCCTCGGAGTCACACTTGCGTAGGATCTGTTCTTGTTCATGCTCAGGTACACAACGTCTAATAACACCATCTACTCCTTCTTTATAAAGATGTGGGTCATCCCAGAAGTAATGTCTTAAATCATATAAAAACTTTTTCTTTTGCTGGTATGTGAAACTAGGTGGTATAAATTTAGCAACAATGTAATTAGCATAATCAGCATACCATGGAGTAGTACGAGAAGCATTTATGACAGCTAATTGTTCATCGGGAAAGCTATCATCAATTGGTAGTGGGACATCAAGAACATTCTCTAACCTAGACAAGTTGTCTGCAACGGGGTTCTCAGCTCCCTTTCTATCCATAATATGCTAATCAAATTCTTGTAGCAAGAGAACCCATCTAATAAGTCTAGGTTTAGCATCTTCCTTTTCCATAAGGTATTTAATAGCAGCATGATCAGTGTGAATAGTTACTTTAGAATCAACAATATAAGGTCTGAACTTATCACAAGCAAAAACAACTGCTAAAAATTCCTTTTCAGTAGTAGGATAATTTCTCTGGGCATTGTCTAGAGTTTTACTAGCATATTGAATAACATTTAATTTCTTATCAACTCTTTGTCCTAGAACAGCATCTACAGCATAATCACTAGCATCACACATAATTTCAAAGGGTAAATTCCAATCAGGTGGCTGAACAACAGGTGCAGAAATCAATGCTTTCTTAAGTATTTCAAATGCTTCTACGCAATCATCATCAAAGACAAAAGGAATATCATTTTGTAATAGATAGTCAGAGGCCGAGAAATTTTTGAGAAGTCCTTAATGAACCTCCTATAAAAACCGGCATGACCAAGGAAACTTCTTATACCTTCGATGTCCTTGGGACAAGGCATATTTTCAATAGCATCAACTTTAGCTTTATCAACTTCAATACCTCTTTCGGAAATTTTATACCCCAAGACAATACCTTCATTAACCATAAAGTGGCACTTCTCCCAGTTCAAGACAAGATTAGTTTCTTCACATCTCTGCAAAACTCGATCAAGGTTGCTCAAGCAATCATCAAAAGAGGATCCATAAACGGAGAAATCGTCCATGAAAACCTCAGAAATCTTTTCACAAAAGTCAGAGAATATAGCCATCAGGCATCTTTGAAAGGTAACAGGCGCATTACATAAACCAAAAGGCATACGTCTATAAGCAAAGGTACCGAAAGGGCAAGTAAAAGTGGTCTTTTCTTGATCATCAGCTGACACAGGTATTTGAGAGAAACCAGAGTAACCATCTAGAAAGCAAAAATGTGTATGTTTAGATAATCTTTCTAGCATTTGATCAATGAAAGGCAAAGGGTAATGATCTTTTTAGTATCTTTATTTAATTTGCGAAAATAAATTACCATCCTATAACCTGTAATAATTCTTTGCGGAATCAAGTCATCTTTATCAATAGGGACGACAGTAATTCCTCCTTTCTTAGGGACACAATGGACAGGACTTACCCACTGACTATCAGCAACGGGATAAATTATACCTGCTTCAAGGAGCTTTAATATTTCCTTTCTTACCACTTCTTTCATCTTAGGATTTAGCCGTCGTTGGTGATCAATAACTGGTTTAGCGTGTTTTTCAAATTTATTTTGTGTTGACATAGAGTGGGACTAATGCCCTTAAGACCATCCAGAGTATATCCAATAGCAGCACGGTGCTTCTTCAGAGTTTTCAATAATTTCTCTTCTTCTTTCTCTAAAAGGTTAGCACTAATAATAACAGGATATATCTTCTTTTCATCAAGATAAGCATATTTAAGAGTATCGGGTAGTGGTTTAAGCTCAAACACGAGATCACCCTTGGGTGGAGGAGGATCCCCTAGGATTTCAACTCATGAGACATATCATCCAAACCAATAGTAACAACATCCTTTTCACAGTATATCCTAGCATTAACTGTGTTCAAGAAGGGTCTACCAAATATAATGGGACAAAAGCTATCTTGTGGGGACCAAGAACAAGAAAATCAGCTGGATATTTAACCTTCCCACACAAGACTTCAACATCTCTAACAATCCCTATCGGTGAGATAGTATCTCTATTGGCAAGCTTAATGGTAACATCGATATCTTCTATCTCAGCAGGTGCAATATCATGCATAATTTCTTCGTATAAAAAATGAGGTATCGCACTAGCACTAGCACCCATATCACACAAGCCATGATAACAATGATCTCCTATTTTAACAGAAATAACAGGCATGCCTACCACAGGTCTATGTTTATCTTTAGCACCAGGTTTAGCAATTCTAGCAGTTTCCTCACAAAAGTAAATAACATGCCCATCAATATTATCAGCCACGAGATCTTTAACCATAGCAATATTAGGTTCAACTTTAACTTGCTCAGGGGGTTTGTGTGTCCTAATATTACTTTTGTTGACAACAGTTGAAGCTTTAGCATGATCCTTTATTCTAACAGGGAAAGGTGGTTTCTCACCATAAGAAGTAGGAACAATAGGATCATTATAAGTGATAGTCTTTTCTTCAACTTTAATAGGTGCAACTACTTTTACTTCTATGGGAGGATTATATTTAAACCACTTCTCCTTAGGGAGATCAACATGACTAGCAAATGATTCACAGAAAGAAGCTACTATCTCGGAGTCAAGTCCATATTTAGTGCTAAACTTACGGAAAACATCAGTATCCATAAAAGATTTAACACAATCAAACTTAGGTGTCATACCTGACTCCTTACCTTCGTCGAGATCCCAATCTTCAGAGTTGCGTTTAATTCTTTCCAATAAATCCCATTTGAATTCAATAGTCTTCATTATAAAAGAACCAGTACAAGAAGTATTGAGCATGGAGCGATTGTTGTCAGAAAGCCGAGCATAAAATTTTTGAATAATCATTTCTCTTGAGAGCTCATGATTGGGGCATGAATATAACATTGACTTAAGCCTCCCCCAAGCTTGAGCGATGCTTTCTCCATCGCGGGGCCAAAAATTATATATATAATTACGATCGCGATGAACAAGATGCATAGGATAAAACTTCTGATGAAATTCCAATTTCAATTGTTTGTAGTTCCATGACCCCATATCATCACATAGCTTGTACCATGTCAATGCATCTCCCTTCAAAGATAAAGGGAAGACCTTCTTCTTGATAACATTATCGGGCATACCTGCAAGCTTAAATAAGCCGCAAACTTCATCCACATAGATTAAATGTAAATCGGGATGCAATGTTCCATCTCCTGCAAAAGGATTAGCTAGCAGTTTCTCTATCATACCCGAAGGAATTTAAAAGTAGACATTTTCAATAGGTTTAGTAGGTTGAGGAGCAAGTATTTGCTCTACCGGCCGGGGTGAAGATACCCCGAACAAGCCCCTCAAAGGATTACTTTCCATAGTAACAAGTGACAGTAAATTTCAGCACACTATATAAATTTTTCCTTACCAAATTCCACCTACCAAAGGCGCTTCACTCCCCGGCAACGGCGCTAGAAAAGAGTCTTGATGACCCACAAGTGTAGGGGATCTATCATCGTCCTTTCGATAAGTAAGAGTGTCGAACCCAACGAGGAGCAGAAGGAAATGACAAGCGGTTTTCAGTAAGGTATTCTCTGCAAGCACTAAAATTATCGGTAACAGATAGTTTTGTGATAAGGTAATTTGTAACGGGTAACAAGTAACAAATGTAAATAAAGTGCAGAAAGGTGGCCCAATCCTTTTTGTAGCAAAGGACAAGCCTGGACAAACTCTTATATAGAGAAAAGCGCTCCCGAGGACACATGGGAATTATCGTCAAGCTAGTTTTCATCACGTTCATATGATTTGTGTTCGGTGCTTTGATAATTTGATATGTGGGTGGACCGGTGCTTGGGTGCTGTCCTTACTTGGACAAGCATCCCACTTATGATTAACCCCTATTGCAAGCATCCGCAACTACAAAAGAAGTATTAAGGTAAACCTAACCATAGCATGAAACATATGGATCCAAATCAGCCCCTTACGAAGCAACGCATAAACTAGGGTTTAAGCTTCTGTCACTCTAGCAACCCATCATCTACTTATTACTTCCCAATGCCTTCCTCTAGGCCCAAACGATGGTGAAGTGCCATGTAGTCAACGTTCACATAACACCACTAGTGGAGAGACAACATACATCTCATCAAAATATCGAACGAATACCTAATTCACGTGACTACTAATAGCAAGACTTCTCCCATGTCCTCAGGAACAAACGTAACTACTTATAAAGCATATTCATGTTCATAATCAGAGGGGTATTAATATGCATATAGGATCTGAACATATGATCTTCCACCAAATAAACCAACTAGCATCAACTACAAGGAGTAATCAACACTACTAGCAACCCACAGATACCAATCTGAGGGTTTGGAACAAAGATTGGATACAAGAGATGAACTAGGGTTTGAGAGGAGATGGTGCTGGTGAAGATGTTGATGGAGATTGACCCCCTCCCTATGAGAGGATCGTTGGTGATGACGATCGCGATGATTTCCCCTCCCGGAGGGAAGTTTTCGCCGGCAGAACAGCTCTGCCGGAGCCCTAGATTGGTTCCGCCATGGTTCCGCCTCGTGGCGGCGGAGTTTCTTTCTGAATGCTTGCTTCTGATTTTTTTTCTCGGACGAAAGACTTCATATAGCAGAAGATGGGTACCGGAGTCCTGCCAGGGGGCCCACGAGGCAGGGGGGCGCGCCCAGGGGGTAGGGCGCGCCCCCACCCTCGTGGCCAGGGTGTGGGGCCCCTCTGATATTTGCTTCACTCAGTATTTTTTTATTATTTCCAAAAATAAATTTCGTGGAGTTTCAGGACTTTTGGAGTTGTGCAGAATAGGTCTCCAATATTTGCTCCTTTTCCAGCCCAGAATTCTAGCTGCCGGCATTCTCCCTCTTCATGTAAACCTTGTAAAATAATAGAGAATATGCATAAGTATTGTGGCATAACGTGTAATAACAGCCCATAATGCAATAAATATTGATATAAAAGCATGATGCAAAATGGACGTATCAGAGGGACCAGCTTCGCGAGGACCATCCTCAGGGCAAGGCTGGCCTCCCGCCGCTACCACCACCACCAAGAAGGAATGACGACCATCATCGGGACGAGGGGGCTGGGGGCTTCCGGGAGCCTCGCGCAATCGCTTGCATCTTGGGTGGCGCTTAGGCCCCAGCCTCTCACCGTATCTTCAAGCAGTTTGCTCGCGAGGTTAATGCGGCCCTCCCCAGGCTCTAGGTCATGCGCCCGCTCAGGTGGTCCAAGTGCGCCATTACCTTCAGTTCCTCCGACCAGCTCAAGTGCGCGGCAACTGTCGGTGCCCTCCCGATGCTCTGCTCACCCATCATCAGCAACGCCCAAGTCACCAAGACCCTCATCGAAGGTGGTGCAGGGCTCAATGTCCTATCCGTCGAGACGTTCGACCCCCTCCAAGTGCCATATGATCAGCTGCAGCCAACCAAGCCCTTCTCAGGAGTAACCGACGGCTCCACCACCCCGATCGGGTAGGTCCGCCTCCTTGTCACCTTCGGCAAGCGCGACAACTACCGCACTGAGCTCATCGACTTCAACGTTGCCCACATTTTCCTGCCATACAACGCCATCCTCGGGTACCCAGCCCTGGCCAAGTTTATGGCAGTGACCCATCATGGCTACAACGTCCTCAAGATGACAGGGAGCGGCGGCGTCATCACGGTCGCCTGCGAGGAAAAGGACGCGGTGTGCTCTCTCGAGCGTGCCTACCAGGCCGCAATGGCCGAAGACCTAGATAACAAAGGCGCTGTCTACCCTCCTGAGGCCATCCCCAAGAAGAAGAAGCAACTACTCTGCCAAGGGCCTCAAGGGAGCGGTGTCTCCAGCGGCACCACCTCAGGACATGCGCCCACAGATGGGGCGCCTCCCTCCCTCGCATAGGAAGGCGCGCCCGGCGCCCTCCTCAGGTTGGACTCGGGGGCTCTCTTCTGGAGGGCCTCTAACCTAGCCTGTGTCACGGGGGAGGTGCTCGAGCACCACGTGGAGGCGTGCTTCGCCGCCCGTTTCCCTCAAGAGAGCACAAGGTGTGGAGTGACTGGTGCTCAGGAGTTCATCACCAAGGCGACCGAGGAGCTTCAAGGGGCGAGAGCCATGCGCGGCGACCGCCGCCCGCCACCTGGCGCAGCCCCTCGTCGTGGCGAGGATGACGAGTTGCGCGTCTACGTCGACATTCCACGGCTCAACAAGGCCGCATCTCAGGAGCGTTTCTGGCCCTCGCGCATTGGTCGGAGTGAGGGTTCACCTCACAGCTACGTTCGCATGCCATTCGGCTTGCCGAACGCGGATGTCACCTTCCAGTGCCACTTGTGGAGCATTCTGGCAGCTCAGGAGGCCAGGCATCGTGCTATCCTGGCGGAGATGGCGACGGTTCTGAAGGAAATATGCCCTAGAGGCAATAATAAAGTTATTATTTATTTCCTTATATCATGATAAATGTTTATTATTCATGCTAGAATTGTATTAACCGGAAACATAATACATGTGTGAACACATAGACAAACAGAGTGTCACTAGTATGCCTCTACTTGACTAGCTCGTTAATCAAATATAGTTATGTTTCCTAGCCATAGACATGAGTTGTCATTTGATTAACGAGATCACCTAATTAGGAGAATGACGTGATTGACTTGACCCATTCCGTTAGCTTAGCACTCGATCGTTTAGTATGTTGCTATTGCTTTCTTCATGACTTATAGATGTTCCTATGACTATGAGATTATGCAACTCCAGTTTACCGGAGGAACACTTTGTGTGCTACCAAACGTCACAACGTAAATGGGTGATTATAAAGGTGCTCTACAGGTGTCTCCAAAGGTACTTGTTGGGTTGGCGTATTTCGAGATTAGGATTTGTCACTCCGATTGTCGGAGAGGTATCTCTGGGCCCACTCGGTAATGCACATCACTATAAGCCTTGCAAGCATTGTGACTAATGAGTTAGTTGCGGGATGATGTGTTACGGAACGAGTAAAGAGACTTGCCGGTAACGAGATTGAACTAGGTATCGAGATACCGACGATCAAATCTCGGGCAAGTAACATACCGGTGACAAAGGGAACAACGTATGTTGTTATGCGGTCTGACCGATAAAGATCTTCGTAGAATATGTGGGAGCCAATATGGGCATCCAGGTCCCGCTATTGGTTATTGACCGGAGACGTGTCTCGGTCATGTCTACATAGTTCTCGAACCCGTAGGGTACGCACGCTTAACGTTACGATGAAAGTTTTATTGAGTTTTGATGTACCGAAGTAGTTCGGAGTCCCGGATGAGATCGGGGATATGACGAGGAGTCTCGAAATGGTCGAGACGTAAAGATCGATATATTGGACGACAATATTCGGACTTCGGAAAGGTTCCGAGTGATTCGGGTATTTTTCGGAGTACCGGAGAGTTACGGGAATACGTATTGGGCCTTATTGGGCCATACGGGAAAGAAGGAAAAGGGCCTCAAGGGTGGCCGCACCCCTCCCCTTGGTCTGGTCCGAATTGGACTAGGGAAGGGGGGCGCCCCCTTCCTTCCTTCTCTTTTTCCCTTCCTCTTTTCCTATTCCATATGGGAGGTGGAATCCTACTAGGACTAGGGAGTCATAGTAGGACTCCACACTTGGTGCGCCCCCTCCTAGGGCCGGCCTCCTCCTCCCTTGCTCCTTTATATACGGGGGCAGGGGGCACCCCATGGACACAACAATTGATCCTTGAGATCTCTTAGCCGTGTGCGGTGCCCCCCTCCACCATATTACACCTCGATAATACCGTTGCGGAGCTTAGGCGAAGCCCTGCGTCGGTGGAACATCATCGTCACCACGTCGTCGTGCTGACGAAACTCTCCCTCAACACTCGGCTGGATCGGAGTTCGAGGGACGTCATCGAGCTGAACGTGTGTAGAACTCGGAGGTGCCGTGCGTTCGGTAGTTGATCGGTCGGATCGTGAAGACGTACGACTACATCAACCGCGTTGTGATAACGCTTCCGCTTTCGGTCTACGAGGGTACGTGGACAACACTCTCCCCTCTCGTTGCTATGCATCACCATGATCTTGCGTGTGCGTAGAATTTTTTTTGAAATTACTACGTTCCCCAACAGGTTCATCATGAGCCGCCCGGGCCCTCGGAACCTCTCAAAGCTCAGGACCCAGGCGACTCATGAGGAGCAGCCCCAACACCTCTTCAACAACGGTGCCAGGTGACTCTTTCCGGTTCATTCAGTTGGGGGCACCCCTCGGGCAGCATTATCCCCAAGTCGCATGGGCCTGTCCCTGCGACGTGTATCCTTTTGCATCTTTAGCTTACTCTGTTGGGGGCGCCCCTCGGGCTGCATCATCCCCAGGCCGCATGGGTCCGTCTCTGTGGCATGTAACGTTCTTGCATATATTGAACTAGCTTGCCTCATTGCTTGAGTCACCTTGTGATCGTCACCTACTTGCCCGTGGTCCTTCGCAGCCACCCGCGTTGTTGACCGTCCTCCTGCTCATCCCGCAATGAGGGCTAGACATGCTGGCACGATGCTTGTGCTCATCCCGCAATGGGGGCTACACATGCTGGCGCGATTGCATGCTGTATTCTCCCCTCGCGGTAACCTGCAGGAGTCTTCGGAGCCTAACCACGGGCGACACCGCCAGCTCCTTCCTTTTCTCACGCAATTCTCTTGCGTGTTAGAGAGGGCTCCTGAGCATCGCGTCTCAGGACCTCTTACTGACTCTCCAGCCCTCACCCCCTGTCCTTGACCACGGCACCGCGACCTGGCATACCAGCGGCGGCTGAGCTCGCTCGAGGGTCGGGACCCGAGGATGCAGAGCACTTAGAAGAGTGTGAAAAGGGGGGAGGCTGGCGCGGGCCGAACCTAGCCATGCCTCCACCGCTGACGTGCAAATTAGGCGCTGCGCGAGGAATCGCTTCAGGCTCGCCAAGATAAGTCACGCATTCAAGTTGGCCCGGCACTGTGGCTGAGGATTTTCGACTCTTGCAGCCTTACTCCGGCAATGCCGCCTTCCTTTTCTGGCTTTAGGAAGCTGCTTGCACGCCAAGGGGGACCTCTTGAGCATCGCGCCTCAGGAGCTCTTACCGGACCTTGGGCCGCTCACCTCCTGGCCTTGACCACGGCATCACGACCTGGCATGCCAGCGACGGCTGAAGCCTGCCTGGGGACTGGGACCTGTCGGCGTAGAGCACTAAGCTACCGCGAGGACGAAAAGGGGGGACAATGCCAAAGCAAGACACGCAATCATTTCATAATGGGAATAACATCGATGCAAAAGCACTATAGATTCTTTACACACCCCCACGGGGTTCATCTCAATTCCCCGCAGGGAACGAAAGAAGGAGGTTTCCAGGAGTCATATCTACAAATGTCGCCGCCGACGCCATCATCAACAGTGGGCCACGGGGGCCGACGCCAATGTAACGCCCACGATGCGGCTATATCTCCCACGTGTCGAGGCACGACATAGAGGCATAACCGCATAGTGGTTTTGTCGCAAGAAGGGTCATCTTCACACAATCCCATGTAATGAACAAGAATGGGATAAAGAGTTGGCTTACAATCGCCACTTCGCACAATACATAAATATAATTCATACATCATCCAAAATACACACATAGACCGACTACGGTCAAGATCCAAATGAAAATAAGATAACCCCAAATGCTAGATCCCCGATCGTCCCAACTGGGCTCCACTACTGATCATCAGGAAAAGACACATAGTAACGACCACGTTCCTCGTCGAACTCCCACTTGAGATTGACCCCATCATTTGCACTGGCATCGTCGGCACATGCAACTGTTTTGGTAGAATCTGTGAGTCACGAGGACTCAGCAATCTCACACCAGCGAGATCAAGACTATTTAAGCTTATAGGGAAGGATGGTGTAAAGAGGTGGAGCTGCAGCGGCAAAAGCATATATGGTGGCTAACATACGCAAGAGAGAGCGAGAAGAGAAGCAACGGAACGGTCGTCATCTAGCAATGACCAAGAAGTGATCCTGAACTCCTACTTACGTCATTCATAACTCAAACCGTGTTCATTTCCCGGACTCCGCCGAGAAGAGACCATCACGGCTACTTGTCACTTGACCCAATTAAAATGCATCAACTGTGTGTGTAGCCGTGATGGTCTCTTCTCGGCGGAGTCCGAGAAGTGAACACGGTTTGAGTTATGAATGACGTAAGTAGGAGTTCAGGATCACTTCTTGGTCATTGCTAAATGATGACCGTTCCGTTGCTTCTCTTCTCGCTCTCTCTTGCATATGTTAGCCACCATATATGCTTTTGCCGCTGCAGCTCCACCTCTTTACACCATCCTTCCCTATAAGCTTAAATAGTCTTGATCTTGCGGGTGTGAGATTGCTGAGTCCTCGTGACTCACAGATTCTACCAAAACAGTTGCAGGTGCCGACGATGCCAGTGTAGATGATTTGATCGATCTCAAGTGGGAGTTCGATGAGGAACGTGGTCGTTACTATGTGTCTTTTCCTGATGATCAGTAGTGGAGCCCAGTTGGGACGATCGGGGATCTAGCATTTGGGGCTATCTTATTTTCATTTGGATCTTGACCGTAGTCGGTCTATGTGTGTATTTTGGATGATGTATGAATTATATTTATGTATTGTGTGAAGTGGCGATTGTAAGCCAACTCTTTATCCCATTCTTGTTCATTACATGGGATTGTGTGAAGATGACCCTTCTTGCGACAAAACCACTATGCGGTTATGCCTCTAAGTCGTGCCTCGACACGTGGGAGATATAGCCGCATCATGGGCGTTACAGCCAACCCCATCCAGATCAATGGCGACGCTGGGCAGACGCCGTTTCTGCACTCCGGGCACGGCGAGAGCTCAAGGGCACGTAGCTATCGTCGCTCGTCTCCGGAGTCTCGTCAAGCTCAGGAGAGTCGCTGGACACCCAGGTGCCATCGCTGCTGCTGGAGGAACTGCCAGCAGGGCCAAGGGCGGGCCCAGCACCGGCCGCTGCGCCATCCTGGCGACCCCCTACAGGGCAGCACTCCAAGCGGCGGCCTTCCTCGTCGAAGATCTTGAGGAACAGCGTGGAGGTGTTGTCGTACTCGAAATGGATGGCGAGGGCCCCCTCCGCGCGGCAGGCGCGGGCGACCTCGCCCCGTTCATGGGTCATGAAGATCTTGCCCAGGGAGACGACCTCGACCTCCGCTCCCATTGCCGGGGTGCTGCACTCGGCATGCTGCAACCACAGCTCGAGCGGCCCCCTCGGCGGCATCTCCTCGGCGAAGAACTGCGGGAATCTGATCCACGTGCGCGGTGGCATCGCCGCCCACACCACGAGCTCGCGCGAGGAGCCCTCGGCGTGAGTTCGTGGGCCGGCGGTGCGTGCCACCACGGCCTGGCCACCGTGGCCGTGGCGCGAGTGGCGCGGGCCGCTGCCTCCTCCTCCGGAGCCTTGCGCTTGGCCGTACAAGGGCAATGGGTAGCCAGGGGAGGCCACTCGTACCAAGGCCTCATCACCTCCTGCCTCACGATGACGCCGCGGGAGCAGGCCAACCTCTTCTTCGGCGGAAGTGGCCCTTGCTCTTCACGGGGGTTTTTCCCTTCTCAGCGGCGGCGAATCTCCTAATCAGCGCCATGGGTGTCGCAGCAAGACGGTGGAGCTAAGAGGAAGAAGAAGAAGCAGACGAAGTGGAGAAGGAGATGAGCAACAGGGGCTCCACCCTCCTCCTCATTAATAGCCAGAAGGAAGCCAACCACCGGCCTCCACGATCGCAGGTAACGATGATTTTCTTCTCCATGCAGCAAGGTCTCGTCAAGTCGAACGGTTGCCGAGGCAGCATGGGGAAGTGGAGATGCCCACGTCCCGTCAATCGCCACACATCAATCAAGGCCGCAGGTGGTTGGGGCCCGCGGTGCTATGCACTTGCCCTTTGGCTTCGCCTCAAAGCCAAGTCTGAGCGCGCCTTGGGCCCGGGGGCTACTGTCTGCGTTCTGTGACCGGGGGTGCCCAGTGAGGGAGTCCTGGACTAAGGGGTCCTCGGGCGTCCGGCCTGTTATCCATGGGCCGGACTGATGGGACGTGAAGACACGAAGGCCGAAGATTGTACCCGTGTCCGGATTGGACTCTCCTTGGCGTGGATGGCAAGCTTGGCGACCAACTATGAAGATTCCTTCTTATGTAACCGACTCCATGTAACCCTAGATCCCCCCGGTGTCTATATAAACCGGGGGGTGTAGTCGGGAAAGGATATACTCATTACCATAGTCATACAGGCTAGGCTTCTAGGATTTAGCCATTACGATCTCGTGGTAGATCAACTCTTTTAATACTCATATTCATCAAGATCAATCAAGCAGGAAGTAGGGTATTACCTCCATAGAGAGGGCCCGAACCTGGGTAAACGACATGTCCCCTGTCTCCTGTAACCATCGACCTTAGACGCACAGTTCGGGACCCCCTACCCGAGATCCGCCGGTTTTGACACCGACATTGGTGCTTTCATTGAGAGTTCAACCGTGACGTCGACGATCGGATCGATGGAGAGCCTTGTCCTTAAAGACAACATCACCTCCGGGGGAGTACTGGCCCCGGACCAAACCCTCCGGCTGGGCGGCTTTACCATGATCACCCGTTCAGTTGATGTGCCGACGATGACCTCTTGGGCCATCGAAAACCCCCTTCGCATCAACTCCGAACACTCCAAGAAGATGGATCTGACAGAGTTTTCATCCTTGAACGAGCTCCTAGATCGCATCGCCGCTTTGGGAATCGCCATAGATTACGATCGGATCGGGCCTAAAACCGATCAAGTAGAAATCAAAACTCCACCGGTCACCCACCAGATAGCAGTAATCGAGGAGCGGGACGGCGAGTCTTCTTCTATATCGAAGACGGACTATGTCCTGATCACCGATCAGGAAGAACCGGATACCCACCAGCGAAAGGATGCGACCGGCCCTCCGAACATAGAATCGGACGATGGTCATAAACAATCAAAAGATACTCCGGAGCCCGGACTGTTGAGTCTGGAGGATCTTCAGACTCCGGATAATCGGTTGGGTCCGAGTTCGGATTTAATTCCACCCACCCACCCGGACATAGGCGCTCTCATGAGCATAAAACAGCAGTCTCAGGAAACGGTCCACCACTTCTGGGCCAGATTCCTCCTTGTCAAAGACAAGGTAAAAGATTGCCGCGACGAGGACGCGATATCAGCGTTCTGCAACAATTGCGCGGACGAAGGAATCCACAACACCATCAATCGTCGCCGCATACTAAAGTTCGCTGACTTAGCAACTATCATACAGAAGTACAGCGTGATGGAAAGCGCCTGGAAAACTCAGGCAGCTTGGTGGGAGCCGTCGGTCCCAACTCAACTCCTCTGAGAGGCGAAGAGGGCGCACCCCCGTGGCACGCCCAGTCCAACAGTCAAGAAACATAAACCCATTACGCGGCATGGAACCGTTCTGGGGGGATGGCTCGATGGCCTGTGCAAAATACACACGACACCGGATACCGTGGCAAGCCACAGCCTTAGAGCATGTTGGATACTCCGGCAGGTAGCCAAGAGCGCGAAGACATCCTTATCAAGGACATCCCAGAGGAGCACCATCCAGAAAGCGACGACATAAGAGTATTGACGGTCTTCGAGACATTCGCTTCAAACAACAAGCGTAAAAGGGCACTTCGCGACCTCGCCGAAGTCTGCCAAATCGCTGCAATAAACCCTTGGAACGACACGGCTATAACATTTAATGCCGATGATGAACCGACGTACACGACAACTCGAATGCGAGCCGCATTAGTCCTTAGTCCCATCGTGGACGGATTTCGACTTACCAAGGTCCTCATGGATGGCAGTAGTGAACTAAACCTCATTTATGAGGACACGCTCCACAAAATGGAAATAGGCAGGAGCCGCATCAAGCAAAGTAGCACAACCTTCTGAGGAATCATTCCCAGTCGGGAGGCGCGGTGCGCGGGAAAAATCACACTTGACGTGGTATTCGGCACGCCAGAGAATTATCGGTCCGAAGAAATCACCTTTCAAGTGGCTCCTTTCATCAGCGGATACCACGCCCTGTTGGGGCGGGATGCGTTTACACGCTTCCAAGCTATACCCCATTACGGGTATATGAAGCTCAAAATGCCCGGACAAAACGGTATAATCACTCTCGTCAGTGATCCGGACATAGCACTCCGCGCGGAAAACAAAACCGCATCCCTGGCCCTTGAGGCGCTATCCGAAGCCCTCGTGGCCGAACAATTAACCGCACTACGCTCCACGGTGGACAGGGACGACATGATCCTTGACAAATGCCCCAAATCCACCTCCTTCAAACCAGCAGAAGAAATAGTCAAATTCCAGGTCCATCCAACGGACCCCAAGAAGACAGCATCTATCGGAGCGCAACTAAACCCAACAGTTGACGCCACACTACGAGAATTCCTGCGCGAAAACTGGGACATATTCGCCTGGCACCCCTCTGATATGCCAGGGATCCCATGTAGGCTGGCCGAACATAGCCTCAATATATTAAAGGGATTTAAACCGGTCAAGCAAACACTGCGGCGCTTTTCCGAACCCAAGCGACAAGCCATGGGGGAGGAGCTGGCCAAGCTTCTCGAGGCCGGATTCATTAGAGAAATCAAACATCCGGACTGGCTGGCAAACCTGGTGATGGTACCAAAGAAGGACAAATCCTGGCGCCTGTGTGTCGATTTCAAAGACCTCAACAAGGCCTGCCCCAAGGATCCCTTCCCCCTCCCCCATATTGATCAAATCATTCACGCCACCGCAGGACACAACTCACTGTGTTTCCTCGATGCATATTCCGGATACCATCAAATCAAAATGAAGAGTCCGATCAAGCTGCAATAGCATTCATTACCCCATACGGGCCATTCCGCTTCAACACCATGCCCTTTGGGCTCAAGAACGCCGGCGCCACATACCAACTCATGATTCAAACATGCCTGGAGAAGCAGATCGGCAAGACAGTGGAAGCATACGTCGATGACGTCGTAATCAAAACTAGGCACGCCGAAACACTAATAGACAACTTACGTCTTACATTCGACAACCTCCGTGCGTATGACATTAAACTCAACCCGGAAAAGTGTGTCTTCGGCGTCCCCGCTGGAAAACTGCTGGGCTGCATCATTTCCAATAGAGGAATCGAAGCAAATCCAGCCAAAATCCGAGCTCTGTCACAGTTGGCTACGCCAACAGACCTCAAACAAGTCCAAAAACTAGCTGGTTGCATGGCAGCGTTAAGTCGCTTTATCTCCAGACTAGGAGAAAAGGCACTACCACTCTACCGCCTCTTACGGTGCACCGATAACTTCGGATGGACAGACACGGTTACTGCCGGACTGGAAGAAATAAAGGCCCTCCTTGCAAGCAACCCAATCCTGGCCGCACCAAACGCTGGCGAACCCATGTTGCTATACATATCGACAACACATCAGGTGGTGAGCGCCGTGCTCGTCGTTGAACGAGAACAGGACAGACACAAATTCCCGCTTCAAAAACCAGTATACTACGTGTCTACTGTCCTCACACCATGCAAATTCCGGTACCCCCAGTACCAAAAGATAGCATACGCGGTCTTCATGGCATCCCGAAAGCTACGACACTACTTCCAGGAGTGTTCAATCACGGTGGCCTCTGAAGTCCCACTCAATGACATAATAAACAACTGCGATGCCACGGGACGGATCGCCAAATGGGCCATAGAGCTACTTCCATTTGACATAACATACAAGCCACGCCAAGCCATCAAATCCCAAGTACTGGCTGACTTCGTCGCCGAATGGACAGAGGCCGAACTCCCTAAAGAGTACGACGCATATTCCAATTGGGTTATGTATTTTGACGGCTCCAAAATGCTGGCGGGGCTAGGAGCAGGAGTCGTGTTAACATCCCCTACTGGAGATGCCGTCCAGTATGTACTCCAAATACTATACACAGACTCCAACAACGCAGCCGAATATGAGGTCTTATTGCATGGTCTTCGGATGGCCGTATCCATGGGCATACAACGCCTAGAGGTGCGCAGGGATTCAAACCTCGCAATATCTCAAATAAATGGAGACTTTGATGCCAAAGATCCAAAGATGGCAGCTTATCGTAATGTTGTCTTAAAAATGTCGGCTCGGTCCGAGGGGCTCGAATTTCATCATGTCGCCTGAGAAAGTAATCAGGCAGCGGACATCCTTGCTCGCATTGGCACCAAGCGCGACCCCGTCCCACCCAACATCTTCCTGGAAAGGCTTTTCAAGCCATCCGTGGTGTGGCAAGGGGAGGGCGGCAACAACAGTCCAAATCCGAACACAACCCCAAATCCCGAACACACCGATTGCATCGGGGGCTCAGCCACCGAAATAACACCGTCGGCCCATCTCATTATGGCAGTCATCGCCCCATGGACCGAACCCTCCTTGGCCTACATTAATAGGAAGGAGCTTCCCGAAGACCAGAATGAGGCTCGCCGCATTGTCCGGCGTTCGAAGGCCTACAAGGTTCACGACGGAGAGCTCTACAAGAAAAGTACTACCGGAGTACTTCAAAGATGTATCTCCGAGGAAGAGGGGTGGCAGCTTTTAGCGGAAATTCACGCTGGTCTCGGCGGACACCACGCCGCAGCTCGGGCCCTTGTTAGCAAGGCCTTTCGTACTGGGTTTTATTGGCTGACGGCCCGAGCAGACGCGCAGGACCTTGTCCAACGCTGCGTCGGATGCCAACTCTTCGCCAACCAAAGCCATATGCCCCCAACTGCCTTACAAACTATCCCCATCACTTGGCCCTTCACGGACTGGGGACTGGATATGGTTGGACCCCTTAAAGGGGGAAGTCATAAGAAAAAATATCTGCTGGTCATGGTGGACAAATTCACCAAGTGGATAGAGGCTAAACTGGTCAAAACGGCTGAGTCTGGGCTGGTGATAGAATTCATATCCGGTGTTGTGCACCGTTATGGTGTCCCACACAGCATCATCACCGACGACGGCTCTAATTTCACAGCCGACGAGGTGAAAACCTAGTGTACTAATCTTGGCATTAAACTCGATTACGCCTCCATCTACCACCCGCAAACCAACGGTCAAGTCGAACGAGCCAATGGTCTTATTATGAGCGGCATCAAGCCCAGACTAGTGTGGTCTTTGAGAGAATCAGACAAGCACTAGGTTGAGGAGCTCGACTCCGTACTCTGGGGGCTGCGGACCATGCCCAACCGTACTACCGGATTCACACCTTTCTTCATGGTGTATGGCACGGAGGCTGTGCTGCCCTGCGATATTATTCACGACTCACCTCGAGTGCGTATGTACGAAGAGAGAGAAAGCCGAGCTTGATCGACAGGACAACCTAGATACCCTGGAGGAGGAGCGCGATGTCGCAAAAGCCCGTTCAGCATTTTACCAGCAGCAGGCTCGAAGATATCAAAGCAGAGAAGTACGGGCCAAGACTTACAACGTTGGCGAACTTGTTCTACGCCTGCCGAAGAAGAAAAAGGACAAACTAAAGCCCAAATGGGAGGGTCCCTTCATAATTGACGAAGTTCTCACCGGAGGAGTGTACCGTCTTCGTGATGCATCAGACCATCGCCTCGAGCTGAACCCCTGGAACACAGCCAGACTCCGAAGATTCTATGCCTAGCACCGAACTCTTTGTTCGTCTCCTTCTCCCTATAGATTCCATTATTTTTTCTCTCTTTTCCGATTATTCTTTTTTTTAATTTTTTCTTCTCGCTTTAAAGCTCTCGTACGGCTAGACCGCACACCCATGACGCACACATCTTTAAATATGTACGTCCATTATACCTGGGGGCTTCTCGGACAGAAGCTTTTTTGTTATTTCCGAGCATCAAGCTCTTCACATATGCGTTTTTTTGCATCTACCTTTTCTTCACCACTATATACATCGATATGACTTAAGTTTTGGCCAAGCTGGGTTGCCTGGCTCCTGTGCTTATGCCCTACGTTCCCGTTAGTTCGGCTAGGGCATAAAGGGAGAACCTCTGCGATTGTTACTGCCGGGTCATCCA
This sequence comes from Aegilops tauschii subsp. strangulata, assembly GCF_002575655.3. Classification (NCBI taxonomy): domain Eukaryota; kingdom Viridiplantae; phylum Streptophyta; class Magnoliopsida; order Poales; family Poaceae; genus Aegilops; species Aegilops tauschii. Next base: position 293,612,526 of record NC_053035.3, read on the forward strand.
GATGTGTACCTCAGACTGGGTGAAGCCAAAAGCTTGCATTCTTAAGGGAATATTCGGTCGGTGAATTAAAGATGTTTTTACACTCACTCCATTGTGAACCCCCAGAAGTTATACACACTATGATTTTCACATCACAATTCGGACATGTACACTAATGCATGCACACCCAGGGAAAGGAACCCCTAACGGAACTATTCTCTCTAGAAGATGTTTCTTACAATCTCAGTAATATAACATAGCTAGTCGGATACAACTTGTCTGTTCAAGCAACTATGACCCCTACGCCTAGTTTCCACGCATACCCCAGTCTATTCGGCCGTGCGGGTATTCGGAAACACTCCGCACCTTCGGGTCCGGAGGTTGAGGTGAAAAGGTCTGCCATGCAAATGTTGTACAATCCAGCTAGAGCTACACATATCAAGGAAAGTACATAGTCACTTGGACTCAAACACTTCCTCCTCTACACCATCCAAAAGGCGGTCTAACTTACAATCCTGTTGGGAATATTTGGCGGTCACCTCTACTTGGTCATATACTAAACTAACGGGAATTTCTTCCCCATTCGACCCTCGTGGTCAAACACGGGCCATGTGATTAGGATCCAGCTTGGTATATCGCGTCTTCACCATGGCCCAGGCCTCTTGCGCACCCTCTCGGCTGGCCGATATCTTCCATAGTCGGATACACCGCCGCGCTCCTTTGAACAGCTCGACAAGCTCCTCCATACTTCCTGGAGGGGAGGCGGATGGCCATAGGGCCTTGGCAACACTCCGCATCGCCAGCCGGGCCTGTTCGTGCACTTGCGACAGCCCTTGCAGTAGATCACTCGATGATCCGGACACCTCCTCTTCAGGACGGCCTGTCAATATACCTGCAATCATAACTATATCAGTTCCATTTATCTCCGAACTACTATAAAGATAGTTCAGACACATACTGAATATGCCGCCCCGTAGCTTCCTGTTCTCCTTCACGGAGTCGGCAAGCTGGGCTCGCACATCTTTCAATTCTTCGCCCAATGTAGTGTTGGAGTCCTGAAGCTTGTTTTTCTCCCCTCGGACTCGGGTCAGCACACGCTCGCCTGCGGCGTGTAGCCTTTTAGCCTCTTTCTCTCCCGTTTGGGCGACCTTCAACTTCTCTTCAAGTTGATCTGTGATCCTATTTTGCGATCAGCAACAATATTAGTACAAATTGGTACAGAATTATTTGTTCCTAATGGAGGGGAATGTTACCAGAAGACGCCTTCTTGAAGTTTCCAGTTCGGCGGTAGCAGCATTTAGTTGTGCCCGACACAGCTCCAGCTCTTGGGCTAGTAGGCCATTCTTCTCTGTAAGGACCTGGTTATACAACGATCCTTAAATCAGTTGTACCAACTGCTTTCAGTCACGGGGGCTACGGGCATATGGTTATCCCTTTCGGACAAAGAAAACTTACCTACACATATGTCAAATGTTGCTTTGTGGCTTTTCTAAGCCCATCTCGAGCAGCTCGGATGTATGCGTCAGCCGAGCCGAAGGCATTGAATGCCTATTCCGAGAGCTTGGGGTCTCGTAAGACAGCCCTGCAGCACCGATGATTCATGGTGCTCTCTACTTCCGAGTTGGTAACGGACATATCATCCGAACCCTCGGCCGAAGGACAGTCCGGCGTTGTCCCCATAGCGACCCCCACCTCTCCGGTGGGATCTGAATCCCGGTTGGTGGGAGTACGACCGGCCGGATCCCCGGACATAGTCCGGCAAACCTGTTTCCTGATACAAGACCAACATAACAATCACAGTTGGGTATGACTGTTAAAGCATACCTTCAAATCCGTACCTCTTTGACAAAGGACCGGCCTTGTCTTCGCCGACCTTACTTTTCAAGGCCTTGCTCGGCGCGGGAGCCACTCTTCTTGGAGTCATCCCCGGCGTAGCATGACGTGCCGAACGCCTCCCCTTTGAAACATGAGGCAGTGCGGTGGGTGACGCAGTGCGAGGAAACTCTTTCGAGGGGGATTTCTCCTGATTGCTTACATGGGAAGCTGGAAGAAGGCCAGGATAATCGGCGATGATGGCCACTTCCGTGCCATCATAGCTCGCCTGGTATAACACCCCTTCCACGAGTACCACGATTATATCCGGGTCCTCTTCGAACCCAGGGTCAAGCTCCCGGTTGTGGTTCTCCGGCTGTGGGGCAGGGCTGTTAAGCCCCTCAGTTACCTTCCGCCCGTGCTGTTTCGTAATAAACGGATTGGGAATTCGTTAAAAATGGCTAAGAGAGCGGAGGGAATAAAAGCAAAGGGGTTAGAACTTACCCAGCTGGGAGGGTTGTACATGGAGTACCCGTCTCTGCGATTGATGCGGAGAAATTCTTCTTCCTCCCCTTTGAACAGCTCGGCCAGTATCTTGGCTAGAGCGGCGGGGGTGTCCGGACCTTTCCGGCCACAACAGGAGGCATCGTCCTCCCCATTGTAGTGCCACATTGGGAGCCCTCTGTATTGAAGTGGCTGAACCCCTCGCACTATGGAGGTCGCCATTACCTCTACTATTGTAAAACCGGACTGGGCAAGCATCCTTATCTTGCCCAGGAGCTGACGAACTTCCGCACTGTCCTCCTCTTCAAGACTTCGGGGACGCCGGCTATGACATTTCTTCTGCGGAACGCTTGCAAATTCTGGGAGACCCTTGCGAACTGGGTTGGGAAGAGCGACGTCTTCTATATAGAACCATTCGGAAGGCCATTCTTCAGATGCCTTCCTTGGTGCGCCGGATAGGTAGCCGGTATTGGGGACGCGCCATACTTCGGCTCCGCCCACGTCGAATATTGTCCCCTGATGGTTGCGCAGGACAAGACATAACAACTTTCTCCATAGTTCGAAATGGGCCTCAATGCCCAGGAACAGTTCGCACAAAGTGACGTAGTCCGCAATATGCAGAATGGAGGCGGGAGTAAAGTTATGCAGCTGAAGGCCATAGTATTCCAGAAGCCCCCGGAGGAACGGATGGATTGGAAACCCAACGCCCCTTAGCAGATAAGGGACGAAACAAACTCGCTCCTCCCAGATGGATTGGGAAAATCCTCCACCTAGGTCTCACCGTTAAGGGAGTCTAGCCCTGCTCGAATGGGGGCCAGATCTGCAGGAGGGAGGAATCCCTGCGTTTGCAGCTTCTCTAATTCGCTGTGGGCCATTGAGAACCTCTCCCACTCACCTCTCTCTGAGTCGAAGGAGGAACTGGGAATGCTAGCCATGTTGGAATGGCTTCTCCTAGTGGTCTTTGGGGATTTGTCTCCGCGGGATGCTGAATGGATCTAAGATCCGATCTCTTTAAATAGGCGCTCTTCTTGGCCTGAATGGGGTGTTATTTGCAAAAAATACCCTGACCTCCCGCATTCACTCGACACGTGGAAGACGAGGTTATTAGCGCGCAGAAGCCGAGGGGAGACATTGAATCTACGGCCGAATACATTACATGGAAATCATTAAAGGAGGAACCCGCCTTGCAATGCCGAAGACAATTTGTGTGCCGAACACCTCGCTATTGAAGACTGGTTCGGGGGCTATTGAGGGAGTCCTGGACTAAGGGGTCCTCGGGCGTCCGGCCTGTTATCCATGGGCCGGACTGATGGGCTATGAAGACACGAAGGCCGAAGACTATACCTGTGTCCGGATTGGACTCTCCTTGGCGTGGAAGGCAAGCTTGGCGACCAACTATGAAGATTCCTTCTTATGTAACCGACTCCATGTAACCCTAGATCCCCCCGGTGTCTATATAAACCGGAGGGTGTAGTCGGGAAAGGATATACTCATTACCATAGTCATACAGGCTAGGCTTCTAGGGTTTAGCCATTATGATCTCGTGGTAGATCAACTCTTTTAATACTCATATTCATCAAGATCAATCAAGCAGGAAGTAGGGTATTACCTCCATAGAGAGGGCCCGAACCTGGGTAAGCATCGTGTCCCCTGTCTCCTGTAACCATCGACCTTAGACGCACAGTTCGGGACCCCCTACCCGAGATCCGCCGGTTTTGAGACCGACACCCAGACTTGCCTGCCTACGGGCTTGAGCGTGGCTTCACCAATGGCCTGGTACGGCCCATCTTCAGCAGCAACCACTCAAGACCCTCGCGAGGGGCCAAGCCTCGCGAGGCGGACGACACCAAGAACTCCTCAGGGGCAGCCTCACTAGGATGGGTCCCGAGGAGCGGAGATCTCTATGCAAGGGGTACCTCGCGAGGTTCACGTGACATGAGCCATGACGACCAAGGCCAGGCGGGCGCCAGCGGACGCAGTGTACCAGTTTCCTCTTTGGTGCTAAAGAGGCAAGCGCAGGCGAGGAGTCCCGAGGCGTTAGGCAAAGGTTTCCATATCAGTGCAACAAGACTAAGGATAGCACGACGGCAGGACGAAGGTCATCACGGAGCCCACGACAGCGTCACCACCAGAGCCTTTGGCAGGCGAAGACCACCTTTTGTCAGGATAGCTTGTACTAGTTGTCCCCCTTCAAACTTGGCTGTTGTGGGATCCCTTCCCGCCTAATATTTGGGAAGAGGACCAGAGCCTCTATAAATAGGACTAGCCACCACCATAGGGATGATGGACTCATCTTGGATTGGATCCATCCCATCCTCACATCCACCAGCTCACCGAGCTCAAGAACACCTCTCCTCCTGAGGCTGTTCATCCATTGTACTAGTTCATCCTTAGCCCGCGAGGCAATCCACCACGCCACACTGGAGTAGGGTATACCACGCGGTGGCCCGAACCAGTATAAACCACTGTGTCTCGTGTTCTTTGGGTTCGTCGAGCTAGGCCGTGAGATCGTTGAGCGAGCGAACTAGGGAGAGAGAGTCCTTCGTGCGCACCCCAGAGTTCGAACCTCACAAGGGTTTGCCGGAACCCGTAATCCGACACTATTTGTCATTGACGGTCGTGCTAATAGTGAAAGTACCATCAACGCCAGCCAGCCCTGACGGGACCTTCTTCACTTGGGGTGAAGCGACCTTGGATTTCTTGTTGTTGTAACTCTCCGGCAAGTCATCAACAGGCGCAACACACTCCGAAGAGACACGCTTCCCTGACTCCTAGCCAGCGTCCCTGCTACCCTTCTTCTTTCCTTTGTCCTCCTTGGTGGGAACTGCTGCTGCCGCTGCCTTTGCCTCAACTGCGTCCTGGTACATCTTGTCCACGCAAATGATAGCATCCTTCTCGTCTGATGGGATGGTAATGACTCCCATAGGCCAAGGCATCTCCAAGGTGTTGTAAGCATAGTGGGATGCCACCATGAATTTAGCTAGGGTTGGGCATCCGAGGATCCCATTGTACGGCAGGGGGAGGTTGACCACATCAAACACAATCTTCTCGGTCCGATAGTTCAGCTCTCCCCCAAACGTTACCGGCAGCGTGATCTTCCCCTTAGGATGGCTCCTGCCGGGATTAACTCCTTGAAACGTGCCGGTAGCCTTTAACTCTTCTTCTGCCATCTAAAGTTTGCTGATAATTCCCGGGGAGATCAGATTCAACCTGACCCCGCCGTCCACCAACATTTTTGTGACCTTGAGGTTGAGAATTGTTGGAGAAACCAACAATGGCAAACATCCTACCGCAGTGGTAAGGTCAGGATGATCCTCTTCGTCAAAGATGATGGGCGTGCGTGACCATTTGAGTAGTTTCCGGGCCCCTGGCGCTGGTTCCACGGCATTGACTTCTCGTGCCCATAGCTTGAGCTGGCGGTGTTGGCGTCCTAGGAACGAGGGTCCCCAGACTTGCCTGCATCACTACAAAAAAATACACTTCCGTGATGATACGTGTTTGTCACAGTAGGTCGCGTTTTTTGTCATGCATGTACATCCATGACGATTTTATGACAGAATCAAGATAGTCATACATGTGCTGTCATAGAAGTGTTCCATGACATTACCAAAATTATCATCACGGAAGTGTCCACTTCCATGACGATAAATCACGCGTCACAGAAGTGCTTTCGTCAAGGGTGACCGACACGTGGCATCCACCGTAACGGAATGCCGTTAAGCTATCGGGTCCGGTTTTGGATCCGATAACCCGTTAATAGCCCCGACCAATGGGGATTTTCCACGTGTAAAATCATCATTGGCTGGAGGAAACACGTGTCGGCTCACCGTTGGGACAGATGTCATCCACTCATTGGACCCAAAGCGCCTATGATACGTCGACACGTGGGACGGCCTAACAGAGGCCCATTCCTGTGAAAAGGCCGGCCCATTTGACTTGGTCAAAAGGTGGCGGGCCGGCCCACGGCAAGCCTGTTAACGGCATGTTCGCATATAGCCCATTTATAGCCCGCAAACCCAGGGCCCGTTTATGGCCTATCCGAATTAGGCCCAGTAGCGTCATCTGGGCCGTCCAATATAATTCCAGCCCGTTTTAACTTCTGGCCCATGTATGGCCCATGACGTATTTCGGCCCATATGAGTCCCTTTGTAACTCTTGGCCTATTAATGGCCCGTGGTGAAACCGGCCTGTAATGTACAGTGTATCGCTTTATACCCATTAGCGGCCCATTATTCCATTGGGTCGTTTCCAGCCCGTGTTACCTTTCGGCCTTCTGAGGGCCCATTTATTCTTGGGCTCATTTCTAGCATTCGGTTACTTACGACCTGTTACTGGCCTTTTTTGCTTGTGGGCCAAATTCAGCCCGTGGATACAGTCGGCCCGTTTGTGGCCCGTTAATCTGTTGGGCCATTTTCATAGCATCGTCAAATACGGCCAATTAACGGCCCGTTATGGTCAGCCCATAAAACGTACGATTTCCACTCTAGCCCGTTTACGGCCCCTTATACGGCCCGTACAAGGCCCATAGATGAGACGGCCCATAGAAGGCCCATGGATCCTACGGGATGTAGAAGGCCCATTGACCCGACGGCCCATAGAAGGCCCATTGATCTGACGGCCTATAGAAGGCCCATGGATCCGATGGCCGATAGAAGGCCCATGGATCCGACAGCCGGTAGAAGGCCCACAGATCCAACATCCCATAGAAGGCTCACGGATCCGACGGCCATAGAAGGCCATGGATCATCCGTCCTGTAGATGGCCCATGGATCGTACGGCCTATGGAGGGCCATGGTCACTACAACGTTTGGGCGAGTTGGCCCTCGTTTGAACGATATAGCATATTCAAACAATTATCCTACTCTATACTATCACCTCTAAAAAACATACACTATACAATAAAGAGACTAAGGCATAGAAACGTAGAATAATCCTACACTATACAATAAAGAAATTACAGCCGATTATACCCACTGGGCATTATGGTTCGGCACCAGTGATAATAAAGCATACACAAACAGCAAATTACATACACTGGGCAAATACAGCTCATACATCATGGACGCGCATCAACATAACTTACCATTTGAACTATAATCTCTTCAGAAAATAGGATTGGCCGGATTTAGATAGCACAAATTTCATTCTGCAAAATCTCCAATTCCTTCGTTGTTACCTCAGTGTCTTGTTTCATTTTTTTGACTCCTGCATCTAATATATGCATGTCCAGTCTCAACTTGTTGCTTGTATGTTCAGAATCATGTACACGTTGTCTTGCCACCTCTAGTTGATGCTCGAGAACATTAGCACATTCCAATTCCAATCCATAATCATTCGGTAACAACCATGCCGCACTGCTCGTAGATCTTTGTGTTGATGTCACTTCATCCTGAAATGTTTCTGTAAGTACACATGACTAGGGCAAAAATATAGTTACAACAGTGAAGTGAACAAGACAGACTATTTTGTACATGGCAAAACAGGACTAACAATAATGTTACACGTCATGAAGCATAAGCAGGTGATATTTTAAAAATTATAAAAAAGATAGTCTGTGCAGCCTGCATACAGAAATCTCTCTTAGCTCACTAGAGGAGCATGATGTTGGGGCCCAATCCAAAACACAGACAAGTTACAAATTTAGACAGCATGTTGGGTAGAAGTAAGCAAGGAGTTGGCCATTCTGTAGCACAATTAAAGTCTTAGGGCGCATAATGAACAGCAGAGGGTTTCACACAAACATACTACAACAAGCAAAACTATGCAATCATTAGCCTAGTATAAACTAGATTGTGAGCCTCATGCAATAATAGTTGGTTAATAGACTTCAAAGCTTCAGACACACTTCGGCAGAGTAATTAAATGGTAAGGCCTTTAATTATGTCAACTAATAGTTATACAAGTACCCAACATCAGGCATCATTCTTTGGGCATCTCATTAACTGAGGACAAATAAAGCAATTGAAAAGAGCAAATTAACTATGCCTGAAACAAACAAGGAATTGAACTATTGAGTTGGATACAGTGACTTACCTTAACAGGTTGAAGAGGCTCAGCGCAGCTCCTACTTCTCTTGCAAGGCTCCTTCCTAACATCTTGTACATGGAAATCCTCTATCTTATCTTCATTGCACCCCCTCTGCAAGGTGACACAAACTAGTTACTCGTCTCCTTGGAAGATAAATATGCATACTTTCCAGTCTGTGAACACAAAAGGATGAGATTATAACAAAACAACACCACATAATTAAACATGCCGCATCTCTTGCACTTCCACACAATGAAATGAGCATTTACTATGTCTGCACTATGTAAAAACAAGGCATACCTTCGAACTAGATCTACAGGTACTCTTGGAGAGCCTACTTTAGTGTACAGCCAAACCTTTATGTCACTTATGAGTTAGAAAAGGCCCCACTACAGCAGCCCTTAGTGTTTAAATCATTGACAAGCTCTGTTAGAGTGTTAGGTCAAGAACAGCAAGTAATCAAAGCAAACAGTCCTAGTATGGCTGGCTGATGCAAACAAGTAATTGAATAGATGTGTGAGCAAATATTACATATCAAGAAAAGAAGCAAAGAGGGAGACTTAAGGACCATCACTTGACTGACCAGATTTAAGGGGCATTTAAACATCATGTGCAACGTATGAACTAACATAAACATTGCATATTCCTGATTCTACAATGGAATGCACATGTATTAGGTTATGCCATGTATGATGATGCTTAAATGTACACTATAGCAGGCAGGAGTGATTCATCATTGCACTCACAATTGAATTGCAGGTTAAGGGCCAGTTCTATTCCGCCTCTTCAGGGCTTATTGTCAAAGTAAGCCATAAAAGATGTAAAGAAGTCATTTTTGAGTTATGGGCTTGGGCTTAACTAATTTCGCTTTGGAGGGGGGTGTTTCGGGTAGAACCTCACTAAAAATTGAAGGGAAGGGGAATAGTGAAATGACTCTGTTGTCTGCCTATATTACACTCAAAATGCAACTGGTGACGCCCGCGTCACACCTCACCCTCAAGTAAAAACAAACATGCAAGCGTTCATTGCCCTGCCCGCTTGCATCTCCTCTCCCCTTTCCCTCTACCTCGATCCCCTGCCTGCGGCACTAGGGTTCCTCCAGCAAGCCGTCGCCACTGGTCCCATCTGGCCTGGTCCTCGACGATGCTCTGTCCAGCTAGGCTACATGGCCGGCAAGTAGGGGTAGATCTCCCTAGCTGCTCCTCCCTCTGGCGCCGCCCCTCATTCTCATGGTCTCCAGCAGCTGCTCCACTATGGTTCGTCGAACGCACTACTCCCGCAGGCGCTGCACAACTACGGCTGATGCCACACTGCGGCAGAAGGCACCTTATTCCCCCTCTCCACCTCCCAGGCCATGGCCTTGAGGTGCTGTTGAAGGATGAGCTCATCCAACAAGGTGAGGATCTCCTCTGATTTTTTGCCAATTTTTCATTCTGATCCACTATACGATGAATTGCTATGAGCTGCTTCTGCTGCTGCTATATGATGCATTGCTATGAGCTGCTCCTGCTGCTGCTATATGATGAATTGCTATGCTGCTGCTATATGATGAATTGCTATGAGCTGCTGCTGCTATATGATGAATTGCTATAAGCTGCTGCTACTATATGATGAGTTGCTATAAGCTGCTCCTGCTGCTGCTGTATGATGAATTGCTATGAGCTGCTCTTACTGATGTTATATGATGAATTGCTATGAGCTGCTCCTGCTGCTGCTATATGATGAATTGCTATGAGCTGCTACTGCTGCTGCTATATGATGAATTGCTATGAGCTGCTGCTGGTATATGATGAATTGCACACTGCTGCTGCTGCTACCGCTGTATGATGAGTTGCTATGAGCTGCTGCTACTATATGATGCTTTCAGGTGGTGCTACTATATGATAATAACCAGCCACTTGGACCATCGAATTTCAATAAATAATTGTTCTTCATTTAAATGTGGGTCATGTGTTTTTCGTTTAAATTAGGCAATGGGATCTCTATGGAAAATATTGACCAAAGTAGATTGTGCCAAGTAGATGGTATCTTTGTATTTGCATTTTGAGCAAATAGTGATGGTCTATTTTCCTATCATATTAATTACTGCATTGGGTTCAATTTGTGATGTTTGCAAGTCAAATTAATTTTCATATGGGCAGCAAAATGAAAAAATATAATGCAATCTAGACTTTTCACTGATCATACCAAAGATAAGCTGAAAACGCAATGAAAAGAACTGGTTGGCCTATTACATGGAGCTTATATTCACAGGTGCTTATTTTCTTAGGATAACTCGTAATAACTGTCCCTAAGAAACTTGGCCAATAGAACCGACATACAAATAACATGTCACGATGATTGCAATGGAGGAGTGACGTACCATAGCACACTGTATAGGCTCACCGCTGGCTCTCCTTTTTTTGCGATGTTCCATGAAATTGCCACACACATCTTGTACTTTTTCATTGTGTAACCCTATCTGCAAGTTGACACGGCTAATTTCAGACATCTCTACATGATAATACATTGCATATCCCTTGCGCATATTTAAACCACCAATTATTGATTGTGTGCGTAGCATAAACTAGCCATGACTCTGTGTGCTGGACTAGCAGGCACTCTAAGGGGGCCTAATGTAGTGTACTGGAATTCCTACATGCCACCTACGATTTTGTGTAATGTACTGCCTCTGTTCCTAAATATATGTCTATGTAGAGATTCAAGTATGGACCACATACAGATGCATATAGATGCATTTTCGAGTGTAGATTCAGTCATTTTGCTCCGTATGTAGCCTATAGTGGAATCTCTAGAAAGACTTATATTTAGGAACGGAGCTACGAGGTAGTATCATGTATGACATCTACATATCTAATTTAGCAGCCAGTAGTATAAATCATTGTCTGCACAAAGGGATTACTGGTCGAAAATCCTAGCAAAGCATGTTGGCAGGCACAGAGCAATACAACAGAGAGAGAGAGAGAGAGACACGCTTACAAGATCATAGCAATGCCTCGGTCCAGGATCTTGGTTGGCCAAGCTGTTAGATCCAGAAGAAACATCGTCCTTGTAGTTTTTGCCAGCTGCATAACAGGTAATAGCGACCTGTTAGTATATTTGAAGTACATCGGGCAGGTGATGCTGGACGGGTTTAAAGGTGACAAGTACCTAGGCCGTGGCGGGTGCTTGGCATCTTGCCAGATGGTGGGAATCAGGTTAGAAACGTCAAGGGTGATGACACAGCGCTGGCTGTCGGGGTCCGGTAAGGAGATCTAGAATCATCGAGTAGGGTGTTTGTGGAGCGGCTCCGGTAGGGTGGACTATGGTGTGGGCGAAGCGGATCTGTGGCCGTGGACGAGGGCGTAGGTGAAGCTGCTCCGGTGGTTGGGTTAAGGATGGTGTCGACGATGCGGATCTGCGGCCGTGGACGGGGCGTCAGAAGCTGCTCTGGTAGGTTGGATGAGGGTGCGAGGAAGCGGATCTGAGGCCGTGGACTTGTGAGTTGGCAAAGCGGCCCCGGTAGGATTGAAAATGGTATAGGCGAAACTACTCTGGTGGGGTTGACAATGGTGTCGGCGAAGCGGCTCCGGTAGGGTTGAGGAAGGTGTCGGTGAAGATGATCAGAGGCCGTCGACGGGGGCGTCGGTGGGGCGGCTCCGGGGGGTGTGGACGAAGCGTCTCCGATGGGGAGTACGAATGAGCCGCTGCAGATGCGCTGCGGTTGACGAGAGTACCGGTGAAGCAGATCCGGCGCCGTGGACAAGGCCGGCACTGAATGGGCTATGGTAGAGTGGTGGATGAGCAGTCTACTTGTTTCTAGCGGAGGTGGGAGGGGTAGATGCGGCCGCAGAAGCAGATCCGGTGAGGTGGACGCCGCTGGCAGTGAATGGGCTCTGGTACGCCAGTGGATGAGCAGTCTAGGGTTTTGAGAGGGGAGGGGAGAAAGGCCGATGAAGTACGGACGGCGTGATGTGAGATGCTATGGTGCTGTGGAGTTAGTCGTTTTTGCGGGAGGGGGAGAGGAAATGGGGGTGTCGTGTAGTGGGGGGAACCGGAAGTTACCAAAGCAGCCCTGACCTATTATGTAGATGAGGGCGGTATTGTAACTGTTGGTCTCCGTGCACCAAGGACAAAAGGGGAATTTCGCATGCTAAAGACTAAGGTGGAGGAAATTTTAGAAGGAGGTGGGAGATTTTGCCGCCCGCGAGATCGTTCGTATCTAGTTTCAACTAATTTTGGACTGTGCTAGCGGGAAGGTCATGCGAGACTATGTACACGGGGCACGCGTCAGCAGTTAATAACTGGTGTGAAGTCCACCCCAGAAAAAAAGACAATAACTGGGGATGATGCGCCGATAACTTGGACGTTCACATGGGTGCGGCCAATCGTACGGGTGTAGTGGCGCGTTCACAAAAAAAGGGATCAAACGCTCGGCCTATGTATTTCTCGTGTAAATAGATAATTTAGTGCAATTGGTTATTTACTTTAAACATAATGCATTGACGTGTTAGTGTAGAGGCGCACAAAAAGAAATGGATATTGTAGTCCGCTACTTAAAAGTGTTACCTCATATGATTACATAGCCTCCATTTCATAAATTGCGTACCCGTTGAATACATATATGAATATTACATATATTACTTCATAATAGAACCTTAAATCATCCAAGACTAATGATTTTGAATGCAAGAGTAACAATGGTGCATGTACATGATAGCTACATTGGTTGTTTGAAGAAACATCACTGTAACTTTGGCATGCACAACTGAAAAGGTTTATTTAAATAGAAAAAATGTGATATGTGAGTGTCCAATCTTTATAGCGCTGAACCGATATTGTACCTTTGGCCACGATACGAAGTAGATATTGATTTATGTTCAAGCGATGCACGTCCACGATCGCTAGATAGTGATACGTGAATGAATTGTGCAATCTCTCTCACTCGCATACATATCTCATTTCCCTGTGGGCATCGGAATCACACACGCGCACTTCGTGTATTTCTCTCCCTCCGTCAAGGTTAGAATTCATCTTTCTACCCCGTCCTACAAGTCTCTCATACAGAAACACACACGCTCTCTCTGTCGAACATGCCCACCCCTTTAATTCCGCCCACCCACAGCCACTAATGTCTCAAAGTATAATAATGTCTCTCACACATATGCCTAAGGTTAACTCGAGTTCCGGAACCATATGAATACATACAATGGGATACCAGTAGAACACCTTTTGTTTGGAGATTTCGCTCTCTCTCTCTCTCTCTTCCTCTCTCTCTCACACACACACAGACACGCGCGCACACACACACATTGTTTCTCGCTTCATTTTTCCGGCACTTGCATGCACACAATTTTCTTTATCTTCGTGATGCTTTAAGTATGCCTCGCACAAATGCTATCTACCTATCCCTTAATATAGCTAGATATGTGTCACACAAACTCCTTCTCCCTACTAGCAAGATGCCCATGCGTTGCACCGAACATCAAGATGCATTTGTATGAGTAGTTTATCTTGTGGGAGAAAAGGATGAACGAGGGAATGCCTTATTTGCAAATGCGGAGAGGGGTGTGGGTATCTTCTTGCAAAATTGCCATAGTTTCCTTCTTATCCGTCGGATATAAATCGGATGGCCTATATTGCAGGATGGCAGGAACACCATCATCACCAACTCTGTTTTTTTATAAGAGTAGGCATATGTAAGTGTCACTGCCCCCCCCCCCCGACACACACACCCACACCCACACAACCACACACACACACACTTACCAACACCGAAGGAGTAGGGTGACACCTCGATCTTGATACTAATCTATCGACTGGCTTCTCTCTCAAACACACACACGCGCGCGCGCACACACTACCCGACACCGAAGGAGTAGGGCGGCACCTCGATCTTGATAGTAATATATCTACTCCTCTTTAAAACACACACACATACACACACACACTCGCTAGTTGTGCCTCTGTGCCTACCGCGCACACTCTCGATACGTCTTTCTCTCCCTCCCCCTCCCCCACCCCAACAATGACAGCAGAAGGGTGACAATTCGATCTGATCGTAATCTGTCAATTGGTTTCTCTCTCGAACAATGTGTCTCTGTGCCTCTCTCAGTAGCCCCCTCGATATGTAGACTTCTCGCGCGCGCACAACTGTAGTGACGATGACGCTGAACCCAGTGTGCCTCGTTTTTACCGGCCACATGTGATAGTTTTCACCCTGTTTTCTGTTAATGAACAAGGCAACCTTTTCTTTGTTACTACTAGTGAATCTGAAATCATTCTGGGCAGACATAAAATATATCACTTCAACCCAATTATCACAGTAACTATTTTAAAAGAAACTAGCTAGATGCCCGTGCGTTGCACGGAACATCAAGATGCATTTGTATGAGTAGTTTATCTTGTGAGAGAAAAGGATGAACGAGGGAAGGCCGTATTTGCGAACATGGAGAGGGGTGTGGGTATATTTTTGCAAAATTGCCATAGTTTTCTTCCTATCCGTTAGATATAAATCCGACGGCCTATATTGCAGGATGGCACGCACACCATCATCACCAACTCTATTTTCTACTCCCTCCGTTCCTAAATATTTTTCTTTTTTGAGATTTCAACAAGTGACTACATATGGAGCAAAATGAGTGAATCTACGCTCTAAAATTTGTCTACATACACATCCGTATGTAGTAGTCCATTTGAAATCTGAAAAAGACAAATATTTAGGAACAGATGGAGTATAAGAGTAGACATGGAGATATATCTCCAGCATGGTCTACAACAAAAATGTGTTGGACTGGTTAGCGCTGGATGCTCGCAACGCGATGACATGAGTTTGAATTCTGTCTTTAACTTTAGAATTTTATATTATATATTACTTATTTAATATATAATTCTTTCGCTACTGTACTGACAGTGGAACCCACAGAGTACTTAGAATACAAGATTAAGGATGGACTTGTTTCTTTTTAACTTTCTGTACGAAGCTGTAGCCACCCTGCAAGTCACGTGTACACTGTACATGCAAATAACTTTTTATAGAGGGACAATCATACACGCAATTAACTCAAATGGATTGGATGTCACTCTATTATTTCCAGCATAAGAGCATCTCCAACGGCAGCCGGCAAATTTCCTCCCGCTTCCTTACGCGGAGGACGACATTAAACGCCAGCGGCATACATTTTCACAACTCTAACCAACCAGATGAAATTCGTGCAAACACGGACTGATTTCATATAAGCATGAAGGATTTCGTATAAAAAAGCCGGATCTTCATATAAACATGTGGATTTCAGTACATTTACATGAACTAAGCGCTGCCAATCCGGCTCTCTTGGTATAATTAATACTCCCTCCGTCCGGAAATACTTGTCCTAGAAATGGATGTATCTAAACTAATTTTAGTTATAGATACATACAATTTATCCATTCTTAGAAGAAAAAAATCCCACCAGCTGGAGAGGGAGTACATAATCCAAATGGCCGCCAGCGGATCCCTTTGTCTTCCTCATGTCCGGCAGACACTTTGCGGGGTCGGCGAAGGTCCTCGGAAGAGACGAAGAAGCAAAGAAACCACCTGAATGCGCAGTCATCGCCTCGGCGGTGGCCTTCATGGGACCCAAGTGGCGGCAGCCTCCCGTGTTCTACTTCTCCTCGATGATGGCGGCGGACACGGAGAAGCTGGCCACCGACTCGTCGCTCCCTATGCACCTGGCTTCTGTCTCTGCCTGCATGGCGCTACCGCAGGCACGGGAGGCGCGCCCATCGACACGGGAGGCGCGGCACCGCAGACACTGGTGGTGCGATACGACGCGGCAGCGATGACGCCCGTACCGGTGTGCTCGCCGCCGTGCCGGCGTGGAGCAACTCGCCACTCCTCATCGAGCTGAACTGGAGCAGCGAGTTGCTGAACCACGCGCCTGCTTGGGGCGGCAACTGGCTCCGTCGGGCCAAGTGAGGTTGGTGAAGCACCGAGCGGCCTCGCCCGTATCTGAAGGGCTCGGCGGGCCACCCAGTCGGGTAATATGCCGGAAAACGGCTCCTCGGAAGCCATCGGAAGAGTGGAGAAAATGGTGAAGGAGGAGATGGGGGAGCGGCGGAGGAGTGCGATTCTTGCCCGCTGTCTGTCTGGCCTCGTGTAAATAGAGGGCAGACAGTAGGAGCTTGGCCGGCGTCTGGCCTCGTTTAAAATGAGGGCGGACGGGAGGAGCTTGGCCGGTGTTGCGTTTAATTCCGGCCCGCTCATGAACGGACGTGTGGCCGGAGTAGGTTTCTCGGTTTGCATGCGGGTTTAACGGAGGGGTTTGATGGAGGCGAGGAGGCGTGTTCAGCCGGGCGTGCAGCAGGCGGTACAGTACTATTCGATTTGACAGCGGGCGGCGCAGTTCCTGATACAGCTTTAATGCAGACGAGGGAGGGAGTAGCGGTTCCCGAAATGTTGAACGGCCAATGCATCCTCCTTCAATTAATGCATGAGGGAAGTAATGGGAGGAGGACCGGGAAAAGAGGCTGCACGATGTGAATGCAACGCAGTTTGCCCTCATATAAAGGCGCCCCTCCATTCCAATGCATCTACCACATCGTACGCACCTAAGCATTTGCCTAAGCACCTACACTAAGCGCAAAAGAGCTCACTCCAGACCAATGGCGGCGATGCGCACGAGCGGCCAGCGGCTGTGCCAGATGGTCCACGACGTCGGCCTGCGGCATGGCGCCGAGGATCGTCTCCAGATGGTGTTGGAGACCAGCTGGTGGATGGCCACCGTCGACGCCAACTACGACTCTCAGTTGGACCAGATGATCGTTGCCACCACCAACAAGTTCACCGTCCTCAAGAAGCTTGCGGACGACATCACCGTACTCCTCCAGCCCGCACGCCCAGGCTCCTCATTGCCTGCCACCCTAATCGGCCTCCATGGCCGGAACCTCTTTCAACCACTGGTGGCCCTGCGACTGCCCGTCGACGCCACGAAGAATGTCCACCTGGAGGTCGCGCTCGCCGCGAGGCGCCTCGCCCTGCATGAATTCGTCGACCTACACATCCACATGTACGAGCAAATCGTGTACATAGGTATCTACAAGGCCAGTGAGGACGCTACGACGTTGGCCTTCCTCAACCGGCTGCAAGCCTTGGATGCCTTTGCTGAGAAGCACCTCGACCTCGCCACAAAAGCCGCCGCTCCTTAGCCGCCGGTCGGTGGCCCGCCGCACAAAGTTGAGGAGGAGGAGGAGGTCGTACATTGATGGATGCATCTTTCTTCTTGCCTTCAGTAACCACCACTGCGATCTTACATCATCGTGGCCTTAATTCTTATTGTGTTGTTGCATTCTCGTTCCAGTCAATACCGACATTTGCGATCCCTTTGCTTAATTATATGCATCACTGTAACTAGTACTCCATCCATCAATTTATAAGTTGTGCTTACCTTTTCCATCAACTTCGTGCAACGCGCGGGCATCTTGCTAGAAACACTAGAACATGTCGGACCGCGTGTGACCAAACCAATGATGCGCCAACCTAGCTACTACGTACCCTGCTTATCTGGCGGAAATAGCCCTGCCCTAGCGTTTCCAGTCGTTATTTCTATCTATCGATCGTGCCAAGGAGCAGAATCAAAATGTTACAATTTATACATGTTTCTCTACTCCTACTCCTATAAAAGACTCAGTTGGTGATGGTGGTGTGTCTGCCATCCGTCATTTCTGACCATTAGATCTACATCTAACGGCTGTGAGGTAAGTTGTGGCATTTTTGCAACAATAGCCCACTTCTCTGCTCCAATTTGCAAAAAACAGCTTATTATCTTGAAAGCAACCACATCCCTCCCTCACCTCATCAAAACTGCCTGAGAAATATATTTTGAGTGAAAAGTACTCCCTCCATTCCCAAATATTTATCTTTCTAGAGATTTCAATAAGTGACTACATACGGAGCAAAATGAGTGAATCTACACTTCAAAATATGTCTATATAATCCGTATGTGATAGTCCATTTGAAATCTCTAAAAAGACAAATATTTAGGAATGGAGGGAGTAATATATTAGGAGTATATCAAAACAAGAGTGATTTCTTTCAAGTTTGTGAACAAGTACTACTATTCTACTACTTTGGATCCGTCGCAACGCACGGGCACATTGCTCGTAAAAGGAAAGGGCCTCCCGCGTTCGCGTTGCACTCCCCCCACAGACACCCGGGAATCGGGAGTACTCCACGGCCCGTCCGGCACGACACATAGCTTAGGGAAGGCGTGTTGCCTAGCATTTTCACTTTCATGTGGGACCACCGTTGAGAAAACCGACTATTGGCAAACCGCACCCCGCCCGCCGCCGGGTTGGAAAACAGAAACGAGGGGAAGATCTAGTTGTAGCACGGAAGCCAAGAAATTTGGTGTCGGATGGGGCTTGTTGATAGAGTAAGAGCATTCTGTACTACTCTACTCCTACTAGTACCAAGTTTCTACTATACAACTAGTACTACCACTATACAACTAGTAGGTACGTGCATGACACAGCATCGTAGGAACAAAAAACGAGAAGATCTTGTTTTGGGTGATTTATGTTTTTTCAGTCAACGTAGTATGAATAATATGATCTGGGGGCACCCATGAAGCTTGTGTGGCTTGGTTGCATGGCTACGAAAGGTTAGAGAAAAATAAATAGATAATGTGTTTAGAGTGCACTCCACTAAACAGATATACTTTGGATCCATTGCAACGGGCCAGCACATCTATATCTATACCCCCTATATAGTGTGTGAATAACTTTGAAAGTTGGTCGTTGGATGAAGACAATCCGACGGTACAAAGATGGCAAATCCGAGCACTACTGGCCGTTGGATATCATCTACATTCCACCAGATTCTACCACATGTAGAATCTAGAAGACTCCATGGTTGAACTTCATTCATGACTAACTTTGCCACACTAAGCTTAGGCAAAGTGTGTCTGCCACAAAAAATGTGGCTAACAAAATGGCCACCACAAGTTTGGCAAGATTTGGCAAGAAGTTGAGTCTATGACATGTGGACCATGTAGCTAGAAAAGTGTGGCAAGCCACAAGTGTAGCAATGAACCAAACACACTGGTGTGTTTGGTAGGGTGTATGAAGGGTTCATGATCCCAAGAGTTCCCTTCTCGACCCACTTTTGGGTGTTTGGTAGAGTGTATGGAGGGTGCATGAGTCCACACTAGATTAGCACAAATACCCTAGAAGCATGCATGAAGAGAGCATACATAAAGAGGGGTGTTGAGTTGAGCATGCATGAAGAGGGAACAACTATGCTGAGATGAGAACGCAACCAACCACACTTGTGGCACGCCTAAGCTTAGGCGTGGCAACCTTAGGCTGGAAACCAAACCATAACTTTGAAAGTTGGTCGTTGGATGAAGACAATCCGATGGTACAAAGATGGCAAATCCGAGAAATACTGGCCATTGGATATCATCTACATTCCACTAGATTTTGCCACATGTAGAATCTAGCAGACTCCACATGTAGAAGCATAATGCACAAACCACCAGAATCTCATGCGTGCAATGCACTTGTACCTTACTAGTAGTTGGTAGTAGTAAGAAACAAATTCCGGGTTTGGCACGAGCTCGTACTGTGGGAGCACCACAAGGCCTGACGCAGGAGTTACATTTCCCTCTCAGGGCCCACGGGACCGAACTTCAGTGGCTTAGTGCCCGGCCTATGAGTCAATGACATGCGGACCTTAAATGCGGCTGGCCGACATGTCATTCTCATGGTGGTGGTGTGGTTCGCGACTCACTTGTTCGAGATGAACCAGCCGGTGGTGGCGTGGTCGTGGCAAGGGTGCCACAGCTGGGCGTCGGGGCGTTACGAGGCGTAGATGGCCACACCGGCGGGTTCTACCTATAGTACAGAAGTACTCCAGCTGAGGATTGATGCCCGGGACGAAATGTGTCACAGCCACTGGATGAAAATTCGATGGTGCGGGAGTACGGATCGGAGCACAGCAGCGGAGCAGGCAAACCACATCCAATCGGGTGTGGCTGTGGTAGAAAGTTGATGGTCGCCGCATTTCAGCTGGCCCGCATGTCATGCACACAAAGGCAGAGGAGCGATGGGGCCGAGAGGGATGAGGCGCACGTCGGGGGGATGAGGATCCCCTGACGTGAACAATCCTACCATTCTATCACTGACATGTGGGACCCGCAAGTGTGGGTCCCACCAGTCAGCGAAGGAAAGGCAGGGTAAGGCAGTGATAGCCACGTCAGAGGATCCATGTCCATGTTGGGGGACGTCGTGCTTACAGGTAGGGTTGGAGTGGCGTCGTGGGAATCGCGTGTGGGTGTGGCAGTGGTAGAAACAAGAAACGTAATGGTCGCCATGGTTCAACCTCCATGGACAAGCTATCATGTCTGCTGACACATGTATATCCAAACTAGAGTGTTTATATTTCAAGCACGTGAACAAGTATTATTCTACTAATTTGGATCCATTGCAACGCACGGGCCAGCACATTGGTAGTAGTAGTGTCTATCCCTATCTCTAGAGGCCTTCCCTCGTTCATCCTTTTCTCTCACAAGATAAACTACTCATACAAATGCATCTTGATGTTCTGTGTAACGCACGAGGATGTTTCCTTGGGGGCTCTCCAGTGCGGCGTGGCCGTAGTTGCAAGTTAAAGCCCCTTGAGATGCCGACGTTGAGGGGCACTCGGATTTCCTCCGATGAGCAGGTAAGATGAGTTTGATCACGTAGTAAACGCATTCTAAAACTACTTCTGTGTCCATTTCCTAATTCTCCCCCTGCCCACTGTTTCACAGGTTAGGCTCGGTGCGAGTGGAGATTGGCTTGCATATGTACGGGAGGGTACCAACATCAATTTGCACAACATTTACAATGGTGACGCCATTCTCGTAGAACCTTTATCCAACATTGGGATCAGCCATGGAACGGGCCACCGCATGAATTGGTACGATAGAACCACGGTGAGATTGAATAAGATAGCACGAACCTTGCACATGGCGGTCAAAGGTGGACCATGCTGTCTGCGGCCGATTTGTTGCCGTATGAGTACGAAGACGTTGTGCTCCTTTCTAACCGCATCTTCGCGGTGACAAACCAGGGGACTTGTTTCGTATGGGACACATCCTACGATATACTCCCTCTCTCCCAGTTTATTTGTTTTGAATCTTTTCACTTTATAAGTTTCAAATTCAAATTTAGAGGGGCAGTGGGGCCGAGAGGGGTGAGCCACAGGTCGGGGGACGTGTGGTGTCATGGGTTCGTGCGGCGTCATGGGAATCGCGTGTGGCTGTGGTAGAAACTTGATGCTCGCCGCATTTAAGGTGGCCCACATGTCATGCACACAAAGGCAGAGGGGTGGTGCGGCCGAGAGGGGTGAGGCGCACGTTGGGGGACGTGGTGCCGTGGGTTGGAGCGGCGTCGTGGGAATCGCGAGTGGCAGTGGATGAAACGTGATGGTCGCCGTAGTTGAACTTCCATGGACAAGCTGTCATGTCTACGGACACATGTATTGCATACCGATCACTGGAAGGAGTAGTAGAGAAAGCTAGGCGGATAAATAGTTCCTTATAGTCAAGCGGACCCACGCTACAACTTGTTCCAAAGACATGCACACCATCGAAATAGTCCATCTATATCAATATACATAGAGAGGGAATATTTTTTTACAAGAGAGGAAATAGTTCATCCATCCATAATGCCCTGCTGCTGGTGCAGCATCTTCTTCTTATTGTTCTCATTTTCTATGGGAGAAGGCTTCGCAACAAGCCCTCTGGACCTTGCAGCTATCCCGAAACTCACACGGGCATCGAGGGCAGCATATTTTATCCGCTGGTATGTCAAGGGATAATTCTCCCATCCAGACGACCATAATGCCAGCATCTCGTCACCCTTTTGAAGATTTGTTCCTAGCACAAAATTTGCTACGTCGAATAGGGATGGTGTCGGTTTATCACAATCTTCTACAGGAATTTTTATTTTGGTTTGTAGGTCAGCGATGCTTTTCAAATCAAGGTTGTACGGCTCCAACTTCTATTTGTCCCCGGCGATGGCTGCCCCACAGAAGTATATGTCCTCCCGAGACAAGAAATCGTGAAGCTCACCTGGTATGGAGGGCGCGTGTATGATGTGGTACACCAAAACATCATCTTCGAGGCACAGCTGAAGGACAGCGGCGCGTTGGATCTTCCCAGTGGCACGCTCCGTGTACTCTGCATCGTGACCGATGACATTCATCGCCACCTTTTGGAGGGAGTTGGTTACATTGTTGATCCACTTCCGAACAACCCTTGGGTGGTCGGTGATTGTGGCAACTATGCTCAACGAGCCTTCGACGAGGACATGTTGGACGCTAAAAACCTGCATCTCGATATCTTTCGCCATTTGGAACCGCTGGACCGGAGGGCTATGGTTTGGAGAATTAGGATTAGATGGCTAGTCTAACTGAAGAAGATGATTATTTATAGGGGCTTCGAAATTACTCCAGGAGGATGTGAAGAGGTTAAAACAATGTGAATGCAGTGTGGTTTGGATGCAAATGAAGATCAAGGAGTAGTGAAAAAGTCGAGGAAAATTGGTTCCCAATGGAGAAGTAAATGGGAGAAGTTATGCGCATGCATGAGGAGAGCTACGGTGGTTTGACTACTGCATGCAATGGATTGGACGGGCTCTTCGGTTGCCTTTTCTCTCTCCCACACGCACAGAATGGCCCACTTGCATGCTGCAGTTTATTGGCTGGAGTCTGGCTGCAGCTGCTCATGCGTACGCTAATTAATGCTGTGAATGTGGGGCATGGAGGGAAATGGGCGCATGCAAAAGGGTATATACGCAGACTAATTAGAGAAATACTAAAAAAGTTATGCGCACACAAGAGAGGACCGGAGGGAGTACTACTCATGTTCCTACTACGGTTAAGGAATATGCGGTTATCCTCAAAAAAGAAAAGTCCTTCTTCGCGCTTCCGCATGCACGAGAATTTGGTTTTGCTCGCAATATGGATGATAGCTGGAGGATGAAGTGAACCCAGAGGCATGCTAGCACGGGAGTGTACTCATGTTCCTACTACTCATACTACTAGTAGTAGTAGTAGTACAACTGTGGTACACTTGATGGTCAAAATAATATTATTCATCCGGTGCTCACGGTGAAGTGACAAGACCCTGCGCCCGAGGTGACACCAGTCCAGGCGGTGTGTCCGGGTTACCAAAGTCGGCCTCACCTTGTGCACTGTGCAGTCACTGTCACCGCCGCTGTATAGCATGCCTCACCTCATCTCCCTCTCCCCTAGCACCACTCCATCTCCATCTCCGTCTCGCCGGAGATCCTGAGGTCACTCTTCATTATCTCACTGTGCCCCCGCATACCCTCGCCTCACTCGCCTCCCCCAGTACCACTATTCCCTCGCTTGCCGCTCTAGCACCGACAGCCTTCTCCCTCGTAAATCAAGCCCCCAAAACCCCACCTTCCAAACTCCACCATGGCCGAACGTGAACCGTGCAGGATCCATATGAGCCGCGATTGGAGCAATCTCCCTAGTGACGTCCTCGACCTCTGTTGTTCGTGTATGGATATGTTGAGCGCCCTGCGGCTGGCTGCATGCTCGAGGGGCATGCATACGGCCATCATCGAAGCGAGGCCAAAGCTTTTCAAGACACCCTGCTTGCTGCTATCTGGTCTTGCGAGATTGGCTCACCATGATACAGAGGCGTACATGATGCCCCTCGACTTCAATGCGATCTCCATTAGCCGAAACTTCTTTGCAGGTATGTAGTGGGTCGCCTTAGATCATTTCCCTCGACTTCGATCCGATCACCATCGCCCGAAACTTCTTGGCAGGTATGTACTGGGTCGGCATGAACTCCCACTGGATGGCTGCCTTCAAACAAGACGGTAAAAAGTTGGTGCTCGTGAACTTCCAGACCTCCCATGAGATTATCCTTCCTTTGTTGGATTATATAGAGTTTTACCATCGCAGTCCTAGTCATCTAGATTACCACGTCAGTTGGACGGACCTTGTTTTGCAGAAGATTGTAATCTGCCAAGTGCCCACACGACATCCGAATTACGCAGACTTCAAGCTAATTGCCTTGTTCGACCGCGGACTCGCCTATCTTTACGCCGGTGCCTTCTTTAGCTGGAGACAACTCAGCTTGCAGTGGATCATCGTCAAAGCTGATACACACTTCTGTGATGCTATTGAACACAATGGCATCATCTACGCGATCGACAAAGCAGATGGCACCATGTATTGCTGGGACGTCGCATGTAAGTTGTTTCTGTCTCATGTTAATGATGACGCCATGACACTGTTTGAACTTTTTGTGATGATTGGCATATCCCTGTTTGAGCAGAATTTGAGTAGAACTATGGCAATGTATTAGAGATGCCGTAAATCAGCTATATTTGGAATGAGTTAATTCATGCGATTGTGATCATGTCATTACAGCCAATTTGTACCCCTGAATAATCAAACGGTTAGGAATATATGGATATTCTCCTTATTTAATAGTAATCTATATACTGCTACTAAATATGTGTGTGTATCAATGGCCATGTTAGTTTCCTCATTTTCATGATGTAGAAACATGCACCACACTGTTGGTTTCATCTAACCATACATTAGGGAAGTAAATGTGCATATGGAGAACTCTATATTTGGAAGTAGTGAAATCCTGCAATGCTTACCATGTGTACATACCTATATTCGCCCTTCAGCAATCAATGGCTAGAATAATATTCTCACAAAAAATTTGCCCACAGAACACGAGTATATAACAATGCATGGTATGTTAGTTACCTTGAAGAATTTGTTTGTGAGGACAGAACATGATTACATAACATGCATGACATGGTAGTTTCCTGCGAAGAATCGATTGCGAGATAACATGAGTATAACCATGCATGGCACTTCCATATTTTCGAACCCAGCATACATTTCCCTGTATTTTCCTCCCAGTTCTAACAGGGACATATCAATGTTGTTTCTTGCATTATCCTACTCATACTCTGAACAATGTTGATCTTACATTAACAATGCCTGTCCTTTTTGATATGACAGTGTCCCAACAGTTACTGCCCTTTGTAATCACACCACCTTTGCCAAAAATAGGGAAGCACAACTGGTTCCTCGCTCGATTAGACGACGGCAAAAGACTGATGATCATTCGGACACATGAGCCAAAAAGTTATATTGCCAAAACCCCACTGTATACAAGCACCGTGAAATACGTGAGTATCCGAACAGTGGCTGTTACGTCTATGAGTAGGATACCAGCTTCCTGGGCCTTCAGGATGTTTTAGTTGGAGGCGGGTAAACAGCCTTGTTTCACACTCCCTGTTTCTTGGACTCAATTATACGATTAACCAGGAGATCACCGTTGGCAAGGACCTTGATGGCAGAGAGGCTCTGTTTGCTATGGAAAACTGTGTCTACACGGCGAGCCCTAGGAGTTCGGGAGCAAACTCCCCTGATTGTCAATGATACAGCCTGCAGCCAAAAGAAGGAGAGAATGACAAAGGCATCCGGATTAACTTTGATCCTTGGATGTCTCAATTACGACAGGCAGTGATGTGGTTCAAGCCTTCAGGTTGATAGGTAATTGGGCTGTTGTGTCGAAAGGGTGGAGTACTGGTGTCTCCGGATCATTGGTCACTGAAGCGGGGCTGCAAATTATGATGGTGTTGGATCATCTCTTCGAATGACTTTGTTGTCTTTGCTGCTTGTTCTGGATGGGTAGTTCTTTCTTTTTTTATGCATATTCCTTGTCATTTGGTCAACTTCGTCTGTGTCACTCTTACTATGTAATAGTTGCCTCTGTTTAGAATGTCATTCTTGTCTGGATCACGAGAGTCTGAGCGTTGCAGATGGGTGCGTTTTGGTGGTGTAGCAAGACTTCTTATGAACTATCATGTCTTGTTGTTTATGTCAGTAGTAGTCACTAGTCAGTGTTTGAATGTTGTATATATCGTTGTTTCGAACTGTTTATTGTCTCGAACTACTGGTGGGCTAAATGAGGGCATCACCATTCTCCAGTGTTTAGAGTGTATCTCCTTTTTTCAAGTTATATAATTTGAGCTCAGTGTCTTTTCAACGATGTACACTTGTTTGGGCCAGTGAGGTGTCGTTGAATATGGGCCGAGTAGTAACGCAATGCCAAACATGTCAATTATGACTCTCTGGCCGAGCTCTCAAAAGATCCTCAAAAAAAGGCCGGGCTCTCCACAAAAGAAAGAATAAGGACTCTTAGGCCGACATGTGGGTGCCACCGGTGTTTTCGTGTGCTTGCACGCCGAGAGCATATTGGCGCGTGTTCGAAATTCAAGCTACCTATTCATCCCCAATCTCCCGCCCCTCCCCCACCTCTGGAATCTCGATTCCTACTCCAGTTCCCCCAAATCCCCCTCCTGTACTCCCTGTACGCAAGCTCACTATCATCTCGCCGGTCAACATGGATCTCTGAGCCGGAGATCCTGAGGTCCGTCCTGCCTTCGGTCGCTGCATGCTGTTGCTCAACAGTGGCATGGCGGCGCTTGACTACCAGTTTGCCAACAAAGTGCTGATGGTAACCATCAACGGCGACCGGCCTCCCGTCTCACCGGACGACCTTATCAAAGCTCTAGGCCTTGCGCACGGCATCCAAATAAGTGACTTTCTTGTCGAAGTCTGTCCGCCACCGGCTGATTTCTTCGTCAGGTTCCGTACAACTTTCGACTGCAGTCGTGTGTTCGAATCTTCCCGGCGTTTGTTCTGCGATGGCGCGCTGGTGAGCTTTGATCGGTGGCACCCAGGATGGGGCTCGGTGCCCTATGAGCTTGAGTTTTTAACAAAGCTTACCTTCCACGGCATGCCTCGACATGCTTGGAATAACGAGTCCATGAATGATCTTATCAACGACCTTGGAGGTGAGCTCGTAAGTATGTTTGTTCCTCCAGACAGCTGGGCTCTAACGGTTATGGCATGGATGAAGAAGCCGTCCACCATACCGAAGGTGATTGGTGTTGAGATACCGGTGCAGGAACCGGGGTTGTACTATTCGTCGCCACCAAGGCCGCCGCGGACCACATTAGGGATGTACCTGTATCGAGTGTTCGTGCATGTCGAAGAAGTGGTCAATCCATCAATCGAAGTCCTATCGTCGCTGCTGGTGCCAGGGTCCGTCGACAACATCCATTACAGGAGTCAATGTCAGAAATTTCCCCGTGTTGCTCGGAACGATGGATGGCACAGGGCCTACTCCATCGCGCGGCGGAGGCCACTACTTCTTTGGGAGAAAAGGCAGGGCTGGCTGCCTGGATGTGCTCTAATTTGAGGTAACAACTGAATCTTGTCAGATACTAGTTAAATCCGAGCTATGTGTGTGAAGCACTGATGTGCCAGTACATTTGATTGTGACCTGTTCTAATTTTGTACCTGAACTTTTTTAGAAAGGGTTGTACGTCAACTTAATGTGCTAGCAGAACTTATTGTGTTGTCTGTCTGTTTTCTTTGCACAACATTCAAGATATTTCCATGTCATTGGTAAAGATGATGAACCGTTATGTACGAGTTCGTTGGTTTCAACATAGGCCTACCCATAGCGATCCACTGCTTCCATCCTGATTGTGCCGCCTGCGTGAAATTTTTGTATGCAAGTCCAGTGTGCTATGATGTTCTATATGATTGTGTCAACTATATAAGTTTTTACTGAGCATCGGCAATGCATATGGCTGAAAGATGTATTTATGAGCATCGGCCGATGGGTCTCTCTCTCACACACACACGCACACACGCACAAGTGGGACCCGTTGAATTATTTCTTTGCTCGTGACAGCTTTTAACTAGGTTCCACTGTAATCTAACTTTTTTCTTAAGTTATTAATTGAGCTCAGTGACTTCAAAAAGTTGTACAGAAGCCTTGTTTGGGCCTTTCCGGCGTCATTGAATGTGGGCTGAGTAGCCATGTTAGGTTGTACTGTACTACACAGGCCTTTTTTTCAACATCAGCAATGCAACCGGGCCGACAGTTGCACACAATATCCGGGTCAACTTGTTATTCTCTGCCCCGCTGGGCTGCAAACTTTCCTAGGAGGTATGCATTAGGCTTAACAAGACAATGGACTTTAAGAAATAATAAATGGGATGTAATTATAATAACTGGGCAGTAACTATAAAAAATGCACCAAACGCGTAATTAGTTTAAAAAATATATTATTTTTGGAATTTGAAAATTTTAATTTCGTTACTTGTTGCACGCACAATATTTCGTTGGATTTTAACGTAATCCAACTTTATTTTGAAATTATATTTAATCTGACTAGAAATTTCGGATAAAAATATTTCGGATCCCATAAAAATGTGAGAATTTTTTTTTTATTCTGTTTTGAGCGGTTGGTTGAAATTATTAATCGTTGTCCTAGCTAGAAAATGGGCTGTACTTTTAACAAACTGTAAATGGACTATAGTAAATTCCATTAGAATGAAAAAAATGGGTTGTACATTCTTACAAATCGCAAATGGGCTATATGTTCTCTACCACACACATGTGGGCCTTCTAAGTTGACGCTGTAGGATCGAAAGTATGTCCAGAGGGGGTGATTAGACTACTTGACCAAATAAAAATCTAGCCTTTTCTCAATTTTATTTCTTGGTAGATTTTAGCAACTTAGCACAAGTCAAGCAATCAACCTACACATGGAATTCTAAGAGTATAGCAGCGGAATGTAAAACAATTGCATATGAAGGTAAAAGGAGGAGATTGAGGGAGCAAACGCAATGTTGACACGGAGATTTTTTATCCGTGGTTCCGATAGGTGGTGCTATCGTACATCCACGTTGATGGAGACTTCAACCCACGAAGGGTAATGGTTGCGCGAGTCCACGGACGGCTCCACCCACGAAGGGTCCACGAAGAAGCAACCTTGTCTATCCCACCATGGCCGTCGCCCACGAAGGACTTGCCTCACTCGGGTAGATCTTCACGAAGTAGGCGATCTCCTTGCCCTTACAAACTCCTTGGTTCAACTCCACAATCTTGTCGGAGGCTCCCAAGTGACACCTAGCCAATCTAGGAGACACCACTCTCCAAGAAGTAACAAATGGTGTGTTGATGACGAACTCCTTGCTCTTGTGCTTCAAATGATAGTCTCCCCAACACTCAACTCTCTCTCATGGGATTGGATTTGGTAGAAAGAAGATTTGAGTGGAAAGCAACTTGGGGAAGGCTAGAGATCAAGATTTATGTGGTTGGAATGTAATATCTTGACCTCAACACAAGTGTAGGTGGTTCTCTCTCAGAAAATATGTGTTGGAAGTGTAGGCATGTTCTGATGGCTCTCCCCACGAATGAAGAGTGGGTGGAGGGGTATATATAGCCTCCACACAAAATCTAACCTTTACACACAAATCACCAAACTCTGTGGGACCGATTTACAGAACTCGTTCAGACCGATTTGGTACATAATGTGACCGTTAGGCATTTCGGTGGGACCGACTGTCAACTCGGTGGGATCGATTTCATTAGGGTTAGGGCATAACGTAATCTCGGTGAGACCGATTACACAAACTCGGTGGGACCAATTTTGGTAATAGTCAAACAGAGAGTTGGTCAGGCAAACTCAGTGGGACCGATTTGCTCATCTCGGTTGGACCGAAACGTTACGAAAAGGAAACAGAGTGTTTGCCTTGCAATCTCGGTGGGACCGATCGCTCATCTCGGTTTGACCGAAATGTTACGAAGGGAAACAGAGAGATTACAATCCCATCTCGGTGAGACCGAGATCCCTATCGGTGAGACCAAAAAGACTAGGGTTTCTGGCAATGGCTATGTCAACTGAACTCGGTGGCTCCGGATAGAAAGAATGGGTGGGGCCGAGTTGGATATTTGGTTTGGGACATATGTGGATATGAGAAAGTAGTGGAGGGTTTTGGAGCATATCACCAAGCATTTTGATCAAGAACCTCATTAAGCAACACCTCATCCCTTCTTAATAGTATTGGCTTTTCCTATAGACTCAATGTGATCTTGGATCACTAAAATAGAAAATCTAGAGTCTTGTGCTTTGAGCTTGAGCCAATCTTTTGTCCTTAGCATTTTGAAGGGTCCACTTTCTAATCCATGCCATGCCAATCATTGAGCTTTCCTGAAATATTCATCTTGGAATAGCATTAGTTCAATGAGCTATATGTTGTTAGGAATTACCAAAACCACCCAGGGATAGTTGCACTTTCAATATCCCCCTTTTTGGTAATTGATGACAACATATAGATCAAAGCTTCGACAAATGATAAATAGTATTGAAAAACATCGTCGCTTTGAGAAGTATGTGATAAGCAAGAGCTCCCCCTAAATTTGTGCATTATTTAAAATTTGCTTTTGAATGCAAATGCACATTCGATTAGGATCATGGGTTATTCTTCCATGTCACATACATCTTGGTGGAGCGCTCAAAATGATAGAAGTTAAAGCATGCACTCATCACCAAAACAAGTGAATGATCATCGATGATATAAAAGATAATATCATCCAACCAGCATTAAGGGTAGCATATGATCAAACAAGTATCTCACAAGTAGCTCACACAAGCACACAATAAAGTTTCAAACCAAACCAAATAAGTGCAAAGAGAGATAAAAACCAACACACACTCTCTCTCTCTCTCTCTCGAAGCCTATGATCTATACATTTGTCTCCCCCTTTGGCAACAAGTTACCAAAAAGTTCAAAAATGCATAGTGCTAAACGACTCTCAGGCTTGGTCTTCGGTAGGAGGTGTCGAGAGAACTCCAAGAATGAAGGCTTCAGATGAAGTAGTTGGAGCTGGTGGAGTAGTTGCTGGAGGTGGAACTGGAGCTGTAGCTGCTAGTGCTGATGTTGTAGCTCTGGTGTCTTTCACTGGCACTACAGCAGATCTCTGTCCTCTGGGCACTCTGGCAAAAGCATCTGTGGTAGACTTTCCCTTCTTCTCCTCTGCTTCCTCCTGAAGTTGCTCAACTGCAGTTTGGATCTCTGTCACCTTGACATCAAGGTCATAGAATTTCTGCTCAATGATTCTCTCCAGACTCTCCTGGTTCTTGGTCAGGGTGGCCAAGCCCTTCTCAATCCTCAGGGTGGATTGGATCAGATATCCAAGCTGGTCTTGCTTGCTCTTCAAGAATACCTAAGATGCCTCTTCCATAGTTGGCATCTTTGCAGCTTTCTCAACTTTAGCATTCTCTCTCTTCTCATGTGCTTGAGCTGAAGATGGTTCATTCTCATTCATCACTATTGTGTTATCTTCAAATTCAGGATAGATGGGCAGGTGCTCCTTATCCAAAATGTACTTGCCTTTGCCCATCTTTGAGTTGATGAGCTCCTGAATGTGTGGGGCATACCCACAACTTCTCTTTTGGTCAGCAGCAGTCCTCTTGATTGTCTCTACAATCAGGCTCATAACTTTGAATTTCTGTGGGACATCAAATATGTGCAGCAAGTTTATATCATGTCCTCTGATCATCTTGTGATCACCTGACTTGGGTAGCAGTGTGTGCCTTAAGATCCAGTTAATGGTAGGCAGACCAGACAACAGATAGTGAACAGATCCAAACTTATGTGTATCCAAAGCAGCATCCGGGATCTCTTTGTACATGTTGGCCATAGTGTTGTCGTCTTTCTTCTTCTCTGCATAAATGTCCAAGTCATCCTCATGTTCCTCAGGAGCATTTATAAGCTTGGCCCATTCCTCAACTGTAGACTGGTACCTAGTACCCTCATACATCCATACTATCCTTCCATCTGGATAGAAGTGGGCAGTGGAGTAAAATTGCATAATGAGCTCATCATTCCACTTGGTGAGCTCCTGGGCAACAAAAGTATCCACTCCACATGCCTTAAAGCTATCAAGCACTCCAAGGAAGTGATCCTCATTCTCTTTGATGAATTCCCAGTCAACCCATCTCATATCACACACAATGGGCTTCTTGTCAAGCAAAACAGTCTCATAGAAGTCCTGTTGTTCCTTAGTGTGAAACCTGTAGTCCACAGCAGTCCTTCTCCTGATGGCATATGGATCAGACTGTCTCCATAGTCTCAATCCTACATCCTTCCTGATCTTCAT
This sequence comes from Aegilops tauschii subsp. strangulata, assembly GCF_002575655.3. NCBI lineage: Eukaryota > Viridiplantae > Streptophyta > Magnoliopsida > Poales > Poaceae > Aegilops > Aegilops tauschii. The sequence goes on from NC_053035.3 coordinate 293,644,889, forward strand.
GTTCTCTGCAACTGGGTGTGCATCAGTGTGGTCAGGGATCTTAGGCTTCAGCTTCCTCAAAACAACAGAATCATCTTCTTCTTCTTCAGCAGCTTCAGGCAATGGGGCCTTGTACTTCTCTTCAGCAGGTATGTTCCTAGTGCTCCTCTTTGGTTTTGGCTTTGGAGCTGGAGCAGCAGCCTTGGGAGCAGCTTTGGGCTTTGATGGAGCAGCCCCTGATTTGATTGCATCTCCCATAAGCTTTTGTGCTTTGGGTGCTGGTGCAGCATCCTCTTCCTCTTCTTCTGAATCTCTCCTCATTGAGGGCTTGCCAAGAACTTTGGCAGTAGTGGTTCTAGCCCTCTTCTTCTTACCATCACCTGCCGCTTCACCATCATCTGATTCAATGGTAAACTTCATGGTTTCCCCTGTGGCAACTTTCCTTGGCTTTGACATTGGTTGTCTTCTTGCTGGCATCTTTGTTTTCATACCAGGCTTTGTTGCAGCAGTGCCATACTCTTTCTTTAGCACCTTCTTCTTTGAAGTGGCTTCATCTTCAACTGCCACATAATCTTCATCTTCAGAGTCAGAAGTTTTCTTCTTCCTTGTCCTGGTGGCAGCCTTTGGCAGATTGCTTGGTGTGCTCCTGCTGCCTTCATCATAGCTGCTAGAGGGATCTGAACCCTGACTCAACTGCATCTGTTGCTCAGACTTGTTCTGACTATCACTCTGGTCAGACATCTCTGCAAATACTCTGACAGCAGACCCTGTGAATAGGTTATGGATGAGGTAGAGTAGATGAGCATCACAAAGTACAGGAGTTTTGCAAAATGGATGACTTAAAAACTTAGTTTTAGTTCTTCACAGAAAGCATTTCGGATTTACCGATTTGTAAACTCGGTGATACCGAAGCAGCTTTTGGAACCTAAACTAGTGAACTCGGTCAGACCGAGTCACAGTTCGGTGGTACCGAGACTGCTAGGGTTTCACAAAGAATCGAACTCGGTCACACCGATTTGCAGTTTTCGGTCAGACCAAAAACGCATGTGCTCTGACCTAAGCCAAAATCGGTGAGACCGATTTCTACAACTCGGTTGGTCCGAGATGAATTCGGCGGAGACCTAACCCTAAATTTTCAAGTCAAAGCTAATCTACGGGACGTTTTCGCTGGACAGGATGATTTCAATCATGGCAAGATGCATGGCAAAGCAATGTGCTAAGAATCGGAGTTAAGGATTAGCACAAAGATCAAGTTCGTACCCTAGTTCAGCGACGAACTTGCTACGGCGGCAACGGCGGTGAAGATTTCCGTTGACGGCGGTGGAGACCAGCGGCAGGAGGTCGCTGGCGACGAGAGGACGATCCGGAGACCCGAGGAGGCAGAGCAGGTTACGCGCGGGCGAGGAGGTTCGAAAAAATTTCTAAATTTTGGCCCGTCGGTATATATAACCTGAGCCTGTCGGTGTGACCGAGTGGAACGACTCAGTGGCACCGAGATGCAAAACTGCAACCAGTTACTGCAACTCGGTGTGACCGAAAAGTTCTAATCGGTTGCACCGAGATTGAAAACCCTAGATCAACTTAGTGATCTCGGTAGGACAGAAAGGGATGAATCAGTCAGACCGAGATGCACAAAGAGGTTTTGGAGGTTTAAGTCTATGACGAATCGGGGACTCCGAGTGCTCCTCACATAGAGTGGTTCGAATCTGACTTGATCAAACTTTGTGATGTAGCATGAATAGAGTTTGAGACGAGAAAATCATAGATAGCTAGAGGGAGTTCTTAGGCATTCTTGTCCATCCATTTGGAAAAAGAGAAAAAGCCAAACAATCAAAACAACAGATGGATGTCCTCGAATGAGTAAAATATGCAACCAACATGCTCACACAATAAAATGGCAAATGAAATATGTGACAAAGCATGCACAACCACTCTAGCATCTATCAAGCAATTTGGCGATGACTAGGTCATCTATATATGAGTATATTGACTTAGGAGTCAAATGAGAACATTTGATCATAGTTCATACTCATCGTTTAAGCACAAGTGGGGTTACCACTTTTACATAAAGCATTGTTGTGTTCACACCATTAGAGTTGTTTTAGCTCAATTAATTAGAGTAAAGCTCCCCCTAGATGTGATATCCCCCATAAGAGGGATGAACTAACCTTGGCTTTTGTCGATGATGACTTCATGTAGGTGTTGAAGATGTAGATGCTCAATGTTGATGTAGATCATTCGGAGCAATCCTTTGGAGTGAGTTGCACTTTGAATACCTACACGGGTTAGTCCCACAAGGAACAAACAAGGATATCCATAGACATAGAGGGATGCATACACAAGATGATGTCCATCAAAGCATCAGGTTACCTTGTCCCTTGTCTTACCAACAAGAGGGTTTGTGACTCCTTTAACTAGTGCAAGATATGGAAGTTGTTTGCACTTGTCCTCGCCAAAATGATAACAGTGAAGTACATTGGCGGAGTCACCTCAAGAACTCTCTAGTTCTTCTTCTTCTGGATCCACACCATCTTGATGGGAATCCTTGGAGTTGTAGTTGTACTTGATGTAGTCTTGGGAACCCACTTGATCAAGGCCTTAGGTGCTTCTTCAAATCCATCAATTTCCTCTTGAAGCTTGTCCTTGCCTTTTTGCTTGTGGTCTTGTGGTGGAAGATCATCTTGAGCTTGTGTCCCTTTGAAAGAAGTAGGATCATACTTCTCTTGTTGAGGAACAAACTTCGTCTTGGGGTATTGATCTTCTTCACACTCAACTCCATTGGCATTGAACTTTCGTTCAAAACCAACACCTTGATTCTTCCGGTGTCTTCCTTGCTTGCGTACAATTTCCTCAAATTGCTTACTTCTGGCAAGGCTCTTGTAAAAACCTTTCTCTATAATTCCCTTCAATAACCTATTTTCTTGCTCAAGTGTAACTGGGCTAAGAGAATCATTAGTGGAATCAAGAGAACTACTAGAAGCAACAACATTGGATTTAGCATGATTGTTGTTACTACTAGGTGAAGCATCTTTCTTGTTCTTGTTGCTAGATTTAACTTGTGGCATGTAAGTAGACAAGAGTAAACGCTTGGCAATGTAACAAGAACTTTTCTTGCGAAGATCATCATTGATTGCCTTTAAAAACTCATGCTCTTGCTCAAGGTTTTGCTTTTCAAAGCGTAGCTTATCATGAGTCTTTAAAAGTTCTCGATGATTTTCCAAGGTAGTTTCATGAGCTGACTTAGGAGTGTTTAGTTCTTTAGGTAGACGCTCAATCTCCTTCTTACCATCATCATTCGTTTTATCTTGATTAGCATGATTAATTGACGTTTCATCATAGTTTTCATCACTAGAGTTGTCAACAAGTAAATCATCATCACCTAGCAAATCATCTTCATCACTATTGAAATCAACATACTCGGGATGTGTTACCTTTGGACCTTTGGCCATGAAGCATCTTCCAATTCCTTCATTTGGTGAGTCAAATATGTCGTAGGAGTTGGTTGACACAAGTGCTAGACCGGCAACACCTTCATCTTGAGTATATTCGTAGTCGGAGTGGTAACTTCTTTCGGAGTGATTGTCGGAGTCGGAGCCGAATACCCATTCACCAACATGAGCTTGATGTCTTCTTTTTGTGTAGCTCCTTGATGACTTTTCCTTCCTTTCCGAATCCTTGCTTCTCCGAGAGGGTTTTCGTTCATAACAATCATCTCTACTCCTCCTTTCTCTTGGTGGTGATTCATCTCTTCTACTTCTTCTTTTGGGAGAATCTTCTCTTCTTTTGTAGGGGGGCGTACACTCATTGGAGTAGTGTCCGGGTCTTCCGCAATTGTAGCAATTATGCTCACGACTAGAAGATCTTTTGTCATTGTAGGACCTTGACTTGGAACTTCTTTCTTTGCTTCTACTCTTGTAGAACTTGTTGAAGTTCTTTACCATTAGGCTCAATTCTTCATTGAAGGTTTGTTTCTCACTTGATGATGTGGGAGCATCACACGAGGCTTTGTAAGCACCACTAGACTTGTTGTGAAGCTCTTCCTTATCCTTGAGTGACATCTCATGAGAAAAATTCTTCCAATGACTTCTTTTGGCTTGAGATCTTTGTAATTGGGCATCATTTGGATCAAAGTGCACACGGTATCATATTTTCCATCCAAGGCTCTTAGGATCTTCTTGATGATAAATTTGTCGGTCATCTCTTCACTTCCTAAGCCGGCAATCTCATTTGTGATGAGAGCAAGCCTAGAGTACATTTCGGCGACACCTTCACCATCCTTCATTTTGAACATGTCAAGTTGACTTTGAAGCACATCCAATTTGGATTCCTTGACGGAGTCGGTACCTTCGTGCATATCAATCAAAGTATCCCAAATTTCCTTTGCATTCTCAAGACGGCTGATTTTGTTGAATTCTTTGGGGCACAATCCGTTGAAGAGAATATCACAAGCTTGAGCATTGTATTGTAGCATCTTCAACTCTTCCGCAGTAGCTTCACGGTTTGGTTCTCTCCCATCAAATAATTCACCTTGCAAGCCAATACACACAATAGCCCTAATGGCGGGGTTATGTCCAAGAATATGCATTTTCATCTTATGCTTCCAACTAGCAAAATTTGCACCATCAAAGTAAGGACCTCTACGGTGGTAATTTCCCTCGCTAGACGCCATACTCTCCTAGGTTGTGAAACCAAGTCTATGACCACCAAAAGCTATGGAAATCAAAGCAAATGGAGACCAAAGCTCTGATACCACTTGTAGGATCGAAAGTATGTCTAGAGGGGGGTGATTAGACTACTTGACCAAATAAAAATCTAGCCTTTTCCCAATTTTAGTTCTTGGCAGATTTTAGCAACTTAGCACAAGTCAAGCAATCAACCAACACATGCAATTCTAAGAGTATAGCAGCGGAATGTAAAACAATTGCATATGAAGGTAAAGGGAGGAGATTGAGGGAGCAAACGCAATGTTGACACGGAGATTTTTTATCCGTGGTTCCGATAGGTGATGCTATCGTACATCCACGTTGATGGAGACTTCAACCCACGAAGGGTAACGGATGCGCGAGTCCACGGAGGGCTCCACCCATGAAGGGTCCACGAAGAAGCAACCTTGTCTATCCCACCATGGCCGTCGCCCACGAAGGACTTGCCTCACTCGGGTAGATCTTCACGAAGTAGGCGATCTCCTTGCCCTTACAAACTCCTTGGATCAACTCCACAATCTTGTCGGAGGCTCCCAAGTGACACCTAGGCAATCTAGGAGACACCACTCTCCAAGAAGTAACAAATGGTGTGTTGATGATGAACTCCTTGCTCTTGTGCTTCAAATGATAGTCTCCCCAATACTCAACTCTCTCTCATGGGAAAGGATTTGGTAGAAAGAAGATTTGAGTGGAAAGCAACTTGGGGAAGGCTAGAGATCAAGATTTATGTGGTTGGAATCGAATATCTTGACCTCAACACAAGTGTAGGTGGTTCTCTCTCAGAAAATATGTGTTGGAAGTGTAGGCATGTTCTGATGGCTCTCCCCACGAATGAAGAGTGGGTGGAGGGGTATATATAGCCTCCACACAAAATCTAACCTTTACACACAAATCACCAAACTCGGTGGGACCGATTCAAAGAACTCGGTCAGACCAATTTGGTTCATAATGTGACCGTTAGGCATTTCGGTGGGACCGATTTCATTAGGGTTAGGGCATAACGTAATCTCGGTGAGACCAATTACACAAACTCGGTGGGACCAATTTTGGTAATAGTCAAACAAAGAGTTGGTCAGGCAAACTCGGTGGGACCGATTTGCTCATCTCGGTTGGACCGAAACGTTACGAAAAGGAAATAGAGTGTTTGCATTGCAATCTCGGTGGGACCGATCGCTCATCTCGGTTTGACTGAAACGTTACAAAGGGAAACAGAGAGATTACAATCCCATCTTGGTGAGACCGAGATCCCTATCGGTGAGACCGAAAAGACTAGGGTTTCTAGCAATGGCTATGTCAACTGAACTCGGTGGCTCCGGATAGAAAGAATCGGTGGGGCCGAGTTGGATATTTGTTTTCGGACATATGTCGATATGAGAAAGTAGTGGAGGGTTTTGGAGCATATCACCAAGCATTTTGAGCAAGAACCTCATTAAGCAACACCTCATCCCTTCTTAATAGTATTGGCTTTTCCTATAGACTCAATGTGATCTTGGATCACTAAAATTGAAAATGTAGAGTCTTGTGCTTTGAGCTTGAGCCAATATTTTGTCCTTAGCATTTTGAAGGGTCCACTTTCTAACCCATGCCATGCCAATCATTGAGCTTTCCTGAAATATTCATCTTGGAATAGCATTAGCTCAATGAGCTATATGTTGTAAGGAATTACCAAAACCACCCAGGGATAGTTGCACTTTCAGATGCGTATGCAAGGCTTTGTCGACAACACACGGTTCTGACAGCTGTTGCCGTTGGATGTCCATCCAACGAATGTCGTGCTTCTTCACGCCTCGGAGTCTCAGGAGTGACGCCCTCGGGCCTCGGGGGCTTCCTCCCACGTCCTAGTGGCAGCACTTAGCTCCGCGCTGGTGAGAAGACAAGAAGACTAGACTAGGTGTTGGAAGCGGCTTTTCATTTGCTTTCCGTAGTTGGCTTGCCCCTCTTTAATGAAAATTTTCTTTCTGGTTTTCCTTGACGGCTTGGTTCCATCTCCTTTTGCCTCTGTTTCTGCCTTCGGTTCCTTGTTTTAACCTGTACTCTCTCTCGCATGCCTCGCGAGGGGGCTGGACAGGTGCCCTCGTGAGCGTTTTTCCTGTTTTTCGCGAGGCACCCTCGTTCGAGCTCGCAAGCTGGCGCACCTCTCTCAATCCGTACCCCTCGGGTACCGCGATGCAAAGTGCTAGGTCGTGGCCAGCGGCGACTGCGACCAGGGCTCGGAAGAACAAGAGTTTCCTAACAAATTTCTGCAGTTCCTAGACGCCTCCCAAGCCAAGCCAAGGAGGCCTCTCCAAGTACTGGGAAATGCGAGCCTCATGAGGCGGAAACTACTTCAAGCGCGTCAAGCTAAGTTATTTCTACGCGCCTACATAAAACGCTGATACTACGACACGACACAGGAACGATAAACATAGCACGGCAGCTTGGAAATCATGGATTGTTGCACGCCCCTGCGGGGCCCCATACTTGTCTCTCTCTTAATGCAGGAAGAAAAGGAAGAAGGAAACAAAAGCGGCACGCGCTCCCGCGGCACTTCGTGAGGGTGGACCCATGGCGCTCTCCTGGGCTCAGCCACACCCCTCCTCGCGCTTCACTGGGGCACGGCAACGAGACGACCTGCTGCCACCCTCGAAGCGAGCGCGGCAGCATGGCGGCTGGTCGTAGCCGCCGCTGCTGGAGCTGTCGCCGGAAGAAGAGTCGCCGTAGCTGGGCGAGCCATGGCCGGCGCAAAGGGCAAGCCCGCCTTCACCCTCGTCACGACCGTCGCCAAGGCTGAGCACCTCACCGCCATCGTTGTCCTCAGGGCGGCACCCGATGCGGCGACCATCTTCCCTGAACACCCTCACATAGAGGGTCGCGTGGCCGTCGTACTTGAAGTGGAGGGTGCACCGCCGGCTCAGGCCGCATGCGCGGGCAAACGTCTGCCAGCCGCGGTCCAGGGCTGCGTTGCCCGCGACAGAGACCTCGACCGCGACCCATGAAGCCTTGCTGCAGTAGCCATCCGCCTGCAGCCAGAGACCGCCTGGACCTGTGGTCGGTAGCTCGCCGACGAAGAAGCATGGGAGCTGAAGCCAGGTGCCGGCCGGGTTCTCCGACCACACGACAAACTCCGGCAGCACCTCCGCCGAGTGGAAGCACGGACGGGGAGGTCGCGCGACCATGGCGCGCCTCCCTTCATCGATGGGACTGTCACGACGTCGGCGACTCCCGCCACGCGAAGAGGCACCGCCGCGGCCGCGAGGGGCCACGGCTGGGGTCGCGGTGTGCTTGCGTGGGCGGCCGCTCTCCCTCTTGGGTGGCGGCGAACCGGGCCCCTCCTGGCGGTCCTTCCCCTTCTCTGCGGCCGAGAACCTCTTCGCGGGTGCCATGGGAGTCGCTACTAGCAATGAAGCAAGGAAAAAGAAGCAAGCGGAGCTGGAAGAGATGAGCAACGGGGGCTCCGCCCCCTCCTCATTTATAGCGGGAGAAGGCCAACCGGCGATCCCCACGATCACAGGTAATGATGATTTTTCTGTGCATGCAGCATGGACTCGTCAAGTCGGGCAGTTGCCGAGGTAGCGTGGGGAAGCAGAGACGCCCACGTCCAATCAATCGCCACGCGTCAACCAAGGCCATAGGCTATTGGGGCCCACGGCACTCCGCACTTGCCCCTTGGCTTCGCCTCGAAGCTAAGTCCGAGCGCGCCTTGGGCCCGGGGGCTACTGTCGGCGTCCTGGGAACAGGGGTCCCAGACTTGCCTGCCTGCGGACCACGGCGTGGCTCCACAAGCGGCCCTGTACGGCCCATTTTCACCAGCAAACACCCAAGACCCTCGCGAGGGGCCAAGCCTCGCGAGGCGGACAACGCAAGACCTCCTCGGGGGCGGCCTCACCAGGCTGGCCCGCGAGGGGCGGAGAGATCAAGGCAAGGGGCATCTCGTGAGGTTCCCGTGACGTAAGCCATGACGACCGTGAAGTGTCCTCGTCTCCTCTTTGGTTCTAAAGAGGCAAGCGCAGGCGAGGAGTCCCGAGGCATCAGGCATAGGTTTCCATATTGGTGCAGCGAGACCAAGACCAGCAGGATGACAGGACGGAGGTCACCATGGAGCCCAAGACGGCGTCACCACCAGAGCCTTTGGCAGGCGAAGACCACCTTTAGTCAGGATAGCTTGTACTAGTTGTCTCCCTTTTGTGGCATCCCTTCCCGCTCAATATTTGGGCAGAGGACCAGGGCCTCTATAAATAGGACTAGCCACCACCATAGAAAGGGGATCGATTCGATACACACACAAGCTGACCAAGCACAAGAGCACCTCTCCTCAGGAGGCTGTTCTTCCCTTGTAACTGTTCATCCTCAGCCCAAGAGGCAATCCACCACACCACACTCGAGTAGGGTATTACACCACATCGGTGGCCCGAACCAGTATAAACTCTTGTGTCTCTCGTTCTTTGGGTTCGTCGAGCTAGGCCTTGCGATCATTGCGAGAGCGAGCTAGGGAGAGAGAGATCTTCATGCGCACCCTAGTGTTCGAACCTCAAGAGTTTGCCGGAACCCGAAATCCGACAGGCGGTGAGAGGTGTGCAAAGATGCACCCCCATCAATGCACAGGGCGTCATTGGCCTTCTTAAACTCCTGCTCATTGGTTTTCTCTTCATCCCTTCCATCACTCTCATCATCACAGGCTTCCTTCTCTCGACCTCTGGTGGGCTTTCCTTTGCTCCTGAGGGGTTTGCCGGGGTGATTTGCTTCACCGCCCCGGCCCTTACCGCCAGCAACATTCTGACCCTTTTCCTTGTCACGCTTCTCATACTCTGCTCTCTATCTCTAGACGAGCTGTTGAACCTGATAGCACTCTCGAAGGTCGTGGCCTTTGGTCCGATGAATCTTGCAATATGGCCCATCACCTTTCCCAGCCATCTCGGCAGTCGTGGCCTCCTGGCAGTTAGCGCACATGACAGCTTCCTTGCCGGGGACCTCGGCCTTATCCTTCTTGCTGGTACTAAGTGCACCCGATCCTTCAACATTCATCACTGCCTTATCCTTCCGCTTCTTACTGTGCTTCTTGCTCTTCTTCTGATTGGTAGATTCATCATCATCTTCTGAATCGACGTTGGTGCAATCTTCTTCACTGGGCAGCTTCCTTCCCTCCTCCATTCGAGCACACTTATCCACCAAGGCGTAAAGCTCCTTCACAGTCTTGGGCAACCACACGTTCATCTTGGAACGGACTCGACGGTTGTGCACATTGGACTGGAAGGCAGCTATCACAGCTGCCAGATGGATATTTGGGATGTTCCTACGGACTTTGCTGACTCTCTATAAATACTTACGGAGGGTCTCTCCTTCCTTTTGTTGGATAAGCTGCAGGTCGCTGGGTCGGCCCGGCTCTTGATGGCCGCCGGTGAAAGCGCCAATGAACTCATGGCACAGGTCGGCCCACGATGAAATGCAGTTCTCCGGCAGGTGCATCTGCCAAGACCTCACATTGGACTTGAGGGCCAAAAGGAAGTAGTTGGCAAACACCTTCTCGTCTCTTCCCCCGGCAGCCTGAATAGTGATGGTGTAAATGCTCAGAAATCTGCCCGGTTCAACCCCCATCGTACTTCTTGGGTATCTCTGGCTTGAACGTGCGAATGGACAGCCACCGGACTTGCCGCAGCTCACGAGTAAAGGCAGGGCACCCAACCTCGAAAGGTAGGCACCCGCCAATACCGAGCGCAGGCTCGTCGACGTCGGGGCCATCGCGCCCATTGGTCCGGCAGTGGTCGTCGCGGCGCCGCTCGATGGCGACGCGCGTGTCTCCCCTTCGCCAGTCCTCCGGGGTTCACCATTGACCTGGACGTGCTCGAGGGTCAGAAGAGGCCATCGAGACGTCGTCAGGTTCTTGATTCTGATGTGCTCGCGCTAACTGCCATGGCGGGGACTGTATCATGGGGGTGGCCCCTTCCGTACGGCCAGCAACACAAGCCGTTGTCATCGCTTGGGGAGGCCGTGGCGGGCCATCTTGCTGCGAGCCCCCAGCCTCGGCGAAACCGAGCAGACTTTGGATGGTGGCACGCCATTCGTCCATCTGCTCGTCCGCTGGCGGAAACTTCAGCAGCAGCTGAGCCCGCACCATGGCCTCCATGGCTATACTAGGCATGGGTAATGATGAAGTAGATCGCCCCGTTGCTCGGCTCCTAACGGTGCCAGCGGCGGCAGCACCGCGCCCCCGCTGTTGCGGAACGGCTACCTGGATGGCAGGGTGGTGCGGGGAAGGTGCTCGAGGGCCAGTGGCTCCGTCGGGCGCAGCGACTTGGTCGACCCGTCCAGGGGGAGGCGCACGTGATGCGGTCACTCCCGTGGTGGGGGCGGCCGGAGGGTGGCGATTTGCCCCGGACCGAGCGTCGTTGCTGCGGCTGTGCCCGTCGGCGAGAGGAGGGGGCGCGGACAGAGTAACCCCCTCACCGTACCTTGTGGAGCGTGGCCGTCGGCGCGCTGCTGATGTTGTTCTCCTCCGATGCCTCCTACTCTTGTGTCAGCCGCGGGGCAAATGGCGACGATGTCGCCTGTTCCGACCACATCCCCAGCAGCACCCACATCCTCGCGTGCCTTCATGTCCCTCGCAGCATTAGAGGCCGTGGGCGGCGGAGCCATCGAGGTGGATGGATGCGCCGAAGCACCGGATTTCTTCTTGGACGCCATGGTCGATGGCGCCGTCGAAGGTGAAGATGGTGATGAAGATGACGCGCTGCACACGCCTTTCAGGTTCGCGCAAGCGAGACCCCTACCTGGCGCGCCAAAGATGTCGTGGGAAACCGCGGCCACCTATGGGACCAGAGGGCCCCTTGCTGGTTTGGCAGGGGGACGTCGCGTTGCACAAAGAGCAAACGAGCGTGGGGCAGCACGACAGAGATCACACAGGCTATTTTACCCAGGTTCGGGCCGCCGTGAGGCGTAAAACCCTACTCTTGCTTTGGTGGATTGATGGTGGAAGAGTGGTGTTGGGGCGTAGTACACTTGCGTGGAAAGGGCGGGAGTGGCTACGCGCGTATAGGCGTGTTTGTATCCAACCTTCCAACCCCCTCTACGGTTGCCATGGGCCTCCTTTTATAGATTAAGGGGTCACCACAATGGCAAAGTGGTCGTTTGTAACATCCCAATTTTCAATTTGGATGTTAATCATTAGGTCATCATATGCATCCATGCTCTTTGCATTTTTAATTTGATTTATTTGGACATTTTGATCCTAGAGACCTTAAGCAACTCAAGGACCATGTGAGAGAGTTGGAGGTTTTCATAAAATTCCATTTTTGAAATTTTCAAAATTGGTAAGTTGGATCAAGGTGATTTTTATTTGAAATTATTTTTCCAATTATTTCAAAATAAATAAAATATTGAGAGAAGATAATATGACTTCTTCAAAACAGAGGAAATCATGGAAATTTAGTTTTAGATAAAAATATGTATTTTATTTGAATTTTTTATTGAGATTTTATTCTATTAAATTAGGGAAAAATTGCATTTTCAAAATTCGCATTTTAGCCCAAAAAAAGTTCATGTTGTCCTAAATATTAGGAGAGGACTGTGAAAATTATTTTTGGGATTTTCGGATTTTTATATATTTTATTTTTGGATTTTTCTTTTTCGGGGAAATTATTTAAAAAATTCCTAACTGGGCCGGCCCAGCTAGCGCCAGGTCGTGGCCCAGCTCGCCGCCGCCTCGTCCCCGAGTCCGGCTCGCGCCCGCCGCCGCTGCCGCCGAGTCCCGGGCGGACTCCTCCGCCGCCGCCTAGCCCTTCCCCAAGCGACCCCCCGGCCCCTTTAAATAGGGTCGAGGCCCGACTTCCTCCGCCACCCGCGCCGCCGCCACCCCGCCGCCCGCAGCCGCCGCCGCCTGCCGCCGCCGCCGCCTCACACCGCTCGCGCCCCCGCCGCCCGCGCTGCACCCCACCGCCTCCATCCGCTGCCGTGCCACGCCGCGCCGCTACCGCCGGCACCGGTTTCCTTCACCGAACCGGTAAAAACAGAAGAAAACCCGATCGGTTTTTTATGAAAGTTTGGTTTATTTCGTTAAGATCGGTTTTATTTTTAGGTTTTGTTAATTAGTGAACGTTCTCCCGATTGTTAGCGGACGTTCGTCTGATAGATTTTTCTTTTTAGTTTAACTAGCTGAGTGCCCGTGCGTTGCCACGGAATAAAAAAAGTATATGGACACAATGAAATGTTCTACTTCAAAAATATGCGTTTAGCATGGCAATATGTGATTTCAGTTCCGAAGATTTACTTTCGCTCTAGCATTTTATTTTCCTTGTTGGACGAATAACTCATAAAGAAAGGCTGGCTACATAGTGCTAGTGGAAAACACTTAAAACTCTAGGCACCTAATGCGAAGAACGTTTTTTTAAACAAATTATTGGTTTTTCTAGGTCATTGAAGTAGATCTAATGAAGATCAATTATGTTCCTCCTCTCAGAAATTTCTACCTATAGTTGTATTAAGTAAATTTTGCAGTGAACCATGGTTGTTCCATTGTTTTACTGCAATCTTAAGACCAAAACCAGGAGTCAGATGCTGGATTTCCGAACACCATCTGCTTCATCACACATTAAGCATCTGAAACAACATAACTTCCAATTCACCAATTTAAGTGATATAACCAAAAAAATGGACAAATGAGAGGAATAAAAATTTCACGCCACAAATGTAAGGAAATATGGAGTGTAATACATCACAAGTGGTACATCCTATATGGTCAGCCGATTATAACTAATATTAGAATGATGTATTGCACGGTTCACTTCCGACCTTTGATGCAATATCTGCAAAGCAAAAAGAACTGAATGAATGAACAAACTGGATGACCTTGTCGCCCCGTTGAGACTGGCAGAGAAAGATATTGTAGCAACACATAACTTCACCGCCATAGGTAACCATTTACAATTGCTAATTTGCTATGCTGGTATAGAAGACTAAATCACATGCAATGGATTTTGTGATTTCAGGTCATAGAAAGAGAACTACCTTATGGAAGGGGCTGAACTGGTGAGTTGAAATTTTATGACGTGGCACTGAAATTACAATTGAATGGTCATTGTAAATGATACATCTGTCAACATTTTGTGTGCCTGGAACAATGACTCCTCAAAAGTGATAACGGGGACATATCTCTGAGATTAAATAAGTCACTTGCGTTCTTTCTGGCAGGAAAAACTGAAAAAAAGGCATGTCAGACACTCAAACATATGAACCTGCTTATCTACAATGCTTTGTGGAATTTTATACATATTTCTTTCATACAAAAAGTGTGTCTTGAGGAAAAAAAATTACAACCAAATTTTCATATGAAGTATCAAGACGCTCAATTTGAGATGAACCAGAGAAATAACTTGGCAACCATATGCTAACCATTGTTAAGAGCTTCCATGTCACACATATATGCCTTAGTCTTAAATTATATACTCTTCCCTCCAAAGGTAAATTAATATACTCTCTTACGTATCTTCTCTCAGGCAAGCTAGTATTCTTGGCTCCTGCCTTGTGTCAAAAAATTAAATTACGAGCAATTACAATTTCATATCATAGTCAATATCTGCAGTTTGGAGCGTGGGACAATGGCTTGGAGCGTGAGAGCACACCAAAGCATTAAATGTAGCAATGTGGCGCTTGCTCCCTATACACATGATGTATCTAAAGGACATGAGATGTATACAACTCAAGAAACTGCATAACAAAAATTGAAGTTCCAGGATCTCTCTCACAACACTACACCAGTATTTGGACACGAAAGAACAAGCGCGCCTACACACATGCGAGCACGCAGACAAGTGATTTGCATTGCGTAAAAATCTTGCAGCCTTTTCTGATTTCTTCTCTTATTTATATGGTCAAGTATTGTCGTTTAAAATACTACTGAAAAAGAGAGAAAGTAGCTAGTGAGTAGGTATATCGGATGAACCATCCCATGTCCACCTGAACCCAGCCACAGCGACGCTGCTTGCACTGGATTCGTGGCATCCCACGAAGCACATTTTTTCAAAAAGGGGGGACTCCCCGGCCTCTGCATCAGAACGATGCATACGGCCACATTTATAGATAAAAAAGGTTCAACAAGGTCTTAATGTCTTGCAAAAAAGTAAAAATGGCAAGCTCACGCAGAGCCACAACGCCAAGAACTGAAGACCCAAAAGCCACAACCGGCTGGCACAACAAAAGATAGGGGAACTAATCGCCTATCCTATTACATGACCGCCATCCAAACCGGTTGAAGATATCCCGCGCTACCATCTCCCACCGGATAGATCCAGTAACCAAACGCTCCCTGGCCTCCGTCGGAGTGAGTAAGGACCACGTACAGATCAACGCGGTAGCCTGGAATAAAACCTGCAAAAAATGAATAGTTGTTGTTCTGTTAAAAACCAAATCATTTCGGCAGTTCCAAATTGCCCATAACAACGCACATACTCCTACTCGAATGTGTCTAGCTGTTTCTGACTCTATCCCAGCAAGCCACATTCCAAATAACGTACTGACCGAATTCGGAGGAGTAATGTTAAAGGCAATTTGCATGGTGCGCCACAAAACTCTCGCCAACGGGCAATCAAAGAAGAGGTGCTTGATAGTCTCATCCCGATCACAAAAACTACATCTAGTAGATCCTGTCCAGTTGCGCTTAACCAAATTGTCCTTTGTTAAAATTACTTGTTTATGCACAAACCACATAAACACTTTAATCTTCAAAGGAACTTTGACTTTCCAAACATGTTTGGAACTAGGAATACTTCTAGAGTTAATGACATCGATATACATCGACTTGAGTGTAAACTCTCCAGACCTAGTAAGCTTCCAACACAACTGATAGAGCTGATGAGTTAGCTGAACCTCCATCAGTCTACTCACCAAATGAAGCCAAGCTTCCCACCGGTGGCCAACAAGCACCCTCCGAAACTGAATATTGAGGGGAATGGACTGCATAATCGTTGCAACAAGAGAATCACGACGCTGAACAATATGATACAGGGACGGATACTGGAGCGCCAACGGCGTTTCACCAAGCCAAGTATCCTCCCAAAAGCGAGTGGTGTTGCCATTACCGACAATAAACTTTGTTCTATTAAAGAAGGCGGCTTTGACCCTCATAAGCCCCTTCCAAAACGGCGAGCCAGTTGGTCTGACTGTCACCTGGGACGAAGTCTTGGACTGCAAATACTTACTACAGAGAATCTGAGCCCAAGTTGCCTCAGTCTCAACTGACAACTTGTACAGCCACTTACTGAGAACGCATCTGTTCTTGACTTCAAGATTCTCGATACCAAGGCCCCCCTGGTCCTTCGGTCGACAAATGATATCCCATTTGGCGAGTCGGTATTTTCTCTTAAGTTTGTCACTCTGCCAGAAGAATCGGGATCGATAGAAGTCCAGCCTCTTCCTAACCCCAACTGGGACTTCAGATCTAACTAACCGAGACTTCACCTGGGATCGATAGACATCTATATCCCACGAAGCACATGCATCGGTCAGATCTAACTAGCCGAGAATTACACCAAGACGTGGAGATGCACACATTACATGGTTGTTATTGGCTGAAAATATAATTAATAATGCTAGGGACCGAGCAAAGCCGGATTACATGCATGCACATAAAAAGCTGCCCGGACTTGAACTGCGAAGGAAATTGCTCCAGCTACACCCAGATGAGCTATAGCTCACATGGTGGCGTCCACCATGACGACCACCACATTGGAGGCATTATCGGCGTAGCCGAGTCTCCCACAGCTGATATCAATTTGTATGCTAATATTTTTTGGGTATAAGCTGTAGCTGGGGAGGCATACAAAACCAGAACTAAATAGGATCGATGCACCATTGTCAACACTGGTCAACTAATTATTTAATGATACACTGAGAGGCAACAAGAAGCAAGTACTGAAAAACTGTAAGTATAGAACATACAAGAAAGTAAGTAAACAAATCCAGACTTTACATATCTGGACACAGTAGCCGCCATATGAACAGAAAATCAAATGAAACTTACTTGGTTCCTCCTCTTGGTTCCAATCATCATCATCATCATCCAACTCGATATTCTGCAGAGTGCGGCCATGTGAGCCATATATGCAATATGAAAGACAAAGAAATGATACATCACTGATCTATGATTTCATAATGGGTACCCTTTCATACTTGTCCATGTGAAGGAACACACATACATCATACAGTTTCGCCAAAATCATGAGCCTTTTAAAACACTTGTTTCTACCACAAACAATACCTCGGTGCATAAAGATTCAAAGTACTAACCTATTTATAATTGTCGTCCCAAATTTCTTCCTCTACCACTCCCCGCTTTCCTTATATCACCATCCTTTTCGATCTTGTCCTCTCCATACTATTAAGTAGCCAATCTCTATCAGCACAGTGGCATAAGCATAATCTCAGTATTTCCGTAACGTGTAATGTCAAACAGAGTATAAGATTGCAAATCAGTAAATATTGTGTCTACAATAGGAAGATGTCTTCCACATTGATTCCAACAACTCAAGAATAAAACCAAAAGGTAATGATGTATTTCCTTGAGCTTGCCTTCAAGTTTCTCAAATAGTTCAAATGACTGGCAAATAAAGATGGCAAGATCCATGTAAAGGATCAATGTATGTACACCTTAATAATATCTAGCCTAGAAGTGTTCGTTTACGTTTCACTGCTGCCATAGACATGTCAATAGGATAGTGTAAACAAAATAGTTTCCTCAAAAAAATCCCAGAAAATGTCATAGGCATGAGCAGAAGTTTGCGACTGAAGAAGCTACAGTGATTCTAGCAAACCTGCCACTCTATCTCACCAAACTGTTTTCTTAATTGGTCGCCCTCATCTTGAACTTGAGACGAAAAACAATATTAACTATCTACTGTGCTAAAAACACATAGAAAATATCAAAAATAGTATTTACTTCAAGACTACCATGTTGTAGTTATGCGGGAAATTTTGCAGGAATCAGTCTGAGGATTGATGCAAGAGCTTCACATTTGCCTTTTATTTCATGCCTTCGTATCTATGTCATCATTCTGCAATTTTCATGACAGCGGCTTCGCCGTCCCATTCATGCAGTTGCATTCATCAATGAAGGAGGGAAATATCACAGTTGTAGAAAGAAAATGTCCGTCGGGATCACAAGTCAAAACTAAAAGGCAAATAGTAGGAACATGAAAGACAATGTGCGTCAGCATCACAAGACCAAACCAAAACGCTGGGTAGATATGGTGGTAGTTCCATCCACATAAACCTGCACATGAAGCGAAAGCAGAGGTTGAATGCCTTGAGAACACAAACAAACATGCATGATCACCACACTTCAAGATAAGATTAATTCAGGGATGAAACCAGAGGCATGCGCATGGAGACAGGACCTTTTAGATGAGAAATTGAGGATCCTAATGAGGGGGGACAAGTGTGTGGCGGGGCTGTGCCAACCTCTCGACGTTCGACCGGCGCCACCAGTTCAAATTCCCCACGGTCATCGGTCCCCAGCACGCCATGGGAGGACAGGGCATCCCCGGGAGATAGACAAGAAGAGTGTGTCAGCCACCGCTAGGGGAGGGCAGGGTAGGGGAGGGAAAGAGTACCCGACCCCATGGAGACGGGTGAGGCATCCGATGAAGGTGAGGGAAAGGGCTGGGTCAGGGACTCCTCGACCTCGTTGACGCGGCTGAAGCCATCGTCTATCCATGGGCGGCGCTTGAGCGCTAAGAAGGCGTGAGCGCCTACGCCGGCGCGGTGAGCGAAGAGAAGGATGAGTCGGGCCACGACCGTGGGGGGAGGCGGGCGCATGGTGGAGGAGGACCGATGTGATCTCCGATCTGGATGACGGTAGGGGATATTTCTCGCGAGAGATGGGGTGGGAGGAGCGATGGGTAGTTTGGGTGGTGACGAGAGTTCGGGGCGTGGGTACGTGTGTCGTGGTCGTGGCCTCGTGGGTGCTTTTTGTTTTTCCTTTTCTTTTTACTATACAAGAAAATTGGGAATCGTAAGGGGGTGCGAGGTGGTTGGTTGTCAACGTGGATTCTCCTAGCGATTTTTTCTGTGCGGGATCTCTCGAAGGAGGTGGGAAGGAGGAGGTTGAACCATCACGACGTTCGATTCTCCTTTAATAGTAGAGATTTTCGGTCAGGGACCTAACCGCGAATAGTTTTCTTATAGATTAGTCCCTGATCTTCAAACCTTCACTACTTTTTGCTCGTTTATCCAAATATAGTGAAACCAACGCCAAAATCTTCATATTGTTCCCCTCTATCCAGATAATCAACTTGAACATGATTTTGGAAATTTAAATTTTGGTTTCAAGCATATTAGAATTCAAACTTCTTTTGATCATAGTTTGTGTTTCGTAACTCCGATTCGATTGATTCTTTTTGCGAATCGAAGCTCTTCACTTGAACTTTCTGTTTAGATCTTTTATTTTGGTTTTACCTTTGCATCTTATGCTTGAGTGCTTATGTATGCTATTGTTTGTTCACGACAGAGTTTCCGGAGTGCGAGCCTTGCTACTACGAATCACTTGGATTTTCCGATCGTCAGCAAGGCAAGTAACACTTTGATCATACCCCCTTTATTACCCAGTTTTTATGCATTAGTTTCAACCCTCAAAAATTGCATGAGTAGTACTTTGATAACATGTGGTCATTGGGAAGTAGATGATGAGGTAGGAACCTATTGTCTTATATTCAAACCCTGGGTGTTACTACGTTATGCTTATACTGCTATGCTATGCTCGTAGACGTGGATTGGTTTGTGAGATTCATGAAAGATGTGAGAGTTATTTATATCTAAGGGTTAACTTAAGGTGTCTACTTTAATACACATCTGGGTGGATTGGTTGTGGGCACCTGGGGAATCCAGTGTTGTCCAAAGAGATCCCGGGGTACCCGTCTGATCCTCCTATGGAATGCCACCCAGGCTCAAAGGGGTCATAAGATTATTCATGCTAGAAACTTCCATGTGCAGCCACAAGCCATTATGGGCTCTGGCATAGTTGAGTAAGTTGTGGGAATCCTTTCCATGATGGGCTAGCAGATGTAGGGGATTGTAGGTGTACTGGCCTATCTATCGGTTAAGGGGACCTCTTCGGAAAGACTGTGTCTCGGTCATCCGTTTCTCAAACATCATGCAGTGCGAGAAATTCAACGGAGGAGATCGAGTCTTGTGGGGAAAAGTGTGCAAACCTCTGCAGAGTGTACAAACTAATCATGGTTAGCCGTGTCCCCGGTTATGGACATCTTGAGTATCTGGTATTTGAATGATTATGTTGATCTCATCACTTTACTTAATGAATTTGTTTGGGTAATTATAGTTAATTTGGGATTGAGTTGGGGGTACCTTCTCAATATTTTCAACAAACTTTGTAGTTAAGTAAAATGTATATTCCTTTGTTGTAGGGAAAAATTAGCTTTATGCAAATGATAACCGTAGAGCCTCCACCAGCGAAATATGCATGTAGTGATAATTGTTGTTTGTTCATTGCTCTATGGTGTTATCTTGCCAGCATATTCCATGTGCAGACCTACACAGCTGCAATGTATCATGTTGCAGAATTTTCAGACGAAGAGTAAGGTGCCCTAGGTTGTTGTCATGCACTCAGTATTGCCGTGGAGTTGGATGGACTCATTTATCTTTGATGCTTCCGCAATTATCTTATTTAGATGGCCTTCAGCCATATTATTGTAATAAGTACTTTATTTGAGACACTCGATGTAATAAGTGTCTGATTGAACTCTATTATGAATCCTTGAGTACTGTGTGTGTCAGCAATACCAATCCAGGGATGACACTAAAGCACAGAGACTTGACCGTCTGAGGTTGGGTCGTTACAAGATGGTATTAGAGCACACGCTGACTGTAGGATGCGACCACTAGGAAAAGCCACAGGATACTCTTCTCTACTCATTTCTAACTCTTCTCCATTTCTACTCTATAGATGGCGGACCCAAGGAACAAGTTCGCTCAACCAGATGATGACACGCCTTTCGGACGACACTTGAAGTCACTAGGTACCTAAGCATCAGCATACCAAGTTTCACCGGAACCTAAACCGCCACTTTACCAGAAGAGGAGCGCTGGATGATTCGAGTTCATGTTCTAGGAAGGACGTTCGCGCCAGTTACCGAGCCCATCAAGTTTTCCTTTGATGCACCAACCTGGAGTTTAGGAAGAGCATGGCCGCCCACATCACCATTGGACGCATAGGTGAAGTGTACAATAAGGACCTTAAGGACACCATCTACCAGATATGTGGATGCAGAGATGAGCAATGGGAGATGATTCACACCAGGAATGACAAGTCAATTGCAGCCTACATACAGGAGTTGAATCAGCACATTCGTCATCAGGAGAACCAGATGTGCGCCAACATGATAGACATGATTTGGCACCCCGGCTCAGAGAAAACCGGAACGCCTCGTATTCCAGCCCAGATATCGAGGAGAAGTCTTCTGGAATACCGCACTACTTAGCATAGAACAAATCAACTATTTATTACAAGCTAAAGGGGTACAGTGGGATTACATCGGCATGGCGACACTACGCCTACCACGGTTGCTCTATGCAAGCAGCAGAACAACACGAAGCAGCGGAATAACTCTAGCAGCGGAACAACGACGACGGTGATGAACTCCACTCCGCAGGGACTCTGGCTGGAACGCTTATCCTAGCTCGCAAACAAAGAATCCACCACAAACAAGCAATCAAATCCGGCTTGACCTGTAAGCTGGCATGACACGCCAGGTCAGTACATTGAATGTACTTGCAAGCTCACAATAACCAGAAGCATTCAAGAAAAACAACAGCATGGCAATTACAGGTTAACAAGGATTAACATGATATCATCTAAACAACATGGCATGAAATACATGATACCAATAGCACAATATAAGCATGGCATGAACATATAAACATGATGATACTAACATGCAACATGATGACACTATCATGCATCAACTTACTCTGCTCGGGGTTACCTCATAACCATCACCTGCACAAACTTACCATCATGGACATCACACGATCATCTGAGGATCCAATCAAGCTTGGAATTAACAATACCGTAGGAATCATTCATGACCATAAGGAGCTTGACTTTTACCCTTGACTCTCGCATAACACCACAAATATCCACAACGCGGTATCCTCGATACTACGGTGATCCTCTCACGATCACATAAATATCAACCAACTTCTTTCATCATCGAACCGGGGTTGTTATTAAGCAAAATTATTATTATTATTATTACTGTTGACCCATAGTGTGACCGACTACGAACTGGGCCCTTATCCGTGGGCGCGGCTATCGATTGATTTAACACACACTCTGCAGAGGTTAGTACACTGTACCCACACCACGGAACACATGGCCTCGCACTCCCATTCCGGTGGACTAACGGCGATCCGACAAAACCGATCTACTGCCATGACACTCTCCCTACCACTCCAACCAACTCCCCTTTGGGCTAAGTCCTGGGTGGCCCCGTGCCTACCAATGGCACCAACGGCCACTGTCGTGGAAAAACGGTCCCAAACGTGGACAAGGATCCATACTCAACAACGGGCACACAAGGCTTATGCCGTCCTACCCGATCAGGGTAGCGCCCGCGCATAACCTTCCCTCATTGGAGGCACCAGCGAGAGGCATGACAATAGACCCAGCTAGGACCTTCCCACAAAGGTAAGCGTGGTTGCACTAGTCAGCTCGATATGGTGGCACCATGACTCGGCCAACAGTTGTTCAAGTTCAATTTAATCCGGTTAAATTTGAATGCAATATGCTGAGTCATGATATAAGCATGGGGGTACAACATAACTGTCATCCATATCAACAATCATATCCAACTGAGCATGACATAATGATGAGCACGAATATCACAAGTATAACACTACTCATAGCATAACATGACCACTAGCATCAACAATAAATACCATGCAATGACATAACGATAGAACTACCATGCAAGCATTTAACCAACTAGGTGCAAAAGAACATGCATAACAACGGTACTCGGAATAGACAATAGTCATGCACCAAAGACCATCACCAACATGTACTACTACCAATCATGGCCAATATTAAGGTAATACTAGCATGAAGAACATAATAACAGAGTGCAAGAAAACATATCATGACGGTAACCACCGATCCATAAGCATAACCAAAATAATGACAGCAGTAACAAATCAAACAGACAGTTATTAAAGATTCAAGTTGAAAACCAATGCTTCTGCATGGCTATCATGCAAATGGTGGTTGTGGCTTGCCTGTGGATGAAGAAGGCTTCGGGAAGAGGTGCGGTGAAGCCGCGGAAAGATTCGCCGGAAAAGATCCTATTTTTGAGGGGGCTGATTAGGGGCAAGGGAAAAATGGTCTTTTCAAGTATGTCAAACCATAGTGAAAATGGTACCAAAAGTTTGGGCTCGAAGAGACGAAGAAGTGAGCGTTGATTTCACCTCAATCGGAGTAACGGTTGCGGAGTTATGAGGTGTAGAAGATCAGGGACTTTTCTGTAAAAAATAATATTCACAGCCGGGTCCCTGAGTGGATAAGACAGATGCGCAAAATTAGAAATACGCTTTCTGACTAATAAAACGTGTTCTGGGCTGAAACAGAGAGAAAATACGCTTTCAGAATAACGGAAACGTACTTTGAGCTGAAGCAGAGGGAAAATACGCTTTCTGAAAACGAAAACGTACTTGAGTATTTACGCCTCCACTTAATCCAGTCAGCAGGGCGCGGGGCCGACATGCGGGGCCCGCGGCTAGCTGGCAGGGAGGGCGTCGTCTCCTTCTTCTCCCTGCTCGCGCCCATCCCTGGCCGAGGCAGAGCCGGCACCCGACGGCGACTGCAGGCAGCTCCGGCCACCTCTCGCGGCGCTCGACCTACCGGCATGCTCAGGGGAGGGAGCCGCACCCGTCTGTGGGCAGAACGGCCGCCAGAGAGCACGGGGGAGGGTGGAGCATGGGACATGACGGAGGAGGGCTTCGGGTGGAGATGGGCACGGCGCCCCGGTGGGGGACAGGAGGAGGCGAGGTGCTCGAGGGGCTCAAGAGGGGTGGTGGAGGGCTCTGGTGGTGGCTAGATGGGTCGGGGCACGCCGTAGAGCTCGAATTCGAGGTGAGGTCCATGGAGGCCATGACGGCGATTTCGAGCCTAGAGAGCTTCTCGAGCTCGTGCTAGAGGTGGGGAGGGGTAGAGGAGTGCGGTGGATGCGATGGTATGCTGGGGGTGGCCTTTATATAGGCATGGTCGAGGAGGGGAGGCCGTGGACGCGTGGCCGTGGCTCGGGTGCCGCCGGGCACGTCCGGCCGAGGATTTGGCGACGGCCAGCGAGCACGGGGTGGCACAGGAAGGCGACGAGGGAGGGAACGGACGAGTGGCAGAGCTCACGGAGACGAGGTAGAGCTCGGGGACAAAGGGAGGAAGAAGCCAAAAGAGGAGAAGACGACGGTCGGCTACAGCGCGCCCGTGGACACGCGGTGACGAGCGCCATTAAAGCCTTGTCGGAGGGGGAGAGGAGTCCAAGGGGACGGCGATGACACGGGGAACACGCTGGACAGGCTCACGCGCGCGAACACGATGAGCACGAGAAGTGCCGAGGCAAAACGACGCTCTGGACATGGCCGCTACGCGCCAAAACGGCGGCCACCACTGGCACTGGCACGAAGAGGACAAGGGAGGCTGGGAGGAGTTGTCAAGTGACTAGTCCCTGCATAGTAGAGGCCGAGGGAGGTGATTGATCACGGAAAAGTGCCAAGGAGAGGTGTGAGTGATCGTCTGAAGTTTGGTGTATCAAACTTGGCCGAGCACTGCTTATCAACAGGAACTTGATTGAATCAAATGGGGTTGTCTGGGATGATTAGGATAGGAAGGACTATGATCCTGGAAAGTTTGAGAGGAAATGGACCAGGATTTAATATAGTTGCTTCACAACTGCTTAAATTGGTCCAAAAAATGAATCATGAAGTAGCACTCACTTGGAGTAACCACTTGAGCTGAAATTTGGCAAGGCTAGTTGAGTTGGGCATATGAGAGTGCCATAAAAATTTCATGCCATTTGGCCAAGCCAAAATGGTACTTCCTTCATAGCTATCCTCCCTGTCCAGAAAATTGGGAAAAACCCTGAGGGAAAACGGCTAGATGAAATGAGCCCAAATTTTGTGGAGATAGGTTATATAGGTAGGAGAAGGCCTAGAAAATTTTTCAGACACAATGGAGCAAGATAAAATATACTTGCTTCACTAACTGAAAATTTGGGAAGAAACAAAGATTTGAAGCTGTGCTCACATGGATATATTGCATGAGCTCAAATCTTGAGGAGGGCTTTGATTTGATGCTATGAAGGACCATGCAAAATTTCAACTCAATTGGGTTAACCTAGCTAGCACTTCCTTGACAACCAATTTCCTCAGACAGGAACTTTGAAAAATTGCTCAGGAATATTTACTAGGCAAATTAAGTTGAACTTTGGGATGAGGAAATTATTTGGACATGAAAAGGTGTCCAAGAAGTTCGGGGTCAATTGGGTAAAGATAAATGGCACTTGCTTCACAATCTGCCACTCAGGACAGAATAGGAAAATAATTAATTGAGCATGATGGGAAATATGGAAAATGAAATATTTTTCCATATTTGAGGAATATATGACCCAAACAATTTATGAGAATTATTTGGGAATCTTGGGAGTGATAGAAATATAGGTTGCTTCACAACCTAGGGCAAATTGGGTTATTCCTTCAATAGAAAAAAGGAATATTCCCTAGAAAAAGAATATTGGGGTTGGGCTAGGTTGAAATTGTCAAGGTCTAGGAAAGGGTTTGAGGATGACAAGCCACTCTGGAAATAAAGAAGAGGGCATCTTCTTCAGTTTCCAGACCACAAAGCCATGAAAAAAGAAAATTCAAGCAAAAACCTCAGAAAAACAAAGGAAAAAGAAAGGGCCAAAAATCAGGCTGTGACAACTCTTCCCCCCTTAAAGAAGTCTCGTCCTCGAGATTTGGTTGCTCAAGGAACAAGTATGAATATATCTACTTAAGGAAACCGTTTCCAACTCGGGTATCCTTTTTCCTTTATTGATTGTTCCCGTTAAATTCTTTATCTGACTTACCTGACTAGCTCTGGGGTGGTTTCCTTCACTGTATCCATATCCTGAAAGATCTTACCTCACATTCTCATGCTTATACTGGCTCCAATTCTTTTCATATCTGCTGACTTATCTGAGATTACCATGACTGAAATATGTGCCCGTCCCACAAATCTGAGAGTGATTATCGATTGTTGTGTCTGTACTGACATCCTTTCATGAATTGGTGATAAGATTTTCCTGATGAACACCCAAGCTCTGACTCCTTGCATTGGGTTCATCCACTAAATGCAGGTCCTTTGGGTTCCAAACAATGAGTTGAGGCATAACCGTTTTCCTGACAGATTCTGACTTATTGCAGGAATTTCTTAATCATCCTGACTTGGTCCACTGTCTTGAGTCTCAGATTCATACCAAATATTTGATTGGCACCTGTCGTGGCCAGCATCAGAGGTGTGACCTTATATGATAATATCCTCATCCTTGATTGTCGGTGGCTCTGGCGGAAAAATTTCTTCCAGACAGGCTATCCTTCGGTGATTCACATAAGTGAGGGCACATGCTTCGAGATGGTTATTCCTCATACTGATCATTCATTCTGTCAGTATATCCATGGGGATAGTAGGCTGTGTGATGCTTTACCATAGTCACTGGAATTAGACTGTTGAATTGACCTTTGGTCTGACTTCACAACCTAGATATTCGATACTGACAAACTTGAGCATATGCGGTTAACTGAGCGGGTTGTCTGGATATGGGTTCCTTACCAAAATTTGAGTAGACCCCTTAAGTGAGTATCCATGGCAGTCGATACTGACTTAGAATGTCCGGGGTCCTGGCACCATATGGTTCACGCTACCATTTTCATATCTCCACCACTAGTCTTGCTCCTTTATTATTGTTTTCTTAATTTGGATCCTTGGTTGAAAGAGTGGGGTCATATTGCTTCTTCGTGTGACCATAGGTTCTGTTGGGTGCAACATTCTGACAGGCGTACCCTTATTCTCATCTCCTGACATGGTAATAATTTTTCAATGGTAAGTTCATCACCTCTCAAGTTCTGACCTTAGGGAAATGATCATCTGAACCCTTGCAAGAAATCGGCAAATAAATCAGTAGCCACCAGAACGGTCTTTACAACTCAGATCTGGGACATCACTGAAATAGCTCAACCACGGCTCAAGACGGCCGAAAAGCAGCTTAGAGCATGAGACTATGTTGATAAGAAGAAAGTGACAGTTCCCTAAGACGGCTGAAAAGCAGCTCAGAGCATAGGGCCACTGTCACAAAAAGAAACTCAACAGTTGTACGAGACGGCCGGAAAGCAGCTCAGAACTCATGACAGTTGTTGAATAGAGAAATATAAAGTTGGCATCCACCCTGGACGGCCAAAAACGGCTCAGAACACAGGTGTGGTGCCGTTACCAGAGAAAAGAATACAAGGGCTCATCAGGATCATATTCCAGGTTCACCGGTACTTGTACAGAGCTCAGTGTTGTCGTCAATCTTCATAGTCCTTTGTCACACTGAGGCGGATATCTGGCTTCCCTCACATATAGCTGAGAATCTGATTCCCGAGGCAGACTTGTGTTCTGACTGATTCTTGCTTCTGAACAACTGTTGCGGATCTAATTCTGCCATCTGCTATCAATTCACAATGTACTATCTTGCACCAGTGTCGTACTGAGGACAATTGGATGGCTTATGCTGGAAACCATCTAGAGTATCTTGCCGAGAAAGACTGGGTTTCGTGCTGTAGAAGCTTCTCATTGGATATGCGGACCGATTACCACATATGCATACCCCTTAATATTTCTGCTGTTGATTACATGCATGAAACAGTGTTTGCTGGACTATCCTCCTTTCTCTGACTGAGATTATACTGTTGGTCTTGCACATAGCTTATCTTCTTGCTAATTTGATCATTTCTGTCATGAAGAGTGCACCCTGAGACAAACTTGATTATCCGTATTGTTGGAAGGAGTGCACGCTAATACAAACATGATACTGACTGTCCATCCAGGATTCCTTTTGCATTCAGACGAGATATTCCAAAGTTCACTACAGTCTGCTGATAACTTCATTCCGTTTATCTGAGCTTCCAAGTATTTGAATTCCTTACTGATTCTTCAGGTCCGGTGTTGGTTGACGAGCAACTTTAATAAGGGGAAAATAATGCCACACCGAAGGCCCAAAGAAAGAAGCAAAAGAAACGACTAAAACAAAAGCACACCAGGATACTAATAATATAAATACTCAAGCAACACCACATATTACTGCTACTCACACAATAATATGCATGCACACCTAAGCACACAAATCTCACGGAAACTCCGGTATTGCGGTCTATTATGCTGTGACGGTGTGCACGAAAGTGAATCTGCGTGTGGAAGGAGTTGGTGTAACCAAGGCTACACCAATCGCTGGCTGAACACCGGTTGGATCTGGATAGATACGGAGGCAAGGACGGACTTGGGGATCATGGGGTCAAACACTAAGGGTACAACCACATCATCATCAAGTGTACGAATGGGAATCGTACACGTCCAGAGAATTGGATGACTGGGTAAGGTTGCGGTGGAAGACTGGGCTTGCTGGCATTGCCCTTTTTCTGATAACAAAGATCAGCAAGGGTTGCCAAAATGGCGAGATGGAAGGCACGATTCGGTATAGAGACAGGTCTATCACCGAAATAACACGGGTGGGTGTCGGAAAGATATCAACGCGATACCTGAGCATAACTCCTGCAAATGGTGTTTGGAACACTTGATACCAGGGCATCACTCTGCTGGGACAGGGATGATGCCAAACACTTAAGAGTAGGAATGCAAAGAAGGAGGGTGTAGGTAGTGGATTGAAACCAATACCACCTACACTCACAAGATCACTATGAACGACCAGATAATATTCTATATGCATACTATGCAACAAACAAATGCAACAATCAAGTGCAACAAATAAATTTGGGTCTATACTACCGTTACTAACGTTCGCGCGGGCTAGGGCATCCTACAGCCAGACCTGCTCTGATACCAAGCCTGTGGCACCCTGGCTCAGAGAAAACCGGAACGCCCCGTATTCCAGCCCAGAGATCGAGGAGAAGTCTTCTGGAATACGACACTGCTTAGCATAGAACAAATCAGCTCTTTATTACAAGCTAAAGGGGTACAGTGGGATTATGCTACCTCTTGAGCACTGCCTTGGTTTCCCCTTGAAGAGGAAAGGGTGATGCAGCAAAGTAGCGTAAGTATTTCCCTCAGTTTTTAAGAACCAAGGTATCAATCCAGTAGGAGGCCACACGCAAGTCCCTCGTACCTACACAAACAAATAAGAACCTTGCAACCAACGCGATAAAGGGGTTGTCAATCCCTTCACGGCCACTTGCAAAAGTGAGATTTGATAGAGATGATAAGATAATATTTTTGGTATTTTTATGATAAAGATTAAAATTAAAGATTGCAAAGTAAAAATAGATCGGAAACTTATATGATGGAAAATAGACCCGGGGGCCATAGGTTTCACTAGTGGCTTCTCTCAAGATAGCATAAGTATTACGGTGGGTGAACAAATCACTATCGAGCAGTTGATAGAAAAGTGCATAATTATGAGAATATCTAGGCATGATCATGTATATAGGCATCACGTCCGCAACAAGTAGACCGACTCCTGTTTGCATCTACTACTATTACTCCACACAACGACCGCTATCCAGCATGCATCTAGAGTATTAAGTTCATAAGAACAGAGTAACGCATTAGGCAAGATGACATGATGTAGAGGGATAAACTAAAGCAATATGATATAAACCCCATCTTTTTATCCTCGATGGCAACAATACAATACGTGTCATTTCCCTTTCTGTCACTGGGATCGAGCAACGCAAGATTGAACCCAAAGCTAAGCACTTCTCCCATTGCAAGAAAGATCAATCTAGTAGGCCAAACCAAACTGATAATTCGAAGAGACTTGCAAAGATAACACATCATACATAAAAGAATTCATAGGAGATTCAAATATTGTTCATAGATAATCTTGATCATAAACCCACAATTCATCGGATCTCGACAAACACACCGCAAAAAGAGTTACATCGAATAGATCTCCAAGAAGATCAAGGAGAACTTTGTATTGAGATCCAAAGAGAGAGAAGAAGCCATCTAGCTAATAACTATGGACCCGAAGGTTTGAGGTAAACTACTCACACATCCTCGGAGAGGCTATGGTGTTGATGTAGAAGCCCTCCGTGATCGATTCCCCCTCCGGCGGAGCGCCGAAAAAGGCCCCAAGATGGGATCTCACGGATACAGAAGGTTGCGGCAGTGGAAATAGGGTTTCGTGGTGCTCCTGGTTGGTTTCGGGGTATATGGGTATATATAGGAGGAAGAAGTAGGTCGGTGGAGCTACAAGGGGCCCACGAGGGTCGGGGCGCGCCCAGGGGGCAGGTGCACCTCCCTGCCTCGTGGCCTCCTTGGTTGTTTCTTGACGTCCACTCCAAGTCCTCTAGATCACGTTTGTTCCAAAAATAACTCTCCCGAAGGTTTCATTCCATTTGGAATCCGTTTGATATTCCTTTTCTACGAAACACTGAAATAGGAAAAAAAACAGCAATTTGCATTGGGCCTTGGGTTACTAGGTTAGTCCCAAAAATAATATAAAAGTGCTTAGTAAAGCCGATTAAACATCCAAAACAGATAATATAATAGCATGGAAGAATAAAAAATTATAGATACGTTGGAGATGTATCAGATTACATCGGCATGGCGACACTACGCCTACCACAGTTGCTCTATGCAAGCAGCAGAACAACACGAAGCAGCGGAATAGCTCCAGCAGGGGAACAGCGATGATGGTGATGAACTCCACTCCGCAGGGACTCTGGCTGGAACGCTTATCCTAGCTCGCAAACAAAGAATCCACAGCAAACAAGCAATCAAATCCGGCTTGACCTGCAAGCTGGCATGACACGCCAGGTCATTACATTGAATGTACTTGCAAGCTCACAATAACCAGAAGCTTTCAAGACAAACAACAGCATGGCAATTACAGGTTAACAAGGATTAACATGATATCATCTAAACAACATGGCATGAACAACATGATACCAATAGCACAATATAAACATGGCATGAACATATAAACATGATGATACTAACATGTAACATGATGACACTATCATGCATCAACTTACTCTGCTCGGGGTTACCTCATAACCATCACCTGCAGAAACTTAACATCACGGACATCACACGATCATCTCAGGATCCAATCAAGCTTGGTATTAACAATACCGTAGGAATCATTCATGACCACAAGGAGCTTGACTTTTACCCTTGACTCTCGCATAACACCACAAATATCCACAACGCGGTATCCTCGATACCACGGTTATCCTCTTACGATCACATAAATATCAACCAACTTCTTTCATCATCGAACCGGGGTTGTTATTAAGCAAAATTGTTATTATTACTGTTGACCCATAGTGTGACCGACTACGAACTGGGCCCTTATCCGTGGGTGGGGCTACCGATAGATTTAACACACACTCTACAGAGGTTAGTACACTATACCCACACCACGGAACCCATGGCCTCGCTCTCCCATTCGGGTGGACCAACGGCGTTCCGACAAAACCGATCTCCTGCCATGACACTCTCCCTACCACTCTAACCAACTCCCCTTTGGGCTAAGTCCTGGGTGGCCCCGTGCCTACCAAAGGCACCAACGACCACCGTCATGGCAAAACGGTCCCAAACGGAGACAAGGATCCATACTCAACAACGGGCACACAAGGCTTATGCCGTCCTACCCGATCAAGGTAGCGCCCGCGCATAACCTTCCCTTGTTGGAGGCACCGGCGAGAGGCATGACAATAGACCCAGCTAGGACCTTCCCACAAAGGTAATCTTGGTTGCACTGGTCAGCTGGATATGGTGGCACCATGACTCAGCCAACAGTTGTTCAAGTTCAATTTAATCTGGTTAAACTTGAATGCAATATGCTGAGTCATGATAAAATAACATGATGCAATTACAATGCATGAGCATGATATAAGCATGGGGGTACAACATAACTATCATCCATATCAACAATGAATCATATCCAACAGAGCATGACATAATGACGAGCATGAATATCACAAGTATAACACTACTCATAGCATAACATGACCACTAACATCAACAATAAATACCATGCAATAACATAACGATAAAACTACCATGCAAGCATTTAACCAACTGGGTGCAAAAGAACATGCATAACAACGGTACTCGGAACAGACAATAGTCATGCACCGAAGACCATCTCCCAACATGTACTACTACCAAGCATGGCCAATCTTAAGGTAATACTAGCACGAAGAACATAATAACAGAGTGCAAGAAAACATATCATGACGGTAACTACCGATCCATAAGCATAACCGAAATAATGATAGCAGTAGAAAATCAAACAGACATTTATGAAAGATTCAAGTTGAAAACCAATGCTTCTGCATGGCTATCATGCAAATGGTGGTTGTGGCTTGCCTGGGGATGAAGAAGGCTTCGGGAAGAGGTGCGGTGAAGCCGCGGAAAGATTCGCCAGAAAAGATTCTCTCTCGGAAGGGGCTGATTAGGGGCAAGGGCAAAATGGTCATTTCTAGTATGTCAAACCATTGTGAAAATGGTACCAAAAGTTTGGGCTCAAAGAGACGAAGAAGTGAGCGTTGGTTTCACCTTGATCGGAGTTACGGTTGCGGAGTTGTGAGGTGTAGAAGATCAAGGACTTTTCTATAAAAATAATATTCACAACCGGGTCCCTGAGTGGATAAGACAGATGCGCAAAATTAGAAATACGCTTTCTGACTAAGAAAAGGTGTTCTGGGCTGAAACAGAGAGAAAATATGCTTTCAGAATAACGGAAACGTACTTTGAGCTGAAGCAGAGGGAAAATACGCTTTCTGAAAATGAAAACGTACTTGAGTATTTACGCCTCCACTTAATCCAATCAGCAGGGCGCGGGGCCGACCTAGTCTCGCTGACATGCGGCACCCGCGGCTAGCTGGCAGGGACGGCATCGTCTCCTTCTTCTCCCCACTAGCGCCCATCCCTGGTCGAGGCAGAGCCGGCGCCCGACAGCGACTGCGGGCAGCTCTGGCCACCTCTCGCGGCGCTCGACCTACCGGCATGTTCAGGGGAGGGAGCCGCACCCGTCTGTGGGCAGAACGGTCGCTGAAGAGCATGGGGAAGGGCGGAGCACGGGACACGGCGGAGGAGGGCTTCGGGTGGAGATGGGCACGGCGCCCCGGTGGGGGACAGGAGGAGGCGAGGTGCTGGAGGGTCTTAGGAGGGGTGGTGGAGGGCTCTAGTGGTGGCTAGATGGGTCGAGGCACGCCGTAGAGCTGGAATTCGACGTGAGGCCCGCGGCGGCCATGACGGCGATGTCGAGCCCAGAGAGCTTCTCGAGCTCGGGCTAGAGGTGGGGAGGGGGAGAGGAGTGCGGTGGATGCGACGGTGTGCTCGGGGTGGCCTTTATATAGGCGTGGTCGAGGAGGGGAGGCCGTGGACGCGTGACCGTGGCTCGGGTGCCGCCGGGCACGTCCGGCCGAGGCTCTGGCGACGGCCAGCGAGCACGGGGTGGCACAGGAAGGCGACGAGGGAGGGAACGGACGAGTGGCAGAGCTCACGGAGACGAGGCAGAGCTCGGGGACATACAGAGGAAGAAGCCAACAGAGGAGAAGACGACGGTCGGCTACAGCGCGCCCGTGGACGCGCGGCGACGAGCGCCATCAAAGCCCTAACGGAGGGGGAGAGGAGTCCAAGGGGACGGCATCGACGCGGGGAACACGCTGGACAGGCTCACGCGCGCGAAGACGACGAGCACGAGCAAGGCCGAGGCAAAACGATGCTCTGGACATGGCTGCTGCACGCCAAAACGGCGGTGACCACTGGCACTGGCACGAAGAGGACAAGGGAGGCTGCGAGGAGTCGTCAAGTGACTAGTCCCTGCATAATAGAGGCCGAGGGAGGTGATGGATCACGGAAAAGTGCCAAGGAGAGGTGTGAGTGATCATCTGATGTTTGTTGTATCAATATTGGCCGAGCACTGCCGATCAACAGGAACTTGATTGAGTCAAATGGTGTTGTCTAGGATGATTAGGATAGGAAGGACTATGATCCTGGAAAGTTTGAGAGGAAATGGACCAGGATTTAATATAGTTGCTTCACAACTGCTTAAATTGGTCCAGAAAATGAATCATGAAGTAGCACTCACTAGGACTAACCACTTGAGCTGAAATTTGGTAAGGCTAGTTGAGTTGGGCATATGAGAGTGCCATAAAAATTTCATTCCATTTGGCCAAGCCAAAATGGTACTTCCTTCATAGCTATCCTCCCTATCCAGAAAATTGGGAAAAACCCTGAGGGAAAATGGCTAGATGAAATGAGCCCAAATTTTGTGGAGATAGGTTATATAGGTAGGAGAAGGCCTAGAAAAATTTTCAGACACAATGGAGCAAGATAAAATATACTTGCTTCACTAACTGAAAATTTGGGCAGAAACAAAGATTTGAAGCTGTGCTCACATGGATGCATTGCATGAGCTCAAATCTTGTGGAGGGCTTTGATTTGATGCTATGAAGGACCATGCAAAATTTCAACTCAATTGGGTTAACCTAGCTAGCAATTCCTTCACAACCAATTCCCTCAAACAGGAACTTTGAAAAATTGCTCAGGAATATTTACTAGGCAAATTAAGTTGAACTTTGGGATGAGGCAATTATTTGGACATGAAAAGGTGTCCAAGAAGTTTGGGGTCAATTGGGCAAAGATAAATGGCACTTGCTTCACAATCTGCCACTCAGGAGAGAATAGGAAAATAATTAATTGAGCATGATGGGAAATATGGAAAATGAAATGTTTTGCCATATTTGAGGAAGATATGACCCAAACAATTTATGAGAATTATTTGGGAATCTTGGGAGTGATAGAAATATAGGTTGCTTCACAACCTAGGGCAAATTGGGATATTCCTTTAATAGAAAAAAGGAATATTCCCTAGAAAAAGAATATTGGGGATGGGCTAGGATGAAAATGGCAAGGTCTAGGAAAGGGTTTGAGGATGACAAGGCACTCTGGAAATAAAGAAGAGGGCATCTTCTTCAGTTTCCAGACCACAAAGCCACGAAAAAAGAAAATTCAAGCAAAAACCTCAGAAAAACAAAGGAAAAAGTAAGGGCCAAAAATCAGGCTGTGACACATGAAGAAGGTGATGACCCGGAACATGGAGCTGGAGGAAGAACTCAAGTGTACACGCGATGGATACGAAGAAGAAATTGTTGTACTACTAGAGAAGAATGAAGATCCGAAGAAGAAGCTAGGGATATTCATGGGGGATCCTGAACCTGGAGTGGACATTCGTTCAGAGGACTACATTATAATAGACGACACGGACTCCGACCCCGACAGCAATGATGATTATGAAGACGAAGCTGGAGGAGATATCATGGAGTCTTCCACCGATCAAAATTTTTAGTCGACCACCATATTACCATTAGTATTCTCCCATGTATATAATGTAGTCCACGAGCCTTTTTGTAACGGTAGCCTAGATCGATTGTATGATCTTGTTTGAATTGAGTGGTGTGAAATGAATGTGTTTGTCTCATGTGCATACGGGTAGTGATTTCTCTTTAGACCTCACTCTATTCTGTTCTCACCCCTCTAAACCTATCAGATGCCTCCGAGATGTGACCACGGATTTGTCTTCCCACCGGAGCTCACTCAGTTGATCCAACAACAGAATGCCTTGATGCAGTTGCTAGTCCAGAACCAAGGCAACAACAACAACAACCCACCACCACCACCTCCAGTGGACAACTTAGCCCGCTTTCTAAGGTTGAATCCGCTGGTGTTCTCTAGTAGCATCAAGTCGATTGTTGTTGATGACTAGCCCCGCAAGATTGGAAGGGAGCTGACCACCGCAGGTTGCACAGATGCTGAGAAGGTGCGCTTTGCCGCACATCAAATGGATGGACCTGCACCTCATGGTGGGAAAACTACACCGCCACTTTCCCTGTGGCCAATGTCACTTGGGATCAGTTTCAGCGGGTCTTCCGCACTGCACATGTCTCAGCTGGAGCTATGAGCATGAAGAAGCGTGAGTTTCGCAGCTTACGCCAGGGGAATCGTACTGTGGCGCAATACGTGGATGAGTTCAACAAGTTAGCTCGCTACGCCCCAGATGATGTGGCCACAGATGCCGTGAAGCAGGAGAAATTTATGGAGGGGATGAATGACGAGCTGAGTATGCAGTTGATGGTGGCAACATTCACCAACTAGCAGGAGCTGGTAGACAAAGCTCTTATGATTGAAGGCAAGCAGCAGCAGATAGAGAACCGCAAACGGAAGTATGGATAGGGGAAGTATAACTCTGGAGCTCAGCAGAAGCCTCGTTTTACCCCGAACTCGGGAGGACATACCCATGATAACCGTGGAGGCCATTCTCACAATGGAGGAATTCCACATAACCACATTGGCCCCAAGAATGGGAATGGGAATGGGGGAAACAGCAGTCAG
The DNA here is from genome assembly GCF_002575655.3 of Aegilops tauschii subsp. strangulata. Taxonomy (NCBI): domain Eukaryota; kingdom Viridiplantae; phylum Streptophyta; class Magnoliopsida; order Poales; family Poaceae; genus Aegilops; species Aegilops tauschii. The sequence continues at coordinate 293,681,201 of NC_053035.3, forward strand.
AGCCGTTCCAACCCGGCAACACCCGCCAAGAAGGACCTGAGCCATGTTACCTGTTTCAAGTGCGGGAAGACTGGACACTACGCCAATGATTGTTCTGAGTTAAAGAATGGTAACGGAAATGGAAGTTCTGGAAAGAAGCCCAACCCTTTTACCAGAGGGCAGGTGAACCACGTCAACATGGAGGAAGTTGAAGAGCAGCCTGATGCAGTTATTGGTAAGTTTTTGATTAAGTCATTTACAGCTATTGTCCTTTTTGACACTGGTGCATCGCATTCATACATATCAAGGGGATTTGTGGATAAGTTTAAGTTGCCCACCGTAGCCCTTCAGACACCTATGTTAGTAAGCTCACCTGGAGCGGAGTATATGGCTAGCAGAGGATGTTTTCGGTTGTCATTAACCATAGGTAGACATGTTTTCCCCTCGGACCTAATAATTCTGGAGTCACAAGGATTGGATGTGATACTAGGCATGGATTGGCTATCGATGTACGGAGGAAATATCGATTGTGCTAGCAAGTCAATTCTCCTCACCACCCCAGAGGGAAAAGGATCAAGTATGTGTCTAGACATGCGCCAAGGAGGACACAAGTAAATTCACTTTTGGGAGTTGTTCAGGAGGAAGTACCAGTTATGAAGGATTATCCCGACGTATTCCCAGAGAAGCTACCCGGCATGCCACCAGATCGAGACACATAATTTTTGATAGAGCTACTGCCAGGCACCGCACCAATATCGAGGAGACCGTATCGGATGCCCACAAATGATCTGGAGGAAATTAAGAAGCAGATTAAGGAGTTATTGGAGAAAGGTTACATTCGACCAAGTTCATCACCTTGGGGAGCCCCAGTGCTCTTAGTTGAGAAGAAGGATGGATCTTTGAGGATGGTTGTGGATTATCGTGCACTGAATGAGGTGACGATCAAGAACAAATACCCATTACCTGTGATCAATGATTTGTTTGACCAGCTGCAGGGAGCTAAAGTATTCTCCAAGATCGATCTTCGATCAGGATACCACCAGCTGAAGATCCGAGAACATGATATACCTAAGACAACTTTTACCACAAGGTATGGGCTATATGAGTACACTGTCATGTCTTTTGGTTTGACTAATGCCCTTGCCTACTTTATGAGTATGATGAATAAGGTGTTCATGGAGTTCTTGGATAAGTTTGTTGTGGTGTTCATTGATGATATATTGGTATACTCGAGGAATGAAGAACACAAGGAACATTTGCGCTTAGTTCTTGAGAAGCTCAGGGAACATCAGCTATATGCCAAGTTCAGCAAATGTGAGTTTTGGTTGAAGGAAGTTGGATTTCTCGGACATGTTATATCTGGAGAAGGAATAGCAGTAGACCCTACCAAGGCTCGGTCAATCACTGAGTGGTTGGCACCCACCTCAGTTGGAGAGATACGCAGTTTTCTTGGACTCGCGGGATATTATCAGAGATTCATTGAGAATTTTTCCAAGATTGCCAAGCCCATGACGGAGTTATTGAAGAAGGACACCAAGTTCAAATGGACCGAAGAATGTGAGGCCAGTTTTCAGGAGTTGAAGAAACGTTTAGTTCAGCCCCAGTGCTAATTCTTCTAGATATACGCAAGGATTTTCAAGTATATTGTGACGCTTCTCGCCAGGGACTTGGAGGTGTACTTATGCAAGACGGAAGAGTTGTTTCATATGCCTCATGTCAGATTCAACCTCATGAGTTGAATTATGCCACGCATGATTTGGAGTTAGCAGCCATAGTGCATGCGCTCAAGACCTGGAGACATTTTCTCATTGGAAACCGTTGTCATGTATACACGGATCATAAGAGTTTGAAGTACATCTTCACATAGAAGGAGTTGAATCTCAGATAGAGGAGATGGATGGAGCTCATAAAGGATTATGATATGAAGTTGCATTATCATCCAGGAAAGGCCAATGTTGTAGCAGACGCGTTGAGCCGCAAGAGTTATGTTAATACTCTCGTGACCGGAGGATTACCGCAAGAGATAGCCGACGATCTCAAGGAACATCGGTTGGAGATAGTTCCGAGAGGTTTTGTTGTAGCATTGGAAGTTCAGTCCACGTTATTGGTAAAGATTTGAGAAGCCCAGAAGACTGATAAGGAGATTGCGGAGATAAAGGAAAAGATGAGTAAAGGAAAAGCCAAAGGTTTTCGTGAGGACGAACACGAAACTTTATGGTTTGAGGATCATGTTTATGTGCCCAATGACCCAAAGATCAGGAAGTTAATACTTCAGGAGGCTCATGACACGCCATACTCGATTCACCCAAGAAACACCAAGATGTATTTGGATTTGAAGGAACGTTTCTGGTGGACAGGCATGAAGAGGGATATTGCCGAGTATGTAGCCGTATGTGATGTATGTCAGAGAGTTAAGGCAGAGAACCAGAAGCCAGCAGGATTACTTCAGCCTATGCCGATACCCGAATGGAAGTGGGATAATCTTGGCATGGATTTCATCACCGGATTACCCAGGACACGATCAGGTTATGATTCCATCTGGGTAGTAGTAGATCGCTTGACCAAAGTGGCTCACTTTATCCCCGTGAAAACCACTTATACGAGCGCGAAGTTGGCCAAGATATATATGACCAGGATCGTATGTCTGCATGGAGTTCCGAGGACCATCGTATCAGATAGAGGAACACAGTTTACCTCGAAATTTTGGAATCAGTTACACCAGACTTTGGGTACCAGGCTAGAGTTTAGTACATCCTTTCATCCGCAGACAGATGGACAGACTGAGAGAGTCAATCAGATTCTGGAGGACATGTTGAGAGCTTGTGCGCTGGATTATGGATCTAGTTGGGATGATAATTTGCCTTACGCAGAGTTCTCATATAACAACAGTTACCAGGCTAGTTTGATGATGGCCCCTTTTGAAGCTTTGTATGGAAGAAGGTGCAGGACACCATTGATGTGGGATGAAGTTGGGGACCCTCAGTTGTTCGGACCAGATTTAATCAAGGAGTCTGAAGAGAAGGTTAACTTGATTCGCGATAGACTGAAGGTATCCCAGTCCAGACAGAAAAGTTATGCTGACACTAAACGCAAGGAGGTAGCCTACGAAGTAGGAGACAGAGCATATCTCCGTGTGTCACAACTTCGAGGAGTGAAACGATTTGGACTCAAAGGAAAGTTAGCCCCAAGATTTGTAGGACCATACCGAGTTTTGGAACGTATGGGAGAAGTGGCCTGCAAGTTGGAGTTACCCAAAGGATTGTCAGGAGTTCATGATGTGTTTCCCGTTTCCCAGTTGAAGAAGTGCCATGCAGAGATGGCCGATATTTCTCTGAGAGATACAGTGCCCCTGGAAGCAATTCATTTGGAGAGTGACCTAACCTACGAGGAGAAACCTGTCAAGATTTCGAGTTTGCCAGCCAAGTTACACGCAGCAGGGTCATCAAGTTTTGCAAAGTTCAGTGGAGCCACCATACCGAGGAAGAAGCCACCTGGGAGCGAGAAGAAGATCTACGGAAAGACCACCCACACCTATTTGCTAGCCAACCCGAATCTCGAGGGCGAGATTCATCTTAAAGGGGGTAGGTTTCTAACATCCCAATTTTCAATTTGGATCTTAATCATTAGGCCATCATATGCATCCATGCTCTTTGCAGTTTTAATTTGGTTTATTTGGACATTTGATCCTAGAGACCTTAAGAAACTCAAGGACTATGTGAGAGAGTTGGAGGTTTTCATAAAATTCCATTTTTGAAATTTTCAAAATTGGTAAGTTGGAGCAAGGTGATTTTTATTTGAAATTATTATTCCAATTATTTCAAAATAAATAAAATAATGAAATAAGATAATATGACTTCTTAAAAATAGAGGAAATAATGGAAATTTAGTTTTAAATAAAAATATGTATTTTATTTGAATTTTTTATTCAGATTTTATTCGATTAAATTAGGGAAAATTGCAGTTTTTAAATTTGCATTTTAGCCTAGAAAAATCTTCATGTTGTCCTAAATATTAGGAGAGGACCGTAAAAATTATTTTTGGGATTTTAGGATTTTTTATTTTTGTATTTTTTCAGCGAAATTGTTAAAAAAAATCCTAACTGGCCCGGCCCAGCTCGCCGCCGCCGAGTCCCCGAGTCCGGCTCGCACACGCCGCCGCCGCCGCCGAGTCCCGGGCGGACTCCTCCTCCAAGCAACCCTCCCGGCCCCTTTAAATAGGGCCGAGGCCCGACCTCCTCCGCCACCCGAGCCACCCACGCCGCAGCCACCCCGCCGCCCGCAGCCGTCGCCGCCGCCTCGCGCCCCCGCGGCCCGCGCCGCACCCCGCCGCCTCCCTCCGCAGCCGCGCCGCGCCCCACCTCCCGCTGCCGTGCCACGCCGCGCCGCCGCCGCCGCCGGAGAACGCCGCCGCCGGTTTCCTTCACCGAACCGGTAAAAACCGAAGAAAACCCGACCAGTTTTTTATAAAAGTTCGGTTTATTTCGTTTAGATCGGTTTTATTTTTAGGTTTTGTTAACTAGTGAACGTTCACCCGATTCGCTCGGTTAACGAACGAATTCATTCGTTAGTTTCTGTTAGCGGACATTCGTCCGATAGATTTTTCTTTTTTGTTTAATTTCCGGTCAGGGACCTAACCACGAATAGTTTTCTTACAGATTAGTCCCTGATCTTCAAACCTTCACTACTTTTTGCTCGTTTATCCAAATATAGTGTAACCAACGCCAAAATATTCGTCTTGTTCCCCTCTATCCAGATAATCAATTTGAAAATGATTTTGGAAATTTAAAATTTGGTTTCAAGCAGGTTTGAATTCGAACTTATTTTGATCGTAGTTTGTGTTTCGTAACTCTGACTCGATTGATTCTTTTTGCAAATCGAAGCTCTTCACTTGAACTTTCGGTTTAGATCTTTACTTTGGTTTTACCTTTGCATCTTATGTTTGAGTGTTTATGTATGCTATTGTTTGTTCACGATAGAGTTTCCGGAGTGTGAGGCTTGCTACTACGAATCACTAGGATTTTCCGATCGTCAGCAAGGCAAGTAACACTTTGATCATACCCCCTTTATTACCCAGTTTTTATGCATTAGTTTCAACCCTCAAAAATTGCATGAGTAGGACTTTGATAACATGTGGGCATTGGGAAGTAGATGATGAGGTAGGAACCTATTGTCTTATATTCAAACCCTGGGTGTTACTACGTTATGCTTATACTGCTATGCTATGCTCGTAGACGTGGATTGGTTTGTGAGATTCATGAAAGATGTGAGTTATTTATATCTAAGGGTTAACTTAAGGTGGCTACTTTAATACACATCTGGGTGGATTGGTTGTGGGCACCTGGGGAATCCAGTGTTGTCCAAGGAGATCCCGGGGTACCCGTGTGATCCTCCTATGGAATGCCACCCAGGCTCAAAGGGATCATAAGACTATTCATGCTAGAAACCTCCGTGTGCAGCCACAAGCCATTATGGGCTCTGGCATAGTTGAGTAAGTTGTGGGAATCCTTTCCATGACGGGCTAGCAGATGTAGGGGATTGTAGGTGTACCGGCCTATCTATCGGTTAAGGGGACCTCTTCGGAAAGACTGTGTCTCGGTCATCCGTTTCTCAAACATCATGCAGTGAGAGAAATTCAACGGAGGAGATCGAGTCTTGTGGGGAAAAGTGCGCAAACCTCTGCAGAGTGTACAAACTAATCATGGTTAGCCGTGTCCCCGGTTATGGACTTCTTGAGTATCTGGTATTTGAATTATTATCTTGATCTCATCACTTTACTTAATGAATTTGTTTGGGTAATTAATGTTAATTTGGGATTGAGTTGGGGGTACCTTCTCAATATTTTCAACAAACTTTGTAGTTAAGTGAAATATATATTCCTTTGTTGTAGGAAAAAAATTAGCTTTATGGAAATGATAACCGTAGAGCCTCCACAAGCCAAATATGCATGTAGTGATAACTGTTGTTTGTTCATTGCTCTATGGTGTTATCTTGCCAGCATATTCCATATGCTGACCTACATGGCTGCAACGTATCATGTTGCAGAATTTTCAGACGAAGAGTAAGGTGCGCTAGGTCGTTGTCATGCACTCAGTATTGCCGTGGAGTTGGATGGACTCATTTATATTCGACGCTTCCGCGGTTATCTTATTTAGATGGCCTTCAGCCATATTATTGTAATAAGTACTTTATTTGAGACACTCGATGTAATAAGTGTGTGATTGAACTCTGTTACAAATCCTCGAGTACTGTGTGTGTCAGCAATACCGATCCAGGGATGACACTAAAGCACAGAGACTTGACCATCTGAGGTCGGGTCGTTACAATTATACACTGATAAGATAGCAAACAGTGCTATCATGCATAACTCTGTAGGCTGACAGGGTGCATTAAATGCACCGCTTAAAGTCACGTCGTTGGTTGCCCGGCAAGCCTTGCCGGGCTACTTTGCCAGCTTCACACCTGCTCGCTTGACAGGTGGCAGGACGGGTGTCGTTCTTGGGCTTCTTCCGTAGAGAAGGGCTGCCATGTGGCGAATGGCTGCCACTTAGTCACTTTGCGGCTTGACACCGCACTGATTGATGACGCGGGTTGTGCTGGAGTAGTTGGGTGAGGTGGTTTTGCTCTCATGAGTCCCAGCAAGCCCTGTTGGGACGTCTTGGGTGTCTTCTTCCGGGGGCGGCCCCGCCCCCGTCGAGCTCGTCCGCCCGGCAAGGGAGGCTTTTCTCCTGATGGTATCTTGTTTCTCTGGCTTGACTTTGGAACTCTTGGTCTGCATGTTGGTCCTTGGAATCTCTTGGTCTCTTGTACTCTGACTTGGGTTGGTGCTTCAATCCTGTTCCCGCGCCTGTGCACAGTTTGGGCAACAAACCCAAGGTTTGTTGCACCGACAGCCTAACCACTACAAAAATATGACCGAGCGTGTAAACGGTTGAAGGGGGTGCCACACACGGCTAAGACAATGTTCTGGGTGTGCTAGGCGCCCCTCTCCCACATATATATAGGTGGGAGGGAGGAGGGAGCAACCAGGAGGGCGCCCCAAGTAGGGCGAATCCTACTTGGGGTCTGATGACCCACAAGTATAGGGGATCAATCGCAGTCCTTTCGATAAGTAAGAGTGTCGAACCCAACGAGGAACAGAAGGAAATGACCAGTAGTTTTTAGCACCTGCAAGCACTGAAATTATAAGTAACGAGTAGTTTGGTAGCAAGATAATTTGTAATGAGCAAGTAACGGTAATGGTAACAAAAGTGCAGCAAGGTAGCCCAATCCTTTTGAGGCAAAGGACGGGCCAAAACGATCTCTTATGATAAGCAAAGCGTTCTTGAGGGTACACGGGAATTTCACCTAGTCACTTTCATTATGTTGGTTAGATTTGTGTTCGCTACTTTGATAATTTGATATGTGGGTGGACCGGTGCTTACGTGTTGTTCTTACTTGAACAAACCTCCTACTTATGATTAACCCCCTCACCAGCATCCGCAACTACGAGAAAAGTATTAAGATAAAACCTAACCATAGCATTAAACTTTTGGATCCAAATCAGTCCCTTACGAAGTAGCGCATAAACTAGGTTTTAAGCTTCTGTCACTCTCACAATCCATCATCTAATAGCTACTCCACAATGCATTCCTTTAGGCCCAAACATGGCGAAGTGTCATGTAGTCGACGTTCACATGACACCACTAAGGGAATCACAACATACATACCATCAAAAGATCGAACACATATCAAGTTCACATGATTACTTGCAACAAGATTTCTCCCGTAACCTCAAGAACAAAAGTAACTACTCACAAATGATAATCATGTTCAAGATCAGAGGGGTATTAAATAGCATAATGGATCTAAACATATAATCTTCCACCAAATAAACCATATAGTAATCAACTACAAGATGTGATCAACACTACTAATCACCCACAAGTATCAATCTAAGGTTCTGGTATAAGATTAAACACAAGAGATGAACTAGGGCTTGAGAGGAGATGGTGATGTTGAAGATGTTGATGGAGATTGCCCTCCCCAGGATGGGAGAGTTGTTGGTGATGATGATGACGATGATTTCCCCCTCCGGGAGGGAAGTTCCCTAGGCGGAATCGCTCCGCCGGAGGGCAAAAGTGATCCTGCCCAAGTTCCGCCTTGAGACGGTGGTGCTTCGTCCCGAAAGTCCTCCTCTTATTTTTTTTCTAGGTCAAAATGACTTATATACCAGAAGAGGGGCACCGGAGGTGGGCCGAGGAGGGCACAACCCACCAGGGCGCGCCTGGGCTCCCTAGCGCACCCAGGTGGGTTGTGCCCACCTGGTGGGCCCCTCTAGTAGTTATTTACTCCAATAATTCTTATATATTCCATAAAAAATCCTTGTGAAGTTTCAGCTCATTTGGGGTTGTGCAGAATAGGTGGCCTGATGTACCTTTTTTAGGTCCAGAATTCCAGCTGCCGGTATTCTCCCTCTTGGTGTGAACCTTGCATGTTATGAGAGAAAAGGCCTTAGAATTACTCCAGAAAGCATTATTATGCATAAAAACATTATAAATAACAGTAGATAAACATGATGCAAAATAGACGTATCAACTCCCCTAAGCTTGGACCTCGCGTGTCCTTAAGCGAAAGCCGAAATCGAAAAACATGTCCACATGCTTAGAGAGACAGAGGTGTCGATAAAACAAAATACGAACATAGAAGAATCATGTATATTATTATAACAGCAATGAACTTTAACATAAAACTTTATCACAGAACTTCTATCATGAACTTCTTATGAACAAGTAACAATGCATCACAACATCGAAGTATAAAGCATAAACTCTATTGAAAACCGACAAACTATGTTCTCACTCAACTTTGCAATTACAATTCATCGTCTTTTTAGGAAGGGTCACATATCGGAGCCCTTTTGGCATGTCCACATACTCAACCATCATATAGTCTTCTATGAGCTAACACTCACCGCGTACACATGAGCAAAAAAGTTTCAAATAGACACATAGAAAGATGGGGGCTTATAGTTTCGCCTCCCAACATTTTCACCTCAAGGGTGATGTCAACAATAATAACTCATACCACCCATATCCAACTGGATATATGTGCCTAGATCTTTCCTCACCACATGGTGCTTGCGAAAAGAGAAAATAAAAAGGAATAGAGAGAAAACTTTGACTCTTCGTAAAAGTGAATGTATAAAAGTAAAATATAGGCCCTTCGCAGAGGGAAGCAGAGGTTGCCATGCGCTTATTTGTTTGTATGCTCAATCTCTTAGTGCAAAAGAACGTCACGTTATATTGCCCCTTATGATAGCAACCTTTATTATGCAGTCTGTGGCTTTTATTCTTTGCCATCACAAGTTCGTACAACGCTCAATTTTCTCTTACACTAAATGATCCAACACTTTTAGAAGCAATTTTTATTGCCTTATTACACCGATGACAACTTACTTGAAGGATCTTACTCAATCCATAGGTAGGTATGGCGGACTCTCAAAACAAGATTTGGGTTTAAGGGTTTTTGGATGCACAAGTAGTATCTCTACTTAGTGAGGAATTTTGGCTAGCAAAATTGGGGGCAAGCACCACATGTTAAAGGATCTATGACAATATCTGTACCTAATAATAAAGAAAATTGGGTTTCTGGTCGTCCGTCGCACTATTTTACAAAAAAGCCCCTGTATTTTCTTAAAATCAACTGGCAGTCCGGACTTAAGTCAACCAAACCGTTATTTTACCATTTTACAAAAAAGCCCCTATATTTTCTTGAAATCAACCCGCGGTCCGGAGTTAAGTCACCCGAACCGTTATTTTACATTTTTTCGAAACCTCCCCTCACCTTTTAGGTAATTCATCCGCGGGTCATATTTAACTCAAACAAATGATTTTCTAAATCATCCATATCTTTTAGACCGTCACTCCGATTTAAACATGTTATATACGAAATTTGATTAGAAAAATATGTAGAATACGAATATGAGATTATTTTAACATGTTAAGTATTTTTGAATATTATTTAGACGATATTAAATTCAAACAAATGGTTTTCTAAATTATCCGTATCTTTTATACCGTAACTCCGATTTTAACATGTTATATATGCAATTTGATTAGAAAAACGTGTGAAATCTGAATATGATGTTAATTTTACCTGTTGATTATTTCTTAAATATTATTTTGGAAGCAAACTTATAATCTATAGCGCACGATCCATTTTTCTTTCGTACCCGCGGCGATTCAGATTGCAAATAAATACCCACTATAACCATATAGGGAAAAGAAAACATCGATAACTGCACATGCATACCTCTGAAAACGTCGGAGGGGAAAACAATAGATTTATCATGGTGAGTGTGAGAGAAAGCGAGGGAGAGAGGGAGGGAGGAGAGAGGGAGAGAACGACGCCTTAGGATTAACCACATTCAAACTTGTTTTAGTTCATGTGAACACTGAGTCCACCGCCGGCGAGGGTGAGAAGGAGGATAAGCGGCAACACAAATATGATGGCTCGCTAAAATAAAGGAGATGGACCTATTTGTGGTCTTGAGTGATGGTTGTTTGGTTAAGAGTGTGTGTTGTGCTTTTTCTCCCGTTGCAACGCACGGGCTCTTTTGCTAGTAACTTCTATGTGAATATGAACAAACATAAATCATTACATTGTCTTCCTTGTCCAACGTCAACAATTTTGGCATATAATATTTTGATGGGGGCTCGCAATCACAAAAGATGTCCAAGATAGTGTATTCACATGTGAATCTTCTCTTCCCTTATTAATTCTTTCATGAATGGCATCATTGACCAATACTATGTTTGTAAATCTCCAATAAAATGTTCTACTTATACTCTTCCCTATGTGATGTCATTACTTACCATAAGATTAGCATATGATCTTTTTCATTTATTTCCTTTCTTTTTATTGAACATGAAAGTAAAGAAAACAAAACTCAAACTAAACTTTATTATATATCTTGCACACGATTACAAGGATAGATAACTAAGCAAACACTCGAAAAGAAAGGATCAAACTAAACTTTTATTCAACTAAAGCAAAAGATAACTAAGAATCGAAATAAGATAAGTAAAGGCAAAAGATAGTGGTGGTGATACGATACCGGGGAACCTCCCCCAAGCTCGGCACAAGCCAAGCAGAGTGCCCATACCCGATAATCAAGTCTCCTTTGGTGATGAAGAAGGAGGTGGTGGTGATGAGGTAGTAGCAATCTTATCCTTCTTCCTTAAGTTACGCTTGAGGATGGAATTTTCTTCCTTTAAGTCACCAATCTCCTGCTCGAGCTCTAGTATCTTTTTGCATAATTCCTACTTGTTTTCCTGCAAGAGACGAAAAGGGATAAACTGGATCTTAGGTTTCTTTGCTTTGTCGGGGAGGCTGGACTTCTTGAATTCCACATGCATGTCCCCAGGTTGGGGCAACGGAACTTCAACTTCGTCTGAGCTTGTCTCCTCCTCCCCTTTGGGATCATAGTCTTCTTCTTCCTCCGAAGTCCAGCTATAGTGTTCCACATCCCCATAAACCTTCAGGTTGGCGATATAATCAGCAACATAGCTCTCACCCTCCGAGTCTTGGGATGACATATTTTCAGATCTATCAGAAAACAACAAGAAAAGAAAACAAGGAGAATTCTCCGCGATACTATGGTCAATAGGTTCGGGGGGTATATAAAGATTCTTTTTATCTTGGGAAACAAGTAAACGGATGAAAAATGGAGTCCAGAAGGTACCCGAGGTGGGCACAACCCACCTTGGCGCGCCTAGCCTAGTGTCTTGTGCCCACCAGGGTTGCCTTCCTGGCTGTTTCTTATTTTCCTAATTTTTATATATTCCAAAACTGACAGAAAATATTTTTGCGGATTTTTGGAGTCCATTTACTTACCGTATCGCGTACCTCCTCTTTTTCACGATTCTAGAGTGTTCCAAAAGGTTTTCTTTATGTGTTCTTCTGGTGTCATAGTTTGGATAATATTGCTTTCAACATTAATGGGTGTACCTGAGATGTAATGTTTTATTCTTTGCCCATTGACAACCTTCGGGTTAGTACCTTCGGCATTATTTATTTTGATGGCTCCAGATCGATAAACCTCCTCGATAACATAGGGTCCTTCCCAATTGGAGAGGATTTTGCCTACAAAGGATCTGAAACGAGAGTTGTACAAAAGAACATATTCTCCAACTTTGAACTCCCGCTTTTGGATTCTTTTATCATGCCATCTTTTAACTTTTTCTTTAAATAACTTGGCATTTTCATAAGCTTGGGTTCTCCATTCATCTAGAGAGCTAACATCAAACAACCTCTTTTCACCGGCAAGTTTGAAATCATAGTTGAGTTCTTTAATTGCCCAATATGCTTTATGTTCTAACTCAAGAGGCAACTGACATTATAAGGAGACCTACCCATAGGATTTTTATATGTTGTTCTATAGGCCCAAAGTGCATCATCTAATTTCTTAGACCCATTCTTTCGGGACCTATTGATAGTTTTTTGTAAAGTTAACTTTATTTCTCTATTGCTAAGTTCAACTTGACCACCGGACTAGGGATGATAGGGCGATGCAATTCTATGGTTAACATCATACTTAGCAAGCATTTTACAGAAAGCACCATGAATGAAGTGTGGACCACCATCAGTCATTAAATATCTAGGGAGTCCAAACCTTGGGAAAATAACTTCCTTAAGCATTTTAATAAAGGTGTTGTGATCAGCACTACTAGTTGGAATAGCTTCTACCCACTTAGTAACATAATCAACAACAACCAAAATATGTGTATACCCATTAGAGGAAGGAAAAGGTCCCATGTAATTGAAACCCCAAACATCAAATGGTTTAATAGCAAGTGAATAATTCAGAGGCATTTCCTGACGCTTACCAATATTACCAATCCTTTGAATGTGAAACTAGGTGGTATATATTTCACGACAATGTAATTAGCATAGTCAGCGTACCAAGGAGTGTTGTGAGGAACATTTATTTCAGCTAATTGCTCATAAGGGAAACTATCATTAATAGGTTGTGGGTCATCAAGAATATTTTCTAACCTAGACAAGTTATCAGCCACGGGGTTCTCAGTTCCCTTTCTATCAGTGATATGTAAGTCAAATTCTTGTAGCAAGAGAACCCACCTAATGAGTCTAGGTTTAGCATCTTTCTTTTCCATAAGGTATTTTATAGCAGTGTGATTAGTATGAACAATCACTTTAGAATCAACAATGTAAGATCTGAATTTATCACAAGCAAACACAACTGCTAAGAATTCTTTTTCAGTGGTAGCAAAATTGCATTGCGCACTGTCTAGAGTTTTACTAGCATAATGAATAACATTTAATTTCTTATCAACTCTTTGTCCTAGAACAGCACCGACAACATAATCACTAGCATTACACATAATTTCAAAAGGCAAGTTCCAATCAGGTGGTTGAACAATAGGTGCAGAAATTAAGGCTATCTTAAGAGTTTCAAAGGCTTCTACACAATCATCATCAAAAAAATGGGACATACTTTTGTAAAATATTTTTAAGAGGCCTAGAGATTTTAGAGAAGTCTTTAATAAATCTCCTATAGAAACCAACATGACCGAGGAAACTACGAATACCTTTGATATCTCTAGGACATGGCATTTTCTCAATTGCATCAACTTTAGCTTTATCCACCTTAATACCTCGTTCAGAAATTTTATGTCCCAAGACAATACCTTCATTAACCATAAAGTGGCACTTCTCCCAATTCAAGACAAGATTAGTTTGCTCGCATCTCTGCAAAACTTGATCAAGGTTGCTTAAGCAATCATCAAAAGAAGTTCCGTAAACGGAGAAATCATCCATGAAAACCTCAACAATCTTTTCACAAAAGTCAGAGAATATAGTAGTCATACATCTTTGAAAGGTAGCAGGTGCATTACATAAAACAAAAGGCATACGTCTATAAGCATAAGTTCCAAAAGGATAACTGAAGGTGGTTTTCTCTTGATCAAGTTGTGAAACATGTATTTGGTAAAAACCAGAATATCCATCGAGAAAACAAAAGCGTGTGTGCTTAGATAGCATTTCTAAAATTTGATCAATAAAAGTTAGAGGGTAATGATCTTTTCTAGTAGCTTTATTCAATTTTCTAAAATCAATTACCATTCTATAGCCGGTGAAAATTATTTGTGGAATAAGTTCATTTTTTCATTAGGAACAACAGTAATACCTCCCTTCTTAGGGACACAATGAACAGGACTTACCCATCTACTATAGGATAGATTATAGCTGCTTCCAGGAGCTTCGATATTTCAGTTCTCACCGCTTCTTTCATTTTAGGATTTAAACGTCTTTGGTGATCAACAACAGGTTTAGCATCAGGTTCCATATTAATCTTGTGCTGACAGAGAGTGGAACTAATGCCCTTAAGATCATCAAGAGTATATCCAATAGCTGCTCGGTGCTTCTTCAGAACTTTCAATAATCTTTCTTCTTCATGTTCTGAAAGGTTAGCACTAATAATAACATGATATATCTTTTTCTCATCAAGATAAGCATATTTCAAAGTGTCTGGCAATTGTTTTAATTCAAACACAGGATCACCTTTAGGTGGAGGAGGACCTCCTAGAGTTTCAATAGGCAAATTGTGTTTGAGCAGAGGTGTTGTTCAAAGAAAATTTTATCTATTTCATTTCTTTCATGCATATTCATATCATTTTCATGGTCTAGCAAGTATTGTTCTAGTGGATCAGTAGGAAGCACGGCAATAGAACCAAGACCAATTATTTCATCCTTACTAGGAAATTCTTTCCAATGATGCTTTCTACTAAACTTAGAAAATTTAAACTCATGAGACTCATCACCAAAGCTAACATCGACGGTTTGTTTCTCACAATCTATTTTAGCATTAACGGTGTTCAAGAAAGGTCTACCAAAGATAATGGGACAAAAGTCATCTTGTGGGGAACCAAGAACAAGAAAACCAGTAGGATATTTTATTTTCCCACACAAGACTTCAACATCTCTAACAATCCCAAGTGGTGTGATGGTGTCTCTATTAGCAAGTTTAATAGTAACATCTATGTCTTCTATTTCAGTGGGTGCTATATCATTCATAATTTCTTGATATAAGGTGAAAGGAATAGCACTCACGCTAGCACCCAACTCACATAAACCATAATAACAATGATCTCCTATTTTGACTTAGACAATAGGCATGCCAACAACGGGTCTATGTTTACCTTTTTCATCGGGTTTGGCAATTCTAGCAGCTTCATGACAGAACTAAATAACATGCCCATCTAAGTTTTCTACCAGGAGAGCTTTAACCATAGCGAAACTAGGTTCTACTTTGATTTGTTTAGCGGGTTTGGGTGCTCTGATATAACTTTTATTGATCACAATTGAAACCTTATAATGTTCCTTTATCCTAATAGGGAAACGTGGTTTTTCAATATAAGTAGTAGGAACAACTGGATCAACATTATAAATAATAGTTTCATCTTTAGCTATTACCGGTTCTTTAATTTATTCTTTAATAGGTGGGTGATATTTAAACCACTTCTCCTTAGGGAGATCAATATGAGTAGCAAACGATTCACGAAAGGAGGCTACTATCTCAGAGTCAAGTCCATATTTAGTTCTAAACTTTTGAAAAGCATCGGTATTCATAAAAGATTTAACACAATCATACTTAAGCTTAATGCCTGACTCTTTACCTTAGTCGAGTTCCCAATCTTCAGAGTTGTGTTTAATTCTTTCTAAAAGATCCCACCTGAATTCAACAGTCGTCTTCATAAAGTAACCAGTACAAGAAGTATCAAGCATGGATTGATCATCATGAGAAAGTCGAGCATAAAAATTCTGAATAATAATTTCTCTTGAGAGCTCATGATTGGGGCATGAATATAACATTGACTTAAGCCTCCCCCAAGCTAGAGCGATACTTTCTCCTTCACAAGGACAAAAATTATATATATAATTCCGATCACGATGAACTAGATGCATAGGATAAATTTCTTGGTGAAATTCCAATTTCAAACGATTTCAATTCCAAGATCCAATATCATCGCATAGCCCATACCATGCAAATGCTTTCCCTTCAAAGATAAAGGGAAAACCTTCTTCTTAGCTTCATCTCCAGGTAAACCTGCAAGCTTGAATAATCCACAAATTTCATCCACATATATCAAGTGCATATCAGGATGTTCGGTTCCATCTCCTGCATAAGGATTAGCTAGCAGTTGTTCTATCATACCCAAAGGAATTTCATAAGCAATATTTTCAGTAGGTGCAGTAGGTTGAGGGGTAACTAATTGTGGTTTTGGTCGAGGTGAAATACCCCGAACAAACCCCTCAAAGGATTGTTCTCCATAGTAAAAAGTGACAATAAATTTCAGCATGTAGTAATAATTTTTCCTTACCGATTTCCACTTACCAAGAGCGCGTCACTCCCCGGCAACGGCACTAGAAAAGAGCCTTGATGGCCCACAAGTATAGGGAATCAATCGTAGTCCTTTCTATAAGTAAGACTGTCAAACCCAACGAGGAGCAGAAGGAAATGACAAGTAGTTTTCAGCAAGGTATTCTCTGCAAGCACTGAAATTATAAGTAACGAGTAGTTTGGTAGCAAGATAATTTGTAATGAGCAAGTAACGGTAACAGTAACAAAAGTGCAGCAAGGTAGCCCAATCCTTTTGAGGCAAAGGACAGGCCAAAACGATCTCTTATGATAAGCAAAGCTTTCTTGAGGGTACACGGGAATTTCATCTAGTCACTTTCATCATGTTGGTTTGATTTGTGTTCGCTATTTTGATAATTTGATATGTGAGTAGACTGGTGCTTAGCTGTTGTTCTTACTTGAACAAACCTCCTAGTTATGATTAACCCCCTCGCAAGCATCCGCAACTACGAGAAAAGTATTAAGAAAAAATCTAACCATAGCATTAAACTTTTGGATCCAAATCAGCCCCTTACGAAGTAGCGCATCAACTAGGGTTTAAGCTTCTGTCACTCTCGCAACCCATCATCTAATAACTACTCCACAATGTGTTCCCTTAGTCCCAAACATGGTGAAGTGTCATGTAGTCGACGTTCACATGACACCACTAAGGGAATCACAACATACATACCATCAAAATATCGAACACATATCAAGTTCACATGATTACTTGCAACAAGATTTCTCCCATGACCTCAAGAACAAAAGTAACTACTCAGAAATGATAATCGTGCTCAAGATCAGAGGGGTATTAAATAGCATAATGGATCTGAACATATAATCTTCCACCAAATAAACCATATTATATTCAACAACAAGATGTAATCAACACTACTAGTCACCCACAAGAACCAATCTAAGGTTCCGGTACAAAGATTGAACACAAGAGATGAACTAGGGAATGAGAGGAGATGGCGTTGTTGAAGATGTTGATGGAGATTGCCCTCCCCAAGATGGGAGAGTTGTTGGTGATGATGATGACGATGATTTCCCCCTCCTGGAGGGAAGTTCCCACGGCGGAATCGCTCCGCCGGAGGGCGAAAGTGCTCCCGCCCAAGTTCCGCCTCGAGACGGCGGCGCTTCATCCTGAAAGTCCTCCTCTTATTATTTTTTCTAGGTCAAAATGGCTTATATACCAAAAGAGGGGCACCGGAGGTGGGCCGAGGAGGGCACAACTCACCACGGTGCGCTTGGGCTCCCTGGTGCGCCCAGGTGGGTTGTGCCCACCTGGTGGGCCCCTCTAGTAGTTATTTGCTCCAATAATTCTTATATATTCCATAAAAAATCCCCATGAAGCTTCAGCTCATTTGGAGTTGTGCAGAATAGGTGGCCTGACGTAGCTTTTTCAGGTCCAGAATTCCAGTTGTTGGTATTCTCCCTCTTGGTGTGAACCTTGCATGTTATGAGAGAAAAGGCATTAGAATTACTCCAAAAAGCATTATTATGCATAAAAACATTATAAATAATAGTAGGTAAACATGATGCAAAATAGATGTATCAGGGTCCCTTCCCAAGTGGCGCCCCCCTTACCATATTTATTGGAGGGGGAAGGAAAGGGGGAAGAGGGAAGGAAGGGGGAGGCTGAATCCCCCCTTTCCTTTCCCCCACTTGGGCGGCTGCCATGGGGGTGTGCCAGCCCCTTGTGTGCTGGTGTGCTCCCCTCTTGTGGCCCAATAGGCCCATTTTTCTCCCAAGGTTGTCCGGTACCCCCTCCAATACTCCGATGACTATCTGGTACACTCTGAAACTCTTCCGGTGCCTGAATACCATTGTCCTATATATAAATCTTTACCTCTCGACCATTTAGAGACTCCTCGTCATGTCCGTGATCTCATCCGGGACTCCAAACAACATTCGGTCACCAAATCATATAACTCATATAACAATAAATCGTTAATGAACATTAAGCGTGCGGACCTTACGGGTTCGAGAAGTATGTAGACATGACGGAGACACCTCTCCGGTCAATAACCAACAACGGAACCTGGATGCCCATATTGGCTCCTACATATTCTACGAAGATCTTTATCGGTCGAACCGTTATGACAACATACGTAATTCCCTTTGTCCATCGCTATGTTACTTACCCGAGATTCGATCGTCAGTATCTTCATACCTCGTTCAATCTCGTTACCGGCAAGTCTCTTTACTCGTTCCGTAATACATCACCTTGTAACTAACTCCTTAGTCATTTTCTTGCAAGCTTATGATGTGTATTACCGAGAGGGCCGAGAGATACCTCTCCGATACTCGCAGTGACAAATCCTAATCTTGTTCTATGCCAACTCAACAAACACCTTCGGAGATACCTATAGAGCATCTTTATGATCACCGAGTTAAGTTGTGATGTCTGATAGCACACAAGGTATTCCTCCGGTATCCGGGAGTTGCAAAATCTCATAGTCAAAGGAATATCTATTTGTCATCAAGAAAGCAATATCAATAAACTGAACGATCAATATGCTAATCTAATGGATGGGTCTTGTCCATCGCATCATTCTCCTAATGATGTGATCCCGTTATCAAATGACAACACATGTCTATTGTTAGGAAACCGTAAGCATCTTTGATCAATGAGCTAGTCTAGTAGAGGCTTACTAGGGACATGGTATTTATTTATGTATTCACACATGTATTTAAGTTTCCGGTCAATACAATTCTAGCATGAATAATAAACCTTTATCATGATTAAGGAAATATAATAATAACAATTTTTTATTTCCTCTAGGGCATATTTCCATCAGTCTCCCACTTGCACTAGAGTCAATTATCTAGTTCACATCGCCATGTGATTAACACCCATAGTTCACATCGCCATGTGACCAACACCCAAAGAGTTTACTAGAGTCAATAATCTAGTTCACATCGCCATGTGAGTAACACCCAAAGAGTACTTAATGTGTGATCATGTTTTGCTTGTGAGAGAAGTTTAGTCAACGGGTCTGCCACATTCAGATACATATGTATTTTGCAAATTTCTATGTCTACAATGCTCTGTATGGAGCTATTCTAGCTAATTGCTCCCACTTTCAATATGTATCCAGATTGAGACTCAGAGTCATCTGAATCAGTGTCAAAGCTTGCATCAACGTAACTCTTTACGATGTACTCTTTATCACCTCCATAACCGAGAAATATTTCCTTAGTCCTCTTAGGTAACTAAGGATAGTTTTGACCGTTGTACAGTGATCTACTCCTGGATCACTATTGTACCCCCTTGCCAAACTCATGGCAAGGTACACATTAGGTCTGGTACACAGCATGGCATACTTTATGGAACCTATGGCTGAGGCATAGGGAATGACTTTCATTCTCTCTCTATTTTCTGTCGTGGTCGGGCTTTGAGTCTTACTCAACTTCAAACCTTGCAACACAGGCAAGCACTCTTTCTTTGACTCATCTATTTTGAACTTCTTCAAAACGTTTGCCTAGGTATGTACTTTGTGAAAGTCCTTATTAAGCATCTCGATCTATCCCTATAGATCTTGATGCCTAATATGTAAGCAACTTCACCGAGGTCGTTCATTGAAAAATTCTTATTCAAGTATCCATTTATGTGATCCAAAAATTCTATATCATTTCCAATCGACAATATGTCATCCACATATAACATCAGAAATGCTACAGAGCTCCCACTCACTTTCTTGTAAATACAGGCTTCACCATAAGTCTGTATAAAACCATATGCTTTGATCACCTCATCTAAGTGTATATTACAACTCCAAGATTGAAAGATCGTGGATGTCGCCTAGAGGGGGGTGAATAGGTGCTTTAAAATAATTATGGTTTAGGCTTGAACAAATGTGGAATAAAACCTAGCGGTTAATTTGTCAAGCACAAAACCTACAACAACTAGGCTCACCTATGTGCACCAACAACTTATGCAAAGCAAGATAAACAACTAAGTGATAGCAAGATATATAACATGGAACACTATGGCTATCACAAAGTAAAGTGCATAAGTAAAGGGCTCGAGTAAGAGCTAACCGAGGCACGCAGAGACGATGATGTATCCCGAAGTTCAGACCCTTGCGGATGCAAATCTCCGTTTGGAGCGGTGTGGAGGCACAATGCTCCCCAAGAAGCCACTAGGGCCACCGTAATCTCCTCAGGCCCTCGCACAATGCAAGATGTCGTGATTCCACTAAAGGACCCTTGAGGGCGGTCACCTAACCCGTACAAATTGCAACCCTTGGGAGCGGTCACCGAACCCATACACTTTGGCAACCCTTGGGGGCGGTCACCGGTACCCGTCGAATTGCTTGGAGCGATCTCCACAACCTAATTGGAGACCCTGACGCTTTCCCGGAGCTTTACACCACAATGTTTGAGCTCCGAACACCACCAACCGTCTAGGGTGCCCAAGCACCCAAGAGGAACAAGCTCAAGGGTACCAAGCACCCAAGAGTAATAAGCTTCTCAACTTGTAACTTCCATGGATCACCATGGAGAACTCAAACCGATGCACCAAATGCAATGGCAAGGGCACACGGAGTGCCCAAGTCCTTCTCTCTCAATCCCACCAAAGCAACTAATGCTTGGGAGGAAAATGAGAGGAAGAACGAAGAAGATAACATGAAGAACTCCAAGATCTAGATCCAAGGGGTTCCCCTCACATAGAGGAGAAAGTGATTGGTGGAAACGTAGATCTAGATCTCCTTTCTCCTTTCCCTCAAGAACTAGCAAGAATCATTGGAGAGATTAAGAGATAGCAATCTCGAAGAAGGTCAACAATGGGGAAAGAACACGAGCTAAAGAGATAAGGTTCAATGGGGAAGAAGACCCTCTTTTATAGGAGGGGGAAAATCCAAGCGTTATGAGCTCAGCCCGCACACGAGCGGTACTACCACTCTGGCGGTAGTAACGGGAAAAAGGAGAATGGCTAAGAACCTTGGGGTGGTAGTGCCGCTTATAAGCAGTACTACCGCTCATCCCAGCGGTACTCCCGCAGGAGAAGCAGAACACGGGAGCAGAGGAGCCAGGGCAAAGCAGAGCACGATGGCAGTACTGCTGAAGTGGTACTACCGCCCGACCGGGCGGTACTACCGCTTATAGGCAGTACTGACGTGCCTTACTGCCGCCCTACTACTGCTAAGCCCGACACGAAAAACAAAACCCCGGAATAAGCAGCGGTAGAAGCCGCGGAACTGGACAACAGAAGTACCGCTTACAAGCGGTACTACCGCCCGACAAGGGCGATACTACCACTTACAAGCGGTACTACCGCAGGGGTGCATTAAGCAAACCCCAAACACAACAGATGGAAGCAATAACGCCTGAACTTCCATAACTTCTGCAAAGGAGCTCCGAATTGAGCAAACTCAAGCTTGTTGAATAGGTGACGACGAGAAGCATCCTCCAACAGAGAAGAACCGGCATAACCTCCAACATCGAAAACATCATAGAAGATGCACGTGAACTCCGTTTTTGATGAACTCAAGCTTGTCATGAAGATGACCATAAGCTCTAAAACTCACAAAGAGAACCCAAATAAGAACCAAGAAAGATGATGCAAGGATGCAATGGTTTGAGCTCTCTACGAACGATACGATCAAGCTACCAACTTGAGAGCCCCCCTTGATAGTACGGCGATCGATCCTATAACCCGGTCTCCCACGACTACCATGAGACCACTAAAACAGAAAACCTATCAAGGGCAAACCTTTTCCTTGTGCATGATCCACTTGAGCTAGATGATGACGATCTTGTCCTCCTCAAGATGGACCACCTTTCTTGATTGCGTTTGCACGATGAAGACTACTAGATTTCTCCCCCATACTCCACTATGGGTGAGCCACTCTTCAGCACATCTTCACAAGTCCATTGCCACCACAATGTACGGCAAGCTTCAAGCATATGATCTCTTCGTGATGATCCACTTGAACTTGCACACCGCAACCTATCCCCACAAAGAACTCTCATGAATACCATGGGTTAGTACACAAAGCGTAACGGACAATGCTTACCATACCATGGTATCACTTGATCCCTCTCGGAACATCTTCTACGCTTTGTGTGTTGATCAACTTGAATCACTCTCTATACTTAGTCCTGATCAACCTTGAATCTTTCCAACTCTGTTCATTTGGATGATGTCTTGAAGGTAAACATGAATGATCACACAATCTTCTTCTTCAAGACATGTTGGCAATAAGCTCAACACTCACATGACCAATCTTTGGATAATTCCTTAATAGCACCTTGGTCAACTCATAAACTCCTTGAAACCAACACATGGACTTCAAGAAATGCCTATGGACAAATCCTTCAAATATAACTCAATGCAACCATTAGTCCATAGAGAATGTCATCCATTACCAAAACCACACATGGGGGCACCACATGTTCTTTCAGAGATGCTTGCACCAGTCCATAGATGAATCGCTGGAGCTTGCACACTTTGTTAGCACCATTAGGATCGACAAAACCTTTTGGTTGCATCATGTACAAATCTTCTTTAAGAAATCCACTAAGGAATGCAGTTTTGACGTCCATTTTCCAGATTTCATAATCATAAAATGCGGCAATTTCTAACATGATTCGGATAGACTTAAGCATCGCTACGGGTGAGACAGTCTCATCGTAGTCAACTCCTTGAACTTTTCGAAAACCTTTCGTGACAAGTCGAGCTTTGTAGACAGTAACATTACCATCAGCGTCAGTCTTCTTCTTGAAGATCCATTTATTCTCAATGGCTTGTCGATCATCGGGCAAGTCCACCAAAGTCCACACTTTGTTCTCATACATGGATCCTATCTCAGATTTCATGGCCTCAAGCCATTTATCGGAATCTGGGCTCATCTCAGCTTCTTCATAGTTCGTAGGTTCGCCATGGTCTAATAACATGACTTCCAGGACAGGATTACCATACCACTCTGGTGCGGAGCATGCTCTGTTCGATCTACGAGGTCCAGTAGTAACTTGATCTGAAGTTTCATGATCATCATCATTAGCTTCCTCTCTAGTTGGTGTAGGCATCATGGGAATGGATTTCTCTGATGTGCTACTTTCCAATTCGAGAGAATCTACAATTACCTCATCAAGTTCTACTTTCCTCCCACTCACTTCTTTCGAGAGAAACTCCTTTTCTAGAAAGGTTCTATTCTTGGCAACAAAGATCTTGCCTTCGGATCTGTGGTAGAAGGTGTACCCGATTGTTTCCTTAGGGTATCCTATGAAGACACACTTCTCCGATTTGGGTTCGAGCTTATCAGGCTATAGCCTTTTGACATAAGTGACGCAACACCAAACTTTAAGAAATGACAGCTTAGGTTTCCTATCAAACCATAGTTCATCCGGTGTCATCTCAACGGATTTAGACGGTTCCCTATTTAACGTGAATGCGGTTGTCTCTAATGCATAACCCCAAAATGATAGTGGTAAATCGGTAAGAGACATCATAGAATGCACCATATCCAATCAAGTATGGTTACGACGTTCGGACACACCGTTATGCTGTGGTGTTCCAAGTGGCATGAGTTGTGAAACTATTCCACATTGTTTTAAATGAAGGCCAAACTCGCAACTCAAATATTCGCCTCCGCGATCAGATCGTAGAAACTTGATTTTCTTATTATGATGATTCTCCACTTCACTCTGAAATTCTTTGAACTTTTCAAATGTTTCAGACTTGAGTTTCATCAAGTAGATATACCCATATCTACTCAAATCATCTGAGAAGGTCAGAAAATAATGATACCCACCTCGTGCTTCAACACTCATCGAACCGCATACATCGGTATGTATTATTTCCAGTAAGTCATTAGCTCGCTCCATTGTTCCGGAGAACAGAGTTTTAGCCATCTTGCGCATGAGGCATGGTTCGCAAGTATCAAATAATTCATAATCAAGTGATTCCAAAAGTCCATCTACATGGAGTTTCTTCATGCGCTTTACACCAATATGACCTAAATGGCAGTGCCACAAGTATGTTGCACTATCATTATTAACTTTGCATCTTTTGGCATCAATATTATGAATATGTGTCACTACGATCGAGATTCAATAAACCATTCACATTGGGTGTATGACCATGGAAGGTTTTATTCATGTAAACAGAACAACAATTATTCTCTGAATTAAATGAATAACCGTATTGCAATAAACATGATCTAATCATGTTCATGCTTAACGCAAACACCAAATAACACTTATTTAGGCTTAGCACTAATCCCGAAGGTAGAGGAGTGTGCGATGGTGATCATATCAATCTTGGAAACACTTCCAACACACATCATCACCTCGCCCTTTACTAGTCTCTATTTATTCTGCAACTCCTGTTTCGAGTTACTAATCTTAGCAACTGAACCGGTATTAAATACCCAGGAGATACTATGAATACTTGTAAGGCACACATCAATAACATATATATCAAATTTACCTTTGTTCACATTGCCATCCTTCTTATCCGCTAAATATTTGGGGCAGTTCCGCTTCCAGTGACCACTCCCTTTGCAGTAGAAGCACTCAGTTTCAGGCTTGGGTCTAGCTTTGGGCTTCTTCCCGGGAGTGGCAACTTGCTTGCCATTCTTCTTGAAGTTCCCTTTCTTTCCCTTGCCCTTTTTCTTTAAACTATTGGTCTTGTTTAACCATCAACACTTGATGTTCTTTCTTGATTTCTACCTTCGCCGAACTTAGTATCGCGAAGAGCTCGGGAATTGTTTTCGTCATCCCTTGTGTATTATAGTTCATCACGAAGTTCTAGTAGCTTGGTGATAGTGACTAGAAAACTTTGTCAATCACTATTTTATCTGGAAGATTAACTCCCACTTGATTCAAGCGATTGTAGTACCCAGACATTCTGAGCACATGCTCCCTGGCTGAGCTATTCTCCTCCATCTTGTAGGCAAAGTACTTGTCAGAGGTCTCATACCTCTCGACACGGGCATGAGTCTGAAATACCAATTTCGGCTCTTGGAACATCTCATATGCTCCGTGGCGTTCAAAATGTTTTTGAAGTCCCGGTTCTAAGCCGTAAAGCATGGCGCACTAAACTATTAAGTAGTCATCATATCGAGCTTGCCAAACGTTCATAATGTTTGCATCTGCTCCTACAAAAGGTTTGTCACCTAGCGGTGCATTAAGGACATAATTCTTCTGTGCGGCAATGAGGATAATACTCAGATCATGGACCAAGTCCGCATCATCGCTACTATCATCTTTCAACTTAGTTTTCTCTAGGAACATATCAAAAATAGGGGAGCTATATCGCGAGCTATTGATCTACAACATAGATATGCAAAACTATTAAGACTAAGTTCATGATAAATTAAGTTCAATTAATCAAATTACTAATGAAGTCCCACTTAAATAAACATCCCTCAATTTATCTAAGTGATACATGATTCAAATCAACTAACCCATGTCCGATCATCTCGTGAGATGGGGTAGTCATCAATGGTCAACATCTCTATGTTGATCATATCTACTATATGACTCACGTTCGAACTTTCGGTCTCCAGTGTTCCGAGACCATGTTTGTACATGCTAGGCTCATCAAGTTTAACCCAAGTATTCTACGTGTGCAAAACTGTCTTACACCCGTTGTATGTGAACGTAGAGTCTATCACACCCGATCATCACGTGGTGCTTCGAAAGGACGAACTTTGGCAACGGTGCATACACGTGGAGAACACTTTTATCTTGAAATTTAGTGAAGGGATCATCTTATAATGCTACCGCCATTCTAAGAAAAATAAGAGTCATAAAGGATAAACATCGCATGCAATCAAAATATGTGACATGATATGGCCATCATCATCTTGTGCTTTTGATCTCCATCTCCAAAGCATCGTCATGATCTCCATTGTCACCGGCTCGAAACCTTGATCGCCATCGTAGCGTCAGGGTCGTCTCACCAACTGTTGCTTCTACAACTATTGCTAACGCATAGCGATAAAGTAAAGCAATTACATGGCGCTTGCATTTAGTATAATAAAGAGACAACCCTAAGGCTCCTGCCAGTTGTCGATATTACAAAACCTGATCATCCCATACATCAACATATATCACATCATATCTTGACCATATCACATCACAACATGCCCTGCAAAACAAAAGTTAGACGTCATCTACTTTGTTGTTGCAAGTTTTACGTGGCTGCTACGGGATTCTAGCAAGAACCGTTCTTAACTTCACAAAAACCACAACGGTGATTATCAAGTTTGTTGTTTTGACCTTCTTTAAGGACCGGCCGTAGTCAAATTCTATTCAACTAAAGTAGGAGAAACAGACACCCGCCAGCCACCTTTTATGCAAAACTAGTTGCATGTCAGTCGGTGGAACCGGTCTCATGTGCGTGGAGATGTAAGGTTGGTCCGGGCCGCTTAATCCCACAATACTGCCGAATCAAAATAAGACGTTAGTGTTAAGCAGTATGACTATCACTGCCCACAACTCTTTGTGTTCTACTCATGCATATCATCTACGCATAGACCTGGCTCGGATGCCACTGTTGGGAAACATTGCATGGAAAACAAAAAAATCTACGCACACGCAAGATCTATCCATGGAGATGCATAGCAACGACAGGAAGATTCTGTCTACGTACCCTCGTAGACCGTAAGCGGAAGCTTTTAGTAACGCGGTTGATGTAGTCGAACTTCTTCGCGCTCCAACTGATCAAGTACCGAAGGTATGACACCTCCGTGTTCAGCACACGTTCAGCCCGGTGACGTCCTCTGCCTACTTGATCTAGCAAGACGGCGAGGTAGTGGATGAGTTCCGGCAGCATGACAGCGTGGTGACGGTGATGGTGAAGTGATCTCCATAGGGCTTCGCCTAAGCACTACGAAAATATGACCGAGGGTGTAAACGATGGAGGGGGGCGCCGCACACGGCTAAGACAATGTTCTGGGTGTGCTAGGCGCCCCCTCCCACATATATATAGGTGGGAGGGATGAGGGAGCAGCCAGGAGGGCGCCCCAAGTAAGCCGAATCCTATGGGGTCCCTTCCCAAGTGGCGCCCCCCTTACCATATTTATCGGAGGGAGGAAGGAAAGGGGGAAGAGGGTAGGAAGGGGGAGGCCGACCCCCCCCATCTTTCATTTCCCCCACTTGGGCGGCTACCATGGGGGTGCGCCAACCCCTTGTGGGCTGGTGTGCTCCCCTCTTGTGGCCCAATAGGCCCACTATCCTCCTAGGGTTGTCCGGTACCCCCACCGGTACTCCGATGACTACCCGGTACACTCTGAAACTCTTTTGGTGCCCGAATACCATCGTCCTATATATCAATCTTTACCTCTCGACCATTTCGAGACTCCTCATCATGTCCGTGATCTCATCCAGGACTCCGAACAACATTCGGTCACCAAATCATATAACTCCTGTAACACTATATCGTCAACGAACGTTAAGCGTGCGGACCCTATGGGTTCGAGAACTATGTAGACATGACGGAGAAACCTCTCCGGTCAATAACCAATAGTGGAACCTGGATGCCCATATTGGCTCCTACATATTCTATGAAGATCTTTATCCATCGAACCATTGTGACAACATATGTAATTCCCTTTGTCCATCGGTATGTTACTTGCCCAAGATTCGATCGTCGGTATCTTCATACCTAGTTCAATCTCGTTACTCGCAAGTCTCTTTACTCGTTCCATAATACATCACCTCGTAACTAACTCCTTAGTCATTTTCTTGCAAGCTAATGATGTGCATTACCGAGAGGCCCAGAGATACCTCTCCGATACTCGGAGTGACAAATCCTAATATCGATCTATGCCAACTCAACAAACACCTTCGGAGATACCTGTGGAGCATCTTTATGATCACCCAGTTACGTTGTGACGTTTGATAGAACACAAGGCATTCCTCCGGTATCCGGGAGTTGCATAATCTCATAGTCGAAGGAATATGTATTCGTCATCAAGAAAGCAATAGAAATAAACTAAACGATCAATATGCCAACATAACAGATGGGTCTTGTCCATCACATCGTTCTCCTAATGATTTCATCCCGTTATCAAATGAAAACACATGTCTATGGTTGGGAAACCTTAACCATCTTTGATCAACGAGCTAGTCTAGTAGAGGCTTACTAGGGGCACGGTATTTGTTTATGTATTCACACATGTATTTAAGTTTCCAATCAATACAATTCTAGCATGAATAATAAACTTTTATCATGATTAAGGAAATATAATAATAACCATTTTATTATTGCCTCTAGGGCATATGTCCATCAACAGTTATGGTTGGTGTGGTTGGCGGGCTTGTCCGAGGTGCCATGGATCTGGCAGGGCCTATCTCGAATCTTGTCCAGAGCGGTCGGGCCGTACCGGTTCCCTTTAGAGGGCTTCTTCCGTGGCCCTGATTTTCAGTTGTTGAATCTATCATTTACTGCAGCGTCATCATCCTCACTGCTGTTGTGTCGGCGCTTGTTTTTCTTGTTGCGTCGCGGTTTCCCGTTCGCATCCCGGATCTCTGAGGTGCTGGGGTCGTCCGGGTGGTTGCTTCTATGAGCTAACCAACTATCTTCGCCCACACAAAGTTGTGGATAATATTCATCATGTAGCAGTTACAACCTAGGGTGACACAGAACAAGCTCCACTTCATCAACATAATGTAGGCATGCATTCCGTATATAGTCATACATGCTTATGGAAAAGAACTTGCATGACATCTTCTGTCCTACTCTCCTGTGGCAACGGGGCCCATAAGGAAACTAAGGGATATTAAGGCCTCCTTTTAATAGAGAACCAGACCAAAGCATTAGCGCTTAGTGAATACATGAACTCCTCAAACTACGGTAATCATCGGAAAGAATCCCAATTATTGTCACCTTGGGGTATGCGGATTATACAATACAAAAAAAGACACATCCGTGACATTTTGGGTCGAACGAAATTTTTTTCTGTCATACTTATGACACTTCTATGACGATAATTGTGACAAAACCCGGTATCATCATAGATGTGGTGGGCTCCTACTTCCATGACAAAAAATCATGACAGAAAATGGGCTTTTCGTCCTGGGCGGGTCGAAGACGCAGCTGCATGACATTCTTTGGGCCGTCCATGACGAAAAAACCGTGGTAGAAGCGAGGGCTAGGAAAATATCGGGGTGTTCCCGGCTACGGTGGGTGGTCGGGGCCGAGCGATGCGCGTTTCTCTCGTACCCGCACGCGCGTGGGTGCGAGGCGTTGGGCTCTAACTGAACCCGACCGAGGCGTTCGCCTACTGAACCCGAGAGATTGCACTGCAGGCTATGCATTACTGAACCCGAGCGATCGATCGATGGCTGTTAACTGAACCCGATCGAGCGATTCCTTCGCTATTGCTACTAACGGAAGCCGATCGATGCTGCCTCTGGATGAACAGTGAGCGTTGTTGGGGGGTTTGGATGAAAAGTTCCTGGTGGGGGTGGATGAACAGGACCCCATGGTGTTGCCTCTGGATGAACAGGACCCCGATCGATCGAGATGGTTGGGGCTGGATGAACAGGACCCCGTGGAAGGTTGGATGAACAGGACCACCCCGTGGAGGGCTGGATGAACAGTAGACGGGGGAGGGCTGGATGAACAGTAGCCCATGGAGGGGTGGTTGAACAGGAGCCCGTGGAGAGGGCTGGTTGAACAGTAGCCGGTGGAGTAGCGCGCGGTGGAGGCTGGGTGAACAGGATCCCGTGGATGAACAGTCGCAGGTGGAGGCTGGAGGAGGTCGACGGTGGATGAACAGTAGCCCGTGGAGGCTGGAGGGGGTCGACGGTGGCGATGAACAGTATCCCGTGGAGTCCCGTTTTGCGGTACGCCACACCCCTCCCGATGAACAGGACCCCCGTTTCGACCGTAGCGCTCCAACACAAGTCCGTTTCCTGCGTTTTGCAGTACGCCACACCCCTCCCGATGAACAGGACCCCCGTTTCGACCATAGGAGGTCTGTTTCCTCTGTTTTGCGGTATGCCAGACCCCTCCTGGTGAACAGGATCTCATTTCGAACGTGGCCGGTTGAACACAAGGCTGTTTCCTCCGTTCTGCGGTACGCCAGGCCTCGTTTCCATCAACTGTTCCGTCCAAGCCCTCCCGATGAACACGATGGTGCATTCCGTTCCGGCCCAGCCGGTTGGCTCCCCATGAACACGACGACGACGCTGTTTCTCCGTTCCGACCCAGCCATGTACACGAGCCCTGGCCGTACATATGCGCGAGTAGGCATTTGAGACCCTTCCCGTATGTACGTACGTGGCAGTATTTTCTTTCTTGCACACTGGCCGCTGTACGTACGTGTACATGCTACATGCGCGCCTCTACTACGACACGTGCGCGCCTCTACATGGACCAGTATGTACGTACACGTTCACGACCAGAATGACAACGCTATGTACGCTTCGACCAGGTGGGTCCCGACTGTCAGGCACTTCCTTGCGTGCGAAGATGTAGCTGGTGGGTCCCAGCAGTCAGGGGGGCGAATCGTTTTTTTTGCCTGGACGCACTTCCTTGCGTGCGAAGATGTCGCTGGTAGGTCCCAGCAGTCAGGGGGGAAACGTTTTTTTTTTGCAAAATACGGTTGCCCGTCCGGTGGGTCCCCACTGTCAGGTGCAGGAATAATTATTTTGCGCGTAATAAGGAGGCACTTCCATGCGGCTGCCGTGGACCCAGTTGTCAGCCTCTCCACGTACAGTACTCTTCCGATGGAAGTCGGTCGTTGACCACATTGACCACGCCGCGCCGACAGCACCAAGGCGGTGGACGACGGCGAGGCCTAGGAAGGGGACGACGTGGAGCCAGGGAAGACGCGGCAGTGGATGCCCACGCAGAGAGGAGTACGAGGGTTCACTGGTTCGGCTGCGGTGTGAGGCTGTCGTCGCTGCAGAATAACAGCAGGTGTGGGTGAGTAGAGGAATGGCCTGGCCAGCGGTGGGAGTAGTAGGGGGCGGTGAGGCCTCCGCGGCATCGCAGCCGGCCACGGGAGGCAGGAGCACGAGCCACGACCGGCGCTGGTTTGGGCGGCTGGAGCTAGAAGACCAGAGGTTGAAGAAGCACTACGGCCGTTGGATGGACATCGTACAGTCACTGGAGCTAGAATCGTGCATATTGACTAAGTTGACAAAGTCCTCCGTCCCCGTCAACTTAGTAGGCCCACAAGTCAGCTGCCACTATACTGGGTCCCAGCTAGCAGGGGGAGTATTCATTTTTTGTGCGTAATAAGGAGGCACTTCCTTGCGTGCGAAGATAGCTGGTGGGTACGAGTGTCAGTGGAGGTAACGTTTTTTTCGCGAAATACAGAGGCCCTTTCGGTGGGTCCCAGATGTGAGGTGGAGGAATCATTATTTTGCACGTAATAAGGAGGCATTTCCTTGCGTGCGGCCGTCAACCCAGCTGTTAGCCTCCCACGTACAGTCCACTTCTGATGCATGTTGGTCGTCGACCACGTTGACCATGCCGCGCCGAGAGCACCAGGGCGGTGGACGACGGCGAGGCCTAGGAAGGGAACGACACGGAGCTAGGGAAGACTCGGTAGTTGTTTCCCATGCGGAGGGGAGTACGACTGTACGAGGGTTTACTTGTTCGTCTGCCGTCGCCGGAGAATAACAGCAGGTGTGGGTGAGTAGAGGGATGGCTAGGCCAGCGATGGGAGTACGGTGGGGCGGCGAGGCGTGCGCGGCAGCACAGCCAGCCACGGAGAGGAGGGAGCAGGCAATCCCGCCGGCGCTTGTTTGAGCGGCTGGAGCAGGAAGAGCAGAGATTGAAGAAGCACGACGGCCGTTGGATGGACATCCAACAGTCATTGCATGTGCGTCAACCTTTTTTTTAGGAAAGCCTCAAATCTGTGGAAAACATCATACATCCCATCTGCCATTATTTCTAATAATTTACAGCCCATTTGCTAATTCTTAAGGTTTTTTTGGAGCCCATATTCTTTTTGTTAGCATTATAGCCCATATTGTGGCCACGGTTAAAAAATTATACGAAATTTTGCATATTTCGGTGCGGTCCGAACTGTTTTTAATCCCAAAATTTCGAGTCACATTCAAACTGATTTTAAAAATAAATGTATATCAATATAAAATCCAACAAATTGTCCACGCATAAAAATCAATGCAATTTACAATCTCGAAATGAAAAAAAATTGAAACTAATTGCCGGTTTGATGTGTTTTAAAAATGTACATCCCATTTCTCAGTACTGATAGGCCATTTTCTCGGCCAGCCGAATGATGCTCTCCTCATCTTGAAAGATTTGCAGCCCAACAGGCCTGACAAAGCGACTTACTTGGCAAATCACAAAAAAACTGGGCTCTGGCCGTGGACCCAGCTGTCAGCCCCTCCACGTACAGTACTCTTCCGATGGAAGTCGATCGTTGACCACATTGACCACGCCGCGCCGAGAGCACCAAGGCAGTGGACGACGGTGAGGCCTAGGAAGGGGACGACGCGGAGCCGGGGAAGGCGCGGCAGTGGATGCCCACGCGGAGAGGGTTCACTGGTTCGGCTGCGGTGTGAGGCTGCCGTCTCCGCAGAATAACAGGGGGTGTGGGTGAGTGGAGGGATGGCCTGGCCAGCGATGGGAGTAGTATGTGGGCGGTGAGGCCTCCGCGGCAGCACAGCCAGCCACGGGAGGCAGGAGCAGGCGGCACGACCGGCGCTGCTTTGGGCGGCTGGAGCAAGAAGACCAGAGGTTGAAGAAGCACTATGGCCGTTGGATGGACATCGTACGGTCATTGGAGCTAGAATCGTTCATATTGACTAAGTTGACAAAGCCCTCCGTCCCCATCAACTTAGTAGGCCCACAAGTCAGCCACACACTATGGTGGGTCCTAGCTAGCAGGGGGTATTCATTTTTTTTGTGCGTAATAAGGAGGCACTTCCTTGCGTGCGAAGATATAGCTGGTGGATCCGACCTGTCAGTGGTGGGAATGTTTTTTCGCGAAATACAAAGGCCCTTCTGATGGGTCCCAGCTGTCAGGTGGAGGAATCATTATTTTGCACGTAATAAGGAGGCATTTCCTTGCATGCGGCCGTGGACCCAACTGTCAGCCTCTCCACGCACAGTCTACTTCCGATGGTGTCATTCGTTGACCATGTTGACCACTCCGCGCCGAGCACATCCAAGGTGCTGGACGACGGCAAGGCCTAGGAAGGGGACAACGCGGAGCTGGGGAAGACATAGAGCCGGGGAAGACACGGCAGTGGATGTCCACGCGGAGAGGAGTACGAGGGTTCACTGGTTCGGCTGTGGTGTGAGGCTGCCGTCGCCGCAGGGCCTGGCTAGCGGTGGGAGTAGTATGGGGCGGTGAGGCCTCAACGGTAGCACAGCCGGCCACTAGAGGCAGGAGCAGGCGGTCTCGCCGGCGCTGGTTTGGGCGGCTGGTGCAAGAAGAGCAGCGATTGAAGAAGCAGCAGAACCGTTCGATTCAAATCCAACGGTTGCTACTGCTAGAATCGTTTGTTGACTAAGTTGACAAGCCATGCGTACGCGTCAACTTAGTAGGCCCACAGGTCAGCCTCCGGTGCGCCCCAGATGTCAGTGGGAGGAATCATTTTTTGCATAATAAGGAGGTAGTTGATTGCGTGCGGCCAGGCCAGTGGAGGGAGTAGGGTGAGCCGGGGAAGCCTGCGCGGCATCACAGCAGGCCACAAGAGGAGGGAGCAGGCAGTCCCGCCGGCGCTAGTTTAGGCGGCTGGAGCAGGAAGATTAGAGATTGAAGAAGCACGTCGGCCGTTGGATGGACATCCAACAGTCACTGCTGCTAGAATCGTGTGTTGACTGACAAAGCCTTGCGTAAACAAGTCAGCCTCGAAATCTGTGGTGTGTACTGCCCATTTGCTATTATTTTTATAATTTTTACTCATTTTCTAATCCATATGGAATTTATTGCAGCCCATTTTCCATTTTTAGAATTCCTGCCCATTTTCTGGTCAGTACCAGGGTTAAAAAAATTAACTAAATATGTGGGAAAATTTGAAAATTTGTAAATTTTTGTTGGGGAACAATATATTCTTAATCCAAAAATTAGTAGCCATACTAAAACAAATTTAAAAATAAATTAGTACTATGTCATGTTAAATCCAATGAAATATGGAGTATAACATATTAGTGAAGAACAAAAACAAAAAAAGAAACTAATATCCCATTTGCTATAATTTTTTTGGAATTTTCAACCCCTTTTGATATTACTTTTAACAGACAGTGACCATACTCTTTGGCCAGGCCGGAATGCATCCCTCCTCGTCTTGAAAGATTTGTAGCCCAGTAAGTCGGAGAAAACAAATAGGCCTAGCTTGGGTATTCTTCCAAAAGAAATACCGGGCTACCTATTTTCCGAAACAAAAAACTACTGGGCTGGTCATGTTGTTAGACGGGCCATAGAGACCGCACAACCCAGTTTATAGCCTGCTCCTCCGAATTACTACTCAAAAAAAAGTTGTGCAATTCTATCGTTAATTGATTATACGTTGAAAATGATGTGGGTCCCAGATATCAGCAGGGTGGATTAGAGTAAAAAACGAGGGGTTCATCTGAGTAGTAAAAGAGGCGCTTGCTTGTGTTCGGGAGTGGACCTGGTGGGTCCGTATTGTCATACTCACAACTACAGTCCTCTCCCGATTCACTATGTTGACAGGGACCGTTTCGAAAAAAACTATGTTGACAGGGCCGGATGGCGGCGCCGCGGCGAGAGCACCAAGGCGGAGGATAAAGTGTTGTCGCCAATGTGCTGGGCTGTGTTGGACATTCTTATTGAAAAATAAAAATGGACCGGAAGTATTTACGACGTTGACTACGATTTGCATGGGTCCACTGGTTGCAGGAAGAAAATGCTGGGAGAAAGAAGACTGGTCGCTATCTTTGCCTAAGAATAATATCGACTGAATGTAACGACACTATCATAGGAAATAATACCCTCCTGTTAAATCATGAATTTAAAGAACTGGTGCATGAGCATATAGCTTTATTTATTTATTTACTTATTTATGTTTAGGGGACCATGAGCATGTTCCTGGGCAGGATTCATGTGAGAGCCTCCCTTCCAGTTAATTATGGGCTTCTCTATTGGGCCTTCATCAGTGGGCTGCATGTTATCAACAAGTGGAAAATGTGTTCCGTACGAAAAATAGTATGCGCTACGTACGGTACGGGGCACTAAAGGATCGAACCGTGCAACGACTTCCAAAACATTGTGTTCGTCGTTCTAACAACACATTTATTCAACCAACAGACGAAATATACTACTGATTGTACATTGAAAACAGCAGCAGCAGCAACCAGGGCTGGGGTGCAACAGAAGCAGTAAGCAGGCCAGAAGAGTGAAGATGCAGCTCTCTCTTCCAAACCAAACATCAGCCATCATTACAAAAGGGCTACCGAAAAAGAACAAGTGTATGCATCAAACTAAATAAAGATCCTACTACACCAAGTGTACGCATCTAACTAACTGGCTCAGTTAGACATTACTATTTATTAAGCTGTGGAGATTGGCTGACGGCTTGAACCAGATGGGTGCCTGATGGGGGAAACTCCAGCCATCAGGTCGAAGTCTGATACTTGCGACCCTCTCTCCTACTTTGGGCTGCAGAGCGTGGTGACACATATCAGGGTATGGTGCATGCAGAGACGCATGGTACGCTGTGTACACACAATTTTTCCTGATGAACGAAACCGCGCTGCCATCATGATCCTTGCCATCGGTTATCTCCTGGTTAATCGGATAATTCAGTCTGACAAACAGAGAGCATGTACCAAGGCTACTTACCAACCTCCAGTCAAAAATTCCTGAAGGCCCAGAGAAGCTGGGATCCTGCTCAAAGACCTTGCAGTGACTGTGATTGTATTCCGCGAAACAACGCGTCCAGTACGTGCGAACGATCATCAATCGTTCGTTGTCGTCTGATCGAGCCAGGAACCAACTGCAACTGCCATGCTGCTTTTCTTTGAAAGGTTCTGGGATTAGGAAGGGTAGGGACACCAGGCGGCCTACAACATCAGATCAAGTTGGAGCCAAATAACCCTAAAAAAGTTGGATTCAAATAAAAAAGGACTCTTGATGTAGTCAATCTTAAGAACAGCATGTTATGAGCATGAATATTTTTTTCAGTAAATGTTGACAGTAATATAAGCAAGCCATCATGATATCATAGGAAAGTAACATACTGCTGTAATAGCCGTTTGTAGCGATGACTAGAGTAGGCCAGCAATACGTCCAGCCATAGGAGTCGACAGCGTAAATGAAGCCCTTGTGTTCAATGGCATCAGAGAACCATGGAGGATGTATGATCCTGCGATGGACGTGCAAATTTATCCACTTACCGCAGTGACCTGTCAGATAGGCGAGACCGTGGTTGAAGAACGCAATTAGCCTGAAGTCTTTATAATTCGCAGATCTTGTGGGCACTTGGCAGATTACAACCTTGAGAAAATCAAACTTGGTATCATGTTGGCTACTGTAAGATTCCGAGTATTCTGGGCCGCGGTGCCAAAGCAGTGTAGTGTTAATCGAAGGAAGGGGATCAATCGCCGGGTGTAGACCTCCACGAGCATCCAACTGCCGCGACCATCGACGAGCACCATCCAAGACGTGTTCATGCCGACCCAGTACATACCGTTAATGTAGTTGAGGGTGACGGGGATCGGATTGCAGTCAAGGGGGTTGATGCTCGCCACCCTACGATCGTTATGCTGCGTGACACACCGTTTCTGAAGATCAGGCGGCATCAGCAAGCAAGGAGCTGGCTTAAAAGCTCCGGCCTGAGGGCTTTGAGTAAATGGTACAGCCCCGACGAGCACGCGGTGAGCGGCATGGTACTGAGATTGTCCACACACGAAACAATGAACTTGATTACCTCTGTGGGGAGCGAATTCCAGTCACTCTTTCGGCGGACGCTGCTCGGTTCTGCCATTGTTAGTGCTTGGGTTTCGGACGAGGGGGGAGGCGCCTTAGCGGGGATGGAAGATTGGACAAGGGGGGAGGCGCCTTAGCGGGGATGGAAGAGCGGACAAAGATGGAGAAGCGAATATGTGCTGCGGGAAGTGGACATGTGATGATGACTATAGCACGCCGCTTGACTTACGAGACACATACCAGCAGCGTAGGGTCATATCAAAGTCAGACAACATGCTTGAGCGATCACAGTACTGGTACTCCCTACAGTACCTACTACTATACTCTAACTTTCTTGAGTAGAGTAGTAGTGGAGTAGTATATTCTAATCTAAAATAGTTACAAACTTCAATGCCCGAGCGTGGAACGACTACGAACCGCCATAGGTGCTAACTCCAATCCCCAGCAAACGTTCGCTAGGAGACATGGCAGTTCCAAACGCCCGCGACGCAGTTACAGTACGTGTGTAAGGGTGGCAGTTTTGTCAAATAATATGGCTTAAAAACAGGCCACCGTCGGATGGAAATCTGACGGTTACGTGGGATTCACCAGGATTGAGCTCGTGCCAAACAATCGCCAGATATCATTACTAAAAAAAGGTTAAAACACCCGGGGCTATAACTTGCACCGGCTGACCACTAACAATGATACTAACATAGTTGTAAAATGTTCAAAGACCGTGTCTACGTAGTATTTGGAATTATATGCAAAAAATTAGCAAGATGCCCGTGCATTGCACGGAACATCAAGATGCATTTTTTTACAAAACACCTATTGTGATTGACCCATGCAGGAGTAATCCCATGTGTAAAAACTAATGATATCTTGAGAATTTTATCAAAAAATGGTATGTCGACCATTTCATCGAAAAAATGATATGTCGAGAAAGATGATAGAGGTGAGGAGGAGTGGGGCGTGGTGGTGACTAGTGGTCGGACTGGGCGGAGGCATGGGGATGGATGGTGCATGGAGATGGACGGCGCCGGCAGCGGCTCAATGTTATAAGGTTTATCTCTTGCATTCTCCACAACCAACACCTAGTGTACTGGTCCGGGCCGGATGCTCGCAGCACGATGACCTGAGTTCGAATTATGTCCTAAAATTTAGCTTTTTATATTTTTTTAATATATACTTCTTTCGCTACTGTACTGGCAGTGGAACCCACAGAGTACTTAGAATACAAGATTAAGGATGGATTTGTTTCTTTTTAACTTTCTGTACGAATCTGTAGCCAGCCTACAAGTCATGTACACTGTACTGACAGTGGAACCCACAGAGTACTTAGAATACAAGATTAAGGATGCAATTAACTTTTTATAGAGGGAGAATCATACACGCAATTAAATCAAATGGATTGGACGTGACTCTATTATTCTCCAACGGCAACCGGCAAATTTCCTCCCGCGGGCCAGAGTAGGTTTCTCGGTTTGCATGCGGGTTTAACGGAGGGGTTTGATGGAGGCGAGGAGGCGTGTTCAGCCGGGCGTGCAGTGGACGGCACAGTACTATTCGATTTGACAACTACAATTAGTATATTATAAAAAACAAAGAAGAGTAGTAGAGATAGAGATAAGAATAGAGACTAGGGAGGAGCACCATCTACTGCTTCGTGGGCTACTCCTGCGCTCCATTCGGCGGCCGCAACGTCCCCTACAGCCACTCCCTCCTGCGCTCCATTCGGCGGGTGCTGTTGAAATTTGGGGAGCGCACTCTCGCGACTGCTAGCAGCGACAACTTCACCGACGACGACTTCTTCCCTGACCTCGGCAACCTCTTCCTAAACGGCATGGGCGACAACCTCAATGCCAATGGTGCTGCACCCGTTGCACCGTATGTGTTTCTGTCCTT
The DNA here is from genome assembly GCF_002575655.3 of Aegilops tauschii subsp. strangulata. Classification (NCBI taxonomy): domain Eukaryota; kingdom Viridiplantae; phylum Streptophyta; class Magnoliopsida; order Poales; family Poaceae; genus Aegilops; species Aegilops tauschii. The sequence continues at coordinate 293,720,302 of NC_053035.3, forward strand.
CCTGTTCGAAATCGTGGTAGAATTCATGTTTCTAGTCTGTGTCCTAGATTCGATCTGTTCATCTACTATGCTAGTCCGCATGATTAGTTTAATCTCTGTTATAGCCGTTATGATTTATTTTGTGCTTATTCAGACTAAATCTCGTAGTAACTTGGTCATATATTCAACTAGCGGAACGTCCCCTACAGCCACTCCCGTTCCATGGACGGCCTGGTCGATGCCTCCAAGGAGCCCTTCGTCTACTGCTATGAGTGCCCGGTGCCGTTTTGGGGCTCGCCGGCGGACATCATGCATCACCTCACGCAGGCGTGTGATACGTCTCCAACATATCTATAATTTTTTATTGTTCCATGCTATATTATATTCTATTTTGGACATTATTGGGCTTTATTATACACTTTTATATTAATTTTGGGACTAACCTATTAACCGGAGGCCCAGCCCAGAATTCTTGTTTTTTGCCTATTTCAGAGTTTCGCAGAAAAAGAATATCAAACGGAGTCCAAACGGAATGAAACCTTCGGGAACGTGATTTTCGGAACGAACGTGATCCAGAGGACTTGGACCCTACGTCAAGACATCAACCAGGAAGCCACGAGGTAGGGGGCATGCCTACCCCCTGGGCGCGCCCTCCACCCTCGTGGGCCCCATGTTGCTCCACCGACGTACTTCTTCCTCCTATATATACCTACGTACCCCCAAACTACTAGATACGGAGCCAAAAACCTAATTCCACCGCCGCAACCTTCTGTACCCGTGAGATCCCATCTTGGGGCCTGTTACGGAGCTCCGCCGGAGGGTGCATCGATCTCGGAGGGCTTCTACATCAACACCATAGCCTCTCTGATGAAGTGTGAGTAGTTTACCTCCGACCTTCGGGTCCATAGTTATTAGCTAGGTGGCTTCTTCTCTCTTTTTGGATCTCAATACAATGTTCTCCCCCTCTCTCGTGGAGATCTATTCGATGTAATCTTCTTTTGCGGTGCGTTTGTTGAGACCGATGAATTGTGAGTTTATGATCAAGTTTATCTATGAACAATATTTGAATCTTCTGAATTCTTTTATGTATGATTGGTTATCTTTGCAAGTCTCTTCGAATTATCAGTTTGGTTTGGCCTACTAGATTGATCTTTCTTGCAATGGGAGAAGTGCTTAGCTTTGGGTTCAATCTTGCGGTGTCCTTTCCCAGTGACAGTAGGGGCAGCAAGGCACGTATTGTATTGTTGCCATCGAGGATAACAAGATGGGTTTATATCATATTGCATGAATTTATTCCTCTACATCATGTCATCTTGCTTAAAGCGTTACTCTGTTCTTATGAACTTAATACTCTAGATGCATGCTGGATAGCGGTCGATGTGTGGAGTAATAGTAGTAGATGCAGGCAGGAGTCGGTCTACTTGTCTCGGACGTGATGCCTATATACATGATCATACCTAGATATTCTCATAACTATGCTCAATTCTGTCAATTGCTCAACAGTAATTTGTTCACCCACCGTAAATACTTATGCTCTCGAGAGAAGCCACTAGTGAAACCTATGGCCCCCGGGTCTATTTTCCATCATATTAATCTCCCGACAACAAGCTATTTATGGCGCCATTTTTATTTTACTTTCTTTACTTTGCATCTTTATCATAAAAATACCAAAAATATTATCCTATCATATCTATCAGATCTCACTCTCGTAAGTGACCGTGTAGGGATTGACAACCCCTTATCGTGTTGGTTGCGAGGATTTATTTGTTTGTGTAGGTGCGAGGGAATCATGCGTGGCCTCCTACTGGATTGATACCTTGGTTCTCAAAAACTGAGGGAAATACTTATGCTACTTTGCTGCATCACCCTTTCCTCTTCAAGGGAAAACCAACGCAGTGCTCAAGAGGTAGCAAGAAGGATTTCTGGCGCCGTTGCCAGGGAGTCTACGCAAAAGTCAACATACCAAGTACCCATCACAAACCCTTATCTCCCGCATTACATTATTTGCCATTTGCCTCTCGTTTTCCTCTCCCCCACTTCACCCTTGCCGTTTTATTCGCCCTCTCTTTTCCGTTCACCTCTTTTTGTTCGCTTCTTGTTTGCTCGGGTGTTGGATTGCTTGCTTGTCATGATGGCTCATGATAATACCAAATTGTGTGACTTTACCAATACCAACAACAATGATTTCCTTAGCACTCCGATTGCTCCTCTTACCGATACTGAATCTTGTGAAATCAATGCTGCTTTGTTGAATCTTGTCATGAAAGATCAATTCGCCGGCCTTCCTAGTGAAGATGCCGCTACCCATCTAAATAGCTTCGTTGATTTGTGTGATATGAAAAAGAAGAAAGATGTTGATAATGATATTGTTAAATTGAAGCTATTCCATTTTTCGCTTAGAGATCGTGCTAAAGCTTGGTTTTCGTCTTTGCCTAAAAATAGTATTGATTCTTGGAATAAGTGCAAAGATGCTTTTATCTCTAAGTATTTTCCTCCCACTAAGATCATCTGTCTTAGAAACGATATTATGAATTTTAAGCAACTTGATCATGAACATGTTGCACAAGCTTGGGAGAGGATGAAATTAATGATACATAATTGTCCTACACATGGTTTGAATTTGTGGATGATTATACAAAAATTTTATGCCGGATTGAATTTTGCTTCTAGAAATCTCTTAGATTCGGCCACGGGAGGCACTTTTATGGAAATCACTTTAGGAGAAGCTACTAAACTCCTAGATAATATTATGGTTAATTATTCTCAATGGCACACTGAAAGATCTACTAATAAAAAAGTGCATGTGATAGAAGAAATAAATGTTTTGAGCGGAAAGATGGATGAACTTATGAAATTATTTACTACTAAGAGTGTTTCTTCTGATCCTAATGATATGCCTTTGTCTACTTTTATTGAGAATAATAATGAATCTATGGATGTGAATTTTGTTGGTAGGAATAATTTTGGTAACAACGCGTATAGAGGAAACTTTAATCCTAGGCCTTATCCTAGTAATTCCTCTAATAATTATGGTAATTCCTACAACAATTCTTATGGAAATTTTAATAAGATGCCTTCTGAATTTGAGACTAGTGTTAAGGAATTTATGAATTCGCAAAAGAATTTCAATATTTTGCTTGAAAAAAAATGCTTAAAGTTGATGAATTCGCTAGGAACATTGATAGAATTTCTCTTGATGTTGATTCTTTGAAACTTAGATCTATTCCTCCTAAGCATGATATCAACGAGTCTCTCAAATCCATGAGAATTTCGATTGATGAGTGCAAAGAAAGAACCGCTAGGATGCGTGCTAAGAAAGATTGCTTTGTGAAAGCGTGTTCTTCTAATTTCTATGAAAATAAAGATGAAGATCTAAAAGTTATTGATGTGTCCCCAATTAAATCTTTGTTTTGAAATATGAATCTTGATAATGATGGGACTGAATATGATCCACCTTTACCTAGAAGGTGTTCCAAAAATTCGGAGTTTTTAGATCTTGATGCAAAAATTGGTAAAAGTGGGATTGAAGAGATCAAAACTTTAGATATTAATGAACCCACTATCTTGGATTTCAAGGAATTTAATTATGATAATTGCTCTTTGATAGATTGTATTTCCTTGTTGCAATCCGTGCTAAATTCTCCTCATGCTTATAGTCAAAATAAAGCCTTTACCAAACATATCGTTGATGCTTTGATGCAATCTTATGAAGAAAAGCTTGAGTTGGAAGTTTCTATCCCTAGAAAACTTTATGATGAGTGGGAACCTACTATTAAAATTAAAATTAAAGATCATGAATTCTATGCTTTGTGTGATTTGGGTGCTAGTGTTTCCACGATTCCAAAAACTTTATGTGATTTATTAGGTTTCCGTGAATTCGATGATTGCTCTTTGAACTTGCACCTTGCGGATTCCACTATTAAGAAACCTATGGGAAGAATTAATGATGTTCTTATTGTTGCAAATAGGAACTATGTGACCGTAGACTTTATTGTTCTTGATATAGATTGCAATCCTTCATGTCCTATTATTCTTGGTAGACCTTTCCTTAGAACGATTGGTGCAATTATTGATATGAAGGAAGGGAATATTAGATTCCAATTTCCGTTAAGGAAAGGCATGGAACACTTCCCTAGAAAATAAAATAAAATTACCTTATGAATCTATTATGAGAGCCACTTATGGATTGCCTACCAAAGATGGCAATACCTAGATCTATCCTTGCTTTTATGCCTAGCTAGGGGCGTTAAACGATAGCGCTTGTTGGGAGGCAACCCAATTTTATTTTTAGTTTTTTGCTTTTTGCTTATGTTTAGGAATAACTATTTGATCTAGCCTCTGGTTAGATGAATTTTTATGTTTTAATTAGTGTTTGTGCCAAGTTAAACCTATAGGATCTTCTTGGATGATAGTTATTTGATCTTGCTGAAAATTCCAGAAACTTTCAGTTCACGAAAATAATTATTAAAAATCACCAGAACGTGATAAAATATTGATTCCAATTGCTGCTGATCAATAAACAAATTGTCTAGGTCTTCCTATTTTGGCTGAACTTTTGGAGTTCCAGAAGTTTGCGTTAGTTACAGATTACTACAGACTGTTCTGTTTTTGACAGATTCTGTTTTTCGTGTGTTGTTTGCTTATTTTGATGAATCTATGGCTAATAAAATAGTTTATAAACCATAGAGAAGTTGGAATAAAGTAGGTTTAACACAAATATAATTAACTAATGAGTTAATTACAGTACCTTGAAGTGGTGTTTTGTTTTCTTTCGCTAATGGAGCTCACGAGATTTTCTGTTAAGTTTTGTGTTGTGAAGTTTTCAAGTTTTGGGTGAAAGATTTGATGGATTATGGAACAAGGAGTGGCAAGAGCCTAATCCTTGGGATGCCCATGGCACCCCAAGATAATCTAAGGACACCTAAAATCCAAAGCTTGGGGATGCCCCGGAAGGCATCCCCTCTTTCGTCTACTTCCATCGGTAACTTTACTTGGAGCTATATTTTTATTCACCACATGATATGTGTTTTGCTTGGAGCGTCTTGTATGATTTGAGTATTTTCTTTTTACCACAATCATCCTTGCTGTACACACCTTTTTAGAGATACACACTTGATTCGGAATTTATTAGAATACTCTATGTGCTTCACTTATATTTTTTGAGCTATATAGTTTTTGCTCTAGTACTTCACTTATATCTTTTAGAGCACGGTGGTAACTTTTGTTTTATAGAAACTATCATTCTCTCATACTTCACTTATATTATTTTGAGAGTCTTAAATAGCATGGTAATTTGCTTAAATAATCCTAAAAGGCTAGGTATTCAAGAATAGTAAAAACTTTCTTATGAGTGTGTTGAATACTAAGAGAAGTTTGATGCTTGATGATTGTTTTGAGACATGGAGGTAGTGATATCAAAGTTGTGCTAGTTGAGTAGTTGTGAATTTGAGAAATACTTGTGTTGAAGTTTGCAAGTCCCGTAGCATTCACGTATGGTAAACGTTATGTAACAAATTTGAAACATGAGGTGTTCTTTGATTGTCCTCCTTATGAGTGGTGGTCGGGGACGAGCAATGGTCTTTTCCTACCAATCTATCCCCCTAGGAGCATGCGCGTAGTGCTTGGTTTTTGATGACTTGTAGATTTTTGCAATAAGTATGTGAGTTCTTTAGGACTAATGTTGAGTCCATGGATTATACGCACTCTCACCTTTCCATCATTGCTAGCCTCTTCAGTACCGTGCATTGCCCTTTCTCACATTGAGAGTTGGTGCAAACTTCGCTAGTGCATCCAAACCCCGTGATATGATACGCTCTTTCACACATAAACCTCCTTATATCTTCCTCAAAACAGCCACCATACCTACCTATTATGGCATTTCCATAGCCATTCCGAGATATATTGCCATGCAACTTTCCACCGTTCCGTTTATCATGACACGTTCATCATTGTCATATTGCTTTGCATAATCATGTAGTTGACATAGTATTTGTGGCAAAGCCGCCATTCATAATTCTTTCATACATGTCACTCTTGGTTCATTGCATATCCCGGTACACCGCCGGAGGCATTCATATAGAGTCATACTTTGTTCTAGTATCGAGTTGTAATCATTGAGTTGTAAATAGATAGAAGTGTGAAGATCATCATTTTCTAGAGCATTGTCCCAAGTTAGGTAAAAAAAGAGAAAGGCCATAAAAAAGAGAAGGCCCAAAAAAAGAGAGAAAAAGAGAGAAGGGACAATGTTACTATCCTTTTTAACACACTTGTGCTTCAAAGTAGCACCATAATCTTCATGACAGAGAGTCTTTTGTTTTGTCACTTTCATATACTAGTGGGAACTTTTCATTATAGAACTTGGCTTGTGTATTCCAACGATGGGCTTCCTCAAATGCCCTGGGTCTTCATGAGCAAGCAAGTTGGATGCACACCCACTTAGTGTCTTTTGTTGAGCTTTCATATATTTATAGCTCTAGTGCATCCGTCGCATGGCAATCCCTACTCCTTGCATTAACATCAATCGATGGGCATCCCCATAGCTCATTGATTAGCCTCGTTGATGTGAGACTTTCTCCCTTTTTGTCTTCTCCACATAACCCCCATCATTATATTCTATTCCACCCATAGTGCTATATCCATGGCTCACGCTCATGTATTGCGTGAAGGTTGAAAAAGTTTGAGATTACTAAAGTATGAAACGATTGCTTGGCTTGTCATCGGGGTTGTGCAAGATGAGAGCATTCTTGTGTGACGAAAATGGAGCATGACTAAACTATATGATTTTGTAGGGATGAACTTTCTTTGGCCATGTTATTTTGAGAGGACATAATTGCTTAGTTAGTATGCTTGAAGTATTATTATTTTTATGTCAATATTGAACTTTTATCTTGAATCTTTCCGATATGAATATTCATACCACAATTAAGAAGAATTACATTGAAATTATGCCTAGTAGCATTCCACATCAAAAATTCTGTTTTTATCATTTACCTACTCGAGGACGAGCAGGAATTAAGCTTGGGATGCTTGATACGTCTCCAACGTATCTATAATTTTTTATTGTTCCATGCTATATTATATTCTGTTTTGGACATTATTGGGCTTTATTATACACTTTTATATTAATTTTGGGACTAACCTATTAACCGGAGGCCCGGCCTAGAATTGCTGTTTTTTGCCTATTTCAGAGTTTCGCAGAAAAAGAATATCAAACAGAGTCCAAACGGAATGAAACCTTCGGGAACGTGATTTTCGGAACGAACGTGATCCAGAGGACTTGGACCCTACGTCAAGACATCAACCAGGAAGCCACGAGGTAGGGGGCATGCCTACCCCCTGGGCGCGCCCTCCACCCTCGTGGGCCCCATGTTGCTCCACCGACGTACTTCTTCCTCCTATATATACCTACGTACCCCCAAACTACCAGATACGGAGCCAAAACCCTAATTCCACCGCCGCAACCTTCTGTACCCGTGAGATCCCATCTTGGGGCCTGTTCCGGAGCTCCGCCGGAGGGGGCATCGATCTCGGAGGGCTTCTACATCAACACCATAGCCTCTCTGATGAAGTGTGAGTAGTTTACCTCCGACCTTCGGGTCCATAGTTATTAGCTAGGTGGCTTCTTCTCTCTTTTTGGATCTCAATACAATGTTCTCCCCCTCTCTCGTGGAGATCTATTCGATGTAATCTTCTTTTGCGGTGCGTTTGTTGAGACCGATGAATTGTGAGTTTATGATCAAGTTTATCTATGAACAATATTTGAATCTTCTGAATTCTTTTATGTATGATTGGTTATCTTTGCAAGTCTCTTCGAATTATCAGTTTGGTTTGGCCTACTAGATTGATCTTTCTTGCAATGGGAGAAGTGCTTAGCTTTGGGTTCAATCTTGCGGTGTCCTTTCCCAGTGACAGTAGGGGCAGCAAGGCACGTATTGTATTGTTGCCATCGAGGATAACAAGATGGGGTTTATATCATATTGCATGAGTTTATCCCTCTACATCATGTCATCTTGCTTAAAGCGTTACTCTCTACTTATAAACTTAATACTCTAGATGCATGCTGGATAGCGGTCGATGTGTGGAGTAATAGTAGTAGATGCAGGCAGGAGTTGGTCTACTTGTCTCGGACGTGATGCCTATATACATGATCATACCTAGATATTCTCATAACTATGCTCAATTCTGTCAATTGCTCAACAGTAATTTGTTCACCCACCGTAAATACTTATGCTCTCGAGAGAAGCCACTAGTGAAACCTATGGCCCCTGGGTCTATTTTCCATCATATTAATCTCCCGACAACAAGCTATTTCTGGCGCCATTTTTATTTTACTTTCTTTACTTTGCATCTTTATCATAAAAATACCAAAAATATTATCCTATCATATCTATCAGATCTCACTCTCGTAAGTGACCGTGTAGGGATTGACAACCCCTTATCGCGTTGGTTTCGAGGATTTATTTGTTTGTGTAGGTGCGAGGGACTCGTGCGTGGCCTCCTACTGGATTGATACCTTGGTTCTCAAAAACTGAGGGAAATGCTTACACTACTTTGCTGCATCACCCTTTCCTCTTCAAGGGAAAACCAACGCAGTGCTCAAGAGGTAGCAGCATGCGGCGATCACTACTGGCCCTTGGCGAAGAACATCAAGTACGAGACGTGCTACCCGTTGACCATGCCGGAGTCGCTGGAGGATCACCGTCGCCTGCTAGTCTCGGAGGAGGACGACAGCGTCTTCCTCTTGATCGTGGGCACCGACGAGGCCTGCGCAGGCCGCCGCCCCGTCTCTGTAGTGTGCGTCAGGGGCGACGCCGCTGACGCTGACACTGACACGAGGCCGATGTATGGGTGCGTGCTCACTATTACTACCCCTCGGAGGTACGTGGGCGGCGACACTGGCTATGTCAAGCTGACTTGGACTCTGCCGAGCTGGGACCTTCCCGCCGATGTGGACATGGAAGACACACGGTATTATTTGACCCCCAACAATGTGCACGGGGACTCCAAGGAGGTTCACCTGGACATCTGCATTACCAAGTTAAATGTTGATCATTAGTCTTCGCTCAATGCAATCCGTTGTCTAAGCATGTGTAGACTTCCATGCATGATCTAATGGATACTCAAAAACTAATTCTTGAAGATCATTTCTTGCAAAGCACAATAAGAATTATTTCTTCACAAGTTTTGGATGCAGGTTGAACAGTTGAACGCTTTTGTTTGCAAAAGATACTTTTTTATCTATTTCACCCGGATGTTTGTGAGCTCTAGAGATGAAATAATATCCAAAGAAACCTATCGATACCCGTTACACATGAGATGACCGCCACATCCTTTGTCAAAATAAACAACTCCCCGATCAATGCATTTCACTCTTCCGTGCAACGCACGGGCACCTTACTATAGATTAGTACGACCAAAAACTGAACTAACATTATATATAGTACGATAAATGATGATGCATGTCACCTAAAATTATATCATTGAAAACTATGTTCAAATACGAATCCAATGATATTGTTTTTGTGGACATGCACTAACATTTTGTCAGTTAAATCTTCAGTCAAATTCAATGGGGGATAAACCACGACCGATGTAGTACTAGTGTAGAGGGTGGCGCTGCACGGGAGTCTCACCCCGCTCGTGGCGCGGCAGTAAAGCCGTCTTATCACAAAACCCAACCACTCCCAGTAATAAGTGGCCTAGTAAAATAAATGGACAAGCAACCATCACATCCCTCCGTCTTTTTTGCATTTCATCTCTCTGCATTTACTTTCTCCAGTTCATCTCGCACACTCGATCCCTAGCTACTACTCCTAGTATCCCTAGCTACTACACCTAGGGCCAGTTCTTTTGGCGGCTTCCCCAGCTTTTCCCATAAGACTAGTCATAGTGGACAGTAACATTAAGGCACCTCACTCATTTATTTGGGCTTCTAAACTACTACTAGTACCTCTGTCCTGGTTTATTCGTCACCATTGTAATTTGTGCTAAATTTTGACCAAAGATTTAACTGATAAAATGTTAGTGCATGTGAATGCACTAACATTTCATTAGTTAAATTTATGATCAAAATTTGACACACATTACAATGGGGACCAATAAACCAGGACGGAGGTAGTAGTTATGGGATTACTAATATAGAAGCCTAAAAGAACTGGCCCCTGGTACTCCTACTAGTAGTAGTACTTCCTCCGTCTAGGTGTGTAAGTCATCTTACGAAAACCAAATAATCCCAAAACACTTAGGCGTGGTGCATTAATTTCTACATCATTTCTTGTTTCTTGACATATCAACCAATAAGAGATGTGGGGTGTGCAAGCTTTTAATGACTTGAGACTACCAAAGATAACATGCAGTGGTTAGTTCATTGCATGCAATGCTATTAATTAGCAAATAAACATTAAGTTCTCTCGTTTTCCCCTCCTCCTTGGTCACGATGCACAACCTAAGATGACTTATTCACCTAGACAGAGGGAGTACTCAAGTTGGAATTCCAATTGCACGGCACAACTTGTTAGGCAAAAAATTTGATACAGGGTGTAGGAAGCGGTTTGGGAATTTGCATGCCTTTCCGACCAGTGAGATACTCCGTACAAAGTATGACAGAAATAACCACAGAGAAGGAAGCTAAAAGTAAACAATCAAACAAGCATTTTTGCATTTGTTTTGCATTGAATCGTTTCACAAGCTTGACTAGTGGTGTTTTTCTACTTTTACAAAAACCGCATCGTAATGTTAAAACGTGCATTTGCACGTACATAAGTAATAGTAGTACTCCCTCCATCTAGGTGTATAAGTCTTCCCTCCTTCTTGGTCACGGTGCACAACCAAAGATGACTTATTGACCTGGACGGAGGGAGTAGCACAGTCTGCAAGCATATATAAAGAGAGACATGTAGTGCGATAGTATATAGTAAAGTTTGTGCTATATGCACATACTTACAAAATGCGTACGAATACACAAGGTTTCCAAACTTTCCATTTTACATGCTTAATTAAGGATGCTAATAATTCTTGAACGTTTGGGATTTATCATTTGCGTCCCAAAACTAATGAGATCGCCTTACGAAACAAAAATTATACTCCTACTAAAAGCCACGGCGCTCGCAGGAGCGCTTGCGGCGCGCCACGAGTGCCCTGGTGCGCGGCCATTTCCCAGTGCGCCGACACAACACCTCTTCCCCAGCCTCGCAACTCGCGAGGTGCTGATTGGCGGCTTGCCGATGGGCGAGCGCGATCTCACCGGTGTGGTGATCCGGCGCCAACAGGTACTCCTCCTCGCTGGAATCATGCACCCGGTCCACGTACCGCCAAGCGTAGATGAGGCGCTTGGGCCCGACTGCACTCAGGGCTTTGGCACGGGCGTCCTCCGCCACCCTCACGGCCCTTGCACGAGCCTTCTGCCAGAGAGCCAATTGCCTGACTCTCTCGGACGCGACATAGACCTGCCAGGCAGCTTGCCCCGCGGCGCGCTTCTCTTCCTCGGCCTTCTTCTCCGCCTCTTTTTTGGCTTTCTCTGCCGGCGGCAAAGCCTCCCACATGGCGACATCCATTTCTTTCCAAAGCTCCTCAAGGCTGGGGGGCTCGGCGGGCAGCGCAGCGTTCTCCACGTAGCGGGGAGCCGACACGAACTCCGACGCGCGTGCTGGCGAGATTGGGAACGCTGACACGTCCACCTCGACGTGCCGCGGCGAGGAGTGGAACACTAACGCGTCCTCCTCGACTAGTGGCGGCGAGGAACGGAATGACGACGCGTGACCGTCCAGGAGGTGCAGCGAGGGGCGCCTAGGGCTTGGGTGGGGCGATGCCATGGTGGTCGACATGAGAGGGAGGGGGAGGAGATAGCGATGAACGTGAGCGCTCTTCCGAATGCCATGGGAGGCGCAGTATTTATAGCGAGCAATGACACACCTACATAAGATATGGACTGAGCTGCACTGACTTAACTGCAGGTCCAGTTGTGTCACTGACATGTGGGCCAGACCCCTGTTGGGCCCATATGTCAGTGACCCAATGCACCTGCAGTTAAGTAACTGAAGCAGCGTCCCGGAAGATATGTTGTGTGATTAACGTAACAGCTACGTGGGCATATTTGTTGGAGTAAATTACGGGGGAGGGAAGGGGAGGAGAGTCATGCATGCCGATTTTTTCCACACGGGGTGGAGTGGTGGGACCGCCGGAGGGAGAAGGAGAGTCTGGCAGGCATATTGTTTCCACACATGGAGAGGAAAAGATTTGGAGACGAACGGGCTTCCTGTAGGTATGGGGAACGGTGCATAATAAGTCTCATCTTGCATGCCGGACTAGGTGTAGTCTCAAGTCATTAAAATCATACACGCCCCACACATGTTCATATTTCAAGGTGCACTAAATTATTGCATGCGATGATTAAGGCTGGCTATAATGGTGGTATCTTAGCTGGTATCATGCACACGGGAATAGCAAACATGCTGATGTGGCAAAGAATTAAAGAAGAGAGGGGGGTTAGAGTAACTAGTATTCATGCATGCATTGGTAAACACATTTTTTTGTGAAGAACGACAACATTAGTTGAGTACTTTTGCAGACTACAAAAACTACTCCACCGCCTCTATCTTGCTAAGAGTAGGCGAAATTTTTGAATTGGGCCCTTTAAACTAGAAGGGAGGTAGTAGTATTCTAATAGCTTGTTGTGATGACAAGATAGGACATGGCACGCACCTGGACGGAGGAACTAGTCTACATTGTGCATTTAAGTTTTGTTTGAAGTCAATGTACCTCTACTTTGACCAAACTTATAGAAAAATGTATCAACATTCACAATGTCAAATAAATATTTTTATACTCATTATAAAACATAGTTCTTACACTCATTATAATCAGTATTGTAGATATTGATATTTTTAGTATAAATTTGGTCAAACACTTTGCAAACGGTTGACGGAAGTAAAAAGGACCACATGGAGTATCATGCATGCGGAGTAGGCAAAATAAATTGCTTATTTATAGCCGGTCGAAGTCTCAAAGGGCGCGACTGCGCGAGGGAGGCGAAGGTCGTGGGAGGCGCGACGGCTGGCGGAGTTAAGTGAAGTTACCCACGCGCCGGCATGGCGTGCGAACAGGCACAAGCTATACCGTCAGGCCTACGATATGGGTCTAGTAGACATGACATCTGGGTCCCGCATAGTTCTCGAGAACTCTTTGGGGGCTTGCAGCCATTTATCCACCGGGCAAGCCAGCAACCCCACGCTGTTCACACGCCCTACTCGTCCCCGTCTTCTACTAGTAGAGTACCTTACAACAGTTCACTCCCAATCGTCCCGTCCTTTCACATTACACCAGTTCAACTTCTCCTAACCCTCCTCCAAAATCCATGGCCTCCCAAATCTCCATGGTCGCCGCTGAGTACCAGGTTAGAGCCATCACCGGCGATGAGTTCATCGTCATCTACACACGTGGATCCGCGATGGTGAAAGCATGCCTTCCTCGCTTCCTACGCATGTTCAACAGTTCAACGGATGAGTGGGTCGCTGGGCTAGATGTTGAGTACACCACAGTCCTGCAAAGAGAGAAGATTCTAAAGGAGGCAGAGAAGAAGAAGCCCGCCGTGATCCAGGTTTGCGTACATAACGTGTGCTTGGTCTACCACATATGCCATGCTGACGTTGAGTGCCAGGATTTTAAGAACTTCCTCAAGGACGAAAGAGTGAAATTCGTTACTTTAGACTTTAGGAACGACGGGGATGTCCTCGGTCGGATAGGCCTCGTTGTAGGCCAGCCCTTCGATCTCCAGAAGGAAAGCCTGGTGTCCTCCTCTCATCCTTCAATGCTGACCCTGGCAGCAGCCATGATTGATCCTTCGTACGCTAAACTGAAGAAACCTCACCATGAGTTTCATCATGCATGGGAGTCAAAGACATTAGATGCAGATCACATCTTGTACACGGCAATGGATGCCTACCTTTGTTTAAATATCTACAAGGGTTGAATGAAGAAGCAGAGCCTAGTGTCTGGTTCAAGCAAATAAGCGTCGGCGAAGAGGAAGAGGAAGAGGGACGAGGACGAAGTCGAGGACGTGGACTCGGACTCCGAGTAGGTGGCAGTGCCGTCGCTCATGCTGGTTCTACTGCAGTGTCAAGCGGACTAGTTGCTTAGTTTATTTTCAAGGGTGTGTTGTGCTGAGGCCCCAGCAGAACTATGTTTATGTTCTTTCTCGTTATTTGAACTCTTTAGTACGTACAGTAGTACTAGTACTATGTCTTACTACTGTTCTTCTTGCAGTTGGTACTACTGCTCGTATCTTCGTGTTCCTACTATACTTAATATGTTCGTACTAGTAGTATAATTTGGGTCAGTCGATTTGTGAAAGAAGTTCGACGGAGCGAAGGAAGAAGATGGCAGAGAAGCTACCCCAGTATCTATATTAGGGTGGCAGGGTGCCCATGATCTATCTTATGAGTGTTGGGTGTGGAATGTAGTTCGCCGGAAATAAATGGATCGTGCCCGGGGTTAAACGGATGGCGGGGGTGGGGGAGCATGGCGGTGGCAGGTGGTTCAGGGGAAGGGCGCGGCGGCGGCGGCAGGCGGTTAGGCATGTGGCGGGCTGAGAAGATGAACCGTGCATCAATTTCGGAGGTTGAAGAAGCCCTTCTTGCCATCCATGTTGCATCAAATGGCTCACAAGAGTCGACTGACCCAAATTGCTCCTTCAGATTGCAGGATCCACGTGGCATTCAAGGTCTCGAAGGTAGATTCCGCGTCTGCACCTGGTTTGCGGGCTCGACGCACGCGCGACCGGCTTCTGCCGCAACAGCCACCATGCGCACCTCCTCCGCGCGGGCGGACACGACAATGACACGCTAGTTCCTCCTCACTGGTGTGCTGGAGCATGCGCTTGTCCTCCTCTTCGTATGCTGCGTTCGTAGACGCGGCTCCACCAGCTGCTCGCGTGCTTGGCAGCGCGGCGGCATCGCGAGGAGGGACTACAGACGACGTGAGCGGGCGAGCCTTCGGCTTCATGGAACAGGGATGGCGGCGACACGGCGGTGATGGGCGAGAAATTGTTGGCCGGAGCAGGCGTGCGCTGGCATGCGCAACGGCAGCGGCGGCATATTGATGAGTGCGTGTATGGGAGCTTAGTTTAGTTTTATATAGGGTTGGTCAAACTTAAAAGAAAACCATACTAGTACACGTAAACATTAGACTTAGGCAGCGCTTTTATTAGTTACCACAGCCACGATACGGAATCCTGTGCAAGCGTGTGAACCGCGGCCGCGCGGTCGATCGAACGGTGCGTCGCCGTGTCGCGCTCGAAGGACATCCACCGAACCTTTTTGTGTGTGTGAAAACAATCCCCGAATATTACTCAACTTTTTTCCTGGAACACCATAGTGTGATGGTGTGTCCGAACATCATAACTGCACCCTATTGGATATGGTGCATACCATGATGTTTCTTATCGAATTACCACTATCATTTATGGGTTAGGCATTGGAGACAACCGCATTCACTTTAAAAGGGGCACCACGCAATTCCGTTGAGACGACACCGTTTAGAGAAACCTAAGTTGTCGTTTCTTAAAAGTTTGGAGCTGCGATGCTTATGTGAAAAAGTTTCAGGCTGATAAGCTCGAACCCAAAGCGGATAAATGCATATTCATAGAATACCCAAAACAGTTGGGTATACCTCCTATTTCAGATCTGGAAGCAAAAGTAATTGCTTCTAGAAACGGGTCCTTTCTCGAGGAAAAGTTTCTCTCGAAAGAATTGAGTGGGAGGATGGTGGAGACTTGATAAGGTTATTGAACCGTCACTTCAACTAGTGTGTAGCAGGGCACAGGAAGTTGTTCCTGTGGCACCTACACCAATTGAAGTGGAAGCTTATGATAGTGATCATGAAACTTCGGATCAAGTCACTACCAAACCTCGTAGGACGACGAGGATGCGTGCTACTTCAGAGTGGTACGTGATCATGTCTGAGATATCATGTTGTTGGACAATACTGAACCTACGAGCTATGGAGAAGCGATGGTGGGCCCATATTCCGACAAATGGTTAGAAGCCATAAAATCCGAGAGGATCCATGTATGAAAACAAAGTATAGACTTTGGGAGTACTACTTGATGGTCGTAAGGCTGTTGAGGTAAATGGATCTTTAAGAAGAAGATGGACATGGACGGTAATGTTACCGTCTATGAAGCTCGACTTGTGGCAAAGAGTATTTCCACAAGTTCAAGGAGTTGACTACGATGAGATTTTCTCATCCGTAGCGATGCTTAAGTCTGTCGGAATCATGTTGGCATTAGCTGCATTTATGAAATCTGGCAGATGGATGTCAAAACAAGTTTCCTTACCAGTTTTCGTAAGGAAAGGTTGTATGTGATACAATCAGAAAGGTTTTGTCGATCCTAAGGATGCTAAAAGATATGCTAGCTCCAGCGATCCTTCCATGGACTAGAGCAAGCATCTCGGAGTCAGAATATACGCTTTGATGGAGTGATCAAAGTTTTTGGGTTTATACAAAGTTTGTTAGAAACTTGTATTTACAATAAAGTGAGTGGGAGCGCTACAACATTTCTGATAAGTATATGTGAATGACATATTGTTGATCCGAAATGATGTAGAATTTCTGGAAAGCATAAAGGGTTGTTTGAAAAGAGTTTTTCAAAGGAAAACCTGGATAAAAGCTGCTTACATATTGGGCATCAAGATCTATAGAGATAGATCAAGACGCCCGATGATACTTTCAAAGAACGCACACCTTGACATGTTTTTGAAAGAGTTCAAAATAGATCAGCAAAGAAGGAGTTCTTGGCTGTGTTACAAGGTGTGAATATTGAGTAAGACTCAAGACCTAACCACAGCAGAAGAGAGAGAAAGGACGAAGGTCGTCCCCTATGCTTTAGACGTAGGCTCTACAGTATGCTATGCTGTGTACCGCACTTGAAGTGTGCCTTGCCATGAGTTGGTCAAGGGGTACAATAGTGATCCGGGAATGGATCACATGACAGCGGTCGAACTTATCCTTAGTGGACTAAGGAATTTTCTCGATTATGGAGGTGAAAAGGAGTTCGTCGTAAAGGGTTACGTCGATGCGAACTTTGACACTAATCCGGATGACTCTGAGTAGTAAACCGGATTCGTATAGTAGAGCAATTATTTGAAATGGCTCCAAATAGCGCGTGGTAGCATCCACAAGATGACATAGATATTCGTAAAGCACACACGGATCTGAAAGGTTCAGAACCGTTGACTAATAACCTCTCTCACAAGCATAACATGATCAAACCAGAACACATTGAGTGTTAATCACATAGTGATGTGAACTAGATTGTTGACTCTAGTGAACTCTTTGGATGTTGGTCACATGGTGATGTGACCTATGAGTGTTAATCACATGGTGATGTGGACTAGATTATTGACTCTAGTGCAAGTGGGAGACTGTTGGAAATATGCCCTAGAGGCAATAATAAATAGGTTATTATTATATTTCCTTGTTCATGATAAACGTTTATTATCCATGCTAGAATTGTATTGATAGGAAACTCAGATACATGTGTGGATACATAGACAACACCATGTCCCTAGTAAGCCTCTAGTTGACTAGCTTGTTGATCAATAGATGGTTACGGTTTCCTGACCATGGACATTGGATGTCGTTGATAACGGGATCACATCATTAGGAGAATGATGTGATGGACAAGATCCAATCCTAAGCCTAGCACAAGATCGTGTAGTTCGTTTGCTCAAAGCTTTTCTAATGTCAAGTATCATTTCCTTAGACCATGAGATTGTGCAACTCCCGGATACCGTAGGAATGCTTTGGGTGTACCAAACGTCACAACGTAACTGGGTGGCTATAAAGGTGCACTACGGGTATCTCCGAAAGTGTCTGTTGGGTTGGCACGAATCGAGACTGGGATTTGTCACTCCGTGTAAACGGAGAGGTATCTCTGGGCCCACTCGGTAGGACATCATCATAATGTGCACAGTGTGACCAAGTAGTTGATCACGGGATGATGTGAGTTACGGAACGAGTAAAGAGACTTGTCGGTAACGAGATTGAACAAGGTATCGGGATACCGACGATCGAATCTCGGGCAAGTACCATACCGATAGACAAAGGGAATTGTATACGGGATTGATTGAATCCTCGACGTCGTGGTTCATCCGATGAGATCATCGAGGAGCATGTGGGAGCCAACATGGGTATCCAGATCCCGCTGTTGGTTATTGACCGGAGAGTCGTCTCGGTCATGTCTGCATGTCTCCCGAACCCGTAGGGTCTACACACTTAAGGTTCGGTGACGCTAGGGTTATAGAGATATTAGTATGCGGTAACCCGAAAGTTGTTCGGAGTCCTGGATGAGATCCCGGACGTCACGAGGAGTTCCGGAATGGTCCGGAGGTAAAGATTTATATATGGGAAGTCTTATTTTGGTCGCCGGAAAAGTTTCGCACTTTATCGGTATTGTACCGAGAGTGCCGAAAGGGGTCCGGGGGTCCACCAAGGGGGTCCACCAGCCCCGGGGGGCCACATGGGCTTTAGGGGGTGCGCCTTGGCCTATATGGGCCAAGGGCACCAGCCCCAAGAGGCCCATGCGCCAAGAGATAAGAAAAAGGGAGAGTCCTAAAGGGGGAAGGCACCTCCGAGGTGCCTTGGGGAGGAAGGACTCCTCCCTGGCCGCACCCTTCCTTGGAGGAAGGGCCAAGGCTGCGCCCCCCCCCCTCTCCCTTGGCCCTATATATAGTGGGGGGAGGGAGGGCAGCAATATCCTAGCCCCTGGCGCCTCCCTCTCCCTCCCGTGACACCTCTCCCTCCCGTTAGTGCTTGGCGAAGCCCTACCGGGATCCCCGCTACTTCCACCACCACGCCGTCGTGCTGCTGGATGTCCATCAACCTCTCCTCCCCCTTGCTAGATCAAGAAGGAGGAGACGTCGCTGCTCCGTACGTGTGTTGAACGCGGAGGTGCCGTCCGTTCGGCGCTAGGATCATCGGTGATTTGGATCATGACGAGTACGACTCCATCAACCCCGTTCTCTTGAACGCTTCCGCTCGCGATCTACAATGGTATGTAGATGCACTCTCCTTCCCTGTCGTTGCTAGTAAACTCCATAGATTGATCTTGGTGATGCGTAGAAAATTTTGAATTTCTGCTACGTTCCCCAACAATTTCCATATATTTGAATTTAGCTCCAGTTCGTGTTTATTTGGATTTGGACGTTTTAGGTGCGCCCTAGTTTTTTTTAATACTGATTTTGTGTGTGTGACTGAGAGAGAACGTGTGTATGTGTCCATATGTGTGTTGTGGCGGAAGGGCAATGTGGAGACGGTGTGCGTGTGATTGAGACATAGAGATGTGTGAATGTGCAAATGATCATGCATGAGTGAGACATAGATAGATGCCGATACGTTGTGTATACATGAGAGAACGGTCTCTATTTTACTTGTGTGTGTGTGTGTGTGTGTGTGTGTGAGAGAGAGAGAGAGAGGATCATCCGTAACACAACAACTATCTCTCTCGATTCGTCCGTCCCTCGCACGATCGCATGTAACACATGCATCGACGCGCACATTTTGACACTCTCACCCGGCCCCTGCCCACCTCAAGGACCGCACATCGCTCTCTATCTCGCACGCACAATCTCTTTGTGAATACCATGTTTAGCATGTAGCTTTCCGTCACATACACACACATTTCTCTCCTTAGGTTTGTTTTCTTTCAATATCTGACACACACACACACACACAGCACACAGCACACACACACACCCTCCCTCGAGCACACAATTCATCCCCATCCAAGGTTATATGGCGACCACTCTCGCTTGTGCTTCTCTGCACCCCAGCATGCACAACACCTCAATCTTCAAAGAGGGCATCAAGGAGATCGAAGATGGTGACCACACTGCGCTAGAGAATGCGGGTCCATTTGGAAGCAGGATGATGTGACGATGGCTGACTGACTCCTCCCCCCATCCTCTCTCTCTCTTGCACAAAATTTACCAATCCCTCTCTCCCCCGCACAAATTTATCAATCCCTCAACCCACGAGATCCTTCCCCTCTCGTCCATGTTTTTCCGGCTCTCTCATCAAACATGTTGTCTCTTCTCCTTCCACGTGTACAAAATCTGGATGCACACGCATCTCACGTATATTACATGTCTCCATCTTTCTCACAGACCTAACTTCTTCCTCTCTCTTTCTCTCTCTATCTCTCTCTGTTTCGTTAGGTTTGTCTCCTACTCTCTCGTCCACATACATACAATCTTTCCCGCCCTATCTGCTCCATCTTCGCAAGCTCTCTCTGCATGTTTCATTCACACATTGGGATATGTACAAAATGTTGCTTTTATAATGGCTGATGTAGAGTTATTGTTGGTTTTGTTGCATCCTACAAAGTAATAACTATGAAATGCATTTTGATTGTCATTTGACTGGGATTATGTGAGTTTGAGCATGTTGTGAAGTACTATAGACCTCGTATACATCTTGGAATTCGAAAATGATTGTAACAATTGAATTGTATAGACCATTACATTCGAAGTCAATAGCCTAATATATTTATTTCACAATTTCAACAAATGATTAATTCACTACATACTAAGAAAACAAATGTGCACACCTCCGTTTTTATTTAAGTCCGCGTATCAGCATTGGTCCAAGTAAAGTTTTGTAAACTCTCAGAAAGTTTATAATAAAAAATATTAACATATACAATAACAAATAAATACCATTAGATTCATTATTGAATGTACTTTCACATCATACATATTTGTTATGGTAAATGTTTATATTTTTCTATAAACTTGGTCAAACTTTAGGAAGTTTGACTTCGGTCAAACCTAATATGCAGAGTTTACTAGTACTACTCGCTAGTTGCTTAGCCGAATCACCCAACACGCCACACGGGGAGTTCAGTGTCACAAAATTTTGAGGTCGACGGGAAAATCTCCTGCGACCCTGATTCGAGCAGTGGGAAGTTACCATCATAGCCTTCGGAACAGGCCTATGGATGACGGTTGGTAGGGAGCTGTTTTTGTAACTTCAGGTTCACCCTACCCAGCCAACCCCACCCCGGCACCCAGAGTAGTACACCTGAATACTCCCCATTTTCTATCCCCACCGCAGAATAGACTTCTCCACGGCACCGCAGCCTTCGTGCTCCTCCCCTTCTACATCGGCGCACTCGTCCACCGCAGTGCATCTGCCTCATCGACGACCTCGTACACCGCACTGGAGCCGGTCCACCGTCGTCGTCGTACACGGAGCCTCTTCCCCGGCACCGTCTTCCACGGTCTCGGATCTGCTTCCCGGAAGCCGACGCCAAGCGCAGAAGCACCACCGTCATGGACAATGAACTGACTCCCATTGCCGACCATGACTCACTGAGGCCGCCGCGACCATAGTTCGCCTCCTCGATTGGTAATGTGTGTATCGAATCACTTAGCAGTACATGTGCAGTTCCAATTTTGTTCATACCTACCCTTCAAATTTCCTGGGTGCTATTGTTCCCGTAAAAGTTATTGGTTATAGCCTCCATTGTCCAACAGAATATCAGCTTGTAATTGTGCGTCGCTCCTGTATCGCGTTGTGCTTGGGTAGGTTTTTCATCTGCAACCAGTAGTGTGGCAAATGATGGAAAGTTTTTTAGAACTAGCAAGATGCCCATGCGTTGCACGCATCAAGATGCATTTGTATGAGTAGTTTATCTTGTGGGAGAAAAGGATGAATGAGGGAAGGCCTTATTTGCAAATCTGGAGAGGGGTGTGGGTATCTTTTTGCAAAATTGCCATTGTTTCCTTCCTATCTGTCAGATATAAATCGGACGGCCTATATTGCAGGATGGCAGGCACACCATCATCACCAACTCTGTTTTTTATAACACTAGCAAGATGCCCATGCGTTGCACGCATCAAGATGCATTTGTATGAGTAGTTTATCTTGTGGGAGAAAAGGATGAACGAGGGAATACCTTATTTGCAAATCTGGAGAGGGGTGTGGGTATCTTTTTGCAAAATTGCCATTGTTTCCTTCCTATCTGTCAGATATAAATCGGACGGCCTATATTGCAGGATGGCAGGCACACCATCATCACCAACTCTGTTTTTTATAAGAAAAACTAGCAAGATGCCCATGCGTTGCACGGAACATCAAGATGCATTTGTATGAGTAGTTTATCTTGTGGGAGAAAAGGATGAACGAGGGAATGCCTTATTTGCAAATGCGGAGAGGGGTGTGGGTATCTTTTTGCAAAATTGCCACAGTTTCCATCCTATCCGTCGGATATAAATCGGATGGCCTATATTGCAGGATGGCAGGAACACCATCATCACCAACTCTGTTTTTTATAAGAGTAGGGAAACTGTAGAGGAAAAAAGTAGAGAATAGAGAAGTAGAGATAAATATTAAATATAAAATAAATTTAACAGTAGAGAAGAGAGTAGAGATAGCAGAGACACCGGGAAAGGATTGCGCGCGCGCGGGAAAAAGTGGCCGGGCGTGCGCTAGTTTTGGCGCGCGGCGTCCGGTGCGCTTTATAAAATCCAACACCCTCCCACCACTCTGTGCCTCGCTACCGCTCTCTCCTTGCTCTGTGCCTCGCCACCGCTCTCTCCCTGCTCTTTCTCGCCTCACCGCCGCCGCGCCACCATGCCGCCGCGTCGCCGGGAAACTTAGGGATACCGCGGCGTCCGCGCGCGCCCCTCCGGCGGCTTCTTCGCCAAGATCCGGTTCCGCTGGATGCACCTCGGCCTTGGCAATTTCGACACCGCCAACAAGGCCGCCCGCGCGTACGACGCGGCAGCGTGGCGCCTCCGGTGGCCTCATAGAACATTGAACTTCCCCAATGTGCCGACGCGGGAGCAGCCACAAGAGCTCGCGTCTCTGCCGCGGCTTATCACCGACGAGGATCGTCGCGACAACCGGAGGCAGGAGCACCGTCTCGGCATCGCCGAGATAGACGAGAATCCATGGCATTGTGGCGCCAACGCTTCCCGCAGGACATCATCAACGAGCGCGAGTTCTACGTGCAAAGGAGGGTGGGGAGGGATAAGAGGAGGGCGGAGTGAGCCGCCTATCGCGAGGACAAGCGTAGGCGAAAAAGCGGACGCTCAATTCAACATGAGGCTAGGAGCAGCGTCGCCCTGGGAATCCGACAACGATCGGTATCTTCATGCCTACAGTCAGATGTCGGAGGAGGACATCACCGAGGAGGAGTTGGACGACGAGGAGTAGTTGAATAATCTATTTTTTTTATCTATCTATGCTGAGAACTATCCTCTACTCTCTAGTCTCTACTCTCTATCTCTACTTCTCGATCTCAGCACTGTAAACGCTTTTTAAAGCGCCGCGCGTTGCGATTCTGTGTAACATCCCAAAATTCTAAATTTTGGAATGTTATATTAAATAAATAGTTTTGATTGATTGTTTGTTTGATTGTGTGAAACTGAGTGAAATTTGAAAATTTTGAAAGTTGAATGAGAGGGAATGAAATGACTTTCCCAAACTTTCACCCTTGCATTTATGATCTCCATGAATTCAAATTATTTCATCACAAAACCCTAGAGTGAAGATGATATGACTTCTTCCATTTAAATAAATGAAAAGGGTTTTGAAAAGATTTGAATTCCATCTGAAAAATATTTCAAATTCAAAACTTTATGCAACTCAATGATTTTCAGAAGAGAAGATAAAATGACTTCTTCAATTATATGAAATATGAGTTGGAAGTTAAAAAGAATCAAATTGAAAGTATTTTTGAAACTCCCTTTCAAATTTGGAATTATTTGGATTTTATTCAAATTATTTTTCTCCTAAAAATAAATAAATGGAAATAAGGGTAAAATGATTCCCTTCAATGGAAAATTAGGAGAAAATAATTTTGGTATTTAAAAAATGATTTTTGTTGGATTTTAATGCAACAGTAGCATTGTTTGCATTATTTGATTTTTTGTGGATTTTATTTGAACTATACAAATAGTTCATGTTTTAGGAAATGTTTTTCTGAACTTTTTTATATATATTATGCCTATATATAGTTTTTATTATTTTGGTTCTTTTTACTTTTGTTTGTCTGTTAAAAAAAACTCCTTGCGCCAGCCAGGCCGACCAGGCCCAGCTAGCAGCCACGCGGCCTGCCCCGCGGCCCACCAGCAAGCCGAACCGGCCTGCTCCACCCGCGCCGCGCCTGAATCCCCTCTCCCTCGGTCGCCCGATCCCTTTCCCCTCTCTCTTCTCTCGCTGACGCGTGGGACCCGCCGTCGTCTTCTTCCTCCGCAAGCCCTGCCCGAGCCAGATCGCACCGGCCGCGCCGCCGAATCCCGTGATCCTCGGGATCCTCTCCCCGACTCACCCCCTCCTCCAAGAATCGCCCCCCCTATATATACTCTCCCCCTCGACCCGTTCCACTCCTTTCCCTGCACCAAGGACCACCGCTGCCTCCCCGATTCCTCGCCGGATCCGAGCGCCACCGCCGCACCATTGTCGCCTTACCTCACCACCCCGACCACCTAGCCGCCACTTGAGATCACCACCGTAACCCCCTCGCTCGTCCGCACCTCCCCGTGCGCTCACGCGAGCCTGAAACCCACCGGAGCGCCGCCACCGCCACCTCGACCTCGCCACCGACCTCCTCCGTCAACCTACGACGCCGCGTCAACCACCGCTGGACTCGCCGTCGAACGCCTCGTCCGCCCGTGCCCTCGCCGGAGCTCTCCGACGACCGGAGCGCCGCCGACGACGACGTCCGAGCCGCATCGCCGGCGACCACCACCGCTGTAAGCTCCGACGACCCTCCCCGCCGTTAGATCTTCATTATACGGCCTAGATTAGATGCAAACGAATAGGTAGGTTTTATGTATTAGATCGGTTTTTATGCGGTTTTATTTACGGTTTAGATTGGTTCAGATCGAACCGGGCCTCCTCCGGTTTTCTGCTTTAGCCGCACAGTCACGGTTTCGTTAAGTTACGACCGAGCGTTGTTTAGTTCAGATCGCCCATTGCTTAGGCCCAATAGCAGCCCGACGCGTAGTACCTGCCCGTTATTTTTTTTTAGTTTATTTTCGTTTCTGTTTTAAAAACAGAAATAGTTTCAATTTTAGATTGCTTATAACTTTTATGTTTTAGATTCAATTTGAGTGATTCTTTTTGCATTGTGTCACAAATTTGTTGAAGTTTTTGTTTGCGTACTTGGTTTGCAAATTTGAGTAGTTTAAGTTTGAATTATTTCAAATATGCTTCAAACACGGCTCTAGTTTGAGTTTTATAAAATATTTTTGATTGATTCTTTTTGCTACTGTTTTATTACGGTTTTGTCTATCCAGTAGGATTTATTTATTTATTGTTAGTTTAATTTTAAATTAAGTTTTTAGCAAAACAGTACTGTTTTAGTTATAGTGTTGTTTTAGTCTTTTCTTTATTGTTTTTATTAGTTTTAAATTATTTCTTTTTGTCACTTTTGACAAATTTAGTTTTGTTTCTGTTAGTCAACCCAAGAAAATTTTATTTTTATTTCAAAAAAAAATTATTTTATTTAGTTTTGTATGAAAACTTGTTTAGGTCATAGTTAGTGTTTCATAAAAGCTTTTTATTTGTTTCTTTTTGCAAATAAAATTTTATGAAAAATACCTTCTGTTAACTTTGTTGTTTTACTTTGTATTTTCTGTTAATTTATAAGTTTAGTGTTTTAATTGTTGTTAAGTTTTTACTTAGGACAAAACTAATTTGTGTTATGTCTTAGAGTTTTCTTTAGTAGTTTCGTGGTGTAGTTTTCCTTTGTTTTTATTTGGTGTCCCTTGTTGATTTGCATTTTATTTGTGGGTTTTATTATGAGTGTTAGAATTGCTTGCTAGTATGTTTGCTTATATGAATGCTATGTTTGACTATATAGATTTTCAACGGAGTGACGAATAGTTCTACCAAGTCATTATTCTAAGAGCTTTGTTATCTTCATCAAGTAATACCAGGAAAGTTCACTTTGACCATGTTTTTCATGCCTATGTTTTTATTGCATTTAGTGTCACCATCCATAATCCCTCCAGTAGTTATATTGACTTCTTGTAGTTGAGTAGAATGCATGAGGTAGGAACCCATCTTCCTGTTATCAAGCCCGGGACGTATATAGTTTTAATGCTACGCTATTGTAGACGGGGTTTGGTATGAGTGCTCGGGAGTGGTGTGAAGGACTCTACATCAATGACGACAACTCCATGATGGCATATGCAAGGACTGCATCTTCAAGGCCTCAAGACTCCAAGACTCGAGACAAGAATTCAATACACACTACTGGGTGAAGGACGGTTGACGGGCACCCTGGAGAAACCAGTGGATGGCCGGGATGCATGGAGAAGCGCCATGACATCTTGCGGAAAGCTTCACCCAGACTCAAAGAGACGGAAGAATACTTCATGCCCGGAAGCTTACCTGTGCAACCGCAAGTCACTATGGGCTCTGGCTTGGTTGACCTTAGTTGTGACTCTGGCTGGGACGGTGCTAGCAGATGTAGAACTACGGTAGGATTGGATGAGCACCGGACAGTGGTCAGAGGAACTCTTTGGAAGACCATGTTTCGGTCATCTTGTTCTCAAACACCCTGAAGTGCGAGAACGTAAAAAGAGGGATCGAATCTTGCGGGTAAAGTGTACAAACCTCTGCAGAGGGTTAAAACCTAATCGATTAGCCGTGTCCCCGGTTACGGACAACTTGAGCCTCTGGACTTGGATCTATCTCGGAACTCTCAACACCGGACTGATAACTTAATTGTGGGCAACTTACGATGATTTGGGCTATGAGACATCGGTTGGCGGAACCATGTCATGATAGGAAACTCCGTAGTATAGACTCCTGATATTTCTTTGGTGTAGGAAAATAAAACCAGCTTTTATGCAAAACAAAACTCAGACACAGAGCCACAAAGCCATATTGCATATAGTATAGTTTTATCATGTGTTTTCTCATGTTGTGATCTTGCCGGTACATTCAATGTACTCACCTACACGGCTGCAACGTATCATGTTGCAGATACTTTCTTCCAACGAGTAAGAGTACGGTACAGGGTTACGGTCTACACTCAACCTGCCGATGGCGTTGATGGGACTCCACACCCGACTATTTGTTTCCGCTGTGACTTATGAGGTAGATATCAGTTTTACGTTATTTATACATGTGATTGCACTTTGATATATACATTGGTGTACTATGTGTGCCAGCATACTGATCCAGGGATGTCACAGATACACAGAGGCTTGACCGTCTGAGGTCGGGTCGCTACATTCTGTTGGAGATACTCTAACGTGGCAGACGAGTGCTTTAATGTTGCCCACAAGATGCGCGAGTATTACTAGTAGTATATTTTTCTTGCCATGTTGAGATTTTAAAACCACGAGTGCGAACATGCAGAGGAGCAATGAAGACCAAACACGGGATATTGGGGACATCTTCAAGGAGCGTGGCAAGTTAAAGAGGAGCTGCACCGAACCTGTAAAACGAGCTTTGGTAAGTAACACCCTTTCAATTACTTTCGTTTAGCCTCGTGTTCTTCGATGTGTATATGTTGTAGTTTCTGTTTCTCCTAAGCCTCGTGTTCTTCGATGTGTAATAAGAAGAGTCTTAATCTTCCTAATGCTTTCGTTTTTAGCTTGATGTAGGAAGTGGGTGTTCTCACCTTGTAGTCTGTTTTTGTTTTTATTTTCCTTTTGAATTCACTTCTCCCAGTTCTGTTTATCTGGCTTCTACTAAATGGATCTGGGTTGCTCTGAGTATTGATCTAAAAAGAAGTAACTTAATGTTAGGATGCAGTTCCTGCGAGGAGGGAAGTATGGTCAACCTCGAGATCATGTTTCCAAAATGAGGCTGGATTACACACAAGGTGC
This sequence comes from Aegilops tauschii subsp. strangulata, assembly GCF_002575655.3. Taxonomy (NCBI): domain Eukaryota; kingdom Viridiplantae; phylum Streptophyta; class Magnoliopsida; order Poales; family Poaceae; genus Aegilops; species Aegilops tauschii. The sequence goes on from NC_053035.3 coordinate 293,748,129, forward strand.
CAGTTCCCTAATGATGATGGATTAGACACAAGGTGCAAATTCCCAGATGATGCTGGATTACACACAAGCCAGGTGGAGTCGTCAGTTGTTCGTGTCCTCGTGGCTCTAGTAAAGGCTGAAAGAAAGTGTGCAGCAGCCCTTGATAATGTAGCTGAGTTCCTGAAGAAGCGAAAAGAGCAATCAGATGCTCTCTTCACCCATGCCAAAGAAGAGATGGAAGAAGCCAGAAATAAGCTAGCAGAGGCAGAGCAGGCTAGGCGTCTCCTGCTATCTAAAACTGTTGTCAATACAAAATTTCCTTCATAGTAGCTAGGTTCAAATGTTTATCCAATCAGCATGCCTGTTGTGATGTCCGTGCATCTACTGATGTGGCACAAAATATATATTTTTCGGGTCACGTAATAACAGCAATTACTTTCCAAACAATAACAGACGAAGCATTGGACATGGTATAGTTCACGCGCAAGCCCGACATTCCAAGTTCAACTTCCACATCAAACTCATGTTCACATATATCTGCACATTCATACATAATGTCCACAACCATGATTCACTTCAAAGCCAAAAAAATTGAGGAGAGTTATGAATAAAGAAAAACCTCTAGTTCCTGCTACCAGTGCGAGCACAACAAGTCAAGACCATGCGTAATTAATTATATTTTGGTCATTTTTTGTGTTCTAAAATGCCGGTCGGCTCGTGGAAGGACGTGTTGCTGGCACACGCTTGGATTCAATGAAGGCAGGCGGGGCAGTCTGAAGCCGGTTGCATGAGGCGAGGAGGCGTGTTCAGCCGGGCCTGCAGCGAGTGGGGCCCTCTTGGCCGGCGCGCCGGTTCAATGCTTGCGCTATGAGAGGTCGCGTCCATGTCAGAGCAATCACACCCTCCAGTCCTTTTTTGTTTGGGTATAACAAAATCTCGTTTTCCATTCACATTTTACAAGTAAAATTCGTGGACAAACTTTGACCCAAAATACGATGGGGACTAGTAAACCAGAACGGAGGTAGTTTTTTTTAATCAAAGAAGGGTTTCCCCCTTCCAATTTCATTACTGAAAACCAACATCTAAATCTAAACCATAGTATTTGCCCTAGAATTACCAGGTTCAACATCTCGCAACATAAACCCATACAACCATACGCCAAGGAGGTACGTAGTACTATGAATTCCATTTTTGCTCCATACCAATCGTTCTAAAAACTACTTAGTACTTATAACGCGCCATTGAAAATTGGAACTCTTAACCCTGCTAAAAAAATGATATTTTAAACGTGGCTACTCGATTTATGGCAACTGGCGAGCCACCGCCTCCAAGTCGTTCACCAGTGGTCCCGCCCATCAACTCCTACGGACCAAATTATCACGCGAGCTGACTATTCCTACAAAGGTGCGCTCCACCACGTACCCGGTACCCACAAATGCTGCAATCGTGCACCTAGGGTTTAGGGTTTATTTGTTAACGTTGCCTTTACGTAACACTCATGTGCGCGAGACAGCGAGAGACCGACTGCGTGCGTGCGCCTCTTCTCTTCGTATATGTACTCCACCGTTTGTCTGGTGTCCAAAAAATTATAATAACTACTAGCAATGTGCCAATGCGTTGCCACACAATTAGAGTAGATTAATACATATTCACCGATTTGATAGAAAAAAGTCTAGTTTTGAAATACATTTATCACTAAAAAAATATGTTATGTTTCACTCAAAATATATTCCTTTGGCGATTTTGATGAGATAAGGGAGGAATGTTGTTGGTTTCAAGATTTGAGAAGTGGTATATGTCTAATTTCTACTCTTACTAGCAAGATGCTCGTGCGTTGCACGGAACATCAAGATCTTGTGGGAGAAAAAGATGAACGAGGGAAGGCCTTATCTGCAAATGTGGAGAGGAGTGCGGATAAATTGCCATAGTTTCCTTCCTATCCGTCAGATATAAATCGGACGGCCTATATTGCAGGATGGCAGGCCCACCATCATCACCAACTCTGTTTTGTATCCCTACTCTTATAAAAAGCATAGTTGGTGATGATCGTGTGCCTGCTATCCTGCAATATAGGCCGTCCGATCTATATGTGACGGATAGGAAGGAAACTATTACAATTTTGCAAAAAGATACCCACACCCCTCTCCACACTTGCAAATAAGGCCTTCCCTTGTTCATCCTTTTCTCCCACAAGATAAACTACTCATATGCATCTTGATGTTCCGTGCATCACATGGGCATCTTGCTAGTTGTTGCAAAAATCCCATGTGTGCGAGAGAGAGGGAGAGAGGAGGAGGACGGAGTGCATGTGTGACAAAGACACAAAGAGTGTGTGTGCGAGAGGTATCAGCTTAAAATGAGGCGATAGTGTGTGTGTGCACGATCGAGAGGGCGTGTCTCAAGAAGGGAAGAAAATTCTACATAGATACAAGGAGCGGGAGAGAGACATGTATGCGATAGTGGAAGCACGAGTGTGCGGGTGTATAAACCTATCTAGAGGCTAGTCGATAAATGTTTGTGAGAGAAATACGAGTCGGGGGTGCGAAAGCGAGAGTTTTGTGTGTGAGAGAGAGACGGTAGTCGGGAAGGGGAGTGGAAGCAAGAGTTGTTTGTGTGTGTGTGAGAGAGAGGGGGGAGTTTGTCTGATCGGTAAACAAATGAATAATGTCAGTCTGGGATGGAGACGAAAAGGAGACTGCAACAAATGTTGTGTCTACGGGAGAGAGAGAGAGAGAGTAATTTTAGTGGTATGATTCATATCTAGAGACATATAGGGTGTGTGAGAGAATCCCATAGAGAGAAAGACAAAGTGAAAGACGAGTGGAGACTGTGTGTGTGGCGGTGAAAAAGAAAGCTTAGGTACCTAGTGATACGAGAGAATGGTAGAGACATGAGAGATAATGAAAACAGTGTAATGTATAATGATAGGGAGAGTGTGACACTTCTCAAGGGAGACGTCGAGAGACCATGTTTGCGAGGATAGGAGAAACATGAAGTGAGCATGCGGGTGAGCTGGAGAAAAGAGAGTGATAGCTACATGAAGGAGCATGCATGCGAGAGAGATGGGCGTGAAAGGAGTGAACATAAAAGGGATTCAAATATTTGAATTTGAGATGATGATACATGTAATCCATACTCGAACCAAAATTGATCTATCAAACATGCATACTCATATGAATTCACGCGCATCTATGTTATTTAATATGTAGATATTACTGATCCATACATTTTAGTAGAACATAATTTAGTTTAATTTTTTGAATTCAACCTTATGATTTTGAGATCATTGTATTTGTAAATCATATTATACATAAAAAGGAGCAGAATTCTTTGTTGTGATTTTGAAAGTATATATAAAAAAATGATGTATATAGAATTTTATTCCAATCAAAAATGGATCTCGCCCGAAAAAAAAAGAATACAAACGGGATTCGAATTGAGTTGGCACGGTAAACGTGCACTCTGCAAAATTTAAACGAAGCGGGGAAAGTCGCAGTAACCGCCCGAAACCAAAATCTGCGAGATGGAAATTACTACTGCCTATCCCTGCCACGCAAAGCCTATCTGCTCGATTTCTATAGGTTTCGATAGGGGCAGGTTTGTAATTTCACTCAAACGTGACATAACCGCCTCTCACCCGGATTCATACACGGTGGGCGCCAAAACACAGTGTGTCCTCGGCCGAAGTCGACTCCCTCCCCGATTCATACACGGTGGGCGCCAAAAACAAACTCTCGTCGGCAAATATTCGGTGTATGCGAGATTACCGTCCTATCCCCAACCGACTAATATTGCTGTGATGTAGAAATTTGAAACGGGGGCTAAGTTTGTAAATTTCCTCGCATTTGAGACAAGCGCACCCTGAAGACATGGTTCCCCCCTTCCTCTCCACCCGTGGGCGCCAAAACACCCTCTCCACCCCAGCCTCCTCCGCCCGCCACCCCATCCACCGCCGTCCTCCTCCACCATGTTGGAGCTGATACCATGACGCCGCCGTCCATTACAAGAGATCGACCTCTCTCATCCACGGCTTTCGACCGGGATCCTTGCATCCCGTCCTCTCGCTTCATCCTCGTCGTCGTCCACCTTGCCGGCGCCGCTCCTATGACCGTCTCGTCCACCGCGCCCCGCCGCCACCGTCTACCCTCCTAGATCTGCTTCCACGCCGCCGACAGCCATCGCTACCGCGGCACCGTCAAATTCTCAGCAGATGCATACACGGCGCCGCACCAGAGGCGGTACTCTTTCGTATCTGCTCAACTTATTTATCGCAGCAAGAAAATAGATCGCCACTGCTTTACTCTGATTTCTTGTCCATCACTTACTTGCTAGTTGAAAGCAAACATTGGTTGAGAAGTTGCCTTTGTCCGGTTTGCACCTTCAGATCCGCCATGGCACGCTCAACACTATACTCCCAATGCTTATGGTTTTCCCCTTTTATATTCCACACTAGTTAAATCACGGTAGACTAAATTTCAAAATTGGGTCAGTCGATGTTTCAGAGCTCGCCGGAGTTCGCCGGTGCGAACGAAGGGGCTTGGGTGGGGACGGTGGTTGTGGGGGGCGGTGGTGGGGCCTCGCCCAACGAAGAAAACTCGACGCGGGTGGGGGCGGGGGTGGGGGTTGTGGAGGAACACAGGCGGTGGGGCCGGTGGTCCGGCCGGCGGCCCGTGCGGTGTTTTGTATGGGAAGAATCAGAGACGAGGAAGAAGAAGGGTTAGGAGACGTAGGATCTTCATCCAACCGCATGAAATGGTCGACTGACCCAAATGACAAAAGTCACGCGACTTGCATGCAGACATGCCTTTATATTCAGTACCACCATCGTACCTTCTTAGCACTGCTCCTAAATCCATCAAGCTAAACAACGTGCCACTCATAATTCCAAACTGGTTGCTCAAGTACGAATCTGATATGATGCTGATATTACTAAAATAGATAACATTTAACTGGTCAGCTAATGTTCCTACTTTACTTTCGAAAAAGCACGTGCACCACATATAGAGAGACAGCAGGGAGTTGCTTTCTTAATGCACTCTGGTTCATCATGTGTGGGCACTGCGCAACAAACATTTTATTATCCAAAATCTGCTTGCTCTTCTTTAGCATGTTCCTCTTCCGTTCTTCTTTAATAAGTACTCTCTCCGTTCCTAAATACAAGTCTTTGTATAGATTCCACCATGGACTACATATGGAGCAAAATGAGTGAATCTACACTCTAAAATGTATCTGGATACATCTGTATGTGATCCATAGTGGAAATCTCTACCAAGACTTATATTTTGGAATGGAGGGAGTATGATAGTAGTACATTATGTTCCTTGTAGTGAAGATGAGCAGGGACATTTGCAGTGTAGAGGTCTATACGGTCGGTTGTGATGGACACTTTGAACTCTTCGGGCCTCTTTGATTCGTAGGATTTTGTAAACATGGGAATAGGATTTGTAGTGGCCTGCCCACTTGAATCCTATAAGAATAGCAAGGAAATGCAGGGAGTTGTGTTGCCTTTGAGAGTTCCACTGATATTAACAGTACCGCACCTTCAATTGAAGAGAGCTGGTATCTGAAGCCTTTCTAGCCATACCGGCAATACTAGCACATATATTCCAGCAAGTTCCACTTTGCTGATTTTACTCGGATGCTTACGGTTTTCTCGTTATATCTACACTATGATCTGTGTAGCTGCTTTGTGTCGCACTAGCAGCAGTCCACTCTTGAAGCTAAACACCGCAATGACTTACAAAATTGGCACCAAGGCATTGAGTGCCATTCTAGATGCAATGAAACTCATACGCTCCCCACCTGCTGATTCTTGTTCAGAATATGATCCTAATGACTATTCTAACCTCGAGGAGTCAAAGGCAGATGGCCTGTCCTGTTCACCCATCAAGGTGCCTGTTCTAATTTGGCAAGGTTTTATTGATAGTGCGTATCTTGCATATGTTGTCTTGCATTTCTTCTACTTTGTTGCACTGCCATCTGCTTAGTTTAGTCATCATATATGTCGAGATGCCATGCCCATCCATTATCAGTACATATTCCATCTGTCATCATACCATGTTTTTCCACTCAAATATTGTTCTTGTGCATCAGACATCAGAAAGGAAGAGGGTGATTGCCGAACCTGAAGGAGCACCAGCAAAGTCCTTGAAAAACGTGGTGGTGCCGGAGAAATCAGACAACCCCACTTATATTGGATGTACAACCAGTGACACAAAATGTAGGACCGACTCCAGCAGACTGTACCCATACTTCACTGGCCACACCACTAGCCCCACCACACAGGACCTGCACTCCAGCAAAAGGTATACCGATTTCAGTTGCCATAGCACCAGCCGTACCACGGAAAAATCCCACTCCAGCAAAAAGTACAGCAAGTCCATCGGCCGAAGACCTATCCCAACTGCAGAGACGGCCAATTCCTGCAGATTGGAACCCCATTCCAGTTACTCCCAATTTAAAAGACAATGCTTTCAATGTTGTTAGGGACTACGTGCATATATTCCCATCATGGGAAGATTATAGTGAAGACAAACACCATTTTCACATCTTCCTGTCCAACTTACGTGTAAGTGCTATTATTCATGGTTATTATTTTCTTGTTTTCTGCTTATTGAACACATCAATGATTTACATTACATTGTTGTAAGTGGGCGAGGGTCAATCTGGATAGTCATGACGAGCAAAGCTTGCTTGTGCTTTTCAAGGAAGCATTGCAGTAGTATCGGTGTTACCTGAGGAAATCACACTTTGATGGCAAGTCTATAAACCAATTTTGGTGAAGTCTCCTGTGCTAAATTTAGAAGACATTGAATGGAAAAACCTTGTTATGCACTGGCCTTGTTCCCAGGATGAGGTACTGTCTATGAAATCACATGACAATTTGAACTTCTACTTTTTTGCATGTGCCTTACGGATCTTTTTTGCAGGAAATCTGCTCGAAGAAGAATTCCAGTTTGAAAAGAACGACAGGATATCGCAAATATGTTGCCCGCTGCTTTGCTCTTGTTAGTACCTGTTGTCCTATATCACTGTACTTGCATACATACCTGGTTCATTATGTGACAATAGTATGCATGATAGCTTGCTTATCAATTGTTCGCTCCAAATTATCTGATATGTATAAATGGTTACATTAGTTAGAATATATCCAATGCCAATGAAATTTTTTAGCTCTACATTGCTCTTGTAAGTACTTGTTGTCCTTTATCAGTGTACTTATATTGATAGGTAGTTGTTCATGTACCATCGCTCTGCAGCTTATTTTCCTTTGCCCTCCATTTTCTACACATTAGATCTATATTTACTCTTACCATAAGGTTGGATAACACCGATGGTACTGAAGAAGTTTAGCTGTGCATTGCTCTTGGTTGTACCTTTGGCCTGTATCGCTGTACTTACATTTATAGCTACTTGGTTATGTAGCATCACTCTTCATCTTATCTTAAATATTCTCCATTTTTTTCTTATATTATCACATCTATATTTACACTTAACAAAATGTAGAATAAAGGCAATGCTTATGAAGAAGATTTTGTGGTAAACTTCTTGAATTACCCCCCATCGGCATGGAGAAGGGCTTTATAGAGCCCTTCTTCACCAATAATGTAAGTTTGTCCTTCTCAAGCCTTCAAACTTTGTTGTGTATATTTGGTTAGGCATGACTGCAACAGCTATTTATTTTTGGTGTTTGCATCAAATTGCATGTTTAAAGTTTATTATGTAGTTCATAAACAAAAGTTTGTCCTTCTCAATTTAAGTTTTCAGTTGTACAACCAAGTTCCTTCTTCATACCATGTAAATTAAACTATACACAGCAAGTGATCTTATTTTGCACTGCATGTATGCTTATGTTCTTGATCCGTAATCCAGTGATGTGGTGAACCTACTGATACGTCCCGTCGTATCTATAATTTTTGATTGTTCCATGCCAATATTATACAACTTTCATATACTTTTGGCAACTTTTTATACTATTTTTGGGACTAACATATTGATCCAGTGCCAGTTCCTATTTGTTGCATGTTTTATGTTTTGCAGAAACCCCATATCAAACGGAGTCCAAACGGAATAAAAACGGACGGAGAATATTTTTGGAATATTTGGGAAATATGGGAGGAAGAATCAACGCGAGACGGTGCCCGAGGTGGCCACGATGCAGGGGGCGCGGCCCTGACCCTCGTGGGCCCCTCGTAAGGCGGTTGCTGCTCTTCTTTGGCCGCAAGAAAGCTATTTTTTGTATAAAAAATTGGCGAAGGTTTCAATCCAATCAGAGTTACGGATCTCCGGATATATAAGAAACGGCGAAAGGGCAGAATCCCAGAGTGCAGAAACAGAGAGAGACAGATCCAATCTCGGAGGGGCTCTCGCCCCTCCCATGCCATGGAGACCAAGGACCAGAGGGGAAACCCTTCTCCCATCTAGGGAGGAGGTCAAGGAAGAAGAAGAAGAAGGGGGCCCCTCTCCCCCTCTCTTTCGGTGGCGCCGGAACACCGCCGTGGCCATCATCATCACCGCGATCTACACCAACACCTCCGCCATCTTCACCAACATCTCCATCACCTTCTCCCTCTATCTACAGCGGTCCACTCTCCCGCAACCCGCTATACCCTCTACTTGAACATGGTTCTTTATGCTTCATATTATTATCCAACGATGTGTTGCCATCCTATGATGTCTGAGTAGATTTTCGTTGTCCTATCGGTGGTTGATGAATTGCTATGATTGATTTAGTTTGCTTGTGGTTATGTTGCTGCCCGTTGGTGCCCATCATATGAGCGCGCGCGTGGATCACACCATAGGGTTAGTTGTATGTTGATAGGACTATGTATTGGAGGGCAAGAGTGACAGAAGCTTCAACCTAGCATAGAAATTGATGCATACGGGATTGAAGGGGGACCAATATATCTTAATGCTATGGTTGGGTTTTACCTTAATGAACATTAGTAGTTGCGGACGCTTGCTAATAGTTCCAATCATAAGTGCATAGAATTCCAAGTCAGGGATGACATGCTAGCAGTGGCCTCTCCCACATAAAACTTGCTATCGGTCTAGTAAAGTAGTCAATTGCTTAGGGACAATTTCGCAACTCCTACCACCACTTTTCCACACTCGCTATATTTACTTTATTGTGTCTTTATCTAAACAGCCCCTACTTTTTATTTATGTGCTCTTTATTCTCTTGCAACCTATCCAAAAACACCTACAAAGTACTTCTAGTTTCATACTTGTTATAGGTAAAGCAAACGTCAAGCGTGCGTAGAGTTGTATCGGTGGTCGATAGAACTTGAGGGAATATTTGTTCTACCTTTAGCTCCTCGTTGGGTTCGACACTCTTACTTATCGAAAGAGGCTACAATTGATCCCCTATACTTGTGGGTTATCACCTACCCACTACAGCACAATGTCATATTCTGCAATGTCTTAACTATGAACAATGTCATATTATTCTACTATTATTTAAACTGTCTCTTTATTTGCCAATATGAAATGGGATAAATTGATAGCACACTAACCATTGATACTTATGAGTTCTTGATCTGTAATCGAGTGGTGTCGTGAAGCTGCCAACTCCTTCACACTGTCATTTCCTGCCATGTCTTGACCTGAACTGTACCATATTGTGTTAATGCAATTTTAAACAGTGTCACTTTATTCGTCAGTAAGAAATGTGATGAATTGTCAGCACTGATAGTTTCATGTGCAAAACCTGTCATCTGTCTGCTTGTTCATCTTTCAGAGTGAGGAGGATATAAGTGTTAGACAAGCGCAGTCTCATCAGCTTGCTCAGCTGCTTGCGCTGCAGCTCCCCAGCAGGACTAACCTTTCTTGAACTCTATTGAAGTGCTGTCGGTTTTGTATATTATTTTGTCGGCGTGTTTAGTTGCACTGGTGGCGATCTTTGATGCCCAGTGTATGTAATTGATACGTCTCCAATGTATCTATAATTTTTGATTGTTCCATGCTATTATATATTCTGTTTTGGATGTTTAATGGGCTTTGTTTTACACTTTTATATTATTTTTGGGACTAACCTATTAACCGGAGGCCCAGCCCAAATTGTTGTTTTCTTGCCTATTTCAGTGTTTCGAAGAAAAGGATTATCAAACGGAGTCCAAACGGAATGACACCTTTGGGAGAGTTATTTTTGGAACGGAAGCAATCCAGGAGACTTGGAGTGTACGTCAGGGAAGCAACGAGGTGTCCACGAGGCAGGGAGGCGCGCCTGCCCCCCTGGGCGCGCCCCCCACCCTCGTGGGCCCCTCGTGGCTCCCCTGACCGACTTCTTTCTCCTATATATATCCATATACCCTAAAAACATAGGGGAACAAAATAGATCGGGAGTTCCGCCGCCGCAAGCCTTTGTAGCCACCAAAAACCAATCGGGACCCTGTTCCGGCACCCTGCCGGAGGGGGGATCCCTCACCAGTGGCCATCTTTGTCATCCCGGCGCTCTCCATGACGAGGAGGGAGTAGTTCACCCTAGGGGCTGAGGGTATGTACCAGTAGCTATGTGTTTGATCTCTCTCTCTCTCTCTCTCTCTCATGTTCTTGAGGTGGTACGATCTTGATGTATCGCGAGCTTTGCTATTATAGTTGGATCTTATGATGTTTCTCCCCCTCTACTCTCTTGTAATGGATTGAGTTTTCCCTTTGAAGTTATCTTATCGGATTGAGTCTTTAAGGATTTGAGAACACTTGATGTATGTCTTGTCGTGCTTATCTGTGGTGACAATGGGATATTCACGTGGTCTACTTGATGTATGTTTTGGTGATCAACTTGCGGGTTCAATGAACTTATGCATAGGGGTTGGCACTCGTTTTCGTCTTGACTCTCCGGTAGAAACTTTGGGGCACTCTTTGAAGTACTTTTGTGTTGGTTGAATAGATGAATCTGATATTGTGTGATGCATATCGTATAATCATACCCACAGATACTTGAGGTGACATTGGAGTATCTAGGTGACATTAGGGTTTTGGTTGATTTGTGTCTTAAGGTGTTATTCTAGTACGAACTCTATGATAGATCGAACGGAAAGAATAGCTTCGTGTTATTTTACTGCGGACTCTTGAATAGATCGATCAGAAAGGATAACTTTGAGGTGGTTTCGTACCCTACCATAATCTCTTCGTTTGTTCTCCGCTATTAGTGACTCTTTGTTGCATGTTGAGGGATAGTTATATGATCCAATTATGTTGAACCCTAGGCCTTGTTTCCTAGCATTGCAATACCGTTTGTGCTCACTTTTATCATTAGTTACCTTGCTGTTTTTATATTTCCAGATTACAAAAACCTATATCTACCATCCATATTGCACTTGTATCACCATCTCTTCGCCGAACTAGTGCACCTATACAATTTACCATTGTATTGGGTGTGTTGGGGATACAAGAGACTCTTTGTTATATGGTTGCAGGGTTGTTTGAGAGAGACCATCTTCATCCTACGCCTCCCACGGATTGATAAACCTTAGGTCATCCACTTGAGGGAAATTTGCTACTGTCCTACAAACCTCTGCACTTGGAGGCCCACCAACGTCTACAAGAAGAAGGTTGCGTAGTAGACATCAAGCTCTTTTCTGGCGCCGTTGCCGGGGGGGCTAGGTAAGCAGCACTAACACCCCGTCAACTAAGCTCTTTTCTGGCATCGTTGCCGGGGAGGTTAGTGCTTGAAGGTATATCTTTAGATCTTGCAATCGAATCTTTTTGTTTCTTGTTTTATCACTAGTTTAGTCTATTAAAGAAAACAAAAAAATAGAATTGAGTTTGCCTCATACGCTTCATCTTTTTAATATCTTTCGTGAGAATGATGGAAAGGAAAATTGTGCTCAAGTGCTAGAAGAAGAAGTCTATAGAATGTTTGGCACTAAATTTTTGAATGATGAGCATGATTGCAATGTTATTAGTATGAACTCTTTGAATATCCATAGTACTAATGATGATTGCACTAGTCATGATGAAAATATCTCTTATAAGCATGTCGATTTCTGTGGAGTGCATAGAGTTTGCAAATACATACCAAACAGGGAAGATAGATTTTGCAAGAGGCATAAGTATTTGGAAACTAAATGGTTGCAAGATAGGCTAGATGTTTGTGCTGAAAATTTAAACTTTCTTAGCCGTACTTGTGAACTTTGCAATGAACGTGATCATTTCAGTACCCAATGCAAATTGTTTCATGATCGTATCGTGTCCAAAAATTGTGATGACTTGATTTCCCTTGCACATCATAATGAACTTAGTTTGCTCTTGGGTTATGAAGAAATGAAACGTATAACTAAGGTTATTCCAGAATTTGCCCTTGATAGAGTTCTTAATTTTGATCTAGAGGAAATTTATATGTATTGTGCGGTGAATTGCATTGAAAATCCTTATATTGCCAATTACATAAAGAAAAGAAAACAAATATAAGATGAAGAGAATACTAATGAAAGGGAAGAGACTTCCCAATATCCTCCTATTATTTCTTATGATGAATCAGGTAACGAGGAGGAGCCTTCTATTCAACCAATCTCATTAATAAGGAGCTCCAAAAAGAGGAGTGAACCCACACATGATGTGAAGAAGAAAAAGAAAAGACGGAGAAGCAAAGGTAGAAAGGTATCTCTCCCAAATGATGTTGCTCCTATTACTCATCGTGATGATGATAATTGCTATACTATTGGTGCTATCCATACTATTAATGATGAGAGTGATTATGCTTATGATATGAAAAGGCTAAAGCTTGGGGATTCTATGTTTGATGAAGATGATGTTTTTGAGAATATATTTGCTGCAATTAATATTTGTACCAAGCTTGGGGATGCTACGTTTCATGAAGATGATATTTTTAGTCTCCCAAGTTTTGATATGCAAATTTATAATGATGATAGCATGCCTCCTACTTATGATTATATTGATGAAAGTGGGTTTGGAAGAGTGTCAACTTTAGGAAGTAACGATCCCACTATTTTGGAGGATGTTGAATCTTATTATGATAATTATGAAAGTGGATTTGGAGAGGTCATGACTTTATTTAGTAATGATTCCACTATTTCGGAAGAGGTTTCAATCGATTATGATGAGAACAAAGTTGCTACTTATGATGATTATTGTGATGACAGTTATGCTATAAAAAGTAGTGATGATTATATTTATAAAACTTGTCATGATTATGATTACCCTTTTTCTGAACATTACTCTTTTAATGTGGAAACAATTTATAGTATTCGAGTCTCTTATGATACTCCCACTATTCCGAATGAGAAGAATTTTGCTTATGTGGAGAGTAGTAAATTTTCTATGCTTGTAGATCATGAAAAGAATGCTTTATGTGATGGTTATATTGTTGAATTCATTCATGATGCTACTGGAAATTATTATGAGGGAGGAACATATGCTTGTAGGAATTGCAATAATATCAAGTTTCCCCTCTATGTGCTTAAAATTTTAAAGTTATGCTTGTTTTGTCTTCCTATGCTATTTGATTATTGTTCCCATAAGTGGTTTGCTCACAAAATCCCTATGCATAGGAAGTGGGTTAGACTTAAATGTGCTAGTCATATTCTTCATGATGCTCTCTTTATGTTTCAATTCTTATCTTTTATGTGAGCATCATTGAAATCATCATGCCTAGCTAGCGGCGTTAAACGTTAGCGCTTGTTGGGAGGCAACCCAACTTTATTTCTGTTCCTTGCTTTTTGCTCCTGTTTAGGAATAAATAATCCATCTAGCCTCTGTTTATATGGGGTTTTATGTTTTAATTAGTGTTTGTGCCAAGTTAAACCTATAGGATCTTCTTGGATGATAGTTATTTGATCTTGCTGAAAATTCCAGAAACTTTCTGTTCACGAAAACAATTGTTAAAAATCACCAGAACGTGATAAAATACTGATTCGAATTGCAGAAGATCAATAAACAAATTATTTAGGCCTTCCTATTTTGGTAGAATTTTTGGAGTTCCAGAAGTATTCGAATGATACAGATTACTACAGACTGTTCTGTTTTTTTACAGATTCTGTTTTCTATGTGTTGTTTGCTTATTTTGATGAATCTATGAGTAGTATCGGAGGGTATGAACCATAGAGAAGTTGGAATAAAGTAGATATTACACAAATATAAATAAATAATTAGTTCACAACAGTACCTAAGTGGTGGTTTTATTTTCTTATACTAACGGAGCTTACGAGTTTTCTGGTGAGTTTTGTGTTGTGAAGTTTTCAAGTTTTGGGTAAAGATTCCATGGACTATGGAATAAGGAGTGGCAAGAGCCTAAGATTGGAGATGCACAAGGCACCCCAAGGTAATATTCAAGGATAACCAAGAGCCTAAGCTTGGGGATGCCCCGGAAGGCATCCCCTCTTTCGTCTTCGTTCATCGGTAACTTTACTTGGAGCTATATTTTAATTCACCACATGATATGTGTTTTGCTTGGAGCGTCATTTTATTTTCTTTTGTTTTGCTTGCTGTTTGAATAAAATACCAAGATCTAAAATTCTTAAATGTTAGAGAGTCTTCACATAGTTACATAATTATTCAACTACTCATTGATCTTCACTTATATCTTTCGGAGTAGTTTGTTGTTTGCTCTAGTGCTTCACTTATATCTTTTAGAGCACAGCGGTGGATTTATTTTGAAGAAATATATGAACTCCCTTGCTTCACTTATATTATTTTGAGAGTCTTTAGAACAGCATGGTAGTTTGCTTAGGTTATGAATTTAGTCCTAATATGATGGGCATCCAAGAGGGATATAATAAAAACTATCATATAAAGTGCATTGAATACTATGAGAAGTTTGATTCCTTATGATTGTTTTGAGATATGAAGATGGTGATATTAGAGTCATGCTAGTTTAGTAGTTGTGAATTTGAGAGATACTTGTGTTAAAGTTTGTGATTCCCGTAGCATGCACGTATGGTGAACCGTTATGTGATGAAGTCGGAGCATGATTTATTTATTGATTGTCTCCCTTATGAGTGGTGGTCGGGGACGAGCGATGGTCTTTTCCTACCAATCTATCCCCCTAGGAGCATGCGCGTAGTACTTTGTTTCGATAACTAACATATTTTTGCAATAAGTATATGAGTTCTTTATGACTAATGTTGAGTCCATGGATTATACGCACTCTCACCCTTCCACCATTGCTAGCCTCTCTTATACCGCGCACCTTTTGCCGGTATCATACACCCACCATATACCTTCCTCAAAACAGCCACCATACCTACCTATTATGGCATTTCCATAGCCATTCCGAGATATATTGCCATGCAACTTTCCACCGTTCCGTTTATTATGACACGCTTCATCATTGTCATATTGCTTTGCATGATCATGTAGTTGACATCGTATTTGTGGCAAAGCCACCGTTCATAATTCTCTCATACATGTCACTCTTGATTCATTGCACATCCCAGTACACCGCCGGAGGCATTCACATAGAGTCATATTTGTTCTAAGTATCGAGTTGTAATTCTTGAGTTGTAAGTAAATAAAAGTGTGATGATCTTCATTATTAGAGCATTGTCCCATGTGAGGAAAGGATGATGGAGACTATGATTCCCCCATAAGTCGGGATGAGACTCCGGACGAAATAAATAAATAAAAGAGGCCAAAGAAGCCCAAAAAAAGAGGCCATAAAAAAGGCCCAAAAAACAAAAAAATGAGAGAAA
Organism: Aegilops tauschii subsp. strangulata; assembly: GCF_002575655.3. Classification (NCBI taxonomy): domain Eukaryota; kingdom Viridiplantae; phylum Streptophyta; class Magnoliopsida; order Poales; family Poaceae; genus Aegilops; species Aegilops tauschii. The sequence goes on from NC_053035.3 coordinate 293,763,758, forward strand.
AAGAGAGAAGGGGGCAATGCTACTATCCTTTTACCACACTTGTGCTTCAAAGTAGCACCATGATCTTCATGATAGAGAGTCTCCTATGTTGTCACTTTCATATACTAGTGGGAATATTTCATTATAGAACTTGGCTTGTATATTCCAATGATGGGCTTCCTCAAAATGCCCTAGGTCTTTGTGAGCAAGCGAGTTGGATGCACACCCACTTAGTTTATTTTTGAGCTTTCATACACTTATAGCTCTAGTGCATTCGTTGCATGGCAATCCCTACTCACTCACATTGATATCTATTGATGGGCATCTCCATAGCCCGTTGATACGCCTAGTTTATGTGAGACTATCTTCTCCTTTTTGTCTTCTTCACAACCACTATTCTATTCCCCCTATAGTGTTATGTCCATGGCTCACGCTCATGTATTGCGCGAAGATTGAAAAAGTTTGAGAACATCAAAAGTATGAAACAATTGCTTGGCTTGTCATCGAGGTTGTGCATGATTTAAATATTTTGTGTGATGAAGATAGAGCATAGCCAGACTATATGATTTTGTAGGGATAGCTTGCTTTGGCCATGTTATTTTGAGAAGACATGATTGCTTTGTTAGTATGCTTGAAGTATTATCATTTTCATGTCAATATTAAACTTTTGTCTTGAATCTTATGGATCTGAATATTCATGCCACAATAAATAAGATTACATTGATAAATATGTTAGGTAGCATTCCACATCAAAAAAATTGTTTTTACCATTTACCTACTCGAGGACGAGCAGGAATTAAGCTTGGGGATGCTGATACGTCTCCAACGTATCTATAATTTTTGATTGTTCCATGTTATTATATATTCTGTTTTGGATGTTTAATGGGCTTTGTTTTACACTTTTATATTATTTTTGGGACTAACCTATTAACCGGAGGCCCAGCCCAAATTGTTGTTTTCTTGCCTATTTCAGTGTTTCGAAGAAAAGGAATATCAAATGGAGTCCAAACGGAATGAAACCTTCGGGAGAGTTATTTTTGGAACGGAAGCAATCCAGGAGACTTGGAGTGTACGTCAGGGAAGCAACGAGGTGGCCACGAGGCAGGGAGGCATGCCCCCCACCCTCATGGGCTCCTCGTGGCTCCCCTGACCGACTTCTTCCGCCTATATATATCCATATACCCTAAAAACATCGAGGAATAGAATAGATCAGGAGTTCCGCCGCTGCAAGCCTCTGTAGCCACCAAAAACCAATCGGGACCCTGTTCCGGCACCCTGCCGGAGGGGGGGATCCCTCACCAGTGGCCATCTTCGTCATCCCGGCGCTCTCCATGACGAGGAGGGAGTAGTTCACCCTCGGGGCTGAGGGTATGTACCAGTAGCTATGTGTTTGATCTCTCTCTCTCTCTCGTGTTCTTGAGGTGGTACGATCTTGATGTATCGCGAGCTTTGCTATTATAGTTGGATCTTATGATGTTTCTCCCCCTCTACTCTCTTGTAATGGATTAAGTTTTCCCTTTGAAGTTATCTTATCGGATTGAGTCTTTAAGGATTTGAGAACACTTGATGTATGTCTTGTCGTGCTTATCTGTGGTGACAATGGGATATTCACGTGATCTACTTGATGTATGTTTTGGTGATCAACTTGCGGGTTCAATGAACTTATGCATAGGGGTTGGCACTCGTTTTCGTCTTGACTCTCCGGTAGAAACTTTGGGGCACTCTTTGAAGTACTTTTGTGTTGGTTGAATAGATGAATCTGAGATTGTGTGATGCATATCGTATAATCATACCCACGGATACTTGAGGTGACATTGGAGTATCTAGGTGACATTCGGGTTTTGGTTGATTTGTGTCTTAAGGTGTTATTCTAGTATGAACTCTATGATAGATCGAACGGAAAGAATAGCTTCATGTTATTTTACTACGGACTCTTGAATAGATAGATCAGAAAGGATAACTTTGAGGTGGTTGCGTACCCTACCATAATCTCTCGTTTGTTCTCCGCTATTAGTGACTTTGGAGTGACTCTTTGTTGCATGTTGAGGGATAGTTATATGATCCAATTATGTTATTATTGTTGAGAGAACTTGCACTAGTGAAAGTATGAACCCTAGGCCTTGTTTCCTAGCATTGCAATACCGTCTGTGCTCACTTTTATCATTAGTTACCATGCTGTTTTTAAATTTTCAGATTGCAAAAACCTATATCTACCGTCCATATTGCACTTGTATCACCATCTCTTCACCGAACTAGTGCACTGCTACCTCTTGAGCACTGCTTTGGTTTTCCCTTGAAGACGAAAGGGTGATGCAGTAAAGCAGCGTAAGTATTTCCCTCAGTTTTTGAGAACCAAGGTATCAATCCAGTAGGAGGCCACGCACGAGTCCCTCGCACCTACACAAACAAATAAATCCTCGCAACCAACACGATGAAGGGGTTGTCAATCCCTTCACGGTCATTTACGAGAGTGAGATCTGATAGATATGATAAGATAATATTTTTGGTATTTTTATGATGAAGATGCAAAGTAAAATAAAAGGCAATAAAAATAGCTAAGTGTTGGAAGATGAATATGATGGAAAATAGACCCGGGGGGCATAGGTTTCACTAGTGGCTTCTCTCGAGAGCATAAGTATTACGGTGGGTAAACAAATTACTGTTGAGCAATTGATAGAATTGAGCATAGTTATGAGAATATCTAGGTATGATCATGTATATAGGCATCACGTCCGAGACAAGTAGACCGACTCCTGCCTGCATCTACTATTATTACTCCACACATCGACCGCTATCCAGCATGCATCTAGAGTATTAAGTTCATAAGAACATAGTAACGCTTTAAGTAAGATGACATGATGTAGAGGGATAAACTCTTGCAATATGATATAAACCCCATCTTGTTATCCTCGATGGCAACAATACAATATGTGCCTTGCTTCCCCTACTGTCACTGGGAAAGGACACCGCAAGATTGAACCCAAAGCTAAGCACTTCTCCCATTGCAAGAAAGATCAATCTAGTAGGCCAAACCAAACTGATAATTCGAAGAGACTTGCAAAGATAACCAATCATACATAAAAGAATTAAGAGAAGATTCAAATATTGTTCATAAATAAACTTGATCACAAACCCACAATTCATCGGTCTCAACAAACACACCACAAAATAAGATTACATCGAATAGATCTCCACAAGAGAGGGGGAGAACATTGTATTGAGATCCAAAAAGAGAGAAGAAGCCATCTAGCTAATAACTATGGACCCGAAGGTCTGAGGTAAACTACTCACACATCATCGGAGAGGCTATGGTGTTGATGTAGAAGCCCTCCGTGATCGATGCCCCCTCCGGCGGAGCTCCGGAAAAGGCCCCAAGATGGGATCTCACGGGTACAGAAGGTTGCGGCGGTGGAATTAGGTTTTTGGCTCCGTATCTGGTAGTTTGGGGTTACGTAGGTATATATAGGAGGAAGAAGTACGTCGGTGGAGCAACATGGGGCCCACGAGGGTGGAGGGCGCGCCCAGGGGGGTAGGCACGCCCCCCTACCTCGTGCCTTCCTAGTTGATGTCTTGACGTAGGGTCCAAGTCCTCTGGATCACGTTCGTTCCGAAAATCACGTTCCCGAAGGTTTCATTCCGTTTGGACTCCGTTTGATATTCTTTTTCTGCGAAACTCTGAAATAGGCAAAAACAGCAATTCTGGGTTGGGCCTCCAGTTAATAGGTTAGTCCCAAAAATAATATAAAAGTGTATAATAAAGCCCGATAATGTCCAAAAACAGAATATAATATAGCATGGAACAATCAAAAATTACAGATACGTTGGAGACGTATCATGCACCTATACAATTTACCATTGTATTGGGTGTGTTGGGGACACAAGAGACTCTTTGTTATTTGGTTGCAGGGTTGTTTGAGAGAGACCATCTTCATCCTACGCCTCCCACGGATTGATAAACCTTAGGTAATCCACTTGAGGGAAATTTGTTACTGTCCTACAAACCTCTGCACTTGGAGGCCCAACAACGTCTACAAGAAGAAGGTTGCGTAGTAGACATCAAGCTCTTTTCTGGCGCCGTGTGGGGGATCGTAGAAGAATTTTAAAATTTCCTACGCATCACCAAGATCCATCTATGTAGTATACTAGCAACGAGGGGAAAGGAGTGCATCTACATACCCTTGTAGATCGCGAGCGGAAGCGTTCCAATGAACGGGGTTGATGGAGTCGTACTCGCCGTGATCCAAATCACCGATGACCGAGTGCCGAACGGACGGCACCTCCGCGTTCAACACACGTACGGAGCAGCGACGTCTCCTCCTTCTTGATCCAGCAAGGGGGAAGGAGAGGTTGATGGAGATCCAGCAGCACGACAGCGTGGTGGTGGAAGTAGCGGGGTCTCGGCAGGGCTTCGCCAAGCTTCTGCGAGAGGGAGAGGTGTTGCAGGGGGAGAGGGAGGCGCCAGGGGCTGTCATGCTGCTGCCCTCCCTCCCCCACTATATATAGGCCCTCTGGGAGGGGGGCGCCGGCCCTGGATCCCATCTACAAGGGGGGCGGCCAGGGGGGAAACTTGCCCCCCAAGTCAGGTGGGGCGCCCCCCATCCCTAGGGTTTCCAACCCTAGGCGCAGGGGGAGGCCCATGGGGGGCGCCCCAGCCCTCTAGGGGCTGGTTCCCTTCCCACTTCAGCCCATGGGGCCCTCCGGGATAGGTGGCCCCACCCGGTGGACCCCCGAGACCCTTCCGGTGGTCCCGGTACACTACCGGTGACCCCCGAAACTTTCCCGGTGGCCGAAACTTGACTTCCTATATATAATTCTTCACCTCCGGACCATTCCGGAACTCCTCATGACGTCCGGGATCTCATCCGGGACTCCGAACAACTTTCGGGTTTCCGCATACTAATATCTCTACGACCCTAGCGTCACCGAACCTTAAGTGTGTAGACCCTACGGGTTCGGGAGACATGCAGACATGACCGAGACGCCTCTCCGGTCAATAACCAACAGCGGGATCTGGATACCCATGTTGGCTCCCACATGTTCCACGATGATCTCATCGGATGAACCACGATGTCGAGGATTCAATCAATCCCGTATACAATTCCCTTTGTCAATCGGTACGTTACTTGCCCGAGATTCGATCGTCGGTATCCCAATACCTTGTTCAATCTCGTTACCGGCAAGTCACTTTACTCGTACCGTAATGCATGATCCCGTGGCTAACTCCTTAGTCACATTGAGCTCATTATGATGATGCATTACCGAGTGGGCCGAGAGATACCTCTCCGTCATACGGAGTGACAAATCCCAGTCTCGATCCGTGCCAACCCAATAGACACTTTCGGAGATACCCGTAATGCACCTTTATAGTCACCCAGTTACGTTGTGACGTTTGGTACACCCAAAGCACTCCTACGGTATCCGGGAGTTGCACGATCTCATGGTCTAAGGAAATGATACTTGACATTGGAAAAGCTCTAGCAAACGAACTACACGATCTTTTATGCTATGCTTAGGATTGGGTCTTGTCCATCACATCATTCTCCTAGTGATGTGATCCCGTTATCAACGACATCCAATGTCCATGGTCAGGAAACCGTAACCATCTATTGATCAACGAGCTAGTCAACTAGAGGCTTACTAGGGACATGGTGTTGTCTATGTATCCACACATGTATCTGAGTTTCCTATCAATACAATTCTAGCATGGACAATAAACGATTATCATGAACAAGGAAATATAATAATAACCAATTTATTATTGCCTCTAGGGCATATTTCCAACAGTCTCCCACTTGCACTAGAGTCTATAATCTAGTTCACATCACCATGTGATTAACACTCACAGGTCACATCACCGTACCATGTGACCAACATCCAAAGAGTTCACTAGAGTCAACAATCTAGTTCACATCATTATGTGATTAACACTCAATGACTTCTGGTTTGATCATGTCATGCTTGTGAGAGAGGTTATTAGTCAACGGGTCTGAACCTTTCAGATCCGTGTGTGCTTTACAAATATCTATGTCATCTTGTGGATGCTACCACGCGCTACTTGGAGCCATTTCAAATAACTGCTCTACTATACGAATCCGGTTTACTACTCAGAGTCATCCGGATTAGTGTCAAAGTTCGCATCGACATAACCCTTTACGACGAACTCCTTTTCACCTCCATAATCGAGAAAATTCCTTAGTCCACTAGATACTAAGGACAAGTTCGACCGCTGTCATGTGATCTGTTCCCGGATCACTATTGTACCCCTTGACCAACTCATGGTAAGGCACACTTCATGTGCGGTACACAGCATAGCATACTGTAGAGCCTACGTCTAAAGCATAGGGGACGACCTTCGTCCTTTCTCTCTCTTCTGCTGTGGTCAGGTCTTGAGTCTTACTCAATACTCACACCTTGCAACACAGCCAAGAACTCCTTCTTTGCTGATCTATTTTGAACTCTTTCAAAATCATGTCAAGGTGTGCGTTCTTTCAAAGTATCATCAGATGTCTTGATCTATCTTTATAGATCTTGATGCCCAATATGTAAGCAGCTTTATCCAGGTCTTCCTTTGAAAAACTCTTTTCAAACAACCCTTTATGCTTTCCAGAAATTTTACATCATTTCGGATCAACAATATGTCATTCACATATACTTATCAGAAATGTTGTAGTGCTCCCACTCACTTTATTGTAGATACAAGTTTCTAACAAACTTTGTACAAACCTAAAAACTTTGATCACTCCATCAAAGCGTATATTCTGACTCCGAGATGCTTGCTCTAGTCCATGGAAGGATCGCTGGAGCTAGCATACCTTTTAGCATCCTTAGGATCGACAAACCTTTCTGATTGTATCACATACAACCTTTCCTTACGAAAACTGGTAAGGAAACTTGTTTTGAGATCCATCTGCCAGATTTCATAAATGCAGCTAATGCTAACATGATTTCGACGGACTTAAGCATCGCTACGGATGAGAAAATCTCATCGTAGTCAACTCCTTGAACTTGTGAAAATACTCTTTGCCACAAGTCGAGCTTCATAGACGGTAACATTACCGTCCACGTCCGTCTTGTTCTTAAAGATCCATTTATCTCAATAGCTTGCCGATCATCAAGCAAGTTCACCAAAGTCCATGCTTTGTTCTGATACATGGATTCTATCTCGGATTTCATGGTTTCTAACCATTTGTCAGAATATGGGCCCACCATCGCTTCTCCATAGCTCGTAGGTTCATTGTTGTCTAACAACATGATATCTAAGACAGGATTACCGTACCACTCAGGAGTAGTACATATCCTTGTCGACCTACGAGGTTTGGTAGTGACTTGATCCGAAGTTTCATGATCACTATCATAAGCTTCCACTTCAATTGGTGTAGGTGCCACAGGAACAACTTCCTGTGCCCTGCTACACACTAGTTGAAGTCATGGTTCAATAACCTCATCAAGTCTCCACCATCCTCCCACTCAATTCTTTCGAGAGAGACTTTTCCTCGAGAAAGGACTCGTTTCTAGAAGCAATTACTTTTGCTTCCAGATCTGAAATAGGAGGTATACCCAACTGTTTTGGGTTTTCTATGAAGATGCATTTATCCGCTTTGGGTTCGAGCTTATCAGCTTGAAACTCTTTCACATAAGCATCGCAGCCCCAATCTTTTAAGAAATGACAACTTAGGTTTCTCTAAACGGTGTCGTCTCAACGGAATTGCGTGGTGCCCTATTTAAAGTGAATGCGGTTGTCTCTAATGCCTAACCCATAAATGATAGTGGTAATTCGATAAGAGACATCATGGTATGCACCATATCCAATAGGGTGCAGTTATGATGTTCGGACACACCATCACACTATGGTGTTCCAGGCGGTATTAATTGTGAAACACTTTCCACATTGTCTTAATTGTGTGCCAAACTCGTAACTCAGATATTCATCTCTATGATCATATCATAGACGTTTTATCCTCTTGTCATGACGATCTTCAACTTCACTCTGAAATCACTTGAACCTTTCAATAATTCAGACTTGTGTTTCATTAAGTAAATACACTCAGCATCTACTCAAATCATCTGTGAAGTAAGAACATAACGATATCCACTGCGTGCCTCAACACTCATTGGACTGCACACATCAAATGTATTACTTCCAACAAATTTCTCTCTTGTTCCATCTTACTGAAAACGAGGCCTTTCAGTCATCTTGCCCATGTGGTATGATTTGCATGTCTCAAGTGATTCAAAATCAAGTGAGTACAAACGATCCATTTGCATGGAGTTTCTTCATGCATATATACCAATAGACATGGTTCGCATGTCTCAATCTTTTCAAAAACGAGTGAGTCCAAAGATCCATCTACATGGAGCTTCTTCATGCGTTCTATACCAATATGACTCAAATGGCAGTGCCACAAGTATGTGGAACTATCATTACTATTTTATATATTTTGGCACGAACATGTGTATCACTACGATCGAGATTCATTTTAGGTGCAAGACCATTGAAGGTATTATTCAAATAAACAGAGTAACCATTATTCTCCTTAAATGAATAACCGTATTGCGATAAACATAATCCAATCATGCTCAACGCAAACACCAAATCTCGATGGTAGAGGGAGCATGCGATGCTTGATCACATCAACCTTGGAAACACTTCCAACACATATCGTCATCTCACCTTTAGCTAGTCTCCGTTTATTCCGCAGCTTTTATTTCAAGTTACTAACACTTAGCAACCGAACCGGTATCTAATACCCTGGTGCTGCTAGGTGTACTAGTAAAGTACACATTCATTTAATGTATATCCAATATACTTCTGTCGACCTTGCTTGCCTTCTCATCTACCAAGTATCTAGGGTAGTTCTGCTTCAGTGACCGTTCCCCTCATTACAGGAGCACTTAGTCTCGGGTTTGGGTTTAACTTTGGGATTCTTCGCTAGAGCAGCAAATGATTTGCTATTTCATGAAGTATCCCTTCTTGCCCTTGCCCTTCTAGAAACTAGTGGTTTTACTAACCATCAACAATTGATGCTCCTTCTTGATTTCTACTTTCGCGGTGTCAAACATCGCGAGTTGCTCAAGGATCATCATATCTATCCCTGATATGTTATAGTTCATCACGAAGCTCTAATAGCTTGGTGGCAGTGACTATGGAGAACCATCACTATCTCATCTGGAAGATTAACTCCCACTCGATTCAAGCGATTGTGGTACTCAGACAATCTGAGCACATGCTCAACGATTGAGCTTTTCTCCCTCAGTTTGCAGGCTTAAGAAACCTGTCAGAGGTCTCATACCTCTTGACCTGGGCACTAGTCCGAAATCCCAATTTCAGTCTTCGGAACATCTCATATGTTCTGCGACGTTTCAAAAACCGTCTTTGGTGCCACAATTCTAAACCGTTAGCATTACGCACTGAACTATCACGTAGTCATCAAAACGTGTATGTCAGATGTTTCGCAACATCTACAGACGACGCTGAGGTTCAGCACACCGAGCGGTGCATTAAGGACATAAGCCTTCTGTGCAGCAATGAGGACAATCCTCAGTTTACGGACCCAGTCCGCATAATTGCTACTACCAACTTTCAACTAAATTTTCTCTAGGAACATATCTTAACCAGTAGAACTAAAGCGCAAGCTATGACATAATTTGCAAAGACCTTCTGACTATGTTCATGATAATTAAGTTCATCTGATTAATGAACTCCCACTCAGATAGACATCCCTCTAGTCATCTAAGTGATACATGATCCGAGTCAAACTAGGCCGTGTCCGATCATCACGTGAGACGGACTAGTCATCATCGGTGAACATCTCCATGTTGATCGTATCTTCTATACGACTCATGCTCGACCTTTCGGTCCTCCGTGTTCCGAGGCCATGTCTGTACATGCTAGGCTCGTCAAGTCAACCTAAGTGTATTGCGTGTGTTCCGAGGCCATGTCTGTACATGCTAGGCTCGTCAACACCCGTTGTATGCGAACGTTAGAATCTATCACACCCGATCATCACGTGGTGCTTCGAAACAACGAACCTTCGCAACGGTGCACAGTTAGGGGGAACACGTCTCTTGAAATTTTAGTGAGGGATCATCTTATTTATGCTACCGTCGTTCTAAGCAAATAAGATGTAAACATGATAAACATCACATGCAAATCATAAAGTGACGTGATATGGCCAATATCATCTTGCGCCTTTGATCTCCATCTTTGAGGCGCGGCATGATCACCTTCGTCGCCGGCATGACACCATGATCTCCATCATTGTCTCTTCATGAAGTTGTCTCGCCAACTATTACTTCTACTAATATGGCTAACGGTTAGCAATAAAGTAAAGTAATTATATGGCGTTTTCATTGACACGCAGGTCATACAATAAATTAAGACAACTCCTATGGCTCCTGCCGGTTGTCATTCTCATCGACATGCAAGTCGTGATTCCTATTACAGGAACATGATCAATCTCATACATCACATATATCATTCATCACATCCTTTTTGGCCATATCACATCACATGGCATACCCTGCAAAAACAAGTTAGACGTCCTCTAATTGTTGTTGCATGTTTTACGTGGCTGCTATGGGTTTCTAGCAAGAACGTTTCTTACCTACGCAAAAGCCACAACGTGATATGCCAATTTCTATTTACCCTTCATAAGGACCCTTTTCATCGAATCCGATCCGACTAAAGTGGGAGAGACAGACACCCGCTAGCCACCTTATGCAACTAGTGCATGTCAGTCGATGGAACCTGTCTCACGTAAGAGTACATGTAAGGTCGGTCCGGGCCGCTTCATCCCACGATGCCGCCGAATCAAGATAAGACTAGTAACGGCAAGAAGAATTGGCAACATCAACGCCCACAACTGCTTTGTGTTCTACTCGTGCATAGTAACTACGCATAGGCCTGGCTCTGATACCACTGTGGGGGATCGTAGCAGAATTTTAAAATTTCCTACGCATCACCAAGATCCATCTATGGAGTATACTAGCAACGAGGGGAAAGGAGTGCATCTACATACCCTTGTAGATCGCGAGCGGAAGCGTTCCAATGAACGGGGTTGATGGAGTCATACTCGCCGTGATCCAAATCACCGATGACCGAGTGCCAAACGGACGGCACCTCCGCGTTCAACACACGTACGGAGCAGCGACGTCTCCTCCTTCTTGATCCAGCAAGGGGGAAGGAGAGGTTGATGGAGATCCAGCAGCACGACGGCGTGGTGGTGGAAGTAGCGGGGTCTCGGCAGGGCTTCGCCAAGCTTCTGCGAGAGGGAGGGGTGTTGCAGGGGGAGAGGGAGGCGCCAGGGGCTGTCATGCTGCTGCCCTCCATCCCCCCCCCACTATATATAGGCCCCCTGGGAGGGGGGCGCCGGCCCTGGATCCCATCTACAAGGGGGGCGCCCAGGGGGGGAACTTGCCCCCCAAGTCAGGTGGGGCGCCCCCCACCCCTAGGGTTTCCAACCCTAGGCGCAGAGGGAGGCCCATGGGGGGCGCCCCAGCCCACTAGGGGCTGGTTCCCTTCCCACTTCAGCCCATGGGGCCCTCCGGGATAGGTGGCCCCACCCGGTGGTCCCGGTACACTACCGGTGACCCCCGAAACTTTCCCGGTGGCCGAAACTTGACTTCCTATATATAATTCTTCACCTCCGGACCATTCCGGAACTCCTCGTGACGTCCGGATATCATCCGGGACTCCGAACAACTTTCGGGTTTCCGCATACTAATATCTCTACGACCCTAGCGTCACCGAACCTTAAGTGTGTAGACCCTACGGGTTCGGGAGACATGCAGACATGACCAAGACGCCTCTCCGGTCAATAACCAACAGCGGGATCTGGATACCCATGTCGGCTCCCACATGTTCCACGATGATCTCATCGGATGAACCACGATGTCGAGGATTCAATCAATCCCGTATACAATTCCCTTTGTCAATCGGTACGTTACTTGCCCGAGATTCGATCGTCAGTATCCCAATACCTTGTTCAATCTCGTTACCGGCAAGTCACTTTACTCGTACCGTAATTGTCGTGGAATTGTCACGGCAGATGTCCTCGAGCTAGGACTTAGTCGTGGAGCCATCGCAACTAGGAAGCTTAAAGGGGTTAAGCGGGACAAGGAACACGAGGGTTATACTGGTTCGGCCCCTTACGGTGAAGGTAAAAGCCTACGTCCAGTTGAGGTAGTATTGATTAGGGTTTCGATGAGCAGGGAGCTTGATTGCTATGCCTGGCTCTCGATGAGATCTTTCTTGTCCTGAAACGCCGCCGGGTCGCCCCTTTATATAGAGAGGTTGACGCCCAGCGGCTCTCAGAGTCCCGGCCGGCTCATAACAGTGTCCGGCTCGGACTCTTATCTATTCTTGCCTTACACTACAAGTTTTACCCTAACAGCGGCTAATGCTACGGGCCTTAAGCCATCTCCGGGTCTGGGGCCCGTTATTGACCCGCCGTCTTCATCTTTGGTACAGGGCTTCGCGTAGTAACCATCATGGGTAACCCGGCCCCTCCTGGGCGGGTGACTCCAACGGTTATATCCTCAACATTAGGCCCCAGATTGATTTGAGCCGGCTCATGTCAATCTTCAATCCTTTCGACAGAAAATCTCCGGCTTACAATTGTGTGAAGGCTATAACCCGTCATGACGTCATCTTCTGGATTCCGGGTAACCCGCCGTGACGTCATCTTCCATTAAGTCCATTTTTTACTCCACCATATCCGCAACGGATCTTATCTTTAACTGCCGTCCCGAAAATCGAGGCGTTTATATGGCGAGATAACCACGTCGTGGCCTCCTCGTTTCTCGCGCCCACTTATGAGCCTCACCTTATAAATAGCCCGGCCCATGAACCTCTGGTCACTTGTCGCCTCTATCTTCTTCCTCCTCTCGCCTACTGTGCTGTCGCCCGAGCTCCGCCGCCGCCGCCGCGGATCTCCTCATCCTCACCAACTCCGGGCGCTGCATCAACCTGTCGTGTCCAGAGAAAACGGCGGCGACCTCCGCGACTCACCAGCACCCGTAAGCCCTCGCCACTCCATAGAGTAGATCCACATTGCTGTTCTTCCCGTGTTCTTCGCCGTTCTTCGCGAGTTCTCGGTAGATTTCATTTTTACCACATTTCTTGATCTTTAAACTGTATAGAACTGTTGCGGTAGTTGTTTCACGCCCGTTTCCAATGTACATAGATCCCTTCTCATTGTATAAAAGCTCCGTTCAAACTTATGAACTTCTTCTGCGTCTGTTTTAGGTCTAGAAACTCTTCCTTTTAGTCGACCATTTTGATCCAAAATATCCACTGCGATCTGTGAAACTTGTTTTCACCACACTTAGTAAAAAACTGCATCTGCTGAGCTATGGCGGCTTACATTTCCGGCTCAAAGAAGCCACGCGCCGTAAAACTTTCTGGCTCAAAAGAAGCCACGCGCCGTAAAATTTGCCGGCTCATTTATGATAAAGTTGTAGATAATTTGAATTACTCTCGCTACCTGCAGCGGCTTAGATAACCCGATGCACTTAGCCATATGTCATTAGGCCCCTTCATAAGCCGCCATTTTAAACATCGAACTGTAAACTTCCTCCGGCTTATAATTGAACCGGACATTTCCTTTTATCATAGGCTTCCGACTTTCACCATGCCTCCCAAAGCTCCCAAAGCACCCATCACGTGCAACTGGATGAGGTCCAACGTCACTGATGAAACCTTAGCGGACTTTGTGAAGACGGGTTACCTGCCCAAGAAGGATGTCATGTCTTACCGCGCCCCTGACCCATCAGAGGAGAGACCACAGCCAAGGGACGGGGAGGTGGTAATATTTGCGGATCACATGAGCCGGGGCTTCGCACCGCCCGGCTCAAAGTTCTTTAGAGATGTGCTGAGTTTCTTTGATCTGCGGCCACAAGACATAGGACCCAACTCTGTGTCAAATATATGCAACTTCCAAGTGTTCTGCGAAGTCTACCTTGGAGAAGAGCCCAGCCTTCTGCTCTTTAGAGAGCTATTCTATTTGAACCGCCAGAATGAGTGCGCCAACGGACCGAGCCTGGAACTTGGTGGAATCTCCATTCAACGCCGGAGAGACTGCCTCTTTCCTTACGCTGAGCCGCCCAGCCATCCAAAGGACTGGAACCAGACGTGGTTTTACTGCCAGGACACGTCTCCGGCTGACGAGAGCCCTCTGCCCGGCTTTCGTGCCGTGCGTCTGGAACCAAACCACCCTCTGCCCGACAAACTATCTCAGGCGGAGCGTCAACCTCTGATCCCCACCATCAACAAGATCAAGGCTCTCCTGGGCAACGGCCTCAACGGCATTGATCTGGTCCGGGTTTGGATCTCCTGGCGGGTGATCCCCTTGAGCCGCCGCCCCGGCTTAATGTGTGATTACACGGGTCGGAAAGATGACCCCCTGCGACATAGCCGCAACGATCTTCCTGAAGACGTTGTTGAAGATATGACCAAGGCCCTCTTGAATGAGAGCTTGGCAGACTGCGGGAGGACCGGCTTAAGCCCCTTCTGCAAGACCAACCCGGCCCCAGCGGTAAGCCGCTGATCTGAACAACATATTTTCTCCTTTAGATAGTTTTCATCTGAACCTTAAGAAATCTTCATTGTATTTTTCAGGCTAATGATAAATTCTGGAAGGTCAAGTATGACCATGAGGCGGCCAAGAAGGCCAGGAAGGCTAAGAAAGCCGCCAGGAGAGCCGCTCCCCGCAAGAAGGGAAGCAGGCCTACTGCCTCAGAGCTGCTTCAACTAAGTGACAGCTCCGAGTCAGAGGTAACCCCTGAACCTGTAAGCTCTTGTTGCATTTCTTGTTTATTCCTGTCCACCTTATTGATACTGATCATCAGCAGGATGACACCGGAGCAAGTAACCCGGTGACTGAAGAGGTAATGACACTTTCCTCCGACTCGGAGCCCTTGCCAAGGCTGAAAGTCCGAAGAGTAACCCGGAAAGTAAGATTTTCACATCCTTTAGCTTATCAAGATCCTCAATTTCTTTTGAAGCAACAGATTCATGAGAGCCGGCGGCACACCCGGACCAACAAGGATGCTGACCTCTCCTCTGGTTTACCTGAGGCGTCAAGGAAGCGCCGGACCGAGGTTATCTCCAACTTATATCCTTTTCATCCTTTGGCGGGTGTTATACGTCAACCGCTCAATTCTTCTGATTCGAATTATCAGGAAACTTCACCCTCCTCTGGCGACTCTATGCAATCGAACCTGCCGGCTTTCAAGACCGTACCTGGGTAATGATGATCATCTCTTGTTGTGCTTATCTTTACTCATACTTTTGTACTAACCTTGTGTCCTTTCAGTGCTCAAGCAAAGCTCAGTAAAAGAGCAAAGAAGAATAAGCCGGTCGAAGAGCCGATCTTGCCTGAGTCAGAGGTTTCAGCTCAAGAGCCGCCAGCTGCCTCTGCTCCTGAAGCCACCACTCCAACTGATGAGCCAGCCATGGAGACTTCCACCAACCCGGATATCTCCAGCCCGGCTCAGCCGGCCGATGACCCGGACGTGGTAATCACCTGGACGAAGTTTGTCGAGCCGGGGAGACCCACTGCGCTGGCTAAGTGCTCTGCGAAGGAAGAATTGCTAGAGCGCCACCGGGCCAAGCTGGACATCACCAACTACGCCAACCTGAGCATTGGAGAGATCATCTCCGGCTATGTCAATCAAGTGCACAGCAGCCGGGACTTGGAGATTGACATGGTGAAGCAGATACAGCAGAAGTCTGAGGTACCACTCTATTGCTTACTGCATAATCATCTTTACCATACTAGCTCCCAAGTCTACGACTTATGATAGAATATGTTGTAGACTTAATTTCCGGCTTACTTCCATGAACCGGTAATTTGTAGATAGAAACTTTCGACATGCATTAGCCCCCAAGTGCCAAGTGTCTTTGCTTGGAAAGTGCTTGGGACTTTAAAGTTGCATAATAATTGTTCATACTATAACCCGGAAATTGTGCAGGCTGCTTGCAAGAAATTCGAGGCTGACATCTCGGAGCTCAAGAACCGCCTGAAGACTCAGGAAACTGAGACCCGGAAGGCCAACGCCAAATTTGAATCCAGCATTGCTGCTCAAGAGAAGCTGAAGAAGAAGTTTGAAGCTGAGAGGAAGACTTGGGCCGAAGAGAAGGCTGCTCTGGTAAGCCGGGCCGAATAGGCGGAGAAGGCTCTGACGGAGAGAACCGCCAAACTCTCCGGCTTAAAACGCCATGTGTCACAAATGGTCGCCGCAATCTTCGGTAAGTCCTTCTGCAGGCTTTGAACAAGTTTACAGTCTTTATGTCTCATAACTCCCATCATTGAGAACGGCTTATCTTACTTTGTTTAAACAGGTCCTAGAAGCGCCAACCTCAATCAGAACGTGCTGACCAAGCTGAAGGCCGTGTACACCCTGGTGGAGCAACTCTACACTGGGTCACAGCGCGCTTTGGCCGTGGTGGCCCTATCCAATGAGGTTCCGACTCACCTGGCGGAAGTACTTCGCCGGCTTGCCGTTCTTCCTCAGCGTGTCCAAGAGCTGCGACGGGCCTCTGCAAGAGCCGGAGCCATAGCTGCTCTGAGCCGGGCCAAGGCTTTCCTTCCAGAGCTAGACCCGGCTGACATTGCACTTGGTTACCCCAGCTTGAAGGAAGACGGCACCCCCTTCGACCAAAAGGACTTTGCTGCCTGCGTGAAGATCGTGCGCCCGGTGGCCACCCTGATTGGGAACGACACCGATCTGACCAAGTATCAGCCGGGCTACGATGCAGAGAATCAGAGGATCCCCACTCCTCGTTATGAAGCCATCAGCTTAGTCCCGCCGACTCGTAAGCACACCTTTGCCCCGGAAATTGACCCGGCCGGGTTAATTGACGAGGAAGCTCAATTTGAAGCTTTGAGCGTCATTGACTAGAAATCGTCAACCTTCCAGGTCTTGGGAACAGCCGGAGGAGCGGAGAGGGATGAGCCGGAAGCTTCGACCCGGCAAGCATCTTGACTCTTTAGGCGGCTTGTTAAACAATGCTTCACCCTTTTGGACTCGGGGAGTCTTGTATAGAATAGGACCAACATTTTAACTTTGTCATGCCATCGTGCACGTGTTGAATGCTTAAGTCCATTGAAGTTGCATCCTTATATTCTTCCGGGTCATAATTGATCATTCATTTTCCTTAAGCTCAAATAGTTGTCTTTAACTATCCTGCACAGAAAAAACAAGTCACAAGTCTCTAGGCGGCTTACCGCACTGAGAACCATAGTCTCATACATATAACCCGGAATATGAATCTAAGTCACCAAAGACTGGTCCTCAATTATATCCTTGATATAACCGTAATAACATACTTATAGGCCTTCATGTCCGCTTCCGGTTTATATAACCCGGATAATAAGGTTGGTACCTCAACTCCGGCTTACCAGTCTTGACAATGCTGATTGTGCGCGACTAGCACTATGAATCAAAATTAAGCCGGCGGAATAAGAACCGCCGTGTACACTGTTGATACAACCAGAAGAACTTGTTGTAAATCAGAAAATCCAAACTTAGGGGATTCCGGTTCGAATACGACCAGAGACCCGTCCCAAAGGGGTTAAGCTAAGATTCGAATGCGATCATATAGCCCCCAGTGGGTTTGGCGATGTCGATCAAGAGGGTACCGACAGCTATGTTCTCTTTGGTTCGAATACGACCCATGTTTGAACAGGAAGCCCCCAAATGACCTTAAGAGTTGTTTAACGACGCTGATTCGAATACGATCCACGTCGGTTCCCAAAGGGGGTTGAGCTATGATTCAAATATGATCAAAGAAAACTCCCCAATGAGCTCGGCACTTTGCCAATCAAATGGGTATCGACAGCTATGTTCTCTTTGGTTCGAATACAACCTATGTTTGAACAGGAAGCCCCCAAGTGATTATATTGCGTACGGCTAGATTCGAATACGATCATAAGCCGGATCCACCTCCAAGTTACCATGTGATCTTGTAATGGAAACAACACATTTACCTTTGGAGGAGAAAAAGGACAGAGGTCCTGCTTTATTGCTTATCATAATATATACATGGCTTATAGAAATATGTACATTATGAGAGCCGGTGGCTCAAGTGTAATAAGGCCGAAGCTGAGCTATGTTCCATGGCCGACGGGTCTCCTCCTCCGACTTGCGTGAATCTTTGTGCTCCCGAATGTCAATGAGGTAATATGACCCGTTGTGCAAGTTCTTGCTGACCACAAAGGGTCCTTCCCAAGGCGGGGATAGCTTGTGCGCATCTGTTTGATCTTGGATGAGCCGGAGCACCAGATCACCTTCCTGGAAGACCCGGGACTTAACCCGGCGACTGTGATAACGGCGCAGGTCTTGTTGGTAAATCGTTGATCGAGCTGCTGCCACATCACGCTGTTCGTCCAACAAGTCAAGAGCATCTTGGCGCGCCTGTTCATTATCCGCCTCAACATAAGCCGCCACTCGAGGCGAGTCATGACGGATGTCACTGGGGAGGACTGCTTCCGCTCCATAAACCATGAAGAAAGGCGTGAAACCCGTAGACCTGTTAGGAGTAGTATTGATGCTCCATAACACGGAGGGTAACTCCTCCACCCAACAACCCGGCGTCCGTTGCAAAGGGACCAAAAGCCGGGGCTTGATGCCTTTCAGAATCTCCTGATTAGCCCTCTCAGCTTGACCATTGGATTGATGGTGAGCCACTGATGAAACATCAAGTCAAATATGCTCTCGTTGACAAAACTCCTCCATGGCGCCCTTGGACAGATTGGTACCATTGTCAGTTATAATGCTGTGTGGAAAGCCAAAACGAAATATCACCCTTTTCATGAACTGAACCGCCGTGGCTGCATCACACTTGCTAACTGGCTCTGCTTCAACCCACTTTGTGAATTTGTCAACTGCCACCAAGAGGTGGGTCTTCTTGTCCTTGGACCTTTTAAAAGGCCCAACCATATCAAGCCCCCAAACCGCAAATGGCCAAGTGATTGGTATCATCCTCAGCTCCTGAGCCGGCACATGAGACCGTCGCGAGAACCTCTGGCAACCATCACATTTACTGACCAAGTCCTCCGCATCAGCATGAGCCGTCAGCCAATAAAAACCATGACGAAAAGCCTTGGCCACAAGGGATTTTGAGCCGGCATGATGGCCACAATCCCCTTCGTGAATCTCACGCAGGATTTCTTGACCTTCCTCAGGGGAGACACAACGTTGGAACGTTCCCGTAACACTGCGGCGATGCAGCTCACCATTGATAACAACCATTGACTTAGACCGCCGGGTTATTTGTCTGGCCAAAGTTTCATCCTCAGGCAAATCTCCCCGGGTCATGTAAGCCAGATAGGGCACTGTCCAGTTCGGGATGATGTGGAGAGCCGCCACCAATTGTGCCTCCGGGTCAGGGACAGCCAAGTCTTCCTCTGTAGGCAACTTAACAGAAGGGTTATGCAAGACGTCCAGGAAAGTATTGGGTGGCACCGGTTTTCGCTGAGAGCCCGGCCGGCTTAAAGCATCAGCCGCCTCGTTCTTCCTGCGATCGATGTGCTCTACCTGGTAACCCTGAAAGTGTCCAGCAATGGCATCAACTTCACGGCGATAAGCCACCATGAGAGGGTCCTTGGAATCCCACTTGCCTGATACTTGTTGAGCCACTAAGTCTGAGTCGCCGAAGCACCTTACCCGGCTCAAGCTCATCTCCTTAGCCATCCGAAGACCATGGAGCAAGGCCTCATACTCAGCCGCATTGTTAGTGCAAGGAAACATCAACCGTAGCACATAATGGAACTTGTCACCTTTAGGGGAAGCCAATACAACTCCAGCCCCCGAGCCCTCCAATTGCCTGGACCCATCGAAGTGAATAGTCCAATATGTGTTATCCGGCTTTTCTTCGGGCACTTGTAGCTCTGTCCAATCGTTGATGAAATCCACCAAGGCTTGAGATTTAACAGCAGTGCGTGGTACGTATTTCATACCATGAGGTCCGAGCTCTATAGCCCACTTAGCCACTCTCCCTGTGGCCTCTCTGTTTTGAATGATATCTCCAAGGGGGGCAGAACTGACCACAGTGATAGGGTGACCCTGGAAATAATGCTTAAGCTTCCGGCTTGCCCTGAACACACCATAAACAAGCTTCTGCCAATGTGGATACCGCTGTTTGGACTCGATGAGCACTTCACTGACGTAATAAACCGGCCGCTGAACCGGATGCTCCTTACCCTCTTCCTTGCGCTCCACCACCACAGCCACACTGACAGCCCGTGTGTTAGCAGCTACATACAGTAATAAAGGCTCCTTGTCAACCGGAGTAGCAAGGACTGGGGGCTCCGCCAGCTGTCTCTTCAAATCCTCAAAAGCAGTATTAGCAGCATCATTCCAGACAAAGTCATTAGTTTTCTTCATCAACTGGTACAATGGCATGGCCTTCTCACCCAAACGGCTTATAAACCGGCTTAAAGCAGCAATACGACCCGCCAGGCGCTGGACGTCGTTTATGCACACCGGCTTAACCAGAGAGGTGATTGCCTTGATTTTCTCCGGGTTAGCTTCAATGCCTCTGTTAGAAACTAGAAAACCCAAGAGCTTGCCTGCAGGAACACCAAAAACACACTTGGCCGGGTTAAGCATCATCTTGTAGACCCGGAGATTATCAAAGGTTTCCCTTAGGTCATCTATCAAGGTTTCCTTCTCCCTGGACTTAACCACAATATCATCCACATAGGCATGAACATTGCGCCCAATCTTGTTATGAAGACAGTTCTGTACGCAACGCTGATAAGTCGCCTGTGCACTCTTGAGTCCAAAAGGCATAGACACATAACAGAAGGCTCCAAAGGGAGTGATAAACGCCGTCTTCTCCTGGTCCTTAACTGCCATTTTAATCTGATGGTATCCAGAATAAGCATCCAAGAAACTTAAGCGCTCGCAACCCGCTGTAGCGTCAATGATTTGATCAATACGGGGAAGGGCAAAAGGATCAGCCGGACATGCCTTGTTTAAGTCCGTGTAGTCCACACACATCCGCTAGGTGCCATTCTTCTTAAGAACGAGCACCGGATTAGCTAACCACTCTGGGTGAAAGACTTCAACAATAAACCCGGCCGCCAAGAGCCGGGCCACCTCTTCACCAATGGCTTTCCGCCTCTCTTCATTAAACCGCCGAAGGAATTGCCTGACCGGCTTAAATTTCGGATCAACATTGAGAGTGTGCTCAGCGAGTTCTCTAGGTACACCTGGCATGTCAGAAGGCTTCCATGCAAAGATGTCCCTATTCTCACGGATGAACTCGATGAGCGCGCTTTCCTATTTTGGATCCAGATTGGCATTGATACTAAACTGCTGAGATGAATCACCTGGAACGAAATCAACAAGTTTAGTCTCATCAGCCGACTTAAATTTCATTGCCGGCTCATGCTCCGTAGTCGGCTTTTTCAGAGAGGTCATGTCTGTTGGGTCAACATTGTCCTTGTAAAATTTCAACTCCTCTGTTGCACAAACAGATTCTGCATAAGCCGCATCGCCTTCCTCACACTCCAAGGCCACCTTCCGGCTGCCATGAACCATAATGGTCCCACTGTGACCCGGCATCTTGAGCTGTAAATACACGTAACACGGCCGTGCCATGAACTTGGCGTAAGCCGGCCGCCCAAATATGGCATGATACGGACTCCTTATCTTGACCACCTCAAAGGTCAATTTTTCCACCCTGTAGTTGTACTCGTCCCCAAAGGCCACTTCCAACTCGATCTTACCAACTGGATAAGCCGACTTACCAGGCACCACACCATGGAAAATAGTATTGGACTGGCTGAGGTTCTTATCAATCAACCCCATACGACGGAAGGTCTCATAATAGAGGATGTTGATGCTGCTGCCTCCATCCATGAGCACCTTAGTGAACTTATATCCTCCCACCTGAGGAGCCACCACCAAGGCCAAGTGACCTGGATTATCAACCCGGGGAGGGTGATCCTCCCTACTCCACACAATAGGCTGCTCAGACCATCTTAAATAGCGTAGAACCGCCGGCTCAACAGCATTCACAGCCCTCTTATGAAGCTTCTGATCTCGCTTACACAGACTGGTGGTAAATACATGATACCGTCCACCGTTAAGCTGCTTTGGATTGGTCTGATAACCCCCCTGCTGTTGTTGATGACCCTGGCCAGACTGCTGATTAAAGCCCCCTTGACCGTTCTGAGGATTAGAATTTGAGCCGCCGCCCGGGCCATGAAAACCGCCAGCGCCTGAGCCGCCGCCCGGGCCATTGTTGCCATTAAAGGCATTGGAATTCTTAAAGGCCTTCATGATTGCGCAATCCTTCCATAGATGAGTAGCTGGCTTCTCCCTAGAGCCATGCCTTGGACAAGGCTCATTCAACAGCTGCTCCAGCGTCGGGCCTGATCCGCCGGCTCGGGGAGGTGGCCTCCCCTTGCATCGCTGGTTATTACCCTGTGAGCTGGCGTTAGCCACGAACTCTAGGCTGCCGTCGGCTTTATGCTTGCCACCTCCTTGGTTCCCCGGGTTATGCTGAGGACCCTTGCCATTGCCGTTCTTCTTTCCCTTCCCTGTCCTTTCATCATCTGAAGCGGGGTCCTTGGTACTATCAGAGTCGGCGTACTTGACGGGAGCCGCCATCAGCGTACCCATATCATTGCAGTCGCGCTTAAGCCGCCCGAGTTTCATCTTCAGGGGCAGGAAGCGACACTTCTGCTCCAACATTAAGACTGCAGAGCCGGCATCCATCTTATCAGATGAATGTATTATCTCTTTGACCCGGCGAACCCAATGTGTCATAGATTCACCCTCCTGCTGCTTACAGTTAGTCAAATCCACAATTGACATAGACTGTCTACAGGTATCTTTGAAGTTTTGGATGAATCGGGCTTTCAGCTCAGCCCAAGACCCGATGGAATTCGGTGGCAGCCCTTTCAACCAAGTGCGGGCAGTCCCATCTAACATCATGGTGAAGTACTTGGCCATCGCCGCTTCACTGACCTCCAGCAATTCCATGGCCATCTCGTAACTCTCGATCCAGGCTCCGGGTTGCAAATCAGCCGTGTAATTAGGCACCTTCCTAGGCCCTTTGAAGTCCTTGGGTAGACGTTCATTGCGGAGAGCCGGCACTAAGCAAGGGACACCTCCAGTCCTCGTAGGGATACCCACATCGACGGAAGTCGTCGGATAAGCCGGGGGTGTCTGGTAAGCCGTCAACTGAGGCACCTGCTCCGCCTCTTGCCGCGCTCTGTCTTGGTCTTTTGCGTGAAAGGCTCCGTTATGAGCCGGGCCATGGCCAGGGGGCAAGTCATGGCGTCGGACATTACTTGAGCCGGTCGCTGAGACCATGTGTCTGCTATAACTCGGGCTCCGGCCTGGACGAGGGGTTGAGTGGATCCTGTCCCGGCTGTAAGAGTACGCCTCTTGCTGCGCCAGTGCTGTCTGAAGGAGCTCTCTGACCCGGCGGGTTTCAACAGCCGTTGGAGAGTCGCCGTCAATCGGGAGAGCCGCCAGCCGTGCTGCCGCGGCGACCATGTTTTCCAGCGGGTTAGCATAATGACTCTCCCGATTTCCGCGGCGACCATGTTTTCCAGCGGGTTAGCATGATGATCCGGTGGTATTGGCACATACTGAGGCGGGGCAGGGTTCACCTGGGGAGGACCCATCACTTGTGGCTGAATAGGTGTCCCAGCCCCAGGCAGTATGATCTCCGGCGGGTTACTAGACCCTGCACCTGGCGTGTTGAAGAGATTTCGAGGATCGTATACCGGAGGGAGTCGAGATTGGGCCTTTTGATGCCTCCTTCTCATGACCTCATTGGACGTGTTCTGGTCCATCGTGAGCCGGAAGGACTGCGCCTGAATCAACTGAGTCTGGGCGTCGAGAACCGCCCTCTCCGCAGCCATCCTGATCCCTTCCGCCGCCAGATCCTCCTTGGCTTTCACTAGATCTAACTTTAACTGCGCCACCTCCGTGTCATGCTGAGCTTGACCCGCCGGGTCAACCGTGGCGGTCAACAGGGCCGTCATCTTGTCCGTGAGATCCATTAGCACCTGAGCCGGCGAGGGCACCGGGTTTCCTGACCCGGCGGCAGGGTTTTGAACAGGCTGTGCACCGGCCATGAAGATTCCAACCCGGCTCGGCGGCTCAAGAGGGTCCGGAATACTGTCACGATCGGAACAACCCCTGAGCCTGCCATCTTGAAGTTGATACAACG
Organism: Aegilops tauschii subsp. strangulata; assembly: GCF_002575655.3. Lineage (NCBI taxonomy): Eukaryota > Viridiplantae > Streptophyta > Magnoliopsida > Poales > Poaceae > Aegilops > Aegilops tauschii. Next base: position 293,787,936 of record NC_053035.3, read on the forward strand.
AGTTTGACTCATCTGTGGACGACTCGCCGTCAGAGCCGGCGGCCGTCTCATCACCAGATCCAGGCCCCACAGAGAGTCCTCCATGAACACATCCCACAAAAGCATGCCTCAAGGCAGGTTGAGCCCGGGCAGGTCGTGCACACTGAGCCGTCTTGATGAGATCGGCGCAGAGATCCGGCTCAGGGCCCGGCTCACCAATCTTGCCAATGAAGACATGAATTCCGCCGAAGGGGACCCGGTACCCGTACTCAATTGAGCCGGCGTCGGGGCCCCAGTTTGCATCGTCGATGTAGAGCTTGCCGCGACGACTCTTGGTAATCCGGCCCACAGCGTATCCCTTGAGCCCTTCGAAGCTGCCCTTCAAGAACTCAAATCCACCGTGCTCTAGCCCCACGGTGGGCGCCAACTGTCGTGGAATTGTCACGGCATATGTCCTCGAGCTAGGACTTAGTCATGGAGCCATCGCAACTAGGAAACTTAAAGGGGTTAAGCGGGACAAGGAACACGAGGGTTATACTGGTTCGGCCCCTTACGGTGAAGGTAAAAGCCTACATCCAGTTGAGGTAGTATTGATTAGGGTTTCGATGAGCAGGGAGCTTGATTGCTATGCCTGGCTCTCGATGAGATCTTTCTTGTCCTGAACCGCCGCCGGGTCGCCCCTTTATATAGAGAGGTTGACGCCCAGCGGCTCTCAGAGTCCCGGCCGGCTCATAACAGTGTTCGGCTCGGACTCTTATCTATTCTTGCCTTACACTACAAGTTTTACCCTAACGGCGGCTAATGCTACGGGCCTTAAGCCATCTCCGTGTCTGGGGCCCGTTATTGACCCGCCGTCTTCATCTTTGGTACAGGGCTTCGCGTAGTAACCATCATGGGTAACCCGGCCCCTCCTGGGCGGGTGACTCCAACGGTTATATCCTCAACAGTAATGCATGATCCCGTGGCTAACTCCTTAGTCACATTGAGCTCATTATGATGATGCATTACCGAGTGGGCCCAGAGATACCTCTCCGTCATACGGAGTGACAAATCCCAGTCTCGATCCGTGCCAACCCAACAGACACTTTCGGAGATACCCGTAATACACCTTTATAGTCACCCAGTTACGTTGTGACATTTGGTACACCCAAAGCACTCCTACGGTATCCGGGAGTTGCACGATCTCATGGTCTAAGGAAATGATACTTGACATTGGAAAAGCTCTAGCAAACGAACTACACGATCTTTTATGCTATGCTTAGGATTGGGTCTTGTCCATCACATCATTCTCCTAATGATGTGATCCCGTTATCAACGACATCCAATGTCCATGGTCAGGAAACCGTAACCATCTATTGATCAACGAGCTAGTCAACTAGAGGCTTACTAGGGACATGGTGTTGTCTATGTATCTACACATGTATATGAGTTTCCTATCAATACAATTCTAGCATGGACAATAAACGATTATCATGAACAAGGAAATATAATAATAACCAATTTATTATTGCCTCTAGGGCATATTTCCAACACGCCGTTGCCGGGGAGGCTAGGTAAGCAGCACTAACACCCCGTCAACTAAGCTCTTTTCTGGCGCCGTTGCCGGGGAGGTTAGTGCTTGAAGGTATATCTTTAGATCTTGCAATCGAATCTTTTTGTTTCTTGTTTTATCACTAGTTTAGTCTATAAAAGAAAACAAAAAATGGAATTGAGTTTGCCTCATATGCTTCATCTTTTTAATATCTTTCGTGAGAATGATGGAAAGGAAAATTGTGCTCAAGTGCTAGAAGAAGAAGTCTATAGAATGTTTGGCACTAAATTTTTGAATGATGAGCATGATTGCAATGTTATTAGCATGAACTCTTTGAATATCCATAGTACTAATGATGATTGCACTAGTCATGATGAAAATATCTCTTATAAGCATGTCGATTTCTGTGGAGTGCATAGAGTTTGCAAATACATACCAAACAGGGAAGATAGATTTTGCAAGAGGCATAAGTATTTGGAAACTAAATGGTTGCAAGAAAGGCTAGATGTTTGTGCTGAAAATTTAAACTTTCTTAGCTGTACTTGTTAACTTTGCAATGAACGTGATCATTTCAGTACCCAATGCAAATTGTTTCATGATCGTATCATGTCCAAAAATTGTGATGACTTGATTTCCCTTGCACATCATAATGAACTTAGTTTGCTCTTGGGTTATGAAGAAATGAAACGTATAACTAAGGTTATTCCAGAATTTGCCCTTGATAGAGTTCTTAATTGTAATATGTCGTAATTTCTTTATTGTATAGTCTAGGTTTTTTCTTATTCACGATGCTGCAGTTATTTTACTGTATATATATCCTGTCTTCGCAGTAAACCGGCCAAACCGTAAAATTACGGTACATAATCGGGCCGTCATGCAATCATGATGTATGATCCGCTTCATGGGCCCCGTCATCTTGGTCCGTTAAAAGGCCTAAATGTAAACTGGCGCACTAGTAGATTCGGGCCTTTAATAGGCCGAGTAAACCGCCGACCCTCTTTTCGCAAGAAAACTCAATGGGCTTTTAGGAGGCTGAGAAGTAGGTTGGGCCTGAAATGTGCCGAACAGCTCACGGGCCGGCAGCAGCCCGAAATGAACCTCGGCCCATGATTGTGCCAATCAAATCACGGGCTTTTAACAGGCCAAAATTGTCTCGGTCCTTGTTTGGCCCAATCAGATTATCGGCTGCGAGCAGGTCAGATGCAAACCGGGCCGTAGTTAGGCCCAACTATATGACGGGCATTTAACAGGCCAAAATTAATATAGGGTCGAAATGTTAAAGAGGCCCTTAATAGGCCGAAACTAATATCAGGCCGAATTAGTAAATGGGCCTTTAGCAAGTGGGCCCAAAAGCATAGCGTCCAGTTGACGGGCGAAATCTGATATGGGCCATAATTTAGCCCAACGCCTCTTAAAGGGTCGGACCTGATCTGGGCCGTAATTTGGCCCAGAACGTGGTAGGCTTTTAACGGGCCAGATCTCATATGGGCCATTGTTAGGCCCGGAACATGGCAGGCCATTAATGGACCGGATCAAATATGGGCCGGCCTACTAGGGTCCTCAAAATCTTGTGGGCCTACAGCTGGGCCGGCCCATTAATGTCGACGAAATCTCGTGGGCCTTTAGTTGGGCCGGCCCATTATGGTCCACAAAAATCTTGTGGTCCTTCACTTGGGCCGGCCCATTATGGCCCGCAAAAAATTTGTGGGCTTTTGCCTGGGCCGGCCCATTATGGCCCGCAAAATCTTGTGGGCCTTTAGCTGGGCCAGCCCATTATGGTCCGCAAAATCTCGTGGGCCTTTAGCTGGGCCGGCCCATTATGGTCCGCAAAATCTTGCGGGCCTTTAGTTGGGCCGGCCCATTTAAACTTTATGGGCCACTTTTGGGCCGGTCCACGTGTCAACATATCATAGGCGCATCTCGCCCATTGGATGAGTGACACCTGTACCAACGCGGAGCTGACACGTGTTTCCTCCATCCAATGATGATTTTACACGTGGAAAATCCCCATTGGTCCGGGCTGTTAACGGGTTATCGGATCCAAAACCGGACCCGATAGCTTAACGGCGTTCCGTTACGGTGGATGCCACGTGTCGGTCACCCTTGACGAAAGCACTTCTGTTACGCGTGATTTATCGTCATAGAAGTGGACACTTCCGTGATGATAATTTTGGTAATGTCATGGAACACTTCTACGACAGCACATGTATGACTATCTTGATTTTGTCGTAAAATCGTCATGGATGTACATGCATGACAAAAAACGCGACCTACTGTGACAAACACGTATCATCACGGAAGTGTATTTTTTTGTAGTGATAACTCGTAATAGGTGTCTACAACTTGCAAGATAAGATCAAGAACTCACATATATTCATGAAAACATAGTAGGTTCAGATCTGAAATCATGGCACTCGGGCCCTAGTGACAAGCATTAAGCATAGCAAAGTCATAGCAACATCAATCACAGAACACTGTGGATACTATAGATCAAACCCTAACAAAACTAACTCGATTACATGATAAAATCTCATCCAAACCATCACCGTCCAACAAGCCTGCGATGGAATTACTCACTCCCGGCTGTGAGCATCATGAAATTGGCGATGGAGGAAGTTTGATGATGATGATGGTGACGGATTCCACCCTCCGGAGCCCCGAACGGACTAAAGATCAGCCCTCCCGATGAAGAACTTGAGGCGGCAGCGGCTCCGTATCGTAAAACGCGATGAATCCTTCTCTCTGATTTTTTTTCTCCGCGAATAGGTATATATAGAGTTGAAATTAGGGCCGGGGACGGTCCAGGGGCCTCACAAGCCTAGGAGGCGCACCCTGGGGGGGTAGGCGCGCCCCCGGGGCTTGTGGCCTCTGGGTGGCCCCCCTCTGGTATCTTTTTCTGCCAGTATTTTTTATATATTCCACAAAAATTCTTCATAATTTTTCAGGTCAATCCGTGAACTTTGATTTCTGCACAATAACACCATGGCAATTCTACTGAAAACAGCGTCAGTCTGGGTTAGTTCCATTCAGATCATGCAAAAGAGTTTGGAAAAGTAGATACGATGGAGACGTATCAACTCCCCAAAGTTTAACCCATTGCTTCTCCTCAAGCAATTCAGTTGACAAACTGAAAGTGAAAAAGAAAAAAAAATACAAACTTTGTTTGATCTTGTTGTCGCAAATATGTCTAACTGATGTTCAGGCTTTCAACAAAGATTATGAACTAACCGTATTCACAATAACACTTAGGTCTCACATTTACTCATATCAATGACATAATCAACTAGCGAACAATAATAAGATATCTCGGATGACAACACTTTTTCAAAACAATCATGATATAATATGACATAATGGTATCTCGCTAGCCCTTTCTGAGACCGCAAAACATAAACGTAGAGCACCCCTGAAGATCCAGGACTGACTGGACATTGTAATTCATGGCAAAAGAGATCCAGTCATACTCAATACTGAATACAAACAAGGCATATAAATGACAGTGGTGCTCTCCAGCTGGTGCTTTAATTAGAGGATGATGACTCAACAATAAAAGTAAATAGATAGGCCCTTCGCATAGGGAAGCAGGGATTTGCAGAGGAGCCAGAGCTCGAAGCTTTTAAAATAGAGATGAATATAATTTTGAGCGGTATGCTTTCTTTGTCAACATAACAACCAAGAGATCTCACTATTTTCCATGCTAGACACATTATAGGCGGTTCCCAAACAGAATGGTAAAGTTTTACTCCCCCTCCACCAACAAACACACTCCATGGCTAGCCGAATCCATGGGTACCGTCCATACTAACAACGGTCCTGGGGGAGTTTTGTTTCATTATTATATTTTGATTTTGTTCATGGAACTGAGCATCCCAATTACCAGCCACTTTCTCGTGAACGACGAGTGAATAAACACTCATCGTGAGAATAACCCACCTAGCATGGAAGATACTGACATACCCCAGTCGCTACATGAGCGATTCGGGCATACAAAACAGATTATTATTTGAAGGATTAGAGTTTGGCACATGCAAATTTACTTGGAATGGCAAGTACATGCCGCATATAGGTAGGTATGATGGACTCATATGGAACAACTTTGGGTTTAAGGAAGTGGATGCACAAGCAATATTCCCGCTTAGTACAAGTGAAGGCTAGCAAAAAGATTGAGGGGCGACCAACTAGAGAGCGACAACGGTCATAAACATGCATTGAGATTAATCAACATTGGGTGCAAGCATGAGTAGGATATAAATCACCATGAACATAAATATCGTGGAGGCTATGTTGATTTTGATTTCAACTACATGCGTGAACATGTGCGAAGTCAAGCCACTTGAATCATTCAAAGGAGGATCCTATCATACTACATCATAACCATTTTAAATGCATGTTGGCACACAAGACAAACCATTATCCACTCCTAGCTAATTAAGCAGGCATGAGTAACTATAATCTCAAATTCTCATTGCAAACATGTTTCATTCATAATAGGCTGAATCAGGAACGGTCAGCTAATCATATTTACAAAAAAAGGTGAAGTTCATACCTAGCATAATCTAAATACGATGTTGCTAGCATAATCTAAATATTTAGTGGGTAGAAACATCTCCTTCTCATCATACCTAATAGGTATCTCAAAATATTTAGCAAGGCGGGAGGCATAGACACCACCAAAAATACTAGCCATCGTGACTCCTCCCCCTCCCTCCTAGTCTCACCGCCGCCGGGGGGGACTCCCTGGCAAAGGTCAGGATGCCCCGAGGACGGTGGCGACAGGGCACGGGTTCCCCTCCTGTGGTGGCGCGAGCGTGCGGGCGCTGGTCGCGCGGCAGAGGAGCTACGGACGGTGGCGGCCACCGCCGCGGATGGGCAAAGCACGGTGATCCGGATAGCCTGGCGCTATGGGCGCCCAATGCGACAGTATGGCCTAGGCAATCCCCTACTCAGAGGCTTGGATCTAGGGATCTTGCTCTGGGTCGGGCATCCAGGTTGTGGCTCTGCCCATCTGGCAGTGCCTCAGCGACGGGCGCTCTGTTGCGCGCTGTCGTGTTGGTGGTGGTCGGCCAGGAGGCGATGGCGGATCTGTCTTCAGATCTGTCCAGTGGCAAGTTTCGAGCGGCAAGACTACCAATGAAAACCGAACCTTGACTACGGCCATGGTGGACGATGGCGGTGTCTTTTGGCGTCGTTACCTTGTCGAAGACATTGTGATAGCAAGTCGCTTCGCTCCTTTTTGGCCTCCTCTGGAGGAATCCCTAGGTTTGTTTTCACGGATTGGATGATGGCGACGTCAGGCATCGCGCTCCTTGCTAGAGGCATCATTTTGGAGCAGGTACCGACTCGGGTTGATAGGTGGTGGAGCGGCGTGGTTTCTACCGCGTCATTGACGACGGGTCTCTGTAGCCTGGCGCAACGGGGTCTCGACGGTAGATGCGTGACGATGGACGCGCACAAGGAGATATCGATGTTTGGCGTCGTGGCGGCGTCGACGGCAGGCCTGACAAAATTGATGCGTCAGTACCTACTCTCAAGATGGATCGGTGAAAGACGATGGCGATGACCTATGGGAGTGCGTCATACCGGTGTGTGCCCCACACTCGGTATGCAGCTTGGTTGGGGCCTCCGGCTATAGATGTTAGGCCTAGGTGAGAGGTGTGAGTATTCGGCTCGGACTATCTGCACCTCTTCATCAAGTGGATAGGAGTAGTGATAGATGTTGCCAAGATGACGGCTTCAGACATATTGGTGTATTTTTCTTTGTAAGGTATTTCTGAATAATTAATAAAATGGGCGTATGCATCGCCAAGATGCAAAGACCGGGGTCAACCTCCTTTTCAAAAAAGAGGCAGTTGGGAAATTGAAAAGAGAATAATATCTTTTAAAAAAAAGTACAGTCATAGAAAACAAGTACATCCCCCGAACTAGAAAAACGATGGGCCAAACTGAAGCCCAGTAAAAAAACTTGAGCCGGAACGGGAGAACCCATATATGCTGCTAGGTGCGTCCAATAGCAGCGGGACGCATATGGGCGACCCAACTTGGCTGGCCCATTAGTGACTCCAGTGCCTACTGTAGCAACGTAATATAACATGTACCGTTGTCTCAAAAAAAAAACATGTACCGTAGCAAGGACTGTAGTGTTTATTGTAGAGCGTATTGTATCGGCTGAAATTTCAAATTATTTTAAAAATAAAGTGTTTGAACATTTTTCAAATTCCAAACGTATTATAAAAGGTAACAGTATTTTGTTACTTCAAAGATTTTTTTAAATTCACAATTATTTTTTAAGGTTTTGAACAATTTTCTGAGAAAAGTGATTTATAATTAAAATATGTAAAAGTTGAACAAAAATGAAAATTATATTCTTAATACTTTTCTCGTGATTTTGAACAATTTTGAGAAAAGTGGTTGTGTAATAAATTATATTCTGAACAATTTTTTAAATTCCATGCAGATTTTGAAAAAGCATATATATATATATATATATATATATATATATATATATATATATATATATATATATATATATATATATATATATAAGTAAAAAAAGTAGCAATAAAAAGAAAAGAAACAGGAAAACTCAGTAAAAGAAACCTACGCTGCACTGCTAAATGGGCCGGCGCACTCCGTCCCTGGTTCTCATATATGAAACGAGCGTCATATACAAAATGCACCCAAACGGGTGGGAGCTCCTATTGAGCGCTTCAAGCGCCGCAGAATTCAACCGGCGCCTACAACAAACGCAAGTGTGCCGGCCCACAAATGCACGGGCGCAGAAACTGTTTTCGCGAAAAAAGACAGGCTTCCTCAAAACAAAAAGACATGCAAAAAACCTGCGAGTACAAGGACTCGAAATCGTGTCGCTGCATCGAAAGATGATGGTTCAGCTAACCACTAAAGCCCCTAGACCACTGAAGCTATAAACAAGTTCAGAAATTTTCAAAAGAGATCACCGAATTCGAATAAAAGTTCATCAAATTTCAGGAAATGTCCATTAAAAAAAGTTCATCAAATTTAAAAAAAGTTCATCAATTTAAAAAATGTTTATTAAATTTAAAGAAAGTTAATCGAATTGGGAAAAGTTCATCGAGTTCGAAAAAAATCATCGATTGTTAAAATAGTTCACCAAAAAAGAATTCATTGATTTTGAAAACAAAATTTCATCAAGTTTTCTTAAAACATCATCAATTTAGAAAAGTTCACGCAATTAAGAAAATAAAAATATGAAAGTCGTTGAGGGAGGAAATCTAGAAGAAGAAGAAAGAAAAACAGAAAACGAAACTGGAAAAAAGGAAAAATAAAAAAGAAAACACAGAAGGAAGGAAGTAATAAAAGTATGGAAGAGTTGAAGCTAAAAAGATCCCGCTCTGTAGTGCAGTGGTTGTACGAACTAGGTTTTACGAGTGACGTCGCCGGTTCGATTCATTGCAATGGTGCTTCATTTTTTGCAAATAGCAAGATGCTCGTGCATTGCACGGAACATCAAGATGCATTTTTTTTATAAAACACCTGTTGTGATTGATCCATGCGGGAGTAATTACATGTGTAAAAACTAATGATATCTCGAGAAAGAGGAGAGATAAGATAAGGAGGAGTGGGGCATGGTGGTGATTGGTGGTCGGACTCAACGGAGGCATGGAGATGGACGACGCCACCAGTGGCCACCATACCAGATTGTGCCAGAGGCTTCATTTTTTAATTTTCTCAACAATGAGGTTGTGGGAGATAAGGATAAACGAGGGAAATCCTTATGTGCAAATGTGGAAAGAGGTGCGGGTATCTTTTTGCAAAATTGCCATGGTTTGCTTTCTATCCGTCAGATATACATCGGACGGTTTATATTGCAAGATGACAGACACATCATCATCACCAACTCGGTTTTTTATAAGAGTAGAGATTAACGTACACTGTAACGAGCCGGCCCAGCGCGGGGCGCTGTAGGCGCCTGTTTATAAATTTACCTATAACGGGCGCCTGCAGCGCCAAATAGGATTTGCCCAAACGAATCAGCCTTATTGAGCTGAAGGCCTAACGATTGGTCGCTATTCATGGCCCATAAAGTATTCATTGGTGGTGTCATTTATTATTGTTTTCTTCCCCTCAAAAAATATATTTATTTTTCCTTTTAAACAGAAAGATCTCTATAAAAAACATAGTAGAGCAGGAAGCGAAAATCCCTTTTGGAGTCCGAGCCCCAATGAGGCCGGGTTTTTGAAATAAACAAAAATCATCAAAATTTATATTTTTACATTTCGAAAGATTCTGAAAAAAAACACTTATACATGGAGGCATAATGCATAAGTGTGCAAATTTTCAAGACAACATATGTTGAAATTAGGGCTGTGTAAACAAGACAATGTGGGCATTTTTAACACATGATACTATCCATCATCCCAGCCATTAATTTGTATTTTTTGTACATACCGCATTTCAAAATATTTCATCTGAAATTTTTACACACATAGACATCCTAAATAATTTCATCCCAAAATTTTACACACATACACGTCCCAAAATATTTCATCCGTGTTTACTTGTATAATAAAATTCAGCTTTTTTAACCGAAAAGTTTTGAATTCAAAACGCCTCACTCGGCACGGAAGTGTGAAGCAAAGTTCCTTTCCCAAACTGTCACTGTTTCTTCCAGGGAGGGGTTTCCCACCTGACTGACTTTTATAAGTCAGCGTCGAACGCTTCAACGCGCGTTCGCATCCGTTTACCTGCCATTGACCGGCAACTGATAATAATAGTAGTAGCACGCTGGCTAAGGGCCGTAATACCCTGGAAATGGTGAAGTCTATCCTTGCTAATCTCGACATTGACCGGTGCAGCTAGAGCTAGGTCGGTAGGTGCCCCACACCGCGACGGGTCCAGCCAGCAGCCAAAGCCGTGGACGGTGTTGATATGCAGGCAGCCAGACTCACAGGCCACACGGGATGCGAGGAGGGGACGAGAGAATCTCACCACGTCCGTGTAGTACCTTCTGGGCCGAGCCTGGACGCAAAAGGTCGGACTTTTCGTACACGTACGCAGGTAAAGGGCAGGCCCGTGGCGATGACCAAAAGGACACCGCCGCGTCCACATCGACGGCGACCACTCCATCCACACGGGGGCGGGATACGGGTGCCCGAGAGATCCGTCGCTTCCAGGGCCAGGGAAACCCCAAAGCGCCTCGTCACGCTCCGTCGGGGAGGTTGACGCGCCTTTGCCCCTGCATCACTGCCGTGACCGAACCAGAACCAGAACCAAAACCAAACCACGGGCCGTCATGCGCGGGCGGGCGGCGGCATCGGCATCACGGTCGCCCCAGGCAAAGAAAGAAATGGCTCACAACGAAATGCCCGGGGAATCTCCCCGCTGGCCCTGCCCTGCGGACATCGCATGTCATGTGATCACATTGCTTGATTTCGTTGCCTTGCCTTCAATTGGACAAGGATGGCCGGACATGCCAACAGCTACCTATGGCTAGGTGATACTAGTACTACTAGTAGCACTAGAAGCTGAAGCAAACAATAGGGGATGGTGGCGCCGCCCGGGCGAAAAAGAAAATAGAGATAAAGACAGAGGGGCGATGGGGGGAATCATGGCAACTTGCCAAGTGCAGCGCAACCCGCTGCCCCTGCCTGCACCTGCACGCCTCGGCCCTCGGGTCTGTCCCTGACCGCCGCTGCACGCACGCAGCAGGAGGAGGAGGTGGCGTGGACACATGCTAGCTACAGCTCTGAATCCTGAGCTAGTCGAGGCAGTAGCCAGTAGGTCATGCGCTTGACGCTCGCCCTCGGCCTCATCAGTTTTGCACGGACGGGGCGGACCGACGCGTGGGGGGCACGTCCGCGGAATTCGCTCCGGCCGCGGGACACGAGGGGGAGGCTTCTCGTCGCGTCGGCGCAAGATTTGCTTTGCTCCCTCCCGCCCGCCCACGGATCCGCCTGGGATCCCTCCTACTGTTTACCTACTGTGCAGTGCGCCGCGCGTCGCGCCCATGCCGCTGCTGCTGCTGTCGCCTTGCCCTGCATCGCCACCGTTGAGCAGTCCTGCGCCGCACCGGAAAGGACCGGAATCAATAAAAAGGGCCGCTTTGGTCTGGTTTTAAGAGCCGGCCCCGGTATCTCGGACACGCCCATGCCGGCCGGCCTCCGTTCCGTCGCCACATCGCGTCACGCATCAAATCAGGGGCTGACTTCGATCGCAGCTGCCCTAAATTCGAAAAAATATAGTCAAGTATCCCTACTATAGCTACTAGCTGAATGCCCGTACGTTGCCACGGGTTAAAAAAAGCATTATGATCAAATAATTTTTCGAATTAAAAAATGTGCGTCGGATATGATAGGACTGGTTTCAATTCCTGGACAAATTGATTCTCTCCCTCTTATTTCTTCCTAGGCAATCGTCCTATGTCTTCAAAAACTCCCCCTTGCATCATTTTATTCTCCTCATCCTTCCTTTCCCTTCACCTTTTTCCACAGTGCCGTGTGGGCAAGCCCTATTCAAAATCTTGTATTTTCATTTATTATGTCATCGATTTAAAATATCATTTGATCTCCTTTTTGAATGGAAACTTATGAAGTACCTCTCACAACTAACTGAAAAGAAACATGAACTTCGATAAGTATAGAAACAAAGAACAAAATCTTATTTTCTCAAAAAAAAATAGACCCTCTCAAACAACATATAATACTCCCAAACCCAAAGTTAAATAGACCTACAAGAGATGTATGCTTAATGTAAAACATCTGACTTTTAGTTCACTCTCATAAAAGGTTATTTTTGCATCGATCAAATGACTGGGAGGAGCATCTTGAGTTCAAGCAGTTCTCTCTGAAGGCGTAGGTTGAGTTAAAGGCTGTCCTCTTCCTTCTCAAGAGGAACTCCTCACCTCCTTGAGAATATAAAGAAGCTTAACAAACCAAGCTCTATGTGCCCCTTATCTTGACCATGGACAAATACAAACTGAAAATTCAAAGTCAGGATGTTAGCGATAGTTAGTTCAAACTCGTATAGCCCAAAAAGCAATAGTTAGTTTAAACTCTTACAGCCCAAAAAGCATATGGTTTGATCGCCTCCAAGTTTCAACATTACCTTGAGCTTTAGACATGCTTTCTGATATTGTAGAGTTACAGATAAAAGCTCCAAGCATGACTGAAAATTGAGAGAGATGTGATGAGTTAGGACTGACAGGAACATTCAGTAGGACAACCAACACAAAAATTACGACGACATACTACCATCACATGAAATATGTAAATGTGTGTGCATTATTTAGGTTCTCAACATCTATCTCTCATGCTCTTCCGATTTCTTTTCTCCTATCCAAGCATCTCACTGCCAATCTATCAAAAAAATAGCAGCTTCCCACGTAGATGGGGCCTCGGTCAGCAACGCGGCGGGAGCAGAAATCAGCCTTCGGGAAGTACTCGTCAAGCTTGATATCGACCGATGACCACCTTGATTGATGACAGTAGCCCGTGAGAAGACGTCACACTCCGGCTCACCGCAGAAGTAATTCTGCACACATGAAGACTTAGAAAAAAAAGAATGAACGTCTTAAAAAAAATAAAAGCTACACATATAAAAGTGTAAAAAGGCATAAGGGGGGACAAAATTGTGGAATAGCTCTGATGAATGCACATAAGACTATGCGGCACTTTGATTATCAGAGAAGATTAAATGCTCGTAAATCGTAATGTACCCTTCACGATCATAATCAAATCCTGAGAAAAATAAAAATTGTCATCACCACAAGCCACATACAAGATGTCTAGAAAGCAAATAGCAATGGTCATTTTGACAGGAATCAAATATGACACATTATTCAGAAAAAGAATTATAAGTTCAACGTGCAGGCAACATGATACTAATTTATACACGCACAGTTGTCATGCGTACAGCAGGCGCCATTTGAAAACAAAGTACTCCCCCGGTCCCAAAATAAGTATCTTTGATTTAGTACATGTAGTAACGTTTTATAGTATAAACTGTACTAAACCAAATAAACTTATTTTGGGACGGATGGAGTAATCATTATCGGTATACATAGACAGTTCTTGGACAAACCGAAACCTACATGCAGCTGCAATCATGCATCAAAACTGCCAGTACAAAATACATCCTTTGAATGTTGAAATTTTACAGTTTGGTAGCCATCTGCAATCATGCATCCATTCTCAGAATCATATCATGATTGAAAATCTTCCAATTTGGTAGTCTGCGGATTAATATAACAAGCAACAATTTGAGAGTTGGGAGACTACTTCTGTGCTTGAACTATTCCAAATTGCAGCTATTTTTCAGGAGAAGAACAGGTATGTGTGCCCTGATTAGAAAAGTGTAGACCTCAACAGTGTAGAATTTATCTGTCGCATCAGGAACATACAACAGATGAAAACATAGAAAGAGATCTAGTGGCAGATACTTGTATACATCAGATCCAATGCTTTTACGTAAAACAAACCCCTTACATTAATTGATCAATGGTGATCATCATAATTCACACTAATTAATGGTCAAAATAAAAATCTCACTCGCACTACTGAAAAGCATGCGTGTGAAATACTCGTACACACTTGTCACTTGACTCTAAGACTACATAGTTGATAACTTGTCACTCATCCATTTCTTCCTTTGCTTCATCTGCTTTGCTCAGCTGAGTATATAAGACCACAGTCAGCAAGACTACACTATGGACGACCTTTCTTCCTTCTGCTTCGACCACTTGAGCGCACAACGCATCACTTGAGCGCATCATCCATTTCAGGTCGACGAGCCATCGAGACGACTTGAGCTTGAGCATGACATGCTTCCTGTCTTGCTTCGAGCAGCTCCAAAGGCGGCTTGCTCACATATGAGGGACTGTTGAACTGCATGGTGTCAACTATCCGCTCCACCTCCGGACTAAGTCATTATTGCCGATTCGCGACAGATTGCCTAAAAGTAATAGTATGTTCTAAGCTTATCCACTTCACCAATGGTGATGGAACTACATCGTCACGTATCCAACCAACACTACATCGTCTCGTATCCAGCCAACAATATGTTTTAAGTTTATGACATATGTCTGACGAGTCAAATACGTCACTACCAATTGCCTAAAAATGACAGGTACTCCACCAGTCTGAATTCTGAAGGTTCAAAATTGGTAAGTTCTTTAATAAAAGTTTGGGGCTCCTCCCATAAATTAAGTGCACACCCAAAGAGCAGAACTGCGATATAATAAAACATGTATGTAGAAACAGTAACAAAAAGTAGTCATATAATTACGCTCATGATGCTATACATCACTGTGGACTTCAACTTGTTCACCAGTCGCGGGATAATGATCGCTGTTCGCAGCAGTATCATCGTACAATAGAAGCCCATCTGCAGGCTGAAGACCATCCACGGGAAAAAAGCAATTTACCTACAGGGTCATGCATGTGATCGAAACTGAAACTCCAAGGCGAGTCTGCTGCAGCGAAGCTTAACAATTCAGGAATGGAAGAGTCAACGACCTCGACGGACACGAGCTAGCGAGGTGGATCAACCAGCCGATGATGGCTCTCATGCCCAACAATCTGAAATTCAAGAAACAATCAGGGCCCATGGAACTGAACAGTTGGTTGCCGGTGTATAGAGGCGGCGCGACGACAACAACACGAGGGTGGCACGAGGGACATCCTGAAGAGGAGAGTGCAGGGCCGGCGGCTACGGCCACCGCGACCACAAGGCTGACGAGTAGGGGAGCGGCGGCGTCCACAGCCAGGACTTCGGCCACCGCGACCACGAGGCTGACGAGGAGGGGAGCGGCAGCGGCGAATCGAGATCTGGGCCGGCGATTTTTCTGGAAAAGGAGAGAGGGGAGAGATGGGATCGGGGCCGAGGGCTGCGGGGGAGATGGGGGGATGTGTGGGACGTGAGTTCGTGGGCGGGTGATTCGTGGGGAGAGGTTTTTTCTTTTTGAACGGAAACGAGGGAGCGGTGGAGGTCGGCTCAGGTTTCTTTTATTGATGAACCGCTTGGTTCTTTTGTTTACTTGCCTTTTGTTTTTGGAGGGACTGTAGTATTGAAAAAAAATCCGTGGGAGGACGTGGGTGGGAGGAGCTAGTGATAGGAGGGGGGCAATGGAGATCGAACCATCACGACGTTCGATCCTTCTTTAATAGTAGAGATTACTACCGTGGCTAAACTAGCAGCACGGCCTCGGTTTTCATCGCGAGTTGTACTTCCCAGGTCAACATCATCTTCATCCTCCCTCACAACAACTGCACCGTCGAGCGCGTAATTGGAGTGTTAGGTGGATATAAGATGCACGCGAGACATGTGTGACATGGCCACATCAAGCAGCCGCACATAGTTTAATTTTTCTTTTTTCGCGGGTGCGCACATAGTTTAATTAGCCAGACAGTACATACTACATCCATATACCACTACTAAGCACAAAAGTGGAGTGTCCAATTAGTAACAAGATGGAAACAGGAAAAAGGCACATCAAGACCACGGTTTTGGCGTACGGTATGTGAGCTGAACCGCGCTTTTCCCACCATCTAAAAAAGTGGTCAACAAAACATACTACTACTACTACTCATCTCGAGCTGTCTCTCGATCGTCTCTCGAGATGATTGACCGCCTAATGCGCGCGTGCTCGCTGTATCGCCACGTCGCGGTCAACGTTTCTGCTCCGGTCTTCCTTCCTCTTTTGTCGAAGCATTCAGCGTCTGACCCGATCCATGGCCCCCTTCGTTTGTTAACATGCCCCTAGCCACTCATCTTTCTTGCTCACTTTTGCTTCCAGAATAATAGTATAATAATCATTCCTTTAATTAGCAGATTACTATAACTAACCAAATCCTTTTTCGTGATGGTACTCTACCCGTCTGCCGTGTTTTATCAAGAGGGGGATTACCTGGTGTGCGGCTGGTCCTACAGCTAGTGAGCCAAAACAAGTAAAGTACACTGTGCGTAACATGCAATTAGCTCTACTAATTGTAACCTGCTAGGTACAGTTGACCACTATAGTAGTACTCCTACTTGGCATCAACCTAATCCGCAGAGAGATGGATTTTGTGGTAGACCCACATGCAAATATGCAGTGGACAGTGGTGGAGTGGTGGTGGCGGTCCTCACCACTCCCTGCCTTTCCAATGATGAACAACTACATTTAATTAACAATGCCGGAAGAAAAAAGAAACCTAAAATCTAAAAAGTGCACGCGCACTTTCTGGTCATTGCGAGCGGCCGGCTCCTGGCCACTGGATCACGTCCGAATCGCCGCGTGAGGGAGCCAGATGTCACCTGGTCGGATTAGGCGCATCGCTCTTCTCACCTGGTCGAGGCAGGGGCAGTGGTTGCAAGGGAAGACAGCGCCAACGGGGTCCGAGGCCGACGCTTGGGCGGCTAAGGCGAGCTGCCGGAGCAGGGCGGCGGTGGAGTCCAGGAGCTCGAGCCGGTCGCTGGCGGCGATTGGCACCGGCCAAGCCGAGCGGAATGGCCATTGCTTGGGTTGCCGCAGGGGATCCGAGAGGAGGGAAGGAAGTGGGAGAAGAGGAGTTAACGGAGGTGCGCGGCAGAGCTGAAGAGCTCGCCGGCCGGAGGGGCAATAGGGTCGCGCGCGCGTGCGTCTCGCAGCAGCGGCTGCGTGTGGGAGCAAGTGCAGGGGAGAGGGCTGTCAGGGGTAGGGATACGGGAGGCTTGAGTAGGCTTTGGGCTTGTAGAGTTAGAGAGTTGGTTGGGCCATGCATTGGGCTGCAGGGGGAGAGAGAGAGCGGTTGTGGGCCGGCTGCTGTGTTGATCCTTATCTTTTCTATTTGCTTCTTTTCAGAAAAATGCAAAGGGACTATTAGAAAAAAATTGTACTAAGTAGGTCAGAGTAGTAGTCCAAAATTGGATACAACCATTTAGGAAATTGCACAACACGACGATATACTAAGTTGTCTAGATGATGTTTTTATTTAAGTTGATCTATTTTTGCTAGTCACTTTCTTGTTGGCATCCATAGTAGTTATAAATGCACACAAAGTAGTTCTCTGGTGGATACGACCATTGAAAAATTGCACAACGCGGCGATACTAAATTGACTAGAAGACGTCTCACACTGTCATTGCTTACTCAAAAATTAGCTAGATATGAGAAGTTATAAGCCTCGTGACTAGCTCTTCAAAATTAGATCATATATGTATATATTTCAGAGTTTAGCTAGAGTTGCACAACCATACTTTCGGAGTTGCACACCGACCGCCAGATAGTTTGTCAAGATAGATGCAAAAGTTGCATATCGTACTAGAATGGCGTTGGGGTGGGGCGTCATCAGTGAAATCTGCACGTTCGGAGGAGGAAGTTGCATATCGATTATAAGATAGTCATACCTCGACTGCTAGGCAGTTGCACCTAACAGGGCAGCTGCACCTAGAAGGAACTAAATTGCATAAGAAAAAGTTGCACATCGTCTACATGGCGATAACCGGGTTCCATCGCAGTCGGCAAGGACCGACGAGGGGGGAGACCAGATGTGGTGGTATCCTTCTACTGTCACATGAAGATGCAAAACACAGTGTGGTGGGCTTTGTTTACTATTTTTTTGTTGGCATCTTCAGTTGTTGTTGTTGCACACATAGTAGTCCTAGTCGGCACATGCATAGCCACAGAGTTGTACAGTCTAGTTCGCATAGTCGCATATGAATTGTCGTGGGAGGTTCTCAAGCCCCGTCGCGAAGTTGCACACTTTCGTCGGTGCAGTCGCACATGCATGGCAACAAAGTTGCATAATCTGGTCCGCACAGTCGCACATGAATTGTCGTGGGAGGTTCTCACACCCGGCCGCGGAGTTGCACACTCTCGCCGGCATAGTCGCACACGCATGAACACAGAGTTGCACAATCTCGTCCGCATAGTCACACATGAATTGTCGCGGGAGGTGTTCACGCATGGCCGCGGAGTTGCACACTCTCGTCGGCACGGTCGCACATGCCATGTCCACAGAGTTGCACGATCTCGTCCGCATAGTCGCACATGAATTGTCATGGGAGGTGTTCACGCATGGCCGCGGAGCTGCACACTCTCGTCTGCACGGTCGCACATGCATGGCCACAGAGTTGCACGATCTCGTCCGCTTAGTCGCACATGAATTGTCATGGAAGCTGGTCACGCCCGGCCGCGGAGTTACACACTCTCGTCGGTATAGTCGCACATGCATGGCCACAGAGTTGCACAATCTGGTGTGTATAGTCGCACATAAATTGATGTGGGAGGTGCTCACGCATGGCCGCGGGGTTGCACACTCTCGTCGGCACAGTCGCCCACTGATGGACACAGAGTTGCACAATCTCGTCCGCATAGTCGCACATGAATTGTCGTGGGAGGTGCTGATGCATGGTCGCGGAGTTGCACACTCTCGTTGGCACGGTCGCATATGCATGGCCACACAGTTGCACAACTGACTACCAGGCAGTTGGCCAGGGTACCGGGGCAGCAGACGAAATTGGACATTTCACTGTTGGAGAGTAGTACGGGGTGGTGCCACTAGTGAAAATTGCATGGCCTGAGCAACAAACGTAGTTGCACATCTCACTGAAAGCAGGCAGTTTGGGGGTGGAGGTACCATAGAGGAAAACTGCACATCTACGGTGTACGAGAAAAGTTGCACATCTCTGTCACGTAGTTGCACATCGACGGCTAGTCAGTTGCACAAAACGAAGACAAAATTGCACAAAAAAAAAGCTTGTCAAAACATATCCATGCGGGATCTAGTTTCGAAGAGCACATCGCGAGGATTCCAACGGTGAAAACAGATCTTAATTCCGACACACAGATTGAAAGTTATATTTTTTTAGTTTTTGAAACCACGAATTAAATGCATCAAAGAATAAAAGGCATGCATCGAGAGATGGCTGTGCAAACATTTAAGGACTTGGTGAAAAGCTTTCTTAATTAGGATGGTTAATTAAGAAAGGAAAAAATTCTTAAAATAGCCGGCCTCACGCAGAGCTAACGGGCAGCTGTTTGCCGTCCAGAAAGAAATGCGAACGCAGTCCACTTTGTCAGACACATGGTGCCTCGTCGATCAGCTGGGACCGCAGGCCGCCACGGGTGCCTGCTGGCACCTGTCACTCTTGTTATTTTCCCCAATTCAGCAAAAACTAACGGCTCACACGACCTTTTCTTACCCTTAATAATCAGGTAAAAGGGACAGACAAACGGATGATGTACCACTATTTTAGCCGGTGCTCCAATTAATCCCCTGTCGCGGGGACTGCAGACACTTTGAGACAAACAGCTAAATAGGCAATTAGTACTAGTACTACTATCCATGCACAGTCATCAGCAGCAGCTCATCATGCATCATGCAACGCATGCTCATCACAGCTTCACAAGACATATATACGTTCAGAAGGAAATGACAAGTAAGTGATGGGCACGAGGCGGGCTGGCACGTGGAAGGAGGGGGACACGTGTATGCAGGAGCTGGCGTGGACGAAAGTGAGGTGAAGCGAGGAGCTAGAGCAACTTCAATGGGGCGACCCATTTCATCCGCCACCATACGTTTGGGTCGGCGTGGACAGAAAAGACGGCACAACACGTCGACCCAAACGGACGCGTGTCCGCTTGGTATCCGCATGGCGACCCATTCCCGGCCCAATTTTGAGCCGGATTTGCGTCGGCGCGGACACGAGACGAACGCGCGCGCGCCTACTCCTCTCCCCGGGCCCGTTGGTCGGTGGCAGCCACCACCATTTCCCCCCAATTTTCCCAAAAAACTCCCGCCCGACACCCCGCCATGGAGGACGCCATCGACCTCGACGCCGCCGCCGGCCTCGCCTCCCTCGCTTCGTCCGGCGCCGCCGCCCCCTCCGGGAAAGGCAAGCCTCGTGCCCCGCGCAAGACCGTCGCTGCGACCAAGTCAAAGAAGGCGCTCACGCCCGAACAGCGGGCAAGGGAGTCGGCCAAGAGGAAGGGCCGGAGGCACGCCGCAGACGCGAGGGATGAGGCCGCCGCGCAGCAGGAGGTCACCAACGCCCGCGTCGCGACGGCAACGAGGAGGCGCTCTACATGCTAGGATTAAACCCTAGCCAGCACGGCCTCGTCCAAGCCGCCGTTGCCGCGGCCAGCACCGGCTCGTCGGCGTTCCCTCGGATGGTGCTGCCCGACCCGCCCCGGGCGTCGGCTTGCAACCCGATCCCCCGCTTCCACGTCTTCCCGCCTCTCCGGGGAGTGCTCGCCCGACGTGAGCGTGGTCGCACCCTCCACGCCCACACCTGCGCCCATCGACCTCAACGCCACCCCGGTGGCCGGTGGCTTGTCATCCGGCGGCGCGAGGAAACAAACGCGGCAGACGCCAGCCGGCGTGCTCCCGGACGCCCCAACCTGTTCGAGGAAATGCCATCCGTCGACGAGGACTACATGCAAAACTTCATCTTCGAGGGTGGTGCGCCGGCCGCTGGCTACGATCCCGACGAGACACAAAGCCAGGACGGCCGCGGGGCGTTCACGCCGGCCGCTGGCTATGATCCCGATCAGGCGGCCTTCATGCGGGATCAGGTCGGCATCGACCTGGACGGCTTCCCCCTCGACCACGAGTTCCCGGACGACTACGGGCTAGAGGAAGAGGACGAGTGCGACATTGAAGTGGAACCTTTGTTCGAGAACGAGCTCGCCAACCAAGCCGCCGGTCCTAAGCCGAACCGCAAGAGCAAGCGCACGAAGGTATACACGGCGGCCGAGGACAAGCTTCTTTGCGAGTGTTGGCGAGACATTGGACAAAACCCCAAGACGGGCGCCGAGCAAAAGCATTCAACCTTTTGGATTCGTGTCCACCGAGAGTTTCATGAGCGCAAGAAGTTTCTGCCTTACCAATTTGTGAGCACGCGCGGGTGGGTCTCCATTTCCAAGCGGTGGAGGGTGATCCAACAGGAGTGCAACAAGTTTTGCGCCACTCTTGAGAGCGTCAAGGCCCGCCCCGTTAGCGGCATCGGCATGCAAGACATGGTATGCTAGCAAGCCGCCCTCTTTTGTGTCATCAAGTTCATCCTTTGCGTGTTCATTTGCATATCACTTGCCCATATGCTTGCATGGAAACATTTTGTAGGCATTCAAGGTTCAACACAATGGCAAGTGCTTCAACCTTTCCCATTGCTATCGGGTCATCAAGGACGAGGAGAAGTTCAAGGCGCAATATGCGGCACTCAAGTCGCGTGGGGGGAAGAAAGCCGTGGAGGATGCTGGGGAGGGCGAGCCTGCACGGCCGCGGGGGAAGACCAACTCCAAGAAGGAGGACAAGCGAGATGCGGCCATCAACACCTTGATCGCAAGCGTGGACGGCATGATGAATAAGAAGGACTCAAGGGAGGAGGAGCGCCGGCGTTTCAAGGCGGAGCAAATGGATGCTTTCATGAAGATCCAAAGGAGGAGGCTTGATCTTGACGCCGAGAAGCAAGCCAAGATGTTCGAGCTAGAGGTGGAGAAGCAAGCTAAGATGCTAGAGATCGAGGCCGCCAACGCCAAGACCAAGGCGAAAGAAGTGACTCTCGCGAGCATGATGATCGGGGTGGAGATCATGAAGGTGGATCTCAACACCGTGTCGTCAAGGAAGAGGCCGTGGTTCGAAAAAATGCAGGCCGACATGCTCAAGTTCGACGACGAGTGATCTATGGCGGTGAGCGCCATCTTTTTTGTATGCCGGTAGGTGTGCCGACATGAACACAGGAGCCGCGATGGCGTGGTCGAACTCAAGTCCCACCCTTTTTTGTGTGCTGGCATGTGTGCCGGCCGGCTGGCGAGTGCGCCAGCATGAACTGTGGTGATATTTTCTGAATCCGGCATTGTATGCCGGCGCTGGCATGGTGCCAGTATGAGACATGGCCGCTGGCATAATCGGCCGCGGACCTTTTTTATTTAAAAGTTGAATGCGGATATGAAATGAATCGGCCCGTTGAACGCACTGCCGCCTTAAATGCAAAACTGGACGAACGCCGGGCGGACGGCCGACTCAAACGAACAAATACGCCGTTCGTTTGTGTCGGTCCTGCTCTTAGCAGCTAGTGACTGAGTGATGACGGTACTAGTACAGATCTGACTGACGGGAGGGGATTCAGTTTAGATTTAGAGGCCACGACAGCAGCATGGCATCAGCAGTAAAAAGCCTAAAAAGGTCGTCACATGGACGAGGCTGAGCCACACAACACAGCCCAGCACAGCACACCCCAGCTTTGCTTTGCCTTGCCTCCCCTTTTTCCCTTTCCGCTTTCGGCTCACGAGCTTCACACCCAGGCTGCCGCTGCTGCGATGCCACTGCCTGAGTGGAGCGGAGTAATAATTTTGCCGTGCATCTCAGGCAGGTGGATTCTGTTTTGTCTCGGTTATTAATTTTGGTTTTGGTCGGTGAGAATCTGGTGACACCTACTTAACCATACCTCTCCAGCCGGAGATGCCACTACGGCCTTCTCACTTGATGCGATTAAACGGGGCACAAAATAGCACGCGGCCGAAAGAGGGGGAACCCGGAACCCGCGAACGAAGCCGGCAGGCGGTTGAGAGCTTGGCCGTTGACGCGGCAACAAAGAAAGGAACAACACGAGGGATCGGATGGCGCCTAATCTCCAACCGCGCAACCGGCCACGCATCAGCCGCAAGCCCGATTGATCGCGGCCGTCCGCCCGGGACACGTTTCGCCATCCCGTGGCCCGGGGAGGTTGGGCTGGCCAAGTGGGTTCCGTTCCGTGGCATTCATTACGACGCAACAGAACGCAACGGAGCGGCGACGACGGCGACGTCGCACACAGGGGGCGGGATGACGGGACTGCCCCTCTCCTCTCCTCTCCTCTCCGGATGGAGTAATGGATGTGGGTGGTGTGGTGGTTGCACTGTTCCAGGTGGTGCCGTGAGCCCAACAGCACAGCCCCTATGGCTATGGGAATAGGATACCCATCATACATGCTCGCGCCCGTCCTTTCCCGGGGGTTGGGTTGGCTCTCCGTCCTTGGCCAGGGAGGGAGGGAGGGGGTTGGTTCGGGACCAGCCACCTACCGTGGAAACCATCCACCGCTCCTACACCGGAATAGTATCCCTAATCCTATTCCAGGGTTAGTTAAATCACTTCGCTTTTCAATCAAATCAAAACCACCAAAAGGTTAGTAGTTACTGTAGAATGGTGAAAAAACGCGACCTGTCCACTCTACTATCTATCTAGAGGCGAATATACCTGCACACGTAACTAAATCCGAGTCAAGCCAACATTGGTCTCCGGTTACACAGGGGTCCCTCTCATCTCACGCAGGCGCGACACGTGGCGAGCTAACCTAGGAGTAGCTCATTCAATCAAGAAAAAGGAGGAGGTGGAATTTACTTGTGTGTTTTCGCAAGCACCTTTTGGGCCAACTGTTCGTCCGTCCGTCCCAGGTGGTGGTAGGATAGTAAATGTCACATGCAGGTGAGGTGAGGTGAGCAACTAACCCCACCTCCACCCCCACCCTCCCTCGTGTCACACAGGCAGGCGAGAGGAGAGGGAAAAGTCCCCCCAGAAAGAAAGAAGGACAATGGGCGAGGAGGGGTGGAGGTGGGAAGCCCAGGGGCAGGACGGGGAGAGAGAAAAAGAGAGCGCGGGGGACGCGGTTCCGTTAGCGTCAGTTCTGGTGGAACCAACTCCAACGCCGCTCCCATGACCTCGTCGCCTCCCTCTCCCTCGCCTCACCTCCTCCGACCCGACGCAAAAAAAGGAAAGCGAAAATAAAGGGAGAGGGATAGAGAAAAGCGTGGGCGACGGGTACAAGTGGGGCTCTCTCGTCTCGCTTCTCCGCGGTTTCCCCATATCACCCTCCCCGCCTCTCCTCTCCCCTCCCCCACAGCCAGAGACCCGTTCCGTCCCGTCCCGTTCCCTTCCTCTTCCGGCGACCCGCTCCCTCGCCGGCAACCCCCGCGGTGGGGCCCCCATTGCTGGCCCTCAATTGCGCCAGTGCCCCCGCCTCCACCTCCACCTCCACCTCCCGCGTAGCTCGCGCGGGAAAATAACCGACGGGGCGAGGAAGGAAGGAGGGCCGCGCCGCGCGTGCCGGCTTCGGTCGGGCCGGGAGGGATCCCCGTCGCCGCTCGCTCGTCCGGAGGGGAATGCGGGACCTGTGCCGCCGGGGAATTGTCTAGACGGGCCTCCGCAACCGCGCCGCGCCCCGCCGGAGTCATGGTAAGTCGCGAGATCTGCCTCCCTCTGTAATTTCCGCTTCCGTCGCTCGCTCCCTCTTCCTTCGCGCCTTTTCTCCTTCTCCTCCCTCTTCCTCTTCCGCCGCTGCCTTAATTAATGCGTGTTCGTGTTCGGTTACTGTTCGATTCCTCTCTCGTAGGCCTAGTATTCGAATTACTGCGCGTCGTTTTCCCAGTAAATTTCATTCCCCCTCGCCGAGCAATTCATGGATTCCGCCACGAACCACGCCAATTGGGAGAATTATTCGGAATTACGCACGAATCCGCGTCCGTCGAGTTGCTCGTACGCCCTCTGTTTCTGCGTCCCCGTGAATTCCGAGGCCGTCAATGTTGGAAAACCAGGAGGAACTATTTTTTTATGCCATCTCTTTGTTTTTGGATTTGTTCATAGGTATCATCATCACCGCATGAGCTGTATTAATTTGGCCTCGCGCCCTCGCCCCGTTAGGATTAGTAGATAGATACGCTGCGTGAGAAGTCAAACACACCAGCTGGGCTTCTACCAGTAGTATTTATTTTTCTTCCTTTTCCCCTCTCCTTTGGGCTAATTAAGATGCTCGTGCTAAATCACTGCTAGTAGTACTCCAAGTTAAGTTTAGGCTGTCCTATTCCTTGCCGTGTGGGGTTGCATTCCATTGTTCGGCAAGCGCCAAGCAGGCAATGGCATTTTCCTCCCCTTTTCCACAAGTTTCTACTCCAATGGTCGTACCGCATGTGCGTAATTCTACCTTTGACCAAGTCTACAAATTAGTACCCTTTTTCCTCTTCCTTTCTTCCCGCCGATTTTTCTACAGTATGCAGAACCTCGCTCAATCAGTCAATCAACCGTTGTGCTTGCGATTTAATGGCTGTGGATTCGAAATTTATGGATTCGTTCTTATTAAAGAGACCGTTATTCTTAAAGCAGCGAGCGTTTCTATGAATTGCTGCCACGAGATACAGTAGGACCTTTTATACCTCGAATATAGAACGGCTCTGGATAAATTCAGTGGCAGACTGATTGCGACGGATGGTCGTGGCAGGGAAACACCCGCGTGGAGGACATCAATGTGCCGTGTTTGAATCCATGACTATTGCTTTCTTGACTTGGCTGGGAGTTGCCACTCTTTCGGTTCCACCTATGACCAATTCGTGGCATCCAAACTATTGGTGCTAATTGACCCTGCTGT
Source organism: Aegilops tauschii subsp. strangulata (assembly GCF_002575655.3). NCBI lineage: Eukaryota > Viridiplantae > Streptophyta > Magnoliopsida > Poales > Poaceae > Aegilops > Aegilops tauschii. The sequence goes on from NC_053035.3 coordinate 293,813,775, forward strand.
CTTTGTTGGTCAATGCCGGCTTGCAAATTATAAATTGCAATGCTGCATGTGCTTGTTCACTCTCTGATGTATCTAGCTATGTCTTAGGTGGAGGGAAGGAGCTGTCTCCCTGCAGAGATCAGGAATGGGCTTGAGACTCTGAAGAAGAGGAGACTTGAGAGGATGCGTTTGAGTGCTCAGAAAGACACCGGTGACAATCCTGCCATGGCTGCGAGGAGCGGCGGGGATTCACTGCGGACTCCTGCAAACTGTGGGGTGAGATTGCATGCCAACAACGTTACTGCGGGTTTACCTAGCACTAGCAGTGCCCAGAACAATAATCCATTCGCAAAGCGCAAGGTGGACAAGTTCAATATGTCTAACCTAGAGTGGATAGACAACATACCAGAGTGCCCTGTGTATTGCCCCACCAAGGAGGAATTCGAGGATCCCATTGCGTATATACAGAAAATTTCCCCAGTGGCTTCAAAATACGGTACACCTTCCGTTTACCTCAAACCCATTTTTCTTGCCAGTGTATTACCGAATGGATGAATAAATAATGACCATGTCATCTTTCTCTCCAGGCATTTGCAAAATTGTGGCTCCTGTAAGCGCTTCTGTGCCTGCTGGTGTCGTGCTGATGAAGGAACAACCTGGTTTTAAGTTCATGACTAGAGTTCAGCCACTTCGTCTTGCTGAATGGGCTGAAGACGACACGGTCACTTTCTTTATGAGTGGACGGTGCGTTACTCTCTGTCTATTTCAGTACCTATATTTAGTTTGCTTTCCAAGTCTCATCACATTTTTCACGACTCTGCAGAAAGTACACTTTCAGAGACTACGAGAGAATGGCCAACAAAGTGTTCTCTAAGAAGTATTCCAGTGCTAGTTGTCTCCCTGCTAGGTACGTGGAGGAGGAATTCTGGCGTGAAATCTCTTCTGGAAAGATGGATTTTGTTGAATATGCTTGTGATGTTGATGGGAGTGCCTTCTCTTCTTCTCCTCGTGATCAGCTTGGGAAAAGCAACTGGAACCTCAAGGTAAAAGCTCTCTCCCTTTCTCCCTGTGTGTGATGTTGGCTACATGACAGTTTTATTGATGTTCTTCTCTGTGCTTGTAGAATTTTTCACGGCTCCCCAGTTCTGTGCTGAGACTTCTGCAGACGCCAATTCCAGTATGTAATCTATTCCTTGCTTATTTATGTTTTAATATATTCTTAATATGGATTCGTCGTGATTGTAATTAATCTGATTGAAAACAGGGAGTGACAGATCCAATGCTTTATATCGGTATGCTCTTTAGCATGTTTGCATGGCATGTCGAAGATCACTATTTGTACAGGTACTCATCCTCATTCTTGTTATTGATAATGGCTATTCCTCGTTCCTTTTTTATGGACAACATTCTAACACTTTTATCACATAACCAGCATCAATTATCATCATTGTGGGGCATTTAAGACATGGTATGGGATACCAGGCGATGCTGCTCCTGGATTTGAAAAGGTGGCAAGCCAGTATGTGTACAACAAGGATATTTTGACTGGTGATGGAGAGGATGCGGCTTTTGATGTTCTGTTAGGGAAGACAACAATGTTCCCCCCAAATATCTTGTTAGACCACAATGTTCCTGTTTATAAAGCTGTGCAGAAGCCTGGAGAGTTTGTTATAACATTCCCTCGTTCATACCATTCAGGTTTCAGCCATGGTATGTATAGTTTCTTCTATCTTCTTCTGCTTGGTAATTTCTGCATATATGCATACTATATATCCTAAGCAATGTTTGAATTACCCAGGCTTCAATTGTGGAGAGGCTGTCAATTTTGCTATTGGCGACTGGTTTCCCCTGGGCTCTCTGGCTAGCAAACGCTACGCACTTCTGAACAGAACACCCTTTCTTGCACATGAGGAGCTACTTTGTCGTTCTGCGATGCTTCTGTCCCACAAACTGAGTGATCCAGAAACAGTTAATTCTGAACATCCATACACTCAATATTGTGTGAAGTCTTCCTTTGTGAGATTGATGCGACTGCAGCGGCGCACACGCAGCTTACTCGCTAAAATGGGTTCTCAGATATACTACAAGTCAAAAATGTATTCGAACCTATCATGTAGCATGTGCCGGCGTGATTGCTACGTTACACATGTGTCATGCGGATGCACCTTTGATCCTATCTGCCTTCATCATGGTAGGAAATCCTGACATTGCTGTTTCTCTAGCCTTCCCCTCAAGTTTGTATTTTACCTGACTATTTGTTGATTGGAGTACAGAACAAGAACTGCGGAGCTGCTCTTGTAAATCTGACCGGATTGTCTACGTCAGAGAGGACATACTGGAGTTAGAGGCTCTATATAGAAAATTCGAGCAGGATATTCGCCTGGATAAGGAAACAAGTGCTAATGTCTCGTATAAGCAAGCTGCGATTTCTGATATTGGTGATGATCATGGTCCATCAGTTGGGACTAACCAGGACATAAGCAACAGTGAAGCAAACTTGCTAGAAGCAAATGCTGCTAACGGTGGAAAGAGTTCTCCTGCAACTTCATCGTTGACGTCTTTTGCACAACGAGACGGGTCTCTGGCTGCAGAACCAAAGGTCAGTTTACTGCACTCTTATCAAATCTTGTTTCCAACTGTTGTCTTTCAGTTTGAGGTAACGATATTGTTGTTTTTCAGGCCCATGCAGCTCGAACCGACCAAATTTGGTCAATTACTAAGCAGTTCATAAAAACATCATCAATGGAAGGAAATGGTCTGCTGGATGGCAATTCATCCTGCATGGCTGATGCTTGCAATGAAATTAGTTCCTGCAATGCTTCACCCATGGAATACAGTGGCAATTCTGATTCTGATTCCGAAATCTTCCGGGTCAAGCGCAGATCCAGCATATTAGGAAGATCTGCTCCTGACACAAAGACAACAAACATGTCTGAACAGAAGGTATGCTCCAGTTTGATCCTCGAAATTTGAGAACAGATTGTCGAATGAAGGAAGCCAATCTATTTTTACTCATCTGACCCTGTAGCAACAATTTTGATTACTTTTGTCACTGCCATCCTCATTTGCTGATAGATTGTTAAGCTTAGGCGTGTATCATATTATAGGTCACTGAATGCGTGATTGGTAATTGAGAACCAACTGGGAATCCATGGAGTTTGTGTAGGTTTGTTACACTGCATATTTTGTTTCTGATATATATAAATACTGTTTACTCAGGTTCTGAAGCGGCTGAAGAAGGCATCCCCAGAAACACAACATGACAATAAGCGACCTGAAGAAGACTCAGTTCCCTCAGTTAGTATGAGGCACAATAAGTCAAATTCTGCCTCTTCTGAGGAAGATAGAGAGGACATGGTTCCCATTGCCTGGAGGATGAAGCGGCGGCAGCTGGAAGCTCAACAAGGCGACACCAGTTATGCCGTGCAGCAGTCGAAGGTGTATCCATCTACCAGCAGCTGTTCCCAGCAGCAGTCGAAGGTGTATCCATCTACCAGCAGCTGTTCCCAGCAGCAGTTTGCGGAGGCAACTAAAGACGCAGCAGCCTCAGAGGTCCGGCCGAAGCGGCTGAAGATCCGGTTGCCTCGTAGCTATAACAGGCTGGTCGAGCAGCAGCAGCAGGGCAGTTCAGGCCAGAGATTTGCAGTGGATGACAAGCCGCCTGGGTTTTGGCATACGGTTTAGGGTAGCCGACGCTCAGGTGCTAACAACCTCGACAGATAGGACTCAATTCTTTGTTTAGGTGCATTGTTAACTACACGAGGGCGCTTGCATTTTGGTTAGCACAGATGCTGACTGACTGGGTTTAGAAAGGAGAGGAGGGTAGGGCTGATTGCTTGGTTAATCAATTCTTTGTGCAGCAGGGCCTCCAATTTGAGGCCGGCCTAGGTAGGCACACGGTTATTAGAAGGAGACAAGACGATTATTCATCACGTTGTTTAGAGGCTTCCTCTGAGTCACCGCTTGCTGGCTGCTCTTTGATGCCTGCATTGCCCGTGACGGAATTGGGCCTCTCCATTCTGCAAGTGTTTTCTTTTGCTTAGCAGCTGTATATCTCTTTCTTGTTTTTATCGTCAAAAACAAGGGCAGCGCTAGCTGTTGCTAACTGTATTCTTTCGTACGCTTACCTGCTCCTGATGAAATATTCAATCGATCAATCATTCTTTTCGGATGTTGACGGGATGGTGTGAGAAATTTTGGAAATTGTCCTGAGAGCCGCAGCAATTGAACTAATCAGTGTGGAATCGAACCATATTCATGTGAAATGCAAGCGTTACAATTGAGGCCTATGGAGTATGAGACTTTTTAAAATTTACACAGCGAAGCACTGGAAAGTACTACAGCATAAGCAAAAAAGAGTAAGAGCATCTCCAACAGCCCCACAGGGCGCCGGAGCAGAAAAAATTGCCCAGCCGCGCCCCCATATCCTTGTTTTTCATCGATTTGGGCTGAAATTACAACCGGCGAACCCAAGCGAAAACCAGCACATCAGGGGGCGCCTGGGGGCACCGGCTGAAGCGAAAAGACACGTGGGCCCGCACAGTCGGCGACACCATCCGATTTTCCCCTTTCCCTCCATTTTCCCCCTACCGACCCCCTTCTCCCCCGCAGCTCCCGCCACTCTCCCCAGATCCGCCCGCCATGTCGCCGAAGACGTATTTGCTCCCTTGTCTAGCCATCGATTCCACCCAGCCAAAGCAGAGAAAGCCGAGGGCGCCGTTGGCAAGCCCCCCCGGCTAGATGAATGCCTAGTGGAAGGCCGACGTTCATTGTCGGGCGGCGGTCACCACCGATCGGCGGAACAGGCTGAACATGAAGAAGGCCAGGGACGCGACAGCGGAGCAGGAGGAGACGTCTCACGCGGGCATGGGGTAGCTCCTTCCGGCTCAACAGGCCGGCCAATACCCACAAGGCGCGTGGGGTAGCCAGCACAGCGTCGCGTCGCCCGCCAACTTCTCATCGCCGGGGTGGGGGTACTGAAGAAAATATGCCCTGGAGGCAATAATAAAGTTGTTATTTTATATTTCCTTATTCATGATAAAGATTTATTATTCATGCTATAATTGTATTAATCGGAAACCTACATACATGTGTGAATATATAAACAAGCACTGTGTCCCTAGTGAGCCTCTACTTGACTATCTCGTTGATCAAAGATGGTTAAGGTTTCCTAACCATGGACATGGGTAGTCATTTGATAACGGGATCACATCATTAGGATAATGATGTGATGGACAAGACCCATCCATTAGCTTAGCATTATGATCGTTCAGTTTTATTGCTATTGCTTTCTTCATGTCAAATACATATTCCTTCGACTATGAGATTATACAACTCCCGGATACCGAAGGAATGCCTTGCGTGCTATCAAACGTCACAACATAACTGGGTGATTATAAAGATGCTCTACAGGTATCTCCGAAGGTGTTTGTTGAGTTGGCATAGATCGAGATTAGGATTTCTCACTCCGAGTATCGGAGAGGTATCTCTGGGCCCTCTCCGTAATACACATCATAAGCTTGCAAGCAAACGACTAAGGAGTTAGTCACGAGGTGACGTAATACGGAACAAGTAAAGAGACTTTCCGGTAACGAGATTGAACTAGGTATGAAGATACCGACAATCGACTCTCACGCAACTAACATACCGATAGACAAAGGGAATAACGTATGTTGTCATAACGGTTCGACCGATAAAGATCTTCGTAGAATATGTAGGAGCCAATATGAGCATCCAGGTTCCGCTATTGGTTATTGACCGAAGAGGTGTCTCGGTCATGTCTACATAGTTCTCGAACCCGTAGGGTCCGCACACTTAACGTTCGATGACGATATAGTATTATATGGGTTATGTGATTTGGTAACCGAATGTTGGCCGGAGTCCCGGATGAGATCACAGACATGACAAGGAGTCTCGAAATGGTCGAGAGGTAAAGATTGATATATAGGACGATAGTATTCGGATACCGGAAGTGTTCCGGAGGCTACCGGGTACATATCGGGTCACCGGAAGGGGTTCCGGACACCCTCGGCAAAAGATATGGCCTTATGGGCCAAGAGGGGAAACGCATGAGCCACCAGGGGCTGGTGCGCCCCTCATATGGGCCGAACCAGGGGGAGAAGGAAAGAGGGGAGGAGAAAGGAAAGGGGGAGGGGGGATTTGGCCTCCCCCTTCCCTTTCTCCCCCTCCACTTTCCTTCCCCCTCCGTCATACATGGCAAGGGGGGGGGGGGCTTGGGAGGAGCCCAAGTAGGATTCGGTCCTACTTGGGGCGCCTCCTGGCCTCTTCCCTCCCCTCCCACCTATATAATGTGGGGGGGGCACCCCTAGCACACACCAGACAATTGCCTAGCCGTGTGCAGCGCCCCCCTCCATCGTTTACACCCCGGTCATATTTTCGTAGTGCTTAGGCGAAGCCCTGCGAAGATCACTTCACCATCACCGTCACCACGTCGTCATGTTGACGGAACTCATCTACTACCTCGACGTCTTGCTGGATCAAGAAGGCGAGGGACGTCACCGAGCTGAACGTGTGCAGAACTCGGAGGTGTCGTACGTTGGTATTTGATCAGTCGGAGCTAGAAGAAGTTCGACTACATCAACCGCATTGTTAAACGCTTCCGCTTACGGTCTACGAGGGTACGTAGACACACTCTCCCCCTCGTTGCTATGCATCTCCATGGATAGATCATTGCGTGTGCGTAGAAAATTTCTTGTTTTCCATGCAACGTTTCCAAAAGTGGTATCAGAGCCAGGTCTATGCGTAGATGATATGCACAAGTAAAACACAAAGAGTTGTGGGCGGTGATAGTCATACTGCTTACCACCAACGTCTTATTTTGATTCGGTGATATTGTAACGTGAAGCGGCCCAGACCAACCTTACATGTCCACGCACATGAGACCGGTTCCACCGACAGACATGCAACTAGTTTTGCATAAAGGTGGTTGGCGGGTGTCTGTTTCTCCTACTTTAGTTGAATCGAATTTGACTGCGGCCGGTCCTTGAAGAAGGTTAAAACAGGAAACTTGACGAAATACCGTTGTGGTTTTATTCGTAGGTAAGAACGGTTCTTGCTAGAAGCCCGTAGCAGCCACGTAAAACTTGCAACAACAAAGTAGAGGACGTCTAACTTGTTTTTGCAGGGCATTTTGTGATGTGATATGGTCAAGTCATGATATGATACATGTTACTGTATGAGATGATCATGTTTTATAAGATATCTGATAACCGGCAGGAGCCTTATGGTTGTCTCTTTATTGTATGAAACGCTAACGCCATGTAATTGCTTTACTTTATCACTATGCGTAGCGATAGTTGTAGAAGCAATAATTGGCGAGATGACCACGGCGCTACGATGGAGATGAAGGTGTCGAGCTGGTGACGATGGAGATCATGATGATGCTTTGGAGATGCAGATCAAAAGCACAAGATGATGATGGCCATATCATATCACATATTTTGATTGCATGTGATGTTTATCTTTTATGCATCCTATTTTGCTTAGTACGGCGGTAGCATTATAAGATGATCCCTTCACTGAATTTCAAGGTAAAAGTGTTCTCCCCGAGTATGCACCATTGCTACAGTTCGTCGTGTTGAGACACCACGTGATGATCGGGTGTGATAGACTCTGCGTTCACATACAACGGGTGCAAGACAGTTTTGCACACGCGGAATAATTGGGTTAAACTTGACGAGCCTAGCATGTACAGACATGGCGTCGGAACACTGGAGACCGAAAGTTCGAATGTGAATCATATAGTAGATATGATCAACATAAAGATGTTCACCATTGATGACTACTCCATCTCACGTGATGATCGGACATGAATTAGTTGATTTGGATCACGTATCACTTAGATGACTTGAGGGATGTCTATCTAAGTGGAAGTTCTTAAGTAATTTAATTAATTAAACTTAATTTATCATGACACTACTAGAAAAAGGCTTACTAGTGGCGCATCAGTTTTGCCCACTAATGGCGCACTACTGGTGCGCCACTAGCACCACGCCACTAGTATTTTGTACTAATGGCGCATCACTGGTGCGCCATTAGTATCTGGTATACTAATGGCGCACCAGGCAGTGCGCCACTAGTATAGGCCACGGTGCGCCATTAGTATGCCTCCCAGGGGCCATATTTACCCATGTGCCTAGCCATACTAATGGCGCACCGTGTGGAGATGCGCCATTAGTATCCTTTGGCATACTAATGGCGCACTGCGGTGTGATGCGCCATTAGTATGTATATTAGGGATTATTTTTTTCTTTTCTGATTTTTGCACAGATTATAAAATATATTATTGGACAGAATATAAGCAGCACCACACAGCAACAACAGATTCATCGAATACAATAGAAGATTAGTCTCGGAATACAATTCATCATATTAGTCTCCGAATTCAAAAGACCGAACAAAGATAGAACATTACAAATCTCGAGACCGCGAGTAGCGAGTTTGTCGAAAGTAATACTAATCCTAACAAGTCCTACTAATCATCATCATACAACTTCTACTCGTTATTAATAACAAGTCATACGATCATCATCCTGATAGTCATCCAACCAACCCTACTTAATTGTTCTTAGCACATGATCATCAATATTAGGCAGGACCTAAATACCCTATTTAAGGTAAAATAGCATAAAACAATATAGACCCTGACTCTCCATTATGGAGAATGGAGATCATCCTGTCTCCAATTCTTGCGCGGCGCTTCCTTTTGCTTCCAAGAACCTCCTTACGACTGTCCATACATTTTTTCCATTCTCTGATTAGCATGTCTCCACTTCTTCTAGAAATCCGGTATGGACAGTTGAGATTCGTAGGATGACCTGGATATAAGTTGAAAACACGAAGGTTGCCATTCTGATACATCAAATGAGGCACACAATCCTCAGGGATTCTCTGTTGAAAAACATAGTAATAACTTCATAGTTAGCAATGATGTACTAGTTTTAGAAGTATGCAAAAGATGCACGGATGTCGTAATAGTAAAAAATCTTACCAGGGTATCTCCATGGTAGTTACCGTAGTTCAACACGTGCACTAGTGGCACGTATTGACCATAATGTTGAGGAGTTTGATTGTAGATATTGTAATTCTCAAGATCAGTACAAAATCCAACCAGATGATTTTTCTCCTGATAAGTTAACTCGGAGCCATCGGTGTAGTGGGTTTTGTCTACCATGTTCCGCACATTTTTTGAACAATCAAAATAAGCTGTCAATGGAAATAAGTTGTCAAATATTTTGAAATAAACAATATAGATTAGTTAATAATTAACTATGTTTGAGAAACTCACATAGCGGTAGAACTGGAGGCGTATCAACAAGGACCCAAATGTCCATATTGTCTTGGTCGATGCCAGGATCACCAAGATCCATGGTGACAAGCATACCCTCATCAAAACCATACATCTTGCAAAATGCTTCCCAATTTTTGCAACCAAAATGAGTTACGCTCTCAGCATTATACAGATTTACTTCAAAATCCACATCATGATGTGTCCTTAGGTGAATTTTCTTCGTTTCAAAATTTTCATGATCTTCAAAATCCATCCTCTCCAAGACATAGCGTCTTGCATGGCATGGGATAAACTATACTCGAATTGTAAAAGATGAAATTACATGTTGAAATAGTTGAAGTCATGCTTAATTATGAAAAAAACACTTGTCGTCGTTGCGTACCGTTTCAACTTCGAAGGTCTCCTCGAGCTTAATGCTGAAGCGCCGATCATCGTCCAGGTGAGGCCTGTCGCACAGACCTCGACCGTCGTGGCACCAGTCGCACTCCCCGGGAGACTTTCGTCGTCCGATGACGACATTTCCTATGTTCATAATTCAAAACTACATCATCTCTGTTGGGTCCAATAAGATAATCCACAGTGTGGTGAAAACACGCCCATCCAAATAGAATATGTGGTATGGGCTTTTTTAGTAGGTCATCCTACCAGATTAGGGTTTATCGATGACGAGCAACTGACATTAGTAATAACTATGAGTAGATATCACACTTCTATATGAATAACACAAGAGGCAGTTGATCCTACTTAATTAAGTACTAAGAAATCCCGGCCCATGCATTAGTCGGAAGTGCCCCATATGTCCTATTTTTAGCAAAGTCATGCTAAAATTCACGGAAAATTTCAGCATGACCTTTGCTGAAAATAGGACATATGGAGTACCCGAATTTGCCGGAACGGAAGTTAATCGACATTCCGGCAAACTCAAGGGCCTCTCGGGGTACCTGCAAAATCATCACGACACGATGGTCGGAGACAAAACCCAGCAAACTAGCAATGGATGGATCAACACGTAAAACATGTCCAATAAGAGCATATAATTCAACAACTCCACTGAAAATGAGAGCTAAAAGATGCAGGGAGCACAAACAGCTCAGAAAAATCAATCCATCTAGCATTTCAGGTTTTGCTAGAATTACCTTTAACATCAGAAAAATCAATCCATCTAGCAACACCCTGCACTAGCCTGATGACAGAATAAATCAATTCTAGTCACATTGACACTCCTGGTTTTCTACAAACACCAAGTACTAGGGTACACAAAAGTTCTGAAATTTGTGTGCCTAACTGAATTAACTGAATTTTCAGTAACCGAATAAACTGAATTTTCAAAACTGCAAGAAGCCATTTAAAAAAAATCCTCTCATCTCATATGAGGAGTGCTAAATCCTCTCAACTAGTACTACAATCTGTAAATTGTTTGTACTGTAAAAAAGGTTAGGGAGAAAAGTTAATGAGGATGAGTCACATAAACCAATTCAGATCACTCCCTCCCCAACACTGGCAATGCTCACTAGATCTTTATAAACCTGGGTACTTGTTTGGGATAAAAATAATAGAAGGGATTTCAGAAAGGAGTTCAAAACATATAACATTGGAGGGTTAGATTCAATTTAACCTCTTGTACCTCCTGTACATGTGTGAATTAAGGAGTAGCAAGCACAGGAACAACAAAATTCAGAGATGACAGAAAATCAAGGCACAAATTACACAGAACCATGAAGCTAAAATATAACTATTTAAATCAAGGCACTGTTAGAAAAGACAACATAGTTCAGTACAGTCATGAACATAAATACTGCAGAATTTAGAGACCACTTAGTACTGTAAATTCAGTTAGCAACAAGACAGAGAAATTGCACTTAGATTTCAAAGAAAAATATGACTACTCCACACTGTAAATCATCAACATTGACACTGTAATAACTGTATACTCCACACTGTAAATAGACAGAACATTTTTATAGTAGCGTCAATGTGATTTTCAGTAGCAGAGATTCAGAGTCATTAGTTTTGAGTGTACATCGTGAAAAACCTAGAGGACGCCGGCGGGGAGAGAAACCTAGGGGGAAGGAGGGGAGGAGAGAGGAGGAATCACCTAGAGGACGCCGGCGTCGAGGAGGCTGCGGGCGGCGATCCGGAGGAAGGGGCCCGTGATGTCATCAGCGTCCTTGGCCGCCTTCTTGACCTTCTGAGCAGAAGAAGGCACGGGTGGTGAGAGGAGGAGGAGGAGAAGCTAGGGGGATGGGGGAAGGGAGGGAGGGGACGTACGTGCTGGGGCGGGGCGGCGAAGGAGCGGTGGGCGCGGGGGCGGCGGCGCGAGGGAGCTGCAGTGGTGGGGGCGGCAGGGGTGGAGTCCGGCGGCGGTCGGGGCGGCGGCGTTGAGGCAGCGCAAGACCACAGCGGCGGACGACGTGCAGGCGCGGCGGACGGAGGGGGCGGAGCAAGGGGGCGGCGGCATACGGTTGGGGTCGAGGAGTGGGGGATCTGGCGAGCGAGGGAGGGAGGGAGGCGACAGTGCGAGGGGAACAAGCGATTCTAATGGCGCACCTCCCACTGGTGCGCCATAAGTACGTCTATTCTAATGGCGCACCTCCCCCTGGTGCGCCATTAGAATTTTGTTTTACTTACTAGCCCGACTGGTCAGGTTATATTCCACCTAACCCTATCTCCATCAGAACACGCCCACTAGCCCGACTGGTCAGCACGCAGCACACACACTAGGAGGTCCTGGGTTCGATTCCCAGGCTCCCCAATTTTTTTATGCATTTAAAATGCTGTTTGATATTTATTTGTGTTTAAATATGTTCAAACTTGTTTAAATCATAACAGTAATATTTTTTTTATAAAAACAGTAATGATTTTTTAAAAAATATCATCAAATTTGTTATTTGAAAATATAATCAAATTTGCTTTTTTTGCAAATTTAGTTGCATTCATTTGTGACGGTGGAGCGGGCCGGGGAGGGTGCGGGGGGTCGTCGGCGGCGGTGGAGCGGGCCGGGGAGGGTGCGGGGGGTCGTCGGCGGTGGTGGAGCGGGCCGGGGAGGGTGCGGTGGGTTGTCGGCGGCGGTGGAGCAGGGGAGCTAGGGTGCGGGGGGTCGTCGGCGGCGGTGGAGCGGGCCGGGGAGGGTGCGGGGGGTCATCGGCGGCGGTGGAGCGGGCCGGGGAGGGTGTGCTGGGTCGTCGGCGGCTGTGGAGCAGGGGAGCTAGGGTGCGGTGGGTCGTCGGCGGCGGTGGAGTGGGGGAGGGTGCGGGGGGTCGTCGGCGGCGGTGGAGCGGGCCGGGGAGGGCGCGGTGGGTCGTCGGCGGCGGTGGAGCAGGGGAGCTAGGGTGCGGTGGGTCGTCGGCGGCGGTGGAGTGGGGGAGGGTGCGGGGGGTCGTCGGCAGCGGTGGAGTGGGGGAGGGTGCGGGGGGTCGTCGGCGGCGGTGGAGCGGGCCGGGGAGGGTGTGGTGGGTCGTCGGCGGCGGTGGAGCAGGGGAGCTAGGGTGCGGTGGGTCGTCGGCGGCGGTGGAGCGGGGGAGGGTGCGGGGGGTCGGCGGCGGCGCCCGGTGGAGCGGGGTAGAGGGTGCAGGGGGTGCTCGGTGGCGAGGGGGACCGGATCTGGCGAGGTGGGATAGCGATCGAGATGGAGGGGGATCGAGATCAACAGTGTCCATGAAATATACACTAATGGTGCACGGGGAGCAGTGCGCCATTACTAGCTTAAACTAGTAATGGCGTACTGCACCAGGTGCGCCATTAGTAGTTTTGCAAAAAAATAAAAAATAAAAAAAATATTTTAGTGGCGCACTATGTTGCTGGTGCGAAAATTGTTACTAATGGCGCACCACATGTCTGGTGCGCCATTAGTGGCCATTCCATCTATAGCCCTTTTCCTAGTAGTGTGAACTTAGTCCTGATAGTATTGGCATATCTATGTGGTAGATTAATGGCCCGTGCTATCGTTCCCTGAATTTTAATGCGTTCCTAGAGAAAGCTAAGTTGAAAGATGATGATAGAAACTATACGGACTGGGTCCGTAACTTGAGGATTATCCTCATTGCTACACAGAAGAATTATGTCCTTGATGCACCGCTAGGTGAAAGGCTTGCTGCAGGAGCAGATGCTGATGTTTTGAACGTCTGGCAAGCTTGATCTGATTACTACTTGATAGTTCAGTGTGCCATGCTTTATGGCTTAGAATCGGGTCTTCAAAGACGTTTTGAACATCATGGAGCATATGAGATGTTCCAGGAATTGAAGTTCATATTCCAAGCAAATGCCCGGGTTGAGAGATATGAAGTCTCCAACAAGTTCTATAGCTGCAAGATGGAGGAGAATAGTTCTGTCAGTGAACACATACTCAGAATGTCTGGATATCATAATCACTTGACTCAGCTGGGAGTTAATCTTCCAGATGATAGTGTTATTGACAGAGTTCTTCAATCACTGTCACCAAGCTACAAAGGCTTCGTGATGAAACTATAATATGCAAGGGATGGACAAGACAATTCCTGAGCTCTTCGCAATGCTCAAAACTGCGGAGGTAGAAATCAAGTGTTGATGGTTAACCAGACCACTAGTTTCAAGAAAAAGGGCAAGGGAAAGAAGGGGAACTTCAAGAAGAATGGCAAGCAAGTTACCACTCCCGGAAAGAAGCCCAAAACTGGACCTAAGCCTGAAACTGAGTGCTTCTACTGCAAAGGGACTGGTCACTAGAAGCGGAACTGCCCCACGTATTTGGCGGATAAGAAGGATGGCAACGTGAACAAAGGTATATTTGATAAAAAATGTTATTGATGTATACTTTACTAATGCTCGTAGTAGCGCGTGGGTATTTGATACTGGTTTGGTTGCTCATATTTGTAACTCGAAACAGGTGCTGCAGATTAAACGAAGATTGGCTAAGGACGAGGTGACGATGCGCGTCGGGAATGGTTCCAAAGTCGATGTGATCGCCGTCGGCACGCTACCTCTACATCTACCTTCGGGATTAGTTTTCGACCTGAATAATTGTTATTTGGTGCCAGTGTTGAGCATGAACATTATATCTGGATCTTGTTTAGTGCGAGACAGTTATTCATTTAAATCGGAGAACAATGGTTGTTCTATTTATATGAGTAATATCTTTATGGTCATGCACACTTGAAGAGTGGTCTATTTTTGTTGAATCTCGATTGCAGTGATACACATATTCATAATATTGACGCCAAAAACTGCAAAGTTGATAATGATAGTGCAACATATTTGTGGCACTGCCGTTTAGGTCATATTGGTGTAAAGCGCATGAAGAAACTCCATGCAGATGGGCTTTTGGAATCACTTGATTATGAACCATTTGATACTTGCGAATCATGCCTCATGGGCAAGATGACTAAAATTCCGTTCTCCGGAACAATGGAGCGAGCCAATGACTTATTGGAAATAATACATACCGATGTATGCGGTCCAATGAGTGTTGACGCACGCGGCGGTATCGTTATTTTCTAACATTCACAGATGATTTGAGAAGATATGGGTATATCTACTTAATTAATGAAACACAAGTCTGAAACATTTGAAAAGTTCAAAGAATTTCAGAGTGAAGTAGAGAATCATCGTAATAAGAAAATAAAATTTCTACGATCTGATCGTGGAGGCGAATATTTGAGTTACGAGTTTGGCCTTCATTTAAAACAATGTGGAATAGTTTCACAACTCACGCCACCTGGAACACCATAGCGTAATGGTGTGTCCGAACGTCGTAACCATACTTTATTAGATATGATGCGATTTATGGTGTCTCTTATCGATTTACCACTATCGTTTTGGGGTTATGCATTAGAGACAGTTGCATTCACGTTAAATAGGGCACCGTCTAAATCCGTTGAGACGTCACCATATGAGCTGTGGTTTGGCAAGAAACCTAAGTTGTCGTTTCTTAAAGTTTGGGGTTGCGACACTTATGTCAAAAGGCTTCAGCCTGATAAGCTCGAACCCAAACCGGAGAAGTGCGTCTTCATAGGATACCCTAAGAAAACAATTGGGTACACCTTCTAACACAGATCCGAAGGCAAGATCTTTGTTGCCAAGAATGGAACATTTCTAGAGGAGTTTCTCTCAAAAGAAATGAGTGGGAGGAAAGTAGAACTTGATGAGGTAATTGTACCTTCTCTCGAATTGGAAAGTAGCACATCAGAAATCCGTTCCCGTGATGCCTACACCAACTAGAGAGGAAGCTAATGATGATGATCATGAAACTTCAGATCAAGTTACTACTGGACCTCGTAGGTCGAACAGAGCACGTTCCGCACCAGAGTGGTACTGTAATCCTGTCCTAGAAGTCATGTCACTAGACCATGGCGAACCTACGAACTATGAAGAAGCTATGATGAGCCCAGATTCCCATAAATGGCTTGAGGCCATGAAATCTGAGATAGGATCTATGTATGAGAACAAAGTGTGGACTTTGGTGGACTTGCCCGATGATCAGCGAGCCATAGAGAATAAATGGATCTTCAAGAAGAAGACTGCCGATGATGGTAATGTTACTGTCTACGAAGCTCGACTTGTCGCTAACGGTTTTCAACAAGGTCAAGGAGTTGACTACGATGAGACTTTCTCACCCGTAGCGATGCTTAAGTCTGTCTGAATCATGTTAGGAATTGCCGCATTTTATGAGTATGAAATCTGGCAAATGGACGTCAAAACTACATTCCTTAATGGATTTCTTAGAGAAGAGTTGTATATGATGCAACCAGAAGGTTTTGTCGATCCTAAAGGTGCTAACAAAGTGTGCAAGCTCCAGCGATCCATCTATGGACTGATGCAAGCATCTCGGAGTTGGAATATACGCTTTGATGAGGTGATCAAAGCATATGGTTTTATACAGACTTTCAGAGAAACCTGTATTTACAAGAAAGTGAGTGGGAGCTCTGTAGCATTTCTAATATTATATGTGGATGACATATTGTTGATTGAAAATGATGTAGAATTTCTGGATAGCATAAAAGGATACTTGAATAAGAGTTTTTCAATGAAAGACCTCGGTGAAGCTGCTTATATATTGGGCATCAGGATCTATAGAGATAGATCAAGACGCTCGATAGGACTTTCACAAAGCACATACCTTGACAAAGTTTTGAAGAAGTTCAAAATGGATCAGTCAAAGAAAGGGTTCTTGCCTGTGTTGCAAGGTGTGAAATTGAGTCAAACTCAAAGCCCGACCACTTCAGAAGATAGAGAGAAAATGAAAGGCATTCCCTATGCCTCAGACATAGGTTCTATCATGTATGCTATGTTGTGTACCAGACCTGATGTGTGCATTGTCATAAGTCTGGCAGGGAGCTACCAAAGTAATCCAGGAGTGGATCACTGGACAGCGATCAAGAACATCCCGGAGTACCTGAAAAGGACAAAGGATATGTTTCTCGTTTATGGAGGTGATGAAGAGCTCGTCGTAAATGGTTACATCGTTGCTAGTTTCGACACTGATCCGGATGAATCTAAGTTATAAACCGGATACGTGTTTATATTGAATGGTGGACCTGTCAGTTGGTGCAGTTCCAAGCAGAGCATCGTGGCGGGTTTTACGTGTGAAGCGGAATACATAGCTGCTTCGGAAGCAGCAAATGAAGGAGGTCATATCTGATATAGGTGTAATACCTAGTGCATCGGGTCCAATGAAAATCTTTTCTGACAATACTGGAGCAATTGCCTTGGCGAAGGAATCCAGATTTCACAAGAGAACCAAACACATCAAGAGACGCTTCAACTCCATTCATGAACAAGTCAAGGAGGGAGACATAGAAATTTGCAAGATACATACGGATCTGAATGTAGCAGACCCGTTGACTAAGCCTCTTTCGCGAGCAAAACATGATCAACACCAAGACTCCATGGGTGTTACATTCATTACAATGTAATCTAGATTATTGACTCTAGTGCAAGTGGGAGACTAAAGGAAATATGCCCTAGAGGCAATAATAAAGTTGTTATCTTATATTTCCTTATTCATGATAAAGGTTTATTATTCATGCTAGAATTGTATTGATCGGAAACTTAAATACATGTGTGAATACATAAACAAATACCGCGTCCCTAGTATGCCTCTACTAGACTAGCTCGTTGATCAAAGATGGTTAAAGTTTCCTGACCATGGACATGTGTTGTCGTTTGATAACGAGATCACATCATTAGGAGAATGATGTGATGGATAAGAGTATAAGACGCATCCGTTAGCTTAGCATAATGATCGTTCAGTTTTATTGCTATTGCTTTCTTCATGTCAAATACCTATTCCTTCGACTATGAGATTATGCAACTCCCGGATACCGGAGGAATGCCTTGTGTGCTATCAAACATCACAACGTAACTGGGTGATTATAAAGATGCTCTACAGGTATCTCCGAAGGTGTTTGTTGAGTTGGCATAGATCGAGATTAGGATTTGTCACTCCGAGTATCGGAGAGGTGTCTCTGGGCCCTCTCGGTAATACACATCATAAGCTTGCAAGCAAACGACTAAGGAGTTAGTCATGAGGTGATGTATTATGGAACGAGTAAAGAGACTTGTCGGTAACGAGATTGAACTAGGTATGAAGATACCGACGATCGAATCTCAGGCAAGTAACATACCGATAGACAAAGGGAACAACGTATGTTGTCATAACGATTCGACCGATAAAGATCTTCGTAAAATATGTAGGAGCCAATATGAGCATTCAGGTTCCGCTATTGGTTATTGTCCGGAGAGGTGTCTCGGTCATGTCTATATAGTTCTCGAACCCGTAGGGTCTGCACGCTTAATGTTTGGTGACGATATAGTATTATATGAGTTATGTGATTTGGTGACCGAATATTGTTTGGAGTCCAGGATGAGATCATGGACATGACGATGAGTCTCGAAATGGTCGCGAGGTAAAGATTGATATATAGGACGATAGTATTCGGACACCGGAAGTGTTCCGGAGGGTACCGGGTACATATCGGGTCATCGGAAGGGGTTCCGGGCATCGCGGCAAAAGATATGGGCCTTATGGGCCAATAGGGGAAACGCACCAGCCACCAGGCCTGGTGCGCCCCCCATATGGGCCGAACCGGGGGGAGAAGGAAAGAGGGGAAGAGAAAGGAAAGGGGGGGATTCGACCTCCCCCTTCCCTTTCTCCCCCCTCCTCTTTCCTTCCCCCTCCGGCATGTATGGCGGGGGGGGGGGGGGGCTTGGGAGGAGCCCAAGTAGGATTCAGTCCTACTTGGGGCGCCTGCTGGCCTCTCCCTCCCTCCCATCTATATATATGTGGGAGGGGCACCCCTAGCACACACCAGACAATTGCCTAGCCGTGTGCGGCGCCCCCCTCCATCGTTTACACCCCGGTCATATTTTCGTAGTGCTTAGGCGAAGCCCTGCGGAGATCACCTCACCATCACCGTCACCATGCCGTCGTGCTGACGGAACTCATCTACTACCTTGACATCTTGCTGGATCAAGAAGGCGAGGGACGTCACCGAGCTGAACGTGTGCAGAACTCGGAGGTGCCGTACGTTCGGTACTTGATCGGTCCGTGCTAGAAGAAGTTCGGTTACATCAATCGCGTTGTTAAACGCTTCCGTTTATGGTCTACGAGGGTAAGTAGACACACTCTCCCCCTCGTTGCTATGCATCTCCATGGATAGATAATTGCGTGTGCGTAGAATTTTTTTTGTTTTCCATGCAACGTTTCCCAACGGGTACGCGCGCTCGCCTTACTACACGGACGGCGATGAGCTTGGCGGCTTCAACCCCAACATCACCTTCCTGCATGGCTTTGCGCTGCCCCCCCCCCCCGTCTTCAACCCCGACTGGCGCATGCCCTCCCCCGCATTTACCGCCGGCCTCAACACCCAGTACGACTACTCGCCGCCGACATACTCAGGCTCGCCTGCGCCGACTGTGCGTCGTGGACCCCTACCCTTCGCACCTAGATCGGCGCCACAGTTCAGCAGCACCGACGCCGACATGGACGAGATCATCACGAACGGCTCAGTCGTCGCGGCTTCGTGCCTTGGGTTCCACACGCAATACGAGACACTGGACACCACCGTCGACATGGAGGACGTTGAGCACGTCGATGCCGAGGAGGAGGTGGAAGAGGAAGAACCGGTAGAGCCAGCAGCCAAAGCGAGAAAGAAGAAGCGGTCGTCCACCGCCAGGACGGGCGAGCCTCGCGTCAAATAGACGCCAAAGGAAGACGAGTGCCTCGCCGAAGCATGGAAGACTGTCAGCATCAACCCGATCACCGACGCGAATCAGAACACCGACACCTACTGGAGAGGGGTCGAGACGGCGTTCGACGAGCACAAGTTGGTTGACCCCGACTTCGCCAGCATCCACATGGACAGCTGCGAGAAGGCCATGGCCAACGATTGGGCGACCATCCAGCAGGACTGCAACAAGTGGCATGAGATGCAACAAGTGACATGAGATTCAGGAGGAGGTCATGGCTCGCCCGGAGAGCGGCGCCAATGTCAAGCGTCAGGTATGTCCATCGCTCGCCGGCCCAGCTCTTCACCGTGTGCTTCGCCGACACTTGTTCTTCGTCTGTGCAGATGGTTCGAATGTTTGACCTATTTCGCCAGGACAACAACGACCGGGAGTTCAAGTTCCTTCATGTGTTCACCAGGATCGAGTCGTGCGAGAAATGGACAGAGTGCCGGCTCGCTCTCGCCAAGACCAAGGACGGTGTCTACAACCCACGCGCCTGCCTCGGCGGCGACGGAAGGGCGTCCTGATGGCAACAAAAGAGCCAAAGCAGCGAGGGACGCGGCACCCGCTGCCGAACGGCTGCAATCGCCGATAGAACAGTGCATCGCCGATGCTAAGAGCCACGCCACCAAGAGGGAGAAGAAATCTGAGGCGAGGTGGTCGGCGTTGATGAGGAAGCAAGACGCCAAGCTCGATCTTCTCAGGACCAACGTCGCCGCGAAGAAGAGGAACACGGACCTGTCATTCCTGATGGGAGCAGACATGGCGACGATGAACCAGCAGGTGAAGGCGTGGTACGTGGCGGAGCGCGACCACTGCCACTACGCCCACGCCGAGCACCGCAGCTGTGCCCACAACGCCGACGCCGCCGACCTCTCCCAGCCCTACAGTAGAGGAGCCTGTCGTTTGAGTTCCATGTCTATGGTTCCTACTCTTTTGATCGCCGGACTTTGGCTATGTTCGATCACCGACCTGTGACACGATGATCGCCGACCTGTGGCATGATGATCCCCGAACTTGTGTCGTTTTGCGGGAAAAGAGAACTTTGAATATTTTTTGCGTTTGGGGGCCGAAACCTGAGGGCGCGGCTAAAAATTGATTCCCCCGGACCGGAAAAACTGCCGGCGCAAACGCGGAAAGCCCTTTGCCGGGTGCGCTGGGGGCCAAATGGCTGGAGATCCTAAGTCTCTTACTTTGATGTAAAATAAAATTTGTTCGTCTCTTACTCTCACGGGAATATAGCTAGAGAACGTATCCAGTGCAACGAGCCAACTCGTGCACCAGATGCGCCGGCTTCACATGAGCCGTCAGATTGGAATATGAGGGACAGGATCAATCAAAGATGTGGGTGCTGGTACATTTTGCAAAGGGACCTTGAAGTGTAGCAAAATCGAGCCAAACAACCTCCAAACTCCACTTTGTTTCTTCCCCTTTCGCCATCTTCTGTACCACTGAACCAGGGCGCTAGGTTGAGCTAGGGTTAGCAGAAAAATTGGGTGACTTGGCGTCTCCCTCTCCTCTTCCTCGAGAACTCCCTCTCCCTCTCGGACCGCCGGCGTTGAAACACCAGCGCCCAGGATCCAAATCATGTAGTTGAGCGGCGGCTCGGTGTGATTGCGCTTGCGCCTATGTAGCGACGCGAGGTTGTAGCTCTGTGGATGGACCGTACTGCTGCATAGGATCCGTCCATCCGCCATTACAGCTCAACGATCCGAGGTATGTGCACTGTATTTCGTTCTTATATTATTCATGGGCAGCCATATTGGTTCTTCTGATTCCTCCTCAGTTGCCCAAATTCGTTTGAACCCATTTCAGAAATTGGACAGTATGGGCACTGAATTGATGTACGAGATGCAACCATAATGGTGAAATTTTATCACTAATTACAATTGTTAGAGAGGAATATAGATGTGCTATGTCTGCTCTGATAATTAGTCAAGTACTTCGCTCAATTTATACTAAAGTCGTACATGAACGACTGAGTATGTATGTGAAAAATGATTACCTGTGAGCCCGCGTACACGGCAAGAGTTTGTTCATTACTACTTTTTTTCTGTGATGTCAATTACTACTTTTTCCTGTGATGTGTACACGCAATAGTTTTTACGTGAAAAATGATTACCTAGAACTAGAAGCTCACATTTGCAGGCGTTTTGTTGAAGCATGCATATGATTGGTTTATCCAGTTCTGTATAATTATTCTATGTAACTCTGAATGAGCCTTACTGTTAGCTTCAGGAAGTTGATTGTATGACCTAGAAAGGGAATTGCTAAGCCTAGCTTCACATAGATTTCAAGATTTGATTTGTCTTTATGTGTAACTTCATTTTCCAGACAACTGCTATACATTGTGCTCATGTGACTATTTGGCCAATTAGCACAACCTTATTATTATGTGTACTGAGCACAATTCCTTTTTCTCATGTGTGTTGTTGCTCTGTACTGCAGCAGCAGCAGCAGCATCATCTGAAACTTTGAAGATAAGTGAGAACATGTTCAGCATCATTCATCATCTGAAACTTGGAAGATAATTGAGAACATGTTCAGCATCATCATCTGAAACTTTGAAGATAAGTGAGAAGATGTTCATCTGTAATAGATATTTTTAGCATCATCATCAGAAATTCTTGCTCTGTACTTTAGCAAGTGAGACACTTCTAATAGACACTCAAACAAGATTTAATTCTGCAAATATGTCTTAGTTTTTCAGCATTATAAAGACAATTGTTGTCCAACCAAATCACTTTTGATCTTAGCATGGCCTTGCCTGGATCGCTTAAGTTCTGTTTTTTTTCCTGAATTTGTTCTTTGGACTGCAGGGTACCCCTTATATGATAGAATCATGTTTCTTTCTACCAGGCAGTTGTATTGTTCGTACTTGGAGTTTCAGAGCCAGTACATATTCAGTGAAGTGCAACGGAAAACAGAGGGGATGGCGCCATGCAATCCATGATTAGTGTTAAGCCGTGAGTTGATGTAACTGGGGTTGGTTTGTGTGGTTTGGGTATTTTGATAAGCTTGCTCGTTTAGGTTAGTGTTAAGCCTTGAGATATGTTACCTGACAATCACACTTGATGGATACAGTTAAGCTATGTAATGTACGGTTGTAACTAGAAACCTCACAGATGAGTAGATCCATTAAATCTGTGTCTATTAGAAGAAAATCACTGTTTGCAGGCGTAGTTCGTTCAGGTTTTTTTGTTATATATACTCGTTGCATCAGTTCAAAGGTGAGTATTGCATGTGTAGAACAAGTGTGTCAAAATTTACTCTCACTACTAATGGATTGGTCACAGTAACCAAGTCTACTGAAGAAAATCTCTTTTTAAAACTTGAGAAAATGATTTTTCAACTTGGTCAAACAAAAAAGTTCGGTTTGATCACGTCTCCGCAAACAACAGCAGGATTGGGCATCAATACAGGATTGGGCAGTACTATTCGTAGCATTCAATAATACTACAAGGTTCCCTTTGTAAAATGTACCAGCAGCCCAGATCCTGTCCCTCTGATTCCAATCTGACGGGTCATGGTGCATTCGTTGCACGAGTTAGCTCGTTGCACTGGATACATTCTCAATATAGCTAAGGCAGTCCTCGCCTCACACACACGGACACAGAAGTGTGCGCTCATGCTAGAATAATGGCGGCCATGTCCATTGCAGCCACCACCTGCTGCTCCTCCTCCTCCTTCCCCGCAAACCACAGCCGGCACATCGCAACTTACTCCCGTGCGTCTCGCCTTCCTCTTCATCGGCCAGCTTGGCGTCGCTCTCTCCTTGCTGCCTCCCCGCCGGCGAGCCGCCTCCGCTTCCGCCCCCGGACCTCCCTGTCGGCGTCTCCGGCCGCAGCGCACGACTACGAGGCAAGCTAAGCTACCGATGTCTTGTCTTTGTCCCCCACTGCCCCTGCTTGTGCACTTCATTTTTCTTACCTTATCTGCTTCTGCGCGTCCGTGTGGGTGAGCAACCTATCCCTTTTCCCAATTCTGTCACCTCACGGTACCATTACCAACATATGATTGTATGATAGAAATCTTGATATCCCTACCTTGGCGACACCTTACTAGTACTTCAGTGTGCTGCACATGATTTCATAATAAACCCTGTTATATTAGAAGAAGAACGCCAGGGGATCTATTCAGAAAACCCAAGTATATGCATTTCGTTTTTAAGCTTTTCCTTGGTCTCCCATCTTGCTGATTTCTCAGCTATGCATTCCTGCGTACCCCATCAAACGCATCTGCACATTGCAGTACATAAAATAAATAAATAAACATTTTACAGATCATTCTGCGTTTATCTGTTTGTGCCCATATGTTAATCATGAACACCACTATAACACTTCCCTTGCAAAAGTATGGTACCGCATCTTTCTCGATCGAAAGATGACATGTTACGAGATTTATGCTTCATAATATAGCCTTTTCCTTTTAGTCCCGAACCACATGTGTGCCTATCTCTGCAAGCTCCTATAAGGGGTATAAGAGGTCAGTCGCAAAAAAAAAACGGGGTATAAGAGGTGGATATCTGTTCGTTAACCTACTGAAAACTCCCCTTCTGTGAATCCACTCCAAACTTTTACTCCCTCCGTCCCATAATACAAGATATTATCATAACCAATATGTAGGGACTAGATACGATGTTGGAAAATATGCAGCTTGTCATGTCGTTAAAAATAATCAGCTGAGGTTATATGTACCTATATAGTTTACCGATACAAACGGAGAGGTGGAGCTGAGGCTAGACATCGGAAAGCTTGGCATTGAGAGTTCAAGAGATGTTTTTGTTGATGTCGATGACATGTCCCTGCTCATCAGAGCCAAGTCTGATGGAACACTGAGGACTTTGATGAATGTTGGAACGCTATTCGACAGGGTTAAGTCTTCTGAGACGATATGGTATGTCTTGGTAATTCAGTAGCGGGCGGACTCTTGCCTGTGAGGATTTATCCGCTCACTCATCTCATTGTTACAGGTTCATTGACGAGGATCAGTTGGTGGTGAACCTGAAGAAAGTCGAGCAAGAGCTGAAATGGCCCGACATTGATGAATCTTGGAAATCCCTCACTGCTGGGATCACACAGTTGTTGACGGGGATCAGCGTTCACATAGTTGGTGACTCCACGGATATTAACGAGGCGGTCGCTAAAGAGATCGCTGAGGGCATCGGGTGCGTGCATTGCTGTCCTATTATAGAAACTACTTAACCTATTGCATCCTTGTTTCTGCTGCGCCTTTTTAACCAATATATAGATATATGTCCTACTCTTAGATTCGCTGCCACAGATACTACCACAATTGTTGGTTCTATAGCAGATGAGGCTCCTGAAATGTGTTTTGCTGCGTGTTTGCAGGTATCTCCCAGTTTGTACAAGTGAGCTGCTAGAGAGTGCCACTCAAAAGTCTGTTGACACCTGTACGTCATTTTGGTGCTAAAATGCGTATTCATTTCGGTGCTAAAATAGAACATAGATCATTGCCACTGCAGTGAGTTAAACTACATGTAGTTACCTGTAGGGGCGGCCTCGGAAGGAGTGGACTCTGTAGCTGAAGCGGAGTGTGTTGTCCTAGAAAGCCTTAGCAGGTCAGGTTTTCTTTTTCTTTGGAGCTTCTTTGCTTGCTTTGGCTGATCACTTGCCAAGTAAAAATGTGTGTGTTGCAGCCATGTCCGTACCGTGGTAGCGACTCTGGGTGGCAAGCAAGGAGCGGCGAGCAGGTTCGACAAATGGCAGTATCTTCATTCCGGGTTCACGGTGTGGTTGTCGGTGTCCGAGGCCGGTGGTGAGGAAGGAAGCCTTTCGCTTGGTTGATGATTATCTGGTTCTTCTTTGTTGACCTGCTGCTATGCTGTGCTGGGGGTGCAGACGAGGCCTCTGCCAAAGAGGAAGCCCGGAGAAGCGTTAGCACTGTTAGCGTGGCTTATGCCAAGGCTGATGTGGTGGTGAAGCTGGGTGGATGGGACCCGGAGTACACGCGAGCTGTGGCACAGGGCTGCCTTGTTGCCTTGAAGCAGCTCACCTTGGCAGACAAGAAGCTAGCAGGTACGCAACACCACTACATTTAGATTCCCTTTCACTAGGTGCATATCTGCAAGAAAAATGGCATCACTCGAGTGTTTGGTAAGAAACCTAGCAGACAAAATTTGCCACTGATTTGGTGTTGGAATGGCAGGGAAGAAGAGCCTTTACATCAGGCTAGGCTGTCGAGGGGACTGGCCCAACATCGAGCCACCCGGCTGGGATCCTCAATCAGATGCCCCGCCCACCAACATCTAGTCCAGCTTCAAGAGCCCTTTTTTCTTTTCTCTTCTTTTTTCAAGACTTTATTCCGTTGCTTAAGGATGTACACAAGCCTGTCCGTGCAAAGCGGGAAAAATACTCTTATTCAGGACCAAGAGTATGAAATGCCAAACTCTCTAGTTCACCCGATCCAACGATGCAATTATCAGGGTCGCTCTCTACCACTGAGCAGAAGTCGACACACACGCGAGAATAAACACACAATCAAGAAAATTAACAGAAAATGGCAATTATTAACTAAACTCAATGTTGATTGGACAAAAAACAAACTAGGAGGGTAAACAAGGATTCTTCCCCCTTGAAACCATCTTAGGTTCACAAGTATACTTGGACAGTTTCCTCTTTGCAACTACTAAAACAGACAGACAGACAGAGCGGCAGATTCACAGACAGACGCAAATAAACTCAGAAGACTACATTCCTTTCCAACTCATGATAACAAGTCGACCAGTTCCTTCCTCCAATCCATCATGGTCACTGACCTCGTGCCTTGGCTGGAGCATTTGCTGCTTCCCGCTTCGCCATCGGAGGCAACTGTTAAAAGATAAACACAAGCTTATACTTAGATTAACTAAATGTTGCTATTCTATAGTGCCCTAGGAGCACAAAGTTGTGTGTTAAACGGGCAGATAATGAATCAGGAGCTAACAGCGCCTCAGAAGAGAGAAGGTCCACACCTTATCTTGGAGCCGAATTATTGTGGATACCAGCATTCTGTCACCAACTATGAGACGCAGCCTCTTCACTAGGTCAATTCTGCTTATTTTCTTGGCCTGTTATAAACACAAACACAAGTCAACTCGGGCTCCAACAAGAAGGGGAAGGCCAGTTTTCAATTGAGAATATAACAACCAAGAACTGATGAATAGCAGACCTTGAATTCTTCATAACAGTTATTGATCATGTCCATTTTCTCACGAGGAAGTTTGGTTGAAATAGCAGCAAATAACATGGAAAAAGGCATCCAAGGTGTACTTGGAGCTTTTGCCATTGATCCTCCTAACATGGGGGCTTCATACTGACCACCCAATGCTGGAGATGCCTCAAGATTCATGTCCTGTTTCCACACAGAAGAACATTATCAACTGGTGTTTTGTGACTCACCCAACATAACTGACATGACATTGGTAATAACAGGAAACTTATCATATTTGGAGATTTCTATGAAACATTAAGACTACAATCAGCTCGAAGTTATAATCTCATAATGGAAGCACAGGTCAATTGTTGAGTCAGACACGCAATCTGAATAACTGAATGCTCCTGCTGCTCCAACAGTGGAACTTGTCTGTATGAGAACAGAAGTTGACTCTAGTATGACAGTACCATCTTTATCAACTCCCAATGTAAAGAACCTCACCTGTGACACACTGTCGGCCGAACTTGGACTCAAGACCAGTGAAGCATCAGATGAATCATGACAATCTTCTTGTGTGAAGAGGGAATCTGAAACAAAATGAGAAGGCTGACTTGTAAGAAAATTTAGATTGACATTTGTTATGAACTGCACAAAGCTAAATTAAATTAAATTTCTAAAATGATGACACAGTAGTTGCGATTAATTACCTTTGGCTTTAGATGGCAATTTGATGGTGACTACAAATTCAGAATAGATGTGACTATTCAGATTCATATCCCATACAATGTAATGCTGCGGGTTTTTTAGGTCATCTACACCGCTATCAAAATACTCGTTACTAGGCTGGTGCTGCTTAGATCCATGGTGAACTATTTCTACGTTCCCCATTACAACCCGGCACAACATCACATAGATGATGCCATTTTCATCAACATCAGAGTAATTCACACTGCAGAAAGTAATACAAAATATTGAATTTTTGCAATGGTTAGGGACAGGAAGTGTCAAAAAATAGAAACAAATAATAGACAAAAAAATACAATGGTAAGTTGACAACTAAAAACATGTGAACATGCAAGTGGAAGTAAATAAATGGTGCCAGAAACTATTTATCTACAAATAAGGAAACACATATGGCAAGAATAAGACAGATGTGAATATATACTAAACAAAAATGATGGAGGGGAGTAGATGCTCAGAACATTCAAGTAAGTTTTTTGCCAGCAGATGATACGAGACAGGAGCACATACCAGTTAATGGAGCAGTTAGCTGGTGCAAGGAGTACGCCAGTTCCATAGGGTGGACACCTAGTGGGCTTTTTAACTTGCAAGGTGCCATTCAGCATCATTTCATCCACAGCAGCTTTCGAGCAAGGAAGCCAAGCATAACGCACATTTGCATTACCATGCTGAGATTTAGTAATCTCTGCCTGCTTTTGGAAGAGATCATAGCGGTCTTCTCTATAATTATTCAAGAATGGCGTTCGGTGGATTCCAATAATATCCTTGGAACCAATAGCAGTACCCATTCCCTGCAGCAACATCTTCTGCACAACAGAGGTAGTTCCTTGAGCACGTGATTGCCCGCCCAGCTTATCTTGCTGTGGTTGACAACTAAAGACTGCAGGCAGCAAAGTGTGTGGTTCATTCTCTCCCACAGTTTCTCTATGATCACAATTTATTTTCCTGATGATACCCTTCTCGGCTCTAACTCTCTTAGCACTGGAAACCTCTTCAGTACTGGACTCAAAGTTTGAGCTTTCTGCGGAACTCTCTGATGCTCCATACTGGTCATTTATTTCACGTGCCCCGTTAGGCTCAGCTCTAACATAGACATGATCTCCATTGCCGAGATCTTTCCTCCTATATACTATCTGATCTTCAATAAGAACTTCTGGGAAGTAACGCCTTCCATTGTCATCAATCCAGGCGATTGGCCTCTGTAGACCTGACTTTGAGTCAATGAATGTCATGTGGACAAAGTCCAGCAAAAATAGCTGGTTCTGGTATCCTACTTCTGTGATGGTCTTCTTTGTCCGGAAATCAACTTGAGCCAGCTTGACAATTTTTTCTGGAAATTCTTTCCAGTTGCCACTTTGGCGGAGCAGAATACGCTTAGGTGATGCACTGGTCATGTAGTTCTGATAGCTCTGTAAAATCTGCTTGTTAAAGTGGCATGCGATGTTCGCCTTGCGATCTTCACCAACATACAACCTGATATCAGAGTTTCCAGTAGGATGCTGATGCGATTGAGAGGTGTGGCAGGCATCAGCATGATATGCAGCGGGGCTGTCCCACTTCCTCTTGAGGCTAACTATATTCTGTCCACATTTAGCCAACACCTTTTCGTTCATCGCAGCCATTGTAGCAAGCAGAAATGAACACCAAGCAGAGACTAATTCCTTCTAGCAAACTAAACCCCAACAAGTCTAATATTTACACTAAGCTAATGGAGGAACCTCTGAGCATAGACTACTTCAATATCGACGAGGAGAAAAAGAATATCGGTCGGGTGAGATAAGGGCAAAAGAGTAGGAAACCTGAAAAGGGAAGATAGTCGGTCTTATAAGCGACGAACAGAAAAAGGACAAAAAAACTAGAATATCTTAAATCAAGCAAACAGAATATATGCAAATCAAAGATCTCAGTACTCTGTCGGCAGCTAAACATACGAGTAAATTCCCCAAAACTATCATGTTACATTAGCACGACAAACAACGAACTAGATAAAATAAAATAAAAAGCAAAATACTTCAATATGGAATTATCTATTGATTTGCACCCATAAAGTCCTCATATGCAGAAACCGCCATTTGTTGAAGGGTGTGAGCACAAGAGTTCAGTCATATATAGCGCGCTTGAGACAGCTATTGCATTAATGGGCTCAGAAATTACAATTATCACCCGGAACTATCATGTATTCATTTGCGCGCGAAAATTATGCTTGGTAAACCAAATATTTGAAACAGCTTGCCTAATCAGGAGAACAGGGCTTTAAAAAACCTACTGCATTAATTGGGCTCAAAATTTATAATTATCACCCCAAACAAACACATATTCATCTAAGCGCGAAAAACGCTTCGTTGACCAAATATTTGAAACAGCTGGCCTAATGAGAAAATCACAGGATATATGGCTTGAAAAAATCTATTGCGTTAATAACGGGGCTCAGATATTACGATTACGACGCAGAACTATCATGTATTCACCTGCGCACGAAAATATGCTTCGTAAGCCAAATATTATTTGAAACAGCTGGCCTAATCAGGAAATTACATGAAGTAAAAGGCAAATGATGTCTCAAGTTGAATCTAGCAAAGTTGTGATGAAAATAACTAGTTCCTCACCACACAAACAAGATGGAGATAAGCTAACGCGAAATTCACAACAAAGATGGAATTTTTAATATTTAGCGAGTCAAGGGTGCACGGAATCCACTACGTAAATCCTAAATCTACAACTTTAGCAGTCAACAACCAGCTTCCCGGTGCCAGAGATGATCGAAACCGAACAAAAAAGCCTAGCTAATTCTCACAAAAGAAAATACACCAGATCGAACATATACAGATATAAAATTATCACACACGGCCTAACAATCGGGCGGGTCGCGTAGATCCATGCACGGGGCGAGCCGAATCGATCGATTCACCGACCGACGCTTACCTAGGGTTAGCGGCAGCATCAGCAGGGGTCACGGCGGAGGATATTGAGCGGTTCATCTTGCCCGATCTAACCCCCTGTCACCCCCCCCCCCCCTAGGACTCCCCTACGGAGCCCACTTTATCCCCCGGCTGCGATTGCCGGAGCTACCCCGCCGAAGACGCTCCCTCGGCCGGCGGCGATACGTGGCTGGTCAAAGCAAAGGACTCGGCTCGGAGAAACGCTGCGGCGGCGGCAAGGGGGCGGGGGCGGGGGCGGGGGCAAAGGCGAGAGGAAGGTCGGGGGTAGAGGAGCCGTGCGGCGGTGGGGGAAATATTATTGGGCGGAGAAATAACGCGGGTCCACGCCTTTGTCGTGCCCACTTGCGACCTTATTGTGCTCCACCCACCGCCTCCGCGGCCGACACGCGGGTCCTGGTGCGGGTCGGGCCCGCCTGGCGGTGGGGCGGGGTGCGCTAAACTTGGATGCCAAGTTGCGTGGCCGGAACGATTTTTCTTGGGCCGTAAGCAAAATGGGGACGCCGTGATGCCGACATCCAGCGATCGGACGGTTCACACCCGCGGTCAACGTTCTCTGCCCCGCCCGCAGCCGTCCGTCCGTCCGTGATGCCAGATATTCGCCGTCTAGCACTAGTTTTTTTGACGTCCGGACCGGTTGCGTGCATTATTGGGGTTCGTTCATGTCGAGTACGGGGTGACGTGCTCCTGATGGAACTTCGTGTTGGCCTCCGATTTGATTTTCTTATGGCTTGGGTATACATCGCAATTGCACTGCATGTTTCACGAACCTATCTATCAACCGACGTAGTATGTATCTATACGATACATACCACATGTAATTAAGTAAGTATGCTCTCGTCGAGGCTGCGTACTTTCAAGACTATTTCTGTCCCAGTCATCGGCAGCCATACCAGAGAAAACGAAGCTCGTTTGAAAAGGCTAGCCCTTAATTTACTCGCGACTCTAAGTGGCAGCATATAGATGTTCGAGTCATTTTCTTATAAGCTCGTCGCCGTTGGAGGTGCAGTTTTCTTTTCACACAATTAGTTGGTCAATAAGACCTTAATCGAGTCAGTGTAGTTGACTATGTTGAGCTCTAGTTGCCTTGGGTGCATGAACTGCTTGGAATTCAAAGTATTGCTTCTTCTTTGTCTTGTATGAATTTTTTCTAGAATACACACGAGTGTGTATCATAAATTGATACTCCCTCCTTCCCATTTTGTCAGGCGTATTAGTTTTTACATGCAGTCTCAATATGTAAGACGCATGCAGTCGATTTCCTCTCTGGAGTTGTTATAGAGTATCGCTAATTTCCTGGAGATGGTCCCAAGAGGTTGTGCATGCCTTCCTCCTCGTTTTTTGAGTCGTGGACGCTTCCTGCTAAGATGGCTCAATTAACGATGATTGATGCGTTAATTTTCGTGCTAAAACTAGTATGCCTAACAATATGGTAAGGAGGGAGTAGAAGAAAGGGGTGAAGAGCCCACCATCATAGCGTTACAACAATAAATTTTACGTTCCTGGACGCAAAAAAACACCGTATGCCCTAGAACCGCACACTACTACTTGTCGCTACCTCACCCATCAAGCGTTGCAAAAAAGAGAGATAGATCTCCTCTAAGTAGGTCATCCGAACTCCAAGTACTACCCTCCTTGGCCACATTTGAGATGGTCGTTGACCTTTGGCGGCAGATCCGGCATGTCGAGCTCTCGAGCTCTCGGCCACCCCCGACACCCTTACTTGGAGATGGATGGCCTCTGGCCTCTACTCGGCCAGCTCCTGCTGCCAGGCCCTTTTCTGCGGGTCCTGCGGTGACGATCATTCGAAACTCACGTGGAAGCCATGGGCACCTCTTCGCATCAAGTTCTTCATGTGGCTCGCGATGCAAGAGCGTTGCTGGACGATGGACCGCCTACTCCGACACGGCCTCTCTGACGACAACATGTGCGCCCTTTGCGACCAAGAGCCCGAGACCATGCAGCACCTCCTTGCGGGCTGCTCCTTCTCCAGGCAGATTTGGCACGAGATCCTGGCCTGGGCATGAGCTCCTACTAGCCTTCCCGATGGCAACACCCCCTTCCAAACTTGGTGGGCAACCTTTATAAACCATGCGTCCACCCCCGCTCGCAAAGGCCTCGCTTCCATCATCATCCTCACTGCTTGGGAGATTTGGAAACACCGCAATGGTTGTGTCTTCGACCACGATCGGCCATCCCTCTCCCACCTCACCACAACCATCAAAGACGAGGTGCGCCTATGGGCCAAGGCCGGCGCCGCAGGGATTAGCAACATCATTCCTAAGAGTTAGACTTTTTGCGTTTTGGGGATGAGCAGCCCCTTGTTCTGTCTGCTCCACCGCCCGCGATCATGCCTCTAGCGTACATGGCTTGCGTGTGGTTGTAACCTCTTGCTGTAAACTCTTCTTCTATCAATGCAAAGATACGCAGCTTGCGTATTCGCGAAAAAAAAACATTTGAGATGGCATTTTGAACTGAAGGAGTGGCCTCATCAAAAACCATCGCATTTCGGTGTTTTCAATTCTCCCACATGGTGAGCGTGATGATGGTCATGAGCTCTCGCAATGGAGTAATTTTTGACAAATCTGGCCCTCTGAGCGATTTCAAGCACATCTGGCCCATGCATAAAACTAATTTGGAATCTAGTCCCCATGTTCGCCGGCATGCTATGTGGCGCCGACCCCAGATGGGCCCATGGGAACCCTAAGAGCCAGATTTGATTGGCTCAATATAGCATGGCACCGAACATGTACATCTCGGCGCCGTTTAGTGTGGCGCCCACATGTACATCTCGGCATCGTTTAGGGTGGCGCCCACATGTACAACTTCGGCGCCATGCTATGTGGCACCGACCCCAGGGGCCAGATTCCAAATTAGTTTTTTCCCAGGGGATATATGTGCCTCAAGTAACTTAAAGGGGACAGATTTGCCAAAAAAATACAGCAATGGACAACTGTGAGAGGTCCTCGTGCCGCACCATTCCATGAGAGTATCATCAATGGTCGGTATTTGATTCGAGCAACCCAAAGCACTCCAAATCCAGAACCGCAACTGTCTCACAAAGGCACGACTCAACAACAGGTGATCGATAGTCTCATCATGTTGATTGCATAGTGGGCGTAAGTATTGGTGTGGTAGGACTCTCCTGCGAGTTTGTTGGAAGTCCATCAACGGTTCCTCACTACAAGACACTAGAAGAAACTACACTGTTGCGGTGCCCTTTGCTTCCACATGAAATCCGCATATGCAGCAACCTCTCGACCATTTCGGTTTTTGATTTCCAATTTTGTCGATGTGTTTGGCCATTCCGATTGAGTTTTCCTTGTATTATATTAACCCGCGGGGTATAATCCATACTTTGTTATGTGATGGCTATCATCATTGTGGGCTACATATTCGAGGCCCTCAATGATGGCAACCATGGGAAACTTGTTCCTACGTGAATATCAGCTGAGATAAATCATAGGCGAACATTGAGTGGATGAAGGGGAACTTCATTACGAAGACGTCGAATGGTTGTGCTTGTTAGAGCAACTATATAAGGTGACGTATGCAGGCTATAAGATTTTAAATACTATATTTATGCTGAGTAGATTATAGAGAAAAGGAGAGAGAAGAGAGGCTGATCGTCGATTAAGAGCTACATGTAGCATGACCTCGAAGAAACCCCATGAGATTGTGACGTGGGACAAGTGGTACATGTTTATAGCTAACTATTATACTATTGGCTATAGATGACATGGCAACAAGTTATAGCCAGTTGTTGGCTCTATCATTAACATTGCTCGCTCTGAGTCTCTACCTTATACTCTACCCATCTATCATGCCTCAAAGTATATGAAAAGATTTAAACATGAGGGTCAAAACCTAAGGCATGGGTTACATTAAATCATGATTTACATTGAGTGTTTAACTTCGGGATCTTTGCAAAAAGGATTGGTGGTGCAATCGGGTTTATTATTGTGTAACATCCCAAATTTTCAATTTGGAATGTTATACATTAGATCATCATTGCATAGCATATTTTATTGCATTTTGGCAAATCCTTGATAAATCCTAAGCAACTCAAAGACCCTCGGAGAGAGTTGGGGATTTTCCCGGTTTTTCATATTTGATTTTTATCAAATAATAAAACGAGGATTTTTGGTTTTAATTATTTTTCTCTCCGAAAAATATTTCATATTAAAAAATGAGAGGAGAAAATATGACTTCTCCACAATAATTGAAATATTGGAGGAAAAATATTAAAATCAAATATTTGATTTTATTCGGATTTTATTTGCAATTTTAATTGCATTAAAAAATTGCACGTTTTCAAAACTGCATTTTTGGGCCAAGAAAATGTTCATCTCGATCTAATTATTTTAATTAGACGGGAAAATTTTGTTTTAGCATTTTTGGATTTTTATTTATTTTTCTGTGATTTTTTTAGATTCGGCGAATTTTAAAAAAAAGCCAAGCGCGCCGACTGGGCCGAAGCCCAGCCTGCCCGCGAGCCGTCTCCCTCCTGGAGTCCCGCCGCCGCCGAGTCCGGCTCGAGCACGCCGCCCGCCGCCGCCTTGCCCCCTCCTCCACGCCACCCCCTCCCCTCCTATAAGTACCCCTGCCCCGCCACCTCTCCTCACCCCGCCGCCCCAACCCGCACCCGCCGCCGCCGCCAGGAGCGCCAGCGCCGCCGCCGAAGACGCCGCCGCCCCGGAGCCCGTGCGCCGCCGCCCGCCGTCGCCCCGTCGCCGCCCGAGCCCCGCCGCCCCCGCCGCCCTCGCCCGACCCGCCGGAGCTGCCCGCCGAGGTAGCCGAACCCCGACACCGTGCCCGGTTTCTAAAAAAAAACGCCCCGGTTTTTTTAAAACCCTAGTTTTTATTTTATTTTATTTTATATAGATCGGTTTATTTTTTTTGTTTTATTACTTAGTGAACGTTCACCGATTCGTTCGTTTTAATGAACGCGTTCGTCGGTTGACGCTGTTAACGAACGTCCGTTCGTTTAACTGTTTGTCAGTTTTCTTTTTCGTCGGATTTTCCGCGATTATTCCCGATCGCGATTCCTGATCAGATTTTCGTTCTGGTTTAACTTTTCGCTTGTTTATCGGAATCAGGCGATTCAAGCGCCTAGAGTTTCATCTCGAAATTCTCTTTCCGTTTAACCTACTCAAACAAGTTTTTGCTACTGTAAAATTTGACTTAGATCCAGATTAGTAAACGAAGCTTGTTTCTTTCGCCGTTTGACCTTCGTTGCTTCGTTTGAGTTGAATCTTTTTGCAAACCGGAGTTCTTAAGTTGAACTTTCTGGTTAGACCTTTATTTGAGTTTTACTTGTGCATTAGATGAGTACTTATTGTTTGCTTGTTTGTTTGCGATAGAGTACCCGGAGTGCGCCGCTTGCTACTTCGAATCTCTAGGTTTCACGGATCATCAGCAAGGCAAGTAACACTTTGATCATACTTTTCACTACCCAGTTTTATTGCATTAGATCAACCCTCAAACATTGCATGGTTAGGATCTAATTAAATTGTGGGTATTGGGAAGTAGTTGAGGTAGTACCTATTGCCCTGTTTATTGTCAAACCCTTGGGAGTTACTTCTACGTTTGCTTATATCGCTATGCTATGCTAGTAGACGTGGATTGGGTTTGAGAGGTATTCACGACTGATGTGAGATTGTTAATTAATGGTTTACTTAAGGTGGCAACTAAAACTCACATCTGGGTGGATTGAGGCACCTGGAGAACCCAGTGCTGCCTGTATTTTTGGATATCCCGGAGTACCCGTGTGATCATCCTATGGACCGCCACCCAGGCTCAAAGGGATCATGAGATTATTCATGCTAGAAACTTCCGTGTGCAGCCACAAGCTATTATGGGCTCTAGCATAGTTGAGTAGGTTGTGTGAGCTCTTGAAGAGGTAGACTAGCAGATGTAGGGGATGTAGGTGGTACTGTCTACCCGGAGTAGAGAGTTAACGCTTCTGAAAGACTATGTCTCGGTCATCCGTTTCTCAAACATCATGTAGTGCGAGAACCAAGCGGAGGCGATCGAGTCTTGTGGGGAAAAGTGCACAAACCTCTGCAGAGTGTATAAACTAATCATGGTTAGCCGTGTCCCCGGTTATGGATAACTTGAGTATCTAGTACCTGGATTATCATATGAATCTCATCATGTTACTTTAATTAATTTTGTTGGGTTAATGATGATACTTAATTGGGATTGAGTTGGAGGTACCTTCTCAATGTTTAACAACCACCATGATAGTTAAATAAAATTTATTCCTTTGAAGTAGGGAAAAATTGGCTTTTCGCAAAACTGTAACAATAGAGCTTTCTACCAGCCATATATGCATGTAGTATATTATTATTCTGTTCATTACTCTCTATGTATTACATTGCCAGCATATTCCATGTGCTGACCCGTTTTCGGGCTGCAACGTTTCATGTTGCAGACTTTTCAGACGACGAGTAAGGTGCCTTAGGTCGTGGTCTTATACTCAGTGATGCCGTTGGAGTTGATGGACTCACTTATCTTCCAAGCCTTCCGCTGTTATCGTATTAGATGGCCTTAAGCCATATTTATCATACTTATTCTCTTTTGAGATATTCGTTGTAATAAGTGTGTGATTGCTACTCTGTTATAAATCCTCCATTTGTACTGTGCGTGTCAGCATTACTGATCCAGGGATGACACTGGTGCACAGCAGCACAGACTGTTTGAGGTCTGGTCGCTACAAAGGTGGTATCAGAGCACACGCTGACTGTAGGACACGACCACTAAGCTTAAACCCTAGAACACTTCTCTTTTCTCATTTCTGACCCCTCTCCACTTTCTACTCTTTTAGGAATGGCGGATGCAAGGAACAAGTTCATGCAACCAGATGAAGATACGCCTTTTGGACGACACTTGAAGGAAGTCACTAAGTACTTGAACATTGGAATACCAAGCATCACCGAAACCTACAACGCCACATTACTTGAAGAGGAGAGCTGGAAGATTCAAGTTCAAGTTCCAGGAAGGACGTTTACGCCAGTCACTGAGCCTATAAAGTTGGCGTTTGAAGCACCAACCTGGTGTTTAGGGAAGAGCATGGCAGCCCACATCTCTATGGGACGCATTGGAGAAGTCTACCACAGGGAGCTTAAGGATACTATTTATCAGATTTGTGGACGCCGAGACAAGCAATGGGAGATGATTAGCACCAAGAAGGATGGATCAATTGCAGCTTTCATCCAGGAGCAAAACCAACACATTCGTCGCCAGGAGAACCAGATGTGCTCAGACAAGATAGATCTGAAGAAGGCATTGATGAAGATCAAGGAGCTGGAGGAAGAACTCAAGGCTACACGCGAGGATTATTTGGAGGAGATCGTCGCGCTAGTAGGGAAGAATGACGACCTGGAGAAGAAGATTGGAGTATTCATGGGAAATCCAGTATCAAAAGCAGAAGATGATGAATGCGCTTGCCCGGATAACTACATCATCATCGACGACACCGACTCGGACCCCAGTGAAGATGACTTTGTTGATGAAGCTGGAGCAGATATCATGGAGTCTTCGACTGATCAGAATTTCTAGTAGACCACCATATCAGTAGTAGTATTTTCCCCATATATATAGTATAGTTCAAGCACTTTTGTAACGCTAGTTAGATCGATTGTATGCCTTGTTTGATTTGATTGAGTGATATTGATTGTGTTTGTCTCATGAGCATATGGGTAATGTTTTCTCTCTAGACCTCATTCTATTCTAAATTCTCATCTTTTCTAAACCTATCAGATGCCTCCGAGACGCGGCACCGGATTTGTTTTCCCACCGGAGATCACACAGTTGATTCAGCAACAGAATGCCCTGATGCAAGTGTTAGTACAGAACCAAGGCAACAACAACAACCCACCACCACCACCTGTTGATCACCTAGCCCGTTTCTTGAGGCTAAATCCGCCGGTGTTTTCCAGCAGCACCGAGCCGATAGTTGCAGATGATTGGCTCCGCAAAGTTGGAAGGGAGTTGACCACTGCAGGATGCACAGATGCGGAAAGAGTGCGTTTTGCCGCACATCAGCTTGATGGACCCGCAGCATCATGGTGGGAGAATTACACAGCCACACACCCTATTGACACTGTCACATGGGACCAGTTTCAGCAAGCTTTCCGTACAGCCCATGTTTCAGCAGGAGCTATGGCTATGAAGAAGCGTGAGTTTCGCAACCTACACCAAGGAGGACGCACCGTAGGCCAGTATGTGGAGGATTTCAGTAAGTTAGCACGTTATGCACCAGATGACGTTGCCACAGATGCAGCCAAGCAGGAGAAGTTTTTGGAAGGACTGAATGATGAGCTGAGCATGCAGCTAATGGTAGCAACCTTCAACAACTACCAGAAGTTGGTAGATAGAGCACTCATGATTGAAGGAAAGCAGCAGCAGATTGAAAACCGTAAGAGGAAGTATGGACAAGGGAAGTATAATTCTGGAGCCCAGCAGAAGCCACGTTTTACCCCGAAATCGGGAGGACAGTTTCAGCATACCCATGGAGGAGGTAGTTCGCACAACCATAATGGCCCCAAGAATGGTAATGGGAATGGAGGAAGCAACGGGCAGAACCGTAATAACCCATCTACCCCAGCCAAGAGGGATCTAAGTCACATTACTTGTTTCAAGTGCCAGAAGACTGGACATTATGCAACTGACTGTCCTGAAGCCCAGAATGGAAATGGAAATGGAAGCTCTGGGAAGAAGCCGAACACTTTCAACAAAGGACATGTGAACCACGTTAGCGTGGAAGAGGTTGAAGCACAACCTGATGTAGTAATAGGTAAGTTTTTGGTTAAGTCATTTACTGCACTCGTTCTTTTTGATACTGGTGCATCGTATTCATACATATCAAGGGGATTTGTGGATAAGTATAAACTGCCAACCCAAGCCCTTAGGTCATCCATGCTAGTAACCTCGCCAGGAGCAGAGTATATGGCTAGTTTATGGTGTGATCGGTTACCATTAAGGATTGGTAACTACGTGTTTCCCTCAGACCTAATAATATTGGAATCGCAAGGATTGGATGTGATATTAGGCATGGATTGGTTATCAAAGTATGGAGGGAACATCGATTGTGCCAGTAAGTCGATTTTGCTTACCACCCCAGAAGGAAGAAGGATTAAGTATGTATCCCGGCATGTGCCGAAGAGGACTCAAGTGAATTCCTTATCAGGAGTTGTACAGGAGGAAGTACCAGTGGTGAAGGATTACCCGGATGTATTTCCAGAAGAGTTGCCAGGCATGCCACTGGATAGAGACATTGAGTTTCTGATTGAACTTTTGCCAGGCACAGGACCGATATCTAAGAGACCGTACAGGATGCCCGCAAAAGATTTGGAGGAAATTAAGAAGCAGATTAAGGAGTTACTGGATAAAGGCTATATTCGCCCAAGTTCTTCACCTTGGGGATCGCCTGTACTTCTAGTGGAGAAGAAGGATGGATCGTTAAGGATGGTCGTTGATTATCGTGGATTGAATGAAGTGACCATCAAGAACAAGTACCCACTGCCGATGATTAATGATTTGTTTGACCGCTTACAAGGAGCTAAGGTATTTTCCAAGATCGATCTACGATCAGGATACCATCAGTTAAAGATTCGAGAGCAGGATATACCTAAGACGGCTTTTACCACCAGGTATGGGCTATACGAGTATACCGTTATGTCATTTGGTCTGACTAACGCACCTGCCTATTTCATGAACCTGATGAACAAAGTGTTTATGGAGTTTTTGGATAAGTTCGTCGTAGTGTTCATTGATGATATTTTGATCTACTCAAAGAATGAAGAGGAACATAAGGAGCATTTGCGTTTGGTACTTGAGAAGCTCAGAGAACACCCGTTATACGCCAAGTTCAGCAAATGTGAATTTTGGCTGAAGGAAGTTGGATTCCTCGGACATGTTATATCCGGAGAAGGAATAGCAGTAGACCCTGCCAAAGTTGACACAGTAACAAGTTGGGAATCACCCACGTCAGTTGGAGAAATCCGGAGTTTCCTTAGATTCGCAGGATACTACCGGAGATTCATTGAGAATTTCTCAAAGATTGCAAAACCCATGACTGAGCTATTGAAGAAGGACACCAAATTCAATTGGACTGAGGAATGTGAAGCTAGTTTCCAAGAGTTGAAGAAACGATTGGTTACATCACCAGTGTTGATTCTGCCAGATCAATGCAAGGATTATGAAGTTTATTGCGACGCTTCTCGTCGAGGACTTGGAGCAGTGCTTATGCAGGAAGGAAGAGTTGTGTCATATGCTTCACGACAACTTAAACCCCATGAGAAGAATTATGCCACGCATGATTTGGAATTAGCAGCCGTAGTGCATGCGTTGAAGACATGGAGACATTTTCTCATCGGAAACCATTGTGAGGTGTACACGGATCACAAGAGTTTGAAGTACATTTTCACGCAGAAGGAGTTGAATCTCAGGCAGAGGAGATGGTTGGAGCTTATTAAGGACTATGATATGAGATTGCATTATCACCCAGGGAAGGCTAACGTAGTAGCAGATGCGTTGAGCCGCAAGAGCCATGTCAACACACTCATGACAGGAGAGCTACCCCAGGAGTTAGCCGAGGATCTTCGCGAGCTATGTTTGGAGATAGTTCCAAGAGGCTATTTAGCAACATTGGAGATTCAGTCTACCCTGATGGAAAAGATCAGAGAAGCTTAGAAGACAGACAAGGAAATTAACGAGATAAAGGAAAAGATGAGCAAAGGAAAAGCCAAGGGATTTCGTGAGGATGAGCACGATACCTTATGGTTTGAGGACCGCGTTTACGTGCCCAATGATCCGGAGATCAGGAAGTCGATCTTGCAAGAGGCCCATGATTCACCGTATTCGATTCACCCAGGAAATACCAAGATGTATTTGGATTTGAAGGATACTTTCTGGTGGACCGGAATGAAGAAGGATATTGCGGAGTATGTAGCAGTTTGTGATGTATGTCAGAGAGTGAAGGCAGAACATCAGAAGCCAGCGGGATTGCTACAACCATTGCCGATACCCGAATGGAAGTGGGATAAACTAGGCATGGATTTTATCACGGGATTGACCAGGACTCGTTCAGGCTATGACTCAATATGGGTTGTAGTCGACCGTTTGACGAAAGTAGCTCATTTCATCCCAGTGAAGACCACTTACACCAGTGCTAAGTTGGCAAAGATATACATGACCAGAATCGTATGTTTGCATGGAGTTCCGAGGACCATTGTATCAGATAGAGGAACCCAGTTTACCTCGAAGTTTTGGAATCAGTTACATGAAACCTTGGGAACCAGGCTAGAATTCAGTACAGCCTTTCACCCACAGACAGATGGACAGACCGAGAGAGTCAATCAGATTTTGGAAGACATGTTGAGAGCTTGTGCGCTAGATTATGGATCTAGTTGGGACGACAATTTACCATATGCAGAGTTTTCTTACAACAACAGTTATCAAACCAGTTTGAAGATGGCCCCTTTCGAAGCTTTGTACGGAAGGAGGTGTAGAACACCGTTGTTATGGGACGAAGTTGGGGACCGTCAGTTGTTTGGACCAGATTTGATTAAAGAGTCTGAACAGAAAGTGAGGTTGATTTGCGATAGGCTCAAGGTAGCCCAGTCCAGGCAGAAGAGTTATGCGGTTTCAAAACATAAGGAGACAGTTCACGAAGTCGGAGACAGAGTTTATCTTCGAGTATCACCACTTCGAGGAGTGAAGCGCTTTGGAGTTAAGGGAAAGTTAGCGCCTCGTTTTGTAGGACCATACAGAGTTTTGGAACGTATGGGAGAAGTTGCCTACAAGCTGG
Organism: Aegilops tauschii subsp. strangulata; assembly: GCF_002575655.3. Taxonomy (NCBI): domain Eukaryota; kingdom Viridiplantae; phylum Streptophyta; class Magnoliopsida; order Poales; family Poaceae; genus Aegilops; species Aegilops tauschii. Next base: position 293,855,908 of record NC_053035.3, read on the forward strand.
AATTGCCTGAAGGATTGTCAGGAGTTCATGATGTATTTCACGTTTCCCAGTTGAAGAAGTGCCATGCAGAGATGGCTGAGATACCACTGAGAGATACAGTGCCACTGGAAGCGATTCAGCTGGAAAGTGATTTGACCTATGAGGAGAAACCAGTTAAGATTCTTGAGTATGCCAGCCGAGTCACCCGCAGTAAGGTTATCAAGTTTTGCAAAGTCCAGTGGAGTCACCATACTGAAGATGAAGCCACCTGGGAGCGAGAGGAAGATCTACGGAAGAACCACTCTCACCTATTTTCTAGCCAACCCGAATCTTGAGGGCGAGATTCATCTTAAGGGGGTAGGTTTGTAACATCCCAAATTTTCAATTTGGAATGTTATACATTAGATCATCATTGCATAGCATATTTTATTGCATTTTGGCAAATCCTCGATAAATCCTAAGCAACTCAAGGACCCTCGGAGAGAGTTGGGGATTTTCACGGTTTTTCATATTTGATTTTTATCAAATAATAAAACGAGCATTTTTGGTTTTAATTATTTTTCTCTCCGAAAAATATTTCATATTAAAAAAATGAGAGGAGAAAATATGACTTCTCCACAATAATTGAAATATTGGAGGAAAAATATTAAAATCAAATATTTGATTTTATTTGCAATTTTAATTGCATTAAAAAAATTGCACGTTTTCAAAACTGCATTTTTGGGCCAAGAAAATATTCATCTCGTTCTAATTATTTTAATTAGACGGGAAAAATTTGTTTTAGCATTTTTGGATTTTTATTTATTTTTCTGCGTTTTTTTTAGATTCGGCGAATTTAAAAAAAAAACGCCAAGCGCGCCGACTGGGCCGAAGCCCAGCCGACGGCCCAGCCTGCCCGCGAGCCGTCTCCCTCCTGGAGTCCCGCCGCCGCCGAGTCCGGCTCGAGCACGCCGCCCGCCGCCGCCTTGCCCCCTCCTCCACGCCACCCCCTCCCCTCCTATAAGTACCCCTGCCCCGCCACCTCTCCTCACCCCGCCGCCCCAACCCGCACCCGCCGCCATCGCCAGGAGCGCCCGCGCCGCTGCCGAAGACGCCGCCGCCCCGGAGCCCGTGCGGCGCCGCCCGCCGCCTCCCGTCGTCGCCCCGCCGCCCCCGCCCGACCCGCCGGAAGCCCCGCCGGAGCTGCCCGCCGAGGTAGCCGAACCCCGACGCCGTGCCCGGTTTCTAAAAAAAAACGCCCCGGTTTTTTTAAAACCCTAGTTTTATTTTATTTTATTTTATATAGATCGGTTTTTTTGGTTTTATTACTTAGTGAATGTTCACCGATTCGTTCGTTTTAATGAACGCGTTCGTCGGTTGACGCTGTTAACGAATGTTCGTTTGTTTAACTGTTCGTCAGTTTTTTTTTTCGTCGGATTTTCCGCGATTATTCCCGATCGCAATTCCTGATCAGATTTTCGTTCTGGTTTAACTTTTCGCTCGTTTATCGGAATCAGGCGATTCAAGCGCCTAGAGTTTCATCTCGAAATTCTCTTTCCGTTTAACCTACTCAAACAAGTTTTTGCTACTGTAAAATTTGACTTAGATCCAGATTAGTAAACGAAGCTTGTTTCTTTCGCCGTTTGACCTTCGTTGCTTCGTTTGAGTTGAATCTTTTTGCAAACCGGAGTTCTTAAGTTGAACTTTCTGGTTAGACCTTTATTTGAGTTTTACTTGTGCATTAGATGAGTACTTATTGTTTGCTTGTTTGTTTGCGATAGAGTACCCGGAGTGCGCTGCTTGCTACTTCGAATCTCTAGGTTTCACGGATCATCAGCAAGGCAAGTAACACTTTGATCATACTTTTCACTACCCAGTTTTATTGCATTAGATCAACCCTCAAACATTGCTTGGTTAGGATCTAATTAAATTGTGGGTATTGGGAAGTAGTTGAGGTAGTACCTATTGCCCTGTTTATTGTCAAACCCTTGGGAGTTACTTCTACGTTTGCTTATATCGCTATGCTATGCTAGTAGACGTGGATTGGGTTTGAGAGGTATTCACGACTGATGTGAGATTGTTAATTAATGGTTTACTTAAGGTGGCAACTAAAACTCACATCTGGGTGGATTGAGGCACCTGGAGAACCCAGTGCTGCCTGTATTTTTGGATATCCCGGAGTACCCGTGTGATCATCCTATGGACCGCCACCCAGGCTCAAAGGGATCATGAGATTATTCATGCTAGAAACTTCCGTGTGCAGCCACAAGCTATTATGGGCTCTAGCATAGTTGAGTAGGTTGTGTGAGCTCTTGAAGAGGTAGACTAGCAGATGTAGGGGATGTAGGTGGTACTGTCTACCCGGAGTAGAGAGTTAACGCTTCTGAAAGACTATGTCTCGGTCATCCGTTTCTCAAACATCATGTAGTGCGAGAACCAAGCGGAGGCGATCGAGTCTTGTGGGGAAAAGTGCACAAACCTCTGCAGAGTGTATAAACTAATCATGGTTAGCCGTGTCCCCGGTTATGGACAACTTGAGTATCTAGTACCTGGATTATCATATGAATCTCATCATGTTACTTTAATTAATTTGTTGGGTTAATGATGATACTTAATTGGGATTGAGTTGGAGGTACCTTCTCAATGTTTAACAACCACCATGATAGTTAAATAAAATTTATTCCTTTGAAGTAGGGAAAAATTGGCTTTTCGCAAAACTGTAACAATAGAGCTTTCTACCAGCCATATATGCATGCAGTATATTATTATTCTGTTCATTACTCTCTATGTGTTACATTGCCAGCATATTCCATGTGCTGACCCGTTTTCGGGCTGCAACGTTTCATGTTGCAGACTTTTCAGACGATGAGTAAGGTGCCTTAGGTCGTGGTCTTATACTCAGTGATGCCGTTGGAGTTGATGGACTCACTTATCTTCCAAGCCTTCCGCTGTTATCGTATTAGATGGCCTTAAGCCATATTTATCATACTTATTCTCTTTTGAGATATTCGTTGTAATAAGTGTGTGATTGCTACTCTGTTATAAATCCTCCATTTGTACTGTGCGTGTCAGCATTACTGATCCAGGGATGACACTGGTGCACAGCAGCACAGACTGTTTGAGGTCTGGTCGCTACATATTGAAACCCTAGCTTTCCACTCCTTTCAAACATCTTGTATGGCTAGATAGAATAGATTAGTGTGATGTTTAGTATGAGGACAATTCTCTTGAAGTGTAATTGCATGAACCTCTCAGATTTTCTAAAGTCAAAAATGAATGGGTCTGAGTACTTTTTATGGGATCAATCCTTAAGGAGATGGTTGCAAAACAAGCTCAATTTGTTTAGACTCATTATGTGCATTCAGCTATGTTGCTAATTTATAGGTGCCCTCCAACTTTCACAATCAAACATGCGCGTGAAAGTATTGATTCTCGACAATGTCACGAATATATCTTGTATTATTCTACCAATTCTCCACTTTGTTGTATAGCTCGGCAAAGGAACATGTTCATATCTCCATACCTGCCAAAAATATCCCCTATCTCGCCCCCCTCATACACACATGAGTTCGTCCTTTCGAGCCTCTACAGTTTCTGCCTGCCAAACTACCACAAGCTTCTTATGTGCATAATTTACGATGATGTATTAGTTGATTTCCATTTGTGTACATACGTGCACACTATGTGTGTGCGCGCGCCATGCGCACGCGCGTGTGGCTCTATTTATGTGCTTGTGGGTCTCCCTCCATCCTACATCTCTCTCCCTCTATCTCTACAAACACGTGCTACCATTCCGACCGAGTTCTGCTTCAATCATTAAGCTAAGGTGAAAGGATCGGTATGGTCGATTAGAGGGGGTGAATTGGCGACTATTTTTATCCCATTTATCAAAATTTAGGTTCAACAAGAAGATATGTTATCTACATATGAAACCAGATGGACAGCCTATATGACAAGCAACACAAAACGAGTGTAGCACAAACTAAGCACAATAAAAACTTGCACAAAGTAAAGGCATGAAGTAACCGTAAGTGGAGTCGATGAAGATGAGGATGTGTTGCTGAAGTTCCCCCCTTTGGGGGAGGTACGCCTCCGTTGGAGAGGTGTGGAGGCACAATGCTCCCCAAGAAGTCACTAGGACCACCTTATTCTCCTCACGCCCTCGCACAATGCAAGATGTCGTGATTCAGCTAGCGGTGCCCTTGAAGGCGACTGAAACCTTTACAAACAAGGTTGGGGCTCTCTCCACAACTTAATTGGAGGCTCCCAACACCACCCTGTAGTTGCACCACAATGGAATGTGGCTCCAGGTGACCTCTTCCGTCTAGGGTGCCCGAACACCCAATAGTAACAAGATCCACAAGTGAATGTACGGGGAATCATATTTCCTTTGGTGGAAGTATATATCTAGATCTCCTCCCTAAGTCCCTAGCAAATCAACAAGTTTGGTTGGCTAGAGAGGAAGATCGGGCAAGAAAAGCTCAAGGCTCATGAGCCACTCGAGATTGAATTCTATGTTGGCTCGACTCGAGATCAACTCGAAAAGAAATGAGCCGAGTTTGAACAATTTATGTAACTCGACCGAGAAACGAGCCGATCTTGAGTCAATATTGGTCCGCTCGATTTTAGCTCGAAAGCTCGATATAATATCATTATGTTAAGTTATGATACCATATATTGAATGGAATCATAAGATAATTTGTTACCATATACATTGTCCATGATTTTTCTCCATTTTATTTACGAGCAAAGATGGAAGTTTAATTTAAGTGCAGAGAAGATTTAGGCCTAATTATTGTATGTGGTTGACTATGCATTAAATATCCTATTGTTTTCGGCAAAAGTTCCCAGCATATGCACCTTCATTTTCTTGTTTTCTGTCCACGAAGACCACCATCTATTTCTAGTTCCCTCAAGAGACCAAGATAAGCTCTCCCGAGCATGACGAGATGGTCATACCATAGATTGAAGTCAACCCTTTTACATTTTCACGTCACCTAATTGGTACTATAGTTTATAAATAAATGAATGATCTCTCAATATGTTGGTTGTTCCTTTTCTACATCCGAGTTACAGTGCTTTCTTATGTCACGTTGTGCCTTATCAAGTTGGAATAATCGCCTTAGATTTATAATTTTTACCGTCTCATTTAGCTCGAAACTTGCCCGAGATCGACTTGAGATCATTACAAGCTGAGCACGAGTCATGTTCTACAGCTCAACCTTGAGCTTCACTCAGTTTGAGCTCGCTCGAATTTTAATATGACTTAAGCCGAGCCAACTTCAACTCGCTCAAACTCGACTCGTTTGCAGCCCTAGAGGTAAGTGGAGAGATGGAAGAACCACCTCTTATATAGGGTCCCCAAATCCAACTATTACAACGCAGAAATATGCCCTAGAGGCAATAATATTGTATTATTATATTTTCAATATTCATAATTAAGTGTTTATATTTCATGTTATAACTGCTATGATCCTAAAATAAGCGATTCAGAAACTCATATGCATGTGTGAAATGATAAAACGGATAAAATAAATGCTCCTAGTCTCGCCTCTAAGACTAGCTCAGGTGTTGTTGGTGATCACGTTTTTCGGATCTTACGATATTGTTAAGTGTAACGATAGTCTTAAAACAACATTGAGATAATGACGTTGGAAGAACGATCATATTGAATAGACCCAAACTTGTTTGTTATGAATTGAGATAATATCGTTTGTAATCAATTGTAATAACATGGAGTATTAATGTGTGATCTTGTTCCTTAGACCATGAGAGTATCGTGGTCACTTCTTTCCATACGGTGGGCTTTGGGGTTGCTCAATCGTCACCTGTAACATGATGATCATAACGACAACTTACAGGTTCATCGAAAAGTTTGACAAGTGGCCAGATAGCTCGAGAGTGGGGATTTGCTCCTCCGATGATGGAGAGATATTCTTAGGGCCCTCGGTGTGACGACATCAATCATCGTCTGGCCAAACACAGGTGACTTTGCCACGGGGATACCGGAACACAATAACGAGAAAGAAGAACAAAACCGGTAACAAGGATTTCGGTATAGTGAGCATGGTGATGAATCAGGAGGATACCGATGCATCCCGGGTTTTGTGAAGTATTATGAAGCAAAGGGAACATCACATAATAACCAAAGGTTCACTCGAATATCATTCGTGTACTCACAGGGACCAATATGGACGTCCACGGTCCCATTGTCGGTCATTGAACAAACGGTTTCGTTCATGTCTGTGAGTTATCGAACCTACATGGTCACAAGATTAAGGAGTCACGAGAATACATTTGTGAAATTATTTCATGAATATTCGGAATAGTTCTGAGAGGATCCTTAAGCGTTTCAGAGTCACCGGAAGGGTTTCGGTGAGTATCGGGTAATACCGGGTATTACCGATAAATTATATATAGGTGGAAAAGGTTTCAAAGATGTTTATATATATATATATATATATATATAATTTTTAAATATCAACGGGCCTAAAAAGGCCAAGAGGTGGAAGGCAACTTGGGCCAAAAAGGCCCAAGTAGGAAAAGTGCCTCCTTCCCTAAGGAAGGAGGTCGAATTGGACAAGGGGGAGGAATCCTCCTCCTCCTAGGATGGCGCTCCATGGGGGAAACTACCCCCCCCCCCTTGTGGGCTACCCTCTCCTCCCCATCCAACTTATATATACATGAGGATTTTTCTCTTTTGGACATACGAGTTTTGGAGCCTCCTCTAGTTTTCTTCTAGTTCTAGTCCTAGTTGCTCCTAGTTGACTAACTAGAGCTTGACTAATCCTCTAGTACTCATAATTAGAAGCCCAGTGTGGTTCTAATCTTCTCCCTCTAATTCTCCAGCGATGATTAGCTCTAGATGGCGAAGCGCTGCCAGATCATGAAGGCTGCACGCTTGCAACCAAGTAGAGAGGTCGTGCTTTCGGTCTTTGGTTCGAGGTACTGTTCGTGGGTGGTATGAGAGATCGTTCATCGACGGTTCGAGGGACTCCAAGTACGATCTACACCGACACGTTCTTATTCCGCCGCAACTCCGTGACGCTAACGATCATGATCCCAACCCATTATGCATCTTCATATTGATCTTGGGTGATCGTAGGTGCATTTTTTTGTTTTCTACTATGTTTCTCAACTGTGGCATCATGAGCAGTTATATGAGTAGGTGCAGGTTGCGATCTAGATCACATGTGATTGTGAGGGTTCATGTTCTTGCTATGGTTCCCTCGAGTGTTGCTTCGGTTCAATTCATCGACGGCATGGTGTCGCTTTTCACAATGTTCCTACAATTGATCGACTCTAGCTGTCGACGATCTGCTAACAGTTCCTTTGGCTTCACCATAGTTGAGAATAGTGAACCATCGCGTACACAAGAGGGCGCCGAAGATGGATGATCTTCTAGGGGGTCACACGTATGATACGTCTCCAACGTATCTATAATTTTCTATTGTTCCATGCTATTATAGTATCAATCTTGGATGTTTTATATGCAATTACATATAATTTTTGGTACTAACCTATTAACTTAGTGCCAAGTGACAGTTGCTATTTTTTGCCTGTTTTTGGTTTTCCATGAAATCGGTACCAAACGAAGTCCAAATGCCACAAATTTTTTTGGAGATTTTTTTGGACATAAGAGACACTAGAAGCTTCGGAGGAAGTCAGAAGACGAAGGGGTGGCCATGAGCCACCAGGGTGCGCCCAGGGGAGTAGGCGTACCCTGGTGCCTTGTGGCACCTCTATGAATTCTCTAAAATCGTGAAACCAACAGAGAGCCACCCGAAACACTTTTTTCGCTGCCGCAAGCTTTTGTTCTCGCAAGATCCCATCTAGAGGCCTTTTCCGGTACTTTGCCGGAGGGGGAATCGATCACGGAGGGCTTCTACATCAACCTTGCTGCCCCTTCGATAATGTGTGAGTAGTTTACTACAGACCTACGGGTCCATAGCTAGTAGCTAGATGGCTTTCTTCTCTCTTTGATCGTCAATGCAATGTTCTCCTCGATGTTCTTAGAGATCTATTCTATGTAATCCTTTTTTGTGGTGTGTTTGTTGGGATCCGATGAATTGTGGGTTTATGATCAGATTATCCATGAATATTATTTGAGTCTTCTCTGAACTCTTTTATGCATGATTGTTATAGCTTTGTATTTCTCTCCGATCTATCCGTTTGGTTTGGCAAACTAGATTGATTTATCTTGCAATGGGAGAGGTGCTTTGTGATGGGTTCGATCTTGCAGTGCTCAATCCCAATGACAGTAGGGGACATGGCACATATTTGTATCATTGCCATTAAGGATAAAACGATGGGGTTTATTCATATTGATTGGATTTACTCTGTCTACATCATGCCATCTTGCTTAAGGCGTTACTTTGTTCTTTATGAACTTACTACTCCAGATGCATGTTGGATAGCGGTCGATGTGTGGAGTAATAGTAGTAGATGCAGGCAGAAGTCGGTCTACTTGTCTCAGATGTGATGCCTATATACATGATCATTGCCTTGGATCATTATGATTATTCACTTTTTATCAATTGCCCAACAGTAATTTGTTCACACACCGTATGCTATGTGCAAGAGAAGCCTCTAGTGTAAACTATGGCCCCCAGGTCCATCTTTATCATATATTAAAATCCAAAAATACTTTGCTGCAATTTATTTACCTTTATTTTATTTTATGTTTTTGTTTATCTATCTATCACTACGAGATTTGATCCTTGCAATTAACCGCCAAGGGATTGAAAATCCCTTGTTTGCGTTGGGTGCACGTATTTGTTATTTTGTGTGTAGGTACTACTAATGAGGTGTTGTGTGGTTCTCCTATTGGACTGATAACCTTGGTTCTTAATTGATGAAAATACTTATCTCTATTGTACCGCATCATCCTCTCCTCTTTGGGGAAATCCCAACACAGCTCACAAGTAGCAGGAAGAATTTGTGGCGCCGTTGCAAGGGAGACATCATCAACACCTATCAAGTACCATGGCGTAAACTTTCGTCCCCTTGCATTTACTTTATTTGCCATTTGCCTCTTATTTTCATCTCCCTCACTTCTAAAACGTTTTTACAAAAAACACAAAAATATTTTCCGTTTGCCTTTTTGCTTGTTTGCTTGAGGTTGCTATCATGTCTTCATTTATTATTGAAAAAGGAGAGGACTCTAAAATCTTTGTTGCAGGGCATGGGAACATTATAGGGAAAAGTGTTATCCAAGAATTCTTTAATTACACGGGGACATCGGCTTTTGATGATATTCCTATTCTCAAAAGAACCAAGAGTTACGCCGAAGCTATTTCAGCGCTCGTACTTAAACTTGAAAGAAAATTTATGTGTACTCGCCCCACTTTGCAAAGTTTGTTCTATGAGTTACCTGTTATCAAACACCCTAGGGCTAAGAAGATAGCTACTCTCGTCCTCATGAATGAATTTGATTATATTGCATGTGAGGCTAGAGATATCTTTGATTTTTATATGAGCCATGAACATCCTGTCATAGATGAAATTTTGCACCAAGAAGATTATTTGTTGAGGCATTTTTTCCGTGAAAATCATACCTTTGATGAAAATACTAAAATGGAAGCTCCTCCTATATATATATTATCCAACATATTTTCAATGGTATTAATCAACAATATTCTTGGATAGTAAAGGAAAACCAACAAGGGTTTGAGGAAGGTTGTTTTGATAATGGTAAAATCATGGTTAATGATGTGTTTCCCATTCTTTTTGAAAAGCCTCCCGATGAACCCGTGCCTAATGATGCAAAAACTAAGGATGGCAACACTTGAAACTATGCATTACACCAAGCTAGGGGCGTAAAACAATAGCGCTTGTTGAGAGGCAGTCCAATAATTATCTTAATTTTTCTTATTCTTTTCCTATTTTTTGGTGTGCACACAATTATGCTACTGCTATGGTTGTGTTTTTATGTTTAAATTATTGTTTGTGCCAAGTAAAGCCTTTGGGATGATAGTTGCTTTGATTCTGTGTGAAAACATAAACTTTTGCACCTGGTAGAAGAATTGTTGAGATTTTATCATATATTAAAATCCAAAAATACTTTGCTGCAATTTATTTACCTTTATTTTATTTTATGTTTTTGTTTATCTATCTATCACTACGAGATTTGATCCTTGCAATTAACCGCCAAGGGATTGAAAATCCCTTGTTTGCGTTGGGTGCACGTATTTGTTATTTTGTGTGTAGGTACTACTAATGAGGTGTTGTGTGGTTCTCCTATTGGACTGATAACCTTGGTTCTTAATTGATGAAAATACTTATCTCTATTGTACCGCATCATCCTCTCCTCTTCGGGGAAATCCCAACACAGCTCACAAGTAGCAGGAAGAATTTGTGGCGCCGTTGCAAGGGAGACATCATCAACACCTATCAAGTACCATGGCGTAAACTTTCGTCCCCTTGCATTTACTTTATTTTCCATTTGCCTCTTATTTTCATCTCCCTCACTTCTAAAACGTTTTTACAAAAAACACAAAAATATTTTCCGTTTGCCTTTTTGCTTGTTTGCTTGAGGTTGCTATCATGTCTTCATTTATTATTGAAAAAGGAGAGGACTCTAAAATCTTTGTTGCAGGGCATGGGAACATTATAGGGAAAAGTGTTATCCAAGAATTCTTTAATTACACGGGGACATCGGCTTTTGATGATATTCCTATTCTCAAAAGAACCAAGAGTTACGCCGAAGCTATTTCAGCGCTCGTACTTAAACTTGAAAGAAAATTTATGTGTACTCGCCCCACTTTGCAAAGTTTGTTCTATGAGTTACCTGTTATCAAACACCCTAGGGCTAAGAAGATAGCTACTCTCGTCCTCATGAATGAATTTGATTATATTGCATGTGAGGCTAGAGATATCTTTGATTTTTATATGAGCCATGAACATCCTGTCATAGATGAAATTTTGTACCAAGAAGATTATTTGTTGAGGCATTTTTTCCGTGAAAATCATACCTTTGATGAAAATACTAAAATGGAAGCTCCTCCTATATATATATTATCCAACATATTTTCAATGGTATTAATCAACAATATTCTTGGATAGTAAAGGAAAACCAACAAGGGTTTGAGGAAGGTTGTTTTGATAATGGTAAAATCATGGTTAATGATGTGTTTCCCATTCTTTTTGAAAAGCCTCCCGATGAACCCGTGCCTAATGATGCAAAAACTAAGGATGACAACACTTGAAACTATGCATTACACCAAGCTAGGGGCGTAAAACAATAGCGCTTGTTGAGAGGCAGTCCAATAATTATCTTAATTTTTCTTATTCTTTTCCTATTTTTTGGTGTGCACACAATTATGCTACTGCTATGGTTGTGTTTTTATGTTTAAATTATTGTTTGTGCCTAGTAAAGCCTTTGGGATGATAGTTGCTTTGATTCTGTGTGAAAACATAAACTTTTGCACCTGGTAGAAGAATTGTTGAGATTTACCGGAGCGTGATAAAATTCTGAATTTTTTACACATGACTGATATACAAATTGCCCACGTTGTCCTAATTGTACCTATTTGGAGTTACAGAAGTATGGTCATCGTTCAAATCATTGCATACGGTTCTATTTTTGACAGATTCTATTTTCGTTTCGTTGTTTGCTTGTTTTGATGAATCTATGGATTGTATCGGGGGTTATAAGCCATGGTGAAGTTAGAATACAGTAGGTATAATGCAATAATAAAATATGAATGGGTTTACAACAGTACCTAAAGCGGTGATTTGTTTGATTAATACTAACAGATCTCACGAGTTTTTTGTTGAGTTTTGTGTGCTGAAGTTTTCAAGTTTTGAGTGAGATCATGATGGATGAAGGAATAAGGAGTGGCAAGAGCCTAAGCTTGGGTATGCCCGAGGCACCCCAGGGTAATATTCAAGGACTCCCAAGCATCTAAGCTTGGGGATGCCCTGGAAGGCATCCCCTCTTTCTTCTACCAACTGTCGGTAAATTACTTGGAGCTATATTTTTATTCATCACATGATATGAGTTTTGCTTGGAGCGTCGTGTATTATATGAGTCTTTGCATTGTTTGCTTTTTAGTTTGCCACAATTATATTTGTTGGACATACCTTTTTGAGAGGGACACACATTATTCGTGATTTGTTAGAATACTGTATGTGCTTCACTTATATCTTTTGAGCTAGGCAGTTGCTCTAGTGCTTCACTTATAGCTTTTAGAGCACGACGGTGGTTATATTTCAAAGAAATAGTTTCACTCTCATGCTTTAGTTATATTATTTCGAGATTAGATAATAGTAATGGCAATATGCGCAAGTTATGAATTTGGTCCTAATATGATTAGGTATTCAAGAGGGATATCATAAAATCTTTCATGTAGATCACTAAATATGATAAGTTTGATTCCCTGCAATAGTTTTGCGATATAAAGGTGGTAATATGTGGGTTATGCTAGTGAGTAATTGTGGTTTAGTAAGTATATTAGTGTTAAGGTATGTGATTCCTGAAGCATGCACGTATAGTCTCTCGTTATGCTATGAAGTTGGAGCATGATTTATTATTGATTGTCTTCCTTATGAGTGGTGGTCGGGGATGAGCGATGGTCTTTTCCTACTAATCTATCCCCCTAGGGGCATGCGTAGTAGTACTTTGCTTCGAGGGTGAGGGACTCCTGGACTAAGGGGTCCTTGGGCGTCCGGCCTGTTATCCATGGGCCGGACTGATGGGCTGTGAAGACATAAAGACCGAAGACCATACTCGTGTCCAGATTGGACTCTCCTTGGCGTGGAAGGCAAGCTTGGTGACCAACTATGAAGATTCCTTCTTATCTAACCGACCCCATGTAAGCCTAGATCTCTCCGGTGTCTATATAAACCGGAGAGAATAGTCCGGATAGGCGACATTCATTACCATAGACACATAGGCTAGGCTCCTAGGGTTTAGCCATTACGATCTCGTGGTAGATCAACTCTTGTAACATTCATATTCATCAAGATCAATCAAGCAGGAAGTAGGGTATTACCTCCATAGAGAGGGCCCGAACCTGGGTAAACATCGTGTCCCCCGTCTCCTGTTACCATCGATCCTAGACGCACAGTTCGAGACCCCCTACCCGAGATCCGCCGGTTTTGACACCGACATTGGCGCTTTCATTGAGAGTTCCACTATGCCATCGGCAAAGGGCTCGATGGCCCCTTCGATCGTCAGTAATGACGTTGTCCAGGGAGAAACCTTCCTCCCTGGACAGACCTTCGTATTCGGCGGCTTCGTACTGCGGGCCAACTCGCTTGGCCATCTGGAGAAGATCGACAGCTACGCCCTTGGCCATCAGGTCAGATTCGGAAGCTTGAGCTACATCGCGGGTATCCGTGGAGACTTGATATTTAAGGGATTTGAGCCCGCGGCAATCGCTCCCCCTCTCTCCGATGAACATGACTTAAATCTGTCATCGGATCACACCCAGGAGATGGATCCTGTTGCTGCAACGACCTCAGAACCGAAGCAGATCGTGCCCTCCGAGGCCACAAAGTCCACGGCGTTGGAGCCACACACGGACTCGACATCCTGCAATACTTGCGTCAATGGAACTCCGGACTCGTTTCCGGCTACACGTTCCAGATCAGGTGCGCCTGCGAACACCGAGCTCGATCGGTTATCGATTTTCGAATTTGGCGCTGTAGACTTCTTCCAGCACTCACCTTTTGGTGATGTGCTAAATTCTTTAAAGAACTTATCCTTGGAGGAGGACTCACAGCCGAACTATGTTCGGTTCGAATTAGAGGCGGATGACGAGGAATTTTGCTTCCCACCCACCACCCACTTCATAGCCACCATCGATGACTTAACCGACGTGCTTGACTATGGCTCCGAAGACATCGCTGATATGGACGACGATGCCAGCAAGGAGCAAGGCCAAGACCCGCCATTCACCGGACGTTGGACGGCTACCTCTTCGTACGACATGTACATGGTTGATACACCCAAAGGATCTGGCGACGAGAAAGAAGAGCCAGATGCGAATAAAACCTCTGAGACGCAGTCCAAGCGCCGATGCCCCAAACGCCGTCCTAAGCCTCGCCGCTCAAAGGACGGCAATACCGGCACCGGAGAAAATAGTAATCCAGGCGACACCGAAAACAATGAAGACCCTGTCGGAGCTGCATCCGATCAGGAGGAACACGACAACGGGCAAGACAACCCTGATGAACAGGCCATAGAAGATGACTCGGAGGACGATAGTTACCTTTCACCCTCCGAGGAGGAGACAAGCCTCGGCAATGAAGACTTCATCGTGCCTGAGGATCCTCTGGAGCAGGAGCGCTTTAAGCTTCAGCTCATAGCCACTGCAAGGAGCCTGAAAAAGAAACAGTAGCAGCTTCAAGCTGAACAAGATCTGCTCGTTGACAGATGGACTGATATCCTGACAGCCGAAGAATACGGCCTCAGGCGCCCAGCCAAGAGCTACCCGAAACGCAGACTGCTACCTCAATTCGATGAGGAAGCACCGGAGCACACATCTCCCTCGCGTAATGCGGAACGACCACCACGTGGTCGAGATAGGGCGGCTGACTGGCCACCCCGCGGACGGGATAAAGCGGCAACTCAGGCCGAACAGCAGCCTGCCCCACCGCCTCGTAAAAATAGAGACGGAAGAGTTCGGGGTCACACATACGACCTCCGGCAGACGTTGGACAGTAGAGCAGGACATACAAGATCGATCTACGGACCGCGAGGACGTGCTTCGAGGCACGACGAAGGCTACCTATTCGGACGTGACAAACCTAACCACGCCCGAGCCGAATGCCGCAGACGGACTCCATCAGAGCTCCGCCGCAATGCGGCCCGCTATAGGGGTTCCGCACACCCTCTCTGCTTCACAGACGAGGTGCTGGATCACGAATTCCCCGAGGGGTTCAAGCCTGTCAACATTGAATCATACGACGGCACAACCGATCCTGCAGTATGGATCGAGGATTTTATTCTCCATATCCACATGGCTCGAGGAGATGACCTCCACGCCATCAAATACCTCCCATTAAAACTCAAAGGACCAGCTCGACACTGGTTAAATAGCCTGCCCAAGAATTCCATCGGCAGCTGGGAGGACTTGGAAGAGGCTTTCCTTGATAACTTCCAAGGAACTTATCTCCGGCCACCAGATGCCGATGACCTAAGCCACATAATTCAACAACCTGGAGAATCAGCCAGAAAATTCTGGACTAGGTTCCTAACCAAAAAGAACCAGATCATTGACTGTCCGGATGCCGAAGCCCTAGCGGCCTTTAAGCATAGCATCCAGGACGAATGGCTCGCCCGCCACCTCGGCCAGGAAAAGCCGAGGTCCATGGCAGCCCTCACGGCACTTATGACCCGCTTCTGCGCGGGAGAGGATAGTTGGCTGGCTCGCAGTACAAACACAGCCAACGAAACAAGCCCCTCCGAGGCCAAAAGCAGCACCGGCAAGCTCCAGCGCAACAGACACAAATGCCGAAGCAATGGCGCTAACACCGATGACACTACAGTTCATGCCGGATTCAGTGGCTCCAAGCCCGGCCAGTGAAAGAAGCCCTATAAAAGGAGCAGCGAAGGACCATCCAACTTGGACCGCATACTCGATCGTCCTTGCCAGATACACGACACCCCAGACAAACCGGCCAACCATACTAACAGGGATTGCCGGGTCTTTAAACAAGCTAGCAAGATAAACAGCAGAAACAAGGAAGGGGAATCACAGAGCGATGACGATGACGAGGAGCCCCGACAGCCGAACACCGGAGGGCAGAATAAATTTCCCCCTCAAGTCAAAACGGTGAACATGATATACGCTACGCACATCCCCAAAAGGGAGCGTAAGCGAGCACTAAGGGACGTCTACACGGTAGAGCCAGTCGCCCCAAAATTCAATCCATGGTCATCATTCCCGATCACCTTCGATCGTCGAGATCACCCAACCAGTATCCGCCATGGCGGTTCAGCCGCACTAGTCCTCGACCCAATTATTGACGGGTTTCACCAAACATGAGTCCTGATGGACGGTGGTAGCAGCCTCAACCTACTTTATCAGGACACAGTGCGGAAGATGGGCATTAACCCCTCGCGAATCACACCAACAAAGACTACCTTTAAAGGAGCCATACCAGGCGTAGAGGCCCGTTGTACGGGCTCAATAACGCTGGAGGTAGTATTCGGTTCCCTGGATAACTTCCGAAGCGAAGAACTAATCTTCGATATCGTCCCATTTCGCAGTGGCTATCACACCCTGCTTGGACGAACCGCATTCGCTAGATTTAACGCGGTGCCACATTACACTTATCTCAAGCTCAAGATGCCCGGTCCACTGTCAGGCCAATATGCGACCCTATCCGCGAGGAACTCGAAGGTCCCACCAAGGATAGACCCGCATATTGAAACGCTTTTGCAAGGTGGATATCATTACGTCAACATTACATAATAGTTGGGGATACATACCAGGCATACACATGCCGCAAGAATACATCAATACATCATACATAAGATCAACATCCGACTACGGATGAAACACAAACAGAAGCTCAAACGACATCCACCCTGCTAGCCCAGGCTGCCGAACTGGAACCTATCCCCTGATCGAAGAAGAAGCAGAAGAAGAAGTCCAAAACAAGTAACATCGCTCTCGCGTCACGATCATCGCAAAACCTGTACCTGCAACTGGTGTTGTAGTAATCTGTGAGCCACGAGGACTCAACAATCCCATTACCATGGGTATCAAGACTAGCAAAGCTTAATGGTAAGGAAGAGGTAAAGTGGTGAGGTTGCAGCAGCGACTAAGCAACTATGGTGGCTAACATACGCAAATAAGAGCGAGAAGAGAAGCAACGGAACGGTCGTCAACTAGTAATGATTAAGAAGTGATCCTGAACTCCTACTTATGTCAAACATAACCCAAACACCGTGTTCACTTCTCGGACTCCGCCGAAAAGGGACCATCACGGCTACACACGCGGTTGATGCGTTTTAATTAAGTCAAGTGTCAAGTTCTCTACAACCGGACATTAACAAATTCCCATCTGCCACATAACCGCGGGCACGGCTTTCGAAAGATAATACCCTGCAGGGGTGTCCCAACTTAGCCCATTATAAGCTCTCAGAATCCCGGCCGGCTTATAAACAGTGTCCGGCTCGGACTCTTAACTATTCTTGCCTTACACTACAAGTCATGCCTTAACGATGGTTTATCACTACGGGCCTTAAGCCGCCTCTAGGCCTTAGGCCCATTACTGAACCGCCATCCTCAAACTTGAGATTGGGCTTCATGTGATGATCGTCATAGCATAACCCGGCCCCTCCTGGGTGGGTGACTCCAGTAGTTATATCCCCAACAGTCAAGGAAAAGAATACGATCAACACCGAAAACTTGAATTGGATCCACCGGAAAAGAAAAGAGATGAAGAATGTATAACGAGACGAGAATTCACCGGTTGAAATAACTGACGAAAGACTGGAGAGGCTCCGCACGAATGAAATTGATGCTCGAAAGAGACTCAAGCGCCGAGAATAAAAGCGGATGGGAGGGCGGGAAAAACAACAGCAACTTGGAAGGGGAAATCGACGAATAGCTTTGAAGAGAAAGCGCCGGTTGAAATCATTGAGGAAAGAATGCAAAGACTTCGCAAGATTAGGATGGATACTCGATCACGGACTCCGGTTCTGAGAAGAAGAAGGGGTGGGCGGGTGGGGAAAAGAAAACAACTGAGGGCAGAGAAACAACTTTGTTGAGAGCGAACTGAGGATTGAACTTGCAAAAGCAAAGAGGGTCGAATCGTCTTGACGAGAAATGCACCGGATGCAAAGAGCTGAGGAACAACGATCAGAAAACCGACTGCGTGATCCTAAAAAAATTTGAAGGGGAAGAGGAGTAATTCAAAACACCTACATCAAGATTCCTCACCAGAGCGACGAAGGGGCTGAGGAGTAAAAAGAATTCCTACTCTCCGATATAACTAGACTCCGAAAACAGTTTTCTTCTAGACTCAAAAACGGCCAACTACACGATACCAACTTGTCACACCCAATATGCGACCCTATTCGCGAGGAACTCGAAGGTCCCACCAAGGATAGACCCGCATATTGAAACGCTTTTGCAAGGTGGATATCATTACATCAACGTTACATAATAGTTGGGGATACATACCAGGCATACACATGCCGCAAGAATACATCAATACATCATACATAAGATCAACATCCGACTACGGATGAAACACAAACAGAAGCTCAAACGACATCCACCCTGCTAGCCCAGGCTGCCGAACTGGAACCTATCCCCTGATCAAAGAAGAAGCAGAAGAAGTCCAAAACAAGTAACATCGCTCTCGCGTCACGATCATTGCAAAACCTGTACCTGCAACTAGTGTTGTAGTAATCTGTGAGCCACGAGGACTCAGCAATCCCATTACCATGGGTATCAAGACTAGCAAAGCTTAATGGGTAAGGAAGAGGTAAAGTGGTGAGGTTGCAGCAGCGACTAAGCAAGTATGGTGCTAACATACGCAAATAAGAGCGAGAAGAGAAGCAACGGAACGGTCGTCAACTAGTAATGATTAAGAAGTGATCCTGAACTCCTACTTACGTCAAACATAACCCAAACACCGTGTTCACTTCCCGGACTCCGCCGAAAAGAGACCATCACGGCTACACACGCGGTTGATGCGTTTTAATTAAGTCAAGTGTCAAGTTCTCTACAACCGGACATTAACAAATTCCCATCTGCCACATAACCGCGGGCACGGCTTTCGAAAGATAATACCCTGCAGGGGTGTCCCAACTTAGCCCATTATAAGCTCTCACGGTCAACGAAGGATATTCCTTCTCCCGGGAAGACCCGATCAGTCTCGGAATCCCAGTTACAAGACATTTCGACAATGGTAAAACAAGACTAGCAAAGCCGCCCGAATGTGCCGACAAATCCCGATAGGAGCTGCACATATCTCGTTCTCGGGGCACACCGGATGAGCAGTCCGTACAACTAAAACTAGCCCTCAAGTCTCCCCGAGGTGGCGCTGCAAAGGGCTCTAGTTTGGACCAACACTCGGAGGAGCACTGGCCCGGGGGGGGGGGGGGTAAAATAAATATGACCCTCGGGAGCGCGACTCCCAAGGGGAAAAAAGGCTTAGGTAGGCAAATGGTAAAACCAAGGTTGGGCCTTGCTGGAGGAGTTTTATTCAAAGCGAACTGTCAAGGGGGTCCCATAAATCACACAACCGCGTAAGGGATGCAAAATCAAGGAACATAACACCGGTATGACGGAAACTAGGGCGGCAAGAGTGGAACAAAACACCAGGCATAAGGCCGAGCCTTCCACCCTTTACCAAGTATATAGATGCATTAATTAAATAAGAGATATTGTGATATCCCAACATAAACATAATCCAACAAGGAGCAATCTTCATCTTCACCTGCAACTAGCAACGCTATAAGAGGGGCTGAGCAAAGCGGTAACATAGCCAAACAATGGTTTGCTAGGAAGGGTGACAAAGGTTAGAGGTTCATGGCAATTTGGGAGGCTTGAAGAGCAAGTGATAGGTAGCGCAGCAAAGCGATAGAACGAAGCAGCTAGCATACCAATGATAGTAGTGAGATCCAAAGTGACGGTCATCTTGCCTGAAATCCCGCTAGGAAGAAGAACGCGTCCATGAAGAAGATGAAGCCACGAAGACGAACGAATCCTCACGATCGCAACGACATGGGAACTATCGAGAAGAAGCACACAACATGGTAAACACACCACACATTAACAAGGCATGATGCTCAACCAAGTATGATGCATGACAAGGCTACATGAAGCTACTCATGTCCAGAGATGATGCATACAAGAGCAACACATCAAAGCAAGTTTAAATGAGGCCGGAAACAACCTATAATAATTCCGGTAAGTCCTCATATGCAAATTTCGAAATTGGTCCAGATCTGAATAAACCTTATGTTCAAGTTGTTAAACAGCAAGTTAAGATGCACCAAAACAATCTACACGAAATTCTAGTCAAGTTACATATAAAGTTCATTAGACTCGGAGCTACGGCCTAGAAGATATGAGCAAAACAAGTTAAACATGACATTGATGCAAAATGCACACAAACATCAAGTAAACACCTCAAAACAAGGATGCAACAAGATAATATGGAACTACATGCAATTCTAAGCAAGTTACATATAGAACATGCTCAAAACGGAGCAACGGTGCAACACATACACTCCAAACAAGACATAGCAACAATCTGTCCAAAACAGCAACTAGGCATAATGCAAGCATCATAAAAATATGCTACAACACCTCAACATGAAAACAAAAGGCATGGACATGATGTACAGGTAAACCATGACAAAACATGAACACTGAGCTATCTCCAGAAATCACTAGTAGATGCTCAAAAGGACATGGCAAGATTGAAATAAATAACAGATTCACAGACTTATCAGAAATCACTGGACATGGCAGAAATAACATCAGGTTGCAGAGTTTAGAGCTATCAAACAACATGCTACAGGAACATATCATAGAAAAAAGGGATGGCATGAATCTAATAATTTCCTAGAACAAAAGTTCCTTACTGATCACGAGCCAAAAAGGCACAGAAGATATGATGGCACCCATGTAAACTAGCAAGTAATATGACAGATTCAGACTTGGTGAAAATAACAGGACATGGCAGAAACAACGATAAGTAGGTATGTTGGTGAGCTTGAACCACTCACCACAGAGCAATAAATGGCATGACAAGGTAACCAGCAGTAATATGGCACAAATATAAAGCTAAGCATGTCAATATCATAGTCATAGGGTGCATGGATCACTAGCAAAACACATGTCAAAACTGATTAACATGTAAACAATCTGCCAGGAACATTTTATAGCAAAAGTAGAGCAAGATTAAGACATGCTAGGTCACTCCATAATTTCAAACATGGGCATGGATGGATAGAGCATAACATGTGTAACAAAACATCCTTAGTGAACATCTCCAGATTATGCATAGAACTCATGGAGACAGCAGGTTTACAGGGCAACAAAATATAACAGACTCGGACTTCAGAAATCACTGTCACAGAAATCAGCAACATCACGGAGGCTACTTTGCATGCTTGTGCTAGTCACCACATAGATCACAAAAATACAAGACAAGCACCCCTGTAAAGATGGCATGAAGTAGTTCAAAACTCATGTAGACATCAAGCTCATAGAATGCACACACAAAATGCAACGAAAAAGACAAATCATCAAGTTCTGATAACAGACAGCAGTTAGCATCATATAGCACTCTTGCAACGATGATTTGTGCATCAAGATTATCTCAAACGAGCATGGAACAATGGAACAAAATGAAGAGCATCTCATGATGAACATTTCTACATATTATGCATGCAAAATAGAGCAGTATGCAAGAAGTTATGGCATGATGAACATGAGCACACAATGCAACAATTCGGGGACTTGGTAGAAAAATCACCTCCGAAACGGATCTAGGGTTTCGGCATGCGGATCGAGGCAGGGCCGGATCGGGTCACCGGAGTTGGTGCCGGAGAGGAGGGAGATGGCCGGAGTTCGGGGAGGAGGCGGCGGAGGCGCGGGAGCGCGGCGCCGGCGGGCGGCTCCGGTGCGGGATGGCGGGGCGGAGCACGACGGCGACCGGCGGCGCTGGGCGCGCGGTGGCCGGCGCGGAATTCGGCGAGGCGCCGGCGACGCGAGGTGGGGCGGCGCACCAGCGGTGAGGTATGAGGCGGTGGAGGCGGGGCCAGCGTGTGGGCGCGGAGGAGCGGGCGCGGGGCGGCGACGCTCGGGCCGGGAGGCGGCGCAGTCGGGCTCGCGCGGGTCCCGGATGGGCTCGGGCGGGCCGCGGTGGCTGGCGCGGTGGAGGAGGAGAGAGAAAGGCGGCGGCGCTGACGTGGCGGGCGGCGACGGACATGTCCGGTGGCTGAGGATGAAATGTCCGGCGGCGCGGAGGGGAATTGATCTAGGGTTTGCACCGCGAATTTCGGGAGAGGCACACATATATATAGATAGAGGGAGCTAGGAGAGTCCAAACAAGGTGCGGTTTTCGCCCTCACGATCGTGATCAAACGACCGAGAGCATGGAGGGGGTTTAGATGTGTTAGTGGGCTGTGGTGGAGGGGTGCTGGGCTGCAAAGAGAGAGGGGTTTTCGAGCTACGCGGTTAACCGTTGAGGCATCAAACGACCTCCAAATGGAACGAAATTTGACGGGCGGTCTACCGGTGCTATACCAAGGCCACTCGGCAAATCTCGGTCCATTCCGAGAACTTTTTTCTCCCTCTCACAAAACAAGGACTGAGAGGGGCAACGGGCGCGTGCGAGAGTGTCGGATCGCGAAACAGACAATGGGGAAAAGGACCGGATGCAAGTTTTGAAAAACATGCAGATGAAATGCAGATGATGACATGGCAAAATGCAACACACAAGTAGATGACAAGGCAAGGACAGCGGATAACTGGCAGACACCTGGCGCATCGGATCCGGGGCGTTACATCCACGTGGCGTCATTACAGTAAAAGGAAACACGGAACACTCCCTCCGTACAGAGGAGCACACTGCCGCCCTAGCAGTAGAAGTACAAATCAGCCTTCTCAAGCAGCATTATAATCCGGCTGCTGAGCCCCTGGACATCATTAAGAGGGTCCGGAACACACTGCAACAAGACAGCTCGGCTCGCCACGAGCCGAATTAGCAACTTGGCCTCCGTCCCAACCCCGATGAGGCCATGGCATTAAATACCGCGCGTACATAAATTACGGACTCAAAACCCCATGGGTATTGACGGAGGCATAACTCGTTCGCAATCCACAGTCTACACGGACAACCCGCCAGCAGAACACACCAAGGAGGAAGGGAGCTCTGGCTTACAAAGGAATCCCCATGTGGTTTCTACTAAACTATTGCCATAATTGCTTTTCATACTCGCATGTAGCTCGCCCTTGGTGGCGGCGTGTTAAACAGCCTTACTTGCTTATCGCATTACTTGTACAAAGTACGCCTCGACATACTAGTTACACCACAATGGTGAATACACGGTAGCATCAGCTTATTACTTCATTTTCCCGTTTCCTCACCTCGGTATCAATTACTCATTGCACACGTACACCATGGTACGTATTACTACGCCAGGGGCTTCATCACACCCCGCATCACGGTAATAAAAGTCCGAACACTTTTACAGTATAGTTCGGCACCCCGAACTTATAGCATTATATGCATCGGCTCCGAATCATGTCTTTGGTCAATAGTTGGGTTGCCCGGCTCCTGTGCTTACTACCTTATGTTCTGCTACATCGGCTAGGGTAGTAAAGGGAGAACTACTGCGATTGTGTCCCGGTTCTTCCGGACGAGCACCTCAGTAGAGAAAGCTGAAAACTGACTGTCATGATGCGGCGAGAGCCGGTCAGCTATTCGAGAGGTTCCAAATCGTTGGAGATTTTTTCCGCTTCTTGCGAAGAATCGGTTCTCCCGATTAGGCGTGATAAATGCCCCTAATTCGGCCTTCCGAACACGAGGGGCCTCGTCAACTTTTTTAATTGTCAAACTCCTATGGCTAAGTGACGGCGGTAAAGGCCGCATAGTCTGATTGCCTTGTTCGTCGCGCTAAACACCTCCTTTAAGGACCAGAATGTGGAGTAAAGAGTGTTTAGATTCATCCCGAACACCCCCGTACTATCTACGTGGGGGCAGAAGCCGACGACTGGTCAACCCTCAGATTTAATAAACAGGCGCACAGGAGGTAAAATCTAAATCATAAGCATTATGCTACATAACATCCTTGTTCCATATTACAGGACAAGGTAATATACATGTTCTCAAGGGAATATAAAATCCTTCGAACATTGCTCCGCCACAAGGCGGGACCCCTCCAGAACACCATCAAAATAGTGCTCGGGTCGATGATGCTCCTTGCCTTCTGGCGGTCCCTCGGTCATCAGCTTCTTGGCATCCAGCTTCACCCAATGCGTCTTGACGCGAGCAAAGGCCATACGCGCACCTTCAATACAGACCGACCGCTTCACGGCTTCGAGCCGCGGACAGGCACTCACAAGCCGCTGCACAAGTCCGAAGTAGCTGCTAGGTATAGGATCGGCAGGCCACCGCCGGACTATCAGGTCCTTCATGGCTAGCTCTGCCAACCTGTGCAGCTCGACCAACTGCTTTAGCTGGTCACTAAAGGGCATCGGATGTTCGGATCCCAGATGTTGGGACCAGAATAGCTTCTCCGTAGACATCCCTTCTCCGGCTCTATAATGCTCGGCAACATCTGACACACTGTGCGGCAGATCCGTAAATACCCCTGGAAAATCCAAATTCAGGATAAGCACAAGGAAAGGTTTCTTCTACATACTTGCTACGCATGGTGACAGACTTACCCGTCGTAATCTTCTTTGCCGCCTGAATTTCCTGGAGGGCGCTTTGGGCTTCGGCTCGTGCATCCTGCGCGCTCTGGCTGGCCTTGGCCAATTCGGACTCTCGCGCCTTATAATTACGCTCCAAGGACTCAAATCTCTCTATCGCACCCTGGAGCTCTTGCTGTGCCTTGCCAACCCGGGCCTCGTGCTTCTCGCGCGAGACGCGTTCCTTGGCCGCCTTGTCCTTGGCCTCGGCTAGCGCCTTTTTAAGGGCTGCCACCTCAGTCATGGCCCCTAATAAAGTTTATGATACTTTAGCCTGGACGGACTATTCATTTTTTCGAAATGTACCCACAGGCTATTGCATACCTTGGTTATCTTCCAGCTGCTTCTTCACGAGGCCGAGCTCCTCCTCGGCCCGCTCCAGTTTCTGCTTCAGTCCGGAGACCTCCGCAGCATGAGCAGTGGCAGCCTGAAGCGATACCTGCTTATTCACATAGACAACTCATGTTAGACTCCTGCGATATTTATTCTTGATCCTCTGTTCGGCTTTTCTTCCCGAACACCAAACAGAGCATCAGGGGCTACTGTCTATACTGTGATATTTCTCCCTACAATCACATTACTTACCTCAAAGCCCGATAGAAGGCTAGTGCAGGCTTCGGTCAGTCCGCTTTTGACGAACTGAACCTTCTCTATCACCGTGTCCATAAGGACACGATGTTCATCCACAATAGAGGCACCTTGTAGCGCCTCCAACAGATTATCCGGTGCCTCTGGTTGGACAGAGATCACCGGTGGAACAGGCACATTCCCTCCTTGCAGGGAATGCCGTTCGCTGGACCTTGGAGCCGTGTAGATCTCTGGAATGGTATCCGGCTGAGGTCCAAAGGGAACTTGGGCCCTGTCACCAGTACCCATGGGGACTTTCTTCCCCGCATGTCCGGCGGCCAAAAATTCATCTTGGGACGTCACCCCGATGATCTCCGAAATCTCCCCCCGGCCTAGGAAAGTCTTTTTGGACACCACCTCATCATCACCCTTGGGTGAGACGGAATGAGCAGGTGGCGGAGATATGCTAGCCATCTCCTTCGAGTCCAGCGAATCCTCAGTTGAGGATTGCGGGGAGCCATCGCGTGCCGGACTGCAGTAACAAGGCTTACAATATGTCAATACTACAAACCAGGAAGGCCATTCGATTGCAGATTCTGGTACTTACGAAGCGGCCCGAGGCTTGGTCCGGCGAGGTCGCTCCGGACTACTGTCAATGTCCCACACGGAGTTATCTGCTTGGGAGCCTTTAACCCTCTTAGGCGCTTTCGCCTCCGGATCCGGGGGGGGGGGGGCGCCGTCTTCTTCGTCCCCACCTCAGGTGGGGAATCGTTTTCTTCTTCTTCCTCTTCGTCATCGTCATTGGACGAAGAGGAAGTCTCATCCTCGGACGACATGTCCGGAGCGCCTTTTTGGCAAGGGCCTTTCTTGGTCCCTTTGGCCGCTTTCTTGGCCATCTTCTCTGGCACAACATATGGCGCCGGAAACAACATCTTCGTCAAAAGTGGGAATTCTTCCTCCTCAGGAAGCGGAGCCGGACAGTTAATCTGCTCCGCCACCTCGATCCAGGCCTGGTAAGGTAGATGGAGGAACTCAGTATCCATCCTCAAAGTATGCCGGTGAAGGGTGTACCTCGAAAACATTAAAAGACTTACCGGATTGGCTTGGCGCTTTGAGCTAAGCCCGCGATTTTCAGTCGTGGGCGGGGGCGTCTCGCCGGCTTTGAAGAGCGCTTTCCAGATGCCTTCGTGCATTGTGCCGAAGAGCCCTCGCGGCGTCTGGTGCTCGGCGGGGTCGTACTCCCACAAATAGCAAGTCCGGCGTTGGCACGGAAGGATCCGGCGAATGATCATAACCTGGATCACATTCACAAGCTTGATCTTTTTGGTTATCATGTTCTGGAAGCATGTCTGGAGCCCAGTTATCTCGTCCAAGGATCCCCAGGTCAGGCCCTTCTCTTGCCAGGAAATGAGCCACATCGAAACTCCGGATCGGAATTCAGGGGCTGCTACCCAATCGGCGTCACGCGGCTCGGTGATGTAAAACCACCCCGACTGCCATCCCTTCACCATCTCTGCGAAGGAGCCTTCGGGCCAGGTGACATTGGGCATTTTGCCCACCATGGCGCCTCTCCACTCTGCTTGTTGACCACTCACCACCTTTGGTTTCACGTTGAAGGTCTTCAGCCATAGGCCGAAGTGAGGCGGGATGCGGAGAAAGGCTTCGCACACAATGATAAATGCTGAGATGTTGAGTATAAAGTTGGGGGCCAGATCGTGGAAGTCCAACCCATAGTAAAACATCAATCCACGGACAAATGGATGAAGGGGGAATCCCAGCCCGCAGACGAAGTGTGTGAGAAACACAACCCTCTCATGGGGCTCGAGGGTAGGGACGATTTGCCCTTTTGCCGGGAGTCGGTGAGCAATCTCCTTGGCTAAATAGCCGGCCTCCCGGAGCTCCGTGATGTCCTTCTTCTTAACGGAGGAGGCCATCCACTTGCCTCCAGCTCCGGATCCGTACATGATTGGAGTGCCTTCCCGAACGAGGAAAAGCTAAAGCTTGGGCGCTAGAGCTCGAGGAAGGAAGGACTAAGGATGAAGAAGGGTGTGGGTAAAGGGAGAGTATCCTTATCCCCTTATAAAGGCCGCGAATATCAAGCGCCTTCCCACTCGTACTAAAAGCTCGCCTATTCCCAAGGGGTGTATAAACGGCACGGTTGAGTTACCCATGCCTGCATTGATGAGAATCCCGCAATAAGGGGACACGATCTCTGCTTCGACAAGACGTGCCAATAGCAACCGCGTCTCGGAACGTGGGATGGCAGACGAAAAACGGTTCAAAATTATGACTGGACAGACGCGATGTTGTGTTGTAAAGAAGCTGTCAACAGATTAGATTCGTGCAAATATTATATTCTCTCTGCGGTTGTGTATGGTGTATAACAGGTCCGGATATAGTCATCACGTCCGAAGACTATCTTGGAGTTGGGAAAAAGGGGAACCCGCCTTGCAATGCCGAAGACAATCTGTGCACCGGACTCCTCGTCATTAAAGCCAGGTTCGGGGCTACTGAGGGAGTCCTGGACTAAGGGGTCCTCGGGCGTCCGGCCTGTTATCCATGGGCCGGACTGATGGGCTGTGAAGACATAAAGACCGAAGACCATACTCATGTCCGGATTGGACTCTCCTTGGCGTGGAAGGCAAGCTTGGCGACCAACTATGAAGATTCCTTCTTATGTAACCGACCCCATGTAACCCTAGATCTTTCCGGTGTCTATATAAACTGGAGAGAATAGTCCGGATAGGCGACATTCATTACCATACACACATAGGCTAGGCTCCTAGGGTTTAGCCATTACGATCTCGTGGTAGATCAACTCTTGTAACATTCATATTCATCAAGATCAGTCAAGCAATAAGTAGGGTATTACCTCCATAGAGAGGGCCCGAACCTGGGTAAACATCGTGTGCCCCGTCTCCTGTTACCATCGATCCTAGACGCACAGTTCGGGACCCCCTACCCGAGATCCGCCGGTTTTGACACTGACAGAGGGCTAATAAACTTTTGCAATAAGTATACGATTTCTTTATGACTAATGTGAGTCCATGGATTATACACACTCTCACCTTTTCGCAATTTGCTAGCCTCTTCGATGCCGTGCATTGCCCTTTCTCACCTCGAGATGTGGTGCAAACTTTGCCGGTGCATCCAAACCCCGTGATATGATACGCTCTGTCACATATAAGCCTCCTTATATCTTCCTCAAAACCGCCACCATACCTACATATTATGGCATTTCCATAACCATTCCAAGATATATTGGCATGTGAGGGTGTCCCGGACTAAGGGGTCCTCGGGCTGCCGACCTATCTCTCATGGGCCGGACTGATGGGCCAGTCTTCGTCCACTAAAGGAAGACTAGATTACAGGCGACTCTGTGCTCCAGAAGGAAACCTCCGAAGACTTGGCGTACCCGCCAAGCCTGGTTTAGCGTAACCGACATGTTTATCTCCTAATGATGACCGACCATACACTACTGCAGGATGCTGCTAATGCGACACTACAATCAGAGACCCTTCGACGAAACTGTGTGTGATGTATTAATCGCAAACGGTGATGTAAAAAAACTGTAAAAAAGATGCAAAACGTTTGCGATGGCGGATACATCAAACACGGTTCAGGTTTTAGTTGTGTGTGCGATGCGGGGCATACGGTTCAGTTCAATGAACTGTTTGCGATGAGCCAGAACAACATAAACGGGCATCCAGATCAAGGTGTGTGCGATATACGACATACAGTTCACTTGGATAAACTGTTTGTGATGAGGCGGAACAGCAGAAATGGGCAGCCAGATGAATGTGTGTGCGATATACGGCATACAGTTCACTCGGATGAACTGTTTGTGATTAGGCAACACAAAAGAAACAGTTAGCCAGATCAAGGTGTGTGTGATGCACGGCATACGGTTCACTCAGACGAACTAGTTTCGATTAGGCAATGCAATAGAAACGGTTCAGCCAGATCAAGGTGTGTGCAATGGAGGGCATACAGTTCATTCTGGTAAACTATTTGTGTTGAGCCAAGAGAACATGAACGTTTCGTGTAAACAAGATGTGTGTGATATGTAGCAAACATCCAATTACATAGGTGGCTAGTACACACATGATATTTCCACACGCCAAAGTAAACTATTACATGCATAATTACCTAAGATAAACGATCATCTGATCATCATCTACTTCTTGTGACGCTTGCCGCCACTGCCCTACTAGGATAAATGGAACAATATTCTTTACCATGAATAGTGTGCTCTGTTGGGCACACAGGTATATGGATCATAGCCTTGGGCGAGCAATGTGCCGGCACACGTCGTGCTTGCTCGATGTTCCTTCTATGCTAAGTTTCCATTAATTGATGGCGTTTTACGGACACGCTACTGTTTCCTGCCATTTCCTCACCGGTTTCCCGCCGCCACCCAACGATATTGCGCATAAACCTAGGCGGCGCACGACGCATGGAGGCAACAAGCGCAGCCTGCACCACATCCACATTTTCCAAGCATGCCAACCCACCAAAGCGCTGTCTCTCCCATCAACCTCCTCGACGAGGAAAACGAGAAGGCACCATGTCCCATCGAGGCCGAGGCGCTCCCCGGCAATGCGATGGACGACGCCATGATGCGCGTCATCGCCAGGGTTGAGCAGACCCTTGGCGCATGGCGCTTCAGCGCCCCGGATCAAGATAGGCATGTCAGCGCTGAGAGGCTGCAGCTTGCCGCACAACATGATCGATGGTGCGCCGTAGAGCAAGCTAGGCGCGTCCATGCCGATAGGTTGCGGCTCGCCGCACAGCGAGACCGTTGGAGCACCGTAGAGTGAGAGGCGCGGCGCGCCGCACAGCAAGCGGATCCGTCGGTGCTTGCCTACTATCGACAGGGCATCGCAGCTGTGTACACGTCCCGTCAGTACCCCCATTCCTCGCCAGGAGTGGGCAGAGGCCGTCTGCGCCGTACTTGCACTAGAGGTTGGCCGCGCCGTACTTGCACCGGACGCCCGCCGCGCCATTCGCATGCGTCACGTCGTTCGCCTTGTCCGCGGCCCGCTCGATGCCAACGCGCTGGTCGCTAGGCTCGACCGCCTCCTTGGCCCAGGTGACCACCTGGGCACAGTAGGGGAACATGGCCATCACATCCTCGGGCTGGTGATCTTCGATGAAATAGCCAACTTGGAGCTCGAGATCGCGCTCCAGATGTACCACGAGCGTGTCGACCGCTTGGACGAATGCCTGCACGAGTTTAGGCAGAGCCAAGAGCTACCGTAGGCAAGGGTTGTTGGTCATGGACACGTTTATTTTGTTGACCATTTCGACGTGGAGCACTATGTATTCACAACAATCATAATATTGCTCTGTTTCAATGTGTGTACTCTATTTTCTGTTCTTATATGTTGTGTTTCATTGTGTGTATATAGGCTTACCATTCTGTATATGTGGATGATAACAACTACATACAAATTAGTATACCAAAACAGATAGAAAAATGGAATTCTTAATATATATTTATTGTTCATTAGTTTATCACAAAATGTATATAATATCATCACTTATACGTGATGATACTTAACTACCATGTACAATGCATAAAATTGAAAACGAACAATACTAAAACTAATAATACCTCCTGGGGGTAGTATTCCGGCAGCCCCTCGCTAGCAGCTCCCTGGTGCGTGGCATCTTCCCAGCGCGAAGGTAGTACTCCGCCTCCTCCGCCTCGCATCTCTTGACGTATCGATTTGCCTCTTGCTGGCGGACAAGCGCGAACGATCTTGCCATTTCGTTGGGCGCCCACCGGAGCTCTTTGTCGGTGGCATGCTGGAGCTTATCGGCCCCACCTCCACGCAGCGATGAGGCGCCTAGAGCCTTTGATCTTCCTTGCAAAGTACCCGTCTTCGTACACCTCCTCCGCACAACGACGCGCCCGCCCCCAAAGCTCCACCGCCACCTTTTTCCAGGCGGTCTCACGGGCTTCACATGCCACCTGGTACCTAGCTTCCTCCTCCGCCATCTCCTTCTTGAACGCCACTTTCCTGGCTTTCTCAGCCGGCGGCAACAATTTCCAATGACAAAGATTGTACTGGCCCCAAAACCACTCCAAAGTTGGGGGGGGGGGGGTCCGCCGCAACCTCGTCCGGCGGCCCGTAGGGGTCCTCCTCGTCGGTGCTCTTCGACTGAATGTCCTCGGGGGGCGGCGCTTCCTCGTCGGCGCGTGGGCAGATCGACGGCGTCATGGCAGAGATTTGTGCATGTGTGTGTGTGTGTGAGAGAGAGGGAGAGCGAGGGGAGGATGTAGATGAGAATGCAGGCGGGACAACGCGAGCAAGGTAGTATTTATTGGCGGCCAGAATCTAGATCGACGGGAACAGTACACACGGCGGTCGCCAGAATTTACGAGTACTGTAGTTTGAATTGCACACGATTCCCGCAGCAAAAGCCGTGTGTGAACTTAATAGCTGACGGTTTCCAATACAGAACCACGTCTGATTAATAACCCGCGCCACTCACCTTCCAAACCTCGAGGCACAAAATAGAGTGCCAATCATGTGGGGCCCGGTTGTCTTGCTAGATATTTACATTTTCTTTCCTCATATAAGGGATGAATGCTTATTTTGTGTTACATGGCACTCCATGCATGTGTCCAAGCCGTGAAACCAATATGTTTGAAAATTACTTCCAATTTACTTCACATGGAATTAACTTGCACACAACAAGTACACAAATATGATTTTTCAAACCGTTATGATTAGCTGTTACATGTACATGTAGTTCAAATTTGAATTACGATCATTAAATGGCTAGAAAATCACTTAAATGTCTTAAAAAGGTCAAATGACCCCTGGAATTTTCCAATTTTTGACATGACAGTTGTATTAGTGCATGTTAACTGTAGAATTTTTTTGAAGGCCATAAGAGGAAGATATCACCGGTTCGTCATGAAACATGTATTGTGCCCTCTCGGAACCACGCCCCTTCTAGTGAGTTGTTTCGGTTCGTGAGGGGTGTGTGTCCAAACTTTCGTCAAACAGGCCAATTTTTTTACCACACCATCGTGGTGCCATGCCATTACGTCAAGCAAGGTTTCATGTGTTTCTGATCATTTTTTTGGAATTTAAATGCCATGGCATGCACTCGATGCTTTGTGTCCAAGCCGTGACACCAATATGTTTGAGAATCTTCCAATTTACTGCACATGGAATTAACTCGAACACAAGTACAAAAATATGATTTTTCAAAACCGTTATGGTTAGCTGTTGCATGTACATGTAGTTCAAATTTGAATTACGGTCATTAAATGGCTAGAAAATCACTTAAATGTCTTAAAAAGGTCAAATGACCCCTGCAATTTTTAAATTTTAGACATGGCAGTTGTATTAATGCACGTTAACTGTAGAAATTTTTGAAGGCCATAAGAGGAAGCTATCACCGGTTCGTCATCAAAGATGCATTGTGTCCTCTTGGAACCACGAGCCTTCTATTGAGTAGCTCCGTTTGTGAGGGGTGTGTGTCCAAAGTTTCGTCGAACAGGCCAACTTTTTTACCACAGCATCCTGGTGGCATGCCATTATGTCAAGCAAGGTTTCATGTATTTCTGATCATTTTTTATTCTTTTGGAATTTTAATGCCATGGCACTCCATGCTTGTGTCCAAGCCGTGACACTAATATGTTTGAAAATTCCTTCCAATTTACTACACATGGAATTAACTCGCACACAAGTACACAAATATGATTTTTCAAACTGTTATGGTTAGCTATTGCATGTACATGTAGTTCAAATTTGAATTACAGTCATTAAATGGCTAGAAAATCACTTAAATGTCTTAAAAAGGTTAAATAACCCCTAAAATTTTCCAAATTTTGACATGACAGTTGTATTAGTGCATGTTAACTGTAGAATTTTTTTGAAGGCCATAAGAGGGAGATATCACCGGTTCGTCATCAAAGATGCATTGTGCCCTCTCGGAACCACGAGCCTTCTAGTGAGTAGCTCCGGTTTGTGAGGGGTGTGTGTCCAAAGTTTTGTCAAACAGGCCAATTTTTTTACCACAACATCCTTGTGGCATGCCATTACGTCAAGCAAGGTTTCATGTATTTTTGATCATTTTTTAGTTTTTTGGAATTTAAATGCCATGGCACTCCATGCTTGTGTCCAAGCCGTGACACCAATATGTTTGACAATTCCTTCCAATTTACTGCACATGCAATTAACTCGCACACAAGTACACAAATATGATTTTTGAAATCATTATGGTTAGCTGTTGCATGTACATGTAGTTCAATTTTGAATTACGATCATTAAATGGCTAGAAAATCACTTAAATGTCTTAAAAAGGTTAAATGACGCCTGGAATTTTCAAAATTTTGACATGACAGTTGTATTAGTGCACAGATCACAGACATGATGAGGAATCTCGAAATGGTCAATAGGTAAGGATTCATATATAGGACGATAGTATTCAGACACCTGAAGTGTTTCGGGGGTAGCAGGAACGTATCGGGTCACCGAAAAGGGTTCCGGGCACCCCCTGACAAACATATGGGCCTTATTGGGCCAAGGGCGGGACAGACCATCCCCTAGTGGGCTAGTGCGCCCCCATATAGGCCGAATAGAGGAGAAGGAAGGAGGGGAAGGGAGAAAGGAAAGGGGAGGATTCAGCCTCCCGCTTTCCTTCTCTCCCTCTCTCTTTCCTTCCCCCTCCAACACTTATGGAAGGGGGGAGGCCGACTTGTGGGAGGCGCCCAAGTAGGATTACTCCTACTTGGGGAGCCCATTGCTGCCCCTCTCCCTCTCCCACCTATATATACGTGGGGGGGGGGGCACCGCTAGAACACACAACACTAATTCCTATCCGTGTGCGGCGCCTATCGGTGTCAAAACCGGCGGATCTCGGGTAGGGGGTCCCGAACTGTGCGTCTAAGGTCGATGGTTACAGGAGACAGGGGACACGATGTTTACCTAGGTTCGGGCCCTCTCTATGGAGGTAATACCCTACTTCCTGCTTGATTGATCTTGATGAATATGAGTATTACAAGAGTTGATCTACCACGAGATCGTAATGGCTAAACCCTAGAAGCCTAGCCTGTATGACTATGGTAATGAGTATCTCCTTTCCGGACTACACCCTCCGGTTTATATAGACACCGGGGGGATCTAGGGTTACATAGAGTCGGTTACATAAGAAGGAATCTTCATACTTGGTCGCCAAGCTTGCCTTCCACGCCAAGAAGAGTCCAATCCGGACAAGGGTACAGTCTTTGGCCTTCATGTATTCACAGCCCACCAGTCCGACCCATTGATAATAGACCAGACACCCGAGGACCCCTTAGTCCAGGACTCCCTCACTAGCCCCATGGCTTCAATGACGAGGAGTCCGGCGTAGATTGTCTTCGGCATTGCAAGGCGGGTTCCCCTTTCCGAACTCCAAGATAGTCTTCAGATGTAATGATTGTATCCGGACTTGTAAACACAACTACAGAGGATATAATATTTCACGAACCCAATCTGCTAACAACTCTTTGGGTAATATGACATCACGCCTGCTCGGTCATTATTTTCGAACCGTCGGCTAGCCCGTCATCCCACGTCTCAGGACGTGGTTTTATTGGAATCGCCTTATCCAAGCGGAGATCGTGTCTCCCCCTTTTTTTAGGGATTCTTATTAACCCGGACGTGGGTAAGCCAACCGTCACTTGGGTACAAGTCCTTGGGAATAGGCAAGTGATGTCTACTACACAACCTTCTTCTTGTAGATGTTGTTGGGCCTCCAAGTGCAGAGGTTTGTAGGACAGTAGCAAATTTCCCTCAAGTGGATGCCCTAAGGTTTATCAATCCGTGGGAGGCGTAGGATGAAGATGGTCTCTCTCAAGCAACCCTGCAACCAAATAACAAAGAGTCTCTTGTGTCCCCAACACACCCAATACAATGGTAAATTGTATAGGTGCACTAGTTCGGCGAAGAGATGGTGATACAAGTGCAATATGGATGATAGATATGAGTATTTGTAATCTGAAAATATAAAAACAGCAAGGTAGGAAGTGGTAAAAGTGAGCGTAAACGGTATTGCAATGGTAGGAAACAAGGCCTAGGGTTCATACTTTCACCAGTGCAAGTTCTCTCAACAATAATAACATAAATGGATCATATAACTATCCCTCAACATGCAACAAAGAGTCACTCCAAAGTCACTAATAGTGGAGAACAAACGAAGAGATTATGGTAGGGTACGAAACCACCTCAAAGTTATTCTTTCCAATCAATCTGTTGGGCTATTCCTATAAGTGTCACAAACAGCCCTAGAGTTCGTACTAGAATAACACCTTGAGATATAAATCAACCAAAACCCTAATGTCACCTAGATACTCCAATGTCACCTCAAGTATCCGTGGGTATGATTATACGATATGCATCACACAATCTCAGATTCATCTATTCAACCAACACATAGAACCTCAAAGAGTGCCCCAAAGTTTCTACCGGAGAATCAAGACGAAAACGTGTGCCAACCCCTATGCATAGGTTCATGGGCGGAACCCGCAAGTTGATCACCAAAACATACATCAAGTGAATCACGTGATACCCCATTATCACCACAGATACGCACGGCAAGACATACATCAAGTGTTCTCAAATCATTAAAGACTCAATCTGATAAGATTACTTCAAAGGGAAAACTCAATCCATTACAAGAGAGTAGAGGGGGAGAAACATCATAAGATCCAACTATAATAGCAAAGCTCGCGATACATCAAGATCGTGCCAAATCAAGAACACGAGAGAGAGAGAGAGATCAAACACATAGCTACTGGTACATACCCTCAGTCCCGAGGGTGAAATACTCCCTCCTCATCATGGAGAGCACCGGGATGATGAAGATGGCCACCAGTGAGGGATCCCCCCTCCGGCAGGGTGCCGGAACAGGGTCCCGATTGGTTTTTGGTGGCTACAGAGGCTTGCGGCGGCGGAACTCCCGATCTATTCTGTTTCCCGAAGGTTTTAGGGTATATGGATATATAGGCGGAAGAAATACGTCAGGGGAGCCACGAGGGGCCCACGAGGGTGGAGGGCGCGCCCAGGGGGGTGGGCGCCCCCCTGCCTCGTGCCTTCCTCGTTGCTTTCTTCACGTGGACTCCAAGTCCCCCGGAGTGCTTCCGTTCCAAAAATAAATTTCCCGAAGGTTTCATTCCGTCTGGACTCTGTTTGATATTCCTTTTCTGCGAAACACTGAAACAAGGGAAAAACAAAAACTAGCACTGGGCTCTGGGTTAATAGGTTAGTCCCAAAAAATAATCTAAAAGTGCATAATAAAGCCCATAAACATCCAAAACAAGTAATCTAATACCATGGAACAATAAAAAATTATAGATACATTGGAGACGTATCAGGAAGTTTTGAGGCCCAGGAGGAGACGCTCGATATTCGCCGTCTTTATATAGGGGCACCGACCCGTCTTTTTTCTTTCACGCTTGCTTCTTCCTCAACCCTTGCTACCCCGAGTTCCAACACTCGGATTTCAATCGCCACAAGCTCCGATCATGTCTGGATCCAGCCGTCAAGGCCGGTGGGTGGCTTCCACTGTCACGGAGGGAGATATTGCAAAGCTTCGGGAGGCGAGGTATCTGACCGCAGAAATCCTTCATCGGCTTCCTGCCGAGGGGCAGGTTATTCCCACCCCCAGATCCGGCGAGAGAGTCGTGTTTGTGTCCCACTTCCTCCGCGGGTTAGGGTTTGCACTTAACCCCTTCGTCTGAGGGCTCATGTTCTATTATGGGCTAGATTTTCACGATCTGGCCCCGGACTCTATTCTTCTTATCTCGCCATTTATCGTCACGTGCGAAGCCTTCTTCCGAACTCCTCCGCACTTCGGCTTGTGGCTCAAGACCTTCGATGTGACGCCACAAGTGATAGAGGGGGAGCAGGCAGAGCACGGTGGTGCCACGGTGAGCAAGCTTGCTAGCGCTGTTTGGCTGAAAGGATCCTTTGCCAAATCTTCCGACTTATGGCAGTAGGGGTGGTTCTATATCACCGAGCCCCATGGCTCCAAGTGGGCAGCTACGCTCGCATTTCGATCCAGCCCCCCAATTCAGCTTGCATCGTGGATTAATAAGGGATTGGACTGGGGATCAACGGACGAGGTGTGGGCTCTGCAAAGTCGCATCCGAAGCCTCATTGAGAGGACATCAATATCGTCAACGTTGTTCAAGTAATGCTAGTCCGTCGGACCCTGCCGTGCCAGCGACGGACTCTCCGCCTGTGGGAGTTTAATCCAGAAGGGCCACGGACTCTTCAGCATTTCTGCGGCACTACGCACAGAGGAATGTGGAGATTATTTTTCGGGAAATGAAAGCAATGGCCGAACACCATCGAAGATATCGGCCTAGACTGTAACCATCTGGACACCCCGGTAAGTGCCCGTTCGCCGAACACCTCATAATCAGATACCCAGTGGTAAGACACTGACTGAACCATCCTTTTTCAGGGCTGGATAAAGAAAGCGGAACGGATTAGGTGTCCGGCTCCCCTTCCCGAAGACGCATCTAATCCTGTGTTAACAAGGATGCTGGCCTCGACACCATATCAGGCGCCGGCAAGGGAGGGAAAAGAGGAGAGTGAAAAGACCCGGGATGACCTTTGTTCCGGAGGTAAGTCGGATACTGAGTCCGGAGAAATCGGCCTTCCTCGCCTGAAGACAGAGGCGAGAGAGGAGCCAATATTCCTTCTCCGAGCAGGAGGAAAAGGGCCGCCTCCGAAGGTTGGGAGGGGCGGTCTCCCAAGAGGGGCAAGATGCCACCGTCGAGCGGCTTGGGTTTGGAAAGCGACGCCGTTGAACAGCTCCAACATGAGGACAAGTCCTCGACCAAACCGTGAGTGAATCCGGGGTGCTTTGATAGCGTCCCGCTCCTTTGCCGTTACCAAAGATATACGTAACGTGTCTGTGCATTTTTACAGGTCAGCACCGAGTTTTTCGGGGCAATCCTCTTCTTCGGGAGGTCTCCTCCCAGAGATGATGGAAAGCGAGACGCCTCCCCCGACCTTCTCGCCCAATAAGGCGGACGACTCCGAAGTGTCATCGCGGAGGGTTTTTCTTGCTCAACAGGCTATGCAGGGGATGAAAGAGGCAGTACCCGAAGGTGGACCTCCGACCGTTCGGGATTCTGGGGCCAATAGTAAAGGCCCCGGACTGTCTGGCTTGCAGCCGACGATGATTTCGGAGACAGGTGAACGAATTCCTTCAGAGGATGACTGTGCTCCTAGAGCGGCTTCCGGAGACCCGGCGGCTCCGGACATATTGCGGGACATGTTGCGAAATGCATCTGTCTCGGGGGAACAGCGTACCTTGATGGGTACAGTGGTTGAGAAGATTTTGTCCGTGAAGAGCGGATTAAATGAGGCCTTCATGAGCTTGCTAAAAGGCTTCGAGGTTTGTGATATAATGTTTTCAGCTATGTTTTATTTACAAAGATGCACCTGTGTATAGGTAGTAGCCCCTGAGACTCGGGTTGGCTTCCACTGGGAAGCGAACGGAGGATCGAAAAGAATTATTCAAGGATTAACCTGATGAACTTGAACACAGGCTGCTTCCCCTTTGGCTACTTCCCAGACTATGGATATTGCCGAGCTGCAGCGGAAGCTTGATGTAGTAGGGGACGATCTTGCATTAATTAATATGTGTCTTGACGAGTCGCAAGGTATGTATTCGGGGCAGTCCCCATACATTTTTGTGGTATAAGCATGATGCTAAAATTTATATGCTGCAATATCCATGGCTACAGATGGTGCTGCCGCCGTTGAAGTTCTTCGAGCGGAGCTGGCCCGGGCCAAGGAGCAGGCCCGGTGCAATACTGCTGCCGAAAAGGCATCGGCTGAGTTAAAAGCCAAGCAAGCTGCATGACGCCAAGGCGAGGAGAAAGTATCCACGATGGCGCTTGAACTGAAAAATGCTACTACCCGCTGTGAATTTCTGGAGAGGAGAATGAAGCCAAAACGGCTGAACTGGACAAGGCCTTACAAGAGGCGAGGGAAGCGCGGTCGGAATCGAGAGCAACCCGTGAGGAGATCCGGCAAGCTGGGGAGATTGCGGCTGGTAAGCCCTTTTTGTCACAAACTAAGTTCGGCGATCCGAACTATGCTCATCTTAACTGAGTCTGGAGTTCTCCGGACGAGTTTTTAGACTTGCCGAAGAGTTCTTCCGATGCGGCGCAGTATTACCAAGCGCGAGATGGGTA
Organism: Aegilops tauschii subsp. strangulata; assembly: GCF_002575655.3. NCBI lineage: Eukaryota > Viridiplantae > Streptophyta > Magnoliopsida > Poales > Poaceae > Aegilops > Aegilops tauschii. The sequence goes on from NC_053035.3 coordinate 293,895,049, forward strand.
CGCAACGGAGAAGCTTTTCTGGTCACAGTTTGGCGCATCAAAGCGCCCTCTGTTGCTGAATGAATAGATGTCCCAATGGGCCGAGCTTCATAGGATATCCGGCGCTGCCATGAAGAACGTCATAATCCAGTTGTGGCCAATTGAGCCTGTTCCGGATAGCTACTTCGGTTCGGTGCAAAAGCTTGTTGACGCGGTGTCGCGTATCGACGCTGTGAAGCGGTCGGCGTGCATTGAGGGTGCACGGATGGCTTTTGCCCGAGTCAAGACATTCTGGGGGAAGATGAAGGCCATCGATGTTGCGGCGGAGAGTCCACCCGAGGGCAAGGACCATCCTGAACCGGAGCATTATTTTGAAGACGTCCTAGAGGCCGCCCGCTTGATAGAGGGTCAGTGCTCGAAAGACATAATGTTCAAGTGAGGTGTATGAGAATTGTAAAGAAAATTTTATAGTTAATCTATTTTTATGTTTTGCTCTGAAGCTTGTATTCCTCCTGTGCGGCCATTGTAATATAATCTGAAAATTTTCCAGTCGTCGGCTTCAGCCCCCTCGTAGGAAGTACGGGTGTTCGAAAAAGCATTTAATCACTCTTTATCCAACGTCTTGGTCCATGAAGGAGGTGATAACGCGGCGAACCAGGCAATCGGACTATAGGGCGTTAACACTTTCACTCAGCCATAGGAGTTTTATGGTGGGACTACAACATTGCCCCTGGTATGTATGCGGCGTATTATGATATGATGCTTTACATTTTTGATCTGAAAAAGATCCCCCGTGTGACACGGGGAATCGCTAAAGATTTCAATAAGTCGCCAAGTGGTTGACCAGCTCTCGCCGCATCTTGACAGTCAGTTTTTGGCTTTATCTACTGAGGCACTTGACTGGATGAACCGGAAGCACAATCGCAGTAGTTCTCCCTTTACTACCCTAGCCGATGGAGCGGAACGTAGGGTAGCAAGCACAGGAGCCGGGCAACCCAACTAGTGACCCAAGACAATGATTCGGAGCTGATGCATATAAGGCCAAACTTGCGACGCCGAAGTACGCTATAGAGCCGTTCGGACTTTTGTTGGCAACTCATTTGTTCCCATACCGAGCCCCTGGCAGGTTATGCCAAGGTATATATGTGAAACAACCATGGGAGCCATATTCATTGGCGAAACAACACGGATGATTAATTCAGGTATTGTTTACTGGGACCCGAGTGATATGCCAATGATTACTTTATATGTATATAAAGACCACAACCCCGGCCATATGACATGCTCGGGGTCGGGGCGGAGGAAGAGGCATAGTACAGGCTCGAAATAAAGAGTGTGGTCTATAAAAAGTTATTTTGGACCTCCTATCGCACATCTGCGCCGCCTGTCCTCGGCGAGGGGAATCCTTGGTGGAAGAAGACCCTTAGGTGAGTTTACGGATCCGAACTCCGATAGAGTCAGTTTTAGATGTTTGTCCTGTTCGTCACCTGTTTTTAAGAGATAGTGAAGGAGAAAAATAAATAAAAAGAAAATAGATAAAAGGTGTTACGGGAATGCTTGCAGGTTTGTCTATAATGTGCTTCCGCCAATGCCCATGGTATCTTGAGTGCGTAGTGATGTATGCGCGATACAAATTTTGCAGGTATACGAGGTGGGCGGCGGAAGCCGGACTGCTATTTCCGCTCTGGGAGGAGTCTATCCTCGGGTGGAAATTGCTTCTGACCCCCGGTATGTCGTTGGTGAACCTTTCCGTCGTTCCTGTCGCCTGGCGGCCTCCTTCCCTTGTGTTCGGCGTTGAGCTTGCCGGCCTGTTTAAAGACCAGCAATTTCTGTTGGTATGATTAGCTGGTTTATCGGGGTGGCCGTGAATCTGGCAGGGTTGGTCCAATATCCTGTCTAGGTTGGATGGTTCGTCTCGGTTTGCCTTGAATGGCTTGTTCCGTTGACCGGGCTTGGGATTGCTGAATCCGCCGTTGGCCGCTGTGTCGCGTGATCTTTCATTATCATTGCGGCTGTTGTTGTTGCTTCGTCGTGGCTTGCCGTTGCCGTCTCGGATTTCGGAAGTGCCCGGGTCGCTGGCGCTGTTGCTTCTACGAGCAAGCCAGCTGTCTTCTCCCACGCAAAAGCGGGTCATTAGAGCAGTGAGGGCTATCATGGATTTAGGTCCTTCCTGACCGAGGTGGTGTGCAAGCCATTCGTCCCAGACGCTGTGTCCGAAGGCCGCAAGGGCTTCCGCGTCTGGACAGTCGACGATTTGGTTCTTTTTGACTAAGAACCGAGTCCAGAGCTTCCTGGCTGATTCTCCGGTCTGCTGGACAATGTGACTTAGGTCATCGGCATCCGGTGGCCGGACATATGTTCCTTGGAAGTTGTCAAGGAAGGCTTCTTCCAAGTCCTCCCAGCTGCCTATGGAATTTTCAGGCAGGCTGTTTAACCAGTGCCGAGCTGGCCCTTTTTGCTTTAGTGGGAGGTATTTAATGGCGTGGAGATCGTCTCCACGAGCCATATGGATGTGGAGGATAAAATCTTCTATCCATACCGCGGGATCGGTTGTTCCGTCGTATGATTCAATATTGACGGGTTTGAATCCTTCGGGGAATTCATGATCCATTACTTCATCAGTGAAGCAAAGAGGGTGTGCGGCGCCTCTATGTTGGGCCATACTGTGACGTAACTCCGAAGGAGTCCATTTGCGGTTTTCGGCTCGGGCGTGGCTAGGTTTGTCACGTCCGCATAGGTAGCCATCGTCGCGTGTCCAGGCATGCCCTCGCGATTCGTAGATCGATCTTGCGTGTCCTGTTCTACTGCCCAAGTCCCATCGAAGGTCGTCTGTATAGCCACGGGCTGTGTTATTCTTGCCTTTACGGCGAGGTGAGGCGGTCTGGTGTTCGGCTTGAGTTGCCTCTTTATCCGGACCGAGTTGTCGACGACCTGCCGAATTGTGTGATGATGGTACGTGCTCCAACGCCTCGTCATCGAACTGAGGTAGCAGTCTATGCTTCGGGTAGCTTTTGGCTGGGCCACTAAGGCCGTATTTTTCGGCGGCCAGGACTTCGGTCCATCTATCGTTGAGTAGGTCTTGGTCATCTTGAAGCTGCTGCTGTTTCTTTTTTAGGCACCTTGCAGTAGCTATTAGCCTGTGCTTGAAGCGCTCCTGCTCGAGGGGTTCTTCGGGTACGGTGAAGTCTTTGTCGCCGAGGCTTACCCCATCTTCGGAGAGCGGAAGGTAGTTGTCGTCCTCCGAACTATCATTGGGCAGGGCCTGTTTGTCGGATCACGGGTTCCGGCAAAACCCTTAAGGTTCGAACTCTGGGGTGCGCGCGAAGTTCTTCCCTCCTACCGATCCACGCCCTAGGTGTGCTAAGATCTTGCGGGCGAACTCGACAAACTCACAACACAAAAGACACAAGGTTTATACTGGTTCAGGCCACCGTGTAATACCCTACTCCAGTGTGGTGGTGGTGGATTGCCTCTTGGGCTGATGATGAACAGTACAAGGGGAAGAACAGCCTCCTGAGGTTGAGGTGTTCTTGTGCTTGGCGAACTTGTGCGTGTGATTTCGCTCAGCTCGGGCTTGCTTGTGAGCTCTCGACCAGATGCCCTCTACGGTGGTGGCTAGTTCTACTTATATAGGACCTGGTCCTCTTCCCAAATATTGAGCGGGAAGGGAGCCAACAACGGCCAATTAGAAAGGGGACAACTAGTACAACTTATCCGGACAAAAGCGGTCTTCGCCTGCAAAAGGCTCTGATGCTGACGCCGCCTTGGGCTCCATGGTGACCTCCGTCTTGCCGTCCTGCCGGTCTTGGTCTCGTTGCACTAATATGGAAACCTTTGCTTGATGCCTCGGTACTCCGTGCCTGCGCTTGCCTCCTTAGCACCAATGGGGAGACAAGGACGCCGCGCGCGCTGGCGCCTGCCTGGCGCCCGCCTGGTCTCGATCGTCATGGCTCACATCACGAGAACCTCGCGAGGTTTGCCTTGCCTTGATCTCTCCGCCCCTCGCGAGCCAACCTGGTGAGGCCGCTCCTGAGGAGGTCTTGCGTCGTCTGCCTCGCGAGGCTTGGCCCCTCGCAAGGGTCTTGAATGCCTTGTTGATGAAAATGGGCCGTACAGGCCTGCTAGCACAGCCACGCCGTGGGCCGCAGGCAGGCAAGTCTGGGGACCCCCGTTCCCAGAACGCCGACACTGTTCATCAGGGCTGGCTTGCCCGTTTTCTTGTTCCTCCTGTTCGGATCTTGCTCCAACAGGGTCTTCATTGTTTTCGACATCGTCTAGAGTACTATTTTCTCCGGTTCCAGCGTTGCTATCTTTTGAGCGACGTGACTTAGAGCGGCGTTTAGGGCGTCTACGCTTGGACTGTGTCTCAGGAGGTTTATTCTCAAGTGGATCTTCTTTGTCATCATTGCTAGCTTTTTTAGGTGTATCAACCATGTACACGTCATATGAAGAGTTGGCCGTCCCACGTCCAGTGAATGGCGGGTCTTGGCCTTGCTCCTTGCCGGCATCGTCATCTATACCGTCGATGTCTTCGGAGCCATAATCAAGCACGTCGGTTAAGTCCTCGACTGTGGCTATGAAGTGGGTGGCGGGTGGGAAGCGAAATTCTCCATCATCAACCTCTAGTTCAAACCGGACATAGTTCGGCTGTGAGTCCCCCTCCACGGACAGGTTTTTTTAATGAATTTAGCACATCGCCCAAGGGCGAGTGTTGGAAGACGTCTGCGGCGCTGAACTCGAAGATCGATGACCGATCCAGCTCGGTGTCCGTCGGCGTAGGCGGTTCAGAACTTATAGCCAGAAACGAGTCCGGAATTCCGTTGACACAGATATTCCCAGGTGTTGAGTCTGTGTGCGTCTCCAACGCCGCAGACTCTGTGGCTTCGGATGGCGCGATCTGCTCCGGATCTAAGGCTGTAGCAGTTACAGGAACCATCTCCTGAATATGGTCCGATGATAGATTTAAGTTATGTTCATCGGAGCGAGGGGAGCGATCGTCGCGGTCTCAAATCCATTGAAGATCAAGTCTCCACGGATGCCCGCAACGTAGTTCAAGCTTCCAAATCTGACCTGGTGGCCAGGAGCGTAGCTATCGATCTGCTCCAGATGGCCAAGCGAGTTGGCCCGCAGTACGAAGCCGCCGAATACGAAGATCAGTCCGGGAAGGAAGGTTTCACCTTTGACAGCGTCACTATCGATGATCGAAGGGGCCATCGAACCTTTCGTCGACGGCACAATGGAACTCTCAATGAAAGCACCAATGTCGGTGTCAAAACCGGTGGATCTCGGGTAGGAGGTCCCGAACTGTGTGTCTAAGGTCGATGGTTACAGGAGACAGGGGACACGATGTTTACCCAGGTTCAGGCCCTCTCTATGGAGGTAATGCCCTACTTCCTGCTTGATTGATCTTGATGAATATGAGTATTACAAGAGTTGATCTACCACGAGATCATAATGGCTAAACCCTAGAAGCCTAGCATGTATGACTATGGTAATGAGTATCTCCTTTCCGGACTACACCCTCCGGTTTATATGGACACCGTGGGGATCTAGGGTTACATAGAGTCGGTTACATAAGAGGAATCTTCATAGTTGGTCGCCAAGCTTGCCTTCCATACCAAGAAGAGTCCAATCCGGACAAGGGTATAGTCTTCGGCCTTCATGTCTTCACAGCCCACCAGTCCGGCCCATCGATAATAGACCGGACGCCCGAGGACCCCTTAGTCCAGGACTCCCTCAGCGCCCCCCTCCACAGTTTATGCCTCAGGTCATATTCACATAGTGCTTAGCGAAGCCCTACGCGGATCACTTCACCATCACCACGCCGTCATGCTGACGGAACTCTCCCTCGACACGTTGCTGGATCAAGAGTTTGAGGGACGTCATCGAGCTGAACGTGTGCAGAACTCGGAGGTGCCGTACGTTCGGTGCTTGATCGGTCAGAATGAGAAGAAGTTCGACTACATCAACCGCATTTTCAAACGCTTCCGCTTTCGGTCTACGACGATACGTGGACACACTCTCCCCCTCTTGTTGCTATGCATCTCCTAGATAGATCTTGCGTGAGCATAGGATTTTTTTTGAAATTGCATGCTACATTTCCCAACAGTGGCATCCGAGCCAGGTGTATGCATAGATGATATGCACAAGTAGAACACAAAGAGTTGTGGGCAGTGATAGTCATACTGCTTACCACCAACGTCTTATTTTGATTCGGCGGTATTGTTGGATGAAGCGGCCCGGACCAACCTTAAATGACCACGTTCATGAGACTGGTTCCACCGATAGACATGCAACTATTTTTGCATAAAGGTGGCTGGCGGATGTCTGTTTCTCCAACTTTAGTTGAATCGAATTTGACTACGGCCGGTCCTTGTTGAAGGTTAAAACAACAAACTTGACGAAACACCGTTGTGGTTTTGATGCGTAGGTAAGAACGGTTCTTACTAGGGGCAAGCGCCACTTTTGTTTTGTTCTTCCTTTCCTTCCTGAATCAAAAATGAAATCAGTGTGGGCCCGGAGGGGCATGTATCGAACTATGATTCCTCGATCATTATGCTATGTTTGTTGTTTCCGTGTTGTGTCGGTATTTTGTGCGGAGATAACTTAGCTCGGCACGTTCGGGGTAGCCTCCTCTTCACGAGGCACTTGTTTCCTCGTGCCCATCTTGACTTAGTGGTCGCTCAGGAACTGCAAAAAATTCGTTAGGAAGCTCGCTAGGAAACTTATCGTTTACCCAAGCCTTGACCCAGCGCCTCATATCGCGGTACCCGAGGGGCACGGATTAGGAGAGATGCGCCAGCTTGTGGGCTCGAACGAGGGTGCCTCGCGAGAGCAGACGGAAGGCATAGAGGAGGAAAAACGTTCGCGAGGGCACCTGCCTAGCCCCCTCGATGCAAGCTTTAACACCGATCTGGATGACTCCGAGTCTCAATCTGGATACATATTGAAAGTGGGAGCAATTAGCTAGAGTAACTCCATGCAGAGCATTGTAGACATAGAAATTTACAAAATACATACGGATCTGAATGTGACTAATGAGTTAGTTGTGGGATGATGCATTACGGAATGAGTACAGAGACTTGTCGGTAACGAGATTGAACTAGGTATGAAGATACCGACGATCGAATCTCGGGCAAGTAACATACCGACGACAAAGGGAATAACATATGTTGTCATTATGGTACGACCGATAAAGATCTTCGTAGAATATGTGGGAACCAATATGATCATCCAGGTTCCGCTGTTGGTTATTGACCGGAGAAGTGTCTCGATCATGTCTACATAGTTCTCGAACCCGTAGGGTCGGCACGCTTAACGTTCGATGATGATTTTGTATTATATGATTTATGTGATTTGGTGACCGAATTTTGTTCGGAGTCCCGGATGGGATCACATACATGACGAGGAGTCTCGAAATGGTCGAGAGGTAAAGATTCATATATAGGATGATAGTATTTGGACACCAGAAGTGTTCCGGGGGTACCGGGTACGTATCCGGTCACCGAATGGGGTTCCGGGCACCCCCCGGCAAAGATATGGGCCTTATTGGGCCATGGGCGGGACAGACCAGCAGCTAGTGGGCTGGTGCGCCCCCATATAGGCCGAATAGGAGGAGAAGGAAGGAGGGGAAGGGAGAAAGGAAAGGGGAGGATTCAGCCTCCCCCTTTCCTTCTCTCCCCCTCTCTTTCCTTCCCCCTTCGACACTTATGGAAGGGGGTAGGCCGACTTGTGGGAGGCGCCCAAGTAGGATTACTCCTACTTGGGGCGCCCCTTGCTTCCCCTGCCCCTCTCCCTCTCCCACATATATATATATATGTGGGGGGGGGGCACCGCTAGAACACACAACATTGACTCCTAGCCGTGTGCGGCGCCCCCCTCCATAGTTTACGCCTCCGGTCATATTCACATAGTGCTTAGGCGAAGCCGTGCGCGGATCACTTCACCATCACTGTCACGACATCGTAGTGCTGACGGAACTCTCCCTCGATACTTGCTGGATCAAGAGTTCGAGGGACATCATCGAGCTGAAGTGGGTAGAACTCGGAGGTGCCGTACGTTCGGTGCTTGATCGGTCAGAACGAGAAGAAGTTCGACTACATCAACCGCGTTGTCAAACGCTTCTGCTTTCGGTCTACGAGGGTACGTGGACACACTCTCCCCCTCTCATTGCTATGCATCTCCTAGATAGATCTTGCATGAGCGTAGGATTTTTTTTGAAATTGCATGCTACGTTTCCCAACAGCTATCGCCGGTTCATCATCAAAGATGCATTGTGTCCTCTCGGAACCACGAGCCTTCTAGTGAGTAGCTCCGGTTTGTGAGGGGTGTGTGTCCAAAGTTTTGTCAAATAGGCAAATTTTTTTACCACAACATCCTGGTGGCATGCCACATCAAACAAGGTTTCATGTATTTCTGATCATTTTTTAATTTCTTGGATTTAAATGCCATGACACTCCATGCTTGTGTCCAAGTTGTGACACCATTATGTTGGAAAATTCCTTCCAATTTACTGCACATGGAATTAACTCGCACACAAGTACACAAATATATTTTTTCAAACCAGTATGGTTAGCTGTTGCATGTACATGTAGTTCAAATTTGAATTACGGTCATTAAATGGCTAGAAAATCACTTAAATGTCTTAAAAAGGTCAAATGACCCTGTAATTTTCCAAATTTTGCTCATCTTACACCGGCGAGGCGTAGGGCGGCACGGCGGCGGCTTTGTTAAAATTATGTGTACTTAGCCTTTGTTTATATCCTGGTCTTTTGTTAGAGCAATGTTTAGGTCAAATGCTCTGTTTAATTACTAAAATTGCTTGATTCAGTAACTTTGGTCTCTGTGTTGTAGGCTCTTTTGTGTGCCCAAATTAGCAAGCGATGTTAAATTATGCGATAACGTGGATGAGGACAGTACCCGGGGAAATTTCCACCAATATTTGAATGATCAAACTCATCGCATGCGCGTAAAGCAGAAGAATCGTTTGCGATGCACACATTCGTTCAAAGTGATTGGTGTCCGGCGGCACCGCGCGCTCCCTCCACCTTTCGAATTTTTTTGCCTACTGCCGAAATATCTACCCCCTCCCCACCCCTTTTTCTCCCTGACCACAAGTCACATTTCCCCTGTTTCCTCCCTCCTTCCTTCCCAAGCTATAGTCGCTTCCTCGCTTGCTTCCTCGCTCTCGCCGTCTCGTATCCTACCGCCGGGGTCGCCATGGGCTTCTTCAATGACCTCTCCAGCGGTTCCTCCTCTGACGACGACTCTTTCACCACCCGGGTATGCCTTTCTTCTCTCTCTCTCTCGGGTTATGATTTGGAATGAAGGATTTTAACCTGGCGGTCGATTTGAGTCATTTCTTCCTCTTGTAGCTACCTAGGACCATCAGTTGCAACAAATGGAGTGGGGTGGCTGAAGATCCGCCTGCTCATTGTCATCATCAATCTCCATGCGTAAAGTTAGTTGCGTTTGAAACTATGGACAATGGGAGGAAGTTTTTGGCATGTGCAGAGAAGGTTAGCCCCACTTTCGTTATTACAAATCATTTGTTAGATGTGACTCAGACAGTGTCACTGTGCTATGTTATTCTGGATGTTAAGACAGTTTCACAGTTTGTACCTAGTATCTAAAAATGTTGACATCCCATCAGCGGTGCCATTAGAGAATTATTTGGCACCGCTTCAGCAATTTGTGCAGCCAACTTTGGTCCACACATCCGAGCAGCCAAGCAGTAAAATACTAAATCTTTATGGCACGAAGGAACTGGGCATCAGAGCAACTAGGTGCTCCGGAGTCCTGTTCCCTGATTTTTTCCTTTGCAAATCATGTGTGATGTAGTTGAAACTGGCAAACAGCTGTTCGACATGAAATGTGAATTTGCGTACTACTGGAATTATTAATTGTAAACTAATAAACCTGCTAAATGGGTCATGGAACTTTGCAAACGATTCTAGCAGTATAAGCGGTTGTGATGGATAGCCCAATGCCATACAGTTTTCTTCATCAAATCATGTGTGATGTAGTTGAATAAAAGAAAACGGTTAACCAAGGCAGAGCGTGTGTGATCATTACACCTATCACACACGAGGCTATACATAAAACTGTGCGGGATGTATATACGAACACAAACGTTTTCCCTCGATTGACTGTGTGGGATGTACATACGAACAGAAATGTACCTTTTGGATTGATTGTGTGGGATGTACATAAGAACGGAAACGTACTTCCTGGATTGACTGTGTGGGGTGTGCATAAGAACGAAAACGTATTCCTTGGATTGACTGTGTGGAATGTACATACAAACGGAAACGTTTGTCTAGGACTGACTGTGTGGGATGTACTGAAGACCGGAACCGACTGGGCCTATATAATCGTATTTGATCGCTCGCCCGTTGCACACGATCTCATTTTGCCCAGCCTGTGTAACCGGAGGGCCTATCCCCGATGGTTTCTGGGTCATGTGGTAAGGACCCCCTATCGCCCACACTTACTTGGCGACGGTTCAAAATGCCGTTGTGGAAAGGGGTTAAAAACCGTTTGTATAGGACCTCGCTGTACTAGTGATATGTAACCCTAGGGACCCCTGGTGTCTACATAAACCATAGGGTTTAGTCTGTAGGGAGGAGAACCATTATCGCCATACCCACCTAGGGTTAGTTCATCTGATCTCGTGGTAGATCAAGTCTGTAATCACTACAAAAAAATACACTTCCGTGATGATACGTGTTTGTCACAGTAGGTCACGTTTTCTGTCATGCATGTACATCCATGACAAATTTATGACAGAATCAAGATAGTCATACCTGTGCTGTCGTAGAAGTGTTCCATGACATTACCAAAATTATCGTCACGGAAGTGTCCACTTCCATGACGATAAATCGTGCGTCACAGAAGTGCTTTCGTCAACGGTGACCGACACGTGGCACCCACTGTAATGGAACGTCGTTAAGCTATCGGGTCCGGTTTTGGATCCGATAACCCATTAACAGCCCCGACCAATGGGGATTTTCCACGTGTAAAATCATCATTGGCTGGAGGAAACACGTGTCGGCTCACCGTTGGGACAGATGTCATCCACTCATTGGACCCAAAGCGCCTATGATACATCGACACGTGGCATGGCCCAACAGTGGCCCATAAAGTTTAAATGGGCCGGCCCGACTAAAGGCCCATAAGATTTTGCGGACCATAATGGGACGGCCCAGCTAAAGGCCCCCAAGATTTTGCGGGCCATAATGGGCCGGCCCAGGTAAAGGCCCACAAGATTTTTGCGCGCCATAATGGGCCGGCCCAGGTGAAGGCCCACAAGATTTTTGTGGACCATAATGGGCCGGCCCAGCTAAAGGCCCACGAGATTTTGTCGACATTAATGGGCCGGCCCAGCTTTAGGCCCACAAGATTTTGAGGACCCTAGTAGGCCGGCCCATTAACTGGCTGCCATGTTTTGGGCCAAATGTCGGCCCATATTTGATCCGGTCCATTAATGGCCTGCCACGTTTCGGGCCTAATAATGGCCCATATGAGATCCGACCCGTTAAAACCCTACCACGTTCTGGGCCAAATTACGGCCCAGATCAGTTCCGGCCCTTTAAGAGGCTTTGGGCTAAATTATGGCCCATATCAGATTCGGCCTGTCAACTGGACGCTACGCTTTTGGGCCCATTTGCTAAAGGCCCATTTAGTAATTCGACCTGATATTAGTTTCGGCCTGTTAAGGGCCCGTTTAACATTTCGGCCCTATATTTTTTCCGGCCTGTTAAAAGCCCGTCATATAGTTGGGCCTAACTACGGCACGGTTTGCATCCGGCCTGCCCGCAGCCGATAATCTGATTGGGCCAAACAAGGACCGAGACAATTTTGGCCTGTTATAAGCCCATGATTTGATTGGCACATTCATGGGCCGGGGTCTATTTCGGCCTGCTGCCGGCCCGTGAGCTGTTCGGCACGTTTCAGGCCCAACCTACTTTTCAGCCTCCTGAAGGCCCATTGAGTTTTCTTGGGAAAATAGGGCCGGCGGTTTACTCGGCCTATTAAAGGCCCGAATCTACTAGTGGGCCAGTTTACATTTAGGCCTGTTAACGGACCAAGATGACAGGGCCTATGATGCGGATCATACATGGTGATTTGCATGACGACCCGATTATGTACCGTAATTTTACGGTTTGGCCGGTTTACTGCGAAGACATGATATATATATATAGTAAAATAACTGTAGCATCGTGAATAAGAAAAAATCCTAGACTACACAATAAAGAAATTACAGCATATTACATCCATTGGGCATCAAAGTTCGCCACTATTATAATAAAGCACAAGCAGACAGCAGATTACATACACTGGGCATCAAAGTTCGCCACTATGATAATAAAGCACAAGCAGCAAGCTGGTGAGACTGCACTTGTTTGACACTTATATCCTCCTCACTCTGAAAGATAAACAAGCAGACAGATGACAGGTTTTGCATATACAAGTATCAGTGCTGACAATTCATCACATTTCTTACTGACGAATAAAGTCACACAGTTTAAAATAGCATTAAAACAATATGGTATTGTTCAGGTCAAGACATGGCAGGAAATGACATTGTGAAGGAGTTGGCAGCTTCACGACACCACTGGATTATAGATCAAGAACTCATAAGTATCAATGGTTAGTGTGCTGTCAATTTATCCCATTTCAGATTGGAAAAATAAGATCACTTGCTCTGTATAGTTTAATTTACATGGTATGAAGAAGGAACTTGGTTGTACAACTGAAAACTTAAATTGAGAAGGACAAACTTTTGTTTATGAACTGGAGTACATAATAAACTTTAAACATGCAATTTGATGCAAACACCAAAAATAAATAGCTATTGCAGTCATGCCTAACCAAATATACACAAGAAAGTTTGAAGGCTTGAGAAGGACAAACTTACATTATTGGTGAAGGCAGGCTCTATACAGCCCTTGTCCATGCTGATGGGGGGGGGGAATTCAAGAAGTTTACCACAGAATCTTCTTCATAAGCATTGCCTTTATTTTACATTTTGTTAAGAGTAAATATAGATGTGACAATATAAGAAAAAATGGAGAATATTTAAGATAAGATGAAGAGTGATGCTACATAACCAAGTAGCTATAAATGTAAGTACAACGATATAGGCAAAAGGTACATCCAAGAGCAATGCAGAGCTAAACTTCTTCAGTACCATCGGTGTTATCCAACCTTATGGTAAGAGTAAATATAGATCTTATGTGTAGAAAATGGAGGGTAAAGGAATATAAGCTGTAGAGTGATGGTACATGAACAACTACCTGTTAATATAAGTACACTGATAAAGGACAACAGGTACTTACAAGAACAATGCAGAGCTAAAAAAATTCATTGGCATTGGATATATTCTACACTAATGTAACCATTCATACAGATCAGATAATTTGGAGCGAACAATTGATAAGCAAGCTATCATGCATACTACTGTCACATAATGAACCAGGTATGTATGCAAGTACAGTGATACATGACAACAGGTACTAACAAGAGCAAAGCAGCGGGCAGCATATTTGTGATATCCTGTCGTTCTTTTCAAACCGGAATTCTTTTTCGAGCAGATTTCCTGCAAAAAAGATCCGTAAGGCACATGCGGAGAAGTAGAAGTTCAAATTGTCATGCGATATCATAGACAGTACCTCGTCCTCGGAACGAGACCAGTGGATAACAAGGTTTTGCCATTCAATGTCTTCTAAATTGAGCACAGGAGACTTCACCAGAAATTCGTTTATAGACTTGCAATCAAAGTGTGATTTCCTCAGGTAACACCAATACTGCTGCAATGCTTCCTTGAAAAGCGCAAGCAAGCTTTGCTCGTCATGACTATCCAGATTGACCCTCGCCTACTTACAACAATGTAATGTAAATCATTGATGTGTTCAATCAGCAGAAAACAGGAAAATAATCACCATGAATAATAGCACTTACACGTAAGTGGGACAGGAAGATGTGAAAATGGTGTTTGTCTTCACTATAATCTTCCAATGATGGGAATATATGCACGTAGTCCCTAACAACATTGAAAGCATTGTCTTTTAAACTGGGAATAACTGGAATGGGGTTCCAATCTGCAGGAATTGGCCGTCTCTGCAGTTGGGATAGGTCTTCGGCCGGTGGACTTGCTGTACTTTTTGCTGGAGTGGGATTTTTCTGTGGTACGGCTGGTGCTATGGCAACTGAAATCGGCATACCTTTTGCTGGAGTGCAGGTCCTGTGTGGTGGGGCTAGTGGTGTGGCCAGTGAAGTATGGGTATAGTCTGCTGGAGTCGGTCCTACGTTTTGTGTCACTGGTTGTACAACCAATATAAGTGGGGTGCTGTCTGATTTCTCCGGCACAACCACGTTTTTCAAGGACTTTGCTGGTGCTCCTTCATGTTCGGCAATCACCCTCTTCCTTTTTGATGTCTGATGCACAAGAACAACATCTGAGTGGAAAAACATGGTATGATGACAGATGGAATATGTATTGATAATGGATGGGCATGGCATCTCGACATATATGATGAGTAAACTAAGATGATGGTGGTGCAACAAAGTAGAAGAAATGCAAGACAACATATGCAAGATACGCGCAATCAATAAAACCTTGCCAAATTAGAGCAGGCACCTTAATGGGTGAACATGACAGGCCATCTGCCTTTGACTCCTCGAGGTTAGAATAGTCATTAGGATCATATTCTGAACAAGAATCTACAGGTGGGGAGCGTATGAGTTTCATTGCATCCAGAATGGCACTCAATGCCTTGGTGCCAATTTTGTAAGTCATTGCAGTGTTCCACAATATTCTTCTGATGCGCGGATTCTGATATTCACTGTAATTACGTATAATATCTGAGAACCATGAAAACATAAATAGTTGTGAGATTATCTTTGTAATGCAGAGGATATTCTCATATAGGGGCGCCCCTGTAAACACTTGTGTGCTATCACTGGATTCTGATGAGAGAGCTCATGTGTGCTGTAATATGGTGCGTGCATTTATATAATCTGGCACAAGTACACAAAAAAGTAGGCTCCAGAAGTAAGGATAGTTGGCAGATGATAGGTTCAAAATATACTGTATAGAGAGTTTATTGCCAAACCATGATAACAAGAGCACACAACAACTAGGCAGATCATAGTGTACATAAAAGGGGTACACCATAACTACGATATATAAATCGGGAAAGTGGAACTGGCTTGAAAATACGGTGTTGTATTGCCGCTAGTAATTGAAAGCCTATCGATCAAGTACATGCCAGCTCTATCAGCTGTTGACTGCAGATGTCCCTGCTCCCCTTCCTGACAAGGAACATACTGTATGTACTAAATACAGAATAACAAAAGAGGAACATGTTAAAGAACAAAAGAGGAAGCATATTCTTGAGGTTCCGCTTAATTGCATACAATGTTGGTTGCCTACTCATGATGAATCACAGCGCCCAAAGAAATGCAATTCCATGTTGTCTCTCTATATGTGGCAATTTTGAACAAGAGTCATTAGGATCATATTCTGAACAAGAGTCAACAGGTGGGGAGCGTATGAGTTTCATTGCATCCAGAATGGCACTCAATGCCTTGGTGCCAATTTTGTAAGTCATTGCGGTGTTTAGCTTCAAGAGTGGACTGCTGCTAGTGCGACACAAAGCAACTACACAGATCATAGAGTAGATATAACGGGAAAACCATAAGCATCAGAGTAAAATCAGCAAAGTGGAACTTGCTGGAATATATGTGCTAGTATTGCCGGTACGGCTAGAAAGGCTTCGGATACCAGCTCTCTTCAACTGAAGGTGCGGTAGTGTTAATATCAATGTAACTCTCAAAGGCGACACAGCTCCCCGCATTTTCTTGCTATTCTTATAGGATTCAAGTGGGCAGGCCACTACAAATCCTATTCCCATGTTTACAAAATCCTACGAATCAAAGAGGCCCGACGAGTTCAAAGTGTCCATACCAACCGACCGTATAGACCTCTACACTGCAAATGTCCCTGCTCATCTTCACTACAAGGAACATACTGTACTACTATCATTCTCCCTCCGTTCCAAAATATAAGTCTTGGTAGAGATTTCCACTATGGATCACATACAGATGTATCCAGATACATTTTAGAGTGTAGATTCACTCATTTTGCTCCATATGTAGTCCATGGTGGAATCTATACAAAGACTTGTATTTAGGAACACAGAGAGTACTTATTAAAGAAGAACAGAAGAGGAACATGGTAAAGAAGAGCAAGCAGATTTTGGATAATAAAATGTTCATTGCGCAGTGCCCACACATGATGAACCAGAGCGCATTAAGAAAGCAACTCCCTGCTGTCTCTCTATATGTGGTGCACGTGCTTTTTCGAAAGTAAAGTAGGAACATTAGCTGACCAATTGAATGTTATCTATTTTAGTAATATCAGCATCATATCAGATTCGTACTTGAGCAACAAGTTTGGAATTATGAGTGGCACGTTGTTTAGCTCGATGGATTCAGGAGCAGTGCTAGCAGGTACGATGATGGTACTGAATATAAAGGCATGTCTGCATTTGGGTCAGTCGACCATTTTAGGCGGTTGGATGAAGATACTACGTCTCCTAATCCTTCTTCTTCCTCGTCTCTGATTCTTCCCATACAGAACACCGCACGGGCCACCGGCCGGACCATCGGCCCCCACCGCCTGTGTTCCTCCGCCACCCCCAGCCCCACCCCCGCCCCCACCCACGTCGAGTTTTCTTTGTTCGGCGAGGCCCCACCACCACCCCACCCCCCAACCAAAGTCCCCAACCGAACCCTTCGTTCGCACCGGCGAACTCCGGCGAGCTCTAAAAAATCGACTGACCCAATTTTGAAACTTAGTCTACTGTGATTTAACTAGTGTGGAATATAAAAGGGGAAAACCATAAGCATTGGGAGTATAGTGTTGAGCATGCCATGGCGGATCTGAAGGTGCAAACCGGACAAAGGCAACTTCGCAACCAATGTTTGCTCTCAACTAGCAAGTAAGTGATGGACAAGAAATCAGAGTAAAGCAGTGGCGATCTATTTTCATGCTATGATAAGTAAGTTGAGCAGATACGAAAGAGTACCGCCTCTGGTGCGGCGCCGTGTATGCATCTGCTGAGAATTTGACGGTGCTACGGTAGCGATGGCTGTCGGCAGCGTGGAAGCAGATCTAGGAGGGTAGACAATGGCGGCGGGGCGCGGTGGACGAGACGGTCGTAGGAGCGGCGCCGTCAAGGTGGACGACGGCGGGGATGAAGCGAGAGGACGGGATGCAAGGATCCCGGTCCGAAGCCGTGGATGAGAGAGGTCGATCTCTTGTAATGGACGGCGGCGTTGGGGTATCAGCTCCGGCATGGTGGAGGAGGACGGCGGTGGATGGGGTGGCGGACGGAGGAGGCTGGGGTGGAGAGGGTGTTTTGGCGCCCACGGAGTACGAATGGGGAAATGGAGGTGAAGAGGAAGGGGGGGAACCATGTCTTCAGGGCGCGCTTGTCTCAAATGCGAGGAAATTTACAAACTTGGCCCCCGTTTCAAATTTCCTACATCACAGCAATATTAGTCGGTTGGGAATAGGACGGTAATCTCGCATACACCGAATATTTGCCGACGAGAGTTTGTTTTTGGCGCCCACCGTGTATGAATCAGGGAGGGAGTCGATTTTGGCCGATGACACACTGTGTTTTGGCGCCCACCGTGTATGAATCCGGGTGAGAGGCGGTTATGTCACGTTCGAGTGAAATTACAAACCTACCCCTATCGAAACCAATAGAAGTCGAGCAGATAGGCTTTGCATCACTACAAAAAAAAGACACATCCGTCACATTTTGGGCCGAACGAAAATCTTTTCTGTCATACTTATGACACTTCTATGACAATAATTGTGACAAAACACGGTATCATCATAGATGTGGTTGGGTCCTACTTCTATGACAAAAAATCATGACAAAAAATGGGGTTTTCGTCCTGGGCGGGCCGGAGACGCAGCTGCATGACATTCTTTGGGCCGTCCACGATGGAAAAAACCATGGTAGAAGCAAGGGCGCGGAAAATATCGGGGAGTCCCCGGTTACGGTGGGTGGCCGGGGGCCGAGCGATGCACGTTTCTCTCATACGTACGCGCATGTGTGCGAGGCGGTGGGCTCTAACTGAACTCGAGCGAGGCGTTGGGCTCTAACTGAACCCGAGTGATTGCACTGCAGGCTACGCGTTACTGAACCCGAGCGATCGATCGATGGTTGTTAACTGAACCCGATCGAGCGATTCCTTCGCTACTGCTGCTAACTGAAGCCGATCGATGCTGCCTCTGATGAACAGTGAGCGTTGCGGGGGGGGGGGGGGGGTGGATGAACAGTTCCCGGTGGGGGTGGATGAACAGGACCCCGTCGCATTGCCTCTGGATGAACAATGAGTGTTGCTGGGGGGTTTGTATGAGCAGTTCCCGGTGGGGTTGGATGAACAGGACCCTGATCGTTCGAGCCGGTTGGGGCTGGATGAACAGGACCCCATGGAGGGCAGGATGAACAGGACCACCCCGTGGAGGGCAGGATGAACAGTTGACGGTGGAGGGCTAGATGAACAGTAGCCCGTGGAGGGGTGGTTGAACAAGAGCCCGTGGAGGGGGCTGGTTGAACAGTAGCCGGTGGAGTAGCGCGCGGTGGAGGCTGGATGAACAGGAGCCCGTGGATGAACAGTCGCGGGTGGAGGCTGGAGGAGGTCGACGGTGGATGAACAGTAGGCCGTGGAGGCTGGAGGGGTTCGACGGTGGAGATGAACAATATCCCGTGGAGTCCCGTTTTGCGGTACGCCACACCCCTCCCGATGAACAGGACCCCCGTTTCGACCGTAGCGCTCCAACACAAGTCCGTTTCCTCCGTTTTGCGGTACGCCACACCCCTCTCGATCAACAGGACCCCCGTTTCGACCGTAGGAGGTCCGTTTCCTCCGTTTTGCGGTACGCCAGACCCCTCCTAATGAACAGGATCCCGTTTTGAACATGGCCGGTCGAACACAAGGCCGTTTCCTCCGTTCTGTGGTACGCCGGGCCTCGTTTCCATCGGCTGTTCCGTCCAAGCCGGTGGGCTCCCACGCGTTCCGTTTCCTCCCGATGAACACGACGCATTCCGTTGCCTCCCCATAAACACGACGACGACGCTGTTTCTCCGTTCCGACCCAGCCATGTACACGAGCCCTAGCCATACGTACGCGCGAGTAGGCGTTCGAGACCCCGCCCGTATGTACGTACGTGGCTGTATTTACTTTCTTGCACCCTGGCCGCTGTACGTACGTGTACATGCTACGTGCGCGCCTCTACTACGACACGTGCGCGCCTCGACCAGTATGTACGTACACGTTCGCGACCAGAATGACAACGCTACGTACGCTTCGACCAGGTGGGTCCCGACTGTCAGGCACTTCCTTGTGTGCGAAGATGTAGCTGGTGGGTCCCAGCAGTCAGGGGGAAACGTTTTTTTCGCGAAATACGGTGGTCCGTCCGGTGGGTCCCCGCTGTTAGGTGGAGGAATAATTATTTTGCGCGTAATAAGGAGGCACTTCCTTGCTGCGGCCGTGGACCCAGCTGTCAGCCTCTCCACGTACAGTCCACGTCCGATGGAAGCCGTTCCTTGACCATGTTGACCACGCCGCGTCGAGAGCACCAGGGTGGTGGACGAGGGCGAGGCCTAGGAAGGGGACGACGCGGAGCCGGGGAAGACGCGGCAGTGGATGCCCATGCGTAGAGGAGTACGAGGGTTCACTGGTACGCTGCGGTGTGAGGCTGCCGTCGCCGCAGAATAACAGGGGGTGTGGGTGAGTAGAGGGATGGCCTAGCCAGCGGTGGGAGTAGTAGGGGGCGGTGAGGCCTCCGCCGCATCGTAGCCGGCCATGGGAGGCACGAGCACGAGGCACGACCGGCGCTAGTTTGGGCGGCTGGAGCAAGAAGACCAGAGGTTGAAGAAGCACTACGGCCGTTGGATGGACATCGTATGGTCACTGGAGCTAGAATCATGCATATTGACTAAGTTGACAAAGCCCTCCGTCCCCGTCAACTTAGTAGGCCCACAAGTCAGCCTGCCACTATACTGGGTCCCAACTAGCAGGGGGAGTATTCATTTTTTTGTGCGTAATAAGGAGGCACTTCCTTGCGTGCGAAATATAGCTGGTGGGTCCGAGTTGTCAGCGGCGGTAACGTTTTTTCGCGAAATACAGAGGCCCTTTCGGTGGGTCCCTGATGTCAGGTGGAGGAATCATTATTTTGCGCGTAATAAGGAGGCATTTCCTTGCGTGCGGCCATGGACGCAGCTGTCGGCCTCTCCACGTACAGTCCACTTCAGATGCATGTCGGTCGTTGACCACGTTGACCAGGCCGCGCCGAGAGCACCAGGGCGGTGGACGACGACGATGCCTAGGAAGGGAACGACACGGAGGCAGGGAAGACTCGGCAGTTGTTTCCCACGCAGAGGGGAGTACGACTGTACGAGGGTTTACTAGTTCGTCTGCCGTCGCCGGAGAATAACAGCAGGTGTGGGTGAGTAGAGGGATGGCTAGGCCAGCGATGGGAGTACGATGGGGCGGTGAGGCCTGCACGGCAACACAGCCGGCCGCAGGGAGGAGGGAGCAGGCAGTCCCGCCGGCGCTTGTTTGAGTGGCTGGAGCAGGAAGAGCAGAGATTGAAGAAGCACGACGACCGTTGGATGGACATCCAACAGTCACTGCTTGTGCGTCAACCTTTTTTTAGGAAAGCCTCAAATCTATGGAAAATAGCATAGAACCGATCTGCCATTATTTCTAATAATTTACAGGCCATTTTCTAATTCTTAAGGTTTTTTTGGAGCCCATATTCTTTTTGTTAGCATTACAACCCATATTGTGGCCACGGTTAAAAAATTATACGAAATTTTGCATATTTCGGTGCGGTTCGAACTGTTTTTAATCTCGAAATTTTGAGTCACATTCAAACTAATTTTAAAAAGAAATGTATATCAATATAAAATCCAACAAATTGTCCACGCATAAAAATTAATGTAATTTAAAATCTCGAAATGAAAAAAAAGAAATTTGAAACTAATTGCCGGTTTGATGTGTTTTAAAAATGTACAGCCCATTTCTCATTACTGATAGGCCATTTTCTCGGCCAGCCGAATGAAAGCTCTCCTCGTCTTGAAAGATTTGCAGCCCAACAGGCCTGACAAAGCGACTTACTTGGCAAATCACAAAAAGCTGGGCTGTGGCCGTGGACCCAGCTGTCAGCCTCTCCACGTACAGTACTCTTCTGATGGAAGTTGGTCGTTGACCACATTGACCACACCGCGCCGAGAGCACCAAGGCGGTGGACGACGACGAGGCCTAGGAAGGGGACGACGCAGAGCCGGGGAAGACGCAGCAGTGGATGCCCACACGGAGAGGAGTATGAGGGTTCACTGGTTCGGCTACGGTGTGAGGCTGCCGTCACCGCAGGGCCTGGCTAGCGGTGGGAGTACTAGGGGGCGATGAGGCCTCAACGGCAGCACAGCCGGCCACTGAAGGCAGGAGCAGGCGGTCTCGCCGGCGCTGGTTTGGGCGGCTGGTGCAAGAAGAACAACGATTGAAGAAGCAGCAGGACCGTTCGATTCAAATCCAACGGTTACTACTGCTAGAATCGTTTGTTGACTAAGTTGACAAGCCCCGTGTACGCGTCAACTTAGTAGGCCCATAGGTCAGCCTGCCAACCGGTGCGCCCTAGATGTCAGTGGGAGGAATCATTTTTTTCACGTAATAAGGAGGCAGTTGATTGCGTGCGGCCAGGCCAGCGGAGGGAGTAGGGTGGGCCGGGGAAGCCTGCGCAGCATCACAGCGGGCCACAAGAGGAGGGAGCAGGCAGTCTCGCCGACGCTAGTTTAGGCGGCTGGAGCAGGAATATGAGAGATTCAAGAAGCACGTCGGCCGTTGGATGGACATCCAACAGTCACTGCTACTAGAATCGTGTGTTGACTGACAAAGCCTTGCGTAAACAAGTCAGCCTCGAAATCTGTGGTGTGTACAACTAATTTGCTATTATTTTTATAATTTTTACTCATTTTCTAATTCATATGGAATTTATTGCAGCCCGTTTTCCATTTTTAGAATTGCTGCCCATTTTCTGGTCAGTACCAGGGTCAAAAATTAACTAAATATGTGGGAAATTTTGAAAATTCACAAATTTTTGTTGGGGAACAAAATATTCTTAATCCAAAAATTAGTAGCCATACTAAAACAAATTTTAAAATAAATTAGTACTATGTCATGTTAAATCCAATGAAATACGTATAAGATATCAGTGAAGAACAAAAACAAAAAAAAGAAACTAATATCCCATTTGCTATACTTTTTTTTGGAATTTTCAACCCCTTTTGATATTACTTTTAACAGACACTGACCATACTCTTGGCCACGCCGGAATGCATCCCTCCTCGTCTTGAAAGATTTGCAGCCCAGTAAGTCGGAGAAAACAAATAGGCCTAGCTTGGGTATTCTTCAAAAAGAAATACTGGGCTACCTATTTTCCCAAAGAAAAAACTGCTAGGCTGGTCATGTTGTTAGACGGGCCACAGAGACCGCACAACCCAGTTTATAGCCTGCTCCTCCGAATTACTACTAAAAAAAGTTGTGCAATTCTATCATTAATTGACTATACGTTGAAAATGATGTGGGTCCCAGATATCAGCAGGGTGGATTAGAGTAAAAAAACGAGGGGTTCATCTGAGTAGTAAAAGAGGCGCTTGCTTGTGTTCGGGAGTGGACCTGGTGGGTCCGTACTGTCATACTCACAGCTACAGTCCTCTCCCGATTCACTATGTTGACAGGGACCGTTTTGAAAAGAAACTATGCTGACAGGGCCGGACGGTGCCGCCGCGGCGAGCGCACCAAGGCGGAGGATAAAGTGCTGTCGCCAATGTGCTGGGCTGGGTTGGACATTCTTATTAAAAAATAAAAATGGTCCGGATCTATTTACGATGTTGACTATGATTTGCATGGGTCCGCTGGTTGCAGGAAGAAAATGCTGGGAGAAAGAAGGCTGGTCGCTCTCTTTGCCGAAGAATAATATCGACTGAATGTAATGACACTATCATAGGAAATAATATCCTCCTCTTAAATCGTGAATTTAAAGAACTGGTGCATGAGCATTTAGCTTTATTTATTTATTTACTTATTTATGTTTAGGGGACCATGAGCATGTACCTGGGCCGGATTCATGTGAGAGCCTCCCTTCCAGTTAATTATGGGCTTCTCTATTGGGCCTTCATCAGTGGGCTGCATGTTATCAACAAGTGGAAAATGTGTTCCGTACGAAAAATAGTATGCGCTACGTACGGTACGGGGCACTAAAGGATCGAACCGTGCAACGACTTCCAAAACATTGTGTTTGTCGTTCTAACAACACATTTATTCAACCAACAGACGAAATATACTACTGATTGTACATTGAAAACAACAGCAGCAGCAACCAGGGCTGGGGGTGCAACAGAAGCAGTAAGTAGGCCAGATGAGTGAAGACGCAGCTCTCTCTTCCAAACCAAACATCAGCCATCATTACAAAAGGGCTACCAAAAAGAACAAGTGTATGCATCAAAGTAAATAAAGATCATACTACACCAAGTGTACGCATCTAACTAACTGGCTCAGTTAGACGTTACTATTTATTAAGCTGTGGAGATTGGCTGACGGCTTGAACCAGATGGGTGCCTGACGGGGGAAACTCCAGCCAGCAGGTCGAAGTCTAATACTTGCAACCCTCTCTCCTACTTTGGGCTGCAGAGCGTGGCGGCACATATCAGGGTATGGTGCATGCAGAGACGCATGGTACACCGTGTACACACAGTTTTGCTTGATGAACGAAACCGCGCTGCCATCATGATCCTTGCCGTCGGTTATCTCCTGGTTAATCGGATAATTCAGTCCGACAAACAGAGAGCGTGTACCAAGGCTACTTACCAACCTCCAGTCAAAAATTCCTGAAGGCCCAAAGAAGCTGGGATCCTGCTCAAAGACCTTGCAGTGACTGTGATTGTATTCCGTGAAACAACACATCGGTACATGTGAACGATCATCAATCGTTCGCCGTTGTCTGGTCGAGACAGGAACCACCTGCAACTGCCATGCCGCTTTTCTTTGAAAGGTTCTGGGATTAGGAAGGGTAGGGACACCAGGAGGCCGACAACATCATATCAAGTTGGAGTCAAATAACCCTAAAAAAAGTTGGAGTCAAATAAAAAAGGGCTCTTGATGTAGTTAATCTTAAGAAAAGCATGTTATGAGCATGAATATTTTTCAGTAAATGTTGACAGTAATATAAGCAAGCCATCATGATATCATAGGAAAGTAACATACTGTTGTAACAGCCATTTGTAGCGATGACTGGAGTAGGCCAGCAATACGTCGAGCCATAGAAGGAGTCGATAGCGTAAATGAAGCCCTTATGTTCAATGTCATCAGAGAACCATGGAGGATGTATGATCCTGCGATGGACGTGCAGATTTATGCACTTACCGCAGTGACCTGTCAGATAGGCGAGACCACGGTTGAAGAACGCAATTAGCCTGAAGTCTTTATAATTCGTAGATCTTGTGGGCACTTGGCAGATTACAACCTTGAGAAAATCAAACTTGGTATCATGTTGGCTACTGTAAGATTCTGAGTATTCTGGGCCGCGGCGCCAAAGCAGTGCAGTGTTAATCGAAGGAAGGGGGATCAATCGCTGGGTGTAGACCTCCACGAGCATCCAGCTGCCGCAACCGTCGACGAGCACCATCCAAGACGTGTTCATGCCGACCCAGTACATACCGTTAATGTAGTTGAGGGTGACGGGGATCGGATCGCAGTCAAGGGGGTTGATGCTCGCCACCCTACGATCGTTATGCTGTGTGACACACCGTTTCTGAAGATCAGGTGGCATTAGCAAGCAATGAGCTAGCTTAAAAAGCTCCGGCCTGAGGGCTTTGAGTAAACGGTACAGCCCTGACGAGCACGCGGCGAGTGGCATGGTACTGAGATTGTCCACACGCGAAACAATGAGCTTGATTATCTCTGTGGGGAGAGAATTCCAGCCACTCTTTCGGCTGACGCTGCTCGGTTCTGCCATTGTTAGTGCTTGGGTTTCGGACGAGGGGGGGGGGGGAGGCGCCTTAGCGGGGATGGAAGATTGGACGAGGGGGAGGCGCCTTAGCAGGGATGGAAGAGCGGAGAAAGATGGAGAAGCGAATATGTGCTGCGGGAAGTGGACAGGTGATGATGACTACAGCACGCCGCTTGACTTACGAGACACATACCAGCAGCGTAGGGTCATATCGAAGTTAGACAACTTGCTTGAGTGATCACAGTACTGGTACTCCCTACAGTACCTGCTACTATGACCTAACTTGCTTGAGTAGAGTAGTAGTGGAGTAGGACTCTGCTCTACTACTAGCACCGGAGGAGTAGTATGTTCTAATCTAAAATAGTTACAAACTTCAATGCCCGAGCATGGAACGACTACGAACCGCCATCGGTGCTAACTCCAATCCTGCAAGTCATGGATTTGTTTCTTTTTAACTTTCTGTACGAATCTTTAGCCAGCCTGCAAGTCATGTACACTGTACTGACAGTGGAACCCATAGAGTACTTAGAATACAATATTAAGGATGCAATTAACTTTTTATAGAGGGAGAATCATACACGCAATTAACTCAAATGGATTGGACGTGACTCTATTATTCTCCAACGGCAACCGGCAAATTTCCTCCCGCGGGCCGGAGTAGGTTTCTCGGTTTGCATGCGGGTTTAACGGAGGGGTTTGATGGAGGCGAGGAGGCGTGTTCAGCCGGGCGTGCAGTGGATGGCGCAGTACTATTCGATTTGACAACTACAACTAGTATATTATAAAAAACAAAGAAGAGTAGTAGAGATAGAGATAAGAATAGAGACTAGGGAGGAGCACCATCTACTGCTTCGTGGGCTACTCCTGCGCTCCATTCGACAGCCGCAACGTCCCCTACAGCCACTCCCTCCCGCGCTCCATTCGGCGGGCGCTGTTGAAATTTGGGGAGCGCACTCTCGCGACTGCTTGCAGCGACGACTTCACCGACGACGACTTCTTCCCCGACCTCGGCAACCTCTTCCTCAATGACATGGGCGACAACCTCAACGCCAATGGTGCTGCTCCCGTTGCACCGTATGTGTTTCTGTCCTTCCTGTTCGAAATCGTGGTAGAATTCATGTTTCTAGTCTGTGTCCTAGATTCGATCTGTTCATCTACTATGCTAGTCCGCATGATTAGTTTAATCTCTGTTATAGCCGTCTTGATTTATTTTGTGCTTATTCGGACTAAATCTCGTAGTAACTTGCTCATATATTCAACTGGCAGAATGTCCCCTATAGCCACTCCCGTTTCATGGACGGCCTGGTCGATGTCTCCAAGGAGCCCTTCGTCTACTGCTATGAGTGCCCGGTGCCGTTTTGGGGCTCGCCGGCAGACATCATGCATCACCTGACGCAGGCGTGCGGCAATCACTACTGGCCCTTGGCGAAGAACATCAAGTACGAGACGTGCTACCCGTTCACCATGCCGGAGTCGTTGGAGGATCAGCGCCGCCTGCTAGTCTCGGAGGAGGACGGCAGCGTCTTCCTCTTGATCGTGGCCACCGGCGAGGCCCGCGCAGGCCGCCTCCACATCTCTGTAGTGTGCGTCAGGGGCGACGCCGCTGATGTTGACACTGACACGAGGCCGATGTACGGGTGTGTTCTCACTATTACTACCCCTCGGAGGTATGTGGGCGGCGACACTGGCTACGCCAAGCATACTTGGACTCTGCCGAGCTGGGACTTTCCCGCCGATGTGGACATGGAAAGCGCACGGTGTTATTTGAACCCCAACGATGTGCACGGGGACTCCAAGGAGGTTCACCTGGACATCTGCATTATCAAGTTAAATGTTGATCATTAGTCTTCGCTCAATGTAATCCGCTGTCTAAGCATGTGGAGACTTCCATGCATGATCTTGCTCTATTAGAGTATCGCATGTGAATAAAATTGTATCCATTTATGGTTTAGTTTAGAATCTTCCATGTATGAATTTTTACTACAGTACTGGTGAAAGACTTATGATGAACCATTTCTTACCTATCCTCTGCCCCCTTCCAAGTCATCTTGATTTAATCCCTCCGTCTAGATGTATAAGGGCATGGTTAATACTTAAATAGTATAGCCAACTGTTGACTATAAGAAAGTGCCATGTCATCTGTAGCCAACATGTATAACAATGGATACTCAAAAACTAATTCTTGAAGATCATTTCATGCAAAGCACAATAAGAGTTATTTCTTCACAATTTTTGGATGCAGGTTGAACAGTTGAACGCTTTTGTTTGCAAAAGATACTTTTTTATCTATTTCACCCGGATGTTTGTGAGCTCTAGTGATGAAATAATATCAGAACAAACCTATCGATACCCGTTACACATGAGATGACCCCCACATCCTTTATCAAAATAAACAACTCCCCGATCAATGCATTTCACTCTTCCGTGCAACGCACGGGCACCTTATTATAGATTAGTACGACCAAAAATTGTACTAACATTATATATAGTACGATAAATGATGATGCATGTCACCTAAAATTATAGGAGTATCATTGAAAACTATGTTCAAATATGAATCCAACGATATTGTTTTTGTTGACATGCACTAATATTTTGTCAGTTAAATCTTCAGTCAAATTCAATGGGGGATAAACCACGACCGATGTAGTCGTACTAGTGTAGAGGGCGGCGCTGCACGGGAGTCTCACCCCGCTCATGGCGCGGCAGTAAAGCCGTCATATCACAAAACCCAACCACTCCCAGTAATAAGTGGCCTGGTAAAATAAACGGACAAGCAACCATCACATCCCTCCGTCTTTTTTGCATTTCATCTCTCTGCATCTACTTTCTCCGGTTCATCTCGCACACTCGATCCCTAGCTACTACTCCTAGTATCCCTAGCTACTACTCCTAGGGCCAGTTCTTTTGGCGGCTTCCCCAGCTTTTCCCATAAGACTAGTCACAGTGGAGAGTAACATTAAGGCGCCTCACTCATTTATTTGGGCTTCTAAACTACTACTAGCAATACCTCCGTCCTGGTTTATTCCTCACCATTGTAATTTGTGCTAAATTTTGACCAAAGATTTAACTGATAAAATGTTAGTGCATGTGACATGCACTAACATTTCATTAGTTAAATTTATGATCAAAATTTGACACAGATTACAATGGGGACCAATAAACCAGGACGGAGGTAGTAGTTATGGGATTACTAATCTAGAAGCCTAAAAGAACTGGCCCCTGGTACTCCTACTAGTAGTAGTACTCAAGTTGGAATTCCAATTAGACGGCACAACTTGTTAGGCAAAAAATTCGATACAGGGTGTAGGAAGCGGTTTGGGAATTTGCATGCCTTTCCAACCAGTGAGATACTCTGTACAAAGTACGACAGAGAAATGACCACAGAGAAGGAAGCTAAAAGTAAACAATCAAACGAGCATTTTTGCATTTGTTTTGCATTGAATCGTTTCACAAGCTTGACTAGTGTTGTTTTTCTACTTTTACAAAAACCGCATCTTAATGTTAAAATGTGCATTTGCACGTACATAAGTAATAGTAGTACTCCCTCCGTCTAGGTGTATAAGTCTTCCCTCCTTCTTGGTCACGGTGCACAACCAAAGATGACTTATTGACCTGGACGGAGGGAGTAGCACAGTCTGCAAGCATATATCCAGAGAGACGTGTAATGCGATAGTATATAATAAAGTTTGTGCTATATGCACGTACTTGCAAAATGCGTACGAATACACAAGGTTTCCAAACTTTCCCTTTTACATACTTAATTAAGGACGCTAAAAATTCCTGAATGTTCGGGATTTATCATTTGTGTCCCAAAACTAATGAGACCGCCTTACGAAACAAAAATTATACTCCTCCTAAAAGCCACGACGCACGCAGGAGCGCTTGCGGCGCACCACGAGTGCCCTGGTGCGCGGCCGTTTCCCAGCGCGCCGACACAACTCCTCTTCCTCAGCCTCGCAACTTGCGAGGTGCTGATTGGCGGCTTGCCGGCGGGCGAGCGCGATCTCACCGGTGTGGTGATCCGGTGCCAACAGGTACTCCTCCTCGCTGGAAGCGTGCACCCGGTCCACGTACCGACAAGCGTAGATGAGGCGCTTGGGCCCGACTGCACTCAGGGCGTCAGCACGGGCGTCCTCTGCCACCCTCACGGCGCTCGCACGAGCCTTCTGCCAAAGAGCCAATTGCCTGACTCTCTCGGACGCGACATAGGCCTCCGAGGCAGCTTGTTCCGTGGTGCGCTTCTCTTCCTCAGCCTTCTTCTCCGCCTCTATTTTGGCGCGCTATGCTGGAGGCAAAGCCCCCCACAAGGCGACATCCATTTCTTTCCGAAGCTCCTCAAGGCCGGGGAGCCTGGTGGGCGGCGTGGCGTTCTCCTTGTAGCGGGGAGCCGACGCGTCCTCCGACGCACGTGCTGGCGAGATTGGGAACGCCGACGCGTCCACCTCGACGCGTCGCGGCGAGGAGCGGAACACCGGCGCGTCCTCCTCGACTAGTGTCGGTGAAGAACGGAACGGCGACGCGTCGCATCGCGGCAAGGAGCGGAACGCCAACGCGTCCTCCTCGACTAGTGGCGGCGAGGAATGGAACGACGAAGCATGGCCTCGCGGCGAGGAACGGAATGCCGACGCGTCCTCCTCGACTAGTGGCGGCGAGGAACGGAACGGCGACACGTGACCATCCGCGCGGTGCAGCGAGGGGCGCCTAGGGCTTGGGAGGGGCGATGCCATGGTGGTCGACGTGAGAGGGAGGGGAGGAGATAGCGATGAACGTGAACGTGAGGGGGAGGAGATAGCGATGTCGTGGGAGGCGCAGTATTTATAGCGAGCAATGGCACACCTACGTAAGATATGGACTGAGCTGCACTGACTTAACTGCAGGTCCAGTTGCGTCACTGACATGTGGGCCAGACCCCTGTCGGGCCCATATGTCAGTGAACCAATGCACCTGCAGTTAAGTAACAACTACGTGGGCATATTTGTTGGAGTAAATTACGGGGGAGGGAAGGGGTGGAAATATTGCTGGCACAACGGATTGGACGAGTGCGGGGGGAGGAGAGTCAGGCATGTAGATTTTTTCCACACGGGGTGGAGTGGTGGGACCACCGGAGGGAGAAGGAGAGTTTGGCAGGCATATTGTTTCCACACATGGAGAGGAAAAGATTTGGAGACGAACGGGCTTCCTGCAGGTAATGGGAACGGTGCATAATGAATCTCATCTTGCATGCCGGGCTAGGTATAGTCTCAAGTCATTAAAAACATACACGCCCCACTCATGTTCATATTTCAAGGCGCACTAAATTATTGCATGCGGTGATTAAGGCTGGCCATAATGGTGGTATCTTAGCTGGTATCATGCACACGGGAATAGCAAAAATGCTGATGTGGCAAAGAATTAAAGAAGAGAGGGGGGTTAGAGTAACTAGTGTTCATGCATGCATTGGTAAACACATTTTTTGTGAAGAAATACAAAAACTATTCCACCGCCTCTATCTTGCTAAGAGTAGGTCAAAATTTTGAATCGAGCCCTTTAAACTAGAAGGGAGGTAGTAGTACTCTAATAGCTAACCTTGGCCCTGTTTGGATCCATGTGTTAGAGTTAGTTTGGGTTAGTTTGAACTCAACTAACCCAAAAAAATCTAACCCACCCAAGAGGTGCTTTATACTACTCATTATAATCAGTATTGTAGATATTGATATTTTTAGTATAAACGGTTGACGGAAGTAAAAAGGACCAGAGGGAGTATCATGCATGCGGAGTACGCAAAAAAATTGCTCATTTATAGCCGGTCGAAGTCTCAAAGGGCGCGACCGCGCGAGGGAGGCAAAGGTCGTGGGAGGCACGACGGTTGACGGAATTAATTGAAGTTACACACAAGCCGGCATGGCGCGCGAACAGGCAGAAGCTATGCCGTCAGGCCTATGATATGGGTCTAGTAGACATGACATCTAGTGGGTCCCGCATAGTTCTCGAGAACTCTTTGGGGGCTTGCAGCCGTTTATCCACCGGGCAAGCCAGCAACCCCACGCCGTTCACACGCCCTACTCGTCCCCGTCTTCGACTAGTACAGTACCTTACAAAAGTTCGCTCCCAGTCGTCCCGTCCTTCCACATTACGGCAGTTCCACTAATCCTAACCCTCCTCCCAAATCCATGGCGTCCCAAATCTCCATGATCGGCGGTGAGTACAACGTTAGAACCATCACCGGCGATGAGTTCGACATCATCAACGCCCGTTCTTCCGCAATGGTGAAAGAATGCCTTGCTCGCTTCAAATGCATGTTCGAAAACTCAAATGATGAGTGGGTCGCTGGGCTAGATGTTGAGTACACCACAGTCCTGGGAAGCGAGAAGAAACTAAAGGAGGCAGAGAAGAAGAAGCCCGCCGTGATCCAGGTTTGCGTGCATGACTTATGCTTGGTCTACCACATATGCCATGCCGACGTTGAGTGTGAGGAATTTAAGAAGTTCCTCAAGGGCGGCCGAGTCAAATTCGTTACTATAGACTTTAGGAACGACAAGGAAATCCTGGGTCAGATAGGCCTCGTTGTAGGCGACCCCTTCGACCTCCAGAAGGAAGGGCCGGTGTCCTCCTCTCAGCCTTCAATGCTGACCCTGGCAGCAGCCATGATTGATCGTTCGTACGCTAAACTGAAGAAACCTCATCACGAGTTTCATCATGCATGGGAGTCAAAGACATTAGATGAAGATCACATCCTGTACGCAGCAATGGATGCCTACCTTTGTTTAAATATCTACAAGGGTTGGATGAAGAAGCAGAGCCCAGTGTCTGGTTCAAGCAAAGAAGCGCCGGCGAAGAGGAAGAGGGACGACGACGAAGTCGAGGACGTGGACTCAGACTCCGAGTAGGTGGCAGTGCCGTCGCTCATGCTGGTTCTACTGCAGTGTTAAGCGGACTAATTGCTTAGTTTATTTTCAAGGGTGTGTTGTGCTGAGGCCCCAGCAGAACTATGTTTATGTTCTTTCTCGTTATTTGAACTGTTTAGTACGTACAGTAGTACTAGTACTATGTCTTACTACTGTTCTTATTGCAGTTTGTTCTACTGCTCGTATCTTCGTGTTCCTACTGTCGTTTATGTTCGTACTAGTAGTATAATTTGGGTCAGTCGATTTGTGAAAGAAGTTCGACGGAGTGAAGGAAGAAGACGGCAGGGTGCCCATGATCTATCTTATGAGTGTTGGGTGTGGAATGCAGTTCGCCGGAAAAAATGGATCATGCCCAGGGTTAAACGGATGGCGGGGGTGGGGGAGCATGGCGGTGGCAGGCGGTTCAGGGGAGGGCGCGGCGGCGGCGGCAGGCGGGTAGGCGTGTGGCGGGCTGAGAAAATGAACCGTGCATCTATTTCGGAGGTTGAAGAAGCCGTTCTAGCCATCCATGTTGCATCAAGCGGCTCACAAGAGTCGACTGACCCAAATTGCTCCTTCAGATTGTAGGATCCACGTGGCATTCATGGTCTCGAAGGTAGATTCCGCGTCCGCACCCGGTTTGCGGGCTCGGCGCGCGCGCGACCAGCTTCCGCTGCGACAGCCACCATGCGCGCCTCCTTCGCGCGGGCGAAGACGACAATGACACGCTAGTTCCTCCTCACCGGCGTGCTGGAGCATGCACTCGTCCTCCTCTTCGTACGCTGCGTGCATAGACGCGGCTCCACCAGCTGCTCGCGTGCTTGGCAGCGCGGCGACATCGCGAGGAGGGATTGCAGATGACGTGAGCGGGCGAGCCTTCGGCTTGGCGGCGACACGGCGGTGATGGGCGAGAAATTG
Source organism: Aegilops tauschii subsp. strangulata (assembly GCF_002575655.3). NCBI lineage: Eukaryota > Viridiplantae > Streptophyta > Magnoliopsida > Poales > Poaceae > Aegilops > Aegilops tauschii. The sequence continues at coordinate 293,927,908 of NC_053035.3, forward strand.
TTGGCCGGAGCAGGCGGGCGCCGGCATGTGCAACGGCGGCGGCATATTGATGAGTGCGCGTATGGGAGCTTAGTTTAGTTTTATATAGGGTTGGTCAAATTTAAAAGAAAACCGTACTAGTACACATAAACATTAGACTTAGGGAGCGCTTTTATTAGTTACCACAGCCATGATACGGAATCCTGTGCAAGCGCGTGAACCACGGCCGCGCGGTCGATCGAAGGGTGCGTCACCGTGTCGCGCTCGAAGGACATCCACCGAACCTTTTTGTGTGTGTGAAAACAATCCCCGAATATTACTCAACTTTTTTTTTCGGGAAAAGTTCTTGATGCTACAATATTTCCATATATTTGAATTTAGCTCCAGTTTGTGTTTATTTGGATTTGGACGTTTTAGGTGCGCCCTAGTTTTTTTAATACTGATTTTGGGGCTGTTTGGTTCCCAGCCACCGTTTGCCAAGCCAAAATTTGGCAGCCACAGTTTAGTTGGCATGTGTTTGGTTTTTGCCACACTTTGGCTTGCCACACTTTATTGCCCCTATGGCCCACTTGTCATAGAGACAATGTTGCCACACTTGCCTAAGGTTAGTTCTTCAAAATGAGAGCCACAAGTTGGCAAGCCTAAGGGAATCTTGCCACACTTTTTGAGTGTATGTAATGTGGGACCCTAATGTGGCTTGCCTAAGGTGTGGCTTGAACCAAACACCCACCTAAGTTGGTCAAACTTGCCTAACCTTAGGTGTGGCAACCTTAGGCAAACTTAGGGGCTGTTTGGTTCTAGACCTAGCATTGCCACACTTTGCCACACATTTTTGCCAACCTTGCCTAAGCTTAGTTCATTAAAATGAGAGCCACAAGTTGGCAAGCCTAAGGGAATCTTGCCACACTTTTTGTGTGTATGCCATGTGGGGCTCAAGTGTGGCTTGCCTAAGGTATGGCTTGAACCAAACACTCACCTAAGTTAGTCAAACTTGCCTAACCTTAGGTGTGGCAACCTTTGGCAAAGTTAGTCACAAACCAAACAGCCCCTCATTTTAAAGAACTAACCTTAGCCAAGTGTGGCAAAAATTGTGTGGCAAAATGTGGCATTCCTAGGCCTAAAACCAAACAGCCCGTAAGGGGCTGTTTGGTTTGTGACTATGGTTGCCACATCTTGCCACACCTAAGGTTAGGCAACTTTGACCAATTTAGGAGGGTGTTTGGTTCAAGCCTTACCTTAGGCAATATACTTTTTGCCACACTAGGGCCCCGCATGACATACACTCACAAAGTGTGGCAAGATTCCCTTAGGCTTGCCAACTTGTGGCTCTCAGGGGCTGTTTGGTTCTAGGCCTAGCATTGCCACACTTTGCCACACATTTTTGCCAACATTGCCTAAGCTTAGTTCATTAAAATGAGAGCCACAAGTTGGCAAGCCTAAGGGAATCTTGCCACACTTTGTGAGTGTATGTCATGCGGGGCCCTAGTGTGGCAAAAAGTATATTGCCTAAGGTAAGGCTTGAACCAAACACCCTCCTAAATTGGTCAAAGTTGCCTAACCTTAGGTGTGGCAAGATGTGGCAACCATAGTCACAAACCAAACAGCCCCTTAGTCTCAAACCAAACAGCCCCTGTGTGTGTGACTGAGAGAGAACGTGTGTATGTGTCCATATGTGTGTTGTGGCGGAAGGGCAATGTGGAGACGGTGTGCGTGTGATAGAGACATAGAGAGGTGTGAATGTGCAAATGATCATGCATGAGTGAGACATAGACAGATCCCGATACGTTGTGTATACATGAGAGAACATAGAGAGGTGTGAATGTGCAAATGATCATGCATGAGTGAGACATAGATAGATGCCGATACGTTGTGTATGCATGAGAGAACAGTCTTCTATTTTACTTGTGTGTGTGTGCGAGAGAGAGAGAGAGAGAGAGAGAGGGAGGAGCATCCGTAACACAACAACCATCTCTCTCGATTCGTCCGTCCCTCGCACGATCGCATGTAACACATGCATCAACGCACACATTTTGACACCCTCACCCGGCCCCTGCCCACCTCAAGGCCCACACATCGCTCTCTATCTCGCACGCACAATCTCTTCATGAATACCCTGTTTAGCAAGTAGCTTTCCGTCACATACACACACATTTCTCTCCTTAGGTTTGTTTTCTCTCAATATCTGACACACACACACACACACACACACAGACAGCACACATCATACACACACCCCCTCCCCCGAGCACACAATTCATCCCCATCCAAGGTTATATGGCGACCACTCTCGCTTGTGCTTCTTCGCACCCCAGCATGCACAACACCAAAATCTTCAAAGAGGGCATCAAGGAGATCGAAGACGGCGACCGTACTGCGCTAGAGAATGCGGGGCCATTTGGAAGCAGGATGATGTGACGACGGCTGATTGACTCCTCCCCCCACCCTCTCTCTCGCACAAAATTACCAATCCCTCTCTCCACCGCACAAATTTATCAATCCCTCAACCCACGAGATCCTTCCCCTCTCGTCCATGTTTTTCCAGCTCTCTCATCAAACCTGTTGTCTCTTCTCCTTCCACGTGTACAGAATCCGGATGCACACGCATCTCACGTATATTACATGTCTCCATCTTTCTCACAGACCTAACTTCTTCCTCTCTCTTTCTCTCTCTATCTCCCTCTTTCTGTTTCGTTAGGTTTGTCTCCTACTCTCTCATCCACATACATACAATCTTTCCCTCCCTATCTGCTCCATCTTTGCAAGCTCTCTCTGCACGTTTCATTCACACATTGGGATATGTTCAAAATGTTGCTTTTATAATGGCTGATGTAGAGTTATTGTTGGTTTTGTTGCATCCTACAAAGTAATAACTATGAAATGCATTTTGATTGTCATTTGACTGGGATTATGCGAGTTTGAGAATGTTGTGAAGTACTATAGACCTCGTATACATCTTGGAATTCGACAATGATTGTAACTATTGAATTGTATAGACCATTACATTCGAAGTCAGTAGCCTAATATATTTTTTTCACAATTTCAACAAATGATTAATTCACTACATACTAAGAAAACAAATGTGTACACCCTCCGTTTTTTATTTAACTCTGCGTATTAGCATTGGTCAAAGTCAAGTTTTGTAAACTCTCAGAAAGTTTATAACAAAAAATATTAACATATACAATAACAAATAAATACCATTAGATTCATTATTGAATGTACTTTCACATCATACATATCTGTTATGGTAAATGTTTATATTTTTCTATAAACTTGGTCAAACTTTAGGAAGTTTGACTTCGGTCAAACCTAATATGCAAAGTTTACTAGTACTACTCGCTAGTTGCTTAGCCGAATCACCCAACACGCCATACGGGGAGTTCAGTGTCACAAAATTTTGAGGTCGGCGGGAAAATCTCCCGCGACCCTGATTCGAGCAGTGGGAAGTTACCATCATAGCCTTCGGAACAGGCCTACGGATGACGGTTGGTAGGGGGCTGTTTTCGTAACTTCAGGTTCACCCTACCCAGCCAACCCCACCCCGGCACCCAGAGTAGTACACCTGAATACTCCCCATTTTCTATCCCCACCGCAAAATAGACTTCTCCATGGCACCGCAACCTTTGTGCTCCTCCCCTTCTACATCGGCGCACTCGTCCACCGTAGCGCATCTGCCTCATCGGCGACCTCGTACGCCGCACTGGAGCCGGTCCACCGTCGTCGTCGTACACGGAGCCTCTTCCCCGGCATCGTCTTCCACGGTCTCGGATCTGCTTCCCGGAAGCCGACGCCAAGCGCAGAAGCACCACCGTCATGGACAATGAACTGACTCCCGTTGCCGACCATGACTCACAGAGGCCGCCGCGACCATCGTTCTCCTCCTCAATTGGTAATGTGTGTATTGAATCACTTAGCAGTACATGTGCAGTTCCAATTTTGTTCATACCTACCCTTCAAATTTCCTGGGTGCTATTGTTCCCGTAAAAGTAATTGGTTATAGCCTCCATTGTCCAACAGAATATCAGCTTGTAATTGTGCGTCGCTCCTGTATCGCGCTATGCTTGGGTAGGTATTTCATCTGCAACTAGTAGTGTGGCAAATGATGGATAGTTTTTTAGAACTAGCAAGATGCCCATGCGTTGCACGCATCAAGATGCATTTGTATGAGTAGTTTATCTTGTGGGAGAAAAGGATGAACGAGGGAATGCCTTATTTGCAAATGCGGAGAGGGGTGTGGGTATCTTTTTGCAAAATTGCCACAGTTTCCTTCCTATCTGTCAGATATAAATCGGATGGCCTATATTGCAGGATGGCAGGAACACCATCATCACCAACTCTGTTTTTTATAAGAGTAGGGAAAAAGTAGAGAAAAAAATAGAGAGTAGAGAAGTAGAGATAAATATTAAATATTAAATAAATATAAAAGTAGAGAAGAGAATAGAGATAGCAGAGACGTCGGGAAAGGATTGCGCGCGCGGAAAAAAGCGGCCGGGCGTGCGCTAGTTTTGGCGCGCGGCGTCCGGCGCGCTTTATAAAATCCAACGCCCTCCCACCGCTCTGTGCCTTGCCACCGCTCTCTCCCCGCTCTGTGCCTCGCGATCGCTTTCTCCCCGCTCTTTCTCGCCTCATCGCCGCCGCGCCACCATGCCGCCGCGTCGCCGGGAAACTTGGGGATACCGCGGCGTCCGCGCGCGCCCCTCCGGCGGCTTCTCCGCCGAGATCCGGTTCCGCGGGATGCGCCTCGGCCTCGGCAATTTCGACACTGCCAACGAGGCCGCCCGCGCGTACGACGCGGCGGCATGGCGCCTCCGGTGGCCTCATAGAACATTGAACTTCCCCAACGTGCTGACGCGGGAGCGGGCACAGGAGCTCGCGCCTCTGCCGCGGCTTATCACCGACGAGGATCGTCACGACAACCGGAGGCGGGAGCACCGTCTCGGCATCGCCGAGATGGACGAGGAAGCCATGGTGTTGTGGCGCCAACGCTTCCCGCAGGACATCATCAACAAGCGCAAGTTCTATGAGCAAAGGAGGGCGGAGAGGGATAAGAGGAGGGCGGAGCGAGCCGCCTATCGCGAGGACAAGCGTAGGCAAAAAGCGGACGCTCAATTCAACATGAGGCTAGGAGCAGCGTCGCCCTGGGAATCCGACGATGATCGGTATCTTCACGCCTACAGTCAGACGTCGGAGGTGGACATCACCGAGGAGGAGTCGGACGACGAGGAGTAGTTGAATAATCGGTTTTTTTATCTATCTATGCTGAGAACTATCCTCTACTCTCTATCTCTACTTCTCAATCTCAGCACTGTAAACGCTTTTTTAAAGCGCCGCGCGTTGCGATTCTGTTGGAGATGCTCTAACATGGCAGACGAATGCTTTAATGTTGCCCACAAGATGCGTGAGTATTACTAGTAGTATATTTTTCTTGCCATGTTGAGATTTTAAAACCACGAGTGCGAACATGCAGAGGAGTAATGAAGACCAAACACGGGATATTGGGGATATCTTCAAGGAGCATGGCAAGTTAAAGAGGAGATGCACCGAACCTGTAAAACGAGCTTTGGTAAGTAACACCCTTTCAATTACTTTCGTTTAGCCTCGTGTTCTTCGATGTGTATATGTTGTAGTTTCTGTTTCTCTTAAGCCTTGTGTTCTTCGATGTGTCATAAGAAGAGTCTTAATCGTCCTAATGCTTTCGTTTTTAGCTTGATGTAGGAAGTTGGTGTTCTCACCTTGTAGTCTGTTTTTATATTTTTTTTCCTTTTGAATTCACTTCTCCCAGTTCTGTTTATCTGGCTTCTACTAAATGGATATGGCTTGCTCTAAGTAATTATCTAAAAAAGAAGTAACTTCATGTCAGGATGCAGTTCCTGCGAGGAGGGAAGTATGGTCAACCTCGAGATCATGTTTCCAGAATGAGGCTAGATTACACACAAGGTGCTAGTTCCCTAATGATGCTGGATTAGACACAAGGTGCAAATTCCCAGATGATGCTGGATTACACACAAGCCAGGTGGATTCGTCAGCTATTCGTGTCCTCATGGCTCTAGTAAAGGCTGATAGAAAGCGTGCAACAGCCCTTGAGAATGTAGCTGAGTACCTGAAGAAGCGAAAAGAGCAACCAGGTGCTCTCTTCACCCATGCCAAAGAAGAGATGGAAGAAGCCAGAAATAAGCTAGCAGAGGCAGAGCAGGCTAGGCGTCTCCTGCTATCTAAAACTGTTGTCCATACAAAATTTCCTTCATAGTAGATAGGTTCAAATGTTTATCCAGTCAGCATGCCTGTTGTGATGTCCGTGCATCTACTGATGTGGCACAAAATATTTTTTCGGGTCATGTAATAACAGCAATTACTTTCCAAACAATAACAGACGAAGCATTGGACATGGTATAGTTCACGCGCAAGCCCGACATTCCAAGTTCAACTTCCACATCAAACTCATGTTCACAGATATCTCCACATTCATACGTAATGTCCACAACCATGATTCACTTCAAAGCCAAAAAAAAATTTGAGGAGAGTTATGAATAAAGAAAAACCTCTAGTTCCTGCTACCAGTGCGAGCACAACAAGTCAAGACCATGCGTAATTAATTATATTTTGGTCACTTTTGTGTTCTAAAATGCTGGCCGGCTCGCGAAAGGACGTGTTGCCGGCACACGCACGGATTCAATGAAGGCAGGCGGGGCAGTCTGAAGCCGGTTGCATGCGGCGAGGAGGCGTGTTCAGCCGGGCCTGCAGCGAGTGGGGCCCTCTTGGCCGGCGCGCCGGTTCAATGCCTGCGCTATGAGGCTGGTCATAGTGGGGAGTAACTTAGACTAGTGTCATATGCATGACACTAGTCTAAGTTACTACCTTCATAATGCAAAGTAACATGATAGTAGTGTCATAGATGGCTTCATTTATTAGCTTGTAGACTCATCTTGTCTTGGGAAGCGCTATGTTACAGTAACATATTATGTTACCACCTCACATTAAATACTTGCCACATAAGCAAAAATTTCTTGAAGTGCGCTATGTTACTAGCTAAGTTACTCCCACTATGACTAGCCTGAGAAGTCGCGTCCGTGTCAGAGCAATCACTCCCTCCAGTCCTTTTTTGTTTGCGTATAACAAAATCTCGTTTTCCATTCACATTTTACAAGTAAAATTCGTGGACAAACTTTGACCCAAAAAACGATGGGGACTAGTAAACCAGAACAGAGGTAGTAGTTTTTTTTGAATCAAAGAAGGGTTCCCCCCTTCTGATTTTCATTACTGAAAACCAACATCTAAATCTAAGCATAGTATTTGCCCTAGAACTACCAGGTTCAACATCTCGCAACATAAACCCATACAACCATACGCCAAGGAGGTACGTAGTAGGTAGTACTATGAATTGCATTTTCGCTCCATACCAATCGTTCTAAAAACTACTTAGTACTTATAACGCGCCATTGAAAATCGGAACTCTTAACCCCGCTAAAAAATGATATTTTAAACGTGGCTACTCGATCTGTGGCAACTGGCGAGCCACCGCCTCCAAGTCGTTCACCTCTGGTCCCGACCATCAACTCCTATGGATCAAATTATCATGCGAGTTGACTATTCCTACAAAGGTGCGCTCCACCACGTACTTGGTACCCGCGAATGCAGCAATCATGCACCTAGGGTTTTAGGGTTTATTTGTTAACGTTGCCTTTACGTAACACTCATGTGTGCGAGACAACAAGAGTCCGACTGTGTGCGTGCGCCTCTTCTCTTCGTATATGTACTCCACCATTTGTCTGGTGTCCACAAAATTATAATAACTACTAGCAATGTGCCAATGCGTTGCCACACGATCTGAGTAGATTAATACATATTCACCGATTTGATAGAAAAAAAGTCTAGTTTTGAAATACGTATATCACTAAAAAATGTTATGTTTCACTCAAAATACATTCCTTTGGCGGTTTTGATGAGATAAGGGAGGAATGTTGTTGGTTTCAAGATTCGAGAAGTGGTATATGTCTAATTTCTACTCTTACTTGCAAGATGCTCGTGCGTTGCACGGAACATCAAGATCTTGTGGGAGAAAAGGATGAACGAGGGAAGGCCTTATCTGCAAATGTGGAGAGGAGTGCGGGTAAATTGCCATAGTTTCGTTCCTATCCGTCAGATATAAATCGGACGGCCTATATTGCAGGATGGCAGGCCCACCATCATCACCAACTCTGTTTTTTATCCCTACTCTTATAAAAAGCATAGTCGGTGATGATCGTGTGCCTGCCATCCTGCAATATAGGCCGTTCGATCTATATCTGACGGATAGGAAGGAAACTATGGCAATTTTGCAAAAAGATACCCACACCCCTCTCCACACTTGCAAATAAGGCCTTCCCTTGTTCATCCTTTTCTCCCACAAGATAAACTACTCATACAAATGCATCTTCATGTTCCGTGCAACGGATGGGTGATACGTCTGCAACGTATCTATAATTTTTGATTGTTCCATGCTATTATATTATGTGTTTTGGATGTTTATGGGCTTTATTAAACACTTTTATATTATTTTTGGGACTAACCTATTGACCCAGAGCCCAGAGCCCAGTGCCAGTTCCTGTCTTTTCCCTTGTTTCAGTGTTTCGAAGAAAAGGAATATCAAACAGAGTCGAAACGGAATGAAACCTTCTGGAGAAGTTATTTTTGGAAGGAAAGCAACCTGATAGACTTGGAGTGCACGTCAGGAAAGAAACGAGGGAGCCATGAGGTAGGGGGGCGCCCACCCCCCTAGGGTGCACCCTCCACCCTCGTGGGCCCCTCGTGGCTCCCCTGACGTACTTCTTCCTCCTATATATACCCATATACCCTGACAACTTCGGGGAATAGAATAGATCAGGAGTTCCGCCGCTGCAAGCCTCTGTAGACACAAAAAACCAATCGGGACCCTGTTCCGGCACCCTGCCGGAGGGGGGAAACCTCACCAGTGCCCATCTTCATCATCCCGGCGCTCTCCATGACGAGGAGGGAGTAGTTCACCCTCAGGGCTGAGGGTATGTACCAGTAGCTATGTGTTCTTGATTTGGCACGATCTTGATGTATCGCGAGCTTTGCTATTATAGTTGGATCTTATGTTGCTTCTCCCCCTCTACTCTCTTGTAATGGATTGAGTTTTCCCCTTGAAGTAATCTTATCGGATTGAGTCTTTAATGATTTGAGAACACTTGATGTATCTTATGTTGCTTCTCCCCCTCTACTCTCTTGGAATGGATTGAGTTTTCCCCTTGAAGTAATCTTATCGGATTGAGTCTTTAATGATTTGAGAACACTTGATGTATGTCTTGCCGTGCATATCTGTGGTGACAATGGGATATCATGTGATTCACTTGATGTATGTTTTGGTGATCAACTTGCGGGTTCCGCCCATGAACTTATGCATAGGGGTTGGCACACGTTTTCGTCTTGACTCTCCGGTAGAAACTTTGGGGCACTCTTTGAGGTTCCATGTGTTGGTTGAATAGATGAATCTGAGATTGTGTGATGCATATCGTATAATCATACCCACGGATACTTGAGGTGACATTGGAGTATCTAGGTGACATTAGGGTTTTGGTTGATTTGTCTCGGTGTTATTCTAGTACGAACTCTATGATAGATTGAACGGAAAGAATAGCTTCATGTTATTTTACTACGGACTCTTGAATAGATCGATCAGAAAGGATAACTTTGAGGTGGTTTCGTACCCTACCATAATCTCTTCGTTTGTTCTTCGCTATTAGTGACTTTGGAGTGACTCTTTGTTGCATGTTGAGGGATAGTTATATGATCCAATTATGTAATATTGTTGAGAGAACTTGCACTAGTAAAAGTATGAACCCTAGGCCTTGTTTCCTAGCATTGCAATACCGTTTACGCTCACTTTTATCTTTAGTTACCTTGCTGTTTTTATATTTTCAGATTACAAAAACCTATATCTACCATCCATATTGCACTTGTATCACCATCTTTTCACCGAACTAGTGCACCTATACAATTTACCATTGTATTGGGTGTGTTCGGGACACAAGAGACTCTTTGTTATTTGGTTGCAGGGTTGCTTGAGAGAGACCATCTTCATCCTACGCCTCCCACGGATTGATAAACCTTAGGTCATCCACTTGAGGGAAATTTGCTACTGTCCTACAAACCTCTGCACTTGGAGCCCAGCAACGTCTACAAGAAGAAGGTTGTGTAGTAGAGATCAAGCTCTTTTCTGGCGCCATTGCCGGGGAGGTTAGTGCTTGAAGGTATATCTTTAGATCTTGGAATCGAATCTTTTTGTTTCTTGTTTTAGCACTAGTTTACTTTATAAAAGAAAACTACCAAAGAAAGAAAAAATGGAATTGAGTTTGTCTCACACGCTTCATCTTTTTAATATCTTTCGTGAGTATGATGGAAAAGAAAATTGTGCCAAAGTGTTAGAAGAAGAATGCATTAAAATGTTTGGCACAAAATCTTTGAATGATGAGCATGATTGCAATGTTGTTAGTATGAACTCCTTGAATATCCATGATGCTAATGATATGCAAAGCCACAAGCTTGGGGAAGCTATGTTTGATGAAGATGATATTTTTTGTCCCCCAAGTTTTGATGAGCAAATTTATTATGATGAAAGCATGCCTCCTATTTATGATGATTATTGTGATGATACGTATGCTATAAAGAATAGAGATAACCATGAAACTTGTCATCTTGATTTTAATTTTCAATTGGATTATGCTTCGCATAATAGTTATTTTTTTGAGTTTGCTCCCACTACTATTGATGAGAATAAATTTGCTTACATAGGGAGTAGTAAATTTTCTATGCTTGTAGATCATGAAAAGAATGCTTTAGGTGCTGGTTATATTGTTGAATTCATTCATGATGCTACTGAAAATTATTATGAGGGAGGAATTTATGCTTGTAGGAATTGCAATAATATCAAGTTTCCTCTCTATGTGCTTAAAGTTTTGAAGTTATGCCTGTTTTGCCTTCCTATGCTAGTTGATTATTGTTCCCGTAAGTTGTTTGCTCACAAAATCCCTATGCATAGGAAGTGGGTTAGACTTAAATGTGCTAGTCATATTCTTCACGATACTCTCTTTATGTTTCAATTCTTATCTTTTATGTGAGCATCATTGAAATCATCATGCCTAGCTAGGGGCATTAAACGTTAGCGCTTGTTGGGAGGCAACCCAATTTTATTTTACTTTCTTGATTTTTGGTTCTGTTTAGGAATAAATAATCAATTTAGCTTCTGTTTAGATGTGGTTTTGTGTTTTAATTAGTGTTTTTGCCAAGAAGAACCCTTGGGAAGACTTGGGTGAAGTCTTTATGATCATGCTGTAAAAAGCAGAAACTTTAGCACTCACGAGATTAGCTAAAACTTTTTACTGGAGAGTGATATTTAGTTGATTATTTTTGCAGATGATTTATAGACAAATTCCTCAGGTCCACAAATTTATTTTAGAATTTTTGGAGTTCCATAAGTATACGTTTGATACAGATTACTACAGACTGTTCGGTTTTTGACAGATTCTGTTTTCTTTGTGTTGTTTGCTTATTTTGATGAATCTATGGCTATTAAAATAGTTATAAACAATAGAGAAGTTGGAATACAGTAGGTTTAACACCAATATAAATAAATAATGAGTTCATTACAGTACCTTGAAGTGGTGTTTTGTTTTCTTTCGCTGACGGAGCTCACGAGATTTTCTGTTAAGTTTTGTGTTGTGAAGTTTTCAAGTTTTGGGTAAAGATTCGATGGAGTACGGAATAAGGAGTGGCAAGAGCCTAAGCTTGGGGATTCCCAAGGCACCCCACGGTAATATTCAAGGATAACCAAGAGCCTAAGCTTGGGGATGCCCCGGATGGCATCCCCTCTTTCGTCTTCGTTCATCGGTAACTTTACTTGGAGCTATATTTTTATTCACCACATGATATGTGTTTTACTTGGAGCGTCATTTTATTTTATTTTGCTTTGCTTTCTGTTTGAATAAAATACTAAGATCTGAAATTATTAAATGGGAGAGTCTTCACATAGTTGCATAATTATTCGACTACTCATTGATCTTCACTTATATCTTTCGGAGTAGTTTGTTGTTCGCTCTAGTGCTTCACTTATATCCTTTTAGAGCACGGCGGTGGTTTTATTTTGAAGAAATAGATAAACTATCATGCTTCACTTATATTATTTTGAGAGTCTTTAGAACAGCATGGTAATTTGCTTTGGTTATGAATTTAGTGCTAATATGATGGGCATCCAAGAGGGATATAATAAAAACTTTCATATAAGTGCATTGAATACTAAGAGAAGTTTGATACTTTATGATTGTTTTGAGATATGAAGATGGTGATATTAGAGTCATGCTAGTGGAGTAGTTGTGAATTTGAGAGATACTTGTTCTAAAGTTTGTGATTCCCGTAGCATGCACGTATGGTGAACCGTTATGTGATGAAGTCGGAGCATGATTTATTTATTGATTGTCTTCCTTATGAGTGGCGGTCGGGGACGAGCGATGGTCTTTTCCTACCAATCTATCCCCCTAGGAGCATGCGCGTAGTACTTTGTTTCGATAACTAATAGATTTTTGCAATAAGTATGTGAGTTCTTTATGACTAATGTTGAGTCCATGGATTATACACACTCTCACCCTCCCACCATTGCTAGCCTCTCTAATACCGTGCACCTTTCGCCGGTATCATACACCCACCATATACCTTCCTCAAAACAGCCACCATACCTACCTATTATGGCATTTCCATAGCCATTCCGAGATATATTGCGATGCAACTTACCACCATTCCATTTATTATGACACGCTTCATCATTGTCATATTGCTTTGCATGATCATGTAGTTGACATTGTATTTATGGCAAAGCCACCTTTCATAATTCTTTCATACATGTCACTCATGAGTCATTGCACATCCCGGTACACCGCCGGAGGCATTCATATAGAGTCATATTTTGTTCTAAGTATCGAGTTGTAATTCTTGAGTTGTAAGTAAATAAAAGTGTGATGATCATAATTATTAGAGCATTGTCCCAGTGAGGAAAGGATGATGGAGACTATGATTCCCCCACAAGTCGGGATGAGACTCCACACGAAAAAAAGAAGAGAAAAAGAGGCCAAAAAAAAGAGAGAAAAGGCCCAAATAAAAAAATAAATAAATAATGAGAGAAAAAGAGAGAAGGGGCAATGCTACTATCCTTTTACCACACTTGTGCTTTAAAGTAGCACCATGATCTTCATGATAGAGAGTCTCATATGATATCACTTTCATATACTAGTGGGAATTTTACATTATAGAACTTGGCTTGCATATTCCAATGATGGGCTTCCGCAAAATGCCCTAGGTCTTTGTGAGCAAGCGAGTTGGATGCACACCCACTTAGTTTCTTTTGTTGAGCTTTCATACACTTATAGCTCTAGTGCATCCGTTGCATGGCAATCCCTACTCACTCACCTTGATATCTATTGATGGGCATCTCCATAGCCCGTTGATAAGCCTAGTTGATGTGGGACTATCTTCTCCTTTTTTGTCTTCTCCACAACCACCATTCTATTCCACCTATAGTGCTATGTCCATGGCTCACGCTCATGTATTGCGTGAAGATTGAAAAACTTTGAGAACATCAAAAGTATGAAACAATTGCTTGGCTTGTCATCGGGGTTGTGCATGATTTAAATATTTTGTGTAATGAAGATAGAGCATAGCCAAACTATATGATTTTGTAGGGATAGCTTTATTTGGCCATGTTATTTTGAGAAGACATGATTGCCTTGTTAGTATGCTTGAAGTATTATTGTTTTCATGTCAATATTAAACTTTTATCTTGAATCTTATGGATCTGAATATTCTTGCCACAATAAAGAAAATTACATTGAGAAATATGTTAGGTAGCATTCCACATCAAAAATTCTGTTTTTATCATTTACCTACTCGAGGACGAGCAGGAATTAAGCTTGGGGATGCTGATACGTCTCCAACGTATCTATAACTTTTGATTGTTCCATGCTATTATATTATGTGTTTTGGATGTTTATGGGCTTTATTAAACACTTTTATATTATTTTTGGGACTAACCTATTGACCCAGAGCCCAGTGCCAGTTCCTGTTTTTTCCCCTTGTTTCAGTGTTTCGAAGAAAAGAAATATCAAACGGAGTCGAAACGGAATGAAACCTTCTAGAGAAGTTATTTTTGGAAGGAAAGCAACCTGATAGACTTGGAGTGCACGTCAGGAAAGAAACAAGGGAGCCACGAGGTAGGGGGCGCGCCCACCCCACTAGGGCGCGCCCTCCACCCTCGTGGGCCCCTCGTGGCTCCCCTGACGTACTTCTTCCTCCTATATATACCCATATACCCTAAAAACTGGGGGGAACAGAATAGATCGGGAGTTCCGCTGCCGCAAGCCTCTGTACAATCGGGACCCTATTCGGGCACCCTGCCGGAGGGGGGAAACCTCACCGGTGGCCATCTTCATCATCCCGGCGCTCTCCATGATGAGGAGGGAGTAGTTCACCCTCGGGGTTGAGGGTATGTACCAGTAGCTATGTGTTTGATCTCTCTCTCTCTCTCTCTCTCTCTCTCTCTCTCGTGTTCTTGATTTGGCACGATCTTGATGTATCGCGAGCTTTGCTATTATAGTTGGGGTCTTATGTTGCTTCTCCCCCTCCACTCTCTTGCAATGGATTGAGTTTTCCCCTTGAAGTAATCTTATCGGATTGAGACTTTAATGATTTGAGAACACTTGATGTATGTCTTGCCGTTCGTATCTGTGGTGACAATGGGATATCACGTGATTCACTTGATGTATGTTTTGGTGATCAACTTGCGGGTTCCGCCCATGAACTTATGCATAGGGTTTGGCACACGTTTTCGTCTTGACTCTCCGGTAGAAACTTTGGGGCACTCTTTGAGGTTCTATGTGTTGGTTGAATAGATGAATCTGAGATTGTGTGATGCATATCGTATAATCATACCCACGGATACTTGAGGTGACATTGGAGTATCTAGGTGACATTAGGGTTTTGGTTGATTTGTGTCTTAAGGTGTTATTCTAGTACGAACTCTATGATAGATTGAACGGAAAGAATAGCTTCATGTTATTTTACTACGGACTCTTGAATAGATCGATCAGAAAGGATAACTTTGAGGTGGTTTCATACCCTACCATAATCTCTTCGTTTGTTCTCCGCTATTAGTGACTTTGGAGTGACTCTTTGTTGCATGTTGAGGGATAGTTATATGATCCAATTATGTTATTATTGTTGAGGGAACTTGCACTAGTAAAAGTATGAACCCTATGCCTTGTTTCCTAGCATTGCAATACCGTTTACGCTCACTTTTATCTTTAGTTACCTTGCTGTTTTTATATTTTCAGATTACAAAAACCTATATCTACCATCCATATCGCACTTGTATCACCATCTCTTCGCCGAACTAGTGCACCTATACAATTTACCATTGTATTGGGTGTGTTGGGGACACAAGAGACTCTTTGTTATTTGGTTGCAGGGTTGTTTGAGAGAGACCATCTTCATCCTACGCCTCCCACGATTGATAAACCTTAGGTCATCCACTTGAGGGAAATTTGCTACTGTCCTACAAACCTCTGCACTTGGAGGCCCAACAACGTCTACAAGAAGAAGGTTGTGTAGTAGACATCAATGGGCATCTTGCTAGTTGTTGCAAAAAGCCCATGTGTGAGAGAGAGAGAGAGAGGGAGAGAGGAGGAGGACGGAGTGCATGTGTGACAAAGACACAAAGAGTGTCTGTGTGCGAGAGGTATCAGCTTAAAATGAGGCGATAGTGTGTGTGTGCACGATCGAGATGGCGTGTCTCAAGAAGGGAAGAAAAATCTACATAGATACAAGGAGCGGGAGAGAGACATGTATGTGATAGTGGAAGCACGAGTGTGCGGGTGTATAAACCTATCTAGAGGCTAGTCGATAAATGTTTGTGAGAGAAATACGAGACGGGGGTGCGACAGCGAGAGTTTTGTGTTTGAGAGAGAGAGACGGTAGTCGGGAAGGGAAGTGGAAGCAGGATTTGTGTGTGTGTGTGTGAGGGGGGGGGGGGAGTTTTTCTGATCGGTAAACAAATGAATAATGTCAGTCTGGGATGGAGACGAAAAGGAGACCGCAACAAATGTTGTGTCTACAGGAGAGAGAGAGTAATTTTAGTGGTATGATTCATATCTAGAGACATATAGGGTGTGTGAGAGAATCCCATAGAGAGAAACACAAAGTGAAAGACGAGTGGAGACTGTGTGTGTGGCGGTGAAAAAGAAAGCTTAGGTACCTAGTGATACGTCTCCAACGTATCTATAATTTTTGATTGTTCCATGCTATTATATTATCTGTTTTGGATGTTTATGGGCTTTATTAAACACTTTTATATTATTTTTGGGACTAACCTATTGACCCAGAGCCCAGTGCCAGTTCCTGTTTTTTCCCTTGTTTTAGTGTTTCAAAGAAAAGGAATATCAAACGGAGTCGAAACGGAATGAAACCTTCTGGAGAAGTTATTTTTGGAAGGAAAGCAACCTGATAGACTTGGAGTGCAAGTCAGGAAAGAAACGAGGGATCCACGAGGTAGGGGGCGCGCCCACACCCCTAGGGCGCGCCCTCCACCCTCGTGGGCCCCTCGTGGCTCCCCAGACGTATTTCTTCCGCCTATATATATCCATATACCCTAAAACGATCGGAGAACAGAAGAGATCGGGAGTTCCGCCGCCGCAAGCCTCTGTAGCCACCAAAAACCAATCGGGACCCTGTTTCGGCACCCTGCAGAGGGGGGGAACCCTCAACGGTGGCCATCTTCATCATCCCGGCGCTCTCCATGACGAGGAGGGAGTAGTTCATCCTCAGGGCTGAGGGTATGTACCAGTAGCTATGTGTTCGATCTCTCTCTCTCGTGTTCTTGATTTGGCACAATGTTGATGTATCGCGAGCTTTGCTATTATAGTTGGATCTTATGTTGCTTCTCCCCCTCTACTCTCTTGTAATGATTGAGTTTTCCCTTTGAAGTAATCTTATCGGATTGAGTCTTTAATGATTTGAGAACTCTTGATGTATGTCTTGCCGTGCGTATCTGTGGTGACAATGGGATATCACGCGATTCACTTGATGTTTGTTTTGGTGATCAACTTGCGGGTTCCGCCCATGAACGGGTTGGCACACGTTTTCGTCTTGACTCTCCGGTAGAAACTTTGGGGCACTCTTTGTGGTTCTATGTGTTGGTTGAATAGATGAATCTGAGATTGTGTGATGCATATCGTATAATCATACCCACGGATACTTGAGGTGACATTGGAGTATCTAGGTGACATTAGGGTTTTGGTTTATTTGTGTCTTAAGGTGTTATTCTAGTACTAACTCTAGGGCTGTTTGTGACAATTATAGGAATAGCCCAACAGATTGATTGGAAAGAATAACTTTGAGGTGGTTTCGTACCCTACCATAATCTCTTCGTTTGTTCTCCGCTATTAGTGGCTTTGGAGTGACTCTTTGTTGCATGTTGAGGGATAGTTATATGATCCAACTATGTTATTATTGTTGAGAGAACTTGCACTAGTGAAAGTATGAACCCTACGCCTTATTTCCTAGCATTGCAATACCGTTTACGCTCACTTTTATCGCTTTCTACCTTGCTGTTTATATTTTCAGATTACAAATACTCATATCTATCATCCATATTGCACTTGTATCACCATCTCTTCGCCGAACTAGTGCACCTATACAATTTACCATTGAATTGGGTGTGTTGGGGACACAAGAGACTCTTTATTATTTGGTTGCAGGGTTGTTTGAGAGAGACCATCTTCATCCTACGCCTCCCACGGATTGATAAACTTTAGGTCATCCACTTGAGGGAAATTTGCTACTGTCCTACAAACCTCTGCACTTGGAGGCCCAACAACGTCTACAAGAAGAAGGTTGCGTAGTAGACATCACCTAGTGATACGAGAGAACGGTAGAGACGTGAGAGGTAATGAAAACCGTGTAATGTATAATGATAGGGAGAGTGTGACACTTCTCAAGGGAGACGTCGAGAGACGATGTTTGCGAGGATAGGAGAAACAAGAAGTGAGTGTGCGGGTGAGCTGGAGAAAAGAGAGTGATAGCTACATGAAGGAGCATGCATGCGAGAGAGATGGGCGTGAAAGGAGTGAACATAAAAGGGATTCAAATATTTGAATTCGAGATGATGATACATGTAATCCATACTCGAACCAAAATTGATCTATCAAACATGCATACTCATATGAATTCACGCGCATCTATGTTATTTAATATGTAGATATTACTGATCCATACATTTTAGTAGAACATAATTTGGTTTAATTTTTTGAATTCAACCTTATGATTTTGAGATCATTGTATTTGTAAAGCATATTTTACATATAAAGGAGCAGAATTCTTTGTTGTGCTTTTGAAAGTATATATAAAAAATGATGTATATAGAATTTTATTCCAATCAAAAATGGATCCCGCCCGAGAAAAATAGAATACAAACGGGATTCGAATTGAGTTGGCACGGTAAACGTGCACTCTACAAAATTTGAACGAAGCGAGGAAAGTCGAAGTAACCTCTCGAAACCAAAATCTGCGAGATGGAAATTACTACTGCCTATCCCTGCCACGCAAAGCCTATCTGCTCGATTTGTATAGGTTTTGATAGGGGTAGGTTTGTAATTTCACTCAAACGTGACATAACCGCCTCTCACCCGGATTCATACACGGTGGGCGCCAAAACACAGTGTGTCCTCGGCCGAAATCGACTCCCTCCCTGATTCATACATGGTGGGTGCCAAAAACAAACTCTCGTCGGCAAATATTTGGTGTATGCGAGATTACCGTCCTATCCCCAACCGACTAATATTGTTGTGATGTAGGAAACTTGAAGCGGGGGCTAAGTTTGTAAATTTCCTCGCATTTGAGACAAGCGCGCCTTGAAGACATGGTTCCCCCTTCCTCTCCACCTCCATTTCCCCATTCGTACTCCGTGGGCGCCAAAACACCCTCTCCACCCCAGCCTCCTCCATCCGCCACCCCATCCACCGCCGTCCTCCTCCACCATGCCGGAGCTGATACCCCGACGCCGCCGTCCATTACAAGAGATCGACCTCTCTCATCCACGGCTTCGGACCGGGATCCTTGCATCCCGTCCTCTCGCTTCATCCCCGCCGTCGTCCACCTTGTCGGCGCTGCTCCTACGACCGTCTCGTCCACCGCGCCCCGCCGCCACCTTCTACCCTCCTTGATCCGCTTCCACGCCGCCGACAGCCATCGCTACCGCAACACCGTCAAATTCTCAGCAGATGCATACACGGTGACGCACCAGAGGTGGTACTCTTTCATATCTGCTCAACTTATTTATCACAGCAAGAAAATAGATCGCCACTGCTTTACTTTGATTTCTTGTCCATCACTTACTTGCTAGTTGAGAGTAAACATTGGTTGCGAAGTTGCCTTTGTCCGGTTTGCACCTTCAGATCCGCCATGGCACGCTCAACACTATACTCCCAATGCTTATGGTTCCCCTTTTATATTCCACACTAGTTAAATCACAGTAGACTAAATTTCAAAATTGGGTCAGTCGATTTTTCAGAGCTCGGCGGAGTTCACCGGTGCGAACGAAGGGGCTCGGGTGGGGACTTTGGTTGGGGGTGGGGCGGCGGTGGGGCCTCGTCGAACGAAGAAAACTCGACGCGGGTGGGGGTGGGGGGTGGGGTGGCGGAGGAACACAGGCGGTGGGGGCCGATGGTCCGGCCGGCGGCCCGTGCGGTGTTCTGTGTGGGAAGAATCAGAGACGAGGAAGAAGAAGGGTTAGGAGACGTAGGATCTTCATCCAACCGCCTGAAATGGTCGACTGACCCAAATGCAGACATGCCTTTATATTCAGTACCATCATCTTACCTGCTTAGCACTGCTCCTGAATCCATCAAGCTAAACAACGTGCCACTCATAATTCCAAACTTGTTGCACAAGTATGAATCTGATATGATGCTAATATTACTAAAACAGATAACATTTAATTGGTCAGCTAATGTTCCTACTTTACTTTCGAAAAAGCACGTGCACCACATATAGAGAGACAGCAGGGAGTTGCTTTCTTAATGCGCTCTGGTTCATCATGTGTGGGCACTGCGCAACGAACATTTTATTATCCAAAATATGCTTGCTCTTCTTTACCATGTTCCTCTTCCGTTCTTATTTAATATGTACTCTCTCCATTCCTAAATACAAGTCTTTGTATAGATTCCACCATGGACTACATCTGGAGCAAAATGAGTGAATCTACACTCTAAAATGTATCTGGATACATCTGTATGTGATCCATAGTGGAAATCTCTACCAAGACTTATATTTTGGAACGGAGGGAGTATGATAGTAGTACAGTATGTTCCTTGTAGTGAATATGAGCAGGGACATTTGTAGTGTAGAGGTCTATACGGTCGGTTGGTATGGACACTTTGAACTCGTCGGGCCTCTTTGATTCGTAGGATTTTGTAAGCATGGGAATAGGATTTGTAGTGGCCTGCCCGCTTGAATCCTATAAGAATAGAAAGGAAATGCGGGGAGCTGTGTCGCCTTTGAGAGTTATACTGATATTAACAGTACGACACCTTCAGTTGAAGAGAGCTGGTATCCGAAGGCTTTCTAGCCGTACCGGCAATACTAGCACATATATTCCAGCAAGTTCCACTTTGCTGATTTTACTCTGATGCTTACAGTTTTCCCGTTATATCTACACTATGATATGTGTAGCTGCTTTGTGTCGCACTAGCAGCAGTCCACTCTTGAAGCTAAACACCGCAATGACTTACAAAATTAGCACCAAGGCATTGAGTGCCATTCTGGATGCAATGAAACTCATACGCTCACCACCTGTTGATTCTTGTTCAGAATATGGTCCTAATGAACCTCGAGGAGTCAAAGGCAGATGGCCTGTCCTGTTCACCCATCAAGGTGCCTGTTCTAATTTGGCAAGGTTTTATTGATTGCGTGTATCTTGCATATGTTGTCTTGCATTTCTTCTACTTTGTTGCACTGCCATCTGCTTAGTTTACTCATCATATATGTCGAGATGCCATGCCCATCCATTATCAATACATATTCCATCTGTCATCATACCATGTTTTTGCACTCAGATGCTATTCTTGTGCATCAGACATCAAAAAGGAAGAGGGTGATTGCCGAACCTGAAGGAGCACCAACAAAGTCCTTGAAAAACGTGGTTGTGCCGGAGAAATCAGACAGCACCCCACTTATATTCGCTGTACAACCAGTGACACAAAACGTAGGACCGATTCCAGTAGACTGTACCCATACTTCACTGGCCACACCACTAGCTGCACCACACAGGACCTGCACTCCAGCAAAAGGTATGCCGATTTCAGTTGCCATAGCACCAGCCGTACCACAGAAAAATCCCACTCCAGCAAAAAGTACAGCAAGTCCACCGGCCGAAGACCTATCCCAACTGTAGAGACGGCCAATTCCTGCAGATTGGAACCCCATTCCAGTTATTCCCAGTTTAAAAGACAATGCTTTCAATGTTGTTAGGGACTACCTGCATATATTCCCATCATGGGAAGATTATAGTGAAGACAAACACCATTTTCACATCTTCCTGTCCCACTTACGTGTAAGTGCTATTATTCATGGTGATTATTTTCCTGTTTTCTGCTGATTGAAAACATCAATGATTTACATTACATTGTTGTAAGTAGGTGAGGGTCAATCTGGATAGTCATGACGAGCAAAGCTTGCTTGCGCTTTTCAAGGAAGCATTGCAGCAGTATCAGTGTTACCTGAGGAAATTACACTTTGATGGCAAGTCTATAAATGAATTTCTTGTGAAGTCTCCTGTGCTAAATTTAGAAGACATTGAATGGAAAAACCTTGTTATGCACTGGTCTCGTTCCGAAGATGAGGTACTGTCTATGATATCGCATGACAATTTGAACTTCTACTTTTCTGCATGTGCCTTACGGATCTTTTTTGCAGGAAATCTGCTCGAAAAAGAATTCCGGTTTGAAAAAAAACGACAGGATATTGCAAATATGCTGCCCGCTGCTTTGCTCTTGTTAGTACCTGTTTTCCTGTATCACTGTACTTGCATACATACCTGGTTCTTTATGTGACAGCAGTATGCATGATAGCTTGCTTATCAATTGTTCGCTCCAAATTATCTGATCTGTATGAATGGTTACATTAGTGTAGAATATATCCAATGCCAATGAATTTTTTTAGCTCTGCATTGTCCTTGTAAGTACCTGCTGTCCTTTATCAGTCTACTTATATTGACAGGTAGTTGTTCATGTACCATCACTCTGCAGCTTATTTTCCTTTGCCCTCCATTTTCTACACATAAGATCTATATTTACTCTTACCATAAGGTTGGATAACACCGATGGTACTGAAGAAGTTTAGCTATGCATTGCTCTTGGCTGTACCTTTTGCCTGTATCGCTGTACTTACATTTATAGCTACTTGGTTATGTAACATCACTCTTCATCTTATCTTAAATATTCTCCATTTTTTCTTATATTGTCACATCTATATTTACTCTTAACAAAATGTAGAATAAAGGCAATGCTTATGAAGAAGATTCTGTGGTAAACTTCTTGAATTGCCCCCCTATCAGCATGGACAAGGGCTTTATAGAGCCTGCCTTCACCAATAATGTAAGTTTGTCCTTCTCAAGCCTTCAAACTTTGTTGTGTATATTTGGTTAGGCATGACTACAATAGCTGTTTATTTTTGGTGTTTGCATCAAATTGCATGTTTAAAGTTTATTATGTACTCCAGTTCATAAACAAAAGTTTGTCCTTCTCAATTTAAGTTTTCAGTTGTACAACCAAGTTCCTTCTTCATACCATGTAAATTAAACTATACAGAGCAAGTGATCTTATTTTGCCAATCTGAAATGGGATAAATTGACAGCACACTAACCATTGATACTTATGAGTTGTTGATCTGTAATCCAGTGGTGTCGTGAAGCTGCCAACTCCTTCACAATGTCATTTCCTGCCATGTCTTGAACTGAACAATACCATATTGTGTTATTGCTATTTTAAACTGTGTCACTTTATTCGTCAGTAAGAAATGTGATGAATTGTCAGCACTGATACTTATATGTGCAAAACTGGTCATCTGTCTGCTTGTTTATCTTTCAGAGTGAGGAGGATATAAGTGTCAAACAAGTGCAGTCTCACCAGCTTGCTCAGCTGCTTGCGCTGCAGCTCCCGAGCAGGGCTAACCTTTCTTTAACTCTATTGAAGTGCTGTCGGTTTTGTATATTATTTTGCCGGCGTGTTTAGTTGCACTGGTGGCGATCTTTGATGCCCAGTGTATGTAATCTGTTGTCTCCTTGTGCTTTATTACCATAGTGGCGAACTTTGATGCCCAGTGGATGTAATATGCCGTAATTTATTTATTGTATAGTCTAGGTTTTTTTCTTATTCACGATGCTGCAGTTATTTTACTGTATATATATCCTGTCTTCGCAGTAAACCGGCCAAACCATAAAATTACAGTACATAATCGAGCTGTCATGCAAATCACCATGTATGATCCGCATCATGGGCCCCGTCATCTTGGTCCGTTAACAGGCTTAAATGTAAACTGGCCCACTAGTAGATTCGGGCCTTTAATAGGCCGAGTAAATCGTCGGCCCTATTTTCCCAAGAAAACTCAATGGGCCTTTAGGAGGCTGAAAAGTAGGTTGGGCCTGAAACGTGCCGAACAGCTCACGGGCCGGCAGCAGGCCAAAATAGACCCCGACCCATGAATGTGCCAATCAAATCATGGGCTTATAACAGGCCAAAATTGTCTCAGTCCTTGTTTGGCCCAATCAGATTATCGGCTGCGAGCAGGCCGGATGCAAACCGGGCCGTAGTTAGGCCCAACTATATGACGGGCTTTTAACAGGCCGAAATTAATATAGGGCCGAAATGTTAAACGGGCCCTTAACAGGCCGAAACTAATATCAGGCCGAATTACTGAATGGGCCTTTAGCAAATGGGCCCAAAAGCGTAGCGTCCAGTTGACGGGCGGAATCTGATATGGGCCATAATTTAGCCCAAAGCCTCTTAAAGGGCCAGACCTAATCTGGGCCGTAATTTGGCCCAGAACGTGGTAGGCTTTTAACGGGCCGGATCTCATATGGGCCATTATTAGGCCCATGACGTGGCAGGCCATTAATGGACCGGATCAAATATGGGCCGGCATTTGGCCCAAAACATGGCATCCAGTTAATGGACCGGCCTACTAGGGTCCTCAAAATCTTGTGGGCCTACAGCTGGGCCGGCCCATTAATGTCGGCGAAATCTCGTGGGCCTTTAGCTAGGCCGGCCCATTATGGTCCACAAAAATCTTGTGGGCCTTCACCTGGGCCGGCCCATTATGGCGCGCAAAAATCTTATGGGCCTTTACCTGGGCCGGCCCATTATGGCCCACAAAATCTTGTGGGCCTTTAGCTGGGCCGTCCCATTATGGGTCGCAAAATCTTGTGGGCCTTTAGTTGGGCCCGCCCATTTAAACTTTATGGGCCACTATTGGGTCGTGCCACGTGTCAACGTATCGTAGGTGCTTTGGGTCCAATGAGTGGATGACATCTGTCCCAACGGTGAGCCGACACGTGTTTCCTCCAGCCAATGATGATTTTACACGTGGAAAATCCCCATTGGTCGGGGCTGTTAACGGGTTATCGGATCCAAAACCGGACCCGATAGCTTAACGGCGTTCCGTTACGATGGATGCCACGTGTAGGTCACCCTTGACGAAAGCACTTCTGTGATGCGCGATTTATCGTCATGGAAGTGGACACTTCCGTGATGATAATTTTGGTAATGTCATGGAACACTTCTACGACAGCACAGGTATGACTATGTCACGCCCAAGATGCGACCCTATCCTAAATGAACTCGAAGGTCCCACCAAGGATAGAAGCGCATCTTGAAGACGCTTTTGCAAGGTGGATATCATTACATCGTACCATTACATAATAGTTGGGGATACATACAAAAGGCACAACCGCCCCAAAGAATACATCAACATACATGAGATCAACATCCGACTATAGATGACACATAAACAGAAACTCAAACGACATCCACCCTGCTAGCCCAAGCTGCCGACCTGGAACCTATCCCCTGATCGAAGAAGCAGAAGAAGAACTCCAAAACAAGTAAACATCGCTCTCGCGTCATGATCATCGCAATACCTGTACCTGCAACTGTTGTTGTAGTAATCTGTGAGCCACGAGGACTCAGCAATCCCATTACCATGGGTATCAAGACTAGCAAAGCTTAATGGGTAAGGGAGGGGTAAAGTGGTGAGGTTGCAGCAGCGGCTAAGCAAAGTATGGTGGCTAACTTACGAAACAAGAGCGAGAAGAGGAGCTTAACAAGCGGTCGTCAACTAGTAATGATCAAGAAGTGATCATGAACTCCTACTTACGTCAAACATAACCCAAAAACTATGTTCTCCTCTCGAACAACCCCGAAAAGAGACAATCACGGTTACGCACGCGGTTGGTGTATTTTAGAAGAGTTTACTTCAAGTTTACTACAACCGGATATTAACAAATTCCCATCTGCCACATAACCGCGGGCACGGCTTTCGAAAGTTCAAACCCTACAGGGGTGTCCCAACTTAGCCCATTATAAGCTCTCACGATCAACGAAGGATATTCCTTCTCCCGGAACGACCCGATCAGTCTCGGAATCCTGATTACAAGACATTTCGACAATGGTAAAACGAGACCAGCAAGACCTCCCGGCGTGCCGACACCCTAATAGTAGCCGCGCGTATCTCGTCTTAGGCCACGACCGGATGAGCACTATGTACAACTAAAACCAGCCCTCAAGTTTCGCCGAGGTGGCGCTGCAAGTGGCTCTAGTTCGGACCAACACTTAGAGAAGCATTGGCCCGGGGGGGGCTAAAATAAAGATGACCCTCGGGTTAATGACTCCCAAGGGAAAGGTATAGGTGGTAGGTAGGCAAATGGTAAAACCAATGTTGGGCCTTGCTGGAGGAGTTTTATTCAAGGCGAACTATCAAGGGGTTCCCATAACACCCAACCGCGTTAGGGACGCAAAATCCGGGAACATAATACCGATATGACGGAAACTAGGGCGGCAAGAGTGGAACAAAACACCAGGCACAAGGCCGAGCCTTCCACCCTTTACCAAGTATATAGATGCATTAATAATATATGAGATATTGTGATATCCCAACATAAACATAATCCAACGTGGAGCAATCTTCACCTGCAACTAGCAATGCTATAAGAGGGGCTGAGCAAAAGTGGTAACATAGCCAAACAACGGTTTGCTAGGAAGGGTGACAAGGGTTAGAGGTTCATGGCAATTTGGGACGCTTGATAAGCAAGTGGTAGGTAACGCGGCATAGCGATAGCATCGAGGCAACTAGCATAGCAATGATAGTAACGGGATCCAAGGTGATGGTCATCTTGCCTGAAATCCCGCTAGGAAGAAGAACGAGTCCATGAAGAAGATGAAGCCATGAAGACGAACCAAGCGTAGACGAACG
Organism: Aegilops tauschii subsp. strangulata; assembly: GCF_002575655.3. Taxonomy (NCBI): domain Eukaryota; kingdom Viridiplantae; phylum Streptophyta; class Magnoliopsida; order Poales; family Poaceae; genus Aegilops; species Aegilops tauschii. The sequence goes on from NC_053035.3 coordinate 293,954,443, forward strand.
AATCCTCACGATCACAACAAAACAGGAACTAACGAGAAGGAGGACAACCGGAAAGAAGCAAACAACATGGTAAACACACAACACATAAGCATGAATGTGATGCTCAACCAAGTATGATGCATGTCCGATTTAATGAGCATGGCATGGCAAAGTGCAATAAACAACACTAAATTAAGTGGAGCTCAATATGCAACGAGTTGCATATTGACGAAACACCACATCAATTATTTAGTTCTCTCTCGTTTATGTACCCAACAATATTAAATGTTATTAAACAAGGCAAGGGGTGAAGCATATGAAAGCTACCTATCTAGGCAAGTTTAAATGAGGCCGGAACAACAAACAACAATTCCGGAAAATCCTCATATGCATATTTCGAATTAGCTACTGTTCTGCCCTAAACATAATTTTAGATTTGTTAAACAGCAAAATAAAGTGCACCATGTTAAACTATGCATTTTCCTACCCCATTTACATATAAAGTTTATTTAAATCCGAGCTACGGTTAATTAGTTATGAAATAAATCATTTTAACATGGCATTTAAGCAAATTAACACAAATAATATTTTAAACATTTTTAACATGGATGAAAGTTGCAAATTATGAAACTAGATGAAATTCTAAGCAAGTTTCATATATAACATGTTTTATATGGATGCATGGATATTTAGTTAGGAGCATTTTAAAATGATGGCATTTGCTGTAAGTATGCATGCACTGGATATTTAGGGAAAAAACAGAACAGGGAAAAATCTAAATGGGCTGAGACTGGAGCTACACGGGCTACACCGGCGAGCGGTAGATAGATATAGAGCGCTCTGTGCGCAAGGCAACAGCAGCAGCAGAATCGGGCCAAGCCCAAGCGTCTGGCTGTGTGGTGTGCAAAAGATAAATAAGAGGCAAAAAATTGGGCTGCCTGGGACTCGAACACAGGACCTCCTGCATGTGTGCCTGTGTGATTAACCAGTTGCACTAGAATGGATACATGATGCTAAATGGGTTTGGCGGATGATGAAGCAGCAAGAAGCTCTCAAAGTCTGAAGGTGCAAAATTGCAGGAAAAATAATTCTCAGCTGTGGAGGTTCGATCTCGGGGCTCCCCTGTAGGATTGCCTGGCCTAGACCACTGAGATGCTGCTATGTTTGGCGCCAAGGGGAAGCTCAGCTCATTTTGAATGATCAGAAGGCCTAGTCTTCTTCTCCAGCGAATACACGGATGCATCGCCGGCGAGCAAACGCAGCGGCAGCTGCTGCTGTGGTGAGCCGGCGGTGGTGCGGAAACAGGGGATGGGTGCTACTGCGTGTGCGCGAGCGTGGAGCAACGGCGAGTGCAGCACGAGCTCAAGGTTTTTGGTCATGGCGGCCAAACCTCGGTGTTGTGCGTGCAAGCGCTGGGCGAGGCATGCGGCAGTGCGTGTAGAGGAGTGGTGCTCGGGTGCGCGACCGTGCGGCTGCTTCTTGCCGGAGTCGTGTGCGTGCGTGCGCTCGGGCACGAGCCGGAGCTCGACTCGGGGCAGAGAGCTACGACGAACAAGAAGCTGGGCAGGCCCTGGTGGAAGCATGCGAGCAGCAGATGGGGCGCTACGTGTGTGCTGAAGAAACAGAGGAAGCATGGCAACCTTGCCGGTGACCAAAGTGACGGCGGAGGAACTGTTAGGCATGCAAGCAACCGGCGACAAAGGAGGCGATCAACCAGAAAAAGGTACAGGGAAGCGCGGCTGCTCACGTAGAGGGGCTCGGAGGAGTCGATCAAGCTCGGGGACGCGACAAATTTAGCCGGCGGCGAGGTAGACCCGAGGAAGAAGAAGGAGAGATCGGCGCCGAGAAGAGGCCTCCGGCTTGGCGTCCATGAAACAGAGGAAGAACCGAAGAAGAGGTTGTCGGGGAGGTCGATCCGAGGCTCGTGGACGCGACGTGTACGAAGGAGACGACGGAGACGACGTCCCCGTGGAAGAAGGAGACGGCTACGGCGAGGATCAAGCCGGAGAAGAGCTCGAGCTCCCCTCGGCCATGGCGCGAGCGACGGCTGTGGTGGATGGGCGTGGCTTGACTTGGCAGCAGCGGCGGTGAGGGAAAGAGGAGGGTTAGGGCAAGGGTGGAGAGGACTGGCTGGGGCTTTATGGAGCATGGAGGGCTCCCGTCGACCGTCCCATCAGTGGCCGAGGCAACGTGGCTATATTCGATGCTCTGCCGTAGGACGAAGGAGACCTGAAGGAAAAATGGGCTGGAGCTGGCCTGAAATGAACAGGTAAGAAGTGGAAGGTGGGCTATCTCTCTCCCCCCCAATATTACTACTCTGTCTATGTTAAAATGAACAGAGATAACAAGGAAAATACCAGGGAGATAGGAGAGGGGTATGAGAGATAAAAGAATATCCCCAAGACTCTGGAATTATGCACTATTTGAAATAATTGGTTTGGGCACTTTTAGAGAAAGAAAATTATCGCAAGTTTGAATTAAATTCAAACTTGAGGCAATTTTGATTCCAACCCAAATCAAATCCAAAAGAGCTGAAAATTTGATAGAGAGGGTGTAGTCATGGTTTAAAATTAGTAGGGAAAGAATGAACATTTATGGAGGAGGGGAAAAGGTCACTTTCAACAAAGGGTGAAATTTGAAAGAAGGAAGAAGTGAAATGGTTTGCACTTGGAGAGGGGCCTTGGAGAAAAGATGAAGAGGCAAACAACCATAGGAGGAGGAGGGGAAGATGGAGAGAACATGACCAACACATCAACAAGAAGAAAGCAACCCACATGATGATCATGATAGAATGCAACACGCAAGCAAAAGACATGGCAACGACAGCGAATAACTGTAAGACACCTGGCACATCGGACTCGGGGCATCACAACACTCCACCACTACGAGAGGATCTCGTCCTGAGATCTAAGGATGGCACCGGAGAGAAGCGGAAGAGGAAGAGAAGAGGTAAAACTAAGTTGCTTCTTGACAAAAGAGTGAAACCAGGAACCTTGAGAGGTTGAGCAAATTGAAAGAAAGAAAAGCATTGAGGTGAACAAGATTGCAAACAGTCCGTTGGACGAGAGGAACAAGGAACATTATGAGAACCTTGAAGTTTGTCAACACATGAAACAAGAGCTCAAGGGGCAAGAAAGAATTTAAAACCACTCCGGTTGAAAATGGAAGGCATAGAGTATGAACTTGGCAAAATGAAAGCACTAGGATGAGACTCCAGTTAGAAGAGGAATGATAGACACAACACTCCAGTTAAAACAAGATAGAGAAGGAATAAGAATGATATAATTTGGGCAGCACTCCGATTATAAATGGAAGGAATTGAACATGAACTTGACAAGATGAGAGGATACTTGACAAAATCAACAACACACTGCCTCCGGAACTATCAAAAAGAATTGGCACAAGGGGTAAGAAAGATTTCAGACAGCACTCCGGTTGAGAAGAGATGCAAGACTTGATAAGATGAAAAGAACTTGAGTAGAGGACACAACACTCTGGTTAAATGGATAAGCATGAAAAGAACACGATCCTCACAATTCGAGATGATGAGTGAAAAGAGCAACATCACAATGCCTCCGGAAGAAATAATATAAGATAGATCATTGGAATAAAAGAACGGAGAAGAAAATGAGAACTTCTACCACGAATGAAATAGAAAGCATCCATAGAAGGAAGCATTGAATGGAGTTGTTGGAAATTCAACAACAAAAGAATTGCTTGTTCTGGACTTATAGATAACATCTCAAAATTATGAGGTGATCTCCGACCACAAGCGGAAAAGATTAAATAGCTGAGAAGAACGAAGAAATGCAAAACTCCATTTCAAAAGACTACGGAGTATTAATTGCACCTCGAAAAGCAAGAAGAAGAAGATACTTGAGTTCCTCCAACAATAACCTTGATGAACTTTTGAAGAATGAATTAAATACTGATGAACCACCATGAAATACTCCGGTAAAATAAAGGATGATGAGATAGAATTCAAGGATGGAAAGAATAAGATTAAGGCCTTGCGATGATTCAGGTGGAGCTTCGCGACAAAACCAGCGAGAAGCTTGGAACTCCAGAAAAGAAAAGACGAGCAACTTAGAACCGAGAAATCATTCATCACGAACAATCCCCGAAGAAAAGAATTAATCAACTTGACCACGATGAAATGAGAATAAGAATTATGTTATGCTTATCCTCCATCAATTAAATTGATGAGAAACAATGGATTTGCATACTACTTATTCACATTGGGAAAAATATATAAGGGGGGGAGGATATAGCGCGAGCTTGAGAAGGTCTTCAATGAACCACCGGTAGGACTGGAAAGAACGAATGAATTGATATGATAAGAACGGAAAAGGAATCTTCAACGAACCACCATGAAAATGAAAACAAACGAAGAGAAGATAACGAATCGCCGGAAAGAATTAGAAAATGAACGAAGATACTTGAGTGAATTTAGAGACAAGAGAATGAAGAGATCGCGAACTGATTGAAGAATACTTGAATGAAGCACCGGAAGAATATTGAGACGAACGAAGGGGCACGGATATTGGAGAACGAATTTGAAAACTTATAACGAAGAGATATTCCGAAAAGATGGCCTCCGGGTGATCGAGAGAGAAAACAACTCCCGAAATGCATCGAATGATTGAAAAGAATTTGCACGATTGAAAACAATTTGAGAGGATAACATCGAGCTAGCACCGCGAATCTCCAGGAGAACGGACAAGATGTAGGGAAAACTCTACTCGGGTCTTCACATGATGAGAATGACAATGAGAAACACCTTGAAGAATTTGATGAAACACTCCGAAAGAATAAAAAGAGGAAAGATTGAACCGAACATAAAAGAATTTGGAAGCTATCTTGGAGAAGGCATCTGACTGATGAAATTCATACTTGTTGGGGAACGTAGCAGAAATTCAAAATTTTCTACGCATCACTAAGATCAATCTATGGAGTAATCTAGCAACGAGGGGAAGGGGAGTGCATCTACATACCCTTGTAGATCGCGAGCGGAAGCGTTCAAGAGAACGGGGTTGATGGAGTCGTACTCGTCGTGATCCAAATCACCGATGATCCTAGCGCCGAACGGACGGCACCTCCGCGTTCAACACACGTACGGAGCAGCGACGTCTCCTCCTTCTTGATCCAGCAAGGGGGGAGGAGAGGTTGATGGAGATCCAGCAGCACGACGGCGTGGTGGTGGAAGTAGCGGGATTCCAACAGGGCTTCGCCAAGCGCTGCGGGAGGAGGGAGGTGTGTCACGGGAGCGAGAGGGAGGCGCCAGGGCTTAGGTATTGCTGCCCTCCCTTCCCCCCACTATATATAGGGCCAAGGGAGACGGGGGGCGCAGCCTTGGCCCTTCCTCCAAGGAAGGGTGCGGCCAGGGAGGAGTCCTTCCCCCCAAGGCACCTCGGAGGTGCCTTCCCCCTTTAGGACTCTCCCTTTTCCTTATCTCTTGGCGCATGGGCCTCTTGGTGCTGGTGCCCTTGGCACATATAGGCCAAGGCACACCCCCTACAGCCCATGTGCCCCCCGGGGCTGGTGGACCCCTTGGTGGACCCCCGGACCCCTTTCGGCACTCCCGGTACAATACCGATAAAGTGCGAAACTTTTCCGGCGACCAAAATAAGACTTCCCATATATAAATCTTTACCTCCGGACCATTCCGGAACTCCTCGTGACGTCCGGGATCTCATCCGGGACTCCGAACAACTTTCGGGTTACCGCATACTAATATCTCTATAACCCTAGCGTCACCGAACCTTAAGTGTGTAGACCCTACGGGTTCGGGAGACATGCAGACATGACCGAGACGACTCTCCGGTCAATAACCAACAGCGGGATCTGGATACCCATGTTGGCTCCCACATGCTCCTCGATGATCTCATCGGATGAACCACGATGTCGGGGATTCAATCAATCCCGTATGCAATTCCCTTTGTCTATCGATATGTTTCTTGCCCGAGATTCGATCGTCGGTATCCCGATACCTTGTTCAATCTCGTTACCGGCAAGTCTCTTTACTCGTTCCGTAACTCACATCATCCCGTGATCAACTCCTTGGTCACACTGTGCACATTATGATGATGTCCTACCGAGTGGGCCCAGAGATACCTCTCCGTTTACACGGAGTGACAAATCCCAGTCTCGATTCGTGCCAACCCAACAGACACTTTCGGAGATACCTGTAGTGCACCTTTATAGTCACCCAGTTACGTTGTGACGTTTGGTACACCCAAAGCATTCCTACGGTATCCGGGAGTTGCACAATCTCATGGTCTAAGGAACTGATACTTGACATTAGAAAAGCTCTGAGCAAACGAACTACACGATCTTGTGCTAGGCTTATGATTGGGTCTCGTCCATCACATCATTCTCCTAATGATGTGATCCCGTTATCAACGACATCCAATGTCCATGGTCAGGAAACCGTAACCATCTATTGATCAACGAGCTAGTCAACTAGAGGCTTACTAGGGACATGGTGTTGTCTATGTATCCACACATGTATCTGAGTTTCCTATCAATACAATTCTAGCATGGATAATAAACGATTATCATGAACAAGGAAATATAATAATAACCAATTTATTATTGCCTCTATGGCATATTTCCAACAGTCTCCCACTTGCACTAGAGTCAATAATCTAGTTCACATCGCCATGTGATTAACACTCATAGTCCACATCACCATGTGACTACACCCAAAGAGTTTACTAGAGTCAATAATCTAGTTCACATCACTATGTGATTAACACTCAATGAGTTCTGGTTTGATCATGTTATGCTTGTGAGAGAGGTTATTAGTCAACGGGTCTGAACCTTTCAGATCCGTGTGTGCTTTACGAATATCTATGTCATCTTGTGGATGCTACCACGCGCTACTTGGAGCCATTTCAAATAATTGCTCTACTATACGAATCCGGTTTACTACTCAGAGTCATCCGGATTAGTGTCAAAGTTCGCATCGACGTAACCCTTTACGACGAACTCCTTTTCACCTCCATAGTCGAGAAAATTCCTTAGTCCACTAGATACTAAGGATAAGTTCGACCGCTGTCATGTGATCCATTCCCGGATCACTATTGTACCCCTTGACCAACTCATGGCAAGGCACACTTCATGTGCGGTACACAGCATAGCATACTGTAGAGACTACGTCTGAAGCATAGGGGACGACCTTCGTCCTTTCTCTCTCTTCTGCTGTGGTCAGGTCTTGAGTTTTACTCAATACTCACACCTTGTAACACAGCCAAGAACTCCTTCTTTGCTGATCTATTTTGAACTCTTTCAAAATCATGTCAAGATGTGCGTTCTTTGAAAGTATCATTAGGCGTCTTGATCTATCTCTATAGATCTTGATGCCCAATATGTAAGCAGCTTTTATCCAGGTTTTCCTTTGAAAAACTCCTTTCAAACAACCCTTTATGCTTTCCAGAAATTTTACATCATTTCGGATCAACAATATGTCATTCACATATACTTATCAGAAATGTTGTAGCGCTCCCACTCACTTTATTGTAAATACAAGTTTCTAACAAACTTTGTATAAATCCAAAAACTTTGATCACTCCATCAAAGCGTATATTCTGACTCCGAGATGCTTGCTCTAGTCCATGGAAGGATCGCTGGAGCTAGCATACCTTTTAGCATCCTTAGGATTGACAAAACCTTTCTGATTGTATCACATACAACCTTTCCTTACGAAAACTGGTAAGGAAACTTGTTTTGACATCCATCTGCCAGATTTCATAAATGCAGCTAATGCTAACATGATTCCGACGGACTTAAGCATCGCTACGGACGGGAAAATCTCATCATAGTCAACTCCTTGAACTTGTGGAAATACTCTTTGCCACAAGTCGAGCTTCATAGACGGTAACATTACCGTCCACGTCCGTCTTCTTCTCAAAGTTCCATTTATCTCGGATTTCATGGCTTCTAACCATTTGTTGGAATATGGGCCCACCATCGCTTCTCCATAGCTCGTAGGTTCATTGTTGTCTAGCAACATGACTTCCAAGACAGGATCACGCATTACTCTGAAGTAGTACGCATCCTCGTTGTCCTACGAGGTTTGGTAGTGACTTGATCCGAAGTTTCATGATCACTATCATAAGCTTCCACTTCAATTGGTGTAGGTGCCACAGGAACAACTTCCTGCGCCTTGCTACACACTAGTCGAAGTTATGGTTCAATAACCTCATCAAGTCTCCACCATCCTCCCAATCAATTCTTTCGAGAGAAACTTTTCCTCGAGAAAGGACCTGTCTCTAGAAGCAATTACTTTTGCTTCCAGATCTGAAATAGGAGGTATACCCAACTGTTTTTGGGTATTCTATGAAGATGCATTTATCCGCTTTAGGTTCGAGCTTATCAGCCTGGAACTTTTTCACATAAGCATCGCAACCCCAAACTTTTAAGAAACGACAACTTAGGTTTCTCTAAACGGTGTCGTCTCAACGGAATTGCGTGGTGCCCCTTTTAAAGTGAATGCGGTTGTCTCTAATGCTTAACCCATAAATGATAGTGGTTATTCGATAAGAGACATCATGGCATGCACCATATCCAATAGGGTGCAGTTATGATGTTCGGACATACCATCACACTGTGGTGTTCCAGGCGGTATTAATTGTGAAACACTTTCCACAATGTCTTAATTGTGTGCCAAACTCGTAACTCAGATACTCATCTCTATGATCATATCACAAACATTTTATCCTCTTGTCACGACGATCTTCAACTTCACTCTGAAATTACTTGAACCTTTCAATAATTCAGACTTGTGTTTCATCAAGTAAATATACTCAACATCTACTCAAATCATCTGTGAAGTAAGAACATATCGATATCCACTGCGTGCCTCAGCACTCATTGGACTGCACACATCAAATGTATTACTTCCAACAAGTTGCTCTCTTGTTCCATCTTACTGAAAACGAGGCCTTTCAGTCATCTTGCCCATGTGGTATGATTTGCATGTCTCAAGTGATTCAAAATCAAGTGAGTCCAAACGATCCATCTGCATGGAGTTTCTTCATGCATATATACCAATAGACATGGTTCGCATGTCTCAATCTTTTCAAAAACGAATGAGTCCAAAAATCCATCTACATGGAGCTTCTTCATGCGTTCTATACCAATATGACTCAAATGGTAGTGCCACAAGTATGTGGTACTATCATCACTATTTTATATCTTTTGGCACGAACATGTGTATCACTGCGATCGAGATTCATTTTAGGTGCAAGACCATTGAAGGTATTATTCAAATAAACAGAGTAACCATTATTCTCCTTAAATGAATAACTGTATTGTGATAAACATAATCCAATCATGTTTATGCTCAACGCAAACACCAAATAACAATTATTTAGGTTTAACACCAATCTCGATGGTAGAGTGAGTATGCGATGCTTGATCACATCAACCTTGGAAACACTTCCAACACATATCGTCATCTCACCTTTAGCTAGTCTCCGTTTATTCCGCAGCTTTTATTTCGAGTTACTAACTCTTAGTAACCGAACCGGTATCTAATACCCTGGTGCTGCTAGGAGTACTAGTAAAGTACACATTCATATAATGTATATCCAATATACTTCTGTCGACCTTGCCTGCCTTCTCATCTACCAAGTATCTAGGGTAGTTCCGCTTCAGTGACCGTTCCCCTCATTATAGAAGCACTTAGTCTCGGGTTTGGGTTCAACCTTGGGATTCTTCACTAGAGCAGCAAACGACTTGCTGTTTCATGAAGTATCCCTTTTGCCCTTGCCCTTCTAGAAACTAGTGGTTTTACTAACCATCAACAATTGATGCTCCTTCTTGATTTCTAATTTCGCGGTGTCAAACATCGCGAGTTACTCAAGGATCATCATATATATCCCTGATATGTTATAGTTCATCACGAAGCCCTAATAGCTTGGTGGCAGTGACTTTGGAGAACCATCACCATCTCATCTGGAAGATTAACTCCCACTCGATTCAAGCGATTGCAGTACTCAGACAATCTGAGCACATGCTCAACGATTGAGCTTTTCTCCCTTAGTTTGCAGGCTTAAGAAACTTGTCAGGGGTCTCATACCTCTTGACGTGGGCACTAGTCTGAAATCCCAATTTCAGTCTTCGGAACATCTCACATGTTCTGCGACGTTTCAAAACGTCTTTGGTGCCACAATTTTAAACCGTTAGCATTACGCACTGAACTATCACGTAGTCATCAAAACGTGTATGTCAGATGTTTCGCAACATCTACAGACGACGCTGAGGTTCAGCACACCGAGCGGTGCATTAAGGACATAAGCCTTCTGTGCAGCAATGAGGACAATCCTCAGTTTACGGACCCAGTCCGCATAATTGCTACTATCAACTTTCAACTAAATTTTTCTCTAGGAACATATCTTAACCAGTAGAACTAAAGCGCAGTGACATAATTTGTAAAGACCTTTTGACTATGTTCATGATAATGAAGTTCATCTGATTATTGAACTCCCACTCAGATAGACATCCCTCTAGTCATCTAAGTGATACATGATCCGAGTCAAACTAGGCCGTGTCCGATCATCACGTGAGACGGACTAGTCATCATCGGTGAACATCTCCATGTTGATCGTATCTGCTATACGACTCATGTTCGACCTTTCGGTCTCTTGTGTTCTGAGGCCATGTCTGTACATGCTAGGCTTGTCAAGTCAACCTAAGTGTTTCGCATGTGTTCCGAGGCCATGTCTATACATGCTAGGCTCGTCAACACCCGTTGTATTCGAACGTTAGAATCTATCACACCCGATCATCACGTGGTGCTTTGAAACAACGAACCTTCGCAACGGTGCACAGTTAGGGGGAACACGTCTCTTGAAATTTTAGTGAGGGATCATCTTATTTATGCTACCGTCGTTCTAAGCAAATAAGATGTGAACATGACAAACATCACATGCAAATCATAAGGTGACGTGATATGCCCAATATCATCTTGCGCCTTTTGATCTCCATCTTTGAGGCGCGGCATGATCACCTTCGTCACCGGCATGACACCATGATCTCCATCATCATGATCTCCATCATTGTGTCTTCATGAAGTTGTCTCGCCAACTATTACTTCTACTACTATGGCTAACGGTTAGCAATAAAGTAAAGTAATTACATGGCATTTTCATTGACACACAGGTCATACAATAAATTAAGACAACTCCTATGGCTCCTGCCGGTTGTCATAATCATCGACATGCAAGTCGTGATTCCTATTACAAGAACATGATCAATCTCATACATCACATATATCATTCATCACATCCTTTTGGCCATATCACATCACATAGCATACCCTGCAAAAACAAGTTAGACGTCCTCTAATTGTTGTTGCATGTTTTACGTGGCTGCTATGGGATTCTAGCAAGAACGTTTCTTACCTACGCAAAAGCCACAACGTGATATGCCAATTTCTATTTACCCTTCATAAGGACCCTTTTCATCGAATCCGATCCGACTAAAGTGGGAGAGACAGACACCCGCTAGCCACCTTATGCAACTAGTGCATGTCAGTCGGTGGAACCTGTCTCACGTAAGTGTACGTGTAAGGTCGGTCCGGGCCGCTTCATCCCACGATGCCGCCGAATCAAGATAAGACTAGTAACAGCAAGTAAATTTACAAAATCGACGCCCACAACTACTTTGTGTTCTACTCGTGCATAGAAACTACGCATAGACCTAGCTCTGATACCACTGTTGGGGAACGTAGTAGAAATTCAAAAGTTTCTACGCATCACCAAGATCAATCTATGGAGTAATCTAGCAACGAGGGGAAGGGGAGTGCATCTACATACCCTTGTAGATCGCGAGCGGAAGCGTTCAAGAGAACGGGGTTGATGGAGTCGTACTCGTCGTGATCCAAATCACCGATGATCCTAGCGCCGAACGGACGGCACCTCCGCGTTCAACACACGTACGGAGCAGCGACGTCTCCTCCTTCTTGATCCAGCAAGGGGGGAGGAGAGGTTGATGGAGATCCACCAGCACGACGGCGTGGTGGTGGAAGTAGCGGGATTCCAACAGGGCTTCGCCAAGCGCTGCGGGAGGAGGGAGGTGTGTCACGGGAGCGAGAGGGAGGCGCCAGGGCTTAGGTATTGCTGCCCTCCCTTCCCCCCACTATATATAGGGCCAAGGGAGACGAGGGGGGGGCGCAGCCTTGGCCCTTCCTCCAAGGAAGGGTGCGGCCAGGGAGGAGTCCTTCCCCCCCAAGGCACCTCGAAGGTGCCTTCCCCCTTTAGGACTCTCCCTTTTCCTTATCTCTTGGCGCATGGGCCTCTTGGGGCTGGTGCCCTTGGCCCATATAGGCCAAGGCGCACCCCCTACAGCCCATGTGGCCCCCCCGGGGCTGGTGGACCCCTTGGTGGACCCCCGGACCCCTTTCGGCACTCCCGGTACAATACCGATAAAGTGCGAAACTTTTCCGGCGACCAAAATAAGACTTCCCATATATAAATCTTTACCTCCGGACCATTCCGGAACTCCTCGTGACGTCCAGGATCTCATCCGGGACTCCGAACAACTTTCGGGTTACCGCATACTAATATCTCTATAACCCTAGCGTCACCGAACCTTAAGTGTGTAGACCCTACGGGTTCGGGAGACATGCAGACATGACCGAGACGACTCTCCGGTCAATAACCAACAGCGGGATCTGGATACCCATGTTGGCTCCCACATGCTCCTCGATGATCTCATCGGATGAAGCACGATGTCGGGGATTCAATCAATCCCGTATGCAATTCCCTTTGTCTATCGATATGTTTCTTGCCCGAGATTCGATCGTCGGTATCCCGATACCTTGCTCAATCTCGTTACCGGCAAGTCTCTTTACTCGTTCCGTAACTCACATCATCCCGTGATCAACTCCTTGGTCACACTGTGCACATTATGATGATGTCCTACCGAGTGGGCCCAGAGATACCTCTCCGTTTACACGGAGTGACAAATCCCAGTCTCGATTCGTGCCAACCCAACAGACACTTTCGGAGATACCTGTAGTGCACCTTTATAGTCACCCAGTTACGTTGTGACGTTTGGTACACCCAAAGCATTCCCACGGTATCCGGGAGTTGCACAATCTCATGGTCTAAGGAACTGATACTTGACATTAGAAAAGCTCTGAGCAAACGAACTACACGATCTTGTGCTAGGCTTAGGATTGGGTCTCGTCCATCACATCATTCTCCTAATGATGTGATCCCATTATCAACGACATCCAATGTCCATGGTCAGGAAACCGTAACCATCTATTGATCAACGAGCTAGTCAACTAGAGGCTTACTAGGGACATGGTGTTGTCTATGTATCCACACATGTATCTGAGTTTCCTATCAATACAATTCTAGCATGGATAATAAACAATTATCATGAACAAGGAAATATAATAATAACCAATTTATTATTGCCTCTAGGGCATATTTCCAACAATACTTACATCAAATTTCAAAAGAACTTGAGAATACCTCCGGGAAAAACAGAAGAGTCAGGTAAGATCCTGGGAAAGACCTGTGGGTTAGGGCCCACTAAAAAGAAACACCGTTGAGAGGGATTGTTGAATGAGAAATGATGTACCGGAGCAATTGAAAGATTTGAATGAGGTGACAACCTCGAAATAATTGAATGCAAACACGAATCTTCTGAGATGTCTTCAGCACTCCGGAAGGATTAAATGGCGAGAGGCGAATGATCAGAGGGAAATATTTGAGCTGAGGGAAAGAATACGATCGACAATGAAAAAAAGTTGAATTTGGATCCACCGGAAAGAAAATGTGACGAACAATGATGAACTAGACGAGACTTCACCAGTTGGGACAACTGAGGAAAGACTGAAGAGGCTCCGCACGAATGAAATTGATGCACGAATAGAGGCTCAGCCTCCGGGAATATAAGGGGTGGGAGGGCGGGAAAAACACAGGCAACTTGCAACGGTTAACTGATGAATAACTTGACGAGAAAGGCATCGGTTGAATTAAATGAGGAAAGAATGCAAAGGCTTCACACGAGTAGGATGGATACTCGATTACAGACTCCGGTTCCGAGAAGAAAAAGGGTGGGCGGGTGGAAAAAAAACAAGGACAAATTCGGACAGGGAAACAACGTCGATTGAAAAGGGCTGAGGATTGATCTCCCAAAGGACAAAGAGGTTTGAATCAATTCGACGAGAATAGCACCGGATGAAAAGAGGATGGACAACGAACAAAAACTAACAGTGTGATACTAAAGAAAAATTGGAAGGGGCAGAGGAGTAGTTCAAAACACCTACATCAAGATTTCTCACCAGAGCGACGAAGGGGGCTGAGGAGTAAAAAGAAGTCCTACTCTCCGATATAACTAGACTCAGAAAAGTTTTTTCTAGACTCGACAACGGCCAACTACACGATCAATCAAGGGGGCTCCTATGGTCGGTCGAGGCTCTGATACCAACTTGTCACGCCCAAGATGCGACCCTATCCTAAAGGAACTCGAAGGTCCCACCAAGGATAGAAGCGCATCTTGAAGACGCTTTTGCAAGGTGGATATCATTACATCGTACCATTACATAATAGTTGGGGATACATACAAAAGGCACAACCGCCCCAAAGAATACATCAACATACATGAGATCAACATCCGACTACGGACGACACATAAACAGAAACTCAAACGACATCCACCCTGCTAGCCCAGGCTGCCGACCTGGAACCTATCCCCTGATCGAAGAAGCAGAAGAAGAACTCCAAAACAAGTAAACATCGCTCTCGCATCATGATCATCACAATACCTGTACCTGCAACTATTGTTGTCGTAATCTATGAGCCACGAGGACTCAGCAATCCCATTACCATGGGTATCAAGACTAGCAAAGCTTAATGGGTAAGGGAGGGGTAAAGTGGTGAGGTTGCAGCAGCGGCTAAGCAAAGTATGGTGGCTAACTTACGAAACAAGAGCGAGAAGAGGAGCTTAACAAGCGGTCGTCAACTAGTAATGATCAAGAAGTGATCCTGAACTCCTACTTACGTCAAACATAACCCAAAAACTGTTTTCTCCTCTCGAACAACCCCGAAAAGAGACAATCAAGGTTACGCACGCGGTTGGTGTATTTTAGAAGAGTTTACTTCAAGTTTACTACAACCGGATATTAACAAATTCCCATCTGCCACATAACCGCGGGCACGGCTTTCTAAAGTTCAAACCCTGCAGGGGTGTCCCAACTTAGCCCATTATAAGCTCTCACGATCAACGAAGGATATTGCTTCTCCCGGAACGACCCGATCAGTCTCGGAATCCCGGTTACAAGACATTTTGACAATGGTAAAACAAGACCAGCAAGACCTCCCGGCGTGCCGACACCCTGATAGTAGCCGCGATTATCTCGTCTCAGGCCACGACCGGATGAGCACTACGTACAACTAAAACCAGCCCTCAAGTTTCCTCGAGGTGGCGCTGCAAGTGGCTCTAGTTCGGACCAACACTTAGAGAAGCATTGGCCCGGGGGGGCTAAAATAAAGATGACCCTCGGGTTAATTACTCCCGAGGGAAATGTATAGGTGGTAGGTAGGCAAATGGTAAAACCAATGTTGGGCCTTGCTGGAGGAGTTTTATTCAAGGCGAACTATCAAGGGGTTCCCATAACACCCAACCGCGTTAGGGACGCAAAATCCGGGAACATAATACCGATATGACGGAAACTAGGGCGGAAAGAGTGGAACAAAACACCAGGCACAAGGCCGAGCCTTCCACCCTTTACCAAGTATATAGATGCATTAATAATATATGACATATTGTGATATCCCAACATAAACATAATCCAACATGGAGCAATTCATCTTCACCTGCAACTAGCAACGCTATAAGAGGGGTTGAGCAAAAGCGGTAACATAGTCAAACAACGGTTTGCTAGGAACGGTGACAAGGGTTAGAGGTTCATGGCAATTTGGGAGGCTTGATAAGCAAGTCGTAGGTAACGCGGCATAGCGACAACATCGAGGCAACTAGTATAGCAATGATAGTAATGAGATCCAAGGTGACGGTCATGTTGCCTGAAATCCCGCTAGGAAGAAGAACGAGTCCATGAAGAAGATGAAGCCACGAAGACAAACCAAGCGTAGACGAACGAATCCTCACGATCGCAACGAAACAGGAATTAACGAGAAGGAGCACAACCGGAAAGAAGCAAACAATATGGTAAACACACAACACATAAGCATGAATGTGATGCTTAACCAAGTATGATGCATGTCCGATTTAATGAGCATGGCATGGCAACGTGCAACAAACAACACTATAAATTAAGTGGAGCTCAATATGCAACGAGTTGCATAATGACGAAACACCACATCAATTATTTAGTTCTCTCTCGTTTATGTACCCAACAATATTAAATGTTATTAAACATGGCAAGGGGTGAAGCATATGAAAGCTACCTATCTAGGCAAGTTTAAATGAGGCCGGAACAGCAAACAACAATTCCGGAAAATCCTCATATGCATATTTTGAATTAGCTACTATTCTGCCCTAAACATAATTTTAGAGTTGTTAACAGCAAAATAAAGTGCACCATGTTAAACTATGCATTTTTCTACCCCATTTACATATAAAGTTTATTTAAATCCGAGCTACGGTTAATTAGTTATGAAATAAATCATTTTAACATGGCATTTATGCAAATTAATGCAAATAATATTTTAAACATTTTTAACATGGATGAAAGTTGCAAATTATGAACCTAGATGAAATTCTAAGAAAGTTACATATATAACATGTTTTATATGGATGCATGGACATTTAGTTAGGAGCATTTTAAAATGATGGCATTTGCTGTAAATATGCATGCACTGGATATTTAGGGGGGAAAATAGAACAGGGAAAAAATCTAAACGGGCTGAAACTGGAGCTACACGGGCTACACCGCGAGCGGTAGATAGATATAGAGCGCTCTGTGCGCAAGGCAAGAGCAGCAGCAGAATCGGGCCAAGCCCAAGCGTCTCGCTGTGTGGTGTGCAAAAGATAAATAAGAGGCAAAAAATTGGTTCTCTCTCGTTTATGTACCCAACAATATTAAAATCTTATTAAACATGGCAAGGGGTGAAGCATATGAAAGCTACCTATCTAGGCAAGTTTAAATGAGGCCGGAACAACAAAGAACTATTCCGGAAAATCCTCATATGCATATTTCGAATTAGCTACTGTTCTTCCCTAAACATACTTTTAGAGTTGTTAAACAGCAAAATAAAGTGCACTATGTTAAACTATGCATTTTGCTACCCCATTTACATATAAAGTTTATTTAAATCCGAGCTACGGTTAATTAGTTATGAAATAAATCATTTTAACATGGCATTAATGCAAATTAATGAAAATAATATTTTAAACATTTTTAACATGGATGAAAGTTGCAAATTATGAAACTAGATGAAATTCTAAGCAAGTTACATATATAACATGTTTTATATGGATGCATGGACATTTAGTTAGGAGCATTTTAAAGTGATGGCATTTGCTGTAAATATGCATGCACTGGATATTTAGGGAAAAAATAGAACAGGGAAAAATCTAAACGGGCTGAGACTGGAGCTACACGGGCTACACCGGCGAGCGGTAGATAGATATAGAGCGCTTTGTGCGCAAGGCAACAGCAGCAGCAGAATCGGGCCATGCCCAAGCGTCTGGCTGTGTGGTGTGCAAAAGATAAATAAGAGGCAAAAAAATTGGTTCTCTCTCGTTTATGTACCCAACAATATTAAATGTTATTAAACATGGCAAGGGGTGAAGCATATGAAAGCTAACTATCTAGGCAAGTTTAAATGAGTCCGCAACAACAAACAACAATTCCGGAAAATCCTCATATGCATATTTCGAATTAGCTACTGTTCTTCCCTAAGCATAATTTTAGAGTTGTTAAACAGCAAAATAAAGGGCACCATGTTAAACTATGCATTTTGCTACCCCATTTACATATAAAGTTTATTTAAATCCGAGCTACGGTTAATTAGTTATGAAATAAATCATTTTAACATGGCATTTATGCAAATTAATGCAAATAATATTTTAAACATTTTTAACATGGATGAAAGTTGCAAATTATGAACCTAGATGAAATTCTAAGCAAGTTACATATATAACATGTTTTATATGGATGCATGGACATTTAGTTAGGAGCATTTTAAAATGATGGCATTTGCTGTAAATATGCATGCACTGGATATTTAGGGAAAAAACAGAACAGGGAAAAAAAATCTAAACGGGCTGAAACTGGAGCTACACGGGCTACACCGGCGAGCGGCAGATAGATATAGAGCGCTCTGTGCGCAAGGCAACAGCAGTAGCAGAATCGGGCCAAGCCCAAGCGTGTGGCTGTGTGGTGTGCAAAAGATAAATAAGAGGCTAAAAATTGGTTCTCTCTCGTTTATGTACCCAACAATATTAAATGTTATTAAACATGGCAAGGGGTGAAGCATATGAAATCTACCTATCTAGGCAAGTTTAAATGAGTCCGGAACAACAAACAACAATTCCGAAAAATCCTCATATGCATATTTCGAATTAGCTACTGTTCTTCCCTAAACACAATTTTTGAGTTGTTAAACAGCAAAATAAAGTGCACCATGTTAAACTATGCATTTTGCTACCCCATTTACATATAAATTTTATTTAAATCCGAGCTACGGTTAATTAGTTATGAAATAAATCATTTTAACAAGGCATTTATGCAAATTAATGCAAATAATATTTTAAACATTTTTAACATGGATGAAAGTTGCAAATTATGAAACTAGATGAAATTCTAAGCAAGTTACATATATAACATGTTTTATATGGATGCATGGACATTTAGTTAGGAGCATTTTAAAATGATGGCATTTGCTGTAAACATGCATGCACTGGATATTTAGGAAAAAAAAACAGGGAAAAAAATCTAAACGGGCTGAAACTGGAGCTACACGGGCTACAGCGGCGAGCGGTAGATAGATATAGAGCGCTCTGTGCGCAAGGCAACAGTAGCAGCAGAATCGGGCCAAGCCCAAGCGTCTGGCTGTGTGGTGTGCAAAAGATAAATAAGAGGCAAAAAATTGGTTCTCTGTCGTTTATGTACCCAACAATATTAAATGTTATTAAACATGGCAAGGGGTGAAGCATCTGAAAGCTACCTATCTAGGCAAGTTTAAATGAGGCCGGAACAACAAACAACTCTTCCGGAAAATCCTCATATGCATATTTCGAATTAGCTACTGTTCTGCCCTAAACATAATTTTATAGTTGTTAAACAGTAAAATAAAGTGCACCATGTTAAACTATGCATTTTTCTACCCATTTACATATAAAGTTTATTTAAATCCGAGCTACGGTTAATTAGTTATGAAATAAATTATTTTAACATGGTATTTATGCAAATAATATTTTAAACATTTTTAACATGGATGAAAGTTGCAAATTATGAAACTAGATGAAATTCTAAGCAAGTTACATATATAACATGTTTATATGGATGCATTGTACATTTAGTTAGGAGCATTTTAAAATTATGGCATTTGCTGTAAATATGCATGCACTAGATATTTAGGAAAAAAATAGAACAGGGAAAAAATCTAAACGGGCTGAAATTGGAGCTACACGGGCTACACCGGCGAGCGGTAGATAGATATAGAGCGCTCTGTGCGCAAGGCCACAGCAGCAGCAGAATCGGGTCAAGCCCAAGCGTCTGGCTGTGTTGTGTGCAAAAGATAAATAAGGGGCAAAAAATTGGGCTGCCTGGGACTCGAACACAGGACCTCCTGCATGTATGCATGTGTGATTAACCATTTGCACTAGAATGGATACATGATGCTAAATGGGTTTGGCGGAAGATGAAGCAGCAAGAAGCTCTCAAAGTCTGAAGGTGCAAAATTGCAGGAAAAAGAATGCGCAGCTGTGGAGGTTCAATCTCGGGGCTCCCCTGTAGGATTGCGTGGCCTAGACCACTGAGATGCTGCTATGTTTGGCGCCAAAGGGAAGCTCAGCTCGTTTTGAATGATCAGAAGGCCTAGTCTTCCTCTCCAGCGAATACACAGATGCATCGCCGGCGAGCAAACGCAGCGGCAGCTGCTGCTGTGGTGAGCCGGCGGTGGTGCGGAAACAGGGGATGGGTGCTACTGCGTGTGCGCGGGCGCGGAGCAACGGCGGGTGCAGCACGAGCTCAAGGCTGTCGGTCATGGCGGCCAAACCTCGGTGTTGTGCGTGCAAGCGCTGGGCGAGGCATGCGGCAGTGCGTGCAGAGGAGTGGTGCTCGGGTGCGCGACCGCGTGGCTGCTTCTTGCCGGAGTCGTGTGCGTGCGTGCACTCGGGCACGTGCCGGAGCTTGACTCGGGGCAGAGAGCTACGACGAACAAGAAGCGGGCAGGCCCTGGTGGAAGCGCGCGAGCTGCAAATGGGGAGAGAAACGCACAGACCAATCAATCATATCGGTCTTATTGAAGAATTTGGAATGACAAGAGGAGTAATGCTTCCTAGCACGGGACAGAGAATAGGAGAAGATGAGATGCTAAAACTGAAAGTGTTCGCAACGCATACCAAAATAGGGGAGTCATTTGCTCTAATCCGAAGCATAAACAAAGACAGGGGTTCTTTTGTGCGCGCTTTTCGCCTGCCTTCCCGACCACGGATAGGCTACGGGGCTTTGCACTTCGGCCCCGCTGCGTGTGTGCTGAAGAAACAGAGGAAGCATGGCAACCTTGCCGGTGACCAAAGTGGCGGTGGAGGAACTGTCAGGCTTGCAAGCAACCGGCGACAGAGGAGGCGATCAACCAGAAAAAGGTACGGGGAAGCGCGGCTGCTCACGTAGAGGGGCTCGGAGGAGTCGATCGAGCTCGGGGACGCGACGAATTTAGCCGCCGGCGAGGTAGACCCGAGGAAGAAGAAGGAGAGATCGGCGCCGAGAAGAGGCCTCCGGCTTGGTGTCCGTGAAGCAGAGGAAGAACCGAAGAAGAGGTCATCGGGGAGGTCGATTCGAGGCTCGTGGACGCGATGTGGACGAAGGAGACGACGGAGATGACCTCCCCGTGGAAGAAGGAGACGGCTACGGCGAGGATCAAGCCGGAGAAGAGCTCGAGCTCCCCTCGGCCATGGCGCGAGCGACGGCTGTGGTGGATGGGCGTGGCTTGACATGGCAGCGACGGCGGTGAGGGAAAGAGGAGGGTTAGGGCAAGGGTGGAGAGGACTGGCTGGGACTTTATGGAGCATGGAGGGCTCCCGTCGACCGTCCCATCAGTGGCCGAGGCGACGTGGCTGTCTCCGATGCTCTGCCGTACGACGAAGGAGACCTGAAGGAAAAATGGGCTGGAGCTGGGCTGAAATGAACAGGTAAGAAGTGGAAGGTGGGCTATCTCTCTCTCCCCCAATATTACTACTTTGTCTATGTTAAAATGAACAGAGATAACAAGGAAAATACCAGGGAGATAGGAGAGGGGTATGAGAGATATAAGAATATCCCCAAGACTCTGGAATTATGCACTATTTGAAATAATTGGTTTGTCCACTTTTAGAGAAAGAAAATTATTGCATTCCAACCCAAATCAAATCCAAAAGAGCTGAAAATTTGATAGAGAGGGTGTAGTCATGGTTTGAAATTAGTAGGGAAAGAATGAACTTTTATGGAGGAGGGGAAAAGGTCACTTGCAACAAAGGGTGAAATTTGAAAGAAGGAAGAAGTGAAATGGTTTGCACTTGGAGAGGGGCCTTGGAGAAAAGATGAAGAGGCAAACAACCATAGGAGGAGGAGGGGAAGATGGAGAGCACATGACCAACACATCAACAAGAAGAAAGCAACCCACATGATGATCATGATAAAATGCAACACGCAAGCAAAAGACATGGCAACGACAACGAATAACTGGAAGACACCTGGCGCATCGGACTCGCGGCGTCACAGACTATCTTGATTCTGTCATAAAATTCTCATGGATGTACATGCATGAGGGAAAACGTGACCTACTGTGACAAACACGTATCATCACGGAAGTGTATTTTTTTTTGTAGTGCGTGGCAGGGATAGGCAGTAGTAATTTCCATCTCACAGATTTTGGTTTCGGGCGGTTACTGCGACTTTCCCCGCTTCGTTCAAATTTTGCAGAGTGCACGTTTACCGTGACAACTCAATTCGAATCCCGTTTGTATTCTTTTTTTTCGAGTGGGATCCATTTTCGATTGGAATAAAATCCTATATACATCATTTTTATATATACTTTCAAAAGCACAACACCCTTTATACATAAATATGGTTTACAAATGGCATGATCTTAGATTCATAAGGTTGTATCCATCAATTTGGATTTTCAAATATTTGAAACCACTTTATGTTGAAATCCAATGTATGCATTTCTCGCTAACTGTCTCCAATTAATGTGTGTTTCATGCATGGTTTTTTTACTTCTCAAACATGTATAATGTGTTTCACACACGCAACATATAGTGTATCCCGTTTAGACATTAATTGCATATAAACCATGCATTGTTTCTAATTAAAGAATCTATGGATCACCAATATTAATAAACTATATAACATTACACGTGTCCCGAAATTCAAATGAATATGCATGTTTGATACACCAATTTGCGTTATGATATTATCGATGTCGTGATCTCCAGTTTAAATATTTGAATCCCATTTAATCCAGATATTCGTCTCATATAACTATCACTCATGCTTATATAGGACTATCTCTCTAGACCTATACGCGTTCATCATCTCTCGGGTATCTCTCGTGCTACCTATATGTCGACAATGATCTTTTATCTTCGTAACACACTGACGGTACTCTCTCCCTCGACCTTCATCACTCTATCTCTCTCTAAGTATATCTCGCTCCCTGCTATGTGTCTCTAACTATGATTCTCCATCTGGAATCTCTTTCTCTCACACAAACACAAAACTTTGTCTTCCGGGGTCTCATTTCTCTCTACTATTCCCCTGTGTGCAACTCGCACACCCCTAATACAGAGATGTCTTCCGCTCCTTAGGTATGAGAACCTACGACTCTTCCTATTAAATATCTCTTTCTCACACACAAACACAAACTCTTCTCCCAGGGTCTCATATTTCTCCACTGTTCTCTTGCATGTCGCTCACACACACTGTCTCTCCCTAGAGATATCTTGCGTTCCCTCATATGTTTCTCTAGCTATCACTCTCGTTTTGAAATATCTTTCTCTCTCGCAGACACAAAACTCCATCTCTCGGGATCTCATTTCTCTCCGATATTTGTTTGTATGTGAGTCACATGCACCCTTTCTTCATCTCTCTCACACCCACACCCATAACTCAGCCTTTTGACTCACTCGAATCCTATCTCTAACGCACACTAGCTAGCATCTTTATCTTTCTATTTATCTGTTTCTCCACCAACCTTCTTTCATTTACAGGTTGATCTCTTTTGCACAATCGTTGTGCCTCACTCCCTCTGCTCGCCATAGATGCATGCTCCAGCCCACGCCACTATCTCTTAAAGACAAAAACACATGCTCAATTGTTGGGCCTTCTTCCCTGCATTCTCGCATGCATGCATATTGTCATACCGATCCGTCTCTCCCATGTCGTTGATCTTAGCTTATGACTTATGTCTTCTTTCTTTTATCTCGATCATGCGCGCGCGCACACACACACACATCCCATGTATACATGTATACCTCTCACACATGCACGTTGAAGATCTCTATGTCTCCATACGTAGTTAATTACCCTCAACCCTAACGCCACATCGAATCGTTCTCTTCTTGTGTGCACATAACTTCCGCCTGGATGGGTAAAACACACACTCACATTTAACAATCTCCTTGTAGCTACCCCCTCTCACTCTTCCGCTATATCCCCGAAACCAATAAGACCATCCCTTCGTTTAATTCCCGCCTACATGCACCATCGATATATAGTAGTCTTCCTTGGTGTCTCTCGAACAAACACGTTCTCTCGATGTCGACTACTCTCACGCGCACACACCTTCTCTTCCCTCTCTACAGGCATTTTCTCTCTCGCACCCCATCGTTGGTGGCCTCTGCCATACACATCACCTCTCTATGATGAAGCCATGCACACTTAAATTACATCCGCCACCGAAGACCCCGCGACACACACACACACCCACACACAAACAAACACACACACACACACACACACACACGCACACACACACACGCACCCACCCACCCCCCCCACACACACAATAAGACTCCATCACACACACACGCACACACACACTAAGACTCCATCTCTCTCCCCCCACACACACACTGAGACTCCATCTCACACACACACTAAGACTCCATCTCTCTCTCCCCCCCACACACACTGAGACTCCATCTCACACATACATGCTCTAGGCGGAGCATTTGTTCCTACCACCCTTCATCCACCCTTACCCGTATGATAAACAATCACCTTAATTTACTTGTATAACATGGACAAATTCCACTTTACTTTAGTAGTTAGCAAACTTATCATTTGTACCCTTATAAAAAACCGAGTTGGCGATGATGGTGTGCCTGCCATCTTGTAATATAGACCGTCTGATCTATATCTGACGGATAGAAAGCAAACTATGATAGTTTTACAAAAGATAGCCGCACCTCTCTCCACATCCTTATCTCCCACACCTCATTGCTGAGCAATTAAAAAAGAAAGTCTTCGGAACAATCAAGCATGGTGGTCGCTACTGCCTACCGGCGCCGTCCATCCCCATGCCTCCGCCCATTCCGACCACCAGTCACCACCACGCTCCACTCCTCCTCACCTTATCTCTCATCTTTCATTTTTTCGATGACATACTCGAGATACCAGTTTTCCGATAAAATTCTCGAAATATCATTAGTTTTTACACATGGGATTACTCCTGCATGGGTAAATCACAACATGTGTTTTGTAAAAAAATGCATATTGATGTTCCGTGCAATGCACGAACATCTTGCTTGTAATTATATAACGCAAATCACGAGTAGGAAGTGACATTTTTTTACACAACCACGTTAACATGGCCACGTAAATCACTAGCTAAAGTAAATACCATTATACTTATATCCCGATGCAAAAGGTTGAGTACATGTCCGAAGAGTAGAGTCGCACACACGCACTCTGTCTCTCAGAATCTCTCTCACACACACACCAGTTACGTGACGCCCACTTAAGCAGACACGTATGTTACAATTTGTGCACCCGCGGGTACACGTGATGCTGCGCATTTATTTAAGCCGGACGGTGAACCCAAACAGTAGCTGCATTCATTCCCCTCCCGCCGCCTCTTCTCTGGTCACCGTCGCCCGGTACCCATGGCCCGGCCGAAGGTAACAACATACGCCATACTCCCGCCGGAGCGGCTGTTTAATCTAGAAATTTTAGTGGTCATGCATGCATCCTTTTGTGCTAGCACTCCTATATAAGGGTTGACCGATCGCTTCCCGCGGACGTGCGCGGGCGGTGGAAGAGGAAGGAGAAGGGAAGCGGGCTGTGGAGTAACGTTTTTTACCATAATTTCTTAGGAAATTGAGTGCAATAATTGAGAAGTTTTGCAAACTATGAGTACTACGCATGAAACGGTTCAAAGCTTATACTCCCTTGCCAGCGTGCGCTTCCCGCGTGAATCGATTCTTTATTTGGGCAAAGCCAAGGTATCACTTCGGGAAGAAATGCTGTTTCCACACCTGTTGAAGGGAATCACTCCTGGCAACTCCTAGAATGCGGTTAGAACTTGTTTTTCTTCAGAAATATGGGGCTAAGAATAGCTAGGATTTCCAGAAGAAGATGCCATTCGTTTGATGAGAAATAAAAAGGAATATCGAGAATTCGCGTGGCTGAAGCTGAAGCAGCTACTCAGCAGCTTTAGGGCAGTATCCCACAGC
Source organism: Aegilops tauschii subsp. strangulata (assembly GCF_002575655.3). Taxonomy (NCBI): domain Eukaryota; kingdom Viridiplantae; phylum Streptophyta; class Magnoliopsida; order Poales; family Poaceae; genus Aegilops; species Aegilops tauschii. Next base: position 293,980,288 of record NC_053035.3, read on the forward strand.
TGGCTAATAAATATGGATAGGAAACTGCCAGTAGCCCTTGACTTTGACTTGAAGAATTGAATCCGCCTTCTTCTTCTTATTCTTCTGAAAGTCTCCCAGGCAATATGGGGTCAAAAAGCCAAAAAAAAATAAGTGATTTTAGCCCTTATAAAAAGAAAACGGATTCTTGAACCTCTTTCACGTGTACCAGTTATCGTGCCTACGGTAAACGCTGGGTAGCCAAGTGCGGAGAGGATAACTGCTGAAAGCAGGTCAGCGTCGCCCTGGAGCGTCAGTGCTGCATTAATGCCCGGCCAGAGCGGAGGCGACCTCTCACTGGCGCCGGCTTTGAAGCGGCGCGACGGCCGAGAGAGCACCGCTTCCCGGTGCACCGACTGCTCCGCGTCGAGGCTGGCCATCGACCGGGGTGATGCCCCCCTTCCGTTCCCCACTCTAATCTGGTGCATGACACGTATTACGTCGACCCGGATGCTGCTGGCTGTCCCAAATGTCGGCGAAGTAGTATGTAGTAGTAAGAAGAAGCAAAGAATCATGCGGTATACTAGAGATTCCAACAAGTGACTAGACTACACCGCGTGCAGTATCTCAAATCTCAAATCTCCCTTCCGGTTTATAGGGCTCAAATCTCAAATCTCATCAACCAAGGCATTTTACGATTGGAGGAATGTATCTCGTACTTTACAAAATTACCCTAATTAAACTCATGCATTAATTACGTAGTTTTCTCGTTTTCCTCTCCGCCTTGGTCGCGGTGCACAATATTGACCACTCCTATATGACTAGCCGCTCTATCTACATGCGGGACATCAAAGCATCCGGGCCCGCGCGCCATCCACCAAATCACAGCGAGGTGCTACAGTCGAAACTCATCAGTCACCCCGGTGTGGCCGTCATGACCCGTCATATCACAAAACCCACACCTTTACCAGCAGTGGTAAAGTGGCCTCGAAGTTGGACTGGACGAAGCAACCATCATTTCACTGGAATGCTCGTTGAAGCCCTTTCTCCCCTTTCTTGAAGAAAACCTCACTCCAGGCTACTCACTTCTGCCATTTTTCTTCTATACCGACGAAGGAAAGGTGGGCGAATCAGTGATGCTGCTATATTTTCATTCCAAGAATATTCTTTTTGCAAAGCACCGACCGATTCTCACAGCCTATTTTTTTCCCGTTTTCATTGCGATTGTGGTTTCCTTTCGATTGCTTTTTGTTTTGTCAGTTCATTGATGGATCCTGGAGCACTAGGCAAAGAGTTGCCGGCGGACAACCCACTGGAGACAGCGATCTCCAGGAAGCGAGCACCGACCAACGAGTTGACCATGTTGGCGGGCCAACCCATGGAGATGAAGAACTCCAAGAAACAAGCACTGGCCAAAGAGTTGACGACGTTGGCGGACGAACTCCTCAAAGAAAGCTGGAAGAACAGCAAGGGCCCCACCGTGCCTACCCCAGAAACTCTGATGGCCACCTTTGCGCGGCTCAAGGCCGAGTTTGAGGAGATAGTCACCTTTGAGAAGCAGTATTCCCCTGGCAAGGTGATGGCCCCCATCGAGGACGAGGAGATGGCCCCCGGAGGGATGGGATCCCCCGGTGAGCTACACAAGGTAAAAAATGAAAGTTGTGGTTTTGATTATTTGCAATGTGCTTGCTAATATGTTAGGGTTGTGCAGGTGCCGGTGGACGTCCTTGATGATTCCGATGTCGCGGCCCGTCCTGTGGACAACGCCCCAGAGATCGTTTTCGATGTCGCGGTCCGTCCTGTTGGCATCGCCCCGAAGATCGATTCCGATGCCGCTGACCATCCCGTGGACATCGCCCCGGAGATCGATTCCGATGTCGCGGTCAGTCCTGTGGACATCGCCCCAGAGATCGATTCCCATGCCGCTGTCCGTGCTGTGGACATCGCCCCAGAGATCGATTCCCATGCCGCTGTCCGTGCTGTGGTCATTGCCCGAGAGATCGATGACAAGAAATAGTTGGTCGCGCTAATCCTTCAGGGTAGTTTGCATTGCCCTATGTTTAAATACCAGAACGATGTGTGTTATCAAACCATCTTAGGGCTAGTGCACTGTCTTGTGTGGGCGGTACTTGCTAGTACTTTTGTTTGATAGTGAATCATGCGAACCCTCTCCGAGTTATGGAAACAGATGTATCCTCACCAGCTTTTGATGTAATATATGGCATGCTTAGATGTAATTTTGAACTGTTTATCATATCAGCAGGGCTTATTTGATGATTCTTGGTGTTAGTAGGCTAGCTACTGTGCGAGCTATAGTACTTGCAAAACACTCACCGAAGAGAAATGTTGGGGCTGATGAGCTCGTGGTACGCTTATACTGATCCGTCGTTGATCGACCAACAGGCCAAGCTCCTAAAATTGTAGGCTTAGTGATCGATCAGACAATAGTCGACACGGATACATTTAGGCCTCATTTGGTTCATAGGTTAGGAAAATCGTAGCAAAAGTACAGAGACGTACAACACAAAATCATAGCAGTACAGAGACGTCCCTCCATTTCAAAATAGATGAGTCAACTTTTTACTACTAACTTTGAAACGGAGGGAGTACAGATCCTAGGGGGGCTAGTTTGGCCTAGTGGGTTTTAGTGGTATGATGTGGTACAGTGCCGTCCAGTCTTCGCGTGTGGTAGCAGTACTACGGGTAGAGTAAGTTTTCTTGAAGAAGCAGAATTCAACGAAGTCATGATGGTTCCTTCGTCCGACTAACTTACAGTGGGAATGGTTGAGCCTGCGCTACGACTGGGGTGGACCAGGATAATTTTGTGCATGGCAGGTGGACCAGGATGGTCGACGTCCCACATGTCGGCGAATGAAAGTATTCTTTCCGATATAGTGGACGAGCAACGAGTATTCATTGTTTATTTTTGATGAAACCTATTGTCTCCACTGTTATGACGGAGGAGTGTGAAACACGGCAGCCTAGTGAACTTGGCATGTGCACCACTCCCTCCTTCCTCATGTAATACTACCATAGTGTTGACTATAAGGTTACAACTTTTTCTCACTTTCTCTGTATCTATTTCCTCTCAAATGTTTTTTACCTTTCTTTTTTTAGACACAATTGTTTTTTATGCCTCTTTTTTTTGAATTAGTTTTTTTATACCTAGGAGCACGTGTAGAGACGAGCTCCTGCAGATCCCACTCCTTGAATTTGTCAATGCCTCTCTCTCCTCCACATAAGTGGGCTTGTCGAGAAGACAAGAGATGATCTCTTAGCACAATATGTTTCACCATGTTTTTAGGAATAACTAGTTATTGAAGATAAGGCTAAGTGATGATCCATTGTACACATGTTTTTTTGTCATCTCTAAATTACATGCAAGAATTATGATAAGACTATCTTATCAACCATTGTACATGACCTTTATAGCCCATAATTTTACTGGTAGTACTTGCTATGAATGTGGGCAGCTCGCCTCTGAGGGGGGAGCACGTGCGGGGAGGTGGTGGGGTGGGGGAGGGGTTCTGGTGGGCCAGGGCGGTAAGAAGCGGCCTTGGAAGCGGTGCGGACTCCCGCATGGCCCACCTCACATTAGCACCACATATTTCTTGGAGTCCGTGCACGGCGGGCGGGCGATCTCTTCTCCCTCCCCCGTCTCTCTCCTCTCAGCCGACGCCCGCCGAGCGATTAGATTTCGGCTATCGACGGTTTATTCAATTGTAGTCCCACATGTCAGTGAAAATGCAAGACAATGTGTGTCCCCTCTGGTGAGCGGCATGTGAGCCGGACTGTCGGGGTGCGACGTGAACGCGACGCGTACGAGTTGTAAGTGTGCCGCCTTTTCCTTTTGAACTTGCAAAGCGTAACATTTTCGTGCGATTGATTGATAGAAATCCAGAACAAAATGACGAGGGCTGTGCTTTCCCGCGCGTTAGGAGGGCTAGTTTGAGTGATATGACGTGCTACAGTGTCGTACACTTGCTCCATTTTTATGTAAGCAAGAGTCTACACTCTTACGTGGGAGGAGTGCGAAACACGGCGGATCTGATTTTGATCGAGGGATAACTGTTCCCTGTGAAATAATGGAGCACTGTTAGTGATTATAGCATGATAGTTAGGGCATCTCCAGCGCTGGCCCTCAAATTTACAGCGGCATCTGTCCGAGGACACTGGTGGATGCCATCCAATGCTGCCCGCATACCTTTCGACAACTATATGAACTAACCGGACGAAATTCGTGCAAAAAAAGCAAATTTCAAATTGACCAGATGAAATTCATTACATTTCGAGAACTTTTCCTATAAACTGGACGAAATTCATTACATATTTCGCACAAACCGTACTAAAACCTACTGTAAACCTAATCTAAACGATCGCCAGGCCCCGACCACCATGTCCGGCCCTGAACCCGAGAAAGCCGCCATTGCCTTTGCCTCCTCCTTATCCGCCTCGATAACCTCCTCCTCCGGAGCACAAGGTTATGTAGATTTCCGCCTCCACGTCGCCGTCAAGCGGCTAATCGGCCGCCGATTTTTATCCCACCAAGCTTGGCGTCGACTGAGTGGAGGAGCGGTGGCCTTCCTGGGACCAGAGCGGTGGCGACCTACCGTGTACTACTCTTACTCACTGCCGGCTGCGCCCGCGCACGCGCGCCGACTTCGTGGTCGTGGCGGCGGAGGGCGGCCGGGGGGGGGGGGAGCCGGCGATCTCCTTCGTCTGCTCCTGCGAGAGTACGTCCAAGAGAGCTTTGGAGCGCGCCCGGAGCGGAGCCACCGATGTCCTTCGTCTACTCCTGCGACAGTACGTCCAAGAGAGCTTTGGAGTGCCCGGAGGCCATGGTTGGAGTGGTGCCAACAGAAGGAAGGGACCCAAGGAGAATGAGTGTGGGTCTTTGGCTATGGCTGGGAGCTGGGGCTCAAGTTAAGATAGCGGGGGAATGGCAATGAGCCACGGCAGACGGATGGACGGCTAGCACCGGAGTAGGTTCGTCGGTAGCCGTGGTGTAACTCGGAGCAATCGCTTGCACCGGGATGCCGCGCGGGTGGCGCTCTCTCGGCCGTCGCGCTGCTGCAATGCCGGCGCCAGTGAGAGGTCGCGTCGGGCGTGAATGCGGACGCTGCTTCAGTGACTTAACCGCAGGTGCTTTGTCTCACTGACATGTGGGCCCAACGGGCATTAGGCTCGCATGTCAGTGATACACCAACTGCACCTGCAATTAAGGCCGGTGAATGCGGCATTGACATTCTGGAGAGACGGTGATCGTTTCAGGCGGGAAGCGCGCGCTAGCGATGAAAGGGGTTTCGGTAGGCCAGGGCGGTCAGACGCTGGCGTGGTGGTAAAATGTGAACTCATGGATGACGAGCCTTTGAAGCGTATGCGGCACGTATTGACAACCAGGCGTCCATGCAACCGCTCTTGTCGCCAGCTAGCATTCGACGACCACCATTAGATACCACACAACCATACATAACTTACGAATAATGGACGAATCGATCAGACACACACTCGTGTGCAGTGGCACTATGATCGGTTGCTCACAATAGTACATACTCTGCACCATAGTACCCTCTCTAGCTAGGCTATTTTATAGATTGTCGTTGTGATGGACGATATACATGAGCAAGGCACCGAGTCACGAGTATGACCATTGGTGTTGATCCAGGGGAATACATGCTCGGTGTTCGCGGAGGCCTCCAGCAAACGTCTAAACAGTAATGTCACATACGCATAATTTTGGTTTTTATTTCTTTCTCCACTGACAGGTAGGCCCGCATAGATAGATAGATAAAGAACACGAGCAGATGAGGCGCATGCGGACTGTTTGACTGGTCAACCAGACAAATACGGAGCTATACGCTGAGCCAGTGACCGTATAATCACCATATCTCGTATACAATGATCAAAGTGAGCTATCAAGACAAGTTCAATGACCGCCAATGCATTTTACTCGGTAATAAATGACCAGGATTGAAGGGGAATCCAAATTTCCTTCGTCTTCTGTCCTTGAGCTCTTGACAAACCAATGCACTTTACGGTTGTCCGGACACTCCACCCCAAAGCTGTCACCAAGCGTCGTTCATGCCACCGCGCTGCACACTAACCAGTAAGGAAGCGATGGCATCCCGCGGCGCCGAGTTCCTCGCCGCCCACGACCGCACACAGAATGGTAGGCAAGCGGTGGCATCCCGCCGTGCCGAGTTCATCGCCGCTCGCGACATCACACCTATGTGGGCGGAATTTGAAGCTGCCAAGGCCGAATGGGCGGTAGAGCAAGAGGCGGCCAAAGCCGCATAGAGGGAGCGGAAAAGTCAGAAAGCACTCAAGAAAAGAGAGGCCCGCCGCCGCAAGAAAGAAGAGGATGCACGCGCTGCTGGGGAGAGGTCGGCGGAGATCCAAGCACGGTGGGGTGTCGCCGACAAAGCCGGGAAGGAGAACGACGGCGTCTGGCCAGCATGTGAGAAGTAGTAGTACTACTCCCTCCTTTCCGGTTTATAAGGCTCAATTAAAAAATCTCACCAACCAAGGTAGATGGTGTGTGGTGGAATACTTTTTGTAGTTTGCAAAAGCACCCAATTAATGCTCTTGTTTTCCTCAAAAAAGTATGTTTACTAATGCATTAATTGCAATGCATGCATGCATAAATTACATGCATTGGTCAATTTTCTCTTAATACTTGCATGTAATGATTTAATGCACCTTGGAATCTAAACATGTGATGGGGGACAACCAAATTGAGCCTTATAAAATGGAAAAACTAAAATTTTGAGATAAGCTCTATAAACCGGAAAGGAGGGATTAGTAGTTAGTGTGTGTGTCTGTGTCTCCCGTACATTTGTTTAATTAATTACGAGCATGTAACAGTACTACTAGTTACTACTGTAGTTTTTAGAGCAAATTACCAGTACATTAGACTAGACTCAATGGAAAAATTCCTATCCTATGCATCAAATGGCATATCTTTCTCTATAGGAATTGAGATGCATATCATCTCACTTCCTATGATTTTGATATTCCTATAAAATTCCTATCCTATGAAGCAAAGGAGGCCTCTGCTGGAGTAACTACTGTAGCTAGCAGTACTGCTGGTACAGTAGTTTTCTTCAAGAAGCGGAATTCAAAGTCATGATGGTTCCGTCATCCGAGCAACTTCACAGTGGGTAAGGTTGGGCCTGTGTTTTGATGGCTCATTAGTAATTACTGCGGCGCGACGACCGGGGTGAGTCTCCCTTGGAGTTCTGAGGACATGGCAAGTGGACCAGGATGGTCAATGTCCCACATGTCGGCGAGCGGAAGTATTCTTTCCGATATTGAGGAGCAAGGAAACCGCGTGGTATAGTATCACTGGTGATTTATATTTTTTTTATTTCTAATGAATGCTAGCATTTCAACTCTTACGACGAAGGAGTGCCAAACACACGGCGCGTGCTGGATGTCACACACGTCAGTGAAAGGAGTGGGACATGAACAGCATGGTAGAGCGTCTCCACTTCTGGGTTGGAGACCACACGTAGTAGTACTACTGTACTAGTGGTATGAACGATACAAAGTGCGACCCGGAGAGAAAGACACGTCTAGTTGGAAGGTCTCGGGGCATACACGTAAACAAATATAAAACCTAATATGTGCCTCCAATTAATATAGTAGTAGTAGAGTACTTAGTCATGTACTCCATAACATCACCGGGCATTGCACGTACAACATTTAGTGGTAGTAAGAGACAAATGCCTATATGCCACGCATGTTCATACTATTTGTGCCTTTCTACTTCACTTACTGCGCTACGTTACACAGGTTCGCACGTCCACTCCTGGGTACATGTCCGTCTCGTAGTTCTAGTCCCACGTGTTCTTCATATATATGGAACGATCCTTGCATGACACGTGCACCTTGATGCTAGATGCGTCGCGTGTTGGCAAAAGGATGAACAAAGCTCACGTAAAAAAAATAGAGTGGAAGAACATAGATTCCCGACAACCGAGAAGGAGCAAGGAACCTCGGGGTGGAGCGTCTGCACTCATAATATTTTATATTATTCAGTGATATAAAATCAACCAACCATCTCCACAGTGGACTGGAAGAGTACGAAACACGGCAGCCCAGTGTAGTTACATCATACTAGTACATGGCTAACCCACGCTATCACCATATTTCTTGGCTTCCGTGCGACACCTATCTCTAGTAATCCAGCAGCCCATATCGCTTCTCCCTCCTCGTCTCTCTCAAAGGCCCTGTTTGGATACTCTAACTCAGTTAAAGGTTAGAGTTAGATTCTAATCCTGAACTAACCCTGAAGTAACTCTAGCGAAAGAGGTGTTTGGATGATAGGGTTAGATGGAGCGCGGATACGGTGAGGTACCTTCATGGGCGGTGCGAGAGGGAGGGAGGGAGACGACGAGAAGCTTCGAGGAAGTGGGGAGGGATCTGCTGCGGGGAGAGTGAGAGAAAAAAATGTGTTTTTTAGTGTCCCAAGAAGAACTAACCCAAATAAGCACCTCTTGGGTGGGTTAGAATTTTTTTGGGTTAGTTGAGTTCAAACTAACCCAAACTAACTCTAACACGTGGATCCAAACAGTAACCCAAACTAACCCTCCTCTTTGGATATTTTTGGGTTAGTTGGGTTCAAACTAACCCTCCTGTTTGGATATTTTTGGGTTAGTTGAGTTCAAATCGCACAGCCCGACCTTTCCAGCAGTAAGTAAGTTGAATCCTCTACTCCCTCACCCTCCTCGCCTCTCTGTCAAACCGCCTACACAAAAACTGCCGCGCGTACTGCCCGGGAAAAGCCTCGCCCTCAACTTTTAACTACGCGAAAATAGTTCGAGCTTGTTCGTTCTATATAAATACTAGTACTGTATGTTTATTCACCCGTGGGGTTGTTCAATGAATGGAGGGCCGGGGAGCACAAGTGAACAATACTACTACTACTACTACTACTACTACTACTACTACTACTACTACTACTACTACTACTACTACTACTACTACTACTACTACTACTACTACTACTACTAGTAAGTAGGAGTCGTACAGGTAGTCACCTTAAATAGAGAGTTTCTTTTCTTTAATGCCACGTACACAAATTGAAACGCTTGTTGTGGAGAGAAAAAGATAATCAGTCCACTATATATGTACGCAGGGGCCTGAGCGCTTGCTTTACTAGGGTTGCTCTCTTCATTCTCTCATCCTCTCCAGATATAAACAAGACAGCGGTAGCGACATTTTCTCTCTGCTCACCGCTGGTCACAGATCTGGCCGGATCCCTTCGGCTGGTGTGTGTAGAGGACTAGGTGCATCGTTCACGTGGTCATCACCGGCGAGGGAGGAAACCCACAGCTGCCGGATGGGCCCGATCCTCTGTCCGTGCCATTCTCTCCGACACAGCGCCGGCTCGGGAGGTCCTCCGACCCTTCTTCCTCCCTGCCGTATTGTCCGCAGATCCGACCTGCCGCCGCCGACATCCCGACGACCCTCAGGTATAAGTTCTTTGAAAGCGGCCTTGCTCTACTGCCCTAGCTCCCCATGTGTCTGCATGTGCATCTTTTTCTACTCCCATCAGCTCTTCCAAAGCCACCTAAATTTTTAGTATTATTAGAGGTAAAGCTACTTCATGCATTCGAATCTAGGGCTTTGTTCAAACAACGAAGAAAGGGGGAAAGTTGTAGCATGAATCTAGGACTTGATTCAAAGAGGAAATAATATGGTGAAAGTAGTAGAGACCGGATACCCAACCGGTCTCTTGGTTGAAAAGGGAAATAATGGGAAAACGCAGTACAAACTGGATAAGGAACAAACCTATTATTGGTTGAAAAAAGGATAGAAAGTGGCGGCTGGTGGACAAGTCAACAGAGTATGTCCAGGATTAGATTTGTTGCCCTCACATAGTAAAAGGTCTCCAGGATTAGAATTGCTGCCCTCACATAGTAAAAGGTCTGAGGATTAGATTTGCTGCCCTCACATAGTAAAAGGTCTCCAGGATTAGATGTGCTGCCCTCACATAGTAAATGGTCTCCAGGATTAGATTTGCTGCCCTCACATAGTACAAGGTCTCAAGGATTAGGTTTGCTGCCCTCACATAGTAAAAGGTCGCCAGGATTAGATTTGCTGCCCTCACATAGCATGAACAAACTCTGCATCACCACTTTATGCCTCCTTGTAGGTACACTGTGCTGATGCGTCCACTGTCGCATGTCCTTATACCAACCTTTTGCTGTTGTTAATGTAAGGGCGCATGTAAAATGAAGCGATCACACTGTTACCTTAGGGACATGTCTAACCAGCGTTATTGTTAATCTAATGCCTCCAGTGATAAGATGCAATTAAACTGTGTTACAAATGGCACTCCGGCTGTTTTCCTCAGTATGATAAGTAAGATGCTCCTTTACGCTGCTCAGTGTCCTGGTGTCCCCACGGTCCCATGTCCTTAAACCAACTCTTTAGCTGCTGTTGATTTACTGTATCTGGTAAACAAGCAATGCCACCATTAAAGTAATCCCATATTTGAGGAATCTCATTGTTGATCGTAATGCTTCTGGTAACATGAAGCATTGCTGACGTTTTAAAATTTCTACTGTCCTTGCGTGATTGCCATGAACATAATAAAGATGCTTCTTTTCATTTCGTATATGTTTCATATATTCTTATTGACCAGCAATTGTTTACTTTCTATCTTTTTGTGCAGATAGGGATATCCATTTCACCTTGTTGCTATTGTGACCTTTTGGTGAACTGCACAAAACACTTTTTTTTGGAATGAGTGTCTTGTGCAGTTCAACTAAAATGTCACGTGGGCAACATCTCTCAATTTTGGTGGAACTGCACAAAATGGTGATTGGAGTTTCCAAAATCTCCGTCAAGTTCTGCTGGTAATCTCGTGCAACATTTTATTAGCCTTTGCAAGATGAGCCATCACTGTCACCACAATGACACTTTATTTTAGTGGAACTACACAAAAGGATAAGAAAATTATAGTTGCACCTTACATGAGCCAGACAACCAACCTTAATGTTCCTCAATTTTGGTGCAACTACTAAAGAAGAACCTGCCAGCTCACGAGAGCAAGTACTTCTTGCTAGCTGAATGATGCAATCTTTGCTTCATTTCAGGTGAACTATAGAAAAAGGCGCATGAATTGAATCATGGAACTCCAGGCAGGCCTCATCCTAGTGGAGATGCAGGTTGAGTAAAGGAGGCCACTATTAAAGTGAAATCAAGCTCTCCTGGTTTGTGGTGTGCAAACAGGAATACTCAACTACAGATGTTGTGACGGTCAAGAGCATTCGCCATGTTCTTTGATTGTATGACATGGCTAGCCAAGATGGATTCAATCCCGATATTCACTTTATCAAAAGGCTCTAATGGGTTGGTTCTGAATCTTGCAAGCTGGGAATCAATGAGATGTGTAGGCATCTTTGTTGTACTTATTATTTGAATCTTATTTGTTGGTTCTGAATCTTGCAAGCTGGGAATCAATGAGATGTGTAGGCATCTTTGTTGTACTTATTATTTGGATCTTATTTGTTGGTTCGGAATCTTGCAAGATGGGAATCAATGAGATGTGTAGGCATCTTTGTTGTACTTATTATTTGGATCTTATTTGTTGGTTCTGAATCTTGCAAGCTGGGAAACACGGCATGATGATGCAGAGGAAAACAACCATAACAAACAGTTCAAACTTGGTAGTATTATCTTTGTGAAAGTGCGACAAATGTGCTGATCGTGTGCGTCCTGAGAATAATAATTCTAATTGTTGTGCATGTTGATCCTGTGGCACTGATAGAACGAGCCAATGCATTGCTTGTTTTAAGTATAAATTTCTATTAAAGCTAATTAAATTTAAGTAAAGTGACCACTAACTCTTGTTATTACAGGACCAATACAGACCCGCTCGTGAACCGACGTGTGGCCGGAGTAGGTTTCTTAATGGAGGCGTTTGAATGCACCGAGGGTGCATCTTCTGTCGAGCGTGTAGCGGACGAGGGAGGGGTAGTAACTATTGTCGCCTGTACACACTCAGTTTACTGTTGAATCTAGTTCCCCAAGAGCTGAAAAATGAACTGCTGCCGCCGCCTACACACTCGTTCACTTGAAGAGACTCCAATGGCGATCCGAGGGGTGAGCCTGATGGATATGGACTTCAGCAAGGAGTTCCCCTTTGAGTTCGCTGTTCAGTCCTATGGCTGCACCAAGTTGAATGTGATGTACACCAATGATCCGGACTCAGTGAAGCTCTGCCTCACCGAGTTCAAGCAGTACCTACAAGACGAGAAAGCACAAGGTTGCAGGACTAGACCTTGTGCCCATCCATTCGTCTCCTGACAGGGACCAGCGGATCGCCGTCGCCCAGGTATGTGTGCGAGACGAGGTTCTCATCTACCACTTCTGTAGGGCCATCAGAGGTTCTGGAGCATTCGCCCGTTTTATCGGCAGCGCCGACTGCACCTTCGCTACGGTGGAGAGAAGGAAGAACGTGACGATTCAGCCATCTGGTGCAACAAGCTTGTCGACATCCAGAAGCAATACAAGATCATCAGCAACTGGCAGGAGAAGGACTCCGTGGTTGTGGTTGACCTCGCCGAGACCATCATCGACCCTTGATACGCCAACATGAAAGAAGACAACGATACCAAGGACTTGAAATCGTGGGAGGTACCTCTGAATCTAGCCTACATAACCTACGCGGCCAAGGATGCATACGCATGCTACGACATGTACAGGCAGATCTTGGATATGAGGGTGTGTCTGCTTCCCGTAACCGACGAGTACATGGACAGCCGCAGCCTCATGATCAAGCGTGCCAGGAAGGTCTAGATGTTGTACTTTATCTGTTTATAAGCACCTTTATCATCTGAGTGTTTCATGCATTAGCCTAAGTGTCGTAATTATCTGTTTTGTCCAAAAAAATTCTTTTAAGAACCCATTAACTTGTTTGCTTTTTTTAGTGGCTATTTGCTTATGTATGTAACTAGTTCACTTGTCCGTTAAAAAAACTAGTTCACTCGGCTGCCGTGCTTTGAATCTCCTTCCTCCCAACATATTCCCCTCCTCAGGTGGACCTAGCAGGTCTCGTACACAGACATATGGGACCAACCACCTATCCATTTGTATTTCTTTATTTTGTTCAATCTTTCGTCCTCTTCCTATACAGCTCAGTTCTATTTTTCGTTTTCATTAATCCTATATCTGAATTTTCTCCCACTTTCTTTTTCGATGTAAACTGAGTTTTCTCCAATACTTTTTCCTAGAACCAACTCAACTGTCCCACGTCTAGCCTAAAAAATAATAATACCCCACGTACTATTAACTCATCAAATTTAAATGATATTTCATTTCGTAAGTTGAAAGTTCTTACAAAATAATAATAATAATTGTTTATATATAACTTGGCAAGTTAACTCCTAGTGATTGCGTACATAAGCTTGCAAAGATTCTATTGACCAATGCAGTAATAGACGTGCAATCATGTGTTTATGTTTTTATAACATTTCTCCGTCTAGCCCAACATGATATTTTTGCCCAGCCCAGCAAGTCCGCGGATTTCGATAAAAATGCAAATGGGCTTTAAATTCTGCCATACATATAAACGGGCTGCATAGATGCTACATCATTGTTTCACCCAGCCCACCAAATGGACTAAAAAACAAATGGACTGGCTGACATGTGGGCCAGTAGGTCGAAGCCTAAGAAGGCGTTGGATTTACATCCAACGGCCGGCATTCTTCTTCAATCTCTCGTCTTCTTCCCCCAGTGCTGCCGGGACCGCCTGCTCCAGCCTCCGGCGTCCAGCGGCGTTGTTTTGCGCTCCTCAGCGAAACGCTACCCCGTTGACGGCCAGGCAATCCCTCCACTCCACACCTCCTGTTATTCTCTGCCGAGTGTAGGCCCACCCCGCACCCGAACTAGTCAAGTTTCCCACTCCTCTCCGTCTGCAACTCCACTGTCGCGTCTTCCCCATCTCCGGGTCGTTCCAGTCTGGGGCCTCGCCATCGTCCACCGCGTCGGTGCGCTCGGCGCGGCATGGTCAACATACGAGAGTCATCGGAAGAGGACTGTATGTGGAGAGCCTGACGGCTGGGACCCATGAGGTCCATGGTTGCACGCAAGGAAAGTTCCTCCTTATTACGCACTGTACGTGGGAAGGGCTTCTGTATTTCGCGATAAAAACGTTCCCCCCGCTGACAGGTCGGACCCACCAGCTATATCTTCGCACGCAAGGAAGTGCCTCCTTATTACGCACAAAAAAATGAATACCCGCTGCTAGCTGGGACCCACCATAGTGGGTGGCTGACCTGTGGGCCTACTAAGTTGACGGGGACGGAGGGCTTTGTCAACTTAGTCAATATGAACGATTCTAGCTCCAGTGACCGTACAATGTCCTTCCAACAGCCATAATGCTTCTTCAACCTCTGGTCTTCTTGCTCCAGCCGCCCAAAGCAGCGCCGGTCGTGCCGCGTGCTCCTGCCACCCGTGCCCGGCTGTGATGCCGCGGAGGCCTCACCGCCCCCTACTACTCCCACCGCTGGCCAGGGCATCCCTCTACTCACCCACACCCCATGTTATTCTGCGGCGACGGCAGCCTCACGCCGCAGCTGAACCAGTCAACCGTCGTACTCCTCTCCGCGTGGGCATCCACTGCCGCGTCTTCCCCGGCTCCGCGCCATCCCCTTCCTAGGCCTCGCCGTCGTCCACCGCCTTGGCGCTCTCGGCGCAGCGTGGTCAATGTGGTCAACGACCGACTTCCATCGGAAGAGTACTGTACGTTGAGAGGCTGGCAGCTGGGTCCACGGCCACAGCCCAATTTTTTGTGATTTGCCAAGTAAGTCGCTTTGTCAGGCCTGTTGGGCTGCAAATCTTTCAAGACGAGGAGAGCTTCATTCGGCTGGCCGAGAAAATGGCCTATCAGTAATGAGAAATGGGCTGTACATTTTTAAAACACATCAAACCGGCAATTAGTTTCAAATTTCTTTTTTTCATTTTGAGATTTTAAATTGCATTGATTTTTATGCGTGGACAATTTGTTGGATTTTATATTGATATACATTTATTTTAAAAATCAGTTTGAATGTCACTCGAAATTTCGGGATTAAAAACAGTTCGGACCGCACCGAAATATGCAAAATTTCGTATAATTTTTTAACCGTGGCCACAATATGGGTTGTAATGCTAACAAAAAGAATATGGGCTCCAAAAAAAACCTTAAGAATTAGCAAATGGGATGTAAATTATTAGAAATAATGGCAGATGGGATGTATGCTGTTTTCCACAGATTTGAGGCTTTCCTAAAAAAAAGGTTGACGCACAAGCAGTGGCTGTTGGATTTCCATCCAACGGCCGTCGTGCTTCTTCAATCTCTACTCTTCCTGGTCCAGCCGCTGAAACAAGCGCCGGCGGGACTGCGTGCTCCCTCCTCCCCGCGGCCGGCTGTGCTGCCGTGCAGGCCTCACCGCCCCACCATACTCCCATCGCTGGCCTAGCCATCCCTCTACTCAGCCACACCAACTGTTCTTCTCCGGCGATGGCAGACAAACCAGTAAACCCTCGTACAGTCGTACTCCCCTCCGCGCGGGAAACAACTGCCGAGTCTTCCCTGCCTCCGTGTCGTTCCCTTCCTAGGCCTCTCCGTCGTCCACCACCCCGGTGCTCCCGGCGCGGCCTGGTCAACGTGGTCAACGACCGACATGCATCTGAAGTGGACTGTATGTGGAGAGGCTGACAGCTGGGTCCACGGCCGCACGCAAGGAAATGCCTCCTTATTACACGCAAAATAATGATTCCTCCACCTGACATCTGGGACCCACCGAAAGGGCCTCTGTATTTCGCGAAAAAACGTTACCGTCGCTGATAGCTTGGACCCACCAGCTATATCTTCGCACGCAAGGAAGTGCCTCCTTGTTACGCACAAAAAAATGAATACCCCCCTGCTAGGTGGGACCCAGTATAGTGGCAGGCTGACTTGTGGGCCTACTAAGTTGACGGGGACGGAGGGCTTTGTCAACTTAGTCAATATGCACGATTCTAGCTCCAGTGACCGTACGATGTCCATCCAACGGTCGTAGTGCTTCTTCCACCTCTTGTCTTCTTGCTCCAGCCGCCCAAACCAACGCCGGTCGTGCCTCGTGCTCCTGCCTCCCGTGGCCGGCTGCGATGCGACGGAGGCCTCACCGCCCCTACTACTCCCACCGCTGGCCAGGCCATCCCTCCACTCACCCACATCCCCTGTTATTTTGCAGTGACGGCAGCCTCACACCGCAGCGAACCAGTGAACCCTCATACTCCTCTACGCGTGGGCATCCACTGCCGCGTCTTCCCCGGCTCCGCGTCGTCCCCTTCCTAGGCCTCTCCGTCGACCACCGTCCTGGTGCTCTCGGCGCGGCATGGTCAACGTGGTCAAGGAACGGCTTCCATCGAACGTGGACTGTACGTGGAGAGGCTGACAACTGGGTCCACGGCCGCAGCAAGGAAGTGCCTCCTTATTACGCGCAAAATAATTATTCCTCCACCTGACAGCGGGGACCCACCGGACGGGCCACCATACTTCTTGAAAAAAACGTTTCCCCCTGACTGCCGGGACCCACCAGCTACATCTTCGCACGCAAGGAAGTGCGTCCGAGCAAAAAAAATGATTCGCCCCCCTGACTACTGGGACCCGCCAGCTACATCTTCGCAGGCAAGGAAGTGCCTGACAGTCGGGACCCACCTGGTAGAAGCGTACGTACCGTTGTCATTCTGGTCGCGAACGTGTACGTACATACTGGTTGTTGTAGAGGCGCGCACGTAGCATGTACACGTACGTACAGCGGCCAGGGTGCGAGAAAGAAAATACGACCACGTACGTACATACGGGCAGGGTCTCGAACGCCTACTCACGCATACATACGGCCAGGGCTCGTTTACATGGCTGGGTCGGAACGGAGAAACTGCGTCGTCGTCGTGTTCATGGGGAGCCAACCGGCTGGGTCGGAACGGAATGCGTCGTCGTGTTCATCGGGAGGGCTTGGACGGAACAGCCGATGGAAACGAGGCCTGGCGTACCGCAGAACGGAGGAAACGGCCTTGTGTTCGACCGGCCACGTTTGAAACGGGATCCTGTTCATCGGGAGGGGTCTGGCGTACCGCAAAACAGAGGAAACGGACCTCCTACGGTCGAAACGGGGGTCCTGTTGATCGAGAGGGGTGTGGCGTACCGCAAAACGGAGGAAACAGACTTGTGTTGGAGCGCTACGGTCGAAATGGGGTCCTGTTAATCGGGAGGGGTGTGGCGTACCGCAAAACGGGACTCCACGAGATACTGTTCATCTCCACCGTCGACCCCCTCCAGCCTGCACGGGCTACTGTTCATCCACCGTCGACCTCTTCCAGCCTCCACCTGCGACTGTTCATCCACGGGCTCCTGTTCATCCAGCCTCCACCGCGCGCTACTCCACCGGCTATTGTTCAACCAGCCCTCTCCACGGGCTCCTGTTCAACCACCCCTCCACGGGCTACTGTTCATCCAGCCCTCCACCATCTACTGTTCATCCTACCCTCCATGGGGTGGTCCTGTTCATCCTGCCCTCCACGGGGTCCTGTTCATCCAGCCCCAACCGGCTCGAACGATCGGGGTCCTGTTCATCCACCCCCACCAGGAACTGTTCATCCAAACCCCCCCAGCAACGCTCACTGTTCATCCAGAGGCAACGCCACGGGGTCCTGTTCATCCACCCCCACCGGGAACTGTTCATCCAAACCCCCCAGCAACGCTCACTGTTCATCCAGAGGCAGCATCGATCGGCTTCAGTAAGCACCAGTAGTGAAGGAATCGCTCGATCAGGTTCAGTTAACAGCCATCGATTGATCACTCGGGTTCAGTAACGCGTAGCCTGCAGTGTAATCGCACGGGTTCAGTTAGAGCCCAATGCCTCACTCGGGTTCAGTTAGGGCCAAACGCCTCGCACACACGCGCGTACGTACGAGAGAAACGTGCATCGCTCAGCCCCCGACCACCCACCGTAACCGGGGACCCCCGATATTTTCCTCGCCCTCGCTTCTTCCACGTTTTTTTCCGTAATGGACGGCCCAAAGAATGTCATGCAGCTGCGTCTCCGGCCCGCCCAGGATGAAAAGCCCATTTTTTGTCATGAATTTTTGTCATAAAAGTAGGACCCCACCACATCTATGATGATACCGTGTTTTGTCACAATTATCGTAATAGAAGTGTCATAAGTATGACAGAAAAGATTTTCGTTCGGCCCAAAATATCACGGATGTGTCTTTTTTCTGTAGTGAATTGTCATACAAACACATGAATACAACCAATCAGGACGTAGGGTTTTACCTCCTCGAGAGGGCTCGAACCTGGGTAAACAATGTCTCTACGTTCCCTGTTACCCATGATCCAAGATCCACAGCTCGGGACCCCCTACCCGAGATCCATCGGTTTTGACACTGACATTGGTGCTTTCATTAAGAATTCCACTACAGGATCGTCACAAGATCGATGACTCGCTTTGTCACCGGCGATGGCATCTGCACCGGAGACGTCTTCGTCCCCAGCCAGCTCTTCGCGTTTGGCGGCATCGTTCTACATGCCAAACCGACTGGTTACCTTGACTAGATCGATAGTTTCGCCCTGAGGAGGAAATCAGGTTCGGCAACCTGGAGTACATCACCGATGCTCAGGGCGATCTGATCCTTACTGGGTTCTTAGATTTACCCGAGTGTCGGTGTACAAAAGTAGGGGCCTTTTGTACCCTTTTACTTGTGCACGGGTAGTTGTAGCTGTTGGAAATATGCCCTAGAGGCAATAATAAAATGGTTATTATTATATTTCCTTGTTCATGATAATTGTCTATTGTTCATGCTATAATTGTGTTATCCGGAAATCGTAATACATGTGTGAATACATAGACCACAACATGTCCCTAGTGAGCCTCTAGTTGACTAGCTCGTTGATCAACAGATAGTCATGGTTTCCTGACTATGGACATTGGATGTCATTGATAACGGGATCACATCATTAGGAGAATGATGTGATGGACAAGACCCAATCCTAAGCATAGCACAAGATCGTGTAGTTCGTTTGCTAGAGCTTTTCCAAATGTCAAGTATCATTTCCTTAGACCATGAGATTGTGCAACTCCCGGATACCATAGGAGTGCTTTGGGTGTGCCAAGCGTCACAACGTAACTTGGTGGCTATAAAGGTGCACTACGGGTATCTCCGAAAGTGTCTGTTGGGTTGGCACGAATCGAGACTGGGATTTGTTACTCCGCATGACGGAGAGGTATCTCTGGGCCCACTCGGTAATGCATCATCATAATGAGCTCAATGTGACCAAGTGTTTGGTCACGGGATCATGCATTACGGTACGAGTAAAGTGACTTGCCGGTAACGAGATTGAACAAGGTATTGGGATACCGACGATCGAATCTCGGGCAAGTAACGTACCGATTGACAAAGGGAATTGTATACGGGATTGATTGAATCCTCGACATCGTGGTTCATCCGATGAGATCATCGTGGAACATGTGGGAGCCAACATGGGTATCCAGATCCCGCTGTTGGTTATTGACCGGAGAGTCGTCTCGGTCATGTCTGCATGTCTCCCGAACCCGTAGGGTCTACACACTTAAGGTTCGGTGACGCTAGAGTTGTAGAGATATTAGTATGCGGTTAACAGAAAGTTGTTCACAGTCCCGGATGAGATCCCGGACATCACGAGGAGTTCCGGAATGGTCCGGAGGTAAAGATTTATATATGGGAAGTCCTATTTTGGCCACCGGAAAATGTTCGGGATTTTTCGGTATTGTACCGGGAAGGTTCTAGAAGGTTCCGAAGTGGGGCCCACCTGCATGGGGGGACCCACATGAACGTGGGTAGTGGGGGCAAGGCCCCACACCCCTGGTCAAGGCGCACCAAGATCCCACCTTAGAAGGAATAAGATCATATCCCGAAGGGATAAGATCAAGATCCCTAAAAAAGGGGGATAACAATCGGTGGGGAAGGGAAATGATGGGATTTCTTTCCCCCACCTTTGCCAACGCCCCAATGGACTTGGAGGGCAAGAAACCAGCCCCCTCCACCCCTATATATAGTGGGGAGGCACATGGAAGCAGCACCCCAAGCCCCTGGCGCCTCCCTTTCCCTCCCGTGACACCTCTCCCTCTCGCTGAGCTTGGCGAAGCCCTGCCGAGATCCCCGCTGCTTCCACCACCACGCTGTTGTGCTGCTGGATCTCCATCAACCTCTCCCTCCCCTTGCTGGATCAAGAAGGAGGAGACGTCTTCCCCAACCGTACGTGTGTTGAACGCGGAGGTGCCGTCCGTTCGGCGCTCGGTCATCGGTGATTTGGATCACGACGAGTACGACTCCATCAACCCCGTTCACTTGAACGCTTCCGCTCGCGATCTACAAGGGTATGTAGATGCACTCTTTTCCCACTCGTTGCTAGAAGACTCCATAGATTGTTCTTGGTGATGCGTGGAATTTTTTTTAATTTCTGCAACGATCTCCAACAGTAGCCACACCTGCGACCACGCTTGGTGGGGCAGAGGAAGCCAGATACAAGACCACCAAAGCTGCGCTGAGACCAGAGGCGCGGAGAGCGAAGGGGCAAGGTGGGTTTCCCCCGGCAAGAGCCTTGCCGGGGACGACCTATGCTGCCCCGGCAAGAGCCTTGCCGAGGGCAGCTTATCCAACACCAACAAGACCGCCACCCTTCAGCCTGAGAGTTCCGACACCATCGACAACATTGGAACCAAGGCTCGGGAGGCGCCTCCAGGGTGGTATGCAGATCTTTGTGAAGACTAAAGGCGTGCAAGATTAGATAAGAACCAGAAGACGAAGGCCCCCGGCAAGAACCTTGCCGGGGACGCTCACAAGACCCCGGCAAGACCCTTGCCGGGGACGCTCACAAGACCCCGGCAAGACCCTTGTTGGGGACATCTGCGGGGCTGCAACCAGGCCCGCACTTACCAAGGTTTCACTACCACATGGCCTCCCGATGCAGCAGCCAGCCTGCCAACTAGGCATGTACCTACGTGGTAGCATGCAGCTCCTAGGCCAACCAAGCAAGCACCTGCGTGGTGGCACACGGATCTTCATGAAGACCCTGCCACCCCACCAGCGTAGCGGCCAGCCAGCCAGCGTGGCACTGCATGCCTCGTCAGCTTGGACGCGCGTCGAAGCGAGGCGAGGCGGCGGCGGACGAGACAAGCTTCCTTGCCGTCCCCGATAAAGCAAGAGGACACATCGGCAACGCATTTAATGCATTTTGTCCCATGATGTCTGAGATAAACTTGTACAATGTAGACACTTTCCACCTCCTGTGTGCCGCTGTGGCAGCCCCTTTGACATATAAAAGGAGGCCCGAGGCGTACTGAGGGAGGATTCAGACTTTTTGGTCTAGGCATGCACCGCAGCTAGTTCTAGATCTCAAAAACACCAAATATACACCAAAGCAGGATTAGGGTATTACGCATCGCTTGCGGCCCGAACCTGGATAAAATTCCTCCGCGTTGATCTTCTAAACCCGCTCTTTTTGCAGCCCCGCGCCCCGACAACCGTAGTAGGGATTCCCTGTG
This sequence comes from Aegilops tauschii subsp. strangulata, assembly GCF_002575655.3. Classification (NCBI taxonomy): domain Eukaryota; kingdom Viridiplantae; phylum Streptophyta; class Magnoliopsida; order Poales; family Poaceae; genus Aegilops; species Aegilops tauschii. Next base: position 294,001,806 of record NC_053035.3, read on the forward strand.
ATCCCATAGGTGTCGTTCTTGAACCCCGACATCTTTGGCGCGCTAGGTAGGGGGCGCAAGCTGTGAAAATCCGGTTCTGAAGCTAGTTCATCGACTCCTTCATTGTGACGGCTCAAGAGAAGAAGGCAACGTCGATCAGCCACGCTCTGGTGCCATTAGCTAGGCGAAGCGGTGCTACCCGCAGCCGCAACAAACATCCGCGTGGCAACGGGAAAAGCTAAGTCATGCAAAACCTTGAGCAATTCCTTTTTAATATAAGGTTATCTTCCTCGAAAAATCTTGCCCCTTGTACGGAAAACCTATACGCGATGGAACCTTTCCGCTATTGGCAACACCCTTGTTCTGTTTTGAGTCCGCTCAACAATTCAAGCGGCTGCACTGAGAACGGCAGGGTGGCTTGCCTGACAGCAAGCGCCCCCGACTGGCTGCTAAGGATTTGTCCTTCAAAGCGCCATAGCATGGGCTTACGCGCCGACAAACCTATCCAACTAGGCGTGGGGTGGGTACATACAAGGAAAGATCGAACAGGAAGATAGCATGCTTCATTTAAAAGTACTACAGAGTTATATTACATCAATGATTGCCGCGGTTCTAACTTGAGATAAATTGTCTTGGGCATGAACCCGTGGCGCCAAGGAGAAACAGGGTGCCTAGTCTCGGCGCTGGCCCTCCACCCTCATGACTCCGTCGACGCAGCTGATGATGGGCTCGATACGCTCCTCGAGCACCACGAGGTCCGTGCCCTCTGGCAAGCTCTCCAGCGCGTCGGCGAAGTCGACGCTGGGGTTCCAGAACGCCACCTTGGTAAGCACCTTGGTCAGGGCGCCCTGGCAGAGCCTCCGGGACTCGTTGGCCAAATAGGCTGCTCGGTTGGAGCGGAGCTGCTCCAGGGCGTCAAGGACCCTCGAAGAATAGGGTCAACCTGGAGTTGGGGCTCACGTTCGGCTCCTGGGAGTACCTAATATTTGCCATGCCCATGGCGGCTTGTTTCATGGTGATCCTCCCGGCGACGTCAACGAGGGGGCTGATCCAGAGGTTTACGCTCTTCGCATACTCCTTGTGCTCGGCGGCGTCATCCCTCCGCAGCCGCTTCTCGTCCTCCAGGGCCTTGTTCAGGGTCTCCTCACGAGCCCCAACCTCCGAAAGCTTCCCCTCCAAGCCGTCCAGTTTCAGCTTCAGGTCGTTGATGGAGTCGTTGGCTTCGGAGAGCAGCTTGGCCTTGTCGGAGATGGTGACCTACGCATCCGCCAGGGTACGGTTGGCCGTGTCCCTCTCCGTCGTCAGCGCTGAGATCTCTTTCTTTAGCTGCCCTAGCTCCAGCTCCAGCTTCTCCACCTTGCCGGTGTGGTCCAGGGCCTGAGCATCGAGTGCCTCCTTGTGCCTCTACCCCAGCTCCTGGGTCCGCTGTGCGACGATCTTCTTGATTTCCTCATCCTTTCCGTGGAGCGTGGCGGCAAGCGCCTACTCATGGGCGGCAAGGTCTTCCTCCTGGGAGTCCAGCAGAGCCTTCTACTATTGCCGGGCAGCGTCATCCTTGGCGGCCTGCGCCTTCGCCGCCTCCTGGGCCTTCTCGACATTGGCCTGCTTCAGGATGAGCTCTCGCTTGCGCTCATCCAGCTCACCCTGGGCAGCCCAAAGCTCATCCCGGGCCTCGCCAAACCAAAGTTGCGTCTGGATGACGCACTCCTCAAAATCTGCCTCCGCCTTCTCCACCGCTGCCATCTTGGATTTCACCTTGTCTTGGCGGGCACGGTGGAGCGCCATGAGCTTCTGGAAGTTGGCGCCCATGGCTCGAAGACCTCCTCCTGGGAACCGTCGCGGCTGGCGCTCGGTTCGTCGACAACCTGGAGCCCGGCGGTGGCGAGCACCTCGTCATCAAAGACCTCCCCCTCGGCCGACGCTCTGGTGTCTGCCGACCGTGGGAGGGGGAGGAACAAGTCATCGCCCACCTTCAGGTACTTGGGAGGCGCGGCGGCGGCAGAGGAGGAGGGTTGGTCGTTGGCCACCTCCTCCTCGGCAGGCTTCTTGGCGGCCTCCCGGTAGTATCCTTGGCGGACTCCCGGTAGTAGCCTTGGCGGCCTCCTCGGCGGCGGCCTTGCCGGCCTCCTCGACAGTGGCCTTGCCGGCCTCCCCGGCAAGGCCCTCGCCAGCCTCCCTGGTGGTGTACTTGGCGGCCTCCTCAGCCGCGATCCTGACGGACTCGGCCTCGGCGTCCTTGGCGACCTCCCCGATGACGATGTCAATATCCTCCTGGTCCATCGAGGGAGGGTCTGGAAACCACAAAGGAGAACGCAACGAGGCCAAGGCCAAGGTTCAGAACACAAAAAAAGAGAGAAGAAGACAGGGACGAGAGCCAGGCCGCTGACCCGCGCCAAGCTGAGAAGTGGTTCGCTCCCCGCCAACATTCGTTGCCGGGACGGAGCCACCAGCACCCAAGCCCGCCTCCTCCTCCTCCATGTGCGTGGGCTCGGTGGTGGTTGCCCTTGCCGGGGACGCCAATTTGGGCGGCGTGGTCGATGGGGCGGCGTGTTGGGAGTGGCCCTCATGGGCTCCTCCTGCTGCTGCTCTCCTCTTGCCAACCCGGCAAGGTCAGCACCAAGGATTCGTGCCCCATCGCCCGTCGATGGGGAGCGAGTAATGAACTTACGCTGGGGGGTGAGGCAGGGGCTGCGTCGAGGGCTGGCATCTGGGCTGATATCCACCACCTCCGACGTGCGCGAAGTGCTCGCCGGGGGCTTGTCGCCCGCCGAGGCATTGGCCCTCTTCGCTGCCCTCTGGGCCAACGTCTCCGTCTCCCTGCAAAGACAAGATCAAGTCAGGGGAAACAACACGGGCTGGGAGTCAGAAATGATAAAGGGCGAGATGCTTACTCTTCCTCCTCCGCCGGCGCCCTCTTCCTCTTCGGGCCGAAGGACCCGAGGTTGAAATCGGCCTCGGGTTCACCGTACGAAGGGGGAGGAGAAGGGGATGGGGTCCTGCGCCGCTTGGACAAGGAAGAAGCGGCAGCCGCTGCCTTCTTCTTCGCTGTCGTGGCCCTTGTCTGGCGCACGGGCTGCGCCTGGGCCTGTTGCCTTTGCGCGGTCCTGCCGGGTCGGACCGGCTTGCCAGAGCTAGCCCATCGCAGGACGCGCCTCCTTGCCGGGGGCGAGGAGTCTTCCGCTTCGGTCTCCTCCCCGGTCGACTCCTCGACCACGTCTTCAACAAGGGGAGCCCCAGCACCAGCACTGTTGGCCTCCCCGGCGTGCACCGCCCACTCGGCGGACTCCCTCTCCTCCACGGCCGTGTCAGCCTCGTCCTCCACAGTGCCGCAGCTGCCGACCTCTTGGGCAAGTGCCGCCTCCTCCACCCTGGCGGCGATGTATGCCAGCTCCGCCTTGGTGGTGTCACGGATGAGCAGCGGCTCGTCACGAATATACCTCTCCGACAGGTTGTCGAAGAACTCCTGCACCCGTTCCGTTTCTGGCTCGGCCCAGCTTGGATCCAGGCCGTGCGCGTTGAAGTCTGACATCATGGCGATGATGTCGCTCTAGCGAGAGTTGTTGCTCAACGGGACCACCCCCGCCGGTAACCCAAACAGAGACCCGCCGGCCTTGACGGCCTTGCCGGTCCTCTCGACCCCACCGTTCTCATTCACCTTGAGATGAAAGAGCCTCTGGCAGAAATGGGCATGCCCCAACACCGTGAAATTGTGCTTCAGGCCAGGGCGGAGCCTCATGATATCGGCCGCGTTCCTGAAATCCCAGGCCGGCCTTCCCTTGTTATGCAGCGGGGCGATCCGGCGATGGAGGAAGTCGGCCCGGATCATCTCGAGGGTGAGCCTAGCCGAGGTAAGGCGGTGAATCCTGGTGGTGGCAACCGTGAGCTTCTCGTCATCGGCGTCGAGGTCACTCCAGTCCTTGTCGCGAACCGGTGGCCTCTGACGGACCCGGTAGAACTCCGGCGGATCTTCCTCTATGATCCAGCACCACCGACCCTGCCACTCGTCCCACCTCTCCTTCTGGGAACCCTTCAGGTACGTGCCCTTGCTCTGGGTCCACGGGATCCAGGCGATGCAGACAGAGATGGCACCCCCTGGCTGGATGCAAGGGGAAAAGTAGTGGCGGAAGAGCGCCTTACTGGGGAGCACTCCGGCAAAGCCCTCGCAGAGATGGGCAATGCACGCCACGGCGTTCGGCGTGATGTCCAGAAGATGGAAGCCGTAGGTGTGCATGACGGCATTGAAGAAATCAGAGAAAGGGGGCAAAGCCCGCAGGAGAAGTAATCGACGAAGAAGGGGTACCGATTCGGACCAGCTTTGGCAAAGTCGGATAGGAGGATGTGCGTGGTGGGGTGCCCCGTCATCTCCCTCCCCCATAGAGGCTTGAACTCCATCCTGAGGATGAGCGCATCGACCGATGAGGTGAAGAGGGTGAACTGTGTCCGCAGCTAAGCCAGGTCGACCCCCGGCGCCTCCTTCCCCCCGTCGTCCTTGGCCACTCCCTTGCCCTTGCTTGTCTTGGGCGCCATGGCAGTTAAGAAGGGATGAGGGATTGAAGGCAATGGGGGACGCGGCGGCGGCGAGCAGAAGTGGAAGCTTCGGTACGCGCTTGAGGAAGAAGAAGGGGGAACAGCGGTTCGGAGATTGAAAAAAGCACATAGGGTAAATGAGCAGCGCGATGATACGTCTCCAACGTATCTATAATTTATGAAGTATTCATGCTATTATATTATCCATCTTAGATGTTTTATATGCATTTATATGCTATTTTATATGATTTTTGGGACTAACCTATTAACCTAGAGCCCAGTGCCAGTTTATGTTTTTTCCTTGTTTTTGAGTTTTACAGAAAAGGAATATCAAACGGAGTCCAATTGACGTGCCAATTTTTTTTTAATTTTTTATGGACCAAAAGAAGCCCCTGGAGCAAAAGAGTTGGGCCAGAAGAGTCTCGGGCTGTCCACGAGGGTGGGGGCGCCCCCACCCCCTGGGCGTGGGCCCCTGCCTCGTGGACTACTCGGAGACCCCCCTGACGTGAAACCAACGCCAAAAATTCCTATAAATACAGTGAGATCGGAAGTTCCGCTGCCGCAAGCCTCTGTAGCCACGAGAAATCAATCTAGGCCCTCTATGGCACCCTGCCGGAGAGGGCCATCATCACCGGAGGCCATGGAGGAGGATCCCGGAGGGGCCATCATCGCCTTGAAGGCCAATGACCAGAGGGAGAACCTCTCCCCATCTAGGGGGAGGCCATGGAGGAGGAAGCACAAGGGGGAGAACCTCTCCTCCTCTCTCTCGGTGGCGCCGGAGTGCAATCGGGAGGGGAATCATCGCCGTGGTGATCGTCTTCATCAACATCACCATCATCATCACCATCCTCATCTATTTTACGCGGTCCACTCTCCCGCACCCCGCTGTAATCCCTACTTGAACATGGTGCTTTATGCCACATATTATGATCGAATGATGTGTTGCCATCCTATGATGTTTTGACTAGATATCCCTTGTCTTTGGGTTGATTGATGATCTAGATTGGTACAAGTTGTATGTTTTATTTTGGTGCGGTCCTATGGTGCCCTCCGTGTCGCACAAGCGTGAGGGATTCCCGCTGTAGGGTGTTGCAATATGTTCATGATTCGCTTATAGTGGGTTGGTGAGTGACTGAAACACGAACCCGAGTAAGGGGGTTGTTGCGTATGGGAATAAAGAGGACTTGATGCTTTAATGCTATGGTTGGGTTTTACCTTAATGATCTTTAGTAGTTGCGGATGCTTGCTAGAGTTCCAATCATAAGTGTATATGATCCAAGTAGAGAAAGTATGTTAGCTTATGCCTCTCCCTCATATGAAATTGCAATAGTGATTACCGGTCTTGTTAACGATTGCCTAGGATAATTCCGCACACCGACCCATCATTATTCCACACTCGCTATTTATAATATTTAGTAATATATTCTAACTTTATGATAATAGCACCTACTTTTATATTTTAGCTCTCCGATATCATACAAAGTTATCCTCTTCATACCCACAACGTAGTTTTATTTCTCGTTTCTAGTTGGAAGCAAACATTCGGTGTACGTAGAGTCGTATCAGTGGCAGATAAGCCTTGAGAGAATATTGATCTTACCTTTAGCTCCTTGTGGGTTCGACACTCCATACTTATCACTTCCACCTTTGGAAATTGCTACGATGATTCCCTGCACTTGGGGATTATCAAGCTCTTTTCTGGCGCCGTTGCCGAGGAGCAATAGCGTGGGGTTGATATTCTCGTGTGTGCTTGTTTGCTTTCTCCACTAAGTAGATTTTTTTTCCTTTTTGTTTCTGTTTGTTTGTGGGCGAAACATACAAAAAAATTTAAAGAATGAAAATACAAAAAAATTTACTCGCCTCTCATGCCTAAAAAGTTTTTCAAAAAAGAGAAGTGATTGGAAAGTTATGCATTGAAGAAGTGAGGGTCGACCCTGAGCACTTGTGTTCATGCTCACGGAAACAATGTAGAATTTTTCATGGAAGTTTCTCTGTAAATAATTATCCCCTTGTATATATCCATTGTATTATAAAAACAATTTGCTAAGCTTTGGTTTTAGGATGATTAGATTGCTTGTTTACAATGTGCAGAACAAAAACAGAAACTTTGGCTGTAGTGCGTGATTTTACATTTTTTTACTGGAAGGTCAAATGGGTCTGAAACTTTTTGCACATTACTTCTGTAAAAATTGTTCAAATTGTCAAATTTATTTCATAATTTTAGGAATTACAGAAGTTTACTAAACTTCCAGATTACTACAGACTGTCCTGTTTTTGACAGATTCTGTTTTTCGTGTGTTGTTTGCTTATTTTGATGAATCTATGGCTAGTATCGGGGGGTATGAACCATAGAGAAGTTGGAATACAGTAGGTTTAACACCAATATAAATAAAGAATGAGTTCATTACAGTACCTTAAAGTGGTAGTTTTTTTATTACACTAACGGATCTCACAAAGTTTTTGTTAAAGTTTTGTGTGGATGAAGTGTTCGAAGAACGAGGAGTTACCGATGTGAGAAGAATAAAGAGAGGCAAGAGTTCAAGCTTGGGGGTGCCCAAGGAACCCCAAGTAAATATTCCAAGGATACTCAAGCGCCTAAGCTTGGGGATGCCCCGGAAGGCATCCCCTCTTTCGTCTTCAGAACTATCGGTATACCTTACTCGGAGCTATATTTTTATTCGTCACATGATATGTGTTTTGCTTGGAGCGTATTTTCAATTTTACTTGCTGTTTGAATAAAATCATCGGATCTGAATTATTGAATGAAAAAGAATCCTCCCATGGCTAGTTAATTATTTGACTACTCGGTGTTCTTCACTTGTATCTTTTGGGAGTAGTTTGTCATTTACTCACGTGCTTCACGTATATCCTATGAGTAAATGGTTGGATGAATTGAATGTCATAAATCTGAATTTATGTATGTTTCATATGCTTATAACATGGGGAGTAATGACTTCACACATAATAAGTATAGGTAGTAAACTTATTGGAAGTTAGCAAACATAGAATTGGTCACTTGAACAATTCATGAAAGAATATTGAAGGAAGAGAGATTTCACATATAAATATACTATCTTGGACATCTTTTGTAATTCTGAGCACTCATTAAAATATGACATGCTAAAAGTTTGATGTTGGACAAGAAAGAAAACGTAATGGGTTATGTTTTCTTATATCCGAAATAAAGTATATTGTCATGGATCATCCAACATGCTGAGCTTGCCTTTCCCCCTTATGCTAGCCAAATTCTTTGAACCAAGTAGAGGTACTACTTGTGCTTCCAAATATCCCTTAAACTAGTTTTGCCATGAGAGTCCACCATACCTACCTATGGATTGATTAAGATCCTTCAAGTAAGTTGTCATCGGTGCATGCAATAAAAATTGCTCTCTAAATATGTATGATCTATTAGTGCGAAGAAAATAAGCTTTATACAAACTTGTGATAGGGAAGTAATAAAAGCGACGGACTGCATAATAAAGGTCTCTATCACAAGAGGGAATATAAAGTGATGTTCTTTTGCATTAAGATTTTGTGCATCCAACCATAAAAGCGCATGACAACCTCTGCTTCCCTCTGCGAAGGGCCTATCTTTTACTTTTACCTTCTACCTTATGCAAGAGTCATGGTGTTCATCACCTTTCTTTTTTACACTTTTTCCTTTGGCAAGCACTTTGTGTTGGAGCGATCCGGATATATATATATGTACTTGGATGTAGGTTTTCATGAGTTATTATTGTGACATTACCCTTGAGGTAAAAGGTTGGGAGGCGAAACTATAAGCCCCTATCTTTCTCTGTGTCCGATTAAAACCTTGAACCCATAAATATCACATGAGTGTTAGCAATTGTGAAAGATTAAATGATAGTTGAGTATGCGGAGTTTGCTAAATCAAAGCTCTGACATAGAACCTTCCTTAAAATAAGATGAATTGCAATTGTTTGATGACTAAGAGCACTGTTTGTTAGTTTTCAAGAATGTTTATGATCTGTACTTTAACATGTGAATAGCTTGTTACTTGATCATGAAAAGTTTTATGAGATGAGCTAATGTTATGGCATATAATGATGCTAGAAAAGGTGATTGAAATTATCATTGATCAAACTTGTGCACCTGCTAGCATTCACACTTCATAAATTATTTGTTTTTTCATTTACCTACTCGAGGACGAGCAGGAATGAAGCTTCGGGATGCTGATACGTCTCCAACGTATCTATAATTTATGAAGTATTCATGCTATTATATTATCCATCTTAGATGTTTTATATGCATTTATATGCCATTTTATATGATTTTTGGGACTAACCTATTAGCCTAGAGCCCAGTGCCAGTTTCTGTTTTTCCTTGTTTTTGAGTTTTATAGAAAAGGAATATCAAACGGAGTACAATTAACGTGCCAATTTTTGTTGATTTTTTATGGACCAAAAGAAGCCCCTGGAGCAAAAGAGTTGGGCCAGAAGAGTCCCGGGCTATCCACGAGGGTGGGGGGCGCGCCCACCCCCCCTGGGCGTGGGCCCCTTCCTCGTGGACGACTCGGAGACCCCCCTGACGTGAAACCAATGCCAAAAATTCCTATAAATACAGAAACCCCCAGAAGTTAACCGAGATCGGAAGTTCTGCCGCCGCAAGCCTCTGTAGCCACGAGAAATCAATCTAGGCCCTCTCTGGCACCCTGCCGGAGAGGGCCATCATCACCGGAGGCCATGGAGGGGGATCCCGGAGGGGCCATCATCGCCATGAAGGCTAAGGACCAGAGGGAGAACCTCTCCCCATCTAGGGGGGAGGCCATGGAGGAGGAAGCACAAGGGGGAGAACCTGTCCTCCTCTCTCTCGATGGCGCCGGAGTGCCATCGGGAGGGGAATCATCACCGTGGTGATCGTCTTCATCAACATCGCCATCATCATCACCATCCTCATCTATTTTACGCGGTCCACTCTCCCGCACCCCACTGTAATCCCTACTTGAACATGGTGCTTTATGCCACATATTATGATCGAATGATGTGTTGCCATCCTATGATGTTTTGAGTAGATATCCCTTGTCTTTGGGTTGATTGATGATCTAGATTGGTACGAGTTGTATGTTTTATTTTGGTGCTGTCCTATGGTGCCCTCCGTGTCGCGCAAGCGTGAGGGATTCCCGCTGTAGGGTGTTGCAATACGTTCATGATTTGCTTATAGTGGGTTGGTGAGTGACTGGAACACAAACCCGAGTAAGGGGGTTGTTGCCTATGGGAATAAAGAGGACTTGATGCTTTAATGCTATGGTTGGGTTTTACCTTAATGATCTTTAGTAGTTGCGGATGCTTTCTAGAGTTCCAATCATAAGTGCATATGATCCAAGTAGAGAAACTATGTTAGCTTATGCCTCTCCCTCATATGAAATTGCAATAGTGATTACCGGTCTTGTTAACGATTGCCTGGGATAATTCCGCACACCGACCCATCATTATTCCACACTCGCTATTTATAATATTTAGTAATATATTCTAACTTTATGATAACAACACCTACTTTTATATTTTAGTTCTCCGATATCATACAAAGTTATCCTCTTCATACCCACAACGTAGTTTTATTTCTCGTTTCTAGTTGGAGGCAAACTTTTGGTGTACGTAGAGTCGTATCAGTGGCAGATAAGGCTTGAGATAATATGGATCTTACCTTTAGCTCCTTGTGGTTTCGACACTCCATACTTATCACTTCCACCTTTGGAAATTGCTACGATGATTCCCTGCACTTGGGGATTATCACACACCTACGGTTTTTCCTTTTTATGGGGAAGGTGCGGGCTGCCGCTTTACCATTTACCACAATGTGATGCAGACGTGCAGCAACCGCCCCACGCACGACCCCCATGTCACGCATTCAACACGGGTTGTGGGGAAGCGCAACTAGCGAAGGGGTTACCGCAGTAAAACTCTGCCACGCGTGCCTGCGCACTATTCTGGGCCTGGCCCAACAATGCTCTGCGCTTATATGTGGCCCAGGCCCCGGGGCTCCTGTCGGTGTACAAAAGTAGGGGCCTTCTGTACCCCTTTACTTGTGCACGGGCAGTTGTAGCCACACCTGCGGCCACGCTTGGCGGGGCAGAGGAAGCCAGATACATGACCACCAGAGCTGCGCTGAGACCAGAGGCGCGGAGAGCGAAGGGGGAAGGTGGGTTTCCCCTGGCAAGAGCCTTACCGGGGACGACCTACGCTGCCCCGGCAAGAGCCTTGCCAGGGGCAGCTTATCCAACACCAACAAGACCGCCACCCTTGAGCCTGAGAGTTCCGACACCATCGACAACATTGAAACCAAGGCTCGGGAGGCGCCTGCATGGTGGTATGCAGATCTTTGTGAAGACTGAAGGCCTGCAAGATTAGATAAGACCCAGAAGATGAAGGCCCCCGACAAGACCCTTGCCGGGGACGCTCACAAGACCCCGGCAAGACCCTTGCCGGGGACATCTGCGGGGCCACAACCAGGCCCGCACTTACCAAGGTTTCACTACCACATGGCCGTCCCGACACAGCAGCCAGCGTGCCAACTAGGCATGTACCTACGTGGTAGCATGCAGCTCCTAGGCCAACCAAGCAAGCACCTGCGTGGTAGCACACGGATCTTCATGAAGATCCTGCCACTGCACCAGCGCAGCGGCCAGCCAGCCAGCGTGGCACTGCATGCCTCGTCAGCTTAGACGCGTGTCGAAGCGAGGCGAGGCGGCGACGGACGAGACAAGCTTCCTTGCCGTCCCCGATAAAGCAAGAGGACACGTCGGCAACACATTTAATGTGTTTTGTCCCACGATGTCAGAGATAAACTTGTACACTGTAGACACTTTCCACCTCCTGTGTGCCGCTATGGTAGCCTCTTTGACATATAAAAGGAGGCCCGAGGCGTACTGAGGGAGGATTCGGACTTTTTGGGCTAGGCATGCACCGCAACTAGTTCAAGATCTCAAGAACACCAAATATACACCAAAGCAAGATTAGGGTATTATGCATCGCTTGCGGCCCGAACCTGGATAAAATTCCCCCGCGTTGATCATCTAAACCCGCTCCTTTTACAGCCCCGCGCCCCGGCAACTGTAGTAGGGATTCCCTGTGATCCTATAGGTGTCGTTCTTGAACCCCGACACCGAGGATCCCAGTAATCCCAAAGCTTCAACTTCGGACCTCCCCCTCGATCCCATCTCTGGGTCGGCCTCTATCTCGGATCTAGCTTCGAGCTTGGATCCGATCTTAGCGTCCGAGGACCAGGGGTCAACCTGGGCTGAACGCACCCCTATGTTGGCATACCGGAGGTTAACTCCGAAATATGTCAGAGTATGAATTGGGCTGATCTCTCGCTATTAAACGAGACGTTAGATCGGATCCAGATGGTGAGCATCACGGATGGCCCACCCTTGATTTATGATCAGATCGGACTTGAAGCCAACCACGGGGAATTTTACGTCCCACCCACCACCCACTTAGTAGCCATTGTCGATGACTTAACCAACATGCTGGACTACGCCTCCGAGGAGGCTGACGACATAGGCGAGGATATCGATGTCATGACCTATACTGCTCCCTCCCCGCCCACTCCCAACACGGGAAAGTGGACTGCCACTTCCACTTACGACGTCTACATGGTCGACACCCCTAAAAAGGATGGCAATGACCCCGGTAAGGATTCATCCAAGCACCGACGCCAGTGAAGGCGATCCAAGGGACATGGGAAGGGCAGGGAAGACAACCTGAACACAGACACAAACAACATCAGAGACGATGATACTCCGAACAATATGGAGGAGCTCCGCGACAACACCCCCGAACAACACTATGACGCTCCTGAAGGCCCGGAGGAATAGGACAACCCCGAGGACCACGGTGATTCCAAGGACAACAACTACCTCCCTCCTTCGGAAGAGAAGGATAGCCTTGGACCCTCTGGATCAGGAACAGTTCAAACGTCAACTCATAGCCACCGCCCGAAGCCTGAAGAAGAAGCAGCAGAACTTAAAGGCTGAGCAGGATACCCTAAACAATAGGTGGACGATGGTCTTAGCAGCCGAAGAGGGCTTTGGCAACCAGTAGCAGGATCAAAAAAAAAGCTACCCATGGCGACGCTTGCTTCCACAATTCGATGATGAGGCCCTTGAACCCATACCCCCCAGACGCACTCAGGCAAACCAGCCCGACCGCCCCCCTCGAGGACGGGACAAGACGGTTGGAGAAGCCAAAAACCCACCAATGATCCCTCACCGGTCAGGCAAGGAGCCATTACAGCCAGAGGATCCATATGACCTGCGGCATGACATAAACGCCAGGACAACATAGACAAGATCCATTTATGGATCTAGAGGACACATGCCCGCTGGACGAGATGGACACCAAGACTAGCGCGACAGGAATGATAGAGCTCGGGAGCAGCACTGTGCTCGTATGACAGCCGATCTCTCGCACGACGTGGCCCGGGTTAGAGGCGCCGCTCACCCAATGTGTTTTGCAGATGAGGTGATGCAGCATCAGCCCCCCGAGGGGTTTAAACCCATAAACATAGAACAATATGATGGGACAACTGACCTAGATGTGTGGATCGAAGATTTCCTTCTCCACATTCATATGGCCCGAGGAGATGACCTCCACACCATTAAATATCTGCCACTAAAGCTTAAAGGATCGGCAAGGCACTGGTTGAACAGCCTCCCTGAAAACTCCATTAGGAGCTGGGAAGAGCTCGAGGACGCCTTCCGGGCTAACTTTCAAGGCACCTATGTTCGGCCTCCAGATGCCGATGACTTGAGCCACGTTGTCCAACAGCCCGGGGAGTCAGCCCGACAATTTTGGAATCGGTTCCTCACTAAGAAGAACCAGATCATCGATTGTTCAGATGCTGAGGTAATAGCCGTATTCAACCACAACATTCAGGACGAGTGGCCACTCGCCAGCTCGGCCAAGATAAGCTGAGAACAATGTCAGCCCTCACCTCTCTCATGACCCGCAATTATTATTGCCGATCCAATGCCTACGAGCTTTTCATATATTGATCTTTGCTAAGTTACTTTCGTTGGTACTGATGTTACAATCACTAGAAAACTGCTACTGTTACTTTTGCCACTATTACCATTACTTCCATACTACTTTGCTACTAAATACTTTGCTGCAGATATTACGTCTTTCAGGTGTGGTTGAATTGACAACTCAACTGCTAATACTCATGAATATTCTTTGGCTCCCCTTGTGTCGAATCAATAAATTTGGTCGAATACTATACCCTCGAAAACTGTTGCGATCCCCTATACTTGTGGGTTATCAATGTATCCCTCGGAGGGAGTGACAGTCTACGTCTCCCAGGCGCAATCAGACTGTGAGCTGACTGAACCGTATCAGCATAGTTGACCTACCGTGAATGCGGTTTTGCGACTGCGATACAACTGAGTTCTGCGCCATAGCTGTCTTCAGTAATGCTTGGATCTCTCGTATCCCTTCACCTGCCACCGAACCAGACCGCTGGATGAAGTCAGTGGTTCAGGTTGCCGCCACCAAATTCTGCAGCGGAGTGTGGAGCACCCGATAGTTTTGGGGCTGATTGTTCAGAAACAATTTCCTCCCATTCTGCCTGGAGTTAGGCTGTTGACGCACTCAATCTTCAAGTGTTTTATGTAACTGCTCGGGGCACGTGTGCTCGGCCAAGGTGGCCAAGCGCATTGACTCTAAGGCCAGAGCTTCATTCCAACAGCCGTTCTCCAGATCATCATTAGCGTGCCCACGCGACGCTTGTCCAAGATCATCGCGGGCACCTGCAGAAACAGGTGGTTTGCTATGCTCTAACCCAACCATCAAAACCTCTGCACAAGACTCGATGCTCTCGTGGTCGGACTCATCCTCATACCCCTCGTGGAGAGAGGCAAACAGATCATGAACATGCTTGAGGAGCCACGGTGTGCTAGATTCAGTGCTGGAGCTGTGAACGGCCGGAGCACTTTGAAAGATCGCGGATGTCGCCTAGAGGGGGGGTGAATAGGCACTTTAAAATAATTACGGTTTAGGCTTGAACAAATGCGGAATAAACCTAGCAGTTAATTTGTCAAGCACAAAACCAACAACAACTAGGCTCACCTATGTGCACCAACAACTTATGCTAAGCAAGATAAACAACTAAGTGATGGAAAGATATATGACAACAAACAATATGGCTATCACAAAGTAAAGTGCATAAGTAAAGGGCTCGGGTAAGAGATAACCGAGGCACGTGGAGACGACGATGTATCCCGAAGTTCACACCCTTGCGGATGCTAATCCCCGTTTGGAGCGGTGTGGAGGCACAATGCTCCCCAAGAAGCCACTAGGGCCACCGTAATCTCCTCACGCCCTTGCGCAATGCAAGATGCCGTGATTCCACTAAGGGACCCTTGAGGGCGGTCACCGAACCCGTACAAATGGCAACCCTTGGGGGCGGTCACCGAACCCGTACACTTTGGCAACCCTTGGGGGTGGTCACCGAAACCCGTCAAATTGCTCGGGGCGATCTCCACAACCTAATTGGAGACCCCGACGCTTGCTCGGAGCTTTACACCACAATGATTGAGCTCCGAACACCACCAACTGTCTAGGGCGCCCAAGCACCCAAGAGGAACAAGCTCAAGGGTACCAAGGACCCAAGAGTAATAAGCTTCTCAACTTGTAACTTCCACGTATCACCGTGGAGCACTCAAACCTATGGACCAAATGCAAGGGCACACGGAGTGCCCAGGTCCTTCTCTCCCAAATCCCACCAAAGCAACTAATGCTAGGGAGGAAAATGAGAGGAAGAACAAGAAGGATGTCGGGGAACGAAACGACACCTATGGGATCACTGGGATCCCGTCTACGGTTGGCGGGCGTAGGGTTGTGCAAAGAGCAGGTCTGACAGGAAGCACAAAGATCGTTTATCAAGGTTCGGGCCGCGAGGATGCGTAAAACCCTAGCCCTGCTTTGGTGTATGTATTTGAGTGTTCTTGAGCTAGCTACGGTGCATGGGTAGCTCAAAAGATCCGAATCCTTCTCCTGGTCGCCTCGGGCCTCCTTTTATAGACAAAAGGGGTTGCCACAGTGGCACACAGGAGGTGGAAAGGTGTACAGTGGATGAGTCTATCCTCTGGCACCGTCGGGCAAACGCATTTAATGCGTTGCCGACGTGCCCCTCTTGCTTTATCGGGGACGGCAAGGAAGCTCATCCCAGCTGTCGCCGCCTCGCCTGGCTGCGACGCGCGTCCGAGCTGACGAGGCGTTGTAGTGCCACGTTGGCTGGCTGCTGGGCTGGCGCGGTGGTGGAGTCTTCACGAAGATCTGCATGCCACCACGCAGGTGCTTGCCGAGTCGGCGTAGAGGCTGCATGCTGCCACGCAGGTGCCTGCCCAGCTAGTCGAGCTAGCTCCTGTATGGGAGCGACGGTGTAGTCTTGGTAGACGTGGGCCTGGCCATGGCCCCGTAAGTGTCTTTGGCAAGGGCCTTGCCGGGGCCCCGGAGAGGGTCTTGCTGCGGCATTGTGGTCGTCCCCGGCAAGGGTCTTGCCGGGGGTTTCGTGGATCTCCTCGGCAAGGATCTCGCCGAGGATCGTCGTCTTCTGGTCCTCATCTGATCTCCTATGTTTATGATCTTGACAAAGATCTGCATGCCACCACGGAGGTGCTTCCCGAGCCTTGATTCCAATGTGGTTGTTGGAACCCTTGTGCTCGAGGGTGGCGCGCCCCGCTGGCGTCGGGCAAGTTGCCCTGGCAAGGCTCTTGCCGGGGCCGCGGAGGCCGCACGGCAAGGGCCTTGCCGGGGAGTCCGCCTCGCCCCTTTGCTCTTTGTGGTCTCTGGTCTTGGCGTTGCTTTGGTTGTCTTGCACCTTCGGCTTCCCTCCTCTGCCCTGCTTAATGTGGCCGTGGGCGCGGCTCCGACTGCCCGTGCACAAGTAAAGGGGTAAAAAGGAGAGCCCCTACTTTTGTACACCACCAGGAGCCCCGGGCCGGGGCTACACATAAGCGCAACGCGTTGTTGGGCTGGGCCCAGAACGTGCGCGGGCAGGCGGGGCGGGATTTTTACCGCAGTAATTTCTTTGCTCGCTTGCGCTTCCCCACGACCCGTGTTGAACGCGCGTCGTGGAGGGTCATGTGTGACGTGGGGGGCATGCGTGGGGCGGCCGCTGCCCTCATGCGTCACATCCTAGTAAAGAGCGGCTCGTGCCTTCCCCATAAAAAGAAGAAAACACAGAGGCACGACTCATTTACTGAGCGGACTCGGGTCGTGGTCTTCAAGGCATCCGCGCCCCACGATCACGGGGTGGAGAACGGTCACCTCTCCCATCCCCTAGATTTCCGCTTGCTCGCCACGTGTCCCCCATGCTCCCAAGGTGGCAGGTGGTGGAGGCGGGAAACCGGGCCATCGCTGATTGGAGCGGCGGGTCGGTCTTGATTCCCAGCGCCCCCGAAGGCCGAATTGGCTGAGTGGGGCGGCCGGGCCCCGACCCCGCCCCTTTATATGGAGGGGGAGGGGGATGGCATCCCACATTCTCTCATCATCCATCTCCTTCCACCCCGTCTCCTTCCTTCCACCTGCCATGGCGAGAGGGGGCGCCGGCCCTTCGATGGTGGCGGCGAGGGTCTCTGCTCGACAGCGCGTCCCTCCTTCCCAAGAGCATGCGACGGTGGAGCCGGCCACGAGAGGAAGGGGGAGGGGGCGAGGCCGAGGTCGCCGTGGCGCTCGAGGAAGAGGGGGCGGGGCGGCGCACCGGCCTTGCCTCCGTCGGTGATGCCTCCCCCAATGAAGGGCCGCGTCGGGGACCAGCCCCGTGAGTTCTTCATCAGGCTGCGCCGGCCACCGCATTGTCGTCTTCGTCTCCCTATTCCATTCGCTCGGGAGATGGAGCTCGACCCACCGCAGACCCTCAGGCTGCATATGAGGGGCTGCGGAACGGCAGCACGCGGGTCGACGTCAACTTTTCCGCTCCTCACGTCATGTACCTTCGTCACGGATGGAAGACCTTCGCTCGTTTCCACAGCTTGATGGCGGGGCTCATTTTCTACTTCAAATTAACGGCCTGCTCTCTGTCAAGGTCTTCGGGGACCTTCGAACTCGCCTAAAGTGCTGCGTGGAGAGCTCCTCCGATGATGAAGATTCCTCCTCAAGTGGGAGTGACGAGGAGGACAGCGACAGCGATGATGAGGGTGTCGTGCGGGGGGATGTCGACCTCGACTCCGACTGACCGCGTTGCCCCTCCCTTGGCCACGCGCCCTGCCGAGGGCCTTCCTCGTCAAGCTCTCCATCGGCGTGTTCCCCGTCGCCTCCTTGGGCGACTGGCATAGGAGGGCCGGAGAAGACGAAGAAGGTGGGTGGCACGCCGTCATGTCAGAGTACGCGGGCGCCGATGCCTTCATCGCGTATTGTCGGCCCGCTGCCTCATCTTCTGCTGCTCGTACTTTGCCTAGGCATTCTTTTTGCTCTCCTGCCATCTCGTTCCACCTTCTGAGGAGAGGGACAAGAAAGGGATTACGGGCATCTTATCTCTTTTTAGTTTGTAAGCCTGCGGGCATTTGTTGAATTTGAAACTTGTAATCCCCTTGCTCATGCTTTTCATTCCGTATGAACTGTTCCTGTATGGGATGTTTTTAATGCAAAAGGGTGCTTGTCGGGTTCTTTGTGCGTGAGCGAGGCCCATGCCAAGGATTGAATCCTTGTTATTTTTAAGATAGACATTGTCGCCCGGCGGCAGGCCCTGCCGTCCCCTAACTTCATTCGACCATTCTCACGCTCTTGGCGGAGGCAGGGGCGAAGTAGAGTTAGGCCCTTCGTTTATTTCCTTGTCACCGCGACTACGACCCAGTTCCGACCTAGGGAATAGTTCTTGGGTATAGGAAAAAAAAGGGGGAGCATGGTGGCCTAGGAATAAAACTAGGTTTCATACGTCCCAACTTCATACGGAAATGTACAATAGGGGATAAAAGACTTATCTGAATCTGCAGCCCCCCGGCAGCCTTGGCTTGCCGTGGTTGGATTCTTGTATCTGCAGCCCCCGACAACCTTGGCTTGCCGGGGCCGGAATGCCGGCTTGTTCCCTTTCTTCCAAACAGCTCAGCAAAAATGTCCATGTACCCTGCAAACCAAAGAGGACGGAAAGGGACAGAGAAACGCATACTCGACCTCTATGCTAGGGGTTAGTCGCCGCTGAGCACTATCAACCCTAACCGAGGGAGAGACTTAACCTAGCATGCATGCTAAAACTTAGGGCGCCAGCACTTCATTTATTTATGCTCAGGGTCTGCGCCTGGCTTTGTACAGAGGGTTACATGCCTTGCTGGCAAGGCTTGTACAAAAGGTGGTTTGCCGGGGGGCCGGCAACCGCGTCTTATGGGTAAAACTTGCGAAGATGTTCAATGTTCTAGGAGTTGCTCATCGGAATAGCATCTCCGGTCTCCAGGCAGACTGCGCCGGACCTGGTGACTCGTATTACCCGATAAGGGCCTTACCACTTCGGCGTCAACTTGTTGGAATTCTTGGCCGATTGAACGCGCCGAAGAACAAGGTCGCCTTCCTCAAAGCTTTGGGCATGAACCTTGCGGCTATGGTAGCGGCGCAAGGCTTGCTGGTAGCGCGCTGCTCTCACAGCCGCCCGAAGACGATCTTCCTCAAGGAGCATTGCGTCATCTTGCCGCAATTGCTCTTGCTCAAGCTCGTCATAAGCGAGCACTCGAGGTGACCCGTATGTGAGTTCCGTGGGGAGAACTGCTTCTGCCCCATATACCAGGGCAAAGGGTGTCTGGCCGGTGGTTTGATTTGGCGTCATTCTGATTGACCAAAGAACCACCGGCAACTCATCAATCCAGCGCCTTCTGCTCTTGTGCAGCTTGTCAAAAGTCTTTGTTCTCAGGCCTCGCAGTACTTCAGCATTTGCCCTCTCCGCCTGGCCGTTGCTCCGTGGGTGTGCCACGGAAGCGAAACAGACCTTGCTGCCGAGGTCCTGGATGTATTGCATGAAGGTGTGGCTTGTGAACTACGTGCCGTTGTCGGTGATGACTCTGTTTGGCACACCAAAATGGCAGACTAGTCCCTTAAAGAACTTGACAGCTGACTGTGCTGTCACCTTCCTCACTGCTATCACCTCCGGCCACTTTGTGAACTTGTCGATTGCAACGTACAAGTGCTCAAAGCCCCGACAGCGCGGGGGAAAGGGCCCAGTATGTCAAGCCCCCAGACCGAGAATGGCCAGGAGAGAGGAATTGTTTGAAGGGCTTGAGCTGGTTGATGAAGCTTCTTCGAATGGAACTGACACGCTTCACACCTGGTTACTAGTGTCGTTGCATCCTGGAGGGCAGTGGGCCAGAAGAAACCTTGCCGGAATGCCTTGCCGGCAAGGGTCCTCGTCCCTATGTGGGAGCCACATATGCCTCCATGTATCTCTGCCAACAACTCTAGTCCTTCCTCCAGGGGAATGCACTTCAATTTCACACCATTCGGTCTTTTTCTGTACAGGACGTCGTCGATGAACTGATACATGGTAGACCAACGGGCTACTTTCTCCGCTTCTTCCTGCTCCTCAGGAAGTTCCCCTGTCTGGAGGAATCAGACGGTATGTTGTGCCCATGCCGGAGCCTGGGGCTCGACGGCAAGGACTAAAGGCATTTCCTCCGCCATGGGAGCGGTTGTCTCTACGGCCAGGGCTTGGCGCCCTGCCGGGGTCGGTTGCCCCATAGATGGCTCAGTGTCCACGGTAGCATCCTTGCCGGCGGCTCCTGGGAGCTCGGCGGGAAAGTACTTGCCGGGGCCTGATTTCCTCTGCTTGTTCTGCTCTGTCGATGGTTCAACGGATGGTTGAGTTAACCGAAGCACAAAAGTACCTGGTTCCACAGGTAGTTTGAAGGCAGCGCGCTTCGACAGTTAATCGGCGATGTCGTTCTCCACTCGGGGAACATGCTCTGCTTGTATACCGTCAAAGCGCTCTTCCAGCTTCCTCACCTCATCTACGTAGGCCTCCATCAATGGGCTCTGATAATCTTTGTTGACTGGCCGCACGACAAGCTGTGAATCACCCCTGACAATGAGCTTCTTAACCCCGAGGTCTGCCGCAATCCTGAGACCGGCAAGCAACCCCTCATATCCAGCAATGTTGTTTGTGGACATCTCCCTGGGAAAGTGCATCTGGATTACATACTTGAGGTGCTCTCCGGTGGGTGCGATGAGCAGCACACCAGCACCGGCGCCTTGCAGCGAGAAAGCCCCGTCAAAGTACATCATCTAGTTGCGACTTGCTTCCTTGCCGGGGAGAGTGGTCTCCTGGATTTCTTCGTCGGGTGTTGAGGTCCATTCCGCAATGAACTCTGCCAAGACTCTGCTCTGGATTGTCGAAGTGTGGCATCCTGGCTCAGAGAAACCGGAACGCCCTGTATTCCAGCCCAGAGATCGAGGAGAAGTCTCTGGAATACGGCACTGCTTGACATAGAACAAATCAGCTCTTATTACAAGAATAATAATACAAGGGTCTGATGTTACAAAGAAGCACATCAGCACGGTGACACTACGCCTGCGATACTACACTTGCTCTATGCTAGCAGCGGAACAACTCGTAGCAGCGGAATACTTCTAGCAGCGGAACAACGATGAAGGTGATGAACTCCACTCCGCAGGGACTCTGGCTGGGACACGATCTAGCTCGCACGAATGGAAACCACGACAAGCAATCAAGCAATCACGACATCACCTGCAATCTGGCATGACATGCCAGGTCAGTACATTGAATGTACTTGCAAGCTCACAACAACTATAAATATCAAGGCAAGACAATAACATAACATTAACAGGTTAATTAATTAACAACTACCATGATGAAGCAACTACTAAGCATGAGATGAAACTAATACAATGCTGATAAATCACCATCTCAGATCTCCATAACCATATCTCTCTTGGCTAACCGACCAAGCAATATACCATCTCGATCAACTCGTGATCAAAACCAAACGGTGATCTTTCCGGCGATCACTACCATGACCAACACTTGTCTCAAACTATGATCTTTCCGGCGATCACAACCATGACCAACACTTGGTCTCCAACATCATCATCAACATCGTGCCAAACTATTACTGCTCACAATATATCATCATATAAATCACCTATAAGTCATTCCGTCATGTGAGTGTTGATCGAACGGTGTGACCTAGTACGAACCCATGCCCATGACCGAGGACGCGGCTATCGATAGATTAAATACACTCTGCAGAGGTAGCGCACTTTACCCACACCACATAACCCATGGCCTCGTACTCCCATTCGGGTGGACCAACAGCGTTCCGACAAAACCGATCTACTGCCATGACACTCTCCCGGCCACTCCGACCAACACCCCTTCTGGGTTTAGTCCTGGGTGGCCCCGTGTCTACCAAAGACACAATGACCACCGTCGTGGCCAAAACATAAACGTCCCAAACGGGGACAAAAAGGCGCCTAACAACTACGGGCACACAAGGTTATGTCTGCTTACCAGGCCAGGGTACCGCACGACCATAACCTTCCCTTGTTGGAGGCACCGGCGAGAGGCACGACAATAGACCGCATTAGGGCCTTCCCATAAAGGCAAATGTGGTTGCACTGGAAAAGCCCGGTTCGGTGGCACCTGACCAACTTAATGACGGAATTTACCCCAAAAATATAACTGTGATAACTGATACTCCGATATCAACTATCCAAGTCATAGCAATATCCAACAAATAATCCAAGCATAATATCATCATCTCAAAATATTCCAAGGGTAGCACAACACTACTGTCATGATGAATCCGAGAACAATAATCCTACTACTCCAATAACAAGAATAAAGCTATTCGGCTAAGATCCACACGTAAACATCATCTCCGAAAATAATACTCCAAGCAACAGAACATCAACTAGCATCATGAAAATAATCATACTAACCACTAATAATCCAATGGCAGCATGATATCCAAAGTAATACTCCAAAATAATACCCGATACCATCATGAAAACAATCATAATAGCCACTAAGAATCCAGAGGCACATGTCATCCACATAATCATCAAAATATAAGTCCAAGAACTCCAAGCAATATCATGGCAATATCATGCTCTAATCAATACCCCGAGAAATGCCATTAACAGATCACACATAGCTAATGCAATATTTTAAACAAGTTCAAATCAATAAACCATGTCACTGCATTGCAATCATGCAAATGGAGGGTGTGGCTTGCCTGGGGTGGAAGAAATCACCGGGAGAAAGTGCAAGAAACTCACGGAACGAATCACCGGAAAGCGTTCATTCTCGGAGGGGGCTGATAAAGCGCAAGGGCAAAATGGTCATTTTCAGAATGTCAAAACACGGTGAAAATGATACCAACAGAACGGGCTCGACGAAATGAAGAAGTGGGCTTTGGAATCACCTGATTTGGAGTTGGGAGTAAAAAGTTATAGCTGTTTTTCTAGCAGGGACCTCTTTGTGATAAAAATCATCACAAACAGGCTCTTAACAGAAAAACAGAACGCGCACTCGCGGAAATACGCTTCCAGTGGATGAAAGCGTACACGGTAAAAGCCGTGTCCACTTATCCACGTCAGCAGGGGGCGGGGCCGGCCTCTGGGTCGCTGACGGGCGGGTCCCACGGGCTGTGGGGCCCGTCACTTATCCAGCTAGGCAGGGAGGGTCAACGCCCACCCGTCGACAGGTGGGGCCGCGGGCCCACTGGCCAACTGGGTCAAGTCCCTCCTCTCTCTCCTCCCGCTCCTTCTCTTCTTCCCCGACGCGGCGCAGAACAGAGGGAGGGGCGCCGGCACCGGCGCTGGCCTCGCGGCTCCGGCCAACTCCGGCCAAGGGGAGGCCACCGGCGAGCGCAGCGCAGCCCACCGCATCCATCCAGGGGGAAAACAAGCCCCGGGGAGGAGTGGGGAGGCGGCGACGGTTGGAGGAAGAAAGAGGCAGAGGCGGCGGCGATCTTCGGGGTACGCGGCCAGGGTGGCTCCGGTGGTGGGGCGAGGACACGGGGAGGACTGCTGGGGTCTGGGTGGAGCTATGGTGAGGTCAGGAGGGAGGGGGAGGGCTTGGTTGGCTCGGATTTAAGCGGGCACCGACGGTGGCCATGGCGGGGAGGGGAGGGCAAGAGAGCTCCTCGAGCTCAAACGAGGGGCTGGCGAGGCGTAGTGGAGCGAGGGGAGGCTGGTGAGGTGCTCGGGAGGGCTCGGGGATGGCTATTTATAGCCGGGCGAGGGAGATGAGCTCGGGTGCCGCCGGGCACGTCCGGCCGAGGCTCTGGCGACGGCTAGCAAGCACGGGAGGGCGCGTGAACACGACGAGCTATTGATTCAGAGCTCACAGAGGGGTAGGCGACGCCGAAGAGCAGAGGAAGAGGCCGAGGTGAGCTCGGAGCCAAACGGAGCACTGTGCCCCTGTGGGCGTTCGGCGGCGAGCGTTGGTAGGCGTCGGTGAGGAAGCTGCCGGAGGGGGAGAGGGGTCCAGGGGGACGGCGACGATGCAGGCTAGCTGTTGGACATGCTCACGCGTGCGAAGACGACGAGAGGAGGATGGGCCGAAGCACAAACAGCCACTGGGCGCGGCCGCAGTGCACAGAGCGCGTGCACTGTGGTGCCATTAACGCGGTCACCGCGTGCACCGGCATATAGCGGGGGAGATGGGCTGTAACATGCTGTCTAGTGGTAAGTCCTTCCATGGTAGGTGTCAACTACGGTGGTAGTTCGGTGAAAACTGCTACGGTTAAATGGTAATCAAGCTCTGAAGTTTACTGCAGTAAACTTGGACGTGCACTGGTGATCCACAGAAACTTGATTGGGGTCAATGGAGTTGCCTGGGAGGTTTAGGGTAAGAAGTACTTTCATCCTGGTAACTATGAGAAGATTTGGATCAAGAGTTAATGTAGTTGCTTAACAACCACATAATCTGGTCAGAAACTAGATTAAGATGATGCACTCACATGGAGTTATGGAATGGGATGCAACTTTGCAAATCCTCATGATATGGACATATAAAGATGATGTCAAAAGCTCATACCAAATGGACAATCCAAAATGGTACTTGCTTCACAAACATCATTTCTGTCCAGAAACTTGCAATAATTTTGGAGAAATATTGGCTAGGTGAAATGGTGCCAAATTTGGTGGAGAGAAGTTATTTGGGTATAAGAATGATCTGGTAATTTATCAGGATTTTTGAAGCAATATAAAATACACTTGCTTCACAACCTGAAAATATTGCCAGAATCAAAGATTTGCTCCTGTGCTCACATAGATTGTTGGATGGAGCTGCAAATGGGTGGAGGGGGTTGATATGAGCATATTAAGGAGTGCGCAAAATTTCAACTCATTTGGATACTCCTAGCTAGTACCTCCTTCACAAAGCCTTCAGTTTGACAGAAACTTTGAAAAAGCACTGAGGAAGATTGGCTAGGCAAATAAAGTAGAACTTGTCCATGGGGCAATTAGTTGGACATAAAAGAATGCCCAAAAAGTTTGGGAGCCACTAGGAAAAATATAAATGACACTTCCTTCACAAAGTGCCATTTAGGGCATAATAGAAGAATAATTATTGGAGAATTATTTTTGAACTGGCCAAGGTGATGTTTGGGCATATTTAAGCAACATATGACCCAAAGAAATTATGGGAATTATTTGGGAATTTTTGGATGGACAGAAATATAGGTTGCTTCACAACCTAGGGCAGACAGGGTTATTCCCTTAATAGAAAAGGAATATTCCCTAGAAAAAGATTTTAGGGTTTGGGCAAGCAGTGGAGTGACATGATCTTGGCAATGTTTTGAGACTGATGAGCCACTTGGGAGAGGAAATGAAGATGATTTCCCAGGTGGCAAGGCCACAGAACCACTCCAAAAAGAAAAACAGAGCAAAAACTAATAAATCAAAAGAAAAAGAAAAGGGCCAAAATCCAGGCTGTTACAACTCTTGCCCCCTTAAAGAAATCTCGTCCTCGAGATTTAGTTGCTCTGAGAACCAGTATGTCTTGAGGATACCGTTTCCAACTCAGGTATCGTTTTTCCTTTATTTATTGTTCCCCCAAGAATTTCAGATGATCAACTTACCTTGCTCTGGGGTGGCTTGCTTCACCTTTCCCCAAATTCTGATGGGTTTTTGCTCATATACCACTTCATTTTGCTGACGTGAATTTTCTCATATCTGCGGTGATATCCAATGGATCCGAGCATAAATTTTTCTTTGGTCATGAAAACCTTTTTACTTCTGTCATGGGGTTGCTTCAAATAAATGCAGGCCTTCTGGTTTAATAAATGCTGAGAATTAATCATGGCCATCTTTTGATGGGTCTGACTACTCATAAGTGGCACTGATTTATCTTGATTTATTTCCTTTGGCTCAAGCATGTGGCATATACCAGTGATTTGACTGCCTTCAGGCGTGAGCAATATAACGGTGTATGGAGTTATAGCTGTGTCATACCTCAAATATTTACATCTTGAGACTAGCCTGACAGGGGGCTGACGGACAAATGCTTTTCCTGACAGACTTACCGTGTTCTTGATTTCGTCGGCGACTATACCGGGGCTGAGCTGATTATTCGGCTTTTGACTTTCTCATTTGGTCGGTATACCCATCTTTGGTAATACGTTGTGGTATGTTTTAACACTGCCGCTGAGGTCAAACTGTTGAGGTTGCAAAAGAAATCTTGGATCTGACAGAACAGACTTGGATATTCCACACTAACCATGTCAAGCGGGTCAGCGGAATATGAAAATCCTTGTAAATAGAGTAAGCCGTTGAGGGTATGCCTTTGTGGATCCATATGGAACTACGGCCTCCAACTGATTCGGGCATCCGGACCCTGATGGTCGTGCAAAAATCATCATACCTTTGCTGTCAGTCTCGCCCTTTTTACGGTCATGATTTTCTTTGTCAGGATACCTTACTGAAATAACTTGGCCACACATGTCCTTGATTCTTCATATGACCAGGGATGTGATTAGTGCAATATTTTTGACATTATTCCTTGTGCCTGTTTTCTGACCTGGGTCCGCTCACGTATGACATATACCCGGGGTTTGTAGTTGTATGGAGCTCATTGCTGAGGCCAATCATACAAGAAGGTGACAAGGTTTCATGATATCACCTTGTCTGGTGCGGGAATAATGACCTTGATGACCATTGTCAAGACTGTGGATTCTGTGATGTCATCCCCAGATCTTGTCGATCCTTGCAATTCATGAGATGTATCTCTGCTTATTTTCCTTTGCCTGATTCGTGAGGTTGTTGGATCCTTACTTTCCTTAGGTATATCTGTTGGATCCTTGCCGCATCTCGTATGAGTGACTGATATGACTGGGGATACATGCTCACCATATATAAGAAGGATATGCCACCGAACACTCGATCCTTGCGGTAGGCATATGTTTTGACTGAAATTTACCTTTGACCAAATTATTGCAAGTCTGATTCTTGAGCGGTACTGCCATATATTGGCAACTCTTCATATAATCGAGGATGGTGCAATATTGTGGTACTGACGCGGACTGGGTGGATTACGAGAGAAGCCATCCGAGTAGCTTGTTGAGGAAGACTTGTTAACTTCTACTCAAATCTTTTGTCTGGGTATCGTGTAGAAGAAGGCTCTATAGCTTACACACGAAGCTTGTCCTGAGTATTGTGCTAGAGAAGCTTGAGTTCCGTACTTGAGAAGCATCTCCTCAGGTTTTGCTTGTTGAGAGAGATTCATTTCCGTCTGTTAGAAGCTTTTACCAAGTTATCTTGTTGAGAAAGACCGGGTATCGTGTGCCGGAAATTGTTCACATATCATGCTGAGGAAAATTTAGGAGCCTTGCATCATAAATTTCTTCCGATAACGTGTGGAAGAAGACTGAGTTTCTTACATCCAAAGCTGCATACTAATATGTAGACTGAAATCTACACACACGTCCATAATATTCTGGGGCTGATTATTTGCATGAGAAAATGGTTTGACTGTCTTCCTCGAGCATATCACATTCTGACTTTATTTCGGATGATAACATATTTCAAGCATCATGCATTGTTGAGCCAAAACTTTGTATATGATCCATACCTCTGTCTGAAAATATACCGTTGGACTTGTACCTGACTTGTCTTGTTGCTGACTTGATCATTACTGTTGTGAGGATTTGTACCGATGTAGACTTGAGTTATCCATACTGTGGCGAGGAGTGCATATTAATGCAAAATTGATTATCATCCCCAAGATCAGATATTCCCTATTTCACTGCAGTCGGCTGAGAATTCCATTCTGTTTAGCTGAGTTTCCAAATATTCGAACTCCTTATTACTTCTTCGAGTCCGGTGTCAGTGATGAGCAACTCTTTATAGGGGAAAAATAATGTAACACCGGGGCCCAAAAAGAAGGAAGCAAAAGAAAACTCAACTAAACAAAAGCACACAACAACAATCAATTCACACACAATCAATGTCACATATTACTGCTAGTCACACAATATGCATGCCTACTTAAGCACACAAATCTCGCGGGATCTCCGGTTCTACGATCTAGCATGCTGTGACGATGTGCACGAGGATGAATAAATGTGTGGAAGAATTGGTGTAAACAGCGCTACACCAAGTGCTAGCTTAGCCAGGTAGCAACCTGGACTAGTTCGGAGGCGAGGACGTACTTGGTAACCATGTAGCAGGACACGAATGTCGCGACCACATTATTATCAAGCGGACGGAAAATATCCATACTCGTCCAAGAAATAAGGATAGCGGGGGAAAACTGAGTCTGCTGGCATTGCCCTTTTGTGATGACTAAGATCATTAAGGGTTGCCAACACGACAAAATAAAAAGGACAATCCGGGATAGAAGCATGTCTACCACCGAAACAAAATGGGGCCGAAGGAAGGAATTCGACGCGATACCTGAGCACCATTTATGCAAACAGTGTCGGGATCACTTGGCATCACTCCACTGGGACGGAAATGATGCCAAACACCAAAGAACAAGCAAGAAAAGAAAACTGGAGAAATGCAGAAGGCTGAGTTGTAGTGGATCCAAACCGATGCCAGCTACACTCAACAGATAAACTGTTAGCAATAAATACTAAGGCTATATGCATGCTATGCAACAAACAAATGCAGCAACGAAATGCAATAAACAAGCCAGACTCTGTACTACCGATTTCTACCGCTCGCGCTGACTAGGGCGTCCTACAGCCAGACCTGCTCTGATACCAAGCCTGTGGCACCCCTGCTCAGAGAAACCGGAACGCCCTGTATTCCAGCCCAGAGATCGAGGAGAAGTCTCTAGAATACGGCACTGCTTGACATAGAACAAATCAGCTCTTATTACAAGAATAATAATACAAGGGTCTGATGTTACAAAGAAGCACATCAGCACGGTGACACTACGCCTGCGATACTACACTTGCTCTATGCTAGCAGCGGAACAACTCGTAGCAGCGGAATACTTCTAGCAGCGGAACAACGATGAAGGTGGTGAACTCCACTCCGAAGGGACTCTGGCTGGGACACGATCTAGCTCGCACGAATGGAAACCACGACAAGCAATCAAGCAATCACGACATCACCTGCAATCTGGCATGACATGCCAGGTCAGTACATTGAATGTACTTGCAAGCTCACAACAACCATAAACATCAAGGCAAGACAATAACATAACATTAACAGGTTAATTAATTAACAACTACCATGATGAAGCAACTACTAAGCATGAGATGAAACTAATATAATGCTGATAAATCACCATCTCAGATCTCCATAACCATATCTCTCTTGGCTAACCGGCCAAGCAATATACCATCTCGATCAACTCGTGATCAAAACCAAACGGTGATCTTTCCGGCGATCACTACCATGACCAACACTTGGTCTCAAACTGTGATCTTTCCGGCGATCACAACCATGACCAACACTTGGTCTCCAATATCATCATCAACATCGTGCCAAACTGTTACTGCTCACAATATATCATCATATAAATCACCTATAAGTCATTCCGTCATGTGAGTGTTGATCGAACGGTGTGACCTAGTACGAACCCATGCCCATGACCGAGGACGCGGCTATCGATAGATTAAATACACTCTGCAGAGGTAGCGCACTTTACCCACACCACATAACCCATGGCCTCGTACTCCCATTCGGGTGGACCAACGGCGTTCCGACAAAACCGATCTACTGCCATGACACTCTCCCGGCCACTCCGACCAACACCCCTTCTGGGTTTAGTCCTGGGTGGCCCCGTGTCTACCAAAGACACAACGACCACCGTCGTGGCCAAAACATAAACGTCCCAAACGGGGACAAAAAGGCGCCTAACAACTACGGGCACACAAGGTTATGTCTGCTTACCGGGCCAAGGTACCGCACGACCATAACCTTCCCTTGTTGGAGGCACCGGCGAGAGGCACGACAATAGACCGCATTAGGGCCTTCCCATAAAGGCAAATGTGGTTGCACTGGAAAAGCCCGGTTCGGTGGCACCTGACCAACTTAATGACGGAATTTACCCCAAAAATATAACTGTGATAACTTATACTCCGATATCAACTATCCAAGTCATAGCAATATCCAACAAATAATCCAAGCATAATATCATCATCTCAAAATATTCCAAGGGTAGCACAACACTACTGTCATGATGAATCCGAGAACAATAATCCTACTACTCCATTAACAAGAATAAAGCTATTCGGCTAAGATCCACACGTAAACATCATCTCCGAAAATAATACTCCAAGCAACAGAACATCAACTAGCATCATGAAAATAATCATACTAACCACTAATAATCCAATGGCAGCATGATATCCAAAGTAATACTCCAAAATAATACCCGATACCATCATGAAAACAATCATAATAGCCACTAAGAATCCAGAGGCACATGTCATCCACATAAACATCAAAATATAAGTCCAAGAACTCCAAGCAATATCATGGCAATATCATGCTCTAATCAATACCCCGAGAAATGCCATTAACAGATCACACATAGCTAATGCAATATTTTAAACAAGTTCAAATCAATAAACCATGTCACTGCATTGCAATCATGCAAATGGAGGGTGTGGCTTGCCTGGGGTGGAAGAAATCACCGGGAGAAAGTGCAAGAAACTCACGGAAAGAATCACCGGACGTTCATTCTCGGAGGGGGCTGATAAAGCGCAAGGGCAAAATGGTCATTTTCAGAATGTCAAAACACGGTGAAAATGATACCAACAGAACGGGCTCGACGAAACGAAGAAGTGGGCTTTGGAATCACCTGATTTGGAGTTGGGAGTAAAAACTTGTAGCTGTTTTTCTACCAGGGACCTCTTTGTAATAAAAATCATCACAAACAGGCTCTTAACAGAAAAACAGAACGCGCACTCGGGGAAATATGCTTTCGGTAGATGAAAGTGTACACGGCAAAAGCCGAGTCCACTTATCCATGTCAGCAGGGGGCGGGGTCGCCTCTGGGTCGCTGACGGGCGGGTCCCACGGGCTGTGGGGCCCGTCACTTATCCAGCTGGGCAGGCTGGGTTAACGCCCACCCGCCGACAGGTGGTGCCGCGGGCCCAGTGGCCAGCTGGGTCAACTCCCTCCTCTCTCTCCTCCCGCTCCTTCTCTTCTTCCCCGATGCGGCGCAGAACAGAGGGAGGGGCGCCGGCACCGGCGCTGGCCTCGCGGCTCCGGCCAACTCCGGCCAAGGGGAGGCCACCGGCGAGCGCAGCGCAGCCCACCGCATCCATCCAGGGGGAAAACAAGCCCCGGGGAGGAGTGGGGAGGCGGCGACGGTTGGAGGAAGAAAGAGGCAGAGGCGGCGGCGATCTTCGGGGTACGCGGCCAGGGTGGCTCCAGTGGTGGGGCGAGGACACAGGGAGGACCGCTGGGGTCTGGGTGGAGCTATGGTGAGGTCAGGAGGGAGGGGGAGGGCTTGGTTGGCTCGGATTTAAGCGGGCACCGACGGCGGCCATGGCGGGGAGGGGAGGGCAGGAGAGCTCCTCGAGCTCAA
Source organism: Aegilops tauschii subsp. strangulata (assembly GCF_002575655.3). NCBI lineage: Eukaryota > Viridiplantae > Streptophyta > Magnoliopsida > Poales > Poaceae > Aegilops > Aegilops tauschii. The sequence continues at coordinate 294,033,270 of NC_053035.3, forward strand.
ACGAGGGGCTGGCGAGGCGTAGTGGAGCGAGGGGAGGCTGGTGAGGTGCTCGGGAGGGCTCGGGGATGGCTATTTATAGCCGGGCGAGGGAGATGAGCTCGGGTGCCGCCGGGCACGTCCGGCCGAGGCTCTGGCGATGGCTAGCAAGCACGGGAGGGCACGGGAACACGACGAGCTATTGATTCAGAGCTCACAGAGGGGTAGGCGACGCCGGAGAGCAGAGGAAGAGGCCGAGGTGAGCTCGGAGCCAAACGGGGCACTGTGCCCCTGTGGGCGTTCGGCGGCGAGCGTCGGTAGGCGTCGGTGAGGAAGCAGCCGGAGGGGGAGAGGGGTCCAGGGAGACGGCGACGATGCAGGCTAGCTGTTGGACATGCTCACGCGTGCGAAGACAACGAGAGGAGGAGGGGCCGAAGCACAAACAGCCACTGGGCGCGGCCGCAGTGCACAGAGCGCGTGCACTGTGGTGCCATTAACGCGGTCACCGCGTGCACTGGCATATAGCGGGGGAGATGGGCTTGAACATGTTGTCTAGTGGTAAGTCCTTCCAGGGTAGGTGTCAACTACGGTGGTAGTTCGGTGAAAACTGCTACGGTTAAATGGTAATCAAGCTCTGAAGTTTACTGCAGTAAACTTGGACGTGCACTGGTGATCCACAGAAACTTGATTGGGGTCAATGGAGTTGCCTGGGAGGTTTAGGGTAAGAAGGACTTTCATCCTGGTAACTATGAGAAGATTTGGATCAAGATTTAATGTAGTTGCTTAACAGCCACATAATCTGGTCAGAAACTAGATTAAGATGATGCACTCACATGAAGTTATGGAATGGGATGCAACTTTGCAAATCCTCATGATATGGACATATAAAGATGATGTAAAAATCTCATACAAAATGGACAATCCAAAATGGTACTTGCTTCACAAACATCATTTCTGTACAGAAACTTGCAATAATTTTGGAGAAATATTGGCTAGGTGAAATGGTGCCAAATTTGGTGGAGAGAAGTTATTTGGGTATAAGAATGATCTGGTAATTTATCAGGATTTTTGAAGCAATATAAAATACACTTGCTTCACAACCTGAAAATATTGCCAGAATCAAAGATTTGCTCCTGTGCTCACATAGATTGTTGGATGGAGCTGCAAATGGGTGGAGGGGGTTGATATGAGCATATTAAGGAGTGCGCAAAATTTCAACTCATTTGGATACTCCTAGCTAGTACCTCTTTCACAAAGCCTTCTGTTTGACAGAAACTTTAAAAAATCACTGAGGAAGACTGGCTAGGCAAATAAAGTTGAACTTGTGCATGGGGCAATTATTTTGGACATATAAGCCTGCCCAAAAAGGTTGGGAGCCACTAGGAGAAATATAAATGACACTTCCTTCACAAAGTGCCATTTAGGGCAGAATAGAATAATAATTATTGGAGAATTATTTTTGAACTGGCGAAGGTGATGTTTGGGCATATTTAAGCAACATATGACCCAAAGAAATTATGAGAATTATTTGGGAATTTTTGGATGGACAGAAATATAGGTTGCTTCACAACCTAGGGCAGACAGGGTTATTCCCTTAATAGAAAAGGAATATTCCCTAGAAAAAGATTTTAGGGTTTGGTCAAGCAGTGGAGTGACATGATCTTGGCAATGTTTTGAGATTGATGAGCCACTTGGGAGAGGAAATGAAGATGATTTCCCAGGTGGCAAGGCCACAGAACCACTCCAAAAAGAAAAACAGAGCAAAAACCAATAAATCAAAAGAAAAAGAAAAGGCGCAAAATCCAGGCTGTTACACGAAGTACTTTCAAACTTCAAACCAAAGCTCGACAGCTCCAAGACCCACTCCACAATCCTCCCAGTTGCGTCTGGGTTATGTAGTATCCGTTGCAATGGGAGGCGGGTGATGACGGTGATTTCGTGTGCTTGGAAGTAATGACGCAGCTTCCTTGAGGCCATAAGGAGGCCGAATAGCAATTTCTGTACACCGGAGTACCTTGACCTAGCCCCCTGCAAGAGGGAGCTGACAAAATAAACCGGGTGCTGCACCATCTTCTTCTTTTGCATCACTTCTTTTGGTCGCGCAGGCCTTGTCCCGTCAACGTCAAACTCTGCCGGGGGCCTCGCCTTACCGGCACCAGGCCCTGCCGGGGGAATCTCTGGCTCGCCATCCGCCAGTCCTGCCGTCGACACTGCCTCTTCATTGACCTCCCTCTGCGCCACTAGTGCGGCGCTGACCACTTGATTCGTCGCCGCCAGATACAGCAGCAACGACTCTTGTGGTTTAGGCGCAACCAGTATCGGTGTAGAGGAGAGGTATTTCTTCAAATCCTGTTGCGCTGCTTCGGCCTCTGGGTCCACTCCATTGGGCCCGCCTTTTTCAAGATTTTGAAAAAGGGAAGGGCATGCTCAACAGACTTGGAGATGAATCTGCTCATGGCGGCAACGCAGCCGGTGAGCCGACGCACATCCTTGATTCGCTTGGGCGCCTCAATCTGCTCGATTGCCTTGATCTTGTCTGGGTTTGCCTCGATCCCACGCTGTGACACAAAGAACACGAGAAGTTTGCCGGACGGAACACCGAAGACACACTTCTCAGGGTTCAGCTTGAGGTTGATCTTGCGCAAATTTGCAAATGTCTCTTCCAAATCTTGTACAAGTGTTGCCTTGTCCTTGGTTTTGACCACTATGTCATCCATATAAGCTTCCATATTTCTATGTAGCTGGGGCTCAAAACCAATTTGGACTGCCCTTGCAAACGTTGAGCCAGCACTCTTCAACCCGAAAGGCGTCCATAAAAAGCAATACATACCACATGGGGTGATGAATGTTGTCTTCTCTTCGTCCTCTCTTGTCATGAAGATCTGGTGGTATCCTGAGTAGGTGTCAAGGAATGATAACAGATCACACCCGGCCATGGATTCAACAATCTGGTCGATGTGCGGCAACGGGAAAGGGTCCTTGGGACAAGCCTTATTGATGTCTGTGTAGTCAATACACAGCCTCCACTTCCCATTTGCCTTGCGCACCACCACCGGATTGGCCAACCACGTCGGATGGAGTACTCCTCTCACCAAGCCTGCCGCTTCCAACTTCCTGACCTCCTCTGTGATGAACTCTTGCCTTTCCAAAGCTTGCTTCCTGACCTTCTGCTTGACGGGTCGCGCATGAGGACAACAACAAGATGGTGCTCAATCACCTCCCTGGGAACGCCGGGGATGTCGGATGCTTGGCATGCAAACACATTGACATTCGCCCGCAGGAAGGTGACGAGCGCGCCTTCCTATTTGCTGTCGAGGGTGGAGCTTATGGTGAAAGCCCCTCCCGTGCCATCCTCCTTGACGGACACCTTCTTGGTCTCTGGTGGCGCAGCTCTGGATTTCTTGCTCTTGCCGGTGGAGCTCTCTGGCACGTCCTCGACGGCAGCACAACACTCCGAAGAGGTGCGCTTGCCGGAGTGGGTGCGAGAAGTCTTGCCGGTCTTCTTCTTCCCTCCCGGAGTTTTAGCAGCAGGAGCAAGTGCCTTGGCGGCAGTCGCTGCAACTGCTTCCTGGTAGAGTTAGTCGGTGCAGATCAACGCATCTTCTTGTCGTAGGGGACGGTGATGATGGTCATCGGCCTAGGCATCTTCAACATGTTGTAGGCGTAATGCAACGCCGCCATGAACTTGGCTAGTGTCGGGCGGCTGAGGATCCCGTTGTAGGGCAATGGGATCTCGGCTACATTGAAGACAATCCTCTCCGTCCTGTAGTTCAAGTCACCTCCGAACGTCACAGGCAGCATGACTTTACCCTTTGGCTGACTCCTTCCCGGGTTGACCCCTTGAAACGTGCCCGTCTCCTCAAGGTATCCATCAGGGATCTGCAGCCTTTCGATCACAACAGGCGAGATCAAGTTTAGACCGGCCCCGCCGTCAACTAGCATCTTTGTCACCTTGAGGTTGCGTATCGTTGGTGAAACCAACAACGGCAAACACCCGACTGCAGTTGTGCGATCAGGGTGGTCCTCGGCATAAAAAATGATAGGCGTGCTGGACCACTTCAGTGGCTTTTGAGCGTCGAGCGATGGTTCCGCTGCCGTGATCTCACGCGCCCACTGCCCGTCTCCTCAAGGTATCCATCAGGGATCTGCAGCCTTTCGATCACAACAGGCGAGATCAAGTTCAGACCGGCCCCGCCGTCAACTAGCATCTTTGTCACCTTGAGGTTGCGTATCGTTGGTGAAACCAACAACGGCAAACACCCGACTGCAGTTGTGCGATCAGGGTGGTCCTCGGCGTAAAAAATGATAGGCGTGCTGGACCACTTCAGTGGCTTTTGAGCGTCGAGCGATGGTTCCGCTGCCGTGATCTCACGCGCCCACTGCTTGAGCTGGCGGTGAGAAGTATGCAGCGAGGCGCCACCGTCGACGCACATGGCCTCCGTAGCTTTCTGAAACTCATGCTCGCCAGACTCGTTGTCCTCGCCATGATCATCGTCTTCCTGCTTCTTGTCGCGGCCCCGAGCGGGCCTCTCTTGCTGGTTATCCTTGCCGCGGCGGCCTCCTTGGCCGCCATGCTTCTTGCCGGATCCTTCGGCACCATCCTAACCCTTCTCCTTGTCCCGCCTCTCATATTTGGCTGTTTGCTTTCCAGCAAGCAGCTTAACTTGTCGGCAGTTCTGGAGGTCGTGGCCCTTGGTGCAGTGGATCTTGCAATACTGCTTGTCGGAGCCCCCTGGCTTGTCGGCAGCCGCCAAGGCCCGGCAAGCGGCACACCCGGCAATCTCCTTGCCAGGGTCATCTGCCTTGGCCTTCTTGGCGGTGCCGGTGTCATCGGATCCCTCGACGGCAAGCACGGCCTTGCCCTTATGCTTCTTGTTGCGGCACCGACCCTTTTTCGTCGGGGCGGCGGTGTCTTCATCCATAGAGTCGGTTTCCGCGCCGGCGTCCTCGCCGGGGTACTTCCTTCCCTCTTCAGCTCAGGTGCATCTATCGGCCAGAACATAAAGTTCGGCCACATCTTTAACCTTGTTCATCGCCAGCTCTTCACGCATCTTGCGGTTGTGCACATTCTGATGGAATGCGCTGATCACAGCGGCAGGATGAACATCTGGGATGTTGTATTGCACCCGGATGAACCTCTGTATGTACTTGTGTAGGTTTTCACCTTCCTTCTGGGGAATAATATGCAAATCGCTGGCCTGGCCATGAGCTTGGTTGCCTCCAGTGAAGGCACCAACGAACTCATGACACAGATCCGACCAAGACGAAATGGAATCCGCCGGCAAGTGCATCAACCAAGACATGACATTGGGTTTCAGTGCCAACAGGAAGTAATTGGCAAGCACCTTGTCGTCGCGAGCTCCAGCGGCTTGCATCGTGATGGTGTAGATGCCGAGGAACTCCGGCGGGTGGGTCTTGCCATTGTACTTCTGGCCGACGTTGGGCTTGAACGTGCGGTGGGACGGCCACTGGAACTGCTACAACTCACGGGTAAAGGCCGGGCAACCCACCTCGTATGGTAGGCCACCGGAGCATCCCGACGCTGGGTGGTCCATAGTGGGCCCTGCCCGCCTATCTGACTGATGGCGTGCATCGCACCGGCGCTCGATGGTGGTTCGAGCGTCTTCATGGGCTCGCTCCGGAACAACTTGGCGTTGATCGCGGTGGGTCCGTGGGTCGGACGATGCTATGGAAGTATTATCACAAGCATCATCAAGACGGACCGGCACCCGCGGCAACTGGCGTGGGGGAGGAGAGTGCACCATGGCTGCAGCACCTCCGGTCCTTCCACCGCTGGCATGTGGTGGCTCGACGGAGCGTCGGCCCGAGGGCCCCGCTGGTCGCGGTTCATCTTTGTTGGCGACACCGACAAGGCTCCGGATGGTGGCTCTCCACCCGTCGAGCTTTTCCGCGGCAGGAGGGAAGTTGAGGAGCAGCTGCGCGAGCGCCAAAGCTTCTACTGGCGTGGGTGGCGGCGAAAGCTGCGTGGACCATGACACGCTCCAACTCCTAACCACGTTAGAAGGAGCTCCATCACGGCCCTGCGGCTGTGCGGCATTTTCGCGAGCACTTCGGCGAGCATGCTGGCCTCCTTCATCCCGCGAATGATGCACGTGACTCTTCCCAGGGCAGCGTCCGGGGTCACCAGCGTGGTGACGCTGCTCGTCGCGCACACCCTGGGAAGAGCGCATTGTGGGCACCGGCGTAGGCGTCTTGGAGGCCGCCGCGCCGCCCGTGGGTGGCACGGCGCCGCCCATGGAGGGCCCCGCGCCGCCTGCGTGTGACACCCAAGTTTTTATTTGGATTTTTCAAAAGATTTTTATTTGACTTGAAGGGAGTGATTTAAATTTTTCTTCAAGAGAACTCTCCCTCTCATATATTTTTCTTTATGGCAAAGGTCTTGTTTGGATTCACCCAAGATCTACCTTTGGTCTTGGAGGTTCTTTCTTTTCATTTGGACTCAAGACAAAATGTTTTTCATTTGGGGAAAATAACTTTTGAAAATCTTTTTTGGAAATGCACTATGGCTTTCGGAAAGTCCTTTGCCACTTTCAACAATCCCTTCTTGCCATGGCATTAGTGCAAATCCTCTCTCCTAACCATTTCCTCACCTTTGGATCATGATTTGCATCAAATCCAGCAAGTTGAACCTCCCCATAGGATTATTTCCATTCAAATTCTATTCAAATAAATTTCTGCCTTCTTTTCTAGCACTTGGAGATTTACAAAGGAACTCCACTTTCTGTCTTGATTTTTGCCACCAAACCTTTTTCCCCTCCTAGTCCTTTGAACCCTCAACCTAGAACCATGAAGATCCACTGGTCTTCAGTTCAAAATTTTCAAACTACACCTGCTGCAAGTTTGGACCAGATTTGACAAATTTGGTGAAATTCATTCAAAACCTTCTCCAAAAATTCCAAGTAAAATCAGGCAGCCCCTGGGTGCTTTGAGTGGTCATCTCACCAAGTTACAGCTCCAGAAAAATTTATCTCATAGCTAAAACCTTCTGTCAAACACCTGCAGTGCACTGTCTATGTCAAGTTCAGAAAGTTCAGAGAACACTGCAGTGGCTGCTATCGTTTTCTTCAGAGAGGGACATCGTTCTCGCCAGTGCCACCGCGTCGCCTTGCTCCTCGTCCCCGCCCTCTTGTTCCTGCACCGCACGAATGCCTGGCGCCTTGCGGGCGTCGGCGACGAGCAGCAGAAGGTGCGCCGCCCCGTGACCGACGCCGGCGGCGGCTTTGCGGGCGCCAGCGGGAGACACGGCGCCGACGACGCCACCCAGCGCCGCCCAAACCACCGGAGCCCGCCGCGTGGCCTTCCACTCCCCCGAATACGCTGCCGCTCTCGTCGTGAACCGCAGGGCGCGGAGCGCGCTCTCTGCCGCCGTTGAGCCCGTGCGGTCACCTCACCGTGGACCGACGCCATTACGCCAAGACCATCTCCGTTTAGCTGTGAAACTGCTCCAGTAACCTCCACTGATGCTGCCTGGCCGCTCAAACCACCTGCCAATCCACTACTCCGCCGTAATCGCTCGCCGGAGATTCTCCGTTCACGGCCACCCCGTCGATCTGCCTATAAATAGAGGCCCCGAGCTTCAACTCGAGCACCCACCATCCCTGCACTCCCCCTAGAGCAAGCCTAGCCACTGGTAGAGCCCCGAGGAGGTCTCCTTCCTCGACTCCGGCCGCCGCGACCCGCCACGGGATCCAGCCCGATTCGCCCCCGTGTGCGCTCCTCCGCCTCCATTCTCTTGCCAGTAGCTTCACCTTGCATCACCCGTTCTGACCCGCGCCTCAATTCGTAGTTTGCAGCCCTCCATCGGAGTTCCCCATCCTCACCCGAGCCACCGTCCGCCGGAGAAAGTGTCGCCGTCGACGTGGTGCTCCCCGTTGGACGAGTCCACCACCCACCGACGCGGAAGAAGACGCTGAAGCTCTTGGTACCCTCCGTTTCTCCTAACTCGCCGTGGTTCGACGCCGGCGTCCACCGCAGTCTTCGGGCGCCGGCGAGCTTTTCAAACCTGACATGTGGACCCCGCGGGTCAGCCTCTGTTCTTTTATTCGCGAACCGTTTTCTGTTGGCGCCTTCGGGCAAAATACCTTTTCTCCTTTGCGTTTGCGCATTCCCAATCGAACCGTTTTCTGTTTTCTCAGTTAAAACCCTGGAACTTTTCTGTTTCATTACAGATAAGTCCCTGGACAGAAACCTTTATAACTTTTTAATAAAAAGGAATTTTTGAGTGATTCTTTTTTTGACAATCTTCAAATTTTGTCTAGTTTTTTATGGGATTTATTTGAAAAATATTTGGAAAAGTTTCTGTGCACCCATTGGTTTTCACGTTAGTATCCGTTTTGTGATTGCCGTAGGTTCCGGGAGAGGTGACGGAGCCGCGAACTTCGCCGAGCTAGACTCCGACTTCTCCGAACCAGGCAAGCATGTTTTGAACATTTGATATGACAGATGTTTTACATGTTCACGTGAGAGTTTGTGCGTGGCATATGAGTGTCGGTAAATACCTCGTTGCTTGTAAGGCAACGACCCGGTTGTTCCAAAGTCCCGATGATCTCTGATGAGAGATGGCCTAATCATGTGGTGACATGAAGGGCAGCAAGGTGGTACTGTTGTAGCATACCAGCCTTGCGTCATCCGACTTTCCCCGACGTTAACGTGGTTGGAGCCACGTCATCGTTCTTTTTCCGCATGTTCCAAAGTTGCGATGATCTCTGATGAGAGATGGCCTAATCATGTGGTGACATGAAGGGCAGCAAGGTGGTACTGTTGTAGCATACCAGCCTTGCGTCATCTGACTTCCTCCGATGTTAACGTGGTTGGAGCCACGTTACCGTTCTTTCCCCTTTCCGTGCTACCACATGTCTCATTGCCAGGATGCGGTTTAGTAAGTTGGTAACCTCTTTCCGTGTACACACCAAACAGAGAGGCCGGGATGATGGTACCTTGGCCCAGGATTAAAGCCAGTCATCCGGTCAGGGGGCATGGGTGTTTCCGGTTGGGACCGAGAGGGGGGGCACCCCCTTAGAGCGCGCGTATAGAAATTTGATCCCATGCTACGCGAGGTTGTAGCCTCCCCGTCTTAAGGCTTTTCTTGAACGTCGCCGAGGGTGATCCCTGGCTTCGGATGGTTGAATTGGGTGTGTACTGGTTAGATGTGTTCTTCCAAAACACCGTAGACGGAACTAGTCCCCGTGACTACTGAAATCCGTTGGCTGTGGTTAAGTACAAACTCTGCAGAGTCAATTCTTTCCAAATCATCTTATCGATGACCAAGTAATGAAAACATTATATCCATATCTATCCGTGTGAAAAACTTCTCCCCGGTGAACAAGATCAAGTGGTAAATTCAGATTTATTGTTATTCCTGTGGATGGACTAACTTTATTTTTGTCTCACGCTTGTGATAATTTATGTTCCCGAACTGTTGTATTATTGAGTTGTGATATAAGCCCTTTATGTGACGTCGCGCAGACGTCCGACTGTGGCGTGTTCTTGTTCTTTACTTTAAATATAAGCCCTTTCTGTGATGTCGCTCAGACGTCCGACTGTGGCATGCACTGTATTTATTTTCTGTTATAAGCCCCTTATGTGGTGTCGCCCCGACGCCCGACTGTGGCATTATTATTCCGCATTTTCCTCTCGAGGAGTCTTTCAGACACTCGCTTGGCACCCAGTATTTATTATCTCTATGTCTGATCGCACTGGTTAACTTGTTCATATGCTTCATGTTGCACTCGTTATATCTTATGTCCGAACTGTCTTGCGAGTACATTCATAGTACTCGCCTGGCTTGTTGATTTGGCCAGATGTTGACGAAGGCGATCTCTTGGATGAAGAGTTTGATAGCGCGTCCGATGCCTAGAGGAGTCCCAGTCAGTCCTGCGCGATCCCGGATATTGGTCACTTGTTTTGTATACGCTTCCGCCACCCGCAATAAGCCTCCTCGAGCCTCACTCCGACGCTCGAAGAGCTGTAGTCTCCTGGAATCATATCACTCGCTTCGCGATGATATTTCCACCACCGTTATTATTGTGAGTTAGTAGTTGTCACCCTATCCGCCGTATTGTTTTAGCGGCGTGCATGTAATAAATTGTTGGGCAGTCTCTGCTCAACCTTGTATTATATTTAGTACTCCTGGTATTTTTTTCTTCTGTGACCAAGATATTGTCTACCAGTGAGAAGGAATTCTTCCTCGCTGGTCCGTAAAAGGGATTGGTCTCTCAATAATTATTTTATTGAAAAACCGGTCGTGACAAGCTTGGTATCAGAGCCAGGCTGACTGTAGGAAGCCACTAGGTGCGATCGCTAATCGGTTATTAGCGTCTTTTGTGATTTTTCAGCATTTTGCAATTGTAGCTATTTTCTGTTGGTCATCATAAATTTATGACATGACTACTCAGAATTTTTGCCTACTTTTGTAGATGGCTGGCAGCAGCTGTGAGAATCGAGTGTTCACCAACGTGCCCGAGGGGTTTGTCAAGCTCCTCGTCTCCATCACCAAGCTCGTGATCGGGCCAGCAGCTCGCCCGGAGTTCACACTCTATCAGCACAAGCTCAGTGACGACGTGTCTATGCACCAAGCTGTGGTGCAGTTCAAGGGAGGACGTTCTGCTGCACGCCACTTCCGTTTTGTGGGAAGGGCCATGCCTACGGAGAGGCATGCCATTCAGATGGCTGCCCGTGAGGCGATAGCTCGCCTCCGGGACATCCTTCCTACGATGAAGACTCGTCGCTACCGCTACCTCCCATGCCATGTGCCCTACACCAGCCACTATGCGTTCGCCTGCCATCGGGGAGAGCGAGATGAAGCCATCGAGATGGTTGTGGAGTATCTCAAGGCTCTGGAGGAGTCTTTCGACAACCTCGTAGATGATCTTGTGGCTGCCCGCATGGACTTAGTCCGGGGCGGTCCTGCCAGCAGGAAGGAGCTTCTCCACACGGCGCCGCCTCTGACATTCGTCTCGTCTTCAGCCTCTTATGCACCGGCCGTTTTGGCCACTGCTCGCCATCTGCCTACCACTGAGGAGTTCGACCGAGTCATCGCTCCTACTCCAGTCAGAGCCGCACCGCCTGCCGCACGCGCTCTACCACCAGTCGCCCGCGCACCATCAGCGCAGCGCAGCGTCACGTGCCAGGAGCCAGCTAGAGAGGAGGGAGTTGATTCTCCTGGACCGCTGAGCCTTGCCATCGGCAAGGGGAAGGAGATCTTCACCATCTCCGACTGAGAGCACCGAGTAGCCGCGTGTTATGCCTGCTTGTATGATGTGTTGTTTTATCTGTACGCTAGTTTGTATTGGTGTGTCTGCTGCCTTCCGGAGTAGTACGTTAGTTTTTAATAACATGTCAGGATTGTGTACGCGCATCCTGAGTGCTGTATCTTGTGTTTGCTTTTTGCATGTAAGATTTATGTTAAGCACTTCTTCTCCATGAAAAATCATTTGTGTTTCTTTGAAAACCTTGAAGCCTTTTGATTATTGCCTTTGCGAGATTTTCCTTGTACTACACAGTTTTTTCTCATGGGTTTTGCAAATAATACCCCAGACTGGAAAAATGTCTCGCCCGTGGACTCGCTCCATGCCCAATCAGCCAGAAGAGGTTTATGGGACACAGACCAGCAACAATTTCACTCAGGGTCAGTCCAGCCAACAAGACAGCGAAGCAGCACTGTCTCAAGTATGCCGTCTCTTCGAGCAAAGCCAGCAACAGCACCAAGAGATGATGAACCATGTCATCAACATGGGAAACCACCGTGAACCCCATCAACCCCATTCCAAGTTATCTGAGTTACAGAAGACTCGCCCCTCAACTTTTGCTCACACCGATAGGCCGCTGGAAGCCGATGATTGGCTTCGTGAGATTGAAAGGAAACTGATTATTGCTCAGTGCTCAGATCATGAGAAGGTGCTTTATGCACCACACTACCTTACTGGAGCAGCCGCAGCATGGTGGGAAAACTTCCTACACATGCATCCCAGGGAACACAACATCACCTGGGAAGAATTCAAGGAAGGCTTCCGTGGGGCACACATCCCCAGGAGCATCCTAAAGATCAAGAAGAGAGAGTTTGATGACCTGAAGCAAAGAGGCATGTCCGTCACAGAATACAACGGCCAGTTTACCCAACTGTCTCGTTATGCCTACGACGAGCACATGACAGAAAGCAAAAAGATGGAAAAATTCCTGGACGGCCTGGCACCAGCACTGAGATGCCAACTGATTGTACACACCTTTCCGGATTTTAAGACGCTGGTGGACAAGGCCATCACCCTGGAGAATGAGCGCCGTAGTCTGGAAGATATCCGCAAGCGAAAGAGGGACAAGACGACTCTTGCTCGCAGCAACCGAGGCAAGACTGAGGTCCCGAGGACAGATGCAAGGAGATCCACGACTACTGAGCCAAGGCCCGTCGGACAATTTCATGCCAGGGATAAGGAGTACACATACCGTCCAGGGGTCACCTGCTATGCATGTGGTCAACAAGGGCATTATGCTAAACAGTGCCCGAAGCCAAGAGACTCGGCACCCAAGCCGAACAATGGTGGAAACAATCCAGCCCCCAAGCGCAACAACTTCAATCCCAGCAACAACCACAGGAAGGGTCACCTGAACCATGTGACCAGGGAAGAAGCGCAGAATGCCCCAGACATCGTGCTCGGTACGTTCCCTGTCAACACAGTACCTGCCACGGTTTTGTTTGATTCTGGAGCTTCCCATTTCGTTCATTTCGAAGAGTTTTGTTTCGCAACACGGTTTTCCGATACTTCCCTTGGAAAAATCTATGATCATCAAGTCCCCCGAAAATAAGCAAATCGCTCAGGGTTACTGCCAAGGAGTGGTCATTGAGTTCGAAGGACTACAATTCCACGCGAATCTCATCGTGTTGGAAAGTAAAGGTCTGGATGTCATTTTAGGGATGGACTGGTTAACCACCAACAAAGGATTCATCGACTGCTTCAATCAAACAGTGATTCTCACTCACCATCACGGCAAGACTATAAGAGTTTCCACTCAAGAAAGGCCACGATCACAGCAGCCAAAGCTGAACAAAATGGACATTGCAGAACTGAGAAAAGTTCCAGTGGTATGCGAGTTTCCTGATGTGTTCCCGGAAGAACTGCCAGGCATGCCACCAGACCAAGAGATCAAATTCAGCATCGAACTAGCACCTGGCACCGCTCCCATCTATAAGAAGCCTTATAGAATGGCACCCTCAGAATTGGTGGAGTTGAAGAAGCAGATAAAGGAGTTGTTGGACAAAGGGTTTATACGAGCCAGCTCCTCACCATGGGGTTCGCCCGTGTTATTCGCCAAGAAGAAGGATGGGACACTGAGGCTGTGTATAGACTATCGAGCCCTCAATATGGTCACCATCAAAAACAAATATCCGATGCCACGGATCAATGATTTGTTTGACCAGCTCGCACAAGCCAAGGTATTTTCAAAGATTGATTTGAGATCGGGATACCATCAACTGAAGGTACGGACAGAAGACATTCCCAAGACAGCTTTCACTTCCAGATATGGGTTATACGAGTTCACAGTGATGCCTTTTGGACTAACGAACGCCCCTGCATATTTCGTCCACCTCATGAACAAAGTATTCATGAAATTCATGGACAAATTTGTGGTGGTATTCATTGACGACATTCTGGTTTACTCGAGGACACCAGAAGAGCATGCTGAGCACCTCAGGATTGTTTTGGGAGAATTGAGGAAACATCAGTTGTACGCCAAATTTAGCAAGTGCGAATTTTGGCTAAGACAAGTTGGTTTCTTGGGCCATATACTGAACCAAGAAGGCGTGGCCGTAGACCCAGAAAAAGTCAAGGCCATACTGGACTGGAAGCCACCCGCCAATGTTACTGATGTGCGGAGTTTTCTGGGAATGGCCGGATATTACAGAAGATTTATTGAAGGGTTCTCCACTGTGGCGAAACCTATAACACAGTTACTCAAGAAGGACAAGAAATTTGTATGGACAGAAGCATGCGAGCAGAGCTTCCAAGAACTCAAGAAGAAGCTGACAACCGCACCAGTCTTAACTGTGCCAGACATACACAAGAGCTTTGAAGTGTATTGTGACGCGTCCCGAAAAGGTCTCGGATGTGTGCTAATGCAGGATGGCAAAGTTGTCGCATATGCCTCCAGGCAGCTGCAAAAACATGAGGAAAATTACCCAACACATGACTTGGAGCTAGCAGCAGTTATACATGCACTCAAGGAGTGGAGGCACTTTCTGTTGGGAAATCGCTGTGAAATATATACGGACCATAAGAGCCTCAAATATATCTTCACACAGCCAGAGCTGAATTTACGCCAACGACGCTGGTTGGAACTGGTCAAGGACTATGACGTCGGTATTCACTACCATCCAGGGAAAGCTAATGTAGTGGCCGATGCCCTTAGTCGAAACCCCAGCCCGGACAATGACGGTCCGCAAAATTTGAGGCCTGAGTTTCAGCAAGAGTTTGCTAGGCTCAACATGATGTTAGTCTCTGAGGGCACCATATCGAACCTGGAGATACAACCCACCCTGGTGGATCAAATCAAGAAGGCTCAGCAGGGACATCCCAGCATCGAAGGCATAAAGAAGAAAATGAATCTTCGTAAGACTTCCGAGTTCGTCACCGACAGTGAAGGAACATTGTGGTACCGGGACATACTTTGCGTACCTAACATTGAGGAACTCAAGCAACAGATCTTGACGGACAGCCACACCGCTCCATACTCGATCCATCCTGGAGGAACCAAAATGTACAAGGACATTCAGGAAAGATTTTGGTGGCACGGTATGAAAAGAGATATAGCCACATTCATTGCTTGTTGCGATTCATGTCAGCGCATCAAGGCCGAGCATCAAAAGCCAGCAGGGCTACTCCAGCCAAACAGAATACCGGAGTGGAAATGGGATGAAATAGGAATGGATTTCATCGTCGGACTACCCCGATCACAACGTGGGAATGACGCCATATGGGTCATCACAGACCGACTAACCAAGGTTGCTCATTTCATTCCCGTGAAGACCACCTACTCCACACAAAGACTGGCAAAACTTTATCTATCTCGTATAGTTTGCTTGCATGGAGTCCCAAAGACTATAATATCAGACCGAGGCACCCAATTCGTCTCCAAATTTTGGGATCACCTACAACAAGCTCTGGGCACGCAGCTAGCTTTCAGTACAGCATACCACCCTCAGACTGATGGACAGACGGAACGTGTGAACCAGATCCTAGAGGATATGCTAAGGGCCTATGTGCTCACCTATGGATCCAGTTGGGAAGAGAGTTTGCCGTATGCCGAATTTGCTTACAACAACAGTTACCAAGCCAGCTTGCAAATGGCACCCTTTGAAGCATTGTACGGACGAAGGTGTCGTACCCCATTGAATTGGTCAGAGACAGGTGACAGCCGTATCTTCAGCCCAGATATGCTTAAAGAGGCCGAGGAGAAAGTTAAACAAATCAGGGACAGACTCAAGACAGCACAGAGCCGCCAAAAGAGCTACTATGATCAGAAGGACCGTGAGGTCAGCTTTGAACCCGGTGATTCCGTGTACCTCCGAGTATCTCCTATGAGGGGTCTGCAACGGTTCAAAATAAAGGGGAAGCTAGCCCCAAGATTTATTGGACCATTTTGTGTAAAGGCACGAAGAGGCACGGTGGCCTACCAACTAGACCTCCCCAAGGAGCTGTCAGACGTCCATGACGTGTTCCACGTCTCACAGTTAAGAAAATGTGTGAGCAACCCAGAAAAACATGTACCTCATGAGGACATTGATATGCAACCAGATCTCACCTACAGCGAAAGACCAGTAAAGATTTTAGAAGAGTCTGAACGGAGGACCCGTCAGAAAACGACAAAGTTTTTCAGGGTTCAGTGGAGCAACCACACTGAGGATGAAGCTACATGGGAAAGGGAGGATTTCCTTTGAGCAGAGTATCCATATCTATTTGAGGATCAGCAGAAATCTCGAGGACGAGATTTTTCCTAAGGGAGTAGGTGTTGTGACACCCATGTTTTTATTTGGATTTTTCAAAAGATTTTTATTTGACTTGAAGGGAGTGATTTAAATTTTTCTTCAAGAGAACTCTCCCTCTCATATTTTTTTCTTTATGGCAAAGGTCTTGTTTGGATTCACCCAAGATCTGCCTTTGGTCTTGGAGGTTCTTGCTTTTCATTTGGACTCAAGACAAAATGTTTTTCATTTGGGGAAAATAACTTTTGAAAATCTTTTTTGGAAATGCACTATGGCTTTCGGAAAGTCCTTTGCCACTTTCAACAATCCCTTCTTGCCATGGCATTAGTGCAAATCCTCTCTCCTAACCATTTCCTCACCTTTGGATCATGATTTGCATCAAATCCAGCAAGTTGAACCTCCCCATAGGATTATTTCCATTCAAATTCTATTCAAATAAATTTCTGCCTTCTTTTCTAGCACTTGGAGATTTACAAAGGAACTCCACTTTCTGTCTTGATTTTTGCCACCAAACCTTTTTCCCCTCCTAGTCCTTTGAACCCTCAACCTAGAACCATGAAGATCCACTGGTCTTCAGTTCAAAATTTTCAAACTACACCTGCTGCAAGTTTGGACCAGATTTGACAAATTTGGTGAAATTCATTCAAAACCTTCTCCAAAAATTCCAAGTAAAATCAGGCAGCCCCTGGGTGCTTTGAGTGGTCATCTCACCAAGTTACAGCTCCAGAAAAATTTATCTCATAGCTAAAACCTTCTGTCGAACACCTGCAGTGCACTGTCTATGTCAAGTTCAGAAAGTTCAGAGAACACTGCAGTGGCTGCTGTCGTTTTCTTCAGAGAGGGACATCGATCTCGCCAGTGCCACCGCGTCGCCTTGCTCCTCGTCCCCGCCCTCTTGTTCCTGCACCGCACGAATGCCTGGCGCCTTGCGGGCGTCGGCGACGAGCAGCAGAAGGTGCGCCGCCCCGTGACCGACGCCGGCGGCGGCTTTGCGGGCGCCAGCGGGAGACACGGCGCCGACGACGCCACCCAGCGCCGCCCAAACCACCGGAGCCCGCCGCGTGGCCTTCCACTCCCCCGAATACGCTGCCGCTCTCGTCGTGAACCGCAGGGCGCGGAGCGCGCTCTCTGCCGCCGTTGAGCCCGTGCGGTCACCTCACCGTGGACCGACGCCATTACGCCAAGACCATCTCCGTTTAGCTGTGAAACTGCTCCAGTAACCTCCACTGATGCTGCCTGGCCGCTCAAACCACCTGCCAATCCACTACTCCGCCGTAATCGCTCGCCGGAGATTCTCCGTTCACGGCCACCCCGTCGATCTGCCTATAAATAGAGGCCCCGAGCTTCAACTCGGGCACCCACCATCCCTGCACTCCCCCTAGAGCAAGCCTAGCCACTGGTAGAGCCCCGAGGAGGTCTCCTTCCTCGACTCCGGCCGCCGCGACCCGCCACGGGATCCAACCCGATTCGCCCCCGTGTGCGCTCCTCCGCCTCCATTCTCTTGCCAGTAGCTTCACCTTGCATCACCCGTTCTGACCCGCGCCTAAATTCGTAGTTTGCAGCCCTCCACCGGAGTTCCCCATCCTCACCCGAGCCACCGTCCGCCGGAGAAAGTGTCGCCGTCGACGTGGTGCTCCCCGTTGGACGAGTCCACCACCCACCGACGCGGAAGAAGACGCTGAAGCTCTTGGTACCCTCCGTTTCTCCTAACTCGCCGTGGTTCGACGCCGGCGTCCACCGCAGTCTTCGGGCGCCGGCGAGCTTTTCAAACCTGACATGTGGACCCCGCGTGTCAGCCTCTGTTCTTTTATTCGCGAACCGTTTTCTGTTGGCGCCTTCGGGCAAAATACGTTTTCTCCTTTGCGCTTGCGCATTCCCAATCGAACCGTTTTCTGTTTTCTTAGTTAAAACCCTGGAACTTTTCTGTTTCATTACAGATAAGTCCCTGGACAGAAACCTTTATAACTTTTTAATAAAAAGGAATTTTTGAGTGATTCTTTTTCTGACAATCTTCAAATTCTGTCTAGTTTTTTATGGGATTTATTTGAAAAATATCTGGAAAAGTTTCTGTGCACCCATTGGTTTTCACGTTAGTATCCGTTTCGTGATTGCCGTAGGTTCCGGGAGAGGTGACGGAGCCGCGAACTTCGCCGAGCTAGACTCTGACTTCTCCGAACCAGGCAAGCATGTTTTGAACATTTGATATGACAGATGTTTTACATGTTCACGTGAGAGTTTGTGCGTGGCATATGAGTGTCGGTAAATACCTCGTTGCTTGTAAGGCAACGACCCGGTTGTTCCAAAGTCGCGATGATCTCTGATGAGAGATGGCCTAATCATGTGGTGACATGAAGGGCAGCAAGGTGGTACTGTTGTAGCATACCAGCCTTGCGTCATCCGACTTTCCCCGACGTTAACGTGGTTGGAGCCACGTCATCGTTCTTTTTCCGCATGTTCCAAAGTTGCGATGATCTCTGATGAGAGATGGCCTAATCATGTGGTGACATGAAGGGCAGTAAGGTGGTACTGTTGTAGCATACCAGCCTTGCGTCATCCGACTTCCTCCGACGTTAACGTGGTTGGAGCCACGTTACCGTTCTTTCCCCTTTCCGTGCTACCACATGTCTCATTGCCAGGATGCGGTTTAGTAAGTTGGTAACCTCTTTCCGTGTACACACCAAACAGAGAGGCCGGGATGATGGTACCTTGGCTCAGGATTAAAGCCAGTCATCCGGTCAGGGGGCATGGGTGTTTCCGGTTGGGACCGAGAGGGGGGCACCCCCTTAGAGCGCGTGTATAGAAATTTGATCCCATGCTACGCGAGGTTGTAGCCTCCCCGTCTCAAGGTTTTTCTTGAACGTCACCGAGGGTGATCCCTGGCTTCGGATGGTTGAATTGGGTGTGTACTGGTTAGACGTGTTTCTTCCAAAACACCGTAGACGGAACTAGTTCCCGTGACTACTGAAATCCGTTGGCTGTGGTTAAGTACAAACTCTGCAGAGTCAATTCTTTCCAAATCATCGTATCCATGACCAAGTAATGAAAACATTATATCCATATCTATCCGTGTGAAAAACTTGTCCCCGGTGAACAAGCTCAAGTGGTAAATTCAGATTTATTGTTATTCCTGTGGATGGACTAACTTTATTTTTGTCTCACGCTTGTGATAATTTATGT
Organism: Aegilops tauschii subsp. strangulata; assembly: GCF_002575655.3. NCBI lineage: Eukaryota > Viridiplantae > Streptophyta > Magnoliopsida > Poales > Poaceae > Aegilops > Aegilops tauschii. The sequence continues at coordinate 294,052,417 of NC_053035.3, forward strand.
TCCCGAACTATTATATTATTGAGTTGTGATATAAGCCATTTATGTGACGTCGCGCAGACGTCCGACTGTGGCGTGTTCTTGTTCTTTACTTTAAATATAAGCCCTTTCTGTGATGTCGCTCAGACGTCCGACTGTGGCATGCACTGTATTTATTTTCTGTTATAAGCCCTTTATGTGGTGTCGCCCCGACGCCCGACTGTGGCATTATTATTCCGCATTTTCCTCTCGAGGAGTCTTTCAGACACTCGTTTGGCACCCGCATTATTATTCTGCATTTTCCCTCTCGAGGAGTCTTTCAGACACTCGTTTGGCACCTGTATTATTACCCCGCATTTTCCGCTCGAGGAGTCTTTCAGACACTCGTTTGGCACCAGCATTACTATTCTGCAGTTTTCGCTCGAGGCATCATTCAGACCCTCGCTTGGCACCCAGTATTTATTATCTCTATGTCTGATCGCACTGGTTAACTTGTTCATATGCTTCATGTTGCACTCGTTATATCTTATGTCCGAACTATCTTGCGAGTACTTTCATAGTACTCACCTGGCTTGTTGATTTGGCCAGATGTTGACGAAGGCGATCTCTTGGATGAAGAGTTTGATAGCGCGTCCGATGCCTAGAGGAGTCCCAGTCAGTCCTGCGCGATCCCGGATATTGGTCACTTGTTTTGTATACGCTTCCGCCAACCGCAATAAGCCTCCTCGAGCCTCACTCCGACGCTCGAAGAGCTGTAGTCTCCTGGAATCATATCACTCGCTTCGCGATGATATTTCCACCATCGTTATTAGCCGTATCCGCCGTATTGTCACCCTATCCGCCGTATTGTTTTAGCGGCGTGCATGTAATAAATTGTTGGGCAGTCTCTGCTCAACCTTGTATTATATTTAGTACTCCTGGTATTTTTTTTCTTCTGTGACCAAGATATTGTCTACCAGTGAGAAGGAATTCTTCCTCACTGGTCCGTAAAAGGGATTGGTCTCTCAATAATTATTTTATTGAAAAACTGGTCGTGACACTGCGGGGGGACCAGCTCCTTCTTTGGATTTGGCGGCATTCGGCCCGTTGTCTCGCGCACGAATGACGCCGCTCGCCAGGCTCTGACTGCTAGAGCGATGTTGGTGTTCGCGGGCCGCACCTCGGGTTCTGTCCGCGACCGCCCCGCTGCTCGCCCGCACTGGTACGGGCCGTCCGGCTTCGGATGAACCAATCACCGTGATCATCTTCTTCTTGGGAGCCATGGCGACGAGGAATTGCTAGACTAACTGCTAGACCGGGTTTTCACAACTGCGCCCCCTACCTGGCGTGCCAAAGATGTCGGGGAAACGTCACCCATGGGATCACTAGGATCCCTTCTACGGTTGGCGGGCGCAGGGTTGTGCAAAGAGCGGGTCTGACAGGAAGCACAAAGATCGTTTATCCAGGTTCGGGCCGTGAGGATGCGTAAAATCCTAGTCCTGCTTTGGTGTATGTATTTGAGTGTTCTTGAGTTCTTGAGCTAGATACGGTGCGTGGGTAGCTCAAAAGATCCGAATCCTTCTCCTGGTCGCCTTGGGCCTCCTTTTATAGACAAAAGGGGTTGCCACAGTGGCACACAGGAGGTGGAAAGGTGTACAGTGGATGAGTCTATCCTCTGGCACCGTCGGACAAGTGCATTTAATGCGCTGCAGACGTGCCCCTCTTGCTTTATTGGGGACGGCAAGGAAGCTCGTCGCAGATGTCGCCACCTCGCCTAGCTGCGACGCGTGTCCGAGATGACGAGGCGTTGTAGCGCCACGTTGGCTGGCTGCTGGGCTGGCGCGGTGGCGGAGTCTTCACGAAGATCTGCATGCCACCACGCAGGTGCTTGCTGAGTCGGCGTAGAGGCTGCACGCTGCCACGCAGGTGCCTGCCCAGCTGGTCGAGCTAGCTGCTGTATGGGAGCGGTGGTGTAGTCTTGGTAGACGTGGGCCTGGCCGCGGCCCCATAAGTGTCTTTGGCAAGGGCCTTGCCGGGGCCCCGGCAAGGGTCTTGCCGCGGCATCGTGGTTGTCCCCGGCAAGGGTCTTGCCGGGGGTTTCGTGGATCTCCTCGGCAAGGATCTCACCGAGGATCGTCGTCTTCTGGTTCTCATCTAATCTCCTATGTTTATTATCTTGACTAAGATCTGCATGCCACCATGGAGGTGCCTCCCGAGCCTTGGTTCCAATGTGGTTGTTGGAACCCCTGGGCTAAAGGGTGGCGCACCCCGCTGGCGTCGGGCAAGTTGCCCTGGCAAGGCCCTTGCCGGGGCCGCGGAGGCCGCCCAGCAAGGGCCTTGCCGGGGGAGTCTGCCTCGCCCCTTTGCTCTTTGTGGTCTCTAGTCTTGGCGTTGCTTTGGTTGTCTTGCGCCTTCGGCTTCCGTCCTCTGCCCTGCTTAGTGTGGCCGTGGGCGCGGCTCCGACTGCCCGTCCACAAGTAAAGGGGTAAAAAGGAGAGCCCCTACTTTTGTACACCGATAAAGGAGAACACCAAGAACTCCAAGATCTAGATCCAAGGGGTTCCTCTCACATAGAGGAGAAAGTGATTGGTGGAAATGTGGATCTAGATCTCCTCTCTCTTTTCCCCAAAAAACTAGCAAGAATCGATGGAGGGATTGAGAGATAGCAAGCTCGAAGAAGGGCAACAATGGGGGAAGAACACGAGCTCAAAGGATAAGGTTCAATGGGGAAGAAGACCCCCTTTTATAGGTCCCCACGAATCTGCCCGTTATGTGCAGAAAACTGTAAGACCGGTACAACCGTTGCACGAACCGGTACAACTGGTCAAAGTAGGGGAAAAAACCAACCTATAGGAAAAAGGCCTAAGCGGTACAACAGCCCGGGGAACCGGTAGTACCGGTTAAACTAAACTAACCGGTACAACCGGTCAACAACCGCCCAAGAACCGCTCCAAAACAGAAACTAGTCCGGTGGTAGAGCGGTACAACCTTCGGACCAATTCTGGAGCGGTACAACCGCTCCAAACACCGGTTGTACCGGTCAACCGGTACAACCACTCTAAGGGGCGGTACAACCTCTCTATGTAAAACAGGTAAGATCAAAACAGCCACAACTTTCGCATACGAGCTCCGAATTTGACGAAATCAAGTTTGTTTGAAAGCTAAAGACAAGAGCAAACACAATCTTGATATAAATATCAAGAAATAGCAATTGAGAAAATACCCAACATAAAATGGTGAGAACCCTTTCTCAATTAAGACCGGTAAAAACTCCAACACCGAAAACACAAAAGAAGATGCATAAGAAAACGGTTTTCGAAGAACTCGAGCTTGTCATCCAGATGACCATAAGCTCTAAGACTCACAAAGATAACCAACCAAGAACCAAGAAAGAGGATGCAATGGTTTGAGCTCTCTACGAATGATACGATCAAGCTACTCATCGAGAGCCCCCCTTGATAATACGGCAATCGATCATATAACCCGATCTCCCAACTACCACCATGAGACCGGTAAAATAGAAAACCTATCAAGGGAAAACATTTGCCGTGCACATGGTCCACTTGAGCTAGATGATGACGATCTTGACTCCCTCAAGTTGGACCACCTTTCTTGATTGCATTGGCTCGATGAAGACTAGATGATTGCTCCCCCATACTCCACTATGGGTGAGCCACTCTTCGTCACATCTTCACAAGTGCATTGACACCACAATGGATGGCAAGCTTCAAGCACTTGATCTCTTCGTGATGCTCCACTTGAACTTGCACACAACAATCTTGATGACGATCACCACTTGATGTCATCCTCTCCATGGGTTGAGCGATATCTTCCTCTTGACGCAAGCCCATGAACACATACCTAACCCCACATAGAACTCTCACTTAGACCATGGGTTAGTACACAAAGCGCAATGGACAATGGTTACCATACCATGGGATCACTTGATCCCTCTTGGTACATCTTCTACACTTTGTGAAATGATCAACTTGATTCACTCTTGACTTAGTCTTGATCAACCTTGAATCTTTCCAACTCACTTCATTTGGATGATGTCTTGAAGGTAAACATGAATGATCACACAATCTTCTTCTTCAAGACATGCTTGCAATAAGCTCAGAACTCACATGACCAATCTTAGAATAATTCCTTAATAGCACCTTGGTCAACTCATAAACTCCTTGAAACCAACACATGGACTTCAAGAAATGCCTATGGAAAAATCCTTCAAATATAACTCAAGGCAACCATTAGTCCATAGAGATTGTCATTAATTATCAAAACCAAACATGGGGGCACCGCATGTTCTTTCAATCTCCCCCATTTTGGTAATTGATGAGAATCACTTTCAAGATAGTTTATATAAGGAATTATGCATCACCATGCAATGCAACAACCAAGAATGCATGTGTAAGAGATGCAAACGCTTGGGAACACAACCAAAGCAAGAAAACATGACTCTCTAAACTTCTCCACAAAACTCTCTAAAACTTCTCCCCCATTGGCATCGATTGCCAAAATGGGAGAAAAGCTTAGAAGGCCAATATAAATTGTGTTTCTCCATAAATTGTGTATTTCTACACAAGAGAGTGGAATGCAATACACATATCACTACAAAAAAAGACACATCCGCGACATTTTGGGTCGAACGAATTTTTTTCTGTCATACTTATGACACTTCTCTGACGATAATTGTGACAAAACCCGGTATCATCATAGATGTGGTGGGGTCCAACTTCTATGACAAAAAATCATGACAGAAAATGGGCTTTTCGTCCTGGGCGGGCCGGAGACGCAGCTGCATGACATTCTTTGGGCCGTCCATGACGGAAAAAACCGTGGTAGAAGCGAGGGTGAGGAAAATATCGGGGTGTTCCCGGTTACGGTGGGTGGTCGGGGCCGAGCGATGTGTGTTTCTCTCGTACACGCACGCGCGTGGGTGCGAGGCGTTGGGCTCTAACTGAACCCGAGCGAGGCGTTGGGCTCTAACTGAACCCGAGCGATTGCACTACAGGCTACGCGTCACAGAACCCGACCGATCGATCGATGGTTGTTAACTGAACCCGATCGAGCGATCCTTCGCTACTGCTGCTAACTGAAGCCGATCGATGCTGCCTCTGGATGAACAGTGAGCATTGCTGGGGGGGGGGGCTGGATGAACAGTTCCCGGTGGGGGTGGATGAACAGGACCCCGTGGTGTTGCCTCTGGATGAACATGACCCCGATCGATCGAGCCGGTTGGGGCTGGATGAACAGGACCCCGTGGGGGGCTGGATGAACAGGACCACCGCGTGGAGGGCTGGATGAACAGTAGATGGTGGAGGGCTGCCTGAACAGTATCCCGTGGAGGGGTAGTTGAGCAGGAGCCCGTGGAGAGGGCTGGTTGAACAGTAGCCAGTGGAGTAGTGCGCGGTGGAGGCTGGATGAACAGGAGCCCGTGGATGAACAGTCGCAGGTGGAGGCTGGAGGAGGTCGACGGTGGATGAACAGTAGCCCATGGAGGCTAGAGGGGGTCGACGATGGAGATGAACAGTATCCCGTGGAGTCCCGGTTTGCGGTACGCCACACCCTCCCGATGAACAGGACCCCCGTTTCGACCGTAGCGCTCCAACACAAGTCTGTTTCCTCTGTTTTGCGGTACGCCACACCCCTCCCGATGAACAGGACCCCCGTTTCGACCGTAGGAGGTCCCTTTCTTCCGTTTTGCGGTAAGCCAGACCCCTCCCGATGAACAGGATCCCATTTCGAACGAGGCCGGTCGAAGACAGGGCCGTTTTCCTCCGTTCTGTGGTACGCCAGACCTCATTTCCATCGGCTGTTCCGTCCAAACCCTCCCGATGAACACGACGACGCATTCCGTTCTAACCGAGCCGGTTGGCTCCCCATGAACACGACGACGATGCAGTTTCTCCATTCCGACCCAGCCATGTACATGAGCCCTGGCCGTACGTATGCGCGAGTAGGCGTTCGAGACCCTGCCCGTATGTACATACGTGGCCGTATTTTCTTTCTTGCACACTGGCCGATGTACGTACGTGTACATGCTACGTGCGCGCCTCTACTACGACACGTGCACGCCTCTACATCGACTAGTATGTACATACACGTTCGCGACCAGAATGACAACGCTACGTACGCTTCGACCAGGTGGGTCCCGACTGTCAGGCACTTCCTTGCCTACGAAGATGTAGCTGGTGGGTCCCAGCAGTCAGGGGGCGAGTCATTTTTTTTGCCCGGACGCACTTCCTTGCGTTCGAAGATGTAGCTGGTGGTTCCCAGCAGTCAGGGGGAACCTTTTTTCGCGAAATACGGTGGCCCGTCCTGTGGGTCCCCGTTGTCAAGTGGAGGAATAATTATTTTGCGCGTAATAAGAAGGCACTTCCTTGCTGTGGCCGTGGACCCAGCTGTCAGCCTCTCCACGTACAGTCCACGTCCGATGGAAGCCGTTCCTTGACCACGCCGCGCCGAGAGCACCAGGGCGGTGGATGACGGCGAGGCCTAGGAAGGGGACGACGCGGAGCCAGGGAAGACGCGGCAGTGGATGCCCACGCGTAGAGGAGTCTGAGGGTTCACTGGTTCGCTGCAGTGTGAGGCTGCCGTCGCCGCAGAATAATAGGGGGTGTGGGTGAGTAGAGGGATGGCCTGGCCAGCGGTGGGAGTAGTAGGGGGCGGTGAGGCCTTCGCCGCATCACAGCCGGCCACGGGAGGCAGGAGCACAAGGCACGACCGGCGCTGGTTTGGGTGGCTGGAGCAAGAAGACCAGAGGTGGAAGAAGCACTACGACCGTTGGATGGACATCGTACGGTCACTGGAGCTAGAATCGTGCATATTGACTAAGTTGACAAAGCCCTCCGTCCCCGTCAACTTAGTAGGCCCACAAGTCAGCCTGCTACTATACTGGGTCCCAGCTAGCAGGGGGAGTATTCATTTTTTTGTGCGTAATAAGGAGGCACTTCCTTGCGTGCGAAGATATAGCTGGTGGGTCCAAGTTGTCAGCGTCGGTAACGTTTTTTTCGCGAAATACAGAGGCCCTTTCGGTGGGTCCCAGATGTCAGGTGGAGGAATCATTATTTGCGTGTAATAAGGAGGCATTTCCTTGCATGCGACCGTGGACCCAGCTGTCAGCCTCTCCACGTACAGTCCACTTCAGATGCATGTCGGTCGTTGACCACGTTGACCAGGCCGCGCCGAGAGCACCAGGGCGGTGGATGATGGCGAGGCCTAGGAAGGGAACGACATGGATGCAGGGAAGACTCGACAGTTGTTTTGCCACGCGGAGGGAAGTACGAATGTACGAGGGTTTACTGGTTCGTCTGCCATCGCCAGAGAATAACAGCAGGTGTGGGTGAGTAGAGGGATGGCTAGGCCAGCGATGGGAGTACGGTGGGGCGGTGAGGCCTGCGCGGCAGCACAACCGGCTGCGGGGAGGAGAGAGCAGGCAGTCCCGCCGGCGCTTGTTTGAGCAGCTGGAGCGGGAAGAGCAGAGATTGAAGAAGCACGACGGCCGTTGGATGGACATCCAACAGTCACTGCTTGTGCGTCAACTTTTTTTAGGAAAGCCTCAAATCTGTGGAAAACATCATACAGCCCATCTGCCATTATTTCTAATAATTTACAGCCCATTTGCTAATTCTTAAGGTTTGTTTGGAGCCCATATTCTTTTTGTTAGCATTACAACCCATATTGTGGCCACGGATAAAAAGTTATACGAAATTTTGCATATTTCGATGCGGTCCGAACTGTTTTTAATCCCGAAATTTCGAGTCACATTCAAACTGATTTTAAAAATAAATGTATATCAATATAAAATCCAACAAATTGTCCACGCATAAAAATCAATGCAATTTAAAATCTCGAAATGAAAAAAAGAAATTTGAAACTAATTGCCGGTTTGATGTGTTTTAGAAATGTACATCCCATTTCTCATTACTGATAGGCCATTTTCTCGGCCAGCCGAATGAAGCTCTCCTCATCTTGAAAGATTTGCAGCCCAACAGGCCTGACAAAGCGACTTACTTGGCAAATCACAAAAAAACTGGGCTGTGGCCGTGGACCCAGCTGTCAGCCTCTCCACGTATACTACTCTTCCGATGGAAGTCGGTCGTTGACCACATTGACCACGCCATGCCAAGAGCACCAAGGCGGTGGACGATGGTGAGGCCTAGGAAGGGGACAACGCGGAGCCGGGGAAGACGCGGCAGTGGATGCCCACACAGAGAGGAGTACGAGGGTTCACTGGTTCGGCTGCGGTGTGAGGCTGCCGTCGCCGCAGAATAACAGGGGGTGTGGGTGAGGGGAGGGATGGCCTGGCCAGCGGTGGGAGTAGTATGGGGGCGGTGAGGCCTCCGCGGTATCACAGCCGGCCACGGGAGGCAGGAGCAGGCGGCACGACCGGCGCTGCTTTGGGCGGCTGGAGCAAGAAGACTAGAGGTTGAAGAAGCACTAAGGCTGTTGGATGGACATTGTACGGTCACTGGAGCTAGAATCGTTCATATTGACTAAGTTGACAAAGCCCTCCGTCCCCGTCAACTTAGTAGGCCCACAAGTCAGCCTCCCACTGTGGTGGGTCCCAGCTGGCAGGGGGGTATTCATTTTTTTGTGCGCAATAAGGAGGCACTTCCTTGCGTGTGAAGATATAGTTGGTGGGTCCGACCTGTCAGCGGAGGGAACTTTTTTCACGAAATAAAGAGGCCCTTCCGGCGGGCCAGATGTCAGGTGGAGGAATCATTATTTTGCGCGTAATAAGGAGGCATTTCCTTATGTGCGGCCGTGGACCCAGCTATCAGCCTCTCCACGTACAGTCCACTTCCGATGGATGTCGTTCGTTGACCATGTTGACCACACCGCACCAAGAGCACCAGGGCAGTGGACGACAGCGAGGCCTACCAAGGGAACGACATGGAGCCGGGGAAGACACGGCAGTGGCTGCCCACGCAGTGGAGAGTATGAGGGTTGACTGGTTCGGCTGCCGTCGCCAGAAAATAACAGGAGGTGTGGGTGAGTAGAGGGATAGACAGGCCAGGGATGCGAGTATATGATGGGGCCGTGAGGCCTGCCCGGCAGCACAACCGGCCACGGGAGGCGGGAGCAGGCTGTTCCGACGGCGCTGGTTTGGGCGGCTGGGGCAGGAAGATTAGAGACTGAAGAAGCACGATTGCCGTTAGATTGACATCTAACGGTCTCACGCTGGTAGAGTCGATTGTTGACTAAGTTTCTTTTTTGATAAACCTTGTGTACGCATGAACTTAGTAGGCCCACAAGTCAGCCTCCAAATCTGGGGCAGACAACATAGAGCCCATTTGCTATTTTTTAATAATTTGCAGCCCATTTTCTGCCCCGGACCACGGTCAAAAAGTTCAACCTTATTTTGCATATTTCGGTGGAGTCCGAACTTTTGTAATCCCGAAATGATAATTTTTTTAAGAACTTATTGATTTACCAAAACATATCGTTTTGTTTTTGTAAGCAAATAAGAGGCGGGACAATTGAGTTGGTTTAAGGGAAAACCAGTGGTAAAAAAATCAGCGCTGGGAGGGAAAACAACAACAAAAATAAGGATGTAAATATGAAAAGGGAATTTTATGTATTTTCAATATAATTATACGTGTATATGAACTAGTGAAACTATAGGTAGGGATTAGAAAACGGATGTAGGACATGCGTTTCAAGAGGAAAATAGAACTGGGTTGTTTGTTTGATTCAGTAAAAAAACTGCCTGCGGATGTTGTAAGACAAAATATAACTAACGCTGGTGGGCCAAAGGCAAGTAGATACCTACTGGATCTTTGTGCCCCGTTGTCGTCATGGGCTGGGCATGTTAAAAACAAAACCAAGCCTGGGCAGTCTACAACCCAGTTGAAACTTGCTCGACCTGAAAAAACAATATACGTGCTCAATAAACGAGAGAATTCTGCAAGTACAGACTGATAACTGGGATGCAACAGGGATATTGTTTTTTCATCCTGATAATAAAAGCATGCACTTGTTTCGAAAAATTTGGAGAACTGGGAATTCGAACGGCAGGTGCTTATGTTACCCATCAAATAAAAATCAAGTGCCTGAAAATTCGTTTCGAAACAAATGATTCAGCTTTATATCCACGTCGACCCTCGGCATGATGGTTGGAAGAAATGCCAAGTTCATACCAAAAGATTGTTAACAACAATACCAACTTGCGGACGACAAGGTAGTACAAGTACCAATACCAAACTAACTTATAATCTTTTTACTCCTGGCCCTAGTGTTCGTCTGGTAGAAAATCTTGCAGAGGACCAGCTCCCGCTCCTTCTCTTGCTCCAGGTCCCCGAGGTGGTACTAGTGCATCACCCAGTTGGTCCTCTGCTGGTCGAAGTTCTTGTTGGTGTGCAGCACCAGAACCTTTATGCTGCCCGTCTGCCGGCTGTTGACCATCACCGGCAAGGTATTGCCAGTGTTGTGCCACATCGCGTGCATGCCGCACTACGACTGTATCTTGCGACGCGTCCGCGTGCCCCTTTTGAACGCCCTAGAATTACGCTGCAAGAAATGCTTGCTTAGGCCACTCAGTGTGATACCTGCAGTATTGTCGAATACAGGTTTTAGTGTAAGTAGTTGGCATTTTCATCACATCTTTGGCATGTTGCAGTCACTTGTTTCACTTTTTATTAGCTGTCAAATTGTAATTGCTTCACCAGGTCTGCGTCTAAAAAGAAAAATAGAGCTATAAACAAAGGAATATGTTTGTGCAATTAGGCCGATCGGTGTCTTACCTGGAAATTTCTCAGGATGGGTGTAGCATATGCCGTGCGCGCTGTCGATGGTTGGTATGAACAAATCGATGAGAGGGTGAGATCTCGCGCTGTCAGCACTTACTTTGGCCTCAAGGTGCTCGATCAGTTCCTGAACCGTGGGATCGAACTTGATGCCAACCAGCAACACCGGCCAATCCTTCTTTGACTTGCATTGGTTAATTCTAGTTATATGGTACTCAATGTATGATCAATCGACTGTTTTAAGTGAATGATGAAGCCTAAGTGATATATATATACCGCACAACATCTCCATCATCATTATCAGTACATCCTGCGCAGGTGAGTTAGGATGCACTTGATCCCAGAAAGGTATCTATCCTTCAAACCAGAGGAGTGCTTCAAACTAACAACAGTACATAATATCCAACAAAAGAGGGTCGTGCTACAGCAGCAAAATACATGGCTCAGTCTACATATCAGTATGAATCAAGTTGTGCATATTTGTTGTTGGCATGAACCACATCGCCGCATGTCGGGTTTGCAAAAGTCGTCCATCGCATGGAAGCTTGATGGCTTTCACACACTGAAGATTATCTGGCAACAAGCTGTGTCGACGAATCTCTGGATATGGTGATTCATGAAACCCATGGTATGATGTGTAAACACAGCCCCCCTAGCGAATATAAGTTGCATAGCACGGTAATCATCGCCGGTGATATGATCGATGATTGGTTGGATGATCGGATAATTGAGCCCGAGGAACATGGAGTGGTTGCCGAGGCTGTAAACCCGCGTCCAGTTGAATACGCCTGGCCCAACGGAGCTGTGATCTTTCTTGAACATGAAGCAGCAATAGCCATCAATGTCACGAACACCCCAGGCATTGTACTGCATGTGGCTTGATGAAATGGTTTGGTCAATTTGGTACGTGCAAATGAGCATCAAATGACCACCGTCAGCTGAACGAGCGATAAACCACCACCCATCGGCTGGTATGATTCCAGGTCCTGGAATCATGAAGGCCAGCGCATTTGCGTCTGCTGCAACAATTCAAATTGGAGACCAAAAGGACAAAAATAAACAATCATGTTCAGAGTATGTGTGGAATTAAGATTATTATAACAGTGACACATATCATAGACAGAGAATTGCAATGCCGCGGTCATAATCATACCCCAAGTTAAAAAAATAAGCCAATGGCTTTCATATTCTAGCAATATATCATGGTTCAAACATCATGTAACAATGAGAGGAAAACAGATATGACAGGGCCTACTCATATTCTACCATAGCACTTACTACAGTTATCATATCAACTCTAAGCAATAACATGCGTTGTTATAAAAATCCTGGAAATGAGAGTAACATATAGCAATCATGAGGTTATACTCATAATATCTATTCTAACAATCATTAGATACCAATTGTTCTCATATCAACACTAACAATAACATGTGTGGTCATAAAAATCTAGGAAATGAGAGGAACATATAGCAATGATGTGGTTATAGACATACTATATATTCTAAATTTGTAACAATGAATAGGCAGTCGTATTCTTAAGGTAATGATGAGATGAGATAGAACAATTACACGATGATAGATTCCACCAGTATAGGCAGCCAATCTGTGCGTCGACCGCATAAACGATGCCATCGTGCACTATAGCATCAGACATAAGTGTTGGGTAAACAGGATCGACGATGAGCCATAACCATGTATGGCGACCGGATTCCAAATAGACTAATCCCATGTTGAACACGGCAATGAGCTTGTAATCCATGTAGTCTTCTGATGGTGTGGGCACTTCGCAGATTACAACCTTCAGCAAACAGAGGTCGAGCCAAAAGCTCGACGCGTCTCGTGCGTAGTAGGCAGGAGTGTCCGGTGGGCCGCGAGGCTCGATGGCGGCGGTATCCAAAGATGGAAGGGTGATCTCTCGCTGGGTGTAGATATCCACGAGACGCCACAGACTACCAGATTGGTGGATGAGGACAATCCAGCTGGCCTTCATGCCCACCCAGTAGTGGCCGCGCATGAAGGACAGGTGGACGGGTAGTGGTAGCATGTCGAGGGGCACCACGGCAACCTCCGTAGGATCGTCAAGTCGGTGTGTGGGCCACCTGCAGGATCGGGCATCAGCAAGCAGGGTGTCTTGAAAAGAGCCGGCCGGTTGCAGACGAGTAGATGGTACAAAGACACCGAGCATGCGGCCAGACGGACAGTGCTGAGTAGGTCCATACGATTACAGATATGCTCCAAGAGAACATCGGGGAGGGAATTCCAATCGCCGCACTGCGTGTCAGTCGGTTCTGCCATTGGGGTTTTCGGTGCCTGCGAGCCAGCGGGGAAGTGGATTCGGGCGGGCGAGCGAAGAAGCTTCTCCTCGTGTGGCCGAGCAGTGAGCGGGGGGATATGGTACGCACGAGCTACCAAGGAAGATAGCACGGGCGGGTGAGGGAGTCCTGAATTAAGGGGTCCTCGGACAGCCAGACTATATCCTTTGGCCGGACGTTGGACTATGAAGATACAAGATTGAAGACTTCGTCCCGTGTCCGGGTGGGACTCTCCTTTGCGTAGAAGGCAAGCTTGGAAATTCGGATATGTAGATCTCCTCTCTTGTAACCGACTCTGTGTAACCGACTCTGTGTAACCCTAGCCCCCTCCGGTGTCAATATAAACTGGAGGGTTTAGTCTGTAGGACAACAACAATCATAATCATAGGCTAGCTTCTAGGGTTTAGCCTCTACGATCTCGTGGTAGATCAACTCTTGTAATACTCATATCATCACGATCAATCAAGCAGGAAGTAGGGTATTACCTCCATCGAGAGGGCCCGAACCTGGGTAAACATTGTTTTCCCCGCCTCATGTTACCATCCGCCTTAGACGCACAGTTCGGGACCCCCTACCCGAGATCCGTCGGTTTTGACACTGACATTGGTGCTTTCATTGAGAGTTCCACTGTGCCGTCACGATAAAGACTTGATGGCTCCTTCGATCATCGGCAACGATGCGATCCAGGGTGAGGTTTTTCTCCCCGGATAGATCTTCATATTCGGCGGCTTCGCACTGCGGGCCAACTCGCTTGGCCATCTAGTGCAGATCGAGAGCTACGCCCCTGGCCGCCAGGTCAGGTTTGGAAACTTAAACTATACCGCCGACATCCGCGGAGACTTGGTCTTTGACAGATTCGAGCCCATGTCAGGTGCGCCGCACAGTCATGACGAGCATGACTTAGCTCTGCCGTCGGACGGTGTTCGGGAGATCACACCTGTGGTTACTCCGGCCCTCAATCCGGAGCAGATTGCGCTGTCCGTGGACGGGTGGATGGACCCCGCCACGGAGGCCGCATACTCAGCGGCGATAGAGCCGAATACTGACTTCACCTCCTACGAGACCTATGTTGCCGGATCCTTGGATTCGTCCCCGGCCACGGGCTCTGAACCGCCTGCGTCCGTGCCTATCGAATCTGATTGGGCGCCAATCATGGAGTTTTCCTTCGCGGATATCTTTCCGCACTCGTCCTTGGGCGATGTGCTAAATTCATTAAGGTCTCTCTCATTGTCAGGAGGCCCTTGGCCGAACTATGTCCGGCTCGAGTGGGAAGCGGACGACGAAGAAATTCGTTCCCCACCCACCACCCACTTAATAGCCACTATCGATGACTTAACCGACATGCTCGATTTCGACTCCGAAGACATCGACGGTATGGCCGACGATGCGGGAGAGGAACAGGAATCACCGCCCACAGGGCGCTGGACAGCCACCTCATCACACGATATATACATGGTGGATACACCCAAAGAAAACAATGACGAGGAACGAAAGGATGCAGCGAAGGATAATCCCCTCGAGAAGCAACCAAGGCGACGACGTAGGCGCTGCTCCAAATCCCGCCTCGGCAAAAACAGCGATAACAGCACAAGAAAGAATAATACCCCAGTCGACTCCAAAGGAAACGACGACCACATGGACCCAGCGACAGAGCAGGATGAACCAACGGACGGCGAACATAGTACGGAGCCGCTGTCCGATCACGGCGATGCCGAGGGTAAAGCTAATCAACCTGTCTCCGGAGAGGAGAACAGTCCGGACGACGATGCACACATCATCCCGGAAAGGCACTGGGAGCAAGAGAACCTCCATAGAAGGCTTATTGCCACCGCAAGGAGTCTAAAGAAGCAGAAGCAAATGCTTAAGGCCGCGCAAAATAAACTCAACAGTAGATGGAACAAAGTGCTCGACACTGAAGAAAAGTACGGCGGCAGTCGCCACACAAAGAGCTATCCAAAGCGCAAGTTGCTGCCTGAATTCGATGACGAGGCTTTAGAGCCTATACAGCCAAAAAATAAAACGGCCGATCAGCCAGATCGACCACCCCGTGGCCGCGATAGGGCGGCTAACGATGTTGCACATAAGTCAGCACACGATTTACGTGAGGACTTGCACCAAAAAGCCGGTATGACCAGGTCCATCTATGGATCTAGGAAGCGCGCTCCGGCACAGAATCAAAACCGAACACTACAACCGTCAGAATGCCATGACACATCCAAATACAGGGGTGCCGCGCACCCCCTATGCTTCACCGATGAGGTGCTGGATCACGAATTTCCAGAGGGATTCAAACCCGTAAACATAGAGGCATACGACGGAACGATAGACCCTGGGGTCTGGATTCAGGACTTTATCCTTCATATCCACATGGCTCGCAGAGATGATCTCCACGCCATCAAATACTTGCCCATCAAGTTGAAAGGACCAGCTCGGCACTGGCTGAAGAGCCTCCCCGAGAACTCAATTGGAAGTTGTGAAGAGCTTGAGGATGCTTTCAGGGCTAGTTTTCAAGGGACTTATGTCCGACCTCCGGATGTAGACGATTTAAGTCATATAACTCAACAGCCCGGAGAGTCAGCCCGAAAGCTTTGGAACAGATTCCTCACTAAGAAGAATCAAATTGTCGACTGCCCGGACGCCGAAGCCTTAGCGGCTTTCAAACACAGTGTCCGGGACGAATGTGTCGCCAGACACCTCGGCCAGGAAAAACCGAAGACAATGGTAGCCCTAACAAGCCTTATGACCCGCTTTTGCACGGGCGAAGATAGTTGGCTAGCCCGTAGCGGCACCAGCAACCCAGGCACATCCGAAGTCAGGGATGGCAATGGAAAACCATGACGCAATAAAAGCAAGCGTCGAAACAATGAAGACAGCCCAGACAACACGGCGGTAAACGCCGGATTCAGGGGCTCTCGACCCGGTCAGCGGAAAAAGCCATTCAAAGGTACCAGAGATGGACCGTCCAGCCTAAACAAGATTCTAGATAGATTATGTCAGATTCATGGCACCTCCGACAAACCTGCAAATCACACCAACAGAGAATGTTAGGTCTTCAAGCAGGCCGGCAAGCTAAACGCCGAACAAAAGGGCAGGGAGACACCAAGTGAAGACGAGGATGAGCCTCGCCAGCAAAACACTCGGGGGCAGAAAAAATTCCCACCAGAGGTCAGAACAGTGAACATGATTCACGTAACGAAGAGGAGGAGAAAACGCGCACTCCGAGACGTATGCGCCGTGGAGCCCGTCACCCCAAGTTCAACCCTTGGTCGGCCTGCCCGATCACTTTTGATCGCAGGGATCACCCGACTAGTATCCGGCACGGAGGATCGGCTGCCTTGGTACTAGACCCAATAATTGACGGATACCATCTCACCCGAGTCCTTATGGATGGCGGCAGTAGTCTTAATCTGATATATCAGGACACAGTCCGCAAAAAGGGGATAGACCCGACAAGAATCAGCCAAAGCAATACTACCTTTAAAGGAGTAATACCAGGCCCAGAGGCCTGCTGCATGGGCTCTCTAGTACTAGAGGTTGTCTTCGGTTCTCCCGGCAACTTCCGAAGTGAAAAGTTAACCTTCAACATCGCTCCATTCCGAAGCGGCTATCAAGCACTACTCGGAAGAACGGCCTTCGCTCGTTTTAATGTAGTACCGCATTACGCTTATCTTAAGCTTAAGATGCCCGGTCCACATGGCATCATCATAGTTAGCGGAAACACAGAGCGTTCCTTACGTGCGGAAGAACGTGTGGCGGCTTTAGCAGCGGAACACTGAACGGCCTCTCCAACAAAAATAAATGATCGGTCGTCAAGACCGCGGACACGGCTAGACGAGTCCGGCGCACCCCTAGCTGTAACAGCTCAGATAAACCTGAGATTGGGTCGAGGGATATACCCCCATAGGTGGTGCTAGGGGCTTCCCGCATGTAAAAAGGGCTACAGTTCGCCTTGACCTTATTTAGATTGAATTTTAATGGCTTATTAAGAATAACCAATTTTTCGCACGAAGACTTTCACCTGGGTTTTTCTCTTTTACAGATGATAATCGTGCTACACCCTTCCAGGACACGGCACAACGGAGACACAGGCGCAGACGTGCAGCAGGGCCCCGCTCAAAGGTTTCTTTTTAGATTAAGACCCTGTGTAAACCTTTTTTTACTGTCTCTTGTTGCTTCACCCTCCGGATACTCAACATAACCATGAGGGATGCTGGCGTTATTGGCATTTCGACACGTCAGACTAATGCACGTACCTGGAAATTCAGGGGTTATTATCGAGGGTGTTACTCAGCCCAGCATATGTTGTAAAGACCGAATACCTTAGGGAGTGTTCGGCGTCGCGAGTTTGGCCTTATATGCATCAGCCCCGAATCATGTCTTTGGTCAATAGTTGGGTTTGCCCGGCTCCCGTGTTTTGCTACCTTACGTTCCGCTCTATCGGCTAAGGTGGCACCAGGAGAACTACTGCGATTGTGCCCTAGTTCATCTGGACGAGCACCTCAGTAGAGAAAGCCGAAAACTGACTGTCATGATAAAGCGCGAGACTGGTCAACCATTCGATGACTCAGCGGAATCTTCGCGATTCCTCCGCATTAACAAAGGGCCGGTTTGCCGGACATGTATGTACGCGCCCCG
The DNA here is from genome assembly GCF_002575655.3 of Aegilops tauschii subsp. strangulata. Lineage (NCBI taxonomy): Eukaryota > Viridiplantae > Streptophyta > Magnoliopsida > Poales > Poaceae > Aegilops > Aegilops tauschii. The sequence goes on from NC_053035.3 coordinate 294,070,073, forward strand.
TATTCGGATGAGCGCGGAGGTACCAGGGGCTATATAGTAGCCCCACCGTCAAACTCCTATGGCTAAGTGAAAGTGTTGAAGCTATATAGTCCGATTGCCTTGTTCGCCGCGCCATCACCTCCTTAATGGACCAAGACGTTGGATCAAGTGTGAATACGCGCTTTTCTGAACACCCCCGCATTATATGTGTGGGGGCTGAAGCCGACGACTGCAAACTTTCAGGTTATATACATACATAAACGGCCGCACATGAGGCATCATAATACTTTCAGACAAAAGTATAAACACAACCTTTATAATCCAAATAGCATTGTTTTTACAATCGGGATACATGTCACTCGAACATGATACTCTTCGGGCACTGAGCCTCTATTAAACGAGCACCTTCTAGGACTTATTCAAAATAGTGCTCGGCCGAGACCCAGCCTACGGCCGGATCCTGGGTTGCAATAGCGGTAGCCTGCATCTCTGCCCAGTATGTCTTAACACGGGCAAGAGCCATCCGCGCACCCTCTATGCACGCCGACCTCTTTACAGTGTCAATATGCGGCACAACACCAAGGAAGCGTTGCACTAAACCAAAATAACTATTTGGCCTTGGTCCTTCCGGCCAAAGATGATCCACGACAGACCTCATGGCAAGTCCGGACAATCTATGGAGTTCAGCACACTCGGCCATTTGTTCATTTAACAGCAGCGGATGCGTTGGAGCACTGAACTGCCACCAGAACAACTTTTCCACTTCGTGATCTTTTTTATCTTTGAAAAACTCAGTCGCATCAGCAGCACTCGTTGCCAAGTCCAAGTACGCGTCTATAGCACTCCATAATTGATCCCGAGGGGCATACTTCAGATCTCCAAACTTCGTCCGCAACAAAAAGGGCTTCCCAGCCGTGATATCTCCGGCTTGACGAAGCTCCTCCTTCGCCGCTCTGATTTTAGAGCGGGTTTCCTTGGCTGCTACCATGGCTTTCTTCAGGTCCGCCGCTTTCGCTTAGCTTTCCTTTTCAAGAAGCTCATACCGGTCGGCAGCATCCTTCAGCTCAACAGCCATCTTGGCTATTTGATCTTCGCTCTGGCGATGAGCAGCTTGTTCGGCTCTTAACTCTTCGACCGCCTTTAGGGTGGCCGCATCGTTTCTCCTAGCTTGTTCCTTGGCTCGGGCATGCTCCGCCCGAAGGGTCTCCACGACGGCAGCTCCATCTGCAGTCACAACATATTACAAATACTAGCATCATGCTCCTCTTAATATCTGTTGACCACCGGAGAATACATACCCTGTGCCCCGTCAAGCCGCTTGTTTACAAGCAAGATGTCGGCATCTGCCGCATCAAGTTGCCGCCTCAGTTCGGCAAACTCACCAGTCTGGCCAGCCACCGGACCCTCAGCCGCCTGCACATGAAAGCAGCATGATCATTACCTGGGACTATGATCCTCTGTTTGCCGCCTTTGGACAGCAACCAGAGTCTCACGGGGTACTATCTGCATAGGGCACAGCTAGCGTGTGCGGTACCGTAAAAAATATATATATTACTTTGCGTACCTGAAAGCCTCTGAGCAGGCTGATAAAAGCTTCATGCAACCCACTTTTGGCAGATGAAATCCTCACAACCACCGTACCAATTAAAGTACGATGCGCCTCTGAGATAGCCGCTTGCTCCAGAAGACCCATCAGTGCGTCCGGTCGTGCACCGGACAGTCCCGGACTCTTTCTATTGCTCTCCTTAGGAGCCGAATATTCCGGACTTCGGGTGGCTGAAGGGTTACCTTCCGGCCTTGGCGGATCAGGAGAAATCCTCCGTGACGACACCTCAGGGTCGTCCGCCTCATGAGGCGGGGAGACAGGGGAGGCGTTTCACTCTCCATCATCTCCGGAAGAAGATCCCCCGAAGACGAACTCTGTCGAGAAGGGCTACGATCCGAACTGCAAGACATACATCTCAGTTATTGTCCTCAGAGATGAAGCAGGATATATTTACCAAAAGTACTCTTGTTCACTTACAGCTCGGTGGAGGGCTGATCCCCTTGCGGGCATTGTGCGGTAAGAATGCCCTCCGGGGCAGGGCCCCCTGGCGAAGGTTTCTTCCCTCGTTTGGAAACCCTTGTTTCCAAGTCTTCAGAGGCAGACCTTTTCCTTCCTTGGGGAGAGGGAATTTCATATTCTTCTCCCCGATTATCCTCCTTCGTGGAGACACTAATTCCCCCAGTTTGGATAAGTAATGCGTGAGGCTTGCTTTCGGCTTCTTTATTCCTCCCTTTATCTTCCCCTGATGGCGCTTGATAAGGTGCGAGCTCAAGCATCCTGGCTAGTACAGGATCCGGTGAGCCTTCGGGAAGGGGGGCCGAACACCTGATCATCTTCGCCTTTCTTATCCAGTCCTGGCCAAGAGCAATTTTTTCAGAATGATGTTAGGACAAATGAAAAGACAGCGTGTTCGGACGCAGAATTACTTACGTGGGTATCTGGACGATTGCAGTTTAGACCCGCATCCTCGGTGGTGTCCGGACACTTTATTCGTGATCCGAAGAACAATCCATACATCCCTTCGAGCGTCATGCCGAATAATTGCTGAATAGTTCGCGGTCCTTCCGGGTTGAACTCCCACATACGGAGAGGTCGACGTTGACATGGCAGGACCCGACGAACTAGCATGACTTGCATTACCTTGACAAGGCTGACATCTCTCTTGAGGAGATCTCAGATGCGACTCTGCAATGTCGGCACGTCATTAACTGGCCCCCAGTCTAGCCCCTTGTTGACCCATGACACCAGTTGTGGTGGGGGGCCCGAACGGAAGGAGGAGGCAGCTACCCACTTAGTACTTCGGGGAGCTGTGAAGTAAAACCACTCCCGCTGCCATAAGTCAGACATCTCCGGGAAGGAACCCTTTGGCCATGGAGCATTGGCGCTTTTGCTTATTATGGCACCTCCGCATTCTGCGTGTCTCCCATCGATCATCTTCGGCTTCACATTGAAGGTCTTGAGCCATAAGCCGAAGTGTGGGGTGATGCGGAGGAAGGCCTCACACACGACGATGAACGACGAGATGTGAAGGATGGAATCCGGAGCCAGATCATGGAAATCGAGCCCGTAATAGAACATAAGCCCTCTAACAAAGGGATCAAGGCTAAATCCTAGCCCTCGGAGGAAGTGGGAAACGAATACGACACTCTCGTTGGGTTCAGGAGTTGGGATGACCTGCCCTTGAGCAGGCAGCCTGTGCGAGATTTCGGCGGTCAGATAACTAGCTTCTCTTAGCTTCTTGATGTCCTCCTCTATGACAGAGGAGGCCATCCACCGACCTTGAAGGTTGGATCCGGACATGATTGAAGGTCCGAAGCGCTTAGCCCGAGCCTTGGGTGTTGGAATTCGAGGTGGGGGAAGGGAAGGATCGAGCGCGAGAAGAAAAGGGCAGGCCTTGGCCCCTTTATAAAGAGGGTGAATCTCAAGCGTCCTCCGCGTGGTCGTTTGGAACTTGCCTAAAATCGAGGAGTCATACCAGCAGGCACGATTGGGTTACCCATACCCGTATTGATGAGAATCCCGTGATAAGGGGAACACGATCTCTGCTTCGACAAGACGTGCCAATAAAGCCGCCTCGCAACACATGCAGTGGCAGACTGGGAAAAAGGGTTCGTAATGACCGAACCACGGCAGGACATCATGTTATGAACAGTTGTCAGCAGATTGGATTCGTGGAAATATTATACTCCCTACGGTGGTATGTGGAATTTGTTTTGCAGAGCCAGACACAATCCTTGTGTTCAAAATCTTCTATGGAGTATTCGGAGGAGGAACCCGCCTTGCAATGCCGAAGACAATCTGCGCGCCGGACTCATCGTCATTGAAGCCTAGTTCAGGGGCTACTGAGGGAGTCCTGGATTAGGGGGTCCTCGGACAGCCGGACTATATCCTTTGGCCGGACTGTTGGACTATGAAGATACAAGATTGAAGACTTCGTCCTGTGTCCGGGTGGGACTCTCCTTTGCGTAGAAGGCAAGCTTGGAAATTCGGATATGCAGATCTCCTCTCTTGTAACCGACTCTGTGTAACCCTAGCCCCCTCTAGTGTCTATATAAACCGGAGGGTTTAGTCCGTAGGACAACAACAATCATAATCATAGGCTAGCTTCTAGGGTTTAGCCTCTACGATCTCGTGGTAGATCAACTCTTGTAATACTCATATCATCAAGATCAATCAAGCAGGAAGTAGGGTATTACCTCCATCGAGAGGGCCCAAACCTGGGTAAACATTGTGTTCCCCGCCTCCTGTTACCATCCGCCTTAGACGCACAGTTCGGGACCACCTACCTGAGATCTGCCGGTTTTGACACCGACAGCGGGCGAGCAGTGAGCGGGGGGAAATGGTGTGCGGCCGACGATGGGGAAGAGAGGAGGAAGAAGAAGAGAGGAGGAAGAAGAGTGGAAGACGGGGAAGAAAGTGCATTAAATCTCAATTCTACTACTACTACCAGGATATACCGTCCTTCGGAGTGTAAATAGTTACACCGATGACATGTGGGTCTACCACAAGAGGGCCCATATGTTAGTTAATGGAGGACAGAAGCGTGCTCTACTGGCAGACATGATGGCAGTACTGGGTAAGGCTGATTTAGTAACACCAACATGCTAGTTCAGCTTATTAATTAAGTGTCCCATCTGCTGCAGCGTGTATTGTCACTTCACTGCGAAGACTAGTTGAATAGTTCTCTCTGACCGAGAAGGGGAATAATGGATCGCGAAGACTTCCTTTCTACATTATGCCTATGCCTCTACGCTCACTTCACTCATTTTGCTCCGTACGTAGTCACTTGTTGAAATCTATAGAAAGACAAATACTCCATATTTGGGAACATAGGGAGGATTTTACTCCGTATTTGGGAACAGAGGGAGGATTTTACTCCGTATTTGGGAACAGAGGGAGTATCACCATATGGAGGGAACAGAGGAAGCTTGAAATATGAACATGTCAATGGGAGGGAGTAAGACCCATGCATGCATGCATGCAAGATGCAACACTCACACGTACACATGGACGCACACAACACTCACACACCCATGCGGCACACAGCACACGACGCAAAACACACGCTCATGCTCAAGTGCTCAACCTACTCCCTACGTTCGTGAAAGACTGTACATTTAGAGATTTACACATTGACCAGGGCATAATTAATGCCCAAAAGTAGCAGACTTATGTCTGCATGCGACCATTGAGAGAAGAAGATTAAATGAAGGTCGTTGCATGCTGTAATTAAGGATAGACATATAGCCTATACCTAGAGCACAAGTTGGTGGATTAGTCAATCAATATCGATTTAGATTAAAGGCTAAATGCATTGGAAGTGTAGATGTACTACACTCTTTGTTTTTTAGCTGGTTTCTTTGCTCTGCCAACTGACAGGTGGGACCCAGAAACCAGGTGACAATTTAACCAGTCAACAAAGTGCCACGTCGACTATGTGGCCCGTCAGTAGGGTGCAATACGGTGCTCTACAATGAGCTAGTGATCGTATAATCACCGCAAAACTATATATAGTGACCGTAAAGAGCGTATTGTTACATACGTTGACCGCCAGTGTATTTTTCTCGTTTCAAATTAAGCCATATTAACCAGGAAGGACGCAGTATGGACTAGTACTAGTACTGCTTTGATGTGTCCCATCACCTCGCCGAACGAGGAGAAGCTTGCTTACTACGCCTCTCCCTCGCCCACGCGCGTGGTGGTTCGCAGGACGAGGAGAGGGTTTTGACTAAAGCGCCCTCTCCCTCGCCCTTGCCCTCGCGGTGGACGTGCAGCAGTTCAATCGGTGTCAGATTGCTAGAAGCATAATGTGTACTGTAGTATCATCATTGTTGGACCTTCCGAAGAGGCGAAGAGCCAAGTGCAAGGTTCACACGAGTACGAACTGTTGAACCTCCCGAAGTGGCAAAGAGCCAAGCGCAAGGTTTTATAGGAGTTGTCGTCCTAGTAGGAGCATACTACAACTATAGCGAACGATGCTACTGTATGATGCCGCCATGTCACATATATCCAAAGCTGTGCCACCTTTTTTTTTCTCAAAGAGCGTGTTGGAGCCCGTGCAACAACCACACAAGTTGCACGTACACATAACACATTTACTAGTAATAAATTTAAAGGACAAATGCCAGTATGCCACACAAGTTCATCTCCAATTCATGTGATAAATTTGTGCACGACTAGTCTACATATATTCACAGCGCTACCGTTCACAATTTACCGTACTCTACTTACACGTTATAGATGGGCTACATGTCCTCCTCCAGGTTCCAGTCCCAGGTGTTCTTCATGGATGGCATGATCCATAGCAGTGGGCAACGGGAATCATTGTCGGAGCTTTCTAGTCTGGTTCCACACGATGGAGACTCATCCAAGTTGAAGCAGCATAAATCAGGGATAGCGTGTCCCAGCATGTCGTTCATCCGGCGGTGCGCATTGAAGACACAACCATGCTTCATGAACGGCAGGCCTTCCGTGTCATGCACGGAAGGTGGCATCCGCTTCACAATGGGGTAGCTGTCCCCAATGAAAAGCGAGTACTCTCCAAGAGTGTTCCTCGACACCCGTGTAGCATCACGGGGGTCGAACTCGGCGCCGTTCATCTGGTACACGCGACATCTTAGATCTGGACACATGGTGACGTACATAGTCAAGGTCCATGCACAATAATGTTGTGCTCAAATATGGTGGTCAGTAATACTGTGCAGCAAATAGTAATACTCTGGTATAGAGGAAGTAAAATAACCGGCTTATTATATATAGCCACTCTTGGCTACATGGATGAGATAGTTAGACATGGAAAAACAAAAATGGTGGCAGCTAGTGGGTTCAAGTCTTCAAGGGCCTAGCTAGCTATACGCGTCCTCCAAGGTAAAAAGTACTCCTACTAGTACGTAAGTAGAGTACTAGTACAACAATGAAAGAGAAGGCGAGAGGGTTAAAAAATGGAATACCTGGGTAGATGGTGACGGTCCGATCGTGGTAGATTGTGTGACCATGTTGCACATCAGTGGTACCATGGGTAACGACTGCTAAGATAGTTGATCCCAATATGCTAAAGTCAGCTACAAGGTTCCAGGTTAGACCGAATCGCGGATGCAAATGCACATCCAGGATCGGCGATCTTATTTTGATCGCGGGATGACTGGTCCCTGCAAAATAATGGAGTACCGTTAGGGATGCAAATGATGGTTTGTGCATTCCGTTTGTAATCTCCCGTACCGTAGGATGGCAACCAGATGAAACAAGTCCCCTGGCTTGTCACCGCGAAGATGCGGCCTAGATGGCGCGCGACGTCTTCGAACATGTAGGGGTACAAATCTGCCGCCGCCAACATGCGCCAGCCTCTGCCGTTACTGCCTCTTGCATTGATGGCAATCCTTATGTCGAACACCGCGATGAGATAGTAATCGTCGTAGCCGCGTCGCTTTGTCGGCGAGTCCGCAATTGCTATCTTCTTCAATCTCATGTAGGCATCATCATACGTATTCAAGCCCAGTCAGTCCGGAAGGCCGATCCCAATGGTGGAGAAGGGGTCTACCGAAACGGCCGCACTGCTGTGGATGTTGTGCAAAATGATGGTGGTATCCGGCCGGAGGTATGCAAGCCAATCTTCGTTGGCACCGACCCAGACCTATATATAAGACGGTGGGCAGCGGAGAAATTACGGGATGGAAATGGAATAACTAAGTACTACATGATCAAACTCCATTACTGACCTACTCATCGGACAAAATCCGACTACCTCTCAGCGTCGGCAACTCTAGCGGAGTCAACGTGCAACCATGGCCAGGGAGCGGTGGACTGTTCGAAGGATTGTCCCATAGAAGAACCATCTCCTCGAGGAAGCATGGAAGACCAACAAGCATGGCCTTTTCCCAAGCCATTTTAAGCACCGTCTTGAAAAAGTTGGTGCAGGAAGCGCCGAGTCTTGCGGCGGTGAGGACGTCGAAGGGGCGTGCAATTTCTCCCAGAGGATCGTCGTCCAAGGTCTCCCAGCCCCGATGAGGAGGAGAACCGCCTGGCGAATCCATGGGAGCAGTGATGAACTACCTTCTCTTTGGGGGCGGGGGACTGGCGAGGAGGAGATAAGAGCGTAGTAACCGCAGGGCCTCGTCCCTTCCAACTATAGATCATTCCTTAGCGAAGGGGTGAGGCTATTATTTACTACTAGTACTAGCATTATGGGACGTTACGGGATTGCATTATACTGTAAATAATAGCACTAGTAAGAAATTTTTGGCACTAGCTAGTAGTTTTTGGCGTGGGTTAAGAAATTTTGGGTATGTTTTTGCTATTTTTTGTACACGCCAACTAGTTTCAAAAAACGTCTTACATTATGTGACGGAGGAGTACGTACTCGTACTGTAGCAGTACTAGTACTACTTTCTCAACTAGTAGTGTGATGTACTATACTTCTAGTATAGTGCACCAGTTTTGAACTCTTGAATCTCAGGGCCAAGGAGCTACAGTTGGAAGTGGAGGGTACTACTGTTCTCTAAAACCATCACTATACTATCAATGCAGGGAAAGTACACCTGCGTAGTGGCCTAGTGGGTACTCTCGGTGCTCTATTCAGCCGCTCCTCTCACGTAGCTGGCCTACTCAGCCGCTCCTCTCACGCACACACTAGCAGCCTGTTTACCAGCAACGCTTACTGCGGGGGCAGAACATTTGAGTTATTTGATACAGCGAGACTAGGCTTTTCGCTTCCATTTGTGGAGGTGTAATGGATCTCGTCGAACTTTGTTAATAGTTCCTTCTTTATGAATGAGATGAAGCAAAGCTTTTGCCTCCGTTTCAAAAAAAATACGTCAAGAGGAATTTCATTTATAGTAGAGCCAATAATGGAGTGAAGTCCATGCGTGCAACGCCACAAGCTACAGAGTAGTAGTAGAGCACTTTACGTACAGAGCCATATTGCACAGTTCCCAATGCCCCGCCAGGCTTTTCCGGCTCCTCGGGCTTAATTGGGAGGCGCTAGTTTAAATATGCTACTAGTTGATGAGGAAGCTGCAAGCGAGGTGCGGCTAGGGCGAGCACGCGAGCCACGAGATGCTGGGAAGGAAAACCCGTTCACGTGGCTAGGCTATCCAGTGCACCCAGATTGTGGTGCCGCACGTCCGTTTGACTTCAAAACTCGAACTACCAGTGTAAAATATTGGCTCGCAGTGAAGTTACTATTTAAAAAAAGGCCGCCATGTGTTCGGCCAGGATCGAACCCACAAAACGAGGTATACACTCCCGCGACCACTAGTAGTACTCGTTGGAGTACAACGCAACCTAGAATCGCCTTTTGCCGCTATTAGTACATTGTTCCTAACAAGAAACCCCTAATAATGCGAGAAACCACGAATAATGCCAAGAAACTACTACCACTTGCATACATGGTAGACTTAAGATAAGACTACCTTATCAACCATTGTACATGCTCTTACCAACCAGCCCTACCAAGAAACGACTACTCTACAAAGTGCCGTTATAGGCACGTTTCAACCCATGGCCCTGTTTGGATACATTTGTTGTCAATCTAACCCTGCCATCCTAACACCACTTTGGTTAGAGTTAGTTTAGGGTTAGAATCTAACCTCTGACTTAGAGTATCCAAACAGGGCCCATGTTGCCCATTAAGTCAACGCCTTCTATTCGACCGGGCGTTATGACTTGTGGGAGCTACATGTCAGTCTGCACAAAAATCCCCAAGTGACCTCCTACCTCCGGCCCGTCCACCTAGTCATCCCCGGCCATGGGACGCAGCTACCACCGCCGGCAGAAGGCGAGGTCAAAACCGCCAGCAGTGCGGAGCCCATCTTGCAGCAGCCCGCATGCCAGCTCCGTCCGGCACTCGCGGCCGCTAGCTAGCCAAGATAGCTCCGTCCAGCTGCTTGTCTGCAAGGTTTGCTAGCTAGATTGGCACGGCGGCGCAGCGGCTTGCTCGCGCACACCGCGCTAAGGCCAGTCATCTGGCTCGAGCGAAGGCCAGCGCGGCGGCTTGCTCGCTGATACGTCTCCAACGTATCTACTTCTCCAAACACTTTGGCCCTTGTTTTGGACTCTAACTTGCATGATTTGAATGGAACTAACCCGGACTGACGCTGTTTTCAGCAGAATTGCCATGGTGTTATTTTTGTGCAGAAATAAAAGTTCTCGGAATGACCTAAAAATCAACGGAGATTATTTTTGGAATTAATAAAAAAATACTGGCGAAAGAATCAAGGCCAGGGGGCCCACACCCTGTCCACGAGTGTGGGGGGCGCGCCTACCCCCCTGGGCGCGCCCCCCTGCCTCGTGGGCCCCCTGGAGCTCCACCGACCTCAACTCCAACTCTATATATTCACGTTTGGGGAGAAAAAACCAGAGAGAAGGATTCATCGCGTTTTACGATACGGAGCCACCGCCAAGCCCTAAACTCTCTCGGGAGGGCTGATCTGGAGTCCGTTCGGGGCTCCGGAGAGGGGAATCCATCGCCATCGTCATCATCAACCATCCTCCATCACCAATTTCATGATGCTCACCACCGTGCATGAGTAATTCCATCGTAGGCTTGCTGGACGGTGATGGGTTGGATGAGATCATGTAATCGAGTTAGTTTTGTTAGGGGTTGATCCCTAGTATCCACTATGTTCTGCGATTGATGTTGTTATGACTTTGCTATGCTTAATGCTTGTCACTAGGGTCCGAGTGCCATGATTTCAGATCTGAACCTATTATGTTTTCATGAATATATGTGAGTTCTTGATCCTATCTTGCAAGTCTATAGTCACCTACTATGTGTTATGATCCGGCAACCCCGAAGTGACAATAATTGGGACCACTCCCGGTGATGACCGTAGTTTGAGGAGTTCATGTATTCACTATGTGTTAATGCTTTGGTACGGTACTCTATTAAAAGGAGGCCTTAATATCCCTTAGTTTCCATTAGGACCCCGCTGCCACGGGAGGGGAGGACAAAAGATGTCATGCAAGTTCTTTTCCATAAGCACGTATGACTATATTCGGAATACATGCCTACATTACATTGATGAATTGGAGCTAGTTCTGTGTCACCCTATGTTATAACTGTTGCATGAATAATCGCATCCGACATAATTCTCCATCACCGATCCAATGCCTACAAGCTTTTCAAATATTGTTCTTCGCTTAGTTACTTTACCGTTGCCACTGTTATAATCACTACAAAACTGCTACTGTTACTTTTGCCACCGTTACCGTTATTTCCATACTACTTTGCTACTAAACACTTTGCTGCAGATACTAAGTTATCCAGGTGTGGTTGAATTGACAACTCAACTGCTAATACTTGAGAATATTCTTTGGCTCCCGTTGTGTCGAATCAATAAATTTGGGTTGAATACTCTACCCTCGGAAACTGTTGCGATCCCCTATACTTGTGGGTTATCAAGACTATTTTCTGGCGCCGTTGCTGGGGAGCATAGCTCTATTCTTTGAGTTACTTGGGATTTATATCTGCTGGTCACTATGAGGAACTTGAAAGATGAAAGAACTAAGATTTTTCCATCAACTACGAGGGGAGGTAAGGAACTGCCATCTAGCTCTGCACTTGATTCACCTTCTGTTTTGACTAAGCTTGCGACACCTAAACCTGCTTCCGCTATTAATTCTGATATGTCGCATGTTATTGATGATGCCACTTCTGCTATGCATGATACTTATGATGAAAATACTTCTATGCTTGATACTACTGTGCCACTTGGTGAATTTCTTGATGAACAACTTGCTAGGGCTAGAGAGAATGAAATTATTGAAACTGATAATATTGATGAAAGTGATGATGAAGATTCTCCCCCTAGGTATGAATTGCTTGTTGTGCCTGAGGGTTATGTTATGGATGAAGAAACTGCTAGAGACTTTCTTGCCTGCAATGATAGAAGTGATCTTAAGAAATTATTAGCTAAGCTGAAAGAAAAATCTCTGAATGCTAGAATGAAATATGATCCTGCTTATGCTACTTCACCTATCTTTATTACTGATAAGGATTATGATTTCTCTGTTGATCCTGATATAATTACTTTGGTTGAATCTGATCCTTTCTATGGCTATGAATCTGAAACAGTTGTTGCACATCTTACTAAATTAAATGATATAACTACCCTCTTCACTAATGATGATAAAACTCGCTACTATTATATCCTTAAATTATTTCCGTTCTCATTAAAGGGTGATGCTAAGATATGGTTTAATTCTCTTGATCCTGGTTGTGTGCGTAGTCCCCAGGATATGATTTATTACTTCTCTACTAAATATTTCCCTGCTCATAAGAAACAAGCTGCTTTAAGGGAAATATACAATTTTGTGCAAATTGAAGAAGAGAGTCTCCCACAAGCTTGGGGGAGGCTTCTCCAATTACTTAATGCTCTTCCTGATCATCCTCTCAAGAAAAATGAAATACTTGATATCTTTTATAATGGACTAACCCATGCTTCCAGAGACCACCTGGATAGTTGTGCTAGTTGTGTTTTCAGGGAAAGAACAGTTGATCAAGCTGAATTTCTATTGAATAATATGTTGACTAACGAAAATAATTGGATACTTCCTGAACCAACTCCTAAGCCAACTCTGAAGAAAAGGGGTATTCTATTTCTCAGTCCTGAAGATATGCAAGAGGCAAAGAAATCTATGAAAGAAAAAGGTATAAAAGCTGAAGATGTTAAAAATTTACCACCTGATGAAGAAATACATGGTCTTAATTCATCACCTATTGAAGAAACACACGGTCTTGATAACCCTAAGCAGGTAGTAAAGGTAAACTCTCTCTATAGATATGATAAAGCTGAAATCCCTCCTGCTAAGTTTGCTAGCCAATGTTTGGATGAGTTTGTTAACTTTATGGTTAAGCAAGAAGATTTTAATGCTTATTTTGGTAGACAACTGAAACACAATGCTTATATGATTGAACACTTGGGTGATTATATGTCTAAAGTTAAAGGTGAACTTAAACTCATTAGTAAACATGCTTCTATGGTTACCACTCAAGTAGGACACGTACTTAAAGCTCAGAATGATTTGCTCAATGAATTGAATAGTAAGAATAATGACTTTGCTGTTAGAGTTGCAACTAGAGGGGGTAAAGTGACTAAGGAACCTTTGTATCCCGAGGGCTACCCTAAGAGAATTGAGCAGGATTCTCAGAGAACTAATGTTAATGCACCTAGTCCTTCTAAGAGGAAGAAAAATAATAAATGATAGGACTTTGCATGCTTGTAGTGAACCTGTTATAGACACACCCGAGAATCCCAATGATATTTCTATTTCTGATGCTGAAACACAATCTGGTGATGAACATGAACCTAGTGATAATGTTAATGATGATGTTCATGTTGATGCTCAACCTAGCAATAACAATGATGTAGAAATTGAACCTGCTGTTGATCTTGATAACCCATAATCAAAGAATCAATGTTATGATAAGAGAGACTTTGTTGCTAGGAAGCACTGTAAAGAAAGAGAACCATCGGTTCAGAAACCCATGCCCTTTCCTCCTAAACCATCCAATAAAAAGGATGATGAGGATTTTGAGCGCTTTGCTGAAATGATTAGACCTATCTTCTTGCGTATGCGTTTGACTGATATGCTTAAAATGAATCCTTATGCTAAGTATATGAAGGATATTGTTACAAATAAGAGAAACATACCGGAAGCTGAAATTTCCACCATGCTTGCTAATTATACTTTTAAGGGTGGAATACCTGTCGGTGGGAAACGGCACCTATGGGATCACAAGAATCCCTACTACGGTTGCCGGGGCGCAGGGTTGCGAGAAGAGCAGTATTAGTAATTAGCACGAGGATCGTTTACCCAGGTTCGGGCCGTGAGGATGCGTAAAACCCTAGTCCTGGTTTGGTGGATGTATTGAGTGTTCTTGAGCCCTCCAACTAGCTACGGTGGTTGAGTCATTCCAAAGAGCCGAATCCTTTTCCAGTACGCCATGGGCCTCCTTTTATAGTCGAAAGGGGCTGCCACAGTGGCACACAGGAGGTGGAAAGGCATACAGTACTACGAGCTTATCGCTCGTATTACAGGACAAGACACATTTAATGTGTTGCTTAGGTGTCCCCTAGCATTATCGGGGACGGGGTCCAGGCCCGTCCCGTCCGTCGCCGCTCCCCCTCGCTTCGACACGCGCCCTGGCCAGCGATGCATGCGGCGCCATGTAGACAGGCAAGCAGCTGAGGTGGCGCGGCAGTAGGGTCTTCACGAAGATCTGCATGCCGCCACGCATGTGCTTGCTGATCTGGTCTGGGAGCTGCATGTTGCCACGCAGGTGCCAGCCCAGCTGGTTGGAGTGGCAGCTGCATGCGAACGGCGATGGAAGCTTGGCTGGTGCGGCCCTGGCGGTGGCCCTGCTCGCGTTCTCGGCAAGGGTCTTGCCGGGTGGCCCGGCAAGGGTCTTGCCGCGATGCGCAGTCGTCCTTGGCAAGGATCTTGCCGAGGGTCTTGTGGCTTTCCTCGGCAAGGACCCTGCCAAGGGTTGCCGTCTTCTGGTCCTCATCTTGATCTCATATACCTATGGTCTTGACAAAGATCTGCATGCCACCACAGAGGTGCCTCCCGAGCCCTGGCCCAATCGTAGCGGTTGGGTTGGAACCTGTGGCTCAAGGGCGGCTCGCTCTGTTGGTGTTTGGGCATGCTGCCCCAGCAAGGGTCTTGCCGGGGCTGCTGAGGCTGCCCCCGGCAAGGATCTTCCTGGGGGAAATTGCTTCGTCCCTCTGCTTCTTTGAATTCTTGGCCTTGGCGTTGCCTTGATCGTCTTGTGTTGGGTTTCAGCTTCTCTCCGGCTTCCCTCCTTTGTCCTGCTACGTGTGGCCGTGGCGCGTGGCTCTGACTGCCCGTGCACAAGTAAAGGGGTACAAAGGTGCGCCCCTACTTTTGTACACCGACAGGAGCCCCTGGGCCTTGGCCACACATAAGCGCGACACGTTGTTGGGGCAGGCCCAGAACGGTGCGCGGGCAGGAGGGGCAGATTTCACCGCGGTAATTTTCCGTCTGCTGCGCTTCCCCACGACCCGCGTTGAATGCGCGACGTGGGGGAGTGGCGCGACATGTGGGCGGCATGCATGGGGCAGTTCCCGCACGCATGTGTCACATCGTGGTTAATGGGAAAAGAGGCGGCCCGCGCCTTCCCCGTAAAAGGGAATAGCTGCGGGCGCGCTGCTCATTTTACCCCCTTGTGCCTTCTCCAATCTCAGAGCCGCCGCCCCCTTCTCCTTCCTCCCTAAGCTTCGTTCTTGCTCGCCGCCACCGCGTCTCCGCCGCCTTCTGTCTCTTGCTCCCCCTAGCCGCCATGGAGCCCAAATCCACCAAGGGCAAGGGAGTGGCCAAGGACACCGGAGCGCCGGAGCCACCGGAGAGTGCGCTGGCGGTGCAGAGGACGCAGCTCGCCTACTTCCCTTCGATGGTCGACGTGTTCGAGCTTCGGGAGGCCTTCAAACCCCTGTGGGGGTGAAGACGGGGGGGGGGGAGAGAAGATGGGGCATCCAGCTACGCGCGTCATCCCCGCCAATTGCGCCGAGGCCGCCCCAAACCGGTACCCTTTCTTCGTCGACTATTTCTCCTGTGGGCTCTGTCCTCCCTTCTCCAATTTCTTCAGCGATGTCATGCACACCTACGGCTTCCACCTTTTGGATTTTACTCCAAATGCCGTGGCGTGCATGGCTCTTTTCGCGCACCTCTGCGAGGGCTTCGCCGGGGTGCATCCCAACACGGCGCTCTTCCGCCACTATTTCTCCCCTCGGATCCAACCGGGGGGCGCCATCTCTGGTTGCATCACCTGGATCCCAAGGTCCAAGGGGGCGTACCCAGAGGGCGCCATGAAGGAGAGGTGGGAAGAATGGCGGGGCCGGTGGTGCTGGATCGAGGAGAAAGACCCGCCAGCGTTCTGCGAGGTTCGCCGGGTGCCGCCGGTCCACAAAAGCGATTGGAGCGACGTCGACGCCGACGACGAGAAGCTCACGATCGCCACCACCAGGATCCTTCGGCTCACTGAGGCCGGGCTCACCCTCGAGATGATCTGGGCAGACTTCATCCGGCGCCGCATCGCTCCGCTGCACGACAAGGGGCGGCCGGCCTGGCTCTTCACGAACACCGCCGACATCATGAGGCTTCGCCCCGGCCTTGACCACAACTTCACGGTGATGGGGCACACTCACTTTTGCCAGCGGCTCTTTCAGCTTGACGTGGGCCGCGACGGCGAGGTCGAGCGGACCGGCAAGGCTGCGAGGGACGCTGCGAAGGCCGGCAAGGTTGCCAAGGGGCCTTTATTTCGGTTGCCGGCAGGAGTGGTCCCGCTGAGCAACAACTCACGCCGGACTGACATCATCGCCATGATGCCGCTCTGCAACGCGCATGGCCCTGACACGAGCTGGGTCGAGCCGGAAGACATCCAGGTGCAGCAGTTCTTCGACTCCTTGCACGAGGGGTACGTCACCGACGAGCCGCGGCTCATCCAGGACACCACCCAGGTGGAGCTGGACTACATCGCCGCCCGGGCGGCGGAGGTAAAGCTTGCCGAGGAGGCCGGCAGTGTGGAGGACAAGGCCGCGGCGGAAGCGAAGGAGAAGGAGCTCGCCCAGTGGGCGGAGGCCACTGGGGAGGCCAGCAGTGCCGGCGCCGGGGCTCCACTCGTCGAAGACGTGGCCGGCGAGTCGTCGGGGGAGGAGGCCGATGAGGAGGAGGTCGTTGCCGTCGACCCTCCAGCCATGGGAAGCGGGCGAGTCCTGCGGCGGGCCATCTCTGGCGAGCCGGTCCGGCCTGGCAAGGCTGTCCTGTCGCAGCGGGCCCAAGAAGGGTCCGCATGCCAAACCCGGGGCACGGCGGCGAGGAAGCTGGCGAAGGCCGCAGTGGTGAAGAAGAAGGCAACTGCCTCCTCTTTGACCAGGCGCGGCTTGACTCCACCTTCTTCCCCCCTGGCAGACGTCGGCACGGAGGTCGACTTCGACTACGGGTCCCTCAGCCCAAGGAGGAAGAGGAAGGCAACAGAGGAGGAGATGAATGTCGAGTAAGCAACTTGCTCCTTTTCGCCATCTCTGTTTCCTCAGTCCGTGCCGCATGTCTTGACTTGTTTTCATCCTTGCAGGGATGCGGAGATGCTGGCCAGAGGGTAAAGAGGGCCATGGCCTCGGCGGGCGGCCAGCCCCCGGCCGGTGCTTCAAGGGCGCCACTGGTGGTGTTGAGCAGCCCAGACAGCAGCCCCCGGCGCAGCCCCCATCGTAAGTTCATCACTCACCCCTCGTCGACATGTGTCAGGGGTATGATACTTTGGTGCTGACCTTGCCGCGTATGCAGGAAGAGAGCAGCAGCAGGAGGAGCCACAGAGGGCCACTCTCAACACGCCGCCCCCATCAACCACACCGCCCCCATCAACCACACCGCCCCGAGGGGCGTCCCCGGCAAGGGCGCCAAGCACCGAGCCCACGCACATGGAGGAGGAGGAGGAGAACTTAGGCGCTGGTGGCTTCGCCTCGGCGCCAGGTGTTGGTGGGGAGGGGACTTCTGCTTCCCAGCCTGGCACTGGCAAGTCTCTGGCCTTCCGTCCCTGCTCTTTCTCTTCTTTTTGAATTTTTGATCATGGCTCTACCTCACCCTCTTCTTGATATCCAGATCCTCTCTCGGCGGACCAGGAGGACTTGGACACCATCATCGAGGACGTGGCCAAGGACGCCGCGGCGGAGGCCGAGAAGATCGCCGCCAAGGAAAACACCAGTGGTGCTGCGGATGACATCGCCAAAGGGCCTACCGGGGAGCCCGACAAGGCTACTGCCGAGGAGGCCGGCAAGGGGCCTGCCGGAGAGACCGGCAAGGCCACCGCCGAGGAGGAGGTGGTCGATGACCAGCCTTCCTCCTCCGCTGCCTCTGGCTCTGGCAAGTATCTAAGGTGGGTGATGATCTGTTCGTCCACCTTCCAGGCGTGTCGAGCACCAGAACGCCCGTCGAGGGAGAGGTGTTCGACGATGAAGTGCTTGCCGCCGCCGGGCTCGAGGTTGTCGACGAGCCAAGCACTGGTGGCGATGGCTCCCAGGAGGAGCGGCTCCTCCAGGCCATGGGCGCCAACTTCCGGAAGCTCCAGGTGCTCCACCGCGCCCGCCTGGACAAGGCCAAGTCCAGGATGGCCGTGGCGGAGAAGGTGGAGGTGGACCTCAAGGTGCGCGTCGCCGAGACACAGACTTGGTTCCACCAAGCCTGTGAAGAGCTCAAGACAGCCCAGGGCGAGCTGGCCAAACGCGAGGTGGAGCTCACCATGCAGCGGGCCGACATCGAGAAGGCCCAAGAGACGGCGGAGAACTTGGCCGCCACCGCCGAGGCCGCCCGGACCCAGCACGAGGCCGCGCCGAACTCCCAGGAGGAGGATCTCGCCAAGCGCGAGGCGTACATCGATGCCAAACTCCGCGCCAAGGACGAGGAGGTGGAGAAACTTGTCTTGCAGCGGACCCAAGAGCTGGAGCAGAGCCACAAGGAGGCGCTCGATGCCCAGGCTCTGGTTCACGCCGGCAAGGTGAAGGAGCTGGAGGTGGAGCAGGACGGGCTGAAGGAGCAGGCCCTAAAGCTGTCCCAGGAGAAGGACACACTCAACGGCGCCCTGACGGAGGCGCAGGGCACGGCCATCAGCAGGGCCGGGGAGCTTTCCGAGGCCAACAACTCCATCAAAGACCTCAAGCTGAAGCTGGAGGGCCTCGAGGAGATGCTCTCAGAGGCCAAGGCTTGGGAGGAGACACTGGCCAAGGATCTGGAGGCCGAGAAGCTGCAGCGGAGGAACGAAGCAGCCAGCCACAAGGATTTCGTGGAGGGCGAGAATCGCTGGATCAGCCGCCTCGAGGACGTCACCGGTAGTATCACCATGCAGCTAGCCGCCATGGGGATGCCAAATGTGAGGTACGCCCTAGAGCGCAGCGGGACCACCAACGCCAAGCTGACCCTGTTCTTCGAGGGTGTTCTCGGGGCCCTGGAGCAGTTCCACTCCAACAGGGCGGCTTCACTGGCCGACGAGAATCGGAGGCTCTGCCGGGGTGCCATGACCAAGGTCCTCACCAAGGTGGCGTACTAGAACCCCACCCTTGACTTCGACGCCGCGCTGGACAGCTTGCCGGAGGGTACTGACCTCGCGCCGCTCAGGTAGCGTATCAAGCCCATCATCAGCCTCATCGACGGAATTCAAAGGATGGAGGGCCAGCGCCGGGACTAGGCACCCCGTTTCTTATCGCCGCTGCAGGTTCATGATCAAGACAATTTCTATCTTTAGTTTGATCCGCAGCAACAATTTGATGTAATATAACTCTACAGTACTTTGATATTATGCATGTTATTTTCCTGTTCGACCTCTCTGTGTATGTCCACCCTACGTTTATCGGGTAGGCTTGCCGGCGTGTAAACCCAGGGCGGCGTCTTGAGGACGGATCCCCATTGGCCTGCCGGGTGTGCTTGCTGCCGGGCGAACCACCTTACCGCCCTTAACGCGGCCGCCCGAACTGTTGAGCTTGACTCGAGTCAGAATCGAGAGCGTTGCCAGGTGCGGAAGGCTACCCCGCCACTCTCGACGCGGCCGCTTGAGCTGTTGAGCAGACTCGAAATAGAACAAGGGCGTTGCCAATCGCGGGAGGGCCCCTTTGCGTGCAGGTTTCCCATACATAGGCAGGATCTCCGAGGACGATAACCTTATATACAAAAGGAAAATAGCTCAAGGCTCTGAATGACTTAGCTTTCCTGCTTGGTTGCCGCGCTGGCGTCCTTTGCGCTCGCAGGCGGCTCCGTTTTCTCCCGGCCATCTTCTTCTTTTAGAAGCCATGGCGATGCAGACATTGCTAGGCTAACTGCTAGACCAGATTCTCACAATTGCGCCCCCTACCTGGCGCGCCAAAGATGTCGGTGGGAAATGACACCTATGGGATCACAAGAATCCCTACTACGGTTGTCGGGGCGCAGGGTTGCGATAAGAGCAGGATTAGTAATCAGCACGAGGATCGTTTACCCAGGTTCGGGCCGCGAGGATGCGTAAAACCCTAGTCCTACTTTGGTGGATGTATTGAGTGTTCTTGAGCCCTCCAACTAGCTACGGTGGCTGAGTCGTTCCAAAGAGCCGAATCCTTTTCCAGTACGCCATGGGCCTCCTTTTATAGTCGAAAGGGGCTGCCACAGTGGCACACAGGAGGTGGAAAGGCATACAGTACTGCGAGCTTATCGCTCGTATTACAGGACATGACGCATTTAATGCATTGCTTAGGTGTCCCCTAGCTTTATCGGGGACGGGGGCGAGGCCCGTCCCGTCGATCGCCGCTCCCACTTGCTTCGACACGCGCCCTGGCCAGCGATGCATGCGGCGCCATGTAGGCAGGCAAGCAGCTGAGGTGGCGTGGCGGTAGGGTCTTCACGAAGATCTGTATGCCGCCACGCATGTGCTTGCTGATCTGGTCTGGGAGCTGCATGTTGCCACGCAGGTGCCAACCCAGCTGGTTGGGCTCGCAGCTGCATGCGAACGGCGATGGAAGCTTGGCTGGTGCGGCCCTGGCAGTGGGCCTGCTGGCGTTCTCGGCAAGGGTCTTTGCCGGGTGGCCCGGCAAGGGTCTTGCCGCGATGCGCAGTCGTCCCTGGCAAGGATCTTGCCGGGGGTCTTGTGGCTTTCCTCGGCAAGACCCTACCGAAGGTTGCTGTCTTCTGGTCCTCATCTTGATCTCATATACCTATGGTCTTGACAAAGATCTGCATACCACCACAGAGGTGCCTCCCGAGCCCTGGCCCAATCGTAGCCAGTTGGGTTGGAACCTGTGGCTCAAGGGAGGCTCGCTCTGTTGGTGTTTGGGCGTGCTGCCCCGGCAAGGGTCTTGTCGGGGCTGCTGAGGCTGCCCCCGGCAAGGGTCTTCCCGGGGGAAACTGCTCCGTCCCTCTGCTTCTTTGTGTTCTTGGCCTTGGCGTTGCCTTGATCGTCTTGTGTTGGGCTTCAGCTTCTCTCCGGCTTCCCTCCTTTGTCCTGCTACGTGTGGCCGTGGCGCGTGGCTCTGACTGCCCGTGCACAAGTAAAGGGGTACAAAGGTGCTCCCCTACTTTTGTACACCGACAATACCGAAGAAACTTGGAGATCCAGGGGTACCAACTATACCATGCTCCATTAAAAGAAACTATGTTAGAACTGCTTTATGTGATCTTGGAGCCGGTGTTAGTGTTATGCCTCTCTCTTTATATCGTAGACTTGATTTGAATAAGTTGACACCTACTGAAATATCTTTGCAAATGACTGATAAATCAACTGCTATACCTGTCGGTATTTGTGAGGATGTGCCTGTTGTGGTTGCAAATGTTACTATTTGAACGGACTTTGTTATTCTTGATATTCCCGAGGACGATAGTATGTCTATTATTCTTGGAAGACCCTTTTTGAATACTGCAGGGGCTGTTATTGATTGCAACAAGGGCAATGTCACTTTTCATGTTAATGGTAATGAGCATACGGTACACTTTCCGAGGAAACAACCTCAAGTCCACAGTATCAACTCTATTGGAAAAACTTCATCGATTATTATTGGAGGTTTTGAATTTCCTCTTCCTACTGTCAAGAAGAAATATGATATTCTTATTATTGGGGATGTGCATATCCCCGTTGAGGTAACATAGTGTTATTTGAAATTTCTCCGGTTCCATGTTATTCGGAATGAGTTTGTTAACAAGACATGATCAACCTTGTTAGTAGATTCCTTTTGATGAGCATGAGATGGATGAAGTTAGAAAGCACAACCTTCTGTACCCTCCTTTTACTTTCTGTTATTTAGAATAAATAAAGCAAAAATAGTATTTTCTGTCTGCTTTCTGAATTATCCGTGCAATAAAAAAATACTCCAAAAATAAAAGTTCTCCAAATGCCCTGAAATGAAATATGTTTTTTCTGGAATATTTGAGAATATCTGGCACTGAGAACACATAGGGGGAGCAAGCACCTGGCCACGAGGGTCCAGGGCGGGCCCACCCCCTGGGCGCGCCCCCTGCCTCGTGGGCCCATGGTGGCTCCCCTCCACTTATTCCAGCCACCACACACTCCTTCCTCCCAAAAAAAAATCATAAACCAGCTCAAGCATGAGTTCTTGCTCATTTTGCTGCGATTTTCAATCTCGTAGCTTAAAGCTCCACTCACAAAACTGCTTTGGGGGATTGTTCTTCGGTATGTGCCTCCTCCAATGGTCCAATTAGTTTTTGTTCTAGTGCTTTATTCATTGCAAATTTTTGCTGCTTAGGTGACCCTGTTCTTGAGCTTGCATGTCAAATTTATTTGGTCCCAAGTAGTTCTAATGCATGATATAGTCTCTAGGCACTTGTGGGAGTAGTTGCTATCAATTTTGTTGGGTTTGGTTCACTTTTATTTTGAGTTACTAAAAATTTCAGAAATTTTCAGAAAATGATGAAGAGATTATTGAGGGGCTCGTCGAGCCGAAGCTCGAAGGACAAGCAAAGTGAGGAGGATAAGAGGCCCAAATATACTCTCCCTCGCACCACGGAAGTTTGGCCGTGTGAATGGCCTTGTGATGAGTTCTTAACAGCAGCCGGGATTCATGATGATTTCTATTCTTTGGTTGAGAATGCGGGCCTCACCGACTTCCTCCACGACCAGCGCGAACAATATATCTTACTCACTAATATTTTCGTGCAAAATTTTCATTTCCATGCTAGGAGATCACCACCTTCAGTGGAATTTTATTTATATGATGAGCATAAGGAGATGTCCCTTTCTGATTTCTGCCGGGTTTGTAAGATATCCCTTACTGGCAGCATAGAGGAACCACATCGTAATGATGTGGAAGGGTTTATTGATATGATTGCTGTAGGGGAAACTAGGAAGGTTTCCGATGCAAGAATTACTAGCATACATTTTCCTGTTCTACGTTACTTTGCAATATTTGCTAGTAGATGTTTAATTGGTCACGGAAACCGGGGAAACCTTAGTGCCCCTGGCATTCTTATTTTGGGCCATGCCTTGTTTTGCGATAACTCTTTTAGCCTAGGCCCTATCGTTGCCAAACGGTTAAGTCTGAACTGCACGAAGGGTCCCATCTTGGGAGGTATCTTCGCCTCGCGCCTTGCTGCACACTTTAACATACCTATTAGGCATTATGAGAAAGAAGAAAAGTTGTTGCCTCCTGTTTTTCTAGACTATAAGAGTATGGTAGCACATGATTTTATTGTTAAGAATAAGGAAAGACGCTTAAGTACAAACTAATATTTGATAAAATTCGCCCTAAGATTATTACTTTGCCTGCTCCTTCTTTGTTTGACTTATCTACAGGCAAGTACCTTGTTCAGCCGGAGGCATTTCATGCCTACCAGAACCCACACCAGCTACAGAGCCAGAGCCGGAACCACAATTTGATCCTTCACGACAATCTGTTTACCAGTGGGATCTGGAGGAGATTGCCAACCAGTGGCAACCCGAGGCTCCTTCTCAGTACGACCCCAACTACAACTTTGATCCATGGCAGTAGACCAACTGAGGCCAAAAGTCTAAGCTTGGGGGAGTACGTATTTCTCACTGACATTACATTCATGTTCACACACTCATGCTAGTTGTCGGTGCTCATACTTTTTCACTGTAATATCCATGCTAGTTTATTTTCTTTTTCTCGCTTTCTTCTTGTGTGTTTGAATAAACCTTAAGAAAAAAAGAAAAAAATTAGTTGTAGCTTTTAGCTAGTTTACTTTCCATGCTTGTAGTAATAATAACTAAAAGAAAACCCAAAAAGATTTCTTGTTCTTCTTTTACTTGTTGGGAGCTTTCCCGTGTAAATAGTTTTATTTCTTTTCTTTTCCTTGGGGTTCGAGAGGAGAAGACCATAATGAAAATGTTGAAGTGGCTCTTATATGCATTATTGCTGATTTAACCAAGAGCCCATATTACCTTGTCTTCTCCTTTTTTATTGAATGCCTGCAGATTCCAGCTTAGTCCAATGCACATGCACTATTATTATTATTCATATCGTTTGGTCGTGCAAGTGAAAGGCAATTATGACGATATATGATGGACTGATTGAGATGAGAGAAGCTGGTATGAACTCGACCTCTCTTGTTTTTGTAAATATGATTAGTTCATCATTCCTGATTCAGCCTATTATGAATAAACATGTTTGCAATGACAATTAGAGATTATAGTTGCTTATGCCATGCTTAATTAGCTAGGAGTTTATAATTTTTTACCTTGAGTGCCAACATGCTATCAAAATGGTTGTGATGTGGTATGATAGGGTGGTATCCTCCTTTGAATGATTCAGGTGACTTGACTTGGCACATGTTCACGCATGTAGTTGAAACAAAATCAACATAGCCTCCACGATATTTATGTTCATGGTGGATTATATCCTACTCATGCTTGCACTCAATGTTTATTAATTTTAATGCATGTTCATGACTGTTGTCGCTCTCTAGTTGGTCTCTTCCTAGTCTTTTTCTAGCCTTTACTTGTACTAAGCGGGAATACTGCTTGTGCATCCACTTCCATAAACCCCAAAGTTATTCCATATGAGTCCACTATACCTGCCTATATACGGTATCTACCTGCCGTTCCAAGTAAATTTGTATGTGCCAAACTCTAAACCTTCAAATGAAATTCTGTTTTGTATGCTCGAATAGATCATGTATCAACTAGGGCTGTCTATATCTTCCATGCTAGGCGGGTTATTCTCAAGAGGAGTGGACTCCGCTCCTCACTCATGAGAAAATGGCTGGTCACCGGGATGCCCAGTCCCATGCTCTAAGCAAATCAAATCGAAATAATTGGAAACAAAACTCCCCCGGGACTCTTGTTAGTTGGAGGCACTCATTGTTTCGAGCAAGCCATGGATTGATGCTTGTTGGTGGAGGGGGAGTATAAACTTTACCATTCTGTTTGGGAACCGCCTATAATGTGAGTAGCATGGAAGATATCGAGATCTCTCGGTTGTTATGTTAACAATGAAAGTATGCCGCTCAAAATATTATTTATCTCTATTTTAGAATCGAGCTCTGGCACCTCTACAAATCCCTGCTTCCCTCTGCGAAGGGCCTATCTATTTACTTTTATGTTGAGTCATCACCCTCTTATTAAAAAGCACCAGCTGGAGAGCACCGCTGTCATTTGCATCCATTACTATTAATTTATATTGGGTATGACTGGATCTATTTTACCATGAATTACAATGTTTAGTCAGTCCTTGATCTTTAAAGGTGCTCTGCATTTATGTTTTGTGGTCTCCGAAAGGGCTAGCGAGATACCATCTTGTTATATCATATTATGATTGTTTTGAGAAAGTGTTGTCATCCGAGATTTATTATTATTGCTCGCTAGTTGATTATGCCATTGATATGAGTAAACATGAGACCTAATGTTATTGTGAATATGGTTAGTTCATAATCTTTACTGAAAACTTGAATGCTGGCTTTACATATTTACAACAACAAGAGCAAACAGAGTTTGTAAAAGTTTTTCTTTATCACTTTCAGTTTATCAACTGAAATGCTTGAGGACAAGCAAAGGTTTAAGCTTGGGGGAGTTGATATGTCTCCAACGTATCTATTTCCAAACACGTTTGCCCTTGTTTTGGACTCTAACTTGCATGATTTGAATGGAACTAACTCGGACTGACACTATTTTCAGCAGAATTGCCATGGTGTTATTTTTGTGCAGAAATAAAAGTTCTCGGAATGACCTGAAAATCAACGGAGATTATTTTTGGAATTAATAAAAAATACTGGCGAAAGAATCAAGGCCAGGGTCCCCACACCCTGTCCACGAGGTTGGGGGCGCGCCTACCCCCCTGGGCGCGCGCCCTGCCTCGTGGGCCCCCTGGAGCTCCACCGACCTCAACTCCAACTCTATATATTCACGTTCGGGGAGAAAAAAATCAGAGAGAAGGATTCATCGCGTTTTACGATACGGAGCCGCCGCCAAGCCCTAAACTCTCTCGGGAGGGCTGATCTGGAGTCCGTTCGGGGCTCCGGAGAGGGGAATCCGTCGCCATTGTCATCATCAACCATCCTCCATCACCAATTTCATTATGCTCACCGCCGTGCGTGAGTAATTCCATCGTAGGCTTGCTGGACGGTGATGGGTTGGATGAGATTTATCATGTAATCGAGTTAGTTTTGTTAGGATTTGATCCCTAGCATCCACTGTTCTGAGATTGATGTTGCTATGACTTTGCTATGCTTAATGCTTGCCACTAGGGCCTGAGTGCCATGATTTCAGATCTGAACCTACTATGTTTTCATGATTATATGTGAGTTCTTCATCCTATCTTGCAAGTCTATAGTCACCTACTATGTGTTATGATCCGGCAACCCCGAAGTGACAATAATCGGGACCACTCCCGGTGATGACCGTAGTTTGACGAGTTCATGTATTCACTATGTTAATGCTTTGGTCCGGTACTCTATTAAAAGGAGGCCTTAATATCCCTTAGTTTCCACTAGGACCCCGCTGCCACAGGAGGGTAGGACAAAAGATGTCATGCAAGTTCTTTTCCATAAGCACGTATGACTATATTCGGAATACATGCTACATTACGTTGATGAATTGGAGCTAGTTCTGTGTCACCCTATGTTATAATTGTTGCATGAATAATCGCATCCGACATAATTCTCCATCACCAATCCAATGCCTACGAGCTTTTCACATATTGTTCTTCGCTTAGTTACTTTACCGTTGCCACTATTACAATCACTACAAAACTGCTACTGTTACTTTTGCCACCGTTACCGTTATTTCCATACTACTTTGCTACTAAACACTTTGCTGCAGATACTAAGTTATCCAGGTGTGGTTGAATTGACAACTCAACTGCTAATACTTGAGAATATTCTTTGGCTCCCGTTGTGTCGAATCAATAAATTTGGGTTGAATACTCTACCCTCGGAAACTGTTGCGATCCCCTATACTTGTGGGTTATCAAGACTATTTTCTGGCGCCGTTGCCGGGGAGCCTAGCTCTATTATTTGAGTTACTTGGGATTTATATCTGCTGGTCACTATGAGGAACTTGAAAGACGAAAGAACTAAGATTTTTCCATCAACTACGAGGGGAGGTAAGGAACTGCCATCTAGCTCTGCACTTGATTCACCTTCTGTTTTGACTAAGCTTGCGACACCTAAACCTGCTTCCGCTATTAATTC
This sequence comes from Aegilops tauschii subsp. strangulata, assembly GCF_002575655.3. Classification (NCBI taxonomy): domain Eukaryota; kingdom Viridiplantae; phylum Streptophyta; class Magnoliopsida; order Poales; family Poaceae; genus Aegilops; species Aegilops tauschii. The sequence goes on from NC_053035.3 coordinate 294,097,224, forward strand.
TGATATGTCGCATGTTATTGATGATGCCACTTCTGCTATGCATGACACTTATGATGAAAATACTTCTATGCTTGATACTACTGTGCCACTTGGTGAATTTCTTGATGAACAACTTGCTAGGGCTAGAGAGAATATTCTTTGGCTCCCCTTGTGTCGAATCAATAAATTTGGGTTGAATACTCTACCCTCGAAAACTGTTGCGATCCCCTATACTTGTGGGTTATCACTCACTCGTGAGTCACGCTCGGGCCAGCCTAGCAACCCGTGCAGAGGCCAGCGCGGCGTCCGGCCCGTCCGGCGGAGCGGTGGCAACTCGCTCATCACCAGCGCCACCGACGAACACGCATCAGTACAGTTTGAAGTAATGTTCAGGAAAAATAATTATTTCAGGGGGTCAGATGTGGGTCCCTCGTGTCAACGGTTAAACAAAATGTGTTGGTTTTAGCTGCCTCGTCAGCACGGACGTGTGGGCCAACCCTGTCATAAATGGGTTTAAACTAACCTAATCGGTAGGTAGTAGTTTTTGGCGTGGATTAAGAAATTTTGGGTATGTTTTTGCTATTTTTTGTACAATAGATTCTTCCTAGGGCTGGTTGAAAGTGGTAGTTTTTTGTTAAATACTCTACATATTATAAGTAGGAGTGGAAGTTAAGCTTTGGAACCCAATAAGCAAGGCTCGTTACATAGTCCATATGTGTACATGATTGAAAGTAAATATCAACCATGAGTGACTAATATCTTGATGGAAAACTCGAAACTATGGAATACTAGGGAAAAAATTGCATGGTTGGAAATACTAGCAATGTTCATGTGCGTTGCAAAGAATCATGATTAGAATAATACTTATTCACAAACTTGATACAAAACTCTCTAATTTTGATATACATATATCACTAGAGATATATTATGTTTCAATTAGAATATATTCCTTGGGCTGTTTTGGTGAGGTCAGGGAGGGATGTGGTTGGTTTTAAGATACTAATTATGGGTTTTTCTGCAAATTGGTAGACAAGTGGGATGTTTGTGAGAAAAGGCAACAACTTACCTCACAGTCGTTAGATGTAGATCTAATGGTCACAAACGACAGATGGCAGACACACCATCATCACCAACTTAGTCTTCTGTAGGAGTACTAGCAAGATCCGTGCATTGCACGGAACATCAAGATACAGTTTTTTTATAAAAACACTCGTTGTGATTGACCCATGCGGGAGTAATCCCATGTGTAAAAACTAATGATATCTCGAGAAATAGGAGATAAGGTGAAGAGGAGTGGGGCGTGGTGGTGATTGGTGGTCGGACTGAGCGGAGGTATGGGGATTGATGACGCCGGCAGTGGCCACCCGGCCAGTTTGTTCCAGAGGCTTCCTTTCTTAATTGATCAACAATGAGGTTGTTGGAGATAAGGATGAACGAGGGAAGGCCTTGTCTGCAAATGTGGAGAGGGGTGTGGGTATCTTTTAGTTTAATTTCCATCAGTCAGATATAGATCGGACGGTCTATATTGCAAGATGGCACGCGTACCATCATCACCCACTCGGTTTTTTATAAGAGAAGAAATATAAGTATGGAGATACAAACGTATTATCGATACTTGTTTCCGTAAACTAGCATCTACATTCTATTCAACGCCTCAGCATGTGAGGCCATAGCACAATGACTTCTCGACTGTGTAAAACAAAGGTTTTCCCGTCACCGATAAGGAGGGGGTGACGGCGGCGTGCTTTTTGGCTTGCACTAGTCCTAGTAGTCATACTAGGTGGTCTAAGCACGTGTGGATTTATTCTTTTTTACGTCTCGTGTTCGCCGTACTGCCACGACTGTTGATGAATAGACGGTAAGTTATTCACGGGGAAACCCTTGTTGAGCGTGTTTGCGAGGGAGAGAGACAGTGTGCGTGTGTGATATGTCTAGAGACTGAGGCAATGATAATATATTCTTTGTGTCTATGTGTGTGGAGGATAGAGAGAGACATGTACATGGGGCTTTGTGTTGTGTAACGTGGAGACACATATACATAATTAGAGAGTGAGTGTGCGAGATACACATGCGGACATGGGGAGAGATGAGGATCCAGATTAATGCACTACAAAAAAATACACTTTCGTGATGATACGTGTTTGTCACAATAGGTCGCGTTTTTTGTCATGCATGTACATCCATGACAATTTTATGACAGAATCAAGATAGTCATACCTGTGCTGTCGTAGAAGTGTTCCATGACATTACCAAAATTATCATCACGGAAGTGTCCACTTCCATGACGATAAATCGCGCGTCACAGAAGTGCTTTCGTCAAGGGTGACCGACACGTGGCATCCACCGTAACGGAACGCCGTTAAGCTATCGGGTCGGGTTTTGGATCCGATAACCCGTTAACAGCCGCGACCAATGGGGATTTTCCACGTGTAAAATCATCATTGGCTGGAGGAAACACGTGTCGGCTCATCGTTGGGACAGATGTCATCCACTCATTGGACAGAAGGCGCCTATGATACGTCGACACGTGGCACAGCCCATCAAGTTTAAATGGGCCGGCCCAACTAAAGGCCCACAAGATTTTGCGGACCATAATGGGCCGGCCCAGCTAAAGGCCCGCGAGATTTTGCGGACCATAATGGGCTGGCCCAGCTAAAGGCCCACAAGATTTCGCTGGCCATAATGGGCTGGCCCAGGTAAAGGCCCACAAGATTTTTGTGTGCCATAATGGGCCGGCCCAGGTAAAGGCCCACAAAATTCTTGCGGATCATAATGGGCTGGCCCAGCTAAAGGCCCACGAGATTTCGCCGACACTAATGGGCTGGCCTAGCTGTAGGCCCACAAGATTTTGAGGACCCTAGTAGGCCGGCCCATTAACTGGCTGCCATGTTTTGGGCCAAATGCCAGCCCATATTTGATCCGGTCCATTAATGGCCTGCCACGTTCCGGGCCTAATAGTGGCCCATATGAGATCCGGCCCGTTAAAAGCCTCCCACGTTCTGGGCCAAATCACGGCCCAGATCAGGTCCGGCCCTTTAAGAGGCTTTGGCCTCAATTATGGCCCATATCAGATTGGGCCCGTTAACTGGACGCTATGCTTTTGGGCCCACTTGCTAAAGGCCCATTTAGTAATTCGGCCTGATATTAGTTTCGGCCTGTTAAGGGCCCGTTTAACATTTCGGCCCTATATTAATTTCGGCCTGTTAAAAGCCCGTCATATATTTGGGCCTAACTACGGCCCGGTTTGCATCGAGCCTGCTCGCAGCCTATATCTGATTGGGCCAAACAAGGACCGAGAGAATTTTGGCCTGTTAAAAGCCCATGATTTGATTCGCACAATCATGGGCCGGGGTCCATTTCGGGCTGCTGCCGGCCCGTGAGCTGTTCGGCACGTTTCAGGCCCAACCTACTTCTCAGCCTCCTAAAAGCCCATTGAGTTTTCTTGCGAAAAGAGGGCCGGGGGTTACTCGGCCTATTAAAGGCCCGAATCTACTAGTGGGCCAGTTTGACGGGGCCCATGATGCGGATCATACATCGTGATTGCATGACGGCCCGATTATGTACCGTAATTTTACGGTTTGGCCTGTTTACGGCGAAGACAGGATATCTATACACTAAAATAACTGCAGCATCGTGAATAAGAAAAAACCTAGACTATACAATAAAGAAATTATGGCATATTACATCCACTGGGCATCAAAGTTCGCCACTATGATAATAAAGCACAAGCAGACAACAGATTACATACACTGGGCATCAAAGATCGCCACGAGTGAAAATAAACACGCCGACAAAATAATATACAAAACCGACAGCACTTCAATAGAGTTCAAGAAAGGTTAGACCTGCTGGCGAGCTGCAGCGCAACCACCTGAGCAAGATGATGAGACTGCGCTTGTTCAACACTTATATCTTCCTCACTTTGAAAGATAAACAAGCAGACAGATGACAGGTTTTGCACATAAAAGTATCAGTGCTGACAATTCATCACATTTCTTACTGACGAATAAAGTGACACAGTTTAAAATTGCATTAACACAATATGGTATTGTTCAGGTCAAGACATGGTAGGAAATGACATTGTGAAGGAGTTGGCAGCTTCACGACACCACTGGATTACAGATCAAGAACTCATAAGTATCAATGGTTAGTGTGCTGTCAATTTATCCCATTTCAGATTGGCAAATAAAGAGACGGTTTAAATAATAGTACAATGATATGACATTGTTCATAGTTAAGACATTGCAGAATATGACATTGTGTTGTAGTGGGTAGGTTCACCACACCACTGGATTACGGATGAAGAACAGAAGCATACATGCAGTGCAAAAGAAGATCACTTGCTCTCTATAGTTTAATTTACATGGTATGAAGAAGGAACTTGGTTGTACAACTGAAAACTTAAATTGAGAAGGACAAACTTTTGTTTATGAAATACATAATAAACTTTAAACATGCAATTTGATGCAAACACCAAAAATAAACAGCTGTTGCAGTCATGCCTAACCAAATATACACAACAAAGTTTGAAGGCTTGAGAAGGACAAACATACATTACTGGTGAAGACAGGCTCTATAAAGCCCTTGTCCATGCTGATTGGGGGGCAATTCAAGAAGTTTACCACAGAATCTTCTTCGTAAGCATTGCCTTTATTCTACATTTTGTTAAGAGTAAATATAGATGTGATAATATACGAAAAAATGGAGAATATTTAAGATAAGATGAAGAGTGATGCTACATAACCAAGTAGCTATAAATGTATGTGCAGCGATACAGGCAAAAGGCACAGCCAAGAGCAATGCACAGCTAAACTTCTTCAGTGCCAACCTTATGGTAAGAGTAAATATAGATCTAATGTGTAGAAAATGGAGGGCAAAGGAAAATAAGCTGCAGAGTGATGGTACATGAACAACTACCTGTCAATATAAGTACACTGATAAAGGACAGCATGTACTTACAAGAACAATGCAGAGCTAAAAAATCATTGGCATTGGATATATCCTACACTAATGTAACCATTCATACATATCAGATAATTTGGAGCAAACAATTGATAAGCAAGCTATCATGCATACTGCTGTCACATAATGAACAAGGTATGTATGCAAGTATAGTGATACAGGACAACATGTACTAACAAGAGCAAAGCAACGGGCAACATATTTGCGATATCCTGTCGTTCTTTTCAAACCGGAATTCTTCTTCGAGCAGATTTCCTGCAAAAAAGATCCGTAAGGCACATGCGGAAAAGTAGAAGTTCAAATTGTCATTTGATTTCATAGGCAGTACCTCATCCTGGGAACGAGACCGGTGCATAACAAGGTTTTTCCATTCAATGTCTTCTAAATTTCGCACAGGAGACGTCACCGGAAATTCGTTTATAGACTTGCCATCAAAGTGTGATTTCCTGAGGTAACACCGATACTGCTGCAATGCTTCCTTGAAAAGCACAAGCAAGCTTTGCTCGTCGTGACTATCCAGATTGACCCTCACCTAGTTACAACAATGTAATGTAAATCATTGATGTGTTCGATCAGCAGAAAACAGGAAAATAATAACCATGAATAATAGCACTTACACGTAAGTTGGACAGGAAGATGTGAAAATGGTGTTTGTCTTCACTATAATCTTCCCATGATGGGAATATATGCACGTAGTCCCTAACAACATTGAAAGCATTGTCTTTTAAACTGGGAATAAATGGAATGGGGTTCCAATCTGCAGGAATTGGCCGTCTCTGCAGTTGGGATAGGTCTTCGGCCGGTGGACTTGCTGTACTTTTTGCTGGAGTGGGATTTTTCTGTGGTACAGCTGGTGCTATGGCAAATGAAATCGGTATACCTTTTGCTGGAGTGCAGGTCCTGTGTGGTGGGGCTAGTGGTGTGGCCAGTGAAGTATGGGTACAGTCTGCTGGAGTCGGTCCTACGTTTAGTGTCACTGGTTGTACAGCCAATATAAGTGGGGCGCTGTCTGATTTCTCCGGCACCACCTTGTTTTTCAAGGACTTTGCTGGTGCTCCTTTAGGTTCGGCAATCACCCTCTTCCTTTTTGATGTCTGATGCACAAGAACAACATTTGAGTGGAAAAACATGGTATGATGACAGATGGAGTATGTATTGATAATGGATGGGCATGGCATCTCGAGTTATATGAAGAGTAAACTAAGTAGATGGTGGTGCAACAAAGTAGAAGAAATGCAAGACAACATATGCAAGATACACGCAATCAATAAAACCTTGCCAAATTAGAACATGCACCTTGATGGGTGAACAGGACAGGCCATCTGCCTTTGACTCCTCGAGGTTAGAATAGTCATTAGGATGATATTCTGAACAAGAATCAACAAGTGGGGAGCGTATGAGTTTCATTGCTTCCAGAATGGCACTCAATGCCTTGGTGCTAATTTTGTAAGTCATTGCAGTGTTCCACAATATTCTTCTGATGCGCGGATTCTGATATTCACTGTAATTGCGTATAATATCTGAGAACCATGAAAACATAAATATTTGTGAGATTATCTTTGTAATGTAGATGATATTCTAATATAGGGGCGCCCCTGTAAACACTTGTGTGCTCTCACTGCATTCTGATGAGAGAGCTCATGTGTGCTGTAATATGGTGCGTGCATTTATATAATCTGGCACAAGTACACAAAAATATAGGCTCCAGAAGTAAGGATAGCTGGCAGATGATAGGTTCATAATATACTATATAGAGAGTTTATTGCCAAACCATGATAACAAGAGCACACAACAACTAGGCAGATCATAGTGTACATAACACGGGCACACCATAACCACGTTATATAAATCGGGAAAGTGGAACTGGCTTGAAAATACTGTGTTGTATTGCCGCTAGTAATTGAAAGCCTATCGATCACGTACAGGCCAGCTCTATCAGCTGTTGACTGCAGATGTCCCTGCGCCCCTTCCTGACAAGGAACATACTGTACGTACTAAATACAGAATAAACAAAGAGGAACATGTTAAAGAACAGAAGAGGAAGCATATTCTTGAGGTTCCGCTTCATTGCATACAATGTTGGTTGCCCACTCATGATGAATCACAGCGCCCAAAGAAATGCAATTCCATGCTGTCTCTCTATATGTGGCAATTTTGAACAAGAGTCATTAGGATCATATTCTGAACAAGAATCAACAGGTGGGGAGCGTATGAGTTTCATTGCATCCAGAATGGCACTCAATGCCTTGGTGCCAATTTTGTAAGTCATTGCAGTGTTTAGCTTCAAGAGTGGACTGCTGCTAGTGCGACACAAAGCAGCTACGCAGATCATAGTGTAGATATAACAGGGAAAACAGTAAGCATCAGAGTAAAATCAGCAAAGTGGAACTTGCTGGAATATATGTGCTAGTATTGCCGGTATGGCTAGAAAGGCTTCGGATACCAGCTCTCTTCAAGTGAAGGTGCGGTACTGTTAATATCAGTGTTACTCTCAAAGGCGACACAGCTCCCCGCATTTCCTTGATATTCTTATAGGATTCAAGTGGGCAGGTGACTACAAATCCTATTCCTATGTTTACAAGATCCTACGAATCAAAGAGGCTCAAAGTGTCCATCACAACCGACCGTATAGACCTCTACACTGCAAAAGTCCCTGCTCATCTTCAGTACAAGGAACATACTGTACCACTATCATACTCCCTCCGTTCCAAAATATAAGTCTTGGTAGAGATTTCCACTATGGATCACATACAGATGTATCCAGATACATTTTAGAGTGTAGATTCACTCATTTTGCTCCATATGTAGTCCATGGTCGAATCTATACAAAGACTTGTATTTAGGAACGGAGAGAGTACATATTAAAGAAGAACGGAAGAGGAACATGGTAAAGAAGAGCAAGCAGATTTTGGATAATAAAATGTTGGTTGCGCAGTGCCCACACATGATGAACCAGAGTGCATTAAGAATGCAACTCCCAGCTGCCTCTCGACCGTTTCAGGCGGTTGGATGAAGATCCTACATCTCCTAACCCATCTTCCTCGTCTCTGATTCTTCCCATACAGAACACCGCACGGGCTGCCGGCCGGACCACCGGCCCCCGCCGCCTGTGTTCCTCCGCCACCCCCACCCCCACCCCCGCCCCAACCCCCACCCGCGTCGAGTTTTCTTCATTCAGCGAGGCCCCACAACCACCCGAGCCCCTTCGTCGCACCGGCGAACTCCGGCGAGCTCTGAAAAATCGATTGACCCAATTTTGAAATTTAGTATACTGTGATTTAACTAGCGTGGAATATAAAAGGGGAAAACCATAAGCATTGGGAGTATAGTGTTGAGCGTGCCATGGCGGATCTGAAGGTGCAATCCGGACAAAGGCAACTTCGCAACCAAGACAAGAAATCAGAGTAAAGCAGCGGCGATCTATTTTCTTGCTGCGATAAATAAGTTGAGCAGATACGAAAGAGTACTGCCTCTGCTGCGGCGCCGTGTACGCATCTACTGAGAATTTGATGGTGCTGAGATAGCGATGGCTATCGGCGGCGTGGAAGCAGATCTAGGAGGGTAGACGATGGTGGTGGGGCGCGGTGGACGAGACGGTCGTAGGAGCGGCGCCGGCAAGGTGGACGACGGCGGGGATGAAGCGAGAGGACGGGATGCAAGGATCCCGGTCCGAACCCGTGGATGAGAGAGGTCGATCTCTTGTAATGGACGGCGGCGTCGGGGTATCAGCTCCGGCATGGTGGAGGAGGACGACAGTGGATGGGGTGGCGGACGGCGGAGGGTGGGGTGGAGAGGGTGTTTTGGCGCCCACGGAGTACGAATGGGCAAAAGGGAGGTAGAGAGGAAGGGGGAACCATGTATTCAGGGCGCGCTTGTCTCAAATGCGAGGAAATTTACAAACTTAGCCCCCGTTTCAAATTTCTACTACATCACAGCAACATTAGTCGGTTGGGGATAGGACGGTAATCTCGCATACACCAAATATTTGCCGACGAGAGTTTGTTTTTTGCGCCCACCGTGTATGAATATGAATCGGGGAGGGAGTCGATTTCGGCCGAGGACACACTATGTTTTGGCACCCACCGTGTATGAATCCGGGTGAGAGGCGGTTACGTCACGTTTGGGTGAAATTACAAACCTACCCCTATCAAAACCTATAGAAATCCAGCAGATAGGCTTTGCGTGGCAGGGATAGGCAGTAGTGATTTCCATCTCGCAGATTTTGGTTTCGGGCGGTTAGTGCGACTTTCCCCGCTTCGTTCAAATTTTGCAGAGTGCACGTTTACCGTGCCAACTCAATTCGAATCCCGTTTGTATTCTATTTTTTCGGCGGGATCCATTTTCAATTGGAATTACATTCTATATACATCATTTTTTATATATACTTTCAAAAGCACAATACCATTTATACATAAACATGGTTTACAAATGGCATGATCTCAGATTCATAAGGTTGTATCCATCAATTTGGATTTTCAAATATTTGAAACCACTTTATGTTGAAATCCAATGTATGTATTCCTCGCTAACTGTCTCCAATTAATGTGTGTTTCATGCAGATTTTTTTACTTCTCAAACATGTATAATGTGTTTCACACATGCAACATATAGTGTAATCCCGTTTAGACATTAATTGCATATAAACCATGCATTGTTTGTAATTGAAGAATCTATGGATCACCAATATTGATAAACTATATAACATTACACGTGTGCCAAAATTCAAATGAATATGCATGTTTGATACACCAATTTGCGTTACGATATTATCGATGTCGTGATCTCCAGTTTAAATATTTGAATCCCCTTTAATCCAGATATTCGTCTCATATAGCTATCACTCATGCTTATATAGGACTATCTCTCTGGACCTATACGCGTTCATCGTCTCTCAGGTATCTCTCGTGCTACCTGTATGTCGACAATGATCTTTTATCTTCGTAACACACTGACGGTACTCTCTCCCTCGACCTTCATCACTCTATCTCTCTCTAAGTATATCTCGCACCCTGCTATGTGTCTCTAACTATGATTCTCCATGTGGAATCTCTTTCTCTCACACAAACACAAAACTTTGTCTCCCGGGGTCTCATTTCTCTCTACTATTCCCATGTGTGCCACTCGCACACCCCTCATACAGAGATGTCTTTCGCTCCTTAGATATGATAACCTACGACTCTTCCTCTTCAATGTATCTTTCTCACACACAAACACAAACTCTGTCTCCCAGGGTCTCATATTTCTCCATTGTTCTCTTGTATGTCGCTCACACACACCCTCTCTCCCTAGAGATATCTTGCGTTCCCTCGTATGTCTCTCTAGCTATCACTCTCGTTGTGAAATATCTTTCTCTCTCGCAGACACAAAACTCCGTCTCTCTGGATCTCATTTCTCTCTGATATCTGTTTTTATGTGACTCACATGCACCCTCTCTCTATCTCTCTCACACCCACACACATAACCCAGCCTTCTGATCCACTCGACTCCTATCCCTAACGCATACTAGCTAGCATCTTTATCTTTCTATTTATCTGTTTCTCCATCAACCTTCTTTCTCGCCCTCACTCTTGATTCCTATCACGCACACTACATATGTTTCTCTCTACATGCAGTCAAGTGCCCTCTCACACACATATATAACTTCACACTTTGAACCACCCGACGGTCATCTCCAACACCCAAACTAGCGGATGTCCCTCTAGCTAGCATCTCCATCTCTGTATCTATCTGTAGTTTCTCCGTCAACATTTCTTTCTCGCACGGAGTCTTGCTTCCTATCACCCACACTATATATGTCTCTCCATACATATGCATTTATAGGTTGGTCTCTTTTGCACAATCGTTGCGCCTCACTCCCTCTGCTCGCCATAGATGCATGCTCCAGCCCACGCCACTATCTCTTAAAGACAAAAACACATGCTCAATTGTCGGGCCTTCTTCCCTGCATTCTCACATGCATGCATATTGTCATACCGATCCGTCTCTCCCATGTCGTTGATCTTATGACTTATGTCTTCTTTCTTTTATCTCGATCATGCGCGCGCGCACACACACACACACACATCCCACGTATACATGTATACCCCTCACACATGCACGTTCAAGGTCTCTATGTCTCCATACGTAGTTAATTACCCTCAATCCTAACGCCACATCGAATCGTTCTCCTCTTTTGTGCACATAACATCCGCCTTGATGGGTAAAACACACACTCACACTTAACAATCTCCTTCTAGCTACCCCGCCTCTCACTCTTCCCCTATATCCCCGAAACCAATAAGACCATCCCTTTGTTTAATTCCCGCCTAAATGCACCATTGATATATAGTAGTCTTCCTCGGTGTCTCTCGAACAAACACGTTCTCTCGATGTCGACTCCTCTCACGCGCACACACCTTCTCTTCCCTCTCTACGGGCATTTTCTCTCTCGCACCCCATCGTTGGTGGCCTCTGCCATACACATCACCTCTCTATGATGAAGCCATGCACACTTAAATTACATCCGCCACAGAGGACCCCGCGACACACACACACGCACACACACACACACGCACTCACCCCCCCACACACACTAAGACTCCATCTCTCTCTCTCTCTCACACACACACACCCACACAAACACACACACACACACGCACGCACGCACGCACACCCCCCCACACACACTAAGACTCCATCTCTCTCTCTCACACACACACACAAACTAAGACTCCATCTCTCTCTCTCTCTCCTCTCTCTCTCTCTCTCTCTCTCTCTCTCTCACACACACACACACACCCCACACACACACTAAGACTCCATCTCACACACACATGCTCTAGGCGGAGCATTTGTTCCTACCACCCTTCATCCAACCTTACCCGTATGATAAACAATCACCTTTATTTACTTGCATAACATGGACAAATTCGACTTTACTTTAGTAGTCAGCAAACTTATCATCTGTACCCTTATAAAAAAATGAGTTGGCGGTGATGGTGTGCCTGCCATCTTGTAATACAGACCGTATGATCTATATCTGAGGATAGAAAGCAAACTATGATAATTTTACAAAAGATACCCGCACCTCTCTCCACATCATTATCTCCCGCAACCTCATTGCTCAGCAATTAAAAAAGGAATAAGTCTCTGGAACAATCTAGCATGCATGGTGGCCGCTGCCTCCTGCCGGCGCCGTCCATCCCCATGCCTCCGCCCACTCCGACCACCAGTCACCACCACGCTCCACTCCTCCTCGCCTTATCTCTCATCTTTCATTTTTTCGATGACATTCTCGAGATACCAATTTTCCGATAAATTTCTTGAGATATCATTAGTTTTTACACATGGGATTACTCCTGCATGGATCAATCACAACAGGTGTTCTGTAAAAAAATGCATATTGATGTTCCGTGCAATGCACGAGAATCTTGGTTGTAATTATATAACGCAAATCACGAGCAGGAAGTGACATTTTTTTGACACAACCACGTTAACATGGCCACGTAAATCACTAGCTAATGTAAATACCATTATACTTATATCCCGATGCAAAAGGTTGAGTACATGTCCGAAGAGTAGAGTCGCACACACGCACTCTGTCTCTCAGAATCTCTCTCTCACACACACCAGTTACGTGACGCCCACTTAAGCAGACAGGTATGTTACAATTTGTGCACCCGCGGGTACACATGATTCTGCACATTTATTTAAGCCGGAAGGCGAACCCAAACAGTAGCTGCATTCATTCCCCTCCCGCCGCTTCTTCTCTGGTCGCCGTCACCCGGTAGCCATGGGCCGACCGAAGGTAACAACATACGCCATACTCCCGCCGGAGCGGCGCTTTAATATGGAAATTTTAGTGGTCATGCATGCATCTTTTTGTGCTAGCACTCCTATATAAGGGTTGACCGGTCGCTTCCCGGACGTGCGCAGGCGGTGGAAGAGGAAGGAGAAGGGAAGCGGGCTATGGAGTAATGTTTTTTACCACAATTTCTTAGGAAACTGAGTGCAATAATTGAGTAGTTTTGTAAACTACCAGTACTACACCTGAAACGGTTCAAAACCTATACTCCCTTGCCAGCGCGTGCTTCCCGCGTGAAACGGTCAGCGTCGCCCTGGAGCGTCAGTGTCGCATTAATGCCCGGCCAGAGCGGAGGCGACCTCTCACTAGCGCCGGCTTTGAAGTGGCGCAACGGCCGAGAGAGCGCCGCTTCCCCATGCACGCGACTGCTCCGCGTCGAGACTGTGACACCCCAAAATTTTGGCCTTGTTTTATTTAATAAAATGTTGCCAGGGAATAAAACTTTTCCATTATTGTCAAGTTTTACCTTTTGTGACCCTGGATTTTTACCTCAAGTAGGAAAAACCTTCAAAGGTATTGTTGGATTTGTTTACTCTCTTTTATAAAACAATTCCTCATCAGTGGATCCAAATTTGCAAGGCTTATTTTACTCAAAGCTTTATTCCTTTAAAATGATTTCTTTTGCATTTGGAGCCTGCTTTGCACTGCAACCATTTGATAAATGCTTTCAAAATTTCCACCAAAATTTGGAGATGTCATGTGATGTTTCCACATCACTTTCATGCAGAAATACCTCTTGGCCATTGGAGATTTTGAGCTCTACACCAACTTTTCCAATCTGGTCCAGTAGGCACTTTTGCACTGCAACCCATTTAAATATTCTTCTGAAAATTCTTCCAAGTGTTTGGAGATGTCAGTGGATGCATACCATTCATCTTCAAGCAAAAACCCAGTGATGTCCCTTGGAAAATTTGAGTGGATCAGCCTCTTTTGCATTCTGGTCCAATTTGGTGATTTGTACTGCAACCATGTTTTTCTTTACCCTAATAACCCTGAGCTTTCTCCTACTTGTAGCCCTCCCTACCAAACTCTTAAGTCCAGGAGATTGGGCTCATTGGAGGTTTTGAAGTGCATGTTCTAAACCCTTTTTCTTTCTGTCCAAAACTGGTGTTTTGCTAAACTTGCACTATCAACTTTCTGTCTTTGCCAAACTAACCTTGCCATCATCTCCTGCATCTAGAGAGACACTGATCTGGAGATTTTGGCCACTCCAAGAGTTGCCTAAGTGCATCTGGCATTCTGTCGAACACCTGGTGTGCACAGTCATTTTTGGCAAGCTATCTGGTTTGCATGGTGGACTTGAACCCCTGACCTATCCACCTTGTCCACTGAATGCCTTGCTACCCCTACCTCCATCCTGTGCAGTGCCAGCTCCACCCTCGAGCTCTAGAGCGCGCTGGCATTTCGTCGAGCAGGTGCCGTGCGTGCTCTGGGCGCGCCCAGAGCGCCCGTTTTGCACGCGCGCGCACTACGCCGACACGCCGCACTGCCGCGCTCGACGCGACCCGACCCTGGCTCCCTCTGCATCGCTGAGCCGCGCACTAGCCGCCCCCTGCTCCACGATCCCTCTGGCATCCTGCTGCACCGCTGGCCGCGCCCTTGGCGGCACGCCGGCGTCGGCAGCGGATTCCGCCGCGGACGGCGCCGCCCAAGCCACCAGCGCACGACAGCTGCCTCAGAGCACAGGCCGTGCTTATCCTGCCACTCATCGGAACGCGTTCGTTGCCGCCAAGATGCCCTGCAACTACAGCAACGGCTGTCGCCGGCAATCCTATCTTCTACCGCCACGGTCCAGCCTCGCCACGCTATATAAAGGGTCCCCGAGCCCCTCCGAGCACTCACGCGACCTCAGAACCACCCCGTAGAGCTCCCCTAGCAGTAGATTGACCGGAGAGGACCGCCCTCCCCAACTCCGGCCAGCTCGGCCGCCGCTAAGCCCCGGCGCGATTCGTCGCAACCGGCCACCCATTCGCCAATCCAGCGCCACCAAGATCCTCCCCGTAGCCTTGCGGAGCTGCCCAGCTGCCCAAGCTCGATCGGAGACCACCAGAGCACGAAAGTCACTTCACCACCGTAGCTTTCCTCCGCCGCGGAGCTCGCCGCCGGCGATTCCTTCCACCTCCGCCGACCCAACGACCACCCAGAGGACCGCCTCGGTCCGGCCGTTCCATCCCCGCCCTTGGATGCCCTCGAGGAGCCGCCGTTCGTTGCCGGCGATCGCCGGAGCCTCGCCACCGTTCGGGCACAGAGAAAGGAGGGAGAGGGAGACCAGTCAAACCTGACTAGTGGGCCCTCTGGACCCACTGTCAGTGACCCGCACGTCCTCTCTCTGGTTAAGTGAAGGCGCAAAACCCCGAATGCGTTTTCCCTGCTGCGTAAGCGTATTTCCCTCGAAGCGTTTTCCTTTTTTCTGGTTTTATTTTAAAAACAGAGTTGACCAAACTTTGACTGGCTATAACTTTTAAAATAAAACTCCAAATGAGTTGATTCTTTTTCCTACCTCTCTCAAATTTCATCTAGTTTATTTTAAGATTTATTTCAAAAATATTTGAGACAAGTTTTGGTACTGTGTTTGAAATATTTGTATTTGTGTATTTTGCAAAATAGGATTTTTGGAGGGAAAGGAAAGCTTCCAATAAGTGCATCCTTTGCATACTTTTGAAGGCAAGCATTTCTGAACTCTGGCATAATATTCTGTTGTGGTGTTTGGATGTGATCACAACACCTTTTGACTTGGAGTGTGTGATAGTTTATGTGCCGATATAGTCTCGTGCATAAGTGCACTTTGGAGTTGTTTTGTGGTCAGCAGGTGCATACACTAGTGATTTGGGTCATCCTCGTGAGTTTCTCTTGCACACCGGTAGGAAGCCGGGAGAGTCGTGGTCTTGGGTAGACACGAGCTCGTCCCTAATCCCTCGTCGAGACGAGTATGCCCGGCATAGCTTGGTGAGGCTCGAGGAGTGATGATTTATTTCACTAGTGGTGATGTGTTTGGTGGGTGCCTGGACCACCTGAGTCGGTGGTAGACCAAGTCTTGATCAATAGCTTCCTTCTTTGTCGGTACCACCACTTGTCCCTGCAGGGACAGGGTATGGTTCAGTAGGTTGTCAACCCCTGTCCAAAGCACACACCGTACAGAGAGGCTATGATGAAGGTCCCGTGGCCACAGATTAAAGCCTGTCATTCGGTCCGGGGGCATGGGTGTTTCGGTTGTAGCCGAAGGGGATAGCTTCCCCCAGTTTGCGCGCGGTATAAATTTTGTGATCCCATGCTACGTCGAGGTTGTAGCCTCCCCACTTAGAGTTTTGCTTGGCAGGTGTCGTGGGTGATTCCAGTCACTGGTGAGTTAAGCTGGTGTGTGCAGGTCGGGCGTGTTTTCAATCAAAAGACCGTAGACGGAATTAGTCCAGAGGGACTAAGTAAACCCGTTACTCGTGGAAAATGGTACTCCCTCTGTAGAGGATACATCCTATCAGATAGTCATGTTCTTGAGTAGAAACCATAGTCTGAGTTGAGTCTTGTAACGGTGTTCGAATGGAGAACGATTCATCTAGAACTCTGTAACGGTATTCGGATGGAGATACGGCCTGACTAAATTATCGGTTTTTCGGATGGAGAAACGACTGTACTAAATTTTGTTTATGACTATGACACGTATGGATTGTGATCTTTATTATATTTTGGACTAACCATTTATATTATGTATATTATTGAGTATCCCTGGGATGGTCCTACCTCCTGGATATTCACTGTAATTATTTTTCTTATAAGCCCTTTATGTGGTGTCGCTCAGACGCCCGACTGTGGCATTATTTTTATTTCTGCATTTTCCGCTCGAGGAGTCATTCAGACACTCGTTTGGCACCAGTATTATTATTTCTGCATTTTCCGCTCGAGGAGTCATTCAGACACTCGCTTGGCACCCAGTATTTTATTTTGGTATATTTTAACCATATGTGTGCATCATGACCTTTCATATATTTCGTGGCAGATGTGTGTTTTATCTAGCTTAACTCGGAGCATGTTTGATATATTATACCCGTGTTCCTAATGTTTGCGAGTACATTCAAACGTACTCACTGGCTTGTCCCTGGCTATTGTCTTGGCCAGATTTCTCGCTCGGAGGCGAGCCACGCGGTGACAACCTCGGAGCCTACGTGTTGACATTTGCAGCCTCGCGAAGATAGGCGTTATCCTGGTCAGCTGTTCTTGTGGGAAATGGAGTCCCATAGACGCAGATGTACCCAACCGCTTCCGCCCTCAACCATTAGAAACCGATTGTTGTACTCCTAGGCCTAAATGGTCTTGTACTACATATTTTTGTGCTTGCTTGGATATTCTTGTATCAAGTTGGTGCCTCATCAGCTAACAGTAATCCTGGGGCTGGTGAGCACACAGGCCGTTTTTCTGGGAATTTATATCCCAAAATCCGGTCGTGACAGAGACTGGCCATAGGCTCTGTTTGGATCCATGGGTTAGAGTTAGTTTGAGCTAGTTGGGGCTCAAATAGCCCTAAAGTATCCAAGCATGAGGGTTTTAATTGGAGCAAGTTGCACCGAACCCACCAAAAAAAAACTATCCCACCCAAGAGGTGCTAACTGGAGATAGTTCTCATTGGGACCACTGAAAAATCACTTTTCTCTCTCCATGAAGTGCATTTATTGTCAATCTAACCCTGTCACCCAAACACCTCTTTGGCTACAGTTAGTTCAGGGTTAGTCATGAGTTAGTCTAACCTCTAGCTAAGTTAGAGTATCAAACAGGAGCAGTATAGGACATGCAAGTTGCTCAAAGCATACAGGCAAATTCGTACGTGAAAGGATTTTTTTTTCTTTTTGAAAACGGAACGTGAAAGGAATTTTTTTAGAATGCTCTTGGCATGTCGCTAACATGTGATTGTTAACCGACCTCAATAGACGGCAGAAACGCCAGCCCGCCGCACTTTGATAGAGACAAGGAGGGAGAAGCGATACAGGCTGCTGGATTACTAGAGATAGGTGTCGCACGGAAGCCAAGAAATATGGTGATAGCGTGGGTTAGCCATGTACTAGTATGATGTAACTACACTGGGCTGCCGTGTTTTGTACTCTTCCAGTCCACTGTGGAGATGATTGGTTAATTTTATATCGCTGAATAATATTAAATATTATGAGTGCGGACGCTCCACCACGAGGTTCCTTGCTCCTTCTCGGTCGTCCGGAATCTGTGTTCTTCCACTATATTTTTTTACGTGAGCTTTGTTCATCCTTTTGCCAACACGTGAGACATCTAGCATCAAGGTGCACGTGTTATGCAAGGATCGTTCCATCTATATGAAGAACACGTGGGACTGGAACTATGAGACGGACATGTACCCAGGAGTGGACGTACGAACCTGAGTAATGTAGCACAATAAGTGAAGTAGAAAGGCACAAATGGTATGAAAATGCGTGGCATATATGGTGTGTTTGGTTGCGTTCTCGTCTCAGCATAGTTGTTCCCTCTTCATGCATGCTGAACTCAACACCCCTCTTCATGCATGCTCTCTTCATGCATGCTTCTAGTGTATTTGTGCTAAACTAGTGTGGACTCATGCACCCTCCATACACTCTACCAAACACCCAAAAGTAGGTCGAGAAGGGAACTCTTGGGCGGCATTTGTCTCTTACTACGTACTACCACTAAATGTTGTACCTGCAATGCACGGTGATGTTATGGAGTACGTGCCTAAGTACTCTACTACTACTATATTAGTTGGAGGCACATATTAACTTTTATATTTGTTTACGTGTATGCCCCGAGACCTTCCAACTAGACGTGTTTTCTCTCCAGGTCGCACTTTGTATCGTTCATACCACTAAGTACTACTACGTGTGGTCTCCGACCTAGAAGTGGAAGAAGTGGAGACGCTCTACCACGCTGTTTTTTTACGCTGGGCTCTACCACGCTGTTCATGTCCCACTCCTTTCGCTGACGTGTGGGACATCCAGCACGTGCCGTGTTTGGCACCCTTCGTCGTAAGAGTTGAAATGCTAGCATTCATCAGAAATAAAAAATAATTATAAATCGGCAGTGATACTATTTTTATTTGCGAACCAATCAGCAGTGATACTATACCACGCGGTTTCCTTGCTCCTTGATATCGGAAAGAATACTTCCGTTCGCCAACATGTGGGACGTCGACCATCCTGGTCCACTTGCCATGCACGCAGAACTCCAAGGGAGAGTCACCCAGGTCGTCGCGCCGCAGTAACAATGACTAATGAGCCGTCAAATCACAGGCCCACTTCCCACTTTGAAGTTTCTCGGACGAAGGAACCATCATGACTTCATTGAATTCCGCTTCTTGAAGAAAACTACTGTACCAGCAGTACTGCTAGCTACAGTAGTTACTCCAACAGAGGGCTCCTTTCGTTCATAGGATAGGAATATGAAAATCATAGGAAGTGAGATGACATGCATCTCAATTCCTATAGAGAAAGAGATGCCATTTGATGCTTAGGATAGGAATTTTTCCACTTAGTCTAGGCTAATGTACTGGTAATTTGCTCTAAAAACTACAGTAGTAACTAGTAGTATTGGTACATGCTCGTACTCAGACACAGACACACACACTAACTACTAGTACTACTACTTCTCACATGCTGGCCAGACGCCATCGTTCTCCTTCCCGGCTTCGTCGGCGACACCCCACCGTGCTTGGATCTCCGCCGACCTCTCCACAGCAGCGCGTGCGTCCTTTTCTTTCTTGCGGCGGCGGGCCTCTCTTTTCTTGAGTGCTTTCTGACTTTTCCGCTCCCTTTGTGCGGCTTTGGCCGCCTCTTGCTCTACCGCCCATTTGGCCTTGGCATCTTCAAATTCCTCCCACATAGTTGTGAGGTCGCGAGCGGCGATGAACTCGGCACGGCGGGATGCCATCGCTTCCCTACCATTTTGTGTGCGGTCGTCGGCGGCGAGGAACTCGGCGCGGCGGGATGCCATCGCTGCCTTACCGGTTAGTGTGCGGCGCGGTGGCATGAACGACGCTTGGTGAGAGCTCTGGGGTGGAGTGGCCGGACAACCGTATAGTGCATTGGTTTGTCAAGAGCTCAAGGACAGAAGACGAAGCAAATTTGGATTCCCCTTCAATCCTGGTCATTTATTACCCAGTAAAATGCATTGGCGGTCATCGAACTTGTCTTGATAGCTCACTTTGATCATTATTTACGAGATATGGTGATTATACGGTCACTGGCTTAGCGTATAGCTCCGTATTTGTTTGGTTGACCAGTCAAACAGTCCGCATGCGCCTCATCAGCTCGTGTTCTTTATCTATCTACGCGGGCCTACCTGTCAATGGAGAAAGGAATACTGTAAAAACCAAAATTATGCGTATGTGGGGAATCAAACCACAGACTCGTCGCTGCAACGCACCCTCGTCAGCCAAATGAAAATGAAATACTTCGCGTCAGACACTCACGCTCATGCTGTCAAAGCATGCTAATGCATGCACGTCGCCCTCTAAATCAAAGTCCTGCTCATGGCGCAACGCAAACGGCGAGCCCATCACCTGCGCGCCCCGGCGGTGCCTGACATTACTGTTTAGACATTTGATGGAGGCCTACGCGAACGCCGAGCATGTATTCACCTGGCTCAACACCAACGGTCATACTTGGACCGCCTTGCTCATGTATATCGTCCATCACAACGACAATCTATAAAACAGCCTAAGCTAGAGAGGGTACTATGATAGTATGGTACGGAGTATGTACTATCGTGAGCGACCGATCTTAGTGCCACTGCACACCGAAACCCCTTCCATCGCTAGCGCGCGCTTCCCGCCTGAAACGGTCACCGTCTCTCCAGAATGTCAATGCCGCATTCACCGGACTTAACTGCAGGTGCAATTGGTGTGTCACTAACATGCGGGCCAGATGCCCGTTGGGCCCACATGTCAGTAACCCAAACGCATCTGCAGTTAAGTCACTGAAGCAGCGTCCGCATTCACGCCCGACGAACCTACTCCGGCGCCAGTTGTCCATCCGTCTGCCGCGGCTCATTGCCATTTGCCCGCTATATTAACTTGAGCCCCAGCTCCCAGCCATAGCCAAAGACCCACACTTATTCTCCTCCGGTCCCTTCCTTCTGTCGGCACCACTTCAACCATGGCCTCCTGGCGCTCCGAAGCTCTCTTGGACGTACTGTCGCAGGAGCAGACGAGGGACATCGGCGGCTCCGCTCCGGGCGCGCTCCAAAGCTCTCTTCGATGTACTGTCACAGGAGCAAACCAAGGAGATCGCCGGCACCCCCCGGCCGCCCTCCGCCGCCACGACCACGAAGCAGGCGCACGTGCGCGGGCGCAGCCGGCAGCGAGGAAGAGTAGTACACGGTAGGTCGCTGCCACTCTGGAGGAGGAGGTTATCGAGGCGGATGAGGAGGAGGCAAAGGCAATGGCCGTCTTTCTCGGGTTCATGGCCGGACATGGTGGTCGGGCGCCGGCGATCGTTTAGATTAGGTTTACAGTAGGTTTTAGTACGGTTTGTGCGAAATATGTAATGAATTTCGTCCAGTTTGTAGGAAAAGTTTTCAAAATGTAATGAATTTCATCCGGTTAATTTGAAATTTTCTTTGTTTGCACGAATTTCGTCCGGTTAGTCCATATAGTTGTCGAAAGGTATGCAGGCAGCATCGGATGGCATCCATCAGTGTCCTCGGATAGATGCCGGTGTAAATTTGTGGGCCAGCGCCTAACTATCATGCTATAATCGCTAACAATCCTCCATTATTTGGCAGGGAACTTTTATCCCTCAATCAAAATCAGATCCGCGGTGTTTCGCACTCCTCCCGCGTAAGAGTGTAAACTCTTGCTTACATAAAAATGGAGCAAGTGGACGGCACTGTAGCACGTCATATCACTCGAACTAGCCAGCCTAACAAGCGGGAAAGCACCGCCCTCATCATTTTGTTCTGGATTTCTATCGATCGATCGCGCGAAAATGTTACGCTTCACAAGTTCTAAAGGAAAAGGCGGCACACTTACGACTCGTACGCGTCGCAACCCCGACAGTCCGGCTCGCACGCTGCTCACCAGAGGGGACACGTGTTGTCTTGCAATTTCACTGACATGTGGGACCGTAATTGAATAAACCGTCGATAGCCGAAATCTAATCGCTCGGCGGGCGTCGGCTCAGAAGAGAGAAACGGGGGAGGGAGAAGAGATCGCCCGCCCGCCACGCACGGACTCCAAGAAATATATGGTGATAATGTGAGGTGGGCCATGCTGGAGTCCGGACCGCTTCCGGAGCCCGCTCTCACTGCCCTGGCCCCTCAAGACGCCAGCTGCCCGCCGCATGCATGCATAGCAAGTAGTACTCCTTATGTGGAGGAGAGAGAGGCATTGACAAAGTCAAGGAGTGGGTTCTGCAAGAGCCCGTCTCTACACGTGCTCCTAGGTATAAAAAAATAATTCTAAAAAAGGCATAAAAAACAATTGCGTCTTAAAAAAAGAAAGGTAAAAAACATTTGAGAGGAAATAGATAGAGAGAAAGTGAGAAAAAGCTGTAACCTGGGCATTACATGAGGAAGGAGGGAGTGGTGCACATGCCAAGTTCACTGGCTGCCGTGTTTCACACTCCTCCTTCGTAATAGTGGAGACAATAGCTTTCATAATAAATAAACAATGAAAACTCGTTGCTCGTCCTCTATATCGGAAAGAATACTTTCATTCGCCGACATGTGGGACATCGACCATCCTGGTCCACCTGCCATGCACAAAATTATCCTGGTCTACCCCGGTCGTATCGCAGGCCCAACCTTTCCCACTGTAAGTTGTTCGGACGAAGGAACCATCATGACTTCGTTGAATTCCGCTTCTTCAAGAAAACTTACTGTAC
The DNA here is from genome assembly GCF_002575655.3 of Aegilops tauschii subsp. strangulata. NCBI lineage: Eukaryota > Viridiplantae > Streptophyta > Magnoliopsida > Poales > Poaceae > Aegilops > Aegilops tauschii. The sequence goes on from NC_053035.3 coordinate 294,119,859, forward strand.
CCACAATACTGCTACCACACGCGAAGACTGGACGGCACTGTACCACGTCATATCACTGAAACCCACTAGGCCAAACTAGCCCGCCCAGGTCATCTATTTTGGAACGAAGGGAGTACGTCTCTGCACTGCTATGATTTTGTGTTGCACGTTCTCTGTACTTTTGCTACGATTTTCCTACCCTATGAACCAAATGAGGCCTGAATGTATGTCGACTATTGTCTGATCAATCGCTAAGCCTACAATTTTAGGAGCTAGGGCTATTGGTCGATCCACGAGGGATAAGTATAAGCGTACCACGAGCTCATCAGCCCCAACGTTTCTCTTCGGTGAGTGTTTTGCAAGTACTATAGCTTGCACAGTAGCTAGCCTACTAACACCAAGAATCATCAAACAAGCCCTGCTGACATGATAAACAGTTCAAACTTACATCTAAGCATGCCATATATTACATCAAAAGCTGGTGAGGATACATCTATTTCCATAACTCGGAGAGGGTTCGCATGATTCATCGCATGATTCACTATCAAACAAAAGTAGCAAGATCCGCCCACACAAGACAGTGCACTAGCCCTAAGATGGTTTGATAACACACATCGTTCTGGTAATTAAACACAAGGCAATGCAAACTACCCTGAAGGATTAGCGCGACCAACTATTTCTTGTCATCGATCTCTCGGGCAATGACCGCAGCACGAACAGCGGCATGGGAATCGATTTCTGGGGCGATGTCCACAGGACTGACCGCGACATCGGAATCGATCTCTGGGGCGATGTCCATAGGATGGACAGTGGCATCAGAATCGATCTCCGGGGCGATGCCAACAGGACGGGCCACGACATCGGAATCATCAAGGACGTCCACCGGCACCTGCACAACCCTAACATATTAGCAAGCACATGCAAATAATCAAAAACCACAACTATGGTAATAAGCTATTATTTTTTACCTTGTGCAGCTCACCGGGGGATCTCATCCCTCCGGGGGCCATCTCCTCGTCCTCGATGGGGGCCAGCACCTTGCCAGGGGAATACTACTTCTCAACAGCGACTATCTCCTCAAACTCGGTCTTGAGCCTCACATAGGTGGCAATCGGAGTTCCTGGGGTAGGCACGGTGGGGCCCTTGCTGTTCTTCCAACTTTCTTTGAGGAGTTCGTCTGCCAACATCCTCAACTCTTTGGCCAGTGCTTGTTTCTTGGAGTTCTTCGTCTCCATGGGTTGGCCCACCGACATGGTCAACTCGTTGGTCGGTGCTCGCTTCCTGGAGATCGCTGTCTCCAGTGGGTTGTCCGCCGGCAACTCTTTGCCTAGTGCTCCAGGATCCATCAATGATCTGACAAACAAAAAGCAATTGAAAGGAAACCAAAATCACAATGAAAACAGGAAAAGAATAGGATGTGAGAATCGGTCGGTGCTTCGCAAAAAGAAGATTCTTGGAATGAAAATATAGCAGCATAACTGATTCGCCCACCTTTCCTGCGTCGGTACAGAAGAAAAATGGCAGAAGTGAGTAGCCTGGAGTGATGTTTTCTTCAAGAAAGGGAAGAAAGGGCTTGAACGAGCGTTCCAGTGAAATGATGGTTGCTTCGTCCAGTCCAACTTGGAGGCCACCTTACCACTGCTGGTAAAGGTGTGGGTTTTGTGATATGACGGGTCATGACGGCCACACCGGGGTGACAGGTGAGTCTCGACTGTAGCACCTCGCTGTGATTTGGTGGATGGCACGTGGGCGCGGATGCTTTGAAATGTCCCGCATGTAGATAGAGCGGCTAGTCATATAGGAGTGCTCAATATTGTGCACCGCGACCAAGGCGGAGAGGAAAACGAGAGAACTACGTAATTAATGCATGAGTTTAATTAGGGTAGTTTTGTAAAGTACGAGATACATTCCTCCAATCGCAAAATGCCTTGGTTCATGAGATTTGAGATTTGAGCCCTATAAACCGGAAGGGAGGGAGTACTGCACACGGTGTAGTCTAGTCACTTGTTGAAATCTCTAGAAAGGCAAATACTCCTTTCCGGTTTACAGGGCTATACTACTCCCTCCGTCTAGGTGTGTAAGTCATCTTACGAAAACCAAATAGTCCCAAAACACTTAGGCGCGGTGCATTAACTTCTACCTTGTTTCTTGTTTCTTGACATATCAACCAATAAGAGATGAGAGGTGTGCATGCTTTTAATGACTTGCAATGGCTAGTTCATTGCATGCAATGCTATTAATTAGCAAATAAACATTGGTGACCCTAGGAGGAAACGGTGCTAAGCGCGTGGACCTATGCAGAATGAGTATCAACCAATGGATAATGGAGTTTAATTGTTAAACAATAGCAATTTTGTCTCATGCAAGAGCCTGGCTAGTACTCCAAGGAACCGCACCACGCGAGCGTTCGCAACTGCCAAGTTCGGGTTGCGCTTGGCTCTTCGCCTCTTCGAGAAGACGAACAATGATGTTACTCCTACTTCTACAGTATCGAATCCACTGCTGCATGTCCGTCCACCTCGTGCGGGAGGGATAGCGTGTAGCGAAACTTCTACTTACTACTCCTGCCTTGGCGTCTATGACAGGTGGGCCCAACAGGTGGTTGGCCCTCCTGTCATGCAGCCAAAGGCAGGTGCAGTTAAGGCACCGGAGCTCAGTCCGCGAGGGAGAGGGCGTTGTAGTAATCAAATTTCTCGGTCTTGTACGAGTTGACGCGACACATCAAAGCACTGCACTCGATATAAGTCTTTTTACACATTTAAAATGGGCTACTTCGTATGTAGGAGTAGACATATTCTGCTTCGTATGTAGTCACTTGTTGCAATCTCTAAAAAGACTTATATTTGGAAACGGAGGGAGTACAACGCATGCATGCATGCCGTGACTTTCCTTTTGATACTTGCATGTGTTGATTTGATGCACCTTGCCAAAATTTGACTATAAATTTAACTAACCAAATTTTCATGCATGTCACAAAAAATTACGGGGCTGTTTGGATTGTGACTATGTTTGCCTTATGTTGCCACATTATTTTTCCCACACTTGCCACACTTGCCTAACCTGAGTTGCTCAAATTGTTAGACACACTTTGGCTTGCCTAAGGGAATCTTGCCACATTTTTTGTGTCTATGACATGGGGGGTTCACTGCTAATAAAAAAAATTCTTTTCTTAGGTGTGGCTTATAAAAAAGACTTATATTTAGGAACGGAGGGAGTAGAAAATATAAATAATAATGCATGTTGGGGCAACCCACGTTTCCGCTAATTTTAGCCGTGGGCTTGTTCACAATTTTTACGAGGGGTTGGTTGTTCATTTAATGGAGGGACTTGTAGTACCAGACTTGAACGATACAAAGTGCGACCTAGCACACCGTAACACCACTTGGAACAAGCGGGTAGCTATCTCAAAAAACAATCAACAACTAAAAAAACCGCGACCTGGCATGTAGTAGTACACAATTTTAAACGATTGTTTTGATGGAGTGAAAAAGGAAAACTACCCCACTACGTATATATAGGCCGGAGCCTCCGCGCTTGCTTGCTAGGGTTGCTCTATTCACACACTCTCATCCTCTCCAGATCTAAACAAGATAGGGGTAGTAACACTGTCTTTCTCCCTTCAAAAAACACTGGCTTTCTATCCTCACTGCTGGTTACAGATCCGGACGTATCCCCCTCCACCGGTGAAGGGGAGGAGGGGCAGGGTTTAGGCCGTCGTCGACAGCGAGGGAGGAGATCCACTGCCGGCCGCACCGTTATCTCTGGCCGAGCGCCGGCGCGGGAGGTCCTCCGATCCCTTCGTCGTTGCCTGTGGGCGGATCCGGCCTCCACCGCCCACCTATCCACATCCCGACGACCTTCAGGTATATCTTTGTTCGAAACCGCCTTAGCTCTACTTCCCCAGCTCACTACGTCGCTGCATGTGCATCATTTTCTACCTCTCAGCCCCTCTCGATCGGATGGTCCAACGTCACATATTTTTTTCTTCTATTGTTAGAGGTAAAGCTACTTCATGCAGTCGAATCTTGTACTCCCTCCGTCCAAAAATAGTTGTCATTGAAATGGATGTATCTAGATGTATTTTAGTTCTAGACACATCCATTTTGATGACAAGTAATTCCGGACGGAGGGAGTACTTGGTTCAAACAAGAAATAAAGTGGGGGTGGGGGAATTTAGTATGTACTCCCTCCATTCAGAATTACTTGTCTCGGAAATGGATGATTATTTACTCTTTATTTCACAAGCGGGTATAGCGGATCCTGTATCCGTGTATACAGTATACAGAGATATATCGAAAAGGAACTTAAGAACTAAAATACATCTAGATACATCCATTTCTGCAACAAGTAATTCCGAACGGAGGGAGTACATCATACTTGGTACAAACAGGAAGGAAAGGGAGTGAAAGTAGTATAGACTGGTCATCCAACCGGTCTCTTGGTCGAAAAGGGAAATATAGGGGTAACGCTGTACACAGTGGTATGACCAGGACTAGATTTGCTATCCACACATAGGAGTAGGTGGCTAGAGTGAACAAAAATGGGACCAACCCAAATATGTTTCTTGGATGTTTGTTTCTCGGGGCAACAAACTATGAATCCCCACTTTATGCCCCTGTTTACGTACATGGTGCTGGACTGCTGGTGCACCCACTGTCCCATGCCCTTATACCAAATATTTAGGCTCCGTTCGGAATAAAGGGGCAGAAAACATAGGTCTTGATGAAAATAGAGGAATAGGAAAGGAATGTAGGTATAAAACTATGGAACAGCGAACCGGAGGAAACTCTCAAGAGAATGTGTTCGGATGGACTACGAAATGTACAGATTTGTTTTTTTAGAGTAGCATGCTTGGCAGTATGAGATGCTATTTGTTTATTTAGCTGCACAGTGACTACTCTTGTCCTCACCTCACGTACCACACATAGGTTGATTTTTTTTATTCCGGCAACACAGCACAACAACCCGTCTAACGCATGGCAGCGAGCGCCTGCCTCGGGCTTCCGCCCAAAAAATGAGCAGCGCGTGGATGTTTCTAATCCTATGGAAACGGTACTACCAGACCAGCTTTCCTATGAAACACTATTCACCTTTCCCGTGTTCCGAACGGTTGGAAGGGAAAGAATACCATAGGAATTGTGTTCCTATGAAAATCCGGCACCAAACCTGTGAACCGAACGCAGCCTTAGTTGTTCTTAATCTAATGTCCCTGGTAAAAATGAAGCCATGCCACTGTTATAAGCCATGACAAGTTTAGCCAAATGTTTTTGCCTATAATTGTTTGAGACTCTGACTATTTCCTCTGTGCCTTTTTGTGCAAACAGGGATATCCAATTCACCTGGTTGCTGTTGTGACCTTTTGGTGCACTGCACAAAACTCTTCTTAAAAGAAGTGACTTTTGTGCTGTTTAACTGGAATGTCAGAATGGAGCAGTTGGTTCATTTTGGTGGAACTGCACAAAGGGAGATCTGTGTTCCAATCCTCATCATCCATATTGGCGCCATAACCTTCCTTTAGGTAAGAATGATATTTGATGCATGTGTTCATCTCTATTTTCCGACTGCCATGAGAAAATAATGCTGTTTTTTACTAGTACACTTGTACTCCCTCACTGACAAAACCAATTTTCAATTAGAAGGCCAATCATGTACTTGGTTTCACCAACTGGTGAGGAGAAAGAGAAACAGAGCATGAAGAGGAAGAAGAATAAGAATAAACAGTGCCAAGGCGATCTTGCTGAAGCTAGAGGCCTCAGTCGAGGCCATTCAAGGGCTCCGGCAACGACTACCTTACATGTGAGACGATCCTCCAGGGAGCCCTTCCACTTCTGCTGTCCCACTTAATTAATTAGGAGTACTTAAGTACCACTAATTTATTACTGCCTAATTTTCCTGTTGGAGTTAAACAAATCTTTAGTAGAACCCTATGCTGAATCATGTACGTGTGTATGTTTGTCTATGGAGGTGAATCATGTGGTGGAGCAGGGAGGGAATATTATTAGTGTCATGACGTAATAGTGCTATTGTTTTGCACGTCAATTTATTGCCATTGGTTCAATGAGGCAATGTTTTGCGTATTGTCCATCATGAATTTGATGCTACTGTTTGAGTAATATGCTAATGTCTTCCTATCCTTTCTCACTAAGCTAATGAAGGTTTCACCTTGTTCCTACTTGTGCAAACAGGGATCATGTTGTGCCAATCATACATTTTAGTGGAACTACACAAGACAATACAATGAACTGTATCCCAGCCAGTGCTTTAACTCTGCTGGAAGTTCTTGATAATCTTTCGATATAATCTCAGCACTGGTAAACAAGAGTGATTTCAACCATACATTTGAAGTGCACAAAAATATATACTATTGTGTGATTCCAGTGAGTGCTTTATCATCTCTTATGGGACTACATGAATAAGCTTTTTTTTCTCAGGTTGGTACAGGCCTAAGGCCTTCATCCATATTAGTTTGTTGTCATCTCTATTTGTATCGTGCTACTGTCATGAGAAACTCCTTTATCTTTGCACGTTAAAGTTTTGCAACCTATGATAAATGGCAATGCTTTGAGTGTTGAGTTGAGCTAATTGGTACTGATTAAATAAACTAATACCTCTCTTTAAGCAAGACTATTATGTTTCTAACTTTACCCATTAAGATAATGAGGGTGCTTCTATTTGTTAGTGTGTGTTTCATCAACTAGTCCCACTATTACAGTAATCTCACTCTCTCAATATATGTGCCAACAGGGATGCTCGATTTTGGTGGAACTGCACAAAAACTTTGGGTGCTTCATTGCCTTGACAGCTTCCGTCCTTTCCTGTCAGTCGCTAATCTCCGCTTGCTTTCTTCCTTTGTTGTCAGTCGCTTGGCTTATCTCGGCTTCCAGTAAAAGGAAATAGTAATTGATATGCTACCTCACACAGGTTGGAACTGGTCTTTATCCTGATTATTGTGCCTGTCATATGTATTGGTAATTTGGTATTGTGCTACTGTTTGCCAATTTCATAAAGGACTAATTTGGAGCCTGAACTCGCAGGAAAATCATTACATCGGGTGATTTCAGTAGAACTGCACAAAATGATCAGATGGACAGGTACTTATGTTGCTGCTATGTACTCCAAAGTTCACTCAGACAAGCATCGATGTTGATAAGAAGTGCCTATATTCATTCGAGTATCAACCGGCGTCAACCAATTGTCAAACTCCAAGTATTAGGAGAGTGAACGCCAAAAATATTGCTTGGTGCATAGCCCAGAAAAACGCAGTCCAGTCTTTGGTCCCAACTTGTGCCTTTTGGTTATCGGCACATATGGTAGCGAACTATATGGCATGGAGTCTAAAGATTCCAGACAAGTTGGTTGATGCGTATATTCATCTGGCACTTAATCAGTCTACACGCCAAGGATGCTCCATTTCATTAGAACTACACACAAAAATTTGGGCGGTTCATTTTCTCAACCGCCTCCTTTCTCGTCTGCAATGTAGAATTTTGGCGAGATACAGGACCAAGATGAGCCAGTAAACTAGTTGGATGAAAGTAGTGGCCAAGTTGCTCAAACCTCCCTCGGCACGAGGCCACTATTTGAGGATAAACCTACAAGCAAAGTTCAGATTGTCTGTGTTGCCTCTTATGTACTCGAAAGTTTACTCGTACAAGAACTAATTTTAGCAAGAAGTACCTCCGATTGAACACCATTTACCAGTCTGTACCCTAGATAATTAAAGTTCGTCCATGGATCATATTGGCTGTGATCTCAATCATTTGGATGCATAAACATACTGAACATGTGTATATCTGAATCTTTTTGTGAATTATGTATGAATATTGTCGTGTGATCTATCAATCATTTGGATGCATAGATATGCTGAGCTTGTGTATATATGAATCTTTTGAGTTGTTGATATTTGAATGTTGGCTATGAATATGAATGTGTCCTGTGAACCTGAGTTTGATATGAATGTTTACCTTTTCTGTTGTATTTGTGTGTGAACTTGTTAGTATGCCTACTGTGGGGTATAAAACGCAGGTCTCTGATAAAGTAATGTTGTGTCCAATTTATGTTTTCCCTTCTAACCACATTATATATATTTATATTATTACTATTATCGTATATTTTATAGAGACTTATATATACATTATAAAAACATCCCACGTGTTAATAACTTATAAAAGTAAATGATTAACGGAAGTTGGCAAGGAAAATCCTGGTTGTTTTTGACTCACAGGGAAGGAAAATCCTGGTGATTGCGTACAAAAGCTTGCGAAGATTTTAAGGACCAATTTAATAATAACACGCTCATTTTTATTTTGAGCAATAACTCGCTAATTTCTTAATTATATATATATATAATGTGCCTCTCCGGTTTATTCTTTGATATTAATTGCTCCTTCTAACATAACATTATATATATAACGGGCCCACCTAATACGTGTATTTCAAGGAAGTGCAAATGGGCTGGGTTTTCTTAGAAAATATAAATGGGCCTGATTGACGCGAAATTATTTGTTCACCCAGCCCAGAAAATGGACTGTACATTCTAGAAAACATGGGTTAAATATATGCCACATTTTTGCAGGCTCACATGTGGGCCAATAGGTCGAAGCCTACGCAGGGCATTGTCAACTTGGTCAACAAATGATTGTGTCATCCACAGCCATTGGATTTATATCCAACGGCCGGCATGCACCTCCAGCGTCGCCGGGACCGCCTGGTCCGGCCTCCGGCGGCTAGCGGCTCCCCTTAGCATGCATCGCTGCGAAGCGCTACCCCACCGCCGGCCAGGCTATCCCTCCACCCCTCGACACCTCCTGTTATTCTCCACAAACTACAGCCCCACGCCGCAACAGAACCAGTTATAACCCTTCTCCTCCTCTCAATCTGCGACTCCACTGCCGCGTATTCCCATCTCCGAGTCGTTCCTGTCCGGGGCCTCGCCGTCGTCCACCGCCTCGCTGCGTTCGGTGCGGCATGATCAACAAACGAGAGTCATTGGAAGAGGACTATACGTGGAGAGCCTGACGGCTGGGACCCACGAGGTCCATGGTCGCACGCAAGGAAAGTTCCTCCTTATTAAGCTAAAAAAATGTTTCCTCCACCTGACAGCTGGGACCCACCGGCTGTATCTTCGCACAGAAGGAAGTGCCTCCTTGTTTTGCGAAAAAAAATTATTCATCCCGTTGACAGCTGGGACCCGTCAAATTTGGTGACTGACTTGTGGGCCTGCTAAGCGGACGTGTACGCACGGCTTTGTCAACTTAATCAACAAATGATTCTAGCAGCTGGACCGTTGGATGTTAATCCAACAGCCGTGCTCCTTCTTCAACCTCTGTTCTTGCTCCTGTCTCCCGTGGGCGGCACCGCGGCTGTGCTGCCGCGCACCCGAACCAGTGAAGTTTCCCACTCCTCTCCATCTGCGACTCCACTGCCCCGTCTTCCCCATCTCCGGGTCGTTCCAGTCTGGGTGCGCTCGGCACGGTGTGGTCAACGTGCTCAACAACCGAGAGTCATCGGAAGATGACTGTACGTGAGAGGCTGACAGTGGGGACGCACCACGCCCATGGACGCATGCATGCAACGGAACGCGGCGAGGTCAACGTGGTCAAGGAACGACTTCCATCGGAAGTATACTTTACGTGGAGAGCCTCAGCTGGGTCCACGGCCGCAGCAAGTAAGTGCCTCCTTATTACGCAGAAAATATTGATTCCTCCAACTGACCGCAGGGACCCACTGGACTGGCCACCATATTTTGCGAAAAAAGGTTTGCCCCCTGACTGCTGGGACCCACCTGTCGGGCCACCGTATTTCGTAAAAAAAACGTTCCCCCCGCTGTCAGCTCGGACCCACCGGAAGTGCCTCCTTATTACGCACAAAAAAAATGAATACTCCCCCGGCTAGCTGGGACCCACCTTGGTGGGAGGCTGACTTGTGGGCCTACTAAGTTGACGGGGACGAAGGGCTTTGTCAACTTAGTCAATATGAACGATTCTAGCTCCAGTGACCGTACGATGTCCATCCAACGGCCGTAGTGCTTCTTCAACCTCTGGTCTTCTTGCTCCAGCCGCCCAAAGCAGCGCCGGTCGTGCCGCATGCTCCTGCCTCCCGTGGCCGGCTGTGCTGCCGCGGAGGCCTCACCGCCCCCTACTATTCCCACCGCTGGCCAGGCCCTGCGGCGACGGCAGCCTCACTCCGCAGCCGAACCAGTGAACCCTCGTACTCCTCTCCGCGCGGGCTTCCACTGCCGCGTCTTCCCCGGCTCCGCGTCATCCCCTTCCTAGGCCTCGCCATCGTCCACCGCCGTGGTGCTCTCCGCGCGGCGTGGTCAACGTGGTCAAGGAACGACTTCCATCGGAAGAGTACTGTACGTGGAGAGGCTGAAAGCTGGGTCCATGGCCACAGCCCAGTTTTTTTGTGATTTGCCAAGTAACTCGCTTTCTGAGGCCTGCAGGTCTGCATATCTTTCAAGACGAGGAGAGCTTTCATTCGGCTGGCCGAGAAAATGGCCCATCAGTAATGAGAAATGGTCTGTACATTTTTAAACACATCAAACCAGCAATTAGTTTCAAATATATTTTTTTCATTTTGAGATTTTAAATTAAATTAATTTTTATGCGTGGAGAATTTGTTGGATTTTATATTGATATACATTTATTTTTAAAATCAGTTTGAATGTGAGTCAAAATTTCGGGATTAAAAACAGTTCGGACCGCACCAAAATATGCAAAATTTCGTATAATTTTTTAACCGTGGCCACAATATGGGCTGTAATGCTAACAAAAAGAATATGGGCTCCAAAAAAAACCTTAATAATTAGCAAATGGGCTGTAAATTATTAGAAATAATGGCAGATGGGTTGTATGCTGTTTTCCACAGATTTGAGGCTTTCCTAAAAAAAAAAGGTTGACGCACAAGCAGTGACTGTTGGATGGCCATCCAACGGCCGTCGTGCTTCTTCAATCTCTGCTCTTCCTGCTCCAGCCGCTCAAACAAGCGCCGGCGGGACTGCCTGCTCCCTCCTCCCCGTGGCCGACTCTGCTGCTGCGCAGGCCTCACCGCCCCACCGTACTCCCATCGCTGGCCTAGCCATCCCTCTACTCACCCACACCTGCTGTTATTCTCCGGCGACGGCAGACGAACCAGTAAACCCTCGTACAGTCGTACTCCCCTCCGCGTGGGAAACAACTGCCGAGTCTTCCCTGCCTTCGTGTCGTTCCCTTCCTAGGCCTCGCCGTCGTCCACCGCCCTGGTGCTCTCAGCGTGGCCTGGTCAACGTGGTCAACGACCGACATGCATCTGAAGTGGACTGTATGTGGAGAGGCCGACAGCTAGGTCCATGGCCGCACACAAGGAAATGCCTCCTTATTACACGCAAAATAATGATTCCTCCACCTGACATCAGGGACCCACCGAAAGGGCCTCTGTATTTCGCGAAAAAATGTTACCGCCGCTGACAGCTCAGACCCACCAGCTATATCTTCGCACGCAAGGAAGTGCCTCCTTATTACGCACAAAAAAAATGAATACTCCCCCTGCTAGCTGGGACCCACCATGGTGGGAGGCTGACTTGTGGGCCTACTAAGTTGACTGGGACGGGGGCCTTTGGCAACTTTAGTCAATATGAATGATTCTAGCTCAAGTGACCGTACGATGTCCATCCAACGGTCGTAGTGCTTCTTCAACCTCTGGTCTTCTTGCTCCAGCGGCCCAAAGCAGCGCCGGTCGAGCCGCATGCCCCTGCCTCTCGCGGCCGGCTGTGCTGCCGAGGAGGCCTCACCGCCCCCTACTATTCCCACCGCTCGCCAGGCCCTGCGGCGACGGCAGCCTCACACCGCAGCCGAACCAGTGAACCCTCGTACTCCTCTCCGGGCGGGCTTCCACTGCCGCATCTTCCCCGGCTCCGCGTCGTCCCCTTCCTAGGCCTCGCCGTCGTCCACCGCCGTGGTGCTCTCCGCGCGGCGTGGTCAACGTGGTCAAGGAACGACTTCCATCGGAAGAGTACTGTACGTGGAGAGGCTGACAGCTGGGTCCATGACCACAGCCCAGTTTTTTGTGATTTGCCAAGTAACTCGCATTCTCAGGCCTGTTGGTCTGCAAAGCTTTCAAGACGAGGAGAGCTTTCATTCGGCTGGCCGAGAAAATGGCCCATCAGTAATGAGAAATGGGCTGTACATTTTTAAAACACATCAAACCGGCAATTAGTTTCAAATATCTTTTTTTTCATATTGAGATTTTAAATTACATTAATTTTTATGCGTGGAGAATTTGTTGGATTTTATATTGATATACATTTATTTTTAAAATCAGTTTGAATGTGAGTCAAAATTTCGGGATTAAAAACAGTTCGGACCGCACCAAAATATGCAAAATTTCGTATAATTTTTTAACCGTGGCCACAATATGGGCTGTAATGCTAACAAAAAGAATATGGGCTCCACAAAAACCTTCATAATTAGCAAATGGGCTGTAAATTATTAGAAATAATGGCAGATGGGTTGTATGCTGTTTTCCACAGATTTGAGGCTTTCCTAACAAAAAAGGTTGACGCACAAGCAGTGTCTGTTGGATGGCCATCTAACGGCCGTCGTGCTTCTTCAATCTCTGCTCTTCCTGCTCCAGCCGCTCAAACAAGCGCCGGCGGGACTGCCTGCTCCCTCTTCCCCGCGGCCGGCTCTGCTGCCGCGCAGGCCTCACCGCCCCACAGTACTCCCATCGCTAGCCTAGCCATCCCTCTACTCACCCACACCTGCTGTTATTCTCCGGCGACGGCAGACGAACCAGTAAACCCTCGTACAGTCGTACTCCCCTCCGCGTGGGAAACAACTGCCGAGTCTTCCCTGCCTCCGTGTCGTTCCCTTCCTAGGCCTCGCCGTCGTCCACCGCCCTGGTGCTCTTAGCGCGGCCTGGTCAACGTGGTCAACGACCGACATGCATCTGAAGTGGACTGTACGTGGAGAGGCCAACAGCTGGGTCCACGGCCGCACGCAAGGAAATGCCTCCTTATTACGCGCAAAATAATGATTCCTCCACTTGACATCAGGGACCCACTGAAAGGGCCTCTGTATTTCGCGAAAAAATTACCGCCGCTGACAGCTCGGACCCACCAGCTATATCTTCGCACACAAGGAAGTGCCTCCTTATTACGCACAAAAAAATGAATACTCCCCCTGCTAGCTGGGACCCACCATGGTGGGAGGCTGACTTGTGGGCCTACTAAGTTGACTGGGACCGGGGCGTTTGTCAACTTTAGTCAATATGAACGATTCTAGCTCCAGTGACCGTACGATGTCCATCCAACGGCCGTAGTGCTTCTTCAACCTCTGGTCTTCTTGCTGCAGCCGCCCAAAGCAGCGCCGGTCGTGCCGCATGCTCCTGCCTCCCGTGGCCGACTGTGCTGCCGCGGAGGCCTCACCGCCCCCTACTATTCCCACCGCTGGACAGGCCCTGCGGCGATGGCAGCCTCACACCGCAGCCGAACCAGTGAACCCTCGTACTCCTCTCCGCGCGGGCTTCCACTGCCGCGTCTTCCCCGGCTCCGCGTCATCCCCTTCCTAGGCCTCGCCGTCGTCCACGGCCGTGGTGCTCTCCGCGCGGTGTGTTCAACGTGGTCAAGGAACGACTTCCATCGGAAGAGTATTGTATGTGGAGAGGCTGACATCTGGGTCCACGGCCACATCCCTGTTTTTTTTGTGATTTGCTAAGTAAGTCGCTTTGTCAGGCCTGTTGGGCTGCAAATCTTTCAAGACGAGGAGAGCTTTCATTTGGCTGGCCGAGAAAATGGCCCATCAGTAATGAGAAATGGGTTGTACATTTTTAAAACACATCAAACCGGCAATTAGTTTAAAATAGCTTTTTTTCATTTTGAGATTTTAAATTACATTAATTTATGCGTGGAGAATTTGTTGCATTTTATATTGATATACATTTGTTTTTAAAATCAGTTTGAATGTGAGTCAAAATTTCGGGATTAAAGACAGTTCGGACCGCACCGAAATATGCAAAATTTCGTATAATTTTTTAACCGTGGCCACAATATGGGCTGTAATGCTAACAAAAAGAATATGGGCTCCCAAAAACACCTTAATAATTAGCAAATGGGCTGTAAATTATTAGAAATAGTGGCGGATGGGCTGTATGCTGTTTTCCACAGATTTGAGGCTTTCCTAAAAAAAGGTTGATGCACAAGCAGTGACTGTTGGATGGCCATCCACCGGCCGTCGTTCTTCTTCAATCTTTGCTCTTCCTGCTCCAGCCGCTCAAACAAGCGCCAGCGGGACTGCCTGCTCCCTCCTCCCTGCGGCCGGCTCTGCTTCCGCGCAGGCCTCACCGCCCCACCGTACTCCCATCGCTCGCCTAGCCATCCCTCTACTCACGCACACCTGCTGTTATTCTCCGGCAACGGCAGACGAACCAGTAAACCCTCATACAGTCGTACTCCCCTCCGCGTGGGAAACAACTGCTGAGTCTTCCCTGCCTCCATGTCGTTCCCTTCCTAGGCCTCGCCGTCGTCCTCTCCGGTCAACGTGGTCAACGACCGACATGCATCTGAAGTGGACAGTACGTCGAGAGCCCGACAGCTGGGTCCACGGCCGCACGCAAGGAAATGCCTCCTTATTACGCGCAAAGTAATGATTCCTCCACCTGACATCAGGGACCCTCTGAAAGGGCCTGTATTTCGCGAAAAAAACATTACCGCCGCTGACAGCTCGGACCCACCAGCTATATCTTCGCACGCAAGGAAGTGCCTCCTTATTATGCACAAAAATATGAATACTTCCCCTGCTAGCTGGGACCCACCATGGTGGGAGGCTGACTTGTGGGCCTACTAAGTTGACTGGGACGGGGGCCTTTGTCAACTTTAGTCAATATGAACGATTCTAGCTCCAGTGACCGTACAATGTCCATCCAACGGCCGTAGTGCTTCTTCAACCTCTGGTCTTCTTGCTCAAGCCGCCCCAAGCAGCGCCGGTCGTGCCGCATGCTCCTGCCTCTCGTGGCTGGCTGTGCCGCCGCGGAGGCCTTACCGCCCCCTACTATCCCCACCGCTGGCCAGGCCCTGCGGCGACGGCAGCCTCACACCGCAGCCGAACCAGGGAACCCTCGTACTCCTCTCAGCGCGGGCTTCCACTGCCGCGTCTTCCCCGGCTCTCCGTCGTCCCCTTCCTAGGCCTCGCCGTCGTCCACTGCCCTGGTGCTCTCGGCGCGGCGTGGTCAACGTGGTCAAGGAACGACTTCCATCGGACGTGGACTGTATGTGGAGAGGCTGACAGCTGGGTCCACGGCCACATCAAGGAAGTGCCTCCTAATTACGCGGAAAATAATGATTCCCCCACCTGTTAGCTGGGACCCACCGGACGGGCCATTGTATTTCGCGAAAAAAACATTTCCCTTGACTGCTGGGACCCACCAGCTACATCTTCACACGGAAGGAAGTGCGTCCGGGCAAAAAAAAAAGATTCGCCCCCTGACTGCTGGGACCCACCAGCTACATCTTCGCACGCAAGGAAGTGCCTGACAGTCGGGACCCACCTGGTCGAAGCGTACGTAGCATTGTCATTCTGGTCGCGAATGTGTACGTACATACTGGTCAATGTTGAGGCGCGCACGTGTCGTAGTAGAGGCACTCACGTAGCATGTACACGTACGTACAACGGCTAGTGTGCAAGAAAGAAAATACGGCCACGTACGTACATACGGGCAGGGTCTCGAACGCCTACTGGCGCATATGTACGACCAGGGCTCGTGTACATGGCTGGGTCGGAACGGAGAAACAGCGTCGTCGTCGTGTTCATGGGGAGCCAACCGGCTGGGTCGGAACGGAATGCGTCACCGTGTTCATCGGGAGGGCTTGGACGGAACAGCCGATGGAAACGAGGCCTGGTGTACCGCAGAACAGAGGAAACGGCCTTGTGTTCGACTGGCCATGTTTGAAACGGGATCCTGTTCATCGAGAGGGGTCTGGCGTACCGCAAAACGGAGGAAACGGACCTCCTACGTTCGAAACAGGGGTCCTGTTGATCGGGAGGGGTGTGGCGTACCGCAAAATGGAGGAAACGGACTTGTGTTGGAGCGCTACGGTCGAAATGGGGGTCCTGTTCATCGGGAGGGGTGTGGCGTACCGCAAAACGGGACTCCACGGGACACTGTTCATCTCCACCGTTGAACCCCTCCCGCCTCCACGGGCTACTGTTCATCCACCGTCGACTTCCTCCAGCCTCCACCTGCGACTATTCATCCACGGGCTCCTGTTCATCCAGCCTCCAGCATGCGCTACTCCACCGGCTACTGTTCAACCAGCCCTCTCCATGGGCTCCTGTTCAACCACCCCTCCACGGGCTACTGTTCATCCAGCCCTCCATCGTCTACTGTTCATTCTGCCCTCCACGGGGTGGTCCTATTCATCTTGCCCTCCACGGGGTCCTGTTCATCCAGCCCCAACCGGCTCGATCGATCGGGGTCCTGTTCATCCAGAGGTAACACCACGGGGTCCTGTTCATCCACCCCCACCGGGAACTGTTCATCCAAACCCCCCCAGCAACACTCACTGTTCATCCAGAGGCAGCATCGATCGGCTTCAGTTAGCAGCAGTAGCGAAGTCGCTCGATCGGGTTCAATTAACAGCCATCGATCGATCGCTCGGGTTCAGTAACGCGTAGCTTGCAGTGCAATCACTCGGGTTCAGTTAGAGCCCAACGCCTCGCTCGGGTTCAGTTAGAGCCAACGCCTTGCACACACGCATGTATGTGTACGAGAGAAACGCGCATCACTCGGCCCCCGACCTCCCACCGTAACCGGGAACTCCCCGAAATTTTCCTCGCCCTCGCTTCTACCACGGTTTTTTCCGTCATGGACGGCCCAAAGAATGTCATGCAACTGCGTCTCCGGCCCGCCCAGGACGAAAAGCCCATTTTCTGTCATGGTTTTTTGTCATAGAAGTAGGAGCCCACCACATCTATGATGATACCAGGTTTTGTCACAATTATCGTCATAGAAGTGTCATATGTATGACAGAAAAAATTTCGTTGGGCCCAAAATGTCATGGATGTGTCTTTTTTTTGTAGTGATGGGTGTTTGTGTGTGTCTGTGTGTGTCTGTGCGCGCGTTTGTGTGTGAGAGGGAGTGTGTGTATGTGGAGTAGAGAGACCACTAATGATGTAAACCTAGTATAAGGGAAGGGGGAATGGTGTGACATGTGTAGTAGCGGGATAGCATGGGTGCGGGCGGGGGGAGTAGACTATTTGGAAGAGACATCGATTGTGTGTGGGAGAGGGGTGTGAGAGCGAGAGAGAGAGAGAGAGAGAGAGAGCTAGCAACGGAGAGAGAGAGAGAGAGAGAGAGAGAGAGGAAGAGAGGGGGCGTTTGTGTCCATAAATGGCATATAGATAGGGAGACAATGTTGATGTTGTTTGAAATTGGCCTATGTACGGAGACAAAAGGGAAGCGAGTCATCGTGTGTGTGATAGGGACTTCATGAGAGATCTAGAATAGATGGTGCAGAGAACAATGTGCGTTATCGAGAACGATGATACATTAGGGAGCTATGGAAAGAGTCACGACATATATGTATACAGGGAGGAGCTGGGGCGGGTCCGCATGTGGGAGAGATAGAAAGAGGAGAGTGGTGCACAAGGAGACAAAGTGTGCTTGTTTTGCAGTGGGGGTGGTGTGTGAGGTGAGTGTGCGAGAACCACATAACTAGGGAGATAGACATTTGTGGGCGATGTTTTAGTGTATGGCAAAGATACACTCTACATAGTGCGTGTGCTTGGTAAAGAGAGATGCCGGGAGACCTAGCTAGAGAGTGGGGGAAGAGATGTGTGCATGCCTAAGAGACAAAGTGATAGATACCTATATTGGGGTCCGGACTTTAGAAGAGAGAGGGGTGTTAATGTGCTCGTGTGTTGGTGTTTGGGGGACAGAACGACTTCTCTATGTGTGTGTGGGGGGGGGGGGGCGACGGGGGGGGGGGGGCTTGGCTTCAGACTATGAGATAATGATACTTTTGAACATGCGTGATATACTTTGATGTACCAGAATTACAAACCTAAGATTGGAATTTTGGAATTCGACTCCATCATTAGCTTTTGTAATTCATTTAAACGGAGGACACTTTTAAGCCGGGATTTCGTGATTTCAAATTCATATATCAAACCTAGAGATATACACATACGGGATGTTCAAACTTTATAATCGTCGACTTTATTCATACACACACACATTTTTGCTTTTGTCATCATATTTAGGATAAACACATTTGGAATTTCATTTGAATTGGAGCATATGATGGTATTTGCTTGTAGTAGCTCAATGATCCATATTTGAATTGAATGGACAATCTAAGTTTCGAGTTGGAGACATTGATTTTCAAAACTTGCACTTTTTTTGCGTGCAAAACAAACAAATTCTCGGCCATGATATCATAGTCGGCCGTACAAGAGCAGAATATAATTTCAGGCGCCAAAAGCTTTCAAACTTCCCGCTCACATTGAAATATCTCGCGCCCGAAAGTTTAGCCCTGCGGTATTCCTATTTTACCCCTGCCACATGAACGGAAAAGGGCTGCTTTGGTAACTCCATTGTTTTCCCCTCTTTGCCCCCAACATTCTTCCCCAGAGCCCCTCCCCTTCCCCTCCCCAACCCCCCAACCACGGCAAGCCGCCGAATCTAGTCCTCCGTCGCAGCGGTGGACCTCACACCCCGACGGATCTACCTTCCGCACCTTGGAACCCCTAACTGCCAGCTCACCACTTCACCGGAGCCGCTTCAGCGACTGGCTTGTACACCGCTCCAGATCTCCTTGACCGCCATCATGGTCCACCACACTGGATCTGCTTAACCGGCACCCTCATCCACCACAGTGTAGGCCCTTCACTGACTCCCTCGTCCGTCCCTTCGCTGGCCCTTCATACAAGCCCTCGTCCACCGCAACAGATCCGCCTCACCGAAAGCACTGTATAACGCGCCCGCCGAAGCCTTCGTCCACTGCACCGGACCCGCTCCATGGACGCCATATTCAACTCCACCGGCCCTGCTTTACCGACGCCACAATCTCATCAGGTTATTTCGATCTGTACTCCTTCGGTTTTTCTCCTTATCGTGCAAATGTTCACTTACCACAGATGAGCTTTCTTGTATGTCGACAGGCGCCGCAACCGTAGCACCGGAGCCTCTTCAGCGATGGTGCAGCCGGCCCAAACTCAACCGCTACACGAGCACCATCGACGATCCTTAGCTATCAAGTATGCCAACGATACCCATACGCCGCCGAGAATCAGGTACTATTATCCAACGGTTGGTGCCTACATTCACTTTCTTGGCATAAGCACCGCACCTTTGAATTTCTTCAGGGCATCATTCAGTTTTTCATGAGAGGCGTTATTCTGCTTGCACCTATAGGGCCATACTTCTGGCAGTGAACATGTTACATGTGCTAAATTACATACCAGTGCACATATAGTTAATATGCTTCAGTTTTGTCCTAAGTATTACTGTACTTCCTAGATATCACTGCCTAGTATTTTACTTCTTGCATGCTATATTTATGATAATGGTGTTGTTCTGATGCCACCTGTTGGTTCCATCAGACTGCTTCATGTTCTCTATGCTTAATTACACATCAGCAAACTAGCATGTGGTTCCGCTCATTTTTCGTTTTACCCTACATTTTTTGATGCTAGCTATTACATCACTGCTATGAGCCTCTGTTCATTACTTTTTTGTGTGTTCTTGATCTTCCCAAGTTGCATGACTAATTTGATGCTTCTATTAATTATGGAGCTACCAACCCCATCAAGCAAAATATTTGTTCTTTTGGGGCTGGCACCTCGAACAAGCATAAAAATAGAGGGAAGCAGATATATTGTCGTGTATGCACACACCCTTCTTTCATTAGTTTAGGTGAACCATTGATGATCAATTCAAACCAGTGCATGCGATTAAAATTAATTTTACCTAAATAGAGGGTGCAGAATAAACTACAACAAGTAGATTTGCAACCACGGGATGTTGACGATATCTTCAAAGAACATTGCAACAGCAGCGAGGCTTCACAACAACATATGGTAAGCCAGTGTGTTTTAGTACATGTGAAATGTAATGCGTGTGGGCTGCTTTCTTGGCTTGTGCCCTCAACCTGTAATCCTACAGAATAACAAATAGTTCAGTTTTCTTCTTTGCTGTATTGCTTGATTCGAATGCTTGTTTGTTACTTGTTACGCTATACCTGAGTTGGCCAATATGTCAGCAGTGCCTGCTGTACTATCGTAAAGAAATGCATGCCTAGTACATTTGAGTCCTTAACTTTTCCTCTGAACTTCATCACAAGACTGTCTTCGTAGTTTATATGAGGCCACACTGTTAAGTGCTTTCTCAGATTATTTCAACTGCTTAGATGCCTTGGCAACTTAAATATAGCCGTGGTACACTCCCTTTCAACTAGGGATGTCAACTGGGTCCCGTTTAATCCCGATTAAAGTCCACTAGTGGTATGATAGTTCAAAAGAGTTTTTGTTTTTTGAGGAAAATGAACTAGGGAGCTAGCAAAAACTAACTAGATGGGACTGGCGGATGTCGTTTATTTGCCACTTACATCCCTAGTTTCATCTTACCATTTTAATTTCTTTTCGGCTGATGCTGCTTCGAACCATTTAAATATAGCTTGCCATGCTCGGCAATAATTCGTATGTCGTTTACCATGTAAGCTTACTGCCTGGATCATGCGATAACTATCTCTTACTTATGTCCAGCGGAAATCTTTCAGGATGCCGTTCACACTAGGACACAATGTACAACCCCAGAATCTATTTGTGGAAGCAGTGCGCCATCCATGTAACTAAATGGTAGCAGTTCAGAGGCAACACCGCCGGAGAGCAGTCTGAGCACATATATTATAGTTCTTGAGGCTCTACTAGAGGCAGAAAGAGATGGCGTGGCTGCCATGAATGAGGTAATCTCGATCTTGAAGCTGGAAATTACGCAATTAGCTGCACGCATTATGCAAGCAACCCAAGAATTGGAGGAAGTAAGAATGTTGCATTTGGAGACGGAGGAGGTCCTGCTGCTTCTGCTATCTGAAGCCTAGGGTAATCCCAGTTCTTCTTTAGATAGCAGTTGAAATTGTCATTAGATTATTGTACTTGCATGTTGTGTCATGTCTCTGAATGGATTATGTTGTAAGACCCCCGATGTTGTCCATGTGTTGTAATGATCCGAATTTTTTAGGTGAGGTAATCTTCAGTACTTGTATGATTGACATAAGGTGAACTGTTTTTCGTGTGAGCATATTGTATTGCATGAAATAACTGTTTGACTCAAAGTGTATCCAACCTACTGAATTCGAAGATCACGGTATTTCTAAATCATAATCATATATAAAGGTGGAATAAATCTTTGTTGTGGTTTTGAAGAAATAAATAACAAAACGTAGAATTATCTGTGGATATTCGTAATCAAATAAAAATTGGATTTGGATTTAGTTTCCAGGGCCCAGGGCAAACGCGAATGCTAATTCTCCCATGTTTTGAACGAAGCGGCTAAACACCCACTATCATTTGTGGGCTGCCCGAAGCAACTGTTTGCGAGTTGGAAATTACTGTCCACCCCTGACACTTGACATCCTTATCGACAGGATTTACACTGCTGTCCATAGGGGTAGACTAGTAACTTCAATCAGACGTGACACGACGGCCTCTGAGCCCATTCAGACACGGTGGGCGCCAAACGTGGGCGGCAAAACACATTTGATTCAAGCTCATCCGAAAGACATGTGTCTCTCCCTCCATTTCCCCATTCATCCACGGTGGGCGGCAAAACAAACTCTCCTCGTCCGAAATCGATGTAGGCTAATATTTTAAATAGGGGCAGATGTGTAACTTCCCTCAGACATGACACAACCGCCCTACTTGTCAGCCCCATTCATACACCATGGGCGCCAACCGTCGGCGGCAAAATACCCTCTCCTCGCCCGAAATCATTACCGGCAAATATTTGGGAGATGCGAGATTACCGTCCTATCCCCAACTGACGTGATGTCTGAAATTTTAAACGGGGGATAAGTTCGTAACTTTCCCACATTTCAGACAAGCGCGTCCCAAAGTTTGAGATCTCCCCTCCCCCTCCATTTCCCCATTCATACACCGTCGGCGCCACGACAACCTCCCCACTGTGGCCAGCCTCCTCCGTCCGCCACCCCATCCTCCACCTTGCCGAAGCCGCTACCCCTACCCCATCGTCCACTGCAAGAGATGGACGTCTCTCATCCACGGCGCCGGACCAGGATCCTTTCATCGCGTCGTCTCGCTTAATCGGCGCCGTCGTCCACTTTGCCGTTGCCGCTCCTACGACCGCCTCGTCCACGGCAACAGGATTTATCCCCCGACCCGGCCGTCTGCCATCTAAAGTCTTATTCCCCGCCGCCGACAGCCATCACACCTGCAGCACCCTCAACGTATCAGTAGGGGCCTACACGGCTTCGCAAGAGAGGTGGTACTCTTCCATATGTGCTTACGTTATTGATCTCACCCGAAAAATAGATCTTAAATTGTTTACTGTACTTTTCTTGTCCGTACCAAATCGTAGTGGCTAGTTGAATGCAAACATTGGTTGCGAAGTAGCTTTGTTTGGTTTGCACCTTCAAATCCGCCATGTCACGGTCACTATACTCGTAAAGCTTATGGTTTCCCCCCTTTATATTCACTACCATCATCATAGGTGCTTCACTGCTTCGTGCCGTGCTAGCACTGCTCCTCAAGACCTCAACCCATCAAGCGAAACAACATGCCACTCATAATTCCAAAGCTTATGTGTTGAAATACGAATCTGATATGATGCTCATATTACTAAAACAGAGAACGTTTAATTGGTCAAATAATGTTCCTATATTCGTTTCAAAAAGCATGTGCGCCACCCACTAGTCCAGCTAGTTCCACTTTCCTGATTTTACTCTTGATGCTTAGGGTTTTCCCCTTTTATCTACTCTACTATGATCTACGTAGGTGCTTTCTGTCATACTAGCATTACTCCACCCTTCAAGCTAAACAACACAACACTCAAAATTCCAAAGCTTAGTTGTTCAAATATGATTGTGATATGATACTGATATTAGTTAACAGACACATTTAATTGGTTAGCTAAAGGTCCCACTTGAGTTTCCAAATGCATGTCGCGACATATAGAGAGACAGCGGAATTGCATTTCTTTGTCACTTGTTGACTGTACTTTCTTGTCTATACCAAATATTAGATGTTATTTCAAAGCAAATATCGGTTGCTAACTACCCTTTGCGCGGTTTGCAGCTTCAGATCTGCCATCCCACTGCCACGGTCAACACTATACTCATCATGCTTACGGCTTCCCCATTTTATGATGACCACGATCAACCTACGTGGTTCGTGTTGTAATAGCACTGCTCCACCCATCGAGCTAAACAAGCTTAGTTGTACAAATTCAAATCTGATATTAAGCTGATATTAGTAAAACTGAGAGATGTTTAATTGGTCAGCTAAATTTTCCTACTTTAGTTTCGAAATGCATGTGAGCCACATATGGAGAGACCGGAAGGAATAGTATTTCTTTGTGCGCTCTGGTTCATCATGGGTGGCCAACCAACATTGTATAGAAAGACTTGTAAATCTTCAATCTCCTTGCTCTTTTGCTCTTCTTTAAGATGATCCTCTTCTCTTGCGGTCGACTGGTCAGGTCGAGTTATTCTCCCTTAGTATATTTTGAATCTGTCAGGTCAGGTCGACTTGTTCTTCTTTACAATATGTTGAAGCTGTCATCTGCGAAGTATCATCACTTCTGGAGCTCTCATATTTTGAGTAGTAGGCCACATTATATTAATGCACACACCAAATTACAGCATCCATGGAACCTCTTAGAAGAATTGCAGAGATAGCACAAAGGGGTTTCCAGGGAGGAAGTATTGGATTAGAATCACTTCTGCATTGCAAAGATAATCTCACTTGTTTTTATGTTTTCATTCATGTCACGTATTGAACATTATCAAAGTGAATATGAGAATGGGCGCACGATAGGAATATTGCGGAACAATCCACTGGCTAACAAACTTGGCATGGTGGAGGATGGCCTATCTTATTCACCCATCAAGGTTAATGCTCTAACTTGGCAAGGTTGTATTGGTCGCACATATTTTGCATCTGACCTCTTGCATTACTTCTACTTTGTTACACCATCTGCTTAGTTTAAGCATCATATATGAGTATATGCCATACCTATCCATTTTCTGTACCTATTCCATGTGTCGTCATACTATGTTTTTCCAGTCAAATGTTGTTCTTTCATAATAGATGTCCAAAAGCAAGAGGGTGATTGCAGATCCTCAAGGAGTACAAACTAGGTATTTGGAAAAGGTAGTGATACCTGTTAAATCAGATAGATCAGCAGCCACAGAAAACACAGGCCCAACTGTAATGGACTTTACCCCTACTCCAGTGGCCAAACCCCTATTAGAACTGCTGAGAGCCCAGCGTCAGGTACTGTCTATGATATCAATTCAAAATTTGAACTCCTAAATTTCTGCATGTGCCTTACCTTCTCTCTTGTATGAAAACTAATTTTAGATGAATCTCCTTGCTCAAAGCATCATAGGATCTCATGACAATACTGGGCTCTGCATTGCTCTTGTCACTACCTCTTGCCCTTTGTCAGCATACTTACACTCATTGCTGTTTGATTATGTAGCATCACTGTAAATGTTCGCTTCTTTATCCTCCCTTTGCTTGAAATTATAAGATCTATATTTACTCTTCGATAAATGTAGAATTAGCACAATGGTTATGAAGTTTTGGATTGCTCATGTAAGTACCTGTTGTCATGTACTCCCTCTGTATCGAATTAATTGTTTTTTGAATATTTACTGTGAGGAAAAGCCCCACAGCCCTTTATTGAGATAAAAAACAACTGTACAAACAGAAGAAATTACATGGACTAGAGATCAAAACTAGAACTACCTACCTACCTACCTGAAGCTAAGTTAGGGAATTAATCCAAGCAGACAGCTTGGTCCTAGTGTCAACCCTTAGCCTATGAGCTAGAAGGGAAAGATCATGTACAAAATTACATTTCCAAGCAGCAAAGGTTGCATTCTGTCCTCTGAAAGTTTTTCCATTCCCGAGGATCCAAATATTCCAGGCAGCAGTGAGCATGACTTCAAAGAAGAAAGGATGCTTAAACCTGGATCTTGCATGCTGAATACATTGCTGAATATCAGGCCCCCTGGTCCAGTCAATGGAGAGATAACTCCAAACTCTGCGGCTGAAATTGCAGTTGAAAAACAAGTGCAACCTATCCTCATAGACATATTCATTACAAATAACTCAGAGATTGTCATCCAAAGGAGATCTCTAATGCCTGCGTATCAACAAGTCCTTGGTATTGAGTCTGTCAAAGAATAACAACCAACCAAAAACCTTGATCTTCATGGTGCACCTGCTATCCAACAACCACTTGCATGGTAGAATTATGGGCAAATGGGAGTGCATGAGCGTGTAGAAACTCTTAGTAGTGTAATAGCCAGATTTTCCAGGTTAGATCCAAACATCTGGTAAGGCAAGGTCTCTGTTTAAATCCAGGATCCAAGCTTCCAGGACTTGCAACTCCATTGCAGCATCATGTGACAATGGCAAGAAAAACATTGAGTAGATATCCTGAGAGATGAGGAATTCATGCACAGAGATTTTATCATTGTTAACAAAGGAGAAAAGCCTGGGTAATCTCCAAGACAAAGGTCTAGAAGAGCCACCAATGAGCCAAGCATCAGACCAAAAAAGGGTAGAGTCTCCCATATTGATGTGCACTGAGGCAATGGCAGTATATGCATCAGAAAGCTTGAGAATATCTCTCCACCAAAAGGAGCCAACTGGAGGTGTAGCATGTGGGAGACCATCAACATAATAGCTATCCCAGATCAGGGTCACCCAGGGGATATCAGCCTTATTAAAGAATTTGTGGAGATGCTTGAGGAGGAGTCCCTTATTTTGAATGTGCAAATTGATCACCCCAAGTCCTCCTTTGTCCTTTGGCCTACATACCAGGTCCCAAGCAGCTAGAGATTGTTTTGGAGCATCAGTGTTGCCCCTCCACAGACACTGCCGAAAAATTCTGTCCAGCTGCTTAATAATGCCAGGAGGGAGTTGTAGACTGCAAAGGAAATATATTGGCATAGATGTCAAAACAGAAGTTAACAACTGCAGCCAGGAGCCTTGATTTAACATGCAGGAGCTAGCAGTCAATCTCCGTTCCAAAGCGTCAACTAAGGGCATGAAATCCACAATCCGTGGTATGGTAGTTCCAGGTGGCAATCCCAGATAGGTAAAAGGAAGTTGTCCAATTTTACAGCCCAGTAGTGCAGCTAACCTAGTGACCTCCTCCTCCTCCATGTTTAAAGGAATCCTGGAGGACTCTGCACAATTCACCTTAAGTCCAGTGGATTGCTGAAATGTCAGCAACATATTCTTAAGAGCTACCAATACCTCATCTCTAGCAAACAAAAAGATGACAGTATCATCAGCATACTGGATTATAGGAAAATCCTGATCATGGGAAGGAATTGGGAGGGTTAAGGTTCCATGGGAGAACATTTGATTAACCACTGACTGCAAAAGATCTGCAGCTATGACAAAGAGGGGGGGGGAGAGGGGATCACCCTGTCTGACCCCACATTTGCACTTAAACTGTTTACCAGGTATGCCATTGAGCAAAACCGAAGAGGACCCTAATGAGAGAATATCTTTAACCCAGCCAATCCACTTATCATCAAAACCCTTGTATTTGAGCATTTGCAAAATAACTTCATGTTCCATAGTATCAAAGGCCTTGGCAAAGTCCAGCTTCTGATTGATGATAGGTCTCTTTGATTGCTTGCATTGGTGTATATATTCAAAATCCCAAGCTAAACAATCCTAAATTGATTTGGTCTTCAGAAACCCATATTGGTTTTTATGAATGCAATTCAAAATCACTTTTTGCAACATGTTGGCCAACAACTTAGTGTGAAATTTCAAACAGGTGTTAGTCAAAGAAATAGGTTGAAAATCATCTGGCCCCTCAGGAGAGAGCATCTTAGGTATGAGAGTGATGAGGGAGCCATTGATATTTTCTAAAGACAATTTCCCCTCATAAAAATCATGAATGAGACGCAGAAAGTCCTTCTCAATTATAGGCCAACAACGTTTAACAAACATGCCATTGAAACCATCTGGGCCGGGTGCCCGATCAGGTGGCTTCTCCTGCAAGACCTTCTTAATTTCAGCATCAGAGAAGGGCTGGGACAACTCCTCCAGACCAGGGACAGGCTGGATGAGATTTGCCAAGTCATAGCCCATTGAGATACCCTGGGCCTGGCCCATTCTGTTTTTAAAAGAGGCCCAAAGAATTCCCGCCATTTGATCATGATCAGATACCGGCGCAGCCATCCCCGGGGTTATCAAGCTGGCTATGGAGTTCTTCCTCATGCGTTCCGAGGCCATGGCATGGGCCGGAACTTAAAATGGGCTGGAATCATATTGGACAGCCCAGATGACGCTACTGGGCCTAATTCGGATAGGTCATAACGGGCCCTGGGTTAGCGGGCTCTAAATGGGCTATATGCTAACAGGCCATTAACAGGCTTTCCGTGGGCCGGCCCGCCACCTTTTGACCAAGTCAAATGGGCCGGCCTTTTCACAGGAATGGGCCTCTGTTCGGCCATGCCATGTGTCGACGTATCATAGGCGCATTCGGTCCGATGAGTGGATGACATCTGTCCCAACGGTGAGCCGACACGTGTTTCCTCCAGCCAATGATGATTTTGCACGTGGAAAATCCCCATTGGTCGGGGCTGTTAGCGGGTTATCGGATCCAAAACCGGACCCGATAGCTTAACGACGTTCCATTACGGTGGATGCCACGTGTCGGTCACCCTTGACGAAAGCACTTCTGTGACGCGCGATTTATCGTCATGGAAGTGGACACTTCCGTGATGATAATTTTGGTAATGTCATGGAACACTTCTACGACAGCACAGGTATGACTATCTTGATTCTGTCATAAAATTGTCATGGATGTACATGCATGACAAAAAACGCGACCTATTGTGACAAACACGTATCATCACGGAAGTGTATTTTTTTGTAGTGTATCCAACGGTAAATACTTGGAGGAAGACAAACTATATTGAGGCTCAAAGATTGCAAAAAAAAGATATGCCACAAAGACATAACAAAGAAAAGATGACTCTCTAAACTTCTCCACAAAACTCTCTAAAACTTCTCCCCCATTGGCATCGATTGCCAAAATGGGAGAAAAGCTTAGAAGGCCAACTAGACCAAAGATACCAAGCAATCAAAAGATACCCATTGAAGCAAGCTATCAAAAGATACCAATTGAACCAACTAGACCAAAGATCCTACGAGCCACATGAATAAAGGATATTATGATATAAGCAAAGGAGTGATCTAAAGAAACTAGAGGATCTCCCCATGATTTGTGCACACGTAAGACTTTTTGAATTAGGATACAAAGTGCACAAAATAGGATCATAGCTCCCCCAAAACCAATAGAAACTCACAATAAGTGTAAGTGAGCATATAGGAAACAAAGCCTAGAACTTGCAACAAACACATGGTTGAGCACCATGTAAAAGAGGCAACTTAAGAATAGGCTCAACCAAAATGATGTGTGTGAGTCATGGCAAATCACTTGAGAAGACTAAAATAAGGATGAGCATTAAGCATCAACGTAGTCTTGGATAAATGAGATACACGTGTAGCGACCAGACTTCAATCAGTCTGTGCTGCTGTGCACCAGTGTCATCCCTGGATCAGTAATGCTGACACGCACAGTACAAATGGAGGATTTGTAACAGAGTAGCAATCACGCACTTATTACAACGAATATCTCAAAAGAGAATAAGTATGATAAATATGGCTTAAGGCCATCTAGTACGATAACAGCGGAAGGCTTGGAAGATAAGTGAGTCCATCAACTCCAACGGCATCACTGAGTATAAGACCACGACCTAAGGCACCTTACTCGTCGTCTGAAAAGTCTGCAACATGAAACGTTGCAGCCCGAAAACGGGTCAGCACATGGAATATGCTGGCAAAGTAACACATAGAGAGTAATGAACATAATAATGCTATACTACATGCATATATGGCTGGTGGAAAGCTCTATGGTTACAGTTTTGCGAAAAGCCAATTTTTCCCTACTGCAAAGGGATAAATTTTATTTAACTATCATGGTGGTTGTTAAACATTGAGATGGTTGACAGCATCTCAATCCCAATTAAGTATCATCATTAACCCAACAAGATTAATTAAAGTAACATGATGATGAGATTCACATGATAATCCAAGTACTAGATACTCAAGTTGTCCATAACCGGGGACACGGCTAACCATGATTAGTTTGTACACTCTGCAGAGGTTTGTGCACTTTTCCCACAAGACTCGATCGCCTCCGCTTGATTCTCGCACTTCATGATGTTTGAGAAACGGATGACCGAGACACAGTCTTTCAGAAGTGTTTGCACCTTACGATGTGATAGACCGTACCACCTACATCCCCTACATCTGCTAGTCTACCACTGTAAGAGTTCACACAACTTAATCAACTATGCTAGAGCCCATAATAGCTTGCGGCTGCACACGGAAGTTTCTAGCATGAATAATCTCATGATCCCTTTGAACCTGGGTGGCGGTCCAAAAGAAAAACAGGCAATCCTGGAATACCCAGGTACCTCAATCCACCCAGATGTGAGTTTTAGTTGCCACCTTAAGTAAAACATTAATTAACAATCTCACATCTGTCATGAATACTCTCAAACCCAATCCACGTCTACGAGCGTAGCATAGCAATATAATAGCAAACGTAGAAGTAACTCCCAAGGGTTTGATAATAAAACAGGTAATAGGTACTACCTCAACTACTTCCCAATACCCACAGTTTAATTAGATCCTAATCATGCAATGTTTGAGGATTGATCTTATGCAATAAAACTGGGTATGGAAAGGTATGATCAAAGTGTTACTAGCCTTGCTGATGATCCGCGAAACCTAGAGATTCGAAGTAACAAGCGGCGCACTCCGGGTACTCTATCGCAAACAAACAAGCAAACAATAAGTACTCATCTAATGCACAGGTAAAACTCAAATAAAAGATCCAACCAGAAAGTTCAACTTAAGAACTCCGGTTTGCAAAAAGAATCAAATCAAACGAAGCAACGAAAGTCAAACGGCGAAAGAAACAGGCTTCGTTTACTAATCTGGATCTAGGTCAAATTTTACAGTAGAAAAAACTTGTTTGAGTAGGTTAAACGGAAAGAGAATTTCGAGACGAAACTCTAGGCGCTTGAATCGCCTGATTCCGATAAACGAGTGAAAAGTTAAACGAAAACGAAGATCTGATCAGGAATCGAGATCTGGAATAATCGCGGAAAAATCCGACGAAAAAGAAAACTGACGAACAGTTAAACGAACGGACGTTCGTTAACAGCGAAAATCCGACGAACACGTTTGTTAAAATGAACGGGTCGGTGAACGTTCACTAAATAATAAAACCGAAAAAAATAAACCAATCTAAGGTTTAGAAAAAAAACGAACGATTTTTTTTAGAAAACCGGCAAGACGGCGGCGGCTCGGTACCTCGTCGAGACGGGCTCCGGCGGGAGCGGCTTGGGGCTCCGGCGGGGCTCGGCGAGGGCGGTGGGGCGGCGGGGCTCGGGGCGGAGCTCAGGTGCGGCGAGGGGCGGCGTCGGCGGCGGCGTATGGCGTCGGGCGGCGAGCTCCTCAGGCGGCGGCGCAGCGGGCTCCGGCGGCGGCGGCTTGGGGCGGGGTTCGGGGTGAGGGAGAGGGGGCGGCGGCGGCGGGTATATAAGAAAGGGGGGGCTGCCTTGGAGGAGGGGGCAAGGCGGCGGCGGCCGTGCTCGCCTCGGACTCGGGCGGCGGCGGCGTCGTGCGCGCGAGGGAGACGACGGGGTGGGCCGGCCTGGCTCGGCTGGGCCTCGGCCCGGTCGGGCGCGGTTTTTTTTAAATATTCCGCCGAATCTAAACAAATCGCAGAAAAATAAATAAAAATCCAAAAATGATAAAACAAATTTTTCCCGTCTAATTAAAATAATTAGAACAAGGTGAACATTTTTCTTGGCCAAAAATGCAGTTTAGAAAACGTGCAATTTTTTATGCAAGTAAAATTGCAAATAAAATCCAATACATGATTTTAATATTTTTCCTCCAATATTTCAATTGTTTTGGAGAAGTCATATTTTCTCCTCTCATTTATTTTAATATGAAATATTTTTCGGAGAGAAAAATAATTAAAACCAAAAATCCTCGTTTTATTATTTGATAAAAATCAAATACGAAAAACCGGGAAAATCCCCAACTCTCTCCGAGGGTCCTTGAGTTTCTTAGGATTTATCGAGGATTTGCCAAAATGCAATAAAATATGATATGCAATGATGATCTAATGTATAACATTCCAAATTGGAAATTTGGGATGTTACAACACGATGCATGACATTCCTCCCCACACACACCCAACTAGCTAATGGGTTCACAAGCTCACTAAAAAGAAAACTGCGACAACCCATGGTGAAGATAGAAGAAGAAAGCCTCATCAAGACGAGGGATACCAATTAAGATGGCAAAAGCCTCATAAGGACAGGCATGATGAAAATAATCTTCACCACACAAGAGTGCATCAAGATGCAACGAGATAAGACATGCACTCAAGGCAAAAGCTTTCACGGAGCCACCAAAGAAATAACATAAGAAAGACAAGGTGGACGTGAAAGAAAGGACATCATCTAGAGATGTAATTTCTCTCAAGTGTATAAGGTTCTAGGTAGACGAAATCATGATGATATATATCTACAAAGAAGGATGTACACCCGAAATAGTTACAACACCAAGGAATAAGATATCCAAAAGGAAGTCATACATATACCAATAAGATATTTGCTTGGAAGCATAGCACATGGCTAGATATGGTCTTATTGTATATAAATGAATTCCTACCACACAACCATTAAAGACATCACAACTAGCAACATGAGATCATCGTTGAGATGCTTTGTGAAAGGAAACAAGTACCACAAGATGGAATGAATATAATGCCAAGATGCAACCTACACAAGGTTGAATGCACGAGAGGAAAGCATGAGATACTTGTTACCTAGATAGCATTGTAAGGATGTAGAATATACCAATTGAAGGTGGTAGATAGTAGTTCATTGAACATCCTAGCTTGACTCCAATAAGCACATGGTGACAACACCTTCCTTGTGAGTGAGTCGAGCATCCAATGCATCTCCATTTGTTCCTAGAACAACATCACAAACAAAATGGTACCCAAACTCATTGGGACCAAAGAGTTAGAAACACCAATACATAGGACAAACTCCACATAAATATGTGCACATAGATATGAAAATAAATATCATGCACATCTCATCCAATTTGAGACTTGGTGGAGTTTCGCCTATATATTGGGTCAAAGAAAGAAAGCATGCCAAATAAAATACATGAAGTCAATATGCATCCTCGAAAATTTCAAGGACTGAAACCAAATGAAAAAGAAATACCAAGAGAAAAAGGATACCAAAAGGAGAAACCATCACTTGGAAGATATCATTAACCGATACATCAAGGAATGAGATATCCATTGGCACACTCAAAAAGAATGATGTCAAACTCCCAAAAGAGAGAATGGTTCCAAACAAACCAAGTGCTCTACAAAGTTTCATGATGGCACAAAGTACCAAAAAGAAACGGTTTGTATTCCACCAACACACACTTGATAAGGATCACAAGGTGAGCGTTCTAAGAAAAATAGGATAGCTCCCCCAAGCATTGTGCATTATAGAGAATTTGCATTTGAATACAAAAAGCACAAGATGGGATCATCACTTTCACTATATATATACAAACACTAGACAATCTCAAGGAAATAACAAGATCCACAAGTGGTATGGAATACAATGGGAGTTGACACAATCCTAGGCAAGAGATAAGGAAAATAAAAAGCAAAGGCCAATGTAAAGATGATCGATAATTTCTACCACGCATAAGTGAGTACAAATTGTCAAAAGACAAGAAGTATTTGGAAATAATTCTGTTGGTAGATAGAAAGGATATCCAACATCATCTTCACACCAAACACAAGCAAATCGCAACTTGTAGAGCTAACATGCCACCTAGGAATAAGATAATTTACAATATCAATTCTAGGTGACAATATCTGCAATGTACACATTTTCTAGGCTTGTAATATGCACATAGCATATTACTCCCCCATAATGTGATACCAATAAAAACTTAACAAGAGGCAAGACGAGGATCCAACAAGAGATAATTAATGGACTATTTAGAATTTGAATTTCTCATCAGAAGACATACCGCATAGTGACTAGATAAGCTTGCAATATCAATACTAGGTGGTATTCCTCATGTACACACATTTGTGGGACCGTGAGGTGCACAAAGAACATCACTCCCCCAAAATGGGATGTTCCATTAATCTCTCACATGAGCCAATTACGATATAAACAAGATGCAAAAGGCTCAGCGCATGACACACACGTACATGATGTGCAAACCAACACACACATACTTGATTGCTCAAGATAATCAAGTTGGAAGCACAACATATACAAACACATGCAAGTAACGAAACCAAACATGCAAAGGGGCAAGTAACTATCAATGTAAACACTTTAAGCACGAGTTACCGCAAGGAGGAACATTGGATATAAGAAAGAAACTTGATAATCTGAAATGACTTGGCTTGAGAAAATATGAATGATGAAAATCCCCTTAATTCTTCATAATGTAGCCAAGTCTCCAATGCCCTCCGTAGACACCTATTGATCAAGTTTGAGCTAGTTGGTCCCCAACCAAGTTGGATCCTAAGAGGTTAGTCACAATAGGCTTGGCTACCCAAATGGTTCTTTGCTTGACACCACTTTGAGTACCAACAAACTTGGCAAACACATTGCCAACCTTATCCTTCCCAAGAGAATAGATATCATCAATAATAATTGGGTTGGATGAGTTACCACTAGTGCATGAAGAAGCGAGGTGACCTTTCTCACGACATAAGTAGCAACGTCTACTCTTCACTTTCTTCTCACTTGAGTTCTCAACTTGAGAAGCAATAGCTTGAGTATTCTTGGGAAGAGGCCTTTCTTCAACTTGTGGTTGAGCATGAGATTGAACTTGTGGCCGCTTCCCTTGTTGCTTGTCACTAATGGCCTTCTTCTTCAATGGGCAAGATCTAACATGATGCCCTTCAATTTTGCACTTGAAGCAAACAATCTTGGCCAAATTATTGACTTGTTCTTGGCCCTTCTTCTTGTTCATCTTGGACTTCTTCTTCTTATTGGAGTTGAATCCAAGTCCACTTTTGTCATTGGGGGATTTTTGCACACTCAAGAAATTGTTGAGTGTGGATTTCCCTTCATGACACTTTTCCAAGTCTTTCTTCAAAGAAGTGACTTGGGCCTTAAGCTCTTTGATTTCCTCTACATGGTTAGTCTCAACACAAGCACTAGAGGAAGTATAAGCTTCATCATTAGAGCAACAAGGCAAGGAAAGCAATGCATCACAAGATGTGCCAATGTTATGCATAGATGAATTATGAGGACTAGCACAAGGCAATATAGCATTTTGACTAAAAAGTAGTGCTAGTATCCACATGGGGATCACTAGATGTTACCTTAGCAATCATGGCCTCAGGAGCTATCTTTAGCACATTATGGGATACTAGAAGATCATCAAGAGAGCTTGAGAGCTTTTCATGGCTTTCTTCCAATTTCCCATAATTGCTAGATAGCAACTCAAGTTGAGCTCGAAGCTCAACATTCTCCTTCAAAATGGATGCTTCACAAGTAATAGAGTTAGTAGCACAAGCATAATCAATAATAGCAAGAGGAAAAGGCAACTTGGCAAGCTCTTTTGAATATGACGCTTTAAGTTGTGCATGAGACTCAGTGAGTTTGATGAGCTCACTCTTAATGACCCTTGAGCCATTTTCGAGGTGCCCAAAGTCCTCAAGAAGTTTAGCATGCACAACTTCAAGCTTCTCATTTTTAGTTTCAAAATCATTGGCCACCTCAAGAGCTCTATCATGAGATTCCTTCACTCAAGATAATTCTAGAGCAAAAGTCTCCTCAAGAGATTCCTTGGTGGTTTGTTCAAGTTCAAGAGCTTGAGAGAGGTCCGCAATCTCATTAGCGTAATCACGCTCATGACCTTCCATTTTTTCAATGGTGACCTCAAGCTCCTCTAGATGAGATTCCAACTCCTCCATATATTTCTTGCCCTCAATAGCAATAGACATGATTTCCATGAAGTTGGAACGAGCAATTTTCTTCTTATGAAGAGCTTTAAAAATCATTTCCCCCTTAATTTTTAAAGAGGCAACATTATCATTCTCTTCATCATTATCCTCATCATTATTAGCATCAACATCATCAAGAAGAGACATATTGGGGTTCAAGGTAGGAGATACCTTTGAAGCCTTGGCCATAAGGCAAACCGCAATAGATGATGATGTAGGATCCCTTGAAGCACCATTTAAAACCACATCTTGTTCCATGGAGTGTTGGGTTTCCTCTACATTGTTAGCACAACAACTCGAGGAAATACAAGCATTTTTATCATGGCAACAAGATATAGCAAGCATATCATCATGCGATTTAGTCAAGCAATTTCTACAAGATATGCACGGACTATCAACACAAGCATGAGAAACATGTAGGGTGCTCGAAGTGTTAAAGTGCAAAGAAGATGCATTGCAATAAGATAGTGATGAAGGATCATCCACAATAAGCATACTATCATCATTGCAATGACCAACACTACTCACCATTTCATTACCTTGTGGAAAACCACATGTAGGTGAAGTAGAAGAAGTTGAGAACACAATACGGCCGGAGGTGGAGGGAGAACAATCATCCCCACAAATCTTGGACACGCCATATTTATCTTGAAGCTTTGTCCACAACTCATGAGCATCCCAGAACGGCATGAGTTGAAATATAACTACATTGCTCAAAGCATCGAAAAGCACATTAGAAGCTTGAGCATTGAGATAAGAGTTTTTCTCATCCTCTAAAGATAATCTTTGGGGATCCTTTGGAGGAGAAAAACCCATATCTACAATTCGCTCTAAATTTGGGTCCATGACCCTAAAGAGATTAAGCATGCAAATTACCCGAACATCAAAATTTGTGCCATCGAAACTAAGAGTCTCAGAGAATCCTAATCCCCTACTCGACATCTTTACTCTCTAGGCAGTTAAGCCTAACAAAGAGAGATCAGGCTCTGATACCAATTGAAAGATCGTGGATGTCGCCTAGAGGGGTGAATAGGTACTTTAAAATAATTACAGTTTAGGCTTGAACAAATGCGGAATAAACCTAGCGGTTAATTTGTCAAGCACAAAACCTACAACAACTAGGCTCACCTATGTGCACCAACAACTTATGCTAAGCAAGATAAAAAACTAAGTGATGGAAAGATATATGACAAGAAACAATATGGCTATCACAAAGTAAAGTGCATAAGTAAAGGGCTCGGGTAAGAGATAACCGAGGGGCATGGAGACGACGATGTATCCCGAAGTTCACACCCTTGCGGATGCTAATCTCCGTTTGGAGCGGTGTGGAGGCACAATGCTCCCCAAGAAGCCACTAGGGCCACCGTAATCTCCTCACACCCTCGCACAATGCAAGATGTCGTGATTCCAATAAGGGACCCTTGAGGGCGGTCACCGAACCCGTACACTTTGGCAACCCTTGGGGGCGGTCACCGAAACCCGTCAAATTACTCGGGGCGATCTCCACAACCTAATTGGAGACCCCGACGCTTGCCCGGAGCTTTACACCACAATGATTGAGCTCCGAACACCACCAACCGTCTAGGGCACCCAAGAACCCAAGAGGAACAAGCTCAAGGGTACCAAGCACCCAAGAGTAATAAGCTTCTCAACTTGTAACTTCCACGTATCACCGTGGAGAACTCAAACCTATGCACCAAATGCAAGGGCACACGGAGTGCCAAGTCCTTGTCTCCCAAATCCCACCAAAGCAACTAATGCTAGGGAGGAAAATGAGAGGAAGAACAAGAAGGAGAACACCAAGAACTCCAAGATCTAGATCCAAGGGGTTCCCCTCACATAGAGGAGAAAGTGATTGGTGGAAATGTGGATCTAGATCTCCTCTCTCTTTTCCCCCAAAAACTAGAAAGAATCGATGAAGGGATTGAGAGATAGCAAGCTCGAAAAAGGTCAACAATGGGGGAAGAACACGAGCTCAAAGGATAAGGTTCAATTGGGAAGAAGACCCCCTTTTATAGGTCCCCACGAATCTGCCCGTTATGTGCAGAAAATTGTAAGACCGGTACAACCGGTGCATGAACCGGTACAACTGGTCAAAGTAGAGGAAAAACCAACCTGTAGGAAAAAGGCCTAAGCGGTACAACAGCCCGGGGAACTGGTAGTACCGGTTAAACTAAACTAACCGGTACAACCGGTCAACAACCGCCCAAGAACCGCTCCAAAATAGAAACTAGGCCGGTGGTAGAGCGGTACATGGCCGGTACAACCTTCGGACCAACTCTGAAGCGGTACAACCGCTCCAAACACCGGTTGTACCGGTCAACCGGTACAACCGCTCTAAGGGGCGGTACAACCTCTCTATGTAAAACAGGTAAGATCAAAACAGCCACAACTTTCGCATACGAGCTCCGAATTCGACGAAATCAAGTTTGTTGGAAAGCTAAAGACAAGAGCAAACACAATCTTCATATAAATATCAAGAAATAGCAATTGAGAAAATACCCAAAATAAAATGGTGAGAACCCTTTCTCAATTAAGACCGGTAAAAACTCCAACACCGAAAACACAAAAGAAGATGCATAAGAAATCGGTTTTCGAAGAACTCGAGCTTGTCATCAAGATGACCATGAGCTCAAAGGCTGACAAAGATAACCAACCAAGAACCAAGAAAGATGATGCAAGGATGCAATGGTTTGAGCTCTCTACGAATGATACGATCAAGCTACTCATCGAGAGCCCCCCTTGATAATACGTCAATCGATCCTATAACCCGATCTCCCAACTACCACCATGAGACCGGTAAAATAGAAAACCTATCAAGGGCAAACCTTTGCCGTGTACATGGTCCACTTGAGCTAGATGATGACGATCTTGACTCCCTCAAGTTGGAACACCTTTCTTGATTGCATTGGCTCGATGTAGACTAGATGATTGCTCCCCCATACTCCACTATGGGTGAGTCACTCTTCGCCACATCTTCACAAGTCCATTGACACCACAATGGATAGAAAGCTTCAAGCACTTGATATCTTCGTGATGCTCCACTTGAACTTGCACACGGCAATCTTGATGACGATCACCACTTGATGTCATCCCCTCCATGGGTTGAGCGATATCTTCCTCTTGACGTAAGCCCATGAACACGTACCTAACCCCACAAAGAAATCTCACATAGACCATGGGTTAGTACACAAAGCGCAATGGACAACGGTAACCATACCATGGGATCACTTGATCCCTCTCGGTACATCTTCTACGCTTTGTGAGTTGATAAACTTGATTCACTCTTGACTTAGTCTTGATCAACCTTGAATCTTTCCAACTCTCTTCATTTGGATGATGTCTTGAAGGTAAACATGAATGATCACACAATCTTCTTCTTCAAGACATGCTTGCAATAAGCTCAACACTCACATGACCAATCTTAGAATAATTCCTTAATAGCACCTTGGTCAACTCATAAACTCCTTGAAACCAACACATGGACTTCAAGAAATGCCTATGGAAAAATCCTTCAAATATAACTCAAGGCAACCATTAGTCTAGAGAGATTGTCATTAATTACCAAAACTAAACATGGGGGCATCGCATGTTCTTTCACACTTGCAACGGCGTCCAGTGGGGGTAAGAGTTGTCGCCCGGTATGGGACCGATGACTGTCGGAGAAGAACTCCGTATCAACGCGCGCGGAAGTGTGCTGCGCCACGGATGGGGAGTGACTCCGCGTCCAACAAGGACTCCTGGAGCCACACTGAGTCGTCGGCGATGAAACTAAGGGTGCCAAAGCGGATCTCGCATCCGGGCACCAGCTCGCCGCCGAAAACCATGGTGATGAAGAAAATTCCACCTACACCGGAAATGGCTAGATGCGTAGGTGGGCGCTGATACGTCTCCGTCGTACCTACTTTCCCTAACGTTTTTCCTCTTGTTTTGGACTCTAATTTGCATGATTTGAATGAAACTAACCCGGACAGACGTTGTTTTCAGTAGAACTACCTGATGTCGTTTTTGTGCAGAAATAAAAGTTCTCGGATTGGAATAGAACTTTGTGAGGATTTTCTATTCAATAAATAAGAATTTCTGGAGCCAAGAACCACCGGAGGGGGGCACCTGTGTGGGCACAACCCACCAGGACGCCCCCCTCCAGGCGCGTCCAGGTGGGTTGTCCCCACCTGGTGGCCCCGCAGACCTCAACTCTGATACTATAAAATCACATATTTGGCGGAAAAAAATCAGGTAGGAAGAATTATCACGTTTCACGAGACGGAGCCGCCGCCACCTCATGTTCTTCATCGGGAGGCTAGATCTGGAGTCCGTTTGGGGCTCCAGAGAGGGGGATCTTCGATCTTCGTCGTCACAAGCCCTTCTCCATCACCAATTCCATGATGCTCCCCACTGGGAGTGAGTAATTTCTTCGTAGGCTCACTGGTCGATGAGGAGTTGGATGAGATTCATCATGTAATCGAGTTAGTTTTGTTAGGGCTTGATCCCCAGTATCCATTATGTTCTGATATTGATGTTGCTATGACTTTGCCATGCTTAATGCTTGTCACTTTGGGCCCGGGTGCTATGATTTCAGATCTGAACCGTTTATGTTATCACCATTATATCTATGTTCTAGATCCGATCTCGCAAGTTATAGTCACCTACTACATGTTATGATCCGGCAACCCCGGAGTGACAATAGTCGGGACACTTCCCGGTGATGACCGTAGTTTGAGGAGTTCATGTATTCACTATGTGTTAATGCTTTGTTCCGGTTCTCTATTAAAAGGAGGCCTTAATATCCCTTAGTTCCCAATAGGATCCCGCTGCCACAGAAGGGTAGAACAAAAGATGTCATGCAAGTTCTTCCATAAGCACGTATGACTATTTACGGAGTACATGCCTACATTATATTTATGAACTGGAGCTAGTGCCGTATCGCCCTAGGTTATGACTGTTATATGATGAATATCATCGAACGAATTCACCAATTCAATGCCTACGAATTTCTCTTACATTGTTTCCGCTAAGTTACAACTGCTACTGTTACTATTGCACTTGCTACAAAATCATTGCTAACACTGTTAACGTTACTATTGTTGTTGCTACTACTATCAAAACTATCATACTACTTTGCTACTGATCACTTTGCTGCAGATAATTAATCTTCAGATGTGGTTGAATTGACAACTCA
The DNA here is from genome assembly GCF_002575655.3 of Aegilops tauschii subsp. strangulata. Lineage (NCBI taxonomy): Eukaryota > Viridiplantae > Streptophyta > Magnoliopsida > Poales > Poaceae > Aegilops > Aegilops tauschii. The sequence goes on from NC_053035.3 coordinate 294,160,348, forward strand.
GCTGCTAATACTTGCAAATATTCTTTGGCTCCCTTGTGTCGAATCAATAAATTTGGGTTGAATACTCTAACCTCGAAAATTGTTGCGACCCCCTATACTTGTGGGTTATCAATACCTTTTTCTAGCGCCGTTGCGGGGGACCATAGCTATATTTGTTGAGTCACTTGGGATTATTATCCAATTATCACTATGAAGAATCTGAAGGACGTTAAGACTAAGATTTTTCCCTCAAAGACGAGGGGAGGTAAGGACTTATCATCTAGCTCTGCACTTGATTCACCTTCTGTTATAAGTAAACTTGCGACACCACCACATACTATTAATCCTGATATGTCGCAAGTTATTGATGATGCTACTTTTGCTATGAATGATATTTATGATGATGCTAATACCTTGCTTGATGATAATGTGCCAATAGGTGAATTTCTTGATGAACAATTTGCTAGAACTAAAGCTTTTGAGAATGCTGAATCTGATGAAATTGTTGAAACCGATGAAGAGCTTGAAAATTGAAAATCTTGAAACACCTATTAGAACTAGTTCTCCTAGATATGAATTGCCAAAGGTACCGGAAGGTTATGTTATGGATGAGGAGACAACTAGATACGTTCCTTCTTGCAATGATAGAGATGATCTTAGGAAATTATTATGCAAACTGAAAGAAAAATCTTTGAATGCTAGAATGAAATGTGATCCTAAGTTTGCTACTTCACCTATCTTTGTTGATGACAAGGATTATTAATTCTCTGTCGATCTAGAGTTAATTTCTTTGGTTGAATCTGATCCTTTCCATGTTATGAAACTGAAACTGTTGTGGCACATCTTACTAAGTTGAATAACATAGCCACTCAAATTATTTCCGTTCTCATTAAAGGGTGATGCTAAGACTTGGTATAATACTCTTGCTCCTGGTTGTGTGCGTAGTCCCTAGGATATGATTTATTACTTCTTTGAAAAATAATTTCTTGCTCATAAGAAACAAGGTGCCTTACAGGAAATATTTAATTTTGTGCAAATTGAAGAAGGGACTCTCCCACAAGCTTGGGGGAGGCTTCTCCAATTGCTTAATGCTTTGCCTGATCATCCTCCTAAGAAAAACGAAATACTTGATATCTTCTACAATGGACTAACCGATGCTTCTAGGGATTTCCTAGATAGTTGTGCTGGTTGTGTTTTCAGGGAACGAACTATTGGACAAGCTGAAGAATTATTGAATAACATATTGAAAAATTATGATGATTGGACTCTTCCCGAAACACCACTCAAACCTACTTCGAAGAAGAGGGGTGTCTTATATCTCAGTCCTGAGGATATGCAAAGGGCAAAGAAATATATGAAGGAAAAAGGTATTAAAGCTGAGGATGTAATTTTTTTACCTCCTATTGAAGAAATACATGGGCTTGAAACACCACCACCACCTAAGGTGGTAGAGGTAAATTCTTTAATGAAATTCAATGACAATGACAATCCTTACAATATGCCTCCTAGTCAATGCCTTTATGAGTCTGATAACTACATTAGAAAGCAAGATCAGTTCAATGCAAATGTTATGAACAATTGAAATACAATTATGATATGATTGCTCGCTTGAGTGACTTGTTGTTTAGAATTACCAATGATGTTAGAGGTGTAGGAAAGCTTGCCTCTATGGTTCAAACTCAATTAGAACAAGTTGCTAAATCTCAATGAGAAATGCTTGATGAAATGAATAATAATATGAATGATGATGCTGTTAGAGTAATGACTAGAGGAGGTAGAATGACTCAGGAACCACTTTATCCTGAGGGACACCCAAAAAGAATTGAACAAGACTCTCAAAGAATTAACACTGATGCACCTAGTCCTTCTAAAAAGAAAAAGAAGAAGAAAAATGATAGGACTTTGCATGTCTCTAGTGAACCTGAAGTAGAAAATCCTCCTGAAAATGATAATGAAGTCTCTATCTCTGATGCTGAAACTCAATCTGGTAATGAACACTCACCCTCTGATAATGAAAAACATAATGATGAGGTTCATGAGGACACTCAAACAAATAATAAAGAAGCAGACAATGATGTTGAGATAGAACCAGTAGTTGATCTTGATAACCCACAACCCAAGAATAAAAGATATGATAAAAGGGACTTTGTTGCTAGAAAACATGGTAAGGAAAGAGAACCATGGGTTCAAAAACCTATGCCCTTTCCACCTAAGTAACCTAAGAAGAAAGATGATGAAGAATTTGAACGCTTTGCTGAAATGCTTAGGCCATTCTTCTTGCATACTAGCTTGACTAACATCTTAAAAATGCCTCCTTATGCAAAGTACATGAAAGACATCATCACCAACAAGAGAAAAATACCGGAAGCTGAAATCTCCACCATGCTTATTAATTACACTTTTAAGGATGGAGTACCTAAAAAAGTTGGAGATCCGGGAATCCCCACTATACCTTGCTCCATCAAAAGAAACTATGTGAAAACTGCTTTGTGTGATCTAGGAGCTGGTGTTAGTGTTATGCCTTTCTCTCTATATAAAAGACTTGATTTGAACAACCTCACACCTACTGAAATATCTTTGCAAATGGCTGACAAATCAACTGCCATACCTATCGGTATTTGTGAGGATGTGCCCGTTGTTGTTGCTAATGTTACTATCTTGACTGACTTTGTTATACTTGAGATGCCCGAGGACGACAACATCTCGACTATCCTTGCTAGACCCTTTTTTAATACTGCAGGGGCTGTTATTGATTGCAATAAAAGCAAGGTCACTTTTCATATCAATGGTCATGAACATACGGTGCACTTTCCAAAGAAACAATTCCATGTGAATGGTATTAATGTTATTGAAAAAACTCCGACAATCACTATTGGAAGTTTTCAACTACCTCTACCTACCGCCAAAAAGAAATATGAAATGATTATTGTTGGGGACATTCATATCCCCATTGAGGTAACTTAGTGATTTATGAAAGTTCTTCGGTTTCATGCTAATCGAAAGTGGTTGTTAATAAGACTTGTTCAACCTTATTAATGGATCATTTTTGGGAGGTATGAAGTTGATGAATTTAGTAAGCACTACCTTCTATCCCCACTTTTTGTTTTCTATTATTATTCATTAAATAAAATAAAATGCCATGTTTTGTCTGTTTTCTGACTTTCCCGTGCAATAAAAAAATGACCCAAAAATAAAAGTTCTCAGAATACTCTAAAAATTTAATACGATTTGTTCTGAATATTTAAGAATTTTTGATACAAATAACATCAGAGGGGGGTGCACCAGGTGGGCACAACCCACCTGGGCATGCCCTGGTGGGTTGTGGTCCCCACGTGGCCCCCCTCACTTATCCCTTCATCCCATATCATCACCTACCTCTAGAAAAAAAATCACCATTGCTCTTTCTCGCGCGTTCTTGCTCTCAAACCCGCAGATTTCGATCTCTTTGCTCGAAGCTCCGTTTCTAAAACCGTTTTAGGGGATTGTTTCTTGGTATGTGCCCCCTCCATTGGTCCAATTAGTTTTTGCTTTACTGGTTTATATTTTGAATAATTAATTACTCTTGGTGCTTCTGTAAATGAGCTTGCATGTTGAATTCTTAGAGTTCTAAGTAGTTTGAATGCTTGATATGGCCTCTATGCATCCCTATGAGTAGTTGCTATCAATCTTGTGAAGTTTTGTGGACTAAAAATTTCAGAATTTTGTCCATAGGAAAAAGATGAGTATCTTTAGGAAGTTTGCTTCCAAGAAGAACTCCAAGGGAGTTATTGGGGAGTCATCTGACAGTGATCTCCGCACCAGGAGAATGGCGGAAGTACGGCCATGTGAATGGCCGCATAACCCATTCATGGAAGGGGCCATAATCCGTCAAGAGTTTGCACAATATGTTGCTAATGCCGGCCTCACTGACTTCATCGCAGCTGAATGTGAACAGTACCATCTCCTCACAAATTCCTTTGTGCAAAGTTTTCATTTCTTGCCTAGGAATAATCCCCCAAGGTGTTGTTTAACTTATATGCTGAACCCCATCAGATACCACTTACTGAATTTTGTGACATTTGTTTGATCCCTTCTAATGGGAATTTAGTAGAGCCTAGGCCAAAAGAGTTTGATGGTTTTTACCGCACTCTTACAGTGGGGGATGAGAGAGGGGTGTTAGGTGTCACCGCCACTAGCTTACACTTTCCGACTGTGCATTATTTTGCTCTATTCATTACGAAGTGTTTGCTTTCTAGAGAGAAGGTAGGTGCACTCAGTGCCCCAGACTTCGCTGTCTTACGCTGTGCACTTTACGGCGACAACATTTATAGCTTGGGAGCTATTATGGCACGTCACCTCCACATTAACAGATCCAAGGGTAAAATACATGGTGGTATTTATGCTACTCGCCTAGCGAGTCACTTTAACATCCAGATACGCCAGCTTGATTATCTCATGCCCAAGGTTTACCTAGATCGCTTGGCTATGGCACACCACCACTTTATAGATAGCGAGAACACCACTATGGATGTTCCATATAACTTGGTCTTTAGGGAGATTACCCGTGATGTTATTCCGTTGCCTGCACTTGCTTTGTTTGATCCTATTGCCAGGGGCGGATACAGGATTATGCCTGAGGACATCATCGCCTACCGGAACAACCTGGCTGTGGCACAGGCGGAGCCTCAGCAGTGGGACCCTCAGGTGCCCGCTCCCCAGCACTTCTACATGGGACTGGATGGCTTCTTCGAGTGGTGATTACCAAGTGAGGCCAAAAGCCTAAGCTTGGGGGGGGGGGTTACATATTTCCACCGACATTACATTCATGTTCATACATTTCATTCCAGTTGTCGGTGTCCACACTCTTTCATTGTATAATCCATGTTAGATTTATTTTCTAGCCTTCTTCTCATGTGTTTGAAAAACTTTGAGAAAATCCAAAAATATTTCCTACTTCTTTTTGGTTTTTCTTCCTAGTTTAATTTGTTGAAGTACTAAAAAGAAAACCCAAAAATATTTCCTTGTTCTTCTTTTACTTGTTTGGAGCTTTCCGTGCAAATAGTTTTTCTCATTTTTGTTTTTCCCTTTTATTTGCTTGTTCAAGAAAAACCAAAAACTCCAAAAATATTTCAGTGTGATTCTCTGAATTTCTTTTCTTTTACTGAGTCATACCAAGGAGAAGACCACGATGAAAATGTTGAGTGGCTCTCATATGCATTATTGTTGATCTAACGACGAGCCCATATTACTTTGTCTTCTCCTTTTTTGAATAAAATGTTTGTAGATTCCAGCTTAGTCCACGACACTCTTGCACTATTATTATTTTCATATCGTTCGGTCATACAAGTGAAAGGCAATAATGACGATATTTGATGAACTGGTTGTGGCATAGAGAAAAGGGTATGAACTCAACTTGTTCTGTTTTTGTAAATATGTTTAACCTAGTATCCATGATTCAGCCTATTATGATCAAACATGTTTGCATTGACAATTAGAGATTATAGTTTCTCACGCCATGCTTAAGTAGCTAGGGGTGGATAATGATTTATCTTGGATGTCAGCATTGCGTTAAAATGATTGTGATGTGGTATGATGATATGGTATCCTCCTCCGAATGTTCGATTGGCTTGACTTGGCACATGTTCATGCATGTAGTTGAATCAAAACCAACATAGCCTCTATGATATTTATGTTCATGATGTTGATATCCTACTCATGCTAGTATCCAATGTTACTTATGCATAATGCATGTGTTAGGGAACGTAGTAATTTCAAAAAAATTCCTATGCACACGCAAGATCATGGTGATGCATAACAACGAGAGGGGAGAGTGTTGTCCACGTACCCTCGTAGACCGAAAGCGGAAGCGTTAACACAACGCGGTTGATGTAGTCGTACATCTTCACGATCCGACCGATCAAGTACCGAACGCACGGCACCTCCGAGTTCAGCACACGTTCAGCTCGATGACGTCCCTCGAACTCCGATCCAGCCGAGTGTTGAGGGAGAGTTTCGTCAGCACGACGGCGTGGTGACGATGATGATGTTCTACCGACGCAGGGCTTCGCCTAAGCTCCGCAATGATATTATCGAGGTGTAATATGGTGGAGGGGGGCACCGCACACGGCTAAAAGATCGTTGATCAATTGTGTGTCTATGGGGTGCCCCCCTGCCCCCGTATATAAAGGAGCAAGGGGCGAGGCGGCCGGCCTAGGAGGAGGGCGCGCCAAGGGGGGAGTCCTACTCCCACCAGGAGTAGGACTCCTCCTTTCCTTGTTGGAGTAGGAAAAGGGAAGGGAGAAGGAGAAAGAAGGAAGGGGGCGCCCCCCTCCCTAGTCCAATTCGGACTAGTCCATGGGGAGGGGTGCGGCCACCCTTTGGGGCCTTTCTCTCCTTTCCCGTATGGCCCATTAATGCCCAATACGAATTCCCGTAACTCTCCGGTACTCCAAAAAATACCCGAATCACTCGGAACCTTTCCGAAGTCCGAATAAAATCGTCCAATATATCGATCTTTACGTCTCGGCCATTTCGAGACTCCTCATCATGTCCCTGATCTCATCCGGGACTCCGAACTCCTTCGGTACATCAAAACACATAAACTCATAATATAACCGTCATCGTAACTTTAAGCGTGCGGACCCTACGGGTTCGAGAACTATGTAGACATGACCGAGACACCTCTCCGGTCAATAACCAATAGCGGAACCTGGATGCTCATATTAGCTCCCACATATTCTACGAAGATCTTTATCGGTCAGACCGCATAACAACATACGTTGTTCCCTTTGTCATCGGTATGTTACTTGCCCGAGATTCGATCGTCGGTATCTCGATACCTAGTTCAATCTCGTTACCGGCAAGTCTCTTTACTCGTTCCGTAATACATCATCCCGCAACTAACTCATTAGTTACAATGCTTGCAAGGCTTTATAGTGATGTGCATTACCGAGTGGGCCCAGAGATACCTCTCCGACAATCGGAGTGACAAATCCTAATCTCGAAATACGTCAACCCAACAAATACCTTCGGAGACACCTGTAGAGCACCTTTATAATCACCCAGTTACGTTGTGAAGTTTGGTAGCACACAAAGCGTTCCTCCGGTAAACGGGAGTTGCATAATCTCATAGTCATAGGAACATGTATAAGTCATGAAGAAAGCAATAGCAACATACTAAACGATCGAGTGCTAAGCTAACGGAATGGGTCAAGTCAATCACATCATTCTCCTAATGATGTGATCCCGTTAATCAAATGACAACTCATGTCTATGGCTAGGAAACATAACCATCTTTGATCAACGAGCTAGTCAAGTAGAGGCATACTAGTGACACTCTGTTTGTCTATGTATTCACACATGTATCAAGTTTCCGGTTAATACAATTCTAGCATGAATAATAAACATTTATCATGATATAAGGAAATAAATAATAACCTTATTATTGCCTCTAGGGCATATTTCCTTCAGTCTCCCACTTGCACTAGAGTCAATAATCTAGTTCACATCGCCATGTGATTTAACATCAATAGTTCACATCACCATGTGATTAACACCCATAGTTCACATTGTCATGTGACCAACACCCAAAGGGTTTACTAGAGTCAGTAATCTAGTTCACATCGCTATGTGATTAACACCCAAAGAGTACTAAGGTGTGATCATGTTTTGCCTGTGAGATAATTTTAGTCAACGGGTCTGTCACATTCAGATCCGTATGTATTTTGCAAATTTCTATTTCAACAATGCTCTGCATGGAGCTACTCTAGGTAATTGCTCCCACTTTCAATATGTATCTAGACCAAGACTTAGAGTCATCTAGATTAGTGTCAAAACTTGCATCGACGTAACCCTTTACGACGAACCTTTTCTCACTTCCATAATCGAGAAACATATCCTTATCCCAGTAAGGATAATTTTGACCGCTGTCCAGTGATCTACTCCTAGATCACTATTGTACTCCCTTGCCAAAATCAGTGTAGGGTATACAATAGATCTGGTACACAGCATGGCATACTCTATAGAACCTATGGCCGAGGCATAGGGAATGACTTTCATTCTTTTTCTATCTTCTGCCATTGTCGGGCTTTGAGTCTTACTCAATTTCACACCTTGTAACATAGGTAAGAAACTCTTTCTTTGACTGTTCCATTTTGAACTACTTCAAAATCTTGTTAAGCTATGTACTCATTGAAAAAACTTATCAAGCGTCTTGATCTATCTCTATAGATCTTGATGCTCAATATGTAAGCAGCTTCACCGAGGTGTTTCTTTGAAAAACTCCTTTCAAACACTCCTTTATGCTTTGCAGAATAATTCTACATTATTTCCGATCAACAATATGTCATTCACATATACTTATGAGAAATGTTGTAGTGCTCCCACTCACTTTCTAGTAAATACAGGCTTCACCGCAAGTCTGTATAAAACTATATGCTTTGATCAACTTATCAAAGCGTATATTCCAACTCCGAGATGCTTGCACCAGTCCATAGATGGATCGCTGGAGCTTGCATATTTTGTTAGCACCTTTAGGATTGACAAAACCTTATGGTTGCATCATATACAACTCTTCTTTAATAAATCCATTAAGGAATGCAGTTTTGTTTATCCATTTGCCAGATTTCATAAAATGCGGCAATTGCTAACATGATTCGGACAGACTTAAGCATCGCTGCGAGTGAGAAAATCTCATCATAGTCAACACCTTGAACTTTGTCAAAAACCTTTTTCCGACAAGTCTAGCTTTGTAGATAGTAACACTACTATCAGCGTCCGTCTTCCTCTTGAAGATCCATTTATTTTCTATGGCTTGCCGATCATCGGACAAGTCATCCAAAGTCCACACTTTGTTCTCATACATGGATCCCATCTCAGATTTCATGGCCTCAAGCCATTTTGCGGAATCTGGGCTCATCATCGCTTCCTCATAGTTCGTAGGTTCGTCATGGTCAAGTAACATGACCTCCAGAACTGAATTACCGTACCACTCTGGTGCGGCTCACTCTGGTTGACCTACGAGGTTCAGTAATAACTTGATCTGAGGTTCCATGATCATCATCATTAACTTCCTCACTAATTGGTATAGGCGTCACAGAAACTAGTTTCTGCGATACTACTTTCCAATAAGGGAGCAGGTGCAATTACCTCATCAAGTTCTACTTTCCTCCCACTCACTTCTTTCGAGAGAAACTCCTTCTCTAGAAAGGATCCATTCTTAGCAACGAATGTCTTGCCTTCGGATCTGTGATAGAAGGTGTACCCAACTGTCTCCTTTGGGTATCCTATGAAGACACATTTCTCCGATTTGGGTTTGATCTTATCAGGATGAAACTTTTTCACGTAAGCATCGCAACCCCAAACTTTAAGAAACGACAACTTTGCTTTCTTGCCAAACCACAGTTCATAAGATGTCGTCTCAACGGATTTAGATGGTACCCTATTTAACGTGAATGCAACTGTCTCTAATGCATAACCCCAAAACGATAGTGGTAGATCGGTAAGAGACATCATATATCCCACCATATCTAATAAAGTATGGTTACGATGTTCGAACACACCATTACACTGTGGTGTTCCAGGTGGCGTCAGTAGTGAAACTATTTCACATTGTTTTAACTGAAGGCCAAACTCGTAACTCAAATACTCTTCTCTACGATCAGATCGTAGAAACTTTATTTTTCTTGTTACGATGATTTTCCACTTTGCTCTGAAATTATATGAACTTTTCAAATGTTTCAGACTTATGTTTCATTAAGTAGATATGCCCATATCTGCTCAAATTATCTGCGAAGGTGAGAAAATAATGATATCCGCCACGAGCCTCAATATTCATTGGACCACATACATCTGTATGTATGACTTCCAACAAATCTGCTGCTCTCTCCATAGTTCCGGAGAACGGCGTTTTAGTCATCTTGCCCATGAGGCATGGTTCGCAAGCATCAAGTGATTCATAATCAAGTGATTCCAAAATCCCATCAGTATGGAGTTTCTTCATGCGCTTTACACCAATATGACCTAAACGGCAGTGCCAAAAATAAGTTGCACTATCATTATTAACTTTGCATCTTTTGGCTTCATTATTATGAATATGTGTATCACTACGATCGAGATCCAACAAACCATTTTATTGGGTGTATGACCATAGAAGGTTTTATTCATGTAAACAGAACAACAATTATTCTCTAATTTAAATGAATAACCGTATTGCAACAAACAAGATCAAATCATATTCATGCTCAACGCAAACACCAAATAACACTTATTTAGTTTCAACACTAATCCCGAAAGTATAGGGAGTGTGCGATGATGATCATATCAATCTTGGAACTACTTCCAATACACATCGTCACCTCGCCTTTTGCTAGTCTCTGTTTATTCTGCAACTCCCGTTTCGAGTTACTACTCTTAGCAACTGAACCAGTATCAAATACCGAGGGGTTTCTATAAACACTAGTAAAGTACACATCAATAACATGTATATCCAATATACCTTTGTTCACTTTGCCATCCTTCTTATCCACCAAATAGTTGGGGTAGTTCCGCTTCCAGTGACCAGTCCCTTTGCAGTAGAAGCACTTAGTCTCAGGCTTAGGACCAGACTTAGGCTTCTTCACTTGAGTAGCAACTTGCTTGCCGTTCTTCTTGAAGTTCCCCTTCTTCCCTTTGCCCTTTTCTTGAAACTAGTGGTCTCGTCAACCATCAACACTTGATGTTTTTCTTGATTTCTACCTTCGTCGATTTCAGCATCACGAAGAGCTCGGGAATTACTTTCGTCATCCCTTGCATACTATAGTTCATCACGAAGTTCTACTAACTTGGTGATGGTGACTAGAGAATTCTGTCAATCACTATTTTATCTGGAAGATTAACTCCCACTTGATTCAAGCGATTGTAGTACCCAGACAATCTGAGCACATGCTCACTGCTTGAGTTTTTCTCCTCCATCTTTTAGCTATAGAACTTTGTTGGAGACTTCATATCTCTCAACTCGGGTATTTTCTTGAAATATTGACTTCAACTCCTGGAACATCTCATATGGTCCATGACGTTCAAAACGTCTTTGAAGTCCCGATTCTAAGCCGTTAAGCATGGTGCACTAAACTATCAAGTAGTCATCATATTGAGCTAGCCAAACGTTCATAACGTCTGCATCTGCTCCTGCAATAGGTCTGTCACCTAGCGGTGCATCAAGGACATAATTCTTCTATGCATCAATGAGGATAATCCTCAGATCACGGATCCAATCCGCATCTTTGCTACTAACATCTTTCAACATAATTTTTCTCTAGGAACATATCAAAAATAAACACAGGGAAGCAACAACGCGAGCTATTGATCTACAACATAATTTGCAAAATACTATCAGGACTATGTTCATGATAAATTTAAGTTCAATTAATCATATTACTTAAGAACTCCCACTTAGATATACATCCCTCTAATCCTCTAAGTGATCACGTGATCCATATCAACTAAACCATGTCCGATCATCACGTGAGATGGAGTAGTTTCAACGGTGAACATCACTATGTTGATCATATCTAATATATGATTCACGCTCGACCTTTCGGTCTCCGTGTTCCGAGGCCATATCTGCATATGCTAGGCTCGTCAAGTTTAACCTGAGTATTCCGCATGTGCAACTGTTTTGCACCCGTTGTATTTGAACGTAGAGCCTATCACACCCGATCATCACGTCGTGTCTCAGCACGAAGAACTTTCGCAACGGTGCATACTCAGGGAGAACACTTTTATCTTGAAATTTAGTGAGGGATCATCTTTTAATGCTACCGTCAAACAAAGCAAGATAAGATGCATAAAAGATAAACATCACATGCAATCAATATAAGTGATATGATATGGCCATCATCATCTTGTGCTTGTGATCTCCATCTCCGAAGCACCGTCATGATCACCATCGTCACCGGCGCGACACCTTGATCTCCATCGTAGCATCGTTGTCGTCTCGCCAACTATTGCTTTTACGACTATCGCTACCGCTTAGTGATAAAGTAAAACAATTACATGGCGATTGCATTTCATACAATAAAGCGACAACCATATGGCTCCTGCCAGTTGCCGATAACTCGTTTACAAAACATGATCATCTCATACAATAAAATATAGAATCATGTCTTGACCATATCACATCACAACATGCAAAAACAAGTTAGACGTCCTCTACTTTGTTGTTGCAAGTTTTACATGGCTGCTACGGGCTTAGCAAGAACCGTTCTTACCTACGCATCAAAACCACAACGATAGTTTGTCAAGTTGGTGCTGTTTTAACCTTCGCAAGGACCGGGCGTAGCCACACTCGGTTCAACTAAAGTGAGAGAGACAGACACCCGCCAGTCACCTTTAAGCATCGAGTGCTCGCAACGGTGAAACCAGTCTCGCGTAAGCGTACGCGTAATGTCGGTCCGGGCCGCTTCATCTCACAATACCGCTGAACCAAAATATGACATGCTGGTAAGCAGTATGACTTATATCGCCCACAACTCACTTGTGTTCTACTCGTGCATATAACATCAACGCATAAAACCAGGCTCTGATACCACTGTTGGGGAACGTAGTAATTTCAAAAAAATTCCTACGCACACGCAAGATCATGGTGATGCATAACAACGAGAGGGGAGAGTGTTGTCCACGTACCCTCGTAGACCGAAAGCGGAAGCGTTAACACAACGCGGTTGATGTAGTCGTATGTCTTCACGATCCGACTGATCAAGTACCGAACGCACGGCACCTCCGAGTTCAGCACACGTTCAGCTCGATGACGTCCCTCGAACTCTGATCCAGCCGAGTGTTGAGGGAGAGTTTCGTCAGCACGACGGCGTGGTGACGATGATGATGTTCTACCGACGCAGGGCTTCGCCTAAGCTCCGCAGCGATATTATCGAGGTGTAATATGGTGGAGGGGGGCACCGCACACGGCTAAAAGATCGTTGATCAATTGTGTGTCTATGGGGTGCCCCCCTGCCCCCGTATATAAAGGAGCAAGGGGGGAGGCGGCCGGCCTAGGAGGAGGGCGCGCCAAGGGGGGGAGTCCTACTCCCACCGGGAGTAGGACTCCTCCTTTCCTTGTTGGAGTAGGAAAAGGGAAGGGAGAAGGAGAAAGAAGGAAGTGGGCGCCCCCCCTCCCTAGTCCAATTCGGACTAGTCCATGGGGAGGGGTGCAGCCACCCTTTGGGGCCTTTCTCTCCTTTCCCGTATGGCCCATTAAGGCCCAATACGAATTCCCGTAACTCTCCGGTACTCCAAAAAATACCCGAATCACTCGGAACATTTCCGAAGTCCGAATATAGTCGTCCAATATATCGATCTTTACGTCTCGGCCATTTCGAGACTCCTCGTCATGTCCCCGATCTCATCCGGGACTTCGAACTCCTTCGGTACATCAAAACACATAAACTCATAATACAACCGTCATCGTAACTTTAAGCGTGCGGACCCTACGGGTTCGAGAACTATGTAGACATGACCGAGACACCTCTCCGATCAATAACCAATAGCGAAACCTGGATGCTCATATTAGCTCCCACATATTCTACGAAGATCTTTATCGGTCAGACCGCATAACAACATACGTTGTTCCCTTTGTCATCGGTATGTTACTTGCCCGAGATTTGATCGTCGGTATCTCGATACCTAGTTCAATCTCGTTACCGGCAAGTCTCTTTACTCGTTCCGTAATACATCATCCCACAACTAACTCATTAGTTACAATGCTTGCAAGGCTTTATAATGATGTGCATTACCGAGTGGGCCCAGAGATACCTCTCCGACAATCGGAGTGACAAATCTTAATCTCTAAATACGCCAACCCAACAAATACCTTCGGAGACACCTGTAGAGCACCTTTATAATCACCCAGTTACGTTGTGACGTTTGGTAGCACACAAAGCGTTCCTCCGGTAAATGGGAGTTGCATAATCTCATAGTCATAGGAACATGTATAAGTCATGAAGAAAGCAATAGCAACATACTAAACGATCGAGTGCTAAGCTAACGGAATGGGTCAAGTCAATCACATCATTCTCCTAATGATGTGATCCCATTAATCAAATGACAACTCATGTCTATGGCTAGGAAACATAACCATCTTTGATCAACGAGCTAGTCAAGAGGCATACTAGTGACACTCTGTTTGTCTATGTATTCACACATGTATCAAGTTTCCGGTTAATACAATTCTAGCATGAATAATAAACATTTATCATGATATAAGGAAATAAATAATAATTTTATTATTGCCTCTAGGGCATATTTCCTTCAGCATGTTCATGACCGTTTTCGCTCTCTAGCTGGCCGCTTCTCAACCTATTTGCTAGCATTCACCTTTACTAAGCGGGAATTCTGCATGTGCATCAAAAACCTGAAACCCAAGTTATTCCAGATGAGTCCACCATACCTACCTATATATGGTATTACCCTGCCGTCCTAAGTAAATTTGCATGTGCCACCTCTAAAAACTTCAAATAAATATCCTTTTTGTGGGCCTGGATTTTTCATAGAGCGATAGGAGGTAGTCAGTATCTTCCATGCTAAGCGGGTTATTCTCATGACGAGTGTTTATTCACTCGTCCTTGCACGAGAGGGGCGGTAATAGGGATTCCCAGTCCCGAATTCAATTTGCAAATAATTAAACAAAACTCCCCCAATACTGTTGTTGGTATGGACGGTACCCGTTGTTTCGGACAAGCCGTGGAGTGTCATTGTTGGTGGAGGGGGATTAAACCTTTACTTTTATCGCTTGGGAACCGCCACTAATGTGTTTAGCATGGAAGATACCGATAACTAATGGTCGCGAAGTAAACAAGAAATGTGCATTTTACAAAATTTCATTTACCTCTGTTTTAAACACTTGAGCTCTGGCACCACTGCAAATCACTTCCTCCCTCTACGAAGGGACCATCTATTTACTTTTATGTTGTGTCATCACCTTCTCAAATAAGCGCCAGAACCTGAGAGTACAATTTTCATCCTCATGCATTGTGTGTAGCTAATGTTGGGTGCATCATGACTGGATCTTTTCTACCATGAATTACAATGTTTAGTCGCTGCTTGAACTTTGGAGGAGCTCTACATTTATGTTTTGCGGTCTCAGAAACGGCTAGCGAGATACTACTATTGTCATATTACATCATGGTTGTTTTGATAAAGTGTTGTTGTTTGAGTTATCTTATTATTGCTCGCTAGTTGATTATGTCATTGATATGAGTTAATATAATCTTGAAGAGTTATTGTTGACATGGTTAGTTATAATCTTGGCTGAAAACCTGGGTGCTACTTAAGCTTATTTATGTAAGCAAGAGCAAAAGAGTTCGTGAAAGTTTTTCTTTTTCACTTTCAGTTTATCAACTGAATTGCTTCAGGACAAGCAAAGGTTTAAGCTTGGGGGAGTTGATACGTCTCGGTCGTATCTACTTTTCCTAACGCTTTTCCTCTTGTTTTGGACTCTAATTTGCATGATTTGAATGAAACTAACCCGGACTGGCGCTGTTTTCAGTAGAACTACCACGGTGTTGTTTTTGTGCAGAAATAAAAGTTCTCGGATTGGAACGAAACTTCGTGAGGATTTTTTATTTAATAAATAAGAATTTCTGGAGCCAAGAACCACCGGAGGGGGGCACCTGGGTGGGCACAACCCACCAGGGCGCGCTCCCCCTCCAGGCGCGCCCAGGTGGGTTGTCCCCACCTGGTGGCCCCGCAGACCTCAACTATGATACTATAAAATCACATATTTGGAGAAAAAACCAGGGAGGAAGAATTATCGTGTTTCACGAGATGGAGCCACTACCACCTCCTGTTCTTCATCGGGAGGCCAAATCTGGAGTCCATTTGGGGCTCCGGAGAGGGGGATCTTCGATCTTTGTCATCACCAACCCTTCTCCATCGCCAATTCCATGATGCTCCCCACCGGGAGTGAGTAATTTCTTTGTAGCCTCGCTGGTCGGTGAGGAGTTGGATGAGATTCATCATGTAATCGAGTTAGTTTTGTTAGGGCTTGATCCCCAGTATCCATTATGTTCTGAGATTGATGTTGCTATGACTTTGCCATGCTTAATGCTTGTCACTTTGGGCCCGGGTGCTATGATTTCAGATCTGAACCATTTATGTTATCACCATTATATCTATGTTCTAGATCCGATCTCACAAGTTATAGTCACCTACTACGTGTTATGATCCGGCAACCCCAGAGTGACAATAGTCGGGACACTTCCCGGTGATGACCGTAGTTTGAGGAGTTCATGTATTCACTATGTGTTAATGCTTTGTTCCGGTTCTCTATTAAAAGGAGGCCTTAATATCCCTTAGTTTCCAATAGGACCTCGCTGCCATGGGAGAGTAGGACAAAATATGTCATGCAAGTTCTTTCCATAAGCACGTATGACTATTTACGGAATACATGCCTACATTATATTTATGAAGTAGAGCTAGTGCCGTATCGCCCTAGGTTAAAACTGTTATATGATGAACATCATCCTACGAATTCACCGATCCAATGCCTACGAATTTCTCTTATATTGTTTCCGCTAAGTTACTACTGCTATTGTTACTATTGCACTTGCTACAAAATCATTGCTATCACTGTTACCGCTACTATTGCTATTGCTACTACTATCAAAACTATCATACTACTTTGCTGCAGATAATTAATCTCCAGGTGTCGTTGAATTGACAACTCAGCTGCTAATACATGCAATTATTCTTTCGCTCCCCTTGTGTCGAATCAATAAATTTGGGTTGAATGCTCTACCCTCGAAAACTGTTGCGATCTCCCATACTTGTGGGTTATCACGCGCCAACTGTCGAGGCAACGAACTTGACAATGAGTAATAGGGGTACGAATGAGGGCTGATCCTAGCTACGACACTGGTGTGACACTCGGATTTTATGACTTCGGGCCCCTCGCGGAGAGGTAACTGAGGGAGTCCTAGACTAAGGGGTCCTCGGGCGTCCGGCCTGTTAGCCATGGGCCGGACTTATGGGCTGTGAAGATACGAAGACCGAAGACTGCACCCATGTCCGGATGGGACTCTCCTTGGCGTGGAAGGCAAGCCTGGCGATCACATGTGTAGATTCCTTTCCTTATAACTGACCTGGTGTAAACCCTAGATCCTTCCGGTGTCTATATAAACCGGAGGACTTAGTCCGGAGAGATTCATTACCATAGTCATGCAAGCTAGACCTCTAGGGTTTAGCCATTACGATCTCGTGGTACATCAACTCTTGTAATACTCATATTCATCAAGATCAATCAAGCAGGAAGTAGGGTATTACCTCCCTAGAGAGGGCCCGAACCTGGGTAAACATTGTGTCCCCTGTCTCCGGTTACCATCGACCTCAGACGCACAGTTTGGGGACCCCTACCCGAGATCCGCCGGTTTTGACACCGACATTGGTGCTTTCATTGAGAGTTCCACTATGCCGTCCCCAAGAGGTTTGATGGCTCCTTCTATCGTCCACATCGACGCTGTCCAAGGGGAAACCTTCCTCGCCGGACAGATCTTCTTGTTCGGCGGCTTCGTACTGCGGGCCGACTCGCTTGGCCATCTGGGGCAGATCAATAGCTACGCCCCTGGCCATCAGGTCGGATTTGGGAGCCCAAACTATGTCGCGGACATCCGCGGAGACTTGATCTTCGACGGATTAGAGACCGCGGCGGCCGCTCCTCGTCACCCTGATGAACATGACTTAAATCTGTCATCGGACTACATCTAGGAGATGGTCACTGTAACTGCTCCGGCCTTAGATCTGGAGCAGATCATGCCATCCGAGGCCACAGATTCCGCGGCATTGGAGCCGCACACAGACTCAACTTCATGCAATATCTGCGTCACCAGAACTCCGGACTTGTCTCCAGCTATAAATTCTGAACCATGTGCGCCCGCGGACATCGAGCTTGATCGGCTATCGATCTTCGAGTTCAGCGCCGTGGACATCTTCCAGCACTCGCCCTTGGGCGATGTGCTAAACTCATTAAAGAGCATGTCCCTGGCGGGAGACTCACGGCCGAACTATGTCCGGTGCGAACTAGCGGCCGATGATGGAGAATTTTGCTCCCCACCCGCCACCCACTTCATAGCCACTGACGAGGATCTAATCGACATGCTTGACTACGGCTCCGAAGACATCGACGGCATGAACGACGATGCCGATGAGGAGCAGGGCCAAAACCCGCCATTTACTGGATGCTGGACGGCCACTTCTTCGTACGATGTGTACATGGTGGATACACCCAAAGCAATTAATGATGATGACAAAGAAAATCAAGTTGGGAATAAACCTCCTGAGACACACCCCAAGCGCCGGCGTCCTCGTCGCCGTTCGAAGTCACGTCATTCAAAGGATAGCAACACATGCACCGGGGAAAATAGTACTCTGGACGAACCCGAAGATAATAAAGACCCCGCCGAGGTAACCTCCGAACAGGGGGGACGTGAAAATGGGCAAGTTAGCCCTGATGAACAGGCCATACATGACGATTCAGAGGACAATAATTATCTTCCGCTCTCCGAAGATGAGGTAAGCCTCGGCGACGAGGATTTCACCGTGCCCGAGGAACCTCTCGAGCATGAGCGCTTCAAGCGCAGGCTAATAGCCACTGCAAGGAGCCTAAAAAAGAAACTGTAGTAGCTGCAAGCTGACCAAGATCTGCTCAACGACAGATGGACTAATGTCCTGGCAGCCGAAGAATACGGCCTCAAGATCCCAGCCAGGAGTTACATGAAGCGCAAACTGCTACCCCAGTTTAATGAGGAGGCGCTAGAGCTCATACCTCAATCGCGCAGCGCGGCCGACCGACCACAGCACGGTCGGGACAATGTGGCAGGCCGACCACAACTTGGTCGGGATAAAGCAGCAATTCAAGCCGAACAGCAGCCAGCCCCACCGCCACGCAAAAATTGAAATAGCACAGCTCGGGGTGATACGTACGACCTCCGGCAGGACCTGGACAGTAAAGAAGGATATACCAGATCGATCTACGGATCGCGAGGACGTACCACGACACGCGACGATGGCTATCTATTCGGACGCGACAAACCTAGTCACGCCCGGGCTGAAAACCGCAGACGGGTTCCATCGAAGCTATGTCGCGATGCGGCCCGATATAGAGGCGCCGCACACCCCCTTTGCTTCACTGATGGAGTAATGGATCACGAGTTCCCAGAAGGGTTTAAACCCGTAAATATTGAATCATATGACGGAACAACAGATCCCACGGTATGGATTGAGGATTTCCTTCTCCATATCCCTATGGCCCGCGGAGACGACCTTCATGCCATCAAATACCTCCCGTTAAAACTCAAAGGACTAGCTCGGCACTGGCTAAACAGTCTGCCTGAAAACTCAATTGGCGGCTGGGAGGAGTTGGAAGATGCCTTCCGCGATAACTTTCAAGGTACATATGTCCGGCCACCGGATGCCAATGACCTAAGTCACATTGTCCAGCAACACGGAGAGTCCGCCAGGAAGTTCTGGACTAGGTTCTTAGTTAAAAAGAACCAAATTGTTCACTGCCCGGACGCAGAAGCCCTGGCGGCGTTCAAACATAGTGTCCGGGACGAGTGGCTTGCCCGCCACCTCGGTCAGGAAAAACCAAAGTCTATGTCAGCCCTTACCGCTCTGGTGACCCGCTTTTGCGTGGGAGAAGATAGCTGGCTCGCCCCTAGAAGCAATAGCGCCAGCGATCCGGGCACCTCCGAAGTATGGGACGGTAATGGAAAGCCACGACGCAATAAAAACAAACGTCGCAATAATAATGAGGGCACGCAGGACACAGCGGTCAACGCTGGATTCAGCGGCCCCAAACCCGGCCAACGGAAAAAGCCATTTACGTCAAACAAAGACGGACCATCCAATTTAGACAAAATATTGGATAGGCCCTCCCAGATTCATGGCCACCCCAATAAACCAGCTAATCACACCAACAGAAGTTGTTGGGTCTTCAAACAGGCCGGCAAGTTAAATGCCATACACAAGGGGAAAAGGCCGCCCGGCGATAGCGACGACGAAGAGGCTCACCAACCGAACAACGGGGGTCAGAAGAAATTCCCCCCCGAAGCAAAAACAGTAAACATGGTATACGTGACACACACCCCTAGGGGTGAGCGCGCAGAACACTCCCTCCGTACAGGAGATCATACTACGACTACCTCAGCCGAACTACACAGCGGCCTTATCACGCCGCATACCACATCGGCCATCATGCTGCTGGTCTCCATTCAACATGACCGATCAATGTCCATATTGGACTAGCAATTCGGCTTCCGCCGTTCGCCTAATATGCCCTCGAAGTGGGTACCGCGCATACATAATTATGCACTTGAAATACCCTGGGCATCGGCGGAAGCACAATACGGGTGGGCCAGTAACCCCCCTACTTTTCTAACTGCCCTTTTTTCCTTTTTAATATCCCCTCCACAGGTAGCTCAAGGGCCGGTCACCCCGCGGACTCTACCAGAGTTCAAGTTCGTACAATCATCCAAGGGTTATTCCTACCAAGGAGTCCCTTAACCGAGGACAGGCGGCGTAGACGTGCGACAGGAGGTCCAAAACAACTTTTTGTAGACCGCACTCTCTATTTCGAGCCTGTAACATGCCTTTTTCCTCAACCTTCGGCCCCTGGCACGTCAAATAGCCAGGGTTGCGGCTTTGTTATCTATATAATAATTGGCATATCACTCAGCTCCCAGTAAAAGTAACAGTGTTCAGCATTGACTTTTTCCTAATCGACCCGAATTTTTGCTCCTGTGGTTGTTTTACACACACCTCGACATAACTTGCCAGGGGCTCGGTATGGGAACAAATGAGTTGCCAGCAAGTCCGAATAGCTTTATAGAGTACTTCGGCATCACGAGTTTGGCCTTATATGCATCAGCTCCGAATCATGTCTTGGGTCAATAGTTGGGTTGCCCGGCTCCTGTGCTTGCTACCCTACATCCCGCTCTATCGGCTAGGGTAGTAAAGGGAGAACTACTGCGATTGTGCTTCCGGTTCATCTGGTCAAGCACCTCAGTAGAGAAAGCTGAAAACTGACTGTCATGATGCGGCGAGAGCTGGTCAACCACTCGACGACTTATCGGAATCTTTAGCGATTCTCTCCACGTCATACGAAGGATCTTTTTCAGATCAATTTTTCAACGCATCGTATTAAAATAAGCCGCATACATACCAGGGGCTATATCGTAGACCCACCATAAAACTCCTATGGCTAAGTGAAAGTGTTAACGCCCTATAATCTGATTGCCTGGTTCGCCGCATTGTCAACTCCTTCATGGACCAAGACATTGGGTCAAGAGTGATCAAATGCTTTTCCGAACACCCCCGTACTTCCTACGAGGGGGCTGAAGCCGATGACCGGAAAAATTTCAGATTATATAAAAACGGCCGCACAGGAGGAACAAAAGCTTTCGAGCAAAAAATAAAAATAGATTAAATATAAAATTGTCTTTTACAATTTCCATACACCTCACTCGAATATTATGTCTTTCGAGCATTGACCCTCTATCAAGCGGGCAGCCTCTAAGACGTCCTCAAAATAATGCTCCGGTGCGTGATGGTCCTTCCCCTTCGGTGGACTCTTCGCTGCAACATCGATGGCCTTCATCTTCCCCCAGTATATCTTGACACGGGCAAAGGCCATCCGTGCACCCTCAATGCACGCCGACCGCTTAACAGCGTCGATACTTGGCGCCGCATCAACAAGCCGCTGGACCAAGCCGAAGTAGCTATTCGGAATAGGCTCAGTCAGCCACAGCCGGATTATGACGTTCTTCATGGCAGCGCCGAATATCCTATGAAGCTCGGCCCATTAGGACATCTGTTCATTCAGCAACAGAGGGCGCTTCGATGCGCCAAATTGTGACCAGAAAAGCTTCTCCATTGCATACCCCTCTCGCGCTTGGTAAAACTGCGCCGCATCGGAAGAACTCTTCGGCAAGTCTAAAAACTCGTTTGGAGAACTCCACACTTGGTTAAGGTGAGCATAGTTCGGATCGCCGAACTTAGCCTGTAGCAAAAAGGGCTTACCGGCCGCAATCTCCCCAGCTTGCCGGATCTCCTCACGGGCTGCTCTGGATTCAGACCACGCTTCTTTCGCCTCTTGTAAGGCCTTGTCAAGTTCAGCTGTTTTGGCTTTATTATCCTTCTCAAGGAATTCACAGCGGCCAACAGCATCCTTCAGTTCAAGCACCATCATGGATATTTTCTCCTCGTCTTGGCGCCGAGCAGCCTGTTCGGCCTTTAACTCAGTCGATGCCTTTTCGGCAGCCGCATTACTATACCGGGCCTGCTCCTTGGCCCGGGCTAGCTCTGCCCAAAGAACCTCAACTGCGGCAGCACCATTTGCAGTCATGCACATCCAGTATACAAATTTCAGCGTCACGCTTATATTATAAGCATGTATGTGTCATGACCGCTCCAAAACACATACCTTGCAACTCATCAAGATGCATGTTGATCAACACAATGTCATCCCCTGCTACATCGAGCTTCCGCTGCAGCTCGGCTACTTCTGTAATCCAGACAGTCGCCGGGGCGGAAACGGCATGTGTTCCAATTACATCAGATTATTACCTGAGCATATCTTCTTGATCCTCTGATCGCCTCCCATAGGAAGGCAATCCAAGTCTTAGGGGCTACTATCTATACACAGGTGTATTTTGCGAATAAAGTACAGTTGGAAAAATTATATCACAAACCTCGAAGCCTCTTAGCAGGCTCGTGAAGGCTTCATTCAATCCTCTCTTCACGGACAGAACCGTCTAGACCACCGTACCCATCAGGGCACGGTGCTCCTCTGAGATAGACGCTTGTCGCAGCATGTTCGTTAACACGTCAGGTGCTTCTGGATCTTTGGAAGCCGCCGCAGGAGTATGGCCTTCCTTTAAAGGAACCCGTTCACTCATCTCCAAAATCATCTCCGGCTGTAAACCGGATAGTCCGGGACCTTCATTATTGGCCCCTGAAACCTGGGCAATAGATGGACCACCTTCGGGTAAGGTCTCCTTCGCCCCCCGCACTGCTTGTCGGTCGGGAGAAACCCTCCGCGACGACACCTCAAAGTCGTCCGCCCTGTTGGGTGAGGACGTCGGGGGAGGCGTACCGCTCTCCATCATCTCCGGGAGAACATCCCCTGAGGAAGAGGATTGCTGAGGAAAATTGAGCGCCGAACTGCGAAGACATATATATTAGATGCTACTTCGGTAACAAGAAAGGAGCGGGATATGTTTAAAGCACCCTGCTTCACTTATGATTTGGCTGGAGGCTTGTCCTCATGATGAAACTGTGCGACGATGTCGCTTGCCAAGCCCGAGCCGCCCGACGATGGCATTTTGCCTCTTGGGAGACTTCTCCTCCCAAGCTTCGGAGACGGCCCTTTTCTTGCCATGGGGAGAAGGGATGTTCGCTTCTCCTGCACCTTTGTCTTTGGGTGAAGAAACTTTGATTTCCCCGGGCACGGTGTCTGATTTATCTCCGGAACAAGGGTCGCCTCCGGTCTTCTTGTTCTTGCCCCCCTTCATAGGCACCTGGTATGGTGTCGAGGCCAGCATCCTTGTTAGCACGGCGGCCGCTGAGTCTTCGGGAAGGGGGGCCGGACACCTAATTCGTTTCACTTTCTTTATCCAGCCCCGGAGAAAATGGTTTGCTCAATATCTCATTGTGGGATGCTTGACTAAAAGGTGTTCAGAAGTAGAGAGCTTACCGGGGTATCCGTATGGTTGCAGTCAAGGCCGATATCTTCGGTGGTGTCCGGCCATTGTTTTCGTTTCCCAAAAAATAATTTCCACATTCCATCGTGCGTAGTGCCGAAGAAGTGCTGAAGAGTCTATGGCCCTTCTGGATTAAACTCCCACAAGCGGAGAGGCTGTCGCTGGCACGACAGGGTCCGGCGGACTAGCATTACCTGAACAACATTGACGAGATCAATATCCTTCTCAACAAGGCTTCGGATACGACTCTGCAGAGTCCGCACTTCATCAACTAATCCCCAGTCCAATCCCTTATTAATCCATGATGAAAGCTGAATTGGGGGGCTGGATCGGAATGCAGGCGCAGCTGCCCACTTGGAACCACGGGGCTCGGTGATATAGAACCACTCCTGCTGCCGTAAGCCGGAAGATTCTGTGAAGGATCCTTTTAGCCAAACATCGCTGGTAAGCTTGCTCACTGGGGCACCACCACACTCCACCTGCTCCCCCTCTATCACTTGCGGCTTTACATTGAAGGTCTTGAGCCACAAGCCGAAGTGCGGAGGAGTTCGGAGGAAGGCTTCGCACGTGACGATAAACGCCGAGATGAGAAGAACAGAGTTCGGGGCGAGATCGTGAAAATCAAGTCCATGATAAAACATGAGCCCCCGGACGAAGGGATTAAGGCAAACCCTAATCCTCGGAGGAAGTGGGAAACGAACACGACCCTCTCGCCGGATCTGGGGGTAGGGATAACCTGCCCTTCCGCGGGAAGCCGATGGAGGATTTTTGCGGTCAGATATCTTGCCGCCCGAAGCTATGCAATATCCTCCTCTATGACAGAAGAAGCCTCCCACCGGCCCTGACGGCTGGATCCGGACATGACTAAGGCTTGTGGCGATTGAAACCCGGGTGTTGGAACTCGAGGTAGTAAGGGTCGAGGAAGAAGCAAGCATGGAGAAGAAAGACGGGTCTGTACCCCTTTATAAAGGCCGTGAATATCGAACGCCTCCTCCTGGGCCTTAAAACTTGCCTATTCCCAAGGAGTTGTACCCTAAAGACGGTTGGGTTACCCACGTCCATGTCGATAAAGAATCCCTTAATAAAGGGACACGATCTCTGATTGGATAAGACGTGCCAATGACAACCGCGTCTCGGAACGTGGGGCGGCAGGCGAAAAAAATGATTCGAAATGATGACCGGACTGACGTGATGTCATGTTGTAAAAAGTTGCCAGAGGATTGGACTTATAAATTATTATGCCCTATGTAGAAGAATATGCTACTCGTGCTGCAGAGCTGAACTCGATCGTCCGAAGACCATTGTGAAGTATCCGGAAAGGGGGAACCCGCCTTGCAATGCCGAAGACAAATCTGCGCGCCGGACTCCTCGTCATTGAAGCCAGGTTCAGGGGCTACTAAGGGAGTCCTGGACTAAGGGGTCCTCGGGCGTCCGGCCTGTTAGCCATGGGTCAGACTGATGGGCTGTGAAGATACAGAGACCGAAGATTGCACCCGTGTCCGGATGGGACTCTCCTTGGCGTGGAAGGCAAGCTTGGCGATCACATGTGTAGATTCCTTTCCTTATAACCGACCTGGTGTAAACCCGAGATCCTTCCGGTGTCTATATAAACCGGAGGAGTTAGTCCGAAGAGATTCATTACCATAGTCATACAAGCTAGACCTCTAGGGTTTAGCCATTACGATCTCGTGGTAGATCAACTGTTGTAATACTCATATTCATCAAGATCAATCAAGCAGGAAGTAGGGTATTACCTCCATAGAGAGGGCCCGAACCTGGGTAAACATTGTGTCCCCTGTTACCATCGACCTCAGACGCACAGTTCGGGACGCCCTACCCGAGATCCGCCGGTTTTGACACAGACAGTAACAACCCTATGTCTCGAGCCCAGAGGCTATGTTTCTCTGGTGTCTGATGATTACAA
The DNA here is from genome assembly GCF_002575655.3 of Aegilops tauschii subsp. strangulata. Taxonomy (NCBI): domain Eukaryota; kingdom Viridiplantae; phylum Streptophyta; class Magnoliopsida; order Poales; family Poaceae; genus Aegilops; species Aegilops tauschii. The sequence goes on from NC_053035.3 coordinate 294,185,956, forward strand.
CGGAGTGCGAACCCTTGTCCTAGTGCTACGGTGCGGCTTATATAGAGTTCGTCGCCCCGCATCCTGGCTATGTTACAAGGGGAGATGAAGGATGGAGCTTATTACAAGTGTTACTAGTAACTGATGCTTTAACTACACTTAATGCCAGGCATCATGCTCCTCGAACGCTCCAGATCCCATGTGGTCTCCTCGCCTCCCTTGTCCGAGTGAGTGTGCATGGTCAAGTGACTGGAGTGCATCCAAGTGGGTGAATGACATCCGAGTGAATATCCCGAAGCGGGTTTCCAATGCACTTATGGCCCAGGAGCCCGTTGATCTATTGATGTGGGGTCTTAGGTGGGTCCATGATAGCAGCTCCATGAACCCACCCTTAGTAGGTGACCCCATCAACACCCCCTAACCGCCGCTGCCGCCGCCGGTGAGTTTTAGGTAGTGTGTAGTTGTTGTAGAATTTTTAATGTAAGCTTATAGTATAAGATTTTATTGTAGTTGCAGTGTAAGAGTAGTGTAGAATATTTAGTGTAAGAGCAGTGTAGAATTTTTAGTGTAAGAATAAAGTGTAAGAGTAGTGTAGAAATTTTTATGCAAGATTATAGTGTAGTTTTAGTGTAGTCCTATGTAGTGTAGTTGTAATGTAAGATTTTAGTGTAGCTGTATTGTACATTTAATTACATGGTAGATTGTAGGTTTTCCAAGTACTCGTCAATATGTCTAATTTTTACTAACTAGTTAGGTATATATGCACCATCACAGATGGCTCCGAAGTTTCGTGGTGTACAACAGAAGGGGACTAAGTACCATGCGACCATTAGGAAGGACAATGTTGTCCATGAGCTGGGCCACTGGGATACCCCGGAGTCAGCGGCGCGCGCCTATGATGCCAAGGTAGTTGAGTTCTACCAGGAAGCGGCGGTTCTGAACTTCCCTGAGTGTCATGAGTCACTACAAGAAATATGTCAACTTGTGACCACCACTATTGGTCGTTGAAAGGTCATAGTTTTTCATTTGCGACCTTTTTGTGACCAAAAACAGAAGGTCAAAAGCTGGTGGTCGTAAACTGAAATTAGTGACCTTCTTTGCGATATGTAAAAGGTCGTTGGTTCCATGACCAAATTTTTGGTCACAAGCAACCTCCCCAGACCATGAGGCATCCAGCGTGGCAAGCTGATGTGGCACAAGAATCAGCCCGGTCCGATTCAGTGTTTTACATGGGCCGAGCCCAACAATTCAGCCTATTTGTGTTTTTTTTCTGTCTATCAATTTTTTATTTTTGGTTGGGTTCATGGGCCAAGCCCAATATTGCAGCCTTTTTATTGTTGGGCCGTTGCCTTTTTGTCTCAACAGTTTCATTTTTTCTTTTTATAAAGTGGGTTGACTAGTCAGGTGGGTCCCCATTGTCAGGTTCTAGTACTAGGTCCTAGCCGGCAATATTCTTCATTTTTTTAATTTAACACAAATAAATACCTAGTATTTAAATTGGCACACAGAACACACGAAATACTTCAAATATTATCAACCATCAAAGTGCTACATCATATAACACACATACAAATGTGATCAGCATCAAGTTTACAATCAGATAACAAGCTCCACAAGTGTACAATCACATGAGCCAGATTCTACTACATCATATAACACACATACAAATAGGAGCAGCATAAAGGGCTTCATTACTCTCAGAACTAGCTCCAATGAGCTAGAACTATTCTTCCTCCGACTTCCTTGTCCTGATGCTCACGAAGAAACATGAAAGCCCAGCATCTGCACGTTACATAACAAAATGTTTAGGAACAAAATAGAAGTAAATCTAACAGCATATTTCACAATAAATAGCCCAGCATCTGCACGTTACATAACAAGATGTTAATATGCCATCATACTAGTTGATAGACAAACATTCCAGGAAGAATTGATGCTTGTTTGATGGGTACAATCAATACTGCTATCTCTAACAAACAAATTTAAGGTTTTTAATACATTTTTTCTATTAGCAAAACTGAATATGCTACTTCCTGATGCATGGCTGCATAGTCCAGCTAGCTACACCAGTTTGCTCTCATGCAAAAATTAGAAAGAAAAAAAAGAACAACAAATAAATCAACACTGATTTCTCTAACACGTACAGTAACTTGATGATATATCTTTCTCCTAATTGCATTCTCATATGAATGGGCCAACATGTGATGTTACTATTCGGTGTGCTATTGGCCGAAGCAAAGGAAGCCTCACCCACGCCTTGTACTAATGCAACTAGCTTAATTGATTTTTCCTACTTAGAAATAGTACTACACTTTGACTTGCTTCAACTCAGCCGGAAGCTTCATACTAGCACAACCAGCAACAAACTAGCACTAGCCAGAATGAATCAGGAGGCCAGCAAAGGGACACCAGGTTGATCCCACAAAAAAACACCGGCGATTGAGAAAGATACCTCGATACCCAGCCACAAGCACATCCGTAGCAGCTCCAGTGACGATAGCAGAAGGACCAAGCATCCAGCCACGGCTACGACTATGGATGGCAGAGAAGCCACTGACAGCAACAGCAGCAAAGGACACCTACCCGGCCTTGTCTACAACAATCAACAAACCAGAAATCAGAACGAATACTTCAATCTCATAAGATGTCTATGTGACTATTATAAGCCTGGAATTGCAATTCTAAGACCTGGAGATAGATAGTATAGTACATGACAGTATGCAAAACAGCAAGAGTAAACACTAGAAGGATTTTAGGATCCAAGCAATTGTGTCCATCGAGATACCGTGCCTAATTACAAGGCAGTGGCTTGGGTAATTAACATAAAGATCCTAGCTAATCGCAGCCACCATAAGGGGTCCAGCTACTGAATCGGCTCATGCTCATGCTTGAATCAGAAAGGGAGAAAGCTAAAAAACAGAAATTCTGAATCGGACTGAACCAGACCAGAGCCAACAGAGAGATGAGAGGGGTGGAACAGACCTTCCATTCCATGGCTGCTCTCCTGTACCAGTGGATTTAGGCGTCGTCCCGTCGCTGGTTGCTGTACCTCACCTATAGAGAAGAAGAGAAGGGACGAAACAAGATTGGGATTAGGGGGGAGACATTCAGAAAAGGAGAAGTAGAAGAGAAGGGGGAGGTGGGATTCATACCATAGCACCGACCGTTGTCGAGGTCTTGGAGGCTGCGGTGGGTCGCCATGGCCGTCGCTGGTCGCCGTTGCTCCTACCTGAAGAGGCAAAGATAGAGACGGGGGTGAGACAGAGGGAGTTTGAAGGAGAAGAAGATGAGGGGGAGGGGGGTTCATACCATACCACCGTCGTCGAGGCCTTTGCGTGCTGCGGTGGGTCGCCATGGACGGGCGGCTAGGGTTTCCGTCCAGCGCGAGGAGGGTGGATCTGACGGCGGCCTAAGATGTTGCTCGAGTGGATCCGCTGATGGAGGTGGAGGGAGGGAGGGAGAGAAGGGGTCGCCGACGATGGACGAGGCCGGGGTTGGGAAGGGTCGGCGGCGGCGCTTGGGTTGGATCGAGAGACAGAGAGGAGAAGGAGGAAGATGACTGGGTGGATGGATCCCGGAGCGGAGCGGGTGGGGGCAGCGAGGTAGGGGCGGAGGGTGAGGAGGAAGGGTTGCCGCGCGGGTTGGATCGGGAGGGGCGCGGTGGCGGCAAGGAGATGGGGACGAGGGAGGAAGGGTGCGACGTGTGGAGGGGTCGATCTGAGGTAGGGTGGGTGGCGGATGCGGGGGCAAGGAGGCACGGGTGGGGCGCGAGGGACGCTAGGGTTTGGAGTTTGGACGAGGGGGGTGAGAGGGACGGGGCCACGAGGGATGAGAGTGTGAGGGGGACGAGGGCTGCCGTCGGATCCGGGAGCATCCGACGGCATTGGAGGCGCGATCCGCGTGACATGCCTATGGACCAATCAGAACCCAGTACACGTTATGACCATCTAAATTGGTCGTAATCGACTAAAAATAAGGTGTTGAATCATATAAACAGTTTTATGATATGAAAAATTCAAAAAAAAGTAAAATGTACAGTTGACCAAATCTTAACATGTAAAATGTTTTCGATCCACCTCTCATCAAAAAGACAAGTTATGTTTCAAAAGAGAATCTACCTGAGCATTCTTTTGTTTTTCTTCTATCTTTTCACATGAAAAATTAAAAAAATGATCTCATATTGTGCACAAGGGTGCATCTTGGAATTCCAGACAATGTTGCCTAAGGGAGTTTTCATTTTCTTTGCACAAAAAATTCATTTTCCATTTTTCGAGTGCCCAAAATGAGTTTTTTTTGTGAAGGACCTACCATATATTTGTTGCAAAATTGTACCAAATCAAATTGATAAAATACTAGGCCATGTTTAATGCACAACTGATGAAATGGTTGGGTGTCAAAAGTTTTGATCCACCTCTGTTGAAAAAGACAAATTTCCGCCGATTTAGTTGGAAGCGGGTCAAATTTGAACTGCAACTGCCTCATAGTTTGCTCTTTATTTTTTCCAAAAATCATTTCTAGGTACACAAGTGTCTATTGAATCAGAGAAACACCAAAAAAATTCCAAGATTCAACCACTAGCAAGGAACGGTCAAGTCCGCCGTTTTGACCGCATTTTGAAACGAGCATAAAAAATTCAAAAAAATCAAAAAAACTGGAAAACCTTCGCATTGTGTCATTATATATGACCAAGTTTCCAGGAAAAATAATAAACTTGTAATACGGTAATTATATTAAAAAAGTGTTCTCAGAAATGAGCTATCATGCGTGAAGATTCATGGCTTTCAAGCCAAATGATCAATCTTATGGCCACATTCATGGCATAATTTGTTCAAATGATCTCAAATTGTGCACAAGGGTGCATCTTGGAATTCCAGACAATGTTCCCTAAGGGAGTTTTCATTTTCTTTGCACGGAAAATTCATTTTCCATTTTTCGAGTGCCCAAAATGAGTTTTTTTTGTGAAGGACCTACCATATATTTGTTGCAAAATTGGACCAAATCAATTTTATAAAATACTAGGCCATGTTTAATGCACAATTGATCAAATGGTTGGGTGTCAAAATTTTTGATCCACCTCTGATGAAAAAGACAAATTTCCGCCGATTCAGTTGGAAGCGGGTCAAATTTGAACTGCAGCTGCCTCATAGTTTGCTCTTTATTTTTTCCAAAAATCATTTCTAGGTACATAAGTGTCTATTTAATCAGAGAAACACCAAAAAAATTCCAAGATTCAACCACTAGCTAGGAACGGTCAAGCCCGCCGTTTTGACCGCATTTTGAAACAGGCATAAAAACTTCAAAAAAAATCAAAAAATTGGAAAACCTTCGCATTGTGTCATTATATATGACCAAGTTTCCAGGAAAAATAATAAACTTGTAATACGGCAATTATATTAAAAAAGTGTTCTCAGAAATGAGCTATCATGCGTGAAGATTCATGGCATTCAAGCCAAATGATCAATCTTATGGCCGCATTCATGGCATAATTTGTTCAAATGATCTCAAATTGTGCACAAGGGTGCATCTTGGAATTCCAGACAATGTTGCCTAAGGGAGTTTTCATTTTCTTTGCACGGAAAATTCATTTTCCATTTTTCGAGTGCCCAAAATGAGTTTTTTTTGTGAAGGACCTACCATATATTTGTTGCAAAATTGTACCAAATCAATTTTCTAAAATACTAGGCCATGTTTAATGCACAATTGATCAAATGGTTGGGTGTCAAAAGTTTTGATCCACCTCTGGTGAAAAAGACAAATTTCCGCCGATTTAGTTGGAAGCGGGTCAAATTTGAACTGCAGCTGCCTCATAGTTTGCTCTTTAGTTTTTCAAAAAATCATTTCTAGGTACATAAGTGTCTATTTAATCAGAGAAACACCAAAAAATTTCCAAGATTCGAACACTAGCTAGGAACGGTCAAGCCCGCCATTTTGACCGCATTTTGAAACGGGCATAAAAAATAAAAAAATCAAAAAATTGGAAAACCTTCGCATTGTGTCATTATGTATGACCATGTTTCCAGGAAAAATAATAAACTTGTAATATGGTAATTATATTAAAAAAGTGTTCTCAGAAATGAGCTATCATGCGTGAAGATTCATGGCTTTCAAGCCAAATGATCAATCTTATGGCCACATTCATGGCATAATTTGTTCAAATGATCTCAAATTGTGCACAAGGGTGCATCTTGGAATTCCAGACAATGTTGCCTAAGGGAGTTTTCATTTTCTTTGCACGGAAAATTCATTTTCCATTTTTCGAGTGCCCAAAATGAGTTTTTTTTGTGAAGGACCTACCATATATTTGTTGCAAAATTGGAACAAATCAATTTTATAAAATACTAGGCCATGTTTAATGCACAATTGATCAAATGGTTGGGTGTCAAAATTTTTGATCCACCTCTGATGAAAAAGACAAATTTCCGCCGATTCAGTTGGAAGCGGGTCAAATTTGAACTGCAGCTGCCTCATAGTTTGCTCTTTATTTTTTTCCAAAAATCATTTCTAGGTACATAAGTGTCTATTTAATCAGAGAAACAGCAAAAAAATTCCAAGATTCAACCACTAGCTAGGAACGGTCAAGCCCGCCGTTTTGACCGCATTTTGAAACAGGCATGAAAAATTCAAAAAAAATCAAAAAATTGGAAAACCTTCGCATTGTGTCATTATATATGACCAAGTTTCCAGGAAAAATAATAAACTTGTAATACGGCAATTATATTAAAAAAGTGTTCTCAGAAATGAGCTATCATGCGTGAAGATTCATGGCTTTCAAGCCAAATGATCAATCTTATGGCCACATTCATGGCATAATTTGTTGAAATGATCTCAAATTGTGCACAAGGGTGCATCTTGGAATTCCAGACAATGTTGCCTAAGGGAGTTTTCATTTTCTTTGCACGGAAAATTCAATTTCCATTTTTCGAGTGCCCAAAATGAGTTTTTTTTGTGAAGGACCTACCATATATTTGTTGCAAAATTGTACCAAATCAATTTTATAAAATACTAGGCCATGTTTAATGCACAATTGATCAAATGGTTGGGTGTCAAAAGTTTTGATCCACCTCTGGTGAAACAGACAAATTTCCGCCGATTCAGCTGATAGCGGGTCAAATTTCAACTGCAGCTGCCTCATAGTTTGCTCTTTAGTTTTTCCAAAAGTCATTTGAAGGTACATAAGTGTCTATTTAATCAGAGAAACACCAAAAAAATTCCAAGATTCAAACACTAGCTAGGAACGGTCAAGCCCGCCATTTTGACCGCATTTTGAAACGGGCATACAAAAATAAAGAAATCAAAAAATTGGAAAACCTTCGCATTGTGTCATTATATATGACCAAGTTTCCAGGAAAAATAATAAACTTGTAATACGTCAATTATATTAAAAAAGTGTTATCAGAAATGAGCTATCATGCGTGAAGATTCATGGCTTTCAAGCCAAATGATCAATCTTATGGCCACATTCATGGCATAATTTGTTCAAATGATCTCAAATTGTGCACAAGGGTGCATCTTGGAATTCCAGACAATGTTGCCTAAGGGAGTTTTCAATTTCTTTGCACGGAAAATTCATTTTCCATTTTTCGAGTACCCAAAATGAGTTTTTTTTGTGAAGGACCTACCATATATTTGTTGCAAAATTGGACCAAATAAATTTTATAAAATACTAGGCCATGTTTAATGCACAATTGATCAAATGGTTGGGTGTCAAAATTTTTGATCCACCTCTGATGAAAAAGACAAATTTCCGCCGATTCAGTTGGAAGCGGGTCAAATTTGAACTGGAGCTGCCTCATAGTTTGCTCTTTATTTTTTTCCAAGAATCATTTCTAGGTACATAAGTGTCTATTTAATCAGAGAAACACCAAAAAAATTCCAAGATTCAACCACTAGCTAGGAACGGTCAAGCCCGCCGTTTTGACCGCATTTTGAAACAGGCATAAAAAATTCAAAAAAAATCAAAAAATTGGAAAACCTTCGCATTGTGTCATTATATATGACCAAGTTTCCAGGAAAAATAATAAACTTGTAATACGGCAATTATATTAAAAAAGTGTTCTCAGAAATGAGCTATCATGCGTGAAGATTCATGGATTTCAAGCCAAATGATCAATCTTATGGCCACATTCATGGCATAATTTGTCTAAATTATCTCAAATTGTGCACAAGGGTGCATCTTGGAATTCCAGACAATGTTGCCTAAGGGAGTTTTCATTTTCTTTGCACGGAAAATTCAATTTCCATTTTTCGAGTGCCCAAAATGAGTTTTTTTTGTGAAGGACCTACCATATATTTGTTGCAAAATTGTACCAAATCAATTTTATAAAATACTAGGGCATGTTTAATGCACAATTGATCAAATGGTTGGGTGTCAAAAGTTTTGATCCACCTCTGGTGAAAAAGACAAATTTCCGCCGATTCAGGTGATAGCGGGTCAAATTTGAACTGCAGCTGCCTCATAGTTTGCTCTTTAGTTTTTCCAAAAATCATTTCTAGGTACATAAGTGTCTATTTAATCAGAGAAACACCAAAAAAATTCCAAAATTCAAACACTAGCTAGGAACGGTCAAGCCCGCCATTTTGACCGCATTTTGAAACGGGCATAAAAAAATAAAGAAATCAAAAAATTGGAAAACCTTCGCATTGTGTCATTATATATGACCAAGTTTCCAGGAAAAATAATAAACTTGTAATACGTCAATTATATTAAAAAAGTGTTATCAGAAATGAGCTATCATGCCTGAAGATTCATGGCTTTCAAGCCAAATGATCAATCTTATGGCCACATTCATGGCATAATTTGTTCAAATGATCTCAAATTGTGCACAAGGGTGCATCTTGGAATTCCAGACAATGTTGCCTAAGGGAGTTTTCATTTTCTTTGCACGGAAAATTCATTTTCCATTTTTCGAGTGCCCAAAATGAGTTTTTTTTGTGAAGGACCTACCATATATTTGTTGCAAAATTTGACCAAATCAATTTTATAAAATACTAGGCCATGTTTAATGCACAATTGATCAAATGGTTGGGTGTCAAAATTTTTGATCCACCTCTGATGAAAAAGACAAATTTCCGCCGATTCAGTTGGAAGCGGGTCAAATTTGAACTGCAGCTGCCTCATAGTTTGCTCTTTATTTTTTTCCAAAAATCATTTCTAGGTACATAAGTGTCTATTTAATCAGAGAAAGACCAAAAAAATTCCAAGATTCAACCACTAGCTAGGAACGGTCAAGCCCGCCTTTTTGACCGCATTTTGAAACAGGCATAAAAAATTCAAAAAAATTCAAAAAATTGCAAAACCTTCGCATTGTGTCATTATATATGACCAAGTTTCCAGGAAAAATAATAAAATTTTAATATGGCAATTATATTAAAAAAGTGTTCTCAGAAATGAGCTATCATGCGTGAAGATTCATGGCTTTCAAGCCAAATGATCAATCTTATGGCCACATTCATGGCATAATTTGTTCAAATGATCTCAAATTGTGCACAAGGGTGCATCTTGGAATTCCAGACAATGTTGCCTAAGGGAGTTTTCATTTTCTTTGCACGAAAAATTCAATTTCCATTTTTCGAGTGCCCAAAATGAGTTTTTCTTGTGATGGACCTACCATATATTTGTTGCAAAATTGTACCAAATCAATTTTATAAAATACTAGGCCATGTTTACTGCACAATTGATCAAATGGTTGAGTGTCAAAAGTTTTGATCCACCTCTGGCGAAAAAGACAAATTTCCACCGATTTAGCTGGAAGCGGGTCAAATTTGAACTGCAGCTGCCTCATAGTTTGCTCTTTAGTTTTTCCAAATATCATTTCTAGGTACATAAGTGTCTATTTAATCAGAGAAACACCAAAAAAATTCCAAGATTCAAACACTAGCTAGGAACGGTCAAGCTCGCCATTTTGACCACATTTTGAAACGGGCATAAAAAAATCAAAAAATCAAAAAATTGGAAAACCTTCGCATTGTGTCATTATATATGACCAAGTTTCCAGGAAAAATAATAAACTTGTAATACGGCAATTATATTAAAAAAGTGTTATCAGAAATGAGCTATCATGCGTGAAGATTCATGGCTTTCAAGCCAAATGATCAATCTTATGGCCACATTCATGGCATAATTTGTTCAAATGATCTCAAATTATGCACAAGGGTGCATCTTGGAATTCCAGACAATGTTGCCTAAGGGAGTTTTCATTTTCTTTGCACGGAAAATTCATTTTCCATTTTTCGAGTGCCCAAAATGAGTTTTTTTTGTGAAGGACCTACCATATATTTGTTGCAAAATTGGACCAAATCAATTTTATAAAATACTAGGCCATGTTTAATGCACAATTGATCAAATGGTTGGGTGTCAAAATTTTTGATCCACCTCTGATGAAAAAGACAAATTTCCGCCGATTCAGTTGGAAGCGGGTCAAATTTGAACTGCAGCTGCCTCATAGTTTGCTCTTTATTTTTTTCCAAAAATCATTTCTAGGTACATAAGTGTCTATTTAATCAGAGAAACACCAAAAAAATTCCAAGATTCAACCACTAGCTAGGAACGGTCAAGCCCGCCGTTTTGACCGCATTTTGAAACAGGCATAAAAAATTCAAAACAAATCAAAAAATTTGAAAACCTTCGCATTGTGTCATTATATATGACCAAGTTTCCAGGAAAAATAATAAACTTGTAATACGGCAATTATATTAAAAAAAGTGTTCTCAGAAATGAGCTATCATGCGTGAAGATTCATGGCTTTCAAGCCAAATGATCAATCTTATGGCCACATTCATGGCATAATTTGTTCAAATGATCTCAAATTGTGCACAAGGGTGCATCTTGGAATTCCAGACAATGTTGCCTAAGGGAGTTTTCATTTTCTTTGCACGGAAAATTCAATTTCCATTTTTCGAGTGCCCAAAATGAGTTTTTTTTGTGAAGGACCTACCATATATTTGTTGCAAAATTGTACCAAATCAATTTTATAAAATACTAGGGCATGTTTAATGCACAATTGATCAAATGGTTGGGTGTCAAAAGTTTTGATCCACCTCTGGTGAAAAAGACAAATTTCCGCCGATTCAGCTGATAGCGGGTCAAATTTGAACTGCAGCTCCTCATAGTTTGCTCTTTAGTTTTTCCAAAAATCATTTCTAGGTACATAAGTGTCTATTTAATCAGAGAAACACCAAAAAAATTCCAAGATTCAAACACTAGCTTGGAACGGTCAAGCCCGCCATTTTGACCGCATTTTGAAACGGGCATAAAAAAATAAAGAAATCAAAAAATTGGAAAACCTTTGCATTGTGTCATTATATATGACCAAGTTTCCAGGAAAAATAATAAACTTGTAATACGTCAATTATATTAAAAAAGTGTTATCAGAAATGAGCTATCATGCGTGAAGATTCATGGCTTTCAAGCCAAATGATCAATCTTATGGCCACATTCATGGCATAATTTGTTCAAATGATCTCAAATTGTGCACAAGGGTGCATCTTGGAATTCCAGACAATGTTGCCTAAGGGAGTTTTCATTTTCTATGCACGGAAAATTCATTTTCCATTTTTCGAGTGCCCAAAATGAGTTTTTTTTGTGAAGGACCTACCATATATTTGTTGCAAAATTGGACCAAATCAATTTTATAAAATACTAGGCCATGTTTAATGCACAATTGATCAAATGGTTGGGTGTCAAAATTTTTGATCCACCTCTGATGAAAAAGACAAATTTCCGCCGATTCAGTTGGAAGCGGGTCAAATTTGAACTACAGCTGCCTCATAGTTTGCTCTTTATTTTTTTTCCAAAAATCATTTCTAGGTACATAATTGTCTATTTAATCAGAGAAACACCAAAAAAATTCCAAGATTCAACCACTAGCTAGGAACGGTCAAGCCCGCCGTTTTGACCGCATTTTGAAACAGGCATAAAAAATTCAAAAAAAATCAAAAAATTGCAAAACCTTCGCATTGTGTCATTATATATGACCAAGTTTCCAGGAAAAATAATAAAATTGTAATATGGCAATTATATTAAAAAAGTGTTCTCAGAAATGAGCTATCATGCGTGAAGATTCATGGCTTTCAAGCCAAATGATCAATCTTATGGCCACATTCATGGCATAATTGGTTCAAATGATCTCAAATTGTGCACAAGGGTGCATCTTGGAATTCCAGACAATGTTACCTAAGGGAGTTTTCATTTTCTTTGCACGGAAAATTCAATTTCCATTTTTCGAGTGCCCAAAATGAGTTTTTTTTGTGGAGGACCTACCATATATTTGTTGCAAAATTGTACCAAATCAATTTTATAAAATACTAGGCCATGTTTAATGCACAATTGATCAAATGGTTGGGTGTCAAAAGTTTTGATCCACCTCTGGTGAAAAAGACAAATTTCCGCCGATTCAGCTGGAAGCGGGTCAAATTTGAACTGCAGCTGCCTCATAGTTTGCTCTTTAGTTTTTCCAAAAATCATTTCTAGGTACATAAGTGTCTATTTAATCAGAGAAACACCAAAAAAATTCCAAGATTCAAACACTAGCTTGGAACGGTCAAGCCCGCCATTTTGACCGCATTTTGAAACGGGCATAAAAAATTAAAAAAATCAAAAAATTGGAAAACCTTCACATTGTTTCATTATATATGACCAAGTTTCCAGGAAAAATAATAAACTTGTAATACGTCAACCATATTAAAAAAGTGTTATCAGAAATGAGCTATCATGCGTGAAGATTCATGGCTTTCAAGCCAAATGATCAATCTTATGGCCACATTCATGGCATAATTTGTTCAAATGATCTCAAATTGTGCACAAGGGTGCATCTTGGAATTCCAGACAATGTTGCCTAAGGGAGTTTTCATTTTCTTTGCACGAAAAATTCATTTTCCATTTTTCGAGTGCCCAAAATGAGTTTTTTTTGTGAAGGACCTACCATATATTTGTTGCAAAATTGGACCAAATCAATTTTATAAAATACTAGGCCATGTTTAATGCACAATTGATCAAATGGTTGGGTGTCAAAATTTTTGATCCACCTCTAATGAAAAAGACAAATTTCCGCCGATTCAGTTGGAAGCGGGTCAAATTTGAACTGCAGCTGCCTCATAGTTTGCTCTTTATTTTTTTCCAAAAATCATTTCTAGGTACATAAGTGTCTATTTAATCAGAGAAACACCAAAAAAATTCATAGATTCAACCACTAGCTAGGAACGGTCAAGCCCGCCGTTTTGACCGCATTTTGAAACAGGCATAAAAAATTCAAAAAAAAAATCAAAAAATTGCAAAACCTTCGCATTGTGTCATTATATATGACCAAGTTTCCAGGAAAAATAATAAACTTGTAATACGGCAATTATATTAAAAAAGTGTTCTCAGAAATGAGCTATCATGCGTGAAGATTCATGGCTTTCAAGCCAAATGATCAATCTTATGGCCACATTCATGGCATAAATTGTTCAAATGATCTCAAATTGTGCACAAGGGTGCATCTTGGAATTCCAGACAATGTTGCCTAAGGGAGTTTTCATTTTCTTTGCACGGAAAATTCAATTTCCATTTTTCGAGTGCCCAAAATGAGTTTTTCTTGTGAAGGACCTACCATATATTTGTTGCAAAATTGTACCAAATCAATTTTATAAAATACTAGGCCATGTTTAATGCACAATTGATCAAATGGTTGGGTGTCAAAAGTTTTGATCCACCTCTGGCGAAAAAGACAAATTTCCGCCGATTCAGCTGGAAGCGGGTCAAATTTGAACTGGAGCTGCCTCATAGTTTGCTCTTTATTTTTTTCCAAAAATCATTTCTAGGTACATAAGTGTCTATTTAATCAGAGAAACACCAAAAAAATTCCAAGATTCAAACACTAGCTAGGAACGGTCAAGCCCGCCATTTTGACCGCATTTTGAAACGGGCATAAAAAAATTCAAAAAATTGGAAAACCTTCGCATTGTGTCATTATATATGACCAAGTTTCCAGGAAAAATAATAAACTTATAATACGTCAATTATATTAAAAAAGTGTTCTCAGAAATGAGCTATCATGCGTGAAGATTCATGGCTTTCAAGCCAAATGATCAATCTTATGGCCACATTCATGGCATAATTTGTTCAAATGATCTCAAATTGTGCACAAGGGTGCATCTTGGAATTCCAGACAATGTTGCCTAAGGGAGTTTTACTTTTCTTTGCACGAAAAATTCATTTTCCATTTTTCGAGTGCCCAAAATGAGTTTTTTTTGTGAAGGACCTACCATATATTTGTTGCAAAATTGGACCAAATCAATTTTATAAAATACTAGGCCATGTTTAATGCACAATTGATCAAATGGTTGGGTGTCAAAAATTTTGATCCACCTCTGAGGAAAAAGACAAATTTCCGCCGATTCAGTTGGAAGCGGGTCAAATTTGAACTGCAGTTGCCTCATAGTTTGCACTTTATTTTTTTCCAAAAATCATTTCTAGGTACATAAGTGTCTATTTAATCAGAGAAACACCAAAAAAATTCCAAGATTCAACCACTAGCTAGGAACGGTCAAGCCCGCCGTTTTGACCGCATTTTGAAACAGGCATAAAAAATTCAAAACAAATCAAAAAATTGCAAAACCTTCGCATTGTGTCATTATATATGACCTAGTTTCCAGGAAAAATAATAAACTTGTAATACGGCAATTATATTAAAAAAGTGTTCTCAGAAATGAGCTATCATGCGTGAAGATTCATGGCTTTCAAGCCAAATGATCAATCTTATGGCCACATTCATGGCATAATTTGTTCAAATGATCTCAAATTGTGCACAAGGGTGCATCTTGGAATTCCAGACAATGTTTCCTAAGGGAGTTTTCATTTTCTTTGCACGGAAAATTCATTTTCCATTTTTCGAGTGCCCAAAATGAGTTTGTCTTGTGAAGGACCTACCATATATTTGTTGCAAAATTGTACCAAATCAATTTTATAAAATACTAGGCCATGTTTAATGCACAATTGATCAAATGGTTGGGTGTCAAAAGTTTTGATCCACCTCTGGTGAAAAGGACAAATTTCCGCCAATTCAGTTGGAAGCGGGTCAAATTTGAACTGCAGCTGCCTCATAGTTTGCTCTTTAGTTTTTCCAAAAATCATTTCTAGGTACATAAGTGTCTATTTAATTAGAGAAACACCAAAAAAATTCCAAGATTCAACCACTAGCTAGGAACGGTCAAGCCCGCCATTTTGACCGCATTTTGAAACGGGCATAAAAAAAATAAAGAAATCAAAAAATTGGAAAACCTTCGCATTGTGTCATTATATATGACCAAGTTTCCAGGAAAAATAATAAACTTGTAATACGTCAATTATATTAAAAAAGTGTTCTCAGAAATGAGCTATCATGCGTGAAGATTCATGGCTTTCAAGCCAAATGATCAATCTTATGGCCACATTCATGGCATAATTTGTTCAAATGATCTCAAATTGTGCACAAGGGTGCATCTTGGAATTCCAGACAATGTTGCCTAAGGGAGTTTTCATTTTCTTTGCACGGAAAATTCATTTTCCATTTTTCGAGTGCCCAAAATGAGTTTTTTTTGTGAAGGACCTACCATATATTTGTTGCAAAATTGGACCAAATCAATTTTATAAAATACTAGGCCACGTTTAATGCACAATTGATCAAATGGTTGGGTGTCAAAAGTTTTGATCCACCTCTGGTGAAAAGGACAAATTTCCGCCAATTCAGTTGGAAGCGGGTCAAATTTGAACTGCAGCTGCCTCATAGTTTGCTCTTTAGTTTTTCCAAAAATCATTTCTAGGTACATAAGTGTCTATTTAATTAGAGAAACACCAAAAAAATTCCAAGATTCAACCACTAGCTAGGAACGGTCAAGCCCGCCATTTTGACCGCATTTTGGAACGGGCATAAAAAAATAAAGAAATCAAAAAATTGGAAAACCTTCGCATTGTGTCATTATATATGACCAAGTTTCCAGGAAAAATAATAAAATTGTAATACGTCAATTATATTAAAAAAGTGTTCTCAGAAATGAGCTATCATGCGTGAAGATTCATGGCTTTCAAGCCAAATGATCAATCTTATGGCCACATTCATGGCATAATTTGTTCAAATGATCTCAAATTGTGCACAAGGGTGCATCTTGGAATTCCAAACAATGTTTCCTAAGGGAGTTTTCATTTTCTTTGCACGGAAAATTCATTTTCCATTTTTCGAGTGCCCAAAATGATTTTTTTTGTGAAGGACCTACCATATATTTGTTGCAAAATTGGACCAAATCAATTTTATAAAATACTAGGCCATGTTTAATGCACAATTGATCAAATGGTTGGGTGTCAAAAGTTTTGATCCACCTCTGGTGAAAAAGACAAATTTCCGCCGATTCAGCTGGAAGCTGGTCAAATTTGAACTGCAGTTGCCTCATAGTTTGCTCTTTATTTTTCCAAAAATCATTTCTAGGTACATAAGTATCTATTTAAGCATAAATACATGGTTTGGTGGCGATACGTCGAGGTTTGGATGGTGGCCTAGGGCCCCAACTCCAAAGCGCGTAAACTCGCATGCCCGTCGCGTGGTCACCACGTGAGCTTGGAGTTGACATGCGTTCTGGGAGGCCTAGGCATGTCTAGTGGGTTGGGCACTCCCCAGGTAGGTACTAGGATGAAAAATTAAAACAGAAGAATCTCACGAGGAGACCAACCTTTGCTCAAAGATGAATTAGCAGCCAATTGTTTGATTAGTGGTACGGGAAATGCACATTGCCAATGGGCGTGAATTTTGGCTGAGGATGATCATCTACTAAGAAGACTGTCTTCACAAAGTTTCAACTCAAAAGGAGGATCCTAGGTGGTACTTGCTTTGCAAAGTACCACACTAGACAAAAATATGAATGTTGAAGCTGGGCTCAAAATAATGAATGGATTGAGCTGAAATTTGGTGGAGGATGGTTATTTGGGCATAGGAAACCACTGTAGAAAATTGATACCATTTCGACATGCCAAAGTGGTACTTCCTTCACACTACTCTTCTTTGGACAAAGTCTTGGGAAAATTAGCGAGAGAAATTGGATGAATGAAATGAGCTCAAATTTGGTGTAGCTAGGTTACATAGGTATGGTCATGCGCTGGTAAAATTTCAGATCATTTGGGTAAGCCTAGCTAGTACTTACTTCACAAAGCTTCTCTCGAGGTAGAAACTTTAGAAATTGAACCTGGGCTCACATCGATGATTTGACTGAGCTGCAATTTGGTGGAGGGTGATAATTTTGGCATATGAAGGAACTGCATAAATTTAGTGTCATTTGGATATATAAAAAAGGTACTTCCTTCACAATGCTTCTCGGTGGACAAAAACTTTGGAAATTTGCCGAGGAAGATTTACTGGGAAAATGGAGCTGAATTATATCATGAGGCAATGATTTGCATAGGAAAGAGTGCACAAAAATTTCAAGGGCAATCAAGAATATATAAATAGCACTTCCTTCATAAAGTGCTCTTGTGAATAGAATAGGAATATGAATATTGTTGAATTAGTTTTGAAATAGGCAAGGAAGGATTTTTACATATTTGACGAAGATATGACCCAAAGAATTTATGAGATTTTTTTGGGAATTTTGGGAGTGACAAAAATATAGGTTGCTTCACAACCTAGGGCAAAAATTGACACATGGACATGACACATAGGCAAAACTGATGAGGTGGCGCCTAGTCATAGCAATAAGTACTAATGCATCCACGTTCACAACCTCATGACCATTTATATTGGTTGTAATCAGGTAGAAATAAGGTCATCGACCACTCTTGTCTGCTTTATGACCATTTGATGTAAGGCAATTCAGGGTTTGAGCCCTTCCAAGTGAAATGGCCGTGGATTTACGACCAATTCAGCTAGGGTCACTAAGAGAAGGTCACTAGTTGACATATTTCTTGTAGTGAGTACGCGAAGTTCCTCGCACCGGAGGGCATAATGATTTGAACTAAGGCTGAGGAGAAGGAGAACAACCAGGTCGAGATGTAGTTGTTCGACCCATTGTTGAGGGAGCTTGCGACAAATGAGGAACTCATGGAAAACAACAAGATGATGTTACCTCAGTATGTAGCCATGAAGAGCGCGGAGGAGAATCCCACTGACTCGGATGCCTTGGAGCGTGAGGGGGAGGGTCAGGAGGAGCGTCGTAGGTCCGCCAGGGACGACCATGAGGCCACTCCCTCCGGGCACTAGCTTGCTAAATGGGTATCGCTAGCTATTTCGTATGAAATGTTTAACTTTATGCATGTTTTATGTTTGAACTATGCATGGTTTGTAGAATTGCTTTATTACAAGTATGTGTAAATATCTAGACGGGCGGGTAGTGCTAGTTTGTACTAAATATTTAATTAGCTAGTATATCTATTTTATTTTGCATTATATCTATGCATGTGTTCTGTGCTGTTTATTTAGGTTAATGATGTATGCATATTTTGGTCAACATGATGAAAGCAGTGAATGGATGCCCCATGTGAGACCTATGGTTCAGTGAGATTCCAAAAGGATAAGAAATTCTTCATAGATCTTCCAAATGCCTTCCTCACTAGGACGATATATTTTAGTTCAACATGTTGTGATTGAGTTCCATATGGTTGATAACCCACAAGTATAGGGGATCAATTGTAGCCTCTTTCGATAAGTAAGAGTGTCGAACCCAACGAGGAGCTAAAGGTAGAACAAATATATTCCCTCAAGTTCTATCGACCACTGATACAACTCTACGCACGCTTAACGTTCGCTTTACTTAAAACAAGTATGAAACTAAAAGTACTTTGTAGGTGTAGTTGGATAGGTTTGCAAGAATATAAAGAACACGTAAATAAAACCTAGGGGCTGTTTAGGTAAAGAAGCAATAAAGTTAGTATAGCGAGTGTGGAAAAGTGGTGGTAGGAGTTGCGAAATTGTCCCTAAGCAATAGACTACTCTACTAGACTGATAGCAAGTTTTACGTGGGAGAGGCCACTGCTAGCATGTCATCCCTGACTTGGAATTCTATGCACTTATGATTGGAACTATTAGCAAGCATCCGCAACTACTAACGTTCATTAAGGTAAAACCCAACCATAGCATTAAGATATATTGGTCCCCCTTCAATCCCGTATCACTACAAAAAAAAGACACATCCGTGACATTTTGGAACGAACGAAATTTTTTGTCATACTTATGACACTTCTATGACGATAATTGTGACAAAACCCGGTATCATCATAGATGTGGTGGGGTCCTACTTCTATGACAAAAAATCATGACAGAAAATGGGCTTTTCGTCCTGGGCGGGCCGGAGACGCGGCTGCATGACATTCTTTGGGCCGTCCATGACGAAAATACCATGGTAGAAGCGAGGGCGAGGAAAATATTGGGGTGTTCCCGGTTACGGTGGGTGGTCGGGGCCGAGCGATGCGCATTTCTCTCGTACAAGCATGCGCGTGGGTGCGAGGCATTGGGCTCTAACTGAACCCGAGCGAGGCGTTGGGCTCTAACTGAACCCGAGCAATTGCACTGCAGGCTACGCGTTACGGAACCCGAGCGATCGATCGATGGCTGTTAACTGAACCCGATCGAGCGATTCCTTCGCTACTGCTGCTAACTGAAGCCGATCGATGCTGCCTCTGGATGAACAGTGAGCGTTGCTGGGGGGTTTGGATGAATAGTTCCCGGTGGGGGTGGATGAACAGGACCCCGTGGTGTTGCCTCTGGATGAACAGGACCCCGATCGATCGAGCCGGTTGGGGCTGGATGAACAGGACCCCGTGGAGGGCAGGATGAACAGGACCACCCCGTGGAGGGCAGGATGAACAGTAGACGGTGGAGGGCTGGATGAACAGTAGCACGTGGAGGGGTGGTTGAACAGGAGCCCGTGGAGAGGGTTGGTTGAACAGTAGCCGGTGGAGTAGCGCGCGGTGGAGGCTGGATGGACAGGAGCCCGTGGATGAACAGTCGCAGGTGGAGGCTAGAGGAGGTCGATGGTGGATGAACAGTAGCCCGTGGAGGCTGGAGGGAGTCGACGGTGGAGATGAACAATATCCCGTGGAGTCCCGTTTTGCGGTACGCCACACCCCTCCTGATGAACAGGACCCCCGTTTCGACCGTCGCGCTCCAACACAAGTCCGTTTCCTCCGTTTTGCGGTACGCCACACCCCTACCGATCAACAGGACCCCCGTTTCGACCATAGGAGGTCCGTTTCCTCCATTTTGCGGTACGCCAGGCCCCTCCCGATGAACAGGATCCCGTTTCGAACGTGGCCGGTCGAACACAAGGCCGTTTCCTTCGTTCTGCGGTACACCAGGCCTCGTTTCCATCGGGTGTTCCGTCCAAGCCCTCCCGATGAACACGACGACGCATTCCGTTCCGACCCAGTCGGTTGGCTCCCCATGAACACGACGACGACGCTATTTCTCCGTTCCAACCCAGCCTTGTACACGGGACCTGGCCGTACGTATGCGCGAGTAGGCGTTTGAGACCCTGCCTGTATGTACGTACGTGGCCGTATTTTCTTTCTTGCACACTGGCCGCTGTACATACGTGTACATGCTACGTGCGCGCCTCTACTACGACACGTGCGCGCCTCTACATCGACCAGTATGTACGTACATGTTCGCGACTAGAATGACAACGCTACGTACGCTTCGACCAGGTGGGTCCCGACTGTCAGGCACTTCCTTGCCTGCGAAGATGTAGCTGGTGGGTCCCAGCTATCAGGGGGCGAATCGTTTTTTTTTGCCCGGACGCACTTCCTTGCGTGCGAAGATGTAGCTGGTGGGTCCCAGCAGTCAGGTGGAAACGTTTTTTTCGCGAAATACGGTGGCCCGTCCGGTGGGTCCCCGCTGTCTGGTGGAGGAATAATTATTTTGCGTGTAATAAGGAGGCACTTCCTTGCTGCGGCCGTGGACCCAGCCGTCAGCCTCTCCATGTACAGTCCATGTCCGATGGAAGCCGTGCCTTGACCACGTTGACCATGCCCCGCCGAGAGCACCAGGGCGATGGACGACGGCGAGGCCTAGGAAGAGGACGACGCGGAGCCGGGGAAGACGCGGCAGTGGATGCCCACGCGGAGAGGAGTACGAGGGTTCACTGGTTCGCTGCGGTGTGAGGCTGCCGTCGCCGCAGAATAATAGGGGGTGTGGGTGAGTAGAGGGAAGGCCTGGCCAGCAGTGGGAATAGTAGGGGGAGGTGAGGCCTCCACTGCAGCACAGTCGGCAACGGGAGGCAGGAGCATGCAGCATGACCGGCGCTGCTTTGGGCGGCTGGAGCAACAAGACCAGAGGTTGAAGAAGCACTACGGCCGTTGGATGGACATCATACGGTCACTGGAGCTAGAATCGTTCATATTGACTAAGTTGACGAAGCACTCCATTCCCGTCAACTTAGTAGGCCCACAAGTCAGCCTCCCACCAAGGTAGGTCCCAACTAGCAGGGAAAGTATTCATTTTTTTGTGTGTAATAAGGAGGCACCTCCGGTGGGTTCGAGCTGACAGCGGGGGGAACATTTTTTTCGCGAAATACGTTGGCCCGTCCAGTGGGTCCCAGCAGTCAGGGGGGAAACATTTTTTTCGCCAAATACGGTGGCCCGTCCGGTCGGTCCCTGTTGTCAGGTGGAGGAATAATTATTTTCCGCGTAATAAGGAGGCACTTCCTTGCGGCTGCCGTGGACCCAGCTGTCAGCCTCTCCACGTACAGTACTCTTCCGATGGAAGTCGTTCCTTGACCACGTTGACCACGCCACGCCAAGAGCACCAGGGCGGTGGACGACGGCGAGGCCTAGGAAGGGAACGACATGGAGGCAGGCAAGACTCGGTAGTTGTTTCCCACGCGGAGGGGAGTACGACTGTACGAGGGTTTACTGGTTCGTCTGCCGTCGCCAGAGAATAACAGTAGGTGTGGGTGAGTAGAGGGATGGCTAGGCCAGCGATGTGAGTACGGTGGGGCAGTGAGGCCTGCGCGGCAGCACAGCCGGCCGCGGGGAGGAGGGAGCAGGCAGTCCCGCCGGCGCTTGTTTGAGCGGCTGGAGCAGGAAGAGCAGAGATTGAAGAAGCACGACGGCCGTTGGATGGACATCCAACAGTCACTGCTTGTGCATCAACCTTTTTTAGGAAAACCTCAAATCTGTGGAAAACAGCATATAGCCCATCTACCATTATTTCTAATAATTTACAGCCCATTTGCTAATTCTTAAGGTTTTTTTGGAGCCCATATTCTTTTTGTTAGCATTACAGCCCATATTGTGGCCACGGTTAAAAATTATACGAAATTTTGCATATTTCGGTGCGGTCCGAACTGTTTTTAATCCCGAAATTTCGAGTCACATTCAAACTGATTTTAAAAATAAATGTATATCAATATAAAATCCAACAAATTGTCCACGCATAAAAATTAATGCAATTTAAAATCTTGAAATGAAAAAAAAGAAATTTGAAACTAATTGCTGGTTTGATGTGTTTTAAAAATGTACAGCCCATTTCTCATTACTGATAGGCCATTTTCTCGGCCAGCCGAATGAAGCTCTCCTCGTCTTGAATGATTTGCAGCCCAACAGGCCTCAGAAAGCGACTTACTTGGCAAATCACAAAAAAACTAGGCTGTGGCCGTGGACCCAACTGCGGCCGTGGACCCAGCTGTCGGCCTCTCCACGTACAGTACTCTTCCGATAGAAGTCGGTCGTTGACCACATTGACCACGCCGCGCCGAGAGCACCAAGGCGGTGGACGATGGCGAGGCCTAGGAAGGGGACGATGCGGAGCCGGGGAAGATGCGGCAGTGGATGCCCATGCGGAGAGGAGTACAAGGGTTCACTGGTTCGACTGCGGTGTGAGGCTGCCGTCACCGCAGAATAACAAGGGGTGTGGGTGAGTAGAGGGATGGCCTGGCAAGCGGTGGGAGTACTAGGGAGTGGTGAGGCCTCCGCGGCATCACAGCCGGCCACGGAAGGCAGGAGCACGCAGCACGACCGGCGCTGGTTTGGGCGACTGGAGCAAGAAGACTAGAGGTTGAAGAAGCACTACTTCCGTTGGATGAACATCGTACGGTAACTGGAGCTAGAATCGTTCATATTGACTAAGTTGACAAAGCCCTCCGTCCCCGTCAACTTGGTAGGCCCACAAGTCAGCCTCCCACGATGTTGGGTTCCAGCTGGCAGGGGGAGTATTCATTTTTTGTGCGTAATAAGGAGGCACTTCCTTGCGTGCGAAGATAGCTGGTGGGTCCGACCTATCAGCGGGGGGCATGTTTTTTTGCAAAATACAGAGACCCTTCTGGTGGGTCCTAGATGTCAGTGGAGGAATCAAAGACTTGAGAAGGCGTACAGAACAAGCTAGTGTACTAGTAAAGAGACGTTGCTGAGTTTTAGAAAAAAGAGAGACGTGCTCCTGTAGCTGGTTCGAATCCTAACCTAGACTATGACTATATATGGTGCTATGCTACTCTGCAAGTAATGAAACTGACATATCCAACGTTCGCTTCTCCACTTGTCTACTTACTCTGCCTAGCATCAGAAGCTCTGGCCACAGCAACCATGTCCGCTGGCTGCTCGTCCACCTGCTCTTCAGCAGGCAACAACCAAATATGCGCCAAGTCGCCACCCGTACCATCGCCTGTGGGTCTCATCACACCCCCGCCGGCACGCGCACCGCAGCCGGTTGCTCATCGCAACCCGCTGCCGTTGGTGTGGTTCCACTGCTGCAAATCACGCAGAGTCATCCGTCGCGTCTCAACCACAATCCTCAACCCTGGCCGAGTCTTCTACAAATGCCCAAATCATGGGGTAATAATATGTTTAAGTGTTGTTCTGCTGCTTTTAGTTGCTGATTTTTTTAATAGTTTGGTTGATGATCTTCCAATTTGATTCGTGTGATTTGTATTTCTTGGAAGTTGCTGATGTGGGGGAGTGCAACTATGCTGATTATTTGGTTAGCCGAGGAATCCCAATACCAGCAGGTTGGGGTGTTGGACAAGTAACTGAAGGAACGGCAGAAGAGGAAGATGCAGAGCAGAAGGTTAAAGATGCAGTTCCTCTGAGCATGGCCAAGCAACAGCTGCTGAACGGCCTTGACAGCAATGAGGAGATGAAAGAGCTTGTGAAGATAATGGGCAAAATCGATGTGCTCTGTAGGATGATTGTCTCTTTATTTGCAGTGTATGTAGCACTCGTGATGTATTCAGTGGCTATGACATGAGCACTTTGCTGAAACTAGTAATGAATGAAACATGTGTAGCAGGCTGGGCATAGTGTTGTGAACATCTAATGATTTCTATTAACGGAAATCAGGGGGTATCTCCTTTTGCTCATAAATAAATAAATAGCAGAGGCCCTTTTGGTAATAAATAAATAAATAAATTAGCAGAGGACCTGTCGGGTCAGCTTTGTTCTCATTCGAAGACGTCAAGCAAATTACAGTCCAACGGCAAACTATGTCATCAAATTCAAGTTTCACAGCCAAATATGAGTACAACTAAACAACAATGTCATCATGTTTTAGTCGTCATACAATCACCAAACACAAATCAGCATACATAACAAGTGATGTTCTCACAAGAAAATACTAAACAACATGTTCATCAGGTTTCAGTTGTCATAGCAAACACAATTTCACATAGTAGATAAAAAACGTCTTCTGACAGGCAAATACGACAAAAGCAATGTAATCATCATCCGCAGCAGCAGCGTCAACATCTTCGCCATATGTATCAGTCTGAATCGTAATTCCCCATGGTGTCATCTTCTTCTTCGTCCTCAACGTCCTCGAACGTTGGCTTCTTCTTGATCAACTCTTGTATGTCCACAACACGACAGGCAATCTTTTCGCCAGCGTCATTGACGTGATGGTTCTCAAAGATATTAGGAACATCTGTGTTATCTTGTACATCAGGAGCAGTGTAAGCATCATCTTGTTGTGCAACTTCATTAAACGAATTCCTCTGCTCAAACCTTTGCACTACTCTCTAGTCATCGCTACGTGCAAATGTGTCTTCCAAGAAAAATATCTGTGTTGCTTGATTTGCCAAAATAAAAGGCTCGTTGGTCTGGTATGCCGCCTTGACATTGATGGATTTGAAATAATCATCAGCTCTGGGTTTTGCGATCCTGGAAAATAGGTTATACCAACGACAGCACAACAGAACCACACACCGATGATCCTCGAAACTGGAGATATACTGCAACTGAACAATGTGTGTTATGTTAGCATACATTTCAGTTGTCTCTTTGTCATACATATTCGTGCTCATGATGGCACTGTTTTGTGTCTTCCTGCCTTCGTCTCGTGCAAGGGTGTTGTAGCGCACATCTCCAACAACGCAAGATTCATAATGTCTTACCCGAGTATCAGGACCCATTGCTAGTGAGTAAAGGGCATCAACAACTGCCTGCCCATCCTCCCGCATCTTCTTAACCTATGGTTAGAAAATAGACAAGCTGATCATCTTATGTACTCAATATATTAAAAAACTGACAATGCAATTCAAAAGCTTACATGGCTCTTGAACCATTTCGCAAATCCTGCCATAACCAGTTTGTCAATGTTTCTTGGATTTTGCGGCAGTAACTCCTTTTTGTAGATGCTGCACAACATAGTGATCGCGTCAAACATCTAAATATATAAGAATGTGCTGCAAGTTTAGTAGATTACGATGTATAAGTTGCAGTACTTAGCACTTACTTGATATAAGGTAGTATCTCAGGATAGTTATTCACCACATACCAAACCATTTTGTCCAAATATTTAGGTTTGTCCTCTTGTCGACTCTTCCCTGTAACTCAAACAGAATAATCGAAATCATTGAGCCCGGGATTGTCTTCATCCACGTCTTTGCTAAGCTGATCAGCTGTTTCAATGTATTTTGAGCAGAATGTCAACACTTCTATAGCAATGTAGGCCTCTGCAATGGAACCCTCGGGTCTAGCTCTGTTCCTAACATAGCCCTTGAAAGTGCCTAGCCGCCTTTCAATAGGGTACATCCAGCCATACTGTACTGGACCTCTAAGTAGTGCCTCATCAGGTAGATGAACAACCAAATGCACCATCACATCAAAGAAGGTTGGAGGATATATCTTCTCAAGGTCACATAGGATAGTTGGTATCTTGTCTCTAAGACGCTCCAAAGCATCTATCCAGATATTTCTACTGCAGAGTTCCCTGAAGAATTGTCCTAACTCTGCAACTGCTCTGTATAAGTCAGGGCGGCCCAATCCTCTAGGGATAACAGGTAAAACCCTTTGAAGTAGGACGTGGCAGTCATGAGTTTCAACCCTTGTACCTTATCTCCATCTGCACTGACTCTCCTTTCAGAGTTGGAAGCAAATCCATGTGGGAATCTCACATGTGACAGGACCTTGCAGAATTCTTTTCTTTTTACCTTGTCCAAGACGTACACAGCTGGTGCGATATCACGTGGTTTACCTTCATCTTGCACCTGCAAATCCGTTCTGATACCTAGGTGTGTCAAATCAATCCTAGATTTTAAGGTATCTTTCGTCTTGCCTTCAATATTAAGAAGTGTGCCGATAATGCTGTCACATATATTTTTCTCGATGTGCATCACATCAAGATTATGCCGCAGATCCAAATCTTTCCAATACTCCAAGTCCCACAAAGTGGACCTGCGGGTAAACAATAACCTCTCTTCTGCCCTGCCACGCTTCCCTTTCCCGCTACCATTATCAGGATGGTTTCCTGGTGTAATATGCCTGACCTTCTCTAATTCCACTTGCAACTCATTGGCGGTGAGCCTCTTTGGCGCATCACGGTTTTCATGCTTTGCATTGAACACATGTCTTCGGTATTTTTTAGGATGCGACTTGTCCTTGGCAAGGAAACGGCGGTGTCCAATGTAACAGATCTTGCTAAGTATTGCGTATGACAGCAGATTCCTGTCACAGCGAACACATGCATTGTAACCATGTGTCGTTCGCCCTGACATAGTGCCCAAAGTCGGATAGTCATGGATGCACCAAATTATAACAGCACGTAGAAAGAAATCAGCTGGTGGGCTGCTATATAGGTCTCGAGTGAGAACACCCCTCTGTAGATGTTGAAGTTCCTCCACAAGAGGCTCCATGAACAAATCAAAATCCTTTCTAGGACATTTTGGACCTGGGATGAGCAAGGCCATCATTTAGATTGATTCTTTGGTGCAGACATTTGGAGGCATGGTGTAAGGGATAACAAGCACTGGCCACATGCTATATGTGGCGCTCTGGTGGCCAAATGGATTAAATCCATCTAAAGCTAAGCCAAGTCTAATGTTTCCCGGGTCAGCAGCAAACGTTTCGTGCTTCTGATTGAAGCTTTTCCACTCACTACCATGTGATGGATGCCTCATTACATTCTGAACTCTGAAATCCTGGTTCCTAGAATGCCACAGTACATCCTCTCTTGTTTCAGCATCATGAAACAACCTCTGCAATCTTTGTGTAATTGGAAAATGTCTTAGAACATTATGAGGAATCCTCTTCACAGCATCACCATCTTTCCATCTGGATGATTTGCATTTCGGGTATTCACTTAAGTTGGCATAATCCTTCCGGAACAGAACACAATTATTCTTACAAACATGGATCATATCATATCCAATTCCAACTACATGAAGGAAATTCTTCATTTTACTGTAGGTGTGTGGCAGCTCAGACGCATCTGGGAAAGCTTTGCGGAAAGCAGCCAACATCGCATCGAATGATTTGTTGGTCATCCGCTCAGATGTCTTCACCTGAAGAAAGGTGACCATAGCTGAGAATACTGACAGCTTATTTCCTGGGGTGACAGCCACGTTGCATTGTTCCAACATGCGGGCCCACCATTTTTCTTCTGCAGGTGAAAGTTCATGGAATGCACGAGCATTTCGTAGCATTGTTTCAATGTTGGTCAAACTCACTGGCTCCGCCACCACCTTCTCCTCCCCCTCTTCCACCTGAGCATCAGGCAGATCAAGATGGTGATCTGCTGCTTCCACGTAGTCAATAACATTGACGTTCACAGCTTCACCATGATGAACCCACCTAGTATATGTGACCGACATCCCATACAAGTGTAGATGATTTTGCACAGTTGACTGGGGTCTTGTAACTGAATTCATACAACTGCTACACGGGCAGAACACATCTGATTTTGGACCACCGTACTCAGCTTTGATAAAGTTCATGAAGTTTTCAACCCCCTCGATATATGCAGCGGAGAATCTTCGAGTAGAAGTTATCCAAGTCATGTCCATCTGTTAGACATACAAATTCGTTCTTCTACTAGATATTACAGGAAAAACATATATGCTTTTTTATGAAGTCCGGAAGAAAATACCTAGGTCGATGTCTAAAGCTATGGCAAGATATTTGGACGAGCAGATCTAAGTAACGAAATATATGCAAAGCTAATTCAGCAAACAGATTTGAGTGCTAAATTATGGCAGGCTGTTTCAGCAGTCAATGAGGCCGAGCACACAGCCATCGAACTATCGAAGGCCATAGCAGCAACAAAGATCGAGTATAAAACGGTGTAGAGCTATTTCACCTAACAGATTGGCTACTAGACCATGGCAATCTACGTCACAATAAATATACGGTAGGATATTTTAGCAACTAATCGGCCTTGGCATGCCTCAGCTAAGCAGATTGAGTGCAAAACAGGGCAAGGAAGCTTCTTAAGCAGAGCATATTGACTGTAAACTACTTCGGCAAACAGTGAGATTAACAGCGTCTATCAGCTAACATTCAGCGCTACGCCGACATGCACGGGGTCTCAGTCTAGAATGCGCATACCGTGGGAGAAGCTGACCGCCGTGCATCTCCACACGAACGTCGCCAGTGGTGGCGGCTCTGACCGTTGTGTGCCTCCACAAGAATGTCGCCAGCGGTGGCGGCGCGGCTAGAGGACGGCAGTCTATGAGAGCGTACTGTGGGAGCGAGAGGATCAGCGGGCGTCCCCTCGACGAACCGCGGCACCGACGTATCGGCGTGGCGGGGAGGGCGGCTTTGGCGGAGCGAATGGAGTGGAGGGGGACGGGGGGAGGGGGTTTGGGGAATATCATTGGCTAGTTGGCCGAAGGGCGGTTGAATCTAGGATTTGGGGGGAATTTTTGGGTGGGGGGAGGATTTTCGCGCGGTGGGCGGGGGGAGTTTGGCGCATGGTCGGTTTCTCCAAGTGCAGTCCCACGTGTCAGTGAAGAGGCAAGCCGAAGCGCGTTCCGTTTGCGTGAGCCGTGTGCAGGACCGAACGTGTGTGGGGTGCAATGCGACTGCGACAGGGGTGCTGTGAGTGTACCGCCTTTTTTCCTTTTAAATTAGGTGCTTCGCCCCCTAAAAAAACTTGTTGCTTCGCGCGATCCATCGGTACTACTACTAGTAATCCGATAATGCCGACTAAAACGGCACGGCCGGGTCTTTTCCCGCGCGATATGCTGGGAGGTTGGCTTAGTTGGGTTTTTTAGGACGAGTAATGCTAGACCTACATAGTCCCAGTTACGTAATTAACATAATGTGAAACGTGTGAGCTGTTGATTGTAGATTGGGGGGAGGGAGGGGCCCACCACCATGAAAATCAGGGGAGGAGAGAGAGAGAGTCAATTTACGTTAACCCTTTCGTAGGTTCCCGTAGATGTAGAAAAATGTCAAATGCGTGAATGTGCATTTGCAGATAAGGCCTTCCCTCGTTCATCCTTTTCTCCCACAAGATCTTGATCTTCCGTGCAACGCACGGGCATCTTGCTAGTACTCCTACAATATACTATATTATTGTCAAAGTTCATATACACCGGCAGAGATTAATGCAAACACGGCAGATTTTCATTACATTTCGAACTTTTATAGGATAGAAAAATAAAAGAAACCCGGCCCTAAACCTATTCGACGGCCCTGCCGCCTCCCATGCCCTACTCATCCTCGGAGGAGTCCCCGACCTCGGCGATGCCGGACGTTGGACGGCGGCAAGTAGGACGCGTGGCTGACAGTGCTCCCGTCTTCGGCCGCCAGCGTGGCCACCGCTTGTGCGGCGACTTGAGCGAGGGCGGTGACCTCGAGCTCCATCCCCGAAGACAAGCTCTCCCGTAGAGCGTTCGCACTTGCGGTCATGGCAGATGAGGTGCCAGGTAGGAGGACGATGCGCTATGGTGTGGAGGTTAGCTGGGCATTGCCGCTTTAAGTAGCGCATTCCGGTGAGGCCAAGCGTCCTGGTGCGTCATTAAGTTGCCGGAGTTGGTTCCTCGGGCACCGAGCCTCTTAACGACGGCATACGGACGGACGACATGAATGCGGGCAGCTGGCGCTGGCTGGGAACGCACCGCACGACAGCGAGAGGGACGAGGGTTTTTGGTGTGCCAGGGTAGTCAGCTGTGGTCGTGGCAATGTTGGAGATGCCCTTTGCTCACATGCGATCGACGCATGTCATTGAAAAAGCAAGACAACCCGGCATGGTCTCAGGTCCTGAGGATGCAGTTGCCCGCGCTACACCACTCCGCGGACGCGTCCTGGCGCCCCGTGCATCCTCGACGAGCCGGGTGTTGGGGTGTGTTTGGATTGTGGCCAAAGTGCACCTTACCAAAATTTTGGTCATGACCCAAATATTGGTCTTTGTTTAGATGGTTATCTTTTTTTTAAGGTTTTGGTCATGACCCAAAAATGGATGGTTGCCATTTTTTTGGCATGCCAATTAACTCTAGCCAACTCTAGTTCATTTTTCTTGCCGATGTCGGCCAAATCATGGGCAACCAAAACCTCAACCAAAATTTTGGCTACCCAATGCTTTGATGGGGCAACCTTGGGCACAAACCAAACATACTAGCTGTTGGTCGTGCCACAGCACTAACGCCACCCTCGGCACACTGAAACCGACCGTGTCTAGCGACGATAAGCGTGTCGCTCACCGCGGTCGCCGTGTCCAGAGGCGGTGCTGGAGCTGCGCCACGTTGTTGGTCCCCACGACCCACATGAACGGTTGCCAGTGGCGAGCTAGGAGGTCGTGGGCCAGCTCCTCCATTGGACCAGTTTGCGCTACGTCGTCCCGACAGGTGTGCCCCACATGTCGGTTTCCCTGTTTTCCCGGCCATATTCGAGCGTCAGTGCTCCGCGTTGCGCATTAGACCTTTCACTATGTAGGCCAAGCGAGACAACTTATTGTTTATTTGAGCCGGTCAAGTATAATCATCTGGCGTTTTCTTATTTCTCATTCATCTCCAACCCTCTTCTCCATCGATCATGTCACCCTCCGGTCGAGTCCATCCTCCCGCATGCCTCATTTGAACATTCTGCCGAGTATCATTCGCATGTAGGCCTAGACCATGCTTGTATTTCCAATGTTTATTTGTAATTTGTCCGACATGCATACAAACAAACGGTTCGTTTGAAGTTTCACTTTGCCTCCGCTACGTGTCGCTTCGCGTCTTAGTTTTGGCATCCCATTCGGTTCATGCATGCCCCAACACATGTTGACGAGATCGATTGATGTTCAGAGATCAATTGCGTGTCGTGAAAGGATATAAAGGTTTGGTCTGTTTCTATGATAGAAATGACCCGCGGGGGGGGGGGGGGGTGGGGGTCTATGTGGATCAGAGGGAGTATATTGTACGTTCATAAGCAAAACGAACGTATTGTACCCACCCTAGTCCTCTTTCAATTAATCTCCGGACCCCGAGATGAAATCGAGAGAGAACAGGTGGGGGCATGTGTGATACCTAAGGCGGATTCAATATTTTGAACCGGTGATCATAGCATCCGCAAATCATATATAAAGGGTATTCAATGTTCGTTTCGTTTTTGAACATACAATATACTCCCTCCTATCCTTTCTAGTTTACATATAAGTTTTATGTCTAGTCAAAGTATCTCTACTTTGATTAAAAAAAGTATCAACATTCAACAATGCCCAATCAATATTGTTAGATTCGTATGTACTCCTCGATTTGTACTCGAGATAGTTTCCAATTTGTTTTCAACCACGTGATTGTGCTTGTTCTCGCGCATGCTCTTCCTACTAGGATTTCGCCACGTATAGTCAGTCCAATAGTAACTTTTTTTAAGCTCCCTTTCCAATAGTACTAGTGGAGTACTGACAACATCTGTACTAGAGTATGCAGTGCTCATAGTTGTACTCCCTCCTTCCATTTATATAGGGCCTATGTGGAGGAGAGAGATGTGAAAAAGTAAGGGGAGTGAGCTCTCATGCAAGAGCCTAGCTATATACGCATTCCTAGTTAAATACGTACAATAAATATGAAGAAAGAGATGGAGAGGAGATGGAAAAAAGTACTAATACAATAGCCAACCTTATATTTTTTTGCGGTAAATAGCCAACCTTATAGCCCACACTACTGTATGAGTGCATATAATAGATGATGGCTATAGATGACATGGAAGTTCCTTATAGCCATCGACTGGCTATATTATTAACCATGCTCTAATGCGTTTTTCAAAACCGCATTTGACTATTGACAAGATTAATAGTACATGAGATGTATAATGTGAAAATTATATCATTGGAAGCTCCTTTCACATACGTATCCCTGCCTTACCCTCCCTTTCGGTCACTTACTGGCGGACCCCATGCTTGGTAGGCCCCGCATGTCAGTTACTCAATGGGTTCGGCCACGTCAGGGGATCCTCATCCGTAGTATACTCCCTCTGTTTTTATTTACTCCGCATAAAATGACGCGGGCGGGTGAGGGGGAGGGACGTCGGTTTGCTCTCAACTGCGGTCCCACAAGCGAGCGAAAACGCAAGACGAAGCACGTTGCATTCGGTGAGCGACGTGGAGGGTCCAGCGTGCCGGGCTGCAACGCGAAGGCGACAAGAGCGATGTACAGTCAAAACCGATTGACCGGTCGTCACTGGAACCACTATTCACACCAGAACCTTCGCTGCTCGGCCTACGCCAGCCACTGCCCTAAAACAACACCTAATCTCCCAGCCCCTTCCCCCACCTTTCGATCCCCTAGCCCGCATCAAGCGTCCCCTAGTTCGCCGGAAAGCCATGGTGCACCGCAAGATCACGTACTACAAGATGCTGACGCCGGAGCGCCGCCCAGAAATCGCGTCGGCGGTCGACGCCAGTGACCTCCGTTCCCAAGCTCGCTTTGTGGCGGGCCAATCCCCGAGTTCTCTGGAGCCAAGCTACGAGGAGGAGTAAGCCGATCCAATGTTCATGGCGGAGGTCGCGGCGCAGAAGGCCCCCGATGGGTATGAGACGATGGACGTCGACTTCGTGTCGGCGTCCGAGTCCCCCATGGTGCAGGCGGACCAGCGGTTCAACCTGGCGATACTAAAGGAGGACCAGGAGGCAGAGGCTCAACTCGACGCGGAGCGCGTGCATGCTGCTGCCATCGAGGCTCTCCTGCAGGCGGAACCGGATGTCGTGGATGTGAACCGGGCGGCGGAGGCTCAACTTGAGGCGGAGCGCGCGGATGCCGCTACCATTGAGGCCCTCCTGCAGGCGGAGCCGGACGTCCTGGACTTGAACCGGGCAGCAGAGGCTCAACTCGACGCGGAGCGCACGGATGCCGCTCTCATCGAGGCCCTCCTACAGGCGGAACCGGATGTCCTGGACTTGAACCGGGCGGTGGAGGCTCGACTCAACGCAGAGCGCGCAGATGCCGTTGCCATCGAGGCCCTCCCGCAGGCGGAACTGGACGTCCTTGACTTGAACCGGGCGGTGCTCTCGTCCGTGCAGAGCGCCCACACGCTCCACGTGAATGAGTAGCTGGAGGCCGAGGACAACCACGGTGCGGAGACACACGTCGGCAGCTACGGCTGGTTCACGCCGGCAGCCAAAGACGACGAGGCCGTCTCGTTCTGCGAGCAGTGATAGTTTTTCTTTATGTTGTTGTTTTTATGGACCTTTTGCTGTGTAAAAACATATATTGTTATGCAAGTCGCCTGACTTGGGTCAGTCTATCATTTCAGGCGGTTGGATGAATATCCTACGTCTCCTAACCCTTCTTCCTCACCTCTTCTTCTTCCCCAACAGACCACCGCACGGGCCGTACGGATACTCCCCAACATGCGGTTGGATAAACATACTCTATGAACAAAAATTATGTGTCAGCGGTAGGATGGCTGAGTTTGGTTTGTTCACATGCGACAACATGTGTCAGTGAGGGTGTGTTCCCTTGGTTGGGTTTGCGGTGTGCAGGAGCGACTGTGCATGTGAGGGTGCGGTGTGACCGCGGCGTGCAGGAGCGACCGCGTGAGGGTGCGGTGCGACCGCGACAGCCGTGCGCAAGTGTACCTCCTTTTCATTTTGAAAAATTTAGGCAAGCTTGGCAAAAATGTGTGGCGAAGTATGGCAATGCAAGGCCTAGACCCAAACAGGATAAGTACGTAGTACTACGTACTAGGAGTACTAGTGTTAAAAAAGAAAGGCGGGGTTTTCCTTCGCGGGATTAATCGATACAAATCCTCGTTTCATGTGTCAATTAATGCGTATTTTTTTCTCCAAAGCCCAAAGAGCTAAACATCTCACTCCTCATCGCTTGATTAATGCAGCGCCATGCAAACCAACCTTCTCACTTCCGCATGTATGCAGGGGATATTAATGTCCTTGGTTGCTAGTACGAGGCAAACCCCATGAATTTTGCCTCGATTAGTGTTAGTGGCCTTTTGCAAATTGTAATTTTGATATACTGGCCTTGTGTACAAAAAAATGGAGGTAGTAACTATATTTGACTTCCTTCCCCATTGCGGTGACGTCGACGATATCTCGAACGTTGTGGTTTGGCGAAGTGCGTTCGACGGAGAACACCATTGAGGGACACCACGATAAGTCATTCGCAAGTGCCGCCTGCAATCCGAGACAACCGCCTTATTTGCATCCAGGAAGTCCGTTGAACCAAAGGATGCGTAAATGTACTAGTACCAGTCGTACACAATAGCGTCGTCCGTCCAGCTTAGTGCGGTGAGATGGTTTCTTGAAGAAGACGATGGAGAAGCGGAGTCAGCGAAGAGTGAAATGATGGTTGCTTCGTCTGTGCTTTGTGATTTGACGCCTCACTGCTTTGTGATTTGTGATAGAAGGGACAGGGCAGTAGACTCTGTCCTCTATACTGTACATGCGTCCAAGCACGGAAGAAAGAAGAGAGACATTGCATTTTTCTATTCCTTCAATCAATCAATCAAGGAGCTTCGGTTCCATCCTTTTGGCTTTGGCAACACCGTCCACAATGGTTCCCATGATGCCAAAAGCTATTTTCACATTTGGCTACACATTGTGGATGCCCTTAACCGTACCACTTGGTTTTGCTCCTGTGTGCTATCTATACAAATCTCAATTATATTTATCTAAAAAATTATAGAATCAAGATTAGTAAAAAGGAGGTGATTTTGCCGCGCGGATGGCGGCGGAGGTTTCTTATTTTTAGAGAATGTTGTCCTAGCGGTTTGCTAACATGCGGTCCCACGTGTCAGTGCTTTACCAAGCCGATCCGCTTCCGACATGAGGCAGAACAACGGCAGAAGCAACACGTGGTTAACTTGAAGAAGATGAGGGAGAAGTGGATTCAGCAACGAGTGAAATGATGGTTGCTTCGTCCCTCCAACTTATTTTTTAGCATTATTACTTCGCCCCTCCAACTTAACTGCGGGAAAGGTGCAGCTTTGTGATTTGACACCTCATTGCTCATTACTACGCCGGCGCCATGACTGGGTGCTTCACCCCGGCTGCTCTGCACTGTATTCCGGTATGGCACGTGGACCCGGTAGCTTGATGCCCTACATGTCGGCGAAAGGGACCAGAAGATTTATGAAAGCGAGCGCTCCACTCTTACGACGGAGGAGTACACGACACAACGGCCCAGTGAACTATCACTTGTACTGTATATAGTACTATAGTTTTGCTGTTTCGCACGATCCATCGATACAAACCCGATTAAACTGGAAAGGGCGGGATTTTTCCCGTGCGGTATATGATACTGGCCATACATTTCAAAGGCAATTTTAATGTATGCAAACTGAATAATTAAGTAACAATATGATATCTAGTAAAACTAAAAACACATATGATTTATTGTGTTAGAGTGTAGTAGTAGTGATGTATTGCATAGTTGTTAGATGTAACATGTGTGAACGTGTAGAGATGTAGTTTTGGAGGGCCTACAGAGAGAAAAGCATAATACGTTCACCGAACTTCAGAATAAGCTGATTACGGTAACTATATACGTTTTGCGGTGATTATACGGTCACTTGCTCACGGTTCAGCATCGGATTGCACTCTGTTGACCGGCCAAATAGTCTGCGTGGCTGCAACATCCCAAATTTCTCATTTGGAATGTTTTACAATTATAGCTAAGCATCTATGCATTTTGTTGAATTGAGTGGCATTTGGAAATTTCAGAGGCAGTTGAGTTTCTTTTTGTGAATTTGAACTTGATTTGGCATTGAAATTTATTTCAAAAAAATACCTGACTAATACTTGAGCAAAAGTATGAGAGGAGTAAACATGACACTCCAAAGAAAAATGTCAGAATAAAATATTGCCAAAAAAGTTTGAATTCAAATTTGATTTTATTTGGAATTTGCAAAAAGTGTTTTATTTTAGTTTCTGTTTTACCTCTGGAAAAATGTCCACGTTGTAGGATTAATTCCCCTGAGAATTTTGATATATATATATGTCCTATATAAAAATAATATATTTTTTTCTATATTTTCCCTTCTCTCTAATTCAAAAAAAGGAAAGCCCAGTCGCCCACGCAGGCCGCCAACCAGCGCCGCTCCCCACGCACGCTCATGAGGGAGATCTCATGTAACTCCCTTCTCCCTCACGTAACTATCTCTCTCTTTCTTTCTTTTCTTTTTCTCTTTCTTTATCTTCTTTTTCTCCTCTGACCGCTGGACCCCACCGCGTTATCTCCTTCCTCGCGAACAACCTGCACCGTGTATCTGGCTCGCCGCCTCGCGCACGGCTGCATCCGCGCCCTCGCCAAACCCTAGCTAAAATTCTTCCCCTCGCCCAAGTAACACGTCCTATAAGTAGCCCTACCCGTCCTCTCGCGATCCCCTTCAAAAACCCTCTCTAAAACCCTCCACAGCCGCCGCCATCTCCATCCTGATCTCGTTCTGTTCGCCGCCGCCGCCGCGTCCGAGTTCCACAGGATCACGATCCCGGGTCGACCCCTCGCCCATGCTTATGCCCTATATAAACCCCTCGGCCTCCTCTTCCGAACCCCCCCAAAAACCCTACCCCAACTCCCACCATAGCTCGAGCCCTTGCCGTCCCGATCTTGCCCTAGCCACCGCAGTTCACCGCCGTTTGGTTTCACTGGTGAGCATCCCCAACCTCTCTAACCTCTGCTATCGGTCTAGCCCGACCTCACAAACCTTTTTGACATGTTTTTGTTCGTCTTCGTCATCTACAGAGGCCACTCCCAACCCCGCATGCTCCACCGGAGCACCGAGCTCCACCGCCTCGTCTTCGTCGTCTCCGCCGTCCCCGACATCGCCTCAGCTCACCATCCACAGAAAATCGGATGTTCCCGAACACCCGCATCACCTGGACATCCTCGCCGACGCCGCCGACGACCGGAGCCCTGCCACCCACCGGCCTCTTCTTTCCTGGCATGCCCGTTTCCTCTCTGTAAGCACGAGCGCACCTCCTTTGTTCGCTCATTTTTTTATCAAACCGTTAAGTTAGATTAGATCGATTAGTAGATCATTTTATTTTCATCAGATTGGTTTTAGTGTATGGTTTTTTTAGGTTTAGATTTAAACCGGTTCACTGGTTTCTTTCAGTTATACACTGGACGCGTATGTTAGTTAACGACCGGGCGCGGTTTAGTTTCAGATCGCACCACCCCGAGCCCAATACCGCCCATTAGTTTTTTTCTGTTATTTTAGTTTCTGTATTTAAAAACAGAATAGTTCTGTTCTTGTAAAATCTATATCTTTTAGGTTATTTAATATTTTTAGTTGATTCTTTTTTTGTTAGTTTGCAAATTTGTTGTAGTTTCTGTAGAAAATATGTTTAGCCATGTTTAAATTATTAGAAATAGTTTTATATTAGATTTAGACAGATTAGTTTTTCTGCTATGGTTTGATCTAGGATTATTCTTTTTTAGTGATTCTTTTTGTCACTGCTTTGTTTTGACCTTGCCTAGCAGTAGGAATTTATCTGGGTATCTTTTTGTCTTTATTAAAATTATTTTTATTCGAAATCAAGCCTTTCTAGTTTTATTTAGCTTGTTGTTGTTTTCTGCTGTTCTAGTTATTTTAAAATTTTATTTTACCTCTGTTAGAGTTTATTTTAGATTAGTTTCTGTAGCTACAGAGGATGAACTTTATTTACAGTAGAATAATTTTTTTATTTTATTTTCTTTGCTAGGATTGTTTTAGGCATAATAGGAGTTCTATAATAGCTTTTGATGTGATTCTTTTTGCTCCTAGTTTGTATGTTGTTTTCCCTTCTGTTAATTAGCAAAACCAATGCTTAGGTTTTGTTAAGAAAAGTTTTAGTTGTGTAAAACTATTTCTTAGTTGTTGCTTGATATGATGAAAACCTTGATTTGCTTTCTCCGAGTTTTTTTCTTTGGTTTTGGTTTGAGTGCTTGGGTGTTTTACTTCAACTTGCTGTTATGTTATATTGTGCTATACTTATTTGTGCTATTGTTTGACTCGGTAGAATTTCCGGAGTGCGAAGCCTGCTATTACGAGTCGCTAGCTTTCGAAGACCGTCAGCCAGGCAAGTCATTTGATCATGTTTTTACAATACCTATGATTTTATTGCATTAGAGTTATACCTCCCCACCATGCATGCAGTAGGAGAATTTTGTTAAGTTATGTTCTTGAGTAGTATAATGAGGTAGGATGAACCCTTCTCCCTTGTTACCGATGCCCGGGACGATGTAGTTGATTGCTATGCTTTAGTAGACGGGGTTGGTTGAGTGATTCATAAGGGAGATGCGAGAGTCAAGATGATGACAACCCCATGACGTCAAGCTCAAGATGGACTTCAAAATTCACTACTGGGTGGAGGACGGTTGACGAGCACACTGGAGAAACCAGCGGATGGCCGGGATGCATGGAGAAGCGCCATGACATCTTGCGGAAAGCTTCACCCAGCCACGAAGAGATGGATGGATACACCTTGACCAGAAGCTTACCTGTGCAGCCGCAAGCCATTATGGGCTCTGGCTGGGTTGATCCTAGGCGTGACTCTGGTCGGACGGTGCTACGAGATGTAGAAGAACGGTAGGATTGGATGGGCACCGGCAGTGGCCCAAAGAAACTCTATGGAAGACCCTGTTTCGTTCGTCCCGTCTTCAAACACCAGGCAGTGCGAGGACATAAAGGAGGGAACGATTCTTGCGGGTAAAGTGCACAAGACTCTGCAGAGTAACAACCTAATCGATTAGCCGTGTCCCCGGTTACGGACAAATGAGCCTCTGGGATTGGAGTATTTCGGATATCTCAACACTGAACTTAATAAATTAATTGAGGGGGTTATTTAATAATTGGGAATGAGACATTGGTTGGCGGAACCATCGCAATAACTACCAACATTTTGTAGTAATTGCAAACTAGTCCTTGTTGTAGGGAAAAACTGGCTTTTTCGCAAAACAATGAAACTTAGAGCCCCACAGCCAAATTGCATATAGTATTAGTAATTTTATTGTTGTTCTCTCTTCATGACTTGCCGGCATATTCAAAATGCTGACCTACACGGCTGCAACGTTTTATGTTGCAGAGGAATTTTTCGATCAGGAGTGAGGCTACGATCCACGCTTGGCGATTGCCCTATGGAGTCGGATGTACTCGCTATACGTCTACGCTTCCGCAGCTTTATTTAGTTTATTCCTCATGAGTTGGCCTTCGGCCGAATTTATTATGATGTAATAAAGACTCGATATGAGAATCGTGTAATAAATTCAGGTGTGATTGAACTTTGAATCTTTGCATCAATGTACTGTGTGTGCCAACATGATCTTGGGATGGTACAGCTACACAGAGACTTGACCGATTTCGGGTCGGGTCGTTACAGTGGCACCATGTTGACTAGTTAAATTGACCATGTTCCTTGTGGGTCCCACCTGTCAGTTCGCATAGGGAAAAGGTCAGATAAACACAAATTTTCGCAGGCGTGACAAGACTCCACCCCGTGTGCGGGAATCAGCTGGTTGTGTATGTGTCTGTCAGGGCCTGATGTGTGCGCATGCACGTGTAGGTTGAGCACTTGAGCGTGAGAGTGTGTGTTGGTCATGTGGTGCACTGGTGTGTGCATGCACGCGTGCGTGTGCGTGTGAGTGTTGCGTGCGTGCGTGGCTGCGTGTGTACGTGTGAGTGTTGCGTGCGTGCGTGGGTGCATGTGTTCGTGTGAGTGTTGCGTGCATGCAGTTCATGTGCATGCGTGCGTGTGTGTATAATCACCACACCAGCTCCTGTGTGTTAAAAAAGAGGGCTCAGCATAACAATACAAGGCCACCTTGTCCGCTGTGCCCGCGGTCATGACTTCGAACAACCGTCCAATATTTTTTTGTCGTTTGTTTTCATTCTTACTAGCAAGATGCCCGTGCGTTGCACATAACATCAAGATGCATTTGTATGACTAGTTTATCCTGTGAGAGAAAAGGATGAACGAGGGAAGGCCTTATTTGCAAATGTGGAGAGGTGTGTGGGTACATCTTAGGCAAAATTGTCATAGTTTCTTTCCTATCCGTCAGATATAAATCGAACGGCCTATATTGCAGGATGGCAGGCACACCATCATCAACAACTCTGTTTTTTATAAGAGTGTATTTTATCCCTACTCTTATAAAAAAGCATAGTCAGTGATGATCGTGTGCCTGCCATCCTGCAATATAGGCCGTCCGATCTATATCTGACGGATAGGAAGGAAACTATGGCAATTTTGCAAAAAGATACCCACACCCCTCTCCACACTTGCAAATAAGGCCTTCCCTTGTTCATCCTTTTCTCCCACAAGATAAACTACTCATACAAATGGATCTTGATGTTCCGTGCAACGCATGGGCATCTTGCTAGTATTTTATAAGAGTGTAGATGTAGAGTAGATACAAGCCGAGAGGTGGGCCCGATGGTAGTGAGATAATGTGATGCAACACTAGAGGTGCCACGTGGAGCGTTTAACTGGTCAACTAGTCGTGTCTTGAGCAAATACAGAGTTGTACGGTGAGCCCGTGACTGTATAATAACCACAAAACGTAAATGGTGACCGTAATGAGTGGATTCTGAAGTCCAATGTATGTATCGTGCTTTCGCTTCAAATACAATGATCGTCACTGTATATATCGCGAGAGAAAGATGAAACATGTGTGAATGTGCTGGGGGCTTACTTTTAGAGGACCTGGAGATAGTTTGTGTGCGTACGTGAAAGGGGCGTAGAGGGGGGGTATGCGATGGAGAGAGAGATGCTCTTCGTTTCTCTTTATTATGACTAACTTAATATATAGTATAAAAATATACAAATTCACAGTGCGGAATAAATATCATTGTGGGCACCATGTAATGCAAGCGTTCATAACCATGTAATGCAAGCGTTCATACTCCTCCATATAACTTTGTAATGTTGTATATATGTAGAAATTCCAAAATATTTTTTTGGCCACACTTTATTCAAAAGAAATGTTGTATGCGAAATAAACGTGAAGAGAGGGATTTTTAGATCAATGGGGTACGTGATGTAACATGTGTGAATGTGTAGTTGATGCATTTGGCAGGGCCTAGAGAGGTATGTGTGTGTATTACGTATTTGAGAGAGGCATGGATAGAGGGGCCGACAGGGGGGCCCGTGGGAGAGATAGCACGAGAAATGAGAGTGGTCTAGAGAGAGAGAGACGAATATGACGTCACGTTGAGAGATTCCCTTGAGTGTGTATATGCAAGGGGGGAGTGGATAGAGGCACCAGGAGAATATTTTTTTTTTGTGGTGTCTGTGTTGGTATGTGTGGGTGTGAGAAGATAACGAGACATGGGGGCAGAGGGTGTGTCACCGTGTGAGGTCCGGTGGGTCGAGGTGAGGCCCTTCGTTCGGTTCCGTCCTGCGTCACATTGGTCGGCCCGTGACGCATTTAGGGAGACCCATGGATGACTAGTCGTACAAGACAAAGATAGCATAATTGTGAAGGACTCTATGTCCACTGACAAAGCCGGCTAGGATCTGTAACCCTAGGTTCTCGGACTAAGGTGACCCCTTTATCTCTGATATTATTATTCATCCATCCTAACTTTAAGGGGCATCCTACATAATGCTCTGCTAGAATCATACTCATCAATTAGGAAGAGAGGTGTGAGACAATGCGTGAGAGACAGGCCTAAAGATAATGTGCGTACAGGAGACACGTAGGCAGGTCTATGTATATAGAAAGGGTCGATGGGGATTGTGCGTGTGTATGCTTGCGAGAGGAAGAGTGCTTATGATAAAGGTTAGTAAAAACAGTCGTAAATGGTTACGAGCGGGAGGGAGGGTTATATCGAGAGCATGTGTGCGAGAAAGACACCTCGGGAGAGAGTGTGTGAGCATGTGTGAGAGACCACCGATGGAGACTGAAACTACACATACAAGACTATTGTACACATTGATTAAAGATATAAATTGTATCCAAATATTAGGATGGGATCATGATATTTGCAATTCGCGTAAGGAACGGTCATTGATCCATCAGACATCTAGATTCTATCGAATTTGAGCATGTCTATGTTATTATTCGACACAATTGATCCACATAGTTAGTATTTTGAACTCCAGACAATGCATCGCTTTAGCAATCGAATATAAACGTGAGTATAGTTCATGTTGTGTGTGTAAAGCACATTATACATACGAAAGTTACACAATGAACATTATAAATAGCTACCTATGAACTAGCATACATTTGAATTCAACTTAAGGTGGTTTTAAAAATCGAATTCAACAAGAAGTCCGTTCAATTATTTGAATTTGATATCATGGCATTTGTAAATCATACCTAAATTATGGGGGCACCTATCTTTGCTCTGATTTTGTACATAATAGCATATGTAGTCGTGTACAAAATAGATTCTAATTTAGCTCCTCCATTCCAAAATAATCGTAGTTATAGGATTTTCAAGTGTCAAAATTTCAAAAAGAAGCGGATAATTTAATGAGGTTTTCAAACATACAAGGTCAAATTTAACGTTGTCTATTTAGGTCAATCCTCAAAGTTCAAGAGTACTCTAAACATGAATGCTTGTGTTTCAAAATTTCGAACAAAACGCCAAAAGAGCCTCTACTCACCCGAAACCGCGTGAGACCAATGTTTGGTAGTACAAGGAAATCACTTTTCTAATAACTACGACCCGTGAAACCTACTGGCCCGACGTCCAAAGGTCTAAACCGGGGTGGGTTTGTAGCTTCATCTAGACGCCATGCAGCCGCCTTCGAAAAAACATTCATACACAATGGCCGCCTAAGCACACATGCGCGCGACCGAAATCGCTCCCGCCCACTATTTGGGACACCTGGGATTACCATCCTACCCCCGACCCGTAGTAGGTGCGAAATTTAAGAGGGGGGTAAAGTTTGTACTTTCCCCAAATTTCAAACAAGCGCGTCCCATCTTCTTTTCAAAAAAGCCAAAAACAAGCGCGTCCCAGACCGAAAGATGGTTCGCCCCCTCCCCCGCCCACCCCCCCGCCCACCCGTCTGATTCCCCATTCGTACTCTGTGGGCACAAAAACTACCTCTCCACCAGCCGCGAAACCGCGGCATCCTCTGTCCGCCACCCCATTCCACCCATCAACCGCCGCCCTCCTCCATCACGCCGGAGCCGATACCCCGACGTCGTCGTCCACCGCAACCTCAACCGCAACGCCCTCCACGGCTAGTAGTTGAAGCCGAGGCCGAGCCGTCCGTACCCGAGCCAATTCAACCACGCCGTCCTGCGCCTCACCGCTGCCGCTCCAACTTCGCCACCCTCCACCGCACCGGAGATGTTCCTGCTACGCCGTCCTTCGCCGCCTCAGATTTGCTTCCCCTCCGCTGACATACGGCCATAGCAACACAGTCAACAATTTGGCCATGGGTTCGTCCAAGCATGCACCCTCCAGAACATCGGTTTCCCCGGTAAAAAGAAGAAGATCGGCGTGACATGTGGAGGG
Organism: Aegilops tauschii subsp. strangulata; assembly: GCF_002575655.3. Lineage (NCBI taxonomy): Eukaryota > Viridiplantae > Streptophyta > Magnoliopsida > Poales > Poaceae > Aegilops > Aegilops tauschii. The sequence continues at coordinate 294,229,970 of NC_053035.3, forward strand.
GACCACACCGGCAACCGAAAATGGTACTTCTCTTCCCTTATTCATGCAAATCTTACGTGTCTACTTGCATGGTATTCATCCCACAGAAGACACTAGTTGACCACTTCTTCTTGATACTAGATGTTCCTAGTAACTCGCAATGCACAAGGTTTCTCCTCATATACTATTTCACCTTAGCTAAGGTCTGTCGCCCCCCTGAATTTCAGTTCCTGGTCAGTTGATTCCCAATTAGCGGAAGCATTCCCCGGCGTAACAGGCGCTAGTCCGCCTATTACGCCGAGGAAGCAGCGCCTCGGTGTTTATCTTAGGGGCGTGTGGGGCCTAGAGCTACTGGCGCCCAATCTGGAGGTCGGCTGGGATTAAAGGGTTGGCCTGGGGGCACTGCCAAGCACGGCGGTGGTGTGAGGCCGAGGGGAGGGCGGGGCGGCGGAGGCAGGGGTCTGGGCCGGTGGTCGCTGGCGGTTCGAGAAAGATCGTCAAAAGTGACTGGCGGGAGGTAGACGAAGGCCATCTGCCCATTCCTTATAGATCGGATGGTTCATTAAAAAAATCGACTGACCAATTTATTTTCAGTCGACTGTTATCTTGACATGACCACATGTGGTGGTGTGCTGGAAGAGTACATGCATTTCACAGCCATCCCTGTGCTCATATATTACAAAATCATACAGAGTAGAATCTAATTTTGTTTGCCAGGCAATGTTGTAGAGCTATCATATGTCTCTTGTCATTTATTTTTCAGCCACCTGCTATCTACTACTTTTACAGTGCTTTAGTTCTGCATGCACTTCACCCATACTCTCACTATTTTTTTTTATGCATGGGTATTTCAGACTCTGCCAATCAGTTGATAAAAGCACGAAATAAAAGAGAGAAGCAGCTCCAGATTTCTTCAGGCTTAGGCAAGACACGTTTCAGCGTTATAAAGGGTGCAGTGTCAGTAGATGGAGATGGTAAAGGTAGCTCTAGAGTTGATGATCTCGCTCGCCATGAACCACCATCCTAGGTGCTTTCTTTAACTTCGCGGTGTCATATGTGGTTGCATGTTGCATATGGTGTCTAGCTTGTATTCAAAAGGCCGAAGTGGGTCTTTATTAAGATAAGGAAACATATTTTTTACATGAACCACCATCCCGTGAGCACCAGAAGACAAATAGCTAGTCAGGGCACTGACCGAGCCAGTGACAAGCCCAGCAAAGAGAGGCATCACCTGGAAGCCAACTAAAAAGCCGCGATGGTGGCGAAGCAGCCTGCCTCCCACCAGGCTCTCAGGTCCTAGATGATCATGCTCACCACTCCAGCCGGATGTCTAGCTTGTATTGCTTCCAATTTCGTTAAATTGCATCTTCTTAGCTTACACATTATACCTTTGAATATGACATGCCTTTCTGTTTTTGGTACATACCAGTACATCTGTGTATTAACCATGTTCTTACATCAAACTAATGTTCTTGTGTATCCCTCATCAATCACTTATGATGAGGCAGTCAGGCAAGTGGAATACTCCTCATTTAAAGAATGCAGCGTCAGCCTCCCGACATGATTCTCAAGAAACAGCAAGGCTAAATGAAGATAGTGAACGTAGCTCTGTAGTTGATTACCGTATTTCCCCTACACTAGCATGGCAAGTGCTTGCTCTAACTTGGCAGCGTGATATGTGGTTGCATTTCGCATCTGATGTCTAGATTGTAATTCTTCCAATCTAGTTAAACTGCATGTGCTATTCTGCTTAGCTTATACATTATACCTGTTAATGTGACATGCCTTCCTGTATTTAGTACATAGTATATCTGTCTATTAAGCATGTCCTCACATAAAACTATTGTTTTTTTGTATCCCGCATAAATCAATATGACGAGAAACCTTCAGTATATGCAGTGTGATATTAGTTGCATCTTTGATATGATTTATTGCATGCATTGCTTCTAATTTGTTGAAATGCCATTTATGATGGGACACTTTTAACTTGGCAGTCATATTGGTTGCATCTTTCACGTGGTGTCTAGCTTGGATTGCTTCTTATTTGGTGAAATGGGTTCTGCTTAGTTTACACAAACAACTGTGAATATGCCATGCCGTCCTGTTTTTCATATTATTCCATCCTGGAATCATGTGTTTGCCTTCCATCAAAGTAGTGATTGTCAGTATCATGCACGATTGAGTTCTGAAGAGTGAATTTTATTGATTTTTCTTGTCGGTTTTACTTGACAATTCAAAATCAATAAAGCGGAAGGAAGTTACCGAGGCAGCGGATGAAGGTGCTCCTTCCAAATGGAGGGCCTCTACAGATTCTACTCCTCCATCCCCCCAAGATGATTTCCAAGACAACACATGCATCGACACTCAACGTAGCTGTGTTGGTGATGAGCACGTCTCCCCTAGTGCACCATCAAAGGTGTTCCCTCTAACTTGGCACTGTTATATGTGGTTGCATGTTATGTATGATGTCTAGCTTGTATTGCTTCTAATTTTGTTGAATTGCATCTGCTTACTTTACACATTATACTTGTGACTAAGACACGTGTTCCTGTTCCTAGAACATACAATATCTGTCTATCACACCATGTTCTTACATCAAAGTACATTTGTTCTGAAGAACTAAATTGTTATTCGTTTTTCTTGTCGGCTTGACTTAACATGGCACAGAGAAAGAGGAAGCAAGACAGAACGACAGGGGAAGGGAAGCGCAACAATCCTGCAGATTCTACTGGTACTGATGGTGCAATAGAAGGTCAAAGTCCAGCGGAAAATTATACCAACAGGGTATCCCATGCTACACGAGCTGCAGAACAAGCCAAACAGAAAAAATAGCTGCCACCAAACAAGCAGAGACAACCCTAGTTGTTGCAACACCTTCCACAGTACCACCAGCTGCACGATTTACTCGTTCCTCAACTCAGCTAGCAGCACGTTCCCAAGCTCCCTTGCCACCTGACACTACTTCCGAAGCACTCTTGACACAAGATGAGTTGGCAAGATCAGATGGACTTTGTGAGCTTCAACAGCAAGAAGGTAGTTGCTGGAGTCAAGTTACAGTTGCATGCTTCTTTATATGTAGTCTCACAGTTTGATGTACACTAACACTTCCTATGTTTGTTGTTGGACTAGCACCTAGGCGCAAGAGGAAACAAACATCAGGGATAATGCTCGATAGGTTAGCTAAATCTAGAGGAGGAAGAATGGAGATCCGTTTTGAGGCAAGTTTAAAAAGGCCACGTGATGCTACAGAGTCAGCCAAGTTAGTATCAGAGGCAGCGGTTGCTGTTAGGTGTCATGTACGTATCCTCCCAACATGGATTCAGTACAGGAATGACAAAGACGAAACCCAGTTCAACACCTTCCTCGACCATTTATCTGTAACTATGGTTATGTATGGAAACTAGTAATATTGTCTTGCTCTGTCCAATACTTTCTAGGTTGCTGATAATGAGACTCCCATAATTTTCAACAGATGAGGTTCAAGTTGGATAGCCAAGATGATGCAACCAGACAAGCTTGCACCCATGTTTTCAAGTCTGCTCTACGACAGTATCGGTATAACTTGAGGAAAACTCACTTTGAAGGCAAGGCTAACATTGAACTTGCAAAAACATCTCTAGTGGAAAATATATCTGATGAAGACTAGAGAGGCCTCGTTAAACACTGGTCCGATCCGAAGTATCAGGTACATTATATATATGTCATCAGATCACATGTTGCAGTCCTATTTACGCATGTGCCACACAAATCTATCTTCTTGTAGGTGAACTATTCAAAGAACAAGGCCAACCGTACGAAAGTGAAATTCCAACAGACGACAGGATCTCGTAGCTATATTGCACACTGTGAGGCTCTTGTAATTAGCTGTTGTTTCACTCTTTTCGATGTACCATATTATCAGATCTATATTGAGTTGTTCCAAATGCAGAGGAAAGCTCGCAAGGACCAAAAAGTACCTGAACCAAATGCTGTGGAAATCTTCAAGGACTGTCACACCAGCAAGAAGAAGGGCATGACTACACCAGTCAAAGCCGTTGTTGTAAGTCCTTAGTCCTCATGCCTTTTAACTACTACTTACTCTGACTTGTGCCTTGAACTGCATGGTTTGCAGCCAATGTCAATTACTCTTTTCAATTTTATACATAATTGTCTTAGAGTATCATTGCACCTTACAAGGTTTAAAAGAGAGGACTGATGTTCCTTTGATCTTGACCTGTAATCTAGTTCCGTGCTGGACTTGCCCACACAACGTTACAATTGCCTGTTTGTCTGTTCTCACTTGTTTTGTGATATGAATGATGTCATACTATGCTTACCGTATTATAAACTTCGTCTCTTTATCCTTAGCCCTCAATACAATGTGAAGAAATAGACAATACATTAGCGATGGTACATGGTCATATGTTTGGAACCTGGTTTTATTATGTACTTTGCAATAAAATACAACTATTATTTTACATGGATTCACCAGAATAAGTTCTGTATATAGACCAAAGCTATTTTGTTTGGTTTTGCTGCCTCCTTAATATCTTCTGTTCTGGTACTACTAATGTAAAACCACAACTTTTCAGCGAGCTGTGGAAAAAATGGTGGAACCGCCACCTTCTGAAGGTGGCGAGGCAACTATAACCGCAATGTCAGCTCTTGCTGCAGTGGGTCAGTACCTGTCCACTAACAGTGCCAAAAGCACGTTCCTGTGTAATACTGGGTTCGTTGTTAAGGCAATCTCGTCCAAACTGCCTCATGATAAAGATATGCAAGCTCAAAACAATGTTGTATCTGCGCTCCAGACACAAGTCCATTCCCTAACAGAGACCATTTGTGAAACAAGGAGAGATATTGTTCGATGTTGTCAAGATATGCATGGTTTTGAAACCAGACTATCAGACATTTGCTATGTTGTTCAGGAGTCTAGGAGAACTGAAGGCGAAGGTTATGGTGCTCCATCGGACAATACAGCATGAAAACGTAACAGTCAGGTCAAATGAACTGAGCTTCTGAACTTCTGGTGGTGCATTTATTTGCTAGACGGTTAACTTTTATGCCAACCTTCCTTTTGTTTTATAGTTGTAATTTGTTTTGGCACAATACAAAATTTGTTCTTAACGTGCAGCCACCGGCTGAAGAAAAACAGCAAGCCATTTTTGTATAGTGTAGGGTGTTCCCTATATTTGCACTAGTGGCGAACTTTGATGCCCACCAGCTGTAGTTAACATGGGCCTCCTAAGGGCCGTAGAAACAATGGGCCTTCTAAGGGCCGTAGAAACAATGGGCCTTCTACGTGGCATAGAAACAATGGGCCTTATACGGGCCGTAGACATAATGGGCCTCCTATGGACCGTATCATCAATGGGCCTTCTACGGGCTTATGATCGGTTGGCCAAACATGGGCCAATAACAACCCACATTATGGCCGTAAATGGGCTAGAGTTGAAATCGTCCGTTCATGGGCCGACCATAACGGGCCGTCGTTAATCGGCTGTATTTTGATGACGCTATGAAAACGGCCCAACGTATTAATGGGCCACAAACGGGCCGACTGTAACCACAGGCTGAATTTGGCCCACAAGCAGAAAATGACAGTAACGGGCCGTAAGTAAACGAATGTGGAAATGAGCCCAATAATAAATGGGCCTCGAGAAGGCCGAAAGATAACATGGGCTGGAAACGGCCCAACGGAATAATGGGCCGTTAATGGGTATAAAGTGATACACTGTTCATTACGGGCCAGTTTCACCACGGGCCGTTAATGGGTATAAAGTGATACATTGTTCATTACGGGCCAGTTTTACCACGGGCCGTTAATGGGCCGAGAGTAATAAGGGCCTCATATGGGCCGAATGACGTCATGGGCCATACATGGGCCGGAAGTTAAAACGGGCTAGAATTATATTAGACGGCCCAGATGACGCTACTGGGCCTAATTCAGTTAGGCCGTAAACGGGCCCTGGGTTAGCGGGCTGTAAATGGGCTATATGCGAACAGGCCGTTAACAGGCTTGCCGTGGGCCGGCCCGCCACCTTTTGACCAAGTCAAACGGGCCGGCCTTTTCACAGGAATGGGCCTCTGTTGGGCCGTGCCACGTGTCGAAGTATCATAGGCGCTTTGTGTCCAATGAGTGGATGACATCTGTCCCAACGGTGAGCCGACACGTGTTTCCTCCAGCCAATGATGATTTTACACGTGGAAAATCCCCATTGGTCGGGGCTGCTAACGGGTTATCGGATCCAAAACCGGACCCGATAGCTTAACAGCGTTCCGTTACGGTGGATGCCACGTGTCAGTCACCCTTGACGAAAGCACTTCTGTGACGCGCGATTTATCGTCATGGAAGTGGACACTTCCGTGATGATAATTTTGGTAATGTCATGGAACACTTCTACGACAGCACAGGTATGACTATCTTGATTCTGTCATAAATTTGTCATGGATGTACATGCATGACAAAAAACGCGACCTACTGTGACAAACACGTATCATCACGGAAGTGTATTTTTTGTAGTGTATGCATCAATTTCTATGCCAGGTTGTAGCTTCTGTCACTCTTGCCCTCCAATACATAGTCCTATAACATTCAACTAACCCTATGATGTGATCCACACACACGCTCATATGATGGGCACCAAAGGACAACAACATAACCACAAGCAAATTAAACCAATCATAGCAATTCACCAATTACCGATAGGACAACAAAAATCTACTCAGACATCATAGGATGGCAACACATCATTGGATAATAATATGAAGCATAAAGCACCATGTTCAAGTAGAGGGTACAGCGGGTTGCGGGAGAGTGGACCGCTGTAGATAGATGGGGGAAGGTGATGAAGATGTTGGTGAAGATGACAGAGGTGTTGGTGTAGATTGCCGTCACACGATGATGGCCCCGGTGGTGTTCCGGCGCCACCGGGAGAGAGGGGGAGAGGCCCCCTTCTTCTTCTTCTTCTTCTTCTTCCTTGACCTTCTCCATAGATGGGAGAAGGGTTTCCCCTCAGGTCCTTGGCTTCCATGGCATGGGAGGGGTGAGAGCCCCTCCGAGATTGGATCTGTCTCTCTGTCTCTCTCTGTTTCTGCGCTCCCTGGTTCTGCCCTCTCACCGTTTCTTAAATTCCCGGAGATTCGTAACTCCGATTGAGCTGAAATTTGGACACGATGTTTATCTGGATATTGGATTTCTTGCGGCGAAAGAAGGGCACCAACAACATTACGGGGTGTCCACGAGGTCCCAGGGCGCGCCTGACCCCCTGGGGCACGCCCCTCACTCTCGTGGCCCCCCCGGGCATCATCTCGCGTTGAGTCCACTTCTCACAATTCACATATGTTCCAAAAAAATGCGTCAGTTTTATCCCATTTGGACTCCGTTTGACATGGATTTTCTGCGAAACAAAAAACATGCAACAAACGGGAACTGGCACTGGGCACTGCATCAATATGTTAGTCCCAAAAATAGTATAAAAAGTTGCCAAAAGTATGTAAAAGTTGTAGAATATTGGCATGGAACAATCAAAAATTATAGATACGACGGTGACGTATCAGCATCCCCAAGCTTAATTCCTGCTCGTCCTCGAGTAGTGTTGGGGATATACCCCGCGGTATGATCCGGCCGGAGTTATAACCCGGCTGGGACTTGGTAAACCGGCAGGTTGATAAACCGTCTGACAGTTAAGACAAACAGTTAAGACAGATGGCTAAGACGGATGGTAAACCGGCACGTGGTAAACCGGCAGGTGTTAAGGCAGGTGGTAAACCGGCAGGAGTTAAGTCAGATCATAAACCGGCAGACCATCATAAACCGGCAGACAATCATAAACCGGCAGACCATCATAAACCGGCAGACCATCATAAACCGGCAGACCATCATAAACCGGAAGACAGTGATAACTGGGTTGCCTGGGGTTATGAAGCCCGAGACGTTATGAAGCCCAAGATGTTAAGAAGCCCATGAAGAGGAGTCAGAATAGTTAAGTCTCAAGTCTGAGTTGGACTCTACATGTAACCCGCCCCTTCAACTTATATAAGGAGGGGCAGGTCTCCCCAAAGAGGCACAAGCAAGAAGAAACAACCTCTAGGGCTAGACACAATTGAGGAGAAGCGGTTTACGGCGACTCCCTCATGATGATAATGAGACCTAACCACAAACAGCATGTAGGGTTATTGCCGGATGATGTTTCCCGGGGCCCGAAGCTGTCTAAATCTTTGTCTTGTGTTGCGTCTCTCGATTCCGCTCAGCCCCTCTCAAGCTACCACATAGATGCGTTGGCCTCGCGACTAAGTCCTGACACTAAGGACATCTGCCGTGACAAAACCACGACAGTTGGCGCCCACCGTGGGGGATGCGCACGGGGGTGTTGAGTTCTTGGAGGGATTTCTTCAGGGATCAAGAAATTCGCGAAGTACCGGATGGAAAAGAGCCAGCGCAGAAGATAACGTCATCGACGAGCAATCAAAGTGACATCAAGAGAAAATTAAGGTTGCGTTTATGCGCCAACACACACGATGAGATGATCCGTCGAGGTCGAATTAGTTTGCATTGTCGCTACAGGTCGGAGTCTCGGCGAAATCAGTCGATACGGGGTATAAATCGCCGAGATCAACAGAGTATTTTCACTACAGCCAAGACATCAGTTGTTTATTACGATGGATCAAGTCTCGAAGCCACGTCAGAATCATGCTGCTACTACATCCATCAAACCAATAAATAGTACAAAGGTGTTATACATCAAGATACACGGAGCAGGATGGAAAAATCAGTTACAAACTTCCTCCGCCTTCGATTCCGCGTCTAGGTCACCTTCTGTTGAACCGCCACGGTATCTTCTGCTGCTGCGGCCTTGTCTACGGGACGCTGGCCTTTCCGAGTCGCCAACTCTGAAAAACCAGCCATCTGCCAACGACGTTTTCCGTGCTCCTCTCTGTACCATCTCCGCCTCGGACTCGCCGGGTCACGTGCGCTTCGCATCGCCCGCGAATCCCTCTGTTTCTTCGAGCGGGTCGAGAAATCCTCAAGCTGTTAAACCGGACGTGGCTCACCAACCCGCCGCGCCGGGTTGCCCCGTTTTCAACGCCAAGTTTCACTGGTCACCATGCCTCGAGCCACCGATTGTTTGCAAGTCGCCTCACACGTGTCCGGGCCACCCCGATTTCTGTGCTCCTCCTGCCGACTCGCCGGCGTCGCCATGGGTTGTTTGTTCTTCGCCCTGCGGTGATGCAAGTCCTCAGCTGCAGCTGTGCTTTTGACGCCCACGATCTGGCTTGATCCGGCCGGCGCCGGCTCACCGCTACAACAGGTGGAGTTTAACGTTAATTGTTACAATTCGCTGAGGTGAGCAACCACATCAAGTCAAGCTGTGTCCGGGTCAACAAGTGATGAGTTGAGATCAGGGCGACCGTCTTCAAACCGGATTCTACCTCCGGCGGGGCGCGCGTCCGAAGCCACCCTCTGTTCCAAGTCACCGCAGGTCCGCAACCTTGGTCCGGCCGTGTCTCCGCAGTCGCTCTATGCCCTTGCTCGTCCTCGCTGATTCCCAATCTGCAGACTGCGCCCGAGTCGTCGCAGACGCGGTCCACCACCAGCTACGCCTGCTGGCTCCGCCGCGCCATTTACCTCTTCTGTTGCCCTGCCGAGTTACGACTACAGAGGCGCCACGAGCTGCCTGGATCCACCGCCGGTGTGGAGCCGGGCCGCCCACGCTGGCTGCCCCTGCGCCTCGCGCTTCTTCTCCGAGCCGCCCGATTTACCTCTGCCTTGGACCCGCTAATGAGCGCTGGCTGCTGGACTCTGATGCCGGTTCACCCGCCGTACAGCTGCGGGCCTGTTTGCATCGAGCCGCTGCCATGGCCTCGCTACAGCGGTTGAACCGCCCGCGACCTCGCCGCGCGTCAAGTCGCCCCATTGCCGTGGTTCTACTCGCCGCCGCCGTCAAGTCTCCTGCCGGGCCTCTGCCTCGTGCTGCTCAAACCGCCGTTGTGGCTTGCCGCCTTGAATACAGCGGGAGGGCCGCTTTTTCTCGTACGCTCTGGTTTTTGCTGCTGCTCCTCTGACTAGTACCCACGGTGCTTTCTAGCAACCCTGCTTCAGCTGCCGTCGTCGAGCTGCTGTGACTTGTTGCTGCAGTCCCATTTTTTGCTGTTCCAACGCCGGTCCATCGGCTCCGCCTCAAGTTAAACCGGCGCGTCTCCACGGCCTCAAGATTAAGCCGGCACATCTCCACGGCCTCCAGTTAAACCGCCGCAGTCCCGTTTTTGCTGCTCTAACTCACCAACACCGGTCCATTGACTTCGCCTCAAGTTAAACCGGCGCGTCTCTGCGGCCTCAAGATCGATTTCTGCTGTTGCCACCGAAGCCTCCTCTGTTTGTCTCTGCTGTTCGGTTTCAAGACACTGTGGCCAAGTCACATCGCTCCGGGTCACCGAGCCGCCCTACTGCTCTAAACCGCGGTTGAAAGCTCCGCCTCTATTGTTATGACCCACCATGGCCACGGCCTGACCCGCTTTTGCCGGACGGACTGGCCGGTACACCAAATTGCGCTGCCCAAGCCGTTTTTTCCATAAGCCCTGATGGTTTATTCTCTGCTGCGGCCTCAACTAGAATTACTGTTGCCATTGACCCACTGGCATGTCTCCGTTGCTGCCTTGTATCTTAAACCGGTTACAAGCTGCCTCGCCTGTGCCCTTCGGCCACTTGGTTCTTTTGCCTTGTTGTGATTTGAAGTCAGCAGTTGCAGTGAGATAATTTTGGTAAAGATGCCTGCCATGCTGCGGTGCCTCAGCTATCTGAAGGTGTCCCACTGTTCCATGCTACAAGTGATAGAAAGCAAAGCTACAAATATCTCCAGTTTTCACTTTGACGGTGGACTAGTACAGCTATTTCTTGGACTTTAAAGATTAGTTAAATTCACCGGATCAAAACGGCCCATGCCAGTACACTACTGTGGCCTGTCTTGATGCGCCCACTGTTTCCTTATACAGCGCCATCAAGCTGTCGTCGACAGGGCGCCGGTTTATTGCTGCTGCTCCCATTGGCCGCCTGCATTAGTAAAAAAAACTTTTGATCATATCAAAAGATATACGAGGCGTTCCCGAGGATAAATATGCCCCAATTTCTTGGAGTGAAGATTATACAAACTACGGCGAACTCTGGCAAGGCCCTTGAAAGGATCAACACAAAAGTTCTTGGTTATCTACGGATGTCATATAATGACCATCTGTTGCCTAAAAATCAGGTGATATTTATCTTACATATTTTGTTAAGTACATGTTGATTTCCTTCGAAAAACAATTACTCCGCCATGCTGTCTTTTTTGTACGCAGAACAATTATTCACTACAAATGTGGTTTATACCACGGATACGGAGCATGTACTGGCAACATTGCACCCGGTATTCGTCCGTGCCTCATTACCCGGTAAATGGATGCGCGCAAGCCGCCGCCCTTGTGGCCCGGACTACTTTAACTCACCGGGACCGTCCCTGGGAATTAACTCGCTCGCGCCGGCTTACAATGTCGCGATCGACTCATCTGTCCGAGCTGCCTCAGATGTTGTGGTTGTCTTGACCATCTTTCTTTCGCGGCCTGGTCTACATCAACATACCGGGCCGCACCTGTCTGCACGAGCTGTCTATTGAGTATGAGCAAATCACTGCTTGGGTAGTCCAGTTTTCCTTCCAACAAATTGGAGGAAAATTATCATTCAGCCGCCGTCTGCACTGGATGGATCAATGGACATGCGCACAAATCGCTGCCACTACAGTTTGGTCAACTTCAAACAACCAGTTGGAAGGAACCATTAGCCGAGTTGCTGACATGGCTCATACGGGATCATTTATAACCCGCCGCGGTCACCTCAACCTTCTGTGGATTTACATCGCGTTATCAACACCAATGATATATACCTTGTGCTATGGTCAAGTACGGAGAATCTCAAGACAACTCCTTGAGTCATCTTAAGACTCAGGGGCTACGATGATATGACTCAGCAAGTCTTGCTAGTTTCAGCAAGTTCAAGTACCCCATGATGTTGAAGGGAAAGATAACCCGGTCCCAGAGGCTACTGTTCTATTGATGAGAATTTAAAGGCCGTCAGAAATATTCCGGCTCACAATGATGCTTCGGGTTTATAGTCCGGTTTAAGTGAAATCCCGTCTACCACACAGCGCTGAAGCCCTTAGTATCTGGTTCAAATCCGGTTTAAGAGTAAACTGTCTCTTGCAAAGCTCAGATGCTCTCAATATCCGGTTCAAAATCCCGGTTCAAGAAGAATTTATCTCTTGCAAAAAGTTAGAGGTTGCCGAAGAGGACATATTGCCATGATGCGCGGTTCAAACATGGGTATTCCGCCTTATTGTCTTATCATATTGTTTATCACATGGGGACTTCTGTTCATAAAGCGGCGTCCGGTTTACCCCTTGATTCAGCTTATCAAAGCTTTATACAACATCACTTGGGGGCTTGGTCGTATCCGAACTATAGCTACACCTCTTGATCGGCGCAATGCCACAACATCACTTGGGGGCTTGGTCGTATCCGAACCATAGTTACACCTCTTGATCGGCTCAAAGCCAAATCAATCCGGGGCCAAAGAGAGTGTTGCAAAACAACAACTCAAACATAGGCACCCGCTGAGCACAGCTCAAAATGTTACTTGGGGATTCTTTGCTGTCGAAATGAACAAAGAATCTACACTTGTAATAGGCTATCAAGCCATGGCTTGGAAGCCTGGTGTATACACCTAAAACCCCGGGTTAGCCTGCCTATTTAAGTAAGTCACTCCGCCCAGGTAAACCTGGTATGACCCTTCGAACTTTGACAAGTTACTCTAAAATAAAGACCATGAACTTGTCAAGTTAAAACGATGATTGGTTAAGGATTGAGGACCATCTTAAAAGGCTTTGTGAAATGGTTTAACTCAGTGGCCTGGCAGCCCATGAAAAGCCTCGAATTTGGGGCCTGGCAGCTCGTGAAAAGCCTCGACTACAAGGGTTTTTATTCGCCTTTTGCTAAGTTTTCTCTCTTTTGACAAGATTTGTGATGTTTTTAAACCGGCGTTTATTAACCCGGCTTGGCTTTCAACTACAAGTTGTCAGTACATGATCAAGTTATAATCTGGCGCTTATTAACCCGGTCTGGTTTTGACTATAAGTCGCCAATATATATTTGGATTGCGCCATTGGAATCATGCGCTCATAAATCATTGGATTATATTATTCAAATGTTCAAATAGCCAACATGGCTGGATTTTATTATGGTTATCAGTAACCAGTATTATGATTAAGGTTTTCAAAGTTGCTTTAGCGCAATGGCTATTATATTATCAATGGATATGATTTATTTTACAATTGAAGGAACAGTCCCAAGTCGCTGCAGGCTTACGACCCGACACTTGGGGGCTACATTATTCAACTTAAGATTATATCAAATATGCAAGTCTCATGTCGCTGCAAGCATGCACCATGACACTTGGGGGCTAATGCAAAGTCATTTTTATTAGTCTTATTGAAGACCCGACTCATCACATCATAATGAGCTGGCCCTTGGGGGCTACCAATTGCTCCTGTCAAAGATCAAGGTACACAAGTTTTAATCCATTATATTGAAAGATTCATTGCTCAGTTGGTAAAGCACAACGCTCTTAACCTTGTGGACGTGGGTTCAAGCCCCGTGATGAGAGTTACATCATATGATGTTATTTTCAATGAAGTATACATAAAGTCCCAGCTCAGTATTATCTTACTAAGCCGGCCCTTGGGGGCTACACATTGTTGTTTTCAAAGTCCCTGCTCATTATTTGCATAATGACCCGGCCCTTGGGGGCTACACTGGTTGAAGTTTTTATGAGCATCAGGAAATTACAAGTCCCAGGTTGCTGCAAGCATGACAACCCGGCACTTGGGGGCTACATATATGGAATACTCAGTTTATGACCGGTGATTGAAATGAACAAACTGGATTTCTTCAAGCTTGTGACATTCATATTGAAGCAAGTCTTAAGTTGTTACTATGTTCCCTTCTTAAGACTTGGGGGCTACAAGTGATAGGCATATAAGAGGTATATTTTCAAGCTTGATGTTAACTACAATTATGACCCGGTGCCATCAATATTCATAAACCGGTACATTTTGCAATGATAAACCTGCAAGTTCTACATTCTTAAACCGGCTGAAGATCAGATGAATATTTCAAAGACCAATATTTTTGTTAAGCATTGGGAGCTGATGATGGGGAACGTAGTAATTTCAAAACATTTCCTACGCACATGCAAGATCATGGTGATGCATAGCAACGAGAGGGGAGAGTGTTGTCCACGTACCCTCGTAGACCGAAAGAGGAAGCGTTAACACAACGCGGTTGATGTAGTCGTACGTCTTCACGATCCGACCGATCAAGTACCGAACGCACGGCACCTACGAGTTCAGCACATGTCCAGCTCGATGACGTCCCTCGAACTCCGATTCAGCCGAGTGTTGAGGGAGAGTTTCGTCAGCACGACGGCGTGGTGACGATGATGATGTTCTACCGATGCAGGGCTTCGCCTAAGCTCCGCAACGATATTATCGAGGTGTAATATGGTGGAGAGGGGCACCGCACACGGCTAAAATATCGTATATCAATTGTGTGTCCAGAGGTGCCCCCCTGCCCCCGTATATAAAGGAGCAAGGGGGGAGGCCGGCCGGCCCTTGGGGCGCGCCAAGGAGGGGAGGGGGTCCTCCTCCTAGTAGGAGTAGGACTCCCCTTTCCTAGTCCAACTAGGAAGAGAGAAGGGGGAAGGAAAGAGAGGGAGAGGGAGAGGGAAAGAGGGGTCGCGCCCCCCTCCCCTAGTCCAATTCGGACTCCCCTTGGGAGGGGGCGCGCCACCTCCTGGGCTGCTGCCATCTCTCTCCCCTCAGGCCCACTAAGGCCCAATACTTCCCCGGGGGGTTCCGGTAACCCCTCCGGCACTCCGGTTTTATCCGAAACTTCTCCGGAACACTTCCGGTGTCCGAATATAGTCGTCCAATATATCAATCTTTATGTCTCGACCATTTTGAGACTCCTCGTCATGTCCGTGATCATATCCGGAACTCCGAACAACCTTCGGTACATCAAAACATATAAACTCATAATAAAACTGTCATCGTAACTTTAAGCGTGCAGACCCTACGGGTTCGAGAACTATGTAGACATGACCGAGACACCTCTCCGGTCAATAACCAATAGCGGAACCTGGATGCTCATATTGGTTCCCACATATTCTACGAAGATCTTTATTGGTCAGACCGCATAACAACATATGTTGTTCCATTTGTCATCGGTATGTTACTTGCCCGAGATTCGATCGTCGGTATCTCGATACCTAGTTCAATCTCGTTACCAGCAAGTCTCTTTACTCGTTCCGTAATACATCATCCCGCAACTAACTCATTAGTCACAATGCTTGCAAGGCTTATAGTGATGTGCATTACCGAGTGGGCCCAGAGATACCTCTCCGACAATCGGAGTGACAAATCCTAATCTCGAAATACGCCAACCCAACAAGTACCTTTGGAGACACCTGTAGAGCACCTTTATAATCACCCAATTACGTTGTGACATTTGGTAGCACACAAAGTGTTCCTCCGGTAAACGGGAGTTGCATAATCTCATAGTCATAGGAACATGTATAAGTCATGAAGAAAGCAATAGCAACATACTAAACGATCGAGTGCTAAGCTAACGGAATGGGTCAAGTCAATCACGTCATTCTCCTAATGAGGTGATCCTGTTAATCAAATGACAACTGATGTCTATGGCTAGGAAACATAACCATCTTTGATTAACGAGCTAGTCAAGTAGAGGCATACTAGTGACACTCTGTTTGTCTATGTATTCACACATGTATTATGTTTTCGGTTAATACAATTCTAGCATGAATAATAAACATTTATCATGATATAAGGAAATAAATAATACTTTATTATTGCCTCTAGGGCATATTTCCTTCAGTCTCCCACTTGCACTAGAGTCAATAATCTAGATTACACAGTAATGATTCTTACACCCATGGAGTCTTGGTGCTGATCATGTTTTGCTCGTGGAAGAGGCTTAGTCAACGGGTCTGCAACATTCAGACCCGTATGTATCTTGCAAATTTCTATGTCTCCCACCTGGACTAAATCCCGGATGGAATTGAAGCGTCTTTTGATGTGCTTGGTTCTCTTGTGAAATCTGGATTCCTTTGCTAAGGCAATTGCACCAGTATTGTCACAAAAGATTTTCATTGGTCCCGATGCACTAGGTATGACACCTAGATCGGATATGAACTCCTTCATCCAGACTCCTTCATTTGCTGCTTCTGAAGCAGCTATGTACTCCGCTTCACACGTAGATCCCGCCACGACACTTTGCTTAGAACTGCACCAACTGACAGCTCCACCGTTCAATGTAAATACGTATCCGGTTTGCGATTTAGAATCGTCCGGATCAGTGTCAAAGCTTGCATCAACGTAACCACTTACGATGAGCTCTTTGTCACCTCCATAAACGAGAAACATATCCTTAGTCCTTTTCAGGTATTTCAGGATGTTCTTGACCGCTGTCCAGTGATCCACTCCTGGATTACTTTGGTACCTCCCTGCTAAACTTATAGCAAGGCACACATCAGGTCTGGTACACAGCATTGCATACATGATAGAGCCTATGGCTGAAGCATAGGGAACATCTTTCATCTTCTCTCTATCTTCTGCAGTGGTCGGGCATTGAGTCTTACTCAATCTCACACCTTGTAGTACAGGCAAGAACCCTTTCTTTGCTTGATCCATTTTGAACTTCTTCAAAACTTTGTCAAGGTATGTGCTTTGTGAAAGTCCAATTAAGCGTCTTGATCTATCTCTATAGATCTTAATGCCTAATATATATGCAGCTTCACCGAGATCTTTCATTGAAAAACTCTTATTCAAGTATCCCTTTATGCTATCCAGAAATTCTATATCATTTCCAATCAGCAATATGTCATCCACATATAATATCTGAAATGCTACTGAGCTCCCACTCACTTTCTTGTAAATACAGGCTTCTCCAAAAGTCTGTATAAAACCAAATGCTTTGATCACACTATCAAAGCGTTTATTCCAACTCCGAGAGGCTTGCACCAGTCCATAAATGGATCGCTGGAGCTTGCACACTTTGTTAGCTCCCTTTGGATCGATAAAACCTTCCGGTTGCATCATATACAACTCTTCTTCCAGAAATCCATTCAGGAATGCAGTTTTTACATCCATTTGCCAAATTTCATAATCATAAAATGCGGCAATTGCTAACATGATTCGGACAGACTTATGCATCGCTACGGGTGAGAAGGTCTCATAGTAGTCAATCCCTTGAACTTGTCGAAAACCTTTCGCAACACGTCGAGCTTTATAGACAGTAACATTACCATCAGCGTCAGTCTTCTTCTTGAAGATCCATTTATTTACAATGGCTTGCCGACCATCGAGCAAGTCAACCAAAGTCCATACTTTGTTCTCATACATGGATCCCATCTCGGATTTCATGGCTTCAAGCCATTTTGCGGAATCTGGGCTCACCATCGCTTCTTCATAGTTCGTAGGTTCGTCATGGTCTAGTAACATAACCTCCAGAACAGGATTACCGTACCACTCTGGTGCGGATCTTGATCTAGTTGACCTACGAGGTTCAGTAATAACTTGATCTGAAGTTTCATGATCATTATCATTAACTTCCTCACTAATTGGTGTAGGTGTCGTAGAAACTAATTTCTGTGATGATCTACTTTCCAATAAGGGAGCAGGTACAGTTACCTCATCAAGTTCTACTTTCCTCCCACTCACTTCTTTCGAGAGAAACTCCTTCTCTAGAAAGGATCCATTCTTAGCAACGAATATCTTGCCTTCGGATCTATGATAGAAGGTGTACCCAACAGTCTTCTTTGGGTATCCTATGAAGACACATTTCTCCGATTTAGGTTCGAGCTTATCAGGTTGAAGTTTCTTCACATAAGCATCGCAACCCCAAACTTTAAGATACGACAACTTTGGTTTCTTGCCAAACCATAGTTCATAAGGCGTCGTCTCAACGGATTTCGATGGTGTCCTATTTAGAGTGAATGCAGCCGTCTCTAAAGCATAACCCCAAAACGATAGCGGTAAATCAGTAAGAGACATCATAGATCGCACCATATCTAATAAAGTACGATTACGACGTTCGAACACACCATTACGCTGTGGTGTTCTGGGTGGCGTGAGTTGCGAAACTATTCCACATTGTTTCAAATGTAGGCCAAACTCGTAACTCAAATATTCTCCTCCACGATCAGATCGTAGAAACTTTATTTTCTTGTTACGATGATTTTCAACTTCACTCTGAAATTCTTTGAACTTTTCTAATGTTTCAGACTCATGTTTCATTAAGTAGATATACCCAGATCTGCTCAAATCATCTGTGAAGGTGAGAAAATAACGATATCCGCCACGAGCCTCAATATTCATCGGACCACATACATCTGTATGTATGATTTCCAATAAATTTGTTGCTCTCTCCATAGTTCCGGAGAACGGTGTTTTAGTCATCTTGCCCATGAGGCACGGTTCGCAAGTACCAAGTGATTCATAATCAAGTGATTCCAAAAGTCCATCAGTATGGAGTTTCTTCATGCGCTTTACACCGATATGACCTAAACGGCAGTGCCACAAATAAGTTGCACTGTCATTATCAACTCTGCATCTTTTGGCTTCGACATTATGAATATGTGTGTCACTACTATCGAGATTCATTAAGAATAGACCACTCTTCAAGGGTGCATGACCATAAAAGATATTATTCATATAAATAGAACAACCATTATTCTCTGATTTAAATGAATAACCGTCTCGCATCAAACAAGATCCATATATAATGTTCATGCTCAACGCTGGCACCAAATAACAATTATTTAGGTCTAATACTAATCCCGAAGGTAGATGTAGAGGTAGCGTGCCGACGGCGATCACATCGACTTTGGAACCATTTCCCACGCGCATCGTCACCTCGTCCTTAGCCAATCTTCGCTTAATCCGTAGCCCCTGTTTCGAGTTGCAATATTAGCAACAGAACCAGTATCAAATACCCAGGTGCTACTGCGAGCATTAGTAAGGTACACATCAATAACATGTATATCAAATATACCTTTGTTAACCTTGCCATCCTTCTTATCCGCCAAATACTTGGGGCAGTTCCGCTTCCAGTGACCAGTCTGCTTGCAGTAGAAGCACTCAGTTTCAGGCTTAGGTCCAGACTTGGGTTTCTTCTCCTGAACAGCAACTTGCTTGCTGTTCTTCTTGAAGTTCCCCTTCTTCTTCCCTTTGCCCTTTTTCTTGAAACTAGTGGTTTTACTGACCATCAACACTTGATGCTCCTTTTTGATTTCTACCTCCGCTGCCTTTAGCATTGCGAAGAGCTCGGGAATTGTCTTATTCATCCCTTGCATGTTATAGTTCATCACGAAGCTCTTGTAGCTTGGTGGCAGTGATTGAAGAATTCTGTCAATGACGCTATCATCCGGAAGATTAACTCCCAGTTGAATCAAGTGATTATTATACCCAGACATTTTGAGTATATGCTCACTGACAGAACTATTCTCTTCCATCTTGCAGCTGTAGAACTTATTGCAGACTTCATATCTCTCAGTCCGGGCATTTGCTTGAAATATTAACTTCAACTCCTGGAACATCTCATATGCTCCATGACGTTCAAAACGTCGTTGAAGACCCGGTTCTAAGCCGTAAAGCATGGCACACTGAACTATCGAGTAGTCATCAGCTTTGCTCTGCCAGACGTTCATAACTTATGGTGTTGCTCTTGCAGGAGGCCTGGCACCTAGCGGCGCTTCCAGGACGTAATTCTTCTGTGCAGCAATGAGGATAATCCTCAAGTTACGGACCCAGTCCGTGTAATTGCTACCATCATCTTTCAACTTTGCTTTCTCAAGGAACGCATTAAAATTCAACGGAACAACAGCACGGGCCATTTATCTACAATTAACATAGACAAGCAAGATACTATCAGGTACTAAGTTCATGATAAATTCAAGTTCAATTAATCATATTACTTAAGAACTCCCACTTAGATAGACATCCCTCTAATCATCTAAGTGTTTACGTGATCCAAATCAACTAAACCATGTCCGATCATCACGTGAGATGGAGTAGTTTCAATGGTGAACATCACTATGTTGATCATATCTACTATATGATTCACGCTCGACCTTTCGGTCTCCATGTTCCGAGGCCATATCTGCATATGCTAGGCTCGTCAAGTTTAACCTGAGTATTCCGCGTGTGCAACTGTTTTGCACCCATTGTATTTGAACGTAGAGCCTATCACACCCGATCATCACGTGGTGTCTCAGCACGAAGAACTTTCGCAACGGTGCATACTCAGGGCGAACACTTTTATCTTGAAATTTTAGTGAGAGATCATCTTATAATGCTACCGTCAATCAAAGCAAAATAAGATGCATAAAAGATTAACATCACATGCAATCAATATAAGTGATATGATATGGCCATCATCATCTTGTGCTTGTGATCTCCATCTCCGAAGCACCGTCATAATCACCATCGTCACCGGCGCGACACCTTGATCTCCATCGTAGTATCGTTGTCGTCTCGCCAACTTATTGCTTTTACGACTATCGCTACCGCTTACTAATAAAGTAAAACAATTACATGGCGATTGCATTGCATACAATAAAGTGACAACCATATGGCTCCTGCCAGTTGCCGATAACTCGGTTACAAAACATGATCATCTCATACAATAAAATATAGCATCATGTCTTGACCATATCACATCACAACATGCCCTGCAAAAACAAGTTAGACGTCCTCTACTTTGTTGTTGCAAGTTTTACGTGGTTGCTACGGGCTTAGCAAGAACCGTTCTTACCTATGCATCAAAACCACAACGATAGTTTGTCAAGTTGGTGCTGTTTTAACCTTCGCAAGGACCGGGCGTAGCCACACTCGGTTCAACTAAAGTGAGAGAGACAGACACCCGCCAGTCACCTTTAAGCAACGAGTGCTCGCAACGGTGAAACCAGTCTCGCGTAAGCGTACGCGTAATGTCGGTCTGGGCTGCTCCATCTCACAATACCGCTGAACCAAAGTATGACATGCTAGTAAGTAGTATGACTTATATCGCCCACAACTCACTTGTGTTCTACTCGTGCATAGCATCAATGCATAAAACCAGGCTCGGATGCCATTGATGGGGAACGTAGTAATTTCAAAAAAATCCTACGCACATGCAAGATCATGGTGATGCATAGCAAACGAGAGGGGAGAGTGTTGTCCACGTACCCTCGTAGACCGAAAGCGGAAGCGTTAACACAACGCGGTTGATGTAGTCGTACGTCTTCACGATCCGACCGATCAAGTACCGAACGCACGGCACCTCCGAGTTCAGCACACGTCCAGCTCGATGACGTCCCTCGAACTCTGATCCAGCCGAGTGTTGAGGGAGAGTTTCTTCAGCACGACGGCATGGTGACGATGATGATGTTCTACCGATGCAGGGCTTCGCCTAAGCTCCGCAACGATATTATCGAGGTGTAATATGGTGGAGGGGGGCACTGCACACGACTAAATATCGTATATCAATTGTGTGTCCAGAGGTGCCCCCCTGCCCCCGTATATAAAGGAGCAAGGGGGGAGGCCGGCCGGCCCTTGGTGCGCTCCAAGGAGGGGGGGAGTCCTCCTCCTAGTAGGAGTAGGACTCCCCTTCCCTAGTCCAACTAGGAAGAGAGAAGGGGGAAGGAAACAGAGGGAGAGGGAGAGGGAAAGAGGGGCCGCGCCCCCCTCCCCTAGTCCAATTCGGACTCCCCTTGGGAGGGGGCGCGCCACCTCCTGGGCTGCTGCCCTCTCTCTCCCCTCAGGCCCACTAAGGCCCAATACTTCCCCGGGGGGTTCTGGTAACCCCTCCGGCACTCCGGTTTTATCCGAAACTTCTCCGGAACACTTCCGGTGTCCGAATATAGTCGTCCAATATATCAATCTTTATGTCTCGACCATTTTGAGACTCCTCATCATGTCCGTGATCATATCCGGAACTCTGAACAACCTTCGGTACATCAAAACATATAAACTCATAATAAAACTGTCATCGTAACTTTAAGCGTGCGGACCCTATGGGTTCGAGAACTATGTAGACATGACCGAGACACCTCTCCGGTCAATAAAAAATAGCGGAACCTAGATGCTCATATTGGTTCTCACATATTCTACGAAGATCTTTATTGGTCAGACCGCATAACAACATATGTTGTTCCATTTGTCATCGGTATGTTACTTGCCCGAGATTCGATCGTCGGTATCTCGATACCTAGTTCAATCTCGTTACCGGCAAGTCTCTTTACTCATTCCGTAATACATCATCCCGCAACTAACTCATTAGTCACAATGCTTGCAAGGCTTATAGTGATGTGCATTACCGAGTGGGCCCATAGATACCTCTCCGACAATCGGAGTGACAAATCCTAATCTCGAAATACGCCAACCCAACAAGTACCTTTGGAGACACCTGTAGAGCACTTTTATAATCACCCAGTTACGTTGTGACGTTTGGTAGCACACAAAGTGTTCCTCCGGTAAACGGGAGTTGCATAATCTCATAGTCATAGGAACATGTATAAGTCATGAAGAAAGCAATAGCAACATACTAAACGATCGAGTGCTAAGCTAACGGAATGGGTCAAGTCAATCACGTCATTCTCCTAATGAGGTGATCCCGTTAATCAAATGACAACTCATGTCTATGGCTAGGAAACATAACCATCTTTGATTAACGAGCTAGTCAAGTAGAGGCATACTAGTGACACTCTGTTTGTCTATGTATTCACACATGTATTATGTTTCCGGTTAATACAATTCTAGCATGAATAATAAACATTTATCATGATATAAGGAAATAAATAATACTTTATTATTGCCTCTAGGGCATATTTCCTTCAGCTCAGTCAAAGGAGTTATTCTTCACAATATTTCTCTGTGACAAACCAATGTCAGCAAATTGATTATGAAGCTGGCCTATTGACCCGGATTTTCTAGAAAGTAATGACAAGGATTTAAGGATGCTCAGGATCAGTTTAACATGGATAAATCCAAATTAAATTGGGGGCTAATGTCGGGGATATACCCCGCGGTATGATCCGGCCGGAGTTATAACCCGGCTGGGACTTGGTAAACCGGCTGACAGTTAAGACAGATAGTTAAGACAGATGGCTAAGACGGATGGTAAACCAGCAGGTGGTAAACCGGCAGGTGTTAAGGCAGGTGGTAAACCGGCAGGAGTTAAGTCAGATCATAAACCGGCAGACCATCATAAACCGGCAGACCATCATAAACTGGCAGACAATCATAAACCGGCAGACCATCATAAACCGGCAGACCATCATAAACCGGCAGACAGTGATAACTGGGTTGCCAGGGGTTATGAAGCCCGAGACGTTATGAAGCCCAAGATGTTAAGAAGCCCATGAAGAGGAGTCAGAATAGTTAAGTCTTAAGTCCGAGTTGGACTCTACATGTAACCCGCCCCTTCAACTTATATAAGGAGGGGCAGGGCTCCCCAAAGAGGGACAAGCAAGAAGAAACAATCTCTAGGGCTAGACACAAAGAGCCGGTTTACGGCGTCTCCCTCGTGATGATAATGAGACCTAGCCACAAACAGCATGTAGGGTTGTTACCGGATGATGTTTCCCGGCGCCCGAAGCTGTCTAAATCCTTGTCTTGTGTTGCGTCTCTCGATTCCGCTCAACCCCTCTCAAGCTACCACATAGATGCGTTGGCCTCGCGACTAAGTCCTGACACTAAGGACATCCGCCGTGACAATTCCACGACAAGTAGGTAAATGATAAAAAAGATAATTTTTAATGTGGAATGCTACCTAGCATAATCTTGATCACATAATCTAATCATGGCATGAATACTAAGACATAAGTGGTTCAAAGCAATAGTCTATCATTTGATATAAAAGAATTTAATACTCGGGCATCCCAACAAACAATCATGTCTTTCAAAATATCAATGCTAAAGAACGCTATCCCTATAAAATCATATAATATTGTCATGCTCTTTCTTCTTAACACAAAGTATTTATCATGCACAACCCCGATGACAAGTCGAGCAATTGGTTCATACTTTTTAACGCGCTTCAGCTTTTTCAACCCTCACGCAATATATGAGCGCAAGCCATGGATATAGCACTATAGGTGGAATAGAGTATGATGATTGGGGTAAATATAAAGAAGACAAAAAGTAAGAAAGTCTCACACCGATGCGGCTAACCAACGGGCTATGGAGATGCCCATCAATCGATATCAATGTGAGGAGTAGGGATTGCCATGCAACGAATGCACTAAGAGCTATAAGTGTATGAAAGCTCAAACTGGAAACTAAGTGGGTGTGCATCCAACTTGCTTGCTCATGAAGACCTCGGGCATTTGAGGAAGCCCATCATTGGAGTATACAAGCC
The DNA here is from genome assembly GCF_002575655.3 of Aegilops tauschii subsp. strangulata. Lineage (NCBI taxonomy): Eukaryota > Viridiplantae > Streptophyta > Magnoliopsida > Poales > Poaceae > Aegilops > Aegilops tauschii. The sequence goes on from NC_053035.3 coordinate 294,254,432, forward strand.
AAGTTCTATAATGAAAATTCCTACTAGCATATGAAAGTGATAACTCAAGAGACTCTCTATATGAAGAACATGGTGCTACTTTGAAGCACAGGTGTGGTAAAAGGATAGTAGCATTGCCCCTTCTCTCTTTTTCTCTCATTTTTTTGTTTTTTATTCCTTTTTTTGTTTTTTTTTGTTTTGGTGGGCTTCTTTGGCCTCTTTTTTTATCTGGGCTTCTTTGGCCTCTTTTATTTATTTTCTTAAAGTCCGGAGTCTCATCCCGACTTGTGGGGGAATCATAGTCTTCATCATCCTTTCCTCACTGGGGCTATGCTCTAATAATGATGATCATCACACTTTTATTTACTTACAACTCAATATTACAACTCGATATCTAGAACAAAGTATGACTCTATGTGAATGCCTCCGGCGGTGTACCGGGATGTGCAATGATCTAGCATAGCAATGACATCAAAAAACGGACAAGACATGAAAACATCATGCTAGCTATCTTACGATCATGCAAAGCAATATGACAATGAATGCTCAAGTCATGTATATGATGATGATGGAAGTTGCATGGCAATATATCTCGGAATGGCTATGGAAATACCATAATAGGTAGATATGGTGGCTGTTTTGTGGAAGATATAAGGAGGCTTATGTGTGATAGAGTGTATCGTATCACGGGGTTTGGATGCACCGGCGAAGTTTGCACCAACTCTCGAGGTGAAAAAGGGCAATGCACGGTACCGTAGAGGCTAGCAAATTGCGAAAAGGTAAGAGTGCGTATAATCCATGGACTCACATTAGTCCTAAAGAACTCATATACTTATTGCAAAAGTTTATTAGCCCTCGAAGCAAAGTACTACTACGCATGCCACTAGGGGGATAGATTGGTAGGAAAAGACCATCGCTCGTCCCGACCGCCACTCATAAGGAGGACAATCAATAATAAATCATGCTCTAACTTCGTAGCATAACGAGAGACTATACGTGCATGCTTCGGGAATCACAAACCTTAACACCAATATTCTTACTAAACACAACCATTTACTAGTACCTCCCACATATTATCATCTCTATATCGCAAAACTATTGCAAGGAATCAAACATATCATATTCAGTGATCCATAAGTTTTATGTAGGATTTTATGACTAACCATGTGAATGACCAATTCCTGTCATCTCTCTAAGTAGATATAAGTGAAGCAAGAGAGTTTAATTCTTTCTACAAAAGATATTCCCACGCTCTAACAAATATAAGTGAAGCAAAAGAGCATTCTACAAATGGCGGTTTTCTATGTGAAGAGAAACAGGCAATCCAAACTTCAAATGATATAAGTGAAGAACATGAAGCATTCTATAAAGCCATACTCAAAAGATATAAGTGAAGTGCAAAGAGCATTCTATAAATCAACCAAGGACTATCTCATACCAGCATGGTGCATCAAAGAAAATTGAAAACTAAATGCAAAAGATGCTCCAGGATTTGCACATATCATATGAACGAAACGAAACCGAAAACATACCGATTCTTGTTGAAGAAAGATGGGATGCCTTCCGGGGCATCCCCAAGCTTAGACGCTTGAGTCTCCTTGAATATTTACTTGGGGTGCCTTGGGCATTCCCAAGCTTGAGCTCTTGCCTCTCCTCCTTCTCCTCACATCGAGACATCCTCGATCTTCGAACACTTCATCCACACAAAACTCAACAGAAAGCTCGGTAAGATCCGTTAGTATAATAAAGCAAATCACTACTCTAAGTACTGTTGCAAACCAATTCATATTTTGTTTTTGCATTGTTGCTACTGTAATATAACTTTTACATGGCTTAATCCACTGATAGAAATCGATAGTTTCATCAAAACAAGCAAACTATGCATCAAAACAGAATCTGTCTTAAACATGACACTCTGAAGTAATCTGAACATTCACCATACTTCTGGTACTCCAAAAATTCTAAAACAATTAGGAAAAATAAATAATTTGTATATAAAGACAGTACAAAAGGTTTCAGAACCGTTTGACGTTCCAGTAAAAAATGTAAAATCACGCACTACAGCCCAAGTTTCTGTTTTGCACCGCACAAACCAACAAGCAATATAAACATCCTAAAGGCAAGCCTTGGCACATTATTATTGTTTTTAAACTTTATAAAAGTACACAACAGAAATAAATGACTCTCTAAAACTTCTGGGTTGTCTCCCTGGCAGCGCTTTCTTTAAAGCCATTAAGCTAGGCATATAGTGCTCAAGTAATGGATCCACCCGGATCCCAAGGTATATCAAAGCCAATTTTAATTAACAATGATTTGTGATTTAGTAGTGAGCACAAAGTAACATATATCATGCAACAACGAAGTCTAACTCTCTTCCTATGCATCATCATGTCATAAAAGAACAATTCATGCACACATAGTAAAGGCCAATGCATAGTATAAATAGTTTCTTGCAATTTTATCATATTGGAAACATGGAGAGGCGGAGATGTAGTTCCTCTCTCATAATAATTGCAAGTAGGAGCAGCAAGCACATGCATATTATATCTATCAAAATCATCATGTGTAGTAGTAAAACGCAACCCATCAATATAATCCTTAATAAGGGCAAACTTCTCTGATATAGTGTAGTCGGGAGAATTCAAAAAGATAATAGGACTATCATGCGTGGGTGCAATAGAAACAATTTCATTCTTAACATAAGGAACTATAGCAAGTTCATCTCCATAAGCATCATTTATATTGGCATCTTGGCCACAAGCATAGCAAACATCAAGTTCATCAAAAAGGGATATTTCAAACGAATTAAAGGGATCATAGCAATTATCATAGCAATCATGCTTCGGTAAGCACGAAGGGAAATTAAACAATGTATGAGTTGAAGAGTTACTCTCATTAGAAGGTGGGCACGGGTAGCTAATCCGCTCTTCCTCCTTTTGTTCTTCGCTCTCCTCCTCATCTTTTTCATCCAATGAGCTCACAATTTCATTAATTTCTTCTTCCATAGACTCCTGCAAAATATTAGTCTCTTCTTGGACAGCGGAGACTCTCTCAATAAATTCATCAATATCGGAATTGAATTCATAATTCTCATAGCAATATTTAAGTATAGCAAAAAATTTAGGTCTGTAAACAACCAAGATTTTCACACTCTTTAAACAAAGATTCAATTTCATAAGCACCCATAAAAGCAACGAATTCTTCTATTTGTTCCACATCATAGTAATCATATATACCATTAGCATAAGAAGCCAAGGTTTTGTCATCATTAAATTTGCATGAAATGGGAAGGTGTGGAGCCTTCATCCTAGAGCAACAAGTATAATCATATCTCAAGCATAGTTCCCGAGCATACCACTTCAATATATGAATTTGATCCCATAATAGTTTCCCTTTTTGAGTCAAGCGATAATCCCTAAAGTATTCACATTGATCCAACGTTACTCCCATTATAAACTTGAATGGGGTTTTCTCAGGATTATCAAAGTAGTACATAATATCTTTCACATAATGAGCATCGAGGGTTTTAGGAGGTTCCCCATCTCCATGAGTAGCAAGTAAACCTAATTTTTTTGGTATTTCGTGTTCCATATCCATAACTAAAGATAGAGAACAACTTAGAACAGCAAATAAAAATTACTTAGTGATAAAGCAAACAAGCACACACGAGAATATTCTCCCCACGCTATAACTCCCCGGCAACGGCGCCAGAAAAAGGTCTTGATAACCCACAAATATAGGGGATCAATTGTAGCCTCTTTCGATAAGTAAGAGTGTCGAACCCAACGAGGAGCTAAAGGTAGAACAAATATTCCCTCAAGTTCTATCGACCACCGATACAACTCTACGCACGCTTAACGTTCGCTTTACTTAAAACAAGTATGAAACTAAAAGTACTTTGTAGGTGTAGTTGGATAGTTTTGCAAGAATATAAAGAGCACATAAATAAAAACTAGGGGCTGTTTAGGTAAAGAAGCAAGAAGTGGTGGTAGGAGTTGCGAAATTGTCCCTAACAATTGACTATGAAGATGATAGAGGTGTTGGTGTAGATCGCCGTCGCACGATGATGGCCCCGGCAGCGTTCCAGCGCCACGGGGAGAGAGGGGAAGAGGCCCCCCTTCTTCTTCTTCTTCTTCTTCTTCTTCTTCCTTGACCTTCTCCCTAGATGGGAGAAGGGTTTCCCCTCTGGTCCTTCGCTTCCATGGCATGGGAGGGGCGAGAGCCCCTCCGAGATTGGATCTATCTCTCTGTCTCTCTCTGTTTCGACGCTCCCTGATTCTGCCCTTTGACCGTTTCTTAAATTCCCGGAGATCCATAACTCCAATTGGGCTGAAATTTGGACACGATGTTTATCCGGATATTGGCTTTGTTGCGGCGAAAGAAGGGCAGCAACCGACTTACGGGGTGGCTACGAGGGCCCAGGGCGCGCGTGACCCCCTGGGGCGCGCCCCTCACCCTCGTGGGCCCCTCGGGCATCGTCTCGCGTTGAGTCCACTTCCCAAAATTCACATATATTCCAAAAACAATCAGCGTCAGTTTTTTCCCGTTTGGACTCCGTTTGATATGGATTTTCTGCGAAACAAAAAACATGCAACAAACAGGAACTGGCACTGGGCAGTGGACCAATATGTTAGTCCTAAAAATAGTATAAAAAGTTGCCAAAAGTATGTAAAAGTTGTAGAATATTGGCATGGAACAATAAATAATTATAGATACGACGGAGACATATCAATGGTATAAAGTTGTTTCTAAAATTGTCTAACTAGTTCTTTCTTTCCATTTTGCTCAGGCCATCCTTTGCTGGGAAAGGTGTGACTTCTTAGAGAGGTTTCGAGTTTTGCTTGATGCCACCATCACATTATAGTGCACCCTCATAAAGATGTTGATTGCCCAACACTTGAATTGTCTTGTCATCAATGAGCCAAACCACACCTATTTCGGTTGCCATGGTTGGATAGCCCTTGCAACTGCTTACGAGATGGAAGCTTGGGAGAGAGCCACGTTCTACTTCGAGTACGATCATGACAAAATCATGGTCTACTATAGGCCTGTAGCTAGCAGAAATGGTTCACTTATTCCAGACTATGACCCTGAGTTCGCTCGCCAAAAAGTCTAGTTAGCTAGTAGGCCAACATGGGAGATCTCATGTTATTACCAACTCTATTAAGTTGAACTTGTACATGTGTTACTTGCCTTTACTATGCCAATAAGTACATTGTTGAACTTAAATAATGTTATTGCGTCTATTTAGTACTGTTAAAGTTGATTTAATTACTGTTCTTAAACCGGATTATGTTGTCATTTTGGTTGGGATCGCGCAGCTGTGCATCTTTTATTTCAAATATGAAAATCGAATTGCTAGTGTCGCACCAATAGGGAATGCCACTACTGATGAATGTTAATGATGGCATGGGCCCCAATGCCACCATTATTTTTTAACAATGGCGCCATATTGGTGGCATCGGGTGGCCACGCCAGCAAGAATGTTTTCGCCACGCCATAGCTAGACTTTTCTGCACTAGTGTGAGAGGGAAAAGATCATTTTGGACATGGCAACTAGACAATGTCCAGTCGACATGTATCCAGCGGTTGGATTTTGTGCACAACAATAACTTACTTGTGGAACAAGTACTACTAACTCCTCAGTGCGAATCAAATCTCTAGTAGCGAAGAAGAATTGCACCTCTTGCTGGCAAGTATTTGTTTGGAATGATGGAAATATGCCCTAGAGACAATAATAAAGGTTAATCATAAGTAGGAGGTTTGTTCAAGTAAGAACATCACCTAAGCACCGGTCCACCCACATATCAAATTATCAAAGTACCAAACACGAATTAAACCAACATGATGAAAGTGACTAGATGAAATTCCCGTGTACCCTCAAGAACGCTTTGCTTATCACAAGAGACCGTTTTGGCCTGTCCTTTGCCTCAAAAGGACTGGACTACCTTGCTGCACTTTTGTTACTACCATCATTACTTGCTCGCTACAAATTATCTTGCTATCAAACTACTCTGCTACTTACAATTTCAGCACTTGCAGACATTACCTTACTGAAAACCACTTGTCATTTCCTTCTGCTCCTCGTTGGGTTCGACACTCTTACAATTGATCCCCTATACTTGTGGGTCATCAAGGCCATTTTCTGGCGCCGTTGCTGGGGAATGAAGCGCCTTTGGTAAGTGGAATTTGGTAAGGAAACATTTATATAGTGTGCTGAAATTTATTGTCACTTGTTACTATGGAAATCAATCCTTTGAGGGGTTTGTTAGGGGTATCTTCACCTCGACCGGAACCACAATTAGCTACCCCTCAACCTACTGCACCTACTAAAAATGTTGAATATGAAGTCCCTTCGGGTATGATAGAACAACTGCTAGCTAATCCTTATGTAGGAGATGGAACCGAACATCCTGATATGCACTTGATATATGTAGACCAAATTTGTGGATTGTTCAAGCTTGCAGGTTTACCCGGAGATGAAGTTATGAAAAAGGTTTTCCCTTTATCTTTGAGGTAAAAGCATTGGCATGGTATAGGCTATGCGATGATACTGGATCCTGGAATTGTAATCGTTTGAAATTGGAGTTCCACCAAAAGTTTTACCCTATGCATCTAGTTCATCGTGATCGGAATTATATATATAATTTTTGGCCTCGTGAAGGAGAAAGTATCGCTCTAGCTTGGGGGAGGCTTAAGTCAATGTTATATTCATGCCCCACTCATGAGCTCTCAAGAGAAATTATTATCCAGAACTTTTATGCTCGGCTTTCTCGTAATGATCAAACCATGCTTGATACATCTTGTGCTGGTTCTTTTATGAAGGAGACTATTGAATGCCGGTGGGATATTTTGGAAAGAACTAAACGCAACTCTGAAGATTGGGAACTCGACGAAGGTAAAGAGTCACGTATTAAACTTAAGTATGATTGTGTTAAATCTTTTATGGATACCGATGCTTTTTAAAAGTTTTGCACTAAATATGGACTTGACTCTGAGATAGTAGCTTCCTTCTGTGAATCATTTTCTACTCATGTTGATCTCCCTAAAGATAAGTGGTTTAAATATCACCCACCTATTCAATAAGAAATCAAAGAACCAGTACCAGTTAAAGAAGAAACTATACTTTACAATGTTGATCTAGTTGTTCCTTCTGCTTATATAAAGAAACCACCTTTCCGTGTTAGGATAAAGGAACATGCTAAAGTTTCAACTATGGTTAACAAAAGCTATATTAGAACCTGATGAACAGATCAAAGTAGAACCTAGTATTGATATGGTTAAAGATCTCTTGGAAGAAGATATGGATGGGCATGTTATTTACTTCTGTGAAGAAGCTGCTAGAATTGACAAACCTGATAAAAAAGATAAGCATAGACCTGTTGTTGGCAAGCCCGTCATCTCAGCTAAAATAGGAGATCACTGTTATCATGGTTTATGTGACATAGGTGCTAGTGTGAGTGTTATTCCTTACACCTTGTATCAAGAAATTATGAACGACATAGCACCCGCAGAGATAGAAGACATAGATGTTACTATTAAACTTGCTAATAGAGACACTATATCACCAATTGGAATTGTTAGAGATGTTGAAGTCTTGTGTGGGAAAATAAAATACCCTACTGATTTTCTTGTTCTTGGTTCCCCACAAGACGACTTTTGTCCCATTATCTTTGGTAGACCTTTCTTGAACACCGTTAATGCTAAAATAGACTGTGAAAAACAAACTGTCGGTGTTAGTTTTGGAGATGAGTCTCATGATTTTAATTTTTCCAAGTTTAGTAGAAAGTTTCATGAAAAAGAATTTCCTAGTAAAGATGAATTAATTGTTCTTGCTTCTATTGTTGTGCCTCCTACTGATCCACTAGAAAAATATTTGCTAGACCATGAAAATGATTTACATATGCATGAAAGAAATGAAATAGATAAGATTTTATTTGAACAACGTCATCTACTTAAACACAATTTGCCTATTGAAACTCTAGGAGGTCCTCCTCCACCTAAAGGTGATCATGTGTTTGAATTAAAACAATTGCCAGACACTTTGAAATATGCTTATCTTGATAAAAAGAAGATATATCATGTTATTATCAGTGCTAACCTTTCAGAACATGAAGAAGAAAGATTATTGAAAGTTCTAAGGAAGCACCGAGCTGCTATTGGATATACTCTTGATGATTTAAAGGGCATCAGTCCCACTCTATGTCAACACAAAATTAATATGGAACTTGATGCTAAACCCGTTGTTGATCACCAACGCCGGTTAAATCCGAAGATGAAAGAAGTGGTAAGAACGGAAATATTAAAACTTCTGGAAGCGGGTATAATCTATCCTATAGCTGATAGTAGATGGGTAAGTCATGTTCATTGTGTCCCTAAGAAAGGAGGTATAGTTGTTGTTCCTAATAATAAGAATGAACTTATTCCACAAAGAATTGTTACAGGCTATAGAATGGGAATTGATTTTAGAAAATAGATAAAGCAACTAGAAAAGATCATTACTCCCTGCCTTTTATTGATCAAATGCTTGAAAGATTATCTAAGCACACACATTTTTGCTTCCTTGATGGATATTCTGGTTTTTTCAGAAATACCTATTTCTCAACCTGATCAAGAAAATACCACTTTTACTTGTCCCTTTGAAACCTATGCTTAAAGACGTATGCCTTTTGGTTTATGTAATGCACCTGCTACTTTCAAAGAGGTCTGACTGCTATATTCTCTGACTTTTGTGAAAAGATTGTTGAGGTTTTCATGGATGACTTCTCTGTTTATGGGAAGTCTTTTGATGATTGTTTAAGCAATCTTGATCGAGTTTTGCAGAGATGTGAACAAACAAATCTTGTCTTGAATTGGGAGAAGTGCCACTTTATGGTTAATGAAGGCATTGTCATGGGTTATAAATTTTTTGAAAGAGGTATTGAAGTGGACAAAGCTAAGGTTGATCCAATTGAGAAAATGCCATGCCCTAAAGATATAAAAGGTATTCGTTGTTTCTTAGGTCATGTTGGTTTCTATAGGAGATTTATCAAAGACTTTTCTAAAATTCTAGGCCTCTTACGAGTCTTTTGCAAAAGGACATTCCTTATGTTTTTGATGATGATTGTTTAGAAGCCTTTGAAACACTCAAGAAAGCCTTAATTTCTGCACCTATTGTTCAACCACCTGATTGGAACTTGCCTTTTGAAATTATGTGTGATGCTAGTGATTATGCTATTGGTGCTATTCTAGGACAAAGAGTTAATAAAAAATTGAATGTTATTCATTATGCTAGTAAAACTCTAGACAGTGCTCAACGAAACTATGCTACTACTAAAAAAGAATTCTTAGCAGTGGTGTTTGCTTGTGATAAATTTAGACCTTATATTGTTGATTCCAAAGTAATTGTTCACATCGATCATGCTGCTGTTAAATATCTTATGGAAAAGAAAGATGCTAAACCTATACTTATTCGACGGGTTCTCTTGTTACAAGAATTTGATTTACATCTCATTGATAGAAAAGGAGCTGAGAACCCCGTAGCTGATAATTTATCTAGGCTTGAAAATATGCCTGATGACCCACTACCTATTGATGATAGTTTTCCTGATGAGCAGTTAGCTACAATAAATGTTGCTCATGGTACTCCTTGGTATGCTGACTAAACTAATTATATTGTTGCTAAATATTTGCCACCTAGCTTTACTTACCAACAAAAGAAAAAATTCTTCTATGATCTAAGACATTACTTTTCGGATGACCCACATCTTCATAAAGAAGGAGTAGATGGTATTATTAGACGTTGTGTACCTGAGCATGAATCCTACGGAAATGTCACTCCGAAGCTTATGGAGGGCATCATGCTGGAGATAGAATGAAGGAAATATGCCCTAGAGGCAATAATAAAGTTGTTATTTATATTTCCTTATATCATGATAAATGTTTATTATTCATGCTAGAATTGTATTAACCGGAAACTTAATACATGTGTGAATACATAGACAAACAGAGTGTCACTAGTATGCCTCTACTTGACTAGCTCGTTAATCAAAGATGGTTAAGTTTCCTAGCCATAGACATGAGTTGTCATTTGATGAACGGGATCACATCATTAGAGAATGATGTGATTGACTTGACCCATCTGTTAGCTTAGCATTATGATCGTTTAGTTTATTGCTATTGCTTTCTTCATGACTTATACATGTTCCTATGACTATGAGATTATGCAACTCCCGAATACCGGAGGAACACTTAGTGTGCTATCAAACGTCACAACGTAACTGGGTGTCTCCGATGGTGTCTGTTGAGTTGGCATATATCGAGATTAGGATTTGTCTCTCCGATTGTCAGAGGGGTATCTCTGGGCCCTCTCGGTAATGCACATCACTATAAGCCTTGCAAGCAATGTGACTAATGGGTTAGTTACGGGATTATGTATTACAGAAGGAGTAAAGAGACTTGCCGGTAACAAGATTGAACTAGGTATGATGATACCGACGATCGAATCTTGGGCAAGTAACATACCGATGACAAAAGGAACAATGTATGTTGTTATGCGGTTTGACCGATAAAGATCTTCGTAGAATATGTAGGAGTCAATATGAGGATCTAGGTTCCGCTATTTTTATTGACTGGAGAGGTGTCTCGGTCATGTCTACATTGTTCTCGAACCCGTAGGGTCCGCATGCTTAACGTTCGATGACGATTGGTATTATGCGTTTATGTGATTTGATGTCCCGAAGGTTGTTTTGAGTCCCGGATGAGATCACAGACATGACCAGGAGTCTCGAAATGGTCGAGAGGTAAAGATCGATATATTGGAAGGCTATATTCGGACATCGGGAAAGGTTCCGAGTGATTCGGGTATTTTTCGGAGTACCAGAGAGTTACGGGAATTCGCCGGGGGAAGTACTGGGCCTTAATGGGCCATACGAGAAAGGAGAGAAGGGCCTCAAGGGGTGGCCGCGTGCCCCCCCATGGGCTGGTCCGATTTGGACTAGGAAGGGGCGGCGCCCCCCTCCTTCCTTCTCCCCTCTTCCTCCTTCCTTCTTCTCCTACTTAGACTAGGAAAGGGGGAAACCTACTCCTACTAGGAGTAGGAATCCCCCTTGGGCGCGCCCCTTGTGGACGGCCCTCCTCCTCCTCCCCTCCTTTATATATGAGGGAGGGGGCACCCCATAGACACACAAGTTGATTTCTTAGCCGTCTGCGGTGTCTCCCTTCACAGATTTCCACCTTGGTCATATTGTCGTAGTGCTTAGGTGAAGCACAGCATCGGTAACTTCATCATCACCGTCAACACACCGTCGTGCTGACGAAACTCTCCCTCGGCCTCAGCTAGATCTAGAGTTCGAGGGAGATCACCGAGCTGAACGTGTGCAGATCGCGGAGGTGCCGTGCGTTCGGTACTTGATCGGTTGGATCACGAAGACGTTGGACTACATCAACCGCGTTACTTAACGCTTCCGCTTTCGGTCTCTGATGGTACGTAGACACACTCTCCCCTCTCGTTGCTATGCATCTCCTAGATAGATCTTGCGAGATCGTAGGAAATTTTTGAAATACTGCATTCCCAAAAGTGGCATCCGAGCCAGGTCTATGCGTAGATGTTATTTGCACGAGTAGAACACAAAGAGTTGTGGGCGATAATAGTCATACTGCTTACCAGCATGTCATACTTTGATTCGGTGGTATTCTTGGATGAAGCGGCCCAGACCAACATTACATGACCGCGTTCATGAGACTGGTTCTACCGCCGTGCTTTGCACATAGGTGGCTAGTGGGTGTCTGTTTCTCCAACTTTAGTTGAATCGAATGTGACTACGCCCGATCCTTGTTGAAGGTTAAAACAACACACTTTACGAAAAATCGTTGTGGTTTTTCATGCGTAGGTAAGATAGGTTCTTGCTAAGCCTGTAGCAGCCACGTAAAACTTGCAAGAACAAAGTAGAGGACGTCTAACTTGTTTTTGCAGGGCTTGCTGTGATGTTATATGGTCAAGACGTGATGATATATAATTTGTTGTATGAGATGATCATGTTTTGTAACTGTTATCGGCAACTGGCAGGAGCCATATGGTTGTCGCTTTATTGTATGAAATGCGATCGTTATGTAATTGCTTTAATTTATCACTAAGCGATAGCGATAGTCGTAGAAGCAATAGTTGGCGAGACGACAACGATGCTTCGATGGAGATCAAGGTGTCAAGCCAGTAATGATGGTAATCATGACGGTGCTTTGGAGATGGAGATCAAAGGCAGAAGATGATGATGGCCATATCATATCACTTATATTGATTGCATGTGATGTTTATCCTTTATGCATCTTATTTTCCTTAGTACGGCGGTAGCATTATAAGATGATCCCTCACTAAATTTCAAGGTATAAGTGTTCTCCCTGAGTATGCACCGTTGCTACAGTTCGTCGTGCCGAGACACCACGTGATGATTGGGTGTGATAAGCTCTACGTTCACATACAACGGGTGCAAGCCAGTTTTGCACACGCAGAATACTCGGGTTAAACTTGACGAGCCTACCATATGCAGATATGGCCTCGGAACACTGAGACCGAAAGGTCGAGCGTGAGTCATATAGCAGATATGATCAACATAGTGATGTTCACCATTGAAAACTACTCCATCTCACGTGATGATCAGACATGGTTTAGTTAATACTAGCACATATGCCTGTGCGTTGCAACGGGAGAGATATTTTCTATGAGAAGCAACGGGAGAGATAATTGATGTGTCCCTCAAAAATGATCTCTGCAGCGGTGCGACAGAGTAAGAAGTTGCGGTCTTCTTGCGGGTCATGTTTGTCCTACGAGATCCTGATAGTAATGAGGTTGGTCCACATGGCGGCGACCACCCAACTCGTGCCTTTTTCTCTCGGGGTCAGCCTCCATCTCGGGGTTGTCGCTGCCTCCTCATTTGGTAGCTATGTGGTGACACTGGGGCACGGTTGTTTCGACCACTCTCTCCTATGATGGTGTAACCCGGTGTATTACTAATTGTAGAGCATAAATCCTATTTCATTAGCATATTTAGTGCATAACCAGGCATCAACGTCCCTTCTTTATTAGGGTTTATCTCTTTGATTATTTTAGCGCGCACATGCCCAAACCTTTTTATTCGAGCCAAACCAACATATTCTCTTTAATTGGCACTTTCAAGCTACCACCGGCAATAATTTATGGAGTCTCTCTTTCTGCTCATGATTCTCGAGATAACTTCCTTATTTTGGTATACCTCCTTATTCAGAGACAACCTATGGATATATAAAAACTGGTGGGATTTAGTATAAAGTTCCAAGGTGATACTATTCGCATAATAATTGCAAGATAGCGAAGTTGGTTTTGTCAATCAGCACAATTGAGAAAGTCAATAGTTCAACCCCATGGGAGCTTAATTTTTTTAAGTGGCTTAAACATTTTTTTGCTGGTCCGTCTGACATAAAAAGAAATGCATGAGTAGGCCCACTTCGTTCCTCCAAGGACAAATAAAAAAATCAGGAACTATGTGCGGGCCAAACAAATTCTATACGTACATTTAATAGGAGGACCAATTATTTTTATGTAACAAAGCCGCCCTAGCTCAGTTGCACCCGTCCGAGAAGCTGGATGCAACGCCGCAAGTTCTATTCCTTACGGCCGCCAAATATTTTTGGCTCCCTATTATATGCGGGGAGCCGGATGCGGATGCGGATGGCCCAGTAGGGCAGTGCGACTGAGCTCTAATACAGCCTGTGCGATGGAGCATTTATTTTTGCTTTTTCTTGGGCCAACTACGTGGGAGCTACTATATGATGCTAGTGAGTGGGACACACATCCTTTCGTGTACGGGCCAGCGCACTGGCAGGCATAACGACGCCCTGTGTTTGTAAGACGCCAGTAAAAATCCAAAAATAAATATGAGTAGAAGGATCGAATTCATGCCCTCAAAGACCTGACGACGTGCTGCTACAACTCGAACAAACGAGTCCTGCTAACCACTGGCTAGCACGAATATTTAAGAACATACTGCAATGTTGGATCAGACTAAATTTTTGATTTTTTTTAACTTTTCAAAAAATATAAATTTCTGAATGTTATGGGAAACATGAATAATGTTGGGAATCCCATAATTTTTTTTAAAATTCTATAAATTTTCTGAAATACACGACAAAAATTGAAAAATTTAAAGTTCACAACTTTATTTGAAATCATGAACCTTTTTAAAAATATGAACATTTTTTAAATTTGTGAACAGTTTTTGAAAATTAAACCTGTTTCGAACATTCAGATTTTTTTACGAAATGTGTTTCTTTAAAGTCAGATATTATTTATAATTTAGGAACACTTCACGAAAATAATAATATGTTTCGCATTTGGAACATTTTCTAAAATGCATTTTTAAAATCTTGAACAACTTAGTAAAACACAAAGAAAATTTTGATTTTTTAAATTTGAACCAATTTTTGGAACAAAAACAAAGATTTAAAGTTCGGATCAGTTTCAAAAACAACATTTTTTTCGAACTCTGAATTTTTTTTAAAAATAAGATTTTTTGCAAATTATGATAGTTTTTTACAACTTAGTAAAACACAAAGAAAAAAGACACAGGAAAGAAAAAAGACACATGAAAGAAAGAGATAAAGGAATAGAAAAAGAAAAATGGAAACAAAATACAGAAAAAACGAAAACATGTCAGCCCAACTTTGGCGCCCAGTATAAAACTCCAGCTATTTATCGCACATGCGAGATATAGAGTTTTCCCAGTTGCTTGTGCAGTAAAATTAATAGGCTGTGGCTTTGCTGGGCCACAGTGAGGGTGGCCCACGTTTTAAATTATCTCATTTTTCCTTTTTTAATAGACGAACGGACAATTTTTTTAGCACCACCTCGGATAGAAAAACTAATCAACAATGAACGGATGATTTTTTTTGGAGAAACACACCTTACTTTACAAGAAAATGTTTCAAATTTGGAGCCTTTTTTAAAATGCAAATTTTTATAAGAATCTTCAACAATTTTGTAAAATACATTTTGAAACATGGGAACATTACTTTTCATTTAAAAATTTCAGTGTCCTTTCCAGCTAGCTCACGTGCCAATTTATCCGTCCTTCGTCTGGCATAATAGATCCATACTTCATACATCTTATTACTACATGTAGTTTCACACGCATTTATAAATTAGCACGACTGTATGTAAAGAGAAATATGGCACTATTTAAAATATTATTACATTGAATTCGTAAATATTTCACTATAACAAGAACATTTTTTGAATTTGGAACATTTTTGAAATATAATTTTTTTGAAAATCTCGAAATTTTTGATAAAACACTAACAATTTTTGAGTTTCGTAGAAATTTCGGAACGAGATTTTTTTATGAATATGCAAACATTTTTAAAACAACAATAAATTCTGGAATTCTGAACATTCTTCAAAAATTTTGAACAAAAAAGGAAATTCTAAACATTATATAGGTAATTTAGTTGATCAAAAAAGTAAAAAACAAAAAAAAACTTAAAAACTAAAAATAAAAAAGAAAGAGGAAAAAAATATATAAAAAGAACTAAGAAAAAAAGGAGAACGGGCCGGCCCAGTCCAGGGCTATCTGTGTGAAGCTCCGACTATCTGCCGCCACATGCGGCAAATAGGATTTTCCCAGCTACGTGGGCAGGGAAATAAGTGGGCTGACTTGACTGGGCTATAGTGCGCGGCCCATGTACGAAATTCTGGACAAACTGTATTTCTTTTTTCAGCACATGGATGCACAAAAAATTAGTACCACCTCGGATAGTAAAAAAATATTTTCGCTGGTGAACGGATGAAAAAATTGGAGAAACGCACCTTGCTTTATTAGTAGGTATAGATCGATCACGTGATCACTTAGATGATTAGAGGGATGTCTATCTAAGTGGGAGTTCTTAAGTAATATGATTAATTAAACTTTAATTTATCATGAACTTAGTCCTGGTAGTATTTGCATACCTATGTTGTAGATCAATAGCTCGCGATGTTACTCCCCGTTTATTTTTGATATGTTCCTAGAGAAGAACTATGTTGAAAGATGATTGTAGCAATGATGCGGACTAGGTCAGTGATCTGAGGATTATCCTCATTGTTGCACAGAAGAATTATGTCCTTGATGCACCGCTAGGTGACAGATCTATTGCAGGAGTATATGCACACGTTATGAACGTTTGACAAAGCTCGGTATGATGACTACTTAATAGTTTAGTGCACTATGCTTTACGGCTTAGAACCGGGACTTCAAAAACGTTTTGAACGCCACGGAGCATATAAGATGTTCTAAGATTTGAAATTGGTATTTCATACTCATGCCCGTGTCGAGAGGTATGAGACCTCTGACAGTACTTTGCCCACAAGCTGGAGGAGAAGAGCTCAACCAGTGAGCATGTGCTCAGATTTTCTGGGTACTACAATTGCTTGAATCAAGTGGGAGTTAATCTTTCAGATAAGATAGTAATTGACAAAGTTCTCTAGTCACTATCACCAAGTTACTAGAACTTAGTGATGAACTATAATATGTAAGGGATGACAAAAGTAATTCCCAAGCTCTTCGCGATGCTGACATCGGTGAAGGTAGAAATCTAGAAATAGCATCAAGTGTTGATGGCTAACAAGACCACTAGTTTCAAGAAAAGGGCAAAGGGAAAGAAAGAGGAACTTTAAAGAAGAATAGCAAGCAAGTTGCTGCTCCCATGAAGAAGCCCATAGCTAGACCCAAGCCTGAAACCGAGTGCTTCTACTGCGAAGGAAATGGTCACTCGAAGCGGAATTGCTCCAAATACTTGGCGGATAAGAAGGATGGCAAAGTGAAGAAAAGTATATATGATATACGTGTTATTGATGTGTACTTTACTAGTGTTTATAGTAGCCCCTGGGTATTTGATACTCGTTCAGTTGCTATGATTAGTAACTCGAAACATGATACAAAATGAACAAAGACTAGTTGAGGGCAAGGTGACGATGTGTGTTGAAAGTGATTCCAAGGTTGATAAGATCATCATCGCACACTCCATTTACCTTCGGGATTAGTGTTGAACCTAAAATAAATGTTATTTGGTGTTTGCGTTGAGCATAATATGATTGGATCATGTTTATTGCAATACGGTTATTCATTTAAGTCAAAGAATAATTGTTATTCTGTATACATGAATAAACCTTGTGAGGTCATACACCCAACGTGAATGGTTTATTGAATCTCGATCGTAGAGATACACATATTCATAATAGTGAAGCCAAAAGATGCAAAGTTAATAATAATAGTGCAACTTATATGTGGCACTGCCGTTTAGGTCATATTGGTGCAAAGCGCATGAAGAAACTCCATGTTGTTGGACTTTTGAAATCAATTGATTATGAATCACTTGATGCTTGCGAACCATGCCTCATGGGCAAGATGACTAAGACTCCGTTCTCCGGAACAATGGAGCGAGCGGCTGACTTATTGGAAATAATACATACTGTATGCGGTCCGATGAGTGTTGAGGCTCGCGGCGGGTATCGTTATTTTCTGACCTTCACAGATGATTTGAGCAGATATGGGTATATCTACTTGATGCAACATAAGTCTGAAACATTTGAAAAGTTCAAAGAATTTCAGAGTGAAGTGGAAATCATCGTAACAAGAAAATAATGTTTCTACGATCTGATCGCGGACATGAATATTTGAAGTTACGAGTTTGGTCTTCATTTGAAACAATGTGGAATAGTTTCACAACTCACGCCACCTGGAACACCACATCGTAATGGTGTGTCCGAACGTCATAACCGTACTTTATTTGATATGGTGCAATCTATGATGTCTCTTACTGAATTACCACTATCGTTTTGGGGTTATGCATTAGAGACAGCTGCATTCACGTTAATAGGGCACCGTCTAAAAATCCGTTGAGACGACACCGTATGAACTGTGGTTTAGCAAGAAACCTAAGCTGTCATTTCTTAAAGTTTGGGGCTGTGATACTTATGTGAAAAGGTTTCAACCTGATAAGCTCAAACCCAAATTGGAGAAATGCGTCTTCATAGGATACCCAAAGGAGGCTGTTGGGTACACCTTCTATCACAGATCCGAAAGCAAGATATTCATTGCTTAGAATGGATCCTTTCTAGAGAAGGAGTTTCTCTCGAAAGAAGTGAGTGGGAGGAATGTAGAACTTGATGAGGTAATTGTACCTTCTCCCGAATTGGAAACTAGTTCATCACCGAAATCAGTCCCAGTGATTCCTACACCAATTAGTGAGGAAGCTAATGATGATGATCATGAAACTTCAGATCAAGTTACCACCGAACCTCGTAGGTCAACCAGAGTATGGTCCGCACCAAAGTGGTACGGTAATCCTTTCTGGAAATCATGTTACTAGACCATGACGAACCTAAGAACTATTAGGAAGCGATGATGAACCCAGATTCCACGAAATGGCTTAAGGCCATGAAATCTGAGATGGGATCCATGTATGAGAACAAAGTATGGACTTTGGTTGACTTGCCCGATGATCGGCAAGCCACTGAGAATAAATGGATCTTAAAGAGGAAGACGGACGCTGATAGTAGTATTACTATCTACAAAGCTTGAATTGTCACAAAAAGTTTTCGACAAGTTCAAGGTGTTAACTACAATGAGATTTTCTCACTTGTAGCAATGCTTAAGTCTGTCCGAATCATATTAGCAATTGCCACATTTTATGAAATCTGGCGAATGGATGTCAAAACTGCATTCCTTAATGGATTTCTTAAAGAAGAGTTGTATATGATGCAACAAGAAGGTTTTGTCAATCCTAAAGGTGCTAACAAAGTGTGCAAGCTCCAGCGATCCATCTATGGACTGGTGCAAGCATCTCGGAGTTGGAATATATCCTTTGATGAGTTGATCAAAGCATATAGTTTTATACAGACTTGCGGTGAAGCCTGTATTTACAAGAAAGTGAGTGGGAGCACTACAACCTTTCTGATAAGTATATGTGAATGACATATTGTTGATCGGAAATAATGTAGAATTTTCTGGAAAGCATAAAGGAGTGTTTGAAAGGAGTTTTCCAAAGAAAGACCTCGGTGAAGCTGCTTACATATTGGGCATCAAGATCTATAGAGATAGATCAAGAAGCTTGATAAGTTTTTTCAATAAGTACATACCTTGACAAGTTTTTGAAGTAGTTCAAAATGGAACAGTCAAAGAAGGAGTTCTGGCCTATGTTGCAAGGTGTGAAGTTGAGTAAAGACTCAAAACCCGACCACAGTAGAAAATAGAAAGAGAATGAAAAGTCATTCCCTATGCCTCAGTCATAGGTTCTATAAAGTATGCTATGCTGTGTACCACACCTATTGTGTACCTCACCATGAGTTTGGCAAGAGGGTACAATAGTGATCCAGGAGTGGATCACTGAACAGCTGTCAAAATTATCCTTAGTGGAATAAGGAAATGTTTCTCGATTATGGAGGTGACAAAGTGTTCGTCGTAAAGAGTTACATCGATGCAAGCTTTGACACCAATCTGAATGACTCTAAGTCTCGATCTAGATACATATTGAAAGAGGGAGCGATTAGCTAGAGTAGCTCCGTGTAGAGCATTGTAGACATAGAAAATTTTCAAAATTCATACGGCTCTGAATGTGGCAGACCCGTTGACTAAACTTCTCTCACAAGCAAAAGCATGATCACTCTTTGGGTGTTAATCACATAGCAATGTGAACTAGATTATTGACTCTAGTAAAACCTTTGGGTATTAGTCACATGGAGATGTGAACTAATCACATAAAGATGTGAACTATTGGTGTGAAATCACATGACGATGTGAACTAGATTATTGACTCTAGCGCAAGCGGGAGACTGAAGGAAATATGCCCTAGAGGCAATAATAAAGTTGTTATTTATATTTCCTTATATCATGATAAATTTTTATTAATCATGCTAGAATTTTATTAACCGGAAACTTAATACATGTGTAAAAACAGAGTGTCACTAGTATGCCTCTACTTGACTAGCTTGTTAATCAAAGATGGTTAAGTTTCGTAGCCATAGACATGAGTTGTCATTTGATGAAGGGGATCACATCATTAGAAAATGATGTGATTGACTTGACCCATCCGTTAGCTTAGCACTATGATCGTTCAGTTTATTGCTATTGCTTTCTTCATGACTTATACATGTTCCTATGACTATGAGATCATGCAACTCCCGAATACCGAAGAAACACTTAGTGTGCTATCAAACGTCACAACGTAACCGTGTGATTATGAAGATGCTCTACAGGTGTCTCCGATGCTGTTTGTTGAGTTGGCATATATCGAGATTGGGATTTGTCACGCCAATTATCGGAGAGGTATCTCTAGGCCCTCTCGGTAATGCACATCACTATAAGCCTTGCAAGCAATGTGATTAATGGGTTAGTTACGGGAAGATGCATTACAGAACGAGTAAAGAGACTTGCCGGTTATGAGATTGAACTAGGTATGATGATACCGACGATCGAATCTTGGGCAAGTAACATACCGATGACAAAGGGAACAACGTATGTTGTTATGCGGTTTGACCGATAAAGATCTTCGTAGAGTATGTAGGAGCCAATATGAGCATCTAGGTTCCGGTATTGGTTATTGACCGGAGAGGTGTCCCGGTCATATCTACGTAGTTCTCGAACCTGTAGGGTCCGCACGCTTAACGTTCGATGACGATTGGTATTATGAGTTTATGTGATTTTATGTACCATAAGTTGTTCGGAGTCCCGGATGATATCACAGACATGACGAGGAGTCTCGAAATGGTTGAGAGGTAAAGATCGATATATTGGAAGGCTATATTCGGCAATCGGAAAGGTTCCGAGTGATTCGGGTATTTTTTGGAGTACCGGAGAGTTACGGGAATTCGCCGGAGGAAGTAGTGGGCCTTAATGGGCCATACGGGAAAGGAGAGAAGGGCCTCAAGGGGTGGCCGCACGCCCCCCCCATGGGCTGGTCCGATTTGGACTAGGAAGGGGTGGCGCCCCCTCCTTCCTTCTCCCCTCTTCCTCCTTCCTTCTTCTCCTACTTGGACTAGGAAAGGGGGAAACCTACTCCTACTAGGAGTAGGAATCCCCCCTTGGGCGCGCCCCTTGTGGCCGACCCTCCTCCTTCTCCCCTCCTTTATATACGGGGGAGTGGGGCACCCCATAGACACACAAGTTGATTTCTTAGCCGTGTGCGGTCCCCCCTCCACAGATTTCCACCTCGGTCATATTGTCGTAGTGCTTAGGCCAAGCCCTGCGTCGGTAACTTCATCATCACCGTCAACACACCGTCGTGCTGACGAAACTCTCCCACGGCATCAGCTGGATCTAGAGTTCGAGGGACATCACCGAGCTAAACGTGTGCAGATCGCGGAGGTCACGTGCGTTCGGTACTTGATTGGTGGGATCGCGAAGACGTTCGACTACATCAACCGCGTTACTTAACGCTTCCGCTTTCGGTCTATGAGGGCACGTAGACACAGTCTCCCCTCTCGATTTCATGCATCTCCTAGATAGATCTTGCGTGATCGTAGGAAAATTTTGATGCGTTCCCCAACATAGAAATGCTCACAAGGTATTGCAATCTGGATTTTATTGGCCTACTCTCTTCAAGGATGCCCGTAAGTTCGTATTATCTTGTGATGAATGCCAAAGAATAGGTAATATCTGTAAACGTCAAGAAATGCCTATGAACTATTCAATTGCTGTTGAACCATTTTATGTTTGGGGATTTGATTACATGGGACTTTTTCCTTCCTCTAATGGGTATACACATATTTTGGTTGCTATTGATTATGTTACTAAAAGGGTAGAAGCTATTCCAACCAGTAGTGCTGATCACAACACCTCTATTAAAATGCTTAAGGAAGTTAGTTTCCCAAGGTTTGGTGTCCCTAGATATTTAATGACTAATGGTGGTTCACACTTTATTCATTGTGCTTTCTGTAAAATGCTTGCCAAGTATGATGTTAACCATAGAATTGCATCACCTTATCATCCTCAGTCTAGTGGTCAAGTTGAACTTAGCAATAGAGAAATAAAATTAATTTTGCAAAAGACCGTCAATAGGTCCAGGAAGAATTGGTCTAAGAAATTAGACGATGCACTTTGGGCTTATAGAATAGCATATAAAAAAAATCCTATGGGTATGTCTCCTTATAAAATGGTTTATGGAAAGGCTTGTCATTTGCCTCTTGAGTTAGAACATAAAGCATATTGGGCCATCAAAGAGCTCAACTATGATTTCAAACTTGCTGGTGAAAAGAGGTTATTTGATATTAGTTCTTTAGATGAATGGAGAACCCAAGCTTATGAAAATGCAAAATTATTCAAAGAAAAAGTTAAAAGATGGCATGACAAAAGAATCCAAAAGCGTGAGTTTAAAGTCGGAGGAGATGTTCTTTTGTACAACTCTCATTTCAGATTATTTGCAGGAAAACTCCTCTCAAAATGGGAAGGCCCCTATGTTATCAAGGAGGTTAATCGGTCTGGAACCATCAAAATAAATAATGCCGAAGGTACTAACCCGAAGGTTGTCAATGGGCAATGAATAACATTATATCTCAGGTATGCCCATTGACGTTGAAAGTAATATTATCCAAACTTTGACACCAGAAGAACACATACAAGAGTCCTTCCGGAACACTCCAGAATCGTGAAAATAAGGAGGTATGTGATACGGTAAGTAAACGGACTCCGAAAAATCCGCAAAAATATTTTGTCAGCTTTGGAATATTTAGAAAAATAGGAAAATATGAAACTTCCTGGAATCGTGCCCTGGTGGGCACAAGACACTAGGGCGCCCAGGTGGGTTGTGCCCACCTGGGACACCTTCCAGACTCTGTTTTTCTATAGCTTGCTTGTTTCCTAAGATAAAAATCTATATATACTTCCCAAACCTGTTAACCACCGTATCGCGAAGAAATCCTCTGTTCTCTTTTCTTGCTGTTTTCGGTCAGATCTATGAAGCCAGGCATCATGTCTTCCTCCTCCTCCAACAACATGGAAGAAGATGCTTGGTTGATGAAGATTGAGCTGGAGAAGATTCACATATAAATATACTATCCTAGAAATCTTTTGTGATTATGAGCCCTCATCAAAATATTATATGCCAAAATTGTTGGCGTTGGACAAGGAAGACAACTTAATGGTTTATGTTTGTTTATATTCACATAGAAGTCATATTGTCATGGATCCTTTAACATGTGGTGCTTGCCCTAATATTTGTTAGCAAAAAATTCTGCACTAAGTAGAGATACTACTTGTGCATCTGAAAACCCTTAAACCCAAATCTTATTTTCAAGAGTCCACCATACCCACTACAAAAAAAGACACTTCCGTGATGATACGTGTTTGTCATAATAGGTCACGTTTTCTGTCATGCATGTACATCCATGACAATTTTATGACAGAATCAAGATAGTCATACCTGTGCTGTCGTAGAAGTGTTCCATGACATTACCAAAATTATCATCACGGAAGTGTCCACTTCCATGACGATAAATCGCGCGTCATAGAAGTGCTTTCGTCAAGGGTGACCGACACGTGGCATCCACCGTAACGGGACGCCATTAAGCTATCGGGTCTGGTTTTGGATCCGATAACCCACTAACAGCAACGACCAATGCCGATTTTCCGCGTGTAAAATTCTCATTGGCTGATGGAACCACGTGTCAGCTCCGCATTGGCACAGGTGTCACTCATCCAATGGGCAACATGCGCCTATGATACGTTGACACGTGGACCGGCCCAAAAGTGGCCCATAAATATTAAATGGGCCGGCCCAACTAAAGGCCCACAAGATTTAGCGGGACATAATGGGCCGGCCCAGCTAAAGGCCCAACATTCTCAGTTAAGGCCCGTACGGCTAGTGTTAAATGGGCCCGTCAACGGCCCGTCCTAAACTTGTCATCATTGTGGCCCATGGTCACTTCTGGCCCGTTAACAGTCCGCTAAGAATTTGGGCCGAATTATGGCCCGGTGTGTTTTCGGCCTGTTAAAGGTCCTGCTTCATTTGGGCCCATTTATATGCCATTGAAACTTTCGGACCATAAACGACCATGAAGGATATGGGTCATATTCGGCCATGTCTGACATTCGTCCTGTTAGAGGCCCACTACAGATTTGGGCCACTTTCAGCCTGTTGTGACTTTCGGCCTGTTAATGTCGGACGAAATCCATGGGCCATATGTGGCCCAACGCCACATCGGGCCTACTAACGGCCCATATAAAAATGACACTAATCAAGCCCGACCGAACTTCCGACCTATTAAAGGCCCGTGTAGTAGGTCGGTGCATTTACGGCCCGTCTGAATTTCGGTCTGTGGATGATCCGCATTGTAAATGGCTATCATTTCGGTCTGCTAAGACCAGTGGGTTATTTGGCACAATCAGGGCCCAATCTTACTTTCGGCCTACTAAAGGCCCATGTTTTTTATGGGCTCGAGATATTTACACATGTAAATGGCCTATTATTACTGAGGGCCCAAATTATATTTAGGCCTGTTAAAGGCCCACTATGGGCACGGGCCTACCAGAAAATTATGAAAGCTTATGCTGATTTAGGCCCAGATATTTTTAGTGGGCTACATGCAAATTTCGGACTAGAATCGTTTTTAGCCCAGTTGGAATGGGCCCGACAAATGTTGGCATGTTGGGCTACTACAAAGCTTTCGGCCGAACACATTACTAAGATAAACCTACACTATACAAAAATAGCGTCGTAATTACTACAACCTTTGGTAGCATCATAAATGTTGTATCACAACAAAATAAATTCCAACCATACAACAAAAGGCCTGTTGGCATAAAGTTTACAGTCCTTGCATATCAAAGCACCATCAGATGTATAGAAGCACAGATCATTTGACCCGAGTGCTTATGTTTCAGGCTGTAGAATCTGATGGAGCACCACGATCTTGCCCTTTTTTCCGCCATTGCTCTTGAACAACGAAGCAAATGTCTGATAGTCTGGTTTCAAAACCATTCATATCTTCACTACATTTGTCAACCACTATTTTTGTTTCCGACACAACGTCCATTAGGGACTGGACTTGTGTCTGGAGCACAGATATATCACTCTGTCTAGCCGGAAGATTTTGTTCAGTAGGCGATTTGGACGAGGTTACCTTGACAACCAACCTAGAATTATGCAGGAAGGTGCTTTTTGCACTGTTAGTGGATAGATACTGACGCACTGCAGCAAGAGGTGACATTGTGCCTGTGGTAGCCTCGTCACCTTCAGGTGGTTGTGGCTGTTCAATCATTTGTTCCATAGCTTGCTGAAAGTTTGAACTTGTAGATGTTGGGGATCGTAGCAGAATTTCAAAATTTCCTACGCATCACCAAGATCCATCTATGGAGTATACTAGCAACGAGGGGAAAGGAGTGCATCTACATACCCTTGTAGATCGCGAGCGGAAGCGTTCCAATGAACGTGGTTGATGGAGTCGTACTCGCCGTGATCCAAATCACCGATGACCGAGTGCCGAACGGACGGCACCTCCGCGTTCAACACACGTACGGTGCAGCGACGTCTCCTCCTTGTTGATCCAGCAAGGAGGGAAGGAGAGGTTGATGGAGATCCAGCAGCACGACGGCGTGGTGGATGTAGCGGGATCTCGGCAGGGCTTCGCCGAGCTTCTGCGAGAGGGAGATGTGTAGTAGGGGAGGAGGGAGGCGCCCAAGGCTGTAGTACTACTGCCCTCCCTCCCCCCTTATATAGGCCCACTGGGAGGGGGGGCGCCGGCCAGGAACCCATCTGCATGGGGGGGCGGCGGCCAGGGGGGAGACTTGCCCCCCAAGGCAAGTGGGGCGCCCCCCCACCCTAGGGATTCCAACCCTAGGCGCAGAGGGGAGGACCATGGGGGGGCCCAACCCACTAAGGGCTGGTTCCCTTCCCACTTCAGCCCATGGGGGCCTCCGGGATAGGTGGCCCCACCCGGTGGACCCCCGGGAACCTTCCGGTGGTCCCGGTACAATACCGATAACCCCCGAAACTTTCCCGGTGGCCGAAACTTGACTTCCTATATGTAATTCTTCACCTCCGGACCATTCCGGAACTGCTCGTGACGTTCGGGATCTCATCCGGGACTCTGAACAACTTTTGGGTTTCCGCATACTCATATCTCTACAACCCTAGCGTCACCGAACCTTAAGTGTGTAGACCCTACGGGTTTGGGAGACATGCAGACATGACCGAGACGCCTCTCCGGTCAATAACCAACAGCGGGATCTGGATACCCATGTTGGCTCCCACATGTTCCACGATGATCTCATCAGATGAACCACGATGTCGAGGATTCAATCAATCCCGTATACAATTCCCTTTGTCAATCGGTATGTTAGCTGCCCGAGATTCGATCGTCGGTATCCCAATACCTTGTTCAATCTCGTTACCGGCAAGTCTCTTTACTCGTACCGCAATGCATGATCCCGTGACTAACGCCTTAGTCACATTGAGCTCATTATGATGATGCATTACCGAGTGGGCCCAGAGATACCTCTCCGTCATACGGAGTGACAAATCCCAGTCTCGATCCGTGCCAACCCAACAGACACTTTTGGAGATACCCGTAGTGTACCTTTATAGTCACCCAGTTACGTTGTGACGTTTGGCACACCCAAAGTACTCTTACGGTATCTGTGAGTTGCACGATCTCATGGTCTAAGGAAAAGATACTTGACATTGGAAAAGCTCTAGCAAACGAACTACACGATCTTTGAGCTATGCTTAGGATTGGGTCTTGTCCATCACATCATTCTCCTAATGATGTGATCCCGTTATCAACGACATCCAATGTCCATAGCCAGGAAACCATGACTATCTATTGATTAACGAGCTAGTCAACTAGAGGCTTACTAGGGACACGTTGTGGTCTATGTATTCACACATGTATTACAATTTCCGGATAACACAATTATAGCATGAAGAATAGACAATTACCATGAACAAAGAAATATAATAATAACCATTTATTATTGCCTCTAGGGCATATTTCCAACAGTCTCCCACTTGCACTAGAGTCAATAATCTAGTTACATTGTGATGAATCGAACACCCATTGCGTCCTGGTGTTGATCATGTTTTGCTCTAGGGAGAGGTTTAGTCAATGGATCTGCTACATTCAGGTCCGTATGTACTTTACAAATATCTATGTCTCCATTTTGAACACTTTCACGAATGGAGTTGAAGCGACGCTTGATATGCCTGGTCTTCCTGTGAAATCTGGGCTCCTTCGCAAGGGCAATAGCTCCAGTGTTGTCACAGAAGAGAGTCATCGGGCCCGACGCATTGGGAATCACCCCTAGGTCGGTAATGAACTCCTTCATCCAGACTGCTTCCTGTGCTGCCTCAGAGGCCGCCATGTATTCCGCTTCACATGTAGATCCTGCCACGACGCTTTGCTTGCAACTGCACTAGCTTACTGCTCCTCCATTCAAAATATACACGTATCCGGTTTGTGACTTCGAGTCATCCAGATCTGTGTCGAAGCTAGCATCGACGTAACCCTTTACGACGAGCTCTTCGTCACCTCCATAAACGAGAAACATATCCTTAGTCCTCTTCAGGTACTTCAGGATATTCTTGACCGCTGTCCAGTGTTCCATGCCGGGATTACTTTGGTACCTTCCTACCAAACTTACGGCAAGGTTTACATCAGGTCTGGTACACAACATGGCATACATAATAGACCCTATGGCCGAGGCATAGGGGATGACACTCATCTTTTCTCTATCTTCTGCCGTGGTCGGGCATTGAGCCGTGCTCAATTGCACACCTTGCATATACAGGCAAGAACCCCTTCTTGGACTGATCCATATTGAACTTCTTCTATATCTTGTCAAGGTACGTACTCTGTGAAAGACCAATGAGGCGTCTTGATCTATATCTATAGATCTTGATGCCTAATATATAAGCAGCTTCTCCAAGGTCCTTCATTGAAAAACACTTATTCAAATAGGCCTTTATACTTTCCAAGAATTCTATATCGTTTCCCATCAATAGTATGTCATCCACATATAATATGAGAAATGCTACAGAGCTCCCACTCACTTTCTTGTAAACACAGGCTTCTCCATAAGTCTGTGTAAACCCAAACGCTTTGATCATCTCATCAAAACGAATGTTCCAACTCCGAGATGCTTGCACCAGCCCATAGATTGAGCGCTGGAGCTTGCATACTTTGTTAGCATTCTTAGGATCGACAAAACCTTCCAGCTGCATCATATACAACTCTTCCTTAAGGAAGCCGTTAAGGAATGCCGTTTTGACGTCCATCTGCCATATCTCATAATCATAGTATGCGGCAATTGCTAACATGATTCAGACGGACTTCAGCTTCGCTACGGGTGAGAAAGTCTCATCGTAGTCAACCCCTTGAACTTGTCGATAACCCTTAGCGACAAGTCGAGCCTTATAGATGGTCACGTTACCATCCGCGTCCGTCTTCTTCTTAAAGATCCATTTGTTTTCTATGGCTCGCCGATCATCGGGCAAGTCAGTCAAAGTCCATACTTCTTTTTCATACATGGATCCTATCTCGGATTTCATGGCTTCTAGCCATTTGTCGGAATCCGGGCCCGCCATCGCTTCTTCATAGTTCGAAGGTTCACCGTTGTCTAACAACATGATTTCCAGGACAGGGTTGCCGTACCACTCTGGTGCGGAACGTGTCCTTGTGGACCTACGAAGTTCAGTAGTAACTTGCTCCGAAGCTTCATGATCATCATCATTAACTTCCTCCCCAGTCGGTGTAGGCACCACAGGAACATCTTCCCGCGCTGCGCTACTTTCCGGTACGGAAGGGGTGACTATCACCTCATCAAGTTCCACTTTCCTCCCACTTAATTCTTTCGAGAGAAACTCTTTCTCCAGAAAGGACCCGTTCTTGGCAACAAAGATCTTCCCTTCGGATCTTAGGTAGAAGGTATACCCAATGGTTTCCTTAGGGTATCCTATGAAGGCGCATTTTTCCGACTTGGGTTCGAGCTTTTCAGGTTGAAGTTTCTTGACATAAGCATCGCATCCCCAAACTTTTAGAAATGACAACTTAGGTTTCTTCCCAAACCATAATTCATACGGTGTCGTCTCAACGGATTTCGACAGAGCCCTATTTAAAGTGAATGCGGCAGTCTCTAAAGCACAGCCCCAAAATGAGAGCGGTAAATCGGTAAGAGACATCATAGATCGCACCATATCCAATAGAGTGCGATTACGATGTTCGGACACACCGTTTCGCTGAGGTGTTCCAGGCGGCGTGAGTTGTGAAACGATTCCACATTTCCTTAAGTGCGCACCAAATTCGTGACTTAAATATTCTCCACCACGATCTGATCGTAAGAATTTTATTTTCCTGTCACGTTGATTCTCAAGCTCACTCTGAAATTCCTTGAACTTTTCAAAGGTTTCAGACTTGTGTTTCATTAGGTAGACATACCCATATCTACTTAAGTCATCAGTGAGAGTGAGAACATAACGATATCCTCCGCGAGCCTCAACACTCATTGGACCGCACACATCGGTATGTATGATTTCCAATAAGTTGGTTGCTCGCTCCATTGTTCCGGAGAACGGAGTCTTGGTCATCTTACCCATGAGGCATGGTTCGCACGTGTCAAATGATTCGTAATCAAGAGACTCCAAAAGTCCATCTGCATGGAGCTTCTTCATGCGCTTGACACCAATGTGACCAAGGCGGCAGTGCCACAAGTATGTGGGACTATCGTTATCAACTTTACATCTTTTGGTATTCACACTATGAATATGTGTAACATCACGTTCGAGATTCATCAAGAATAAACCATTGACCAGCGGGGCATGACCATAAAACATATCTCTCGTATAAATAGAACAACCATTATTCTCGGATTTAAATGAGTAGCCATCTCGAATTAAATGAGATCCAGATACAATGTTCATGCTCAAAGCTGGCACTAAATAACAATTATTGAGGTTTAAAACTAATCCCGTGGGTAGATGCAGAGGTAGCGTGCCGACGGCGATCACATCGACCTTGGAACCATTCCCGACGCGCATCGTCACCTCGTCCTTTGCCAGTCTCCGTTTATTCCGCAGTTCTTGTTTTGAGTTACAAATATGAGCAACCGCACCGGTATCAAATACCCAGGAGCTACTACGAGTACTGGTAAGGTACACATCAATTACATGTATATCACATATACCTTTGGTGTTGCCGGCCTTCTTCTCCGCTAAGTATTTGGGGCAGTTCCGCTTCCAGTGACCACTTCCCTTGCAATAAAAGCACTCAGTCTCAGGCTTGGGTCCATTCTTTGACTTCTTCCTAGTAACTGGCTTACCGGGCGCGGCAACTCCCTTGCCGTCCTTCTTGAAGTTCTTCTTACCCTTGCCCTTCTTGAACTTAGTGGTTTTATTCACCATCAACACTTGATGTTCTTTTCTGATCTCCACCTCCGCTGATTTCAGCATTGAATATACCTCGGGAATGGTCTTTTCCATCCCCTGCATATTGAAGTTCATCACAAAGCTCTTGTAGCTTCGTGGAAGCGACTGAAGGATTCTGTCAATGACCGCGTCATCCGGGAGATTAACTCCCAGCTGAGACAAGCGGTTGTGTAACCCAGACATTCTGAGTATGTGCTCACTAACAGAACTATTCTCCTCCATTTTACAGCTGAAGAACTTGTCGGAGACTTCATATCTCTCGACCCGGGCATGAGCTTGGAAAACCATTTTCAGCTCTTCGAACATCTCATTTTCTCCATGCTTCTCAAAACGCTTTTGGAGCCCCGGTTCTAAGCTGTAAAGCATGCCGCACTGAACGAGGGAGTAATCATCAGCACGTGATTGCCAAGCGTTCATAACGTCTTGGTTCTCTGGGATTGGTGCTTCACCTAGCGGTGCTTCTAAGACATAATCTTTCTTGGCTGCTATGAGGATGATCCTCAGGTTCCGGACCCAGTCCGTATAGTTGCTGCCATCATCTTTCAGCTTGGTTTTCTCTAGGAACGCGTTGAAGTTGAGGACAACGTGGGCCATTTGATCTACAAGACATAGTGTAAAGATTTTAGACTAAGTTCATGATAATTAAGTTCATATAATCAAATTATTCAATGAACTCCCACTCAGATAGACATCCCTCTAGTCATCTAAGTGAAACATGATCCGAGTTAACTAGGCCGTGTCTGATCATCACGTGAGACGGACTAGTCAAGATCGGTGAACATCTCCATGTTGATCGTATCTTCTATACGACTCATGCTCGACCTTTCGGTCCTCCGTGTTCCGAGGCCATGTCTGTACATGCTAGGCTCGTCAAGTCAACCTAAGTGTATTGCGTGTGTTCCGAGGCCATGTCTGTACATGCTAGGCTCGTCAACACCCGTTGTATGCGAACGTTAGAATCTATCACACCCGATCATCACGTGGTGCTTCGAAACAACGAACCTTCGCAACGGTGCACAGTTAGGGTGAACACTTTCTTGAAATTATTATAAGGGATCATCTTACTTACTACCGTCGTTCTAAGCAAATAAGATGCAAAACATGATAAACATCACATGCAAACAAATAGTGACATGATATGGCCAATATCATTTTGCTCCTTTGATCTCCATCTTCGGGGCACCATGATCATCTTCGTCACCGGCATGACACCATGATCTCCATCATCATGATCTCCATCATTGTGTCTTCATGAAGTTGTCACGCCAACGATTACTTCTACTTCTATGGCTAACGCGTTTAGCAATAAAGTAAAGTAATTTACATGACGTTATTCAATGACACGCAGGTCATACAAAATAATAAAGACAACTCCTATGGCTCCTGCCGGTTGTCATACTCATCGACATGCAAGTCGTGATTCCTATTACAAGAATATGATCAATCTCATACATCACATATATCATTCATCACATCTTCTGGCCATATCACATCACATAGCACATGCTGCAAAAACAAGTTAGACGTCCTCTAATTGTTGTTGCAAGTTTTTACGTGGCTTGAATAGGTTTCTAGCAAGAAAGTTTCTTACCTACGTAAAACCACAACGTGATATGCCAATTTCTATTTACCCTTCATAAGGACCCTTTTCATCGAATCCGTTCCGACTAAAGTGGGAGAGACAGACACCCGCTAGCCACCTTATGCAACTAGTGCATGTCAGTCGGTGGAACCTGTCTCATGTAAGTGTACGTGTAAGGTCGGTCCGGGCCGCTTCATCCCACAATACCACCGAAACAAGATAAGACTAGTAGCGGCAAGAAGAATTGGCAACATCAACGCCCACAACTGCTTTGTCTTCTACTCGTGCATAGTAACTACGCATAGGCCTGGCTCATGATGCCACTGTTGGGGATCGTAGCAGAATTTTAAAATTTCCTACGCATCACCAAGATCCATCTATGGAGTATACTAGCAACGAGGGGAAAGGAGTGCATCTACATACCCTTGTAGATCGCGAGCGGAAGCGTTCCAATGAACGTGGTTGATGGAGTCGTACTCGCCGTGATCCAAATCACCGATGACCGAGTGCTGAACGGACGGCACCTCCGTGTTCAACACACGTACGGTGCAGGGACGTCTCCTCCTTCTTGATCCAGCAAGGGGGAAGGAGAGGTTGATGGAGATCCAGCAGCACGACGGCGTGGTGGATGTAGCGGGATCTCGGCAGGGCTTCGTCGAGCTTCTGCGAGGAGAGGTGTAGCAGGGGAGGAGGGAGGCGCCCAAGGCTGTAGTACTACGGCCCTCCCTCCCCTCCCTTTATATAGGCCCCCTGGGAGGGGGGCGCCGGCCAGGAACCCATCTGCATGGGGGGGGGGGGGCTGCGGCCAGGGGGGAGACTTGCCCCCAAGGCAAGTGGGGCGCCCCCCCACCCTAGGGTTTCCAACCCTAGGCGCAGGGGGGAGGCCCATGGGGGTGCCCCAGCCCACTAAGGGCTGGTTCCCTTCCCACTTCAGCCCATGGGGCCCTCCGGGATAGGTGGCCCCACCCGGTGGACCCCCGGGACCCTTCCGGTGGTCCCGGTACAATACCGATAACCCCCGAAACATTCCCGGTGGCCGAAACTTGACTTCCTATATGTAATTCTTCACCTCCGGACCATTCCGGAACTCCTCGTGACGTCCCGGATCTCATCCGGGACTCCGAACAACTTTCAGGTTTCCGCATACTCATATCTCTACAACCCTAGCGTCACCGAACCTTAAGTGTGTAGACCCTACGGGTTCGGGAGACATGCAGACATGACCGAGACGCCTCTCCGGTCAATAACCAACAGCGGGATCTGGATACCCATGTTGGCTCCCACATGTTCCACGATGATCTCATCGGATGAACCACGATGTCGAGGATTCAATCAATCACGTATACAATTCCCTTTGTCAATCGGTATGTTACTTGCCCGAGATTGGATCGTCGGTATCCCAATACCTTGTTCAATCTCGTTACCGGCAAGTCTCTTTACTCGTACCGCAATGCATGATCCCGTGACTAACGCCTTAGTCACATTGAGCTCATTATGATGATGCATTACTGAGTGGGCCCAGAGATACCTCTCCGTCATACGGAGTGACAAATCCCAGTCTCGATCCGTGCCAACCCAACAGACACTTTTGGAGATACCCGTAGTGTACCTTTATAGTCACCCAGTTACGTTGTGACGTTTGGCACACCCAAAGTACTCTTACGGTATCCGGGAGTTGCACGATCTCATGGTCTAAGGAAAAGATACTTGACATTGGAAAAGCTCTAGCAAACGAACTACACGATCTTTGAGCTATGCTTAGGATTGGGTCTTGTCCATCACATCATTCTCCTAATGATGTGATCCCGTTATCAACGACATCCAATGTCCATAGCCAGGAAACCATGACTATCTATTGATCAACGAGCTAGTCAACTAGAGGCTTACTAGGGACACGTTGTGGTCTATGTATTCACACATGTATTACGATTTCCGGATAACACAATTATAGCATGAACAATAGACAATTACCATGAACAAAGAAATATAATAATAACCATTTATTATTGCCTCTAGGGCATATTTCCAACAGTAGATTAGTGTACCAAATAAGTTACCAATGAGACAAAAACAAACAAAGTAGGTTTCACGTTTATACATAACTTATTTTGGCGAACTACTGTAATACATTAGCATGTATTGTAGCTCCAACTACATAATAAAATCACTTTCGGAACATATGTCCATGTAGCATGCCTACTGTATTGTCTATTTCCTCACATTCGTTGACATCTAAGGATAAAGAGACATGGTTTAAAGTAGGATAAAGAGATTCATATCATGGGCAAACAGATATAAAACAAACAGGCTATTGTATCATTGTGTGCGCACGTGAACATCACAACTAGATAACAAATCTAGACCAAAAGAATATCCTTCATCTCTTTTAAACCATGTAAGGTGAAATGATATGTTAAGACAACTGTGTATAAAAGTGAACAGAGTAACCGACATTGGTTGCAAATGAAGCAGTTAAATGAACACATCATAGTACCAATCAGTTTAAAGGCAGGAGGAGTAAGGACTTACAACAGCGGCCTAAACTGGTGTGCTCACGCCCTTCATCTTGCTGGTGTGGCAATCCTTGAAGATTTGCACTGCATTCGGTTCAGGTTCTTTTTGGTCCGCACGGGTTTTCCTCTTTATTTGGAACAAGTCAATATAGATACGATATATGGCACGGAAAAAAGAAGGAAGTAACATCTATTTACAAGAGCCTCGCAGTGTGCAATATAGCTACGAGATCCTGTTGTCTGTTGGAATTTCACTTTAGAACGGTTGGTCTTGTTCTTCAAACAGTTAGCCTAGAAGAAGATACACTTGTAAGGCACATACATAAATACAAGTTCAATATGTGGTCTGATCAAATACATATACCCTACCTGATACTTTGGATCAGACCAGTGTTTAACAAGGGTTGTCCAGTCTTCATCTACAATATATTCCACTGGAGATGTTTGGGCGATTTCATTGTTAGCCTTGCCTTCAAAGTGAGATTTTCTAAGGTGGTACCGATACTATTGCAGAGCAGACTGAAAAACATGAGTGCATGCTTGTTTAGTTGCATCATCTTTCGGATCCAACTTGAACCTCATCTCACTACAAAAAAATACACTTCCGTGACGATACGTCAGTAGGTCACGTTTTCTGTCATGCATGTACATCCATGACAAATTTATGACAGAATCAAGATAGTCATACCTGTGCTGTCATAGAAGTGTTCCATGACATTACCAAAATTATCATCACGGAAGTGTCCACTTCCATGACGATAAATCGCGCGTCACAGAAGTGCTTTCGTCAAGGGTGACCGACGCGTGGCATCCACCGTAATGGAACACCGTTAAGCTATCGGGTCCGATTTTGGATCCGATAACCCGTTAACAACCCCGACCAATGGGGATTTTCCACGTGTAAAATCATCATTGGCTGGAGGAAACACGTGTCGGCTCACCGTTGGGACAGATGTCATCCACTCACTGGACTCAAAGCGCCTATGATACGTCGACACGTGGCACGGCCCAACAGAGGCCCATTCCTATGAAAAGGCCGGCCCGTTTGACTTGGTCAAAAGGTGGCGGGTCGGCCCACGGCAAGCCTGTTAACGGCCTGTTCGCATATAGCCCATTTACAACCCGCTAACCCAGGGCCCGTTTATGGCCTATCCGATATAGGCCCAGTAGCGTCATCTGGGCCGTCCAATATAATTCCAGCCCATTTTAACTTCCGGCCCATGTATGGCCCATGACGTCTTTTGGCCCGTAGGCCCTTAGTAACCCTTGGCCCATTAACGGTCCGTGGTAAATCTGGCCTGTAATGAACAGTGTATCACTTTGTACCCATTAACGGCCCATTATTCCGTTGGGCCATTTCCAGCCCATGTTATCTTTCGGCCTTCTCAGGGCCCAATTATTCTTGGGCTCATTTCCAGCATTCATTTACTTTCGGCCTGTTACTGTCATTTTCTGCTTGTGGGCCAAATACAGCCCGTGGTTACAGTCGGCCCGTTTGTGGCCCGTTAATACGTTGGGCCGTTTTCATAGCATCATCAAATACGCCCTATTAACGACGGCCCGTTATGGTCGGCCCATGAACGGACGATTTCAACTCTAGCCCATTTACGGCCATAATGTGGTCTGTTATTAGCCCATGTTTGGCCAACCGATCATACGGCCTGTAGAAGGCCCATTGATGATATGCCTGTAGAAGGCCCATTGTGTCTACGCCCCGTAGAAGGCCCATTTTTTCTACGGCCC
Source organism: Aegilops tauschii subsp. strangulata (assembly GCF_002575655.3). Classification (NCBI taxonomy): domain Eukaryota; kingdom Viridiplantae; phylum Streptophyta; class Magnoliopsida; order Poales; family Poaceae; genus Aegilops; species Aegilops tauschii. The sequence goes on from NC_053035.3 coordinate 294,290,645, forward strand.
TTAGAAGGCCCATTGTTTCTACGGCATAGGAGGCCCATGTTAACTATAGTAAATATGTAGCCCATTGTTAATGTGGCCTAGTTTTAAAAAATAGGTTATTCCGGCCACTAGCAAATCGCGGAAAAAGAACTGCACTGACTACAAGAAAACAAAAAAACAAGACAACAGAAATAAATAAGCAAGCAACTTACGCTAGGCTATCACGGCTACTACACATATTAGATCCACTGGGCATCAAAGTTCGCCACAAGTGCAAATATAGGGAACAAAGCAGCATATAAATGCCACAGCAAAACAAGTCCAAAACTGAAACCACTTCAGAAGAGCTCAAGAAACAATATCCTGGGTACCCATAATGCTGGCAAGATGCTTAGCAAGCTTATTAACTTTCTCTTGTTTGGCGCTTAAATCCTCCAGCACTTGCTGCTGCACCAGAAAGTATGCATCTGAATTCTGCAGGGACTTCCTCAGTCCTTCGGCTTCCTGTCGCATAACATCTGAACGATGTCTTTCAACTTGAAGTTGAGAGTCAAGAAGCCGAACTGATTCAGGCAGCGAGTTCGAAGAGCTGGTGCCAGCAGTAGTAGCCAGTAACTCGAACACTACATCAAGACAGGACTTTGGGGTTGTCTCAGTGTCTTCAATATAGTTTTTATCAGCTTTCTTGGAGAACAACAGGGATGTCTCAGTATCTTGAACCTGATCTGCATTACTTCCTTTACCATTGCATAACGGGGTACTCTTCTCCAATATTTTATCCACGTTCTAAAGGAGAAACAAACAAACACATCACAGGTTTACAATGTAGTATATGAAACTCATTTTGGTAAACCAATTCAGTAGTAAGGTGGACATGATAACAACATGAAACAAACATATATCTATGTTGTATGGTCACTGTATGGTCTATATCATTCTAGTTTATGTTGCCAAATCAAGATAGATACAGTTCGAATCATATCTATTTAAGACAAAGTAGCATAGACAGAATATAAGTGTGGGAAACTACACATCAATAACAACACTTGTAATGTGCATGGCATGAGAACATAACTGTTTATTCAATTGAAACTGAAATCAACATAGAGCAAGTTACAACAGCAAACACGTTAAAGAAACAGGTTTAAAACATACATGTTGCGCCATTGGAGTTTCAATTGGATCCTTCAAATTTGAAATTAGTTGGTATGAGTAAATACAGTGGTGCAAGAGCAAAGTAGTATGAACCATAGCTATGGAACCTGACCTGAGAACAATTCTTCTTCTGCTTTAAGCGTTGACTTTGGGTTCGGAGTGGTGGTCCTCGTGCTTTGGGCACTGCAGTTGCCTTACTAACTGATCGTGTTTCGGTGCTCTGTGGTGGAGACGGTGCTGTGTCAACGGGAACTGGGTTACTATTTGCTGGGGTTGGGGTTAGAAGGGGTGTAACTGGTTCTCTGTCCAACTGGGTAGGGGTACAATCCGCGTGAGTCTGGGTTATGTGTGGTGGGGCTGGTTCTTGGGCAAGTACAACCGTGGTTCTATCTCCATCGACAGGTAGCACGATCTTTTCTGAAGACCATGTTTTTACTCCCATAGATACTGCCATCACCCCTCCAATTGAAATGGCTGATAAACAAGAAAAGTAATTGAATGTACAGACATTGTAAGATAGACAGGTGCAATGGATAGTAGGGAAGAAAACAGGGCATGAAATAATTCACATTTATGTTGTCTAACCAAACAGAATAGCAGGACAAAATTTCAAATATATGATGGCTAATTAAAGAGGATATCATGACACAATTTCACATGTATGATGGCTAACTAAATAGGATAGAATGACATACTTCAAAATATGATGACTATGTAAACAGGATGACATGATATAACTATACGATGTGTCTATTAAAGTGGTTGGCATGCCATAAATCACAAACATGCCGTCGATGGAAACATGATGGCATGATATAATTCACGGATAGAATGGCATAATTCAAAATATGATGACTATGTAAACCAGATGAAATGATATAACTATATTATGTCTTTAGAAAATGGGTTGGCATGCCATAATTCAGATACATGCTGTCTATGTAAACATCATGGCATGATATAATTCAAATATATGATTTATATACTAAGGAAGTGAGCAGAGGGCAATCGCATATATGATGTGTCAACTAAGGAGATGGCATTCAATATCATGTATATGATGTAAAAACTAAGCATTGCAATACAACGTATGCATGATATGAGTAATATAACCCTGCCAAGTTTGAGCATAGACCTCAGGGGGATAATAGGACTGGTTATCTGCCTCTGAATCCTCCTCTGAAGAGCTATCTGTAACCAGCAACATATCTGCTTCAGCATGTAGCATTGTCTGCTCTAAAGACCTTGTTTTCACTCCAGATTTCTCCATCACCAATTCAAATGGCTGATGCACAGGAAGAGCAGTTGAATATACAAACATTGTCGACAAAAGCAATGAGAAATACAAAAAAAGGATGGCATGATATAATTCACATATATGACGCTTGGCTAAACAGTATGGCATTGCATAATTCACATATATAATGCCTTGCAACAAGATAGCATTGCATAATTCACATATATAATGTCTTGCAACAAGATGGCATTGCATAATTCACATATATGGTAATTAGACACTAAACATGTGGCATTCACACAAATCATGTCTAAACTAAGCAAATGACATAGCAATGCAAGATACCATACGCACGATATGAGCAACATAACCCTGCCAAGTTAGAGCATGCACCTCGGGGGGGAATAGGACTGGTCATCTGTCTCTGAATCCTCCTCTGAGGAGCTATCTGTAACCAGCAAGACATGCGCTTCGTCAGATAGCATTGTCTGCTCTGAAGACCTTGTTTCCACTCCAGATTTTTCCATGACCGTGCCGAATGGCTGATGCACAGGAAGACTAATTGAATGTACTAAAATTGTTGACAAATTTAACACGTAATAAAAAATGATGTCATGATATAATTCACATATAAGATGACTGGCTAACCAGGGTAGCATTGCAAAATTCACATATATGATGCCTGGCTAAACAAGATGGCATTGCACGATTCACATATACGATAAATAAACTAAACAGATGGCATTGACACAAAGCATGTCTGAACTAAGCAGATGACATCTTTGATGTATACAGTAAGCAATGCAAGGCACCATATGCATGATATTACCAACATCAACATGCCAAGTTAGAGCGAAGACCTCATGGGGTAAATAGGAGTGGTCTTCTGCTTCTGAATCCCCCTCAGAACATTTATCTTCCTCTTGATTACGATCCGAAATGGGTGGAGGGGGGCTGCCTTTGCGCCCACCATGGAGCGGCGTCTGCATGAAATTTTATTGCCACGCAAGGCTCATCTCTTTTGCTCTACATGTTCAGTTCCATTGTGTACAATAACTGACATGCATAGGAATAAAACATAGTGAGATTATGTAAGGAGTGCATGCACAAATCCAGAGTGAAGGTAGAAAACTGTGGATAGACCCAAAACCAATGATAGCAGTCAGATAATAGCTTTATTTAAAAAATACAGATCATGGCTCCTTTAATGTTTGTTTGCACCCAACATGAAACTCATAGTGGACACCCGAGATTAACCAGATAGTAGACAGATAGTACTGATTGCTACCCCAATATGTACCCCACAACCATTTAAAAACTCAAGTTTCAGCATAAGTTTGGACCTGAGTCGGAGTCTAATAGGTGAACACGACGATAAAGTAGCATGTCATGATATTAAGCGATGCATAACGTAAGCAGTCACGGAAGAGTGTGACCTCTCTTGCGGACCCATGTAGTCCTCAAGGTCATCTGCTCAGTTGATGATGGTAATGCAGTTGTCGTGGCTGCCGGCGGCGGGGAAGAAGATCTGAGGCGGCGAAAGACAGTCTGGAGAGCGGATCCCTGCTGTGGTGAACCCTTCCGTCGTTGGAGCAGCTGAGCTAGGGTAGAACACAGCACCGCAGGAGCAGGACAAACCACACAAGGTTTTCTTTGACACATATCTGTAACAGAAGTAATTGTGTAAGGGCTTGTTTGAATTTGAGGATTCTAACAATGCAGGGATAGGAAATAGATAGGAATATGATAGGAATGCATGTGCAAAACAGAGAATTTAAAAACACAGGATTTCTGCCAATCTGGGTGTTTGGTTCACAAGAATTGGAAGATCACAGGATGCAAAGAAGCATGGTGAGATTAAGTCAAACCACAAGAAGTGTATAACCTCTTTGGCGAAGCCATGTCGATCTCAGCGTGATTGGGTTGGCCGGTGAGGATGCTCCGGCTGACTTGGCTGTCGGAGGAGGGGAAGAAGATCTTAGGCGTCTGGAGATGGAGCCCGAGGTACTGCTCCGCTGTGATGGAGGGTTTCGTAGTTGGAGTAGCTCCGGTGAGTTGTACGACGCCAACGCTGAAGCAAGACAAGAGAGACAACGTTAACCTGAGTGGAATTCTAACAGCATCTCCAATAGATGACGTAAAATACATAACCACAAAGTGCTAGATGTATACATCAGCCGCTCATCTCTGAACTTAACTGTCGAAACTGAATTTAACTGTCAAAACTAAACTTAACTGTCGAAACTGAATTTTACTGTCGAAACTGAACGCACTAGAGGTGAGGCTGCACGTCAGTCGACTGACTTTTTCATCTCTGGTCAGTCGATTTTGCAGCCGTTGGATACGAAATCAAGGGCCTGCAGTTCATCTTCAACCTCCACCCCCCTGAGCCGCCAGCCACCACCGGCCAAACAACCGCCCCCCAGCCGCCCGCGGCTGGCGGTGCGCCGCCCCGCTCGCCCCGAAAACACTACCCACCGCCGGTCCGCCGCCGCCCCGGCCATCCCTCTAGCCCCCCCCCCCCCCCGTGCCGAGCTTTTTCTTCGGCGATCCCCACGCCACCGCCCCACCACCGCCGGCGACCACCGCCCCCACCCTGAACCCTAAGATAGATTGTGGGGTACCTCTCCGGGGAGCCCCCCTCCCCGCTGCGGCGGGTTCTTCCTTAACTTCGGTGAGCCCCCCACCCCCTGAAAATCGACAGACGCAAAAGTCGATTCAGTCGATTGAAGTGTAGCTAAATCGGAGCAGCATCGCAAGCAAGAGCAAGAGCGAGAGCAGAAGCAAGAGAAAGAGCAAGAGCGAGAGCAGCAGCGCGAGCAAGAGCAAGAGCAAGAGAAGACCAGCCAGGGGACCGAGAGCAAGAGCACAGCAGCAGCGCGAGCAAGAGCTAAAGCAGCAGTAGCTCATACTGATGTGGACGTCACCGCCGAGGGAGCGACACCGTGGAAGAAAATGGGGCGGTTAGTGTACAACCTCTTTGGTGGCGCCGATTTGGCCGCATCTTCATCCGAGGAAACGGTGATGATGATTCTCTTCCGGTGGTGCAGGTGAAGACGGCGGTGTGGGAATGGAGGTGGCGCGAAAGACGAGGGGAACGTCGGGGCAGCTCCTTGGAGGTGGAGGACGGGGTGGCTGAACCGGCGGGACGACCAGATCGACGGCGGATCCTCATCCGGTATGGTGGATGAGGGACGTCGAGGTGTTGCTGTGGATGACGTCGTCGGGGAAGAGGCTCCGACTGGGTGGCGGACGGAGGAGGGTGTGGGGCTTCGCGGGTTTTCCCGGCCTCGGTGTACGAATGGGTGGGCGGATGGGATGGGAGTGGGGAACCATGGCTTAAGGACGCGCTTGTCCGAAATGTGGGGTAAGTTACGAAAGTACCCCTACCGATTTGAGGCAGTTCTTTTGGTTCAGGGGTATCACGGGCATTTCGCGTGTCGGGATTTCACAGGAGGTGGGAGTTTTTGCGCGCGTTGTAATTTTGGAATACCAAGGCATGGGTTGAGATGGAGGGAGTTGTCAGAGCACAACGAGACAAAGATATATCTTAAATATTTCGGGCTAACAAGGCGCGGGTTGAAATTTCCGGACAAGCCTAACGTGTACTGTACCAAATCAATTCGCACTACAAATGTCATTCAAAACTTTGAATTCATGTTATGTTCAATTAAAATATTTCACTACGTGTATAATGCATGCAACCTAGTACTCAAATGAATGTTTTAATGCATTCCAAACGTATGTACTACCGCTTCAATATGAACTAAAATTGAATTCGTTTCTCTACTTGAATAAGATCTACAATAATGATTGTTGTGAAGTCAAAGCATTTGAATTTGTTTCTCTGTTTTAATAAGATCTACAATCGTCATTATTGTCAAGTTAAACCATCGTTTGTGCATTACACAGCACACCACATGATTAGTCTCGAGTTACATATGAACTATGTGTACTATATGAACTCGAACTCGATTTTTTGAATCCACTTTATGTTGATTTCAAATCATAGTACATTTCAAGCTCTAGCTAGATCTTTACAAACTAAACCATGTCTCATATGTATAATGTGTTTATCACATTATGTATGGTGCCCCGCCCCCTACGCCTACAAGTATTTAGATGTGAGTTGCAAACACCACACATTACCACAAATTCAAATAAAATGTGAGAATGTTTGATATATAGTATTGTTTAGATTGTTCGATATTTAGTTGTAAGCTGCAAACGCCACACATTATCACAAATTCAAATAAAATGTGAGATTGTTCGATGTATAGTATGGTTTAGATTGTTCGACATTTAGCTGTGAGTTGCAAATGCCATGCATTATCACATTATGGTATAACATGTGCAAAACCACAACACGTGTATCACCGCTATATTCATGCATGCATATGTTTAAAACACTATGATCTCCTATTAAAATATTTGAATCCACTTTCATATCAAATTATGACCTTTGTTAGTCTCTTACACCCACACAATCCTCTAACCTTTGTAGCTACCACTAACTTTCTCTCGCGCATGCACACACCCTCCTCGCCCTCCCCCAGCATTCTATCCATCGCGCACATTCATTTTTTTTCTTTAGGTAGTTCTCCCACAGTCTCCAAAACTCCTTTCCGACACACACCGATTGATAAACCTCTCCAGCGATGTGTGCCTACAACATACACTCGCACCTTCAATCTCCTCCTTTATGTGTCCTTGCCTCGTGTCTCTCATACGGTCCCACACACGTGTAAACTCTCGCCCCTATTTTCATCGATCTCACAACCGCACACTCCTCCCCCTATCTAGCTAATAGCTGGGCCTCTCGCACCACCTCCTAGCTCCATTCTCTTGTCTATCCGTCTCGCCGGGCCTTATTTGCCTCAAACAAATGGATGTACACCAACCGATCTCCCGCTATACATATAGCTAGCTAGGTCCTTATAACTCGTTTTCCCCACACGTCGATCTATCTACCTCATTAGTTATGTCTCTCCCTTCCTCCGACAAACAACAATTGATCTACCGATCTAGTTAGGTTTGCTTACCAAACACATGGTTCCCCTTCATCATCCATGGATGTGTCCCGACAGATCTATCACGCACAGGCACACACGTAAACACATCCCCACTCTTATTGATAATATTGCAGTTCCACCCTCAGTTTGTCTTGTAGGCCTCTCCCACCATCTTCGAGAAGCAACTCCATCACCCATCCAGCACTCTACCCCTCTCCCTCCCTCTCTCTCTCTCCTCGCTCTCTCTATCCCATCCTATTTCCCGTCCTTCAGTTATGTATGGATGTCGACCGATCTCCCTCAAGACATAGCTGGGTCTCTCCTTCTCAACACATATACGAGTCGTTCTACCTCTATAGTTAGGCCTCTGCCTACCCCTCCCGCCACCCCCTCGCACACACACACCGATACATCGAGCGCTCTAGTCATGTCTCCCTGCCACACACAAACTTGACCTGTGCCCTCTGACGTTTCGGTAGCTAGGTCAGTCGCCCTATATCTTTGACTTGCACACACACACACAATTTCGATGGCTCGATTCATCGATCTCGCACCCACCCACTTGTTCCTCTCTTGGACTCTATCGATATCTATGACCCCTCCCTCTCTTCTCGTGGATCGCCTGACCCTCTATATATGATATGGACAGGCCTCCATTTCACACACATTGCATGCAAAATTTTGTTTGAGATGTCATCGACACATATTACCACAAATACATTCACGAAATCAACGTCCCCCCAAAACAAAAAACACTCACGAACGCACAAGCCATTTGTCTAGGTTTGTATCTCTCACACACACCCACGTAGGTGCGGGACGTGCACGAAGAGAAGAGGTGCACGCACGGCGCATGTACTCCCGTCTCTTTCCCAACCACACCCGCGCGGGTACACGGTGGAGCTCATTTCTGTATGAAAAGGCAGCCCACGTGGTAATTTGACCATGTACTGGTTGTCCACTTGGTGGAGGGAGGATCGTCTACCACGGGTGAACAAACAAATTGCGACCTGACGCGTTATGTTAAAAAAGAGGCAAACCATGTGGGGCCTACCTTAGAGGCAAGGCTCTATACACTGGAGTATTTTTGATGTGTCCCGTCAACTCGCAGAATGAGGAGAAGCTTGCTTAGTACGTCGTCTCCCCCGCCCACGGGCGCGGTGACTCGCAGGATGAGGTGAAGCTTGCTTACTACGCCTTACGCCCGCTCCCTCGCCCACGCGCGCGGTGGCTCGCAGGACGAGGAGAAAATTTTACTAGTACTCCCTCCGTTTACTCCTCGTCCCTACCTTGGTTATAGAGATTATCATATTGTTTGGAATATATGTCCTTTAGTAGATTTCAATATGAACTACTAGTACATACTCCAAACACTGATGTATATAGACGTATTTTAGAGTGTAGATTAACTCATTTTCCTCTGTATGTAGTCCATATTGAAACAGACGTAATAGTACGCACTCTCCCTCGCCCCTCGACTCTCGCCACGTGGTGGATGTGCAACAATTCATTCAGTCTCATATAGCTAGAACGATATATAATGCAGTACCATTATTGCTCGACTTCCCGAATAGGCGAAGAGCCAATCACAAGGTTAATAGTTTGGAGATGCCAAGCGCAAGGTTTATAGGAGAACGAGTAGTAGGTGCCGCGTCATTTATAAATAAAGTTTTTTTCTTCAGTGGCACGTACGCAATATAAATATGTTCATATGGAGAGAAAAGGAAACCGCTCCACTATATAGATAGGCAGGACGAGCCTACATGGTTGCTTGCTGGGGTTGCTCTCTTCAGTTTTCACACTCTCTCGCACAAAACCACTGTGGCCACATCTCTAACATCCCTGCGGATCACGTCCGCCGGGGGGAGGGGTGGATGCTTAGTGTAGGTGCGGTCACCGTCGCCGACGGTGAAAACCCACTGTCGGCACGTCCCGATCAGGGGTCCCCGCCATTCTCTCTCACAAAGCCGGTGAGGTTGCCTTCGTCCATTGCTCACTGCCGCGACGTGGGTAGTTGCCTCCTCCCGCCGCCCTCCTCTAGGTTGAGCTACGTCCCAACATCCCTCAGGTACAACTCCCTTTACAGCCGGCTTGCACCACTGCTCCAGCTGCCCACATCACTCCATCTGGATATTTCTCTACTTCTTTGCCCTGCACATACCTCTACTGGCTTCTACGTACTGTATTTGTGATGAGTTTATGTCTCATCAACTAGTCCCAGTAATCTTATTCTAATCACGCTTCTTCAATTTCTTTGCCACAGGGATGCTCATCTCGATTTTAGTGAAACTGCACAAAATGATCCGATAGTCAAAGGGTTGCAAACTTCATTTCTTGGGAAGCACCGACGTTGCCAGCAAATTAAAGCCTGGTTAGGGTTTACGGTTCAAGGGCTAGGGACTGCATGGATCATTTTTTCTTTAGTTGTCTCTGTTTCAATGGCTAGGGACTGCATGAGTAGTACTAGTACTATACGCCTTACGCCCGCTCCCTCGCCCACGCGTGCGGTGGCTCGCAGGACGAGAAGAAAATTATACTACTCCCTCCGTTTACTCCTCGTCCCTACTACCTTGGTTAGAGAGATTATCATATTGTTTGGAATATATATGTCCTTTAGTAGATTTCAATATGAACTACTAGTACATACTCCAAACACTGATGTATATAGACGTATTTTAGAGTGTACATTCACTCATTTTGCTCCGTATGTAGCATAAAGTTGAGACACTTATTTTGGAATGGAGGGAGTACATATTTGCTATGATCTGTCAAGCATTGAGATGCAATAGCATGCATGTTAGTCTCCTTTGTATTTGATGAAATGTTGCAACGCGCAACCTTGGACACAAGATACATGTAACAGAAGCTGGAAGCTTCATAGCATTGTACTATATCGCTGATAAATTACAGTACATACTATACAAGTACTTCCTCCGTTCCTAAATATAAGTCTTTGTAGAGATTTCACCATGAACCACATACGGGTGTATATAGATGCATTTTAAGTCTAGATTCATTCATTTTGTTCCGTATGTAGTCCACCTAGTGGAATCTCTACAAAGACTTATATTTAGGAACGGAGGGAGTACTATGTAAAGAGTTAGGTGTCGCACGGTATCCAGAAAATATGGTGATAGTGTGAGGTGGGCCATGTAATCACTGAGCTTGCGTGTTTTCACTGCTCTTGCACTCCTCCGCCGTAAGGATGGAGAAAATTGTAATCTAGTAGTACCTCCTTTCGCCGAAAGCGTGGGACATCCAGCAGTCCTACCACCTCAGTAATAATGACCAATGAGCCGTCAAATCACATAGACCCAGTAGTAAGTTGGACGGACGAAGTAACCATCACTCTTGAATCCGCTTCTCCCTTCAACGCAGGCATCAGCGAGAGGTCGCGTCCGCTCTGCCCGGGCATGAATGCGGAACCGATTCTTTGGAGCGGCGCTGACCATTTTGGGCGGGAAGCGCGCGCGGGCGATGGAGGGGCTTTGGGTGGGCCAGGCTGGTCAGGAGCGGGCGTGGCAGCTGTCCGCCTGTCCCTACCGGACGCCCGGAAATGAGAGGATGCACCGACTCTCGCGGCCAAAATCGTACACTACACACCATCTCTCTGTAGGAGTAGGTCGATCTGTCGCTCTCTCCAACACACACATCCTATTAAACACACACACACACGCACACGCACACGCACACACAGGTTCATAAAATAGGAAAATCGTGCGAGTGCGAAGCCACAGGAAGTGAGATACAAATGGAGTACGTACAAGAAGAGAAGAGGTGACGAATATTCCATCAAACCTGGACTGAGGAGTAGTGCTCCCTCCGTCTAGGTGTTAAGTCATCCTACGAAAATCAGATATTCCCAAAATGTTTAGGCATCGTCCATTAACTTCGCATCTCAATCCCCTCCTGGCCTCGTTACTAGAGAGCGTTGTTACTTAGGGAGCATTTGGATCCTTAGCAAGAACAACTTATAGCATAGCCGGGCAAGGTTAGGCATTTGGATTTGTTAAAATATGTTAGCTTTTGTGGGCCAGCTAGCTTGGGTGGGCTAGAAAAACCTTGCTAGCTCAGGAGAGCCAGATCGGCTCGCTTCCAATGGCAAACTTCGCGTAGTAGTAACATATGCATGTTGTACTAGTCCAAGTTACTCACCACTATGACCAGCCTAAGCAATGTAACCAAACGCTTCTTAATTACTCTGCCTTGTTATCTCCCCCGGAAACCCAATGCATGGAGCGCAACTACGCGTTGATCAGTTAAGAAATCAAAGTTGGCTTGCATGCGAGTTAATACGTGGCCCTGCATGGTGGCTAAAACGACATCTCTTAGTTGTTTGGATTAATTGCTGCGTTTAGAGACAGAAATCAGGGCTTTGATTGGAGGAATGACCGGTCAAGTTTCTACTTCTCCTCCAATCTGCTTGCACCTTGGTCCCGCTGCACCTTCTAACGTGACTTATTACACCTAGACGGAGGGAGTCATACGAGATACGGTGGCACACTGACTTAGGTCGAATACAAGTGCCCAAAATTGTGTGCATGTTATAATAAGGATTCACTTAAAATAGTACGTGAGCGAACAGAGGGATCAATTGGACAGTGTTCCCGAGCAGTAGCGAGATGTGTGAGGTAAGATACATCGCTGGCGCTTTTAATTTTTCTTATTAATTTGTTTGTTTCACCCTCTGACTGGTGGGACCCAGCGTACTACGTGGAGAGAGGTAAGGTGACTAAGGCTGCATTATTTCTGCACCACTGTGGATAGTCTTACCACCAAAGCCACAATACACGATTATGATTTAAATCCCAATGACTCCCACACACACACAAAAAAACACAGCATGCTTGTCACACGAATGCATGAATGTATAAAAGGTTATTTTCCTCTCGTTGAACATAACGGGAGGGTTGTGTAGCTGTTTAGCATGTTCGCTCATCAAACTTGAGGTCTCGGGTTCGATAACTACATTTGAGCATAATTCGTGTTTCTAGGGTTTGCACTCTTCACACTCTCTCCAGTATATATATACATGCTGAAGCCTCAGCGCTTGTAGTTGCTCTCTTCACACTCTCTCACCCTCTCCAGATCTAAACAAGACTTCGTTGGCCCCTCTCTCTCCCCTCACTGCTGGTCTGCTTGTAGTTGCTCTCTTCACACTCTCTCACCCTCTCTAGATCTAAACAAGACTTCATTGGCCCCTCTCTCTCCCCTCACTGCTGGTTAAAGAGCCGGCAGAATCCGTCCGCCGGGAAGGGAAGGAGGCTTAACGCTGTCTCCGTCGGCGAGGGAGGGAATCCAGTACCGGCGCAGCTGTTCACTTTCACCCAGCGGCGGTGCGGGAGGGCCTCCGACCCCTTCTTCTTCGCCGCCGTACATAGTGTGGGTCGAACGGCCTCCGGTCGCCCACCGAACCACACCCCAAGAACCTTAAGGTATAATTTACTTATTCCACATGCATTGCTCTAGCTGCATGTGGGCTTTTTCCGCTTCTGCACTCGAATCTAGGTGTTGGATCAAACAGGAAAGTAGTGGGGAAAGTTGTATAGCATGAATCTAGGACATGGTTCAAAGAGGAAAGCAATGGGGGGAAGTAGTGGGAAAAGTTTTATAGCATGAATCTAGAACGTGGTTCAAAAAGGAAAGGAAGAGGGAAAGTAGTGGGGAAACTTGTATCGCATGAATCTAAGACGTTGTTCAAAGGGGACAGGAATGGGGGAAAGTAGTGGGGAAAGTTGTATAGCATAAATCTAGGACGTGGTTCACAGAGGAAAGGAAGTGGGGAAAGTACTAGTACAGACTGGCTATCCAGCACCTACGTTGGTTGAAAAGGGAAAACAATGACAAACGCAGTACGCACATCTGTAACGAACTGATCTTTTGTTTTGGGGGACAAGGCTGTAGAGTTTGAGCAGGACTAGATTTGCTGCGCCCACATAGGGAAAGGTGTTTAAAGATAACAAAACTGGGACCAACACAAATATGCTCCTTGGTTGTTTGTTCTTTGTTGCAACAGACTGTGCATCACCCCAGTACATCGGTAGATGCACATGGTGCTGGTGCGTCCACTGTTCCCTGCAACTCTTTAGTTGTTCTTAATCTAAGGCCCTGTTTAGTTAAAAACTCCCTAGTCCCTACCTGCTTGGTTCCAGGGACTAAACATGGACTAGAGGTTATTGAATGACATGCTAAAAGACCATGTTACCCCTAATAATGAACTAATAGAGACAAGGTGTGATGCCTGGCAGGGGCAGCTATTGGAAAAAGTCCCAAAAAGACTCTCCCTCAGGGTCTTCTTTCTTTAGTCCCAAATGCCCACTTTTAGTCCCTAAAAGTCCCTCCTGTCTGGTTTAGATGGGACTGGCATGGAATTTTTTTAGTCCCTCCACCAAAATGTCCCTATAAACAAGCACTCTCTAATAATGCCGCTGGAAAATTGATGCAATGCCACAGTTAAAAGCAAATTACATGTTTAACGAATTTTATTGTTAATATAATCTCTCTGTTAATATTAATCAATGCCACCGTTTGAGAAATGCTATTGTCTTGCTTTCTTTCCCATTTAGATAAGGTAGATGCTTCTTTTTGTTGGCTTCTGTGTCATCCACCGTTATTGACCACTAGTTGTTTCCTTTGCACCTCTGTGTAAACAGGGTTATCTACTTCACCTCGTTGCCATTGTGACCTTTTGTTGCACCGCACAAAACACTTTTGTTTTAAGAGTTTTTGTGCAGTTCAACCAAAATGTCACACCGACAAGGTTGTTTGATTGCTTGATCTTAGTGGAACTGCACAAGAGGAGATCTTACTTCCTATCCGTGTTGGCAAATTTGGTTCAGAACTTCTTCTTGTGAGTTGTTTGAATTTCGCGTCATGAGAGGTCAGTACTAGCCTTCTTTCACATGATTCTGCAGTGTGCTTTCATATGTTTTGCTACTTGTACGGTAATGTTGCTTGATTTTAGAGATCTGCACAAATGGAGACAAGACTTCCAATTTGTATTGGCACCGTAATATCCCATTGAGGTAAGATAAGGATATTTCACAACTGTTGGCCTGTATTTTGCCACTTTCATCAGAAAATTAATGTCATTGTTTAGTGCTATACTTGTGCAACCTAATTGACATGCCAAATCTTACATTGAAGGCGAAGCTTGTCTGTTATTGAACCAAGTGATGAAGGGGAAGAACAAGCGGAAGAAAAATAAAAATCAACTCCTGGTGCTGTAATGAAGCACTGGAACTGTGATGACACAAGTAATGATACAGTTTTGCATCTTAATTTATTGCTATGGCTGGAACGAGCAATTGTTTTGCCACTGATTTGATGCCACTCTTAATGTAATACGTAATTATCTCTACTTGTGCAAACAGGGATCTTCTTTGAAGATACCATATATTTTAGTGGAACTGCACAAGAAGATGTTGGAAACATTAATCTAATCGAGGAGTATATAGTAAGCATGGCCGCCATAGTAGATAGCAAAAGATGGTTCCGGAGAAGTGCTTCATCTGTATGCTCTACACAATAAGCCTCCTGACAAAGGTTGGTACTCGCCCACTGATTTCATCCATATGATTGAGCTTCGTCATCTCTATTGGTGTTGTGCTACTGTTTAGATACTGTCATCAAAAAGTGGTATTGTCCTTGAGAAGTGCTTCATCTGTGATGTTTTAAATATTTCCTTTCCTTTTTTCGAGCAAACAGGGATGCTAGCATTTAGTTATCCTCTTGTCTTTGCACAATAGGATCATCCTCCTCTGAACAAGAATATGGAGTACGTGAAGTGACTAGTTCCGATTATGCCAGTATGAAGAAGCCCTGTCTATCTTCTCATCAGAAGGAGCAGTTGAAGGATGGTTACATTACCCCCCACAAGACCAAACTAACTTCAGCTCAGAAGGACTGACAAATCTCCATTTTCTTGCTGTGATGCGCGAGTACAATATTGCTCTAGGATTCTTTCCGGTGAGTTCCATTTTTCTAAAAGTGTGCTCTACATGGACCATGTAGGTGCCTGTTTAAACTGTCAATTCATAGTACAGTTTGCTTTATACTAATCACTTTTTTAGTATTTGTGCAAACAGGGGTGCTCAGCTTGATTTCAATGGGAACTGCACAAAATGTTCATGAATACATCGAATCATTCATTTCCACCACAAGAAAGGAGGTGCCGATAAGTTCAAGGCATTGCAACATATAACGGCGAAATCATACAAGCTACGCGCGAATTTGGTTGATTTTGGTGGAGCTGCACAAAAAGAACAGCTGGTTTATTTAGCACGAGGTGCCATGTCAATGTCCAAACTGATGGCAAACCCTGCCCATTCCACAATCGTAGGCATTTGATATTTTGGAATGGGAAAACCTTGTCAAATTTTGCTCATTGATTTTAGCAAGAAGACATGCGTTTGATATTTTCGAATGGGACGCCCTTTGCTGTCAGCAGCGTCGATCCATTTTTTCTTTATTCTTTAGTTGTGAAGTAAATATTGGCTCTGACATGTGAACCGCTGAGATGCATAATCATCGATTGTTTTGAATATTCTCTTTGAATTGCCAGGCCTGTGTGTTTGATTGCAATGTACAGGAACGCTAAAAAGCTGCTCAAACTCTTTGTATTCCTTCTGTTCCTTTTTACTTCGCACATTGTGAAAGTGCATACTTTTTTCTATAAGATTGGTCAAAGTAGAGATACTTTGACTGCAGACAAAACTTGTATGCAGACTAGAAAGGACCGGAGGGAGTACATGTGAAACTGCTGCAAACGAGGTGATCACCCTTGGAATAATGCTAGTACGTATTGTTTTGCATGTTCATCCAATGCCAGTGATACAAGAATAGGAACTAATCGAAATAAATTCATACACGGTCAGATTTCATATAAACATGCCGGATTTCATTACATTTCATACATTCTTCAACTAAAAAGGGGTGCGATGGAGGTATAATTAATTAACCGAAGCTACCCATCTGTGTCTGGCTGAGCCGAACAGAAGCTTCAGTGACTTAACTGCAGGTGCAGTTGCATAACTGACATGTGGCCCAGATGCCTGTTGGGCCCACATGTCAGTCAGCCAACTGCACCAGCAGTTAAGTAGAAGCAGCGTCCTTCTCCAACATAGCTCTCCGACTCCACATCGCCGCCAAGAAGCTAACCGGCCGTCAGTTGTCAACCCGCCTAGCTTGTCATAGCGATTAGGGCAACTAGGAGCCCAATGATTAGGATCCCCACATGACAAACACCTTTCTTCTTGTCATTCTTCTTCTTGAAGTCCGTGTGTTGCACAGCCTTGTTCTTCCCATCAAACTTTGCTTTACCATCAAACTTGCCCTTGTTCTAGAACTTGTGGGGCTGGAAGTTCTTCTTCTGTACTAGATTGACACTAGATCCTCCCTCAATTCCTCGAGCACATGTGTCGTTTGCTCTCGCCTTTTCTTCCACATCAAGAGTGCCAATGAGATGCACGAAGGAGGAAGCTTAGTGATGATACCTCCGGCAACAAACTTGTCCGGTAGCATACAACTGAAGTGCTCAAGTTCTCTAGCAAATGACTGTATCTCATGAGCTTGCTCAACCACGGAGCGCTCTTCAATCATCCTGTAATCATAGAATTGCTCCATGATGTATAGCTCAGTGCCAGCAACCGGAGGGTAGCAGCAGTGGCCTTACTTGGACCCGAGCGGCGGCGACCTACCGTGTTCTACTCTTCCTCATTTTCTATGTGGCGCGTGTTGGTGTTCTAGGAACGGGGGTCCCCAGACCTGCCTGCCTGCGGCCCATGGCGTGGCTAAGCCAGCAGGCTGTACGGCCCATCTTCATCAACAAGGCATCCAAGACCCTCGCGAGGGTCCAAGCCTCGCGAGGCGAACGACGCAAGACCTCCTCAGGAGTGGCCTAGTCAGGCAGGCTCACGAGGAGCGGAGATGTCAAGGCGGGGCAAACCTCATGAGGCTCTCGTGACGTGAGCCATGATGAACGACACCAGGCGGGCGCCAGCGTGCGCAGCGTCCTTGTTTTCTCTTTGGTGCTAAGGAGGCCAGCACAGGCAAGGAGTACCAAGGCATCATGCAAATGTTGCTATATTGGTGCAACGAGACCAAGACCGGGAGGACGGCAAGATGGAGGTCATCGTGGAGCCCAAGACGGCGTCACCACCAGAGCCTTTCGCAGGTGAAGACCGCTTTGTCAGGATAGCTTGTACTAGCTGCCCCCTTCAAATTTGCCCACCGTTGTTGGCTCCCTTCCCGCTCAATATTTGCGAAGAGGACCAGGGCCTATATAAGTAGAGCTAGCCACCACAGTATAGGCAGGTTGAACTGATCGAGCAACCCACCCAGCTCTCGCCCGCTAAGACACCAAGCACAAGAACACCTCGACCTCAGGAGGTTGTTCTTCCCTTGTACTGTTCATCATCAGCCCTAGAGGCAATCCACCACCACCACACTGGAGTAGGGTATTACACCACAACGGTGGCCCGTACCAGTATAAATCTCGTGTCTCTCTGTGTTGCGAGTTCGTCGAGTTCGTCCGTGAGATCTTAGCGAGCTAGGGCGTAGATCGGTAGGAGGGAAAGACTTCACGCGCACCCCAGTGTTCGAACCCCTCTCGTCGACCAGTCGCTCCGTCGTCTCCATGGCGGACGCTCGCCGTGCTCGAGCTGAGCGTCGGGCTGCCCTCACCGCCTGCGTCGCTCAGATGGCTCCCGTCGGTGGGCCACCTCGTCGTTCTCCATCTCCCGCCACCAACGCTGCCACCGGCCCGATGGGGAACGAGCAGCAGGCGTCCTCGCTGCACCCTTCGGTGCGGCAGGACGGCCACACCGCCACTCCGTCGCTGACCCCGGCCGGTTCTTCGTCTCACGCGCGTCGCCCTCCCATGGAGGCGCGGGCCACGCTCCTCGCGGTGAACGAACTCCTATGCTACTGCCCAGTCGACGACCTCTACGAGGAGTGGCTTGATCGCATCGCCGAGCTCATCCACGCCGCAGGGGGCTCCCCGGCACCGTCCCTCTCTCTGCCTCACCCTCAGCCAGCCATGGGCAATGAGACCCATGGCGCGCCTCCACCACCACTGCCTCAAGACGGTGCCTTGGCACCAAGGCGCGCGGCTCCGCAGCGTGATCCACCACGCCAAGTGCCCGCGCGCGAAGAGAGAAGCTGCCAAGAAATCTCGCGGCCGCGAGAAGCTGCACCTGCGCTCCCCGCGCCGCCTCGTCAAGACCGCGCGCCGCCCGCAGCGGCGCCGCGTGGACCTCGCCAAGAGCAAGCTCCACCTCCGAAGCGGGCCCCAGCAACCACGGCTGGCTGCCGCGCCTTCACCCCCGAGCTGCGTAGCGTCGCCTGGCCAGGCAAGTTCAAGCCGGATCTGCCTCCTCGCTACGACGGCACCGCTGACCCCACGGAGTTCCTGCAGCTCTACGAGTTGAGCATCGAAGCAGCCAACGGCGATGAAAAAGACATGGCGAACTGGTTTCCCATGGCTCTCAAGGATGGAGCTCACTCCTGGCTCCTGAACCTGCAGCATGGCTCGATCTCCTCCTGGGACGAGATGCGCGACCGCTTCGTCGCCAACTTCCAGGGCACTCGCGACCGCCGGCCGGCCGCGGGTGACCTGCGCCACATC
The DNA here is from genome assembly GCF_002575655.3 of Aegilops tauschii subsp. strangulata. Classification (NCBI taxonomy): domain Eukaryota; kingdom Viridiplantae; phylum Streptophyta; class Magnoliopsida; order Poales; family Poaceae; genus Aegilops; species Aegilops tauschii. The sequence continues at coordinate 294,309,654 of NC_053035.3, forward strand.
AAGCAACAACCAGGAGAGACCCTCCAGAAGTACATCCAGCGCTTCAACAACACCCGCCTCAAGATCCCCAAGGTCACGAATGAGGCCATCATCTCTGCATTCTCCGACGGAGTCCGTGACGTCAAGATGAAGGAAGAGCTCGCTATCCACGAGGAGCTCTGCACCTCTCAGGAGCTGTTCAACCTGGCGACCAAGTGCACAAGAGCTGAGGAGGGGCACCTCTCTCTCCTTGAGCTGCTAGCTGCAGGTCCAGAGGAGAAGAAGGCCAAGGCCAAGGACGTGAAGCGCAAGGAGGCAGTTGTGCTCGCAGCGGAGCCTGACACCAAGCGGGGCAGAGATTAGCCCGAGTCTTCCAAGAACAGTCGACCGTTCTGCGCCTTCCACAACCTGAACACCCACAACACCAGCGACTGTCAAGAGCTCAGAGCCATACGAGAAGGACGCTTCAGTAGACGCCCCGAGTGCAACGACCGGGGCTATGACCGTGGAGGAGGACGTGGAGGCGGACGCTGGGACGACCGTGGCCCGCGCCAAGAATGGCGCGACAGGCCTCGTGAGGACCGCTGGCAGGACCATCCTCGCGAGGGGGCCTGGAGGGACCAGCCTCGTGAGGATCGCCCCCAAAGCAACACCGGTCTTCCCCCACTGCCGCCACCAAGAAGGAACGAAGACCACCATCAGGACGAGGGGGCTGGGGGGCTTCCAGGAGCCGCGCACAATTGCCTGCATCTAGGGCGGCGCCCAGGCCCCAGCCTCTTAGCGCATCTTCAAACAGTTCGCTCGTGAGGTGAACGCGGTGCTCCCCAAGCTCGAGGCCACGCGCCCGCTCAAGTGGTCCCAGTGCGCCATCACTTTCAACTCTGCAGATCAGCTCAAGTGTGCGGCCACTGCCGGCGCCCTCCCGATGTTGTGCTCCCTAGTCATCAGCAATGTGTAGGTTACCAAGACCCTCATCGACGGCCGCGCAGGGCTCAACGTCCTGTCCGTCGGCACGTTCGACAACCTCCAAGTGCCATATGAGCAGCTCCAGCCTACTAGGCCCTTCTCAGGAGTGACTGACGGTTCCACCACACCGATAGGGCAGGTCCGCCTGCCCGTCACCTTCGGGGAGCGGAAGAACTACCGCACCGAGCTCATCGACTTCGACGTCGCGCACATCCGCTTGCCGTACAATGCCATCCTCGGGTATCCAGCCCTGGCTAAGTTCGTGGCAGTCACCCATCACGGCTACAACGTCCTAAAGATGCCAGGAAGCGGAGGAATCATCACAGTTCCATGTGAAGAGAGGGATGCGGTGTGCTCCCTCGAGCGCGCCTTCCAAGCTGCAGCAATCGACGACCCCGACAGCAGAAATGAGGGCCCTCTGGAGGCCATCCCCAAGAAGAAGAAGCTGCGCCGCGAAGGACCTCAGGAGGATGGCGTCGCGGCAGGAGTCTCATCAGGATCGGCGTCCGTCCCAGGGGCGCCTCCCTCCGTCGCATAGGAAGGCGCGCCCGGCGCCCTCCTCGGGCAGGGCTCGGGGGCTCTCTTCTGGAGGGCCTCAGACCTTGCCAACCTCCCGAGGGAGGCGCTTGGGCACCACTTGGAAGCGTGCTTCGCGACACATGTTCCTCAGGAGAGCACAGGGCAAGGAGTGCCCACCACTTAGGAGTTCATCACCAAGACCACTCAGGAACTGCAAGACGCAAGAGCCATGCGTGGCGACAGCCGCTCACGAGGCGCAGCTCCCCATCCTGGCGAGGATGCTGGGCTGCGTGTCTGCATCGACGTCCCAGGGCTCAACAGGGCCGCGTCTCAGGAGCGCTTCTGGCCTTCACGTGTGGGCCGCTGCGAGGGCCCGCCACACAGCTACGTTCGTATGCCCTTCGGCTTGCCGAGCGTGGTGTCAGCCTATGAGCGCAACATGCAGCGTGTCCTGACGGCTCAGGAGGCCAGGTACCACGCCGTCCTCGAGGAAATGGAGACGGTCTTCAGGGAACCTCCCGAGCCCCCAGAGCCTCCCGAGGCTCAGGGCTCCGGTGGCTCATGAAGAGTCATTTCTTTGACGCACGCCTTCAGCTGCACCAACTCTACTTCGTCTATAGAACCAGGTGACATCTTCCAAGCTCGTTTAGCTGGGAGCGCCCCTCGGGCAGCATTATTCCCAGGCCGCGTGGGTCCGGCCCTGCGGCATGTATCCCTTTTGCTTATGTCTTTAGCTTACCTTGCTGGGGGCGCCCCTCGGGCTGCATCATCCCCAAGCCGCTTGGGCCGGACCCGGTGGCATGTATCTTCCTGCATTTATCCAAGTTGATATGCTTTCCATGCTTAACCTGCCTACGGCTATCGCCTGCTCGATCGCCACCCGCCACGGGTCCATTCACCCCGTGCAATCCGCTTGCGTGTTAAAAGGGGGGCTCCTGAGCATCACGACTTAGGAGCTCTTACTAGCTCTCCAGCCCTCACCCCCTGGCCTTGACCACGGCATCGCGACCTGGCATACCAGCGGCGGCTGAGCTCGCTCGAGGGCTGGGACCTGAGGACGTAGAGTGCTTGCACCTAACCGCCTTGCAGGAACATACAGTCACCAAGACTCAAGACCAGGCGCAACGCGCCTTGAGGTAGGGCCTCGTGAGTCCGCGCAGGCTCACGAGTGCCCAGATACACCTCGCAGCTCTGCCGTGCAAGCCACGTGTCAGGGCAGGGCTGTACACGCCCCGGGGGCTCCTCCTGGAGGGGGCCCCCCATCCCACGCACAAGTGGAAGCACCATGCTCCGTGCTGGCTGTCGACACTGCCGAGGAGCGGCTATGCCCATGCACAAGCGGAAGCACTATGCTTCGCGCTGGTGATAAACAACTGAGGGTGGCCCCACGGTCGTACCAACCTCAAGGAGCCCAGAGCTCAGCGTCCAGCCTCACCGCAACGCCTCCCCTCGGGAGAGCCACGCGAGGGGGCTGGGCACGGGGGCTGCGCTCGGGTCACGCCCAAGCGCACACCACCCAACCAGGTCTCCCTGACCTGGGACTCGCGCGCCCCTCCCGAGGCCTCGACGAGGGCAGGTATGGAAAGTGTTTGCACGTCAAGGGGGACTCCTGAGCATCGCGACTCAGGAGCCTAACTGGTCACGTAGCCCCTCACTCCTTGGTCCATCCTGGTCTCCGGTCGGCTCAATGGCGGTTGAGGTATGCATGGGGCCGGGCTCTGCCGACGTAGAACGTTAATCTATCCTCGCAAACTCTCCCTATAAGCTGTTTGCGCGTCAAGGGGGACTCCTGAGCATCGCGACTCAGGAGCCAAACTGGTCACGTAGCCCCTCACTCCTTGGTCCGTCCTGGTCTCCGGTCGGCCCAATGGCAGTTGAGGTATGCGCGGGGCCGGGCTCTGTCGACGCAGAATGCAAAGCAAATAGGAAGGAAATCGCAAAATCTCGAAGCAAATATTACAAGCATATTGTCCTCACAATACCAAATGAAAAGTCTAAACGCCTCCACGAGGCCTGATACGTCTTGCAGGAACGAAATGGGAGGAATAGCCGCAGGTCACCCCTGGACGTCGCCATCGCCTGCAGAAGGTGCTCCCCCATGGACAACGATGTTCTCACCTTCACCACCAGCCGCAGGATCGGCGGCGTCGCTGGACAGAGGAGCAGAGACAAAGCCGTGGAACTTCTTCAGCAAGGCCTCCACTTGACCTTGTACAGCTGCGACGGCAGCTTCGCAGTGATCTTCAGCCACAGGCTCCAGCAGCTCATCAAGACGAGCGTTGGGGTCGCGGAGGTGCAGATGGCTAAAAACGCGAGTCAGTGCAGCTGAAGAGAGGATGCGAGCTTCCGCCTCTGCCATGGGACTAAGGCCGTCAACAACTTCCTCCAGTGCCTCCACCAAGAGAGGAAGCAGCTGGGCGGGGCCGTCCTCCATCAGTGGCCAGCGACTTCCCCAGGCCGTGCTCGTAGAGTGTCTTCAGCGCCTTGCGAGAACTCTTCTCGAGATCGGCAAAGGCCACGCGGTCTTCGGCCAGGACTCGGGCCTTGGCATCAAGATCGGCCTCCCTCGCCTCCATCTTCCGCTCCAGCTCCTCCAACCAGTTGCGTTCGGCAGCCTGCATCTTCCCCAACTCCGCCAGCTCAGCATCACGGTTCTTGATGGCATCCTCCCGGGCCTTCACCTCCTCCTCCTTCGCTTGGCGGCAGCGTGCTTCTTCGGCATGCTTGTCGCGTAGGCTCTACAACTCGTCCTCCAGCACCTGGCAGCGATCACGGGCGGCCTTGGCGTCTTTCAGCGCCGCCTCGTGATCGGCTGCGGCGTTGGCGGCACTCTGCTTCTCCTTCTCAGAAGCCGCAGCGGCCTGGCTCAGCGCGCCGCGAACAGCCAAGTCGGAGTGGAGCCAGCCTGAGGCCAGCTCCAGGCGCCCGGCCACAAGGAGTGGGTCTGCGCTCAGGAGATTCGCCTGCAGCTGGGTCATCTCCAAAAGAGCACATTTCAGAGCAGCAGCGGGAGCAGATGAACCAGGGAGCAGAGGTGCAGCAGTAGGAGGAGCCGACGCCGTCACCAGGGCCTGGGAGATCACGGGTTCCGGAGCAGCTGGGACCTCATCAGCCGCGCCAAGCGCCGGCACCTCCGGAGCCAGCGGGGCCATGGGGGATGATTCCACGCGGCGATGTTCCTCTTGGCCCCGCGAAGATGACCGGGCTGGGGAGATGCGGGCGCTGCTGCCTCCTTTCTCTATGGAGGGAGGCACGGCCGCCGCATCCTCCTTCCGCTTCTTCGCCGAAGATGTCGACCTGATCAACCAAGGGCGGGCATCAGGAAATGACAAGTACAAACAGCAACAAGGTAAAGCTTAAGACACTTACTGATCCACTTCAACATACTTCCGCTTGGGGAGCTTGAAGCCTGACAGCTTCGGGACATGAGGAGCAGGCGTTCGGGCTCCAGCGGCGCCAGGCGGTGCGGAGGCAGAGCCGGAGCCAGCACCAGGAGGTGTCAGGGCGGAGGCGGCACCACGAGCCACCAGCGATGACCTACCCCTTGTCGGGATGAGGGGCTGCTCCCTCTCCCCTGGTAGGTGTCGGCCTTGGCATCGTCAGGAAGGGCGCGGAGAATCTCGGCCTTGTTCAGAGGGGAAGTCTCCCCCACCTCTTCTAGAGTCTTCTTCGAGTCCACCTCCTCTTCCCCTTCCCCGCGGGACTCGTCAGAAGACACCTCCACCGGCTTCGGTGCTGCAGGGGCTCCTGGGAGCGCCGGCGGCACCAGCCCACGCGCGTCAAAGGTCGGCCTGGAGGCGACAAATTCCTCCCGATCCCTGTGTTGGAACAAGGGAGCGAAGGCACTTGGTGGGTACTCCTGGTTGTCCCCAACTATGAGGCACAAGACAGCGTCCAATTCATCGTCAGGTAGGTCCCCCGGCCTCAGGCGGGTCTTGTTTCCCTCCTCTTCAAGCTCCCACAGGGGGCGCGCGCGCCTGGAGCGGAGCAATTCGCAGCATCAAGAAATCCCTCAGGAGCATGACCCCCGTCACCTTGGCCGCCCTCGCATTGCCCGGCTTCAAGTCAGTCACCATCTGCCCCAACACTAGCGATGCTCGCTCGTCGGTAAGCTCCGCCTTGGGCTACCCCCCGTTGGAAGAGGGCGCCGCCGTTGGCAACACCAGACGCGGATCGGCACGCTTGGCGTCCATCATGACCCATTTGGATCGGATGTTGTCAGCCCTCTTCCCGGTGCTCGAGATCTAGTTGGCCTTGCCGCATGCGACGAAATTAGCGCATCCGGAGATGTGCGTCTTGCTGACACGGAGGAAGAAGAAATGGTGCAGGAGTGCCACGGACGGCATCACGCCCAGGTACGCCACACAGTAGTAGGCGAAGATGGACAGGAGGAGGACAGAGTTGGGATGGAGATGCAACGCCTGCAGACCGTAGTGGTCGAGGACTTCATAAAAGAAATCGGAGAAGGGAGGAACCAACCCAACGGCAACGCTGCTCGAGAAGAAGGGGAAGAAGGTGCTTCCCTCAGGCTCCGGCACGTCGGAGGCGAGCCGGAGCTCGGTCTCCCCCCACTCATTGCTCTCACCCGCCGTCAGCAGGCGCACAGAGGTGAGGGTCTTCTCCGTGACAGTGGGGGCCTCAAGGGCCGGCTCATACCAAGCTGGTGCTGAGGAAGTCTTGACCTTGCGCGGCGCCATGGATTGCGGATGCAGGATGAGATTGGAGCGGATCTGAAGGTGGCGGTGGCTAGGAGCAAGAAAGGGGATCTGGAGCGAGGCGATGAAGAAGCAATGAAGGCAAGAACTGCCCGCGCCAGCCTTTTTGTCAGGACAAGCAGTTTCCGAGGTAGCGTGGGGAAGCGGAGACACCCACGTCCAATTAACCGCCACGAGTCAACCGAGCCGCATGCTTTTGGGGCACGCGGTGCTCCGTACTTGACCCTTGGCTTCACCACGAAGCCAAGCCCGAGCGCACCTTATGCCTGGGGGCTACTGTCGGCGTTCTCGGAACGGGGGTCCAGACCCGCCTGCCTCCGGCCCATGGCGTGGCTAAGCCAGCAGGCCGCACGGCCCATCTTCATCAACAAGGCATCAAAGACCCTCGCGAGGGTCCAAGCCTCGCAAGGCAAACGACGCAAGACCTCCTCAGGAGTGGTCTAGTCAGGCAGGCTCACGAGGAGCGGACATATCAAGGCGGAGCAAACCTCACGAGGCTCTCATGACGTGAGCCATGACGAACGACACAAGGCGGGCGCCAGCGTGCGCAGCGTCCTTGTTTCCTCTTTGGTGCTAAGGAGGCCAGCACAGGCGAGGAGTACCAAGGCATCAGGCAAAGGTTGCTATATTGGTGCAACGAGACCAAGACCGGGAGGACGGCAAGACGGAGGTCATCGTGGAGCCCAAGACGGCGTCACCACCAGAGCCTTTCGCAGGCGAAGACCACTTTTTTCAGGATAGCTTGTACTAGCTGTCCCCCTTCAAATTTGCCCGCCGTTGTTGGCTCCCTGCCCGCTCAATATTTGGGAAGAGGACCAGGGCCTATATAAGTAGAGCTAGCCACCACAGAAGAGGCAGGTTGAACTGATCGAGCAATCCACCCAGCTCTCGCCCGCTAAGACACCAAGCACAAGAACACCTCGACCTCAGGAGGCTGTTCTTCCCTTGTACTGTTCATCATCAGCCCTAGAGGCAATCCACCACCACCACACTGGAGTAGGGTATTACACCACAACGGTGGCCCGAACCAGTATAAATCTCGTGTCTCTCTGTGTTGCGAGTTCATCGAGTTCGTCCGCGAGATCTTAGCGAGCTAGGGCGTAGATCGGTAGGAGGGAAAGACTTCACGCGCACCCCAGTGTTCGAACCTTAAGGGTTTGCCGGAACCCCACATCCGACAGTGTGGCCTCTTTGGAAGCGGTGCGGGGCCTCGGCGGAGCCGGCGATGTCCTCTATCTCATTGCCGGTGGGGTGGGGCCTCGGCGGAGCGGGGGAAATCCTCCCCCTCGTTGCCGGTAGGGTGGGGCCTCGGCGGAGCCGGCATTGTCCTCTGCATCGTCCTCGGTCTCGCCAAATAGTGCCTCGCCAACTTCATCGCCCTCTTTGTAGACGTCTGCAGCCTCCGCCACCCGCATGCGGTACCGCCAGCGCTCGAGGCGGCCCTCACGGGCGGAGCGGTACGAGTCGAGCAACGCCTCCTGCTCCGCCCGCTCCACGGGGATCTGCTCCTCCGCCTACAGGTGCTCCTGGAGGAGATGGTGGTTGTAGGCGGCGTCGGCATGTGCCTCCCGGAACTGCTCCTCATGCTTCTGCCTCACCGTGTCTATATATTGGGCACGGGCCTCGCCGATGGTCATGGTGCAATGCACCTGCGAGGATGGCCCAGAGGAGGGGGTTGGCGCCGGATCGTCAACTACCATGTTCTCCATTGGGACGTTGTCATCCTCCGGCTGCCTGTCGGCCAGCCAGTTGGCAGCAATGGCTGCCATCTCCTTGTGGTCCGTCGTCCGCCCGTCCCGAAGAGCACTGGAGCGCGAGGAAGCCATGCATGGTGGGCAGTAGTGGTGTGGACAGGAGAATAGGAACGGATGCGGATGACTGCGGCTATGGCTGGCGCAGCAGTTTATATAGCAATGGTGGGCGGCGGAGGGACGGACGTGTGGCGCCGGAGTAGCCGCCTCGGCAACCGTGTATCATTAATGTGGGCGGCAGAAGGACGGACAGACGGTACTTGTGTCGTTTGAAGGCAGAGCAATCGCATGCATCGGGAAGCGGGGCGGGCGGCGCTGACCTTTTTTGGGCGGAAAGCGCGCGCGGGCGAGGGAGGCGGTCTGGGTGGGCCAGGGCAGTCAGACTCATGCTTGGCAGTGGGTCGGTCCAGCAGCCGGACATGCTGGCTCGCCAGCTACCTCGCCGAGCTGAGCGACGACAATCAGACGATGGCGTAGCTTCCGACTAGGAGCCGGCGCCACTGTCCAAGCCGGTTCATGCCGTGTTCACCATAGAGCAGGTGCGGCCGCACTTCGACGCCCTAATGGCGGAAGAGCTACCAGCGCAGGAGGACCTGTACTGCAACCTCCGTCTCCTCAACGAGCACCGGTGAACAAGCGAACGACAATGCCGTCGCGGACATGTGGCCCTATGATCCTGGCTTCCCGAATGAGCAGCACGCGCTGTATCAGACCATCCGTAGGGTCCGCGAGGCCCTCTCCATCGTCCTTCGAGTTGTTGCGCTCGCCGTGGCGCCACCGTCTCGCGTTGTCAACATGGTCAATGGACATGAGTATGAGGAGATGACTTTACTTGGAGAGGATGACAGTGGGGACCCACCAGGGCCATAGCCGCACGTACGCAAGTGCCTCCTTATTAGTATATAAAACTATAATTTTTTTGCTTCCTCCTGGTTTCCTGACATCACGGTCCCACACCATTGTCAACCTATGTAGTCAATAAACGAGAGAATTGCACAAGAAGCGGCTGATAGCTGGGACCAAGCAGCTCGAGCAGTATTTGTGTTTTTGAGGTGTGAGCACTGCAGAGTTTTTCTTGAGCGATGTTTAGCCTAGATATTAATTTTTCTCCTCTGAACAACAATGAAAACATCGCTGCAGCTATTAACTGGGCGGGGTATGGCCTGTCTAGCCCAGGCCAGATATCTAGCCCAGATATTAATTTTTTTCAAGCTGAAAATGGCTAGCCCAACTATACTTTTTTTAGGAATACCCAGGCAAGGTCAAGTTGTTATTCTCCGCCCCGCTGGGCTGCAAATCTTTCCTAGGAGGAATGCATTAGGCTTAACAAGAAAATGGGCTTTAAGAAATAATAAATGGGATGTAATTGTAAAAACTGGGCAGTAACTATAAAAAATGCACCAAACACGTAATTACTTTATAAAATATTATTTTTGGATATTGAAAATTTTAATTTCATTAATTGTTGCGAGAGCAATGTTTTGTTGGATTTTTACGTAATATAAATTTATATTGAAATTGTATTTAATCTGACTAGAAATTTCGGGATAAAAATATTTCGGATCCCATCAAAATGTGGGAAACTTTACTGAATTCTGTTTTGAACGGTTGGTTGAAATGGGCTGTACTTTTAACAAACTGTAAATGGGCTGTAGTAAATTCCTTTAGAATTCAAAAATTGGCTGCACATTCTTACAAATCTCAAATGGGCTATAAGTTCTCTGCCACTAACTTGTGGCCTTACTAAGTTGACGCATCCCCTAAAAAAAGAGAGTTGACGCGTATGCAAGGCTTTGTCAACTTATAGTCAACACACGGTTCTAGCAGCAGTGGCCGTTGGATGTCCATCCAACGGATGCCGTGCTTCTTCTTCAATCTCGGATATTCTAGCTTCACCCGCCCAAAAAATTATTCCTCCCCCTGGTATCTCGGGCACACCATTTCGGAAGCTGACCTGTGGGCCTACTAAGTTGACACGTACCAAGGGCTTTGTCAACTTAGTCAATATAAATGATTCTAGCTGCAGTGACTGTACGATGTCCATCCAACGGCCGTCGTGCTTCTTCAACCTCTGGTCTTCTTGCTCCAGCCGCCCAAAGCAGCGCCGGTCGTGCCGCCTGCTCCAGCTTCCCATGGCCGGCTGTGCTGCCGCATAGGCCTCACCGCCCCCTACTACTCCCACCGCTGGCCAGGGCATCCCTCCACTCACCCACACACCCTGTTATTCTGCGGCGACGGCAGGCTCACACCGTAGGCGAACCAGTGAACCCTCGTACTCCTCTCCGCGTGGGCATCCACTGCCGCGTCTTCCCCGGCTCCGCGTCGTCCCCTTCCTAGGCCTCGCCGTCGTCCACCGCCCTGGTGCTCTCGGCGCGGCGTGGTCAACGTGGTCAAGGAACGACTTCCATCGGAAGAGTACTGTACGTGGAGAGGCTGACAGCTAGGTCCACGGCAGCAGCAAGGAAGTGCCTCCTTATTACGCGGAAAATAATTATTCCTCCACCTGACAGCAGGGAACCACCGGACGGGCCACCGTATTTGGCGAAAAAATGTTTCCCCCTGACTCCTGGGACCCACCGGACGGGCCAACGTATTTCACGAAAAAATGTTCCCCCCGCTGTCAGCTCGGACCCACCAGAGGTGCCTCCTTATTACGCACAAAAAAATGAATACTCCCCCTGCTAGTTGGGACCCACCTTGGTGGGAGGCTGACTTGTGGGCCTACTAAGTTGACGGGGACGGAGTGCTTTGTCAACTTAGTCAATATGAACGATTCTAGCTCTAGTGATCGTACGATGTACATCCAACGGCCGTAGTGCTTCTTCAACCTCTGGTCTTGTTGCTCCAGCCGCCCAAACCAGCGCCGGTCGTGCCTCGTGCTCCTGCCTCCCGTGGCCGGCTGCGATGCCGTGGAGGCCTCACCGCCCCCTACTACTCCCACCGCTGGCCAGGCCATCCCTCTACTCACCCACACCCCCTGTTATTCTGCAGCGACGGCAGCCTCACACCGCGGCTGAACCAGTGAACCCTCGTACTCCTCTCCGCGTGGGCATCCACTGCCGCGTCTTCCCTGGCTCCGCGCCGTCCCCTTCCTAAGCTCGCTGTCGTCCACCGCCTTGGTGCTCTCGGCGCGGCGTGGTCAATGTGGTCAACGACGGACTTCCATCGGAAGAGTACTGTACGTGGAGAGGCCGACAGCTGGGTCCACGACCGTAGCAAGGAAGTGCCTCCTTATTACGCGCAAAATAATTATTCCTCCACCTGACAGCGGGGACCCATCGGACGGGCCACCGTATTTCGCGAAAAAAACCTTTCCCCCTGACTGCTGGGACCCACCAGCTACATCTATGCACGCAAGGAAGTGCGTCCGTGCAAAAAAATGATTCGCCCCCCTGACTGCTGGGACCCACCAGCTACATCTTCGCATGCAAGGAAGTGCCTGACAGTCGGGACCCACCTTGTCGAAGCGTACGTATCGTTGTCATTCTGGTCGCGAACGTGTACGTACATACTGGTCTATTTAGAGGCGCGCACGTGTCGTAGTAGAGGCGTGCACGTAGCATGTACACGTACGTACAACGGCCAGTGTGCAAGAAAGAAAATACGGCCACGTACGTACATACGGGCAGGGTCTCGAATGCCTACTCGCGCATACGAACGGCCAGGGCTCGTGTACATGGCTGGGTCGGAACGGAGAAACAGCGTCGTCGTCGTGTTCATGGGGAGCCAACCGGCTGGGTCGGAACGGAATGCATCGTCATGTTCATCAGGAGGGCTTGGACGGAACAGCCGAGGGAAATGAGGCCTGGCGTACCGCAGAACGGAGGAAACGGCCTTGTGTTCGACCGGCCACGTTAGAAACAGGATCCTGTTCATCGGGAGGGGTCTGGCGTACCGCAAAACGGAGGAAACGGACCTCCTACGGTCGAAATGGGGGTCCTGTTGATCGGGAGGGGCGTGGCGTACCGCAAAACGGAGGAAACAAACTTGTGTTGGAGCGCTACGGTCGAAACGGGGGTCCTGTTCATCGGGAGGGGTGTGGCGTACCGCAAAACGGGACTCCACAGGATACTGTTCATCTCCACCGTCGACCCCCTCCAGCCTCCACGGGCTACTGTTCATCCACCGTCGACCTCCTCCAGCCTCCACCTGCGACTGTTCATCCAGCCTCCACCGCGCGTTACTCCACCGGCTACTGTTCAACGACCCCTCTCCACGGGCTCCTGTTCAACCACCCCTCCACGGGCTACTGTTCATCCAGCCCTCCACCATCTACTGTTCATCCTGCCCTCCACGGGGTGGTCCTGTTCATCCTGCCCTCCACGGGGTCCTGTTCATCCTGCCCCAACCGGCTCGATCGATCGGGGTCCTGTTCATCCAGATGCAACACCACGGGGTCCTGTTCATCCACCCCCACCGGGAACTGTTCATGCAAACCCCCTAGCAACGCTCACTGTTCATCTAGAGGCAGCATCGATCGGCTTCAGTTAGCAGCAGTAGCGAAGGAATCGCTCCATCGGGTTCAGTTAACAGCCATCGATCGATCGCTCGGGTTCAGTAACGCGTAGCCTGCAGTGCAATCGCTCGTGTTCAGTTAGAGCCCAACGCCTCGCTCAGGTTCAGTTAGAGCCCAACGCCTCGCACCCACGCGCGTGCGTGTACGAGAGAAACGCGCATCGCTCGGCCCCGACCACCCACCGTAACCGGGGACACCCCGATATTTTCCTCGCCCTTGCTTCTACCACGGTTTTTTTCCGTCATGGACGGCCCAAAGAATGTCATGCAGCTGCGTCTCCGGCTCGCCCAGGACGAAAAGCCCATTTTTGTCACGATTTTTTGTCATAGAAGTAGGACCCCACCACACCTATGATGATACCGTGTTTTGTCACAATTATTGTCATAGAAGTATCATAAGTATGACAAAAAATTTCGTTCGGCCCAAAATGTCACGGATGTGTCTTTTTTTTGTAGTGTCATCTGTTGAAAAAAGAATGCGAGTCTTATTAGGAGGAAGCTAGAAAGTATGGCACAGAGCAAGACAATATTACAAATTGTGATGAATAACATTACTTACGGATAAATGGTCAAGGACGGTGTTAAACTGGGTATTGTATTTCTCATTCCTGTACTGGATCCACGTTGGGAGGATACGTGCATGACACCTAACGGCAATGGCTTCCTGTGATACTAACTTGGCTGACTCTGTAGCATCACGTGGCCTTTTTAAACCTGCCTAAGATGGATCTCCATTCTTCCTCCTTTAGATTTTGTTAATCTGTCAAGCATTATCCCTGATGTTTGTTTCCGGTTGCACCGTGGTGCTAGTTCAACAACGAATATGGAAAGTGTTAGTGCACATCAAACTGTGAGAGTCCATATAAAGGAGCATGCAACTATAACTTGACTCGGTCAGGTACCGTCTTGGTGTTGATGCTCATGAGGTTCATCTAATCTTGCCAAGTCCTGTTGTGTCAGTAGTGCTTCAGAATTAGTGTTAGGTGTGAATGCAGCTTGGGAACTGGCCAGTTTCGGAGCAAACGAATGAGTAACTCGTTGAGATGCTTGTACAGTTGAAGCGGATGCTGCAGCTGGTGGAGCAGCTAATACTGTGTTTGTATATTTAGCCGCTGGACTTGGACCTTCTACTGCCTTATAAGTACCAGCAGAATCTCGAGGGCAGATCCTTTCCCCTTTCACCAGACGATTAACACCATTCCCTACTATATTCTTTTCCTTCCTCTTTTTGACTTTGCCATGTCAAGGCATACCCACAACACAAAAGAATAAAATCGCTCTTCAGAACTCATTGATGCATGATACAGACAAGCAATACTTTGATGTAAGACAACCGTATGAGGATGGAATATGTAAGAAAAACAGGACGGCGTGACATATTCACAGCTACGATGTGTAAACTAAGCAGAAGGATTTTCAAGAAAATAGAAGTAATGCAAGCTAGACACCATATGAAAGATGCAACCAATATCACTCTGCCTAGTTAAAAGTGTCTTGTCATAAGTGGCATTTCGAAAAATTAGAAGTAGTACAACGTAGAAATCAGTGCAAGATGCAACCACTATCAAACTGCCATGTTAAAAGCGTCCAATCATGAGTGACTGATGCGGGATACACAACAGCAGTACTTTGATGTAAGAACATGGTATGATTGATAGATGTAGTGTATTCTAGACATAAAAAGGCATGTCATATGCACATGTATAACATATAAAGTCAGCAGGTGCAATTTAATCAAAATAGAAGAAATACAGGCTAGACAACATATGCAACATGAAACCAGTTATCACACTGTCAACTTAGAGCAAGCACCTGCGATGGTGGAGTACGGGAGATGAACTCATCATGTAGACTTGGGACTTCAACTTCATTAGTGGTAGCAGTGGCAAATCTAGAGAGTCTCTGTTTGCGTCGATCCGGAGGACCACCAACATCCCCTAACTTACTCTTTTCCTTCCTATTTTCTGATATTGCCTTATGAAGTCAAAACCAAAAGAAGATGAATAAAATTAGCTCTGCATAACTGGTGAATGCATGATACAGACGAACACTACTTTGATGTAAGGCAAGCGCATGATAGGAGGATGGAGTATATAAAAAATAGACAACATTGCATATTCAGACGTATGATAGGAGGATGGAATATGTATGAAAAATAGTAAGCAGAAGGCATTTCAACTAAATTAGAAGAAATGAAAGCTAGGCACCATATGAACATGCAACCAATATCACTATCAGGTAAAAAGTGTCTCATCATAAGTGCCATTTCAAGAAATTAGAAGCAGTACAAGCTAGACATCATACGCAACATGCAACCACATATAATAGTGCCAAGTTAGAGCAAGCACCTGTGATGGTGGAGTAGGGGAGATGTGCTCATCATCTACACAGCTACGTTGACTGTCCAGCCTTGTGTTGTCTTGCGAATCTTGTTGGTAGGATGGCGTAGTAGAATTTGTAGAGACCCTATGTTTGAGTTGCTCCGAAGGACCACCATCATCCACTGCCGGACTAATTTCCTTCAGCTGTATTGATTTTTCATTGTGAAGTCAAACCGATAAGAAAAAGGAATAAAATTCGCTCTTCGGAACTGATTCATGCATGATACTGACGAACACTACTCGGATGAATGGCAAACACATGATACGAGGATGGAATATGTATGAAAAAAAGGACGGCGTGACATATTCACACCTATGATGTGGTAACTAAGCAGAAGGCATTTCAGCAAATTAGAAGCACTGCAAGCTAGTCACCATATGAAAGGTGCAACCAATATCACTCTGCCAAGTTCAAACAGTGTGGCGTTTCAACAAATTAGAAGTAGTACATGCTAGAAATCATATGCAAGACACAACCAATATCACAGTGGCGACTTAAAGGTGCCTTATCATAAGTGACTGATGCGGGATATGCAAGAACAATAGTTTGATGTAAGAACATGGTGTGATCAGATATAGTATGTTCTAGAAACAGGAACATGTGTCATATTCACAGGCATTATGTGTAAAGTAAGCAGATGCAATTCAACAAAGTTAGAGAAATACAAGCTAGAAATCATACGCAACATGCAACCACATACCAAGTTAGAGCAAGCACCGGTGATGGTGGAGTAGGGGAGATGTGCTCATCATCAACACAACTACGTTGACTGTCTAGCCTTGCGTTGTCTTGCGAATCTTGTTGGGAGGATGGCGGACTAAAGTCTGTAGAGACCCTCCGTTTCAGTTGCTCGGAAGGACCACCATCATCCAATGCCTTACCAATTTCCTTCCGCTTTATTGATTTTGCATTGTGACGTCAAACCGACAAGAAAAAGGAATAAAATTCGCTCTTCAGAACTCATTCATGCATGATACTGATGAACACTACTCTGATGAAAGGCGAAGTCATGATACGAGGATGGAATATGTACGAAAAACTGGACGGCTTGACATATTCACACCTATGATGTGCTAACTAAGCAGAAGGCACTTCAACAAATTAGAAGCACTATAAGCTAGACACCATATGGAAGGTGCAATCAATATCACTCTGCCAAGTTAAAACTGTCTCGTCATAGGTGGCGTTCATCAAACTAGAAGCACTACATGCTAGAAATCATATTCCAAGACACAAACCAATATCACACTGCCAACTTAAAGGTGTCCCATCATATGTGACTGGCGAAGGATACACAAGAAGAGTAGTTTCATGTAAGAACATGGTGTGATAGACAGATATAGTATGTACCAAAAATAGGAAAGCATGTCATATTCACACGTATCATGTGTAAGCTAAGCAGATGCAGTTTACACTAATTAGGAGCAATACAAGCTAGACACCATATGCAACATGCAACCAGATATCACACTGCCAAGTTAGAGCAAGCACCTTGGACGGTGGAGCAGGGGAGCAGAGGCTTGGAACTTGTAATGCACTAGCGGTACAAGGAGAATCCGTATAGATGCTCCGTTTACGTTGCTGCAGAGGACCACCATCATCGCCTTCCTTACTCTTTTCCTTCCTCTTTTTGATTTTGCCTTGTCAAGTCAAACCCACAAGAAAAAGGAATAAAATTTGCTCTTCGGAATTCATTGATGCATGATACTGATGAGCACTACTTTCATGTAAGACAGCCGCATGATAGGAGGATGGAATATGTATGAAAAACAGGGCGACATGACATATTGACATGTATGATGTATAAAGTGTAAACTAAGCACAAGGTGTTTGAACTAGTTAGAAGCTGTGCAAGCTATAAACCATATGAAAGATGAAACCAATATCACTCTGCCAAATTAAAAGGGTGGCCTAACAAATGTATTTGACCAAATTAGAAGCAATACTCCCTCCGTTCCACGATGTAGTGCCTATAGATTTTTCTGAAAGTCAAACATTGTGAACTTTGACCAAGTGTATAAAGAAAACTGTCTACATCTATAGTACCAAACATGTACAATCTGAAAATACAACTCATTATGTATCCAATGATGTGCATTTGGTATTCTAGATGTGCCTATTTTTCTCTAGGCGTGTCATATTCACATGTATAATGTGTAAGCTAAGGAGATGCAATTTAACAAATTAGGAGCAACACAAGCTAGGCACCATATGCAACATGCAACCAGATATCACACTGCCATGTTAGAGCAAGCACCTGGGGTTGTGGAGTAGGGGAGATGAGATTTGGAACTTGCACTGCAGTAGGAGTAGCAGGAGAATCTGCAGAGATCATCTGTTTCGGTTGCTCCTGAGGACCACCATCATTCCGTGACTTCGTCCTTTTAGATTTTGCCTTGTCAAGTAAACACACAAGAAAAAGGAATGAAATTCACACTTCCAAATTCGTTGATGCATGATACTGATGAACACAACTTTTATGTATGGCAACCACATTGTAGGAGGATGGAATATGTACGAAAAACGCTAAGCAGAAGGCATTTCAACAAATTGGAAGCAATGCAATCTAGACACCATATGAAAGATCCAACCAAAATCACTCTACCATGTTAGATGTGTCTCATTATAAGTGGCACTTCAACAAATTAGAGGCAATACACATTTGAAATGATATGCAAGATGCAACCAATATTACACTGTCAACTTGAAGGTGTCTCGTGAGAAGTGATTGATGAGGGATACACAAGAAAAGTAGTTTGATTGAGAACATGGTTAATAGAAAGACGTAATATGTACCAAAAACAGGAACACATGTCATATTCACAGGTATAATGTGTTAACTAAGCAGATGCAATTTACCCTAATTAGAAGCATTACAAGGTAGACACCATATGCAACATGCAGCCACATATCACACTGCCAAGTAAGAGCAAGCACCTGCGATGGTGGTGTGGGGGAATTGCGGTCATCAACTAGAGAGCTATGTTGACTATATTCATTTAGCCTGGCTGTTTCTTGAGAATCATGTGGGGAGGATGAGACTGCACTCTTTAAACGAGTAGCGTGTCTCACAGTAACCCACTGGGTGACTGTCTCATCATAAGTGATTGATGAGGGATACAAAAGAGCATTAGTTTGATGTACGAACATGGTTAATAGACATATGTAGTATGTATCAAAAACAGGAAGGCATGTCATTATCAAAGGTATAATGTGAAAAGTAAGCAGATGCAATTTAACCAAATTGTAAGCAATACAAGCTAGACACCATATCCAACATGCAACCACATTTGACAGCTTGAAGTTAAAGCAAGCACCTGGGATGGTTGTGTGTGGCAATTGAGATCATCAACTGCAGAGCTACGTTTACTGTCTCCATCTGCTGGCACTGCACCCTTTAGAGTGCTGGGACGCTTAGTGCTTATCTTTGAATTACACTGGAGCGACTTCTGTCTTTTCTTTTTTGTATTCATCAACACTGCATCAGAGTCTGAAATACCCATGCATAAAAAAACAATATTGTGAGTATGGGTGAAGTGTGTGCACAAGTAGTAAAGTGTAAAGGTAGCAGATATTAGGTCGGTGAGAAATGAATGACGGGAGACATATGATAGATCTACAACATGCATGGCACACGAAATTACTAGAGTCTAGGATTTTGAAATATGAGCACAGGGATGGCTGGGAAATGCAGATGCTCCTCCAGCACACCATAAGGTGTGGTCCTATGAAAATAACAGTCGACAGAAAACAAATAGGTCAGTCCATTTTTCTGCACCGTCCGATGTACAAAGAATGGGCAGATTGCCTTCATCTACCTCCAGCCAGTCAGTGTTATGATCTTCCTCGAAACGCCAGCAACCACTAGCCCAGTGCCCTGCCTCCTCCCTCCCCTCGACCTCACCGCATCACCATGCTTGGCACCGCCCCCGGCCATCCCTTCAAGCCCCGCCGACCTCCAGATCAGGCGCAAGCAGCTCCTGCGCCCCACACGCCTATGATAGACACCGATGCACCGCTTCCCCGGCGAACAGGCGGACTAGGTGCTCCGCGCGCCTAAGCGGGTGCTGCTTCTTTTGATTGCGATTCGACTGACCCTGAGTTGAAATCCAGGTGGGCTACTGACCTCTAGCAAAGGTGAAATAGTAAATGGGAGGAAACCATGTGCTTTTAGTATCACGAAGAAGATGCAGTACGAAGGGCTCAACTAGTTTCTTTCGTGGGATGAATACGGTGTGAGCAGAGATGTAAGATTTGCACGAATAAGGGAAGAGGAGTACCTCTTTCTGCTGGCAGTGCTGTGTCCTCCTTCTGTTTTTCCAATGATCTTCTTGTGGTTCACTGGAAACGAGCAGTTGTGGAGGACGGTGGAGCCTTGGACGAACCCATGGCCAAGTTGTTGAGTGTGGTGCGGTGGCCGTCTGTCAGCGGCGGGGACCCAGATCCGAGGCGGCGAACGACGGCGTAGCAGGAACAAATCCGGTGCAGTGGACGGTTGCGACAGTGGAGCGGCAACGGTGAGGCTCAGGACGGCGTGGTCGAAGTGGTTCTGGTACGGCGCACGTCGGCGTCGGCGTCGTGGAGGCAGCTCTGCCTCGGCTTCAGCTGCTAAGTCCTTGAGGGCATTGCGGTTGCGGTTGCGTTGGACGACGACGTCGGGGTACCGGCTCCGGTGTGATGGAGGAGGGCGGCGGTGGATTGGGCGCGATGGGTCGGAGGACGGAGGAGGCTGGGGTTTCGCGGCTAGTGGAGAGGGCGTTTTGGCGCCCACGGAGTATGAATGGGGAAACAGAGGGAGGGGGGAACTAAGGGTGAACTATGTTTCGGTTTGGGACGCTCTTGTTTGAAATTTGGGGAAAGTTACAAACTTTGTCCCCATCTAAAATTTCGGACATATTGAGGGTTGAGGGTAGGACAGTAATCTCAGGTGTCCCAAATGGTGGGCTGGATAGATTTCGGCCGAGCGCATGGGTGTTTAGGTGCCCACGGCGTATGAATTCTTCTCGGAGGTGGTTGAGACTGGCGTGTTGGTGAATTTACAAACCTACCCTGGTTTAGATCTTTGGACATTGGGCCGATAGGCTACACGTGCCAGAGTCAGGACAGTAATTTCCGACCACCAAACATTAGTCTCGCGCGGTTTCGGGTGACTAGAGGCTTATTTGGCGCTTCGTTCAATATTTGGGAGCAGAAGCATTAACGTTTTCGGTTCTCTTGAATTGAACTTCCAGGATTTGTCAAACTTCACAAATCTTTACTCTTTAAAATCCTAAAACTACGATTATTTTGGAATGGAGGGGGTACATGTGAATATACATTGTACACGAGTATATATTAAAAAGTATGCAACTTACCTCAGTTCATGCATGGTTCTAGATATAATATCCTTGGTTGCAAAAAAATAGTTAGACATGCGTATGAATATATAGCATGATCAAATGCACAAACAAAGATTGATGCCCCCTTTTAGATCTGATTTGAAAATGCCATTATCTCGGGTTCAAATAGATGAATGCACTTCCTATGAATTCGAATCTTCGAAACCCCCTTTATGTTGAATTCAACATGTATTCTATTTCGTAGCTAGCCATTTGGAATGTATCCATGTAAGTGACAAATGTATAAAGTGCTTCACACTAACAACATGGAGTGCACTAATTAATGTTTATATATGAATTGCAAAAGCAATGCATTGCCTGTATTTCAAACTGCTCTCACTCTATGGATCGATAATATGTAATAAACACATGCACATGTTAGAATTCAATAGAGTATGGGTTTCTGATAGACCGATTTTCGTTCGTACGCAAATTGCAAAATTCATGATCTCATCCAAAAATAATAATTCCATTTATATTTTAATTTAATGCGTAGAACCGCCTTGAAGACAAGAAGAATAGACTAGGTGCCGGACGCGGCCATTTGCTTTGAATCTCTTTTCTATAATCTTGCCTTCTGGATTTGGATTTAAGTTGAAGTTGAGTTTTCATCGATGCGCGCTGGGGGTGCCTTTTCTCGTTCAAGCGATTTCTCGCCATCCGGTTTTCGCCTTGTTCTGAAACTCATGCTCGCTGCCTCCCCCTCGCGGGCCCCTCGCGAGCGGGGCTGGGCGCGGCACACGCACCGAACGCGCTGGTTGGCGCTAGATCCTCGCGAGGCCCGCTCGGGCGGATCTACAGGCCTTTCGGGAGCTCCGCGGCAACTCTCAATCTTGCAATTCGATTCGGGGCCCGCCCCAGCCAAGGTAAGCCGCAGCAGCTAAACTAGCCCCCAGGATCGTGGATCCATGAAGGCACACACTTGGCTTGGCATATTAGAGTAAAATTGCGATTTGTTTACATGAGGGGCTCCCCCTCTCAAAATGCTCTCACAATCTTTAAGGGCCACACCCAAGTTTTTGCATACAGGATAAAACAGCAGGGGAACATGAGATCAGCCAGATATGTCACTCACCGCATCACCTTCGGACGCGTCACTCGTGTCGTCACCGTCTTCGCCAGCATCGTCGCCACCTTCGGCGACGCCTCCGTCGCCGTCGTTGACCAAGTCACCTTCGTCTGCCACAACTACCACCGCTTCGTCTTCGGAAGTGAAGGCCCTGACCAGCGCGTCCACGTTGTCCTCTACCCACCGCGCCAGGTCACCATGATTGGCCTGCGGTACAGGGGCAATGGCGGCATCGAAGTCGAAGTCGGGGAAGGAGTTCAGAAGATGGCTGGAGACACGGGAGAACGCGCGCTCGAGCAGGCCCCAGCTTCTCTCTTCCACAAGCTAGCGAGCCCTATCAGACCTGGCTTCCAGGCGCGTCACCACGTTGGTGAAGAAGTTCAGGTGACTGGCGTAGTCATTCGAGTGGGGGTGCAGTGCATTCTCGTCACAGATGTAGCCCCAGGGCGGTATTAGCCCTGTTCCGGAGGTCCTAAAGCATGGGGGCGTGCTCGCGCTCCAGCGTCCGCCGTTGAAGCACTTCCTCCCTATTTTGCCGCGCGACAGCCTCGGCGTCATCAACCCGTTTCCAAAGAGAAAGCAGCTCGGCGCGGGCGTAGGCCAAGTCCGCCTGCTCCATGACCAGGGCGGCAGCCGTGGCCTCCTCACGCCTCTCCGCCTCATCTAACCTGGGCCTAAGAGCGGCGGTCCTGCCCGCTGCCTCAGTTCCCGCAAGCTTCAGCTTTATGTCGTGCCGACCTTCAAGATCCGCGCGAACCTCGGCCACCCGGCGGTCGACTTCCTCCTGGACCTTGGCCTCGCGAGCCCCGACGGCATCTTCCGCTTGGGAAACTTGACGCTCCCTCATCTCCAGTTGCTCAAGCTCGAGGCTACGCTCCACGGCTTCCAGAGCCAACGCCTCCTCGCGCTTCCGTACCTCCTCTTCCTCGGTAGGCGTCCCCCTCAGTGACGCAAGGGCGGCTTTACGCGCCTCCACTTGCCGCTCGAGGAACGCACTCCAGGCGTGGAGCTCCCACGCGCGCTTCTCCGCAGCCTCGCGACGGCGGTCAGCCTCACGAGCCTCCTCCAAGGCCCGGGAGCAAGCCTCATGGGAAACCTTGAGGGACGCCTCGGCCTTCGCATTATCAAGATCACGCTGGTAGCAGCCAAGGTTGATGGCCACCCTCAGCTTACGCCATTCCTCCACCAGCCGAAGACCCTCAGCCTCAAGGCGCGAGTCGACACCCGCGAGTTCTTCACCAAGTCAGCTCATCGCGCCCATCGCCTCCTGGAAGAGCTCATGACGAACGACGCTCCGCCCGCGCTCAAACTCCAACGCACGGCCCACCTCGTCCTCCGCCACGGGGGCTGCAGGCGGGACGTGAAGCGGCGCACCCCCTCTCAGCAGGGGCTGGGGGCTGGTACCGCTCCAGGTGCCAGCCCGACCTCAGGAGGGGCCCCGGCCAGTCGGGGCCCGCTGCTTGTGGAGGAGCTGAAGACCAAAGCCAACCAGCTGCTGTCCATGACCAGAGGAGGAGTCCGGGCAACGCCCGCCAAGCTCCAAGCCAGGCCGTGGAGGAAGGTCGATGGAGCCGCAGATTCAAAGCGCCATGAAGACGAGTGCACCCCCTCGACCGGCTCGGCTCCAAGCGCGGCATGCAGGCTCGGTATGCTCAAGGCCGACGGGGGTGCCGAAGAAGGCGGGGGTTGCTTCTCGCGGGACTCAACGACCCTGGAAGAAGGGGTCCTGAAGAGCCAGCGTCAGGGAGGAAAGCAGCAATCAAGAAATCACGAGGTGCAGTACTTACTCGTCGACGGCGATGTACTTTCGTCGCTTCAACGGCCCGAAGATACCGCTGCCACTCGGAGATCCTTTCCTCTTGCAGAGCTCCTTGAAGTCCACGCAAAGCCGACCGAAGCGCTGAACGTGGCGGCCAGTACGGGGTGCATCCGGAGAAGTGCTCGAGAGAACAACTTCAGGGGTGCCTAGCTGCGGAGAACAGTCGGGCGCCGTCTCACCGTGACTTCCCGAGGCCTCCGGAGTTTCGGCCTCGGGAGCTGTGTGCTGCATCGTCTCCGCGACTGACGTCCCAGAATCACGGGATCCTGAGGACGACGCCCCAGGAGCCCCAGGCGGCATCCGCACATCAGCACTCGTGCCGCCAGCCTCTGGCGGCGCTCGTCCCCATGCACCCACATTCGGGACGAGCTCAGCGCCGGTGACGAAGAGGGGAACCACGCTGACATGGTTCTCGCGGGACCCCACCAGGCCGTCCGGACGCAGCCCCCACTCGTCAAAGGGAGGCATGCTCCCTGCAAATTTAGCCTTGTTCTTGCAGCGGTACAGCAGATAGTTCTTCCCAGGCAAGTCGTCCAGCGAAGGGACACCTGTCAGGACCTCGAGCACCGTTTGCCGCGTCCCATGGGGGAGCCCGGACTCCTGAAACCTCATATGGTCCTGACTGCTGAGCAAGGTCCACATCGGGCGAGAATGGTGCTGAAGCGGAGCGACCCGGTGCTTGATGAACTCCTTCACCACCATCGGCGCGGTCACGCCGCGGTCCTTCATCCTCCTCAGCCTGAGCCAGACGGGGACAAGACGGGGGCTCGCGAGCCTCTCGTGGCCCCAGCCGTAGTGGGAAACGGCAGGCGCTAACGGGGCATGGAGCAGAGGGCTGAGCACACCGGCGTCGACAAATACCCACCGTGTCCGAAACTCGCTCGTGGATGGAGGAAGCTCGAAGTCGATCCCCGTGCCTGCCTTCGCGGCCGCGGCCTGGAAGCTCACGCACCCCGAGCTTTGCCGGGGATCGGTCAGATGTAATGAGAAGAAATGGCGGAGAAGGGGCACAGAAGGAGCGATGCCCACCATGGCTTCACACACAAAGGCGAAGACGGCGAGGAGAGTCACGGATTGGGGGTCGAGATGCAGCATATGGATCTGGTAATGTTCAAGCAGCGCGTTGAAGTAGGCGGAGAAAGGGGGAATCAGGCCTGCCCAAAGGGCATCGATGAAGATTGGGACCTCGGGGGCCGCCCGAGTAATGCGAGTGCGAGACGCAGGCCTAGCCACCGTCTTCCCCCACTAGTTGAAACTAGTGTCGAGCATGGGACGCACCTTGTCCATGGCCTCGTCGTTGAGCACCAAGGACCGGCCGACTGCAGGCTCGGCGGCTGGAGGCGCACTTGGCGAAGAGAGAGACTTTTTCCCCTTGTCTGCTTGTTTCGGCGCCATGGCGATGAAGTAGGCAGAGTGCAGGTCAGATTGGAGAGGGGGAGCAGAGTCTCGAGGAAGCAGAGGGACTGGGGAAGCAAGGCGTGGGCGATGGGAGAATAACTGTGTAGGTTGCGGGGGCTGCATAGCCAGGCAGATTCCAAGGCAGCATGGGGAAGCGGAGACGCCCACGTCCAATCAACCTCCACGCGTCAACCGAGGCCGCAGGCTTTTGGGGCCCACGGCGCTTCACGCTTGACCTTTGGCTTCGCCTTGAAGCCAAGCCCGAGCGCGCCTTGGGCCCGGGGGCTACTGTCGCCGTTCTGGGAACGGGGGTCCCCAGACTTGCCTGCCCACGGCCCATGGCGTGGCTGAGCTAGCAGGTCTGTACGGCCCATCTTCATTGATGAGGTATTCAAGACCCTCGCGAGGGGCCAAGCCTCACGAGGCGGACGACACAAGACCTCCTTAGGAGCGGCCTCGCCAGGTAGGCTCGCGAGGGGCGCAGAGATCAAGGCAAGGCAAACCTCGTGAGGTCCTCGTGACGTGAGCCATGACGGACAAGACCAGGAGGGCGCCAGACGGGCGCCAGCGCGCGTAGTGTCCTGTTTTCCTCTTTGGTGCTAAGGAGGCAAGCGCAGGCGCAGAGTACCGATGCATCAAGCAAAGGTTTCCATGTCGGTGCAACGAGACCAAGACCAGCGGAACGGCAAGACGGAGGTCACCATGGAGCCCAAGACGGCGTCACCACCAGAGCCTTTTGCAGGCGAAGACCGCTTTTGTCAGGATATGTTGTACTAGCTGTCCCCTTTCAAATTGGCCGTTGTTGGCTCCCTTCCCGCTCAATATTTGGGGAGAGGACTAGGGCCTATATAAGTAGAACAAGCCACCATAGTAGGAGAGGACGGGTCAAGAACTCATTCAGAGGCATCTCACCCACACAAGTTCGTGAAGCACAAGAACACCTCAACCTCAGGAGGCTGTTCATCCCCTTGTACTATTCATCATCAGCCCAAGAGGCAATCCACCACCATCACACTGGAGTAGGGTATTACACCACAACGGTGGCCCGAACCAGTATAAATCTTGTGTCTTTGTCTTGTGAGTTCGTCCGCGAGATCTTAGAGAGCTAGGGCATGGATCGGTAGGGAGGAGATCTTCGTGCGCACCCCAGTGTTCGAACCTCGAGGGTTTTGCCGGAACCCGTGATCCGATAGAAACGAAGGGCATATCTCTCCTTGTCTCCACCGGACACCCCCTCTTTCTACACCACTTTCACGTACCACACAAACTATCTCTCGTCCCTCTAAAAGTATGCATGCCCATGACACATTCACGTGTGACGGTCACTGTATTTCAAGCAAAAGCACTATACGGTCGGTGGACTTCAGAATATGCTCATTACGGTCACCGTACATATTCTCGTGGTGATCAAACGGTATCTAGCTCATGATACGTCTCCGTATTTTGTTGATGACACTGACGGACATTGTATTTGATGCGTGCTCCATATTTTGTTGACGACACTTACAGTCATTGTATTTGAAGCAAAAGCACGATATGGTCACTGGACTTCAGAATAAGCTCATCATGGTCAGCACATACATTTTGTGGTGCTAACCAACCTGTGGTTGGATGGTTAGGAGGATAGTGGTTTCTCGAGCCCACCAGGGTTAAAGTCCTGGTGCTCGCATTTATCTTGGGTTAATTTCAGTATTTTTCGGCGATGTGCGTTCAGTGGGAGGAGACGTTCCACTCGACCAGGAGGCACCTATGGTGACTTCGTAAAATCTCAAGATCATATGCTGTCTCACTCTCTCGAAGGTGCTCATAGGGGTAGGGTCTGCGTGTGTGCACTTATAGCGGTGAGTGCTTGCGCCTATATATGAGCGCTTGTGTCTGTACCGTGTTAAAAAAATACATGTCGTGATTATACGGTCACTGACTCACCCGTACAACTCCGTATTTTGTTGATGACAGAATCAATTGACCAGTCAAACGTTCCACGTGGCGCAACTAGTGTTGCACCATCCGGGCACATAACCGTGGGGCCCACCTGTCAGCGCGTATATGAACGAAAGATATGGTTGTTTGAGTCTGTACTGTGTTAATAAAATACATTTTAGTGTGATCATACGGTCACTGGCTCACCATACAGCTCCGTAATTTGTTGATGACATGATCAATTGACCAGTCAAACGGTCCGCATTCAGCAGCACACATTACCATAGGGCCCACCCGTCAGCGCGTATATGGGGACAGAAATGGTAATAAATTAGTGGTCGGTGGGGATTCAAAGTCGTGAGACCTTTGGTTGGCAGTCGCCGGCGGTGGGGGTGCGGTGATTGGGCGGTGGCGTGGGGATCGCTGGAGAAAAAGCTCGGCGCGGGGGGGGGGGGCCTAGAGGGATGGCCGGGGCGGCGGCGGACCGGCGGTGGGGAGTGGTTTCAGGGTGGGCGGGGCGGGGCGGCCGCGTGGGCCGGCCGTGGGCGGCGGCGGCCATTGGTTCGGCCGGCGGTGGCTGGCGGCTCAGGGGGTGGAGGTTGAAGATAAACTGCAGGCCCTTGATTTCGTATCCAACGGCTAGAAAATCTATTGACTAGAGATGAAAAAGTTAGTTGACTGACGTGTAGCCTCACCCAGCACGTACACATGCACGCACGCAACACTCGCATGAACACACGCACGCATGCAGGTGTGCAACACTGACACGTACACACAACGAACACACGCACGCATGCAGGCGTGCAACACTGACACGTACACATGCACTCACGAGCACACGCACGTACGCACACATGCATGCAACACTGAAACGTACACATGCACGCACGCAACACTCGCATGCCTGCATGCACACCGCACACGACGCAAGACACACGCTCAACCTATACGTGCATGCACCCTTTGTTAAGGACATGGATTGTTACGGGTATTAAACAATCTAATCCTTTTTTTTGCAAGGTTTAATTAATCTTATCTTTGATAACCAGAACATTGATGTTTGCAGCAGTCTTTATGAATCACAACGTATCGAGCGGGCTATCAACGTATATATGAAAATTTTAAAATTTTCTTACATTATATAGTAGGCTTATCTAGATGAAATAGATGACGTCACACTCAATGAACAATCATAGGTTTATGAAATGCCCGCTTCTGGCCGCCCTGGCCCACCAAAACTTCCTCTACCGTGCGCTGCCTGCGTTGGGTCACTGACATGCAGGCCATGTACCCAAAGAGCCCACACATCAGTGGAAGAACGGCGCCATGTCGTACGTCAGAGTCGAGGGTGCCACTCGATGCACGCCTGGCTGAACACGCCTCCTTGCCGCATTCAAACGCCTCCATGAAACCCGTGTGGAAGCCGAGAAACCCACTCTGGACACACGTCCGTTCATGACCGGGCCGGCCTTAAACGCAACGCCGGCCGAGCTCCTCCCGTCCGCCGTCTATTTAATCTCCTATTTGAACGAGGCCAAACACCGGCCAAGAATCGCTCCCCTCCGCCGCTCCCCTATCTCCTCCTTCACCATTTTGTCCACTCTTACAATGGCTTACGAAGAGTAGTTATCCCGCATCCAAGCCGGCTGGGTGGCCCACCGAGCCCGCCGGATACGAGCTATGCAGCTCGCTGATCCACCTCCCTCCCCTCGCCCGACAGAGCCAGTTGCCACCCCAAGCCGGTGTGCGGTTCAACAACTCATCGCTCCAGGCCAGCTTGACGAGCGGCGCACGGGCGTTGTCGCTGTCGTCCACGCCGCCGCCTCGTACCGCGCCTCCCGTGTCTTCGACCGCATCTCTTGTTTCTGTGGCGGAGACTCCCATGCCGGCGGCCGCGCCATGCAAGCAGAGACAGAAGCCGGGTGCGCGGAGAGCGACGTGTCGGTGGCCAGTGCCTCCGCGTCCGCCGCCATCATCGAGGAGAAGTAGAACACGGGAGGCCGCCGCCGCTTGGGTCCCATGAAGGCCACCGTGGAGGTGACGCTGGCATACACCACAGGTGTCTTGCCGGATCCTTTTGTTGAGAGGACCTTCGTCGACCCCGCATGGGCTCCACGGAAGCGGAGAAGCCCCCTTCCACCATCGTCTTGGGCATCAGCCAACCATATCAGTTGGGCAGCGGGGAAGGGACTCATCCTTTGTGCTGAAGCAGATACCTCCAGGGCTCCCGGCAGTCCGGTGATCGTGCTGCCGGACATGAGGAACACAAATGGATCGGCGGGCTACCATTTAGGCCAGGTATTATATACCTGTGCTGTCCAGAACTAGCACCGCTTAATTGATTTGAATGTAATGAAATCCGTCATGTTTGTATGAAAATCCGGTATTTTATATGAATTCCGTCATTGTTTATGAGAAATATCGCCGTGTTTGCATGAATTTCGTCTGGTTGGTTGAGTTGCCATCAGAATGTGTGTGGCTATGGTTGGATGGCGTAATATGCGGGTCGCCGGTTGGTCTGCGGCCGGCTTGGGCGGCGTGGTGGGACAAAAAAAGCACAGCTCGTGCGAGCTCGTCTCCAACGTGCGCGTTGGAGGATGCATGAGCACCCGAGCCATTCATCGTTCATCGGTGGCAAAGGAACTAGTGGACAAAAGGGTCGCCAATATTTTGGCTACCCCGGGCAAAATCCAAACAGCCCCTCCCAGCAGATTCAAATCCCTCGTTCACCGTGAAATTTTGCCGTGTGTTGTTTTCATGGACTAGCAAGATGCCCGTGCATTGCACGGAACATCAAGATGCATTTTTTTTACAAAACACATGTTGTGATTGACCCATGCAGGAGTAATCCCATGTGTAAAAACTAATGATATCTCAAAATTTTTATCGGAAAAATGGTATCTCGAGAATTTCATCAAAAAAATGATATCTCGAGAAAGATGAGAGATAAGGTGAGGAGGAGTGGGGCGTGGTGGTTACTGGTGGTCTGACTGGGCGGAGGCATGGGGATGGACGACGCATTATGTCTAGGTTTGTATCTCTCTCACACACACCCACGTAGGTGGGGGACGTGCACGAAGAGAAGAGGTGCACGCACGGCGCACATACTCCCATCTCTTTCCCAGCCACACCTGCGCGGGTACACGGTGGAGCTCATTTCTGTACGAAAGGGCAGCCCACGTGGTAATTTTACACGTGTACTGGTTGTCCACTTGATGGAGGATCGTCTACCACGGGTGAACAAACAAATTGCGACTTGACGCGTCATATGGGGCCTACCTTCGAGGCAAGGTTCTGTACACTCGAGATGCTCTGTACGTAAGTATTACTTTTGATGTGCCCCGTCAACTCGCAAAACGAGGAGAAGCTTGGTTACGATGCCGTCTCCCCCGCCCACGGGCGCGGTGGCTCGCAGGACGAGGTGAAGCTTGCTTACTACGCCTACGCCCGCTCCCTCGCCCACGCACGCGGTGGCTCGCAGGACGAGGAGAAAATTTTACTACTCCCTCCGTTTACTCCTCATCCCTACCTTGGTTAGAGAGATTATCATATTGTTTGGAATATATGTCTTTTAGTAGTACTCCCTCCTTTCTAGTTTATGGCTCAATTTCCTTGGAGTAGTACATAGGAGTAGTACTACTACAACAATTTCCTTGGAGTCCGTGGTGCAGCAAGCTACCCTAGGCTATGTTACTACTCCCTCCTTTCCAGTTTATGGCTCAATTTCAAAATCTCTCCAACCAAGGTAGACGGTGAGTGGTGGAATTAATTTCGTAGTTTGCACAAGTAATGTACGTTCGTTTTTCTCAAGAAGTTATGTTTACCGAGGCATTAATTAGAACGAATGCATGCATGACCACTAAATTTCCATGAACTTCTACATGCATTGGTGAGCTTTCTCTTGACAATGCTTGCATCGGGTGATTTAACGTACCTTGAAATCCAACATGTGATGGTACTATTACTACTAGTAGAATTGAGACTTATAAAACGGAAAAACGATTTTTTTAGACGAGCCCATAAACCGGAAGGAGGGGGTAGTAAGTAGTATACTACCTCCATAGTGGGTACGTACTCCGTAAAATCAGATTTTCCCAAAACTAAGTCGCTCAACCTTTATTTGCTTGTTTCCCTTCTTTCCTCGTTGCCTCAAACAGACTATGCGAAACTCCCCTGCCTGCCGCACGGGAAAAGACCCGCGCTTGCCTTTTTTTAGTCTCGGTTTGTATCGATGGATCGCGCGAAGCAGCAAAAACCAAGTTGTGTCTTGTACTCCTCCGTCGACGCTCGCTTTCATGAATTCTGTACTTCCTCTCGCCGACATGTGGGACATATAGCAACCGGGTCGACGTGTCATGCACCAAATAATAGTGCAGAACAGTAGGGGGACGCACCCCAGTCGTACTGCCCCAGTAGTAGTAATGAGCAATGAGACGTCAAATCACAATGCCGCACCTTCCCAGACGGACGAAGCAACCATTATTTCACACTTCGCTTTGCCATTATCTCCTTCAAGAAAACCATGTAGTATTGCTTCTACCATTGTTTTGTCTCAAGAGGGACACGCGCATCGCCTTGGTACATCCTGACACGTGGGACCGCATGACAGGCCATGCTCCCCCGCCCATCGCTCGGTAAAATCACCTCATTTTTACTACTTCCTCCGTATCGGATTACAGGGCATGCACGTCGTTCTAGGTTGAGAATTTAACTGGCTAATATGTGATGAAAAATATATGTTTAGAAACTACATCCGCTTAAGAATTGAATGATATACTTTTTGTGACATAGTAACTCATATTTAGTTAGTCAAATGGATGACCGAGAACTACGTGCGCGTCCTATAAACCGAGACGGAGAGGGTAGTACAGTACGTATCTTTTCTCTACTCCTATAAAAGACTCAGTTGGTGATGATGGTGTGTCTGCCATCCGTCATTTATGACCATCAGATCTGCATCTTACGACTATGATGTAAGTCATGGCACTTTTGCAACAAGACCCCACTCCTCTGCTCCAATTTGCAGAAACCCCTTAGTATCTTGAAACCAACCACATCCCTCCCCCACCTCATCAAAACAGCCACAAGGAATATATTATGAGTGAAACCTAATACGAGTATATTTTTAGTGATATATACACCAAACTATAGTGTTTTTCTTTCAAGTTTGTGAACATGTATTATTCTATTTTGGATCTGTTGCAACGCACGGGCACATTGCTAGTTAGATCAATATAGTCGGGATTCACCAAGGAGCAAAACCAAGTGGTAGGCTGCTCCTGTCGTGTTGGCGTAGCAACTCAGGGCTCATACGGTTTGGAGGAAATCAGAACGTAGGAATTAGGAGTAGTATAGAAATTTGATAGGATGGCACTTGCCATCCTAAGGAATTGACTTGCCTCGTTCCTACGCGCAAAATGAGCTTTGAGTGGATGTGTAGTTTCCTCCAAAAACACGGGAAATGAGTAGTATTCCTACGAAATTCCTATACGCATTTCCTATAAACTGAATGCATATATAGGAAATTTTCCTCAAGCATCCTTGTTCCTATGTTATTCCTACGAAAATCCTCCAAACCGAATGAGGCCTCAAGCAAGGTCAGTCCGCACACGAAATGGTGACACACTTAACAAGACCCCTTTGGCCGACATGTGGCTCATCCACCGTCTTGTTCCATGTGCGATGCACCAAATTACAGTTCGAAGCACCGGTTGGACTTGGAGGCACCCTGGTCGTAGCGCCGCAGTAGTAGTAAATGAGCGATGAGGGGTCAAATCACAAAGCCCCACCTTTCCCGCATTAAGCTGGACGGACGAAGCAACCATCATTTTACTCTAGGGCGCAAGAGCATAAAGAAAAGAGCAAACCAATGATGCGTGCGGCAGCTACCTAGGGCACCCTAGGGTAGGGGACTCCACTACAAATCCATTTTTTTAAGCGCCTCCACTACAAATCCACTTCTCCCTCCTCCTCTTGAAGAAAACCGATGATGCGTGCGGCGGTATGGTTTGTAGGAGTACTACGGCATGCGGGGCCACGTTATAGTAAACGGGAGAGGGATTGAGTTCAATTCGACGCCTTAATATGTGTGGGACGCTTGGTTTTGCGGGAACGAGGCAGTATTTTGCGTTCGGGGACCAGCGGAGATATACGTACAAAAAATTGTGATGTAGGTGCGACCGAAAGGCAATGATGCATGGGCCCTGCATTTTGATATACCCGCGGCCGCGTGAAATTTGCTACTCTACCTAAAACTAGTAAGGTACACATGCATTGAACGCATGAGATTTGGGAACCAAATTATGAATAAATACACACTATAGCATGTAAAGCTTTGAGTCATATATGCATGATGTAGATGTTCGTTTAGTTCTTATAGTTAATCTCATTCAAAATCAATTAGTTTTAAAAAGGTTAAGATTCATGGGATTGTGCTGTAACACCCCGGATGTAACTTTCCATATTTGTAACTCCGACTCTTGCCATTTTCGGCTATGTGTTATGATATTCCCTCCGTGGTCGGGTTTTGTCTTTCGTTTTGCATTTTGTCTTGTCATGCATTTTCATATCATGTCATCATGTGCATTGCATTTGCATACGTGTTCGTCTTATGCATCCGAGCATTTTCCCCGTTGTCCGTTTTGCAATCCGGCGCTCCTATCTCCTCCGGTGCACCCTCTTATTTTCTTTCGTGTGCGGGTGTCAAACATTCTCGGAATGGACCGAGGCTTGTCAAGTGGCCTTAGTATACCACCCGGAGACCACCGGTCAAGTTTCGTTCCATTTGGAGGTCGTTTGGTACTCCAACGGTTAACCGGGCATCCGCAAAGTCCATTTGTGTGTGCAGCAAAACCCCCCTCAAAAACCAGCCCAAAACCCACCAAACTCTCTTCCATGCTCTAGGTCGTTCGATCACGATCGTGTGGGCGAAAACCGCACCACATTTGGAGTCTCCTAGCTCCATCTACCTATTTATATGCATCTCCCCCGAAAAACGAAACGCAGACGAACCCTAGCAACTCCCCAGCCGCGCCGCCGCCCCGACCACTCACGCGCTGCCACCTGTCCCTCTCTCTCCTCCTCCCGCCGCCGGCCCGGCGAGCCCAAGGAGGGCCCGCCCGAGCCCGCATCGCTGCCGCCCGAGCCCGCGCTCTCCTCCGCGCCGGCGCCTCGCCCCCCCCCCCCCCCCGCCGCCGGCCGGTCCCGCATCCTCTGCCACCGCCGCCGGCTTGCCTTTCCTTCGCCGTTGCCGGCTCGAGGCCCGCCGCCTCCTCCCTCCGCCGGGGCCCGCGCCGCCGTTCCCGCCCCCCCTGCGCCGAGGCCCGCCGTCTCCTTCCTCCGTCGCCGCGCCATCGCCGGCCACGGGAGCGACGAGCCCGAGCTCTCTTCCCCCGATCGGATCTGAGATCCACTGTAGCAAGGTTGACTTTCCCGAAGCCCGTTTTTCCTCCAAGTTTTTTTCCTGTTACAGCAAGTACCTATGTTCATCAGTGCATAACTCCTTGCATGTAGCTCCGTTTCGCGCGTGTAATATGTCAAATTGTTCGTCTCGTGATTCTCTACATTTTGTTCAATTTCACCATGTTCATTAGAGGTCATCTTGATGCCCAAATCTCTGTTGCAAGAGGGCTAGTTGCTGTTAATCTGCTGGTTCTTATCAGAACTTGGAGATTTGTCATTTTTGTATCTTTAAATCTGTGCATATTATGGGCATGAGCTCTACATGTGTTTTGTTGTATGCCATGCCATCTTTCCAAGGATGTATGGCATGTATTTTTGTGATATCTGTGGTGACTAGCACAAGCTTGCAAACTAGGCTCCGTAATGTTTCTGATTTCAGGGACTTGGTGATTTCTCTAAGTCTTTGTCTGCTGTTATTTTGTTGCCATGTAAACTTGATGCTACAGAGAGATCCATGCATATTTTGGATATGTTCACTAAGGATGTTTTGTAGCTATAGTTGTAATTGATCCATTACTGCCCTTGTTTGTAATTATGGAGTGCCATAGCATGACTCAATGTTGCTCTATGTTTGCTATAAAATATTTCTGGCAGATTCTTAACATGATATGCAATTTTGCCAAGCTTATTGTAGTTGATCCATACATTCTATGCTTTTGTTCTTACCATGGATAGCTTTATAAACATGCCATCTTTCTGTAGGTATTCTTTTTTTGTCATGCATTGCTCTGTAGTGGGTGCATCAAGCTCACAAAGAGGCCTACATATTATTATTTCTGCCATGCTCTGTTTTCTGCCAAGTCTGAAACCTGATAACGAAACTTGCTATGTTTACATGCTTGTCATCATATCTTCTGATCCTTTTTGGCTTATGGTCAGTAAGGGACTTTTGACATATGCATTTGGTAGAACACTGCCATGCCTTGTTTTGCTATGATAAGTTCCTGTAGCATGTTGATTTCGTGCTCTGAACATTGCTACCTGATGCTGTGTTCTGCCATGTCCAGTTTTTCAGTGTCTGTGATCCTGTTATCTTTTGCACTTTTACCATGCTTGTTTGAGCTTGATATGTTGTGATCTAGCCGTAGCTCAGTGTTCATCTTTTGTCAAGCATCTCCTGTAGATTACTGCCATGTGCTTTGTTGCTATGTTGGGGCGCTGTAGGATTGTTACTTGTTGCATTTTAAGTGCTATCATGCTGTTAATCGCAGATTCGTGTCATTCTTGTTTTGCTTGCCATTTGCAAACCGTACATCCGTTGCCGGTGATCTTTATATCGATTTCGACCGAAATCATCCCATCTTTCCAGTGGCATGCTTGGTTTGCCAAGTTACAGCGTTGTTCATCATTTTTCCTTCCGGAGCACGGATACGCATCGCATATCATACATGTTTTGCATCATGTTGCTTGTGCATTTCTCGTGGTTGATTGTGGTCCCGTTTGCTTGTGTTCTTGTCTTGGGTAGAGCCAGGAGACGAGTTCGTGAACGAGGAACCTGTTGAGTACGCTTACGAGGATCAAGCTTTCGACAACTCTGAGAACCTTGCAGGCAAGATGACCACCCCCCGAAATCACTTCTATCTTTGCTTTGCTAGTTGTTCGCTCTATTGCCATGCTGCGCTACCTATCACTTGCTATATCATGTCTCCCATTTTGCCATGTCAGCCCCTAACCATCCTTTCCTAGCAAACCGTTGTTTGGCTAAGTTACCGCTTTTGCTCAGCCCCTCTTATAGCGTTGCTAGTTGCAGGTGAAGTTGAAGTTTGTTCCATGTTGGAACATGGATATGATGGGATATCACAATATCTCTTATTTAATTAATGCATCTATATATTTGGTAAAGGGTGGAAGGCTCGGCCTTATGCCTGGTGTTTTGTTCCACTCTTGCCGCCCTAGTTTCTGAGATACCGGGATTATGTTCCTTGAGTTTGCGTTCCTTACGCGGTCGGGTGATTTATGGGACCCCCTTGACAGTTCGCCTTGAATAAAACTCCTCCAGCAAGGCCCAACCTTGGTTTTACCATTTGCCACCTAAGCCTTTTTCCCCGGGTTTTCGCGAGCCCGAGGGTCATCTTTATTTTAAACCCCGGGGCCAGTGCTCCTCTGAGTATTGGTCCAACATGTCACTCGCCGGTGGCAACCAGGGGCAACTCTGGTCTGGCCTATGGGAAGCTTGGACAATCAGGTGTGCCCTGAGAACGAGATATGTGCAGCTCCTATCGGGATTTGTCGGCACATTCGGGTGGCTTTGCTCGTCTTGTTTTACCATTGTCGAAATGTCTTGTAAACCGGGATTCCGAGACTGATCGGGTCTTTCCGGGAGAAGGTTTATCCTTCGTTGACCGTGAGAGCTTATGATGGGCTAAGTTGGGACACACCTGCAGGGTATTATCTTTCGAAAGCCGTGCCCACGGTTATGAGGAAGATGGGAATTTGTTAATGTCCGGTTGTAGAGAACTTGTCACTTGACCCAATTAAAATACATCAACTGCGTGTGTAGCCGTGATGGTCTCTTCTCGGCGGAGTCCGGGAAGTGAACACGGTTTGAGTTATGAATGACGTAAGTAGGAGTTGAGGATCACTTCTTGGTCATTACTAGAAGACGACCGTTCCATTTCTTCTCTTCTCGCTCTCTTTTGCGCATGTTAGCCACCATATATGCTTATTGCCGCTGCAGCTCCACCTCATTACACCATCCTTTCCTATAAGCTTAAATAGTCTTTATCTCGCGGGTGTGAGATTGCTGAGTCCTCGTGACTCACAGATTCTACCAAAACAGTTGCAGGTGCCGACGATGCCAGTGCAGATGATGGGATCGATCTCAAGTGGGAGTTCGATGAGGAACGTGGTCGCTACTATGTGTCTTTTCCTGATGATCAGTAGTGGAGCCTAGTCGGGACGATCGGGGATCTAGCATTTGGGGTTATCTTATTTTCATCTGGATTTTGACCGTAGTTGGTCTATATGTTTGTATTTTGGATGATGTATGAATTATATTTATGTATTGTGTGAAGTGGCGATTGTAAGCCAACTCTTTATCCCATTCTTGTTCATTACATGTGGGTTGTACTAGCTATTTAGGAATAGAAGATGTATAGATGGAAGTTGTAGGGAAAGAGATGACATGTATCTCAATTCCCATGAGTAGGGATTGGAAAAGAGATGTCATTTGGTTCACATCATAGCAACTTTTCTATTGATTCTAAAGATGACATGTATCTCAATTCTTATGAGGAGGGATTAGAAAAGAGATGTCATTTGGTTCACATCATTGGAACTTTTCTATTGAATATACGCTAATGTTTATTTTCCTTTCAAATTTTGGGAGTATAGGAATCCATTGATATGAACCAAGTGGCTCTAAAGCTATAAAAATGATATCATGTTTATTTCCTTTGAAATGTGGAGTATATGAATCTATTCCTATGAACCGTTGGCTCTAAAGGAAACAAATCCTATAAAAATCATATCATATAGAGTTCCTATGATATTCCTCCACACCAAAGGATGGTTGAAATTGCTGCAGGTGATGCGACGGTCTTTCTTTGTAGACTCCTCCGCCATCTTTATAGTTACCTCTCGAAGATGAATGAAATGATATATACTGGGTATTCTATATGTGCATTTTGGTACACGAAAACTCGGTAAAAGTTTGCGATGTTCGAATTTACAATAAAGCTATATGCACTGCATTTTGGAACGGGGAGAGGAGCATACGGCAGTTGCAAACACTCACGTGGAAGATTTGTGTGTAGGAGGAGTGGCTGCTCTTTTAAATGACATGGAAAAACTGACATTGTCGGATGCCGAACTAACGGTTCTTACGGCGTTCGTCAGGAAACGGCTTGTGGCGAACATTTGTCGGATAATGATTTACGGACACATGCATTGCATTGATACGTGCCCCCTCTCTCTCACGCACACACGCACCCTCACGAGTCACGAATCTCCCGAGTCCTCTCGCACCCACCGTCTATCTGCAGGTAGACGTCACACACATATGTGCTCTTCACACCCTACCCTCAGAACTTCTAAAAAACAAAAGACGCCGCACACCTTTTATTTTAGCTCACACGTCACACACTTATACTATTACGCTTGTGGCAAACGTTCTTTGGGCATAGTATATTGTACTCTCATGAAAAGAAGCGGTGCACGCACGCACTAGTTCTCTCACACCCACTCGCGGGTACACGTAGGAGGGCATTATTTTGAAGCTGGTACAACAAAATCACTCCACTATATATATAAGCAGGAGTCTTAGCGCTTGCTTTACTAGGGTTCCTCTATTTCACTCCCTCATGCTCTCCAGATCTAAGCAAGACATAGGTGGCCACACTCTCTCTTTGCTCACGGCTGTTCACAAATCCGGCCGGACCACCTTGACCGGGGCAGGGGTGTAGGTGCATCGTTCACGCTGTCGTCAGCGGCGCGGAAGGAGACCAACGGCTGACGACGCGTCCCGATCGGCGGCCGTGCCGTTCTCTCCGAGAGAGCGCCGGCTCGGGAGGGCCTCCAACCCCTTGTTCCTCCCTGCGGTATTGTGTCCAAGATGCGGCCTCCCGACGCCGTCTTTGCCACATGCCAACGACCCTCAGGTATATATTCCTTTGAAACCCGCCTTGCTCTGCTGCCCTAGCTCCCCACGTGGCTGTGTGTGGATCTTTTTCTACTTCCGTCGGCTGTTCCAAAGCCACCTAGACTTTTACTATTATTAGAGGTAAAGGTAGTTCATACAGTCGAATCTAAGAGTTGGTTCAAATAGGGAAGAAAGTGGGAAAGCTGTAGCATGAATCTAGGACTTGGTTCTAAGAGGAAACGGAGAAAAGTAGTAGATACTGGCTACCCAACCGGTCTATTGGTTGAAAAGGTGAAGAAAGCATGGTGGATGGCGAAGGGTGGGGGGAAGTGGACATGTCTCTTGGTTGAAAAAGGAAATAAAGTGAGGGGTGTTGGGGGACAACGCAAATGAGAATGAGCAGGTCTAGATTTCCTGTGCTCACATAGGAAAATGTCGCCGAGGAGATAAAAAATGGGACAAATGCAGACATGCTGCCTGAGTGTTTGCCGCTCTCGGCAACCACATCTGCCTCACCACTTTATGCCCATGTTGTCCCTACGCCCATATCGCTACCATTAATGTAAAATCACATGAAGCATTAAGCAATGCCACCTAATGTCACTATAAGTAATGGTCTAGTGCCATCGATAAATTGAAGCAATGCCACCACCATTTTATGAAGTGCTTCCATCTTGCTTTATTTCCCATGAATTGTGTTGTTGCAGTTACACTTAAATCTCACACCGCTAACATTGCTTCATCCCAGTGGAACTGCACAAATTTGATTGCACATTTACTGACCATGTGCTACTCTCATGACAGTAATACTAATGTTATTGTTCTGCATGTTAATTTAGTGGCAGTGTTGATGTGATGTGATGATACTTACTTAAGGGCACTTTCATACTGTCAGTCTAATGCCAATTATAACACAATAGATGTTGTTGTTAATCATACGCTACTGCAAATATCTATCACTGTTTAAATAACCTTACTTCGTATTTGCGCAAGCAGGGATGTCTGTCTCCGTATCATTTCTATCTGCGCAATCAAAAGTACACACCTCAGTTTTAGTACAACTGCACAAAATGAGATGGCTATTCCTAGCTGTCGTCCTCTAACCACCAGTGTTCTAGGTATTCCTACATTGGTTCTAACTAGGTAGAATGACCAACGCAATCTAAATGAAGCTGATTCGTACGTTTTACTTCCTGATTGCAGTGCAGGGATGAGCGAAAACAATTGCATCCTAGTCTTGAATGCACTTTCTTCTAGTTCATCCAAGGACCGAGGACTAGCTGGCATGGCTGGACGGAGGTTTTTGGAACAGGTGCGCAGACAAGAGGCATTGTGGTCTGCTTATTTCTGCAAATAGCGGTGCTTAAATTTAGTGGGATGCACAAGAATTTCAGCTGGTCAGTACACTACATGGTTCAGTTCAACATTCCAGAGTGAACTCCAGGAAGAACCAGGGTGAATGTTGGCGTTCTGGGAACGGGGGTCCCTAGACTTGCCTGCCTGCGGCCCACGGCGTGGCTAAGCCAGCGGGCCGTACGGCCCATCTCCATCAACAAAGCATCCAAGACCCTCGCGAGGGTCCAAGCCTCGCGAGGCAGACGACGCAAGACCTCCTCTGGAGTAGCCTAGCCAGGCAGGCTCACGAGGAGCGGAGATATCAAGGCGGGGCAAAACCTCACGAGGCTCTCGTGACGTGAGCCATGACGAACGGCACCAGGTGGGTGCTAGCGCGCGCAACATCCTTATTTCCTCTTTGGTGCTAAGGAGGCCAGCGCAGGCGAAGAGTACCGAGGCATCAGGCAAAGGTTGCTATATTGGTGCAACGAGACCAAGACCAGGAGGACGGCGAGACGGAGGTCATCATGGAGCCCAAGGCAGTGTCACCACCAGAGCTTTTCGCAGGCGAAGACCGCTTTTGTCAGGATAGCTTGTACTAGCCGCCCCCCTTCAAATTTGCCTGCCGTTGTTGGCTCCCTTCCCGCTCAATATTTGGGAAGAGGATCAGGGCCTCTATAAATAGGTCTGGCCACCACAGTAGTAGCCATCGGATCCAGAGACGCGCACAAGCTCGTACTCACAAGAACACCTCAAGCTCAGGAGGCTGTTCTTCCCTTGTACTGCTCATCATCAGCCCAAGAGGCAATCCACCACTACCACACTGGAGTAGGGTATTACACCACAACGGTGGCCCGAACCAGTATAAACCTCGTGTCTTTCTGTGTTGCGAGTTCGTCAATTTCGTCCGCGAGATCTTAGCGAGCTAGGGCGTAGATCGGTAGGAGGAAAAGTTTTCGCGCGCACCCCAGTGTTCGAACCTTAAGGGTTTGCCGGAACCCCACATCCGACATTTGGCGCGCCAGGTAGGGGTGCGCCGGAGCTTCTTCTCCGCCAACCAGCTCGCCGACGCTCGCCAGCCACGATATCTGGCGACACAAGGGCCGGCTCCGATCGCTGGGCAGCCTGGCCGGCCCGGGCAGCGCCGCCTGCCCATGAAGATCTCGACCCCGCACTCCGGGCGGCGCGAGCACCGCCAAACTCCGCCGGGCGCGGGCAGCGCGGCCAGGCGTCATCCCCCCTCACCCCACGGTAGGTACGGGCCGCTGCAAGAGCAGCAAGCCATGCCGCAGCAACGGCGCCGCACTCGCGGTGGGAGCAAGCAAACATGCGGGCAACGCTCTCCGTGGCAAGGGAGCTGCTGTGGTGCAGACTGATGGAGAACGGCCGGGACACACTGCTGGAGCGTGTTGCCGAGCTGCTGGATGGAGCAGCGTCGGGAGCACCACCCTTCTGCTATCGACTTCCTCCCCAGGCCACTGCAGGGCCGCGCGGCAAACCTCACCACATCCGCGCGCCATCAACTACGCCCGGGGGCTTCATCAACATCAGCACGGCCAACGTCGTAGGTGGCTGCGACTCCCCCATGCCGCCCGCGACAAGCGCGGGGCCAAGCGTCGCCCTCCATGGGCCCAGCCGGATGCCGTGCTGTCATCCCCAGGACACCACCGTGGGCCGAGCAACATGGAGCGTGGGTCACCACGGCGAGGTGTTCGGGGTGACGGCCCCGGAAGCCTACGTGCCCCGTATGATGGACCAAGGGTACGCACCAGAGGACGACCCTGGCT
Organism: Aegilops tauschii subsp. strangulata; assembly: GCF_002575655.3. NCBI lineage: Eukaryota > Viridiplantae > Streptophyta > Magnoliopsida > Poales > Poaceae > Aegilops > Aegilops tauschii. Next base: position 294,351,227 of record NC_053035.3, read on the forward strand.
CGTTCATTGGAGAAGATTGGGGAGAGGGGGCGCTAGGAGCTGAAGCCTTCGAAGAACCAACGGAGAACCACGACGATCGCGCCGGCGACGGCAACTACAGGGTACCCCTAATCCCTCAGGAGCAAGCTTACGCTAACCATGAGTCGCAGGAGGAACAGATCACCGCAACGGCCAGCGGTCCCAGCTCGGCGGCCTCCCTGCCGCCAGGGGAATCGCGTTGGGGGCTGCAAGAGAGGGGTCGGGAGCCAGGCCCCTCCCCACGGCGCGTGAAACCAGGGGACACTCAGAGGTAGGCCCTTTGCCGGGGAGGCTTCGGCCAACCTTGCCCCGGCAGAGGACCTGTGGCCGCCGAGGAAACCGCTGGCGTCCTCTTTCCCTCCTTCGTGTCGTCCTGGTGACCGGTCGGCTCAGAGGAGGTCAAGGGTCGCGCAAGGCGGGGCCCTCGTCTGGCGATATGAAGCAAGACCGGTACCTGTGAAGAAGGCCCAGTGCCTGTGAGGCTCGCCGCCCGTGACACTCTCACGTAATAATGAGTTGGGGCTGTACACGCCCCGGAGTCTCAGGGGTGCCGGCCTCAGGCCTTGCGGCTCCCTCCCACACCTAGTGGCAGCACTTAGCTCCGCGCTGGTGAGAAGACTTGAAGACCAGAAGACTAGACTAGGTGCCGGACGCGTCCTTCTCCGTAGCTTTGCTTTCTGGATCTGGATTTGAGTTGAAGTTGAGTTTTTATTGATGCGCGCGGGGGGAGCCTTTTCTTGTTCAAGCAATTTTGTAACGCCCACGATGCGTCTATATCTCCCACGTGTCGAGGCACGACTTGGAGGCATAACCGCATGGTGGTTTTGTCGCAAGAAGGATCATCTTCACACAATCCCATGTAATGAACAAGAATGGGATAAAGAGTTGGCTTATAGTCGCCACTTCACACAATACGTAAATTAAACATACATCATTCAGAGTACACACATAGTCCGACTACGGACAAATCCAAATGAAAAGAAGATAACCCCAAATGCTAGATCCCCGATCGTCCCAACTGGGCTCCACTACTGATCAACAGGAAACGAAACATAGTAACGACCCAGGTCCTCGTCGAACTCCCACTTGAGTTTTGGTTGCGTCACCTGCACTGGTATCAACGGCACCTGCAACTGTTTTGGTAGAATCTGTGAGTCACGAGGACTCACCAATCTCACACCCGCGAGATCAAGACTATTTAAGCTTATGGGTAGGAAAGGGGTAATGAGGTGGAGCTGCAGCAAGCACTAAGCAAATATGGTGGTTAACATACGCAAATAAGAGCGATAAGAGAAGCAACGCAATAGTCGTGAAGCTATAAGTGATCAAGAAGTGATCCTGAAACTACTTACGTCCATACATAACCCAAACCGTGTTCACTTCCCGGACTCCGCCGAAAAGAGACCATCACGGCTACACACGCGGTTGATGCATTTTAATTAAGTCAAGTGTCAAGTTCTCTACAACCGGATATTAACAAATTCCCATCTGCCACATAACCGCGGGCACGGCTTTCGAAAGATAATACCCTGCAGGGGTGTCCCAACTTAGCCCATCACAAGCTCTCATGGTCAACGAAGGATATTCCTTCTCCCGGGAAGACCCGATCAGACTCGGGATCCCGGTTACAAGACATTTCGACAATGGTAAAACAAGACCAGCAAGACCACCCGACTGTGCCGACAAATCCCGATAGGAGCTGCACATATCTCGTTCTCAGGGCACAACGGATGAGCAATCCGTACAACTAAAACCAGTCCTCAAGTTTCCCCGAGGTGGCGCTGCAAAGGGCTCTAGTTTGGACCAACACTCAGAGGAGCACTGGCCCGAGGGGTTAAAATAAAGATGACCCTTGAGTCTGCAGAACTCAAGGGAAAAAGGCTTAGGTGGCAAATGTTAAAACCAAGGTTGGGCCTTGCTGGAGGAGTTTTATTCAAAGCGAATTGTCAAGGGGGTCCCATAAATCACCCAACCGCGTAAGGAACGCAAAATCAAGGAGCATAACACCGGTATGACGGAAACTAGGGCAGCAAGAGTGGAACAAAACACCAGGCATAAGGCCGAGCCTTCCACCCTTTACCAAGTATATAGATGCATTAATTAAGATAAGAGATATTGTGATATCCCAACATAAACATGTTCCAACATGGAACAAACTTCATCTTCACCTGCAACTACCAACGCTATAAGAGGGGCTGAGCAAAGCGGTAACATAGCCAAACAACGGTTTGCTAGGATGGTGGGTTAGAGGCTTGACATGGCAATATGGGAGGCACGATATGACAAGTGGTAGGTAGCGCGACATAGTGATAGAGCGAACAACTAGCAAGCAAAGATAGAAGTGATATCGAGGGTAATGGTCATCTTGCCTGAAATCCCGCTAGGAAGAAGAACGAGTCCATGAAGAAGACAAACGAATGTAGTCGAACGAATCCTCACAACTCCGGAACGAAACCGAAGCTAACGAGAGAAGCAACCCGGAAAGAAACAAACAACATAGTAAACAACCACCACATACACATGGCATGATGCACAAACAAGTACGATGCATGTCCGGTTTAATGAGGCATGGGATGGCAAAGTGCACAAACAATACTACAAATTAAGCGGAGCTCAATATGCAACGAGTTGCATATTAACGAAACACCACATCAAATATTTAGTTCCCTCTCGTTTGTGTACCCAACAATATTAAATTTTGATTAACATGGCAAGGGGTGAAGCATAAGTAAACTACACATTTAGGTAAGTTTAAATGAGTCCGGAAACATCAAACAATAAATCCAGAAAATCCTCATGTCCATATTTTGAATTAGCTACTGTTCTGCCCTAAATCATATTTTAAAGTTGTTAAACATCAAAATAATGTGAACCTACTTATTCTATGCATTCTCCTACCCAATTTACATATAAAGTTTATTTAAAATGGAGCTACGGTTATTTAGTTATGAAATAAATCATTTCAACATGGCATTTACGCAAATTTAATCAAACACCATTTTTAACATTTTTAACATGGATGATTGCTGCATATTATGAAAGTACTTGAAAAACTAAACATTTAACATATATGAAGTTTTTACATATGATGCATGTTTATTCAGTTATTAAATGCATGAACAACAAGGGGTTTTCTGAAAACTGGCGTTCTCTGGATTATTAGACAAATTCGCAGACAGGAAAAAAACACAATCGAGCTGAAGATGCTGGCCCAACAGTGCACAGGAGAGGACACTGGATCTGGGTGCTCACCAGGCCGCATGGGCCGGTTGGTGGAGGAGCTGGCAGGCCGCGGCTGGACCTTGGAGCGCTGCAGCTGGAGAGGCGCGGTCAACGCGAGGCGCGGGCGAGCGAGCCCCTCGTCCTGGAAGAAGCAGAAGACGCAGGCAGAGGCAGGCAGTGGCGATGCAGGGGAGCGACGACGGCGAAACTTGGCGCGCGAGGCGAGGGACTTGGCGGCGGCATCCTGCTGGGGTGATGACGACGGCGGGAGGGACTTGAAGCGTAGGGACGGCACAACACGGGATCCGGTCGGGAAGGGTCGTCGCTGGAGGAGTCCGGCCGGACCCGGAGGAAGCCGTCGGCGAGCTTGGCTCCTGTGGACCTGGCGGTTCAGGGACTTGGCGAGGCGGAGGGAGGCAGACACGGCAGCGGCGGCGTCGAAGCCCTGTCCATGGCGGCAGAGAGGGAGCAGAGAGATTAGAGACAGAGAGGAAAAGAGAGACGGTCAGGGGAGTGGCTACACTGGCCTGGTTTGGTCGCCGGTGGCACTCGGCGGAAGGAAGGTCCGATGAAGGAGAAGAAGACGGCAGGGGCGGAGCTCTCCGGTGGCTTGCGTGCTCGGGGACGGGAGGACACCGGAGGCGGGGAAGCTTTGAATCGGGAGCTCCTCTGTCGATCGTGCAGCAAGGCGGGGAGGCCGCGGGCGAGGTGGGTCGAGGGGTTCTGGTTGGGTTTGCTGCAGAGATGAGATGAAGGTGGTGGCTTTCTGGAATCCGGTGGCGGCGGAAATCAAGGGAGCTGGTCGGAGCGGTTGGCGGGGATTTTGGATCGGGAGTTTCCCGAGGGAGACATGAGAGGGGTGGTTGGCTAGCGGCGGCGCGATGGGAATTGGTGGATTAGACAGGTAGGGGCTAGGGTTTAGGCTGATTAAATAGGAGGTGGTTAGAAGGGGCAAGTTTTAGAGCCTCCGATCAAAATCCAACGGTCTTGGATAATTAGGTTAGAAAGCTCAAACAAATAATCGAAGATATCTTAGGGATGTTTGGGGATGATCCAGACCCATCGGTAACGACAACCCGGTTCGGGTCCGGGGAAGTTTCGGATGCACACGCGAGGGGCCTGAATAAAATGTAGAGAGGGTCAAATGGTCAGACAAGAGGGGCTCGAAAAACCCGGTTGGTCTCGAAACGGTCAACGAAGGCAAGGGGGGACGCGGCAACTACGAACGGATGCAAGTTTTGAAAAATGACGGCAACAAAGTGCCGATGCAATGCGGATGGTGCAATGATGAAATGCAACAAGCAAATAAAACACATGGCGATCACGAAGGACATGGAAGGCGTCTGGAGCGTCGGTCTCGGGGCGTTACAACACTCCAACACTACAAGAGGATCTCGTCCCGAGATCTAAGGACGGCACCGGAGAAAAGCAGAAGAGGAAGAGAAGAGGTAAAGCTAAGTTGCTTCTTTGACAATCGAGTGAGACCAATGACCCTAGAGAGGTTGAAAACTTGAAAGAAGAACACAACAGAGTTGAACAAAATTGGGAAGACTCCGGTAGAAAAGAGAAACAAGGAACACCATGTGAACCTTGGAGCTTGCAAAACTATGAATGACGAGCAAAATGGACAAGAAGGAATTGAAACCACTCCGGTTAAAATTAGCTAGGCAAGGAATAAGAATAAAAGAATTCAGGTAGCACTCCGGTTAAATGGATATAAGCAAGGAAAAGAACATGATCTTGACAAAACGAGAAGATGGGATGAAGAGAGCAACCTTACAATGCCTCTGGAACAAAAGAATAGTAGCTAGATTGTTGGGATAAGGGATAGAGAAGAAAATGACAACTTCCACCACAATTTAATTTCAAGAGCATCCTTGCAAGAAAGGATTGAATGGAGTTATTTGAAAAACAACAACGGTAAGAATAAGCTTGTTGTGGGCTTATGGAAACAACTCAAAACTTAGAGGTGAATACATGCCACTACGGAAAACAATTGATTGCTTGAGAGCAACACAGAGATGAAAACTTGATTCGCCGAGAGAATAGGAGAAAACTTGGATCATTGATAGACATCACAATTAGCAACATTCCTTCGAGAAGGCTTTAAGTGAAATCTATACCAAGATAACATCAACAAAGAAATTGTTGGGTTGAAAAGATACGATGAACGAAGAAAATATGATGGGTTTAAATATTTCATTCTTGATAACTTGTGAATCATGAAACATGAAAAGAAATTGTCAAGAATGACATATCACCATCTCAAAATGAGGTAGAATGAATTGCACTTCGGAATGCAAGATGAAGAATGCTTGAGCTCCTCAAAACAAAACATGTGTTAAGCACCCTGTTTAATATTTGAGTATAGCTTGGCGGATCATAACTTCGATAGAAATCTTGAAAATAATAATTAAAGAATGAAAGGAATCCTTAACGAAGCACCATGTTGAGCCTTCGTGAGAACTCCGGTCAAGAATGATCAAACGAAAGGAAAGCTGAAAAGAACTCCGGTAATAAAAGGATGATAGAAAGAAAGAGAAGTTGAAAACACCAGGTGAATCCTTGCAATGATTTAGATGGAGCTTCGCGACGAGATAATGCAGAAAACTTGGAACTCCGGAAGAAGGAATTAATCACTTGGATGAAACAAGAATAAGAATTACATTATGCTTAGCCTTCACCAATTTAGATTGATGACAAGCAACGGATTTTGCATACTACTTATTCTCATAGAAAGGATTAAGATAGATATTGCGCAAACTTGGGAAGGTCTTGATGGAACCACAGGTGGGATTTAACCAACGAATAAATCAATATGAGAACATAGGAATAGGAGTCTTGAACAAACCGCCGTAAGAATTGAAAATGAAAGTAGCAAAGGCACAAATCACCGGGAAGAATTGGAAAACGAATGAAGATACTTGAGGGGATTTAGATACATGAGAACGAAGAGATCATGAACTGATTAAAAGATATTTGGATGATGCATCGAAAGATTTGGAGAACGATAGTTACACGCTGTGAATGAAGAATTATGACATGATGGCCATCGGAGGAAAGAAATGGAAACAACTCATGAAATGCTCCGGATACATATGAAAAGAATTCTCGCAATCGAAAATAATTATGAGAGGATGGCTACAAGCTAGAACCATGAATCTTCAAGAGAACGGACCAAGATTCAAGAGAAATTCTTCTTCGTTCTTCAAATGTTGAGAATGATGACGAGAAACACCACCATGAATTTTTAGGCACTCCGGATTGAAAATTAGAAAGGTTGAACCAACGATGAAAAGAATTTGAAAGATCTTGGAGAAAGACATTTGACTGATGATAATTCATTCTTACGTCAAACTTTGCAATGAATTTGAGAATAACTCCGAAAAGAATTAGAAGAGTCAGGTAAGATCCTGGGAAAAGACCTGTGGGTTAGGGCCCACTCAAAAGAAACACCGTTGAACGATTTAAAAGAGAGATTGCACTGGTTGAATTAAATGGCTTGAATGAGATAAGAACCTCAAAATAGCTATAAAGGATTAAGAATAGAAACATGAATCCTCTGGGATACCTTCAACACTGCAGATAAACATGAATAACAAGAGGTGGTTGATTAAGAGGTGCACCGGCATGAGAAAACATTTGAAACGAGGAAAGGATATGATCGACAAATCTTGAATTCGATCCACCGAAGAAGAAAAAGAACGAAGAATAATAAACTTGAAGCTCCATTAGTATCTTCATGGGAAATCACCGGATAAGAACATTGAAAGAAAAGAATGAAGAGACTTCGCATCAATAAAAAGGATACTTGATTAAGAAATTTGAGTCCTTGAAGAAAAGGGTGGGAGGGTGGGAAAACAAAAGCAACTTGTGATGCCCGGATAATTAGACTACAGTAATTCCCTACTAATGATGCCATGTCACCTCAGTTACTGTTGATAATCTCGCGTTAGTTCGAAACCAGTTTGTATTCAAATTCAAAATCAAGCAAACAATAAAAGTTTTCAAATGTCAAAACTAAAATGTTCTAAAAGTGACAAATAAATCATATGTAATATTGGTGGAGGAACCAATTCTTTATAAAATGTTTAAATGCACCAAACTAATTAAATCAGTAGCTAAAACCATTAAATAAATGCCTTTTGTATTTTGTAAAATATTAAACTATATTATTTTGGGATGAAACTTTTTGTGGTTGTGACATAATTTGTAACAACAATTTAGGTGTCCATTTGGTATTTTATTGAAACTAAAATAAATTGGAAGTTAAAAGAAATCAGAAAATAAGATAAATAAAAAAGGATAAAGATAAAACAAAAAGAAGAAAAGGAAAACCCCTTCCCCCCCCACTGGGCCACGGCCCAGCAGGCCATCGGGCCGCCAGGCCGGCCCGCCGCACCTCCACACCCTCCCCCTTATCCACCCCACTGGGGGAAAACCCTAACCCCCACGACCCCACTTTCCCCCGATCCCCCCCTCTCTCGCTCGGTTCCCTTCCCCCCCTCCCCGATCTGGATCGGGGGCAACGACCCCGTCGCCTAGCGCTCGCCGCCGCTCGGAGCCTCCCTCGCTGTACCGCTTCTACCTCGACTCCTCCGCCTCCCCGTTCTGGAGCTGGGCGCCCATGCCGCTGCCCGACGCCGCAGGACACCTCCGCCACCAGAGGACCGCTCCGCCGCCTCAACCACGCCTCCTCGCCGGACTACCTCCCCGGCGTCGCGTCGTCCTCGTCCCCCACCCCGACCCCCACTGCCCCTGACCCTACAGCCACCGTGAGCCGCCGCCTATTCCCTCCTCCTCTCCCCTCTGCTCCCGTCACCGGATCCGACCGTGTCGTCGTCCGCGCCGTGGCCCTGGTGCCGTCCCTGATGGCCATCGTCCACGCGCTGCTTCGCCCCCGCCGGTGCCCTCGGCAGCTGCCGCGGCCGCCCCACGACCGCTGCGGCTCACCGCCACCCCGCGCTCACCATGGCCCCCACGCCCGCTGGCCGCGTCAAGCGCCCCCAGCGCCTCGCGCCCCTCCTGGCCTCCCCCTGTGAGCTCCTCTCGTGCTCGCCTCCCTGCTGGTCCCAGCCACCGTCGCGACCAGCGCGTCGGGGGCGCGCCCGTCTGGCTCGGCCACGGCCCCTCCCCCTCCACGCGCGGCCGTGCCCGCCGCCGGCAGGCCGTCCTGACCACTGGCCTCGCCCCGCCGCGCTCCCTGCGAGCGAGCGCCCACTCCTGGCGCTCGTTGCGCCCGACCCGCTTTGGCCTATGGGCCACTGACCACTGGGCCAGTGCCCCCCCGGCCCTATGACACATGGTCCCCGCCCAGAGAACATTTAAAAAATGATTAAAAAAATTAATTACATTAATAAAAATAAATAAATAACTAAATAAATAATTAAGATAATTAATTAAGATAATTAATTAACTTAATTAATTAACTTAATTAATCCTGTTAATATTAACTAATTAAGAATAATTAACCTAATAACTAATTAACCTAATTAACTACTGTTAATTAGCTAACAGCCCCTGACAGGTGGGACCCACCTGTCAGGTTGACCAGGTCAACGGTCAACGTTGACTGCTGACGTCATGCTGACGTCATGCTGATGCATTAATTAAATTTGGAATTAAATTCATTTATTAAATTCTAAAAATGATTTAAATCTTTAAAATTTAATATAAAATAAACCGTAGCTCGGATGGAAAAACTTTGTACATGAAAGTTGCTCAGAACGACGAGACGAATCCGGTTACGCAGCCCGTTCGTCCGCCATGCATCCCTAGCATAACGAACACGCAACTTTTCCCCTCCGATTCATTTGTCCGAAAACGCGAAACACCGGGGATATTTTCCCGGATGTTTCCCCCCTTCACCGGTATCACCTCATACCGCGTTAGAACACGTCTAGCTCTGCCCGTTGTCCTGTTATGCACTTGCTTGCTATGTATTTACTGTTTCTCCCCCCTCTTCTCTGCGGTAGACCCCGTGACGATGCTGATGCCCCTGTGGTCGACTACGTCACCGATGACCCCTCCTTCTTGTCTGAGCAACCAGGCAAGCCCCCCATTGATCACCAGATATCGCCTATTCCTTCTCTATACTGCTTGCATTAGAGTAGTGTACCATGTTACTGCTTTCGGTTAATCCTATACTGATGCATAGCCTGTCATTGTTGCTACAGTTGTTACCCTTACCTGCTATCCTACCTGCTTAGTATAGGATGCTAGTGTTCCATCAGTGGCCCTACACTCTTGTCCGTCTGCCATGCTATACTACTGGGCCGTGATCACTTCGGGAGGTGATCACGGATATATACTATATACTTTATATACATGACACATGTGGTGACTAAAGTCGGGTCGGCTCGAGGAGTACCCGCAAGTGATTCTGATGAGGGGGCTGAAAGGACAGGTGGCTCCATCCCGGTAGAGGTGGGCCTGGGTTCCTGACGGCCCCCGACTGTTACTTTGTGGCAGAGCGACAGGGCAGGTTGGGACCACCTAGGAGAGAGGTGGGCCTGGCCCTGGTCGGCGTTCGCGGATACTTAACACGCTTAACAAGATCTTGGTATTTGATCTGAGTCTGTCCATTTGGTCTATACACACTAACCAACTACGCGGGAACAGTTATGGGCACTCGACGTCGTGGTATCAGCTGAAGCTCTACTTGACGTCAGCGACGGAGCGGCGCGCGCCAGATTGGACTGGAACGCCTGCTAGGCTAGGTCTGCTTCCGGCCGCGTACGCAACGTGCAGGTGTGCAATGGGCGATGGGCCCAGACCCCTGCGCGCATAGGGTTTAGACCGGCATGCTGACCTCTCTGTTGAGCCTAGGTGGGGCTGCGACGTGTTGATCTTCCGCGGCCGGGCATGACTTAGAAAAGTGTGTCCGGCCAAATGGGATCGAGCGTGTTGGGTTATGTGGTGCACCCCTGCAGGGAAGTTTATCTATTCGAATAGCCATGTCCCTCGGTAAAATGACGACCCGGAGTTGTACCTTGACCTTATGACAACTACAACTGGATACTTAATAAAACACACCCTTCCAAGTGCCAGATACAAGCCGGTGATCGCTCTCTAACAGGGTGACGAGGAGGGGATCACCGGGTAGGATTATGCTATGCGATGCTACTTGGTGAACTTGCCATTTACTCTCTTCTACATGCTGCAAGATAGAGGTGGCCAGAAGCGTAGTCTTCGACAGGACTAGCTATCCCCCCCTTATTCTGGCATTCTGCAGTTCAGTCCACCGATATGGTCCTTTACACATATACCATGCATATGTAGTGTAGCTCCTTGCTTGCGAGTACTTTGGATGAGTACTCACGGTTGCTTTTCTCCCTCTTTTCCCCTTTCTATACCTGGTTGTCGCAACCAGATGCTGGAGTTCAGGAGCTAGAGATCCCGAGGATGATTCTACATGGAGTTCGGCTTCGAGGAGTAGTTAGGAGGTCCCAGGCAGGAGGCCTTGCCTTTTCGATCGTTGCTACTTTTGTGCTAGCCTTCTTAAGGCAAACTTGTTTAACTTATGTCTGTACTCAGATATTGTTGCTTCCGCTGACTCGTCTATGATCGAGCAATTGTATTCGAGCCCTTGAGGCCCCTGGCTTGTATTATGATGCTTGTATGACTTATTTATGTTGTAGAGTTGTGTTGTGATATCTTCCCGTGAGACCCTGATCTTGATCGTACACATTTGCGTGCATGATTAGTGTACGGTCAAATCGGGGGCGTCACACAACTTGGGTCGGATGAAACGAACACCGTTGAGAAAAAGCTTAGAATTGATCTTGCGAATGTTGGAATGATCGGATTTACTTGAAGAGAAGCACACCAGTTGGAAAGGATTGATAAGACAACCTTGATGACCAAGAAGGATTAGCATCCTCATAGAAATATGAGAACACCGCTTAGAAAAGGTATGGAATCAACACTTGACAATGAAGCAACTCGAATACCACAAAACAAACAAAAACAAAGGATTTGGCTTGCAGAATAAGCCGGAAACAAACATATGATAGATATTTCGCCCAAAGTGTTCGTGATGAGGCCCCACGGGCACGACGTACAGCGGACGTCACGAATGACAAACAAGACGTCCCCGAATCGGCATAGCTAGGGATTCTTTAAGACACCTCGCGACCACTATAAATCGACGGTGAAACGCGAACCACTAGACGTTGGTCCCTAATCTCAAATCATACATCTGTCGAAAAGATATTCTAGGAGCTACTTGAATTCCCACCTATAAACTCCCGACACTTTCTGGTTATGCAATCTGGTGTTGGGGATACAGGGACGCAATATATCTCACCCAAACTAACAATCCCTAGATCCAGTCGTATCCATCCGTCAACACATAACCAAGAAAACTCCGGAAATCGTGTACCTCAACCTTCGAAAAGCATCCGTTATACGAGTTATGACCATACTCCCGAACTCCCGCCCCAGTACTGGGTGGCGTCGAGGTAATCTCACCAACAACTGCATAAAAGAGATTTTCGATGTCGGCGAAACTCAGGTATTCCAGAGCTGCAACGATAAAATTTGTGACGACAACACCTCAGAGCTCAACTCCCCGGTGCACTGCCACAACCCCTAAATGTCAGGAGGCACCAAGAACAATGTTCTCATCACAAAACCATCGGAACGATTCCAAGATACCCGCGTGATCCTAAATTTTTTTTAATGAAATTGGAGGAGAGGAAAGTCAAAACATCTACGTCAGGAGGCCTCACTAGAGCGACGAAGGGACTGAGGAGTAAAAAGAATCCTACTCTCCGATATATATAATCCTAAGACTCAAAACATTTTTTCTAGACTCAACAACGCTAGTGATTCGATCAAGCAGGGGGCTCCTAAGTCGGGGATGGCTCTAATACCAACTTGTAACGCCCACCATGCGGCTATATCTCCCACGTGTCGAGGCACGACTTGGAGGCATAAGCGCATGGTGATTTTGTCGCAAGAAGGGTCATCTTCACACAATCCCATGTAATGAACAAGAATGGGATAAAGAGTTGGCCTACAGTCGCCACTTCACACAATACATAAATTAAACATACATCATTCAGAGTACACACATAGTCCGACTACGGACAAATCCAAATGAAAAGAAGATAACCCCAAATGCTAGATCCCCGATCGTCCCAACTGGGCCCCACTACTGTTCAACAGGAAACGAAATATAGTAACGACCCAGGTCCTCGTCGAACTCCCACTTGAGTTTCGGTTGCGTCACCTGCACTGGTATCAACGGTAGCTGCAACTGTTTTTGTAGAATCTGTGAGTCACGAGGACTCAGCAATCTCACACCCACGAGATCAAGACTATTAAGCTTATGGGTAGGAAAGGGGTAATGAGGTGGAGCTGCAGCAAGCACTAAGCAAATATGGTGGCTAACATACGCAAATAAGAGCGAGAAGAGAAGCAACGCAACGGTCGTGAAACTATAAGTGATCAAGAAGTGATCCTGAAACTACTTACGTCCATACATAACCCAAACCGTGTTCACTTCCCGGACTCCGCCGAAAAGAGACCATCACGGCTACACACGCGGTTGATGCATTTTAATTAACTCAAGTGTCAAGTTCTCTACAACCGGATATTAACAAATTCCCATCTGCCACATAACCGCGGGCACGGCTTTCGAAAGATAATACCCATCAGGGGTGTCCCAACTTAGCCCATCAAGCTCTCACGGTCAACGAAGGATATTCCTTCTCCCGGGAAGACCCGATCAGACTCGGGATCCCGGTTACAAGACATTTCGACAATGGTAAAACAAGACCTGCAAGACCACCCGACTGTGCCGACAAATCCCAATAGGAGCTGCACATATCTCGTTCCGAGGGCACAACGGATGAGCAATCCGTACAACTAAAACCAGGCCTCAAGTTTCCCCGAGGTGGCGCTGCAAAGGGCTCTAGTTTGGACCAACACTCAGATGAGCACCGGCCCGGGGGGTCAAAATAAAGATGACCCTTGAGTCTGTAGAACCCAAGGGAAAAAGGCTTAGGTGGCAAATGTTAAAACCAAGGTTGGGCCTTGCTGGAGGAGTTTTATTCAAAACGAACTGTCATGGGGGTCCCATAAATCACCCAACCACGTAAGGAACACAAAATCAAGGAACATAACACCGGTATGACGGAAACTAGGGCGGCAAGAGTGGAACAAAACACCAGGCATAAGGCCGAGCCTTCCACCCTTTACCAAGTATATAGATGCATTAATTAAGATAAGAGATATTGTGATATCTCAACATAAACATGTTCCAACATGGAACAAACTTCATCTTCACCTGCAACTACCAACGCTATAAGAGGGGCTGAGCAAAGCGGTAACATAGCGAAACAACGGTTTGCTAGGAAGGTGGGTTAGAGGCTTGACATGGCAATATGGGACGCACGATATGACAAGTGGTAGGTAGCGCGACATAGCGATAGAGCGAACAACTAGCAAGCAAAGATAGAAGTGATAGCGAGGGTAATGGTCATCTTGCCTGAAATCCCGCTAGGAAGAAGAACGAGTCCATGAAGAAGACAAACGGATGTAGTCGAACGAATCCTCACAACTCCGGAACGAAACCGAAGCTAACAAGAGAAGCAACCCGGAAAGAAACAAACAACATAGAAAACAACCACCACATACACATGGCATGATGCACAAACAAGTATGATGCATGTCCGGTTTAATGAGGCATGGGCTGGCAAAGTGCACAAACAATACTACAAATTAAGCGGAGCTCAATATGCAACGAGTTGCATATTAACGAAACACCACATCAAATATTTAGTTCTCTCTCGTTTGTGCACCCAACAATATTAAATGTTGATTAACATGGCAAGGGGTGAAGCATAAGTAAACTCCACATTTAGGCAAGTTTAAATGAGTCCGGAAACATCAAACAATAAATCCGGAAAATCCTCATGTCCATATTTTGAATTAGCTACTGTTCTGCCCTAAATCATATTTTAAAGTTGTTAAACATCAAAATAAAGTGAACCAAGTTATTCTATGCATTATCCTACCCCATTTACATATAAAGTTTATTTAAAATGGAGCTACGGTTATTTAGTTATGAAATAAATCATTTTAACATGGCATTTACGCAAATTTAATCGAACAACATTTTTAACATTTTTAACATGGATGATTTCTACATATTATGAAAGTACTTGAAAAACTAAATATTTAACATATATGAAGTTTTTACATATGACGCATGATTATTCAGTTATTAAATGCATGAACAACAAGGGGTTTTCTGAAAACTGGCGTTCTCTGGATTCTTAGACAAATTCGCAGACAGGAAAAAAACACAATCGGGCTGAAACTGCTGGCCCAACAGTGCACAGGAGAGGACACTGGATCTGGGTGCTCACCAGGCCGCATGGGCCGGTTGGTGGAGGAGCTGGCAGGCCGCGGCTGGACCTTGGAGCGCTGCGGCTGGAGAGGCGCGGTCAACGCGAGGCGCGGGCGAGCGGGCGCCTCGTCCTGGAAGAAGCAGAGGACATAGGCTGAGGCAGGCAGCGGCGATGCAGGGGAGCGACGACGGTGAAACTTGGCGCGCGAGGCGAGGGACTTGGCGGCGGCAACCTGCTCGGGTGATGACGACGGCGGGAGGGACTTGAAGTGCATGGACGGCACAGCACGGGATCCGGTCGGGAAGGGTCGTGGCTGGAGGAGTCCGGCCGGACCTGGACGAAGCCGTCGGCGAGCTTGGCTCCTGCGGACCTGGCGGTTCAGGGACTTGGCGAGGCAGAGGGAGGCAGACACGTCAGCGGCGGCGTCGAAGCCCTGTCCATGGCGGCAAAGAGGGAGCAGAGAGATTAGAGATAGAGAGGAAAAGAGAGACGGTCAGGGGAGTGGCTACACTAGCCTGGTTTGGTCGCCGGTGGCACTCGGCGGAAGGAAGGTCTGGTGAAGGAGAAGTGCCGATGCAATGCGGATGGTGCAATGAGGAAATGCAACAAGCAAATAAAACACACAGCGATCACGAAGAACATGGAAGGCGTCTGGAGCGTCGGTCTCGGGGCATTACAAATTTCTTCCCTTCTGGATCTCGTTTTGACTGGGGCTCATGTCCATCGCCTTCCCCTCACGAGCTCCTCGCGAGCGGGACAACGCGAAGCGTGCACACCAAGTGCGCGCAAGCACTACAACAGGTGCGCAGCCCTAGTGGGGCCCCTTCTGACGGGGCGACGAGCTCCGCAGGGTTCTCAGGAAGTCGACATGTCGCAGCCCAGCTCAAAGCTGGCGCTGACTAAGGTAAACCAAGGCAGAGAACTCGCATCCGGATTCACAAGTTCACGAGGACACAAACTCACATCGCATGGGAAAGTAAAAACTGCAGTTTGCTTACATGAGGGGCTCCCCCTCTCAAAATGCTCTTACAAGTTTTCTAAGGGCCACACCTGAGTTTGTGCGCAGGATGACATGACAGGAGAATAAGGGATCAGCCAGAAATGTCGCTCGCTGCGTCACCCGCGGATGCGTCACTCGCGTCGTCGTCGTCTTCATCGGCATCGTCGCCGCCATCGGCGACGCCCCCGTCGCCGTCGTCAACCACGTCGCCTTCGTCTGCGACGACCACCAGCGCGTCATCCTCCGAAGTGAAGGCCCTGGCCAACGCGTCCACCTTGTCCTCAACCCAACGCGCTAGGTCGCCCCGGACAGCCGTGGGTACGGGGGCGATGGCGGTGTCGAAATCAAAGTTGGGGTCGGCATTCAGGAGGTGACTGAAGACACGGGAGAAAGCGCACTCGAGCAGGCCACGCCAGCTTTCCTCCAGAAGCTGGCGAGCTCTGGCAGATCGAGCCTCCAGGCGCGTCACCACCTCGGTGAAGAAGGTCAGGTGGCTGGCATAATCATTTGAGTGAGGGGTCGGCGCCTCCACGTCGCAAATATGGCCCAGGGCGATATTGGCCCTATTCCGGAGATCCTGAAGCATAGGGGCATGCTCACGCTCCAGCATTCGTCGCTGGGGCACCTCCTCCGTGTTTTGCCTTGCGACGGCCTCTGCATCATCAACCCGCCTCCGAAGGGAACGCAGCTTGGCGCGGGCGGAGGCCAAGTCCACCTGCGCCGTAACCAGGGCAACCGCCGTGGCTTCCGCACGCCTCTCAGCCTCGTCCAACCTGGGCCTGAGGGCAGCGGCCCTGCCCTCATCCTCCATGCCTGCTCGCTTCAGCTTCAGGTCGTACCTACCCTCCAGGTCCGCGCGAACCTCGGCCACTCAGCGGTTCACCTCCTCCTCAACTCCGGCCTCGCGAGCCCCGACGGCATCTTCTGCTTGAGCAACTTGA
This sequence comes from Aegilops tauschii subsp. strangulata, assembly GCF_002575655.3. Classification (NCBI taxonomy): domain Eukaryota; kingdom Viridiplantae; phylum Streptophyta; class Magnoliopsida; order Poales; family Poaceae; genus Aegilops; species Aegilops tauschii. The sequence goes on from NC_053035.3 coordinate 294,367,768, forward strand.
CGTTCCCTCGTCTCCAGTCGCTCGAGCTCGAGGCTGCGCTCCACAGCCTCCAGGGCCAGCGCCTCCTCATGCTTCCGGACCTCCTCTTCCTCCGCGAGCGTCCCCCTCAGCGACGCAAGAACGGCCCTGCGTGCCTCCACATGCTGCTCAAGAGACGCGCTCCAGGCCTGGAGCTCCCACGCGCGCTTCTCCGCAGCCTCGCGGCGGCGGTCAGCCTCGCGGCGGCGGTCAGCCTCGCGAGCCTTGTCCAAAGCTCGTAAGCGGGCTTCATGGGAAACCTTGAGAAACACCTCGGCCTTCGAGTTCTCAAGGTCGCGTTGATAGCGGCCGAGGTTGATGGCCACCTTCAGCTTGCACCGCTCCTCCGTCAGCCGGAGACCTTCAGCCTCAAGACGCGAATCGACACTCGCGAGCTCTTCACCAAGTTGACACATCGCGCCCATCGCCTCCTGGAGGACCTCGTGAGGAACCACGCTCCGCCCGCGCTCGAGCTCGAACGCTCGGCCCACCTCGTCCTCCGCCTCAAGGGCTGCGGGCGTGGCGCCAAGTGGTGCGCCCCCTCCAGGTAAGGGGCTGGGGGCTGACGCCGAGCCTGACGTCAACCAGTCCTCGCGAGGAGCCCAAGCTGACTGGGGCCCGCTGCTTGAAGAGGAGCCGAAGATCGAAGCCAACAGATTGCCGTCCATGACCAGCGGAGGAGTCTTGGGCATGCCTGCCAAGCTCCACGCCAAACCAGGGGGAGGAGCGACAAGGTCGCAGGTTCGGCACGCCAAGAAGGCAGGAGTGCCCCTTCAACCAACCCTGCTCCAGGGGCAACAAGCGGACTCGGAGCACACGAGGCCGGCGGAAGAGTTGAGGAAGAAGGAGGTCGTTTCCCAGGAGACTCGGCAGCCTCGGCAGAAGGAGCCCTGAAAGACTGGCGTCAGAAGAAGAAAGCAGCGCGTAATAAGCCATGGCGGCATGGTACTTACACGTCGACGGCGATGTACTTCCTTCACTTCAACGGCCCGAAGAAATTGCTGGCGCCAGGGGACCCTTTCCTCTTGCGGAGCTCTTCGAAGTCCACGCAAAGCCGACCAAAGCGCTAGACGTGACGGCCGGTGCGCAGCGGAGACGAAGAAGAGCGTGGAAGGATGTCTTCAAGGGTGCCCAGTTGCGGTGAACAGCCAGGCACCGTTTCACCACAACCTCCCGAGGCCCTCGAAACCTTGGCGTCGGGAGTTGCATGCTGTGTCTCCTCAGCAACCGACGCCTCAGGAGGGGGGTGGCAAGCTCCTGAAGACGATGCCCCAGGATCACCACTCGACATATGCTCCTCAGCACTCGAGCCACCGGCCTCCGCCGGAGCTCGCCCACCTGCACCGTCGCTTGGGGTGAGCTCGGCACCAGCAGCAAGGAAGGGAACCACGACGACGGGGTTCTCACGAGGCCCCTCCAGGCCGATTGGCCGCGGCCCCCATTCATCAAAGGGAGGCATGTTCTCTACAAATTCATCCTTATTCTTGCAGCGGTACAGCAAACAGTTCTTCCCAGGCAGTTCGGCCGGCAAAAGGACACCCGTCAGGACCTTGAGCACTGTTTGCCGCGTCCCAAGGAGGAGCCCGGACTCCTGAAACCTCATGTGGTCCTGGCTGCTGAGCAAGGTCCACATTGGGCGAGAATGGCGCTGAAGCGGAGCGACCCGGCGTTGGACGAATTCCTTCACCACCATCGGCGCAGTTACGCCGCGATCTTTCAGCAACCTCAACCTGAACCAGACATTGGCAAGGCGGGGGCTCGTGAGCCGCTGATGGCTCCAGCTGGAGTTAGGAACAGCGGGCCCCGACGGAGCCTGGAGCAGGGGACTGAGCACACCGGCATCGACGAACACCCATCGTGTCCGGAATTCGCTCGTGGATGGAGGAAGCTCGAAGTCGATCCCCTCACCCGCCGTCGCAGCCACGGCTTGTAAGCTCACACATCCTGAGCTTTGTTGAGGGTCGGTCAGATGCAATGAGAAGAAATGGCGAAGGAGGGCAACGGAAGGGGCTATGCCAACCATGGCTTCGCACACGAAGGCAAAGACGGCAAGAAGAGTCACAGACTGGGGGTCAAGATGCAGCATGTGGATCTGATAATGCTCAAGCACCGCGTTGAAGAAGGCGGAGAAGGGAGGAATCAGGCCAGCCCAGAGGGCATCTATGAAGATTGGGACCTCGGTGGCCGCCTGAGCCGTGCGAGTGAGAGACGCAGGCCAAGCCACCGTCTCCCCCCACTCATTGAAGCTGGAAGCAAGCATCGGGCGCATCTTGTCCATGGCCTCGTCGTTGAGCACTCGAGACCGGCCGAGCGCCGGCGCAAAGGACGGAGGCGCAGCTGGCAGAGACAGAGGTCCCTTCCCCTTTTTAGCTTGTTTCGGCGCCATGGCGATGGAGCAGGCGGAGCGCAAGTCAGATCGGAGAAGGGGAGCAGAGCCACACGGAAGCAGGGGAATTGGGGAAGCAAGGTGCAGGCGACGGAGGAATAACTGTGTAGGTCGCAGGGGCGGCATAGCCACGCGGATTCAAAGGCAGCGTGGGGAAGCGGAGGCGCCCACGTCCAATGCACCGCCATGCGTCAACCGTGGCCACAGGCTTTTGGGGCCCGCGGTGCTCCGAACTTGACCCTTGGCTTCGCCGCGATGCCAAGCCCGAGCGCACCTTGGGCCCGGGGGCTACTGTCGGCGTTCTGGGAACGGGGGTCCCCAGACTTGCATGCCTGCGGCCACAGCGTGGCTAAGCCAACGGGCCGTATGGCCCATCTCCATCAACAAGGCATCCAAGACCCTCGCGAGGGTCCAAGCCTCGCGAGGCGGATGATGCAAGACCTCCTCTGGAGTAGCCTAGCCAGGCAGGCTCACGAGGAGCGGAGATATCAAGGCGGGGCAAAACCTCACGAGGCTCTCGTGACGTGAGCCATGTCAAACGCCACCAGGCGGGCGCCAGCGCGCGCAGCGTCCTTATTTCCTCTTTGGTGCTAAGGAGGCCAGCGCAGGCGAAGAGTACCGAGGCATCAGGCAAAGGTTGCTATATTGGTGCAACGAGACCAAGACCAGGAGGACAGCGAGACGGAGGTCATCGTGGAGCCCAAGGCAGCTTCACCACCTGAGCTTTTCGCAGCCAAGGACCTCTTTTGTCAGGATAGCTTGTACTAGCTGTCCCCCTTCAAATTTGCCTGCCGTTGTTGGCTCCCTTCCCGCTCAATATTTGGGAAGAGGACCAGAGCCTCTATAAATAGGTCTGGCCACCACAGTAGTAGCCATCGGATCCAGAGACGCGCACAAGCTCGTACTCACAAGAACACCTCAACCTCAGGAGGCTGTTCTTCCCTTGTACTGCTCATCATCAGCCCAAGAGGCAATCCACCACAACCACACTGGAGTAGGGTATTACACCACAACGGTGGCCCGAACCAGTATAAACCTCGTGTCTTTCTGTGTTGCGAGTTCGTCCGTAAGATCTTAGCGAGCTAGGGCGTAGATCGGTACGAGGGAAAGTCTTCGCGCGCACCCCAGTGTTCGAACCTTAAGGGTTTGCCGGAACCCCACATCCGACAGTGAACTCCAGGAAATTTAAGCCTGCCTAGGGAGGCCCTTTGCTCAGAGAAGCCTTGCTTGAATTTTCCTGATTTGTAAACCTTCTCACAACTTTTTCTTTTGCTGTGAACTAGTTATATGTTTGTTATGTTCTATGAATCATTGAGATGTATAAAATTGCTTAACTTATGCTTTTCAAGTTTTTTATGAAGCTGAGTTTAATTTGAGTGTTCCACATGAACGCTGGACTAGCGTGTGAACATTTGGAATTTACATTGTGGCCTCGGTTAACTGCATGAACCACTGTAACAAGATAAGTAGTTGCTTATATGTGAGACATCAGATTATTGATTGTTAGCTGGTCGATAGCCTAGTTGAAGCGAGCTGAGCAAATGTGCCGTGTTTTGCACAATTGCTTACAAGTGGAGTAGCACCAACAGTGTTTACAAGTACTTATGTATACGTCGGCGCACATTTCTCGAACGAGTACTCTATTTCTTCAAACACAACTGCTCGTATGATAAACTGTGACAACTTACATCTTACCATGCCATATTAATGAAAAAACTAGTGAGGACGCATCTGTTTCGGCAACAATTACGATGGTTCTCACATGATTCACGGGCACACAAAATTAGCAGCAGTTCCCATTGACGGATTCAAACAGAGTACTAGCCCAGAGGGCTCGATAATAGGCAAGGTTCGGATAAGTAGACACAATCCAAACTAGTATTAAACACTAGCTGGGGCAACTATTTCATGCCTCACTATAATTTGGGCTGGACACAAGACACACCTTGCCATGAACATCATCGAGGACGTCCGGCAGCAGCTCAATCCTGTGAACCTTCATGAAGATAACCTTGTGGCCATGCCACTCATAAACTTGTTTGTGGAGGCATGCCACGTCATCTTCCTGCGTAAGCTTGACAAGAACGGCATGCCTCACAAACGAAGGAGTAGCTTTGAACTTCTTGTGCTTCAGTACACCCTGGACAACACGCCTGACAACAATGAGGCTGGAATACAACTCGACATCGGTATAAGCGCAAATGGCTTCCAGGATCCAACAGCCTAAGAACTATGTTTTCCCAGTGCGTATATTCAGGTCATCCGCCTCATAGCGAGTGACATGTACAGCCACACAATCCTTGTCTGCACCAGGGCTCTAATTGAAATAGAAACAAATTCTGAATTACTTTCTAGTATAAAAAACACAGGTTATTTAAACCACTATGTATAGCATGGCATCGAAGCTAATAAAATTTTGCATTATTCTTCACCACATACTTAGATGAAAAACCACAATCGAGATCGGCAAACAAGAAAATCACCTTGGGCAGCTCAACAGGAGGGGGACACATCCTCGAAGGGGGAAAACTGCTCCTGCAGTGCCATGGGGGATGTAACCTCAAACGGGGCATTGACCATCTCAGTAGTGGCCGTGAGCGTATCTGGGGTCGGCTCGGTGGCTGCCTCCATCTTCTTGGAGCTCTCTGTCTCGTGGGGATCAGCCTCCCGCGTCTGCTCCAATATCGACAGATCTTTGCCTGGTTCTCCTTGGTCCATCATGAAACTGACGAATACTAGGAGACCACTAAAAGGAAAACACAATCGCAATGACAATGAAGCAAAAAAAAGAGTGAGGATCGGTTACTGCTTTGCAAAAGTTCCTTTTTTTTCTCTGAACGAAAATATACCAATATCACGGATCCGCTTACCTTCCCTTCGTTGGGAGAGAAGAACAGTGGCAGATGGGAGTGTTGGCTTTCTTGAAGACGGTGAGGGAGAAGGGGATTTAGCGAAGAATGAAATGATGGTTGCTTCGTCCATCAAATTTAGACTGCGGGAAAGTGGGGTTTTCTGATACGACGGCTCGTTACTGCCACACTACGATCCAGGTGACTCTCCGCCTGCATACTGCCTTCTAATTTGGTGGATGGCATTTGGGCCCGCGCACGGCATGGCCCGCATGTCGGTGAACAAAAGTAAAATGACATTCAGTAGAGGGAGACGTTTCGATGACGTAGGAGGAGCCAGAAGCGGTAGTGTATCCACTGTACTAGTAGTAATTGTTTTTCTGGTAGCTGTAGAGTGTCTCCACAGTACTAGTAGTAATTGTTTCTCTGGGCCCAAGACAAAACAGCCCATCCACCCTAGTAAATAATAAAATTAATTCAAAAGCCCATATATTTACTTAACGAGAGGCGCTACCCACACCCAGCACACCGCCCCCCCCCCAAACCTGGGTGCTCTTCTTTCTCCTCACTCCCACCCACCTCACGTCAGCTCACTCCACTCGTACCCCCAAATTCCTCACCTCACTCCTACAGAAAACCCCAGCTCCCCTTCTTCCTCACTACTACAGAAAAACGCCAGCTCCCCTTCTTCTTCACTCACACTACAACTAGGCTTGTCATTCGTTACTCTGCTCAAATCCGTGAGCGCGATGCGACGCCCTTGAGGAAAATGGAGTCGGCTGACCCCAGCGCCAAGAAGATGAGGCTCCCGCCAGCGGGGACGCCTGTTGTAGATCCCACAACCGGTAGTGCGGGGAGAAGCGGCGACCCCGTCCCCACCGGATCCCAGGAACCCATAGAATCTCGGGTGGACCGCATCAGCGATCTCCCGGACGCCGTCCTTGGGGAGATCATCTCGCTTCTCCCCTCCAAGGATTGCTGCCGCACCCAAGTCCTCCCAATTCGGTGGCGCCCTCTATGGCGCGCCGTGCCCCTTAATCTCGACTGTCGTCAGCTATCTCTCTTCAATGATTTTGAAATCCCCAGAGCCATCATCTCCTCCCACCAGGGCTCCGTTCAAAGCCTCTGCATCCCGTCATGCTACCTGAGCAAGCATACCATGCCCTGCACAGTGGACGCCTGGCTGAAATCCCCTGAATTCATAGAACTACAGCTGCTTGAGTTCTACTATTCCCCTGGAAATCACCTACCAGATACCGAACGCCATCTACCTATGCCTTCAGCACCGATGTCCATCTCGCGGGTTTCCTCCTCTCTCCACACCGCCACCTTTGCGTTATGCGACCTACCAGACAATCTGGTACTAAACCTTCGACTCCCATTTCCCAAGAAACTTTCACTTGTGCGGGTTCGTATATCGGAGGCCTCATTGCACAGCATCATCCACTCCAGTTGCCCTGCCCTGGAGTGCTTGGTGCTTGTTTTCACAGATAGAATCGGTTGTCTCCAAATAAAGTCGCCTAACCTTGTAAGAATTGGAATTTCTTTTGATGGAAGGCAGCTCATCATCCAAGATGCCCCTTCACTTCAAAGGTTGATCCTTGATTCTAGTTATTCACCGTCGCAAATAACCGTCCTCTCTGCACCTAAACTGGAGACCTTGGGTGTAATACATGATCTCTGTGCTCATTTCAATATGGTGTCTGGCTCCACAGTTCTTCAGGTACTTTATAGTATCATCTACACTTGTAACCATAAGCTGCATTCTAAATTTCTACGCATAAGTTATATATCATCTTAGAGTACACATTTTGTACTAATATTATGTTATATGCTCAATGAAGAGTTTCTCCATGGATAGCCTATCAATGGTGCTGGATTCTGTCAAGATCTTATATATCCAAGTGAATAGTTTTGATCTGAACAAGATTTTTTTGACTGGGTTAATCTGAACAAGATTATTGGCGTGCTGCAATGCTTTCCATTTCTAGAGAAGTTGTATATAAAGGTGATAATTTCACGCACATTGGAAGCCTGCATATAGTGTACTAGAATTAACCGTTCAGTTGTTGCTCTTTCCACACTCTTTTTTAGACCTTAACTGTTTTCAATCTTCATGTCTATTTAGGCAACAGGACGGGGGTAAGAAAGTTATAACCAATCGGTGGATTCGTAAGCACCGGGATTTTCTCACTTCTCATGACATTCGATTGAAGACAATAACGCTAGAACGATATGTAGCCAACCATGCAAACACTAGATTTATCACATTCTTCCTGCTGAATGCGAGGTTACTACTGTCCATCAGGCTTAAGTTTATCAGTAGCATGGTTTTGACGGATGGGTATGTCGAAGAGAAAAAAAAGGAGTTTCAGGTGGACAAAAGAGCTTCTAAACGTGCCGGGCTTCTATTTACAACATATTGTGGTCATAATCCAGTAAATTTTACAACCCAGGATGTTCATTCTATGGACCTGACCGATCCATTTGACTGTAACTGCCGAAAACAGTGCTGGAGTTAGATGTTATTGCCCTTCTCAACCTGGGTTTTGTCTAAACCTGATGAACGATTAACCCTCGTGCTTTTGTACAGTTTGTAAGCTGGAGTTAGATGTTCTTGCCCTTTTCAACTCGGCTGTGACTGTCATATTTTCTTTGAAACAAGGCAAATGGCTTGCCATTCGTTTAATTTAGAGTGAAATATTGTAACAAATCCCAACCAAGGGAAATAACATCACTCTCGCCGGCTGCTTGAGCTCACTGTGCATTACAGAAGCCAAGTCATTAGCCCCCACCAGCACCCACAAACTTATTTCGAACTAGCACACCAAATGGGCTGTAAATTTTCATAGGAAAGGCTGCATGACCGTGACAGATTTGGATTCTGACATTTGGGACCCACGAGGAAATAGCCTATCCAAGGTGGTGTCGACTTACTAGCTAGGCAACAAATGATTCTACCTACCAACCGTTGAATTGACATCCAACATCTCTCGTGTATCTTCTATCTCTGGTCTTCTTCCTCCAGCCGCCCAAACCAAACCACCCCGCCGGCTCCGCCTGCTCCCGCCTCCCATGGCTTGCTGTGCCTCCGCTGCCCTACCATACCCTCCAACATTGGACAATCCCTCCCTCTATTCCCCCACATGTCTTGTTATTCTTCGGCGACGTCAGCCCCAACACGCACCCGCACCCGAACCAGTCAACCCTCGTACTCCCCTCCCCCTGTGACTGGACCGGCGCATCTTCCATGGCTCCTGTTCGTTCCATCCGAGGCCTCGCCGTCATCCTCGGCCTTGGTTCGCTCGCTGTGCGCGGTGCGCCGCCTTCTTGCATTGTCAACGCCGTCAACAACCGAGAGGAACAAGGATATGACTGTACATGGAGAGGATGACAGTAGGGACCCACCAGCATCATGGCAGGACGCAAGCAAGTGCCTTATTATTATAAGCCCAAAAAAATGGTTCCTCCTAATGGTTGGACATCTGGGGCTCACGCCATTGTCAACGTAGTCAATAAACGAGAGTACTACACAACAAGCGGCTGACACCAGGGACCCAGCAAGTCGCGCAATTGTTATTTACTTTTTTTTGAGGAATAAGCAGTTGTTATTTATACTAGTTTTAGCGACGGATCAAGGTAACAACGGGGCTATGCGGGGCTGTGGCCCGTCTGGCCAGGGTTTTATTTATGTTTACCACATCATGAGCCCAGTTGTGTTTTTTTCTTGCTGAAAATGGCTAGCCCAGTTCTATTTTTCAAAAAGAAATACCCAAACGAGGCCTACTTGCTTTATCAGCCCTGCTGGGCTGCAAATCTTTCAAGACGAGGAGCGTTTCATTCGGTTTGCCCAGAAATTGGCTGTACATTTTTAAAACACATCAAACCGGAATTAGTTTCAATTTTTTTAATTACAGATTTTAAACTCCATTGATTTTTATGCGTGGACAATTATTTGGATTTTTTATTTATATAAATTATTTTTGAAAATAGTTTGAATGTGACTCGATATTTCGGGATTAAAAACAATTGACCGCACCGAAATATGCAAAATTTCGTATAATTTTTAACCGTGGCCACAATATGGGGTGTAATGCTAACAAAAAGAAGATGGGCTCCATACGCTCAAAAAAAGAAGATGGGCTCCAAAAAAATTCTTAAAAATTGGCAAATGGGTTGTAAATTATTAGAAATAATGGCAGATGGGTTGCATGCTGTTTTCCACATATTTGAGGCTAACTTGTGCGCCTACTATAGGTTGACGCATATGCTTTCCTAAAAAATAAGGTTGACGCACACGCAACGCTGTGTCAACTTAGTCAACACACGAGAGCAGTCACTGTTGGATGTCCATCCAACGGCCGCCGTGCTTCTTCAATCTCTGCTCTTCCTACTCCAGCCGCTCAAACAAGCGCCGGCGGGACTGCCTGTGTCACAGCCCTAGCTTTAGCTTTGCTTGTGGACTAGTCTTGGTTGCTGCATCATGTTTAAATTTTGCTTAAACTTGAAATAGGGGTGATCAATCCCTAGCACCCAAAAGAACTCAACTAGGTTCAACTTAAAAACATTTTCAATGAACCCAAATGCCCTGTAGAAAAGTTCATGATTTTTGTTAAAGGTGAAAACCTCTGCCAAAAATGATGCACCTATTTCTAGGCCATTCTGGATTTTTGAATTAAATCTATTGTATTTGACTTTTGGGCATTTAAATACTATAAATAATTTAATTGTTCAAATAATGTTGGAACTATTTTTGGGCCACTGAAATAATTCAACAAGTGTCAATGAATATTTTCAGGATTTTAGGAAATACCTTGGTATTTTTCCTAAGCTCAAAACAGAGGCAAATAATTAGAAAACAAAAACAAATTAGAAAACAGAAGAGAGGGAGAGCTTACCTGGCCTCACCTGTGCAGCCACCAGAGGGGCCAGCCCACCACTGTAGCGGCCCAGCCCACCGAGGGCAGAGCCGTCTTCCTCCTCCTGCCAGTAGGCAGAGGGGAAGCGTGGAGCGCACCGTGCGAACGCGGCCACCTCCTGCTTGCCACCGAGGCGCCCCCGACGCGTCTGGAGACGCCCCGTAGCCCCTCGCTTCTCTCCCGCACTCTCTGCCCTCTCACTCGCCCCCAGCCTGCTCTCTGCCTCGCTCCCCCTCGGACCCAAGAACGCCGGAGCGCGCCGCCGCAAAACACCGCGCCCACCGCCGTCCCTTTGCCCATGGCCGTGACCCTAAGCTCTGCTCAGGCCCCAAGAACCCCCACGCCGAACCACTCAAGCCCGGATGACCCCAAGACGACGCTGCGGTTTTTCTTCCCCGTCCACGGCCGCCGGATGCAGTTGCCCGATTCACCGTCTTCAACGCGTCCCCGAGCCCGCTTTGACGCCCCCTGCAACCTCCGTGAGCCACTACACCGAACCCCTCTCTCCTCGTGTTCATCTGGCCTGTCTAGCCGCCACTTCCTCCAGCTCAAGACCTCACCGCCACCGGCCATGGTGCCACCGCGGTTGCTGACGCCATAGCTCGCGTTCGAGCATGCCGTTGAACTCCTGGAGCTCCCAGGAGACCGTAGAGCACTTCATCTAGCCCCTCCGTGCACCATAGCGCCGCTCGCATCAACCCCATAGCTCCGGCCGCGGCCCAACTCGCCTCCGCCGCCGCTACCGAGTGCCCCGCGGCCTATTGCTGCCACCACTAGATGCGCGAGAGCGCCAGCAATCCGTAGGAGCAAACCCCGCCCCAAACCGTGGGCTGTAGCGAGATCCCGACGATCTCCGCCACGCGAAATGGTCGTCACCGGCGAAACTCCGGCGAGAACCGACGTGGCGCAGTCATTAGCGCTAATCCCCGCCAGCTCAGCCACCCTTTAGCCAGTGACAATGGGCCCCGCAGCATGTCAAAGTGCTAGTCAACGCAGGTTTAGCACCGGTGTCACTGACGTGTGGACCCCACACGTCAGGTTTGACCCTGGTCAGCGTTGCTGACGCAGGCATGACGTAGTGCTGACGCAATTAATCCTTTTCTGGATTTAAAATAATTCAGGAAATTCCAGAAAATGCCCTAAACTTCTAAAATTCATAGAAAATTATCTGTAACTCCAAATAAGATAATTTATATATGAAAAATGATCAGAAAAATCCAATCTATCCATCTGTACTGGTTTCATGCATGTTTAAACAACTTACCCTTGCTGTTTAGTTCAAAACATGATAAGGCACTATTTAAATTCATAATTTGAGTTTGGGATTGAACCTTTGGTTCAAAATGACCCAAACCCATCTGTTTGTAGTTGCATTAGCCAAAACACATTCATATTGCCATGTCATAGCATGCATCATATTGTGCATTGCATTGATCGTGTTTCTTCTCTGTTTGCCGGTAACCGTCCCCTCTCAGTAGCCGATGCTCCGATGACGTGATCGATGACACCGATGAAGAAATATAATATCTTCAGAAGTGCCAGGCAAGCATAACCCCCCCTTGTTCATTCCGATACAATCCCACTCTCTCGCTCCTGCTCTCTTTTACTGCATTAGGACAACAACGATTCAACTGTTGCATGCTGCGGTAGCTGAACCCCTTATCCTCTGTATGACCTGTCATTGCCACAGTAAATAGATGAAACCCACTAGCATGAGTAGGAGTTGATTGAGCCCTGATGTGCCTACTCATTCATGCTTGTTGGTCATGCCTGCTACTTCTTAGAGTTGAGTCGGGTCTGATTCATCGGGGATGAGTTGGAATGGTGATGAACATGTCCTACTATGTGTGAGCTAAGTGTGTGAACACGATTTGGTAAAGGTAGCGGTGAGAGGCCATGTAGGAGTACATGGTGGGTTGTCTCATTGAAGCCGTCCTCAGGAACTGAGTTCTGTGTCTGTGATCCATGATACAGTTACTACCACGCATTGGGCCCGAAACCAATGGACCCTCTCGGCTTCTTAATCACCCTTGTCCTCTGTCCAGGAGTTGCAAGTAGTTTCTGGTGTTTGTAGTATGCTGGAGGCCGTGGGCAGCGCTGGCCGGAGGGGTGGGCTGTGATGCGGTAGGCACGTGGCACGGTGTACCGGGCGCCCGTTTGGTGTCTCAGGAACCCTGCACACATCGTTCGGGGCCGTATGTGGAAACATCGGCCGGACTCCCTGCGGATGGAACCTGAATAGGCGATAAACCTGGACTAGAGACTTGAGTGTTTAGTAGGCTGTGGCCGACACCCTCGCTGGGCTTCCGCTTGAAGGTTGCCGAGTACATGTCGTGTAAACGGCGGTAAGTGGTGAGAGCGTGTGTGACGAAGTACACCCCTGCAGGGTTAATATGATCTATTCGAATAGCCGTGTCCGCGGAAATGGACTTCTGGGTCGCCTATAACAGTTCATAGACAAGTGAAAGTGGATACTCTAAAATGCGCAAGATAAGCGTGAGTGCTATGGATGGCGTTCTCGTAGGGAGACGGGAGCGGATCCATAGTTGTGTATTGATTTGGTGAATATGTGGACTCGTGTGCGCCACCTCAAAAGAGTTGCTTGCAGTCGTAGTTCAGGTTAGCCACTGAGTCAAAGCTGGCTTGCTGCAGTTAAACTCCACCACCCCCTTTGTTGATACTGATGCATATGTAGATAGTTCTGATGTAAGTCTTGCTGGGTACATTTGTACTCACGTTTGCTTAATTTATGTTTTTGCAGAGAGACTTCAGTCTCGCTAGTATTTCCGCGTGGACTTCGACGTTTAGCTTGATACCTCAGCTACGATCTTGTGCCCTCGGCAGGATCTAGTAAATAGTCAGGCTTCTCAGCCTTTTCCATTTATAGTTGTCTGTACTCAGACATGTTAACCTTCCGCATGTGTTTGACTTGTATGCTTTGAATGTTGGGTCATGAGACCTATGTTTGTAATATCTGGCTCTTCGGAGCCTAATGAATAAATACTCTGAGTCGTAGAGTCTTGTTGTGATGCCATGTTGTATTTGCACATATCGAGCATATTGTGTGTATGATTGAAATGCTTGGTATGTGTGGGATCCGACAACCTATTTGTTTATCCTTGGTAGCCTCTCTTATGGGGAAATGTAGTCTTGTGCTTCCATGAGCCATAGTAGTCCGCTACAGCCCGGTTCACTGGAGTCCTGCTAGCCCAGCACTACTGCTCCAGACACCTGACTGGCCGGCATGTGATTCACTTCGTTCCTGTGTCTGTCCCTTCGGGGAAATGTCACGCGGTGACATCCGGAGTCCTGCCTAGCCTGCTACAGCCCGGGTTCCCGGAGTCCTGTTAGCCCAGTGCTACAGCCCGGATTCGCACGCTGCTGACCGACATGCTCGATGTTGATTCACGTATGCCTGTCCCCGTAAGTTAGTGCCACTTTGGGTTCACGACTAGCCATGTCGGCCCGGGATCTCTGTCATATGGATGCTAGCGACACTATCATATACGTGAGCCAAAAGGCGCAAACGGTCCCGGGCCATGGTAAGGCGACACCCGTGGGAATACCGTGCGTGAGGCCGCAAAGTGATATGAGGTGTTATAGGCTAGATCGGTGTGACTTAGAATCGGGGTCCTGACAGCGTTGGTATCAGAGCCTGACTGCCTGTAGGATTACCAAGCCAAACTAGTCAAAGTTGAGTCTAGAAATGCTTTAGTTATATAAGGGAATTGATTGTGCAAGGGAACGCAAGGCTCTTTTTACTCCTTTACCTTATGCCCTTCTGATCTGAGTCACCCTCTTCTCTTCTACGGGGATTTAGAACTAGGCCTTCTCATCTATCTATCAGGATGACGTGTTACTAATCCCTAGGCTTAGAAGATTGTTGGATTTAAGCTCCAGTTCAGTTTCTACTACTTCTATGTGTTCATAGTTGGTCTCGGAACCTTGATATTGTGCTTCTGAGTGGTTATGCCACCATTTCTTGCAGGATGTCTCAAATCCATTGAGCATTTACAACCGTTATGCTGTCTGAGTCATCCCAGGTTTCTAAATAGTCTGATGCATTTGCAGATCCCTTCTTTCCGTTTCCGATGTTCCTTTGGGCCAGATTAACCACACTAATCGCTGAGTTGAGGTACTCCATTGCCTCGACATATATGTTGGAGCTAGTATTATGACCCTAGGTGTCTTAGAAGATTACCTAGTAAATTAGCCATGTTTTGTGATCCCGGTGTGATGATTCTGGCCATCATTCTCGAAAGCATCCTGTGATGTTATTAGTTAGTAGGTATTCTACTCCTGGGTTTTGAACCCCAGATTCACCCAAATTACTTCATGTTGTTAGTATTTGCTAGTTCCCTTAAGATATTAGTAACCCTTGCGATAGTCCTCGAGGTCCGTGGTATATCACTCTTCCAAATACCATGAACCATCCTTGGCAGAAGTTCCTCGTTGAACTAAAGGATCACAATAAGAGTGCTCTTAATGGGTTCTCCCTTCAAGAATTGTGAATCTGCCAGTCCTTCCTCTTCTGCATGGGTTATCCGGAAGAAACATGTTGAACTTGGTTCGACATACTAATCTATGCATCCACAACTCAAAATTTTATATGTTCCTTGAGTTTACCCTCCTCAGCTGTATTCAGACCCCAGTCTATCAATTGATAGTCAGGAATAGTTGGCATTCGTGTTCATCGATGCGTATTATTCTTGTGGTCCGTCAAGCCGTTCTAATCCGGAATGACTAGGAGAAACAAACTCCAGTACCTCGTCCATCTCTGGGATTAGGTCAAAGTAGTTGTATTCCGCAGATCAAATGCCAATCCAGTTTTTGTTCTGTTCTACCTTGGAGTGTTACCATCTTTATGTCAAGAGTGTCATGAGAATTGCACCACCTCCTATGAATTCTTGGCGCAGTAATACTTCTTGCCATCATTGTTCATTCCTCGGTTCCCGTGTTATTATAACCGGAATACCGACAAGTGAATTGTGATGTGTGAAATCAATACTCCTAGCAACTCCGTTGCTTGGTAGTTAATGGACAATAAACTCATTCTTAGCGTGTTGGTTATTGTTCTACCATCCTAGGACTGATCGTGCTACCTAGTCCATTTTGTTGGTGCACCCTTCCGTCGATGAGTTAGGATTTTGTCAATCCCTCACTCTTTTGATCATATCATCTTGCCTTGGAAGCAAGATTGCTCCCGGGCCTAATAACATTTCGGTGGTTCGTGATTTTCCGAATATCTTCTCGGAAGTATCACCAGGTTGTCACCTGACCGCTATGTTGAGCTCGTGATCAAGTTGGTTTCTTGTAAACCACCCCTTCTCCAAGAATCTGTGTTGGATACCCCTGAGCTAGTTGGTCAAGCTAAACAACAACTTGGAGAGTTGGAAGATAAAAGCTTGCCAGCTTAGTTCATTTCAAGGGATATATTTGCGTGTGTTGAAGATAGATGATACCTTCATCGATTGGTCCCTGTGATCAGTTGTTGGACCTATTGTCGTATCAAGACTTTGATTTGAGTATGGGCTATCATCAAATCAAATCAGAACCAACGATGTTCATAATGTTGTCTTACTCGTGGTTGATCCCTCGAGCATACACCATTATATCTTTTGGGTCTGACCAATGCTATCACTTGTTCACATAATTATGGAATTCCATCTCCATGGAAACCTGGATGAATTGTTGTTGAGCCCATCAGCAACACTGCTACCTTCTCCATGACTCGTGTTGAACATCCAACTAGTATTGGAAACTTTATAAGCATTATCTTCGTGTTCCGTTCATGAAGCATATGTTGGATGAAAGAAGTGACTTACTCTAATTCATGTGCATTAGATGCAAGTTGCCGCCGTGAATTCGAGAAAGTTAGTTTTGCTTCCTCTGGAATCATCCCAAGTCAGTCATGCACATGCGAAGTATACCATGGCTTGAGAGATTAGCTACCTCCATCCCATCGGTATTTCCTAGCACACCAAGCCACTGATTGATTTGTTCAAAGAAAAGAAGTTCATGCGCTACTCCTGAAGGGCCCGGATGGACATGCACAAGACTTTGTTACCCTAGATGATGGTTCCCCACCTGAACTCGGTAGTGTTTTATCATAAGACTACTATGTGGTCATGCTTGTCTGGGACAGCCTGTTCACATGTGTTTAGCAGAACCAGCTCATGTTTTGGAGCTTGCTATCTTAGTTCATTCCTCGAGAATCTCGCAATGCCATCTCGTCGGTTTGTGTTGCAAACTTTCTTTTCCAGACACGTTGTCCGAAATATCCTGTTACCAACCAGATCCGAATCTCAGGCAGATATGATGGTTGGAACTTCTTCCAGGATCTATGATGTAGGTCCCGACAAGGTTGATGTTCTGGCCGACACACCTAGCCGGAAGATCTGTCATTGTAGTATCTTTGACCATCTTTCCATGAGGATTTCGTACGACTTATTCCACAAGTTGTTTCTTTTGGATTTTTGTGCTTTCGAAGTCCGACCTTTACTTGATGGCCATGTTGATGTTTTTAAGCATTGACCGTGGTACCTAGTACATCAAGGAGAACATTAGAAGCGGAGTGCTAAATGTCTCTCGCTCGATCATCCAGATTTGCTTCTTTGGCATTGCTAAGGAAAAATCTGAGAAAGTGATG
Organism: Aegilops tauschii subsp. strangulata; assembly: GCF_002575655.3. Classification (NCBI taxonomy): domain Eukaryota; kingdom Viridiplantae; phylum Streptophyta; class Magnoliopsida; order Poales; family Poaceae; genus Aegilops; species Aegilops tauschii. The sequence goes on from NC_053035.3 coordinate 294,384,589, forward strand.
TTCTCCTTTGCACCTGCATCCTCCATCATCGTTCATCATGGTAGTATGATGTGTCGCCAGGATCCTCGGCACGGATGTTGGTAAAACCTTGATGAATATGGAAATGCTCAAGTTCTGGAGAGCATACTCAGACACTAGGTTATATCCCCGGTATCAACGGGAATGTGCCTTCCGTTTGCCGAGTTGCTCCATAACCATAGTTTCCTTTCCGATCTGAGTATGCCATTTTTCCGAACTCCTTCAAATGATCGTTTGCGATTTTCCTTGGGCCGGTTTAGAGAGTTTCAATGATCTTTGTATCAAAAGTAATTCTTTTTGCCGCTTAAGGGAATAATTCTACGAGTCACCTTCCCCAAGGTGCCCCGTTATGGAGTCATGGCAACTTCCCTCGCTGCTTTGAAACCCTCGTCAAATTGTTTCTCCCGTCCCTCCTGATGCATGTTTTGCCTCACAGCTCCAGAGATGTTTCTATGTCTCATTCCGTGAGTTGGTCTTGTGATCATTAAGATGATCCTAAGTTGCTCGAACCTCAGGAAGGTTGATTCCTCTAAAATTCCCCCTTTCTACTCGTTGTCTTGTTGGATAGAGTTCTCAGAACAAGATGTCAAGACAGGGATGATGATCGAATCAATGTTCTTATGAAGTGCATCTGGATCGTGAAGATTGTGTTAGCTTTGTGTCCCCTCTGTTTTCTTACCTCACGTCCTGAATCTCGGGACACGATTCTTGTTTAGTGGGGGTGAGCTGTCACAACCCTAGCTTTAGCTTTGCTTGTGGACTAGTCTTGGTTGCTGCATCATGTTTAAATTTTGCTTAAACTTGAAATAGGGGTGATCAATCCCTAGCACCCAAAAGAACTCAACTAGGTTCAACTTAAAAACATTTTCAATGAACCCAAATGCCCTTTAGAAAAGTTCATGATTTTTGTTAAAGGTGAAAACCTCTGCCAAAAATGATGCACCTATTTCTAGGCCATTCTGGATTTTCGAATTAAATCTTATTGTATTTGACTTTTGGGCATATAAATACTATAAATAATTTAATTGTTCAAATAATGTTGGAACTATTTTTGGGCCACTGAAATAATTCAGCAAGTGTCCATGAATATTTTCAGGATTTTAGGAAATGCCTTGGTATTTTTCCTAAGCTCAAAACAGAGGCAAATAATTAGAAAACAAAAACAAATTAGAAAACAGAAGAGAGGGAGAGCTTACCTGGCCTCACCTGTGCAGCCACCAGAGGGGCCAGCCCACAACTGTAGCGGCCCAGCCCACCGAGGGCAGAGCCGTCTTCCTCCTCCTGCCAGTAGGCAGAGGGGAAGCGTGGAGCGCGCGCGTGCGAACGCGGCCACCTCCTGCTTGCCACCGAGGCGCCCCCGACGCGTCTGGAGACGCCCCACAGCCCCTCGCTTCTCTCCCTCACTCTCTGCCCTCTCACTCGCCCCCAGCCTGCTCTCTGCCTCGCTCCCCCTCGGACCCAAGAACGCCGCAGCGCGCCGCCGCAAAACACCGCGCCCACCGCCGTCCCTTTGCCCGTGGCCGTGACCCTAAGCTCTGCTCAGGCCCCAAGAACCCCCACGCCGAACCACTCAAGCCCGGATGACCCCAAGACGACGCTGCGGTTTTTCTTCCCCGTCCACGGCCGCCGGATGCAGTTGCCCGATTCACCATCTTCAACGCGTCCCCGAGCCCGCTTCGACGCCCCCTGCAACCTCCGTGAGCCACTACGCCGAACCCCTCTCTCCTCGTGTTCGTCTGGCCTATCTAGCCGCCGCTTCCTCCAGCTCAAGACCTCACCGCCACCGGCCATGGTGCCACCGCGGTTGCTGACGCCATAGCTCGCGTTCGAGCATGCCGTTGAACTCCTGGAGCTCCCAAGAGACCGTAGAGCACTTCAGCTAGCCCCTCCGTGCACCATAGCGCCGCTCGCATCAACCCCATAGCTCCGGCCGCCGCCCAACTCGCCTCCGCCGCCGCTACCGAGTGCCCCGTGGCCTGTTGCTGCCACCACTAGATGCGCGAGAGCGCCAGCAATCCGTAGGAGCAAACCCCGCCCCAAACCGTGGGCTGTAGCGAGATCCCGACGATCTCCGCCGCGCGAAATGGTCGTCGCCGGCGAAACTCCGGCGAGAACCGACGTGGCGCAGTCATTAGCGCTAATCCCCGCCAGCTCAGCCGCCCTTTAGCCACTGACAATGGGCCCCGCGGCATGTCAAAGTGCTAGTCAACGCGGGTTTAGCACCGGTGTCACTGACGTGTGGACCCCACACATCAGGTTTGACCCTGGTCAGCACTGCTGACGCAGGCATGATGCAGTGCTGACGCAATTAATCCTTTTCTGGATTTAAAATAATTCAAGAAATTCCAGAAAATGCCCTAAACTTCTAAAATTCATAGAAAATTATCTGTAACTCCAAATAAGATAATTTATATATGAAAAATGATCAGAAAAATCCAATCTATCCATCTGTACTGGTTTCATGCATGTTTAAATAACTTAAACTTGCTGTTTAGTTCAAAACATGATAAGGCACTATTTAAATTCATAATTTGAGTTTGGGATTGAACCTTTGGTTCAAAATGACCCAAACCCATCTGTTTGTAGTTGCATTAGCCAAAACACATTCATATTGCCATGTCATAGCATGCATCATATTGTGCATTGCATTGATCGTGTTTCTTCTCTGTTTGCCGGTAACCGTCCCCTCTCAGTAGCCGATGCTCCGATGACGTGATCGATGACACCGATGAAGAAATATAATATCTTCAGAAGTGCCAGGCAAGCATAACCCCCCCTTGTTCATTCCGATACAATCCCACTCTCTCGCTCCTGCTCTCTTTTACTGCATTAGGACAACAATGATTCAACTGTTACATGCTGCGGTAGCTGAACCCCTTATCCTCTGCATGACCTGTCATTGCCACAGTAAATAGATGAAACCCACTAGCATGAGTACGAGTTGTTTGAGCCCTGATGTGCCTACTCATTCATGCTTGTTGGTCATGCCTGCTACTGCTTAGAGTTGAGTCGGGTCTGATTCATCGGGGATGAGTTGGAATGGTGATGAACATGTCCTACTATGTGTGAGCTAAGTGTGTGAACACGATTTGGTAAAGGTAGCGGTGAGAGGCCATGTAGGAGTACATGGTGGGTTGTCTCATTGAAGCCGTCCTCAGGAACTGAGTTCTGTGTTTGTGATCCATGATACAGTTACTACCACGCATTGGGCCCGAAACCAATGGACCCTCTCGGCTTCATAATCACCCTTGTCCTCTGTCCAGGAGTTGCAAGTAGTTTCTGGTGTTTGTAGTATGCTGGAGGCCGTGGGCAACGCTGGCCAGAGGGGTGGGCTGTGATGCGGTAGGCACGTGGCACGGTGTACCGGGCGCCCGTTTGGTGTCTCAGGAACCCTGCACACATCGTTCGGGGCCGTATGTGGAAACCTCGGCCGGACTCCCTGCGGATGGAACCTGAATAGGCGATAAACCTGGACTAGAGACTTGAGTGTTTAGGTAGGCTGTGGCCGACACCCTCGCTGGGCTTCCGCTTGAAGGTTGCCGAGTACATGTCGTGTAAACGGCGGTAAGTGGTGAGAGCGTGTGTGACGAAGTACACCCCTGCAGGGTTAATATGATCTATTCGAATAGCCGTGTCCGCGGAAATGGACTTCTGGGTTGCCTATAACAGTTCATAGACAAGTGAAAGTGGATACTCTAAAATGCGCAAGATAAGCGTGAGTGCTATGGATGGCGTTCTCGTAGGGAGACGGGAGCGGATCCATAGTGGTGTATTGATTTGGTGAATATGTGGACTCGTGTGCGCCACCTCAAAAGAGTTGCTTGCAGTCGTAGTTCAGGTTAGCCACTGAGTCAAAGCTGGCTTGCTACAGTTAAACTCCACCACCCCCTTTGTTGATACCGATGCATATGTAGATAGTTCTGATGAAAGTCTTGCTGGGTACATTTGTACTCACATTTGCTTAATTTATGTTTTTGCAGAGAGACTTCAGTCTCGCTAGTAGTTCCGCGTGGACTTTGACGTTTAGCTTGATACCTCAGCTACGATCTTGTGCCCTCGGCAGGATCTAGTAAATAGTCAGGCTTCTCAGCCTTTTCCATTTATAGTTGTCTGTACTCAGACATGTTAAGCTTCCGCATGTGTTTGACTTGTATGCTCTGAATGTTGGGTCATGAGACCTATGTTTGTAATATCTGGCTCTTCGGAGCCTAATGAATAAATACTCTGAGTCGTAGAGTCTTGTTGTGATGCCATGTTGTATTTGCACATATCGAGCATATTGTGTGTATGATTGAAATGCTTGGTATGTGTGGGATCCGACAACCTAGTTGTTTATCCTTGGTATCCTCTCTTATGGGGAAATGTAGTCTTGTGCTTCCATGAGCCATAGTAGTCCGCTACAGCCCGGTTCACCGGAGTCCTGCTAGCCCAGCACTACTGCTCTAGACACCTGACTGGCCGGCATGTGATTCACTTCGTTCCTGTGTCTGTCCCTTCGGGGAAATGTCACGCGGTGACATCCGGAGTCCTGCCTAGCCTGCTACAGCCCGGGTTCCCGGAGTCCTGTTAGCCCAGTGCTACAGCCCGGATTCGCACGCTGCTGACCGACATGCTCGATGTTGATTCACATATGCCTGTCCCCGTAAGTTAGTGCCACTTTGGGTTCACGACTAGCCATGTCGGCCCGGGTTCTCTGTCATATGGATGCTAGTGACACTATCATATACGTGAGCCAAAAGGCGCAAACGGTCCCGGGCCATGGTAAGGCGACACCCGTGGGAATACCGTGCGTGAGGCCGCAAAGTGATATGAGGTGTTACAGGCTAGATCGGTGTGACTTAGAATCGGGGTCCTGATAGCCTGCTCCCTCCTCCCACGGCGGCTATGCTGCCACGCATGCCTCACCGCCCCATCGTTCTCCCATCGCTGGCCTAGCCATCCCTCTACTCACCCACACCTGTTGTTATTCTCCGGCGACGGCAGACGAACCAGTAAACCCTCGCATTCCCCTCCGCGTGGGAAACAACTGCCAAGTTTTCCCTGGCTCCATGTCGTTTCCCATCCTAGGCCTCGCCGTCGTCCACCGCCCTTGTGCTCTCGGCGCGGTGTGGTCAACGTGGTCAGCGAATGACATGCATCGGAAGTGGACTGTACCTGGAGAGGCTGACAGCTGGGTCCACGGCCGCGCGCAAGGAAATGCCTCCTTATTACACTCAAAATAATGATTCCTCCACCTGACAGCTGGGAACCAGCGGAAGGGCCTCTGTATTTCGCAAAAAAACGTTCCCCCGATGACAGGTCGGACCCACCAGCTATATCTTTGCACCCAAGGAAGTGCCTCGTTATTACGCACACAAAAATGAATACTCCCCCTACTAGTTGGGGCACACCATAGTGGGAGGCTAACTTGTGGGCCTACTAAGATGACGGGGACGGAGGGCTTTGTCAACTTAGTCAATATGAATGATTCTAGCTCCAGTGACCGTACGATGTCCATCCAACGGCCGTAGTGATTCTTCAACCTGTGGTCTTCTTGCTCTAGCCGCCCAAACAAGACTCGGCCATGCCGCCTGCTCCTGCCTCCCGTGTCTGGCTGTGCTGCCACTGCTGGCCATGGCATCCCTCTATACTCACCCACACCTCCTGTTATTCTCCGGCGACAACAGCCTCACACCACAGCCGAAGCAGTCAACCCACGTACTCCCCTCCGCGTGGGCATCCACTGCCGCGTCTTCCCCGGCTCCGCGTCGTCCCCTTCCTAGGCCTCGCCGTCGTCCATCGCCCTGGTGCTCTCGGTGCGGCGTGGTCAATGTGGTCAACGAACGACTTCCATCGGAAGAGTACTGCACGTGGAGAGGTTGACAGCTGGGTCCACGGCTGCAACAAGGAAGTGCCTCCTTATTACGCGGAAAATAATGATTCCTCCACCTGACAGTAGGGACCCACCGGACGGGCCACTGTATTTCGCGAAAAAAACGTTTTCCCCCTGACTGCTGGGACCCACCAGCTATATCTTCGCACGCAAGGAAGTGCGTCCATATTACCGGCAAAAAAAATATTCGCCCCCTGACTGATGGGACCCACCAGCTACATCTTTGCACGGAAGGAAGTGCTTGACAGTCGGCACCCACCTGGTCGAAGCGTACATAGCATTGTCATTCTGGTCGCGAACGTGTACGTACATACAATCGGTCTGTTTGCAGGCTGCAGCGATGAACTGTGGCCGTGTAAGGAAGGACACATGTCATAGTAGAGGTGCGCACGTGTCGCAATAGAGGCGCACACGTAGCATGTACACGTACGTACAACGGCCAGGGTGCAAGAAAGAAAATACGGCCACGTACGTACATACGGGCGGGGTCTCGAACGTCTACTCGCGCATACGTACGGCCAGGGCTCGTGTACATGGCTGGGTCAGAATGGAGAAACTGCGTCGTCGTCATGTTCATGGGGAGGCAACGGAATGCGTCGTGTTCATTGGGAGGCAACGGAACGCGTGCTGTTCATCGGGAGCCAACAGGCTTGGACGGAACAGCCGATGGAAACAAGGCCTGGCGTACGGCAGAACGAAGGAAACGACCTTGTGTTCGACCGGCCATGGTCGAAACGGGATCCTGTTCATCGGGAGGGGTCTGGTGTACCCCAAAACGGAGGAAACGGATCCTACGGTCGAAACGGGGTCCTGTTGATCGGGAGGTGTCGGGGATATACCCCGCGGTATGACCCGGCCAGAGTTATAACCCGGCTGGGACTTGGTAAACCGGGAGAGAGTTAAGACAGATGGTTAAGCCAGACAGTTAAGACAGATAGTTAAGACAGATGGTAAACCGGCAGGAAGTCATAACCCGGCAGACAATCATAACCCGGCAGACAATCAAAACCTGGTAGACAATCATAACCCGGCAGACAGTCATAACCCGGCAGACAGTCATAACCCAGCAGACAGAGTCGCCTGGGCTTAATAAGCCCGAGATGTTATGAAGCCCAAGACGTTAAGAAGCCCATGAAGAGAAGTCAGAATAGTTTAAGTCTTAATCCGAGTTGGACTCTACATGTAACCCGCCCCTTCAACTTATATAAGGAGGGGCAGGGCACCCCAAGAGGGGGGAGAGAATAATCTTAAGGGTTAGACATAACTGGGAGAGCCGGTTTACGGCGACTCTCTCATTAGCATAATGAGACCTAGCCACAAACAACATGTAGGGCTATTACTGGACGATGTTTCCCGGGGCCCGGAGCTGTCTAAATCCTTGTCTTCTGTGTTGATCCGCTTGGCGTCTCTCATCCCGATCAACCCCTCTCAAGCTACCACATAGATGCGTTGGCCTCACGACTAAGTCCTCACACCAGGACATCTGACGTGACAAATCCACGACAGTTGGCGCCCACCATGGGACCTGCGCACGGTGGTGATGAGTTCTTGGAGGGATCTATTCTAGGGATCGAGAAATTTGCAATTTTCCGGAGGAGAAAATTCCCGTTTAGAAGGATCTGCGTCAGCTTCAAATTCATCAGTCTGAATTTGCAATCTTTGAGATTTGAGGTCAAGGGAAAATTAGGGTTACGCATGATAAACGTGACCCGGCAATCCGTCGAATCTAGAGACAAATCGATATCGGTTATAGTGACCGCCACGAGAGCCGAGGCAAACTTCTATTCGGGCGAGTCACCAGTATCCGGGAACACTAGAAGTGTCAAAAAAGGAATTTTTAAGTGTGCGGTTCTTGAATAGAAGACCACCACGATCTGGACGTGAATTGTCCAAAGGCTACTACAGCATGGAGGAGGTTAATATTCGCCTGTGCTATTGCGGGTCACTGAGACAGACAAGAATAGTATTCAAATCAATACTGCAATCGGATCAGTCCAACCCGGGATCAACGACCATAACCCGTTCTCCTCTGAAGCTATGGCCGCGCTTCACAACCTTTCCACGACCGTTGTCAACGCTTCTGTGACCTGCCGCACGTTGAATCGCCGGACTCCGTCGCCGCAAACTCCGATTCACACGGCCCTTCGTCCGCGACCATTCCCACATCATGTTGTTCCCATCGACCGTCTACTGCGGCCGAGTCACCACGCGCCGCGTTGAGCTGCCGTCGGACCACCTCATTACTCGGCCCCGGACAGCTATAGCTGTGGCCTTGCTTGTGACTCGCCTTGCCTGACCGAGGGATTCTTGAGTTGCCCATCTCCGCCGTGTCTACGAGGGTCAAACCATTGCCTGGTCAGCCCGCGTCTGCAGCCCGATGTCAAATCGGCCCCGCTGGCCTCGCCCACTGCTGCTCTATTGTCGGCCGTTCCTCGCCGGTTCGTCACGGCTGGACCCTTATTCCACTGAACCGCCGCCGCGGTTACTGCCTCCGCAGCGCCCTCGCTACTGTTGCTGGTTGCGCTTGAGCCGCCTCTGACTGTGCCACGCCTACCTCGTCCCGTGACGACCCGATGACCCCCGTGCTGCAACAACCGCCGCAGGAGAGCCGCCGCCCGTCGTGCTCTACTTGCATGACCGCTCTACTCGGACCCCTGTCTTGCACCTTCCCACACGAGCCGCCGCCTCCAGGGCCGGTCTCGCTATCACATCTGCAGCCCGACGCCCTCCAACCCGCTGCGTGAGTCGCCCCGTCTCAATGTGCCTCTGCCTGTTTCCAAACCGCCGAGGTCGTGACCCGCCGACTTCAACTCTGCTGAGCTGACTTGCTGCAGCTCCTCCTACCGCCTCCGCCGAGATCTTGCCTGCACGCGGACGCCTAGGCACCGGCATCCATCATGCCGACTTGCTACTGCTGCACCCCACACACCGATTCACCACTGCTGCGAGCTGCTGCTATCCTCGCGTGCCGGTTCACTAGCCGTGACCGCGCCCTTGTGCTGCCCCCGACTCGTTTCTGCCTGTGTTAAATCGCCGTCAAGCGGCCAGTAGTGCTACATCCTTGCCTGGGTCAACTTCTGACCCGTGGCTCACCTACTCCTGTCGCCTTGAGCCGCCAATGCTACCGTGGTCCTGCCTCCGCTGCCGCTACAGTCACGGAGGGCCTCAAAACCGGTTCTACTGCCTAGTGCCGCCGGATTATTCCGTCGTGGGTTACTTCTGCTGGCCATCTTCAAACCGGCGAGGACGAGCCGCCTCCCCCACGGCACGGCCATGTTCAGTCACCTTCGCCCGCGCTCGTAAACCGCCGAGCGACCCGTACGACCGGCCATGAGCCGCTCTACTGCCCTCTGAACTGCCTGCGCCAAATCGCCCCGTTTCATGGCCTCAAGTGGCCTCTGCCTTCGTGGCCTCTCTGAGTTACCTTGGTGTCTACGGACATGTCAAGTCATCGTCGTCGCTCAGCGCGTCTCCGTCGGGTCACCTCCGAGCTCGCTTCCGCCGCTGAATCGCCAAAATGGCCTCAAATCGTAGCCCTTATGACCTTGTCGCGCTTCGGGCAACCTCCGCTTGTAACCCGGCCCAATTCTTTCCACGAGCATATGACGCCATGGATCGACAGCCAGCTGCGCCGCGTCATTACTTCACCCCCTGCCGCGAGCTGGCCCTACTTCAAATCGCAAACCGCCCGCCGGTTCGTGCCTTTTCATGCCGTCTCGCCGTTGCGGCAAACTGCCCGCCGGTCCGTGCTTCGTCCGGCAGCACAGCCTCATCTCCCCAACCGCGAGCCCGGACCGAGTCGCCGCTCTGGTCGGTTCTGGCGACCCCCAAGCCAGTTCTTCGGCTCTATCTCCGCCCCTGCTGCTCCTCCGTGCCTGCTCGGCGGATCCGCCTCCGCTTCTGCTGCCATCACGGCCGCGCTGAACCGGCCACAGCCATGCGACAACCCGCCTCGGCTTGAGCCGCCACTCTGCCAGCGGACGCCTAACCGTCGAGCCTCTCCGCTCCACGCCGGTTCAGCCCGCGCCACCTCTTCTGGCCTGAGCCGCCTCTGTCGCGACCATCTCCAGCCCTGCTGACTCTCGCCGCTCGCTCCACCAAAGAAGGAGCCCTGCTTCCCCTGCGCTCGCTCTGGCTAGAAAGAAGGAAACAAAGGAAAAGTCAAGGGCGGTTTAAAAAAAGCCCATGACTCGGTGGGTCTATTCTAAACCGCTGTAGCCTCTGCATCTGACCACTAGCATATATGACTGGTTTGACGTCCCAGGGAAGTGTCAGGTGCTATCCACTTTATTTATGTTATCAATGCATGTTAAATTCCTTCGAGAACAATTATTCTCCCTTTAATCTTTTTATACACAGGACAATGGTTCCATGTTTGCGGTGGAGATAACAAGTTCATCTGTCATTCAAATGCATCAGGACAGTTATTCATCGCTAAAGAGATAGACCGTGGATACGGAGTGCATGACATCGTCGTTTTGCACTGACATTTACCCGTGCTGTTTCGCTCAATAGAAGCGCTTAAAGTCGCCACCCTTGCAGACTGATTTCCATCAATACATCAAGGTTATAACCGGTCACACAAGTTACCAACAAACATGTGCAAGTTGCCGCCCCTCAGTCCGGTCTATTTCAACAAATCTGGAGCAGATCATAATATATTATCAGCTTCTAGCGGATGGTTCAATGAATCGGAGTACAAATCATTGCCACTACAGTTTGGGTAATTTCAACAATCAGCGTGGATGATGATGAAGCCATGTACCTAGGGTAGGGTCATAGGCCTGACCTAGACACCCTACCCAAGGACATCACCCAAAGCCAGAAGCATTCAAAGGGTACCATCATCCACTCGACCAGAGACATTCCACTCGGAAGAATCAATGTCACTCGACCGTCACATAAACCACTCGACGTACAGAAGATCTAAAGTGTCTCTACACAGCAACGTCGGGCGTTTACTCATAGACTTAATTATCATTTATAACACTTTATTGTGGGCGTTACCTGTAACGCTTCCTCTTTATGAACATCGAACCGTGCGTAACGGAGGGGAGCTGGGGTCCTGGCGCACTCTATATAAGCCACCCCCTCCTCCGGGACAAGGGTTCGCACCCCCTGTAACTCACACACGCATAATCCAGTCGACCGCCTCCGGGCTCCGAGACGTAGGGCTATTACTTCCTCCGCGAAGGGCCTGAACTCGTAAAACTTGTGTGTACAACTTCGACATAGCTAGGATCTTGCCTCCTCATATGTACCCCCCATTCCATTGTCAGTCTTGAATCCACGACAGTTGACGCCCACCTTGGGGCAGGTGTCTTAGCGACTTGTTGGTGAAGTTGCGATTTTTCCAATTCCCATCATCATGGTTTCCGACGGAGGATTGGCTGAGGACCGCGAGATCCGTCTCGGCGCGCTCTGATAACCCACAAGTATAGGGGATCGCAACAGTTTTCGAGGGTAGAGTATTCAACCCAAATTTATTGATTCGACACAAGGGGAGCCAAAGAATATTATCAAGTATTAGCAGCTGAGTTGTCAATTCAACCACACCTGGATGACTTAGTATCTGCAGCAAAGTGTTTAGTAGCAAAGTAATATGATAGTAGTGGTAACGGTAACAAAAGTAACGGTAGCAAAAGTAATATTTTTGGTGTTTTGTAGTGATTGTAACAGTAGCAACGGAAAAGTAAATAAGCGAAGAACAATATGTGAAAAGCTCGTAGGCATTGGATCGGTGATGGAGAATTATGCCGGATGCGGTTCATCATGTAACAATCATAACATAGGGTGACACAGAACTAGCTCCAATTCATCAATGTAATGTAGGCATGTATTCCGAATATAGTCATACGTGCTTATGGAAAAGAACTTGCATGACATCTTTTGTCCTACCCTCCCGTGGCAGCGGGGTCCTAATGGAAACTAAGGGATATTAAGGCCTCCTTTTAATAGAGTACCGGAACAAAGCATTAGCACATAGTGAATACATGAACTCCTCAAACTATGGTCATCACCGGGAGTGGTCCCGATTATTGTCACTTCGGGGTTGCCCGATCATAACACATAGTAGGTGACTATAGACTTGCAAGATAGGACCAAGAACTCACATATATTCATGAAAACATAATAGGTTCAGATCTGAAATCATGGCACTCGGGCCCTAGTGACAAGCATTAAGCATAGCAAAGTCATAGCAACATCAATCTCAGAACATAGTGGATACTAGGGATCAAACCCTAACAAAACTAACTCGATTACATGATAGATCTCATCCAACCCATCACCGTCCAGCAAGCCTACGATGGAATTACTCACGCACGACGGTGAGCATCATGAAATTGGTGATGGAGGATGGTTGATGATGACGACGGTGACGAATCCCCCTCTCCGGAGCCCCGAACGGACTCCAGATCAGCCCTCCCGAGAGGTTTTAGGGCTTGGCGGTAGCTCCGTATCGTAAAACGCGATGAATCCTTCTCTTTGATTTTTTTCTCCCCGAAAGTGAATATATGGAGTTGGAGTTGAGGTCGGTGGAGCGTCAGGGGGCCCACGAGGTAGGGGGGTGCGCCCAGGGGGGCAGGCGCGCCCCCACCCTTGTGGACAGGGTGTGGGCCCCTTGACGTGGATTTTTCTTCCAGTATTTTTGATATTTTCCAAAAAGATGTTCCGTGGAGTTTCAGGTCATTCCGAGAACTTTTGTTTCTGCACATAAATAACACAATGGAAAGTCTGGTGAAAACAGCGTCAGTCCGGGTTAGTTCCATTCAAATCATGCAAGTTAGAGTCCAAAACAAGGGCAAAAGTGTTTGGAAAAGTAGATACGACGGAGACGTATCAACTCCCCCAAGCTTAAACCTTTGCTTGTCCTCAAGCAATTCAGTTGATAAACTGAAAGTGATAAGGAAAAACTTTTACAAACTCCGTTTGCATTTGTTGTTGTAAATATGTAAAGCCAGCATTCAAGTTTTCAGCAAAGATTATGACTAACCACATTCACAATAACTCTTAGGTCTCATGTTTACTCATATCAATGGCATAATCAACTAGCGAGCAATAATAATAAATCTCGGATGACAACACTTTCTCAAAACAATCATGATATGATATAATAAGATGGTATCTCGCTAGCCCTTTCTGAGACCGCAAAACATAAATGCAGAGCACCTTTAAAGATCAAGGACTGACTAGACATTGTAATTCATGGTAAAAGAGATCCAATCATAGTCATACCCAATATAAATTAATAGTAATGGATGCAAATGACAGCTGTGCTCTCCAGCTAGTGCTTTTTAATAAGAGGGTGATGACTCAACATAAAAGTAAATAGATAGGCCCTTCGCAGAGGGACGCAGGGATTTGTAGAGGTGCCAGAGCTCGGTTTTGAAATAGAGATAAATAATATTTTGAGTGGCATACTTTCATTGTCAACATAACAACCAAGAGATGGCGATATCTTCCATGCTACACACATTATAGGCGGTTCCCAAACAGAATGGTAAAGTTTATACTCCCCTCCACCAACAAGCATCAATCCATGGCTTGCTCGAAACAACGAGTGCCTCCAACAAGCAACAGTCCCAGGGGGAGTTTTGTTTGCAATTATTTTGATTTAGTTTGCATAAAGCATGGGACTGGGCATCCCGGTGACCAGCCATTTTCTCGTGAGTGAGGAGCGGAGTCCACTCCTCTTGAGAATAACCTGCCTAGCATGGAACATACGGACAACCCTAGTTGATACATGAGCTATTCGAGCATACAAAACAGAATTTCATTTGAAGGTTTAGAGTTTGGCACATACAAATTTACTTGGAACGGCAGGTAGATACCCAATATAGGAAGGTATGGTGAACTCATATGACATAACTTTGGAGTTTAAGGGATTGGATGCATGTCGGGACCCCAATTCTAAGTCACACCGATCTAGCCTGTAACACCTCATATCACTTTGCGGCCTCACGCACGGTATTCCCACGGGTGTCGCCTTACCATGGCCCGGGACCGTTTGCGCCTTTTGGCTCACGTATATGATAATGTCGCTAGCATCCATATGACAGAGAACCCGGGCCGACATGGCTAGTCGTGAACCCAAAGCGGCACTAACATATGGGGACAGGCATACATGAATCAACATCGAACGTGTCGGTCAGCAGCGTGCGAATCCGGGCTGTAGAACTGGGCTAACAGGACTCCGGGAACCCGGGCTGTAGTAGGCTAGGCAGGACTCCGGATGTCACCGCGTGACATTCCCCCGAAGGGACAGACACAGGAACGAAGTGAATCACATGCCGGCCAGTCAAGTGTTCCGGAGCAGTAGTGCTGGGCTAGCAGGACTCCGGTGAACCGGGCTGTAGCGGACTACTATGGCTCATGGAAGCACAAGACTACATTTCCCCATAAGAGAGGCTACCAAGGATAAACAACTAGGTTGTCGGATCCCACACATACCAAGCATTTCAATCATACACACAATATGCTCGATATGTGCAAATACAACATGGCATCACAACAAGACTCTATGACTCAGAGTATTTATTCATTAGGCTCCGAAGAGCCAGATATTACAAACATGGGTCTCATGACCCAACATTCAGAGCATACAAGTCAAAGCACATGCGGAAGCTTAACATGTCTGAGTACAGACATCTACAAAATGAAAAAGGCTGAGAAGCCTGACTATCTATCAGATCCTGCCGAGGGCACAAGATCGTAGCTGAGGTATCAAGCTAAACGTCGAAGTCCACACGGAACTACTAGCGAGACTGACGTCTCTCTGCAAAACATAAAATAAGCAAACGTGAGTACAAATGTACCCAGCAAGACTTACATCAGAACTATCTACATATGCATCGGTACCAAAAGGGGGTGGTGGGGTTTAACTGCAGCAAGCCAGCTTTGACTCGGTGGCTATCCTAAACTACGACTGCAAGTAACTCTTTTGAGGTGGCGCACACGAGTCCACATATTCATCATATCAATACTCCACTATGGATCCGCTCCCGTCTCCCTACGAGAACGCCATCCATAGCACTCACGCTTATCTTGCGCATTTTAGAGTATCCACTTTCACTTGTCTATGAACTGTTATAGGCAACCCAGAAGTCCATTTCCGCGGACACGGCTATTCGAATAGATGATGTTAACCCTGCAGGGGTGTACTTCGACACACACGCTCTCACCACTTACCGCCGTTTACACGACATGTACTCGGCAACCTTCAAGCGGAGCCCCAGCGAGGGTGTCGGCCACAGCCTACCTAAACACTCAAGTCTCTAGTCCAGGTTTATCGCCTATTCAGGTTCCATCCGCAGGGAGTCCGGCCGAGGTTTCCACATACGGCCCCGAACGATGTGTGCGGGGTTCCGAGACACCAAACGGGCGCCCGGCATGCCCGGCTACGTGCCTACCGCATCACAGCCCACCCCTCCGGTCAGCGCTGCCCACGGCCTCCAGCATACTACAAACACCAGAAACTACTTGCAACTCCTGGACAGAGGACAAGGGTGATTAAGAAGCCGAGAGGGTCCATTGGTTTCGGGCCCAATGCGTGGTAGTAACTGTATCATGGATCACAAACACAGAACTCAGTTCCTGAGGACGGCTTCAATGAGACAACCCACCATGTACTCCTACATGGCCTCTCACCGCTACCTTTACCAAATCGTGTTCACACACTTAGCTCGCACACAGTAGGACATGTTCATCACCATTCCAACTCATCCCCGATGAATCAGACCCGACTCAACTCTAAGCAGTAGCAGGCATGACAAACAAGCATGAATGAGTAGGCACATCCGGGCTCAAACAACTCCTACTCATGCTACTGGGTTTCATCTATTTACTGTGGCAATGACAGGTCATGCAGAGGATAAGGGGTTCAACTACCGCAGCATGTAACAGTTGAATCGTTGTTGTCCTAATGCAGTAAAAGAGAGCAGGAGCGAGAGAATGGGATTGTATCGGAATGAACAAGGGGGTTTTGCTTGCCTGGCACTTCTGAAGATATTATAGTTCTTCATCGGTGTCATCGAACTCATCGTCGGAATCACGGCTTATCGAGAGGGGACAATCACCGGCAAACAAGGAAGAACACAATCAATGCAATGCAACAATTATGATGCATGATTATGACATGTCAAGGATGTTATGATTTACACTAATGCATCTAGCAACAGTTTAAATGAGGTCCATATGAGCTAAGGGTTCATATGCAAACTCCATATTTAGCATATATAATGTCATTATCATGTTTTCACCTATACAGCAGGTATAACTTAGTTTGACATGCATGAAAATGATACAGATGGATAGATTGCATTTTTCTAATAATTTTTCATATATAAATTATTTCATTCTGAGCTACGGTTGATTTTATATGATTTTTAGAAGTTTATACTATTTTCTGGAATTTCCTGAATAAACTTAAATCCAGAAAATGTAATACTGCGTCAGCCTGACGTCATCACTGCGTCAGCGAGTCAACGGGCTGGCCAGGGTCAAACCTGACCCGTGGGACCTGCCTATCAGTCTCTCAGTGCCTAATTAAGTTTAGGTTTTAAACTAAACTAACTTTTAACAGGGGCTGGCCCCACACGTCAGTGGGTCAGGGGGGAAGTCAAACCCCGGTCAAGCAGGGTCAAACCCCCCGGACTTGGTCCACGGCTCGTCGCCGGTGAAACCCGGGACGGCGGAGGGGCTCGGGATTTGCCCACGGTCGACCAAATCGACCGCGGTTTGGTCCTACGCGTAGCTGGGGCTCGCGCGCATCTAGTAGGCCAAGCGGGAGGAGCTGGGGTGGTCTAAGTCGACGGTGGCGAGCACGAATGCGGCGGCCGGAGTTCGGGCGTCGGTGGTTTTGCTGCTGTAGCGTGCTAGTGGGTGAATGGATGCACTAGCGAGACGCTACGAGGTGCGGTGAGTGTGTTAGGCACCGCGCGTGACCAAATGGTCACCGGAGTGATGCTGGCGTCGAGCTCTCGCGGCGGCGTGCTACGGTGAGCAAGGGGGCGGCGTCTACAATGAGAAAACGGAGCAGAGAGGAGGGGGGTTCGACGCAGGGGCTCACAGTGAGTGCAGAGGTGGCCTCGGCGTGCTTGGGGAAGCACTGGAGCGAGCGGGGCGGCGAGAGGGATCTCCGGCGTTGGGAGGTTGAAGACGACGGCGTGGAGGCACTCAGGGGCGTCCGGCGTTGCACAGCTCGACGAGGAGGAAGAGGGATACTAGGCGGAGCTCTTGGGCATCTCAGGGCGTCGCCGGGATGGCGGTGTCCGCGGTGGTGGCGAGCGGCGGCGACGGAGGCGTTCGGCGGGAAGAACAGAGGAGGGGGAGAGCGTTCGGGGGAGAGGTCGAGGCGTCGAGGGGGTGTCGTGGCGCCGTCTAGGTGCAACGGGGAGGAGCCAGGCAGGCTGGGAGGGAGGAGGTGGCCGCGGCGTGTAGCTGCGCGCGTCGGGCACGCGTCCTCGCCTACTGGCGCGAGGAGGAAGGCGACAGGAGAGCGCCTGGTGGGCTGGGCCGCCAGCTGGGCCGGCCAGGTGGCTGTGGTGGGTGCCATGTAGGTATCTCCTCTCTCTGCTTTCTGTTTTTCTAATTTGTTTCTGTTTTCTAATTATTTGCCTCTGTTTTGGGCTTAGGAAAAATACCAAGGCATTTCCTAAAATCCTGAAAATATTCATGGACACTTGCTGAATTATTTCAGTGGCCCAAAAATAGTTCCAACATTATTTGAACATTTAAATTATTTATAGCATTTAAATGCCCAAAAGTCAAATACAATAAGATTTAATTCAAAAATCCAGGATGGCCTAGAAATAGGTGCATCATTTGGCAGAGGTTTTCACCTTGAACAAAAATCATGAACTTTTCTAAAGGGCATTTGGGTTCATTAAAGATATTGTTTACTTGAACCTAGTTGAATGCATTTGGTGCTAGGGTTTCAACATCCCCATTTCAAGTTTCTTTGAAAATTAAACATGATGATATGAGGAACAAGCAAAAGTCAAACAAGGGCTGATCTGGGGCTGTGACAATGCACAAGCAGTATTCCCGCTTAGTACAAGTGAAGGCTAGTAAAAGACTGGGAAGCGACCAACTAGAGAGCGACAACAGTCATGAACATGCATTAAAATTAATAAACATTGAGTGCAAGCATGAGTAGGATATAATCCACCATGAACATAAATATCGTGAAGGCTATGTTGATTTGTTTCAACTACATGCGTGAACATGTGCCAAGTCGAGTCACTTAAATCATTCAAAGGAGGATACCACCCCACTATACCACATCACAACCATTTTAATAGCATGTTGGCACGCAAGGTAAACCATTATAACTCATAGCTAATCAAGCATGGCACGAGCAACTATGATCTCTAATTGTCATTGCAAACATGTTTATTCATAATAAGCTGAATCAGGAACGATGAACTAATCATATTTACAAAAACAAGAGAGGTCGAGTTCATACCAGCTTTTCTCATCTCAGTCAGTCCATCATATATCGTCATAATTGCCTTTCACTTGCACGACTGAACGACGTGAAAATAATAAGAGTGCATGTGCATTCCACTAAGATGGAATCTGCGAGCATTCAATAAATAGGAGAAGACAAGGTAATATGGGCTCTTGGTTAAATCAACAATAATGCATATAAGAGCCACTTCAACAATTTAATCATGGTCTTCTCCTATCGACCCCCAAAGAAAAGAAAAGAAATAAAACTATTTACACGGGAAAGCTCCCAACAAGCAAAAGAAGAACGGGAAATATTTTTTTGGGTTTTCTTTTTAATTATTACTACTACAGCAAGAAAATAAACTAGCTAAAAGCTGCAACTAATTTTTTTGGTTTTTTCTTAAGGTTTATCAAACACACAAGAAGAAAGCAGGAAAAAGAAAATAAACTAGCATGGATATTACAGTGAAAGAGTATGAGCACCGACATCTAGCAATGAGTGTGTGTGAACATAAATGTAATGTCGGTGGGAAATACATACTCCCCCAAGCTTAGGCTTTTGGCCTAAGTTGATTCATTGCCACGGATGGCCTGGCGGATATCCATAGTTGTAGCCGAGGTCGTACTGAGATGAAGAAGACTCTGATTGCCACTGGTTGGAAATCATCTCCGGATCCCACTGATAGTTAAACTGTCGTGGAGGCTCAAATTGTGGTTTCGGCTCCGTGGCTGGTGTAGGGTTCCGGTAAGCGTAAATGGCCGCCCACGGAACGAGATACGGACCTGTAGATAAATTAAACAAGGAGGGAGCAGGCAAGGTGATAGTCTCAGGGTGATGTTTATCAAATAATAATTTGTATTTAAGAGCCCCTTCCCTATTCTTAACAAGAAAGTCATGCGCTACCATACTCTTATAATCTAAATAAGCAGTGGGCAACAATTTTTCTTCTTTTTCATAGTGCCTAATAGGTATGTTATACTGTGCAGCAAGGCGTGAAGCGTAAATACCTCCAAAGATGGACCCTTTGTACGGTTCAAACTTAACCGTTTCGCAATAATACCGCCCATACTAACAGTGTTATCGCGGAATAAACCATGGAACAAAATGATAATATCAGGAACACTAAGGTTTCCACAGTTTCCGCGACCAATTAAGCAGCGACTAGCAAATATGGCAAGGTAGCGTAAAATAGGAAAATGTATGCTAGTGATTCTTGCATCGGAAACCTTCCTGGTTTCCCCCACAGTAATGGTCTCAATAAACCCGTCCAGATCTTTACGATGTGGTTCATCTAAACTACCCTCAAAATGTATTTTGCAAACCTTGCAAAATTCATCTAGTGGCGTCTTCTTAACAACATCATATAAATGAAACTCTACTGAAGGAGGTGTTTCCTTAGGATAGTAGTAGAAGTTTTGCACAAAAGTATTGGTGAGTAAGAGATACTGGTTGCGTTGATCGCGGAGAAAGTCGGTGAGGCCTGCATTCTCAGCCAATGAATAGAAATCATCATAAATCCCGGCTTCTCTCAAGAAATCATCGGAAGGCCATTCACACGGCCGAACCTCTGCGGTGCGAGGCAAATTATATTTGGGCCAGCAAAGTGTTTGGTAGCAAAGTAATATGATAGTAGTGGTAATGGTAACAAAAGTAACGGTAGCAAAAGTAATATTTTTGGTGTTTTGTAGTGATTGTAACAGTAGCAACGGAAAAGTAAATAAGCGAAGAACAATATGTGAAAAGCTCGTAGGCATCGGATCGGTGATGGAGAATTATGCCGGATGCGGTTCATCATGTAACAATCATAACATAGGGTGACACAGAACTAGCTACAATTCATCAATGTAATGTAGGCATGTATTCCGAATATAGTCATACGTGCTTCTGGAAAAGAACTTGCATGACATCTTTTGTCCTACCCTCCCGTGGCAGCGGGGTCCTAATGGAAACTAAGGGATATTAAGGCTTCCTTTTAATAGAGTACCGGAACAAAGCATTAGCACATAGTGAATACATGAACTCCTCAAACTATGGTCATCACCGGGAGTGGTCCCGATTATTGTCACTTCGGGGTTGCCCGACCATAACACATAGTAGGTGACTATAGACTTGCAAGATAGGATCAAGAACTCACATATATTCATGAAAACATAATAGGTTCAGATCTGAAATCATGGCACTCGGCCCCTAGTGACAAGCATTAAGCATAGCAAAGTCATAGCAACATCAATCTCAGAACATAGTGGATACTAGGGATCAAACCCTAACAAAACTAACTCGATTACATGATAGATCTCATCCAACCCATCACCGTCCAGCAAGCCTACGATGGAATTACTCACCACGGCGGTGAGCATCATGAAATTGGTGATGGAGGATGGTTGATGATGATGATGGCGACGAATCCCCCTCTCCGGAGCCCCGAACGGACTCCAGATCAGCCCTCCCGAGAGTTTTAGGGCTTGGCGGCGGCTCCGTATCGTAAAAACCGATGAATCCTTCTCTTTGATTTTTTTTCTCTCCGAAAGTGAATATATGGAGTTGGAGTTGATGTCGGTGGAGCGTCAGGGGGCCCATGAGGTAGGGGCGCGCTCAGTGGGGGCAGGCACGCCCCCACCCTCGTGGACAGGGTGTGGGCCCCTTGACGTGGATTTTTCTTCCAGTATTTTTGATATTTTCCAAAAAGATGTTCCGTGGAGTTTCAGGTCATTCTGAGAACTTTTGTTTCTGCACATAAATAACAGCATGGAAAGTCTGCTAAAAACAACGTCAGTCCGGGTTAGTTCCATTCAAATCATGCAAGTTAGAGTCCAAAACAAGGGCAAAAGTGTTTGGAAAAGTAGATACGACGGAGACGTATCACGCTCGTGTTTGTCGCCGACGACTCCGCTTAGCTCCAAGAGGCTCCACTCGACGTCGAGGCGCTCCCCATCCACGGGGCGACGCACTTTCGCGCATTCGTCCGCGGCGTCCTTCTTCGGCAGCCGTCGACTCAGTATCGGTCGGCTCCTGTGGCGTCCTCGCTCCCCGCTGTTCGCCGGCGCAAGCGCTCCGGCTGGTCGCGGCTCCAGCGGTGGGTGAGGCATGTGGTGGCCCGCCAATCGACCACCCCACAAATCACGGCAATCGATCCCGACAATACTCTCTACGGCCTGTTTGACTCATCGACTGGCTCCGTCGAGACCGTATCCGATTGCGACAGCAGCGACCCCGCGGCGGAAGTTCTGATGGTCAACGGACCACGCAGTCCTCCTGGCTTCCCCCACGACGACAGTGGCGATGGGGGCGGCGATCCGTCACGCGTTCACGAGGAGTACCTCCCCGAGCCCCTCTCTTCGCAGCAGAGGGAAGAGCTTCGCCGCCGCAACATGGATGCACTTCACACTCCTATCGTTGGAGAAACCCCCGAGGCCCGGGCCTTGGAGGAGGCGCGCCTGGCCAACTTGGCTGAGCGCACTCGACTGGAGAACCTCCAGCACGCACTCGACGAGCGTGCTTGGCAGTGGATTCCTGAGTCCAGTCAACGACAACTTTTTTCGCCTCCAACTCAGGTATACCGAACTCCGATTCAGAATCTCACAGCTGCAGCCCGAATAGCAGAGTCGATTCAGCCTTCCCAGTCGGAAGCTGGCAGAGGTTTGATGCAGATCTGAGCTTTACTTCGGGCAGCAGGAGAGAAAACACAGCAGTATCACAGTCACGGAATAGAATTCATAGCAGGTCTGTGATGGCAGACACAGTTCAGTCGGCTCACAGCCCAAGATCACCCCCGCGGCGTGAGGGACGTGGGGACCGGCGGGATCAGTACAGAAACCGTGAGCAGTATGATCACTGACTCGACCATGATGACCGTCGTCGAGTGCCCACGCCTCCCCCGAGGAGTGGGTCATATGTGCCTCGGCAACACGATGACAGACGCCCTCACAGTGGCGGGCGAAGAATTCCAGTCGACCCCAGGGAGCCGGGCTTTGATGCGAGATCCATTCTTGTTCAAGGTCTGGTCGACAGAAACAGAGCACATGGAGAGGGTCATGACAGAGATCACCCGACTGGCAGCAGAGTACATGTTTCAGGCCCAGAGTGCTTTAGCAAAGCCATCAGGGCTGCGGTGATTCCTCCCAACTTCAGGTTGGCGAATGGAGTCATCAAGTTCACTGGTGAGTCCAAGCCTGACACTTGGCTTGAGGACTACCGAGTGGCTGTGCAGATCGGTGGCGGCAATGATGAAGTGGCCATGAAACACCTTCCTCTTATGTTGGAAGGCTCAGCCAGAGCGTGGTTGAATCAGTTAGCACCTGGCAGCGTATACAGTTGGGAAGAACTCGCCTGAGTGTTTGTCAGAACGTTTGAGGGTACTTGCAAACGGCCGGCAGGGTTAACAGAGTTGCAGTCCTGTGTGCAGAAACCGAATGAGACCTTGAGAGATTACATCCAGAGATGGATCACATTGCACCATACAGTGGAGAATGTGTCAGATCACCAAGCAGTTTGTGCCTTCAAGGAGGGTGTTAAGTATCGAGAGTTGAATCTGAAATTCGGTCGGAGAGGAGATATGTCTCTGACCCGGATGATGGAGATCGCAACCAAGTATGCTAATGGTGAAGAGGAAGACCGACTCCGGAGTGGCAAGCATAAAACAGTCGCCCAGGAAACCGGAGGAGGGAATTCCAGTCAGAAGCAGAAGCGCAAGGCCGAACCAGCTTCTCCTGGTGAGGCTTTAGTTGTGGCTCAAGGAAAGTTCAAGGGGAAGCCCAAAGGGCCCTGGAACCCCAAGAAAGTGAAAGATCAAGACGGAAATGATGTGTTGGATTTACCCTGTCACATTCACATCAAGAAGGATGAAGAGGGTAATCTAATTTACCCTAAACACACCACTCAACAGTGTCGGCTCCTGATCCAACAGTTCCGGGAGAAACAACCCAAGGAGAAGGAAAAAGAGTCGGACAAGGGTGAGGATAAAGAAGAACACGATGATGGTTTTCCAACGTCAATTCCACTCTGATGATTTTTGCTGATGTTGAAAGCAAAAGTCGGCTGGAAGTTATAAACAGAGAGGTGAACAGGGTTGCTCCGGCAACACCAAGTTATTTGAAGTGGTCCCAGACTGCCATCACATTCGACCAGTCCGACCATGCAGCACGTATAGCCACCCCTGGGAGGCAAGCGCTGGTGATCGACCCAGTTGTTGAGGGCACTCGACTGACTAAAGTGCTGATGGATGGTGGTAGTGGCCTGAATATCCTGTATGCTGAGGCCTTGAAGGGAATGGGCATTCCGATGTCCAAGCTTAGTGAAAGCAATATGAGTTTCCATGGCATCATACCTGGCAAGAAGGCTGAATCACTCGGCCAGATCGCCCTTGATGTGGTTTTTGGTGATTCCAAGAATCACCGCAAGGAAAAGTTGACAATTGAAGTAGTGGATTTCCAGAGTGCTTATCATGCCATTCTGGGTAGGCCTGCCTACGCACGTTTCATGGCTCGACCATGTTACATGTACCTTAAGTTGAAAATGCCTGGTCCCAGAGGAGTGATCACTATCACTGGCAATCGGTAGAAGGTAGAAGAGTGCTTCCAGAAGGGCTCAAAAATTGCCGATGCACAAATGGCAGCAGTCAAAATGCAAGAATACCGGAAGAACGCAAATCCGAGTGATTTGTTGCGCTCCAAGAAGCCTGCCACTGATTCTGCATTTTAGTCGTCCTGTGAACCCAAGCCGATACATATTCACCCGACTGATCCTAATGCTGCTCCTACTCATATCTCAACATCACTCGACAGTAAATAGGAAGAAGCGCTCATCCAGTTCCTCCGTGAGAACTGGGACATCTTTGCATGGAAACCTGCTGACATGCCGGGTGTACCCAGGGGACTGGCTGAGCATCGTTTGCGAGTCGACCCAAAAGTAAAACCAGTCAAGGAACATCTTTGACGGTCCGCCGTACAGAAGATAAAAGCAATTGGTGAGGAAGTGGCTCGGCTCCTAACAGCTGAGTTCATCCGAGAGATTTACCACTCCGAGTGGCTCGCCAATGTTGTCATGGTCCCCAAGAAGGACGATTCACTTTGCATGTGCATTGACTTCAAGCATATCAATCAGGCCTGCCCGAAAGATCATTTTCCTCTCCCCCACACCGACCAAATCGTTGACTCAACTGCGGGGTGTGAGCGATTGTCTTTTCTGGATGCCTATTCCGGGTATCATCATGTCGGTGTACAAAAAGAGGGGTGCGTTTTTGTACCCCTTTACCTGTGCATGGGCAGTCGAAGCCGCGCCTACAGTCACGCCAAGCAGAACAGGGGAGGTGAGCCAAGGTAAGACTGAAGACCAAGATAATAAGAGCAACGCCAAGGCCAAGACCACAAAGAGAAGAGGGACGAAGCAGGTTCCCCTGGCAAGACCCATGTCGGGGCAGCTCGCCCCACACCAACAGAATGAGCCACCCTTGAGCCCACGGTCCCCAACGCCATCATCCACGTGGGGCCAGGGCTCGGGAAGGCACCTCTGTGGTGGCATGCAGATCTTTGTGAAGACATATTCAAGATCAGATGAGGATTAGAAGACGACGATCCTCGGCAAGATCCTTGCCGAGGAAGGCCACCAGACCCCTGGAAAGGTCCTTGCCGGGGACGACAACGCGCCGCGGCAAGCCCCTTGCCGGGCCACCCGGCAAGGCCCTCACCAAGGACGCCAGCGGGGCCACCGCCAGGCCCGCGCCAACCAAGCTTTCACCGCCGTTCACATGCAGCTGCCAGCCCAACCAGCTGGGCGGGCACCTGCGTGCCAACATGCAACTCCTAGGCCAACTCATCGAGCGCCTGCGTGGCGGCATGCAGATCTTCGTGAAGGCTCCGCCACTGCGCCACCTCAGCTGCCTGCCTGCCTACATGGCACCATGCACCTAACCAGCCAGGGCGCGTGTCAAGGCGAGGAGGAGCGGCGATGGAAGGGACGGGCCTCGCCCCCGTCCCCAATAAAGCAAGGGGACACCTAAGCCACGCATTGAATGCGTCTTGTCCTGTAATATGAGCGGTAAGCTCAAGGCACTGTACGCCTTTCCACCTCCTGTGTGCCACTGTGGCAGCCCCTTTCGACTATAAAAGGAGGCCCATGGCATACTGGAGAAGGATTCGGCTCTTTCGATCCACACACTGACCACAGCTAGTTCGAGAGCTCAAGAACTCTCTGAAATACACCCACCAAAGCAGGACTAGGGTTTTGTCACGACCGGTTTTTCGGGATATTAATTTTCTAGAAAATGGCCCTTGTGCTCACCAGCCCCAGGATTACTGTTAGCTGATGAGGCACCAACTTGATACAGAAATTCCAAGCAAAGTACAAAATATGTAGTACAAGACCATTGTGGCCTATGAGTACAACACTTGGTTTCTAGTGGTTGATGGCGGAAGCGGTTTGTGGTTCATCTGCGTCTATGGGACACCATTTCCCACAGGAACAGCTAACCAGGACAACTCCTATCTTCGCGAGGCTGCTATCATCACTGCGTAGGTTCCAGGGCTGTCATCGCAATGCTCCTCTCCACGCGAGAAATCTGGCCAAGACAATAGCCAGGGACAAGCCAGTGAGTACTTTTGAATGTACTCGCAAACATTATGAAGACGGGTATAATATAACAAGGGATAATCATGCTCCGAAATATTCTATGATCATAACGTCTGTCACGAAATAAACGAAATCCATAATGCACGCATGCGGGTAAAATATGAATATGCAGTACGAGAGTAGAAATAGAATGCACCGATCGATTGTCTGAAGCGACGCCTCAGAAAGATAAAAGATAAAACATGCCTCAGTCGGGCGTCTGAGCGACACCACATAAAGGGCTTATAGATAAAAGAAATAACAAGCATGGCACAGTCGGGCGTCTGCGCGACACCACATAAAGGGCTTATAATATAAAAGAAATAGCAAGCACGCCATAGTCGGGCGTCTGAGCGACACCACAAAAGGGCTTATAATATAAAGAAAATAGCAAGCATGCCACAGTCGGGCGTCTATGCGACACCACATAAAGGGCTTATAAGAGAATAATCGCAGTGAGTATCCAGGAGGTAGAACCGTCCCAGGGATACTCAATAATTCAAATAATGTAAATGGTTAGTCCACAATAATACTAATCATAATCCTCATATGTCACAGGTCATAATCAATGTTCTGGTTTAGCCGTTTCTCCTTCGAAGACCGTCACTAGACCCATCTCAGACTGTAGTCCTTACCCATGGACATGGCTATCCGAATAGGTTTCTCCTCTGCAGAGGGTGTACTCTTTACCCACGAGTAACGGATTTATTTAGTCCATCGGGACTAATTCCGCCTACGGTCTTTTAATTGAAAACACACCTGACCCGCACACACCAGCTTAACTTACCGGTGTCTGGAATCACCCACGACACCTGTCAAGCAAAACTCTAAGTGGGGAGGCTACAACCTCAACTTAGCCTGGGATCAAATTTATATCACGCGCTCTAAGGGGTGCCCCCCTCTCGGTCCCAACCGGAAACACCCATGCCCCCGGCCAGGTGGCATGCCTACCGGATGCATCCGGTATCTTCCACCATGGCCTCTCTGTAACACCCCGCATGTAACTTGCCATATTTATAACTCCGACTCTTGCCATTTCCGGCTATGTGATATGTTTTTCCCTCCGTTGTTGGGTTTTGTCTTTCGTTTTGTATTTTGTCATGTCATGCATTTTCATATCATGTCATCATGTGCATTGCATTCGCATACGTGTTCGTCTCATGCATCCGAGCATTTTCCCCGTTGTCCGTTTTCCAATCCGGCGCTCCTATCTCCTCCGGTGTACCCTTCTAGTTTTCTTTCATGTGCGTGTGTCAAACTTTCTCGGAATGGACCGAGGCTTGTCAAGTGGTCTTATTATACCACCCGGAGACTACCGGTCAAGTTTCGTTCCATTCGGAGGTCGTTTGGTACTCCAACGGTTAACCGGGCCTCCGCAAAGTCCATTTGAGTGTCCAGCAAAACCCCCCTCCAAAACCAGCCCAAAACCCACCAAACTCTCTTCCATGCTCTAGGTCGTTCGATCACGATCGTGTGGGCGAAAACCGCACCTCATTTGGAGTCTCCTAGCTCCCTCTACCTATAAATGAGTGGGCATCCCGAAAAACGAAATCTTAGACGAACCCTAACCCTCTCCCTCCGCGCCGCGCCGGACACGTCCGCCGCCGCGCCCCGGCGAATCTGCTGCTGCCACGTATCCCGCCGGCCTCTCCCTCCGCGCGCGCCCGCCGCCGCCGCGCCGCGGGCCCCGCCTCCGACCGCCGCCGCGCCGGCCCCCGCCTCCTCCGGCGCCCTCCTCCGCCGCCCGGCCCTCCTCCGGCCAGGCCGCCGCCGGCCCCTGCCTCGCCTCCGGCCGGCCCGAGCGCATCGAGCTCGCCCGACCTCGATCCGATCCAGTACGGTAGCCTCCCCGTTGACTTCCGTCGCTCGTTTTTTTCCTAAGTCCCTAAAATTTTCTCAGCATATGCTCCTGTTCCCGATGCGATAACTCTGTGCATGTAGCTTCGATTCGCGCGTATAATATGTCAAATTGTTCGTCTCGTAATGCTCTACGTTTTGTTCAATTGCACAATGTTCATTAGAGGTCATCTTGATGCCCAAATCTTCGTTGGAAGAGGGCTAGTTGCTGTTAATCTCTGGTTCTTATCAGAACTTGGAGATTTGTCATTTTTGTATCATTTATTCTGTGCATCTTTTGAGCATGAGCTCTACATGTGTTTTGAATTATGCCATGCCATCTTTCCAGTGGTGTAGCCCATGTATTTTTGTGATCTATGGGGTGACTAGCACAAGCATGCAAAGTAGGTCCCGTAATATTTCTGATTTCAGGGACTTAGTGATTTCTCTAAGTCCTCGTCTTCTGTAATTTTGTTGCCATGTAAACTTGATGCTACAGAGAGATGCATGCATATTTTGGAGATGTTCCGTAAGGATGTTTTGTAGCTATAGTTGTAATTCATCCATTCCTGCAATTGTTTGCAATTTTAGAGTACCATAGCATAACTCATTCTTGCTCTACTTTTGCTATAAAATATTTCTGGCAGATTCTTAACATGATTTGCAATCTTGCCAAGCTTATTGTAGTTGGTCCATACATGCTATGCAATTTTTATTGCCATGGATAGCTTCATAGACATGCCATATTGCTGTAGGTATGCTTGGTTTGTCATGAATTGCTCTGTAGTGAGTGCATCAAGCTCACAAAGAGGCCTACCTATTAATATTTCTGCCATGCTCTGTTTTTCTGCTAAGTCTGAAACCTGATAACGAAACTTGCTAAGTTTACATGCTTGCCATCATATTTTCTGGTCCTTTTTGGCTTATGATCAGTAAGGGACTTTTGTCCTGTACTTTTAGTAGAACACTACCATGCCTTGTGTTGCTATGTTAAATTCTTGTAGCATGTTGATTTCGTGCTCTGAACATTGCTACCTGATGCTGATTTCTGCCATGTCCAGTTTTTCACCAAGTCTGTGAGCCTGTAATCTTTTGCACTTTTGCCATGCTTGTTTGAGCTTGATATGTTGTGAACTAGCCGTAGCTCAGTGTTCCTCTTTTGTCAAGAATCTCCTGTAGATTACTGCCATGTGCTTTGCTGCTATGTTGGGGTGCTGTAGCATTGTTACTTGTTGTATGTTAAGTGCTATCTTGCTGTTAATCGCAGATTAGTGTCATTCTTGTTTTGCTCGCCATTTGCAAACCGTGCATCCGATTCCGGTGATCTTTATATCGATTTCGACCGATATCATCTCATCTTTCCAGTGGCATGCTTGGTTTTCCAAGTTACTGCCATGTTCATCATTTTCCTTCCGGAGCACGCATATGCATCGCATATCATATCTTGCATATCATACATGTTTTGCATCATGTTGCTTGCGCATTTCTCGTTGTTGATTGTGGTTCCGTTTGTTTGTGTTCTTGTCTTGGGTAGAGCCGGGAGACGAGTTCGTGAACGAGGAACCTGTCGAGTACGCTTACGAGGATCAAGCTTTCGACAACTCTGAGAATCTTGCAGGCAAGATGACCACCCCTCGAAATCACTTCTATCTTTGCTATGCTAGTTGTTCGCTCTATTGCCATGCTCGCTACCTATCACTTGCTATATCATGTCTCCTATTTCAGCCATGTCAGCCCCTAACCATCCTTTCCTAGCAAACCGTTGTTTGGCTATGTTACCGCTTTTGCTCAGCCCCTCTTATAGCGTTGCTAGTTGCAGGTAAAGTTGAAGTTTGTTCCATGTCGGAACATGGATATGTTGGGATATCACAATATCTCTTATTTAATTAATGCATCTATATAATTGGTAAAGGGTGGAAGGCTCGGCCTTATGCCTGGTGTTTTGTTCCACTCTTGCCGCCCTAGTTACTGTTATACCGGGATTATGTTCCTTGAGTTTGCGTTCCTTACGCGGTCGGGTGATTTATGGGACCCCCTTGACAGTTCGCCTTGAATAAAACTCCTCCAGCAAGGCCCAACCTTGGTTTTACCATTTGCGACCTATACCTTTTTCCCCGGGTTTTCTAGAGCCCGAGGGTCATCTTTATTTTAAACCCCCGGGCCAGTGCTCCTCTGAGTATTGGTCCAAACTGTCAGTCGCCGGTGGCCACCAGGGGCAACTCTGGTCTGGCCTATCGGAAGCTTGGACAATCCGGTGTGCCCTGAGAACGAGATATGTGCAGCTCCTATCGGGATTTGTCGGCACATTCAGGAGGCTTTGCTGGTCTTGTTTTACCATTGTCGAGATGTCTTGTAAACCGGGATTCCGAGACTGATCGGGTCTTTCCGGGAGAAGGTTTATCCTTCGTTGACCGTGAGAGCTTATGATGGGTTAAGTTGGGACACCCCTGCAGGGTATTATCTTTCGAAAGCCGTGCCCGCGGTTATGAGGCAGATGGGAATTTGTTAATGTCCGGTTGTAGATAACTTGTCACTTGACCCAATTAAAATACACCAAGTGTGTGCGTAGCCGTGATGGTCTCTTCTCGGCGGAGTCCGGGAAGTGAACACGGTCTGTGTTATGTATGACGTAAGTAGGTGTTCAGGACCTCTTCTTGGTCATTGCTAGATGACGCCCGTTCCATTGCTTCTCTTCTCGCTCTCATTTGCGCAAGTTAGCCACCATATATGCTTTTGCTGCTGCAGCTCCACCTTTTGCACCTCCTTGTCCTACAAGCTTAAATAGACTTGATCTCGCGGGTGTGAGATTGCTGAGTCCCCGTGACTCACAGATACTTCCAAAACCAGTTGCAGGTGCCGACGATGCCAGTGCAGATGATGGCGTCGATCTCAAGTGGGAGTTCGACGAGGAACGTGGCCGTTACTATGTGTCTTTTCCTGATGATCAGTAGTGGTGCCCAGTTGGGACGATCGGGGATCTAGCATTTGGGGTTGTCTTATTTTCATCTGGATTTTGGCCGTAGTCAGTCTATATGATTGTATTTTGGATGATGTATGATGATATTTATGTATTGTGTGAAGTGGCGATTGTAAGCCAACTCTTTATCCCATTCTTGTTCATTACATGGGATTGTGTGAAGATGACCCTTCTTGCGACAAAACCACTATGCGGTTATGCCTCTAAGTCGTGCCTCGACACGTGGGAGATATAGCCGCATCGTGGGCGTTACAAGTTGGTAATCAGAGCCATCCCCGACTTAGGAGCCCCCTGCTTGATCGAATCGCTGGCGTTGTTGAGTCTAGAATAAAAATGTTTTGAGTCTTAGGATTATATATATCGGAGAGTAGGATTCTTTTTACTCCTCAGTCCCTTCGTCGCTCTGGTGAGGTCTCCTGACGTAGAGTTTTGACTATTCTCTCCTCAAATTTCACTAAAAAAAAATTTAGGATCACGCGGGTATCTTGGAATCGTTCCGATCGATTTGTGACGAGAACATTGTTCTTGGTGCCTCCTGTCATTTAGGGGTTGTGGCGGTGTCCCGGGGAGTTGAGCTCCGAGGTATTGTCGTCACAATTTTATCGTTGCAGTTCTGGAATACCTGAGTTTCGCCGACATCGAAATCTCTTTTATGCAGTTGTTGGTGAGATAACCTTGACGCCACCCAGTACTGGGGCGGGAGTTCGGGAGTATTGCCATGACTTGTATAACGGATGTTTTTCGAAGGTTGAGGTAAACGATTTCCGAAGATTTCTTGGTTATGTGTTGACGGATGGATACAGCTGGATCTAGGGATTGTTAGTTTGGGTGATATATATTTGTGTCCCCTGTATCCCTTACACTAGATTGCATAACCAGAAAGTTTCGGGAGTTTATAAGTGGGAATTCAAGTAGCCTTAGGACTTCTTTCCGACAGACGCATGATATGAGATTGGGGTTCGACGTCTAGTGGTCCGCCTGTATACGGTTGATTTTACAGTGGTCTCGTTGTGTCTTAAAGAGTCCATGGCTTTGCCGACTCGGGGACGCTTCGTATGTCATGTGCACAGCCTTGTACATGATGGTGCTGTACGATTGAGCCCGTGTGGGCCCCACCACGAAAACTTCGGACGAAACCTCTATCATATGTTTGTTCCGGCTTATTTTGCAAGCCAATACTTTGTTTTATTTTGTATTGTGGTATTCGAGTTCCCTTCGAATTCATATGTTCATTCCATATCTTTTTCAAGTGGCTTCTCAACTTATGGAAATGTGATGTTTTACTACGGAATTCATTCGTTCACCTTCGTGCGAATGTTTATTGTGAAGACTATATGTTGCAATTTCTATCCGTTTGATTCTACTTATCTTTTGTCTATCAAGATGCTTACGGATGTCACCCTCTTCAGGACGGCTCCGCCAACGCGTCAGAATCCGGATCGCAATGAAGGGAGTCAAGCGAACCCTCCGCCACCACCTCCACCTCCGAAGGCATGGCAATCAATCATGGCAGCCACCAACGCCAATGCTCAGATGATTCTGCAACTCTTGCAAGAACGTACTCTAGGGCAAGGCAATCAAGGCAATCAAGGTCAAGGCAACAATCAGTTTCACTTTGCCACTCTCAACCAGTTTCTCGCAAATCAGCCCAAGTCTTTCAGCTACTGTGCCGAGGCCACGGATGCCGATGATTGGCTCGTGGACATCAACAAGCATTTTGAATGTAGCAATGTCAGGCCTGAGGACTTTGTCAAGTTCGCTTCTTTCCAGCTCAAGGACCAAGCTGCTGATTGGTATCAACAATACAAAGATTCCAGAGGAGGTCGTGTGATTACTTGGACTGACTTCTGTCGGGACTTCAAAGCGCACCACATTCCACAAAGTGTTGTTGAGAGCAAGCGTGAGGAGTTCCGCAATCTCAAGCAAGGAAACATGTCTGTGTATCAATATAACATTCAGTTTCAGAAACTTGCTCCCTTCGCTAAACAAGACATTCCTGATGAGAAGAGTATGATCTATCACTTCAGAGGTGGCCTTAAAGAGGATCTGCAGTTAGCTCTCGTTCTTGTTGAGCCTACTCACTTTGATCAATTCTACAATATGGCACTGAAGCAAGAGGCTGCTCAGCTCAAGTGTGAGGCTTCTAAGAAAAGAGTCAGGGACGCAGTTCAGTCTTCTTCTTCCTCACTTGTGACAGCTAAGCAACAGAAGTTCTGGTTGCCTCCTCCTCCTCCCTTTCGTCAGCCTTACCAACAGAAGAACAAAGGTGGTCATGGTTCTTCAAACTCTTCCAACTCTGGCTATCAGAACAAGTCTCAGAATCAAGCTCCCAAGTCCAATGCTCCTTATCACCGTCCACTCTCAGAGGTGACTTGCAACAAATGTCAGCAGAAAGGTCACTATGCTAACAAGTGCTTCAACAAAAGGCGTCTTCCTCCTCCTCCTGTCAGATCTTCCAGCAATGCAGTGGTCAAGCATAATCCAAAGTTTGCAAAGGCGAACATGATGAATGCAGCTCAAGCGGAGGAGTCTACTGATGTGATAATGGGTAATCTTCCTGTTAACGATATTCCTGCAAAAGTTCTTTTTGATACTGGTGCATCTCTTTCTTTCATTTCAAGACCTTTTGCATCCAAGCATGAATTGCATTTCCAAGGATTGCCTAGGCCGTTAGCAGTTGTCTCTCCGGGCAAATGCATGAATGCAAGTTCCATGGTTCCGAATGTTACCATCAAGTTGGGCGATTATGCTTTCCAGTCTTCTCCAATTGTTCTTGGTGACTCGGATATTGATCTTATTCTCGGGATGGACTGGCTTTCTAAGCACAAGGCTCGACTTGATTGTGCTGCCAGGGAAATTCAATTGACACACTCGTCTGAGGATGTGATTGTTTTTGCCGATCGTAATGAAACCATTCGGTTTTTCTCTCTCAATGAGAAGGGCGAATTGGATGCCATCTCTCAAATTCCAGTCATTTGCGAGTATCAAGATGTCTTTCCAGAAGAGCTTCCGGGTATGCCTCCGCACCGGCCAGTTGAGTTCGTTATCGAACTAGAGCCTGGTACTGTACCTGTTTGCAAGCGTCCATACAAGATTGGACCAAACGAGCTGAAGGAATTGAAGAAGCAGCTCGATGAACAAGAACGTCTGGGTTTGATCAGACCGAGTTCTTCTCCATGGGGTTGTGGTGTTCTTTTTGTCAAGAAGAAGGATGGCACGGACCGACTTTGTGTCGATTACCGTCCATTGAACAAGAAGACAATCAAGAACAAGTATCCACTTCCCAACATCAATGAGCTATTTGAGCAACTCAAGGGCGCTAAAGTTTTCTCGAAGCTTGACCTTCGTATGGGTTATCATCAGATTCGCATTCGTGAAGAAGATATTCCCAAGACAGCTTTCAGAACAAGCTTTGGTTCCTATGAATATACTGTTGTGTCTTTCGGCCTTGTCAATGCTCCTCCGGTGTTCTCTCGGATGATGAATTTCATCTTCAACCCCTATACCAATGAATTCATTCTGGTGTATCTCGATGATATCTTGGTCTTCTCCAAGAATAAGCAGGATCATGCCAAACATTTGCGATTGGTGCTCGACAAGCTCAGAGAGTATCAATTCTATGTGAAGTTCTCCAAATGTGAGTTTTGGCTCGATGAAGTTCTTTTCCTTGGTCACATCATCTCCGCCAAAGGCATCGCTGTTAACCCCGAGAAGGTGTCCGCAGTTCTGGATTGGGATCCTCCTCAAAATGTCAAGCAACTTCGCAGTTTTCTGGGTCTTGCAAGCTATTGCCGAAGATTCGTTGAGAATTTCTCCAAGATTGCAAAGCCTCTTTCCAATCTCCTTCAGAAGCATGTGAAGTACGTCTGGTCTCCTGAGTGTGACGTCGCTTTCAACACTCTAAAACAGAAACTAGTCACAGCTCCTGTCTTGACTCCTCCTGATGAATCCAAGCCGTATGAAGTCTTCTGTGATGCTTCTCTCCAAGGTCTCGGTGCTGTGTTAATGCAAGAGAAGAAAGTTGTGGCCTATACCTCTCGGCAGTTGAAGCCCAACGAGAAGAACTACCCCACTCACGATCTTGAGTTGGCGGCAGTTGTTCATGCATTGATTACGTGGAGACATCTCTTGTTGGGAAGACAAGTGGACATTTTCACTGATCACAAGAGTCTCAAGTATATCTTCACTCAGCCCAATCTCAACCTCAGGCAGACTCGATGGGTCGAGATGATTCAAGAGTACAATCCGAGTATCGAATATACTCCAGGCAAGGCAAACGTCATTGCAGATGCTTTAAGCAGGAAAGCTTATTGCAACAGCTTAATTCTCAAGCCTTTCCAACCGGATCTTTGTGAAGCTTTCCGCAAGCTGAATCTCCAAGTTGTTCCTCAAGGCGTTCTTGCCAACCCAATTGTATCTCCTACTTTGGAAGATCAAATTCGTGAGGCACAACTCCTTGATGCCATGGTGAAGAAGGTGAAACGTGGTATCGACAAGGGTCTTTCCAAATACAAGTGCTATCGCATTGATGACAGAGACACTTTGTTCTTCGAGGACCGGATTGTGGTTCCGAAAGGTGATCTAAGGAAAGTCATAATGAACGAGGCGCACAATTCTCTCCTTTCCATTCATCCTAGAAGTACGAAGATGTATCATGACCTCAAGCAGTCGTATTGGTGGACTCGAATGAAGCGAGAAATTGCTCAATTCATGAATGAATGTGATGTCTGCCGAAGAGTGAAAGCAGAACATCAACGACCAGCTGGTCTCCTCCAACCTCTTGCTATCCCAGAATGGAAGTTTGATCATATCGAAATGGACTTCGTGACTGGATTTCCAAAGTCCAAGCGCGGAAATGACGCTATCTTCGTTGTCATTGACAAGCTCTCTAAAGTGGCTCATTTCCTTCCAATTAAAGAATCCATCACAGCAGCTCAGCTGGCAGAGCTCTACACCTCCAGAATTGTCTCCTTGCACGGCATTCCACAATTGATTTCTTCTGATCGTGGAAGCATCTTCACCTCTAAGTTCTGGGATTCCTTCCAGAAGGCCATGGGCACAAATATTCGCTTCAGCACAACTTTTCACCCTCAAACTAGTGGCCAAGTCGAGCGAGTCAATCAAATTCTTGAAGATATGCTCAGGGCTTGTGTCATTTCCTTTGGCATGAAATGGGAAGATTGTCTTCCATATGCTGAATTCTCCTACAACAACAGCTTCCAAGCGAGTTCGGGCAAAGCCCCATTCGAGATTCTATATGGCAGAAAGTGCCGTACTCCTCTCAATTGGTCAGAGACTGGTGAACGCCAACTTCTTGGAAATCACTTAATCACTGAAGCTGAAGAAATGTGTAAAGTCATCCGTGATAATCTCAAAGCCGCACAATCACGTCAGAAGAGTTACTATGATAGTAAGCATCGTGATTTGGCTTTCGAGATCGGAGACCATGTCTACCTCCACGTCTCTCCAATGAAAGGTACTCGTCGCTTCGGTATCAAAGGGAAGCTTGCCCCTAGATACGTGGGTCCTTTCAAGATCATTGGCAAAAGAGGCGACCTCGCCTATCAACTTGAGCTTCCTTCCAACTTCGCGAACGTGCACGATGTGTTCCACGTGTCACAGCTCCGCAAGTGCTTCAAGACGCCTGAGCGCACTATCGACTTCGAAGAGATTGACCTCCAAGAAGATTTGTCTTATCATGAGCACCCAGTTGCTATTCTTGAAGAAACTGAGCGCAAGACTCGCAACAAGTCTATCAAATTCCTCAAAGTGAAGTGGTCGCACCATTCCGACCGGGAAGCCACCTGGGAACGCGAGGACCATCTCCGTTCCGAATATCCGGAGTTCTTTCAGTCCTAGATCTCGGGATGAGATCCTCTCGTAGTGGTGGAGTGTTTTAACACCCCGCATGTAACTTGCCATATTTGTAACTCCGACTCTTGCCATTTTCGGCTATGTGATATGTTTTTCCCTCTGTTGTTGGGTTTTGTCTTTCGTTTTGTATTTTGTCATGTCATGCATTTTCATATCATGTCATCATGTGCATTGCATTCGCATACGTGTTCGTCTCATGCATCCGAGCATTTTCCCCGTTGTCCGTTTTCCAATCCGGCGCTCCTATCTCCTTCGGTGTACCCTTCTAGTTTTCTTTCATGTGCGTGTGTCAAACTTTCTTGGAATGGACCGAGGCTTGTCAAGTGGTCTTATTATACCACCCGGAGACTACCGGTCAAGTTTCGTTCCATTCGGAGGTCGTTTGGTACTCCAACGGTTAACCGGGCCTCCGCAAAGTCCATTTGAGTGTCCAGCAAAAACCCCCTCCAAAACCAGCCCAAAACCCACCAAACTCTCTTCCATGCTCTAGGTCGTTCGATCACGATCGTGTGGGCGAAAACCGCACCTCATTTGGAGTCTCCTAGCTCCCTCTACCTATAAATGAGTGGGCATCCCGAAAAACGAAATCTTAGACGAAATCTAACCCTCTCCCTCCGCGCCGCGCCGGACGCGTCCGCCCGCGCCGGACACGTCCGCCGCCGCGCCCCGGCGAATCTGCTGCTGCCACGTGTCCCGCCGGCCTCTCCCTCCGCGCGCGCCCGCCGCCGCCGCGCCGCGGGCCCCGCCTCCGACCGCCGCCGCGCCGGCCCCCGCCTCCTCCGGCGCCCTCCTCCGCCGCCGGGCCCTCCTCCGGCCAGGCCGCCGCCGGCCCCTGCCTCGCCTCCGGCCGGCCCGAGCGCCTCGAGCTCGCCCGACCTCGATCCGATCCAGTACGGTAGCCTCCCCGTTGACTTCCGTCGCTCGTTTTTTTCCCAAGTCCCTAAAATTTTCTCAGCATATGCTCCTGTTCCCGATGCGATAACTCTGTGCATGTAGCTTTGATTCGCGCGTATAATATGTCAAATTGTTCGCCTCGTAATGCTCTACATTTTGTTCAATTGCACGATGTTCATTAGAGGTCATCTTGATGCCCAAATCTTCGTTGGAAGAGGGCTAGTTGCTGTTAATCTCTGGTTCTTATCAGAACTTGGAGATTTGTCATTTTTGTATCATTTATTCTGTGCATCTTTTGAGCATGAGCTCTACATGTTTTTTGAAGTATGCCATGCCATCTTTCCAGTGGTGTAGCCCATGTATTTTTGTGATCTATGGGGTGACTAGCACAAGCATGCAAAGTAGGTCCCATAATATTTCTGATTTCAGGGACTTAGTGATTTCTCTAAGTCCTCGTCTTCTGTAATTTTGTTGCCATGTAAACTTGATGCTACAGAGAGATGCATGCATATTTTGGAGATGTTCCGTAAGGATGTTTTGTAGATATAGTTGTAGTTCATCCATTCCTGCAATTTTTTGCAATTATAGAGTACCATAGCATAACTCATTCTTGCTCTACTTTTGCTATAAAATATTTCTGGCAGATTCTTAACATGATTTGCAATCTTGCCAAGCTTATTGTAGTTGGTCCATACATGCTATGCAATTGTTATTGCCATGGATAGCTTCATAAACATGCCATATTGCTGTAGGTATGCTTGGTTTGTCATGAATTGCTCTGTAGTGAGTGCATCAAGCTCACAAAGAGGCCTACCTATTAATATTTCTGCCATGCTCTGTTTTTCTGCTAAGTCTGAAACCTGATAACGGAACTTGCTAAGTTTACATGCTTGCCATCATATTTTCTGGTCCTTTTTGGCTTATGATCAGTAAGGGACTTTTGTCCTGTGCTTTTAGTAGAACACTACCATGCCTTGTGTTGCTATGTTAAATTCATGCAGCATGTTGATTTCATGCTCTGAACATTGCTACCTGATGCTGATTTCTGCCATGTCCAGTTTTTCACTAAGTCTGTGAGCCTGTAATCTTTTGCACTTTTGCCATGCTTGTTTGAGCTTGATATGTTGCGAACTAG
Source organism: Aegilops tauschii subsp. strangulata (assembly GCF_002575655.3). Lineage (NCBI taxonomy): Eukaryota > Viridiplantae > Streptophyta > Magnoliopsida > Poales > Poaceae > Aegilops > Aegilops tauschii. The sequence continues at coordinate 294,423,251 of NC_053035.3, forward strand.
CCGTAGCTCAGTGGTCCTCTTTTGTCAAGAATCTCCTGTAGATTACTGCCATGTGCTTTGCTGCTATGTTGGGGTGCTGTAGCATTGTTACTTGTTGTATGTTAAGTGCTATCTTGCTGTTAATCGCAGATTAGTGTCATTCTTGTTTTGCTCGCCATTTGCAAACCGTGCATCCGATTCCGGTGATCTTTATATCGATTTCGACCGATATCATCTCATCTTTCCAGTGGCATGCTTGGTTTTCCAAGTTACTGCCATGTTCATCATTTTCCTTCCGGAGCACGCATATGCATCGCATATCATATCTTGCATATCATACATGTTTTGCATCATGTTGCTTGCGCATTTCTCGTTGTTGATTGTGGTTTCGTTTGTTTGTGTTCTTGTCTTGGGTAGAGCCGGGAGACGAGTTCGTGAACGAGGAACCTGTCGAGTACGCTTACGAGGATCAAGCTTTCGACAACTCTGAGAATCTTGCAGGCAAGATGACCACCCCTCGAAATCACTTCTATCTTTGCTATGCTAGTTGTTCGCTCTATTGCCATGCTCGCTACCTATCACTTGCTATATCATGTCTCCTATTTCAGCCATGTCAGCCCCTAACCATCCTTTCCTAGCAAACCGTTGTTTGGCTATGTTACCGCTTTTGCTCAGCCCCTCTTATAGCGTTGCTAGTTGCAGGTAAAGTTGAAGTTTGTTCCATGTCGGAACATGGATATGTTGGGATATCACAATATCTCTTATTTAATTAATGCATCTATATAATTGGTAAAGGGTGGAAGGCTCGGCCTTATGCCTGGTGTTTTGTTCCACTCTTGCCGCCCTAGTTACTGTTATACCGGGATTATGTTCCTTGAGTTTGCGTTCCTTACGCGGTCGGGTGATTTATGGGACCCCCTTGACAGTTCGCCTTGAATAAAACTCCTCCAGCAAGGCCCAACCTTGGTTTTACCATTTGCGACCTATACCTTTTTCCCCGGGTTTTCTAGAGCCCGAGGGTCATCTTTATTTTAAACCCCCGGGCCAGTGCTCCTCTGAGTATTGGTCCAAACTGTCAGTCGCCGGTGGCCACCAGGGGCAACTCTGGTCTGGCCTATCGGAAGCTTGGACAATCCGGTGTGCCCTGAGAACGAGATATGTGCAGCTCCTATCGGGATTTGTCGGCACATTCGGGAGGCTTTGCTGGTCTTGTTTTACCATTGTCGAGATGTCTTGTAAACCGGGATTCCGAGACTGATCGGGTCTTTCCGGGAGAAGGTTTATCCTTCGTTGACCATGAGAGCTTATGATGGGTTAAGTTGGGACACCCCTGCAGGGTATTATCTTTCGAAAGCCGTGCCCGCGGTTATGAGGCAGATGGGAATTTGTTAATGTCCGGTTGTAGATAACTTGTCACTTGACCCAATTAAAATACACCAAGTGTGTGCGTAGCCGTGATGGTCTCTTCTCGGCGGAGTCCGGGAAGTGAACACGGTCTGTGTTATGTATGACGTAAGTAGGTGTTCAGGACCTCTTCTTGGTCATTGCTAGATGACGCCCGTTCCATTGCTTCTCTTCTCGCTCTCATTTGCGCAAGTTAGCCACCATATATGCTTTTGCCGCTGCACCTCCACCTTTTGCACCTCCTTGTCCTACAAGCTTAAATAGACTTGATCTCGCGGGTGTGAGATTGCTGAGTCCCCGTGACTCACAGATACTTCCAAAACCAGTTGCAGGTGCCGACGATGCCAGTGCAGATGATGGCGTCGATCTCAAGTGGGAGTTCGACGAGGAACGTGGTCGTTACTATGTGTCTTTTCCTGATGATCAGTAGTGGTGCCCAGTTGGGACGATCGGGGATCTAGCATTTGGGGTTGTCTTATTTTCATCTGGATTTTGGCCGTAGTCGGTCTATATGATTGTATTTTGGATGATGTATGATGATATTTATGTATTGTGTGAAGTGGCGATTGTAAGCCAACTCTTTATCCCATTCTTGTTCATTACATGGGATTGTGTGAAGATGACCCTTCTTGCGACAAAACCACTATGCGGTTATGCCTCTAAGTCGTGCCTCGACACGTGGGAGATATAGCCGCATCGTGGGCGTTACACTCTCTGTACGGTGTGTGCTAGGAAGGGGTTGACAACTTACTGAACCGCACCCTACCTGCGGCAGGGACAAGTGGTAGTACGAAACAAATATGGGGGTTACTGGAACAAGACTCGATCTACGGTCGACTCAGGAGGTTCAAGTATCCCCTGTATGATTAGCATAACAAATATATTTCAACTAACAGACAGAATCACCGCTCATCATACCTCATCATGCCATACCGGACACACTCGTCTCGACGAGGAACTAGGGACAAGCTCGTGTCTACCCAAGACCGCGACTTTCCCGGCTTCCTTCCGGTATCCATGAAAAGCTCACGACGATGATCACTATCACCAGCATATCCATTTCTAACAGCAAAGAATCTCCATTGTGCACTCATGCGTATGATTTTATCGTCACATAAAATAACGTACGCTCCAAGTCAAGGTGGTGTTGTAACCGTATCAAAACACCACACAAAAATATTATGCCAGGGTTCAGAATGCTTGCCTTCAAGAGTATGCAAGAGGGAGTAGATTTTTTTGAAAGTTGCCTTCTTCTTCAAAATCCTATTTTATGAAAATTTAAATTAACACATAGCTTTAAAACAGTACAAAAAAGTTGTTTGGAAAATTTTCAAATAAATATTAAAATAAACTAGACAGAATTTGAGAAAGGTAGGAAAAGGAATCAACTCATTTGGAGTATTATTTAAGAAGATATAGCCAGTCAAAGTTCTGTTTTTAATAAAATCAGAAAAAGAAAATGTTTCGGGGGGAAAATACGCTTTCGAAGCAGTGGAGACGTACTTCAGGGGTTTACGCGACCACTTAAACACGTGGTGGCGGGGCTGGGTTACTGACAGTGGGTCCAGCGGGCCCACTGGTCAGGTTTGACTAGTCGCTTCTCCCTCCTCTTCCTCTGCCCGAGCGGAGGCGGGACTCCGGTGATCGACGCCGGCGAACGGTGGCTCTTCGCGGGCTCCGGAGGGCAGGGATGGATCCGTGGTTCCAGGGCGGTCCTCCCGGTGGTTGCTAGGCAGGTGGGGACGGAGGGAGCCGCCGGCGGTGAGCTCCGCGGCGGACGGCGTTTCGGGAGTGATTGGGGGTTTGGGCTCCGGTGGTTTCCGATCGAGGCTGAGGCGCTGGGCAGCTCCGCAAGATCATGGGGAGTCGAATGGTGGCGCTGGAAGGATGGGGGAAGCTCTGTTTGCGACGAGCGAGACTGGAGGGCGGCGGCGGCCGAACCGGCCGGAGTCGAGGAAGACGGCTACCAACCGCCGATTGCTGGCTGAGGGAGTGCTATGGGGGTGGCCTGGGGTCGCCTGAGTGCTCGGAGGAGCTCGGGGGCCTCCTATTTATAGGCGTCGAGGCTGGTTCCCGTGGCGGCCGTGGATAAGAACGCCGGCGACCGCCGTTCTGTAGCCGCAGGACGACGTGGCGGCGATGAGCGCTAGCTGACGGGCTTGAGGATAGGCTCGGACTGTACAAGGGGGCAGCTGGCGCGCTGCTGCGGCTCGGGCGGCGCCGTCCATGGCAGGAGCCCACTGTGGCCGGCCGCTAGCCGCCGTGGCCGACCTGACGGCGGTGCTGTAGGGCGCCAGGGGTGGCTCTGCGGCGAGGGAGGGGGCGGGCATGCTGGCTGCGGGTGGCCATGGGCCAGAACGAGCGCGAGGCGACGGCAGAGGGACGCGGCGACTCGGTGCCTGCGCGTGCAAAACGCGCGCTCTGGGCGCGTCCAGAGCGCGCACGCTACGTGTTTGAGAGAATGCCAATGCATGCCATAGGGCTTGGGTGAGGCTGGCAAGTAGCAGGTTTAGGTTAGAGTCTTCTAGGAGCTTAGTGGACATGCTATTTTGTCCAGAGGTGCAAGGTCACAGTGCAAAGGCAAAAATCATGTCAAAACTGACCATGCACACAAGGTGCTCGACAAATTGCTAAGTGCATCTAGGCAACTCTTGGAGTGGCCAAAAACTCCAGATCAGGGTCTCCCTAGATGTAGGTGATGATGGCAAGATCATTTGGACAAAACCAGAAACTTGCTAGGGCAAGTTTTGCAAAACTTCAGTTTTGGGCAGCAAGAACAAAGCTTCATTGCATGCACTAAAAATCCTCCAATGGGTCCACTCTCCTGGGCTTAAGGGTTTTGTAGGGAGGACTACAAGCAGGAAAAAGCTCATGGGCACTAGAGCAAAATAAATTAGGGTTGCAGTACAAATCACCAAACTGGACCAGAATGAAGATGAGGATGATCTTCTCAACTTTTCAAAGAACACCAATGGGTTTTTGCATAAAGTTGAATTAGATGCCTCTACTGACATCTCCAAACACTTGGAAGAATTTTTAGGGAAATATTTAAATAGGTTGTAGTGCAAAAATACCTACTGGACCAGATTTGAAAATTTGGTGTAGAGCTCAAAATCTCCAATGACCAAAAGATGTTTTTGCATAAAAGTGATGTGGAAACATCACATGACATCCCCAAATTTTGGTGAAAATTTTAAATGCATTAATCAAATGGTTGCAGTGCAACAGAGGCTCCAAATTTATGAAAAATCATTTTAAAAGAATAAAGCTCAGGAAAAACAATTATGCAAGTAAATCCACTGATAAAGAATTGTTTTATTGAGAGAACATACAAGTCCAATAATATTTTTGGAAAGTTTCCACTTGAGGTAAAAACCCACAATATTAGAGAGAAGAGGGGTTCTGAAATCAAAGATAAATCCAGAAAACAAAAATTTAATTTCCTGGCAAAATTTTAATTAACAAAACAAGGTCAAAATTTTGGGGTGTTACAGGTTTTACGCATCCTCGCGGCCCGAACCTGGGTAAATGATCCTTGTGGTGTCTACTAGCCCTGCTCTTCTGGCAACCCCGCGCCCCGGCAACCGTAGTAGGGATTCTTGTGATCCCATAGGTGTCGTTTCACACCGACATCTTTGGCGCGCCAGGTAGGGGGCGCAATTGTGAGAATCTGGTCTAGTAGTTAGCCTTGCAGTTCTTCGTCGCCATGGCTCCTAAGAAGAAGACGGCCACGGCAATCGGCTCGTTGGGAGCCGAACGGCCCGTGCCGGTGCGGACGAGCAGTGGACCGGTCGCGGACAGGACCCGGGCCGCGGTCCGCGGGCACCAGCACTGCCCTGGCAGTCAGAGCCTGGCGAGCGGCATTGTTCGTGCACCAGACGACCGGCCGCACGTCGCCGGATCCAAAGACGGAGCTGGGCCCCCCGCAGGCGGCGCGGGGCCCTCCAGGGGTGTCGTTGTGCCACCCCCGGGCGGCGCAGCGACCTCCAGGACGCCCACACCGGCGACCACTGCACGCTCTTCCCATGGTGTGCGCGCCGACCAGCGTCACCACACTGGTGACCCTGGGCACCGCCGTGGGAAGACCCCTGTGCATCATCCACGAGATGAAGGGGTTCAACACGCCCACCGAAGTGCTAGGAAAAATGGCACGCAGCCGCTGGGTCGTAACGGAGCTCCTTCTAATGTAGTTAGAAGTCAAAGCGCGCCGTGATCCACGCAGTTGTCACCGCCGCCCACGCCAGCAGAAGCTTTGGCGCGCGCGCAGCTGCTCCTCGACTTCCCTCCTGCTGTGGAGAAGCTCGACGAGTGGAGGGCCACCATCCGGAGGCGCGTCGCCGTCGCCAACAAAGACGATCCGTGACCGGCGAGGCCCTCGGGTCAGTGCTCCGCCGAGCCACCACACGCTGGCGCTGGGAGGACCGAGGGAGCTGCGGCCACGGTGCACTCTCCTCCTCCTCCTCCTCGCCATCTGCCGCAGGCATCGGCCCATCGTGATGATGCTTGTGATAACATCTCCATAGCGTCGTCCGACCCGCGGACCCTCCGCGACCAGCGACAGGTCCTACGGGAATGAGCTCACGAGGACGCTCGAACCACCGTCGAGCGCCGGCGCGAAACACGCTGCCAGTCGGACAAGCGGGCGGGACCCGCTATGGACCACCCGGCACCGGGGGGCTCCGGCGGCCTACCTTACGAGGTGGGCTGCCCAGCCTTTACCCGTGAGCTACGGCAGTTCAAGTGGACGTCCCACCGCACGTTCAAGCCCGACGTCGCCGAGAAGTACACTGGCAAGACCCATCCGTCCGAGTTCCTTAGCATCTACACATCGCGATGCAGGCTGCTGGAGCTCGTGACGACAAGGTGCTTGCCAACTATTTCCCGCTGGCGCTGAAGCCCAGTGTGATGTCTTGGTTGATGCACTTGCCGATGGATTCCATTTCTTCCTGGTCGGATCTATGCCATGAGTTCATTGGCGCCTTCACGGGAGGCCACCAAGCTCATGGCCAGGCGAGTAATCTGCATATCATTCCCCAGAAGGAAGGGGAAACCCTGCGCAAGTACATCCAGAGATTCAGCCGGGTGCAGTACAACATCCCCGACGTTCATCTCGCCGCTGTGATCAGCGCGTTCCACCAGAACATGCGCAACCGCAAGATGCGCGAAGATCTGGCGGTGACCAAGGTTAAGGATGTGGCCGAGCTCTACGTTCTGGCCGATGGGTGCGCCCGGGCTGAAGAGGGAAGGAAGTACCCCGGCGAAGACGTCGGCGCGGAAACCGACTCTACCGATGAAGACGCCGCTACCCCGACGAAGAAGGGCTGGCATCGCAACAGGAAACACAAAGGCAAGGCCATGTTTGTCGTTGAGGGATCTGACGACACCGGTGCCGGCAAGAAGGTCAAGGCAGACGCCCCCGGCAAGGAGATTGCCGGGTGCGCCGCGTGTCGGGCCTTGGCGGCTACCGACAAGCCAGGAAGCTCCGGCAAGCAATACTGCAAGATCCACCGCACCAAGGGCCACGACCTCCAGAACTGTCGACAAGTCAAGCTGCTTGCTGAGAAGCAAAAAAGCTGAGTACAAGAGGCGGGACAAGCAGAAGGACCAGGATGGTGCTAAGGGATCCGGCAAGAAGCGTGGCGGCCAAGGAAGCCGCCCCGGCAAGGACAACCAGCAAGAGAGGCCTGCCCGGGGCCGCGACAAGAAACAAGAAGACGATGATCACGATGAGGACGACGAATCCGGTGAGCAAGGGTTCCAGAAGGCTACAGAGGCCATGTGCGTCGATGGCGGCGCCTCGCTGGAAACTTCCCACCGCGAGCTCAAGAAGTGGGCGCGTGAGATTACAGCAGCGGAGCCGTTGTTCGACGCTCAGAAGCCGCTGAAGTGGTCCAGCACGTCCCTCATCTTTGACACCGAGGACCACCCTGACCGCTCAACCGCGGTCGGGTGTTTGCCATTGTTGGTCTCACCAATGATACGCAACCTCAGGGTGAACAAGATGTTGGTTGACGGTGGGGCCGGCCTGAACCTGATCTCGCCTGTCGTGATCAAAAGATTGCAAATCCCTGATGGAGACCTCGAGGAAATGGGCACATTTCAAGGGGTCAATCCGGGGAGGAGCCAGCCGAAGGGGAAGGTCACACTGCCCGTGACGTTTGGAGGAGAGTTGAACTACAGGACGGAGAGGATCATCTTCGACATGGCCGAGATCCCCTTGCCCTACAACGGGATCCTCGGCCGCCCGGCACTAGCCAAGTTCATGGCGGCGTCGCACTACACCTACAACATGCTAAAGATGCTCGGGCCGTTGACCATCATCTCCGTCCCCTCCAACAAGAAGGACGCGCTGATCTGCGCCGACCAACTCTACCAGGAAGCAGTTGCAGCAGCCGCTGTCAAGGCACCTACTCCTGCCGCTGGAGGCCCGGGAGGGACGAAGAAGCCCGGCAAGACCTCTCGCACCCACTCCGGCAAGCGCACCTCCTCGGAGTGTTGTGCTACCATCGAGGACGTGCCAGAGAGCTCTGCCTACAAGAGCAAGAAATCCAGAGCCGAGCCGCCGCAGACCAAGAAGGTGCCCGTCAGAGAGGATGGCACGGGAGGGGCCTTCACCATAGGCTCCACCCTCGACAGAAAATAGGAAGGCGCGCTCGTCACCTTCCTGCGGGCGAATGTCAACGTGTTTGCATGGCAAGCATCCGGCATCCCCAGTGTTCCAAGGGAGGTGATTGAGCACCACCTAGCTGTCTGCCCCCACGCGCGGCCCGTCAAGCAGAAGGTCAGAAAGCAGGCTCTGGAGAGGCAGGAGTTCATCATAGAGGAGATCAGGAAGTTGGAAGCAGCAGGTTTGGTGAGAGGAGTGCTCCACCCGACGTGGTTGGCCAATCCGGTAGTGGTGCGCAAGGCGAATGGGAAGTGGAGGCTGTGTATTGATTACACAGATATCAATAAGGCTTGTCCTAAGGACCCCTTCCCGTTGCCGCGCATCGACTAGATTGTTGACTCCACAGCCGGGTGTGATCTGTTATCATTCCTCGACGCCTACTCAGGCTACCACCAGATCTTCATGACAAGAGAGGATGAAGAGAAGACATCATTCATCACCCCATGTGGTACGTACTGCTTTTTACGGATGCCTTTCGGGCTGAAGAGTGCTGGCTCAACGTTCGCAAGAGCAATCCAAATTGGTTTTGAACCTCAGCTCCATAGAAATATGGAGGCATACATGGATGACATAGTGGTCAAAACCAAAGACGGGCCAACTCTTGTGCAAGATCTGGAAGAGACATTGGCCAACCTGCGCAAGATCAACCTCAAGCTGAACCCTGAGAAGTGTGTCTTCGGCGTTCCATCCGGCAAGCTCCTCAGGTTCTTTGTGTCGCAGCGCGGGATTGAGGCAAACCCAGACACGATCAAGGCTATTGAGCAGATTGAGGCGCCCAAGCGGATCAAGGATGTGCGTCGGCTCACCGGTTGCGTTGCCGCCATGAGCCGATTCATCTCCAAGTCCGCCGAGCGCGCCCTTCCTTTCTTCAAAATCTTGAAGAAGGCAGGCCCAATGGAATGGACCCGAGTAGCCGAGGCAGCATTGCAGGATCTGAAGAAATACCTTTCCTCCACGCCAGCACTGGTTGCGCCTAAACCACAAGAGCCGTTGTTGCTGTATCTGGTGGTGACGAATCAAGTGGTCAGCGCCGCGCTGGTGGCACAGAGGGAGGTCAATGAGGAGGCAATGACACGGTAGAACCAGCGGATGGCAAGCCCAAGATTCCCCCGGCAGGGCCTGGTGCCGGCAAGGCGAGGCCCCCGGCAGAGTCTGATGCCACCGAGGCAGTGCCCGCGCAGTCAAGTGAGGTGGTGCAGAAGAAGAAGATGATGCAGCACCCGGTTTACTTTGTCAGCTCCTTCTTGCGGGGAGCTAGGTCCAGGTACTCCGGTGTGCAGAAATTGCTCTTTGGCCTCCTTATGGCCTCGAGGAAGCTGCGTCATTACTTCCAAGCCCATGAAATCACTGTCGTCACCCGCCTCCCATTGCAACGGATACTGCACAACCCAGATGCGACTGGAAGGATTGTGGCATGGGCCTTGGAGTTGTCAAGCTTTGGTTTAAAGTTTGAAAGTACCTCGACAGTTCAGAGAAGAGTCTTGGCGGAGTTCATTGCAGAATGGACCTCGGCGCCTGACAAAGAAATCCAGGAGACCACTCTCCCCGGCAAGGAAGCAGACCGCAACTGGATCATGTGGTGGGGCTTTCTCGCTGCAAGGCGCCGGTGCCGGTGTGCTGCTCGTCGCACCCACCGGAGAGCACCTCAAGTACGTGATCCAGATGCACTTCCCCAGGGAGATGTCCACCAACAACACAGCTAACTACGAGGGATTGCTTGCCGGTCTCAGGATCGCGACAGACCTCGGGGTTAAGAAGCTCATCGTCAGGGGTGACTCGCAGCTCGTTGTCAGGCAGGTCAACAAGGATTATCAGAGCCCATTGATGCAAGCTTACGTAGATGAGGTGAGGAAGCTGGAGGAACGCTTTGACGGTATCCAAGCGGAGCACATCCCCCGAGCGGAGAACGACACCGCCGATTACCTGTCAAAGCGTGCCGCATTCAAGCTACTTGTGGAACCGGGTACCTTTTTGCTCCGGTTAACTCAACCATCCGTCGAACCATCAGCAGGGCAGAACAAGCGGAGGAAGTTAGGTCCCGGCAAGTACTTTCCTACCGAGCCCCCTGGGGCTGCCGGCAAGGGTGCTGCCGCGGACGCTGAGCCTGCCCAAGAGCAAGTGGCTCCGCCAGGGCGTCAAACCCTGGCCGTAGAGACAGCTGCTCCCATGGGGGAAGAAATGCCTTTGGCCCTTGCCGTCGAGCCCCAGGCTCCGGCACGGGCACAACATACTGTCGAATTCCTCCACACAGGGGAGCTTCCTGAGGAGCAGGAAGAAGCGGAAAAAGTAGCCCGTCGGTCCGCCCTGTACCAGTTCGTCGATGACGTCCTGTACCGGAGAAGGCCAAACAGTGTGAAATTGAAGTGCATCCCCCGGGAGGAAGGACTGGAGCTGTTGGCGGAGATACATGGAGGCATATGTGGCTCCCACATAGGGTCGAGGGCCCTTGCCGGGAAGGCGTTTCGGCAAGGTTTCTTCTGGCCCACCGCTCTCCAGGATGCGATGGCACTAGTAACCAAGTGTGAAGCGTGCCAGTTCCATTCAAAGAAGCTTCATCAACCAGCCCAAGCCCTTCAAACAATCCCTCTCTCCTGGCCATTCTCGGTCTGGGGGCTCGACATACTGGGCCCTTTCCCCCGCGCTGTCGGAGGCTTTGAGTACTTGTACATTGCAATCAACAAGTTCACAAAGTTGCCGGAGGTGGAAGCAGTGAGAAAGGTGACTGCTCAATCAGCTGTCAAGTTTTTCAAGGGACAGGTCTGCCATTTTGGTGTGCCAAACAGAGTCATCACCGACAACGGCACACAGTTCACGAGCCACACCTTCATGCAATACATTCAAGACCTCGGCAGCAAGGTCTGTTTTGCTTCCGTGGCACACCCACGGAGCAACGGCCAAGCGGAGAGGGTGAATGCTGAAGTGTTGTGAGGCCTAAGGACAAAGACTTTTGACAAGCTGCACAAGAGCGGAAGGTGCTGGATTGATGAATTGCCGGCGGTTCTTTGGTCGATCAGGACGACGCCAAATCAAGCCACCAGCCAGACACCTTTTGCCCTGGTCTACGGGGTAGAAGCAGTTCTCCCCACGGAACTCATATACGGGTCACCTCGAGTGCTCGCTTATGATGAGCTTGAGCAAGAGCAGTTGCGCCAAGATGACGCGACGCTCCTTGAGGAATATCGTCTTCGGGCGGCTGTGAGAGCAGCACGCTACCAGCAAGCCTTGCGCCGCTACCATAGCCACAAGGTTCATGCCCGAAGCTTTGAGGAAGGCGTCCTTGTTCTTCGGCGCGTTCAGTCGGCCAAGAATGCCAACAAGTTGACGCCGAAGTGGGAAGGCCCTTATCGGGTAATACGAGTCACCAGGCCCGGCGCAGTCTGCCTGGAGACCGAAGATGCCGTCCCAGTGAGCAACTCCTAGAACATTGAGCATCTTCACAAGTTTTACCCATAAGGCGCGGCTTGCCGGGCCTCCCGGCAAGCCACCTTTTGTACAAGCTTTGCCGGCGAGGCATGTAACCCTTCTTACAAACCCAGGCGCAGACCCTGAGCATAAATAAATGAAGCGCTGGCGCCCTAAGTCATAACATGCATGCTAAGTCGAGTCTCTTCCTTGATTAGGGTTGATAGTGCTCAGCGGCGACTAACCCTTAGCTTAGAGGTCGAGTGCGCGTCTATCTGTTTCTTTTCTGTCCTCCTTTGGTTCGCAGGGCGCATGAGCACTTTTGCTGACCTACTTGGAAGAAGGGAAACGGACCGGCATCCCGACCCCGGCAAACCAGAGTTGCCGGGGGGCTACAAGCACGGGGATCCAACCGCGGCAAGACAAGGTTGCCGGGGGCTGCAGATCCAGATAAGTCTTTTATCCTCTGTCATGCATTTCGGAACAGGACTGGGGCATGTGAAACCTCGTTTTTATCTCTAAGCTGCCGTGCTCCCCTTTTTCCTATACCTAAGGATTATTTCCTGAGTCCGGATTTGGTTTTAGCCGGGATGGCATGGAGGTAGAATGAGGAGCCTACAGCCCACTTCATCCCTGCCTCCGCCAAGAGCGCGAGAACGGTCGAGTGGAGTGGGGGGCGGCAAGGCCTGTTGCTGGGCGAAAAACGTTTATCTTAAACAATAACAAGGATTCGCTCCTTGTCGCGGGATTTACCCATGAAAAAAAAACCCGGCAAGCATCCCTTTTTCATTAAAAACATCCCATACAGGTACAGTTCGTACGAAATGAAAAACATGAACAAAGGGGATTACAAGCTTTAAATTTAACAAGGCCCGAAGGGTTACAAATTAAAAAAGAGATAAGGTGCCCGTGATTCCTTTCTTGTCCCTCTCCTCAGGAGGCAGGTCAAGGAGGCGAGAGGACAAAGGGAGCGCCTAGGCGAGCTACGAGCAGCAGAAAGCACCAATAGAACACCTCGGTGGCTGCCCACGGGTAGGCCGGTGATGACGGTGCCGGGAAAGGAGCTGGAAGACGAGGCGGTAGGACCGGCAGTACGCGACGAAGGCGTCGGTGCCCGACGGCCTTGCCGCCCGCCCTCTTCCTCTTCCGCAGCCCCCCGACGCCAGCCGCCAAAGGAGACGGCCCCGAGAAGTTCAAGGAGTTCGCCCCACCGCCGGCAAAACCCTGCCGGAGGAGCGGCCAGGTGCAGATGCTGCTGCTGCCGCACCCGCCCAGGCGCGGGGCGTCCGACGCCTAGTCGGACTCATCCCCGTCATCTGCCCCGATGTCCTCCTCATCACTTTCGCTTGAGGAAGAGCTTCCATCGTCGGAATCCCCATCGGAGGAGCTCTCCACGCAGCACTTCAGGCGAGTCCCGAACTCTCCGAAGACCTTGACGGAGAGCAGGCGGTCCTCCATCAATTTGATGTAGAGGACGAGCCCCGCCGTCAGGCTGTGGATGCGAGCGAACGTCTTCCACCCACGACGGAGGTACATGACCCGAGGAGCCGAGAAATCGACGTCGACCCGCGTGCCCCCATTCCCACAACCCCTCATGTGCAATCTGAGGGATTGGGGCCGGTCACGCTCCATCTCCCGAGCAAACGGGGCGGGAAGACGGAGACGCACCATTGGTAGGGGCGAAGCCGGCGTGCCGCCCCGTCCTCCTCTTCCCCGAGCACTGCGACCTCTGCCCCGGCCTCGCCCCCTCCCCCTTCCCCTCGCGCCGGTTCCACCACCACGGGCTCAGGAGGAGGAGGGACGCACTGTCGAGCGGCGACCCTCACCGCCACCGTTGAGGGACCCGGATTCCCTATCTCCATGGCGAGTGAAAGGAAGAAGCAGAAGCAAGAGGAGGCAGATGACAGAAGAATGCAGGACGCCATCCCCCCTTCCCCCTCTTTATAAAGGAGCGGGGTCGGGGCTCGGCTGCCCCACTCGGACAATCCAGCCACCGGAGGCGCAGGGAATCAGGAACGACCCGCTGCCCCAACCAGCGACGGCCCGGTTTCCCGCCTCCACCGCTTGCCACCCTAGGCGCATGAAGGACGCGTGGCGGACGTGCAGAACTGAGGGGACGGGTGAAGCGACCTCTCCCCACCCCGTGATCGTGGGGAGTGGACGCCTTGAAGACCGTGACCTGGCCCCGTTTAGTAAATGAGCCGCGCCTCCATGCCTCCCTCTTTTTACGGGGAAGGCGCGAGCCGCCTCTTTACTGCAATGTGACGCATGCATGCGGAACCGCCCCACGCATGCCGCCCACGTCACGCACACCCCTCCACGCCGCGCCGCGCGCGCGGGTCGTGGGAAGCGCAGCGCGCGAAAAGTCTTACCACGGTAAAAACCGCCCCGCCTGCCCGCGCACGGTTTTGGGCCTGGCCAAATAACGTGTCGCGCTTATGTGTGGCCCAGGCCCGGGGGCTCCTGTCGGTGTACAAAAAGAGGGGTGCGTTTTTGTACCCCTTTACCTGTGCACGGGCAGTCAAAGCCGCGCCTACGGTCACGCAAAGCAGAACAGGGGAGGTGAGCCAAGGTAAGACCGAAGCCCAAGATAATAAGAGCAACGCCAAGGCCAAGACCACAAAGAGCGGAGGGATGAAGCAGGTTCCCCCGACAAGACCCTTGCCGGGCCAGCCTCAGTAGCCACGGCAAGACCCTTGCCGGGGCAGCTCGCCCCACACCAACAGAACGAGCCACCCTTGAGCCCACGGTCCCCAACGCCATCATCCACGTGGGCCAGGGCTCGGTAAGGCACCTCTGTGGTGGCAGGCAGATCTTTGTGAAGACATATTCAAGATCAGATGAGGATTAGAAGACGACGATCCTCAGCAAGATCCTTGCTGAGGAAGGCCACCAGACCCTCGGCAAGGTCCTTGCCGGGGACGACAACGCGCCGCGGCAAGCCCCTTGCCGGGCCACACGGCAAGACCCTTGCCGGGCCACCTGGCAAGGCCCTCGCCAAGGACGCCAGCAGGGCCACTGCCAGGCCCGCGCCAACAAAGCTTCCACCGCCGTTCACATGCAGCTGCCAGCCCAACCAGCTGGGCGGGCACCTGCGTGGCAACATGCAGCTCCCAGGCCAACTCATCGAGCGCCTGCATGGCGGCATGCAGATCTTCGTGAAGGCTCCGCCACTGCGCCACCTCAGCTGCCTGCCTGCCTACATGGCACCACGCACCTCACCGGCCAGGGCGCGTGTCAAGGCGAGGAGGAGCGGCGACGGACGGGACGGGCCTCGCCCGCGTCCCCAATAAAGCAAGGGGACACCTAAGCTATGCATTAAATACGTCTTGTCCTGTAATTCGAGCGATAAGCTCAGGGCACTGTATGCCTTTCCACCTCCTGTGTGCCACTGTCGCAGCCCCTTCCGACTATAAAAGGAGGCCCATGGCATACTGGAGAAGGATTCGGCTCTTTCGAACCACACACTAACCACAGCTAGTTCAAGAGCTCAAGAACTCTCTGAAATACACCCACCAAAGCAGGACTAGGGTTTTACGCATCCTCGCGGCCCGAACCTGGGTAAACGATCCTTGTGCTGTCTACTAGCCCTGCTCTTCTCGCAACCCCGCTCCTCGGCAACCGTAGTAGGAATTCTTGTGATCCCATAGGTGTCGTTTCACACCGACACATCAGATCCGACGGTATGGTCCCGATGAGATAAAAACGATTTTCATCACTCCATTCGGATGCTTCTGTTATGTCACCATGCCATTCGGCCTGAAGAACGCCGGAGCCACATTCATGAGGATGATTCAGAAGTGTCAGCACAAACAAATCAGTCGGAATGTGGAAGCATACATGGATGACATTGTGGTCAAGTCACGAAAGGGTTCCGACCTGCTGGCTGACCTTGCTGAAACTTTTGCCAACCTCAAAAGGTATGATATCAAGCTTAATCCTTCAAAATGTACATTCGGAGTTCCTGGCGGAAAGTTGCTCGGCTTCCTCGTTTCCGAACAAGGGATCGACGCAAACCCAGAGAAAGTTGGTGCCATACTCCGGATGAAGCGCCCTGTGCGTATACACGATGTCCAGAAGCTTACTGGTTGTTTGTCCGCCTTGATTCAATTCATTTCTCGCCTCGATGAAAAGGCATTGCCTCTTTACCGACTGATGAAAAAATCTGATAAGTTCGAGTGGACTCCTGAAGCTGATGCAGCTTTTGCAGAACTCAAAGCCCTGCTTTCCACGCAGCCGTGCTCGCTGCCCCAATCAGCAAAGAGCCTTTACTGCTTTATATTGCAGCCACTGGACAAGTTGTCAGTACAGTACTCACGGTCGAGCGAGAAGAAGAAGGAAAAGGTTATAAAGTTCAGCGCCCAGTATACTATGTTTCTGAAGTTCGGACTCCATCCAAGCAAAGATATCCACATTATCATAAGCTTGTTTATGGGATTTACATGACCATGAAGAAGGTTGCACACTATTTCTCTGATCATTCCATTACAGTCGTCAGCGACGCACCATTATCAGAGATTTTGAACAACAGAGATGCAACTGGTCGAGTGGCAAAGTGGGCGATTGAACTCCTCCCCTTGGATATCAAGTTTGAGGCAAAGAAAGCAATCAAGTCCCAAACAATAGCAGATTTCCTCGCCCAGTGAGTTGAACAACAACTGCCGACTCAGATTCACTCGGAGCATTGGACCATGTTCTTCGATGGATCCAAGATGTTAAATGGTTCCGGTGCTAGGGTGGTATTGGTATCCCCCCGAGGCGACAAAGTCAGCTATGTTCTCCAGACTCATTTTGACTCCTCCAATAACGAAGCTGAATATGAAGCACTTCTGTACGGGTTGCGTATGGCCATTTCACTCGGCGTCCGTCGCCTCATGGTCTACGGCGACTCGGATTTAGTGGTCAATCAAGTGATGAAGGAGTGGGACGTCAGAAGCCCAGCTATGACTAGCTATTGTAATGTAGTGAGAAAGTTAGAGAAGAAGTTTGAGGGGTAGAGCTCCATCACATACCCCGACTGAAAAATCAAGCAGCCGATGATCTGGCAAAGATAGGTTCCAAGAGGGAGGCCATTCCCAGCAATGTGTTCTTGGAACATATTCATACACCTTCAGTTCAAGAAGATCCTTTCACTGAAGAGCCCCCGCAACCAAAGAGTGCCACTGATCCGACTGAAGTCGAAGTCCCAGCCGTGGTCGACTTGATCATGGAGGTTTTGGTCATCACTCCTGATTGGACTATGCTGTACATTTCATACATTCTTAGGAAAGAACTCCCAGAGGATGAGGAAGAGGCCCGACAGATCGTCCGTCGATTCAAAGCCTTCACTGTGATAAAGGGACAGATGTTCAGAGAAAGTGTGACTGGAGTTTGCCAGAAGTGCATAACACCAGAAGAAGGTCGAGTGATCCTTAACGACATCCACTCGGGGACCTGTGGTCACCATGCGTCCTCTCGGACCATTGTGGCCAAAGCATATCGAGCGGGGTTTTATTGGCCACGAGCAAATGAGATGGCAAAAGAAATAGTCGACAAATGTGAAGGTTGCCAATTTTACTCCAACATGTCTCACAAGCCTACATCAGCCCTGAAGACCATTCCACTCATCTGGCTCTTTACTGTTTGGGGATTGGATATGGTGGGACCACTGAGAACTGGTAGGAGTGGCTTCACTCATGTGCTCGTGGCAGTCGACAAGTTCACCAAATGGATCGAAGCTAAGCCTATCAAAAGTCTTGAAGCCAGTACTGCTGTCAGCTTCGTCAGAGAGTTAACATTCAGATATGGTGTTCCGCACAGCATCATCACTGACAATGGGTCGAACTTCGATTCTGATGAGTTCAGAGCCTTCTGTGCTTCCCAAGGTACTCGAGTCGACTATGCTTCAGTCGCCCACCCCCAGTCGAATGGACAAGCTGAAAGAGCAAACGGATTGATTCTCAAAGGACTGAAACCCCGACTGATGCGTGATCTCAAGCACGCAGTAGGCGCCTGGGTCGATGAACTTCCATCAGTGCTTTGGGGATTGAGGACAACTCCCAATCGGTCGACTTGACGAACCCCATTCTTCTTGGTCTATGGAGCTGAGGTTGTACTTCCGAGTGACTTGCTCCACAATGCACCCCGAGTCGAGCTTTTCTCAGAGGATGAAGCAGAACAGGCAAGGCAAGACGCAGTTGACATCCTGGAAGAGGAAAGAGAGATGGCCTTGATCCGGTCGACCATCTATCAGCAAGACCTGCGTCGATTCCACGCCAGAAACGTGAGGGGTCGAGCATTTCAAGAGGGAGACTTGGTTCTTCGAGTGGATCAACAGAAACCACACAAGCTTGCTCCTGCTTGGGAAGGCCCCTTCATCATCACAAGAGTGCTCCACAATGGAGCATACCACCTTTACAACGTCGAGCACAAGAAAGACGAGCCACGCGCTTGGAATGCGGAGTTGCTCCGCCCCTTTTATACTTCAAAGAATTCAGATGTAAAAAGAAATACCTTCTAGTTTGATTATCAAAGACACAGTTTTACAGTCTCCTAAATGTTTGTTGTTTCTTTGTTATATATTTCAAATCCCCCAGTGGGTGACTTAGCTGCGAATCTGTTTCGCCTAAGTTTAAAAAATCCTACCGAGTGGTGAGATGGCCTCTCACTCGGGGGCTTAGCTGCGAATCCGTTTCGCCTAAGTTTAAAAAATCCTACCGAGTGGTGAGCAAGCATCTCACTCGGGGGCTTAGCTGCGAATCCGTTTCGCCTAAGTTTAAAAAATCCTACCGAGTGGTGAGCAAGCCTCTCACTCGGGGGCTTAGCTGCAGTCCAGTACTCGCGTAAGTTTGAAAAATCCCACCGAGTGGTGAGCGACCCTCCCACTCGGGGGCTTAGCTGCAGTCCATTACTCGCCTAAGTTTGAAAAATCCTACCGTGTGGTGAGCAAGCCTCCCACTCGGGGGCTTAGCTGCAGTCCAGTAGTCGCCTATGTTTGAAAAATCCTACCAAGTGGTGAGCAAGCCTCTCACTCGGGTGCTTAGCTGCGAATCCGTTTCGCCTAAGTTTAAAAAATCCTACCGAGTGGTGAGCAAACCTCCCACTCGGGGGCTTAGCTGCAGTCCAGTACTCGCCTAAGTTTGAAAATTCCTACCGAGTGGTGAGCAAGCCTCTCACTCGGGGGCTTAGCTGCGAATCGGTTTCGCCTAAGTTTAAAAAATCCTACCGAGTGGTGAGGAAGCCTCTCACTCGGGGGCTTAGCTGCAGTCCAGTACTCGCCTAAGTTTGGAAAATCCTACCGAGTGTTGAGCAACCCTCCCACCCGGGGGCTTAGCTGCAGTCTAGTACTCGCCTAAGTTTGAATAATCCCACCGAGTGGTGAGCAACCCTCCCACTCGGGGGCTTAGCTGCAGTCTAGTACTCGCCTAAGTTTGAAAAATCCCACCGAGTGGTGAGCAACCCTCCCACTCGGGGGCTTAGCGGCAGTCCAGTACTCACCTAAGTTTGAAAAATCCCACCGAGTGGAGAGCAACCCTCCCACTCAGGGGCTTAGCTGCAGTCCAGTACTCGCCTAAGTTTGAAACGTCATCCCTATCCGCAAGGACAACCAGGTACAGGTCGACTGCAACCTCCTCTTCGGAGCTGCGCCACAAATACAATGTGCGCTCCATCCTTATCCGCAAGGACGACGAGGTGCAGGTCGACTACAACCTTCTCCTCGTAGCTGCGCCACAAGTATAACGTACGCTCCATCCTCATCCGCAAGGACAACGAGGGGCAGGTTGACTGCAACCTTCTCTTCGGAGCTGCGCCACAAATACAATGTGCGCTCCATCCTTATCCGCAAGGACGACGAGGTGCAGGTCGACTGCTACCTTCTCCTCAGATCTGCACCACGAGTATAACATGCACTCCATCCTTATCCATAAGAACGACGAGGTGCAGGTCGACTGGAACCTCTTCCTCAGAGCTGCATCTCAAGTACAAAAAAATATTCCGAGTGAAGAACAAATTCCACTCGAAGGCAAACACAAGCATATTTGGAGATAAACCAAATTCAGATACATCCTAAGGTTCCGACCGCGGATTAAAGTACTCAGGCATCAAGCCCAGAGGAGTTTAACGGTTACAAAATCAGTCGGCATTCCGAGGCAAATTTAATGTGAGGCATAAAAATTTGTTCACTCTGCAGGAGGAGGGCTGGCAGGCTCGACGAATTCGTCGAGGTAGATTCCGTCGGCAATCCGAGTGGCAGCAGCAATGAAGGTCTCCATGAAAGATTGGAAGTCGTGCTTCTTGGTGTTGGTAACCTTGATCACTGCCAGCTTCTCTTCTCGCGCTTCCTTGCAGTGGACACAAACCAAGGACAGAGCCACATCAGCGCCGCACCGGGCAGAAGACTTCTTCCATTCTTGCACTCGACCGGGAATCTCATTAAGTCGAGTCATCAGAGACTCGAGGTCATTCTGGAGCGTTGCCCCTGGCCAGAGTGTTATGTCGATCCGTGACATTGCGACTTTCAGTCGGGCAAGATAATCAGCAACACGGGATTCCAATCGGAGTACATTCATGGCAGCCTCGTCTTTCACTGGAGAATGGATGGGGTCCAAGCTTGTCTCAACTCGCCCAGTCTCTTCCTCGAAGTTCTTGCAAAATTCTGCACACACAATTCAAAGATGAGTCAGTGGTTGTATATCGAGTCGACAGTAACAAGTCAGTCGAGCCGAAGAAAATACCTTCAAGCATGACAAACAGCTTCTTGGCAAGACCTCCCAGATAATTCTCCAGATCGTCCCTCTTGCGAGCAATGCCTTCCATCTTCTCGTTCAGATTGTTCTTGTCCTTCTTCAGGCGAGTCGCTTCCTTATTGGCTTCATTAGGGGCGGTTTTCAACTTGGTGTTTTCTTCCTCCAGTTTCCCGACTGAAGCTAGCTTCTGTTCGGCGAGCGCAGTTTTCTCGTCAGCTGCTTTCTATGCGGCCGCAAGGTCTTGGTCCTTTTTCGCCAGAGCTTGGTTCATTTTCCCTGAAAGAAACAATGCTCGGTTCAGAAAAAGCAAAATAAAATCCGGTTCAGAAACAAATCAGTTGGCAAGTTTGTCTTACCGGTAGCTTCATCCTTGGCCTTCTGCAGGTTTGTCTTGGCCAGTTCCAGATCGAGGTTGAGTTGAATATGTTTCTTCTCCAATTCAACAAAACGGACTCCGAGTTCACAAGATTTCTGTAATCAAGAGATAGTCAATCGACAGATGGAATGATTAGTTGCTTCAGAACAATGGTCTGATAAATCCAAGTTGTTTTCAGACCGTAGTCGACTGCCCGCAGTCGACCACGGTCTCGGGGACAACACCCAGTGGGTGCACTTAGCGTGCCCCCACTGGTCTAGTTTCCACTCGACATGGTCTGTCCAGGTTGAGTGTAAAGAAAAACAACATTATTCTCAGACCGTAGTCGACTGCCCGCAGTCGACCACGGTCTCGGGGACTACACCCGTGGGTGCACTTAGCGTGCCCCCACTGGTTCAGATTCCACTCGACATGGTCCGTCCAGACCGAGTGGAAAATTCAGCTTCTCATACCATAGTCGACTACCCGCAGTCAACTATGGTCTCGGGGACTACACCCAGTGGGTGCACTCAGTGTGCCCCCATTAGTTCGAAGATCCGATCGACACAACCTAGTCGACTCAAGATACAAGTTTGCTCAGTGGCAAATCAAAACACCCACTGGGGGTACGGATGCCAAGCGCAGACAGATGAAAAGATTGTTCGAAGAAAGTTTTCAGGTAGCATATCCTAACAGAACAAGCTAAAAGAGTCAGTCGGCAATCTGCTAACCTGGACGTTGCTCTGGAGAGCGGAGCTGGCGTCATAAGCAGCTTGGCTAGCTTCCCGCACCATCTTCATCTTCTCCATCATGATGCCCACCTGGCTCATAGCCTCTTTGGCAGCACCCACCTGGTCCTCTGGGACGTGATGTGCAGCAAAAAGTGAAGGTGGATCAGTGAGAGTCTGCGCGGCTGACGCTGAAGGCTGAGCACTCGACAGTGGTATGGCGAAGGAGACGGAAGTCCGATTGGCATCGCCGGCGTCCTGGATTACCGGTTCCGCCACCGGCGTCGACTGAGGCATCTTGCCAGCGGACGTTTTCCTGCTTCTTCTTCCCAAGGGCCTCTGTGGCTCGTCCTCGTCGTCGTGAGGGAGATCAATGATGTTGAGAGGAGCTGTAAAAAGATCAGTAGCCAAAAATTCATCCTTGTTGGTTATACCACAGTTCAATCGACAAAGCAAGGACAAGATCACGAAGATTATACCTGGGTTGGAGGTGACCGCATCTTCCATATCCTCATCCTCGTTTTTGTAAGCAAAGGTCCCAGAGGTAGCAGCACTGCTAGTTTCAAGATTCGTTTGGTCAAACCAAGAAAAAATAGACAACACAGAATTTCGGGTAAAACTGAAGACAGGACACTTACGCAGAGGCAACATGGATATCGATTTTGATTTTGGGCAGAGCCTTTCGAGTCTTCTGCGGTACAACCTTGGATTGTTTCAGAGCCTTTTCAGTCGGCGCCGGAGAAGACGTCCGAGGACGCTTTGACGACTACCCAGTCTGAACGGCTACCTTGTCGCGGGCACTTGCCGGATCGTGGGTGAGCTTGGATCGCCTTTCCCTACGGGGAGGTGAGTCAACCTCTTCTTCATCACTCGGGTCGGAGCTCTCCTCATCCCCTTCACCATCCGAATGCCACTCGCCGCTCTCGCCTCCGCTCGCCTCCCCCTCCGGGTCCTGCTCCTGCTCTCCGTTGGGCATCGAATACATTTCAGTAAGAGCCTGGAAGACAACAAGCAAGACAAAAGTCAGTCAGTTAATTGCAAGCAGTTACATGATAAATCAAGATAACACTCGGCAATTCAGAGTTGGACCTTGTCTGTTTGGTGCGAGTTGTCGAGTGGAGGGACTCTCCTGGCCCCCCTGGGGTTATCTTTGTTGCCAGTGATACCCCTCAACCACTTCTCCACCGTATCCTCATCGACTTCTTCTGGATGGATCCAAGTGGAATCGTCAATGCCCGAATACATCCACATCGGGTGTTCACGGGCTTGAAGCAGCTGAATGCGTCGCCTGAGGAAGACTTCCAACAGATCCATGCCGGTCACGCAATCACGGATGAGCTGGACCACTCGCTCGACCAGCACCTTCACCTCTGCTTTCTCCCCCGGGGTCACTTTCAAGGCGGAGGGCTTCTCCACTCGAGCCATGGAAAAGGGGGGAAGTCCAGTCGACTGACCTGCAGTTGGCTGGCTTTTGCAGTAAAACCAAGTTGACTGCCACCCTCGGACTGACTCGGGTAGGATTATGGCTGGGAAAGAGCTCTTACCCCTCATTTGGATTCCAAGACCCCCCACACATCTGGATCACTTTTGTCGTCTCATCACTCGGGTTAGCTTTTTTGACCAACTGGGAGTGACATGTGAAAATGTGCTTGAAGAGGCCCAGTGTGGTCGACAACCCAAGAAATTCTCGCACATAAACACGAAAGCGGCAAGATACACGATGGTGTTGGGGGAAAAGTGATGAAGTTGTGCTCCGAAAAAGTTCAAGAAAGCTCGGAAAAAAGGATGCGGAGGCAAAGAAAACCCGCGGTCGACGTGGGTGGCGAGGAGGACGCACTCACCCTCCTGCGGTCGGGGCTCAGTCTCGTCCGCCGGGAGCCGCGCGGATCCGTGGGGGATCAATCCCTCCTCAGCCAGATCGTCAATGTCGTCCTGGCGAATCGTCGACCGGATCCAATCTCCCTGGATCCAGCCGCGCAGCAGACCGGACCTCGATGAAGATCCGCTTCGGCTAGACTTCTTCCCCTTCGCCTTCGCTGTCGTCTTCTTCGCGCGCTCCAAAGCCACCGTCTTCTCCTTCCCCATCGCCGCGGACGGAGCTCGAACAGAGCAGCGGCATCGGAGCAAGAGCGGATGCGGTGGAGAAAACGGAGAAGGAAGAGGAAGAATGGGAATGCACTGTTCAAAAACCCCAGACCGACGCCATATATGAGGTTGCTTCCGAGTGACTGGCCTGTGGACCCGGGCGATCTTATCAAATTCCGCAACACTCGCGCGAGCGATACGTGGTGAAAAAGGCGGCGCGGAAATCGAGGCGGCCTTGCCTTATCCAACCCGATTGCTGCGGCCTCCTCCGCCCCGCGCGCTTCCCAAAAATTCAAATCCCACGAGATCCGTGGGCAATAGAGCAACCTGTCAGACGGAAGATTTTCTCCATATCAACGCTCGAAGCTTTTCAGCAAAAGTTCAGTCGACAAAACCAAGAATGGATCAAGGCGACTGAAAAAGAAGTTGGTGTCACCGTGTTGATTCATTGATCCCAACAAGACACTTCTGAAGCGCGGAAGTTGAATCGAGAATATTTTCAACTCCTTCTCCACTCAAACCCTGAACCATTCGGGGGCTAATGATGAAGCCATGTACCTAGGGTAGGTTCATAGGCCTGACCTGGACACCCTACCCAAGGACATCACCCAAAGCCAGAAGCATTTAAAGGGTACCATCATCCACTCGACCAGAGACATTCCACTTGGAAGAATCAATGTCACTCGACCGTCACAGAAACCACTCGACGTACAGAAGATCTAAAGTCACTCTACACAGCAACAGTCGGGCGTTTACTCATAGACTTAATTATCATTTATAACACTTTATTGCGGGCGTTACCTGTAACACTTCCTCTTTATAAACATTGAACCCTGCGTAACGGAGGGGAGCTGGGGTCCTGGCGCACTCTATATAAGCCACCCCCCTCCTCCGGGACAAGAGTTCGCACCCCCTGTAACTCACACACGCATAATCCAGTCGACCGCCTCCGGGCTCCGAGACGTAGGGCTATTACTTCCTCCGCGAAGGTCCTGAACTCGTAAATCTCGTGTGTACAACTTTGCCATAGCTAGGATCTTGCCTCCTCATACCTACCCCCATTCTACTGTCAGTGTTAGATCCACGACAGATGACCCACTGGCCGGGTTACTCACACAATTCCAATGGGATCATTGATAACCCGCCATGGTCGACTTCAACCATCCGTGGATTCATATCACGTTATTAACGCTAAAGATATACGATGAGTGCTGCAAAGATCATCAACTCACTACCTTGACTCCAGCTTTAACATATTACATCGTTTCGCTGTTCAACTATATGTCGGTGTACATCACGGTCAAATATGGAGAATCTCAAGCCAACTCCTCGAGTCGTCTTAAGACTCGGGGGCAACAATGATATGACTCAGCAAGTCTTTCCAGTTTCAGCAAATACAAGTGCCCCAGGACGTTGAAGGGAAAGATAACTCGGCCCCGGAGGCTACTGTTATATTGATGAAAATTTAAAGGCCGTCAGAAATATTTCCGGCTTAAAAAGTATATGACAATCACAAAATCTCGGCTGAATGAAGGAGTTTCGGGTCATCAGGAAAGATTCCGGTTGAAAATCCGGTTCAAGGGAAATATGTCTTCCACAAAGTTTTGAAGCTCTCAATATCTGGTTTAAAATTTCGGGTCAAAAAGAATAATGAATCTTCATCAACAATTATAATCACTTGGGGGCTCTGGTCGTATCCGAATCATAGCTTATACCCTCTTGATTGGTGTAAGGCCACCAGGATAATCACTTGGGGGCTTGGTCGTATTCGAACCATAGAAGCTTATGCCCTCTTGATTGGTGTAAGGCCACCAGGATAATCACTTGGGGGCTTGGTCATATTTGAACCATAGCTTATACCCTCTTGATTGGCGTAAGGCCACCCAGATAATCACTTGGGGGCTTGGTCGTATTCGAACCATAGCTTATACCCTCTTGATTGGCGTAAGGCCACCAGGATGATCACTTGGGGGCTTTGGTCATATTCGAACCAAAGCTTATACCCTCTTGATCGGCGTAAGGCCACCAGGATGATCACTTGGGGGCTTTGTTCGTATCCGAACCATGGCTTAAACCCTCTTGATCGGTGCAATACCACAATTATGACTACTTAAATCCTCTTGATTTTTTAGGTTTATTTGATGAGGTTTATAATGCTTTATGATTATAATTCACCGGTGTTTATTAACCCGGCCTGGCTTTCGACTATAAGTCGCCAGTATATATTTGGATTGTGCCATTGGAATCATGCGCTTATAAATCATTGGATTATATTATTCAAATTTTTAATAGCCAACATGGCTGGATTTTTATTATGGTTACCAATAAACAGTATTATGATTGAGGTTTTCAAAAAGTTGCTTTAGCGCAATGGATATGATTTATTCTACAATGGAAGGAATAGCCCTGAGTTGCTGCAGGCTTACGACCCGGCACTTTGGGGCTACATTATTCAAGTTGAAGATTACATCAAATATGCAAGTCTCATGTCGCTGCAAGCATGCACCATGACACTTGGGGGCTAATGCAAAGTCATTTTTAGTAGCCTTATTGAAGACCCGACTCATCACATCATAATGAGCCGGCCCTTGGGGGCTACCAATTGCTCCTGTCAACAATTCAAGGCACACAAGTTAAATCCATTATATTGAAGGGTCCATTGCTTAGTTGTTAAAGCACAAAGCTCTTAACCTTGTGGATGTGGGTTCAAGCCCTACGATGGAGGCTACATTATAAGATGTTATTTTCATTGAATTATATATCAAGTCCCAGCTCAGTATTACCTTAATGACCCGGCCCTTGGGGGCTACACATCACTGCTCAAATCTACATGATTATATTTACAAAGTCCCTGCTCATTATTGCGTAATGACCCGGACCTTGGGGGCTACACTAGTTGAAGTTTTTATGAGCATAAGGCAATTTCAAGTCCCAGGTTGCTGCAAGCATGACAACCCGGCACTTGGGGGCTACATATGTGGAATACTCAGTTTATGACTAATGACTGAGATGAACAAATTGGTTTTCTTCAAGGCGGTGACATTTATATTGAAGCAAGTCTTAAGCTATTGCTACGCTACCTTCTTAAGACTTGGGGGTTACAAGTGATAGGCATATAAGAGGTATATTTTCAAGCTTGATGTTAACTACAATTATGACCCGGTGCCATCAATATTTTGGCAATGATAAACCGGCAAGTTCTACATCCTTAAACCGGCTGAGATCAGATGAGTATTTCAAGGACCAATATTTTTGTTAAGCATTGGGATTATTCTTCATAATATTTTTCTGTGACAAACCAATGTCAGCAAATTCATTAAGAAGCTAGCCTATTGACCCGGATTTTCTAGAACAAGGAAATGACAAGGACTTAAGGATGATCAGGATCAGTTTAACATGGATAAATCCAAATTAAACTGGGGGCTAATGTCGGGTATATACCCCGCAGTATGACCCGACCAGAGTTATAACCCGGCTGGGACTTGGTAAACCGACAGAGAGTTAAGACAGATGGTTAAGGTAGACAGTTAAGACAGATAGTTAAGACAGATGGTAAACCGGCAGGAAGTCATAACCCGGCAGACAATCATAACCCAGCAGACAATCATAACTCGACAGACAATCATAACCCGGCAGACAGTCATAACTCGCAGACAGTCATAACCCAGCAGACAATGTCGCCTGGGGTTAATAAGCCCGAGACGTTATGAAGCCCAAGACGTTAAGAAGCCCATGAAGAGAAGTCAGAATAGTTTAAGTCTTAATCCGAGTTGGACTCCATATGTAACCTGCCCCTTCAACTTATATAAGGAGGGGCAGGGCACCCCAAGAGGGGGGGAGAGAATAATCTTAAGGGTTAGACATAATTGGGAGAGACGGTTTACGGCGACTCCCTCATGAGCATAATGAGACCTAGCCACAAACAGCCTGTAGGGCTATTACCGGACGATGTTTCCCGGGGCCCCAAGCTGTCAAAATCCTTGTCTTCTGTGTTGATCCGCTTGGCGTCTCTCATCCCTATCAACCCCTCTCAAGCTACCACATAGATGCGTTGGACTCACAACTAAGTCCTCACACTAGGACATCTGACGTGACAATTCCACGATAGGAGGGGTGTGGCGTACCGCAAAACGGAGGAAACGGACTTGTGTTGGAGCGCTACGGTCGAAACGGGGGTCCTGTTCATCGGGAGGCGTGTGGCGTACCGCAAAACGGGACTCCACGGGATACTATTCATCTCCACCGTCAACCTCCTCCAGCCTCCACGGGCTACTGTTCATCCACCGTCGACCTCCTCCAGCCTCCACTGGTGACTGTTCATCCATGGGCTCATGTTCATCCAGGCTCCACCGCGCACTCCTCCACCGGCTACTGTTCAACCAGCCCTCTCCACGCGGTCCTGTTCAACCACCCCTCCACGGGGCTACTGTTCATACAACCCTCCACCGGCTACTATTCATCCAGCCCTCCACGGGGTCGTCCTGTTCATCCAGCCCTCTACGGGGTTGTCCTGTTCATCCAGCCCTCCACGGGGTCCTGTTCATCCACCGGCTCGACCGATCGGGGTACTGTTCATCCACCGGCTCGATCGATCGGGGTACTGTTCATCCAACCCCCCACCGAGAACTGTTCATCCAAACCCCCCAACAACGCTCACTGTTCATCCAGAGGCAGCATCGATCGGCTTCAGTTAGCAGCAGTAGCAAAGGAATCACTCGGGTTCAGTTAACAGCAAGGGATCGATCGATCGCTCGGGTTCAGTAACCCGTAGCCTGCAGTGCAATCGCTCGGGTTCAGTTAGAGCCCAACACCTCGCACACACGCGCGTATGTATGAGAGAAACGCGCATCGCTCGGCCCCCAACCACCCACTGTAACCGGGAACTCCCTGATAATTTCCTCGCCCTCGCTTCTACCACGGTTTTTTTCGTCATGGACGGCCCAAAGAATGTCAGGCAGCTGCGTCTCCGGCCTGCCCATGACGAAAATCCCATTTTCTGTGATGATTTTTTGTCATAGAGGTAGGAGCCCACCACATCTATGATGATACCGTGTTTTGTTACAATTATCGTCATAGAAGTGTCATAAGTATGACAGAATTTTTTTTTGTTCGGCCCAAAATGTCACGGATGTGTCTTTTCTTTGTAGTGACCTACCTAGGGATTGAGCAAGATCCCTCAAGTAAGTTTTCCATCGGTGCAAAAAGGCAATAAAAATTGCTTCTAAATGTGTGAGATCATTTAGTGTAAGAGAAAATTGAGTGTTGCACGAACT
Organism: Aegilops tauschii subsp. strangulata; assembly: GCF_002575655.3. NCBI lineage: Eukaryota > Viridiplantae > Streptophyta > Magnoliopsida > Poales > Poaceae > Aegilops > Aegilops tauschii. The sequence continues at coordinate 294,451,870 of NC_053035.3, forward strand.
TGTGATGGTGAAGAATAAAAGCGACAGACTTCATAATAAAGGTCACTATCACAAGGGGCAATGCAACGTGACGTTCTTTTGCATTAAGGGGTTGAGGATACAAACAAATAAGCGCATGGCAACCTCTGCTTCCCTCTGCGAAGGGCCTATCTTTTACTTTTATGTATTTACTTTTACGAAAGAGTCAAAGTTTTCCTTCTTTTCCTTTTTATTTTTCTCCTTTGGCAAGCATCATGTGGTGAAGAAAGATCTAGGCACATATGTCCAGTTGAATATAGATAGCATGAGTTATTATTGTTGACATCACCCTTGAGGTGAATACGTTGGGAGGCGAAACTATAAGCCCCTATCTTTCTATGTGTCCGGTTGAAACGTTTTGCTCATGTGTACGCGATGAGTGTTAGCAATCATACAAGACTATATGATGGTTGAGTAAGTGGACTTGCCTAAAGGCTCCGATACGTGACCCTTCCTGAAAAGATGATGAATTGTAGTTGCAAAGTTGACTGAGAACATAGTTTGTTGGTTTTTAGTAGAGTTTTTGCTTTATACTTCAATAGTGTGATGAATTGTCACTTATTCATGAGAAGTCTATGATAAGAGCTTTATGACAAGAGTCTTATGCTTAAGTTTGTTGTTGTTATAATAATGAACATGATGCTTCTATGTCCGTATTTTGTTTTTATCGACACCTCTCTCTCAAAGCATGTGGACATGTTTTTCGATTTCGGTTTTCGCTTGAGGACAAGCGAGGTCTAAGCTTGGGGGAGTTGATACGTCCATTTTGCATCATGTTTTCTTACTATTATTTAAGATGTTTTTATCCATAATAATGCTTTTTGGAGTAATTATAATGCCTTTTCTCTCATAATATGCAAGGTATACACAAAGAGGGAGAATTCCGGCACCTGGAAATCTAGACCTAGAAAAGCTACGTCAGGCCACCTATTATGCACAACTCCAAACAAGCTGAAACTTCATGGACATTTTTTATCAAATATATGAGGAATATTGGAGCAAATAACTACCAGAGGGGCCCACTGATACGTCTCCAATGTATCTATAATTTTTTATTGTTCCATGCTGTTATATTATCAATCTTGGATGTTTTATAATCATTTTATAGTCATTTTATATCATTTTTTGGTACTAACATATTGACATAGTGCCAAGGGCCAGTTGCTGTTTTCTGCATGTTTTTTACATCGCAGGAAATCACTACCAAACGGAGTCCAAATGCAACAAAACTTTACGGAGATTTTTTTGGACTAGAAGACACCTAATGGGCCAAGGCTACGCCTGGGGGGTGCTCCGAGGAGAGCACAACCCACCAAGGCGCGCCAGGAGGCCCAGGCGCGCCCTGGTGGGTTATGCCCACCTCGGGTGCCCCTCGGACCACCTCTTTGCTCTATAAATAACCCAATATTCCAGAAACCCTAGGGGAGTCGACGAAAATCAATTCCAGCCGCCGCAGAGTCTAGAACCAGATCCAATCTAGACACCATCACGGATGGGGTTCACCACCTCCATTGGTGCCTCTCCGACAATGCGTGAGTAGTTATTTGTAGACCTTCGGGTCCGTAGTTAGTAGCTAGATGGCTTCCTCTCTCCGCTCAATTCTCAATACAGTGGTCTCTTGGAGATCCATATGATGTAACTCTTTTTGCGGTGTGTTTGTTGGGATCAGATGAACTTTGAATTTATGATCAGATCTATCTTTTTATATCCATGAAAGTATTTGAGTTTCTTTGATCTCTTTTATGCATAAATCCTTATAGCCTCGTATTTCTTCTCCGATATTTGGGTTTTGTTTGGCCAACTTGATCTATTTATCTTGCAATGGGCAGTGGTGCTTTGTAGTGGGTTCGATCTTATGTTGCTTGATCCGAGTGATAGAAGGGGAACCGACATGTATGTATCATTGCTACCAAGGATAAAATGATGGGGTCTATCTATAGATCTTGTCTACATCATGTCATCGTTCTTATTGCATTACTCCGTTTCTACATGAACTTAATACACTAGATGCATGCTGGATAGCGGTCGATGTGTGGAGTAATAGTAGTAGATGCAGGCAGGAGTCGGTCTACTAATCTTCGACGTGATGCCTATATAATGATCATTTCCTAGATATCGTCATGATTATTTGAAGTTCTATCAATTGCCCAACAGTAATTTGTTCACCCACCGTTTGCTATTTTTCTCGAGAGAAGCCACTAGTGAAACCTACGCCCCCCGGGTCTCTTTCTCATATTATTTTCCTTCGCGATCTATTTTATTTGCCTTTTATTTCCAGATCTATTAAACTAAAATACAAAAATACCTTGTTGCATTTTATTTTTATTTATTTTATTTGGCGTTCGATCTATCAATATTTACAACTTTCTCCCGTCCACGTGCCAATTTCTGGCGCCGTTACCCGAAAGGGATTGACAATCCCTTTAACATGTCGGATTGCGAGTGATTGTTATTTCGGTGCAGGTGTTGTTTACATGGTGTTGCTTGGTTCTCCTACTAGTTCGATAACCTTGGTTTCATCACTAAGGGAAATACCTACCGCTGATGTGCTGCATCATCCCTTCCTCTTTGGGAAAATACCGACGGAGCTTCAAGCCGCATCACCCACCAGGTGGGCACAACCCACCTGGGCGCGCCAGGGAGCCCAGACGCGCCCTAGTGGGTTGTGCTCACCCAGGCCCACTCTGGTGCCCATCTTTTGGTATATAGGTCGTTTTGACCTAGAAAAAAAATAAGGGGAGGACTTTTTGGATGGAGCGCCGCTGTCTCGAGGCGGAACTTGGGCAGGAGCACTTTTGCCCTCCGGCGGAGCAATTCCGCTAGGGGAACTTCCCTCCCGGAGGGGGAAATCATCGTCATCATCATCACCAACAACGCTCCCATCTTGGGGAGGTCAATCTCCATCAACATCATCAAGCACCATCTCATGTCAAACCCTAGTTCATCTCTTGTGTTCAATCTTTTTACCGGAACTATAGATTGGTGCTTGTGGGTGACTAGTAGTGTTGATTACATCTTGTAGTTGATTACTATATGGTTTATTTGGTGGAAGATTATATGTTCAAATCCAATATGCTATTTAATACCCCTCTGATCTTGAGCATGATTATCATTTGTGAGTAGTTACTTTTGTTCTTGAGGTCACGGGAGAAATCATGTTGCAAGTAATCATGTGAACTTGATATGTGTTCGATATTTTGATAGTATGTATGTTGTGATTCCCTTAGTGGTGTCATGTGAACGTCGACTACATGACACTTCACCATATTTGGGCCTAAGGGAATGCATTGTGGAGTAGCAATTAGATGATGGGTTGCGAGAGTGATAGAAGCTTAAACCCCAGTTTATGCGTTATTCCGTAAGGGACCGATTGGATCCAAAAGTTTAATGCTATGGTTAGAATTTATTCTTAATACTTTTCTCGTAGTTGCAGATGCTTGTGGGAGGGTTAATCATAAGTAGGAGGTTTGTTTAAGTAAGAACAACACCTAAGCACCGGTCCACCCACATATCAAATTATCAAAGTACCGAACACGAATTAAACCAACATGATGAAAGTGACTAGATGAAATTCCCGTGTACCCGCAAGAACGCTTTGCATATCATAAGAGACCGTTTTGGCCTGTCCTTTGCCTCAAAAGGATTGGGCTACCTTGCTGCACTTTTGTTACTACTATCATTACTTGCTCGTTACAAGTTATGTTGCTATCAAACTACTCTGCTCCTCATTGGGTTCTACACTCTTACTTATCGAGAAGAGCTACAATTGACCCCCTATAATTGTGGATCATTAGACCCCGACGCAATGATGGAGATCAAGATGTCGCACAAGTGACGATGGAGATCATGTCGTTGCTTTGGAAATGGAGATCAAAAGCACAAGACGATGATGGCCATATCATGTCACATATTTTGATTGCATGTGATGTTTGTCCTTTATGCATCTTATTTTGCTTAGAACAACGGTAGCATTATAAGATGATCCCTTCACTTAATTTCAAGATAAAAGTGTTCTCCCTGAGTATGCAATGTTGCCAATGTTCGTCGTTTCAAAGCACCTCGTGATGATTGGGTATGACAGACTCTACGTTCACATACAATGGGTGTAAGCCAGTTTCGCACATGCAAGATACTTGGGTTAAACTTGACGAGCCTAGTATGTACAAACATGGTCTCAGAACACTGGAGACCGAAAGGTCGAACGTGAGTCATATAGTATCTATGATCAACATGGAGATGTTTGATACGTCTCTAACGTATCTATAATTTTTTATTGTTCCATGCTATTATATTATCTGTTTTGGATGTTTAACGGGCTTTATTATACACTTTTATATTATTTTTGGGACTCACCTACTAACCCAAGGCCCAGTGCAAATTGTTGTTTTTTTGCCTATTTCAGTGTTTCGCAGAAAAGGAATATCAAATGGAATCCAAACGGAATGTTATTTCAGTGATTTTTGGAACAAACGTGATCCAGAGGACTTGGAGTGGACGTCAAGAAAGAAGCGAGGAGGCCACGAGGCAGGGAGGCGCGCCTACCACCCCTGGGCGCGCCCCCACCCTCGTGGGCCCCTCATAGCTCCACCGACCTACTTCTTCCTCCTATATATACCCATATACCCCGAAACCAACCAGGAGCACCACGAAACCCTATTTCCACCGCCACAACCTTCTGTACCCGTGAGATCCCATCTTGGGGCCTTTTCTGGCGCTCCGCTGGAGGGGGAATCGATCATGGAGGGCTTCTACATTGTCACGCCCAATATGCGACCCTATCCGAGAGGAACTCGAAGGTCCCACCAAGGATAGACCCGCATACTGAAACGCTTTTGCAAGGTGGATATCATTACATCAACATTACATAAAAGATGGGGATACATACAAGGCATACAAATGCCGCAAGAATACATCAATATACATGAGGAACAACATCCGACTACGGATGAAACATAAACAGAAACTCAAACGACATCCACCCTGCTAGCCCAGGCAGCCGACCTGGAACCTATCCCCTGATCGAAGAAGAAGCAGAAGAAGAACTCCAAAACAAGAAACATCGCTCTCGCGTCATGATCATCGCAAAACCTGTACCTGCAACTGGTGTTGTAGTAATCTCTGAGCCACGAGGACTCAGCAATCCCTTTACCATGGGTATCAAGACTAGCAAAGCTTAATGGGTAAGGAAGGGGGTAAAGTGGTGAGGTTGCAGCAGCGACTAAGCAGGTATGGTGGCTAACATACGCAAATAAGAGCGAGAAGAGAAGCAACGGAACGGTCGTGAAACTAGCAATGATCAAGAAGTGATCCTGAACTCCTACTTACGTCAAACATAACCCAAAAATTGTGTTCACTTCCCGGACTCCGCCGAAAAGAGACGATCACGGTTACACACGCGGTTGATGCGTTTTATCTAAGTCAAGTGGCAAGTTCTCTACAACCGAACATTAACAAATTCCCATCTGCCACATAACCGCGGGCACGGCTCTCCAAAGTTTATACCCTGCAGGGGTGTCCCAACTTAGCCCATTATAAGCTCTCACGGTCAACGAAGGATATTCCTTCTCCCGGGAAGACCCGATCAGTCTCGGAATCCCAGTTTACAAGACATTTCGACATTGATAAAACAAGACCGGCAAAGCCGCCCGATGTGCCGACAATCCCGATAGGAGCTGCACATATCTTGTTCTCAGGGCAACATCAGATGAGCACTACGTACAACTAAAACCAGACCTCAAGTTTCCCCAAGGGGGCGCTGCAAGTGGCTCTAGTTCGGACCAACACTTAGAGAAGCATTGGCCCGGGGGGGTTAAAATAAGGATGACCCTCGGGAGCACGACTCCCAAGGGAAAAGAAATAGGTGATAGGCAAATGGTAAAACCAAGGTTGGGCCTTGCTGGAGGAGTTTTATTCAAAGCGAACTATCAAGGGGTCCCCATAACACCCAACCGCGTTAGGAATGCAAAATCAAGGAACATAACACTGGCATGACGGAAACTAGGGCGGCAAGAGTGGAACAAAACACCAGGCATAAGGCCGAGCCTTCCACCCTTTACCAAGTACATAGATGCATTAATTAAATAAGAGATATTGTGATATCCCAACATAAACATAATCCAACATGGAGCAATTTTCATCTTCACCTGCAACTAGCAACGCTATAAGAGGGGTTGAGCAAAAGCGGTAACATAGCCAAACAATGGTTTGCTAGGAAGGGTGACAAAGGTTAGAGGTGGTTTCATGGCAACTCGGGAGGCTTGAAGAGCAAGTGATAGGTAGCGCAGCATAGCGATAGAACGAAGAATCTAGCATAGCAATGATAGTAATGAGATCCAAGGTGACGGTCATCTTGCAAGTATCAAAACAACATGCTACAACACCTCAACATCATAACAAAAGGCATGGACATGATGTACAGGTAAAGCATGACAAAACATGAACACTGAACTATCTCCAGAAATCACTAGAACATGCTCAAAAGGACATGGCAAGATTGCAAATAATAACAGTTTCATAGACTTGGCAGAAATCACTGGACATGGCAGAAATAACATCAGGTTGCAAAGTTTAGAGCTATCAAACAACATTCTACAGGAACAGATCATAGCAAAAAAAGGCATGGCATTAATCTACTAATTGCATAGAACAAACGTCCCTTATTGATCACGAGCAAAAAAGGCACAGAAGATATGATGGCACCCATGTAAACATAGCAAGTGATATGACAGATTCAGACTTGGTGAAAATAACAGCCCAAGGCAGGAACAACGATAAGTGGGCATCTTGGTGAGCTTGTACCACTCACCACATAGCATTACATGGCATGACAAGGCATCCAACAGTAAGATGGAATAATTATGAAGCTAAGAATGGAAAGAGCAAGTTCATAGGGTGCATGGATCACTAGCAAAACACATGTCAAAACTGAACTTCATGTGAACAGGCTGACAGCAACATTATTTAGCATGTTGAGAGCAAGATTCCAACAAGCTACAGCAGGCTATAAATGTAAACAAGGGCATGAAAGAATAGAGCATAACATGTATAACTTAACATCCGTAGTGAACAGCTCCATATTATGCATAGAACGACTAGTAGCTGCAGGTTTACATGGGACATAACAGACTCGGTCTTAGCAGAAATGACAAGTCACAGAAATCAGCAACATCATAGAGGCTACTTTGCATGCTTGTGCTAGTCACCACATATATCACAAAAAATATGACAAGCACCCCTGTAAAGATGACATGATGTAGTTCAAAACTCATGTAGAGGTCATGCTCATAGGATGCACACACAAAATGCAATGAAAAAGACAAATCACCAAGTTCTGTAAACAGACAGCAGTTAACATCATATAGCACTCTTGCAACGATGATTAGGGCATCAAGATGGACTCAAACAAGCATGGGACAGTGGAATGAAATGAAGAGCATCTCATGATGAACATTTGGACATATGATACACACAAAGCAGAGCAACATGCACAAAGTTAGTGTAGGTAAAACATGCACACATAAGATGATTTTCCTGGGACTTCGAAGAAAAAATACCCTCGCGAAAACGGGATCCAGTCGGGGTAGCTCCATCTCTCGTACAGGGCAGCTCCGATGGAAGTCAACGGCGACGGGGAGGGGGCGTGGGACTCCGGCGGGGCTCGGGACGGCCAGGACTGGATAGATCGGGGCATGCGGAACCCATTCCCGGTGATGAGGCGACTTGGGGCGACGCGAGCGCGGAGATCGGGGCGGCCATGGATGCGCATGTGAAGGTGTGAGAGAGAGAGATGCGTGAGGGAGAGAGAGAACGAGACAGAGAGAGAGAGAGCAGACGGGAGGAGGAGAGATGGCCGGCGGGGCTCGCCTGGACGGTCGCCGGCGGGAGGGACTCCGGCGGTCGCCGGCCGGAGCGATGGGAGACGAGCGGCGCGGGGCTCTGGATCGGGCTCCTCCCGGTCTGGAGCTCGCGGCCAGCGGGCACGGAGGCGCGGGGGCGCGGAGCGACGGGCGCGCGGGGCGGCGCGGTGCGGGCTCGCGGCGGCAGGGCGGACGGGCCGCGCGGGCCCGCTGCGGGCTTCGGCGGGCCGCGGAGGAGAGAGAGTACCGGCGGTGGCGGCTCAGGATTGGCCAGGAGCGACGGCGCGGACATGTCCGGCGGTGGGAGGATTTGTCCGGCGGCGCGAGGTGGAAGGAGGCTAGGGTTCATCCGGGATTTTCGGGGGAAGTCACATATTTATAGGTAGAGGGAGGTAGGAGAGTCCAAATGGGGTGCGGTTTTTGCCCACACGATCATGATTGAACGGCGGAGAGCATGGAGGGGATTTGGATGGGCTAGGTGGGCTGTGTGAAGAGGTGCTGGGCTGCAAAGAGAAGGGGGTTTCGGGCTACGCGGTTAACCGTTGGGGCATCAAACGACCTCCAAATGGAACGAAATTTGACGGGCGGTCTACCGGTGATATACCAAGGCCACTCAGCAAATCTCTCCCCATTCCGAGAACATTTTTCTCCCACTCACGAAACAAGGTCTGAGAGGGGCGACGGGCGCGTGCGAGTGTCGGATCGCGAAACGGACAGCGGGGAAAAGGACCGGATGCAAGTTTTGAAAAACATGCAGATGAAATGCAGACGATGACATGGCAAAATGCAACACGCAAGCAAATCACATGGAAACTACGACGAATAACTGGAAGACTCCTGGCGCGTCGGATCCGGGGCGTTACATACATCAACACCATAGCCTCTCCGATGTTGTGTGAGTAGTTTACCACAGACCTTCGGGTCCATAGTTATTAGCTAGATCGATTCTTCTCTCTCTTTGGATCTCAATACAAAGTTCTCCTCGATCTTCTTGGAGATCTATTCGATGTAATTCTTTTTTGCGGTGTGTTTGTCGAGATCCGATGAATTGTGGGTTTTATGATCAAGATTATCGATGAACAATATTTGAATCTCCTCTGAATTCTTTTATGTATGATTTGTTATCTTTGCAAGTCTCTTCGAATTATCAGTTTGTTTTGGCCTACTACATTTATCTTTCTTGCAATGGGAGAAGTGCTTAGCTTTGGGTTCAATCTTGCGTTGCTCGATCCTAGTGACAGAAGGGGAAATGACACGTATTGTATTGTTGCCATCGAGGATAAAAAGATGGGGTTTATATCATATTGCTTGAGTTTATCCCTCTACATCATTTCATCTTGCCTAATGCGTTACTCTATTCTTATGAACTTAATCCTCTAGATGCATGCTGGATAGCGGTCGATGTGTGGAGTAATAGTAGTAGATGCAGAATGTTTCGGTCTACTTGTCGCGGACGTGATGCCTATATACATGATCATGCCTAGATATTCTCATAACTATGCACTTTTCTATCAGTTGCTCGATAGTAATTTGTTCACCCACCGTAATACTTATGCTATCTTGAGAGAACCCACTACTGAAACCTATGGCCCCGGGGTCTATTTTCCATCATATTAATCTTCCGTCAACTAGCTATTTCAGTCGCCGTTTATTTTGCAATCTATACTTTTAATCTTTATCATAAAAATACCAAAAATATTATCTTATCATCTCTATCAGATCTCACTTTTGCAAGTGGTCGTGAAGGGATTGACAACCCCTTTATCGCGTTTGTTGCAAGGTTCTTATTTGTTTGTGTAGGTACGAGGGACTTGTGTGTGGCCTCCTACTGCATTGATACCTTGGTTCTCAAAAACTCAGGGAAATACTAACGCTACTTTGCTGCATCACCCTTTCCTCTTCAAGGGAAAACCAACGCATGCTTAAGAGGTATTAAGAAGGATTTCTGGCGCCGTTGTCGGGGAGTCTACGCACAAGTCAAGACATACCAAGTACCCATCACAAACTCCTATCCCTCGCATTACATTATTTGCCATTTGCCTCTCGTTTTCCTCTCCCCCACTTCACCCTTGCTGCTTTATTCGTCCTCTCTTTCCATCCGCCTCTTTTTTCGCTTGCTTCTTGTGTCCCGTGTGCCGTCATGGCCAGTCCTTTATCTACTCCTTTATCTCCTGAGAATGAAGTTCTTAATTTTAAACAAAGGGAGGGAGAAAATCTAAAAGATGCTTGGTACAGAATTTGCTATGCTCAAAAGAGATCTACTAGGAAGCAATCTACTTCTGTTCTTCTTCGCAATTTTTATGTAGGCATCACCCCTTGGAATAGATATATTCTTGACACCATTACCGGAGGGAATTTCTTGGGTAACCATACTTTTGATTCTTATAATTCTATGATAGATTTGTTTGGCCCACCACCTCTTTTGGTTAATGGAACTATTTTAACTTCGGAGCATGTGATGCAAAGGCTTGAAATTATTGAAAATAAAGTTGCCACCGTAGAGTTGATTGAAAATTTGGATTAAAATATCCACAATCAAATTAACCAATATGGATCTAAGGTAGGAGTTACTCTAAAAAATTTTAAAGAAAAGGAACCCATAGTTAACGAAAAGATAGATCAAGATTCCACAAGAATTGATAAAATTGAAGATATTATTACCAACTTACGGTCTGCGTTTTCTTCCGTGAAAAGTACTCCAAAACCTCCTAATGCTAAAATTGCCAAACTGATGTATGTTCCTAAAAATAAGGGTGAAACTTCTAGTAAGGAAAATGCGGATCTCATATCCATAAGTGTTCACCCCAACTTTCCCGCTATCATTAAGGAACCTTTTGCTACAAATGATTTTCTCGATTTCTTTCCTAGGAGTTTGATCATTAACAAAAAGAAGGAAACTCCTAAGGGTTATAAGTGTTCTATTGAAGAATTGCCTGCCAAAGATGGCAATACCTAGATATATCCTTGCCTTTATGCCTAGCTAGGGGCGTTAAACGATAGCGCTTGTTGGGAGGCAACCCAATTATATTTTTGTTTCTGGCTTTTTGGTTATGTTTAGCAATAAATCTTTGATCTAGCCTCTGGTTAGATGTGTTTCCATGTTTTAATTAGTGTTTGTGCCAAGTAGAACCTTTGGGAAGACTTGGGTGAAGTATTTTTGATCTTGCTGTAAAAAACAGAAACTTTAGCGCTCACGAGATTAGCTACAACTTTTTACTGGAGAGTGCTATTTAGTCGATTCTTTTTGCAGATGATTAATAGATAAATTGCTCATGTCCAGCAATTTATTTTATAATTTTTGGAGTTCCAGATGTATGCGTTTGATACAGATTACTACAGACTGTTCTGTTTTTGATAGATTCTGTTTTTCGTGTGTTGTTTGCTTATTTTGATGAATCTATGGCTAGTATCGGAGGTTATGAACCATAGAGAAGTTGGAATACAGTATGTTTAACACCAATATAAATAAAGAGTGATTTCATTACAGTACCTTGAAGTGGTGTTTTGTTTTCTTTCGCTAACGGAGCTCATGAGATTTTCTGTTAAGTTTAGTGTTGTGAAGCTTTCAACTTTTGGGTAAAGATTTGATGGATTATGGAACAAGGAGTGGCAAGAGCCTAAGCTTGGGGATGCGCAAGGCACCCCAAGGTAAAATTCAAGTACAACCAAAAGCCTAAGCTTGGGGATTCCCCGGAAGGCATCCCCTCTTTTGTCTTCGTCCATCGGTAACTTTACTTGGAGCTATATTTTTATTCACCACATGATATGTGTTTTGCTTGGAGCATCTTGTATGATTTGAGTCTTTGCTTTTTAGTTCACCACAATCATCCTTGTTGTACACACCTTTTGGGAGAGACACACATTAATCGGAATTTATTAGAATACTCTATGTGCTTCACTTATATCTTTTGAGCTAAACAATTTTGCTCTAGTGCTTCCCTTATATTATTTTGAGAGTCCTTTAGAACAGCATGGTAATTTGCTTTGGCTATAAAATTAGTCCTAATATGATAGGCATCCAAGATGGATATAATGAAAACTTTCATATAAGTGCATTGAATACTAAGAGAAGTTTTATACTTGATGATTGTTTTGAGATATGGAGATAGTGATATTAAAGTTGTGCTAGTTGAGTAGTTGTGAATTTGAGAAATACTTGTGTTGAAGTTTGCAAGTCCCGTAGCAGGCACGTATGGTAAACGTTGTGTAACAAATTTGAAACATGAGGTGTTCTTTGATTGTCATCCTTATGAGTGGCGGTCGGGGACGAGCGATGGTCTTTTCCTACCAATCTATCCCCCTAGGAGCATGCGCGTAGTGCTTGGTTTTTGATGACTTGTAGATTTTTGCAATAAGTATGTGAGTTCTTTATGACTAATGCTGAGTCCATGGATTATACACACTCTCACCCTTCCATCATTGCTAGCCTCTTCGGTACCGTGCATTGTGTGAGTTCCTTATGACTAATGCTGAGTCCATGGATTATACGCACTCTCACCCTTCCATCATTGCTAGCCTCTTCGGTACCGTGCATTGCCCTTTCTCACCTTGAGAGTTGGTGCAAACTTCGCCGGTGCATCCAAACCCCGTGATACGATACGATCTATCACACATAAACCTCCTTATATCTTCCTCAAGACAGCCACCATACCTACCTATTATGGCATTTCCATAGCCATTCTGAGATATATTGCCATGCAACTTTCCACTGTTCCGTTTATTATGACACGCTTCATCATTGTCATATTGCCTTGCATGATCATGTAGTTGACATCGTATTTGTGGCAAAGCCACCATGCATATTATTTCATAGATGTCACTCTTGATTCATTGCCCATCCCGGTACACCGCCGGAGGCATTCATATAGAGTCATATTTTGTTCTAGTACCGAGTTGTAATCATTGAGTTGTAAGTAAATAGAAGTGTGATGATCATCATTAATAGAGCATTGTCCCAAATAAAAAAAAGGTGAGAAAGGCCAAATAAAAAAGGGCCCAAAAAAGAAAAAGAAAAAGAAAAAAAGAAAAAAAGGGACAATGCTACTATACTTTTTCCACACTTGTGCTTCAAAGTAGCACCATGATCTTTATGATAGAGAGTCTCTTGTTTTGTCACTTTCATATACTAGTGGGAATTTTTCATTATAGAACTTGGCTTGTATATTCCAACAATGGGCTTACTCAAATGCCCTAGGTCTTCGTGAGCAAGCAAGTTGGATGCCCACCCACTTAGTTTCTTTTATTGAGCTTTCATACATTTATAGCTCTAGTGCATCCGTTGCATGGCAATCCCTACTCCTTGCATTGACATCAATTGATGGGCATCTCCCTAGCCCGTTGATTAGCCGCGTCAATGTGAGACTTTCTCCTTTTTTGTCTTCTTGATACGTCTCCGTCGTATCTACTTTTCCAAACACTTTTGCCCTTGTTTTGGACTCTAACTTGCATGATTTGAATGGAACTAACCCGGACTGACGCTGTTTTCAGCAGACTTTCCATGGTGTTATTTATGTGCAGAAACAAAAGTTCTCGGAATGACCTGAAACTCCATGGAACATGTTTTTGGAAAATATTAAAAATACTGGAAGAAAAATCCACGTGAGGGGGCCCACACCCTGTCCACAAGGCTGGGGGCGCGCCCCCTACCTGGTGGGCCCCCTGACGCTCCACCGACCTCAACTCCAACTCCATATATTCACTTTCGGGGAGAAAAAAAATCAGAGAGAAGGATTCATCCCGTTTTACGATACGGAGCCGCCGCCAAGCCCTAAAACCTCTCGGGAGGGCTGATCTAGAGTCCGTTCGGGGCTCCGGAGAGGGGGATTCGTCGTCGTCGTCGTCATGAACCATCCTCCATCACCAATTTCATGATGCTCACCGCCGTGCATGAGTAATTCCATCGTAGGCTTGCTGGACGGTGATGGGTTGGATGAGATCTATCATGTAATCGAGTTAGTTTTGTTAGGGTTTGATCCCTAGTATCCACTATGTTCTGAGATTGATGTTGCTATGACTTTGCTATGCTTAATGCTTGTCACTAGGGCCCGAGTGCCATGATTTCAGATCTGAACCTATTATGTTTTCATGAATATATGTGAGTTCTTGATCCTATCTTGCAAGTCTATAGTCATCTACTATGTGTTATGATCCGGCAACCCCGAAGTGACAATAATCAGGACCACTCCCGGTGATGATCATAGTTTGAGGAGTTCATGTATTCACTATGTGCTAATGCTTTGTTCCGGTACTCTATTAAAAGGAGGCCTTAATATCCCTTACTTTCCATTAGGACCCCGCTGCCACGGGAGGGTAGGACAAAAGATGTCATGCAAGTTCTTTTCCATAAGCACGTATGACTATATTCGGAATACATGCCTACATTACATTGATGAATTGGAGCTAGTTCTGTGTCACCCTATGTTATGATTGTTACATGATGAACCGCATCCGGCATAATTCTCCATCACCGATCCAATGCCTACGAGCTTTTCACATATTTTTCTTCGCTTATTTACTTTTCCGTTGCTACTGTTACAATCACTACAAAACACCAAAAATATTACTTTTGCTACCGTTACTTTGTTACCGTTACCACTACTATCATATTACTTTGCTACTAAATACTTTGCTGCAGATACTAAGTTATCCAGGTGTGGTTGAATTGACAACTCAACTGCTAATACTTGAGAATATTCTTTGGCTCCCCTTGTGTCGAATCAATAAATTTGGGTTGAATACTCTACCCTCGAAAACTGTTGCGATCCCCTATACTTGTGGGTTATCAAGACTATTTTCTGGCACCGTTGCCGGGGAGCATAGCTCTATTCTTTGAGTCACTTGGGATTTATATCTGCTGGTCACTATGAAGAACTTCAAAGATGAGAAAACAAAAATATATCCCTCAACTACGAGGGGAGGTAAGGAACTGCCATCTAGCTCTGCACTTGATTCACCTTCTGTTTTGAGTAAGCTTGCGACACCTAAACCTGCTTCTGCTATTCGTTCTGATATGTCGCACGTTATTGATGATGCCACTTCTACTATGCATGATACTTATGATGAAACTACGTCTATGCTTGATAATACTGTGCCACTTGGTGAATTTCTGGATGAACAACTTGCTAGGGTTAGAGAGAAAGAAATTATTGAAACTGATAATATTGATGAAAGTGATGATGAAGACTCTCCCCCTAATAAATATGAATCGCCTGTTATTCCTGAGGGTTATGTTTTTGAAAAAGAAGCTGCTTTAGCTCTTTTAGCTTGCAAAGATAGATACGAGCTCAAGAGGTTATTAGCTAAATGCAAGCAACAATCTCTTAATGCTTGAATGAAACCTGGCCCTGCTTTTGCTACTTCACCTATCTGTGTTACTGATAAGGATTATGAATTCTCTGTTGATCCTGATATAATTACTTTGGTTGAATCTGATCCTTTTCACGGCTGTGAATCTGAAACTGTTGTGGCACATCTTACTAAATTAAATGATATAGCCACCCTGTTCACTAATGATGAGAAATCTCGCTACCTTTATATCCTCAAAATATTTCCGTTCTCATTAAAGGGTGATGCTAAGATATGTTTTAATTCTCTTGATCCTGGTTGTGTGCATAGTCCCCAGGATATGATTTATTACTTCTCTGCTAAATATTTCCCTGCTCATAAGAAACAAGCTGCTTTAAGGGAAATATATAATTTTGTGCAAATTGAAGAAGAGAGTCTCCCACAAGCTTGGGGAGGCTTCTCAAGTTACTTAATGCTTTGCCTGATCATCCTCTTAAGAAAAATGAAATACTTGATATCTTTTATAATGGACTAACCGATGCTTCCAGAGATTACCTGGATAGTTGTGTTGGTTCTGTTTTCAGGGAAAGAACACCGGATGAAGCTGAAATTCTATTGAATAATATGTTGACAAATGAAAATAATTGGACGCTTCTTGAGCCAGCTCCTGAGCCTATTCCTAAACCAACTCCGAAGAAGAGAGGTGTTCTATTTCTCAGTCCTGAAGATATGCAAGAGGCAAAGAAATCTATGAAAGAAAAAGGTATTAAAGTTGAAGATGTTAAGAATTTACCTCCTATTGAAGAAATACATGGTCTAAATCTACCGCTTGTTGAAGAAACATATGATCTTAATCCATCACCTATTGAAGAAACTCATGGACTTGATAACCCGACACAGGTAGTAAAGGTAAATTCTCTCTATTGATTTGATGAAGGTGATATTCCTCACTATAAGTCTGCTAGACAATGCTTAGAAGAGTTTGATAATTTTATTGTCAAACAAGAAAACTTCAATGCTTATTTTGGTAGACAATTGAAATACAATTCCGATACGCTTGAACATTTGGGTGATTATATATCTAGAGTTAAAGGTGAACTTAAACTCATTACTAAACATGCTTCTATGGTTACTACTCAAGTAGAACAAGTACTTAAAGCTCAAAATGATTTGCTCAATGAATTAAATAGTAAGAATAATGATTATGTTGTTAGAGTGGCTACTAGAACTGGTAGAATGACTCAGGAACCTTTGTATCCTGAAGGCCACCCTAAGAGAATTGAGCAAGATTCTCAGAGAAATAATATTGATGCACCTAGTCCTTCTAAAAAGAAGAAAAATAAAAAATGATAGGACTTTGCATGCTTCTAGTGAACCTATTGCTGAACCACCTGAGAATCCAAATGATATCTCTATTTCTGATGCTGAAACACAATCTGGTAATGAACATGAACCTAGTGAAAATGCTAATGGTGATGTTCATGATGATGCTCAACCTAGTAATGATAATGATGTAGAAATTGAACCTGTTGTTGATCTTGATAACCCACAATCAAAGAATCAACGTTATGATAAGAGAGACTTTGTTGCTAGGAAACACGGTAAAGAAAGGGAACCATGGGTTTAGAAACCCATGCCTTTTCCTCCCAAACCATCCAAGAAAAATGATGATGAGGATTTTGAGCGCTTTGCTGTCGGTATTTGTGAGGATGTGCCTGTTGTGGTTGCAAACATTACTATTTTAACGGACTTTGTTATTCTTGATATTCCCGAGGACGATAGTATGTCTATTATTCTTGGAAGACCTTTTTTGAATACTGCAGGGGCTGTTATTGATTGCAACAAAGGCAATGTCACTTTTCATGTTAATGGTAATGAGCATACGGTACACTTTCCGAGGAAACAACCTCAAGTTCACAGTATCAATTCTATTGGAAAAATTCCATCGATTATATTTGGAGGTTTTGAATTTCCTCTTCCTACTGTCAAGAAGAAACATGATATTCTTATTATTGGGGATGTGCATATCCCCGTTGAGGTAACATAGTGTTATTCGAAATTTCTCCAGTTCCATGTTATTCAGAATGAGTTTGTTAACAAGACCTGATAAACCTTGTTAGTGGATTCCTTTTGATGAGCATGAGATGGATGAAACTAGAAGGCACAACCTTCTGTACCCTCTTTCTACTTTCTGTTATTTAGTTGAAATAAAGTAAAAATAGTATTTTCTGTCTGTTTTCTGATTTATCCGTGCAATATAAAAATACCCCGAAAATAAAAGTTCTCCAATTGCCCTGAAAATGGAATATGATTTTTTCTAGAATATTTGAGAATATCTGGCACTGAGAACACAGCAGGAGGGGAAAGCACCTGGCCACGAGGGTGGAGGGCGTTCCCTACCCCCCGGGCCCGCCCCCTGCCTCGTGAGCCCACGATGGCCCCCCTCCACTTATTCCTGCACCCACACACTCCTTCCTCGAAAAAAATAACCATCCAGCTCAAGCACGAGTTCTAGCTCATTTTGCTGCGATTTTCAATCTCCTTGCTCAAAG
Source organism: Aegilops tauschii subsp. strangulata (assembly GCF_002575655.3). Lineage (NCBI taxonomy): Eukaryota > Viridiplantae > Streptophyta > Magnoliopsida > Poales > Poaceae > Aegilops > Aegilops tauschii. The sequence continues at coordinate 294,469,580 of NC_053035.3, forward strand.
CACCTCTCACAAAACTGCTTGGGGGGATTGTTCCTTGGTATGTGACTCCTCCATTGGTCCAATTAGTTTTTGTTCTAGTGCTCTATTCATTGCAAATTTGTGCTGCCTAGGTGACCATGGTCTTGAGCTTACATGTCAAATTTATATGGTTCCAACTAGTTCTAATGCATGATATAGGCTCTAGGCACTTGTAGGAGTAGTTGCTATCAATTTTATTGAGCTTGGTTCACTTTCATTTGAAGTTACTAAAAATTTCAGAAATTTTTCAGAGGAAGAAGTATGCTTAGGAAAATGTACCAAGGTGGTTCTTCAAGGAAGCAAGGACCCAGGCTCGCAATGCGTGATGCTGACGATGAGCCACGAAGGGACGCTCCAGTGCGGCCCTATTAATGGCCTTCAGAAAACTTTATGGATCGAGCGGGAATCAAGGAAGAATTTAACGCATATCTGTGTAACGCTGATCTTGTGAGCTTCGAGGCAGAAAAATGCCGCCAGTACCACTATCTCACTAGTTCCTTTGTGAGGAGGTTTGAATTTTCATCTTCACGTAATTCACCAACTATCCTGTTTGATCTTTATGAAAAATCTTATACCATGGACTTAGAGGATTTTACCGCTGCTTGCAAACTTCCACAATGGGGTAGTGCTAGTGAACCCTGCAAATCTGAATTTAGAAATTTTCTTGCTAGTATAACTGTGGGGGAATCTAGAGATATAGCACAAGCTACCATAGGGAGCATTCATTTTCCTGCTATACATTATTTTGCTCTCTTCATAGGTAGGTGCATAAATGGTAAAGATGAAGCATGTCATATGTGTGTCCCCGACCTCAGTATTCTTAGGAGTGCTGTGTTAGGAGACAAATCTTATACTTTGGGAGCCATTGTTGCACGTAGGTTGCATAATAATAGATTTAATGGAGATTTCTTCGGTGGAATTTATGCAACCCGCTTAGCTGATTTTCTTGGTGTAACCATACGTGATGATGATATTGAATTGCCTCCTGCTTACCTAGACTTTAATGCTATGGTTCACCACCAGTTTGTTGAGAGGAATGAATCACCTCTCCAATATCGCTTAATCTTTGACAGACGTCGTGCTGTCTGTATTACTCTCCCTGTTCCTGCCTTCATTGATTATCAGGCAAAAGGAAGATATGTTATTACCAGAGAGGAGGCAGATGAGTACAAGAGGAGGGCGGAGGCAGCTCGCCGCCACACTGCAGCCCAGGAGGCAATAATTGCCGCATCTCAGTACGACCCCGGCTACAACTATGGATATCCGCCAGGCCATCCGTGGCAATGAACCAACTTAGGCCAAAAGCCTAAGCTTGGGGGAGTACGTATTTCCCACCGAAATTACATTTATGTTCACACACACTCATTGCTCGATGTCGGTGCTCATACTTTTTCATTGTATTATCCATAGTAGTTTATTTTCTTTTTTTGCTTTCTTCTTGTGTGTTTGTTAAACCTTAAGAAAAACCAAAAAAATTAGTGTAGCTTCTAGCTAGTTTACTTTTCTTGCTGTAGTAGTAATAATTAAAAAGAAAAACCCAAAAAGATTTCCCGTTCTTCTTTTGCTTGTTGGGAGCTTTCCCGTGTAAATAGTTTTTATTCCTTTCTTTTCTTTGGGGGTCGATAGGAGAAAGACCATAATTAAATTGTTGAAGTGGCTCTTATATGCATAATTGTTGATTTAACCAAGAGCCCATATTGCCTTGTCTTCTCCTGTCTATTGAATGCTCGCAGATTCCAGCTTAGTCCAATGCACGTGCACTCTTATTATTATTTTCACATCGTTCGGTCGTGCAAGTGAAAGGCAATTATGACGATATATGATGGACTGACTGAGATAAGAGAAGCTGGTATGAACTCGACCTATCTTGTTTTTGTAAATATGATTAGTTCATCGTTCCTGATTCAGCCTATTATGAATAAACATGTTTGCAATGACAATTAGAGATCATAGTTGCCCGTGCCATGCTTGATTAGCTATGAGTTATAATGGTTTACCTTGCGTGCCAACATGCTATTAAAATGGTTGTGATGTGGTATAGTGGGGTGGTATCCTCCTTTGAATGATTTAAGTGACTTGACTTGGCACATAGTCACACATGTAGTTGAAACAAATCAACATAGCCTTCACGATATTTATGCTCATGGTGGATTATATCCTACTCATGCTTGTACTCAATGTTCATTAATCTAAATGCATGTTCATGACTGTTGTCGCTCTCTAGTTGGTCGCTTCCCAGTCTTTTGTAAGCCTTCACTTGTACTAAGCGGGAATATTGCTTGTGCATTCAATCCCTAAAACTCCAAAGTTATTCCATATGGGTCCACTATACCTTCCTATATGCGGTATCTACCTGCCATTCCAAGTAAATTTGTATCTGCCAAACTCTAAACCTTCAAATGAAATTCTGTTTTGTATGCTCGAATAGCTCATGTATCAACTAGGGCTGTCTGTATCTTCCATGCTAGGCGGGTTATTCTCAAGAGGAGTGGACTCTGCTCCTCACTCACGAGAAAATGGCTGGTCACCGGGATGCCCAGTCCCATGCTTTATGCAAACTAAATCAAAATAATTGCAAACAAAACTCCCCCTGGGACTGTTGCTAGTTGGAGGCACTTGTTGTTTTGAGCAAGCCATGGATTGATGCTTGTTGGTGGAGGGGGAGTATAAACTTTACCATTCTGTTTGGGAACCGCCTATAATGTGTGTAGCATGGAAGATATCGCCATCTCTTGGTTGTTATGTTGACAATGAAAGTATGCCGCTCAAAATATTATTTATCCCTGCTTTAAAACCGAGCTCTGGCACCTCTACAAATCCCTGCTTCCCTCTACGAAGGGCCTATCTATTTACTTTTATATTGAGTCATCACCCTCTTATTAAAAAGCACTAGCTGGAGAGCGCAGCTGTCATTTGCATCCATTACTATTAATTTATATTGGGTATGACTATGATTGGATCTCTTTTACCATGAATTACAATGTCTAGTCAGTCCTTGATCTTTAAAGGTGCTCTGCATTTATGTTTTGCGGTCTTAGAAAGAGCTTGCAAGATACCATCTTGTTATATCATATCATGATTGTTTTGCGAAAGTGTTGTCATCCAAGATTTATTATTATTGCTCGCTAGTTGATTATGCCATTGATATGAGTAAACATGAGACCTAAGAGTTATTGTGAATGTGGTTAGTCATAATCTTTGCTGAAAACTTGAATGCTGGCTTTACATATTTACAACAACAAGAGAAAACAGAGTTTGTAAAAGGTTTTCTTTATCACTTTCAGTTTGTCAACTGAATTGCTTGAGGACAAGCAAAGGTTTAAGCTTGGGGGAGTTGATACGTCTTCGTCGTATCTACTTTTCCAAACACTTTTGCCCTTGTTTTGGACTCTAACTTGCATGATTTGAATGGAACTAACCTGGACTGACGCTGTTTTCAGCAGACTTTCCATGGTGCTATTTATGTGCAGAAACAAAAGTTCTCGGAATGACCTGAAACTCCACGGAACATCTTTTTGGAAAATATTAAAAATACTGGAAGTAAAATCCACGCCAGGGGGGCCACACCCTGTCCACGAGGGTGGGGGCGCGCATGCCCCCCTGGGCGCGCACCCTACTTCGTGGGCCCCCTGACGCTCCACCAATCTCAACTCCAACTCCATTTATTCACTTTCGGGGAGAAAAAATCAGAGAGAAGGATTCATCGCGTTTTACGGTACGGAGCCGCCGCCAAGCCCTAAAACCTCTCGGGAGGGCTGATCTGGAGTCCGTTTGGGGCTCCGGAGAGGGGGATTCGTCGCCATCATCATCATCAACCATCCTCCATCACCAATTTCATGATGCTCACCGCCGTGCGTAAGTAATTCCATCATAGGCTTGCTGGACGGTGATGGGTTGGATGAGATCTATCATGTAATCGAGTTAGTTTTGTTAGGGTTTGATCCCTAGTATCCACTATGTTCTGAGATTGATGTTGCTATGACTTTGCTATGCTTAATGCTTGTCACTAGGGCCCGAGTGCCATGATTTCAGATCTGAACCTATTATGTTTTCGTGAATATATGTGAGTTCTTGATCCTATCTTGCAAGTCTATACTCACCTACTATGTGTTATGATCCGGCAACCCCGAAGTGACAATAATCGGGACCACTCCCGGTGATGACCATAGTTTGTGGAGTTCATGTATTCACTATGTGCTAATGCTTTTTTCCGGTACTCTATTAAAAGGAGGCCTTAATATCCCTTAGTTTCCATTAGGACCCCGTTACCACGAGAGGGTAGGACAAAAGATGTCATGCAAGTTATTTTCCATAAGCATGTATGACTATATTCGGAATACATGCCTACATTACATTGATGAATTGGAGCTAGTTCTGTGTCACCCTATGTTATGATTGTTACATGATGAACCGCATCCGGCATAATTCTCCATCACCGATCCAATGCCTACGAGCTTTTTACATATTGTTCTTCGCTTATTTACTTTTCCGTTGCTACTGTTACAATCACTACAAAACACCAAAAATATTACTTTTGCTACCGTTACTTTTGTTACCGTTACCACTACTGTCATATTACTTTGCTACTAAATACTTTGCTGCAGATACTAAGTTATCCAGGTGTGGTTGAATTGACAACTCAACTGCTAATACTTGAGAATATTCTTTGGCTCCCCTTGTGTCGAATCAATAAATTTGGGTTGAATACTCTACCCTCGAAAACTGTTGCGATCCCCTATACTTGTGGGTTATCACTTCTCCACATAACCCCCATCATTATATTCTATTCCACCCATAGTGCTATATCCATGGCTCACGCTCATGTATTGCATGAAAGTTGAAAAAGGTTTCAGATTACTAAAGTATGAAACAATTGCTTGGCTTGTCATCGGGGTTGTGCATGAGCAGAGCATTCTTGTGTGACGAAAATGGAGCATGACCAAACTATATGATTTTGTAGGGATGAACTTTCTTTGGGCATGTTATTTTGAGAAGACATGATTGCTTAGTTAGTATGCTTGAAGTATTATTATTTTTATGTCAATATTAAACTTTTATCTTGAATCTTTCGGATCTGAACATTCATGCCACAATAAAGAAAATTACATTGAAGAATATGCTAGGTAGCATTCCACATCAAAAATTCTGTTTTTATCATTACCTACTCGAGGACGAGCAGGAATTAAGCTAGGGATACTTGATACGTCTCCAACGTATCCTTAATTTTTTATTGTTCCATGCTATTATATTATCTGTTTTGGATGTTTAATGGGCTTTATTATACACTTTTATATTATTTTTGGGACTAACCTACTAACCCAAGGCCCAGTGCAAATTGCTGTTTTTTTGCCTATTTCAGTGCTTTGCAGAAAAGGAATATCAAACGGAATCCAAATGGAATGAAACCTTCGGGAGAGTGCTTTTTGGATTAAACGTGATCCAGAGGACTTGGAGTGGACGTCAAGAAAGAAGCGAGGAGGCCACGATGCAAGGAGGCGCACCTGCCCCCCTGGACGCGCCCCCCACCCTCGTGGGCCCCTCGCAGCTCCACCGACCTACTTCTTCCTCCTATGTATACCCATATACCACGAAACCAACCAGGAGCACCACGAAACCCTATTTCCACCACCGCAACCTTCTGTACCCGTGAGATCCCATCTTAGGGCCTTTTTCGGCGCTCCGCCGGAGGGGGAATCGATCACGAAGGGCTTCTACATCAACAACATAGCCTCTCAGATGATGTGTGAGTAGTTTACCACAGACCTTCGGGTCCATAGTTATTAGCTAGATGGCTTCTTCTCTCTCTTTGGATCTCAATACAAAGTTCTCCTCGATCTTTTGGAGATCTATTCGATGTAATTCTTTTTGCGGTGTGTTTGTCGAGATCCGATGAATTGTGGGTTTATGATCAAGATTATCTATGAACAATATTTGAATCTCCTCTGAATTCTTTTATGTATGATTTATTATCTTTGCAAGTCTCTTCGAATTATGAATTTGGTTTGGCCTACTAGATTGACCTTTCTTGCAATGGGAGAAGTGCTTAGCTTTGGGTTCAATCTTGCGTTGCTCGATCCCAGTGACAGAAGGGGAAACAACACGTATTGTATTGTTGCCATTGAGGATAAAAAGATGGGGTTTATATCATATAGCTTGAGTTTATCCCTCTACATCATGTCGCCTTGCCTAATGCGTTACTCTGTTCTTATGAACTTAATACTCTAGATGCATGCTGGATAGCGGTCGATGTGTGGAGTAATAGTAGTAGATGCAGAATCGTTTCGGTCTACTTGTCGCGGACGTGATGCCTATATACATGATCATGCCTAGATATTCTCATAACTATGCACTTTTCTATCAATTTCTCGACAGTAATTTGTTCACCCACCGTAATACTTATGCTATCTTGAGAGAAGCCACTAGTGAAATCTATGGCCCCCGGGTCTATTTTCCATCATATTCATCTTTCGTCAACTAGCTATTTCTGTCGCCGTTTATTTTGCAATCTTTACTTTTAATCTTTATCATAAAAATACCAAAAATATTATCTTATCATCTCTATTAGATCTCACTTTTGCAAGTGGCCGTAAAGGGATTGACAACCACTTTATCGCGTTGGTTGCAAGGTTCTTATTTGTTTGTGTAGGTACAAGGGACTTGCGTGTGGCCTCCTACTAGATTGATACCTTGGTTCTCAAAAACTGAGGGAAATACTTCTGCTACTTTGCTGCATCACCCTTTCCTCTTCAAGGGAAAACCAACGCATGCTCAAGAGGTAGCAATGTTCACCACGGAAGACTACCCCATCTCACGTGATGATCGAACTTGGGTTAGTTCATTTGCATCATGTTTCACTTAGACAACTTGAGGGATGTTGATTTAAGTGGGAGTTCATTAGTAATTTAATTAATTGAACTAAATTTATCATGAACTTAGTCCTAATAGCTTTTGCAAATCTATGTTGTAGGTCAATGGCCAGTGCTACCGTTCCCTTGAGTTTTAATGCGTTCCTAGAGAAAGCTAAGTTGAAACATGATGGTAGCAACTACACGGACTTGGTCTGTAACTTGAGGATTATCCTCATTTCCGCATAGAAGAATTATGTCCTTGATGCACTACTAGGTGACAGACCTGCTACAGGAGCTAAAGCTGATGTTATGAATGTCTGGCAGGCTCGATCTGATGACTGCTAAATAGTTCAGTGTGACATGATTTACGGCTTAGAACCGGGACATCAAAAGCGTTTTGAACGCCACAGAGCATATGAGATGTTCCAAGAGCTGAAGTTAATATTTCAAGCAAATACCCGGGTTGAGAGAGATGAAGTCTCCAACAAGTTCTTTAGCTGTAATATGGAGGAGAACAGTTATTTCAGTGAACACATACTCAAAATGTCTAGGTATCATAACCACTTGACTCAGCTCGGAATTGATCTTCCAGTTGAGAGTGTTATTCACAGAGTTCTTTAGTCACTGCCACCAAGTTACATAGGCTTAGTGATGAACTATAATATGCAAGGGATGACGAAAACGATTCCCAAGCTCTCCGCGATGCTGAAATTGGCGGAGGTAGAAATCAAGAAGGAGCATCAAGTGTTGATGGTTATTTAGACCACTAGTTTCAAGAAAAAGGGCAAGGGAAGGAAAGGGAACTTCAAGAATAACGGCAAGCAAGTTACCGCTCCCGTGAAGAAGCCCAAAGCTGATCCCAAGCATGAAACTGTGTGCTTCTACTGCAAGGGAAATGGTCACTAGAAGTAGAATTGCCCCAAATACTTGGCAGTTAAGAAGGATGGCAAAGTAAACAAAGGTATATTTGATATACATGTTATTGATGTGTTACTTACTAATGTTCGTAGTAGGGCTTGGGTATTTGATACCCGGTTCGATTGCTCATATTTGTAACTCGAAATAGGAGCTGCGGAATAAACGAAGATTGGCTAAGGACGAGGTGACGATGTGCATGGGGAATGGTTCCAAGGTTGATGTGATTGCCGTCGGCACGTTACGTCTACATCTACCTTTGGGATTAGTTTTAGACCTCAATAATTGTTATTTGGTGCCAGCGTTGAGCATGAACATTATATATGGATCTTGTTTGATGAGAAACGGTTATTCATTTAAGTTAGAGAATAGTGGTTATTCTATTTATATGAGTAACATCTTTTAAAGTCATGCACCTTTGATGAATGGTCTATTCTTGTTGAATCTTGATCTTAGTGATACACATATTCATAATATTGATGCCAAAAGATGCAAAGTTGATAATGATAGTGCAACATACTTGTGGCACTGCCGTTTAGGTCATATTGGTGTAAAATGCATGAAGAAAGTCCATGCGGATGGACTTTTGGAGTCACTTGATTTTGAATCATTTGATACTTGCGAACCATGCCTCATGGGTGATACGTCTCCGACGTATCTATAATTTATAAAGTATTCATGCTATTATTTTATCATTATTGGATGTTTTACAATCTTTTTATAGCAACTTTATATCATTTTTGGGACTAACCTACTGACCCAGTGCCCAGTGCCAGTTGCTGTTTTTTGCTTGTTTTTTACATTGCAGGAAATCAATACCAAATGGAGTCCAAATGCAACGAAACTCCACAGGGATTTTTTATGGGCCAGAAGACATCCATTGGGCCAGAGCAGCACCTGGGGGTGCCCCGAGGGGGGTCACAACCCACCAGGGCGCGCCAGGCCCCCCTGGTGCACCCAGGTGGGTTGTGCCCACCTCGGTGGCCTCCCGCACCCCTTCTTTGCACTATAAATTCCCAAATATTTCGAAACCCTTGGGGGTTAACCTAGATCAGAAGTTCCGCCGCCGCAATGCTCTGTAGCCACCAAAAACCAATCTAGACCCGTTTCGGCACCCTGCCGGAGGGGGGAATCATCTCCGGTGGCCATCTTCATCATCCCGGCGGCCACCACGATGAGGAGGGAGTAGTCCACCCTTATGTGTTTAATCTCTCTCTCTCTCGTGATTTATATCACGGGCTTTGTTAATATAGTCGGATCATATGATGTTTCTCCCCTCTATACTCTTGTTGTGATGAATTGAATCTTTACCCTTTGAAGTTTTGTCATATCGGATTGAATATTCAGAGATGAGAACACATGATATATGTCTTGCGGTATGAATACTTGAGGTGAGAATTGGTGTATCTTATTGATTCACTTGATATATGTTATGGCATTCAACTCGCGGATTCCTGCGGTGATATTGGGTAATCTATGCAGAGGGGTTGATGCACGTTTTTCTCCGGTAGAAACTTCGGGGTCTCTTTATAGTTCTTTGTGTGGATTGAGTATTATGAATATGAATATGCTTTGGTGTTATTCTAGTATGAACTCTAGGATAGATCGAACGGAAACAATAGCTTTGTGTTATTTTAGTACGAACTCTTGAATAGGTCGATCGGAAAGAATAGATTTGAGGTGGCTTCGTACCCTACAAACATTTCCTATCTTTTGTTCTCCGCTAATAGGAACTCGGGAGTGATTCTTTATTGTACTTTGAGGGATAATCATATGATCCAACTATGTTAGCACTGTTGAGAGATTGCACTAGTGAAAGTACGGAACCTAGGCCTTGTTTTTAAGCATTGAAACACTGTTTTTGTGCCCATTTACTATTTGCTACCTTGCTGTTTTAATTTATTCAGATTATAAAAATATAATTCTACCATCCATATTACACATTTATCACCATCTCTTCGCCGAACTAGTGCACCTATACAATTTGCCATTGTATTGGGTGTGTTGGGGACACAAGAGATTTCTTGTACTTGGTTGCAGGGTCGTTTGAGAGAGACCATCTTCATCCTACACCTCTCACGGATTGATAAACCTTAGGTCATCCACTTGAGGGAAAATTGCTACTGTCCTACAAAACTCTACACTTGGAGGCCCAACACGTGTCTACAAGAATAAAGTTGTGTAGTAGACATCAATGGGTAAGATGACTAAAACTCTGTTCTCCGGAACAATGAAACGAGCTAATGACTTATCGGAAATAATACATACTGATGTATGCAGTCCAATAAGTGTTGAGGCACGTGGCGGGTATCATTATTTTCTAACCTTCGCAAATGATTTGAGTAGGTATGGGCATGTCTACTTGATGAAACACAAGTATGAAACATTTGAAAAGTTCAAAGAATTTCAGAATGAAGTGGAGAATCATCGTAACAAGAAAATAAGGTTTCTATGATCTGATCACGGAGGAGAATATTTGAGTACGAGTTCTGCCTTGATTTAAGACAATGTGGAATTGTTTCACAACTCACGCCTCCTGGAGCACCACATCGTAATGGTGTGTCAGAACATCCTAATCGTACTTTATTAGATATGGTGCATTCTATGATGTCTCTTACCGATTTGCCTTTATCATTTTGGGGTTATGCATTACAGACATCCGCATTCACGTTAAATAGGGCACCGTCTAAATCCGTTGAGACGACACCGTATGAACTATGGTTTGGCAAGAAACCTAAGCTATCGTTTCTTAAAGTTTTGAGATGCGACACTTATGTCAAAAGGCTTCAGCCTAATAAGTTTGAACCCAAATCGCAGAAGTGTGTCTTCATAGGATACCCAAAAGAAACTATTGGGTATACCTTCTACCACAGATCCGAAGGCAAAATCTATGTTGCTAAGAATGGGTCCTTTCTAGAGAAGGAGTTTCTCTCGAAAGAAGTGAGTGGGAGGAAAGTAGAAGTTGATGAGGTAGTTGTACTTGCTCTCGAATTGGAAAGTAGTACATCAGAGAAAACCATTCCCGTGAAGCCTACACCAACAAGAGAGGAAGCAAATGATGATGATCATAAAACTTCAGATCAAGTTACTACTGAACCTCGTAGGTCAACCAGAACACGTTCCGAACCAGAGTGGTATGGTAATCCTGTCCTGGAAATCATGTTGTTAGACAACGACGAACCTATAAACTATGAAGAATCTATGATGAGCCCAGATTCCGATAAATGGCTCGAGGCCATGAAATCTGAGATAGGATCCATGTATGAGAACAAAGTATGGACGTTGGTGAACTTGCCCGACGATCAGCAAGCCATTGAGAATAAATGGATCTTCAAGAGGAAGATGGGCGCTGATGGTAATATCACTGTGTACAAAGCTCGACTTGTCGCAAAAGGTTTTCGACAAGTTCAAGTGGTTGACTATGATGAGACTTTCTCACCCGTAGTGATGCTTAAGTCTGTCTGAAGCAGGTTAGCAATTGCCGCATTTTATGATTAAGAAATCTGGCAAATGGACGTCAAAATTGCATTCCTTAACGTGTTTCTTAAAGAAGAGTTGTATATGATGCAACCAGAAGGTTTTGTCGATCCTAAAGGTGCTAACAAAGTGTGCAAGCTCCAACGATCCATCTATGGACTAGTGCAAGCATCTCGGAGTTGGAATATACGCTTTAATGAGGTGATCAAAGCATATGGTTTTATACAAACTTACGGTGAAGCATGTATTTGCAAGAAAGTGAGTGTGAGCTCTATAGCATTTCTGATATTATATGTGGATAACATATTGCTGATTGGAAATGATATAGAATTTCTGAATAGCATAAAAGGATACTTGAATAAGAGTTTTTCAATGAAAGACCTCGGTGAAGCTACTTATATATTGGGCATCAAGATCTATAGGGATAGATTGAGACGCTTAATAGGACTTTCACAAAGTACATACCTTGACAAAGTTCTGAAGAAGTTCAAAATGGACTAGTCAAAGAAAGGGTTCTTGCCTGTGTTGCAAGCTGTACAAAGTTCTGAAGATGCTTAATAGGACTTTCACAAAGTACATACTCAAAGCCCGACCACGGCAGAAGATAGAGTGAGAATGAAAGCCATTCTCTATGCCTCAGCCATAGGTTCTACAAAGTATGCCATGCTATGTACCAGGCCTGTTGTGTGCCTTGCCATGAGTCTGGCAAGGGGGTACAATAGTGATCCAGGAGTGGATCACTACACAATAGTAAAAAAATTATCCTTAAATACCTAAAGAGGACTAAGGAAATGTTTCTCGGTTATGGAGGTGACAAAGAGTTTGTCGTAAAGGGTTACGTAGATGTAAGCTTTGACACTGATCCAGATGACTCTGAGTCTCAATCTGGATACATATTGAACATTGGAGCAATTAGCTAGAGTAGCTCCATGTAGAGCATTGTAGACATAGAAATTTGCAAAGTACGCACGGATCTGAATATTGCAGACCCGTTGACTAGATTATTGGGTGTTAATCCATGGCAATGTGAACTAGATTATTGTCTAGTGCAAGTGGGAGACTATTGGAAATATGCCCTAGAGACAATAATAAAGTGGCTATTATTATATTTCCTTGATCATGATAAAGGTTTATTATTCATGCTAGAATTGTATTGACCGGAAATTTAAATACATGTGTGGATACATAAACAAATACTGTGTCCCTAGTGAGCCTCTACTAGACTAGCTCGTTGATCAAAAGATGGTTAAGTTTTCCTTACCATAGACATGTGTTGTCACTTGATAACGGGATCACATCATTAGGAGAATGACGTGATGGACAAGACCCATCCGTTAGCATAGCATATGATCGTTTAGTTTATTGCTATTGCTTTCTTAATGTCAAATACATATTCCTTCGACCATGAGATCATGCAACTCCCGGATACTGGAGGAATACCTTGTCTACTATCAAACGTCACAATGCAATGATCATAAAGGTGCTCTACAGGTATCTCCAAAGGTGACTATTGAGTTGGCATGGATCGAGATTGGAATTTATCAGTCCCTTTAACGGAGAGGTATCTCTGGGCCCTCTCGGTACTACAGCATCACAAGAAGCTTGCAAGCAAAATAACCAAGAAGTTAGTTACAAGATGATGTATTACGGATCGAGTAAAGAGACTTGCCGGTAACGAGATTGAACTAGGTATGGAGATACCGACGATCGAATCTCGGACAAGCACTACTGCAGGATGCTGCTAACGCAACACTACGATCGGAGACCCTTTGACAAAACTGTGTGCGATGCAATAATCGCAAACGGTGGTGTAAAAAACCCGTCAAAAATGTGCAAAATGTTTGCAATGATGGATGCATCAAACACGGTTCAGATTTTAGTTGCGTGTGCCATGCAGGGCATATGGTTCAGTTCAATTAAATGTTTGCGATGAGGAGGCACAAAAGAAACGGGCAGCCAGATGAAGGTGTGTGTGATATACAGCATACGGTTCACTCAGATGAACTGTTTGTGATTAGGGAACAAAAAAGAAACGGTCAGCCAGATCAAGGTATGTGCGATATACGACATGCGGTTCACTCGGATGAACTGTTTGCGTTGAGCCAAGAGAACAGAAACGGTTCAACTTAACAAGATATGTGTGATACACGGCAAACATGTATGTAATCGGAAATGTGTGGGAAGACCGATAACAACACAGACGATTCCTGTTAACAAGCCGTGTGTGTTGTCAGCAAATGATTGCTGATATACAATTGTCAGTGATTGATGAAATCATCACTGACGGGTTCCATTGTTTAGTCCGTGTGTGATGTGATTTGCTCTGTCTGCAGAGCATCAAAAAGTATACTTGAAAAGACAGCATTGCAAAACCAAATTAAGCATACAATTACACAAGTGACTACACACATAACATTTCCACACACCAAAGTAAGCAATTACATGCATACTAAACTAGGAGAAACGAGGATCTAATCATCTACTTATTGTTGCGACGACGCTTGCCATTGCTCTACTTCTGACTGGATCCCTGGCCGTTTTGGGGAAGGAGGCACTTCCTCATGTCAACGATCCGCCTGTACATGTCATAGCTCATGTATGCCTCCTTGGCCGCCTACACGACGTGAGCTTTTTCGAGTATCTCCATCCAGGCCGAGTGCCAGGCACGCTTGTCCTTGTTGCAGGAATCCTTCATGTCTCTGTAGTAGGGGTCGATGATGGCCTCGGCGAGGTGAACCAGTGAGTCCTTCTCATGCTCCTTGCTGCCCCAGATCTTGCGTTGGCCCTGGATGTCAACAAGATTCTGGCAGATGATGCCCTAACACTCGAGCGCCTTTACATTGTTGGTGATGTCCACCATAGCGAACATGTAGTGGGGGCTGTTGACAAACCTGGCAAAACGCTCGCAAGACCTTGTGGCTAGGCAGTAGTGGTAGACGAGGATGTGGTGGTGCACGCACATCTAGGCGACGATGACCTTGGGACGAGACCCGACACGAGCGCGGGTGTACTCGAGGTCGAACCCGACCACCTTGTACTTCTCCTCGGCAAGCAACAGCTCCATGATGTGGATGGAGTGCTCCATGATTCCCATGCATGCTTGACATCACCGCACCGCATGCGTTTCGTTTGACCACGCGTGGGCTCGAAGAGGTGCCAAATGTATCATCGGTGAGCCTATTCCCGCGCTACCGTGTAGTTTACCGCGCAAGCTTCCCGCGCGGCTAGTTTGGCCATGCGTCGGCTAGAAGAGGGACAAATCGTGGGCGTTTATTGGCAAAAGGCTTTGTAAAAACAAAGTGTGTGGAATGACTTCGGTCATAAGTTTACCCATGTGTGATGAGGTCAAAGTTACACAGAAGGGTGATGATGGACACTCGAGTGCGATAATTAATTATGTGCTCTATAGGGTCACACAGTTGAAGAAACCAACTGTGTGCAATAATGTCAAAGATCGCAGTCAAGTTAGCTATACAGATCGTGTGCTGTGAGACCGACAAGATAACAGATTCGAGAATGGTTAATAAAATTTGAGACCATTGCATATTAAGGTCAAAATAGTGCTACCAATATACGAGTCTCATACGATGCCATTTCAACGATTGTACCACAAAAGCTTGAAATATTACAAGGTTCAAATTCCAGAGTTATATGGCTTAAATTCGAAGATTACAAGGTTCGAACTAATATTAGAAATGAAATTCAGCTCATTAGCTGCAAACACTCGCACTGATCCACTGAACATGGATATCAGAGAGGTTCAAACTAATATTACCACTTCTAAGTCTGGTTTCGAAACCTCATAATTTTTGCAAAGGGTTCAACCACTGAGAAGTCATGTATGGGTTGATACGATGACTTCCGATTACTCTGTCATCTGAAGTTCCAAAATGAAAATAAGCATTTTCGGAGCCTATTCCATTCTGCCGCAAGCGCCGGCGCTGATCAACAAACCATTCATTTTTGCGAAATAAATGTAGGGCAAACCTCATTACTTTCAGCACTTTTGCTATGAAAACAAGGAACCTAGAGAATATAATCTCCGGTAAGGTCCCACGGTAGGAGTTCAAAGTAATTTTTGAGAGATGCAGATCTAGGCATTCGACGTAATTGTTATATTGTATCACATTATCCACCACTGGGCCTAATCTTATCTGCAAAAGAAGAAAACATGTTAGTGCCTACATGTAGTTCTGAACACTACTACATGCCTATTTGGTTTGCAGGATTTGTAAAATGCACTAACATGCCATCTTCGATCTGACATGATTAACATGGGCATTTGATTACATTCTAGAAAAATGTAGCCTTCTTCACAAGAGGTTGGAGTGGATGAAAAGTTCCCTAAGAAAACTATTATAGATGAATCCAAAGGAGAAATGCTTATGGATTGTAACCATATGGATCAAGCAACCAATATGGGGGGGAATGTATGTACTGAAATCCTCCAAAAGAATCGTTCAGAAATCATAGTACATTGTCATTGTAAACTTGGAAAAAGGTGTCACAAATTGAACTCCCTTATGGTTAACATTTAACAGGAAAGGAACATCACCTCGATATATAGCTTCTCCAGGCACGGAAAGCATCTCAGGAAACTGAAAACTTGCTCCAGGTTGGGGACGATAGATTCTATTGCCAAGACCTTCACTGTGCGCAGTTTCAGGGTCAAGATTGTCGGAATCATTTTCTGGATGACAGACAAACAAACATCTTCAAAATTAGAAATAATGTTAATTTGTAGAAGGAGAGGTAGAAGGCGACTGTTGTACCTGAACGGGTGTGGATCCAATAACAAGTTCGGAGTATTTGTCAAACGAGTAGCCCACCACTGTCAATTTCGGTGCAGAAATGACATTGATTCTTGTTGGACCTTCTTGATCAACTACAAGTAATCTCTCAAGTGCAGGTGTGTCCTCAATGACCATACTGTGGTACACATATTGTGATGTCTTTCTGCCACACCAGGAACACACATAAATCGGAGAGTCATGGTGGTGATGTGGAAGCAACTCAACCCATTGATCGCCTGAAGACGAAGGTACTCGAGTGCAGTATAGCCACAGAGCAGGTGCTCTATGTCATCGTTTGGGAGGCAGACGGCGACAAGCTCGAGGTGCTTCAGTCATGGTAGAATAAGAGCGGGCGCATCATTAAGGGGGATGGCAGTTCGATGCGCAGCGTGGGTGCGAGGCGGAGTGCAGGCGTTGGCAGCGAGCGCATATGCCCATCATCAAAAGTGAGCTCCTCGAGTTGATCTAGGGCGGGGGATCGGAACCAGTCGTCAAGCTTGGCTCGGTCCTTGCCGTTGGAACAGAACTTGCCCATTCTAAGGCCTCTGGTTGGGCCAAGGTGACTGCCGAGGATCTCGGAGAACGCATACAAGCTTTTGCGATAGCCATGGCAGAGCTCGTGGGTGTCGATGAGGTCGAGAGGGGTGGAGTTCCATAGGGGGCGCCACCGCCATGAAAGGACGGTTGTCCGTGCCCCATATTTGATTGGGAGGTGGGAGATGATGACTGTCAACATATCATCGGGGAGGTTGCTGATGAAGTCTAGGCTTGCTGGAGTCGCTTGCGGTTCTTGCTCGCCCCACCTCCACTTGTCGGCAGCCCCGTTATCCACCTCCAGAGTCTCCTCGTTAGTGGCACTTTCTGATAGAAGTGGGAGTACAGGGAATATTTACTTAAAACAGGGCAATAGAAAAGTGTATTGGTAACTAGAAGTTATTAGGTAGGAATATAGTAAGAAAATGGAATAACAATTGGTTGCTTAAATACTACACACTTCATTTGATATTGCTGGGTAAGTCCACATGCAGATACTTGAAAATAAAACTTACTTCAAACAAAGTCTGGATGGATGATATCGTCGGGGAAGTTAGCATATATCTCATGACCAGGCCCTTTTATGTGCAATGCAATTATAGTGCCAGCTTTCAGTACATAAAACTTAGAAATTTCTTTCCAAAGGCCAGTACCAAAATAGGAGTCACCACGTTCATCATGTCTTATAGTAGCAACGAGTGTAAATCCATGGTTTGTGTTCAGTATGACATCCCTGCAGTCTTGATTTATGTAAAGGGAAAGATTGTGCACTACAGATTCTGTTGCATAGCAAGGGACGCTGCAGAAAATGGTAGGATTGTTAAAGAAAATATGGTAACATCTAAATATGGGCCCAAATTGAAAGAACTGTATAGCAGTTGAAATCGAAGGACAAAAATCTACAATTAAACAGATAGGGTAAACATGATGTCATGGAAATATGAGAGTAATCGAAAGAACA
Organism: Aegilops tauschii subsp. strangulata; assembly: GCF_002575655.3. Lineage (NCBI taxonomy): Eukaryota > Viridiplantae > Streptophyta > Magnoliopsida > Poales > Poaceae > Aegilops > Aegilops tauschii. Next base: position 294,487,126 of record NC_053035.3, read on the forward strand.
ATACATCATTAATTTGCCTAATATAGAAAGAAGAGGGGGAAATCCCCTTTGACGTATATGGTGCATGTGGCACCTTTTATCCAAATGTAGCAATATCTAGAATATGTTCAGGAAAGTAGGCCATGCCAACCGATTTAGGGCGAGATTGAACATACCGCGCGCGCGCATCTTCAAGTCATCTGGTATGGTGAGATTGAATGTCTGGCGGAGGCCGCAAAGTCCTGATGTGTCCGCGCACTGTACACTCTATGAATGGAAGAAAACCCTCAAATCAGCTCGAATAAAAATGAATTCACGGCGATTTCGGTCGGGTGATTAAAGGAGACAGATGAACTGGGATAATAGATGAGATAATATCTCATTAAATTAATTACCTTGTTGTCCATGAGAAAGAACCCTCAGTACGGCAGATTCCCCAACCGAGCGGAGCTGGGTCGACCGCAAGCAGCGTCGAGAAAGTCGATGGCAATAGGCGGCGGCAAGCGGAAGTGGCGAAATGCGTTGGGCCTTGCCGGCAGCTTGGCGGCAGCGGCAGGCGGCGAGCTAAGTGGTTACCACCATGATAGGCGGTGCCATGCATAGACACGGAGGAGCTTGTGCAGGTGTGAATGGGGACCGGAGGGGGTGGCAGGCGGGGTGAGGGTTTTTGTGACTTGGGGATGGTGAGGTTTTCTTTTTTCTTTTTTGAATGGGTGGTGAGGGTTGTCTGTCCCACAAAGAATTTCGGAGGCAACGGTTTGCTAAAGCCAACCGTGTGTGATTGACGCAATAGGAAAAATGAAAGTCATTGCACACGGTTCCAATTTTGAGAACCGTGTGTGATTGATGTACTACCTCCGTCCTGGTTTATTGGTCCCCTTTGTTATTTGTACCAAATTTTGACCAAATATTTAACTAAGAAATTTTTATGCATGTCATGAAAAATTATATCATTGAACACCATGTTCAAATACGCATCCAACGATATAATTTTTGCTGAACTACACTAACATTTTGTTAGTTAAATTTTTGGTCAAAATTTAACACAAATTACAAAGGGGGCCAATAAACCAGGACGGAGGTAGATTTCATCAACCGAACTGATTGCATCCATAACCCACATTTAGACATAAGTAAACATAGATTAAACATACTCAGACATAGATAATAAGCATACACAAGTATAGTTCAACCATAAGTACATAGTTCAACCATCATTAAGCATACTCAAGCGTACATAGTTCGATCTCACATCTCATCTCATAGGCCGGCACGATCCTGAAGCTTCTCCAGGTACTCGGCGTACGTGTCGTGCGCCACCTTGCGAGAATACATCTGCTTGAAGGAGTCAATAGTCCGTCCTCTTGCATGCGCCAGAACACTTAGATACACATTGTGAAGCTTGTGGATGCAAAATGGGCATCGATAGCCGCCGTTCCAGGTCCTAATACGACTGTTCTGCATTCCCGCATAAAGCTCCCTCGGGATTTGCCTCTTGTACCTCCTCTGGGCATCTTCATCCTCGTTGTCCACATCGTCAGACAACACCTATACAAATAGTAAAACAAATTTGGCATCAAATCAATGTTTACATGCCGTGAAGTAGGATTAGGAATTTATGGTTATTTATTTATACATATCCAGAGATTATGGTTCGCGTTTTAAGCATGGTCGTCTATGTACAGACCAATCTTGAAGAAAATAATGGCACAAACATATGTAGGTCATTCAAAATCAAGTGTCAAGTCCTCGCTAGGAATTATTAGCACGAACACTAACCCTAGTCGGATTACTAGCAAAAATCATTTGCATAGATGAAACAACTAATCACTTATCACTTGTACCATTCAAATAATCAATACACTACGCGGATCTAACGAAACTTACTCAGATTTCATGGATTGGGAGAACATAACCATAGGATTTCTATTCCAAAAAGGGGGAGGCAGGAGTAATAAGAGAAACCCTAGAATCTATTTGACACATAAATGGGTATAGATGACTAACTAGTTGTCCGTCGTCGTCGGGGTCATCGCCGGAGTGGTTGTCGGAGTCGTCGCCGGGGTCGTCGCCCGAGTCGTCACCAGAGTCGGTGTGGAACTCCGCCTCCGGCTGTGGAAGCTCGACGCCGTCGACGACGTCAGGGTGCAGCGATAACTCGCTGGCAGTGACGGCAACCTCTGTCTCCATCTCCACGCCGTGTTCCGCTGCTTCAACAGCCCCGGCGTCGCCACTCTCTTTGATGGGGCGCTTCGGCGGCATCCTCCTACACTGACGGCTTTGAGGACTGAGAGCGGCATCGAGGATGCAAGCAGAGAGAGAGGATTGTGTGTGTGGCGAGGATGGGGGTGCGGCCGCTCAGGAGCACCATTAATATGGAGTAGTGGGAGAGAGGCAGGCGGCGGTCAAACCGCTGGCTCGCTTCTCGGTGAGCCTGCCCACCGGACTGTTGGCATGCCTACCGTCGTTTAACACAGCTACTCGCACGCCTCCCAAAGACACTGCGCAACGAGCACGCCTCCGTCAATTCACACACCTGTACGCACGCCTCCCGGTCTGCCTGCGCGGCGGACTGCTTGCATGCGTCCCGTCAACTCACACCTGCTTGCACGACACACGAGTCATGTATATTGTTTTTCTATTTGGATGATTTATGCTGCTGCTTTATTGCTTAACCGAAACATGGCACGCATCCATTGTTGGTCTAATGCTCACGTTCAGATAAATAATCCGTTTGGTATATTGGTTCCCAATTATTAATAATCTCCTGTTTGTCATTTGATAAAGATTACATCAAAACTGGTCTTAAATTGGACAAAAAAAAGTACAGTGCCACTTTGTATTGGTGTCCATATGACAACATGATAAGTTTCATGAACTTCAAATAAGTTTTGGATGTACTAGAATTTAAAAATCAAGATTCTCAATGTTTGAAATTTCTTCCACGGGGAGTAAACATGCACCAAGTGAGACACATGTGTTTTTGCAATCCATTTAGGTGCACTGTCACGTGCGCATGTAGCTCAAATTTGATTTTTGCACATTATACCCGTAGAATATCAATCTATTAATGTACTAAAACGTCCTAATGATCTCTGTTTTTTCGAAATTAAAATGTCACTCTTTTGGTAACATATGTTCACCGCGGGATAATTTAACATGCATCATAGTTGCGGTGGATTCATGGTGTGTGTGGGGGTGTGTGCGTATGGGGGTGGCGGGTGGCTTGCAGTACACTATGCGTTGTGAGCCACCGTGTGGGTTGGTCATTTTGTTAGGCAGGTGCAACATCAGAGTCGTGAATTCGTTATTTATAATATTACACAACCCTTTCATACATACACGTTTTGGCCACATGCAGTCGATGGTTGTCCTACACGACCCTCGATACCAACATGTGATGCTTTCTGTGGGCCCGCGAGGTCGTCCAACACTTTGACGAACAGCTGACAGTGAGGTTAATTTGACCAGCAAGGTAGAATCTTTTTTGTTAGTGTTATGGTGGTATATAGTACGCGTCGAAGAGGTGGGAGGGGACTAGCATATATGCTATACGTACGGGTCCGTGAACAAGTACACCTCACTCAGTGTCGGGACTTTTCGGTTTCCGAGGCACGTGCCACATCATAGTTGTGAAATTGGCTATTCAAACATCACACAACACCTCTTTGAGCCACATGCATGCAGACGGTGGTTATCCCAGCTAGGACATTCACCTATGAAGCTTCCATCTATGGGCCCACGAGGCCATTGATACGTCTCCAACGTATCTATAATTTATGAAGTATTCATGCCATGTTTACAACAATTTTATATGGTTTTGGTATGATTTGCATGGAACTAACCTGGACTGACGCTGTTTTCAGCAGAACTACCGTGGTGTTGTTTTTTGTGTAGAAATGGAAGTTCTCCAAATGAGCTGAAACATTTTGACAATTTTTTTTGGAACAAAAGAGACCCCCGAAGCTTCGTGGAAGGACCAGAAGGTGAAGGAGTAGGGCATAAGACACTGGGGCGCGCCTGGGCCCTTGCCCGTGCCCCGGTGGGTTGTGCTCACCTCGAGGCCCATCTTAGCGTGAAACTGCTACCTCTTGAGCACTGCGTTGGTTTTCCCTTGAAGAGGAAAGGGTGATGCAGTAAAGCAGCGTAAGTATTTCCCTCAGTTTTTGAGAACCAAGGTATCAATCTAGTAGGAGGCCACGCACGAGTCCCTCGCACATACACAAACAAATAAAATCCTCGCAACCAACGCAATAAAGGGGTTGTCAATCCCTTCACGGTCACTTACGAAAGTAAGATCTGATAGATATGATAAGATAATATTTTTAGTATTTTTATGATAAAGATGCAAAGTAAAGAAAGCAAAATAAACGGCGCCAGAAATAGCTTGTTGTCGGGAGATTAATATGATGGAAAATAGACCTGGGGGGCATAGGTTTCACTAGTGGCTTCTCTCGAGAGCATAAGTATTACGGTGGGTAAACAAATTACTGTTGAGCAATTGACAGAATTGAGCATAGTTATGAGAATATCTAGGTACGATCATGTATATAGGCATCACGTCTGCGACATGTAGACCGACTCCTGCCTCCATCTACTACTATTACTCCACACATCGACCGCTATCTAGCATGCATCTAGAGTATTAAGTTCAAAAGAACAAAGTAACGCTTTAAGTAAGATGACATGATGTAGAGGGATAAACTCATGCAATATGATATAAACCCCATCTTGTTATCCTCGATGGCAACAATACAATACGTGCCTTGCTGCCGCTACTGTCACTGGGAAAGGACACCGCAAGATTGAACCCAAAGCTAAGCCTTCTCCCATTGCAAGAAAGATCAATCTAGTAGGCCAAACCAAACTGATAATTCGAAGAGACTTGCAAAGATAACCAATCATACATAAAATAATTCAGAGAAGATTCAAATATTGTTCATAGATAAACTTGATCATAAACCCACAATTCATCGGTCTCAACAAACATACCGCAAAAGAAGATTACATCAAATAGATCTCCACGAGAATCGTGGAGAACTTTGTATTGAGATCCAAAGAGAGAGAAGAAGCCATCTAGCTAATAACTATGGACCCAAAGGTCTGAGGTAAACTACTCACACATCATCGGAGAGGCTATGGTGTTGATGTAGAAGCCCTCCGTGATCGATGCCCCCTCCGGCGGAGCGCCGGAAAAGGCCCCAAGATGGGATCTCACGAGTACAGAAGGTTGCGCGGTGGAATTAGGTTTTTGGCTCTCTATCTGGTAGTTTGGGGTACGTAGGTATATATAGGAGGAAGAAGTACGTCGGTAGAGCAACATGGGCCCCACGAGGGTGGAGGGCGCGCCCAGGGGGTAGCCCCCCCCCCTTCCTCGTGCCCTCCTGGTTGCTTTCTTGACGTGGGGTCCAAGTCCTCTGGATCACGTTCGTTCCAAAAATCACGTTCCCGAAGGTTTCATTCTGTTTGATATTCTTTTTCCGCGAAACTCTGAAATAGGCAAAAATGGCAATTCTGGGCTGGGCCTCTGGTTAATAGGTTAGTCCCAAAAATAATATAAAAGTGTATAATAAAGCCCATTAATGTCCAAAACAGAATATAATATAGCATGGAACAATCAAAAATTATAGATACGTTGGAGACGTATCAAGCATCCCCAAGCTTAATTCCTGCTCGTCCTCGAGTAGGTAAATGATAAAAACGGAATTTTTGATGTGGAATTCTACTTGGCATAATTTCAATGTAATTCTCTTAATTGTGGTACTAATATTCAGATCCGAAAGATTCAAGACAAAAGTTTAATATTGACATAAAAATAATAATACTTCAAGCATACTAACTAAGCAATTATGTCTTCTCAAAATAACATGGCCAAAGAAAGTTATCCCTACAAAATCATATAGTCTGGCTATGCTCTATCTTCACCACACAAAGTATTTAATTCATGCACAACCCCGATGACAAGCCAAGCAATTGTTTCATACTTTTGATGTTATCAAACTTTTTCAATCTTCACCCAATACATGAGCGTGAGCCATGGACATAGCACTATATGTGGAATAGAATGGTGGTTGTGGAGAAGACAAAAAAGGAGAAGATAGTCTCACATCAACTAGGCGTATCAACGGGCTATGGAGATGCCCATTAACAGATATCAATGTGAGTGAGTAGGGATTGCCATGCAACGGATGCACTAGAGCTATAAGTATATGAAAGCTCAATAAAAGGAACTAAGTGGGTGTGCATCCAACTCGCTTGCTCACGAAGACCTAGGGCATTTTGAGGAAGCCCATCATTGGAATATACCAGCCAAGTTCTATAAAAAAATTCCCACTAGTATATGAAAGTGATATCATAGGAGACTCTCTATCATGAAGATCATGGTGCTACTTTGAAGCACAAGTGTGGTAAAAGGATAGTAACATTGTCCCTTCTCTCTTTTTCTCACATTTTTTTTATTTGGGCCTTTTCTCTTTTTTATGGCCTCTTTTTTTAGTCCGGAGTCTCAACCCGACTTGTGGGGGAATCATAGTCTCCATCATCCTTTCCTCACTTGGGACAATGCTCTAAAAAATGATGATCATCACACTTTTATTTACTTACAGCTCAACAATTACAACTCAATACTTCGAACAAAATATGACTCTATGTGAATGCCTCCGGTGGTATACCGGGATATGCAATGAATCAAGAGTGACATGTATGAAAGAATTATGAACTGTGGCTTTGCCACAAATACAATGTCAACTACATGATCACGCAAAGCAATATGACAATGATGGAGCGTGTCATAATAAACGGAATGGTGGTAAGTTGCATGGCAATATATCTCGGAATGGCTATGGAAATGCCATGATCGGTAGGTATGGTGGCTGTTTTGAGGAAGATATATGGTGGGTGTATGATACCGGCGAAAAGTGCGCGGTATTAGAGAGGCTAGCAATGGTGGAAGAAAGGAAGTGCGTATAATCCATGGACTCAACATTAGTCATAAATAACTCATATACTTATTGCAAAATCTACAAGTTATCGAAGCAAAGTATTACGCGCATGCTCCTAGGGGGATAGATTGGTAAGAAAAGACCATCGCTCGTCCCCGACCGCCACTCATAAAGAAGACAATCAATAAATAAATCATGCTCCGACTTCATCACATAACGGTTCACCATACGTGCATGCTACAGGAATCACAAACTTTAACACAAGTATTTCTCAAATTCAAAACTACTCAACTAGCATGACTCTAATATCAACATCTTCATATCTCAAAACAATTATCTAGTATCAAACTTCTCATAGTATTCAACACACTCATAAGAAAAAAAAATTACTAATCTTGAATGCCTATCATAATTAAAGCAAATTACCACGCTGTTTTGTAGGACTCTCAAAATAATCTAAGTGAAGCATGAGAGAACAATAGTTTCTATAAAACAAATCCACCACCGTGCTCTAAAAGATATAAGTGAAGCACTAGAGCAAAAACTATATAACTCAAAAGATATAAGTGAAGCACATAGAGTATTCTAACAATTTCCGAATCATGTGTGTCTCTATCAAAAGGTGTGTACAGCAAGGATGATTGGGGCAAACTAACAAATAAATACTCAAATAATACAAGACGCTCCAAGCAAAACACATATCATGTGGTGAATAAACATATAGCTCCAAGTAAAGTTACCGATGGAAGTAGACGAAAGAGGGGATGCCTTCCGGGGCATCCCCAAGCTTTGGCTTTTAGGTGTCCTTAGATTATCTTGGGGTTCCATGGGCATCCCCAAGATTAGGATCTTGCCACTCCTTGTTCCATAACCCATCAAATCTTTCACCCAAAACTTGAAAACTTCACAACACAAAACTTAACAGAAAATCTCGTGAGCTCCGTTAGGAAAAGAAAAGAAAACACCACTTCATGGTACTGTAATGAACTCATTCTTTATTTATATTGGCGTTAAACCTACTGTATTCCAACTTCTCTATGGTTTATAAACTATTTTACTAGCCATAGATTCATCAAAATAAGCAAACAACACACGAAAAACAGAATCTGTCAAAAACAGAACAGTCTGTAGTAATCTGTAACTAACGCAAACTTCTGGAACTCCAAAAATTCAGCCAAAATAGTAAGACCTAGAAAATTTGTTTATTGATCAGCAGCAATTGGAATCAATATTTTATCACGTTCTGGTGATTTGTAACAATTATTTTCGTGAACAGAAAGTTTCTGGAATTTTCAGCAAGATCAAATAACTATCATCCAAGAAGATCCTATAGGTTAAACTTGGCACAAACACTAATTAAAACATAAAAACACATCTAACCAGAGGCTAGATCAAATATTTATTCCTAAACAGAAGCAAAAAGCAAAAAGCTAAAAATAAAATTGGGTTGCCTCCCAACAAGTGCTATCGTTTAACGGCCCTAGCTAGGCATCGAGATTTCGATGATGCTCACATAAAAGATAGTAATTGAAACACAAAGAGAGCATCCTAAAACATGTGAAAATCACATCTAAGTCTAACATACTTCCTATGCATAGGCATCTTATAGGCAAACAAATTATCAAGGCAAGCAAAAACTAGCATATGCAAGGAAGCAGGAAGAAACAATAGCAATCTCAACATAACGAGAGGTAATTTATTATCATAAAAAATTCTACAACTAAATTTCCCTCTCTCATAATAATTACATGTGGGATCATAAGCAAATTCAACAAAATAGCTATCACATAAAATGTTTTCAACACGATCCACGTGCATGAAAAGTTGACACTCTTCCAAAATACTGGGATTAACATTAACTAAAGTCATGACCTCTCCAAACCCACTTTTATCAAAAATATCATAAGATTGAACATACTCCAAATATGTGGGATCTAAAGTTGACACTCTTCCAAACCCACTTTCAGTATTATTGCAAATACTATTATCAATCTCATATTCATCATGGGGCTTAAATAAATTTTCAAGATCAAAAGAGGAATCACCCCAATCATGATCATTGCAACAAGTAGTAGACATAGCAAAACTAGCATCCTCAAGCTTAGGGTTTTGCATATTATTAGCACAATTGACACCAATAGAATTTATAGGAAAACAATTGCAATCATGCTTTTTATTCAAAGATCTATCGTGAATCGGTTCATAAAGTACTTCATCACAATTTTCAGATTCACGAATTTCAAGCAAAACCTCATAAAGATAATCTAGTGCTCTCAACTCACTAGCAATAGGTTCATCATAATTGGATCTCTTAAAGAGATTAGCAAGTGGATGAGGATCCATAAACTCTTAGCAAGAGAAGATGCAAGTAAAGAGAAGGATCATGGTAACACGAGCAAACAGAAGGATGCACGGAAGAGGGGGCGAATAAAACGGCAAAGGTGAAGTAGGGGAGAGGAAAACGAGAGGCAAATGGCAAATAATGTAATGCAGGAGATAAGGGTTTGTGATGGGTACTTGGTATGTTGACTTTTGCGTAGACTCCCCGGCAACGGCGCCAGAAATCCTTCTTGCTACCTCTTGAGCACTGCGTTGGTTTTCCCTTGAAGAGGAAAGGGTGATGCAGTAAAGCAGCGTAAGTATTTCCCTCAGTTTTTGAGAACCAAGGTATCAATCTAGTAGGAGGCCACGCACGAGTCCCTCGCACCTACACAAACAAATAAAATCCTCGCAACCAACGCAATAAAGGGGTTGTCAATCCCTTCACGGTCACTTACGAAAGTGAGATCTGATAGATATGATAAGATAATATTTTTAGTATTTTTATGATAAAGATGCAAAGTAAAGAAAGCAAAATAAACGGCGCCAGAAATAGCTTGTTGTCGGGAGATTAATATGATGGAAAATAGACCTGGGGGCCATAGGTTTCACTAGTGGCTTCTCTCGAGAGCATAAGTATTACGGTGGGTAAACAAATTACTGTTGAGCAATTGACAGAATTGAGCATAGTTATGAGAATATCTAGGTACGATCATGTATATAGGCATCACGTCTGCGACATGTAGACCGACTCCTGCCTCCATCTACTACTATTACTCCACACATCGACCGCTATCTAGCATGCATCTAGAGTATTAAGTTCAAAAGAACAAAGTAACGCTTTAAGTAAGATGACATGATGTAGAGGGATAAACTCATGCAATATGATATAAACCCCATCTTGTTATCCTCGATGGCAACAATACAATACGTGCCTTGCTGCCGCTACTGTCACTGGGAAAGGACACCGCAAGATTGAACCCAAAGCTAAGCCTTCTCCCATTGCAAGAAAGATCAATCTAGTAGGCCAAACCAAACTGATAATTCGAAGAGACTTGCAAAGATAACCAATCATACATAAAAGAATTCAGAGAAGATTCAAATATTGTTCATAGATAAACTTGATCATAAACCCACAATTCATCGGTCTCAACAAACATACCGCAAAAGAAGATTACATCGAATAGATCTCCACGAGAATCGTGGAGAACTTTGAATTGAGATCTAAAGAGCGAGAAGAAGCCATCTAGCTAATAACTATGGACCCAAAGGTCTGAGGTAAACTACTCACACATCATCGGAGAGGCTATGGTGTTGATGTAGAAGCCCTCCGTGATCGATGCCCCCTCCGGCGGAGCGCCAGAAAAGGCCCCAAGATGGGATCTCACGGGTACAGAAGGTTGCGGCGGTGGAATCAGGTTTTTGGCTCCGTATCTGGTAGTTTGGGGGTACGTAGGTATATATAGGAGGAAGGAGTATGTCGGTGGAGCAACGTGCGCCCCATGAGGGTGGAGGGCGCGCCCAGGGGGGTAGGCGCGCCCCCCTACCTCGTGCCCTCCTAGTTGCTTTCTTGACGTAGGGTCCAAGTCCTCTGGATCACGTTCGTTCCAAAAATCACGTTCCCGAAGGTTTCATTCCGTTTGGACTCCGTTTGACATTCTTTTTCTGCGAAACTCTGAAATAGGCAAAAACAGCAATTCTGGGCTGGGCCTCCGGTTAATAGGTTAGTCCCAAAAATAATATAAAAGTGTATAATAAAGCCCATTAATGTCCAAAACAGAATATAATATAGCATGGAACAATCAAAAATTATAGATACGTTGGAGACGTATCAGAAACCAACGGCAAAAATTCCTATAAATAGAGAAACCATCAGGGGTAACCCTAGATCAGAAGTTCCATCACCGTAAGCCTCTGTAGCCACGAGAAACCAATCTAGACCCCATTCTGGCACTCCGCCGGAGGGGGAAATCATCACCGGGGCCATCTTCATCATCCCGGCGGCCATCATGATGAGGAGGGAGTAGTCCACCCTCGGGGCCGAGCGTTTGTGTGAGTAGCTGTGTTTAATCTCTCTCTCTCTCTCTCTTGTGTTCTTGACATGTCACAATCTTGATGTATCGCGGGCTTTGTTAATATAGTCGGATCATATGGTGTTTTCCCCTCTCTATCTTGTTGTGAATTGAGTTTTCCCATTGAGATTTCGTTTTATCAGATTGAATACTTTTATGGATTTGAGAGCACTTGATGTATGTCTTGCTATGAATACCCGTGGTGACAATGGGGTATCTGTTGGGGATCGTTGCAGAAATTTAAATTTTTCTACGCATCACCAAGATCCATCTATGGAGTTTACTAGCAACGAGAAGGAAGGAGTGCATCTACATACCCTTGTAGATCGCGAGCGGAAGCGTTCAAGTGAACGGGGTTGATGGAGTCGTACTCGTCGTGATCCAAATCACCGATGACCGAGCGCCGAACGGACGGCACCTCCACGTTCAACACACGTACGGTTGGGGAAGACGTCTCCTCCTTTTTGATCCAGCAAGGGGGAAGGAGATGTTGATGGAGATCCAGCAGCACGACAGTGTGGTGGTGGAAGTAGCGGGGATCTCGGCAGGGCTTCGCCAAGCACAGCGAGAGGGAGAGGGAGGCGCCAGGGGCTGTGGTGCGGCTGCCCTCCCTCCCCCCCACTATATATAGGGCCCCTGGGGGGGCGCCGGCCCTGGGAGATGCAATCTCCAAGGGGGTGGCGGCCAAGGGGTGGCTTCCCCCCCCCCCCCAAGCCAAGTGGGGGGGCGCCCCCACCCCTAGGGTTTCCAATCCTAGGCGCAGGGGGAGGCCCAAGGGGGGGTGCACCAGCCCACCAGGGGCTGGTTCCCCTCCCACTTCAGCCCATGGGGCCCTCCGGGATAGGTGGCCCCACCCGGTGGACCCCCGGGACCCTTCCGGTGGTCCCGGTACAATACTGGTAACCCCCGAAACTTTCCTGGTGGCCGAAACTGGACTTCCTATATATAATTCTTCACCTCCGGACCATTCCGGAACTCCTCGTGACGTCCGGGATCTCATCCGGGACTCCGAACAACTTTCGGGTTACCACATACTAATATCTCTACAACCCTAGCGTCACCGAACCTTAAGTGTGTAGACCCTACGGGTTCGGGAGACATGCAGACATTACCGAGACGACTCTCCGGTCAATAACCAACAGCGGGATCTGGATACCCATGTTGGCTCCCATATGTTCCTCGATGATATCATCGGATGAACCACGATGTCGAGGATTCAATCAATCCCGTATACAATTCCCTTTGTCAATCGGTACGTTACTTGCCCGAGATTCGATCGTCGGTATCCCAATACCTCGTTCAATCTCGTTACCGGCAAGTCACTTTACTCGTACCGTAATGCATGATCCCGTGACCAACCACTTGGTCACTTTGAGCTCATTAGGATGATGCATTACCGAGTGGGCCCAGAGATACCTCTCCGTCATACGGAGTGACAAATCCCAGTCTCGATCCGTGTCAACCCAACAGACACTTTCAGAGATACCTGTAGTGTACCTTTATAGTCACCCAATTACGTTGTGACGTTTGGTACACCCAAAGCACTCCTACGGCATCCTGGAGTTACACGATCTCATGGTCTAAGGAAATGATACTTGACATTGGAAAAGCTCTAGCAAACGAACTACACGATCTTTGTGCTATGCTTAGGATTGGGTCTTGTCCATCACATCATTCTCCTAATGATGTGATCCCGTTATCAATGACATCCAATGTCCATAGTCAGGAAACCATGACTATTTGTTGATCAACGAGCTAGTCAACTAGAGGCTCACTAGGGACATGTTGTGGTCTATGTATTCACACATGTATTACGATTTCCGGATAACACAATTATAACATGAACAATAGACAATTATCATGAACAAGGAAATATAATAATAACCATTTTATTATTGCCTCTAGGGCATATTTCCAATAGTCTCCCACTTGCACTAGAGTCAATAATCTAGTTACATTGTGATGAATCGAACACCCATAGAGTTCTGGTGTTGATCATGTTTTGCTCTAGGGAGAGGTTTAGTCAACGGATCTGCTACATTCAGGTCCGTATGTACTTTACAAATATCTATGTCTCCATTTTGAACACTTTCACGAATGGAGTTGAAGCGACGCTTGATATGCCTGGTCTTCCTGTGAAACCTAGGCTCCTTGGCAAGGGCAATAGCTCCAGTGTTTTCACAGAAGAGAGTCATCGGGCCCGACGCATTGAGAATCACCCCTAGGTCGGTAATGAACTCCTTCATCCAGATTGCTTCTTGCGCTGCCTCTGAGGCCGCCATGTACTCCGCTTCACATGTAGATCCCGCCACGACGCTTTGCTTGCAACTGCACCAGCTTACTGCCCCTCCATTCAAAATATACATGTATCCGGTTTGTGACTTAGAGTCATCCAGATCTGTGTCGAAGCTAGCATCGACGTAACCCTTTACGACGAGCTCTACGTCACCTCCATAAACGAGAAACATATCCTTAGTCCTCTTCAGGTACTTCAGGATATTCTTGACCGCTGTCCAGTGTTCCATGCCGGGATTACTTTGGTACCTTCCTACCAAACTTACGGCAAGGTTTACATCAGGTTTGGTACACAGCATGGAATACATAATAGACCCTATGGCCGAGGCATAGGGGATGACACTCATCTTTTCTCTATCTCCTGCCGTGGTCGGGCATTGAGCCGTGCTCAATTGTACACCTTGCAATACAGGCAAGAACCCCTTCTTGGACTGATCCATATTGAACTTCTTCAATATCTTGTCAAGGTACGTACTCTGCGAAAGACCAATGAGGCGTCTTGATCTATCTCTATAGATCTTGATGCCTAATATATAAGCAGCTTCTCCAAGGTCCTTCATTGAAAAACACTTATTCAAATAGGCCTTTATACTTTCCAAGAATTCTATATCATTTCCCATCAATAGTATGTCATCCACATATAATAAGAGAAATGCTACAGAGCTCCCACTCACTTTCTTGTAAACACAGGCTTCTCCATAAGTCTGTGTAAACCCAAACGCTTTGATCATCTCATCAAATCGAATGTTCCAACTCCGAGATGCTTGCACCAGCCCATAGATGGAGCGTTGGAGCTTGCACACCTTGTTAGCATTCTTAGGATCGACAAAACCTTCCGGCTGCATCATATACAATTCTTCCTTAAGAAAGCCGTTAAGGAATGCTGTTTTGACGTCCATTTGCCATATCTCATAATCATAGAATGCAGCAATTGCTAACATGATTCGGACGGACTTCAGCTTCGCTACGGGTGAGAAAGTCTCATCGTAGTCAACCCCTTGAACTTGTCGATAACCCTTAGTGACAAGTCGAGCCTTATAGATGGTCACATTACCATCCGCGTATGTCTTCTTCTTAAAGATCCATTTATTTTCTATGGCTCGCCGATCATCGGGCAAGTCAGTCAAAGTCCATACTTCGTTTTCATACATGGATCCTATCTCGGATTGCATGGCTTCAAGCCATTTGTTGGAATCCGGGCCCGCCATCGCTTCTTCATAGTTCGAAGGTTCACCGTTGTCTAACAACATGATTTCCATGACAGGGTTGCCGTACCACTCTGGTGCGGAACGTGTCCTTGTGGACCAACGAAGTTCAGCAGTAACTTGATCTGAAGCTTCATGATCATCATCATTAACTTCCTCCCCAGTCGGCGCAGGCACCACAGGAACATCTTCCCGCGCTGCGCTACTTTCCGGTTCGGAAGGGGTGACTATCACCTCATCAAGTTCCACTTTTCTCCCACTCACTTCTTTCGAGAGAAACTCTTTCTCCAGAAAGGACCCGTTCTTGGAAACAAAGATCTTGCCTTCGGATCTGAGGTAGAAGGTATACCCAATGGTTTCCTTAGGGTATCCTATGAAGACGCATTTTTCCGACTTGGGTTCGAGCTTTTCAGGTTGAAGTTTCTTGACATAAGCATCGCATCCCCAAACTTTTAGAAACGACAGCTTAGGTTTCTTCCCAAACCATAATTCATACGGTGTCGTCTCAACGGATTTTGACGGAGCCCTATTTAAAGTGAATGCGGCAGTCTCTAAAGCATAGCCCCAAAATGAGAGCGGTAGATCGGTAAGAGACATCATAGATCGCACCATATCCAATAGAGTGCGATTACGACGTTCGGACACACCATTTCACTGAGGTGTTCCAGGCGGCGTGAGTTGTGAAACTATTCCACATTTCCTTAAGTGTGTGCCAAATCCGTGACTTAAATATTCCCCTCCACGATCTGATCGTAGGAACTTTATTTTCCTGTCACGTTGATTCTCAACCTCACTCTGAAATTCCTTGAACTTTTCAAAGGTCTCAGACTTGTGTTTCATTAGGTAGACATACCCATATCTACTCAAGTCATCAGTGAGAGTGAGAACATAATGATAGCCTCCGCGAGCCTCAACACTCATTGGACCGCACTCATCAGTATGTATGATTTCTAATAAGTTGGTTGCTCGCTCCATTGTTCCGGAGAACGGAGTCTTGGTCATTTTTCCCATGAGGCATGGTTCGCATGTGTCAAATGATTCATAATCGAGAGACTCTAAAAGTCCATCAGCATGGAGCTTCTTCATGCGCTTGACACCAATGTGACCAAGGCGGCAGTGCCACAAGTATGTGGGACTATCGTTATCAACTTTACATCTTTTGGTATTCACACTATGAATATGTATAACATCACGTTCGAGATTCATTAAGAATAAACCATTGACCAGCGGGGCATGACCATAAAACATATCTCTCATATAAATAGAACAACCATTATTCTCGGATTTAAATGAGTAGCCATCTCGCATTAAACAAGATCCAGATACAATGTTCATGCTCAAAGCTGGCACTAAATAACAATTATTGAGGTTTAAAAGTAATCTCGTAGGTAAATGTAGAGGCAGCGTGCCGACGGCGATCACATCGACCTTGGAACCATTCCCGACGCGCATCGTCACCTCGTCCTTCGCCAGTCTCCGCTTATTCCGCAGCTCCTGTTTTGAGTTACAAATATGAGCAACCGCACCGGTATCAAATACCCAGGAGCTACTACGAGTACTGGTAAGGTACACATCAATTACATGTATATCACATATACCTTTGGTGTTGCCGGCCTTCTTGTCCGCTAAGTATTTGGGGCAATTCCGCTTCCAGTGACCACTTCCCTTGCAATAAAAGCACTCAGTCTCAGGCTTGGGTCCATTCTTTGGCTTCTTCCCGGCAACTGGCTTACCGGGCGCGGCAACTCCCTTGCCGTCCTTCTTGAAGTTCTTCTTACCCTTGCCTTTCTTGAACTTAGTGGTTTTATTCACCATCAACACTTGATGTTCCTTTTTGATCTCCACCTTCGCTGATTTCAGCATTGAATATACCTCAGGAATGGTCTTTTCCATCCCCTGCATATTGAAGTTCATCACAAAGCTCTTGTAGCTCGGTGGAAGCAACTGAAGGATTCTGTCAATGACCGCATCATCCGGGAGATTAACTCTCAACTGAGTCAAGCGGTTGTGCAACCCAGACATTTTGAGTATGTGCTCACTGACAGAACTGTTTTCCTCCATCTTACAACTAAAGAACTTGTCGGAGACTTCATATCTCTCGACCCGGGCATGAGCTTGGAAAACCATTTTCAGCTCTTCGAACATCTCATATGCTCCGTGTTGCTCAAAACGCTTTTGGAGCCCCGGTTCTAAGCTGTAAAGCATGCCGCACTGAACGAGGGAGTAATCATCAGCACGTGACTGCCAAGCGTTCATAACGGCTTGGTTCTCTGGGATGGGTGCTTCACCTAGCGGTGCTTCTAGGACATAATCTTTCTTGGCAGCTATGAGGATGATCCTCAGATTCCGGACCCAGTCCGTATAGTTGCTGCCATCATCTTTCAGCTTGGTTTTCTCTAGGAACGCGTTGAAGTTGAGGGCAACATGGGCCATTTGATCTACAAGACATATTGTAAAGATTTTAGACTAAGTTCATGATAATTAAGTTCATCTAATCAAATTATTCAATGAACTCCCACTCAGATAGACATCCCTCTAGTCATCTAAGTGAAACATGATCCGAGTCAACTAGGCCGTGTCCGATCATCACGTGAGACGGACTAGTCAACATCGGTGAACATCTTCATGTTGATCGTATCTTCTATACGACTCATGCTCGACCTTTCGGTCTTCCGTGTTCCGAGGCCATGTCTGTACATGCTAGGCTCGTCAAGTCAACCTAAGTGTATTGCGTGTGTAAATCTGGCTTACACCTGTTGTATTCGAACGTTAGAATCTATCACACCCGATCATCACGTGGTGCTTCGAAACAACAAACCTTCGCAACGGTGCACAGTTAGGGGGAACACTTTCTTGAAATTATTGCGAGGGATCATCTTATTTAAGTTACCGTCGTTCTAAGCAAATAAGATGTAAAACATGATAAACATCACATGCAATCAAATAGTGACATGATATGGACAATATCATTTTGCTCCTTTTGATCTCCATCTTCGGGGCGCCATGATCATCTTCGTCACCGGCATGACACCATGATCTCCATCGTCATGATCTCCATCATCGTGTCTTCATGAAGTTGTCACGCCAACGATTACTTCTACTTCTATGGCTAACGTGTTTAGCAATAAAGTAAAGTAATTTACATGGCGTTATTCAATGACTCGCAGGTCATACAAAAAATAAAGACAACTCCTATGGCTCCTGCCGGTTGTCATACTCATCGACATGCAAGTCGTGATTCCTATTACAAGAACATGATCAATCTCATACATCACATATATCTCGTTCATCACATCCTTTTGGTCATATCACATCACAAGGCATATGCTGCAAAAACAAGTTAGACGTCCTCTAATTGTTGTTGCATGTTTTTACGTGGCTTCTATAGGTTTCTAGCAAGAATGTTTCTTACCTATGTAAAACCACAATGTGATATGCCAATTTCTATTTACCCTTCATAAGGACCATTTTCATCGAATCCGTTCCGACTGAAGTGGGAGAGACAGACACCCACTAGCCACCTTATGCAACTAGTGCATGTCAGTCGGTGGAACCTGTCTCACGTAAGCGTACGTGTAAGGTCGGTCCGGGCCGCTTCATCCCACAATGCCGCCGAAACAAGATAAGACTAGTAGTGGCAAGAAAAATTGACAACATCTACGCCCACAACAAGTTTGTGTTCTACTCGTGCATAGAAACTACGCATAGGCCTGGCTCATGATGCCACTGTTGGGGATCGTTGCAAAAATTTAAAATTTTCAACGCATCACCAAGATCCATCTATGGAGTTTACTAGCAATGAGAAGGAAGGAGTGCATCTACATACCCTTGTAGATCGCGAGCGGAAGCGTTCAGGTGAACGGGGTTGATGGAGTCGTACTCGTCGTGATCCAAATCACCGATGACCGAGCGCCGAACGGACGGCACCTCCGCGTTCAACACACGTACGGTTGGGGAAGACGTCTCCTCCTTCTTGATCCAGCAAGGGGGAAGGAGAGGTTGATGGAGATCCACCAGCACGACGGCGTGGTGGTGGAAGTAGCGGGGATCTCGGCAGGGCTTCGCCAAGCACAGCGAGAGGGAGAGGTGTCACGGGAGGGAGAGGGAGGCGTCAGGGGCTGTGGTGCGGCTGCCCTCCCTCCCCCCCACTATATATAGGGCCCCTGGGGGGCGCCGGCCCTGGGAGATGCAATCTCCAAGGGGCCGGCGGCCAAGGGGTAGCTCCCCCCCCAAGCCAAGTGGGGGGCGCCCCCACCCCTAGGGTTTCCAACCCTAGGCGCAGGGGGAGGCCCAAGGGGGGCGCACCAGCCCACCAGGGGCTGGTTCCCCTCCCACTTCAGCCCGTGGGGCCCTCCGGGATAGGTGGCCCCACCCGGTGGACCCCCGGGACCCTTCCGGTGGTCCCGGTACAATACTGGTAACCCCCGAAACTTTCCTGGTGGCCGAAACTGGACTTCCTATATATAATTCTTCACCTCCGGACCATTCCGGAACTCCTCGTGACGTCCGGGATCTCATCCGGGACTCCGAACAACTTTCGGGTTACCGCATACTAATATCTCTACAACCCTAGCGTCACCGAACCTTAAGTGTGTAGACCCTACGGGTTCGGGAGACATGCACACATGACCGAGACGACTCTCCGGTCAATAACCAACAGAGGGATCTGGATACCCATGTTGGCTCCCATATGTTCCTCGATGATATCATCGGATGAACCACGATGTCGAGGATTCAATCAATCCCGTATACAATTCCCTTTGTCAATCGGTACGTTACTTGCCCGAGATTCGATCGTCGGTATCCCAATACCTCGTTAAATCTCGTTACCGGCAAGTCACTTTACTCGTACCGTAATGCATGATCCCGTGACCAACCACTTGGTCACTTTGAGCTCATTATGATGATGCATTACCGAGTGGGCCCAGAGATACCTCTCTGTCATACGGAGTGACAAATCCCAGTCTCGATCCGTGTCAACCCAACAGACACTTTCAGAGATACCTGTAGTGTACCTTTATAGTCACCCAGTTACGTTGTGACGTTTGGTACACCCAAAGCACTCCTATGGCATCCGGGAGTTACACGATCTCATGGTCTAAGGAAATGATACTTGACATTGGAAAAGCTCTAGCAAACGAACTACACGATCTTTGTGCTATGCTTAGGATGGGGTCTTGTCCATCACATCATTCTCCTAATGATGTGATCCCGTTATCAATGACATCCAATGTCCATAGTCAGGAAACCATGACTATCTGTTGATCAACGAGATAGTCAACTAGAGGCTCACTAGGGACATGTTGTGGTCTATGTATTCACACATGTATTACGATTTCCGGATAACACAATTATAGCATGAACAATAGACAATTATCATGAACAAGGAAATATAATAATAACCATTTTATTATTGCCTCTAGGGCATATTTCCAACAGTATCATATTGATTCACTTGATATATGTTTTGGCACTCAACTCACGGATCCCCGAGGTGACGTTTGGGTAATCTATGCATAGGGGTTGATGCATGTTCTCGTCTTTTGTTTCTCCGGTAGAAATCTTGGGGCACCATTTGAGGTTCTTTGTGTTGGATTGAGTATTATGAATCTGAATTTGCTTTGGTGTTATTTTAGTACGAACTCTTGATAGATCGATCGGAAAGAATAACTTAGTGTTATTCTAGTAGGAACTCTTGATAGATCGATCGGAAAGAATAACTTGGTGTTATTTTAGTACCAACTCTTGGATAGATCGATCAGAAAGAATAGCTACAAACAATTTCTTCTTATGTTCTCCACTAGATAAGAACTTTGGAGTGATACTTCATCACACGTTGTGGGATGGTTATATGATCCAATTATATTAGCATTGTTGAGAGATTGCACTAGCGAAAGTACGGACCCTAGGCCTCATTTTCAAGCATTGCAATACCGCTTTTGTGCCTGTTTTCTATTTGCTACCTTGTTGTTTTTATTTGTTCAGATTATAAAAATATATTTCTACCATCGATATTACACTTTTATCACCATCTCTTCCCTGAACTAGTGCACCTATACAATTTGCCATTGTATTAGGTGTCTTGGGGACACAAGAGATTTCTTGTATTTGATTGCAGGGTTGTTTGAGAGAGACCATCTTCATCCTATGCCTCCCATGGATTGATAAACCTTAGCATCCACTTGAGGGAAATTTGCTACTGTCCTACAAAACTCTGCGCTTGGAGGCCCAACACGAGTCTACAAGAACAAGTTGTGTAGTATACATCAGCCATCATCGATGCATGCATCACTTTGACCTACATCGGGAGAGGTTAATTAGTTTCACCATCGAGGAGGATACTTTTTCGGTTGTATTATGGTAGGAGCATATAGTATGCGTCGTAGAGGGGGAAGGGGACCATCATATGTAGTTTGCTTCATGAACCTAGCTCTGTGTGGGGGTTTATGGTTTTTGAGGCATGTGGCACATCAAAGTTGTGCATTTTGGGTATTCAACATATGTTTGGGCCACATGCAAAGCGATGGTGGTTGTCCTCTTGCACCCACTTAAGTGGTTATCAGCGATATCGATGCTTTCCATCTGTGGGCCCGCTTGGTCCATCACTACTTTTTGCCTGACAACGGGAGAGGTTAATTTGACTTAGAAAGGGATTTTTTGCTTGTAATAGGGTATATATATAGGACATGCCCTCGGATGACACGATACAGTTTGAGCACCCACACATGCATGTGTATGCGTGAATCCCTCCCATCGAGTCGAAGTGTCTAGTACAACGACACGCCATGAACCGATCTCGCTCTGTGTGGGGACTATACAATTTTCGACGCACGCGCCACAGTAATGTTGTGAAATGGTATTCAAACATGCATGCACGCATCACCGCCATACATATGCATGTAGTGGTTGTCTTCGAACGGTACACTCCCTCGCGTGGTTATCGGCGACAATCTTATGTATTCGTGGGCCCGCGTGGACATCCATGATCACCTTGACCGACAACAAGATTGGTTATGGCGGATTCTTCCTTTTGTTCGTCTTATCATAGTATAGGTCATGGTGAGATTCAGACCTAATTAAGTTTGAGCACATATACTATGCACGCATGCATGCATGAATCCCCATCATCAGCTTGAAGTGTGGTGTAACATACATATGCATCGTCAACCTAACCCTCACTTAGTGTGGGGATTTCTAGTTCGAAATCACGGTGCCACATCAAAGTTGTTCCATTGTGTATTCAAAAACACACCTCTCCATACATATGTTTGGGCCACACGCATGCAGTGGTTGTCTTCGGGGACTAGCTACTTGTGTGATTATTGGCGAGCTAGCCCATCTCCGGGGTCGCATGGACGGCCATCACTTTGACCAACAACAAGAGAGAGGTTGTACGACCAAGGTGGATTATTCTTGGTCCGTTTTATGATCCATCTTGGTGAGATGCCTCTCTGGCCCACCGACTGAAAGTGTGTGTGGGGGGCTGCTACTTCGCACTTTGCTAGTTGAACCTCGGTTGGGGGGCATGCATTCATAGCTTAGGATTCCCTTTGTGCCGACACGGGGGGGGGGGGGGGGCTGCTAGCTACTTCGCACTTTGCTAGGTGAACCTCGGTTGGGGGGCATGCATTCATAGCTTAGGATTCCCTTTGTACCGACACGAGGGGGGCAGCAATACCATGCGCTTTGCGAGATAGGTGCCACATCGAAGTTGCATTTGGTATTTGAACATCAAACCACCCTTTTCATACATAAATTTGCTCCACATGCAAGCGTGTTCGTGTTCTGACCCTCTCCCGCGTCATTTTTCGCCAAATTTATGAACATTAGACAAGTCAAATGACGCAATAGACACGGTTCACTCAAACTAACCGTGTGCCACACCGGTGCCCCTGTCACGCACACATCCGCACAGTACATTGGGCTCCACGAGGCTTCCCCTCTCAAAAATATCTGCCTGCCTGCAGCTTTTTTCTGTTTGATAACACACAGTTATTGTGTTTCGACCGTGCGTGATGTTTATTGTTCCCAATCCCGCCTGCATCCCTCAAAAATATCTACCCGCCTCGAGGGTTTTTCTATTTCATAACACACGGTTGTTATCTCCGGACCGTGTGCCATACACCATCATCAAAATCTTCAACAGCCCCAGCATTTCACTCCCGCGTCTCACTCCCGCTTAGTAAAATTTTCAATACCCGCGTCGTTTCCTCAAACACGCCCCCGCCCCCTCCACACACACACACACACCCCAAAACCTCCTCGGGCGTGCACACACACACGCTCCCTCGCTCGAAACCCTAACAAGGTCCCCACCGCCGCCGCAAGGCCTCCATTGTCAACATCTGCCGGTTTGCCCGTGCAGCTTACCCACCGATCTCCATTCGCAGGCCGCTGTGAGTTTCTTAGATGACGCCTGCCAAAAGTCCACTTTCCCACAGATCCCCATCCCCATCAACATCCCCCACTCCAGAGCATCGCAACCTAAGCCCGGCTACGCTCCCCGTGGAGCTCGAGGAGCGACTGGCCCAAAAGAGGTGTTGTAGCGATCCGACCTCAAACGATCAAATCTCTGTGCATACGTGTCATCCCTGGATCGGTAATGCTGACACACATAGTACTTGAAGGATTTATAATAGAGTGCAATCACACACTTATTACATCGAATGTCTCAAAAGAGAACTTATAACAATAATATGGCTTAAGGCCATCTAAATAAGATAACTGCGGAAGCATCGAAGGTAAATGAGTCCATCAACTCCATCGGCATAGCTGAGTGCACGACAATGACCTAGCTCACCTTACTCTTCGTCTGAAAAGTCTGCAACATGATATGTTGCAGCCCGAAACGGGTCAGCACATGGAATATGCTGGCAATATAACACAGTATAGCAAAGAACAAGTAAATGTTATCACTATATGCATATATGGCTGGTGGAGGCTCTATGGTTATAATGTTTTTGCGAAAAGCCAATTTTTTCCTACAACAAAGGAATATATTTTGTTAAACTATCATGGTAGTTGATAAACATTGAGAAGGTTCCTCCAACTCAATCCCAATTAAACTATATTAATAACCCAACAAATTAAATTAAAAGTGATGAGATCAACATGATAATTCAAGAACCAGATACTCAAGATGTCCATAACCGGGGACACAGCTAACCATGATTAGTTTGTACACTCTGCAGAGGTTTGCGCACTTTTCCCCACAAGACTCGATCTCCTCCTTTGAACTTCTCGCACTACATGATGTTTGATAAACGGATGATCGAGACACAGTCTTTCCGAAGCATTTACACTTTACTCTGGGTCGACAGTTACACCTACTTTCCCCTACATCTGCTAGCCTACCACTGAAAGAGGTCACACAACATACTCAACTATGCCAGAGCCCATAATGGCTTGTGGCTGCACACAGAAGTTTCTAGCATGAATAATCTTATGATCCCTTTGAGCCTAGGTGGCGAACCATAGGATGATCACACGGGTACTCCGGGATATCCTAGGACAACACTGGATTCTCCAGGTGCCCGCAACCAATCCACCCAGATGTGTATTTAAGTAGCCACCTTAAGTTAACCATTACATTAACAATCTCACATCTGTCATGGATCTCTCAAACCAAACCACGTCTACGTGCATAGCATAGCAGTATAAGCATAACGTAGAAGTAACACCCAAGGGTTTGATAATAAAAGGGCAATAGGTTCTACCTCATCGTCTACTTCCCAATACCCTCAAGCTAATCACATCCTAATCATACGGTGTTTGAGGATTGTAACTAATGCATAAAAACTGGGTAGTAAAGAAGTATGATCAAAGTGTTACTTGCCTTGTTGATGATCCGCAAACCCTAGAGACTCGTAGTAGCACGCTTCGCACTCTGGAAATTCTATCACAAACAAACAATAGCACACATAAGCACTCAATCATAGATGCAAGGGTAAAACTCAAATAAACAGATCCAAACTGAAAGTTCAACTGAAGAGCTTCGATTTGCAAAAAGAATCAATCGAATCAGAGCTATGGAACTGAAACTACGATCAAAAGAACTTCGAATTCAAATCTGCTTGAAACCAAATTTTAAATTGTTAAAACCATGTTCAAGTTGTTTAATAGGAAAGAGGGGTACGAGACGAAGATTTTGGCGTTGGTTTCACCGGATTTGGACGAACAGCTAAAAAGTTGCGAGGGTTTGAAGATGAGGGGCTAATCTGCGATAAAAATAATCGCGGATAGGTCCCTGGCTGAAAAATAAAAGAAAAAGACTACGGCGCGAACGTCCGCTAACAGAGACAATCGAACGAATTCGTTCATTATAAGAACTAAACGAACAAACGTTCGTAAAATAAATCTAACCGAAGAAAACCGTTCTAATAAAAAAACGATCTAGGGTTTAAAAAAACGGCGGCGGCTTTTGCGGTTTTACCGGTTCGCGGGCAAAAACCGGCAGCGGCGGCGTTGGGATCCGGTGAGGCAGGTCGGAGTTGGGCGGCGGGGCTCCGCGGCGGCGGCACGGCAGTGAGGCGGCAGTGCGGTGCGGCGGCGCGGCGGCGGTGTGCGGCAGCAGCGGCAGCGGCGGCGGCTGTGGGCGGCTGCGGGCAGCGCGGCTCGGGGCTCGGGGAGGATGGAGAGGGGCGGCGACGACATTTATAGGTGCGGGGGGTGCTGGCTTGGGGGAGGGGCGACGCGGGGCGGCTCGGGATCGGACTCCGACCGGAGTCCGTCGCGGGCACGGCGGGGAAGGTGGCGGTGAGCGGCCGGCTGGGCCTTCGGCCCAGTGCGGTCCGAAACTTTTTTTTTAAATAAAATCCGCCGAAAAGGAAAAATCCTAAATAAATGTAAAAAATTCTAAAAATGTCAAAAACAATTTTCACCGTCTAAATAAAATATTTAGCAAAAGGTGAACATTTTTCTGACCTAAAAATGCAATTCTGAAAAATGCATATTTTTCTAATTCAAATAAAATAGCAGTAAAATCCAAATAAATTTATTTATTTGATTTTAATATTTTTCTCCAAAATTTCTTTTATTTTGGAGAAGTCACTTTATCTCCTCTCTTTTATTTTTATATTGGAAATATTTTGGAGAGAAAAATTATTAAAACCAAAATGATCCTTTTTTCAAATTTGAGAAAATTCAAATATGAAAATAAATGAAATCCCCAACTCTCTCCGTGGGTCCTTGAGTTGCTTAAGATTTCTAGGATCAAAACCAAAATGCAAATAAAATATGATATGCATATGATGACCTATGTATAACATCCAAATTGAAAATTTGGGATGTTACAAACCTACCCCCCTTAGGATGAATCTCGCCCTCGAGATTCGGGTTGGCTTGAAAATAGGTGTGGGTGGTCTTTCCGTAGGTCTTCCTCTCGCTCCCAGGTGGCTTCATCCTCGGTATGGTGGCTCCACTGAACTTTGCAGAACTTGATAACCTTGCTGCGTGTAACTCGGCTTGCAAACTGGAGAATCTTGACAGGTTTCTCCTCGTAGGTCAAATCACTATCCAACTGAATTGCTTCCAGGGGCACTGTATCTCTCAGAGGAATATCGGCCATCTCAGCATGGCACTTCTTCAACTGGGAAACGTGAAACATATCATGAACTCCTGACAATCCTTCGGGTAACTCCAACTTGTAGGCCACTTCTCCCATACGCTCCAAAACTCGGTATGGTCCTACAAATCTCGGGGCTAATTTTCCCTTAACTCCAAAGCGTTTAACTCCTCGAAGAGGTGACACTCGTAGATATGCTCTGTCTCCAATTTCATAGACTACCTCCTTGCGTTTTGAGTCTGCATAACTCTTCTGCCTGGACTGAGCTACCTTCAGTCTATCACAAATCAACTTAACCTTCTCTTCTGACTCTTTGATCAAATCTGGTCCAAAGAGCTGACGGTCTCCAACTTCATCCCACATTAACGGTGTCCTGCACCTTCTTCCATACAAAGCTTCGAAAGGTGCCATCTTCAAACTGGCTTGGTAACGATTGTTGTATGAGAACTCCGCGTAAGGCAGATTATCATCCCAACTAGATCCATAATCTGGCGCACAAGCTCTCAACACGTCCTCCAGAATCTGATTTACTCTCTTAGCCTGTCCATCTGTCTGCGGATGAAAGGTTGTACTGAATTCTAGCCTGGTACCCAAAGTCTGGTGCAGCTGATGCCAAAATTTTGAGGTAAACTGTGTCCCTCTATCTGATACGATGGTCCTCGGTACTCCATGCAGACATACGATCCTGGTCATATATATCTTGGCCAACTTCACACTCGTATAGGTGGTTTTCACTTGGATAAAGTGGGCCACTTTGGTCAAACGATCCACTACTACCCAGATAGAATCATATCCCGATGGGATCATGGGTAATCCGGTGATAAAATCCATGCCAAGCTTATCCCACTTCCATTCGGGTATCGGCATAGGCTGCAGTAATCCTGCTGGCTTCTGATGTTCTGCCTTCACTCTCTGACATACATCACATACGGCTACATACTCGGCAATATCAATCTTCATACCAGTCCACCAGAAACGCTCCTTCAAATCCAAATACATCTTGGTGTTTCTAGGGTGTATCGAGTATGGCGAGTCATGAGCTTCCTGAAGTATTAACTTCCTGATCTCTGCATTATCGGGTACATATACACGGTCCTCAAACCATAAAGTGTCGTGCTCATCCTCACGAAAACCTTTGGCTTTTCCTTTGCTCATTTTCTCCTTTATCTTGGCAATCTCTTCGTCATCCTTTTGAGCTTCTCGAATCTTTCCCAATAATGTTGATTGAACCTCCATTGGTGCGACAAAACCTCTAGGGGATATATCCAAGCGAAGCTCCCTGAGATCTTCGGCTAACTCCTTTGGTAATCCTCCGCTTACGAGGGTACTGGCATAACTCTTCCAGCTCAAAGCATCTGCTACGACATTGGCCTTTCCTGTGTGATAATGCAACTCCATAACATAATCCTTTATAAGCTCCAACCATGTCCTTTGCCTGAGATTCAGCTCCTTCTGTGTGAAACTGTACTTCAAACTCTTGTGATCTGTGTACACTTCGCAACGGTTTCCAATAAGAAAATGTCTCCAGGTCTTGAGTGCATGAACTACGGCTGCGAACTCCAAATCATGCATGGCGTAATTCAACTCATGCGGTCGAAGCTGACGTGAGGCATATGAAACCACTCTTCCGTCTTGCATAAGTACACCTCCAAGTCCTAAGCGAGAAGCGTCGCAATACACTTGGAAATCCTTGCGTATATCCGGGAGAATCAGCACTGAAGCTGTAACCAAACGTTTCTTCAACTCCTGAAAACTTGCCTCACATTCATCTGTCCATTTAAACTTAGTGTCCTTCTTCAACACCTCCGTCATGGGTTTCACAATCTTGGAAAAATTCTCAATGAATCTCCGGTAATATCCCGCGAGTCCCAGAAAACTGCGGATCTCTCCAACTGAGGTGGGTGCTAGCCAATCAGTGACTGACTAAACCTTGGTAGGATCTACTGCTATACCTTCTCCTGATATAACATGTCCAAGAAATCCAACTTCCTTCAACCAAAACTTACATTTGATGAACTTGGCATAAAGCTGATGTTCCCTGAGCTTCTCGAGAACTAAACGCAAATGCTCCTTGTGTTCCTCTTCATTCTTCGAGTATACCAAAATATCATCAATGAACACCACGACAAACTTATCCAAAAACTCCATGAACACCTTGTTCATCATACTCATGAAATAGGCAGGGGCATTAGTCAATCCAAATGACATAACCGTGTACTCATATAGCCTGTACCTTGTGGTGAAGGCTGTCTTAGGTATATCTTGTTCTCGGATCTTCAGCTGGTGGTATCCCGATCGCAGATCGATCTTGGAGAATACTTTAGCTCCTTGTAGCTGATCAAACAAATCGTTGATCATCGGTAGTGGGTACTTTTTCTTGATCATCACTTCATTTAATGCACGATAATCAACAACCATTCTCAAAGATCCATCCTTCTTCTCAACTAAAAGCACCGGGGCTCCCCACGGTGACGAACTTCGTCGAATGTAACCTTTCTCCAATAACTCCTTAATCTGTTTCTTAATCTCCTCCAGATCATTTGCGGGCATCCGGTATGGTCTCTTTGATATTGGTCCGGTGCCTGGCAACAGCTCTATCAAAAATTCAATGTCTCGATCCAGCGGCATGCCTGGTAGTTCCTCTGGAAATACATCTGGATAATCCTTCACTACAGACACTTCCTCCTGAACGACTCCTGAGAGGGAATTTACTTGGGTCCTCTTTAGCGCATGTCTGGATACATACTTGATCCTTTTTCCCTCCGGGGTGGTGAGCAGAATTGACTTACTGGCGCAATCGATGTTTCCCCCATACATCGATAGCCAATCCATGCCAAGTATCACATCCAATCCTTGTGACTCCAGAATTATTAGGTCCGAGGGGAAAACATGCCTACCTATGGTCAATGGCATCAGAAAACATCCTTGGCTTGCCATATACTCCGCTCCTGGCGAGCTTACTAACATAGGTGTCCTAAGAAGTTTGGTGGGCAACTTATACTTATCCACAAATACCCTTGAAATGTATGAATGCGATGCACCGGTATCAAAGAGAACGATTGCAGTAAATGACTTAACCAAAAACTTACCTATAACTGCATATGGCTGCTCTTCAACCTCCTCCACACTAATGTGGTTCACTTGTCCCTTGTTGAAAGGGTTGGGCTTCTTCCCAGAGCTTCCATTGCCATTTCCATTCTTTGCTTCAGAACACTCGGTGGCGTAGTGTCCAGTCTTCCCGCACTTGAAACAAGTAATGTGACTTAGATCCTTCTTGGCGGGTGTAGAGGGGTTGGAACGGTTCTGGCTGCTGCTTCCTCCATTTCCATTCCCATTCTTGGGGCCACTATGGTTATGCGAACTTCCTCCATTGTGAGTGTGGCCTCCATGGTTGTGGTGGGTGTGTCCTCCCGAGTTCGGGGTAAAACGAGGTCTCTGCTGAGCTCCTGAATTGTACTTCCCTTGTCCATACTCCCTCTTGCGGCTCTTTATCTGCTGTTGCTTCCCTTCAATCATAAGTGCCCTGTCTACCAACTCCTGGTAGTTAGCAAATGTTGCTACCATCAAATGCATGCTTAGTTCATCATTCAGCCCTTCCATAAACTTCTCCTGCTTCGCAACGTCAGTGGCCACATCATCTGGGGCATAGCGAGCTAACTTACTGAACTCATCCACATACTGCCCCACAGTACGATTTCCCTAGCATAAGTTGCGAAACTCACGCTTCTTCATGCTCATAGCTCCAGTTGAGACATGTGCAGTGCGGAATGCTTGCTGAAACTGATCCCAAGTGACATTGGCTATGGGGAAAGTGGCTGTGTAATTCTCCCACCATGAGGTTGCGGGTCCATCCAATGGATGTGCGGCAAAGCGCACCTTCTCAGCATCTGTGCAACCGGCTCGGTGCTACTGGAAAACACCGGCAGATTCAACCTCAGAAACGGGCTAAGTTGTCAATTGGAGGTGGTGGCGGCGGGTTTTTGTTGTTGTTGTTGTTGTTGCCTTGGTTTTGGACTAGTAGCTGCATCAAGGCATTCTGCTGTTGGATCAACTGAGTGAGCCCCGGTGGGAGACAAATCCGGGTCACGTCTCGGAGGCATCTGATGGGTTTAGAGGGAAGAGATTAGAATAGAGTGAGGTCTAGTGAGAAAGCACTACCCATATGCACATGAGACAAACACATTCATATCACACCACTCAATTCAAACAAGGGAATACAATCGATCTAACTACCGTTACAAGATGCTCGGGCTACTACTATATACATGGGGGAAATACTACTGATAATATGGTGGTCATCTAGAAATTTTGATCGGTGGAAGACTCCGTGATATCCGCTCCAGCTTCGTCTTCGTAATCATCATCACTACTGTCGGGGTCGGAGTCGGTGTTGTTGATGATGACGTAGTCTTCAGAACGGATGTCCTCGGGATGGTCGTCATCTCCACCTGGCGCGGGGTCTCCCATGAATACTCCTAGCTTCCTTGTTAGGTCGTCATTCTTTTCTACTAGTATTGTGATTTCCTCCTCATATTCGTTGCGTGTAGACTTGAGTTCCTCTTCAAACTCCATGTTCCTGGTCATCACCTTCTTCAGTTCTATCATGCTTGCGCACATTTGGTTCTCCTGGCGACGAATGTGCTGGTTTAACTCCTGGATGAAAGCTGCAATGGACATGTCCCTTCTGGTGCTGATCATCTCCCATTGCTCATCTCGGCGCCCACATATCTAGTAGATGGTGTCCTTAAGATCCTTGTGATAAACTTCGCCGATGCTTCCCATGGCGATGTGGGCTGCCAAGCTCTTACATAGACTCCAGGTTGGTGCATCAAAGGAAAACTCTATGGGCTCAGTAACTGGCGCGAATGTCCTTCCTGGAACTTGAACTCGAATCATCCAACGCTCCTCTTCTGGTAAAGTGGTGGTGTAGGTCCCGGTGAAGCTTGGTATTCCGATGTTCAGGTACCTAGTGACTTTCTTCAAGTGTCGTCCAAAAGGTGTGTCTTCATCTGGTTGTGCAAACTTGTTCCTTGAGTCCGCCATCTATAGAGTGGAAAATGGAGAGGAGTCAGAAATGAGTAGAGAAGAGTGACCTAAGGCTTATCTTAGTGGACGTTTCCTACAATGAACGTGTGCTCTGATACCATCTTGTAGCGATCCGACCTCAGACGGTCAAATCTCTGTGAATACGTGTCATCCCTGGATCGGTAATGCTGACACACACAGTACTTGAAGGATTTATAACAGAGTGCAAACACACACTTATTACATCGAATGTCTCAAAAGAGAACTTATTACAATAATATGGCTTAAGGCCATCTAAATAAGATAACTGTGGAAGCATCGAAGGTAAATGAGTCCATCTACTCCATCGGCATAGCTGAGTGCACGACAACGACCTAGCGCAGCTTACTCTTCGTCTGAAAAGTCTGCAACATGATATGTTCCAGCCCGAAACGGGTCAGCACATGGAATATGCTGGCAATATAACACATGTAACACCCCTAGTGTTATGCTATAGTAATCCCCTGTTAATGGTGCCATGTCATCATGTTACTGTTGCTAATCTTCACTTGATCCAAATCACAATTCAAATTCAAATCCAATCTAAAGTCAAAAATTCATATTTGTCAGACATGAAATCTAAAATGTTCATCTGGTGGAAAATAATCCATAACAAATATTGGTGGTGAACCAATATTTTTGCAAGGTGTTTAAATGGCCTAAACCAATTAAAGAAGTGGCTAAAACAATAGATTAAATGCCTTTTAAAATTATAAAAGTGGCAAACTATTTCAAAAGCCTCCCAAACTTTTGTGGCAGGGCTCAATTTTTCCTAGTATTTGTTTTGTCCACCTCCACATATTTGCAAAGTCATTTGGTGGCTTATTTAAATGCAAATGGAGGCTGTTAAGAGAAAACAGTAAAAAACAAAGGATAAAGATAAAAGGAATTCCCCTCCCCCCGGGCCTTGCCACCGAACCGGCCCAGTGGCCCACTCCCTCCCCGGTCGCCTTCTCCTGTTCCTCCAATCGCGTCACTACAGGAGGCTCATCGCCGCCCGACAGCCTCGCCGGCAACGCCGCGGATGGATAAGAGCACCCCCCCCCTCCGGCTCCTCGAGTCCTTCCCCACCTACCTCCACCCACTCCCCACTCGCCTTCCCTCCTCCCAGATCCATCAGGCGCTCACTTCCTCTCCCCCTCATTCCCCATCGACGCCCGAGCGCCATCGCCGCCGTTCTCCGTCGTCCACACGACCACTGCGCCCCATTCGTCTCTCCATCTCGTCCTCTGGGCTCGCCGACATCAGCCACTTATTCCTCGACCACGTACGAGGGACGAGGAGCCCTGCATCGCCGGCAAGCCGCCTTCTTCCTCCTCGGATCCCGACGCACCGCCGCCGCCGATCCGCTCCGCTCTGCTGCTCCTAACCTGTCGAGGGCATTTCTTAGCCGCTCGGTGAGCATTCCCCTCTCTTCCTCTCCCTCTGGCCGCCTGCTTTTCGCCGTAGCTTGCGGTCGACGCCGTCGTGCCATTGCCAGTGCTTTGCTCCGCTGTTGAACTAGTCACCGGTGCTGTGGTAGCTGTCGCGGTCACCTGAGCCCACCGCTGTGCTCAGGGCACTTCTGTGGTGCGGCCGGGCCTCTTAGATCGCTCGCGTACGCGCCGTTTCACCGATTTCGAAGATCGACCGAGAGCGCCGCCGCCCGTAGCCGCTGTCACTGCCCTCGTACTGCTACTAGTACCGCGCACCGCTGCTATTGCTGCTCCGCGCGTGCACTCGCAGCTCCCTGGCCACGCCCTCGCCGTCCCGACGTAGAGCTCCGCCGCAGCCGTGCTGCTCTCTGCTTGCTGCTCCGCCCCTGCTGCTGCTTGCCGCCACTAGCCACAGCCGCTGCAGCGCTCGCCTCCAGCCGTCACCGCTGTCGCGACCGGCTCCCGCCCGTGCGCCCTTGCCGCGACCTCGCCAAGCACCCGCACCACCTGCGCCTATATGCGTGCGTCGCGGCTGACGCACAGCCGCCGCAAGACCTCGTCGCTGGCGCCCCGGCTGGCCACCCCTGACCCCTGCGACCGCCATAATTGATGCGTGACGTGGCCAGCTTCCCAACGCCGCCTCACGCGTGAAGAACGGGTCACCGTAGCAATTTTCCGGCCAACTCCGACGAGGAGCCGCCGCCAGAGGGTCGCCGGAGCGACTCCGACGTCACCTGCTGACCTGTCCGCCACGCGGCCCTCCCTGTGTCACTGCCATCGGGCCCCACGGGCCCCAGTTGACCGGGTTGACCCAGTGCGGGCCCCACCACTTAATCTTCTAATTAAAATGTTTTAATAATTAAAACTAATTAGTTTAGCTAATTAGTCTATGATAGGTGGGGCCTTCCTGCTAAATAACTCTGTTTAGTTAGTTTTAAACTTCTGTTAGTCCACTATCTATGATAGGTGGGACCCACCGGTCAGTTTAACCTGGTCAGTTGTCCTATTGACTGTTGATGTCATAGTGATGTCATGCTGACATAGTAATTCTTTTCTGATAATTTATTTAATTCCAGAAAATGCTTAAACCTTTAGAAATTCGTGGTAAATAAACCGTAGCTCAGATGAAAATATTTTCTATATGAAAGTTGCTCAGAAAATTCCAATGAATCCGAATACGCGTTCCGTTCATCTGTCACATGCCCCTAGCATGCTTAACATGGAACCGTCCCCTCTCGTTTCATTTGTCCGGAAAACGTCAGACACCGGAGAAACCCCTCCGGATGTTTTCCCTCTCCGTCTGCAACGTCTAGCACTGCATTAGTTCACCCCTAACACCGCGTATTACCATGTTATGCTTTATGATGCTATGTTTGCTTTATATTTATTGTTTATTCCCCCTCTTCTCTCCGGTAGACCCCGAGACCGATGTTGCCCGTGTGATCGACTACGTCGACAATGACACTTCTTCCTTTTCAGCAGAGCTTCCAGGCAAGCCCCCCCCCTTTGATCATCCCGATATCGCCCATTCCATTCTCTCATGCTTGCATTAGATTTTGCTACAGTTATTGTTTGCTCCTATTCTGATGCATAGCCTGCTTTTGTAACATGCTTATTGTTACCTACCTGCTTATCATAAACTGCTTAGTATAGGTTGGTTAGTGATCCATCAGTGACCCCCACCTTGTCCCTGTTGCCCCTGCTTCATCATCGAAGACCCGATCAATGGGATAGAAGACCAGGCCCCGGCACCGCACATCACTTTCCCCTTAGTTGCTCGACACTACTGGGTTACTATCGGATGCCGAGGGTGAGACCTCATCAGCACTTCTGATGTTAACACTGTAGTGTAGCTATTCGGTCGTGGTCATCGAGGGTGATTCCGCCTTAACCACTTCTGATACGATTCTGTCGTGCAACCCCTCAAGTGTGAACCTCGAGGGTGGATCCTCTTACGTTCACCTTGATGA
Organism: Aegilops tauschii subsp. strangulata; assembly: GCF_002575655.3. Lineage (NCBI taxonomy): Eukaryota > Viridiplantae > Streptophyta > Magnoliopsida > Poales > Poaceae > Aegilops > Aegilops tauschii. Next base: position 294,521,949 of record NC_053035.3, read on the forward strand.
TTACATCGAGTGGAATCCGTCAAGGGTGATTCCTCAGGTTTTCCCTTGGTGTTAGACACACGGTTACTATGGTTACTATGACTTTAGAATGAACCATGTTACTAAAGACGGGTCGGCCCTAAGGGGTACCCGCGCGAGCATTTTTGCGAGTGATGAGGAGTCGGGTTGGCCTGGAGGGTGCCCGCGAGATAATTACGAGGCATGGCCAGGCATTCTTAGCCCTTGCCGCAAGTCCTCGAGACGGGGCGACGGGGTCACATCTTTCGTGAGTCTCTGCTTGTTACCGCGTGTTCCTAATCCACTATGATTTGGATATTTGATCCGAGGGGCCTCTGGCCTGATAGCACTAACCATCACGTGGGCATAGTATGGGCGTTCTGCGTCGTATGCATCAGCCGAAGCTTAATAGACGTCAGCGACTGAGCGGCGTGCGTCGGGTTGGACTGCGTAAGCACCTGCCTTTTTGAAGGAGGTAGCTAGGTCTACTCAACTGCCGCCCACGCAACGTGTAGGAGTTCCCGGGGCGATGGCCCATGACCCCTGGGGGCATAGGTTTAGTCCGGCGTGCTGACCTCTCTATTAAGCCTACGTCGGGGTGCGGCATATTGTTTGGCCGAGGCCGGGTGATACGTCTCCAATGTATCTATAATTTTTTATTGTTCCATGCTATATTATATTCTGTTTTGGACATTAATGGGCTTTATTATACACTCTTATATTATTTTTGGGACTAACCTATTAACCGGAGGCCCAGCCCAGAATTGCTGTTTTTTGCCTATTTCAGAGTTTCGCATAAAAAGAATATCAAACGGAGTCCAAACGGAATGAACCTTCAGGAACGTGATTTTCGGAATGAACGTGATCCAGAGGACTTGGACCCTACGTCAAGACATCAACCAGGAGGCCACGAGGTAGGGGGCGCGCCTACCCCCCTGGGCGTGCCCTCCACCCTCGTGGGCCCCCTATTGCTCCACCGACGTACTTCTTCCTCCTATATATACCTACGTACCCCCAAACTACCAGATACGGAGCCAAAAACCTAATTCCACCTCCGCAACCTTCTGTACCCGTGAGATCCCACCTTGGGGCCTGTTATGGAGCTCCGCCGGAGGGGGCATCGATCATGGAGGGCTTCTACATCAACACCATAGCCTCTCCGATGATGTGTGAGTAGTTTACCTCAGACCTTCGGGTCCATAGTTATTAGCTAGATGGCTTCTTCTCTCTTTTTGGATCTCAATACAATGTTCTCCCCCTCTCTTGTGGAGATCTATTCGATGTAATCTTCTTTTGCGGTGTGTTTGTTGAGACCGATGAATTATGGGTTTATGATCAAGTTTATCTATGAAGAATATTTGAATCTTCTTTGAATTCTATTATGTATGATTGGTTATCTTTGCAAGTCTCTTCGAATTATCAGTTTGGTTTGGCCTACTAGATTGATCTTTCTTGCAATGGGAGAAGTGCTTAGCTTTGGGTTCAATCTTGCGGTGTCCTTTCCCAGTGACAGTAGGGGCAGCAAGGCACGTATTGTATTGTTGCCATCGAGGATAACAACATGGGGTTTATATCATATTGCATGAATTTATCCCTCTACATCATGTCATCTTGCTTAAAGCGTTACTCTGTTCTTATGAACTTAATACTCTAGATGCATGCTGGATAGCGGTCGATGTGTGGAGTAATAGTAGTAGATGCAGGCAGGAGTCGGTCTACTTGTCTCGGACGTGATTCCTATATACATGATCATACCTGGATATTCTCATAACTATGCTCAAATCTGTCAATTCCTCAACAGTAATTTGTTCACCCACCGTAAATACTTACGCTCTCGAGAGAATAGTGAAACCTATGGCCCTCGGGTCTATTTTCCATCATATCAATCTCCCATCAACAAGTTATTGCCGTTGCATTTTATTTTGCTTCAATTTTACTTTGCATCTTTATCATAAAAATACCAAAAATATTATCCTATCATATCTATCAGATCTCACTCTCGTAAGTGACCGTGTAGGGATTGACAACCCCTTATCGCGTTGGTTGGGAGGATTTATTTGTTTGTGTAGGTGCGAGGTGTTGGAAATATGCCCTAGAGGCAATAATAAAATGGTTATTATTGTATTTCCTAGTTCATGATAATTGTCTATTGTTCATGCTATGATTGTATTAACTAGAAACCGTAATACATGTGTGAATACATAGACCATAACATGTCCCTAGTAAGCCTCTAGTTGACTAGCTCGTTGATCAATAGATGGTTATGGTTTCCAGACCATGAACATTGGATGTCATTGATAACGGGATCACATCATTAGGAGAATGATGTGATGGACAAGACCAAATCCTAAGCATAGCACAAGATCGTGTAGTTCATTTGCTAAGAGCTTTTCTAATGTCAAGTATCGTTTCCTTAGACCATGAGATTGTGCAACTCCCGGATACCGTAGGAATGCTTTGGGTGTACCAAACGTCACAACGTAACTTGGAGACTATAAAGGTGCACTACAGGTATCTCCGAAATTGTCTGTTGGGTTGGCACGAATCGAGACTGGGATTTGTCACTCCGTATGACGGAGAGGTATCTCTGGGCCCACTCGGTAATGCATCATCAGAATGAGCTCAATGTGACTAAGGAGTTAGCCACGGGATCATGTGTTACGAAATGAGTAAAGAGACTTGCCGGTAACGAGATTGAACGAGGTATTGGGATACCGACGATCGAATCTCGGGCAAGTAACATACCGATAGACAAAGGGAATTGTATACGGGATTGATTGAATCCCCGACATCGTGGTTCATCCGATGAGATCATCGTGGAACATGTGGGAGCCAATATGGGTATCCAGATCCCGCTATTGGTTATTGGCCAGAGAGGTGTCTCGGTCATGTCTGCACGGTTCCCGAACCCGTGGGGTCTACACACTTAAGGTTCGGTGACGCTAGAGTTGTTATGGGAAATAGTATGTGGTTACCGAAGGTTGTTCGGAGTCCCAGATGAGATCCCGGACATCACGAGGAGTTCCGGAATGGTCCGGCGGTGAAGATCAATATATTGGCCGAAGGGTATTGGAGTCCGGAAGTGTTCCGGGGGTACCAGGCTATGGCCAGCATGACCGAAAGGTGTTTCGGGAGCCCCGGCAAGTGTTGGAGGGCCTCATGGGCCAAAGGGGAAGGGGCAAACCAGCCAACTAATGGGTGGTGCGCCCCCCACACCCTTTCCCATGTTACTTGGGGAGGTGGGGCGCCTCCACCTGGCTTGGGAGGCAAGCCTCCACCTGCTTGGCTTGGGGGGCAAGTCTCCCTAGGATTTTCCCTAGGGAGATCCAATCTGCTTGGCCGCCGCCCCCTAGGGGAAACCCTAGGGCGCCTCCCCCTCTCCCCTTGCCCCTATATATAGTGGAGGGGTGGGAGGGCAGCCACACCTCTTCCCTGGCGCAGCCCTCCCTCCTCATACACCTCCTCCTCCTCCTCCGTAATGCTTAGCGAAGCTCTGCTGGAGAACCACGAGCTCCATTGCCACCACGCCGTCGTGCTGCTGAAGTTCTCCCTCAACTTCTCCTCTCCCCTTGCTGGATCAAGAAGGAGGAGACTTCCCCGGGCTATACGTGTGTTGAACGCGGAGGCGCCGTCCGTTCGGCGCTAGATCGGATCTTCCGCGATTTGAATCGCCGCGAGTACGACTCCATCAACCGCGTTCTTGTAACGCTTCCGCTTAGCGATCTTCAAGGGTATGAAGATGCACTCCCTCTCTCTCGTTTCTAGCATCTCCTAGATTGATCTTGGTGACACGTAGGAAAATTTTGAATTATTGCTACGTTCCCCAACAGTGGCATCAGAGCTAGGTTTATGCGTAGATTCTATGCACGAGTAGAACACAAAGTAGTTGTGGGCGATGATTTGTTCAATTTGCTTGCCGTTACTAGTCTTATCTTGATTCGGCGGCATTGTGGGATGAAGCGGCCCGGACCGACCTTACACGTACTCTTACGTGAGACAGGTTCCACCGACTGACATGCACTTGATGCATAAGGTGGCTAGCGGGTGTCTGTCTCTCCCACTTTAGTCGGATCGGATTCGATGAAGAGGGTCCTTATGAAGGGTAAATAGCAATTGGCATATCACCGTTGTGGCTTTTGCGTAGGTAAGAAACGTTCTTGCTAGAAACCCATAGCAGCCACGTAAAACATGCAACAACAATTAGAGGACGTCTAACTTGTTTTTGCAGGGTATGCTATGTGATGTGATATGGCCAAAAGGATGTGATGAATTATATATATGTGATGTATGAGATTGATCATGTTCTTGTAATAGGAATTACGACTTGCATGTCGATGAGTATGACAACCGGCAGGAGCCATAGGAGTTGTCTTAATTTATTGTATGACCTGTGTGTCAATGAAAAACGCCATGTAATTACTTTACTTTATTGCTAACCGTTAGCCATAGTAGTAGAATTAATAGTTGGCGAGACAACTTCATGAAGACACTATGATGGAGATCATGATGATGGAGATCATGGTGTCATGCCGGTGATGAAGGTGATCATGCTGCGCCTCGAAGATGGAGATCAAAAGGCGCAAGATGATATTGGCCATATCATGTCACTTTATGATTTGCATGTGATGTTTGTCATGTTTACATCTTATTTGCTTAGAACGACGGTAGCATAAATAAGATGATCCCTCACTGAAATTTCAAGAGATGTGTTCCCCCTAACTGTGCACCGTTGCGAAGGTTCGTTGTTTCGAAGCACCACGTGATGATCGGGTGTGATAGATTCTAACGTTCGCATACAACGGGTGTAAGCCAGATTTACACATGTGAAACACTTAGGTTGACTTGACGAGCCTAGCATGTACAGACATGGCCTCGGAACACAAGAGACCGAAAGGTCGAACATGAGTCGTATAGTAGATACGATCAACATGGAGATGTTCACCGTTGATGACTAGTCCGTCTCACGTGATGATCGGACACGGTCTAGTCGATTCGGATCATGTATCACTTAGATGACTAGAGGGATGTCTATCTAAGTGGGAGTTCATTAAATAATCAGATGAACTTAATTATCGTGAACATAGTCAAAAGGTCTTTGCAAATTATGTCATAGCTTACGCTTTAGTTCTACTGTTTAAGATATGTTCCTAGAGAAAATTTAGTTGAAAGTTGACGGTAGCAATTATGCGGATTGGGTCCGTATACTGAGGATTGTCCTCATTGCTGCACAAAAGGCTTATGTCCTTAATGCACCGCTCGGTTAGAGAACCTCGAGCGTCGTTTGTGGATGTTGCGAACATTTGACATACACGTTTTGATGACTACGTGATAGTTCAGTGCGTAATGCTAACGGTTTAAAATTGTGGCACCAAAGACATTTTTGAAACGTCGCAGATAATATGAGATGTTCCAAAGACTGAAATTGGGATTTCAGACTAGTGCCCACGTCAAGAGGTATGAGACCTCTGATAGGTTTCTTAAGCCTGCAAACTAAGGGAGAAAAGCTCAACCGTTGAGCATGTGCTCAGATTGTCTGAGTACTACAATCGCTTGAATCGAGTGGGAGTTAATTTTCCAGATGAGATAGTGATGGTTCTCCAAAGTCACTACCACCAAGCTACTAGAGCTTCGTGATGAACTATAACAAATCAGGGATAGATATGATGATCCTTGAGCTATTCGCGATGTTTGACACCACGAAAGTAGAAATCAAGTAGGAGCATCAATTGTTGATGGTTAGTAAAACCACTAGTTTCAAGAAGGGCAAGGGAAAGAAGGGATACTTCATGAAACGGCAAATCAGTTGCTGCTCTAGTAAAGAAACCCAAGGTTGAACCCAAACCCGAGACTAAGTGCTTCTGTGATGAGGGGAACGGTCACTGAAGCAGAACTACCCTAGATACTTGGTAGATGAGAAGGCAAGCAAGGTCGACAGAAGTATATTGGATATACATTATACTAATGTGTATTTTACTAGTACTCCTAGTAGCACCAGGGTATTAGATACCGGTTCGGTTGCTAAGTGTTGGTAACTCGAAATAAAAGGCTACGGAATAAACGGAGACTAGCTAAAGGTGAGATGACGATATGTGTTGGAAGTGTTTCCAAGGTTGATGTGATCAAGCATCGCATGCTCCCTCTACCATCGAGATTGGTGTTAAACCTAAATAATTGTTATTTGGTGTTTGCGTTGAGCATAGACATGATTCGATTATGTTTATCGCAATACGGTTATTCATTTAAGGAGAATAATGGTTACTCTATCTATTTGAATAATACCTTCAATGGTCTTGCACTTAAAATGAATGGTTTGTTGAATCTCAATCGTAGTGATACACATGTTCATGCCAAAAGATATAAGATAGTACCACATACTTGTGGCACTGCCACTTGAGTCATATTGGTATAAAACGCATGAAGAAGCTCCATGTTGATGGATCTTTGGACTCACTCGTTTTTGAAAAGATTGAGACATGCGAACCATGTCTATTGGTATATATGCATGAAGAAACTCCATACATATGGATCGTTTGGACTCACTTGATTTTGAATCACTTGAGACATGCAAATCATACCACATGGGCAAGATGACTGAAAGGCCTCGTTTTCAGTGAGATGGAACAAGAAAGCAACTTGTTGGAAGTAATACATTTTGATGTGTGCAGTCCAATGAGTGCTGAGGCACGCACTAGATATCGTTATGTTCTTACTTCACAGATGATTTGACTAGATGCTAAGAATATTTACTTGATAAAACACAAGTCTAAATTATTGAAAGGTTCAAGTAATTTCAGAGTGAAGTTGAAGATCGTCGTGACAAGAGGATAAAATGTCTATGATATGATCATAGAGATGAATATCTGAGTTACGAGTTTGGCACACAATTAAGACATTGTGGAAATTGTTTCCCAACTAATACCGCCTGGAACACCATAGTGTGATGGTGTGTCCGAACATCATAACTGCACCCTATTGGATATGGTGCATACCATGATGTCTCTTATCAAATTACAACTATCGTTTATGGGTTAGGCATTAGAGACAACCGCATTCACTTTAAATAGGGCACCACGCAATTCCGTTGAGACGACACCGTATGAACTATGGTTTAGAGAAATCTAAGCTGTCGTTTCTTAAAAATTTCGGGCTGCGACGCTTATGTGAAAAAGTTTCAGGCTGATAAGCTCGAACCCAAAGCGGATAAATGCATCTTCATAGAATACCCAAAACAGTTGGGTATACCTCCTATTTCAAATCTGGAAGCAAAAGTGATTGTTTCTAGAAACGGGTCCTTTCTCGAGGAAAAGTTTCTCTCGAAAGAATTGAGTGGGAGGATGGTGGAGACTTGATGAGGTTATTGAACCGTCACTTCAACTAGTGTGTAGCAGGGCACAAGAAGTTGTTCCTGTGGCACCTACACCAATTGAAGTGGAAGCTTATGATAGTAATCATGAAACTTCGGATCAAGTCACTACCAAACCTCGTAGGACGACAAGGATGCGTACTACTTCAGAGTGGTGCGTAATCCTGTCTTGGAAGTCATGTTGCTAGACAACAATGAACCTACGAGCTATGGAGAAGCGATGGTGGGCCCAGATTCCGACGAATGGCTCGAGGCCATAAAATCCGAGAGAGGATCCATATATAAAAACAAATTATAGACTTTGGAAGAACTACTTGATGGTCGTAAGGCTGTTGGGTGCAGATGGATTTTAAAAGGAAGACGGACAATGATGGTAAGTGTCACCATTAAGAAAGCTCGACTTGTCGTTAAGATGTTTTCCGGCAAGTTCAAGGAGTTGACTGCGATGAGACTTTCTCACTCGTAGCGATGCTAAGAGTCTGTTGGAATTATATTAGCAGTTACTGCATTATTTATGAAATCTTGCAGATAGGATGTCAAAAACATTGTTTCCTTGACGATTTTCTTGAGGAAAGGTTGTATGTGATACAACCAGAAGGTTTTGTCAATCCTGAAAGATGCTAACAAGTATGCAAAGCTCCAGCAATCCTTCTTAGCATTGGAGTAAGCATCTCGGAGTTGGAATGTACGCTTTGATGAGATGATCAAAGATTTTGGGTTTATACAAAGTTTATGAGAAACTTGTATTTCCAAAAGAAGTGAGTGGGAGCACTATAGAATTTCTGATGAGTATATGTTGTTGACATATTGTTCATCAGAAATGATGTAGAATTTCCGGAAAACATACAGGGTTATTTGAAAAGTGTTTTTCAATGCAAAACCTGGATTAAGCTACTTGAACATTGAGCATCAAGATCTATAAGGATAGATCGAAAACGCTTAATAGTACTTTCAAATGAATGCATACCGTGACAGGATTTTGAAGGAGTTCAAAATAGATCAGCAAAGAAGGAGTTCTTGGCTGTGTTACAAGGTGTGAGTATTGAGTAAGACTCAAGACCTGACCACGGCAGAAGAGAGAGAAAGGACGAAGGTCGTCCCCTATGCTTTAGACGTAGGCTCTACAGTATGCAATGCTGTGTACCGCACCTGAAGTGTACCTTGCCATGAGTCAGTCAAGGGGTACAAGAGTGATCCAGGAATGGATCACATGATAGCGGTCGAACTTATCCTTAGTAACTAGTGGACTAAGGAATTTTCTCGATTATGGAGGTGGTGAAAGAGTTCGTCGTAAAGGGTTGCGTCGATGCAAACTTTGACACTATCCGGATGACTCTGAGTAGTAAACCGGATTCGTATAGTAGAGCAGTTATTTGGAATAGCTCCAAGTAGCACGTGGTAGCTGCATCTACAAGATGACATAGAGATTTGTAAAGCACACACGGATCTGAAAGGTTCAGACCCGTTGACTAGTAACCTCTCTCACAAGCGAGATATGAACAAACCCATGGGTGTTGGATTCATTACAATCACATAGTGATGTGAACTAGATTATTGACTCTAGTGCAAGTGGGAGACTGTTGGAAATATGCCCTAGAGAAAATAAAAAAAAGGTTATTATTGTATTTCCTTGTTCATGATAATTGTCTATTGTTCATGCTATAATTGTATTAACTGGAAACCGTAATACATGTGTGAATACATAGACCACAACATGTCCCTAGTAAGCCTCTAGTTGACTAGCTCGTTGATCAATAGATGGTTATGGTTTCCTGACCATGAACATTGGATGTCATTGATAACGGGATCACATCATTAGGAGAATGATCTAATGGACAAGACCCAATCCTAAGCATAGCACAAGATCGTGTAGTTCATTTGCTAAGAGCTTTTCTAATGTCAAGTATCGTTTCCTTAGACCATGAGATTGTGCAACTCCCGGATACCATAGGAATGCTTTGGGTGTACCAAACGTCACAACGTAACTGGGTGGCTATAAAGGTGCACTACAGGTATCTCCAAAAGTGTCTGTTGGGTTGGCACGAATCGAGACTGGGATTTGTCACTCCGTATGACGGAGAGGTATCTCTGGGCCCACTCGGTAATGCATCATCAGAATGAGCTCAATGTGACTAAGGAGTTAGCCACGGGATCATGCGTTACGGAACGAGTAAAGAGACTTGCCGGTAACGAGATTGAACGAGGTATTGGGATACCGACGATCGAATCTCGGGCAAGTAACATACCGATAGACAAAGGGAATTGTATACGGGATTGATTGAATCCCCGACATCGTGGTTCATCCGATGAGATCATCGTGGAACATGTGGGAGCCAATATGGGTATCCAGATCCCGCTATTATTTATTGTCCAGAGAGGTGTCTCGGTAGCACGGTTCCCGAACCCGTGGGGTCTACACACTTAAGGTTCGGTGACGCTAGAGTTGTTATGGGAAATAGTATGTGGTTACCGAAGGTTGTTCGGAGTCCCAGATGAGATCCCGGACATCACGAGGAGTTCCGGAATGGTCCGGCGGTGAAGATCGATATATTGGACGAAGGGTATTGGAGTCCGGAAGTGTTCCGGGGGTACCAGGCTATGGCCAGCATGACCGAAAGGTGTTTCGGGAGCCCCGGCAAGTGTTGGAGGGCCTCATGGGCCAAAGGGGAAGGGGCAAACAAGCCCACTAATGGGTGGTGTGCCCCCCACACCCTTTCCCATGTTACTTGGGGAGGTGGGGCGCCTCCACCTGGCTTGGGAGGCAAGCCTCCACCTGCTTGGCTTGGGGGGCAAGTCTCCCTAGGATTTTCCCTAGGGAGATCCAATCTGCTTGGCCGCCGCCCCCTAGGGGAAACCCTAGGGCGCCTCCCTCTCTCCCCTTGCCCCTATATATAGTGGAGGGGTGGGAGGGCAGCCGCACCTCTTCCCTGGCGCAGCCCTCCCTCCTCATACACCTCCTCCTCCTCCTCCGTAGTGCTTAGCGAAGCTCTGCCGGAGAACCACGAGCTCCATTGCCACCACGCCGTCGTGCTGCTGGAGTTCTCCCTCAACTTCTCCTCTCCCCTTGCTGGATCAAGAAGGAGGAGACTTCCCCGGGTTGTACGTGTGTTGAACGCAGAGGTGCCGTCCGTTCGGTGCTAGATCGGATCTTCCGCGATTTGAATCGCCGCGAGTACGACTCCATCAACCGCGTTCTTGTAACGCTTTCGCTTGCGATCTTCAAGGGTATGAAGATGCACTCCCTCACTCTCATTGCTAGCATCTCCTAGATTGATCTTGGTGACACGTAGGAAAATTTTGAATTATTGCTACGTTCCCCAACACGAGGGACTCGTGCGTGGCCTCCTACTGGATTGATACCTTTGTTCTCAAAAACTGAGGGAAATACTTACGCTACTTTGCTGCATCACCCTTTCCTCTTCAAGGGGAAACCAACGCAGTGCTCAATATGTAGCAAGAAGGATTTCTGGCGCCATTGTCGGGGAGTCTACGCAAAAGTCAACATACCAAGTACCCATCACAAACCCTTATCTCCCGCATTACATTATTTGCCATTTGCCTCTTGTTTTCCTCTCCCCCACTTCACCCTTGCCGTTTTGTTCGCCCTCTCTTTCTTTTTCGTTCGCTTCTTTTTCGCCCGTCTCTTGTTTGCTCGTGTGTTGGATTGCTTGCTTGTCACGATGGCTCAAGATAATACTGAATTGTGTGACTTTACCAATACCAACAACAATGATTTCCTTAGCACTCCGATTGCTCCTCTTACCGATACTGAATCTTGTGAAATCAATACTGCTTCATTGAATCTTGTCATGAAAGATCAATTCGTCGGCCTTCCTAGTGAAGATGCCGCTACCCATCTAAATAGCTTCTTGACTTGTGTGACATGCAAAAGAAGAAAGATGTTCATAATGATATTGTTTAATTGAAGCTATTTCCTTTTTCGCTTAGAGATCGTGCTAAAGCTTGGTTTTCGTCTTTGCCTAAAAATAGTATTGATTCTTGGAATAAGTGCAAAGATGCTTTTATCTCTAAGTATTTTCCTCCCGCTAAGATCATCTCTCTTAGAAACGACATTATGAATTTTAAGCAACTTGATCATGAACATGTTGCACAAGCTTGGGAGAGGATGAAATTAATGATACGTAATTGATCTACTCATGGTTTGAATTTGTGGATGATTATACAAAATTTTTATGCCGGATTGAATTTTGCTTCTAGAAATCTTTTATATTCGGCTGCGGGAGGCACTTTTATGGAAATCACTTTAGGAGAAGCTACTAAACTCCTAGATAATATTATGGTTAATTATTCTCAATGGCACACTGAAAGATCTACTAATAAAAAAGTGCATGCGATAGAAGAAATTAATGTTTTGAGTGGAAAGATGGATGAACTTATGAAATTATTTACTACTAAGAGTGTTTCTTCTGATCCTAATGATATGCCTTTGTCTACTTTGATTGAGAATAATAATGAATCTATGGACGTGAATTTTGTTGTTAGGAATAATTTTGGTAACAACGCGTATAGAGGAAACTTTAATCCTAGGCCTTATCCTAGTAATTCCTCTAATAATTATGGTAATTCCTACAACAATTCTTATGGGAACTTTAATAAGATGCCTTCTGAATTTGAGACTAGTGTTAAGGAATTTATGAATTCGCAAAAGAATTTCAATGCTTTGCTTGAAGAAAAATTGCTTAAAGTTGATGAATTGGCTAGGAACGTTGATAGAATTTCTCTTGATGTTGATTCTTTGAAACTTAGATCTATTCCACCTAAGCATGATATCAATGAGTCTCTCAAAGCCATGAGAATTTCCATTGATGAGTGCAAAGAAAGAACCGCTAGGATGCGTGCTAAGAAAGATCGCTTTGTAAAAGCGTGTTCTTCTAGTTCCTATGAAAATAAAGATGAAGATCTAAAAGTTATTGATGTATCCCCTATTAAATCTTTGTTTTGCAATATGAATCTTGACAATGATGGGACTGAATATGATCCACCTTTACCTAGAAGGCGTTCCAAAAATTCTGAGTTTTTAGATCTTGATGCAAAAATTGGTAAAAGTGGGATTGAAGAGATCAAAACATTAGATATTAATGAACCCACTATTTTGGATTTCAAGGAATTTAATTATGATAATTGCTCTTTGATAGATTGTATTTCCTTGTTGCAATCCGTGCTAAATTCTCCTCATGCTTACAGTCAAAATAAAGTTTTTACTAAACATATCGTTGATGCTTTGATGCAATCTTATGAAGAAAAACTTGAGTTGGAAGTTTGTATCCCTAGAAAACTCTATGATGAGTGGTAACCTACTATTAAAATTAAAGATCATGAATTCTATGCTTTGTGTGATTTGGGTGCTAGTGTTTCCACGATTCCAAAGACTTTGTGTGATTTGTTAGGTTTCCGCGAATTTGATGATTGCTCTCTAAACTTGCACCTTGCGGATTCCACTATTAAGAAACCTATGGGAAGAATTAATGATGTGCTTATTGTTGCAAATAGGAACTATGTGCCCGTAGATTTTATTGTTCTTTATATAGATTGCAATCCTTCATGTCCTATTATTCTTGGTAGACCTTTCCTTAGAACGATCGGTGCAATTATTGATATGAAGGAAGGGAATATTAGATTCCAATTTCCGTTAAGGAAAGGCATGGAACACTTTCCTAGAAAGAAAATGAAATTAACATATGAATCTATTATGAGAGCCACTTATGGATTGCCTACCAAAGATGGCAATACCTAGATCTATCCTTGCTTTTATGCCTAGCTAGGGGCGTTAAACGATAGCGCTTGTTGGGAGGCAACCCAATTTTATTTTTAGTTTTTTAATTTTTGCTTCTGTTTAGGAATAAATCTTTGATCTAGCCTCTGGTTAGATGTCTTTTTATGTTTTAATTAGTGTTTGTGCCAAGTTAAACCTATAGGATCTTCTTGGATGATAGTTATTTGATCTTGCTGAAAATTCCAGAAACTTTCTGTTCACGAAAATAATTGTTAAAAATAACCAGAACGTGATAAAATATTGATTCCAATTTCTGCTGATCAATAAACAAATTTTCTAGGTCCTCCTATTTTGGCTGAATTTTTGGAGTTCCAGAAGTTTGCGCTAGTTACAGATTACTACAGACTGTTCTGTTTTTGACAGATTCTGTTTTTCGTGTGTTGTTTGCTTATTTTGATGAATCTATGGCTAGTAAAATAGTTTATAAACCATAGAGAAGTTGGAATACAGTAGGTTTAACACCAATATAAATAAAGAATGAGTTCATTACAGTACCATGAAGTGGTGTTTTCTTTTCTTTTCCTAACAGAGCTCACGAGATTTTCTGTTAAGTTTTGTGTTGTGAAGTTTTCAAGTTTTGGGTGAAAGATTTGATGGATTATGGAACAAGGAGTGGCAAGAGCCTAATCTTGGGGATTCCCATGGCACCCCAAGATAATCTAAGGACACCTAAAAGCCAAATCTTGGGGATGCCCCGGAAGGCATCCCCTCTTTCGTCTACTTCCATCGGTAACTTTACTTGGAGCTATATTTTCATTCACCACATGATATGTGTTTTGCTTGGAGCGTCTTGTATGATTTGAGTCTTTGATTTTTAGTTTACCACAATCATCCTTGCTGTACACACCTTTTGAGAGAGACACACATGATTCGGAAATTATTACATTCCTCTATGTGCTTCACTTATATCTTTTGAGTTATATAGTTTTTGCCCTAGTACTTCACTTATATCTTTTAGAGCACGGTGGTAACTTTTGTTTTATAGAAAGTATTATTCTCTCATGCTTCACTTAGATTATTTTGAGAGTCTTAAATATCATGGTAATTTGCTTAAATAATCCTAATATGCTAGGCATTCATGACTAGTAAAAACTTTCTTATGAGTGTGTTGAATAGTAAGAAAAGTTTGATGCTTGATGATTGTTTTGAGACATGGAGGTAGTGATATCAAAGTTGTGCTAGTTGAGTAGTTGTGAATTTGAAAAATACTTGTGTTGAAGTTTGCAAGTCCCGTAGCATGCACGTATGCTAAACGTTATGTAACAAATTTGAAACATGAGGTGTTCTTTGATTGTCCTCCTTATGAGTGGCGGTCGGGGACGAGCGATCGTCTTTTCCTACCAATCTATCCCCCTAGGATCATGCGCGTAGTGCTTGGTTTTTGATGACTTGTAGATTTTTGCAATAAGTATGTGAGTTCTTTATGACTAATGTTGAGTCCATGGATTATACGCACTCTCACCTTTCCATCATTGCTAGCCTCTTCGGTACCGTGCATTGCCCTTTCTCACATTGAGAGTTGGTGCAAACTTCGCCGGTGCATCCAAACCCCGTGATATGATACGTTCTTTCACACATAAACCTCCTTATATCTTCCTCAAAACAGCCACCATACCTACCTAGTATGGCATTTCCATAGCCATTCCGAGATATATTGCCATGCAACTTTCCACCGTTCCGTTTATCATGACACGTTCATCATTGTCATATTGCTTTGCATGATCATGTAGTTGACATCGTATTTGTGGCAAAGCCACCGTTCATAATTCTTTCATACATGTCACTCTTGGTTCATTGCATATCCCGGTACACCGCCGGAGGCATTCATATAGAGTAATACTTTGTTCTAGTATCGAGTTGTAACCATTGAGTTGTAAATAAATAGAAGTGTGATGATGATCATTTTCTAGAGCATTGTCCCAAGTGAGGTAAAAAAAGAGAGAAAGGCCATAAAAAAGAAAAGGCCCAAAAAAATGAGAGAAAAAGAGAGAAGGGACAATGTTACTATCCTTTTACCACACTTGTGCTTCAAAGTAGCACCATAATCTTCATGATAGAGAGTCTCTTGTTTTGTCACTTTCATATACTAGTGGGAACTTTTCATTATAGAACTTGGCTAGTACATTCCAACGATGGGCTTCCTCAAATGCCCTAGGTCTTCGTGAGCAAGCAAGTTGGATGCACACCCACTTAGTTTCTTTTGTTGAGCTTTCATATATTTATAGCTCTAGTGCATCCGTTGCATGGCAATCCCTACTTCTTGCAATAACATCAATTGATGGGCATCTCCATAGCTCATTGATTAGCCTCGTTCATGTGAGACTTTCTTCCTTTTTTGTCTTCTCCACATAACCCCCATCATTATATTCTATTCCACCCATAGTGCTATATCCATGGCTCACGCTCATGTATTGCGTGAAGGTTGAAAAAGTTTGAGATTACTAAAGTATGAAACAATTGCTTGGCTTGTCATCGGGGTTGTGCATGATGAGAGCATTCTTATGTGATGAAAATGGAGCATGACTAAACTATATGATTTTGTAGGGATGAACTTTCTTTGGCCATGTTATTTTGAGAGGACATAATTGCTTAGTTAGTATGCTTGAAGTATTATTATTTTTAAGTCAATATTGAACTTTTATCTTGAATCTTTCGGATCTGAATATTCATACCACAATTAAGAAGAATTACATTGAAATTATGCCAAGTAGCATTCCACATCAAAAATTCTGTTTTTATCATTTACCTACTCGAGGACGAGCAGGAATTAAGCTTGGGGATGCTTGATACGTCTCCAACGTATCTATAATTTTTGATTGTTCCATGCTATATTATATTTTGTTTTGGACATTAATGGGCTTTATTATACACTTTTATATTATTTTTGGGACTAACCTATTAACCGGAGTCCCAGCCCAGAATTGCTGTTTTTTGCCTATTTCAGAGTTTCGCAGAAAAAGAATATCAAACGGAGTCCAAACGGAATGAAACCTTCGGGAACGTGATTTTCGGAACGAACGTGATCCAGAGGACTTGGACCCTACGTCAAGACATCAACCAGGAGGCCACGAGGTAGGGGGCGCGCCTACCCCCCTGGGCGCGCCCTCCACCCTCGTGGGCCCCCTGTTGCTCCACCGACGTACTTCTTCCTCCTATATATACCTACGTACCCCTAAACTACCAGATACGGAGCCAAAAACCTAATTCCACCGCCGCAACCTTCTGTACCCGTGAGATCCCATCTTGGGGCCAGTTCCGGAGCTCCGCCGGAGGGGGCATCGATCACGGAGGGCTTCTACATCAACACCATAGCCTCTCCGATGATGTGTCAGTAGTTTACCTCAGACCTTCGGGTCCATAGTTATTAGCTAGATGGCTTCTTCTCTCTTTTTGGATCTCAATACAATGTTCTCCCCCTCTCTTGTGGAGATCTATTCGATGTAATCTTCTTTTGCGGTGTGTTTGTTGAGACCGATGAATTGTGGGTTTATGATCAAGTTTATCTATGAACAATATTTGAATCTTCTCTGAATTCTTTTATGTATGATTGGTTATCTTTGCAAGTCTCTTCGAATTATCAGTTTGGTTTGGCCTACTAGATTGATCTTTCTTGCAATGGGAGAAGTGCTTAGCTTTGGTTTCGATCTTGCGGTGTCCTTTCCCAGTGACAGTAGGGGCAGCAAGGCACGTATTGTATTGTTGCCATCGAGGATAACAAGATGGGGTTTATATCATATTGCATGAATTTATCCCTCTACATCATGTCATCTTGCTTAAAGCGTTACTCTGTTCTTATGAACTTAATACTCTAGATGCATGCTGGATAGCGGTCGATGTGTCGAGTAATAGTAGTAGATGCAGGCAGGAGTCGGTCTACTTATCTCGGACGTGATGCCTATATACATGATCATACCTGGATATTCTCATAACTATGCTCAATTCTGTCAATTGCTCAACAGTAATTTGTTCACCCACCGTAAATACTTACGCTCCCGAGAGAAGCCACTAGTGAAACCTATGGCCCCGGGTCTATTTTCCATCATATTAATCTCCCATCAACAAGTTATTTCCGTTGACTTTTATTTTGCTTCTATTTTACTTTGCATCTTTATCATAAAAATACCAAAAATATTATCCTATCATATCTATCAGATCTCACTCTCGTAAGTGACCGTGTAGGGATTGACAACCCCTTATCGCGTTGGTTGCGAGGATTTATTTGTTTGTGTAAGTGCGAGGGACTCGTGCGTGGCCTCCTACTGGATTGATACCTTGGTTCTCAAAAACCGAGGGAAATACTTACGCTACTTTGCTGCATCACCCTTTCCTCTTCAAGGGAAAACCAACGCAGTGCTGAAGAGGTAGCACCGGGCATGACCCAGGAAAGTGTGTCCGGACGGAGTTAATCGAGCGTGGTGGGTAAGTTGGTGCACCCCTGCAGGGAAGAAAACATCTATCGATAGCCTGTCCTACGGTAACGGATACTTGGAGTTGTATCCCGATCGATACAACTAGAACTGGACACTTGTGATGAGAAATGGATTGTGATGAGAAATGGATAGTATGGCTCTGGGATTGCTTTCTCGCAGGGAGTCGTGAAAGGATCTCTGGCCGAGGTTGATAACACTACTACTACTTTACTTTATGCTACTCTTATCTCTTCTGATGCTGCATGATGCTTGGAGCGGCTTGAAGATGCTAGTCTTCGATAGGCTAGGCTTTCCCACTTCTTTTCTGGCATTCTGCATTTCAGTCCACAGATACAACCCTTTTCATTGTTACCGATGCATATGTAGTGTAGATCCTTGCTTGCGAGTACTTTGCATGAGTACTCACGGTTGCTTTCCTCCCCTTTTTCCACCTCTTTCCATTCTTCTCAGATGCGGCAACCAGATGGTGGAGTCCAGGAGCCAGACGACACCACAGACGACTACAGCTACCCCGAGGGTGCCTACTATTACGTGAAGACCGCCGACGACCAGGAGTAGTTAGGTGGCTCCCACGCAGGAGGCTTGACTTTTCGATCGTTGTTGTTTTTGTGCTAGCCTTCTTAAGGCAAACTTGTCTAACTTATGTCTGTACTCAGATATTGTTGCTTCCGCTGACTCTTGTGTATTTGAGCTAATGTATTCGAGCCCTCGAGGCCCCTGGCTTGTAATATAAAGCTTGTATTTTTTTTATTTGTGTCTAGAGTTGTGTTGTGATATCTTCCCATGAGTCCTTGATCTTGATTATACACATTTGCGTGTATGATTAGTGTACGATTGAATCGAGGGCATCACAACACAGTAGAGCAAACAACAAGTAAATGCTATCACTATATGCATATATGGCTGGTGGAGGCTCTATGGTTATAATGTTTTTGCGAAAAGCCAATTTTTTCCTACAACAAACGAATATATTTTGTTTAACTATCATGGTAGTTGATAAACATTGAGAAGGTTCCTCCAACTCAATCCCAATTAAACTGTATTAATAACCCAACAAATTAAATTAAGAGTGATGAGATCAACATGATAATTCAAGAACCAGATACTCAAGATGCCCATAACCGGGGACACGGCTAACCATGATTAGTTTGTACACTCTGCAGAGGTTTGCGCACTTTTCCCCACAAGACTCGATCTCCTCCGTTGAATTTCTCGCACAACATGATGTTTGAGAAACGGATGATCGAGACACAGTCTTTCTGAAGCATTTACTCTTTACTCTCGGTAGACAGTTACACCTACTTTCCCCTACATCTGCTAGCCTACCACTGAAAGAGGTCACACAACATACTCAACTATGCCAGAGCCCATAATGGCTTGTGGCTGCACACAGAAGTTTCTAGCATGAATAATCTTATGATCACTTTGTGCCTGGGTGGCGAACCGTAGGATGATCACACGGGTACTCCAGGATATCCTAGGACAACACTGGATTCTCCAGGTGCCCGCAACCAATCCACCCAGATGTGTATTTAAGTAGCCACCTTAAGTTAACCATTACATTAACAATCTCACATCTGTCATGGATCTCTCAAACCAAACCACGTCTACGTGCATAGCATAGCACTATAAGTATAACGTAGAAGTAACACCCAAGGGTTTGATAATAAAAGGGCAATAGGTTCTACCTCATCATCTACTTCCCAATACCCTCAAGTTAATCACATCCTAATCATGCAGTGTTTGAGGATTGTAACTAATGCATAAAAACTGGGTAGTAAAGAAGTATGATCAAAGTGTTACTTGCCTTGCTGATGATCCGCAAACCCTAGAGACTTGTAGTAGCACGCTTCGCACTCCAAAAATTCTATCACAAACAAACAATAGCATACATAAGCACTCAAGCATAGATGCAATGTTAAAACTCAAATAAAAATATCCAAACTAAAAGTTCAACTGAACAGCTTCGATTTGCAAAAAGAATCAATCGAATTGGAGCTCGGAACTGATACTACGATCAAAAGAACTTCGAATTTAAATCTGCTTGAAACCAAATTTTAAATTGTCAAAACCATGTTCAAGTTGTTTCACAGGAAAGAGGGGTTCGAGACGAAGATTTTGGCGTTGGTTTCACTGGATTTGGACGAACGGTTAAAAAGTTGCGAGGGTTTGAAGATCAGGGGCTAATCTGTGATAAAAATAATCGCGGATAGGTCCTTGGCCGAAAAATAAAATAAAAAGCAAAAGACTACGGCGCGAACGTCCGCTAACAGAGACAATCGAATGAATTCGTTCGTTATAAGAACTAAACGAACCAACGTTCGTAAAATAAATCTAACCGAAGAAAACCGAGAAACCGTTCTAATAAAAAAACCGATCTAGGGTTTAAAAAAACGGCGGCGGCTTTTGCGGTTTTACCGGTTCGTGGGCGAAAATCGGCGGTGGCGGCGTCAGGATCCGGCGAGGCGGGGCGGCGTTGGGCGGCGGGGCTCTGCGGCGGCGGCGCGGCAGTGAGGCGGCTGTGCGGTGCGGTGGCGCGGCAGCGGTGGCGTGCGGCAGCAGCGGCAGCGGCGTCCGCGTGCAACGGTGACGGCGCGGCCACTGTGGGCGGCTACGGGCAGCGCGGCTCGGGGCTCGGGACGGGTGGAGAGGGGCGGCGGCGGCGGCATTTATAGGTGGGGGCGCTGGCTTGGGGGAGGGGCGACGTGGGGCGGCACAAGATCGGACTCCGGCCGGAGTCCGTCGCGGGCACGGCGGGGAAGGCGGCGGCGAGCGGCCGGCTGGGCCTTTGGCCCAGTGCGGTCCGAAAGTTTTTTTTAAATAAAATCGGCCGAAAATGAAAAATCCTAAATAAATATAACAAAATTATAAAAATGCCAAAAACTATTCTCGCCATCTAAATAAAATATTTAGAACAAGGTGAACATTTTTCTGGCCTAAAAATGCAATTTTGAAAAATGCATATATTTCTAATTCAAATAAAATAGAAGTAAAATCCAAATAAAATTATTTATTTAATTTTAATTTTTTTCCTCCAATATTTCTTTTATTTTGGAGAAGTCACTTTATCTCCTCTCTTTTATTTTTATATTGGAAATATTTTGGAGAGAAAAATTATTAAAACCCAAATGATCCTCTTTTCAAATTTGAGAAAATTCAAATATGAAAATAAATGAAATCCCCAACTCTCTCCGTGGGTCCTTGAGTTGCTTAAGATTTCTAGGATCAAAACCAAAATGCAAATAAAATATGATATGCATATGATGACCTATGTATAACATCCAAATTGAAAATTTCGGATGTTACAGGTGTATCGCGGTCTCTTCGCCCAACGTCGCCGAGGAAGCTGACGACCATTACTGGAGGTAGGCACTCAATCAGCGGGCTAGAGTATGCGGGTATGTCGCGGACGCTGGCTACGACATCGAGGTCATCGACAGCGACAGCCCGAGGCGGGCTATGTCACAGGTTAAGTGGCCCACCCCCAAACCCCTAGGTTTAATCGCCATCAATCTCATCCATGGCCCCATCGCTGATCTCCTCTGGCTCATTGTCAACAATTTCCCATCCTACATCGCCATCGAGCCCCTTTTGTCATTTCTGAAGGACACGTTATGCGACTGTGATCCACAGCTTCCAAGTCAGACCTCATCAACGGCTACCACGAGGAGGGCACCCTCTCCGGCTCTTCCAAGGGGAAAGAGCCCATCTGCTCTTCCAAGGGGAAAGAGCCTGTCTACGACATCAGGGAGGGCAGCCTACAGCCGTGCTCTTCCAAGGGGAAGGAGCCCATCTGTGAGAACATGGAGCGCATCCAGGGTCCGTGCTCTTCCCACGGGAACGAGCCCATCTATGACAAGTGAGGAAACCCATGATTTGTTTTGCGGTGCCTCTTCACAGGGGGAAACCCATGATTTGTTTTGTCGAGTCCCTTTTGTAGTGTAGTGAGAATATGTCCAGTTTTAATTGCTATATTTGGTTGTTTACAGTATGCCTTGTTTATTTCAGTTGTTCACAATGTGATACTCTATATGTGCAATTATTTACTGTGCAGTACATTTCATCAATCCAGTTTTAAACATACCGATAGGAATGCATATATTTGCTTGCTGTTAAGCCTGTTATAGCTAGCATATGCCTCTTTTAAAGTTTTTTTGATTGTTCAGTTGTTTGTAGTTAGCATATGTCCAGTTTCAAATGCTATCTTTGGTTGTTCGTAGTATGCCTTGTTTATTCCAGTTATTCACAACGTGATGTTCTATATGTGCAAGTATTAATTGTGCAGTTCAATTTCATCAGTACTAGTTTCAACAATACCACTATGAATGACTACATTTGGTTGCTGCATCTTGTAGTTAACACGCCTTTCCATTTTTATTTAACAATAACCAGTGTACTTACACCGGCATAATACCAGTTTGAATGACTATGTTTGCTTGTTGTTAAATGTTAGGCCTGTTGCAGTTAACACACCTTTCCACTTGTTTTGTTGTACTAGCATGCTTAAACCTGCAGACTGAATCTATCTTTTGGAGATTATTTTGTCTGCCATGGATAATTTTGGTTGATGTCCTGTTGTGCTTAACATGCCTCTCGATGTACCTACACAGGACAATTTTGGGAACGACTGGTGTTTTCCATCGAGGTTAGTTTCATCCCATGGATTATATATACTCACTGTTCAGGATATCGGTAGCTGGTACCATATAGGCCGGGGCTGATAAGGGACTAATCAGTGAATCAAACTTTTAACTGAATATATATGTAACCCATTTATCATTAGTTATAGGGTCATATGTAATATATCTGACGCTACATAGCAACATGCATTGTACTTAATGTCTAAATATGCAATCCTAGGCTACATAGCAACAAGGAAGAGTGTTACCTTAATGTTTTGATGATGTCTAGATATACGTAGAAGAGCAGCAGCAGAAGAAGAGCAGCAGCAACAACAACAACAACAACAACAACAACAACAACAACAACAACAACAACAACAACAACAACAACAACAACAACAACAACAACAACAACAACAACAACAACAACAACAACAACAGCAACAGCAACAGCAACAGCAACAGCAACAGCAACAGCAACAGCAACAGCAACAGCAACAGCAACAACAACAACAACAACAACAACAACAACAACAACAACAACAACAACAACAACAACAACAACAACAACAACAACAACAACAACAACAGCAACAGCAACAGCAACAGCAACAGCAACAGCAACAACAATAGCAACAGCAACAGCACCAACAGCAGCAGCAGCAACAACAACAACAACAACAACAACAACAACAACAACACAGCCCTGTTTGGATACTCAACTTAGCTAGAGGTTAGAGTTAGTTTCTAGCTCATGACTAACCCTGAACTAACTCCATCCAAAGAGGTGTTTGGGTGACAGGGTTAGATTGACAATAAATGCACTAGGAGAATTAGCTCCAATTAGGGTTGGATAGTTTTTTTGGGTGGTTTATATGCAACTAGCTCAAACTAGCCCTCATGTTTGGATATACTTTAGGGCTATTTGATCCTGAACTAGCGCAAACTAACTCTAACCCATGGATACAACAGTAGTTAATCAGCCGATAATTTTTAAGAATGCAATAAACTCCTTCCAACCCATAATATAAGATGTTAATTCATCTAATATGTGAGTATAGTGGATGTTATAAGATATTATAAAAGAGTGTTATACTACATCATTGTGCAATTGTTGTTTAGCTTCTAGTGTTAACTTGGTGTTTTTAGGTACATATGTCATTGGTAAAGATCCGCGCTTCGACCCTTTCTGCGTATGGGGCAATGAGATATCGATGAACCAACATCAAGTGAGGAAGCTGATAAAGATTTTTAGTAAAATGGGTCAAAAGATGGAAATTAAACTATTTGTTTACACTTTATCCAAGACAACAGAACTGCGGGATGGTAAGTAAGAACTCTACAGCCTTCTTTTTACTGCCCATAATGAGTTGTGTTAGATGGCAATGTCTGAATCTTTTTCCTTTGCAGTGGTTGCCAAAGCAGTTTACTCAAGATTACCTCTGAAACTACATGATTGGTGGGCATGCAAAGGTTAAAGTATTTCTACCAGAACACGATGATTATCTAGATGTTTTCATGAAGACCGTGAAGGATGGGCGGTCGGCCATCACAAGGGGTTGGACTAGAGTCGTGCGTGCCTTCTGCATGCAGGAGGGCACAATATGGGCACTCCGCTTCACCTTGTTCAGCAACCAGAATGTATTTCGCCTCTTTCTTTACTATCTTTAATAGTACAAGTATACAACTGCGGTTCATCATTCTTTATTTGGTTCTTATATAATTCTTGAACATATGTACCTATGAATCGAATAATGCATTGGTTGTTTGAACCTGATGGATATGAATAAAGCTATAGCATACATTCAAATTCAAATCCAGTACAATTTGAAATAGCAGCAATTAAATTACGGTAAAATTACACTCTCCAGGTCGTTATGGCACACACGGTTGGTAAAACACAAACGTTTGTGATATACACCATAATCTGACACGGTTCGCAAAGAGGAAACGTGTGCAAGCATGCACACAGTTGCCATTTGCAAAGCGTGTGCGATGTCAGACAAATATACAAACGGTGCGAGCAAACTAAACGTTTGTGATAGTTGCCTTATCATACACGATTTGCAACCATGAACTATTTCTGATGAAGTATGCATCGTAAACGTTGCACCATAGAATAGCATGTGAGATAGTTGTCGTGTACGACGATGTTACGATGGTCTGGCATTTCATAATCCTGTCCGACACTCGTACAACGATTAGCTAATCTTCTTAATTAGTTATCGCATACGGTTTGGGAAAAGTGAATGTGTGTGATTGTATGCTTATCATACACGTTCTATAATAGTGAACCGTTTGTGATGGGCCGCGCATCGTAAACGTAGCACCACAGAATACCGACTGCGATGGCAATGCGAGCACAAACAAGTAGGAGTACTGTATATGCATCTTGGCTCCCTATCCCCGACGGTTTCTAGGTCGTGTGGGAAGGACCCTCTATCGCCCACACTCACTTGGCGACGGTTCCAAATGTCATCGCGGAAAGGGGTTAAAACCGTTTGTATAGCATCAACGCGTACCAGTGAAGTAACATACCGACAGACAAAGGGAACTACGTATGTTGTCATAAAGGTTCGACCGATAAAGATCTTCGTAGAATATGTAGCAACTAATATGGGCATCTAGGTCCCTCTATTGGTTATTGACCGGAGAAGCGTCTCGGTCATGTCTACATCATTCTCGAACCCGTAGGGTCTGCGCGCTTAAAGTTCGTTGACGATATAGTATTATATGAGTTACGTATGTTGGTGACCGAATGTTGTTCGGAGTCCCGAATGAGATCACGGACATGACGTGGAACTCCGGAATGGTCCGGAGTTAAAGATTGATATATGGGATAATAGTATTTGGTCTCCGGAAGGGTTCTAGAAATCATCGGAAGGGGTTTTCGGATGTTTCCCGAAATGTTCTGGTACGAGAACACTTTATTTGGGTCAAGGGGTAAAGTCCATGAGGCTTTAGGAAGGTGCAAAAAGGAGTTTTGCGGAGGCCAGGGGGCCAGACTCCAGGGACCCTGACGTCTGGGGCCAGACGCCAAGGACCCTGCGTCTGGTCCTAGAGTCCAAGAAGGACTCTTGCCTTGCGTGCCAAACCGACTTTAGGGAGGCTCTTTCTCCAAGAAACGACCCCAGGGCTCAATATATAAATAGAGGGGCAGGGCTAGCACCCGGAACACATCAAGATTGACTAAGCCGTGTGCCGGCAACCCCGCCCCCTCTAGTTTATCCTCCGTCATAGTTTCCGTTGTGCTTGGCGAAGCCCTGCGGTGATTGTTCATCACCACCACTGTCAACACACCGTCGTGCTGCCGGAACTCATCTACTACTTCTCCTCTCTTCCTGGATCAAGAAGGCGAGGACGTCATCAAGCTGAACGTGTGCTGAACGCGGAGGTGCCGTACGTTCGGTACTTGATCGGGACGGATCTTGAAGGTGTACAACTACATCAACCGCGTTGATAAACGCTTTCGCTTAGCAATCTACAAGGGTATGTAGATGCTCTCCCCCTCTCGTATCTATTCATCTCCATGCATAGATCTTGCGTGTGCATAGATTTTTTTGTTTTCCACGCAACGTTCCCCATCATGGAACACAAAGAGATTTCTCTCAACTCACATATGCTTCAGTTTAGCATCCGAGGGACATAATTTTCATACACTATACCCTTCCTAATAGTAGATCTATATATGACTCTAGAAAGAGAATAAGAACAACGAAAGAAAATTCTACGTCTTTCTCCGTCTTCAAACTTCTCGGCTGCAATCAATTTCTTCGGACAGGCACTGAACAAATTGCTTTTCATCAACAACTTTTGGGGTTCACTTTTGACAGGCACAATCTTCAGTGATAATCATCGTTGCCTCGCAGGATATTATCTTCAGAGTCTGTCCCATACTTCACATGACTTCATGTACTTATTACTTTGTGTGCACTAGCAACCACATTAGTCCCACACTATTTATGACAACAATCTTTAAAACTCAAGGGGGCAAATTATTGCACCAACATCGATAGACGAGCCCGGCTACATTGTCGCGCATGGGTGTGATCGCGGACGCCGCCGCCCAATGATTGGTGGACCCAGGCACATCCATCGGTTCACCCGTCATGGACCCTCCATCCGGATCGCCAGGGCGCCAGCCATCCGGACAGAACATACGGCCTGCATCGCCCCTGAGAGGCCCTCACGCCAAGTCACCAGGCAAAAGATGACTCAGAGGGCCTCTCCAATGGATGTGGTCCTAGATGCGTACACGGGGTCCACTCGTCATGGACCGTCGAGTCCGGTCCCTCCCACACGCACCACCACAAGAAAGGCTGCTCATGGGGGGGCCGAAGCCGCCCAATGACGGTGGTCACGGGTGCACGGGGCTGTCCACCCGTCATGGACTGTCAAGCCGCGTCACCCGAGATCCGAGCCGTTCGGGCAGATTGAACGGCTTAGAGCCACCCTGCGAGGCTCCCGTGGCACGCCACTGGCCAACGGATGGCCAGGCGGCTCGCTTCACTCGCGGAGAACCCAGGGAGGCGGGTACTCCAACATCCATTATAGGAGTAACGGTACGCAGGGCTCCGAGTGAAGACCTTTGTCCGGTGTGGACTCGACAGCGGCGAAGCTCTGCGCCGTTCTCCCTCTTGGGGTGTTGTCGTGGAGCTTAGGTGTGCTAGGTCGTGGCGTGAGGTGTTTAGTCCTTCGATGCTCGTTGCTGGTAGCATAGTCGCGTGCATTATGCGTGTGCGGGATATCTCAAGATTGACTTTGTAAGAGGGCTACCTCATCATCTTGTATCGTTGGTCGTTTACCTTTTCTGGTGTTGCTTTATTTATAAAGAGGGGCGATAGCCTGTTTTGAGAAGTAATGATACGCACACTCTTGCATATTAAAAAAAGAAGAAGAGTCATTCGCATTAACTTATTTATCTCAACATGAAAGCATTGCCACCTCACTATACAACTATGATGTGAATAGGATAAGGTCCACCTCAATATGAAATCATGAATGAAAAGAGACCCACCACAACATTCAACCATACATGGAAGAACATTTTCCATTCAATTATTCTACTTATATTCAACACATATTGTTACAATTATACATAATCAAATTAAATAATCATATGTATTTTAAATTTTGATTCTCATGTTATCAATACAAATTTTCATCACCCAATTTCCGCAACACCAAGTGAACTAATCTTTTTTTTTGCGAGAAAAACTTCCAATCTATTCATCTTCAATCATGGTAATACAATGAACACTAGAAATAATAAAAATGGCATCAAGATCCGTAGACCACCTAACGACGACTACAAGCACTGAAGCGAGCCGAAGGCGCGCCGCTGTCATCGCCCTTCCCTTGGCAGAGCCGGGCAAACCTTGTTGTAGTAGACAGTCGGGAAGTCGTCGTGCTAAGGTCCCATAGAACCAACGCACTAGAACAGCAACCGTCGTGGATGAAGAGTGTGGATCAAAAGGATCCAACCTGAAAACATACGAACGAAGACGAACGACGAACGGATCCGAGCAAATCCACCAAAGACAGATCTGCCGGAGACACACCTCCGCACGCCCACCGATGATGCTAGACGCATCACCAGAACGGGGGCTAGGCGGGGAGACCTTTATTCCATCTTCAGGGAGCCGCCGTCGTCTCGCCTTCCTGAGCAGAACACAAACCCTAACAAAGCTCGAAAACAGATCTAAAAACGGAGCCCTCCCACTGGCAAGGGCCGAGATCCACTCCGTCTGCATGGCCCTAAGGCCATCGAAGACGGGATGGACCGGCGCTGGCGCCAGCGGGAGGCAAAGAACGCTGGCTTTTTTAGAGGCGGCGGCTGGCCAGGTAGACTGATGACCTAAGCGCACGAGGGAAGCCAAGTGAACTAATCAAAACGTTGAAGTCCCAATAAATTATGTATATAAAGGTTTTTGTTTTTCATCTCTATTACTGTGCTTTCCTAAACATGGTACAACATATGCTCAGATGCACGCACATAAGCTAACCCTAGGAACGCACGCGGAAACATCTTACCCCCTATGAGCACCTCCGAGATACTGTGCCAGCACAACAGACAACTTCGTAGTTGACTTGCTCCCACGAAACGGACATCGCCAGAAGGCCTATATAAATACAGAAAAATGCAACCATCGGTGTCAAGTCTATGATTTGAGCCCTGGTGGAATGGTTCCACCATGAGAAACTTAACCACTTGAGTTGCGCTCAGTTTGCTTATTAATATGCTTTTAATTTAATAGTAAGTATATTGCATAGATTCATGTCAAAAAAGAAAGATGGTAGTATATTGCATAGATTGACAGATGATGCAACACCACCTTGCCACACAGCACAATCAGAACCGTCTGGATGACGCAAACAGCCATCATATCTATATATATCTACGTGCCAGAGTGGCCACATACACACAACAGTGAAGCCAAAGAGGATGACGATGATATATACAGGCGAATGCCCTCCCTTCACCCACCACACATGTGGATCCGTGGCCACAGCCGGTTATATCAAGGGAGACGGACAAATACACACAGCTTTCGCACGCGAGGAGGGTCGATCAGCAATCAAGGCACGCGTGTAGCCAGTGTAGGACAGCACGAGGGGGAAGAGGACACCAGGTACAGCTGACATTCTTATCGATCGGTCGACAGACGCATATTTTTTGGTGCAGCAGTGGCCCGATTTCCTCCGTCTCTTTATTGGCCCTGCTCTGCAGGCACGCCGGTACGAAAATGGATATTGTAGGCCGCCCGCAATCCAAGCGAGCTACGCGCCGGAGATGCAAAGCACTTTGGTTGGTGGTCTGTTCACGTCCATCCACCCCGCATCATCACGTCTCGCCATCGGCCACTGCTTTTCTAGTTTAAGCTTCCTCTACGCAACTAATCCACTCCCGGTCTGAGATGTTCCTGTCACCGTCACTGTCAGGGGCTCGGCCGTGCCCTGCTGCTAGTGCTCGTGCGATGACACCACGCATGGCTCATGATCATCGGCACTTGTTAATTGAGGGATAGATTTTCTAAGCAGGGAATGCAGATGGCGCCTGGTACTGAAGTTTCAAGTGGCGCGGGCAGGTGGTGGAGAAGAGCCATGCTGTGGCATTTTCTCGAATATCATGCTGTGGCATTTCAGGATCGTACGTCATGAATGTCACATCCTTGTTTCCAGTAAATTGGGACAGGTAAGATCAGGGCATGAACAATACATTACTCTCCCATAATGTAACATGTTTTTTTACATTACACTAGACTAAAAAGCACCTTACATTATGAGACAGAGAGAGTACGATTTCATTAACTGAGAGCTTACAACTCAATCTTTTCCTCTCTCCCGCCAAAAAAGAAAAAAGAACTCAATCATTTTTTGTGCTTGCTTAATGTACGTAACAATAGCCCGTCATTTACCGTCAAAGGATGTTTTCGTTGCGTATGTATTGTATAAGAGTATCTTCAATAGATGGTCTAAATTTTGACGGTCCAAGACTGGAGATGTAAATTTTGGACTGCCAAAAAATGCGTTTTGGAGCTCCGAAAATAGGCCAATTCCAACTGATGGTCCAAATTCATGGTCCAAAAGAGCAACTCCAAATGGTCCAAAACCGGCCAGTAGCCGCCCGGCTGCTGTTCAGCCGCTGTCCAACCACTGTACAGCCGCACATATTTGAAAATAAGATTAAAAAAAAATCATGTCCACAATATCAAATTATTACATAGTTCTTCAGATCCAGGAGATGCAATGCAACACAAACATAGTTTTGCACAATACAACATAGTTTTGAACAAACAATAATGAATCTATGCGGATCTTTCGCCATGCCATTTCCAATGCTCTTCCATCAAATCTTTCTGGAGTTGGTCATGCACATCGCTGTCTCTAATCTCGCTGTACACCTTCATGAAACGTCTGATGCGCTCCTCTTTGCGCATGGGGTTAACACGAATGCCCGTCAACTGATAGAAGTTGTAATCTAAATTTTTTCCACGCTCGTTCTCAATAATCATGTTATGCATGATCACGCAAGCGGTCATGATGTACCAAAGGATCTTTTGATCCCAAAATCTAGATGGTCCTCGCACAATAGCAAATTGGGATTGCAAAATCCCAAATGCCCTCTCAACATCTTTTCTAGTCGTCGCTTGTGCATTATGAAAAACAAGTTCTTTCTTACCTTCAGGTTCTGTAACCGGCTTGACGAATGTACTCCACCTCGGGTAGATCCCATCTGCAAGATAGTACCCATAGTTGTAGGTGCGGCCATTTGCTTCGAAGGTTACCGGTGGTGCTTCTCCATTTGCTAAGTTGGCAAAGAGAGGTGACCGGTCGAGCACGTTGATGTCGTTGCAAGAACCGGGCATACCAAAATATGCATGCCAAATCCATGTTTCATAATCAACAACTGCCTCAAGAATGATAGTGGCATCCTTCCCACGACCCTTGAATTGTCCATGCCATGCTTTTGGACAATTCTTCCATTTCCAATGCATGCAATCCACAGACCCGAGCATACCTGGAAATCCTCGAGCTTTGTTCATCTTCAAAAGCCTCTGAGTGTCCTGAGCATTGGGTGCTCTCATATACTGTGGACCGAACACTTCTACCATAGTTATTGCAAATTTCTTGACATAGAAGATAGAGGTGCTCTCTGCCATCGCCAAGTTGTCATCAATGTAATCTGCCGGAACACCATATGCCATAATGCGCAAAGCGGCAGTGACCTTCTGCTCAATGCTATGGCCAAGCAACCCTGCACGGTTCCTTCTCTGCTCGAAGACTGGGTTATGCTGCTTCACTTCATTGCAAATGCGAAAGAACAAGTCTTTCGACATTTTGAAACGGCGTCGAAAATAATTCTCCGGAAAAACAGGTGATGATGCAAAGTAGTTGTGCACCAACCGTTTGTGCGCATCAATCCGTTCTCTCCGAATGAACGCACGACCATAAACGGAACCACCGTGCTTCGGTTTCTTCCTCTTGTGCATGGCCACTAGCATAGCAATCTCCTCTTCTTCATGCAAATCAAATTCCTCGTCCGACGATGAATCATCCACGAAAGAGGAGTCAACCGAGCTCATCTACAATTCAAACAACCACCGTCAATCATACTATCCAATCCCAAGTTAAATCATCAAGTTTTGTCATTTTTTTACCTTGGGGAATTCCGTCGAACACCTTGTGCGCGCGGTGGAAGAAGATGGCCGCCGGTTGGATTGGCTGCTGCGGACGGCTGCGGTTGGCTCCGGACGGTGGCGGTGATAAGAAATGAGGTAGGAGGCCGGCCAAGAGGAGCTCGGCGGGCGGCGCAGACTAGTTCGGCAGCCGGGCGGAGGGCTTGGTGCGGCGGTCGTGCGGCCGGCGCAACGGCCGTGGACAGGCTCACAGCCGACGGGAGGAGGTCGGCGGCAGCCTATAAGACCCGGCGGAGGCCTACCACGGCAGCCGGACCGTCGGAGGGCCGAATCCCGCGCCGGCTGCCACCCGATTCGGCGGCGTCCGGACGGCGGCGGGGAGGCGACGGCGGCGGAGGGCGGCGGCGGGGATGTGGGGTGGTGGCGGCGCCGACGGTGAGGTTTTGGGCGGTCGCGGCGGCGGATTCCGGCCGGCTGTTCTTCGGGCGGGCGGACGGGCGCGGGCGGGAAAGGAAATGAAGTAGCAGTTGGGCATTCGCGGGCGGCTGCTGGTTTCGGACCAGATGCACCTTGTGATGTATATTTGCACCGCGAGGTGTTGTATTTACATCACGAGGAGGCTGCGGTCCAATTTTTTTTCATATGAACCGTCTATTGGAGCAGCGTTTTTTGCCCCAGACGGTTCAAAAGTTAGATATTTTTACATATGGACCATCTATTGGAGATGCTCTAAAGCAGATGAATAAATGGATCCTCTAGATTAGGCCGCCCGCTTTAACTCACTCCGGGATAGATGTCACATGATTTGTTGCGGAAATAGAACGATAGAGATGCATGAGAATAGGTTCAAAAAATCCGTTAAAAAAAGAGAATAGGTCCCAAAAAATGATGTATGAGAATTAAGTGCATTTTTGTTTGGTCAAATATAAGCATTACTCGTATTAGAGATAGTATAATACTCCGGGCCCACAAGTCGGCGTAGGCCGCCGGCGGCTCCGCCAAAAAGGAACTGAGCCCAATCGCATCGTCTCGACAAAGGAAACATAAGATGACATGCATATATATCGACGCGCGCGGCACAGGCACGCCACACGGACACAGAAATACATACACGCATAGAGCCGCGGCTGCCTCCTGCGTGCAGGATCGAGCTCCGTCGATCGATCGGACTAGCGAGTTGCCATGGCAGCAGCCAGTGCTCTTCTCATGGCGGCTCTCGCGGTCTTCGCCACGGCCGCGGCGGCGGCGCTGGACACGTCGCCGGTGCCGTTCGATGCCGGGTACGCGCCGCTCTTTGGGGGCGACAACCTCGTGCGGTCGGTGGACGGCCGGAGCGTCACGCTCAAGCTGGACCGATACACCGGTGAGTAATTCAATCAATGGAACGGTATGTATTTCCGATACCCGTTTACATACCCTGATCGCGATCAAAGTCGATTTGGTTTTCGGCAGTTATTTGATCGCTCCATCGATCGAGAACCCGATAATTATTCCAAACTAAGTGAGTATGACGATGCAGGGTCTGGGTTCATATCCAAGTCGGCCTACCGCCATGGCTTCTTCGGCGCTTCCATTAAGCTGCCGGCCGACTACACCGCCGGCGTCGTCGTCGCCTTCTACGTACGTGCCCCAGCCTAGCCCCCCCTGTTCCAGTTTGATCCTTTTATTTACTTGCTTCGTTCGATCGATTAATCAGCTGGGTCACTTGATATTTCGACATGACTAAGCCTAGAAATCAACTCTACTTACGCTGGTGACTGGTCTAGGTAGATCGATTGACCATACATGTCCTACGAGTTAACCAGTGACCCACAACACACTTTGATCATGAACAATTCTCCGCTGGCTTGTCAGCGAACAGCACCACAATCCACCGGGTGGAACCGTGTAAAGTGCTGCTCGTTCTTGTCCGTGGAAACGGCTGAACAAGTGTAGCTGCGTACCACGCGGCGGGAATGGAGGAGAGATTCCATCTACTTTCCCCTCCGGTGCTGGTGCAGTGCACACCGGTCAGCATCATGTCGATCGCTTTCGCTTTAGCACCGCCCTAACACCGGTCCTGCTAGGTAGGCGTACACGAAACACCCATCCGCCATCAGCCCGAGAAAAAGAAGATACGCGCGATATATACTAAGCTATTGGTGTAGAAATGGACGTCCATCATCTTGGCGTGCGTCGACCAGTTGCCCTGCAGTATGGGTAATCTATCGGTCTAAGCTAGCTCGATCCATCTCGGGTGGTTGCATTGCATTGGTGGGATGTGTCGACATCGATGGCTAGCGAGCTGGCTTTTCTGGCCTGAAAATTGTTGCTGATTTTATTACCCTACTTGGCCCGAACAACGCTAGTGAGGCCGAGTGATGGTTTGTTAATTCTATCTCTTTTTGTTCACTTCAAGAAAGAAATTTATGCTAGGCCCTGGTGCACCTTCACATGGTGGGTTGTGTCGACATCGATGGCTTGCTTTCACGGCCTAGAAAAAATCTTGGCCATCGATTGCCCTATCTGGCCCAAACAACCCAACATTACAGATTCATACCTTAGCTATGATCATTATTGTCTTCCAAAATTATGGCACGTATACGAAAAAAAAAAAACGTTACTGAGGATTCACGCATGCACCCTTTGATTGGCATGCATGATTAGTTCTTTGGTAACTGTTTGATTGGTTCAAAATTTCCTCTTCTTCCGATCGAAATATTTATCTCTACGAGAAATTTTGGTGGTGCTGTTGCTGTGAGACAGTTGACTTGTTCATGCCATCGTTTTTCTTTTTACATTCGTGCTGGTGTGAGACTGACTTGTGCATGTGCGTGTGCGTGCAGCTGTCGAACTGGGACGAGTACCCCAAGAACCACGACGAGCTGGACTTCGAACTGCTGGGCAACCGGCGCGGCCACGGCTGGCGTGTCCAGACCAACATGTACGGCAACGGCAGCACCGCCCGCGGCCGAGAGGAGCGTTACCATCTCCCCGTCGAACCTACCGTCGCCGGCGTCCACCGCTATGCCATAGCCTGGACCCCCAACAACATCGTCTTCTACCTCGACGGCGTCCCCATCCGCGAGGTGGTCTGCGTTCCCTCCATGGGCGGCGACTTCCCCTCCAAGCCCATGTCCGTCTACGCCACCATCTGGGACGGCTCCGCCTGGGCCACCGATGGCGGCAAGTACAAGGTCGACTACGCCTACGCGCCATTCGCCGCCGAGTTCTCCGACCTCGTCCTGAGCGGCTGCGACGCCAGCAGCGTCGCCGACCCCGAGGGGTGCCAGGTCGACCTGCTCACGCACGACGTCGCCGTCATGGCCCCTGCCAAGCGCGCCGCCATGAGGGGGTTCCGCGAGCAGTACCTGACCTACACGGCGTGCCGCGACCGGGTGCGATACAAGACCACGGTCTTCCCCGAGTGTGACGACCTCGCCGACGGCGACTCCAGCTTCCACCTCTGGGGGGAGTCCAAGAAGAGGCGCCGCCGGTCGTCGTCGCCGCTGCAGTACTCTTCCAGCATGCAGTAGGTTATGGGTTCCGATCGAATGAGTCCAGTCCATCGATGCATGGCATCCTCAAGATAGTTTTCTCGGTCGAGGTTGGTGCATCTGTCGGATATGTACACAGTACACAGGAGGATTACAGATAGGGAAAACGTAAAAAACGTAATTTTATCAATAGTACATACAGTAGTACGTCCACTTGCTTATATAGTTTAAATTTTCCAAACCATTTTCCGGCCGGATTCCATGAACAAACGCAAAATCATTTTGTGCGTTAACGTGATGTACCGATAGATCCTACACCGGTCGTTTATCACATGATTCGTGCTAGCCGTGGCCTACGAACCGGTATTTCAGATGTATACTATGTGGCGCGTTTCGTATTGATATTAATTCTATTCCTTATTCTGTAAGAGACCTGAATCGTTTTCTTCTCGCTGGAGGCGATACCCAAGGCGACTAGGGTTTAGCCGGAGGCGGCCGGCGTGTGCGCCAGTCTCTCCTTCCCAGGACGGCGTTGGAGGCGCTGCCGCTGGTCTCTCGTTCTCTGCTGCCGAGTCTCCTGGTGATTACACCTAGGTTGTTCGTGAGTAGATCCAATCTTTTGATCCTTCGTATTCTGCATGAGGAGCATGCATGCACGGGTCTTGTTTGCTCCTGAGTGAAAGTATGATCCAGTCTCGAGGGTGATCGCCGGGAGTAATGAAAATCCTGTGTTGGAACTGCCGCGGTATGGCCAGTGCCGCGCAAAAAGAGCGCTTTTGGATATCCAGAAGCAATGGGGGCCGGATGTGTTACTGTTCATGTCCCACACATCTGAACAATGCTAGGGCAGAGAAGCTAAGGAGGAAAGTTAAGATGAACAAAGTTGAGGTTTGAGCGTTTGACAATAGTGGAGGTCTACATCTGTTTTGGCGCAGCCCGGTTGTCATGCAGCTCAAAGGGAAAACAAAAAACTTTATTGATGTCTCGGTTGGATCCGGGAGCGATGACGAGTGGAGATTTACTGGTTTCTACGGCGAACCACGCTGGGAGGAAGCACTTGTCGTGGGGATTTATGCGGGAATTGTATCTGCAAGATCGCCTCCCCTGGGTTGTCATTGGAGATTTTAATGAAGTTCTATATACTCATGAAAAGGAGGGTGGGGCACCTCGACCGGTAAGAATGATGGAAAACTTTCGCGAAGCTTTGGTGGATTGTGAACTTGAGGACGTGGGGTATTCGGGAAATCAATTTACTTGGAGAAGGAGAAGGCTACGGGAGAGGCTGGATCGGGCTGTATGCAATGGACAGTTTCATGCATTATTTCTGTATGCAAAGATTACTAACACCTCTCATACCAAGTCAGATCATAGGCCCATTCTCTTGGACACAGAAGGAGATGTGGTAGGAGATAATTTCAGAGCCAGAATTAAGCAATTTGAGGCAAGGTGGCTCAAGGAAGATGACGTTGTCCAGCTTGTACAGGAAGAGTGGGAACGGACGAGTCCTAATGCGCCGTTGGTTGTTCGCACAGCGGCTATCCATTCTGCGATGCATGTTTGGGACAAGGAGATTCTTAAGGCGCCACAGAAGCGTCTCAAAGAGCTAAAGGCGGAGTTGGAAATGCTGAGGTTAGGCCCCCTCACTTACGAGGCGGCGGATCGGCATCGTACACTGATAGAAATCGAAGAGAATCTTGAGAAAGAAGAAATATATTGGGCACAGAGAAGTAGGGCCAACTGGTTCAAATTTGGTGATAGAAATACCAATTTCTTCAACATTTTTGCAACTGCTCGTAAGAAGAGAAACCATATTAGGTGCCTAATGAATGATGGCGGCAACTGGTGTCGGATTTCTGGTTCCGGCAAAACCCTCGAGGTTCGAACACTGGGGTACGAACGAAGATCTCTCCCTTCCCTAGCTCACCCACTCCCCACGATCCCAAGGCTCAGCACATCGAAGTCGCAGAACAAAGGACACAGGGTTTATACCGGTTCGGGCCACCAATGTGGTGTAACACCCTACTCCAGTGTGGTGTGATGGATTGCCTCTTGGGCTGAGGATGAACAAGTACAAGGGAAGAACAACCTCCTGAGGAGAGGTGTTCTTGAGCTCGATGGGCTTGGGTGGTTGAGGATGATCTGAATGGTCCAAGATTAGTTTTCGTTGCCTCCTACTATGGTGGCTAGTCCTATTTATAGAGGCCCTGATCCTCTTCCCAAATGTAGGCGGGAAGGGATCCAACAACGGCCAAATTTGAAGGGACACAACCAGTACAAGTTATCCTGACTAAAGGTGGTCTTCGCCTGCCAAAGGCTCTGGTGGTGACTGGTACGTCTCCAACGTATCTATAATTTTTGATTGCTTCATGCTATATTATATTCTGTTTTGGATGATTAATGGGCTTTGTTATACACTTTTATATTATTTTTGAGACTAACCTATTAACCGGAGGCCCAGCCCAAATTGTTGTTTTTTGCCTATTTCAGAGTTTCGCAGAAAAAGAATATCAAACGAGTCCAAACGGAATGAAACCTTCGGGAACGTGATTTTCGGAACAAACGTGATCCACAGGACTTAGAGTCTACGTCAAGAAATCAACCAGGAGAGCATGAGGCAGGGGGGCGCGCCTACCCCCCGGGCGCGCCCTCCACCCTCGTGGGGCCCACGTTGCTCCACCGACGTACTTCTTCCTCCTATATATACCTACGTACCCCAAACCAACAGAAGCATCCACGAAAACCTAATTCCACCGCCGCAACCTTCTGCACCCGTGAGATCCCATCTTGGGGCCTTTTCCGGCGTCCTGCTGGAGGGGGCATTGATCACGGAGGGCTTCTACATCAACACCATAGCCTCTCCGATGATGTGTGAGTAGTTTACCTCAGACCTTCGGGTCCATAGTTATTAGCTAGATGGCTTCTTCTCTCTCTTTGGATCTCAATACAAAGTTCTCCACGATTCCCGTGGAGATCTATTCGATGTAATCTTCTTTTGCGGTGTGTTTGTTGAGACCAATGAATTGTGGTTTATGATCAAGTTTATCTATGAACAATATTTGAATCTTTTCTGAATTCTTTTATGTATGATTGGTGTGACGCCCCCAATTCAATCGTACACTAATCATGCACGCAAATGTGTACGATCAAGATCAGGGACTCACGGGAAGATATCACAACACAACTCTACAACATAAATAAGTCATACAAGCATCATAATACAAGCCAGGGGCCTCGAGGGCTCGAATACAAGTGCTCGATCATAGACGAGTCAGCGGAAGCAACAATATCTGAGTACAGACATAAGTTAAACAAGTTTTCCTTAAGAAGGCTAGCACAAAAGTAGCAACGATCGAAAAGGCAAGGCCTCCTGCCTGGGACCTCCTAACTACTCCTCGAAGCCGAACTCCATGTAGAATCATCCTCGGGATCTCTAGCTCCTGGACTCCAGCATCTGGTTGCGACAACCAGGTATAGAAAGGGGAAAAGAGGGAGAAAAGCAACCGTGAGTACTCATCCGAAGTACTCGCAAGCAAGGAGCTATACTACATATGCATGGGTATATGTGTAAAGAGCCATATCGGTGGACTGAACTGCAGAATGCCAGAATAAGAGGGGGATAGATCATCCTGTCGAAGACTACGCTTCTGGCCACCTCCATCTTGCAGCATGTAGAAGAGAGTAGATGGTAAGTTCACCAAGTAGCATCGCATAGCATAATCCTACCCGGCGATCCCCTCCTCGTCGCTCTGTTAGAGAGCGATCACCGGGTTGTATCTGGCACTTGGAAGGGTGTGTTTTATTAACTATCCAGTTCTAGTTGTCATAAGGTCAAGGTACAACTCCGGGTCGTCCTTTTACCGAGGGACACGGCTATTCAAATAGATAAACTTCCCTGCAGGGGTGCACCACATAACCCAACACGCTCGATCCCATTTGGCCAGACACACTTTTCTGGGTCATGCCCGGCCGCGGAAGATCAACACGTCGCAACCCCACCTAGGCTCAACAGAGAGGTCAGCACGCCGGTCTAAATCCTATGTGCGCAGGGGTCTGGGCCCATCGCTCATTGCACACCTGCACGTTGCGTACGCGGCCGGAAGCTGACCTAGCCTAGGAGGCGTTCCAGTCCAATCCGGCGCGCGCCGCTCCGTCGCTGACGTCACGAAGGCTTCGGCTGATACCACGACGTCGAGTGCCCATAACTGTTCCCGCGTAGTTGGTTAGTGCGTATAGACCAAATGGCCAGACTCAGATCAAATACCAAGATCTCGTTAAGCGTGTTAAGTATCCGCGAACCCCGACCAGGGCCAGGCCCACCTCTCTCCTAGGTGGTCTCAACCTGCCCTATCGCTCCGCCACAAAGTAACAGTC
Source organism: Aegilops tauschii subsp. strangulata (assembly GCF_002575655.3). Taxonomy (NCBI): domain Eukaryota; kingdom Viridiplantae; phylum Streptophyta; class Magnoliopsida; order Poales; family Poaceae; genus Aegilops; species Aegilops tauschii. The sequence continues at coordinate 294,561,142 of NC_053035.3, forward strand.
GGGGGCCGTCAGGAACCCAGGCCCACCTCTACCGGGATGGAGCCACCTGTCCTTTCAGCCCCCTCATCGGAATCACTTGCGGGTACTCAACGAGCCGACCCGACTTTAGTCACCACATGTGTCATGTATATAAAGTATATAGTGTATACCCGTGATCACCTCCCGAGGTGATCACGGCCCAGTAGTATAGCATGGCAGACGGACAAGAGTGTAGGGCCACTGATGGAACACTAGCATCCTATACTAAGCAGTAGGATAGCAAGTAAGGGTAACAACTGTAGCAACAATGACAGGCTATGCAATAGAATAGGATTAACCGAAATCAGTAACATGCTACACTACTCTAATGCAATCAGTATAGAGAAGAATAGGCGATATCTGGTGATCAAGGGGGGGGGCTTGCCTGGAAGCTCAGCCGAGAAGGAGGGGTCATCAACACCGTAGTCGTACTGGGTAGCAGCGGCGTCGGTCTCGGTGTCTAACGAGAGAAGAGGGGGGAAGAAACAATAAATATAATGCAAACATAAGCATGACGACGCAAGACATGACAATGAGCGGTGCTAGGTGTGCCCTAACGCGGTAGGAGGTGATACTGACGAAGGGGGAAACATCCAGGAAAGTATCCCCGGTGTTTCGCGTTTTCGGACAGATGAACCGGAGGGGGAAAGTTGCGAGTTTGATAGGTTAGGGATGTGTGGCGGACGAACAGGCTGCGTATCCGGATTCGTCTCGTCGTTCTGAGCAACTTTCATGTAGAAAGTTTTTCCATCCGAGCTACAGTTTATTTTATATTAATTTTAAAAGATTTAATCATTTTTAGAATTTATTTAATTTATTTTAATTCAACATTATCCAGAATAGTGCTTGCTGACGTCAGCATGACGTCAACATGATGTCAGCAGTCAACATAGGTGTTGACTAGGTCAATCTGACGGTGGGTCCCGCATGTCATAGACTCATAGTAATTAAACATGGTTAATTAGCTTTAACTAAATGATTAGGTTACTCTAATCCGATTTAATTAAGTTAATTAATTCTTCAATTAATTAATTAATTAATTAATATTTTAATTATTATGTTTATTATTTATTTATTTATATATTTTTTTAAACGTTCTGGGGCTGGCCCCCACGTGTAAGTGACCCAGCGCCAACGGGGCGGGCGGCTTAACGGGTGCGGGCGCCGGCCCGACTGGGCGCGCCGCGGCTGCACGCGCGCGCGCAGAGGCGCCGGGGGCATGCCCAGCGTGGCCGGCGAGAGAGCAGGGGCAGGCGGAGGCTGGCACCGGCGCGCGGGCGCGCGGGCCTGCAGGCGTCAACGGAGGCGAGCCCGGCGGCAGGGAAGCTGGCCACGGGCGAGCGGGTGACGAGCGGCTGTGGCGCGAGGCCAGGCGGGACGATAGCCCGGGCGGCAGAGGAGCAGAGCAGCAGAGCGGGGCCGTGCAGCGTGGGGCGCCGTCGAGCGCGGCGGCCAGCCGCAGCAGCGGCGACGGGGATAGCCACGGCGGGCACAGAGGCGGGGCGAGGGGCGTGGCCCCGAGCGGCGTGCGCGGGTGCGGGACGGCGAGCAGCGGGCGCGCGGGACCTGGCGGTGAGCGCGGCGGTGTAGTGCAGCAGGGGAGACAGGAGGAGGAGAGGGGCGCGTGCTCACAGCGGGGAGTAGGGACGGGGCAGTGGGGGTCGGGGTGGTCGACGGGGACGACGCGGCGGAGCAGGAGGCAGGCCAGTGGGGAGGTCCGGCGAGGATGGACGGTGACGGGCGATCCGGGCGGCGGCGTCGGCGGTCTCCTCCCTCGATCCCGATCCAATCGGGGGGAGAGGGGGAGATATTTTGGGGGGAGTGGGGGGTGTCGGTGGTTGACTGGGAGGGGAGTGGGGATTAAGGAGTGCGGGTGGGCCTTGGCCCAGTTGGGTAGGCCAGCTGGGCCGGAGCCGAGTGGGGGGGGTGCTTCCTTTTATTTTTGTTTGTTTGTTTGTTTCTATTTTGTAATTTCTTTTCTTTTTATTTATTTTCTTTTTTGTTTTAAATCATTTTAAATTATCTAGGCATTTTACAAAAATGTGTTTATTACACCATATTTACTTATGCAAAATATGGCACCTCCCGAACATTTTTGTTTTAAATTTTGAAAAACTTTTATTGTTGACATTAATTTGAATTTGAATTTTGAAACGGTATTGATCCAACGCGATATTATCAACAGTAACCGGGGTGACGTGGCACCGTTAGCGTGGGATTACTGTAGCTTAATTATCCGGGCGTCAGAATTCTCCTCCACTACAAGAAATCTCGTCCCGAGATTTAAGAGGGGGTCTAAGGGGGAAAGGTTTGGTTACGATATTCTAACGGATCTTCTCGAAGAAGTTAATCCCTTTCGTTGATGTCTTCAATTCTTTATTCCAATGCATCATGATGAAGTTGTCTCCCTTCGGGAACTCCATCGTACTTACGAAAGGATAAGAGGGTATTACGAAAGAACGGACCGCTACAATGTTTGCTTATCTAGCAGATAACATCAGGGAAGGTGGTGGAAGTAACTCTCGAATTGAAACTTTAGACATTATCAAGAGCAAGTGAGGAGGTATCATGAGAAGTTTCGAGGGGATAGACAATCGTTCGTTGCCTGAAACAGTGTGTGAGAGGGGTGCAACGCAACGGGAATAAGTATTGTGTCTAATACCAGAATTCTTGATCACAGGGAAGGTGGCTCGTGAATTACATACGAAGCCAAGCATGAGGAATAGCTTTGGAAATAGGGGGTGTATAGGAGAGTCAGGTTTTGATCCTGTGGAACTGTGGGTTATGGGCCCACCATGTGGTTAAAGTAGGAAGGGCGGTGACATCTTGCACGATCATGATAGCAAGGCATGTCAGAGGGTAGCCTGTCAGTTATATGTCAGCAACATCGTCGGTACCAAGGGCGAGGGACGAAGAGAACCATTTTCCTGCTCGTTGAAACGAGGCGGACCAATAGGCAAAGTTCTCATCCATCGGTGGTTACCGGAATGTCACCAACAATAGTAACAGGGTCTTACTGACAGAGTTGTACACCGAGGTGTTTGCACAAGCAGGGAATTAATACTGCTTAGATCATAATGATCACCAGAAACGTTAAGCCAACCAATGGAAAGGAAAATATGATTATCAGATTAAACAGAACAATGGAAAGGAAAATGTGTTTAAACACATATTTCAGGGGGTATATCCTTCCCAAGGACAATGGTTAGAAGAGAACCATTTAGGTTAGGGAAGAGGAAGTTCATGACATTACCCAAAGAACGGTGTTTGAATAATTGATAACAAAAATTTAGCATTGTGCTTCAAATGTTTTTATTGAAGATCGGAGTACCACAGACATGCTTCGAGATAGCATTGACATGGTCATTAGGTAAGATCAGGCTATGGATACACAAAGGATCCATCAGGAACAACTTATAGAGTAAGTCTTACAATTTCCTCATGGAAGAATAGCTAACCTTGCTAAAAAGGAAAACTTATAAGAATAGGTCCTCCGGCCAGGTGTCTTAGGCATGACATCACCTTACCGGGTCATAAATAGACCAATGTTATAACTCTTGGAAATATGTTCCAACCATCATATCTGACCGAGATTCAGATCTGATTGGTGTCAGGATAACTCAGACTCAGGATGCCTGAGAAGAAAAGGTGCAACACAAATTGACGAGATGAAAATGTAAGATTCGCGGGAGATGGACTATGGAAGCGAGTTCCGAACAAGGGTTCATCATTAAATCAAGGAGAGGTGAGGAGGTGACTGATTGACTCAGCGACAATCCATTGAGATTTCCAAAAGATGGATTTCCACAACTATGTGAACAAGGAGATAACATTAGCTAGATCGAATGACTTAATGATGTATGCTCGAGGAAAACATACACAGTTAAACATTGGTTGAAATGTGCACCCGAAATATGGGCTAGGTAGCATGATCAATGTTCGAATGATGATTCATTAAGCCATAGACGTAGAATGAAACTATAGACCAATAACTTCAAAGCAATAGGGTTGCTAGAAGTTTAGAATTTACACATCATAGACCATTTGTCGGTATTTCGTTTAGAAACAACACGGGGACCAAGAAAGAATGGTGATGGTGAGAAGTATCACTGTACCAAGAATTCTTAAGAGGTGGAGTAATGCTCACGACATTCTTGACATCAAAGATGGTAATACTCCACGGTAGAACATAACATAGGTTGGATAGCAGGGAAATCAAGATACAACACAAAATATGAACAAGTTTGTGTTGGGGGGAGGCAAGAATGTTGTCGATGATAACACAATTCATCGAGGGGCAAGGATGGTATTTCTCATCCTGAATTTCGACACACAACTTGGAAGAAGTCAAATTGTTGACAATGATCACGACAAATTTGTCGAGAGGTTTTCAAGAAGATGTAATTGATCGACGATGACATCAAGTCAAAGGAATGATGAAAGCGAAAGGTTATTGGAACCACGGGTAGGACACAAACTCGAAATCAAGTTTGTTGTTCAAGGAGAAGTGATATGACGAGGAAGATCGACGCAAGATTAGCTCACTTTCGAAATTTGTGCGCTGGGAAGGTCCAGGTAGCACAGTTAAAATCGACACGATAATGACATAGCCGAGCAGGCTAGGAATGACTTGAAGGATTATTAAACTCGTAAGCAACAAAAATTACTTAGAGTTATTGAATCGGAGTGCGGAATTGATTCACTTATCGGTGTCCTTGAGGGGTTCTAACAACTCAGAACCTGTTGGAAAAATGGAATCGGCAAGAATATTAGTTGATGAAGAACTCATAAGAAGTTAAGTAGTTCCTTGGCATTCTCGAGATACCAGGGGGGTAATACTCGACGACAGACCAAAGTAGAGGTTGGACGGGGGTATTGCTCTGCAGAGGACAAGTGCTTAAACTTGCACGAGAAATGGTATTTAAAGGAGAACATGGTCGGAACCACGATTGCAAAAGGATCAATACACAGATACTAGACGATATCATATCAAGGAAATAGTTATTATTACAAGAAGCTTCTATGATAGGATCTACATCGTGTCCATGGGAATGAACACAAAGTTCAAGGTCGACTCCCACTTCTCCAATGCATACCCTTTCATTCACTTCTCATTTTTCAAAGAAGTTGTAATGTTTAAATTTTATCTAGCAAAACTCTAGAAGAGTATGACTCGTGATAGCTCTCGGGTTTACCCGGTTATGGAAAGGCATAGGTTCAACCCTTAGGGTCATATTGGGAACATATACCACAAGCTTCAATACTAAATAACACAAGCTCGATAGTAGAGCATGGGTGACAAAAGGAGAGGATACAATTTACCGAAGGCATTATGTATGAGGGAAGAACTTCTCAAGGTGATTGAATATGAAGGACACTGTCGGATAAAAATCCAACAATGGATCGGGCGATCCACAACAGAGCTGATGTGAGTATCGGTACTCAATCAGAGGAAGAAAGAATGCAAAGGCATCAGATTATGGGAATAACTAACTAATTCAAATCTCAAATGCAAAGGAATTGCGATTTCCAAATCAAGAGATCAGAAGCAAACGCTCCGATTGAGGATGGATAAGTTGAGTAAACTTACGGGTACAACCGATGGCTATTCGGTTGGTCGAGAACCAGTTCATGTTTAAAATGACGTCTGATCCGGAAGGATGAATTCTAGGATTTTGACTAAGGATTGCAACCATATCAAATCAAAGGCTGAAAATGATGATGAGAAGGGATACTAATGAATATTGCTAGACATATGGAACGCAACCATAATGCAAGCAGACAAATATTTGCACAGCAACAGCTGGTAGGGAATTACCGAAAGACTGGATAGTATATCAATGTACCTTGTGGATCATATGATCAACTAGTAATGAACAGTTCCTCGATAAGGGTGAAGAATTATTCGTAGGGGTATTCATGCGGCAAGGAACTGCGGGGTAGTAAGCATAATGGATGCTTGGAACATCGGAGAGTATTTGAGGGCACCTTGTAATAACAAGGGCAACTGGGGATGAAGGTATGAACGACAAAAGTATGTAGTTATCCATAAAGATTTATGGGTGGTAGGGATCGCAATGGCGAAGGGCACAAGGGTCTCGGGAAAGCATCAAAGAGTGTCTTCAGAATCTTCTGGTGCAGCAAGCGATCATCTGGCCGGAAGGGGCTCTCCGGGAGAAAGTATTTACGAGAACCTACAGTTAGTCTTTTTAGCAAAATCATTTAACCCGAATAGGAGAGAGTTCAGAGTCCCAGAGTAAAGGTCGAGGAATAAAAGATCCTACTACCACCCAATGGCGACGTGGGCCCGTAAGCCGCACAACCATGTTAGTAAAAGTTTTGCAACGACTAGACTCAACTTCGGCCAAGGAGTTGGGAAGGGGATTCCTACAGGCAGTCGGCTCTGATACCAACTTGTGACGCTGAACTGCAGAATTCCAGAATAAGAGGGGGATAGCTAATCCTGTCGAAGACTACGCTTCTGGCCACCTCCATCTTGCAGCATGTAGAAGAGAGTAGATGGTAAGTTCACCAAGTAGCATCGCATAGCATAATCCTACCCGGCGATCCCCTCCTCGTCGCCCTGTTAGAGAGCGATCACCGGGTTGTATCTGGCACTTGGAAGGGTGTGTTTTATTAAGTATCCGGTTCTAGTTGTCATAAGGTCAAGGTACAACTCTGGGTCGTCCTTTTACCGAGGGACACGACTATTCGAATAGATAAACTTCCCTGCAGGGGTGCACCACATAACCCAACACGCTCGATCCCATTTGGCCGGACACACTTTTCTGGGTCATGCCCGGCCGCGGAAGATCAACATGTCGCAGCCCCACCTAGGCTCAACAGAGAGGTCAGCACGCCGGTCTAAATCCTATGCGCGCAGGGGTCTGGGCCCATCGCCCATTGCACACCTGCACATTGCGTACGCGGCCGGAAGCAGACCTAGCCTAGCAGGCGTTCCAGTCCAATCCGGCGCGCGCCGCTCCGTCGCTGACGTCACGAAGGCTTCGGCTGATACCACGACGTCGAGTGCCCATAACTGTTCCCGCGTAGTTGGTTAGTGCGTATAGACCAAATGGCCAGACTCAGATCAAATACCAAGATCTCGTTAAGCGTGTTAAGTATCCGCGAACGCCGACCAGGGCCAGGCCCACCTCTCTCCTAGGTGGTCTCAACCTGCCCTGTCGCTCCGCCACAAAGTAATAGTCGGGGGTCATCAGGAACCCAGGCCCACCTCTACCGGGATGGAGCCACCTGTCCTTTCAGCCCCCTCATCAGAATCACTTGCGGGTACTCAACGAGCCGATTCGACTTTAATCACCACATGTGTCATGTATATAAAGTATATAGTGTATACCCGTGATCACCTCCCAAAGTGATCACGGCCCAGTAGTATAGCATGGCAGACGGACAAGAGTGTAGAGCCACTGATGGAACACTAGCATCCTATACTAAGCAGTAGGATATCAGGTAAGGGTAGCAACTGTAGCTACAATGACAGGCTATGCAACAGAATAGGATTAACCGAAATCAATAACATGCTACACTACTCTAATGCAAGCAGTATAGAGAAGAATAGGCGATATCTGGTGATCAAGGGGGGGGCTTGCCTGGAAGCTCAGCCGAGAAGGAGGGGTCATCAACACCGTAGTCGTATTGGGTAGCAGCGGCGTCGGTCTCGGTGTCTAACGAGAAGAGGGGGGAAGAAACAATAAATATAATGCAAACATAAGCATGACGATGCAAGACATGACAATGAGCGGTGCTAGGTGTGCCCTAACGCGGTAGGAGGTGATACCGACGAAGGGGGAAACATCCGGGAAAGTATCCCCGGTGTTTCGCGTTTTCGGACAGATGAACCGGAGGGGGAAAGTTGCGAGTTCGATAGGTTAGGGATGTGTGGCGGACGAAGGGGCTGCGTATCCGGATTCGTCTCGTCGTTCTAAGCAACTTTCATGTAGAAAGTTTTTCCATCCGAGCTACGGTTTATTTTATATTAATTTTAAAAGATTTAATCATTTTTAGAATTTATTTAATTTATTTTAATTCAACATTATCCAGAATAGTGCTTGCTGACGTCAACATGATGTCAGCAGTCAACAGAGGTGTTGACTGGGTCAATCTGACGGTGGGTCCCGCATGTCATAGACTCATAGTAATTAAACAGGGTTAATTAGCTTTAACTAAATGATTAGGTTACTCTAATCCGATTTAATTAAGTTAATTAATTCTTCAATTAATTAATTAATTAATTAATTATTTTAATTATTATATTTATTATTTATTTATTTATATTTTTTTAAACGTTCTGGGGCTGGCCCTCACATGTAAGTGGCCCAGCGCCAACGGGGCGGGCGGCTTAACGGTTGCGGGCGCCGGCCCGACTGGGCGCTGGCCCTGGCCAGCCGCGGCTGCACGCGCGCGCGCGGAGGCGCCAGGGGCATGCCCAGCGTGGCCGGTGAGAGAGCAGGGGCAGGCGGAGGCTGGCACCGGCGCGCGGGCGCGCGGGCCTGCAGGCGTCAACGGAGGCGAGCCCGGCGGCGGGGAAGCAGGCCACGGGCGAGCGGGCGACGAGCGGCTGTGGCGCGAGGCAAGGCGGGGCGATGGCGCGGGTGGCAAAGGAGCAGAGCAGCGGAGCGGGGCCGCGCAGCGTCGGGCGCCGTCGAGCGCGGCGGCCAGCCGCAGCAGCGGCGACAGGGATAGCCGCAGCGGGGACAGAGGTGAGGCGAGGGGCGTGGCCCCGAGCGGCGTGCGCGGGTGCGGGACGGCGAGCAGCGGGCGCGTGGGACCTGGCGGTGAGCGCGGCAGTGCAGTGCAGCAGGGGAGACAGGAGGAGGAGAGGGGCGCGTGCTCACAGCGGGGAGTAGGGACGGGGCAGTGGGGGTCGGGGTGGTCGACGGGGACGACGCGGCGGAGTGGGAGGCAGGCCAGTGGGGAGGTCCGGCGAGGATGGACGGCGACGGGCGATCCGGGCGGCGGCGGCGGCGGTCTCCTCCCTCGATCCCGATCCAATCGGGGGGAGAAGGGGAGATATTTTGGGGGAGTGGGGGTGTCGGTGGTTGACTGGGAGGGGAGTGGGGGGTTAAGGAATGCGGGTGGGCCTTGGCCGAGTTGGGTAGGCCAGCTGGGCCGGAGCCCAGTGGGGGGTGCTTCCTTTTATTTATTTTTGTTTGTTTGTTTCTATTTTGTAATTTCTTTTCTTTTTATTTATTTTCTTTTCTGTTTTAAATCATTTTAAATTATCTAGGCATTTTATAAAAATGTGTTTATTACACCATATTTACTTATGCAAAATATGGCACCTCCCGAACATTTTTGTTTTAAATTTTGAAAAACTTTTATTATTGACATTAATTTGAATTTGAATTTTGAAACGGTTTTGATCCAACGCGATATTATCAACAGTAACCGGGGTGACATGGCACCATTAGCGTGGGATTACTGTAGCTTAATTATCCGGGCGTCACAATTGGTTATCTTTGCAAGTCTCTTCAAATTATCAGTTTGGTTTGGCCTACTAGATTGATCTTTCTTGGAATGGGAGAAGTGCTTAGCTTTGGGTTCAATCTTGCGGTGTCCTTTCCCAGTGACAGCAGGGGCACCAAGGCACGTATTGTATTGTTGCCATCGAGGATAACAAGATGGGGTTTATATCATATTGCATGAGTTTATCCCTCTACATCATGTCACCTTACTTAAAGCATTACTCTGTTCTTTTGAACTTAATATTCTAGATGCATGCTGGATAGCGGTCGATGTGTGGAGTAATAGTAGTAGATGCAGGCTGGAGTCGGTCTACTTGTCAAGGACGTGATGCCTATATACATGATCATACCTAGATATTCTCATAACTATGCTCAATTCTATCAATTGCTCAACAGTAATTTGTTCACCCACCGTAATACTTATGCTCTTGAGAGAAGCCACTAGTGAAACCTATGGCCCCCGGGTCTATTTTCCATCATATTAATCTTCCAAAACTTAGCTATTTTTATTGCCTTTTATTTTACTTTTCATCTTTATTATAAAAATACCAAAAATATTATCTTATCATATCTATCAGATCTCACTTTCGTAAGTGACCGTGAAGGGATTGACAACCCCTTTATTGCGTTGGTTGCGAGGTTTTTATTTGTTTGTGTAGGTGCGAGGGACTTGAGCGTGGCCTCCTACTGGATTGATACCTTGGTTCTCAAAAACTGAGGGAAATACTTACGCTACTTTACTGCATCACCCTTTCCTCTTCAAGGGAAAACCAACGCAGTGCTCAAGAGGTAGCAAGAAGGATTTATGGCGCCGTTGACGAGGAGTCTACGCAAAAGTCAACATACCAAGTACCCATCACAAACTCTTATCTCCCGCATTACATTATTTGCCATTTGCCTCTCATTTTCCTCTCCCCCACTTCACCCTTGTCGTTTTATTCGCCCTCTCTTTCCGTTCGCCCTCTTCTCCGTTCGCCTCTTTTTCGTTTGCTTTTCGTTTGCTCGTGTGTTGGATTGCTTGCTTGTCACGATGGCTCAAGATAATACTAAATTGTGTGACTTTACCAATACCAACAACAATGATTTTCTTAGCACTCCGATTGCTCCCCTTACCGATACTGAATCTCTTGAAATTAATGCTGCTTTGTTGAATATTGTCATGAAAGATCAATTCGCCGGCCTTCCTAGTGAAGATGCCGCTACCCATCTAAATAGCTTCGTTCATTTGTGTGATATGCAAAAGAAGAAAGATGTGGACAATGATATTGTTAAATTGAAGCTATTTCCTTTTTCGCTTAGAGATCGTGCTAAAGCTTGGTTTTCGTCTTTGCCTAAAAATAGTATTGATTCATGGAATAAGTGCAAAGATGCTTTTATCTCTAAGTATTTTCCTCCCGCTAAGATCATCTCTCTTAGAAACGATATTATGAATTTTAAGCAACTTGATCATGAACATGTTGCACAAGCTTGGGAGAGGATGAAATTAATGATATGTAATTGCCCGACACATGGTTTGAATTTGTGGATGATTATACAAAAAAATTATGCTGGATTGAATTTTGCTTCTAGAAATCTTTTAGATTCGGCCGCGGGAGGCACTTTTATGGAAATCACTTTAGGAGAAGCTACTAAACTCCTAGATAATATTATGGTTAATTATTCTCAATGGCACACTGAAAGATCTACTAATAAAAAAGTGCATGCAATAGAAGAAATTAATGTTTTTTTAGTGGAAAGATGGATGAACTTATGAAGTTATTTGCTAATAAAAGTGTTTTTCTGATCCTAATGATATGCCTTTGTCTACTATGATTGAAAATAATAATGAATCTATGGATGTGAATTTTGTTGGTAGGAATAATTTTGGTAACAACGCGTATAGAGGAAACTTTAATCCTAGGTCGTATCCTAGTAATCCCTCTAATAATTATGGTAATTCCTACAACAATTCTTATGGAAATTTTAATAAGACACCCTCTGAATTTGAGACTAGTGTTAAAGAATTTATGAATGCACAAAAGAATTTCAATGCTTTGCTTGAAGAAAAGTTGCCTAAGATTGCTGAATTGCCTAGGAACGTTGATAGAATTTCTCTTGATATTGATTCCTTGAAACTTAGATCTATCCCACCTAAGCATGATATCAATGAGTCTCTCAAATCCATGAGAATTTCCATTGATGAGTGCAAAGAAAGAACCGCTAGGATGCGTGCTAAGAAAGATTGCTTTATGAAGGCGTGTTCTTCTAATTTTTATGAGAATAAAGATGAAGATCTAAAAGTTATTGATGTGTCCCCTATTAAATCTTTGTTTTCCAATATGAATCTTGATAATGATGGGACTGATTATGAGCCACCTTTACCTAGAAGGCTTCCCAAAAATTCGGAGTTTTTAGATCTTGATGCAAAAATTGGTAAAAGTGGGATTGAAGAGATCAAAACTCTAGATATTAATGAACCCACTATTTTGGATTTCAAGGAATTTAATTATGATAATTGCTCTTTGATAGATTGTATTTCCTTGTTGCAATCCGTGCTAAATTCTCCACATGCTTATAGTCAACATAAAGCTTTTACTAAACATATCGTGGATGCTTTGATGTAATCTTATGAAGAAAAACTTGAGTTGGAAGTTTCTATCCCTAGAAAACTTTATGATGAGTGGGAACCTACTATTAAAATTAAAATTAAAGATCATGAATGCTATGCTTTGTGTGATTTGGGTGCTAGTGTTTCCACGATTCCAAAAACTTTGTGTGATTTGCTAGGTTTCCGTGAATTTGATGATTGTTCTTTGAACTTGCACCTTGCGGATTCTACCATTAAGAAACATATGGGAAGAATTAATGATGTTCTTATTGTTGCAAATAGGAACTACGTTCCCATAGATTTTATTGTTCTTGACATAGATTGCAATCCTTCATGTCCTATTATTCTTGTTAGACCTTTCCTTAGAACGATTGGTGCAATTATTGATATGAAGGAAGGAAATATTAGATTCCAATTTCTGTTAAAGAAAGGCATGGAGCACTTTCCTAGAAAGAAAATTAAACTACCATATGAATCTATTATGAGAGTCACTTATGGATTGCCTACCAAAGATGGCAATACCTAGATCTATCTGTACTTTTATGCCTAGCTAGGGGCGTTAAACGATAGCGCTTGTTGGGAGGCAACCCAATTTTATTTTTAGTTTTTTGCTTTTTGCTTCAGTTTAGGAATAAATCTTTGATCTAGCCTCTGGTTAGAATTGTTTTTATGTTTTAATTAGTGTTTGTGCCAAGTTAAACCTACAGGATCTTCTTGGATGATAGTTATTTGATCTTGCTGAAAATTCCAGAAACTTTCTGTTCACGAAAACAATTGTTAAAAATCACTAGAACGTGATAAAATATTGATTCCAATTGAAGAAGATCAATAAACAAATTTTCTAGGTCTTCCTATTTTGGTAGATCTTTTGGAGTTCCAGAAGTTTGCGTTAGTTACAGATTACTACAGACTGTTCTGTTTTTGACAGATTTTGTTTTTCGTGTGTTGTTTGCTTATTTTGATGAATCTATGGCTAGTAAAATAGTTTATAAACCATAGAGAAGTTGGAATACATTAGGTTTAACACCAATATAAATAAAGAATGAGTTAATTACAGTACCTTGAAGTGGTGTTTTGTTTTGTTTCGCTAACGGAGCTCACGAGATTTTCTGTTAAGTTTTGTGTTGTGAAGTTTTCATGTATTGGGTAAAAGATTTGATGGATTATGGAACAAGGAGTGGCAAGAGCCTAAGATTGGGGATTCCCATGGCACCCCAAGATAATCTAAGGACACCAAAAAGCCAAAGCTTGGGGATGCCCCGGAAGGCATCCCCTCTTTCGTCTACTTCCATCGGTAACTTTACTTGGAGCTATATTTTTATTCACCACATGATATGTGTTTTGCTTGGAGCATCTTGTATGATTTGAGTCTTTGTTTTTTAGTTTACCACAATCATCTTTGCTGTACGCACCTTTTGAGAGAGACACACACGATTCAGAATTTATTAGAATACTCTATGCGCTTCGCTTATATCTTTTGAGCTATATAGTTTTTGCTCTAGTACTTCACTTATATCTTTTAGAGCACGGTGGTGGTTTTGTTTTATAGAAACTATTATTCTCTCATGCTTCACTTATATTATTTTGAGAGTCTTAGACAGTATGGTAATTTGCTTAAATTGGGAAATTAATCCTAATATGCTAAGTATTCAAGACTAGTAAAAACTTTCTTATGAGTGTGCTGAATACTAAGAGAAGTTTGATGATTGATGATTGTTTTGAGATATGGAGGTAGTGATATTAAAGTTGTGCTAGTTGAGTAGTTGTGAAATTGAGAAATACTTGTGTTGAAGTTTGCAAGTCCCGTAGCATGCACGTATGGTAAACGTTATGTAACAAATTTGAAACATGAGGTGTTCTTTGATTGTCTTCCTTATGAGTGGCGGTCGGGGACGAGCGACGGTCTTTTCCTACCAATCTATCCCCCTAGGAGCATGCGCGTAGTGCTTGGTTTTTGATGACTTGTAGATTTTTTCAATAAGTATGTGAGTTCTTTATGACTAATGTTGAGTCCATGGATTATACGCACTCTTACCCTTCCACCATTGCTAGCCTCTTCGGTATCGTGCATTGCCCTTTCTCACATTGAGAGTTGGTGCAAACTTCGCCGGTACATCCAAACCCCGTGATATGATATGCTCTATCACACATAAACCTCCATATATCTTTCTCAAAACAGCCACCATACCTACCTATTATGGCATTTCCATAGCCATTCCGAGATATATTGCCATGCAACTTTCAACCGTTCCGTTTATCACGACACATTCATCATTGTCATATTGCTTCGCATGATCATGTAGTTGACATCATATTTGTGGCAAAGCCACCGTTCATAATTTTTCATACATGTCACTCTTGATTCATTGCCTAACCCGGTATACCGCCGGAGGCATTCATATAGAGTCATACTTTGTTCTAGTATCGAGTTGTAATCATTGAGTTGTAAATAAATAGAAGTGTGATGATCATCATTCATAGAGCATTGTCCCAATAAAAAAAGGAGAAAGGACAAATAAAAAAAGGAGGCCCAAAAAAAAAGAGAAAATAAAAAGGGACAATGCTACTATCCTTTTTTCCACACTTGTGCTTCAAAGTAGCACCATGATTTTCATGAGAGAGAGTCTCTTGTTTTGTCACTTTCATACTAGTGGGAATTTTTCATTATATAACTTGGCTTGTATATTCCAACAATGGGCTTCCTCAAATGCCCTAGGTCTTCGTGAGCAAGCAAGTTGGATGCACACCCACTTAGTTTCTTTTGTTGAGCTTTCATGCATTTATAGCTCTAGTGCATCCGTTGCATGGCAATCCCTACTCCTTGCATTAGCATCAATCGATGGGCATCTCCATAGCCCGTTGATTAGCCGCGTTGATGTGAGACTTTCTCCTTTTTTGGCTTCTCCACATAACCCCCATCATTATATTCTATTCCACCCATAGTGCTATATCCATGGCTCACGCTCATGTATTGCGTGAAGGTTGAAAAAGTTTGAGATTACTAAAGTGTGAAACAATTGCTTGCTTGTCATCGGGGTTGTGCATGCTGGGAGCATTCTTGTGTGACAAAAATGGAGAATGACTAAACTATATGATTTTGTAGGGATGAACTTTCTTTGGCCATGTTATTTTGAGAAGACACAATTGCTTAGTTAGTATGCTTGAAGTATTATTGCTTTTATGTCAATATTAAACTTTTATCTTGAATCTCTCGGATATGAATATTCATACCACAATTAAGAGGGTTACATTAAAAAGTTATGCCAAGTAGCATTCCGCATCAAAAATTCTGTTTTTATCATTTACCTAGTCGAGGACGAGCAGGAGTTAAGCTTGGGGATGCTTGATACGTCTCAAGGTATCTATAATTTTTGATTGCTTCATTATATATTATATCTATTTTTGATTATTAATGGGCTTTGTTATACACTTTTATAATATTTTTGGGACTAACCTATTAACTCGAGGCCCAACCCAAATTGCTGTTTTTTGCCTATTTCAAAGTTTCGCAGAAAAAGAATATCAAACAGAGTCCAAACGGAATGAAACCTTCGGGAATGTGATTTTCGGAACAAACGTGATCTAGAGGACTTGGAGTCTATGTCAAGAAATCAACCAGGAGAGCACGAGGCAGGGGGGCGCGCCTACCCCCCTGGGCGCGCCCTCCACCCTCGTGGGCCCCACGTTGCTCCACCGACGTACTTCTTCCTCCTATATATACCTACGTACCCCCAAACCAACAGAAGAATCCACAAAAACCTAATTCCACCGCTGCAACCTTTTGTTCCCGTGAGATCCCATCTTGGGGCCTTTTCCGGCGTCCTGCCGGAGGGGGCATTGATCACGGAGGGCTTCTACATCAACACCATAGCCTCTCCGATGATGTGTGAGTAGTTTACCTCAGACCTTCGGGTCCATAGTTATTTGCTAGATGGCTTCTTCTCTCTCTCTTTGGATCTCAATACAAAGTTCTCCACGATTCTCATGGAGATCTATTTGATGTAATCTTCTTTTGCGGTGTGTTTGTTGAGACCGGTGAATTGTGGGTTTATGATCAAGTTTATCTATGAACAATATTTGAATCTTCTCTGAATTCTTTTATGTATGATTGGTTATCTTTGCAAGTCTCTTAGAATTATCAGTTTGGTTTGGCCTACTAGATTGATCTTTCTTGCAATGGGAGAAGTGCTTAGCTTTGGGTTCAATCTTGCGGTGTCCTTTCCCAGAGACAGCAGGGGCAGCAAGGCACGTATTGTATTGTTGCCATCGAGGATAACAAGATGGGGTTTATATCATATTGCATGAGTTTATCCCTCTACATCATGTCACCTTACTTAAAGCATTACTCTGTTCTTTTGAACTTAATACTCTAGATGCATGCTGGCCAGCGGTCGATGTGTGGAGTAATAGTAGTAGATGCAGGCAGGAGTCGGTCTACTTGTCACGGACGTGATGCCTATATACATGATCATACCCAGATATTCTCATAGCTATGCTCAATTCTATCAATTGCTTAACAGTAATTTGTTCACCCACCGTAATACTTATACTCTTGAGAGAAGCCACTAGTGAAACCTATGGCCCCCGTGTCTATTTTCCATCATATTAATCTTCCAACACTTAGCTATTTTTATTGCCTTTTATTTTACTTTGCATCTTTCTTATAAAAACACCAAAAATATTATCTTATCATATCTATCAGATCTCACTTTTGTAAGTGACCGTGAAGGGATTGACAACCCCTTTATTGTGTTGGCTGCGAGGTTTTTATTTGTTGTGTAGGTGCGAGGGACTTGAGCGTGGCCTCCTACTGGATTGATACCTTGGTTCTCAAAAACTGAGGGAAATACTTACGCTACTTTACTGCATCACCCTTTCCTCTTCAAGGGAAAACCAATGCAGTGCTCAAGAGGTAGCAGTGACGCCGTCCTGGGCTCCATGGTGACCTCCGTCCTGCCGTCATGCTGGTCTTGGTCTTGTTGCACCGATATGGAAAGGTTTGCCTGATGCCTCAGGACTCCTCGCCTGCGCTTGCCTCTTTAGCACCAATGAGGAAATGAGTACACTGCGCGCGCTGGCGCCCGCTCGGCCTTGGTCGTCATGGCTTGCGTCACATGAACCTCGCGAGGTGCCCCTCGCTTTGATCTCTCTGCCCCTCACGAGCTAGCCTAGTGAGGCCGCCCCCGAGGAGGTCTTGCGTCGCCCGCCTTGTGAGGCTTGGCCCCTCGCGAGGGTCTTGAGTGTTCTCTGATGAAGATGGGCCGTACAGGGCCGTTGGTCGAGCCACGCCGTGGGCCGCGGGCAGGCAAGTCTGGGGACCTCCGTTTCCAGGACGCCGACATTAGCTCGCGGGCCCAAGGCGCGCTCGGACTTGGCTTCGAGGCGAAGCCAAGGGGCAAGTGCGGAGCGCCGTGGGCCCCAACAGCCTGCGGCCTTAGTTGACGCGTGGCGATTGATGGGACGTGGGCGTCTCCGCTTCCCCATGCTGCCTCAGCAACTGCCCGACTTGACGAGTCCCTGATGCATGCAGAGAAAACCATCATTACCTGTGATCGTGGGGGTCGCCGGTTGGCCTTCCCCTGCTATAAATGAGGAGGGGCGGAGCCCCCGTCGCCCATCTCTTCCTGCTCCGCTCGCTTCTCCTCCCTTGCTTCATCGCTCGCAGCGACTCCCATGGCGCCGATTCGGAGATTCTCAGCCGAAGAAAAGGGAAAAGCCCCCCGCGACGTGCCGGGTCCGCTTCCGCCGAAGAATAGGCTGGCCCGCCGTCGCGATGTAGTCGTGAGGTCGGAGGTGTCGAGGCCTTGGTGTGAGCGGCCTCCCCCCGGGTATCCGCTGCCCTTGTATGCCCAGGCCGAGGGCTCCGGAGGCAGAGGCAGTGACCAGCGCCGTCCACGTCGCGGCCGTGGTCGCCGCGCCGTGGTGGCGCGTGCCATCGCCCCAGGAACCCACACTGAGGGCTCCTCGCGCGAACTCGTGATGTGGGCGGCGATGCCTCCGCGCACTTGGATTCGCTTCCCACGGATCTTCTCCGCCGAGATGCCGCTGAGGGGTCCCCTCGAGCTTTGGCTACAGCACGCTGAGTGCGATGCCCCAGCGACAGGGGCGGAGGTTGAGGCCGTCTCCCCGGGCAAGATCTTCATGACTCGCGGCTGGGGTGAGGTCGCCCGAGTTTGCCGTACGGAGGGCGCCCTCGCCATCCACTTCGAGTACGATGGCACCCCCACGATGTTCTTCAAGGTCTTTGACGCGGAAGGACGCCGCCTGGAGTGCTGCCCTGGAGGGGGTCGTTGGGACGGCGCTGCGGCAGGGGCAAGGCCCGCCGCTGGCCTCGCCGGCGGTTCCTCCAGCAGCAGCGGTGGCGCTTGGGAGTCCAGCGACTCTCCCGAGCCCTACGAGACTCCGGAGACGAGCGACAACAGCTACGTGCCCCCGAGCTCACGCCGTGCCCGGAGCGCCGCCGCAGAGTCCGGTCGCCGCCGTCGTTGATCTGGATGGGGTTGGCGCCGGCCTCCCGTGGCCCACTGTTGATGATGGCGTCGGTGGTGTTGGCGCGTGTAGATAGGGCTCCTAGAAACCTCCTTCTTTTGTTCCCTGCGAGGAATCGAGACGAACCCCGTGGGGGCGTGTAAAGGGTCTGTAATGCCTTTTGTTGATATCGTCCTTATTATGAAGATTTACGAATGCATGTCCTGCTTCGGCTCGGTCTCCTCTTTCCAACTTCATGGTAGCTTGGTGCTCTACGCCGACAGGTCCCGGTCCCCAGGCAGGCTGCAGCCGTCGCTGGTATGCCAGGTCGCGATGCCGTGGTCAAGGCCAGGAGGTGAGCGGCCCGAGGTCCAGTAAGAGCTCCTGAAGCACGATGCTCAAGAAGTCCCCTTTAGCATGCAAGCAGCTACCTAAAGGTGGGAAAGGGAGGCGACGTCGCCGTAAGAGGGCTGCAAGAGATGGGAATCCTATGCCGCAGCGCTCGGCTGACCCGGGTGTGAAACTTATCTTAGTGGTCCAGAGTCGTTCCATGCATAGCGCCGGACTCCTTGTGCGTCAGCAACCGTAGTGTAGCTAGGTTATTCCCGTGCGAGTCTCCCCCTCTTCTCCACGCTCTTCCGTGTGCTCTACGTCCTCGGGTCCCGGCCCTCAAGCGAGCTCAGTCGCCGCTGGTATGCCAGGTCGCGATGCCGTGGTCAAGGCCAGGGGGTGGGGCTGGAGAGCCAGTAAGAGCTCCTGAGTCGTGATGCTCAGGAGCCCCCCTTTCAACGGCAAGCGAATTTCATGGGAAAGGAAGGAGCTCGCGGTGCCGCCTGCTATCGCCCTCGGGAGGTTCCTGTAGGTTAGCGTGAGGAGGGGTACAAATTGCAACCACGCTTGCCGGTCTGCGACTGGTCATTCCGCAAGAAGGTGAAGGCACTTGAGGGCCCGGTGAGGTGACGTGCGCGGGCGCGCCGCGAGCCAGAGCTCGACCGCTCAGATTTGTCAGCGCTGCAGGGACGGACCCGGGCACAAGCGTCGTGCCAGCATGAGTAGCCCCCATTGCGGGATGAGCAAGGGGCCGATCGGCGACGCGGGCGGCCGCGGTGAGTGACAATCAAGCAAGTGATGACTATAAACAACTCATGCATGGGAACCAGCTAGCTTAGATAGATGCAAGAACGATACATGCCACTGGGACAGACCCGAGCGGCCTGGGGATGATGCAGCCCGAGGGGCGCCCCCAGTAGAGTAGGCTAGAAATGCGAAAGGATACATGCCGCAGGGACAGGCCCACGTGACCTGGGAATGATGCAGCCCGAGGGGCACTCCCAGCTGAGTAAACTTGGAAAATGTCACCTGGTTCCGTTGTCGAAGGAGCGTTGGGGTGAAGGTGCGCGCTGAAGAGGCCGCTCCTCATGAGCCGCCAAGACCCTGAGCCTCGGGAGGCTCTGGGGGCTCAGGTGGTTCCTTGAGGACCGTCTCCATCTCCGCCAGGACTGCGTGATGCCTGGCCTCCTGAGCTGCCAGGATGCTCCGTAGCTTGCGCAGGAAGGCGGCTGCCATGCTCGGCAGGCCAAACGACATGCGGACATAGCTGTGAGGTGGACCCTCGCTCCGCCCAACGCGCGAAGGCCGGAAGCACTCCTAAGATGTGGCCATGTTGAGCCCTGGGATGTCGATGCAGACGCGCAGCCCGCCATCCTCGCCATGATGGGGAGCTGCACCAGGTGGGCGGCAGTCGCCGCGCATGGTCCTTGCTTCTTGAAGCTCCTGTGTGGCCTCGACGATGAACTCTTGAGCGCCGGGTGCTCCTCGCCTAGTGCCCTCCTGAGGGAAACGTGCCGCAAAGCACACCTCCACGTGGTGCCCGAGCGCCTCCCTCGTGATGTTGGCTAGGTCTGAGGCCCTCCAAAAGAGAGCCCCCGAGCCTCGCCCGAGGAGGGCATCGGGCGCGCCTTCCTATGAGAGGGAGGGAGGCGGCTGCTACCTCTTGAGCACTGCGTTGGTTTTCCCTTGAAGAGGAAAGGGTGATGCAGCAAAGTAGCGTAAGTATTTCCCTCAGTTTTTGAGAACCAAGGTATCAATCCAGTAGGAGGCTATGCGCGAGTCCCTCGCACCTACACAAAACAAATAAATCCTCGCAATCAGCGCGATAAGGGGTTGTCAATCCCTACATGGTCACTTACGAGAGTGAGATCTGATAGATATGATAGGATAATATTTTTGGTATTTTTATGATAAAGATGCAAAGTAAAATAAAAGCAAAGTAAAAGGCAATGGAAATAACTAAGCGTTGGAAGATTAATATGATGAAGATAGACCCGGGGGCCATAGGTTTCACTAGTGGCTTCTCTCAAGAGCATAAGTATTTTACGGTGGGTGAACGAATTACTGTTAAGCAATTGACATAATTGAGCATAGTTATGAGAATATATAGGTATGATCATGTATATAGGCATCACGTCCGAGACAAGTAGACCGACTCCTGCCTGCATCTACTACTATTACTCCACACATCGACCGCTATCCAGCATGCATCTAGAGTATTAAGTTCATAAGAACAGAGTAACGCCTTAAGCAAGACATGATGTAGAGGGATAAATTCATGCAATATGATAAAAAAAACCATCTTGTTATCCTCGATGGCAACAATACAATACGTGCCTTGCTTCCCCTACTGTCACTGGGAAAGGACACCGCAAGATTGAACCCAAAGCTAAGCACTTCTCCCATTGCAAGAAAGATCAATCTAGTAGGCCAAACCAAACTGATAGTTCGAAGAGACTTGCAAAGATAACCAATCATACATAAAAGAATTCAGAAGATTCAAATATTTTTCATAGATAAACTTGATCATAAACCCACAATTCATCGGTCTCAACAAACACACCGCAAAAGAAGATTACATCGAATAGATCTCCACGAGAGAGGGGGAGGACATTGTATTGAGATCCAAAAAGAGTGAAGAAGCCATCTAGCTAATAACTATGGACCCGAAGGTCTGAGGTAAACTACTCACACTTCATCGGAGAGGCTATGGTGTTGATGTAGAAGCCCTCCGTGATTGATTCCCCTTCCGGCGGAGCTCCAAAACAGGCCCCAAGATGGGATCTCGTGAGTACAGAAGGTTGCGGTGGTGGAATTGGGTTTTTGGCTCCGTATCTGATCGTTTGGGGGTACGTAGGTATATATAGGAGGAAGGAGTATGTCGGTGGAGCAACAGGGGGCCCACGAGGGTGGAGGGCGCACCCTAGGGGGGTAGGCGCGCCCCCCCTACCTCGTGGTTTCCCTGTTGGTTGCTTGACGTAGGGTCCAAGTCTCCTGGATCTTGTTCGTTCCAAAAATCACGTTCCCAAAGGATTCATTCCGTTTGGACTCCGTTTGATATTCCTTTTTTGCGAAACTCTAAAATAGGCAAAAACAACAATTCTGGGCTGGGCCTCCGGTTAAAGGTTAGTCCCAAAAATAATATAAAAGTGAATAATAAAGCACAATAATGTCCAAAACAGAAGATAATATAGCATGGAGCAATCAAAAATTATAGATACGTTGGAGACGTATCAAGCATCCCCATGGTTAATTCCTGCTCGTCCTCGAGTAGGTAAATGATAAAAAAGATAATTTTTGATGTGGAATGCTACTTGGCATAATTTCAATGTAATTCCTCTTATTGTAGCATGAACGTTCAGATTCGATATGATTCAAGATAAAAGTTTAATGTTGACATAAAAACAATAATACTTCAAGTATACTAACTAAGAAATTATGTCTTATCAAAATAACATGGCCAAAGCAAGTTATCCCTACAAAATCATATAGTCTGGTTATGCTCCATCTTCCCCACACAAAATATTCATATCATGTACGACCCCGGTTTTAGCCAAGCAATTGGTTCATACTTTTAATGCGCTTCAGCCTTTTCAACTCTTACGCAATACATGAGCACAACCCATGGATATATCACTATGGTGGAATAAGGTATAAATGGTAGGGGTTATGTGGGAACACAAAAAAGGAGAAAGTCTCACATGGCTAATCAACGGGCTATGGAGATGCCCATCAATTGATGTTAATGCGAGGAGTAGGGATTGCCATGCAACGGATGCACTAGAGCTATAAGTGTATGAAAGCTCAAAAAGAAACTAAGTGGGTGTGCATCCAACTTGCTTGCTCACGAAGACCTCGGGCATTTGAGGAAGCCCATCATTGGAATATACAAGCCAAGTTCTATAATGAAATTTCCCACTAGTATATGAAAGTGACAAAATGAGAGACTCTCTATTATGAAGATCACGGTGCTACTTTGAAGCACAAGTGTGGTAAAAGGATAGTAACATTGTCCCTTCTCTCTTTTTCTCTCATTTTTTTTATTTAGTCCGGAGTCTCATCCCGACTTGTGGGGGAATCATAGTCTCCATCATCCTTTCCTCACTTGGGACAATGCTCTAATAATGATGATCATCACACTTTTATTTACTTACAACTCATGAATTACAACTCAATACTTAGAACAAAATATGACTCTATATGAATGCCTCCGGCGGTGTACCGGGTTATGCAATGAATAAAGAGCGACATGTATGAAAGAATTATGAACGGTGGCTTTGCCACAAATACAATGTCAACTACATGATCATGCAAAGCAATATGACAATGATGGAGTATGTCATGATAAATGAAACGGTGGAAAGTTGCATGGCAATATATCTCGGAATGGCTATGGAAATGCCATGATAGGTAGGTATGGTGGCTGTTTTGAGGAAGATATAAGGAGGTTTATGTGTGAACGAGCGTATCATATCACGGGGTTTGGATGCACCGGCGAAGTTTGCACCAACTCTCAAGGTGAGCAAGGGCAATGCGCGGTACCGAAGAGGCTAGAAAATTGCGGAAAGGTAAGTGTGCATATAATCCATGGACTCACATTAGTCATAAAGAACTCATATACTTATTGCAAAAATTTATTAGCCCTCGAAGCAAAGTACTACTACGTATGATCCTAGGGGAAGGGTTGGTAGGAGTTAACCATCGCGCGATCCCGACCGCCACACAAAGGAAGACAATCAACAAATACTTCATGCTCCGACTTCGTTACATAACGGTTCATCATACGTGCATGCTACGGGAATCACAAACTCCAGCAATTTTATTTTTCAATTCCACAATTACTCAACTAGCAAAACTATGATATTACCACCTTTATATCTCAAAACAATTATCAAGCATCAAACTTTTCATGATATTAATTGACGCAAATTGCCATGCTATTTTAAGACTCTCAAAATAATATAAGTGAAGCATGAGAGATCAGTAGTTTCTATAAAACAAATCCACCACCGTGCTCTAAAAGATATAAGTGAAGTACTAGAGCAAAACTATATAGCTCAAAAGATATAAGTGAAGCACATAGAGTATTCTAATAAATTCTGAATCAAGTGTGACTCTCTCAAAAGGTGTGTACAGCATGGATGATTGTGGTAAACTAACAAACAAAGACTCAAATCATACAAGACGCTCCAAGCAAAACACAGATCATGTGGTGAATAAAAATATAGCCCCAAGTAAAGTTACCGATGGAAGGAGACGAAAGAGGGGATGCCTTCCGGGGCATCCCCAAGCTTTGGCTTTTTGGTATCCTTAGATTATCTTGGGGGTGCCATGGGCATCCCCAAGCTTAGGCTCTTGCCACTCCTTGTTCCATAATCCATCAAATCTCTTACCCAAAACTTGAAAACTTCACAACACAAAACTTAACAGAAAATCTCGTGAGCTCCTTTAGCGAAAGAAAACAAAAGACCACTTCAAGGTACTGTAATGAACTCATTCTTTATTTATATTGGTGTTAAACCAACTTTATTCCAACTTCTCTATGGTTTATAAAATCTTTTACTGGCCATAGATTCATCAAAATAAGCAAACACACGAAAAACAGAATCTGTCAAAAACACAACAGTCTGTAGTAATCTGTAACTAACGCAAACTTCTGGAACTCCAAAAAATCATGCAAAATAGGAAGACCTAGGCAATTTTTTTATTGATCAGCAGCAATTGGAATCAGTATTTTATCACGTGCTGGTGATTTTTAACAATTATTTTCGTGGACAGAAAGTTTCTGGAAATTACAGCAAGATCAAATAACTATCATCCAAGAAGATCCTATAGGTTTAACTTGGCACAAACACTAATTAAAACATAAAAACACATCTAACCAGAGGCTAGATCAAATATTTATTCCTAAACAGAAGCAAAAAAACCAAAACCTACAAATAAAATTGGGTTTCCTCCCAACAAGCGCTATCGTTTAACACCCTTAGCTAGGCATAAAAGCAAGGATAGATCTAGGTATTGCCATATTTGGTAGGCAATCCATAAGTGGCTCTCATGATAGATTCATATGGTAATTTTATTTTCTTCCTAGGTAAGTGTTCCATGCCTTTCTTTAATGGAAATTGGAATCTAATATTCCCTTCCTTCATATCAATAATTGCACCAATCGTTCTAAGGAAAGGTCTACCAAGAATAATAGGACATGAAGGATTGCAATCTATATCAAGAACAATAAAATCTACGGGCACATAGTTCCTATTTGCAACAATAAGAACATCATTAATTCTTCCCATAGGTTTCTTAATAGTGGAATCCGCAAGGTGCAAGTTTAAAGAGCAATCATCAAAATCACGGAAACCTAGCAAATCGCATAAAGTCTTTGGAATCGTGGAAACACTAGCACCCAAATCACACAAAGCATAGTATTCATGATCTTTAACCTTAATTTTAATAGTAGTTTCCCACTCATCATAAAGTTTTCTACGGATAGAAACTTCCAACTCAAGTTTTCTTCATAAGATTGCATCAAAGCATCAACGATATGTTTGGTAAAAGCTTTATTTTGACTATAAGCATGAGGAGAATTTAGCACGGATTGCAACAAGTAAATACAATCTATTAAAGAACAATTATCATAATCAAATTCCTTGAAATCCAAAATAGTGGGTTCATTAATATCTAATGTTTTGATTTCTTCAATCCCACTTTTATCAAATTTAGCATCAAGATTTAAAAACTCCGAATTTTTGGACCGCCTTCTAGGTAAAGGTGGATCATATTCAGTCCCATCATTATCAAGATTCATGTTGCAAAACAAAGATTTAATGGGGGACACATCAATAACTTTTAGATCTTCATCTTTATTTTCATAGAAATTTGAAGAACACGCTTTCATAAAACAATCTTTCTTAGCACGCATCCTAGCGGTTCTTTCTTTGTACTCATCAATGGAAACTCTCATAGCTTTGAGAGACTCATTGATATCATTATTAGGTGGAATAGATCTAAGTTTCAAAGAATCAACATCAAGAGAAATTCTATCAACGTTCCTAGCCAATTCATCAACTTTAAGCAATTTTTCTTCAAGCAAAGCATTGAAATTCTTTTGCGAATTCATAAACTCTTTAACACTAGTCACAAATTCAGAGGGCATCTTATTAAAATTTCCTTAAGAGTTGTTGTAGGAATTACCATAATTATTAGAGGAATTGCTAGGATAATGCCTAGGATTAAAGTTTCCTCTATACGCGTTGTTACCAAAATTATTCCTACCAACAAAATTCACATCCATAGATTCATTATTATTCTCAATCAAAGTAGACAAAGGCATATCATTAGGATCAGAAGAAACACTCTTAGTAGCAAATAATTTCATAAGTTCATCCATCTTTCCACTCAAAACATTAATTTCTTCTATCGCATGCACTTTTTTATTAGTAGATCTTTCAGTGTGCCATTAAGAATAATTAACCATAATATTACCTAGGAGTTTAGTAGCTTCTCCTAAAGTGATTTCCGTAAAAGTGCCTCCCACGGCCGAATCTAAAAGATTTCTAGAAGCAAAATTCAATCCGGCATAAAAAATTTGTATAATCATCCACAAATTCAAACCATGAGTAGGGCAATTACGTATCATTAATTTCATTCTCTCCCAAGCTTGTGCAACATGTTCATGATCAAGTTGCTTAAAATTCATAATATCGTTTCTAAGAGAGATAATCTTAGCGGGAGGAAAATACTTAGAGCTAAAAGCATCTTTGCACTTGTTCGAAGAATCAATACTATTTTTAGGCAA
Source organism: Aegilops tauschii subsp. strangulata (assembly GCF_002575655.3). Lineage (NCBI taxonomy): Eukaryota > Viridiplantae > Streptophyta > Magnoliopsida > Poales > Poaceae > Aegilops > Aegilops tauschii. The sequence goes on from NC_053035.3 coordinate 294,587,825, forward strand.
AGACGAAAACCAAGCTTTAGCACGATCTCTAAGCAAAAAAGGAAATAGCTTCAATTTAACAATATCATTGTCCACATCTTTCTTCTTTTGCATATCACACAAATAACCGAAGCTATTTAGATGAGTAGCGGCATCTTCACTAGGAAGGCCGGCGAATTGATCTTTCATGACAAGATTCAAGAAAGCAGCATTGATTTCACAAGATTCAGTATTGGTAAGAGGAGCAATCGGAGTGCTAAGGAAATCATTATTGTTGGTATTGGTAAAGTCACACAATTTGGTATTATCTTGAGCCATCGTGACAAACAAGCAATCCAACACACGAGCAAACGAAAAGCAAGCGAAAAAGAGGCGAACGGAAAAGAGAGGGCGAATAAAACGGCAAGGGTGAAGTGGGGGAGAGGAAAACGAGAGGCAAATGGCAAATAATGTAATGCGGGAGATAAGGGTTTGTGATGGGTACTTGGTATGTTGACTTTTGCATAGACCTCCCCGGCAACGGCGCCAGAAATGGCTCGTTGTCAGGAGTCAAATCTTGACTTGACTTCGTGTAAGCCTCCCCAGCAACGACGCCAGAAATGGCTCATTGTCAGGAGTCAAATCTTGACTTGACTTCGCGTAAGCCTCCCCGGCAACGGTGCCAGAAATCCTTCTTGCTACCTCTTGAGCACTGCGTTGGTTTTCCCTTGAAGAGGAAAGGGTGATGCAGCAAAGTAGCGTGAGTATTTCCCTCAGTATTTTAGAACCAAGGTATCAATCCAGTAGGAGGCTACGCGCGAGTCCCTCGCACCTACACAAAACAAATAAATCCTCGCAACCAACGCGATAAGGGGTTGTCAATCCCTACACGGTCACTTACGAGAGTGAGATCTGATAGATATGATAGGATAATATTTTTGGTATTTTTATGATAAAGATGCAAAGTAAAATAAAAGCAAAGTAAAAGGCAACAGAAATAACTAAGTGTTGGAAGATTAATATGATGAAGATAGACCCGGGGGCCATAGGTTTCACTAGTGGCTTCTCTCAAGAGCATAAGTATTTTACGGTGGGTGAACGGATTACTGATAAGCAATTGACAGAATTGAGCATAGTTATGAGAATATCTAGGTATGATCATGTATATAGGCATCACGTCTGAGACAAGTAGACCGACTCTTGCCTGCATCTACTACTATTAGTCCACACATCGACCGCTATCCAGCATGCATCTAGAGTATTAAGTTCATAAGAACAGAGTAACGCCTTAAGCAAGATGACATGATGTAGAGGGATAAATTCATGCAATATGATAAAAAAAACATCTTGTTATCCTTGATGGCAACAATACAATACGTGCCTTGCTGCCCCTACTGTCATTGGGAAAGGACACCGCAAGATTGAACCCAAAGCTAAGCACTTCTCCCATTGCAAGAAAGATCAATCTAGTAGGCCAAACCAAACTGATAATTCGAAGAGACTTGCAAAGATAACCAATCATACATAAAAGAATTCAGAAGATTCAAATATTGTTCATAGATAAACTTGATCATAAACCCACAATTCATCGGTCTTAACAAACACACCGCAAAAGAAGATTACAATGAATAGATCTCGACGAGAGAGGGGGAGAACATTGTATTGAGATCCAAAAAGAGAGAAGAAGCCATCTAGCTAATAACTATGGACCCGAAGGTCTGAGGTAAACTACTCACACTTCATCGGAGAGGCTATGGTGTTGATGTAGAATCCCTCCGTGATTGATTCCCCTTCCGGCGGAGCTCCGGAACAAGCCCCAAGATGGGATCTCGTGGGTACAGAAGGTTGCGGCGGTGGAATTAGGTTTTTGGCTCCGTATCTGGTCGTTTGGGGGTACGTAGGTATATATAGGAGGAAGGAGTACGTCGGTGGAGCAACAGGGGGCCCACGAGGGTGGAGGGCGCGCCCTAGGGGGTAGGCGCGCCCCCTACCTCGTGGCTTCCCTGTTGGTTGCTTGACGTAGGGTCCAAGTCTTCTGGATCTTGTTCGTTCCAAAAATCACGTTCCCGAAGGTTTCATTCCGTTTGGACTCCGTTTGATATTCCTTTTTTGCGAAACTCTGAAATAGGCAAAAAACAACAATTCTGGGCTGGGCCTCCGGTTAATAGGTTAGTCCCAAAAATAATATAAAAGTGAATAATAAAGCCCAATAATGTCCAAAACAGAAGATAATATAGCATGGAGCAATCAAAAATTATAGATACGTTGGAGACGTATCAGCGGCCCACGTGCGAGCGCTGATCCTAAGGCGGCATCGCCGGAGACGCTGCTCTCCTGAGGCCCGGTGCGGAGTAGTTGCTTCTTCTTCTTGGGGATGCCCTCAGGAAGGTACTGGACGCCCTCGCTGTCAGGGTGTTCGATTGCTGCGGCTTGGAAGGCGCACACACCGCATCTCTTTCTTCGCAGGGGACCGTGATGATTCCGCCGCTTCCTGGCATCTTGAGGACGTTGTAGCCGTGGTGGGTCACTGCCATGAATTTGGCTAATGTTGGGTACCCAAGGATGGTGTTGTACGGCAGACGGATGTGGGCAACGTCGAAGTTGATGAGCTCGGTGCAGTAGTTGTCGCGCTGGCCGAAGGTGACAGAGAGGTGGACTTGCCCTATTGGGGTGGTGGAGCCGTCGGTCACTCCTGAGAAGGGCTTGGTAGGCTACAGCTGATCGTATGGCACTTGGAGGTTGTCGAATGTCTCGACGGACAAGATGTTAAGCCCTGCGCCGCCGTCGATGAGGGTCTTGGTGACTGATACGTCTCCAACGTATCTATAATTTTTGATTGCTCCATGCTATTATATATTCTATTTTGGATGTTTAATGGGCTTATTTATACACTATTATATTATTTTTGGGACTAACCTATTAACCCAAGGCCCAGTGCAAATTGCTGTTTTTTTGCCTATTTCAGTGTTTCGCAGAAAAAGAATATCAAACGGAGTCCAAACGGAATGAAACGTTCGGGAGCGTGATTTTTGGAACAAACGTGATCCAGAGGACTTGGAGTGGACGTCAAGAAACATACGAGGAGGCCACGAGGCAGGGGGAGCGCCTACCCCCCTGGGCACGCCCTCCACCCTCATGGGCCCCTCGTAGCTCCACCGACCTACTTCTTCCTCCTATATATACCTACGTACCCTGAAACCATCGAGGAGCACCACGAAAACCTAATTCCACCGCCGCAACCTTCTGTACCCGTGAGATCCCATCTTGGGGCCTTTTCCGGCGCTCTGCCGGAGGGGCATCGATCACGGAGGGCTTCTACATCAACACCATAGTCTCTCCGATGATGTGTGAGTAGTTTACCACAGAACTTCGGGTCCATAGGTATTAGCTAGATGGCTTCTTCTCTCTCTTTGGATCTCAATACAAAGTTCTCCTCGATCTTCTTGGAGATCTATTCTATGTAACTCTTTTTGCGGTGTGTTTGTCGAGATCCGATGAATTGTGGGTTTATGATCAAGATTATCTATGAACAATATTTGAATCTTCTCTGAATTCTTTTATGTATGATTGGTTATCTTTGCAAGTCTCTTCGAATTATCAGTTTGGTTTGGCCTACTAGATTGATCTTTCTTGCAATGGGAGAAGTGCTTAGCTTTGGGTTCAATCAAGCGGTGCTCGATCCCAGTGACAGTAGGGGAAGCGACACGTATTGTATTGTTGCCATCGAGGATAAAAAGATGGGGTTTATATCATATTGCTTGAGTTTATCCCTCTACATCATGTCATCTCACCTAATGCGTTACTCTGTTCTTATGAACTTAATACTCTAGATGCATGTTGGATAGCGGTCGATGTGTGGAGTAATAGTAGTAGATGCAGGCAGGAGTCGGTCTAGGTATTAGCTAGATGGCTTCTTCTCTCTCTTTGGCTAGATGGCTTCTTCTCTCTCTTTGGATCTCAATACAAAGTTCTCCACCATTCTCATGGAGATCTATTTGATGTAATCTTCTTTTGCGGTGTGTTTGTTGAGACCGATGAATTGTGGGTTTATGATCAAGTTTATCTATGAACAATATTTGAATCTTCTCTGAATTCTTTTATGTATGATTGGTTATCTTTGCAAGTCTCTTAGAATTATTAGTTTGGTTTGGCCTACTAGATTGATCTTTCTTGCAATGGGAGAAGTGCTTAGCTTTGGGTTCAATCTTGCGGTGTCCTTTCCCAGAGACAGCAGGGGCAGCAAGGCACGTATTGTATTGTTGCCATCGAGGATAACAAGATGGGGTTTATATCATATTGCATGAGTTTATCCCTCTACATCATGTCACCTTACTTAAAGCATTACTCTGTTCTTTTGAACTTAATACTCTAGATGCATGCTGGATAGCGGTCGATGTGTGGAGTAATAGTAGTAGATGCAGGCAGGAGTCGGTCTACTTGTCGCGGACGTGATGCCTATATACATGATCATGCCTAGATATTCTCATAATTATGCACTTTTCTATCAATTGCTCGACAGTAATTTGTTCACCCACCGTAATACTTATGCTATCTTGAGAGAAGCCACTAGTGAAACCTATGGCCCCGGGGTCTATTCTCCATCATATTAATCTCCCGTCAACGAGCTATTTCTGTCGCCGTTTATTTTGCTTTCTTTACTTTTAATCTTTATCATAAAAATATCAAAATATTATCTTATCATCTCTATCAGATCTCACTTTTGCAAGTGGCCGTGAAGGGATTGACAACCCCTTTATCACGTTGGTTGCAAGGTTCTTATTTGTTTGTGTTGGTACGAGGGACTTGCGTATGGCCTCCTACTGGATTGATACCTTGGTTCTCAAAAACTGAGGGAAATACTTACGCTACTTTGCTGCATCACACTTTCCTCTTCAAGGGAAAACCAACGCAGTGCTCAAGAGGTAGCAGTGACTTGGACGTTGATGATGACGGGCGAGCACATCATCGGGAGGGCGCCGACAATCGACGCGCTCTTGAGCTGGTCTGACGAGCTGAAGGTGATGGCGCACTTGGACCACCTGAGCGGGTGTGTGGCCTCGAGCCTGGGAAGAGTCACGTGCACCTCGGGAGCAAACTGCTTGAAGAGCGCTGGGATGCTGGGGCCTGAGCTCCGCCCAAGATGCAGGCGATAGCACGTGGCTCCTGGAAGCCCCCAGCCCCCATCGTCCTGATGGTGGTCGTCGTTCCTTCTTGGTGGTGGCGGCAGTGGAGGCAGTCCAGCATTGCCCTAAGGGTGGTCCTCGCGAGGCTAGTCCTTCCATGCACCCTCACGAGGCTGGTCCTGCCAGCGGTCCTCACGAGGCCAGTCGCGCCACTCCTGGCGGGGGCCGCGATCGTCCCAGCGTCCTCCACCTCCTCCTCCTCCTCGGCCATAGCCCCGGTCGTTGCGCTCGGGGCGTCGACCAAAGCATCCATCTAGAATGGCCCTGAGCTCTTGACAATCGTTAGTGTTGTGGCTGTGTACGTTGTGGAAGTGGCAGAACGGGCGGCTGCTCTTGGACGACTCGGGGTGGTCCTCTTACTATGGTGGCTAGTCCTATTTATAGAGGCCCTGGTCCTCTTCCCAAATGTAGATGGGAAGGGATCCAACAACGGCCAAATTTGAAGGGAGACAACCAGTACAAGTTATCCTGACTAAAGGTGGTCTTCGCCTGCCAAAGGCTCTGGTGGTGACGCCGTCGTGGGCTCCATGGTGACCTCCGTCCTGCCGTCTTGATGGTCTTGGTCTTGTTGCACCGATATGGAAACCTTTGCCTGGTGCCTCAGGACTCCTCGCCTGCGCTTGCCTCTTTAGCACCAAAGAGGAAACGAGTACACTGCGCGCTGGCGCCCGCCTAGCCTTGGTCGTCATGGCTTGCGTCACAGGAACCTTGCGAGGTGCCCCTCGCCTTGATCTCTCCGCCCCTAGCGAGCCAGCCTAGTGAGGCCTCCCCCGAGGAGGTCTTGCGCCGTCCGCCTCGCGAGGGTCTTGAGTGATCTATGATGACCCCCGTTCCCAGGACGCCGACAACTGGGTAGAGGATAATGATGCTACGAGAGCACTAATTTCCGAATATTTCCAGCATTTATTTTCTTCCGAGGTCGCTGTACCGAACGAAGAGGTTTTAAATAAATTTAAACCTTGTGTTTTGAGTTATATGAATAATTCTCTGTTGGCCCCTTATTCTGCAGAAGAGGTGAAGAGAGCATTATTTTCTATAGGATACCTGAAAGCTCCCGGGCCAGACGGATTGCACGCAATTTTCTATAAAAAATTCTGGCCTATTTTGGGGGAAGATTTGGTGAAAGAAGTTTTGCAAGCAGTTAATACTGGGGTAATTCCAGAAGGGTGGAATACAACTACTATTGTGCTTATTCCAAAGGTTGACAACCCCGAGATGATCACGCGGTTCAGACCTATATGTTTGTGTAATGTTGTGTATAAAGTGATCTCGAAGATGTTAGCCTCAAGATTGAAAGTTTTTCTTCCAGATATCATTAGTGAAACACAAAGCGCATTTGTACTTGGCCGTATCATCACTGATAATGTGATAGTGGCATATGAGTGCTTACATACAATGAAGAAGAGGAAAAAGGGCAAAGTGGGGACATGTGCGGTAAAACTCAATATGCATAAAGCCTATGACAGAGTTGAGTGGGTATTTTTGGAGGCAATGTTGAACAGACTTGGTTTTGCTAGCAGATGGGTCCAAATGATCATGGCATGTGTCACATCTGTGGAGTATAAAGTAAGGTTTAATTCAAACGAGACATTACCTTTCACTTCCATGAGAGGTCTTCGGCAGGGAGACCCGCTATCGTCGTATCTATTCTTACTATGTGCTAAAGATTTATCAGCCTTAATTGCGCACGACGAAGTTGCTGGTAATTTGAATGGAGTAAAGGTGTGCCACGAATCTCCTGTCATTTCTCATTTGTTATTTGCTGATGATTCTCTTGTTTTGATGAGAGAAGACCCTATAAATGCACAAACCCTAAGATAATTATTAGATGATTATTGTTCAGCCTCAGGACAACTCGTGAGTGGGGCGAAGTGCTCCATTTTCTTTAGCCCGAATACAGATGTGGAAGTTAAGGCTGAGGTGTGCCAGATACTGAACATTATGACAGAGTCTCTCTCTGATAAGTATTTGGGCCTTCCGTCCATGATTGGTGTAGACAAAGTTACTTTCTTCCACCATCTAATTGAAAGGATCCAGATCATGGTCAATGGATGGAAGGAGAGAACCCTATCCTTCGGTGGCAAAGAAGCTCTTCTCAAAGCGGTGGCCCAAGCCATCCCAACATACGCGATGAGTGTGTTCAAATTCCCGGAAAAAAATTGTAAGGAGATCACTGATGCAATGTCGCAGTACTAGTGGGGAGATGAGGAAAACCACAAGAGAATGCATTGGTTCGCATGGTGGAAGATGTGTGTGCCAAAGGAGAAAGGAGGTATGGGGTTCCGGGATATTCACAGTTTTAACTTGGCTATGTTGGCCAAGCAATGTTGGAGGTTGATTGAGAATTTTGACTCACTTTGTGCTAGAGTTATGAGAGCCAGATATTACCCTAGTGGTGACATACTAAATTGTGAACTAAAGAAAGGATCGTCTTTTGTTTGGCAAAGTATTTGGGCGGGAGTCCAAACCTTCAAGAAAGGCTGCATCTAGAGAGTGGGGGATGGAACAAAGATAAATATTTGGAGTGATTACTAGATCCCAAATAGTGCTTCTAGGAAAGTGCTCACTGTTTGTGGCAACCAACTGCTATCGAAAGTCAGTGATCTTATTGACCCATCTTCGGGCGAGTGGGACGAGCAACTTATCAGAGACACCTTTTGGCATATAGATGTTGAGCGCATACTGCAAATTGCCCTACACCAACAGGCTACAGAGGACTATGTGGCGTGGCACCTGACTAAGAATGGCATTTTTTTAGTGTGATCAGCCTATTATAAAACAATGGGAAGACACCTATATCAAAGATGGAGTGATGAGTCACTGCCAGAGCGGATCTGCACTACATCCGGTGTGGAGGAAGATTTGGAACCTTAAACTGCCAGGGAAGATAAAGATCTTTATTTGGAGGTGTCTACATAATGCGATACCATGCTTTAGTGTTTTGACTAATCGTCACATTGGTACTGTGTCACAGTGTCCAATTTGCAAGGGTGGAGCTGAGGACGTGAGTCACGCCCTATTTAAATGTGCCAGAGTTCGCGAAGTGTGGGCAGCTCTGGGTATGGCACATGAAACAGCGGAAGCCAGTTCGGTTGATCGTCTCAGAGCGGGAGTAATTGAGTTCTTATTATGTGACTCCTCGTATCAGCGGACATATTCGGGCCCAATTGAAATACCGGAACTGATTGCTGCAACTTGCTGGTATTTGTGGTGGCAAAGAAGACAGTTCGTACGGGGAGAAGATTTAGCCTCACCGGTTAAAACGTCAATGGCAATCCATGCTTTAACTCTAAACTATGTACGAGCATCGGGAAAGCCAAAGAATACACCTAGATTGAACAAATGGTTGATCGCGCTTTAATGCCAATAGATCCTAAATGGCGATGCTTCTTTCCAGGAAAGTGACCACTCAGGTGGGTGTGGAGCGGTGGTCAGGGACAATCGTGGAGGTTTCATTGCAGCAACTACTGCCAACCTGCTGCATGTCACAGATGTGGTTTCGGCAGAAGCGGCGGCACTGCGCGAAGGTCTAAAGTTATTGCAGAATCTTGGGTGCAGCAACGTAATGGTGAGGATGGACAATATTGTTGTGGTGGATTGCCTTCGGCTGAATGAAGGTCATGCTATGGTGGCAGCTCCAATCTTCGAAGAGTGTAGAATTCTACTCAGGGACAAAGGGAAGGTGACTATCGAGCATTGCAATCGGGAATCAAATTGTGTTGCTCATGAGCTAGCTAGCTGGGGTGGTGCAAACACTCCATCCTTGTGGGTGGATGCACCGCCTGATTTTATTGTAAAATTTCTAGCGGATGATGTAAATTTGATTGATCAATAAAGCTAGCTGTCAAGGCCTTCCCATAAAAAAAATCTATTCCTTATCCTGGTCCTACCCTCATCTGACTCTCAAACATGAACAACATGATCCCAAGTCCCCAAAACCGAAGCTTTCCATGTTCTAGAACATCATGACTCGCTCCTTCTGTCCTTTTTTACACCAGAACAACCCGAAAATTCGTGGGGGCACACACATGTGGAACCGTTTGAGGGAACTGGTTGAAAAATGGATGCAAATTCTTAACCCGTTGAATATAAGACAATATAGTATCTATTCTATATAAATACTTCAACTAGTCATTATTGTACGTCTTATTACATGTGATTATGGCATTACTAACTGACGACCTAAAAATAGTGGAGTATCCGGTGGAGTGAACACTTAGTGGAGTATATTTACTCCACTAAGTTTTGGCTGGACCTAGACGATATATTTAACAAAGTGAATTTTGTTTTTTTTTCTAAACTTTGCAATTGTAGTATACATTGCAACTACATATTAGCACACATATAAAAACTAAATATAAATTTGAATGTTCAATCAAATCACGAATATAGTTTACAAACCGAATTATTCAAATTTAAACACGCCGAATGCTCTAAATGTAACAAATAGCATGTGAATAGAACAATTAGGACTCGCTAAGACGTTACCAGTTATGCTCAATATGATCTTGTTGGAGCTGAGCATGAACTTGTCGGTTCTTGATCTTGTAATGCTCCTCAAAGAATGCCAGGACCCTATTCGTATCATATTCTGGCTCAACTGGAGTCCCATTGGTGATGTGCCAAAAGTTCTCAGGCATATCCCTCTCATCTTCAATTACCATGTTATGCAATATGATGCAACAAGTCATGATCCTTCATAGAACCTTGGAGCTCCAGTACTCGGCAGGGCCACGAACAATTGCAAAGCGCTTCTGCAGCACACCGAAGGCTCTCTCAACATCTTTCCTAGCAGCTTCTTAACATTGGGCAAAGTGAATATTTGTTACCTTTTGGACGCGGAATTGTTTTGACCAAGGTGGCCCATGGTGGATAGATGCCTAGAAGATAGTAACCCATCGAGTAGTTGTGCCCGTTGACCGAGTAGTTGCAAGCAGGAGCTTCACGTGTAATAAGCCTAGAAAACAATGGTGATCTCGACAGCACATTTAAGTCACTGTGAGAGCCATGCAAACCAAAGAATGAATGCCGTGTCCAAAGATTCTTCGATGCAACTGCCTCAAGATTGATCATTGGATCGTTGCAGTGGTCTTTGTACTGACCCTTCACCCTGCAGGACAATTCTTCCATGTCTAGTGCATACAGTCAAGTGATACAAGCATCCCTGACCATCCTCTAGCTCCACTCTCGGTCATCAGCCTCTGGGTGCCTTCCTTGGTTGGTGCTCTCAAGTACTCCGGGCCAAAGACAACGATCCCTGCTTTAGTGAACCTTCGAACAACCTACACAATTGTGTCATCACCAATGCAGACATATGCATCAATTGCATCGGCTGAACACTCATATGCCAAGACTCAAACAGCCTTAATGCACTTCATCAAAGGGCTTGCACTTATCTCTCCGCATGCATTTCCCCGAAGCTTGAACCAGTCATCGTATCTCTCAACGGCCTTTGCAATGGCCAGAAAATGACTTGTGTGCATCCAAAAGCACCGGCGGAAGTACTTCTCCAGATAGGTTGGCTTTGGGTCAAAGTGGTCTCTCAAGATATTGGCATGACCCTCCACTCTATCAGGTTGATGTGTATGCAACCAAACTGTGATCCTCTCCTAGGCTGCCGAACATCATCATTGAAGATCATGCCTAAAACAGTGTCAAAGTCATCGTCGTCTTCCTCCTCTTTGTATGACGACGAGTCTTCGAAGACCATCTCCCTCAACCTCTTCATCTACACGTTCAGTAGATACGATTGCCTCTACATTCCTACCCCCATAGTATTGTCAGGATTATATCCATGACCACCACTCCGCCTGTAGTTGGAGGAGGGAGAGTGCCTCCTTATCGACATCTAGGCTAGGAGGAATAAGAGGAGCGACATTTCTCCGAAAAACTGCACTTCGGCAATAGGGTGAAGTCTTCACGGACGATAGTCGACCATCGTTGCCCATTGGGGACATCAGTGGGCAATGTAACCCATCCCTCATCGGCAATGTTAAGTCGTCACAACCCAATAGCATGGATCTGGAGCTCGGCGTCACTCTTTCACTATCTCCGCCACCATGGTGGCCGTGAGGGGAGAGGAAGAAGAGGGGATATCCCTCTAAATCATGGGACCATCCATCGAGCTTATTACAGGAGTCATCATCGGATCGCTCCCTAGCGGCCATCATCCACAATGGAGGACAAGTGGGCGAAGGGGCAGGGGACAACAAGGGCAGCTCATGAGCGCCATGTCACAATTCTAGTATGACAACAAGCCAAATGTACTTAAGGCAACTATGATTGGATGCCTAGTTCCACACAAATTGTACATAGTGGCGGCCCGACTTCCTCTCCAATCCCCACTCTGGCTGATGACGCCACTCGAAAAGAGTTGGAGAGGAGCCTCTATTGAGACACAAAAAATCCATGGCTAAAACTGGAATTAAGATGACCTCAAATGGAAAAGTAACTAAAATAAAAATTCTTCATCTCGTTGATGCGAGCAATTTTGCTTTTGAATCATCTTAATATGAGGCTCTATGCAAAAGTTTCAACCAAAACTGTGGATTGCACTGAAAGTGCCTGAACACTCCAGGCTGGTCCAGAGCCTATGGGGAATCTCCGGGCACCCTCCGGACACAACAGAAGCATTTTAAAGATGTGCGCGAAAAACTAGATATGGGAAAAAATATACTTTTTTACTCACGCAAATACACCTTAAGATGTCCTCGGATGGAGAAGTGTTGAGCATGAGGTTTTTTTTTGTCTCGTCGAGAAGGACAAGTTTGTTGTTGGAGTCATTTTGGTCCAAGATCGTACGAGATCTCCATGGCCGGCGCAAGGGACCGACGCAAGGGAGCTATCTGGTACATTTGGCAACCGGAATCCTTCAGACCTATGCGTCCGTGTTAGGGTATATTTGATGTTTTGGATAGTAATCCACATATTTTTATTATACGGAAAGTTCATCTGTCTCGTATATAGATGAGAGGCGATGACCTATTAAACAACACACAATGAATCAATAGATCTATCACATTTTACCTTTATTTTTTCTTCTTTACCCTATTTTTTTTCTCGTTTCCGTGTTCGACAGCAGCGAACCTCAAGGTCCTAGAGGCGATCAGATCGACCTAGAGCAACTCATAGCCGCCACGTGTCCTGACAAGGTCCTTTCCAGATGTGTGGGGCTTCGGGTCCTCAAATGACCTCACCGGCGTGTCTTGCGCATCGCACTCCCGACAAGGCTCATTTGGTGACGTGTCTTGCGTATCGCGCTCGATGTCGGGGTATACACAATGACATGTCTGTGTGCAAACAGCCTTGGATGCACCGACTACACTCAAGAGCGAGTAAGAAGATATGTGGGACCATATGTCCAGCGTGGCCCGTACGTACCGAACAAGGCACATCCGTCCGTAGACGGAACGTACTCGCTCCCACAAGCGAGCTGGGCCTGTAGTAGTAGGTTACAGGCCCACGTAGCGCGCGTGCGACTTCCTCAACGGCAAAACCAACGGCTCGTTCTCTCCGGACGCGTGAGACAACGGTCATATTACCGTTGTACTCTCCTCCAAGTCCAACCCCGACTCCGAGCGTCGTTCAAATCCTTTAAAGCCGCCTCCCATCTCTCTCCTCCCCCACCCTCGATTGCTGCCATCGCCGCCGCCTTCCCTCCTCTCCTCGCGTCTCTCAGCCTCAGCGACGTGAAGCGCGCCCCCATCTCGTCGTCTCCGCGCGCAAGAACCAGCCAGCGATGGAGACGCCGCTATCCACCAGGAGGATCACCCGCTCGCTCGCCGCCGCATCCGCCCGTGAGTTCCTCCCCCCCCCCCCCCCCCCCCCCCCCCCCCCACGATCGACCGCAATTCCCTCGCTCCCTACCAGATCGCTTATGGATCCCGTCGTGATACTTCTACTCGGAAATCCCTGTGCTGACCGCAGTTCTTGGATTCGATTCTCCCCCTGCAGAGAAGAGTGCCGCCGCGGATGTGACCTGCAGCAGATCCAAGAAGGCCGCCGCCAAGGGAGGAGACGCTCCGCGCGCCGCGCTGCACGACATCACCAACGACTCCCCCATCGTCGGCCTCGCCGCTGGCGGCCTCGTCCACGCCGCCGACAGGACCCCACAGGCCGCCACCGCTGGCGCCAAGAACCGCCCCAGGCCCCGCTGCACGCCCGGCTCTGGCGAGGCGCTGCTGCGCGGCCAGGTCAAGACGCTCCTGCAGAAGGTCGACGAGGAGGGCGCTGCCGCCGCCGTCATCAGGCCGGTCCGCATCCACGCGCTGCTCGGCGTCACCAGGTCGCCGGCGCAGCTCCTCGCCCCCACCCCGTTCAACACGCCGCAGCTCTGGGCCGATTCCGCCGCCCGTGGGGAGTCCGCGCTGCCTGATGGCCGGACCGTGCTGCCCTGCGTCCTCGAGCAGGAGGAACTGATTCCTAAGCTGCAGGTACCGATCTCCGTCTTAACTCCGTGAACAACTCAAAGATCGATTTTGTCAATTTCTGTTTTGCTTCTTATGTTTAGTTATCTCCGTGCAACAACTCGAAGATCAAACCTTGCATTGTATTGATCATCACTTGTTGAGCTGCGCATGATATATCAATTCTGTAAAATTAACCATGTGTTTGCATAGCCTGATCCCTTGTGTTTTACAGTAGTACTATTTGTGAGTAGCATAGCCTGGTACATGATACCCTTAACGATAGGCAGACCAAAGATGTTTATTGGTACACTACTTGATAAATTTTGATGAGACCTTTTACGGTACATCAAAATATTTTAAGCCATTTATTTTTGTGGTTCAACGGTCCAGATATAGCAATACTACGCCATAATTCAGGTAGTATATTCAGATGCCAGGGGCACTTTTGGCAGTTCATTAGTGTAGATCCCGCAGCTGCTTCTGCTGGATGTCCACACCCCGAGGGGCGGCTAGAGGAAGGCTGCCGGTGCTGCCATTCGTGCCGTTGGCAGGGTGGTGTGGGGCCGCAGCAGGCTGGGGATGACACGGTGGGTGGGCTGCGGTGGGCACGGGTCTGGACGGGAGGGAGTAGGAGAACACGTTGCTCTCCTTTGGTCGCGCTGCCGAGCTGGTCGCCATTGCAGAGGGGGAGAACATGGTGCTAGTTAGTGCCGCTTCCATTTCTCATAATTAGTTCACAGTTGTGAAGGTGCTAGCTTGCTTAAGGTTGGATTTAGAATTGACGCCCAGGCATCACGAGCTAAATTGGTACGCAGTGTTGTTGTGTGAGTAGTGTTCGTAATGCTACAACATGGCAAGCTCCAGTCCCGAATTCCAAGTATCTAATTTGTTGGTGTTGATGGAGACGGGGAGCAGCGGCTGGTGTCGCCGTCCGCTTCGTCTACCTTCGGCGGCGGCACAACAGGATGAACGGGCCTGCCTGTGCTTGTCACGTGCCGCAGCCTAACTTGGGACTGTCACGGAGGCCGGAGAAGAGGGCGTACAGCGGCAACCGATTAATTCTGTTTCCCTGCTCGATTGATCGATCGGAGGCCCTAAACAGATCACGTGCCGGCGAGAGTCTAAGCAGAGACAAAGATTAGAAAATTACCAAGCTATCCTCAAACCAATGTTTGAGGCGAACAATATCAGCCGTTGGATCAACTTAATACTATCCCTTAAATTCGGTAGTATGATGCACCGTAAAAATTCTCATTTTGATGCAGACTCTTGCTGCGCTAGTAATCTGCACAATTTGCAGCATCTGGTGTGCTGTGAATGTCGATGCCTCTTATTTGTGCCGTCAGCTTTATTGTTGCATCTGGGCTTGAGCTGTGTTGCCACTGCTGTTTTTGTGCAGGCAATTGCTGATCCCCCGCCCAACCGCGCGCTGGTGTTCGACGACTCCCCAGGGAAATCGGACCAGTCCACGGATGGATCATCCCTGGCATTCCACGTGAGCAGCAGCGACAGATCAGCTGACGACGACAGCTCGTCGGTTTGGTCCATCCAGGTCAATGTCAGCTCTGAGGAGAAGGAAGAGGAGGAGATCGGTGTTGACACCGTGGGAGAGCTGGAAGAAGAGTACAATACCGAGGAGGAGCCGGAAGGAGAGTACTACACCGAGGATGAGGACTGGGAAGACGACGATGATGATAGCGAGTGCTTTGATGATCTGTGCGAGGGGATGAGCAAGATGTCGGTGTTCGAGGAGGAGGAGAAGAAGAAGGTTGGGCTGCCGCCATTCGAGGGCAGGCACACCCGGTTCGTCTACAACAGCGACGACGAGATCGTGGAGAGGAAGGAGGTGGAGAACGCGGCGGCGGAGCACGGCGCGCTGCTGAGGGGCCTGCCGGTGCCGGAGGGGAAGCATCTCCGGTTCCACGACGATGATGACGAGGAGGAGTAAGCAGGCCTGCATGAGTTGATGGGGATGGGTTTGGGGTGTTTACGTTGATGGGATACAGTAGTGTGGTTGTCGCTCCCTGACACCAACACATTTTTTTGGTTTGGACATGCTATCTTTTATGCTTTTTTTGGCTTTGATTTGTTATTGCTGGTTCCAGTTATTCTGAGGACATGGTGGTACATCGATGTTATTGCTGGTTCAGTTAGTGCAACATATCTCAAGTTGTACTGAATAATTCAATGCTCTCATTGTTCATGCTCATTCTGTGTATTCAGTTTTCAGTTCATGCTCATTCTGTGTGATATTCAGTTTTCAGTTCATGCTCATTCTGTATCCAGTTTTCAGTTTATTCTTTTGATAGATCAGCTAAGATCCAATACATACAGGCATGCGCCAATTCTGTTGGTAATTCTTTGGGGCATTTGCCATCTCAAATTCTCAATCATTGAGGACACTGAAAATGCAACATGACGTTTGTTCATGCTCATTTTGAGCTTTTCCGGTTACTGTTCTCAAGTTTGGAAAATGGACTGCCTCGATCCCAATGGCATGTGTATACAAATTGTGGACATGAAAAATACAAGAAGCAAGTGAAGTCCGAGTAAAAAACTTTCACTACAAGAAGAAAAACTTCACCGAGGACATAAAAATATACCTCCAAGCACAATAGTTCGAGAATAACCCTATCAAAATATTGAGAATATCCAGAAAATTATGGACCACGCTTTATTTTTATGAAAATAGTCCCCGATCAATAAAGCACAAAGATCCCTAGAAGTATCAAAAATCACGGTCGAGTTTGTGGAGACAAGCACTCGAGCGAGTCGAGGGCGCGTCGTCATCATCGTCCCTCCCTCATCTGTGTGATTGTACGTTCGCATGTCCAACTCCTTCTCCCCCATGTCATGCATTCAAATCAAGTCTTACCAAAACCTTAACTAAATCAAATCAAACATTACCAAATCAAATCAAATCAAAACTTTCCTTATCTTTCCAACTCATACTCAAATAAAATCTTACAAAATCTATAATATGATGGGTGTAAGATTTACACAATTGGTATTGAACAACTAGAATGTGTATGCCCCGTTGCAACGCACGGACAATTAGCTAGTCGTTGACACTCGAGAAGTAGTCGTGCTTAGACCCTAAAGGGCCAATGCACAAGAGCAACAAAATATCGTTGATGAAGAAAAACACAGATCAAAATGATCATACAGATTCGTTGTAGACCAACACTAACCGGACCCAAGCAAATCCGCTAGAAAAATACCCGCATGCACCCTCTGCCGATGCTAGGGCACATCACCGGAGCACAAAATGGCGCAAAGGACATCATTCTTACTCGAGGAGGCCGCCACCTTGCCACCCCGACCATGACACGAAGACTACGTAAGGAAAATATGGGAACCCTCCAGCCCGCGAGGGACCGAGGCCTGCCACACCTCCTTGGCTCATAGGGTCACCTGGGAAGGGACGAACCGGCGATGGGCGCCAACGAGAGAGGGACGGATACTCTCGTCACCTCTAGATCACGTGTGGAGGGTGAGAACCTAAACTTGAAGTTGTATGTTTTCTTCAGTTAGGTGTAGCACTTCTTGCAATATCGCCCCAATCTGATCCAACGACTCACAAGGATCCTCTTCCGGTCTCGTCACTAAGCCGTCAGATCCCTTTTACCGGTATACAATAGTTATGCATGTTTATACCTTCATCATTGTAGTGAGTAATGAGCTACCTATTTAAGTAGGGTTATGGCTTGTGTGGAGCATATTGAATTGCCCATTGCCTAATGGCTGGAACTCGATACCTTATAGCTATAGTAATATAGGATGGCCCTCTCGATCTAGCCTTAAACTCTAGCTCGTTCCCTTGATTAGTCAATTTCTTGTCCCAAATTCCCCTCGGTCATATCTGGGTCCTCGCAAATTAGTATCCAGAGCTCAAGTTCCTTGGCGACGTTTTTGATTTGGTGATTCTCTTTGTCTGGTCGGTCAAATCCCACCCTCTTGTTGCATCCATGTAGAGTGATTAGTCGGTGCTGGTGGCAACAATTATTCGGGTTTAGATCAGTCGAGCGGAGTGGTTGCTCAGGAACATCTCTTGTTTGGTAAAACTCCACGCCTAGCACTGATTCGTGCACTAGGGAGGTGAGGATTGTTGGCGACAGCAGGATTTGAACACGGGGACGGGTGATGACCCACAAGTGTAGGGGATCTATCATAGCCTTTACGATAAATGAGAGTGTCGGGCCCAACAAGGAGTAGAAGGAATTGGTTGATGAAAATTAGCAAGAGTTCATTGAGAAAGTAGAAAGAGTGTTTGATTGTTCATTTGAAAGCAAGAGCAATTGCAAGAAAGTAAATAGTAACAAAAATGCAATGGTGCAGCAAGTGGCTCATTCCTTAAATATGCTAAGGACAAGCCAGTTGTTTTACTTATAGGGATCAAAGCATTCTCGAGGACACATAGGAGTTACACCAAGTTACTTTCATCAAGATTCATTGACTTACATTTTATTGTTTTGATAGTTTGTTGTGTGGTGGAACCTATGATAAGGTGTTGTTCTTACTTGTACAAACAACTCACTTAGGATTACACCTCTTACGCAACCATCCGCAAATACAAGAGTATTAAGTTGGAATCTGATAACGCCCGAACGTCAGGTATGTTAGCCCTAATCTTGTTATTTTGTATCACCATGTTTAGTTTGATTTTTCATGTAGTTTAGATGGTATAGGAAAGTGTATGTAGGCCAATGAAGCTTCGGTTGTGTGCACAAAGGAGGCAAGATGTCGGACTGCCGTGCGATGCGACGAGCACGACAAGATGCCGACGACGTTGTGAGATACAGCAAGGTCGCAAGAAGCTCTAGGTTGTGACTTTATATGATGAATGCCATCCAAATATCCATCGCTACTCCATGCATATGCTTTCTCATAATATTGTCTTTCTTGAATCACTACTGTTGCTATTGTTCTAATTACTACAAAACTGCTACTGCTACCGTTACTATTACAATTGCTATTGTTACCACTGCTATCAAAACTATCATATTACTGTGCTACTAATATCTTATTGCAAGGAAATAACTTCTCAGGTGTGGTTGGATTGACAACTCAACTACTAAGGCTTATAAATACTCTTTGACTCCCCTTGTATCGAATCAATAAACTTGGATGAAATAATGCCCTCGAAGAATGTTGCGATCCCCTATACTTGTGGATCATCAATGTGTGGGTTAGTTAGTTGAGTAGTGGAGCACTTCATGTGGTAAGTGGCCTAAGTGGCGGATCAGCTAGTTGCTGAGTTGCGTGTATATATAGTTGTTGCATTGATAATGAAAGAGGTTGTGAGGGTAAAGAAAAGATGTAGCCTCTCACGCGACCAAGGAGAAAGGACTCTTGGCAAAGCTATTAGGATTTCTTCCTTGGATAGATGTGTGTGTGTGTGTGTGTCCTGGTCGTATGTGTTCATGAGAGTGTTATTTGTGTTGAGAGAAAAGTGAGAAGAGAGTTGTGTGAGGTAACCGAGAGGAAGAAGAAGCGGTGCCGTGAGAAGGCGGTGCCAACAAGATACGAGCACATGGAAAATCAAATGTTTTCAATGGCAGCTTTAGTGACGCGAGTATGTCAACTTTAGTTGGCAAGCATGGCAACTTCGTGCTTCAGTTTATTTTTGATAGAAAATTGTCGTGTCTCAAATAACTTGCCATCCTTGCGTCCCAAGACTTGCCATTGAAAATGCTCGGTTTGCTATGTACTCATACATGACGTCAGATACTTATAATTTGGGTTAAGATAACATCTAGCCATAGCAATAAATTATATGGTTCCAACACCCCTCATGCAATGGTTTATAAACTTAGGGTACGGTAATATATGTCACTCTAGCCACCCATCCATGAACAAACTAATCACACAATGCTCTTCCCTAGGCCCTTAAAGGTAAAGTGGTGTGCAGTCAACGTTCGCACAACACCACTACATAATTACACCACAACACAATATCAAAACATTGAACTAGATTCAACTTCACAAGATTACTAGTAAGTAGTTGTCGGAGTCGGAACCGGACACCCATTCACTAACGTGAGCTTGATGTCTTAGTCTTGTGTAGCTCTTTGATGACTTGTCCTTCCTTTCTGACTCCTTGACTTATCCTTCCTTTCCGAATCCTTGCTTCTACGAGAGGGTCTTCATTCATAACGATCATCTCTACTCCTTCTCTCTCTTGGAGGTGATTCATCTCTTGTACTTCTCCTTTTTGGTGAGTCTTCTGTTTTCTTGTAGGGAGCCATACACTCATTGGAATAGCGTCCGGGTCTTCCACAATTGTAGCAATTACGATCATGACTAGAAGATCTTTTGTCATTGTAGGACCTTGACTTGGAGCTTCTCTCTTTGCTTCTACTGTTATAGAATTTGTTGAAGTTCTTCACCATTAAGCTAAATTATTCATTGGAGACTTGATTCTCACTTGATGTTGTAGGGGCATCACTTGAAGCTTTGTAAGCATCACTTGACTTATTGTGAAGCTCTTCCTTATCCTTGAGTGACATCTCATGAGCAACAATTCTACCAATGACTTTCGTGGGCTTGAGATCTTTGTAATTGGGCATCATTTGGATCAATGTGCACACGGTATCATATTTTCCAGCCAAGGCTCTAAGGATCTTCTTGATGATGAATTTGCTGGTCATCTCTTCACTTCCTAAGCCAGTAATCTCATTTGTGATGAGAGCAAGCCTATATGTCGGTGTACAAAAGTAGGGGCACTCCTTTTTCACCCCTTTACTTGTGCACGGACAGTCCGAGCCGCGCCCATGGCCACACTAAGCAGGGCAGAGGAGGGAAGCCGAAGGCACAAGACGACCAGAGGCAACGCCAAGACCAGAGAACACAAAAGAGCAAGAGGGCGAGGTGGACTCCCCCGGCAAGACCCTTGTCGAGGCAGCCTCCGCGGCCTCGACAAGAGCCTTGCTGGGGCAACTTGCCCGATGCCAGTAGAGCAGGCCACCCTTGAGCCCGCGGGTTCCAACACCACCAACCAACTACATTGGAACCAAGGCTCGGGAGGCGCCTCCGTGGTGGCATGCAGATCTTCGTCAAGATCATACCCACACAAGATCAGAGGAGGACCAGAAGACGACGATCCTAGGCGGGATCCTAGCCAAGGAAATCCACGAGACCCCCGGCAAGACGCTTTCCGGGGAAGACCACGATGCTACGGCAAGACCCTTGTCGGGGCCCCGGCAAGGCCCTTGCCGAAGACACCTACGGGGCCACGGCCAGGCCCGCGTCTGCCAAGGCTCCACCACCATCCCCATGCAGCTGCTAGCTCAACCAGCTGAGCAGGCACCTGCGTGGCGACGGGCGGCCTCCACGACCGACTCAGCAAGCACCTGTGTGGTGGCATGCAGGTCTTCGTGAAGGCTCCACCACCGCGCCAACCCAGCAGCCAGCCAACATGGCGCCATGACGCCTCATCAGCTCGGACGCGTGTCGAAGCCAAGCGAGGCGGCGACAGCTGGGACGTGCTTCCTTGCCGTTCCCGATAAAGTGAGAGGGGCATGTCGGCAGCGCATTAAATGCGTTTGTCCGGCGGTGCCAGAGGATAGACTCATCCACTGTACACCTTTCCCCCTCATGTGTGCCACTGTGGCAACCCATTTTCCCTATAAAAGGAGGCCCGAGGCGACCAGGAGAAGGATTCGAATCTTTTGGGCAAGTTGCACCCCGTAGCTAGCTCAAGAACACAAGAACACTCAAATACATCCACCAAAGCAGGACTAGGGTATTACGCATCTCCGCGGCCCGAACCTGGGTAAGCGATCCGTGTGCTTCCTGTCAGACCCGCTCTTTGCACAACCCGCGACCGCCAACCGTAGAAGGGATCCGAGTGATTCCATAGGTGTCGATTTCCCCCGACACTATAGTACATGTCAAGTTGACTTTGAAGCACATCCTACTTGGATTGCTTGACAGACTCGGTACCTTCGTGCATATCAACCAAAGTATCCCAAATTTCCTTTGCATTCTCAAGACGGCTAATTTTGTTGAATTCTTTGGGGCACAATCCATTGAAGAGAATATCGCAAGCTTGAGCATTGTATTGCAACATCTTCAATTCTTCTGTGGTTGCTTCACAATCCGGTTCTCTACCATCTTCAAAGAATTCACCTTGCAAGCCAACACGCAGAACAGCCCAAACGGTGGAGTTATGACCAAGAATATGCATTTTTCATCTTATGCTTCCAACTAGCAAAATTTGTACCATCAAAATAAGGACCTCTACAGTGATAGTTACACTCGCTAGACGCCATACTCTCCTAGGTTGTGAAACCAAGGCTATGATCACCAAAGCTATGGAAATCAAGGCTAATGGAGACCAAAGCTCTGATACCACTTGCAGGATTGAAAGTATGTCTAGAGGGGGATGATTAGACTACTTGACCAAATAAAAATCTATCATTTTCCCAATTTTAGTTGTGGGCAGATTTTAGCAAGTAGCACAAACCAAGCAATCAACCTACACATGGAATTCTAAGAGTATAGAAGTGGAATGTAAAACATTGCATATGAAGGTAAAGGGAAGGGTTTGGAGAAGGCAAACACAATGGTGACATGAAGATTTTTGGCATGGTTCCGATAGGTGGTGCTATCATACGTCCACGTTGATGGACACTTCAACCCACGGAGGTTAACAGCTGCGCGAGTCCACGGAGGGCTCCACCCAGGAAGGGTCCACGTAGAAGCAACTTTGTCTATCCCACCATGGCGATCACCCATGAAGGACTTGCCTCACTCGGGTAGATCTTCACAAAGTAGGCGATCTCCTTGCCCTTACAAACTTCTTGGTTCAACTCCACAACACGAGGAGGCTCCCAAGCGACACCTAACCAATCTAGGAGACACAACTCTCCAAAAGGTAATAGATGGTGTGTAGATGATGAACTCCTTGCTCTTGTGCTTCAAATGATAGTCTCCCCAACACTCAACTCTCTCTCACATATTTGGCTATGGTGGAAGAAGGATTTGAGCGGAAAACAACTTGGGGAAGGCTAGATATCAAGGTTCAAAAGGTTGGAATGGAATCTCTTGATCTCAACACATGAGTAGGTGGTTCTGTCTCAAAAAATGAATGGTGGAAGTGTAGGCACGTTCTGATGGCTCTCCTCGATGAGGAAGAAGCGGTGGAGGGGTATATATAGGCTCCACACAAAATCCAACCGTTACACACTTTTGACTCATCTCGGTGGCACCGATTAGGAAACTCGGTGGCACTGATTTGTTCAAAAATATGAACGTTAGGAATCTCGGTGGGACCGATGTGCTAGGGCTTAGGGAAAACATCATCTCGGTGGTGCCGATTGCATCAACTCGGTGGGACCGAAGTGAAGCAATAAGCAACGGAGGGTCTTTCAAGCCAACTCGGTGAGACCGATTGCATAAACTCGGTGGGACCAAAGTGAATGCAATAGATCACAGAGCGCTAGCAAGGCCATATCGGTGGGACCGAGATCTGTACCGGTGTGACCGAATCATTAGGGTTTCTGGCAGTGGCTATGTTAAATGAACTTGGTGGCTCCGTAGAAAGAATCGGTGGGGCCGAGCTTGGAATTAGGGTTTGGACATATTTGGATGGAGAATGTGGCTGAGGGGTTTCGAGCAATATCACTAAGCACTTTGAGCAAGTAGACCATTAAGCAACAGCTCATCCCATTTTAATAGTATTGGCTTTCATATGGACTCAATGTGATCTTGGATCACTTAAATAGAAATGAAGAGTCTTGAGCTTTTGCCAATCTTTGTCCTTAGCATTTTGAGGGTTCCACATCTCTAGTCCATGCCATGCCAATCATTGAACATCCTGAAATATTTATCTGGAATGGATATTAGTTAAATGAGCTATATGTTGTTATGAATTACCAAAACAACTCGGGGATTAGTTGCACTTTCAATCTCCCCTTTTTGTTAATTGATGACACCATATAGATCAAAGCTTCGACAAATGATTAAATGAATGAAGTACATCATCGCTTTGAGAGGTATGTGATAAGCAAGAGCTCCCCCTAAATTTGTGCAGTATTAAAATTTTGCTTGTGAATGCAAATGCACAATCGATTAGGATCATGGGTCACTTTTCCATGTCACATACATCTTGGTGGAGTGCACAAAATGATATGAATGAAATAACATGCATGCATCACCATAGACATAAGTGAATGATCATACACAAATAATTGTGGGGATAAGCATTAAGCACATATTAAGCAAAGTATGATCAACCACACAACCAAACATAGTATCTCACGAGCATCAAACGATCAAGCAGCACGGATCAAACGAACAAAGTAGCAAAAAACTCAATAAAACCAAAGAGCAAAAGTGAGACACACTCTCTCTCGAAGCCTAATGATCTATACAATTTCTCCCCCTTTGGCAACAAGTACCAAAAAGCTCGAAAAGGTATAGAGTTATGCATCTCTCTAGGCACGATCCTCTAGAGATCCTGAAGGGGTCTTCTGGCTTGTGGCTCTGGTGTGCGTAAATGGCGTTGAGAGAACTGCGTCTACAAATGCCTCTGAAGATGTCAATTGAACTGGTGGAGTAGACACTTGAGGTGGCACTGGAGCAGTAGCGGCAGGTACAGAGTGAGTAGGCCTCGTGTCTGCAACTGGCACGACTGAAGATCTGGCTGCCCTGGGTACCGTCTGAAACCTCTGAGTGGCAGGTCTCTCATCTCCACTATCCTCGGCAGCAATACTGCTTGCCTCAACATCTGCCTGTAGCTTCTCCACAACTATCTGAACCTCGGTGATCTTCACATCAAGATCATGAATCTTAGTCTCGACAACCCACTCTAGACTCTCCTGGTTCTTGGAGATGTTGGCCAGACTCCTCTCAATCCTCAGGGTGGCCTCTGGCAGATATATCATCTAATCGTTCTTTGACTTGAGGTTGGCAATGGGTGCATTGGGAGTTGCAGCTTCCTGAGCTGCTTTAGCTACTGCTGTTGCCTGAGCCTTCTCTTGAGCCTCAACTGATGTGGGGTGTGAGGGATCCATCATCACCACATTATCCTCGAACTCTGGCTGAAGAGGGAGGTGCTCACGATCTAGTAGATATGTGTCTGTACCAACTTTGGAGTTGATAAGCATATGAATTTGTGGGGTATATCCACAAGACCTCTTCTGGCCAGCAGTTGTCCTCTTGACCGTCTCTACAATCAAACTCATAACTTTGAACTTCTGAGGTGGGGATTCAAACAAGTGAAGCAAATTAATGGAGTGGCCACAGATCATCCTCTCATCTCCAGATTTGGGCAATGATACTTTTGAGCTTGCGTTGAGTTTTTCCTTGAAGAGGAAACGGTGATGCAGCAAAGTAGAGATAAGTATTTCCCTCAGTTAAGAACCAAGGTATCAATCCAGTATGAGGCACAAGCAATTCCCCAATATGCACCTGCACAAACTAATAAACACTTGCACACAACACGAAAAAGGGGTTGTCAATCCCTTCACGGTAACTTGCAAGAGTGAGATCTAATAAAGATAGATTTAAAAGATAAGTAAAAGGCAAAATAAAGTATACACAAATAAATTGCAGCAAGGTATTTTTGGGTTTTCGATTTTATAGATCTGAAAATATATGATGGAAAATAGACCCGGAGGGCATAGGTTTCACTAGAGGCTTCTCCCTTGAAGAAAGCATACGGTGGGTAAACAAATTACTGTTGAGCAATTGATAGAAAAGCGCAAAGTTATGACGATATCTAAGGCAATGATCATGAATATAGGCATCATGTCCGTGACAAGTAGACCGACTCCTGCCTGCATCTACTACTATTACTCCACACATCGACCGACTCATGCCTGCATCTAGAGTATTAAGTTCATAAGAACAGGGTAATGCCTTAAGCAAGATGACATGGTGTAGAAGGATAAACTCAAGCAATATGATATAAACCACATCTTTTTATTGGCAACAATACAATATGTGCCTCGCTACCGCTATTGTCACTGGGTGAGGACACCGCAAGATTGAACCCATCACAAAGCACCTCTCCCATTGCAAGAAAAACCAATCTAGTAGGCCAAACCAGATCGATAGATCTAACAGAAATATTAAGCTATCTCAATCATGCATAAAAGAGTTCAGAGAAGACTCGAATAATATTCATAGATAATCTGATCATAAATCCACAATTCATCGGATCTCAACAAATGCACCGCAAAAGAAGATTACGTCGAATAGATCTCCAAGAGCATCGAGGAGAACATTGTATTGAAGATCAAAGAGAGAGAAGAAGCCATCTAGCTACTAGCTATGGACCCGTAGGTGTTGGGGAACGTAGCATGCAATTTCAAAAAAAATCTTACGATCGCGCAAGATCTATCTAGGAGAAGCATAGCAACGAGAGGGGGAGAGTGTGTCCACATACCCTCGTAGACCAAAAGCGGAAGCGTTAGGTTAACGCGATTGATGTAGTCGAACGTCTTCGCGATCCAACCGATCAAGTACCGAACGTACGACACCTCCGAGTTCAGCACACATTCAGCTCGTCGACGTCCCTCAAACTCTTGATCCAGCAGAGGGTCGAGGGAGAGTTTCATCAGCACGACGGCGTGGTGACGGTGATGGTGATGTGATCCGCGCGGGGCTTTGCCTAAGCACTACGACGCTATGACCGGAGGAGTAAACTGTGGAGGGGGGCACCGCACACGGCTAAGGGAACAACTGTTGTGCTTTGGGGTGCCCCCTTGCCACCGTATATAAAGGAGGAGGGGAGGAGGCCGCCGGCCCTAGGGGGTGCGCCATGGGAGGAAACCGAATAGGACTCCAAGTCCTATTCGGCCCCCCTTCCTTTCTTACGGAGGGGGGAAGGGGAAGGAGACGGAGGAGGTGAAGGAAAGGGGGCGCCGCCCCGTCCCCTAGTCCTATTCGGACTCCCCATGGGGGGGTTGCACGCGGCCACCCCTTGTGAGCTGCCTCCTCTCTCCCCATGGCCCATGAAGGCCCAATACTTCCCCCAGGGGGTTCCGGTAAGCCCTCGGTACTCCGAAAAATACCCGAACCACTCCGAAACCATTCCGGTGTCCGAATACCATCGTCCAATAAATCAATCTTTACCTCTCGACCATTTCGAGACTCCTCGTCATGTCAGTGATCTTATCCGGGACTCCAAACAATCTTCGGTCACCAAACCACATAACTCATAATACAAATCGTCATCGAACGTTAAGCGTGCGGACCCTACGGGTTCAAGAACTATGTAGACATGACCAAAACACATCTCCAATCAATAACCAACAGCGGAACCTGGATGCTCATATTGGTTCCTACATATTCTACGAAGATCTTTATCGGTCAAACCGCAATGACAACACATGTTATTCCCTTTGTCATCGATATGTTACTTGCCCGAGATTCAATCATCGGTATCTTCATACCTAGTTCAATCCCGTCACCGGCAAGTCTCTTTACTCATTCCATAATGCATCATCCCACAACTAACTCATTAGTCACATTGCTTGCAAGGCTTATTATGATGTGCATTACCGAGAGGGCCTAGAGATACCTCTCCGATACTCGGAGTGACAAATCCTAATCTCGATCTATGCCAACCCAACAAACACCTTTGGAGACACCTGTAGAGCATCTTTATAATCACCCAGTTACGTTGTGACATTTGATAGCACACAAGGTGTTCCTCCGGTATTCGGGAGTTGCATAATCTCATAGTCAAAGGAATATGTATAAGTCATGAAGAAAGCAATACCAATAAAACTTAACGATCATTATGCTAAGCTAACAGATGGGTCTTGTCCATCACATCATTCTCCTAATGATGTGATCCCATTCATCAAATGACAACACATGTCTATGGTTAGGAAACTTAACCATCTTTGATAAACGATCTAGTCTAGTAGAGGCTTACTAGGGACACACGGTGTTTTGTCTATGTATCCACACATGTATCAAGTTTCTGGTTAATACTATTCTAGCATGAATAATAAACATTTATCATGATATAAATATAAAATAACAACTTTATTATTGCCTCTAGGGCATATTACCTTCAGTCTCCCACTTGCACTAGAGTCAATAATCTAGATCACATAGCCATGTGATTTAACTCCAATATTTCACATCACCATGTGATTAACACCCATAGTTCAAATCGCCTTGTGACCAACACCCAAAGGGTTTACTAGACTCAGTAATCTAGTTCACATCGCCATGTGATTAACACCCAAAGAGTACTAAGGTGTGACCATGTTTTTCTTGTGAGAGAGGTTTAGTCAACGGGTCTGCCACATTCAGATCTGTATGTATTTTGCAAATTTCTATGTTTACAATGCTCTGCATGGAGCTACTCTAGCTAATTGCTCCCACTTTCAATATGTATCCAGATTGAGACTCAGAGTCATCCGGATCAGTGTCAAAGCTTGCATCGATGTAACCCTTTACGACGAACTCTTTGTCACTTCCATAACCGAGAAACATTTCCTTAGTCCTCTTTAGGTACCTAAGGATAATTTTTGACCGTTGTCCAGTGATCTACTCCTGGATCACTATTGTATCCCCTTGCCAAACTCATGGCAAGGTACACATTAGGTCTGGTATACAGCATGGCATACTTTATAGAACCTATGGCTGAGGCATAGGGAATGACTTTCATTCTCTTTCTATCTTCTGCCATGGTCGGGTTTTGAGTCTTACTCAACTTTATACCTTCCAATACAAGCAAGAACTCCTTTGATTGTTCCATTTTGAACTACTTCAAAATCTTGTCAATGTATGTACTCATTGAAAAATCTTATTAAGCGTCTTGATCTATCTCTATAGATCTTGATGCCCAATATGTAAGCAACTTCACCGAGGTCTTTCTTTGAAAAACTCCTTTCAAACACTCCTTTATGCTTTCCAGAAAATTCTACATCATTTCCGATCAACAATATGTCATTCACATATACTTATCAGAATGGCTGTAGTGCTCCCACTCACTTTCTTGTAAATACAGGCTTCACCGCAAGTCTGTATAAAACTATATGCTTTGATCAACTCATCAAAGCGTATATTCCAACTCTGAGATGCTTGCACCAGTCCATAGATGGATCGCTGGAGCTTGCACACTTTGTTAGCACCTTTAGGATCGACAAAACCTTCTGGTTGCATCATATACAACTCTTCTTAAATAGATCCATTAAGGAATGCAGTTTTGACATCCATTTTCCAGATTTCATAAAATGCGGCAATTGCTAACATGATTCGGACAGCCTTAAGCATTGATACGAGTGAGAAAATCTCATTGTAGTCAACACCTTGAACTTGTCGAAAACCTTTTGCAACAAGTCGATCTTGGTAGACAGTAACATTACCATCAGTGTCAGTATTCTTCTTGAAATCCATTTATTCTCTATGGCTTGCCGATCATCGGGCAAGTCAACCAAAGTCCATACTTTGTTCTCATACATGGATCCTATCTCAGATTTCATGGCCTCAAGCCATTTTGCGGAATCTGGGCTCATCATCGCTTTCTCATAGTTCGTAGGTTCGTCATGGTCTAGTAACATGACTTCCAGAACAGGATTACCGTACCACTGTGGTGCAGAACGTGCTCTGGTTGACTTACGAGGTTCGGTAGTAACTTGATCTAAAGTTTCATGATCATTATCATTAGCTTCCTCTCTAGTTGGTGTAGGCATCACGAGAACGGATTTCTCTGATGAGCTACTTTCCAATTCGAGAGAAGGTACAATTACCTCAGCAAGTTCTAGTTTCCTCCCACTCACTTCTTTCGAGAGAAACTCTTTCTCTAGAAAGGATCCATTCTTAGCAACAAAGATCTTGCCTTCGGATCTGTGATAGAAGGTGTACCCAACCGTTTCTTTTGGGTATCCTATGAAGACGCAGTTCTCTGATTTGGGTTCGAGCTTAGCAGGCTGAAGCTTTTTCACATAAGCATCGCAACCTCAAACTTTAAGAAACGATAGCTTAGGTTTCTTGCCAAACCACAGTTCATATGGTGTAACGCCCACGATGCGGCTATATCTCCCACGTGTCGAGGCACGACTTAGAGGCATAACCGCATTGTGGTTTTGTCGCAAGAAGGGTCATCTTCACACAATCCCATGTAATGAACAAGAATGGGATAACGAGAGTTGGCTTACAATCGCCACTTCACACAATACATAAATATAATTCATACATCATACAAAATCCACACATAGACCGACTACGGTCAAATCCAAATGAAAATAAGATAACCCAAAATGCTAGATCCCCGATCGTCCCAACTGGGCTCCACTACTGATCATCATGAAAAGAAACATAGTAACGACCACGTTCCTCGTCGAACTCCCACTTGAGCTCGGTTGCGTCATCTGCACTGGCATCGTCGGCACCTGCAACTGTTTTGGTAGAATCTGTGAGTCACGAGGACTCAGCAATCTCACACCCGCGAGATCAAGACTATTTAAGCTTATAGGAAAGGATGGTGTAATGAGGTGGAGCTGCAGCAGGCACTAAGCATATATGGTGGCTAACATACGCAAATGAGAGCGAGAAGAGAAGCAACGCAACGGTCGCGAAGCTAGTAATGATCAAGAAGTGATCCTGAAACTACTTACGTTCATGCATAACTCAAACTGTGTTCACTTCCCGGACTCCGCCGAGAAGAGACCATCACGGCTACACACATGGTTGATGTATTTTAATTAAGTCAAGTGACAAGTTCTCTATAACCGGTCATTAACAAATTCCCATCTGCCACATAACCGCGGGCACGGCTTTCGAAAGATAATACCCTGCAGGGGTGTCCCAACTTAGCCCATCATATGCTCTCACGGTCAACGAAGGATAAACCTACTCCCGGAAAGACCCGATCAGTCTCGGAATCCCGGTTTACAAGACATTTCGACAATGGTAAAACAAGACCAGCAAGACCACCCGCTGTGCCGACAAATCCCGATAGGAGCTGCACATATCTCGTTCTCAGGGCACACCGGATAAGCTAAGCGTACAGGTACCAACGTAACCCAAGTTGCCAAGGGACGGTCCCGCACGGTGCTCTAGTTTGGAAAAACACTCGGAGGAGCACTGGCCCGGGGGTTAAAATAAAGATGACCCTCGGGCTCGCGAAAACCCAAGGGAAAAGGCTTAGGTGGCAAATGGTAAAACCAAGGTTGGGCCTTGCTAGAGGAGTTTTATTCAAGGCGAACTGTCAAGGGGGTCCCATAAATCACCCAACCGCATAAGGAACGCAAACTCAAGGAACATAATACCGGTATGACGGAAACGAGGGCGGCAAGAGTGGAACAAAACACCAGGCATAAGGCCGAGCCTTCCACCCTTTACCAAATATATAGATGCATTAATTAAATAAGAGATATTGTGATATTCCAAAATATCCATGTTGCAACATGGAACCAACTTCAACTTCACCTGCAACTAGCAACGCTATAAGAAGGGCTGAGCAAAAGCGGTAACTTAGCTAAACAACGGTTTGCTAGAAAAGGATGGTTAGAAGCTTGACATGGCAAAATGGGAGGCATGATATAGCAAGTAGTAGGTAGCGCAGCATGGCAAAAGAACGAACAACTAGCAAAGCAAAGATAGAAGTGATTTCGAGGGTATGGTCATCTTGCCTGCAAGGTTCTCAGAGTTGTCGAAAGCTTGATCCTCTTAAGCGTACTCAACAGGTTCCTCGTTCACAAACTCGTCACCCGGCTCTACCCACAGCAAGAACACAAGCAATGGAACCACAATCAATCACGGGAAATGCATAAGCAACATGATGCAAAACATGCATGATATGCGGGATATGATATGCGATGCATATGCGTGCTCCGGAAGAAAAAGGATGAACAAGGCAGTAACTTGTCAAACCAAGTATGCCACTGGAAAGATGAGATGATTTCGGTCAAAATCGATATAAAGATCACCAGAAACGGATGCACGGTTTGCAAATGGCAAAGCAAAACAAGAATGACACGAATCTGCGATTAACAGCATGATAGCACTTAGAATACATCAAGTAACTATACTACAGCACCCCAACATAGCAACAAAGCATATGTCAGTTCTACAGGAGATGCTTAACAAAAGATAAACACTGAGCTACGGCTAGATCACAACAAAACAGGCTCAAACAAACATGGAAAAAGTGCAGAAGATATCAGGTTCACAGACTTAGTGAAATTACTGGACATGGCTGAAACAGCATCAGGTAGCAATGTTCAGAGCAAGCAACCAACTTGCTACAGGAACTTAACATATCAAACCAAGGCATGGAATGAATCTAGTAAATGCATAGAACAAAAGTCCCTTACTGACCATGAGCCAAAAAGGATCAGAAGATATGATGGCACCCATGTAAACATAGCAAGTTTCGTTAATAGGTTTCAGACTTAGCAGAAAGCAGAGCATGGCAGAAAACAGAATTATGAAGGCATCTTGGCGAGCTTGATTCACTCACCACAAAGCAATTCAAGACAAAACAATCATACCTACAGTAAGACGGCATGTTTATAAAGCTATCCATGGCAAGAGCAAGTTCATATCATGTATGAAACAACTACAACAAACTTGGCAAAATTGGATATCATGTTAAGAATCTGCCAGGAATATTTTATTGCAAAAGTAGAGCAAGATTAAGATATCCTAAGGCACTCCATAATTGCAAACAGAGGCATGGATGGATAAAGCAAAACTATATCTACAAAACATCCTTATTGAACATAACCAAAAGAAGCATGGATCTCACTGTAGACACACGGATACATGGCAACAAAATAACAGCAGTCACAGACTTAGTAAAATTACTAAGTCCCTGGAATCAGAAACATCACGAAGCCTAGTTTGCATGCTTGTGCTAGTCACCACAGAGATCACAAAAATACATGGCATACACCTATGTAAATATGGCATGTCATACATCAAAACACATATAGAGATCATGCCCATAAGATGCACACATCAAATGCAACAAAAATAACAAAACCTCAAGTTCTGATAAGTAACAGCAGGTAACAGCAATTAGCACTCTTGCACCAGAGATTTGGGCATTAAGATGGACTCAAATGAACATGGCATAATGGAACAATATGAAGATCATCTCGAGTCGAACATTTCGATATATTATACGCACGAAACGGAGCTATATGCAGAGAGTTATGATGCGATGAACAGGAGCATATAATGCAAATATCTCAAGACTTGGAAGATTTCGGGGGAGGAAGAAAAAGTCAACCCTCTCGGTGGATCCAGATCGGATCGGGCCGGCTCGAGGCTGCCGGAGCTGGGGGAGAGGAGGCGCCGGCAGGGAGAGCTCGGGGTCGCCGGAGATGGGCCGGAGGAGGCGCGGGCGGCGAGGGAGAGGAGGCGGCGGTGGGCGTCGGGCAGCGGCGACTGGCGGGCGGCGGGGCGCGGCGTACAGGCGCTGGCGGCGGCGGCCGGTGGTGGGGCGCGGCGGCGCCGGCGCGGGAGGACGGCGAGGCGGCGGGGCGCCGCGGGAGCGGGCGACGGGCGGCGGGAGGAGGCGACGCGGGCCGCGGGGGCCGGCCACGGGCCCGGGCGGGCTTTGGCGGCGGGGACGGCGGCGCGCCACATGGCGGCTTCTCGTTGGCTGCGGGCGGCGGCGGCTGAAGCGTCCGGCGGCGGTGGACACGTCCAGTGGCGGCGGAGGGCGATTTTGCTAGGGTTAGGGGTGTTTTGCCCGAAATTTTGGAGGGGGAGGTGTTTTATAGGTAGAGGGAGCTAGGAGACTCCAAATGGAGTGCGATTTTCGCCCACACGATCGTGATCGAACGACCTAGAGCATGGAAGTGACTTCGAGGGGTTTTGGGCTGTTTGGAGGGGTGTTTTTCTGCAACACACAAAATGACTTTGCGGTTACCCGGTTAACCGTTGGAGCATCAAACGACCTCCAAATGGAACGAAACTTGATAGGTGGTCTACCGGTGGTGTACCAAGGCCACTTGGCAAGACTCGGTCCATTCCGAGAATGTTCAATGCCCGCTCACGAAAAGAAAACAAGAGGGGTGCGCCGGTGCATGTGGGAGTGTCGGATTGCAAAACGGACAACGGGGAAAATGCTCGGATGCAAAAGACGAACATGTATGCAAATGCAATGCACATGATGACATGATATGAGATGCATGACATGAACAAAATGCAAAACGAAAAATAAAACCCAACCACGGAGGGAATATCATAACACATAGCCGAAAATGGCAAGAGTTGGAGTTACAAATACAGAAAGTTACATCCGGGGTGTTACATTTAACGTGAATGTAGCTGTCTCTAATGCATAACCCCAAAATGATAGCGGTAAATCGGTAAGAGACATCATAGATCGCACTATATCTAATAAAGTACGGCTATGATGTTCGGACACACCATTACGCTGTGGTGTTCCAGGTGGCGTGAGTTGTGAAACAATTCCACATTGCTTTATATGAAGGTCAAACTCGTAACTCAAATATTCGCCTCCGCGATCAGATCATAGAAACTTTATTTTCTTGTTACGATGATTCTCCACTTCACTCTGAAATTCTTTGAACTTTTCAAATGTTTCAGACTTGTGTTTCATTAAGTAGATATACCCATATCTGCTCAAATAATCTGTGAAGGTCAGAAAACAGAAACTGGCACTGGGCACTAGGTTAATAGTGTTGGGGAACGTTGCATGGAAAACAAAAAAACATATATGCACACGCAAGATCTATCCATGGAGATGCATAGCAACGAGAGGGGAGAGTATGTCTACGTACCCTCGTAGACCATAAAGCGGAAGCGTTTAACAACGCGGTTGATGTAGTCGTACACCTTCGCGATCAAACCGATCAAGTACCGAACATACGGCACCTCCGCGTTCAGCACACATTCAACTCGATGACGTCCTCGCCTTCTTGATCTAGCAAGAGGGGCGAAGTAGTAGATGAGTTCCGGTAGCACGACAGCGTGGTGGCCTTGGTGGTGAACTTGTTCCCACAGGGCTTCCCCGTGCACTGTGGAAAACTAGACGGAGGACTAAACTGTGGAGAGGGGCGCTGCACATGGCTAAGAGATTGTCGTGGGTTTGTGTGGCGCCCCCTCCCTCATATACATATAGGTGAGCCGAGGGGAGGTAGCCAAGGGGCGCCCCAAGGTAGTCGGTCGGCCCCCTTGGGCTCCCACCTTATGCCCCCCTTCCTAGTTTGCCTGCAGGGGAAGGCAGGAGGGGGTGGCGCCCCCCCAATCCTTCCTCTTAGGTGGAGGGAAGGAAAGAGGGGCTAGCCCTCCCACCTTTCCATCCATAGGGCCGGCGGCCAAGGGAGGGTGCGCCAGTCCCTTGTGGCCTGGTATGTTCCCCTGTCATGGCCCATAAGGCCCATTAACCTCCCGGGGCTTCTCGGAACCCCTTCTGGTGATCCGATGACTACCCGATACACTTCGAAACCTTTTTGTGACCAAATAGCATCGTCCTATCCTCCGGACCATTCCAGAGCTCCTTGTCATGTCCGCGATCTCATCCGGGACTCCGAACAACATTCGGTCACCAAATCACATAACTCATATAATACTATATCGTCAATGAATGTTCAGCGTGCGGACCCTGCGGGCTCGAGATATGTATACAAGACCGAGACTCCTCTCTGGTCAATAACCAATAGCGGAACCTAGATGCCCATATTGGTTCCCACATATTCTACATTGATCGAACCTTATGAAAACATACGTAGTTCTCTTTATCTGTCGGTATGTTACTTGCCCAAGATTCGATCGTTGTTATCTTCATACCTAGTTTAATCTCATTACCGGCAAGTCTCTTTACTCGTCCGTAATACATCATCTCGTAACTAACTCCTTAGTCATTTTGCTTGCAAGATTCTTGTGATGTGTATTACTGAGAGGGCCCAGAGATAACTCTCCGATACACGGAGTGATAAATCCTAATCTCGATCCATGCCAACTCAACAGGCACCTTCGGAGATACCTGTAGAGCATCTTTATGATCACCCAGTTACGTTGTGACGTTTGATAGCACACAAGGTATTCCTCCGGTATCAGGGAGTTCCATGATCTCATAGTCAAAGGAATATGTATTTGACATTAAGAAAGCAATAGAAACAAACTGAGCGATCATATGCTAAGCTAATGGATGGGTCTTCTACATCACATCATTCTCCTAATGATGTGATCCCATTATCAAGTGACATCACATGTCCATGGTTAGGAAACCTTAACCATCTTTGATCAACGAGCTAGTCTAGTAGAGGCTTACTAGGGACACGGTACTTGTTTATGTATCCACACATGTATTTAAGTTTCCGATCAATACAATTCTAGCATGAATAATAAACCTTTATCATGAATAAGGAAATATAATAATAACAACTTCTTTATTGCCTCTAGGGCATATTTCCATCAGTGTCCCACTTGCACTAGAGTCAATAATCTAGAATACATTGTAATGAATCTAACACCCATGTAGTCTTGGTGTTGATTGCTCGCGGAAGAGGCTTAGTCAACGGGTCTGCTACATTCAGATCCGTATGTATTTTGCAAATTTTTATGTCTCCATCCTTGACCTTTTCATGAATGGAGTTGAAGCATCTCTTGATATGTTTGGTTCTCTTGTGAAACCTGGATTCGTTCGCTAAGGCAATTGCTCCAGTGTTGTCACAAAATATTTTCATTAGACCTGATGCACTAGGTATTACACCCAGATTGGATATGAACTCCTTCATCTAGACTCCTTCATGCTTTGCTTCCGAAGCAGCTGTGTACACCACTTCACATGTAGATTCCGCCACGACGCTCTGCTCGGAACTGCACCAACTGACAGCTCCATGATTCAATATAAATACGTATCCGGTTTGTGACTTAGAGTCATCCGGATCAATGTCAAAGCTTGCATCGATGTAACCATTTATGACGAGTTCTTCATCACCTCCATAAGCGAGAAAGATATGCTTGGTCCTTTTCAGGTACTTTAGGATGTTCTTGACCATTGTCCAGTGATCCACTCTTGTATTACTTTGGTACCTCCCTGCCAAACTTATGGCAAGGCACACTTCAGGTCTAGTACACAACATAGCATACATGATAGATCCTATGGCTGAGACAGAGGGAATGACTTTCATTTTCTCTGTATCTTCTGCCATGGTCGGGCTTTGAGTCTGACTCAATTTCACACCTTGCAACACAGGCAAGAACCCTTTCTTTGACTGGTCCATTTTGAACTTCTTCAAACTTTGTCAAGGTATGTGCTTTGTGGAATTCCTATTAAGCATCTCAATCTATCCCTATAGATCTTGATGCCGATATATAAGCAACTTCACCGAGGTCTTCCATTGAAAAAATCTTATTCAAGTATCCTTTTATGCTATCCAGAAATTCTATATCATTTTCAATCAACAATATGTCATCCACATATAATATCAGAAATGCTACACAGCTCCCACTCACTTTCTTGTAAATGCAGACTTCACCATAAGTCTGTATAAAACCATATGCTTTGATCACATCAACAAAGCATATATTCCAACTCCGAGATGCCTGCACCAGTCCATAGATGGATCGCTGGAACTTGCACACTTTGTTAGCATATTAGGATCAACAAAACCTTCTGGTTGCATCATATACAACTCTTCTTTAAGAAAACCATTAAGGAATGCAGTTTTGACGTCTATTTGCCAGATTTCATAACTATAAAATGCGGCAATTGCTACCATGATTCGTACAGACTTAAGCATCGCTACGGGTGAGAAAGTCTCATCATAGTCAATCCCTTGAACTTGTCGAAAACCTTTTGCGACAAGTCAAGATTTGTAGACAGTGATATTACCATCAGCGTCTATCTTCTTCTTGAAGATCCATTTATTCTCAATGGCTTGCCGGTCATTGGGCAAGTCCGCCAAAGTCCATACTTTGTTCTCATACATGGATCCTATCTCAGATTTCATGGCCTCAAGCCATTTATCGGAATCTGGGCTCATCATAGCTTCTTCATAGTTCGTAGGTTCGCCATGGTCTAATAACATGACTTCCAGGACAGGATTACCATACCACTCTGGTGTGGAACGTGTTCTGGTCGACCTATGAGGTCCAATAGTAACTTGATCCGAAGTTTCATGATCATCATCATTATCTTCCTCTCTAGTTGGTGTAGGCATCACGGGAACGGTTTTCTCTGATGCGCTTCTTTCCAATTTGAGAGAAAGTACAATTACCTCATAAAGTTCTACTTTCCTCCCACTCACTTCTGTCGAGATAAACTCCTTCTCTAGAAAGGACCCATTCTTGGCAACAAAGATCTTGCCTTCAGATCTGTGGTAGAAGGTGTACCCAATTGTTCCTTAGGGTATCCTACGAAGACGCTCTTCTCCGATTGGGGTTCGAGCTTATCAGGCTGAAGCCTTTTGACATAAGTGTCGCATCCCCAAACTTTAAGAAACGACAGCTTAGGTTTCTTGCCAAACCATAGTTCATACGGTGTCGTCTCAACGGATTTAGATGGTGCCCTATTTAATGTGAATGCGGCTGTCTCTAATGCATAACCCCAAAACGATAGTGGTAAATCTGTAATTAAGAGACATCATAGAATGCACCATATCTAATAAAGTACGGTTACGATGTTCGGACACACCATTATGCTGTGGTGTTCCAGGTGGCGTGATTTGTGAAACAATTTCACATTGTTTTAAATGAAGGCCAAACTCGTAACTCAAGTATTTGCCTCCGTGATCAGATCGTAGAAACTTTATTTTCTTGTTACGATGATTCTCCACTTCACTCTGAAATTCTTTGACTTTTCAAATGTTTCAGACTTGTGTTTCATCACGTAGATATATCCATACCTACTCAAATCATCTGTCAAGGTCAGAAAATAACGATACCCACCGCGTGCTTCAACACTCCTCGGACCGCATACATCGGTATGCATTATTTCCAATAAGTCATTAGCTCACTCAATTGTTTCGGAGAACGGAGTTTTAGTCATCTTGCCCGCGGGGCATGGTTCACAAGTATCAAATGATTCATAATCAAGTGATTCCAAAATTCCATCTGCATGGAGTTTCTTCATGCACTTTACACTAATATGACCTAAACGGCAGTGCCACAAGTATGTTCCACTATCATTATCAACTTTGCATATTTTGGCATCAATATTATGAATATGTCTATCACTACGATCGAGATTCAACAAGAATAGACCATTCATCAAGGGTGCATGACCATAAAATATATTACTCATATAAATAGAACAATCATTATTCTCTGACTTAAATGAATAACCGTCTCGCAGTAAACAAGATCCGGATATAATGTTCATGCTCAACGCTGGCACCAAATAACAATTATTGAGGTCTAAAACTAATCCCGAAGGTAGATGTAGAGGTTGCGTGCCGACGGCGATCACATCAACCTTGGAACCATTCCCGACGTGCATCGTCACCTCGTCCTTAGCCAATCTTCGTTTTCCGCAGCTCCTGTTTCGAGTTACAAATATGAGCAACTAAACCAGTATCAAATACCCATGAGCTACTATGAGTATTAGTAAGGTACACATCAATAACATGTATATCAAATATACCTTTGCTCACTTCGCCATCCTTCTTATCCGCCAAGTATTTGGGGCAGTTCCGCTTCTAGTGACCATTCCCTTTGCAGTAGAAGCACTCAGTTTCAGGCTTGGGTCCAGCTTTGGGCTTCTTCACGGGAGCGGCAACTTGCTTGGCATTCTTATTGAAGTTCCCTTTCTTTCCCTTGCCCTTTTTCTTGAAAGTAGTGGTATTTTTAACCATCATCACTTGATGCTCCTTCTTGATTTCTACCTCCGCGGCCTTAAGCATTGCGAAGAGATCGGGAATCGTTTTCGTCATCCCTTGCATATTATAGTTCATCACGAAGCCTTTGTAGCTTGGTGGCAGTGATTGAAGAACTTTGTCAATAACACTCTCAACTGGAAGATCAATTCCCAGCTGAGTCAAGTGGTTATGATACCCAGACATTTTGAGTATGTGTTCACTGACAGAACTGTTTTCCTCCATCTTACAGCTATAGAACTTGTTGGAGACTTCATATCTCTCAACTCGGGCATTAGCTTGAAATATCAACTTCGGCTCTTGGAACATCTCATATGCCCCTTTACGTTCAAAACGTCTTTGAAGTCCCGGTTCTAAGCCGTAAAGCATGGCACACTGAACTATTGAGTAGTCATCAAATCAAGCCTGCCAGACGTTCATAACATCTGCAGTAGCTCCTGCAGCAGGTATGTCACCTAGCGGTGCATCAAGGACATAATTCTTCTGTGTAGCAATGAGGATAATCCTCAAGTTATGGACCCAGTCCGTGTAGTTGCTACCATCATCTTTCAACTTAGCTTTCTCTAGGAACACATTAAAATTCAGGGAAACGGTAGCACGGGCCATTGATCTACAACATAGATATGCAAAATCTATTAAGACTAAGTTCATGATAAATTAAGTTCAATTAATCAAATTACTAATGAACTCCCACTTAAATTAACGTCCCTTAGGTTATCTAAGTGATACATGATCCAAATCAACTAACCCATGTCCGATCATCACGTGAGATGGGGTAGTCATCAATGGTGAACATCTCTATGTTGAGCACATCTACTATATGACTCACGTTCGACCTTTCGGTCTCTAGTGTTCCGAGACCACGTCTGTACAGGCTAGGCTCGTCAATTTTAACCCAAGTATTCTGCATGTGCAAAGCTGTCTTACACCCGTTGTATGTGAACGTAGAGTCTATCACACCCAATCATCACGAAGTGCATCGAAACGACGAACTTTGGCAACGGTGCATACTCGGGGAGAACACTTTTATCTTGAAATTTAGTGAAGGGATCATCTTATATTGCTACCGCCGTTCTAAGCAGATGCATAAAGGATAAACATCACATGCAATCAAAATATGTGACATGATATGGCCATCATCATCTTGTGCTTTTGATCTCCATCTCTAAAGCATCACCATGATATCCATCGTCACCGGCTCGACACCTTGATCTCCATCGTTGCGCCGGGGTCGTCCTTCCAACTATTGCTTCTACAAGTATTGCTAATGCATAGCGATAAAGTAAAGCAATTACATGGCGCTTTGCTACCTCTTGAGCATGCGTTGGTTTTTCCCTTGAAGAAGAAAGGGTGATGCAGCAAAGTAGCGTAAGTATTTCCCTTAGTTTTTGAGAACCAAGGTATCAATCTAGTAGGAGGCCACACGCAAGTCCCTCGTACCTACACAAACAAATAAGAACCTTGCAACCAACGCGATAAAGGGGTTGTAAATCCCTTCACGGCCACTTGTAAAAGTGAGATCTGATAGAGATGATAAGATAATACTTTTGGTATTTTATGATAAAGATTGAAAGTAAAGATTGCAAAATAAACGGCGCCAGAAATCGCACGTTGGCGGAAGTTTAATATGATGGAAAATAGACCCGGGGGCCATAGGTTTCACTAGTGGATTCTCTCAAGATAGCATAAGTATTACAGTGGGTGAACAAATTACTGTCGAGCAATTGATAGAAAAGTGCATAATTATGAGAATATCTAGGCATGATCATGTATATAGGCATCACGTCCGTGACAAGTAGACCGACTCCTGCCTGCATCTACTACTATTACTCCACAGATCGACCGCTATCGAGCATGCATCTAGAGTATTAAGTTCATAAGAACAGAGTAACGCATTAAGTAAGATGACATGATGTAGAGGGATAAACTCAAGCAATATGATATAAACCCCATCTTTTTATCCTCGATGGCAACAATACAATACGTATTGTTTCCCCTACTGTCACTGGGATCGAGCACCGCATGATTGAACCCAAAGCTAAGCACTTCTCCCATGGCAAGAAAGATCAATCTAGTAGGCCAAACCAAACTGATAATTCAAAGAGACTTGCAAAGATAACCAATCATACATAAAAGAATTCAGAGAAGATTCAAATATTGTTCATAGATAATCTTGATCATAAACCCACAATTCATCGGATCTCGACAAACACACCGCAAAAAGAGTTACATCGAATAGATCTCCAAGAAGATCGAGGAGAACTTTGTATTGAGATCCAAAGAGAGAGAAGAAGCCATCTAGCTAATAACTATGGACCCGAAGGTCTGTGGTAAACTACTCACACATCATCGGAGAGGCTATGGTGTTGATGTAGAAGCCCTCCGTGATCGATGCCTGATGTCTACTATGCTACCTTCTTCTTGTAGACGTTGTTGGGCCTCCAAGTGGAGA
This sequence comes from Aegilops tauschii subsp. strangulata, assembly GCF_002575655.3. Lineage (NCBI taxonomy): Eukaryota > Viridiplantae > Streptophyta > Magnoliopsida > Poales > Poaceae > Aegilops > Aegilops tauschii. The sequence goes on from NC_053035.3 coordinate 294,629,595, forward strand.
GGTTTGTAGGACAGTAGCAAATTTCCCTCAAGTGGATGACCTAAGGTTTATCAATCCGTGGGAGGCGTAGGTTGAAGATGGTCTCTCTCAAACAACCCTGCAACCAAATAACAAAGAGTCTCTTGTGTCCCCAACACACCCAATACAATGGTAAATTGTATAGGTGCACTAGTTCTGCGAAGAGAAGGTGATACAAGTGCAATATGGATGGTAGATATAGGTTTTTGTAATCTCAAAATATATAAAAACAGCAAGGTAACTAATGATAAAAGTGAGCGTAAACGGTATTGCAATGCTAGGAAACAAGGCCTAGGGTTCATACTTTCACTAGTGCAAGTTCTCTCAACAATAATAACATAATTGGATCATATAACTATCCCTCAACATGCAACAAAGAGTCACTCCAAAGCCACTAATAGCGGAGAACAAAGGAAGAGATTATTGTAGGGTACGAAACCACCTCAAAGTTATTCTTTCGGATCAATCTATCATAGAGTTCGTACTAGAATAACACCTTAAGACACAAATCAACCAAAACCCTAATGTCACCTAGATACTCCAATGTCACTTCAAGTATCCGTGGGTATGATTATACGATATGCATCACACAATCTCAGATTCATCTATTCAAACCAACACAAAGTACTTCAAAGAGTGCCCCAAAGTTTCTACCGGAAAGTCAAGACGAAAACGTGTGCCAACCCCTATGCATAGGTTCATGGGCGGAACCCGCAAGTTGATCACCAAAACATACATCAAGTGGATCAATAGAATACCCCATTGTCACCACGGGTATCCCACGCAAGACATACATCAAGTGTTCTCAAATCCTTAAAGACTCAATCCGATAAGATAACTTCAAAGGAAAACTCAATCCATTACAAGAGAGTAGAGGGGAAGAAACATCATAAGATCCAACTATAATAGCAAAGCTCACGATACATCAAGATCGTACCACCTCAAGAACACGAGAGAGAGAGAGATAAAACACATAGCTACAGGTACATACCCTCATCCCCGAGGGTGAACTACTCCCTCCTCATCATGGAGAGCGCCGGAATGATGAAGATGGCCACCGGTGAGGGATCCCCCCTCCGGCAGGGTGCCGGAACAAGGTCCCGATTGGTTTTTGGTGGCTACAGAGGCTTGCGGCGGCGGAACCCCCGATCTATTCGGTTCCCCGATGGTTTTAGGGTATATTGATATATATATATATATATAGGCGAAAGAAGTCGGTCAGGGGAGCCACGAGGGGCCCACGAGGGTGGAGGGCGGGCCCAGGGGGTGGGCGCGCCCCCCTGCCTTGTGCCTTCCTCGTTGCTTCCCTTACGTAAACTCCAAGTCTTCTGCATTGCTTCCGTTCCAAAAATAACTCTCCCGAAGGTTTCATTCCGTTTGGACTCCGTTTGATATTCCTTTTCTACGAAACACTGAAACAAGGGAAAAACAGAAACTGGCACTGGGCTCTGGGTTAATAGGTCAGTCCCAAAAATAATATAAAAGTGCATAGTAAAGCCCATTAAACATCCAAGATGGATAATAAAATAGCATGAATACTTCATAAATTATAGATACGTTGGAGACGTATCAGCATCCCCAAGCTTAATTCCTGCTCGTCCTCGAGTAGGTAAATGATAAAAGAAATAATTTATGAAGTGTGAATGCTAGCAGGTGCACAAGTTTGATCAATGATAATTTCAATCACCTTTTCTAGCATCATCATATGTCATAACAGTAGCTCAACTCATAGAACTTTTCATGATCAAGTAACAAGCTATTCACAAATTAAAGTATAGATCATAAACTTTCTTGAAAACTAACAAACCATGTTATCAGTCATCAAACAATTACAATTCATCTTATTTTCAGGAAGAGTCTATGTCAGAGCTTTGATTTAGCAAACTTCACATACTCAACTATCATTTAGTCTTCCATAATTGCTACCACTCAAAGCATATTTTTAGAACAAATAGTATTCATCAAACACAGAGAAAGATAGGGGCTTAATGTTTTGCCTCCCAACCTTTTACCTCAAGGGTAATGTCAACAATAATAATTCATGCTCAAATATATTTGAATGGCCATATATGCTTAGATCTTTCCATCACATGATGCTTGCGAACTAAAGAGTAGGTTGGAATGAGAAGGAATACTACTGACTCTTGCATAAAAGTAAAAGATAGGCCCTTCGCAGAGGGAAGCAGGGATTTGCAGAAGTGCCAGAGCTCGAAGCAAAAATAGAGATGAAAATAATTTTGAGAGGTATGCTTTCATTGTCAACATAACGACCAAGAGTTCCCAATATCTTCCATACTAGATACATCATAGGCGGTTCCCACACAGAAGGTAAAGATTTTACTCCCCCTCCACCAACAATCACACTCCACGGCTTGTCCGAAACAACGGGTGCCGTCCAACTTTCAAAAATCCTGGGGGAGTTTTGTTTAAATTATTTGCGAATTTTTTTTGATCTTTTGATCATAGGACTGGGCATCCCAGTTACCAGCCATTTTCTTGTGAATGATGAGCGGAGTCCACTCACCGTGAGAATAACCCACCTAGCATGGAAGATACTACTAGCCCCTAGTCACTACATGAGCGATTCGGGCATACAAAACAGATTATTATTTGAAGGTTTAGAGTTTGGCACATGCAAATTTACTTGGAACGGCAGGTAAATACCGCATATAGGTAGATATGGTGGACACTCATGGAAGAAACTTGGTTCAAGGAATTTGGATGCACAAGCAGTATTCCCGCTTAGTACAGATATTTTGGCTAGCAAAGGATTCTAAATAGCAAGCACCACATGTTAGAGGATCCATAACAATATAACTTCTATACAAATATACCCAAGCATAACTCATTATGTTGTCTTCCTTGTCCAACTGCAACTAATTTGCTCAGGTTTGAAAATAATTAATGGGGCTCACAATCATAGAAGATGTCCAAGATAGTATATTTATATGTGAAATCTCTCTTCCTTCAATATTCTTTCATGAATTGTTCAAGTGACCAATACAATGTTTGCTAACCTTCAATAAATTTAACACCTCTACTTCTTATATGTGAAGGCATTACTCCCCATGGGATAAGCATATGAAACATATATAATTTCAGATTTATTACATTCAAATCTTTCAACCATTTACTCATAGGATATAAGTGAAGCACACGAGTAAATGACAAACTACTCCAAAAAGATATAAGTGAACATTAATGTGTAGTTAAATAATTATGTAGCTAAGTGAATACTCTCTCTCATTTAAGAATTTCAGATCTTGGTATTTTATTCAAACAGCAAGCAAAGCTAAAGAAAATAAAACGACGCTCCAAGCAAAACACATATCATGTGGTGAATAAAAATATAGCACCAAGTAAAGTTACCGATGAACGAAGACGAAAGAGGGGATGCCTTCCGGGGCATCCCCAAGCTTAGATGCTTGGTTATCCTTGAATATTACCTTGGGGTGCCTTGGGCATCCCCAAGCTTAGGCTCTTGCCACTCCTTATTCCATAGTCCATCGAATCTTTACCCAAAACTTGAAAACTTCACAACACAAAACTTAACAGAAAACTCGTAAGCTCCGTTAGCGAAAGAAAACAAAACACCACTTCAAGGTACTGTAATGAACTCATTATTTATTTATATTGGTGTTAAACCTACTGTATTCCAACTTCTCTATGGTTTATAAACTATTTTACTAGCCATAGATTCATCAAAATAAGCAAGCAACACAATGAAAACAGAATCTGTCAAAAACAGAACAGTCTGTAGTAATCTGTATCAAACGTATACTTCTGGAACTCCAAAAATTCTAAAATAAATTGGTGGACCTGAGGAATTTGTCTAGTAATCATCTGCAAGAATAATCAACTAAATATCACTCTCCAGTAAAAAGTTGAAGCTAATCTCGTGAGCGCTAAAGTTTCTGTTTTTTACAGCATGATCATAAAGACTTCACCCAAGTCTTCCCAAAGGTTCTACTTGGCACAAACACTAATTAAAACATAAAACCACATCTAAACAGAAGCTATATGGATTATTTATTACTAAACATAACCAAAAAGCAAGGAACAAAAATAAATTTGGGTTGCCTCCCAATAAGCCCTATCGTTTAACGCCCCTAGCTAAGCATGATGATTTCAATGATGCTCACATAAAACATAAGAATTGAAACATAAAGAGAGCATCATGAAGAATATGACTAGCACATTTAAGTCTAACCCACTTCCTATGCATAGGGATTTTGTGAGCAAACAACTTATGGGAACAATAATCAACTAGCATAGGAAGGCAAAACAAGCATAACTTCAAAACTTTAAGCACATAGAGAGGAAACTTGATATTATTGCAATTCCTACAAGCATATATTCCTCCCTCATAATAATTTTCAGTAGCATCATGAATGAATTCAACAATATAACCAGTACCTAAAACATTCTGTTCATGATCTATAAGCATAGAATTTTTATTAGTCTCCACATAAGCAAAATTCTTCTCATTCGGAATAGTGAGAGTATCATAAGAGACTCGAATACTAAAAATTGTTTCCATATTAAAAGAGTAATATTAAGAAAAAGGGTAATCATAATCATGACAAGTTTTATAAATATAATCATCACTACTTTTTATAGCATAAGTTTCATCACAATAATCATCATAAGTAGCAACTTTGTTCTCATCATAATCGATCGAAACCTCTTCCAAGATAGTGGAATCATTACTAAATAAAGTCATGACCTCTCCAAATACACTTTCATAATTATCATAATAAGATTCAAAATCCTCCAAAATAGTGGGATCATTACTTCCTAAAGTTGACACTCTTCCAAACCCACTTTCATTAATATAATCATCATAAGTAGGAGGCATGCTATCATCATTATAAATTCGCATATCAAAACTTGGGAGACTAAAAATATCATCTTCATTAAACGTAGCATCCCCAATCTTGGGACAAACATTAATTTCAGCAAATATATTCTCAAAAACATAATCTTCATCAAACATAGCATCCCCAAGCTTGGGCCTTTTCAGATCATAAGCATAATCACTCTCATCATCAATAGTGTGGATAGCACCAATAGTATAGCAATTATCATCATCACAATGAGTAGTAGGAGCAACATCATTTGGGAGGGATACCTTTTTACCTTTGCTTTTCCGTTTTTTCTTTTTCTTCTTCACATCATGTGCGGGTTTATCCCTCTTTTTTGAGCTCCTTATTGATGAGATTGGTTGAATAGAAAGCTCCTCCCCGTTACCTGATTCATCATAAGAAATAATAGGAGGATATTGGGAAGTCTCTTCCCTTCCGTTAGTATTCTCTTCATCTTCTATTTTTTTTGTTTTCTTTATATAATTGGCAATATAAGGATTTTCAATGCAATTCACCGCACAATACATATAAATTTCTTCTAGATCAATATCAAGAAATTTCTCGAGGTTATATTCTGGAATAATCTTAGTTTGACGTTTCATTTCTTCATAACCCAAAAGCAAACTAAGTTCATTATGATGTGCAAGGGAAATCAAGTCATCACAATTTTTGGACACGATTCGATCATGAAACAATTTGCGTTTGATATTTAAATGACCATGTTCATTGCAAAGTTCACAAGTACGGCTAAGAAAATTTAAATTTTCAGCACTAACATTTAGCCTTTCTTGCAACCATTTAGTTTCCAAATGCTTATGCCTCTTGCAATATCTATCTCCCCTATTTGGTGTGTACTTGCAAACCCAATGCACTCCACAAAAATTGACATGTTTATAGGAGACATTTTCATCATAACTAGTGCAATCATCATTAGTACTATGGATATTCAAGGAGTTCATACTAACAACATTGCAATCATGCTCATCATTCAAAGATTTAGTGCCAATCATTTTAATGCATTCTTCTTCTAACACTTTGGCACAATTTTCCTTCCCATCATACTCACGAAAGATGTTAAAAAGATGAAGTGTATGAGGTAAACTCAATTCCATTTTTTTGTAGTTTTCTTTTATAAACTAAATTAGTGCTAAAACAAGAAACAAAAAGATTCGATTGCAAGATCTAAAGATATACCTTCAAGCACTCACCTCCCCGGCAACGGCGCCAGAAAAGAGCTTGATGTCTACTACGCAACCTTCTTCTTGTAGATGTTCTTGGGCCTCCAAGTGCAGAGGTTTGTAGGACAGTAGCAAATTTCCCTCAAGTGGATGACCTAAGGTTTATCAATCCGTGGGAGGCGTAGGTTGAAGATGGTCTCTCTCAAACAACCCTGCAACCAAATAACAAAGAGTCTCTTGTGTCCCCAACACACCCAATACAATGTTAAATTGTATAGGTGCACTAGTTCGGCGAAGAGAAGGTGATACAAGTGCAATATGGATGGTAGATATAGGTTTTTGTAATCTTAAAATATATAAAAACAACAAGGTAACTAATGATAAAAGTGAGTGTAAACGGTATTGCAATGCTAGGAAACAAGGCCTAGGGTTCATACTTTCACTAGTGCAAGTTCTCTCAACAATAATAACATAATTGGATCATATAAATATCCCTCAACATGCAACAAAGAGTCACTCCAAAGCCACTAATAGCGGAGAACAAACGAAGAGATTATTGTAGGGTACGAAACCACCTCAAAGTTATTCTTTCGGATCGATCTATCATAGAGTTCGTACTAGAATAACACCTTAACACACAAATCAACCAAAACCCTAATGTCACCTAGATACTCCAATGTCACCTCAAGTATCCGTGGGTATGATTATACGATATGCATCACACAATCTCAGATTCATCTATTCAAACCAACACAAAGTACTTCAAAGAGTGCCCCAAAGTTTCTACCGGAAAGTCAAGACGAAAACGTGTGCCAACCCCTATGCATAGGTTCATGGGCGGAACCCTCAAGTTGATCACCAAAACATACATCAAGTGGATCAATAGAATACCCCATTGTCACCACGGGTATCCCACGCAAGACATACATCAAGTGTTCTCAAATCCTTAAAGACTCAATCCGATAAGATAACTTCAAAGGAAAACTCAATCCATTACAAGAGAGTAGAGGGGAAGAAACATCATAAGATCCAACTATAATAGCAAAGCTCGCGATAAATCAAGATCGTACCACCTCAAGAACACGAGAGAGAGAGAGATCAAACACATAGCTACTGGTACATACCCTCAGCCCCGAGGGTGAACTACTCCCTCCTCGTCATGGAGAGCGCCGCGATGATGAAGATGGCCACCGGTGAGGGATCCCCCTCCGGCAGGGTGCCGAAACAAGGTCCCAATTGGTCTTTGGTGGCTACAGAGGCTTGCGGCGGCGGAACTCCCGATCTATTCTGTTCCCCGATGGTTTTAGGGTATATTGATATATATAAGCGAAAGATGTCGGTCAGGGGAGCCACGAGGGTGGAGGGCGCGCCCAGGGGGTGGGCGCCCCCTGCCTCGTGCCTTCCTCATTGCTTCCCTTACGTAAACTCCAAGTCTTCTGGATTGCTTCCGTTCCAAAAATAACTCTCCCGAAGGTTTCATTCTGTTTGGACTCCGTTTGATATTCCTTTTCTGCGAAACACTGAAACAAGGGGAAAAACAGAAACTGGCACTGGGCTCTGGGTTAATAGGTTAGTCCCAAAAATAATATAAAAGTTCATAGTAAAGCCCATTAAACATCCAAGATGGATAATAAAATAGCATGAATACTTCATAAATTATAGATACGTTGGAGACGTATCAATGCCCCCTCCGACAGAGCGCCGGAAAAGGCCCCAAGATGGGATCTCACGGGTACAGAAGGTTGCGACGGTGGAATTAGGTTTTCATGGTGCTCCTGGCTAGTTTCGGGCCACGTAGGTATATATAGGAGGAAGAAGTAGGTCGGTGGAGCCATGAGGGGCCCACAGGGGTGGAGGGCGCGCCCAGGGGGGTAGGCGCGCCCCCTGCCTCGTGGACTCCTCGTATGTTTCTTGACGTCTACTCCAAGTCCTCTAGATCATGTTTGTTCCAAAAATAACTCTCCCAAAGGTTTCATTCCGTTTGGACTCCGTTTGATATTCCTTTTCTGCGAAACACTGAAATAGGCAAAAAAAAACAGCAATTTTCACTGGGCCTTGGGTTAATTGGTTAGTCCCAAAAATAATATGAAAGTGTATAATAAAGCCCATTAAACGTCCAAAACAGAATATATAATAGCATGGAACAATCAAAAATTATAGATACGTTGGAGACGTATCACGCTTGCATTTCATACAACAATTAAGAGACAACCCTAAGGCTCCTCTCGGTTGTCGATATTACAAAACATGATCATCTCATACAACAATGTATATCACATCATGTCTTGACCACATCACATCACAACATGCCCTGCAAAAACAAGTTAGACGTCCTCTACTTTGTTGTTGCAAGTTTTACGTGGCTGCTACGGGCTTCTAGCAAGAACCATTCTTGCCTACGCAAAACCACAACGATGATTATCAAGTTTGTTGTTTTAACCTTCTTCAAGGACCGTCCATAGTCAAATTCGATTCAACTAAAGTAGGAGAAACAGACACCCGCTAGCCACCTTTATGCAAAACAAGTTGCATGTCAGTCGGTGGAACCGGTCTCATGTGCGTGGACATGTAGCTTCATCCCACAATACCGCCGAATCAAAATAAGACGTTGGTGGTAAGCAGTATGACCATCACCGCCCACAACTCCTTTGTGTTCTACTCGAGCATATCATCTACGCATAGAGCTAGCTCAGATGCCACTGTTGGGGAACGTTGCATGGAAAACAAAAAAATTCTACGCACACGCAAGATCTATCCATGGAGATGCATAGCAACGAGAGGGGGGAGTATGTCTACGTACCCTTGTAGACCGTAAAGCAGAAGCATTTAACAATGCGGTTAATGTAGTCGAACACCTTCTGATCCAACCGATCAAGTACCGAACGTACGGCACCTACGCGTTCAGCACACGTTCAGCTCGATGACGTCCTCACCTTCTTGATCCGGCAAGACGGGCGAAGTAGTAGATGAGTTCCGGCAGCACGATAGCATGGTGACGATGGTGGTGAACTTGTTCCCGTAGGGCTTCACCGTGCACTGCAGAAAACTAGACGGAGGACTAAACTGTGGAGAGGGATGACACACATGGCTAAGAGATTGTCGAGGGTTTGTGTGATGAATAGTATTACTATATATATAGGTGGGGAGGGGAGGTGGCCAAGGGGCGCCCCAAGGTGGCCGGTGGGCCCCCTTGGGCTCCTGCCCTATGGCGCTCCCCCTCCTTATTTGCCTGCGGGGGGAAGGCAGGAGGGGTTGGCGCCCCCACCCCCTTTCCTTCCTCTTAGGTGGAGGGAAGGAAAGAGGGGCTAGTCATCCCCCCTTTCCATCCATAGGGCCGACGACCAAGGGAGGGGTGTGCCAGCCCCTTGTGGGCTGGTGTGTTCCCCTCTCTTGGCCCATAAGGCCCATTAACCTCTCGGGGCTTCCCGGAACCCCTTCCGGTGATCCGATGACTACCTGATACACTCCGAAACCTTTCCGGTGACCAAATAGCATCGTCCTATATATCAATATTTACCTCTGGAGCTCCTCGTCATGTCAGTGATCTCTTCCGGGACTCTGAACAACATTCGGTCACGAAATCACATAACTCATATAATACTATATCGTCAACGAACGTTAAGCATGCGGACCCTATGGGTTCGAGAATAATGTAGACATGAATGAGACGCATCTCCGGTCAATAACCAATAGCGGAACCTAGATGCCCATATTGGTTCCCACATATTCTACGAAGATCTTTATCGGTCGAACCTTACGACAACATACATAATTCCCTTTGTCTGTCGGTATGTTACTTGCCCGAGATTCGATCGTTGGTATCTTCATACCTAGTTCAATCTCGTTACCGGCAAGTCTCTTTACTCGTGCCATAATACATCATCTCGTAACTAACACCTTAGTCATTTTGCTTGCAAGCTTCTTGTGATGTGTATTACTGAGAGGGCCCAAGGATACCTCTCCGATACATGGAGTGACAAATCCTAATCTCGATCCATGCCAACTCAACAGACACCTTCGGGGATACCTGTAGAGCATGTTTATGATCACCTAGTTACGTTGTGACGTTTGATAGCACACAAGGTATTCCTCCGGTGTTCGGGAGTTGCATGATCTCATAGTCGAAGGAATATGTATTTGACATTAAGAAAGCAATAGCAATAAACTGAACGATCATATGCTAAGCTAACGGATGGCTCTTGTACATCACATCATTGTCCTAATGATGTGATCCCGTTATCAAGTGACAACACATGTCCATGGTTAGGAAACCTTAACCATCTTTGATCAACGAGCTAGTCTAGTAGAGGATTACTAGGGACACGGTATTTGTTTATGTATCCACACATGTATTTAAGTTTCCGATCAATACAATTCTAGCATGAATAATAAACCTTTATCGTGAATAAGGAACTATAATAATAACAACTTTATTATTGCCTCTAGGGCATATTTCCATCAAATAGGTTAGTCCCAAAAAAATATAAAATAGAATATTAATGCATATAGAACATCGAAAACAGATAATATAATAGCATGGAACAATCAAAAATTATAGATACGTTGGAGAAGGCATCCTTAAGCTTAATTCCTGCTCGTCCTCGAGTAGGTAAATGATAAAAACAGAATTTTTGATGTGGAATGCTACCTAACATATTTATCAATGTAATTTTCTTTATTGTGGCATGAATGTTCAGATCCATAAGATTCAAAACAAAAGTTTAATATTGACATAAAAACAATAATACTTCAAGCATACTAATAAAGCAATCATGTCTTCTCAAAATATCATGGCTAAAGAAAGTTATCCCTACAAAATCATAAGGTCTGGCTATGCTCTGTCTTCATCACACAAAGTATTTCATCATGCATGACCCCGATGACAAGCCAAGAAATTGTTTCATCTTTTAATGTTCTGAAGCTTTTTCAACTTTCACGCAAACATGAGCGTGAGCCATGGATATAGCACTATAGGTGTAATAGAAGGTGGTTGTGATGAGAAGACAAAAAGGGAGAAAGTCTCACATCAACTAGGCAAATTAATAGGCTATGGAGATGCCGATCAATTGATATTGATGCGAGTGAGTAGGGATTGCCATGCAACGGATGCACTAGAGCTATAAGTGTATGAAAGCTCAAAAAGAAAACTAGTGGGTGTGCATCCAAATTGCTTGCTCACGAAGACCTAGGGCAATTTGAGGAAGCCCATGATTGGAATATACAAGACAAGTTCTATAACAAAAAAATCCCACCAGTATATGAAAGTTACAAAATAGGAGACTCTCTATCATGAAGAACATGGTGCTATTTTTGAAGCACAAGTGTGGAAAAGGATAATAACATTCTCCCTTCTCTCTTTTTCTCTCTTTTTTTCTTTTTTTCTTTTGGGCTCTTTGGCCTCTTTTTTGGGCTCTTTTTTTATTATAAGTCTGGACTCTCATCTCGACTTGTGGGAGAATCATAGCCTCCATCATCCTTTCCTCACATGGGAAAATGCTCTAATAATGATGATCATCACACTTTTATTTACTTACAACTCAAGAATTACAACTCAATACTAGAACAAAGATATGACTCTATATGAATGCCATGCATATGAGAACAATATGACAATGATGGTGCGTGTCATAATAAACGGAACGGTGGAAGTTGCATGGCAATATATCTCAGAGTGGCTCTGGAAATGTCATAATAGGTAGGTATGGTGGCTGTTTTGAGGAAGGGTATATGGTGGGTTTAATGCACCAGCGAAAGTTGCGTGGTACTAGAGAGGCTAGCAATGCTCGAAAGGTGAGAGTGCGTATAATCCATGGCCAACATTAGTCATAAAGAACTCACATACTTATTGCATTATTAGCCATTGAAGCAAAGTACTAATACGCATGCTCCTAGGGAGGTAGATTGGTAGGAAAAGACCATCGCTCGTCCCCGACCGCCACTCATAAGGAAGACAATAAAAAATAAAGCATGCTCCGACTTCATCACATAACGATTCCATATGTGCATGCTTCGGGAATCACTAACTTTAACACAAGTATTTATACCAATCCACAATTACTCACTAGCATGACTCTAATATCACCATCTTTATATCTCAAAACAAATGCAAGGAATCAAACTTCTCATATATTCAATGCTCTTTATGAAAGTTTTTATTATATCCCTCTTGGATGCCCATCATATTAGGACCAAATTCATAACCTAAGAAAATTGCCATACTGTTTTAAGACTCTCAAAATAATATAAGTGAAGCATGAGAGTTCATCAATTTCTACAAAATAAAACCACCGTCGTGCTCTAAAAAGATATAAGTGAAGCACTAGAGCAACTGCCTAGCTCAAAAGATATAAGTGAAGCACATAGAGTATTCTGATAAATTCAAGATTGATGTGTGCCCCTCTCAAAGGGTGTGTACAACAAGGATTATTGTGGAAAACTAAAAAGCAAAGACTCATATAATACAAGACGCTCCAAGCAAAACACATATCATGTGGTGAATAAAAATATAGCCTCAAGTAAATTTACCGATGGATTGAAGACGAAAGAGGGGATGCCATCCGGGGCATCCCCAAGTTTGGAGGCTTGGTTGTCCTTGAATATTACCTTGGATTGCCTTGGGCATCCCCAAGCTTAGGCTCTTGCCACTCCTTATTCCATAGTTCATCAAATCTTTACCCAAAACTTCACAACACAAAACTCAACAGAAAACGCATAAGCTCTGTTAGTATAATAAAATAAATCACCACTTTAGGTACTGTTGTGAACTCATTCTAAATTTATATTGCTGTTATATCCATTGTATTCTAACTTCTCCATGGTCCATACCCCTCGATACTAACCATAGATTCATCAAAATAAGCAAACAACCCATAGAAAACAAAATCTGTCAAAAACAGAACAGTCTGTAGTAATCTCGAAATTTCGTATACTTCTGTAAAATTAGGACAACCTAGGCAATTTGTATATCAATCTTGTGTAAAAAAATTCAGAATTTTATCTTGCTTCTGTGAATTTTAACAATTCTGTTACTGGGCGGAAAAGTTCCTATTTTTCAGCGAGATCAAATCAACTATCGACATAGACCATCCCAAAGGTCTTACTTGGCTCAAACACTAATTAAAACACCAAACACAATTACTACAGAAGTAATAATGTGTATTTATTGAAAAACATAAGAAAAACCAAAAAACACAAAATAAAAATTGGGTTGCCTCCCAACAAGCGCTATGGTTTAACGCCCCTAGCTAGGCATAATGCATAGATCTAGGTATTGTCATCTTTGGTATTCAATTCTTTCCTAATCAAATCTTCCAAAACTTTTCTTAGTAAATCTTTCTTTTCATGTTCTCCCTTTCTAGTGGGAGAGCTTAAAGCATGGAAATGACTTTGATTAGTGATTTTGACATTCATAATTTCATATTCGGGATCATCACCAAAAATATCTTCATAAGAAACATGTAGTTCATTTTTAATGGGTTTTCTAGATATCTCTTCAACCCATTCTTTATTAAACCCTTCATCAATTCCCTTAGTAACCCAATCAAATCTATCATAAGCATCAATGTATAAAGCTTGCATAACTTTCAGATAAGGGACTCTTTTTTCGATTGTCACTAAAAGCATCATAATTCAATAGATTCCAAACCACGTAAAATTTCTTTATCATAAAGAATCTCTTCTATTTGAGGATGCTCAACATTCATATTATAGAAAGCAAAAAAATTCCTAGCTTCTCAGACTATAAAATTGAATTCATGCATAAGGATAATGGTAGCAAGTTTCTTAGCCTTGGGATCTAAGATATTGGGGAGTTCATAAAACATCTTTTGTAAAGCCGGATGGATGCGTAAAATTCCCTTTCCAATTTAACTACAAGAATGGAAATAGCATCCACATAACAACCTGTATTATCAAGGATTGTTCCCCTTTTTATGGGCATAACTCCTGTGCAATCAAAAAATTCTTGAATAACGTTCTTTCCAATAATATTACCATCTCCAAAAAAATAGTTTTAAGATTGATTGGAGTTTCGGTTTCAAGAGGATCATTAGCGAAGCCATAAATGTTTCCCTCAAGATTATTACTATCCTTTTCAATGATAACCTCCCCACATTCAGTCATGATGGCAAAGCAAGCAATCTAGCACACAAGCAAACAAAAAGCAAACGAAAAGATGAACGAAAGAAGGGCGAATAAAAAGGCAAATATTTTTGTGTTTTCCTGAAAAAACGTTTTAGAAGTGGGGAAGAGGAAAACGAGAGGCAAATGGCAAATAATGTAAGTGCAAGAGATGAGAGTTTATCATAGGTACTTGGTAGGCTTGATGTAGAACCTCCCCGGCAACGGCGCCAGAAATTCTTCCTGCTACTTCTTGAGCTTGCGTTGATTTTTTCCTTAAAGAGGAAAGGGTGATGCACCAAAGTAGAGATAAGTATTTCCCTCAGTTAATAACCAAGGTATCAATCCAGTAGGAGGCACAAGCAAGTCCCCAATATATGCACCTGCACAAACTAACAAACACTTGCACACAACATGAAAAAGGGGTTCTCAATCCCTTCACGGTCACTTGCAAGAGTGAGATCTAATAGAGATAGATTTAACAGATAAGTAAAAGGCAAAATAAAGTAAACACAAATAATTGCATCAAGGTATTTTTGGGTTTTTGATTTTATAGATCTAAAAATATATGATGGAAAATAGACCCGGGGTCCATAGGTTTCACTAGAGGCTTCCCTCTTGAAGAAAGCATACAGTGGGTAAACAAATTATTGTTGAGCAACTGATAGAAAAGCGCACAGTTATGATGATATCTAAGGCAATGATCATGAATATAGGCATCTCATCGATAGATCGGACAAAAATACTAAACTATCTCAATCATGCATAAAAGAGTTCAGAGAAGACTCGAATAATATTCATAGATAATCTGATCATAAATGCAAAAGAAGATTACATCAAATAGATCTCCAAGAACATCGAGGGGAAATTGTATTGAAGATCAAAGAGAGAGAAGAAGCCATCTAGCTACTAGCTCTGGACCCTTAGGTTCGTGGTAAACTACTCACGCATCATCAGAAGGGAAGCAAGGTTTGTGTAGAGGCCCTCAATGATCGAACCCCCCTCCGGCGGAGTGCCAAAAAAGGCCCCAAGATGGTATCTCACGAGAACAGAAGCTTGCGGTGGCGGAAAAGTATTTTTGGTGTGCCCTCTGACATAGGGGGGATATTTGGGAATTTATAGTGCGAAGATTAGGGTTGGAAGGGCTATGAGGGGCCCACAAGCCCTGGGGGAGCGCCGCTACGGCTTGTGGTCACCTCGTAGGTCTTCTGGCCTCCTCTCCAAGTCTCGTAGGTTTCTTCTGGTCCAAGAAAAATCACCGTAAAGTTTTATTCCGTTTGGACTCCGTTTGGTATTCATTTTCTGTAAAAGTCAAAAACAAGGAAAAAAACAGAAACTGACACTGAGCACTAGGTTAATAGGTTAGTCCCAAAAATAATATAAAATAGCATATTAATGCATATAAAACATCCAAAATAGATAATATAATAGCATGGAACAGTCAAAAATTATAGATAGACTGGAGACGTATCAGGCAACAGAGTGTGCCTCAAAATGGTGTTTGTGGTAGCCAAACCAGCTAGCAGATGCTTGACTGACCCAAGCTTGTGAGTTTCCAAATCATCATCAAGAATGGGCTTATACATATTATCCATGGAATTGTGGTCCATCCTGGGCTTCCCATAAACATCGACATCATCTTTATCTTCCTTAGGGGCATTAAGAAGTGCAGCCCACTTGAAGATTGATGACTGGTACTTCGAACCCTCGGTCATCCATGCAACCCTCCCATCTGGATAGAAGTGTGTTGTAGAGTAGAATTGCATGATCATCTCGTCACTCCACTTGGTGAGCTTCTGACCAACAAAGGCATCCACTCCTGCAAGTATAAAGCTCTCATGAACATGGGGGAAATAATCTTCATTAGCATCAACATATTTCCAGTCCACCACTTCATGTCACTGACAATGGGCTTCTTATCAAGCAAAACTATCTCATAAAAGTCTTGTTGTTATCTGGTGTGGAAACGGTAGTCACAAGCAGTCTTCCTCCTAACTGAATAGGGATCCACTTTCCTCCACTCTCACAGACCCTTGTCCTTCCTGAGCATCATGTTTTCTGCAACAGGGTGTGCATTGTCATGGTCTGGGATCTTAGGCTTGAGCTTCCTGAGCACTAGTGGCTCATCATCATCTTGAACTTTAGGCACTGGGGCCTTGTTCTTCTCAGTAGTTGGAATGTTTCTTGTTGACCTCTTTGGTGCAGAAACCTTGGGCTTTGATTTGGGATTGGAGGGAGCAGCAGCTGACTTCATAGCATCTGCCATGAGTTTCTATGTCTTAGCTGGAGGTGCTTCAGCATGCTCTTCCTCCTCCTCCTCTTGATCACCTTCCCTCATGGAAGGTCGGCCAATAACTGTAGTAGTTATCTTTCTAGACCTCTTCTTTTTCTTGCTGGCATCACCCTCTTCATCACTTGGTTCTTCCAGTGTGAAGGTCGTTGTATCTCGTGGAGCTAAGGTTTTCTGAGGTTTTGATGTGGGGACTCTCTTCATAGCAGTTGTATTCTTGGCACCTGGCTTAGTGGTAGCAGCAGAGCCATACTCTTTTCTGAGTACTGCCTTCTTCTTGGAAGTGACCTCATCTGCAACAAAATCCTCATCCTCACTTTCGGAGGTTCTCTTCTTTCTTGTCCTGGTGGCAGCCTTTGGCAAGTTGCTTGGAATGCTCCTACTGCCATCATCATAGATCTCATTGGGACTTGTAGCGACCCGACCTCAAACGGTCAAGTCTCTGTGCTTCAGTGTCATCCCTGGATCAGTAATGCTGACACACACAGTACTCGAAGGATTTATAACAGAGTAGCAATCACACACTTATTACATCGAATGTCTCAAAAGAGAACTTATTACAATAAATATGGCTTAAGGCCATCTAATACGATAACAGCGGAAGGCTTGGAAGATAAAGTGAGTCCATCAACTCCAACGGCATAGCTGAGCTGCACGGCAACGACCTAACGAACCTTACTCCTCGTCTGACAAGTCTGCAACATGATACGTTGCAGCCCGAAAACGGGTCAGCACATGGAATATGCTAGCAATATAACACAGTAGAGCAAGAACAGAATAATGCTACCACTACATGCATATTTGGCTGGTGGAAAGCTCT
Source organism: Aegilops tauschii subsp. strangulata (assembly GCF_002575655.3). Taxonomy (NCBI): domain Eukaryota; kingdom Viridiplantae; phylum Streptophyta; class Magnoliopsida; order Poales; family Poaceae; genus Aegilops; species Aegilops tauschii. Next base: position 294,646,884 of record NC_053035.3, read on the forward strand.
ATGGTTATAGTTTTGCGAAAAGCCAATTTTTTCCTACAACAAAGGAATAAGTTTTATTTTAACTATCATGGTAGTTGAAACATCATTGAGAAGGTTCCTCCAACTCAATCCTAATTAAAAGTAATTATCAACCCAACAATATTAAATTAGAGTGATGAGATACTTAGGATAATCCAAGTACTAGATACTCAAGATGTCCATAACCGGGGACACGGCTAACCATGATTAGATTGTACACTCTGCAGAGGTTTGCGCACTTTTCCCCACAAGACTCGATCTCCTCCATTGGATTTCTCGCACTACATGGTGTTTGAGAAATGGATGACCAAGACACAGTCTTTCAGAAACATTAACTCTTTACTCCGGGCAGACCATACCAACCTACATCCCTCTACCAGCTGATCCACCTCTTCAAGAGCTCACGCAACTTACTCAACTATGCTAGAGCCCATAATAGCTTGTGGCTGCACACGGAAGTTTCTAGCATGAAAATATCTCAGTTCCCTTTGAGCCTGGGTGGCGGACCTTAGGATTATCACACGGGTACTCCGGGATATCCTAGGACAACACTGGATTCTCCAGGTGCCCGACAAGCAATCCACCCAGATGTGTATTAAAGTTGCCACCTTAAGTTGAACCATTAATTAAATCATCTCACATCTGTCATGGATCGAGCAATACGTAGAAGTAACTCCCAAGGGTTTGAATATAACAGGGCAATAGGTTCTACCTCATCAACTACTTCCCAATACCCATAAGTTAATCACATCCTAGTCATGCAATGTTTGAGGATTGGAACTAATGCATAAAAACTGGGTATGAAAAGAGTATGATCAATGTGTTACTTACCTTGCTGACGATCCGCAAAACCTAGGGACTCGTAGTAGCACGCTTCGCACTCCGGGAATTCTATCGCAAACAAACAATAGAATACATAAGCATTCAAGCAAATATGCACGGGCAAAACTCAAATAAGAAGAATTGACCAGAAAGTTCAACTTAAGAACTCCGGTTTGCGAAAAGAATCAAATCAAACGGAGCAACGAAACTCAAACTGCGAAAGAAACAAGATCCATTTACTAATCTGAAATAAAGTCAAATTTTACAGTACCAAAATCTTGTTCGAGTTTATTAAACAGAAAGAGGGTTTCGAGACAAGATCTAGGCGCTTGAATCGCCTGATTCCGATAAACGAGCGAAAAGATAAACTGAAACGAAAATCGGATCAGAAATCGCGATCGAAAATAATCGCGAGAAATCCGCGAAAAAGAAAAACTGACGAACAGGCTAACGAACGAACGTTCGTTGTCTGCGGCTAACGAGTGAACACCGTTCGTTAAAACGAACGTACGGATGAACGTCCGCTAAATAAACTAAACCGAGAAAAAGACGGTCTATTAAAAAAACGAACCTAGGGTTTTCTAAAAAAACGGATCGGTTTTAAAATAAAACCGAACGGCGGCAACGGCGGCTTATACCTCCGGCGAGGTGGGGCGGCTCCGGTGAGGTGGGCTGCGGCGGCGGGGTGCGCGGGCGGCGGCGGGCGGCAACGGCAGGCGGCGGCGCGGCGCTAGGCGGCGGGGCGGCGACGGCAGTGGCGGCGAGAGCTAGGCGGCGGCACTGGCGGCGGGGTTCGGGTGGTGGTGAGGGGGTCCGGGGGCGGCGTATATAAAGGAGGGGGGTTGCTTGGGGAGAGGAGTCCCGGCCGGACACAGCGTCGCGGGCGGCGGTCTTCGCGTCGGGGACGAGGCGGACGGCGCGGCTGGGCTGGGCCGGCTGGCTGGGCTTCGGCCTAGTCGGCGAAGAGAAGATTTTTTTTTTAATAATTTCGCCGGAACTTAAATAAATCCTAGAAAATAAAATAAAAATCTTAAAATGCCAAAACAAATTTTCACCATCTAAATAAAATATTTAGAACGAGATGAATATTTTCTTGGCCCTAAAATGCAATTTTGAAAAACATGCAATTTTCTAATGCAAATAAAATAGCAATAAAATCCGAATAAAATCAAATATTTGATTTTAATATTTTTCCTCCAATATTTCATTTATTTTGGAGAAGTCATATTATCTCCTCTCATATATTTTAATATGAAATATTTTTGGAGAGAAAAATAATTAAAACCAATAATCCTCGTTTCAATATTTGATAAAATTCAAATATGAAAACAATGAAATCCCCAACTCTCTTCGAGGGTCCTTGAGTTGCTTAGGATTTCGAGGATTGCGACACGAAATGCAATAAAATATGATATGCATGAATGATCTATGTATAACATTCCAAATTGAAAATTTGGGATGTTACAAACCTACCCCCCTTAAGATGAATCTCGCCCTCGAGATTCGGGTTGGCTAGAAAATAGGTGCGGGTGGTCTTTGCGAAGATCATCCTCTCGTTCCCAGGTGGCTTCATCCTCGGTATGGTGGCTCCACTGAACTTTGCAAAACTTGATAACCTTGCTGCGGGTGACTCGGCTGGCAAATTCAAGAATCCTGACTGGCTTCTCCTCATAGGTCAGATCACTGTCCAACTGAATCGCCTCCGAGGGTACTGTATCTCTTAACGGTATATCGGCCATCTCAGCATGACACTTCTTCAGCTGTGAAACATGAAACACATCATGAACTCCTGATAGTCCTTCAGGTAACTCCAACTTGTAGGCAACTTCTCCCATACGTTCCAAAACTCGATACGGTCCTACAAATCTCAGGGCTTACTTTCCCTTGACTCCAAAACGTTTCACTCCTCGCAAGGGTGACACTCGCAGATATGCTCTGTCTCCAATTTCATAGGTTACCTACTTGCGTTTCGAATCTGCATAACTCTTCTGCCTAGACCGAGCTACCTTCAGTCTATCTCGGATCAGCTTAACTTTCTCTTCAGACTCCTTGATCAAGTCTAGTCCAAACAACTGTCGGTCTCCAACTTCATCCCACATCAATGGTGTTCTGCACCTTCGTCCATACAGGGCTTCGAACAGTGCCATCTTCAAACTTGCTTGGTAGCTATTGTTGTATGAGAACTCTGCATAGGGCAAATTGTCATCCCAACTAGATCCATAATCCAGCGCACAAGCCCTCAACATGTCCTCCAGAATCTGGTTGACTCTCTCGGTCTGTCCATCCGTCTGCGGGTGAAATGTTGTACTTGTTGAGGATATAGACCTTAGATTCACCCGCCAGGAGGGGCCGGGTTACTCGTATGGTCGTTGCCAGAAGCCCGGAGCCAAGCTTGAAGACGATGGGCCAGAGATGGGCTAAGACCCGGATATGGCTTAAGGCCCGTAGTTACAATCATTATTATGGTAGAACTTGTAGTGTAAGGCAAGTATAGTTGAGAGTCTGAGCCGGACACTCTTATGAGCCGGCCGGGACTCTAAGGGCAGCTGGGCGTCAGCCTCCCTATATAAAGGGACGACCCGGCAGCGGTTTAGGGACAACAACAATCTCGTCGAGAGCCGGGCATAGCAGTTTAGCTCCCTGGTGATCGTAACCCTAATCAATACCACCTCAACTGGACGTAGGCTTTTACCTTCACCGTAAGGGGCCGAACCAGTATAAACCCTCGTGTTCCTTGTCCCACATAACCCCTTCAAGCTTCCTAGTTGCGATGGCTCCACGACTAAGTCCTAGCTCGAGGACATCTGCCGTGACAATTCCACGACAGTTGGCGCCCACCGTGGGGCCAGCGCACGGTGATTTGAGTTCTTGAAGGGCAGCTTCGAAGGGCTCAAGGGATACGCTATGGGCCGGATGACCAAGAGTCGTCGCGGCAAGCTCTACATCGATGATGCAAACTGGGGCCCCGACGCCGGCTCAATTGAGTACGAGTACCGGGTCCCCTTCAGCGGAATTCATGTTTTCATTGGCAAGATTGGTGAGCCGGGCCCTGAGACGGATCTCTGCGCCGATCTCATCGAAACGGCTCAGCGCGCACGACCCGCCCGGGCCCGGCCTGCCTTAAAGCATGCTTTTGTGGGGTGTATCCATGGAGGACCCTCCGATCGATGTGGATCTGGTGATGAGACGGCCGCCGGCTCTGACGGCGAGTCGGCCACCAATGAGTCAAACTCGTTGTACCAACTTCAAGATGGCAGGCTCATGGGTTGTTCCGATGGTGACAGTATTCCGGACCTCTTTGAGCCGCCAAGTCAGGTTGGAGTTTTTATGGCTGGTGCGCAGCCTGTTCAGAACCCCGCCGTTGGAGCAGGAAACCCGGTGCCTTCTCCGGCTCAGATTCTAATGGATCTCACGGACAAGATGACGGCCCTGTTAACCGCCACGGTTGACCCGGCGGATCAAGCTCGGCATGATGCGGAGGTGGCACAGTTAAAATTGGATCTAGTGAAAGCTAAAGAGGATCTTGCAGCAGAAGGGATCAGGCTGGCTGCGGAGAGGGCGGCTCTCGATGCCCAAACCCAGCTGATCCAGGCGCAGTCCTTCCAACTCACGATGGATTAGAATGCGGCCAATGAGGTCATGAGAAGGAGGCATCAAAAGGCCCAATCTCGACTCCCTCCGGTTTACGATCCACGCAACCTCTTCAACACGCCAGGTGCAGGGTCTAGTAACCCGCCAGGGGTCATAGCGCCCGGGTCTGGACCCCTTATTCAGCCACAAGTGATGGGGCCTCCCCAGGTGCCCCCTGCCCCGCCTCAGTACGTGCCAATACCCCCGGGTCATTATAATAACCCGCTGGAGAACATGGTCGCGGCGGCAGCACGGCTGGCAGCTCTCCCAGTTGATGGCGACTCTCCGACGGCTATTGAAACCCGCCGGGTCAGGGAACTCCTGCAGACGGCACTGGCACAGCAGGAGGCGTACTCCTACAGCCGGGATAGGATCCACTCGACCCCTCGTCCGGGGCAGAGCCCGAGTTACAGCCGGCACATGGTCTCAGCAACCGGCTCAAGTAACGTCCGACGCCATGACCCGCCCCCTGGCCATGGTCCGGCTCATAAGGGAGCCTTTTATGCAGCAGAGCAGGACAAGGCGCGGCAAGAGGCGGAGCAAGTGCCTCAATTGACGGCTTACCAGACCCCCCCGGCTTATCCAACGACTTCCGTTGATGTGGGTATCCCTACCAGGACCGGGGGTGTCCCTTGTCTAGTGCCAGCTATCCGTAATGAACGTCTACCTAAGGACTTCAAGGGCCCTAGGAAGGTGCCTAACTACACGGCTGACTTACAACCCGCAGCCTGGATTGAGAGTTATGAGATGGCTATGGAGCTGCTGGAGGTCAGTGAGGCGGCCATGGCCAAGTATTTCACCATGATGTTAGATGGGACTGCCCGCACTTGGTTGAAAGGGCTACCACCGAATTCCATTGGGTCTTGGGCTGAGCTGAAAGCCCGGTTCATCCAAAACTTCAAAGATACCTGTAGGCAGTAAATGTCAATTGTGGATTGACTAACTGTAAGCAGCAAGAGGGTGAGTCCACGACACATTGGGTTCGCCGGGTTAAGGAGAGCATACACTCGTCAGACAAGATGGATGCCGGCTCAGCAGTTTTAATGCTGGAGCAGAATTGTCGTTTTGTGCCCCTAAAGATGAAACTCGGGCGGCTTAAGCGCGACTGCACTGATATGGGTACACTAATGGCAGCTCTTGTCAAGTACGCCGATTCTGATGGTACCAAGGATCCCCCTTCAGATGATGAAAGGACAGGGAAGGGAAAGAAGAACGGCAACGGCAAGGGTCCCCAGTTTAACCCGGGGAACCAAGGAGGAGGCAAGCGCAAGGCAGATGGCAGCCTAGAGTTTGTGGCCAACGCCAGCGCGCAAGGCAATAACCAGCGACGCAAGGGGAGGCCCCCTCCCCGAGGCGGCGGGTCAGGACCTTCACTAGAGCAGTTGTTGAATGAGCCTTGTCCAAGGCACGGCTCTAGAGAGAAGCCAGCGACTCATCTATGGAAGGATTGTGCAATCATGAAGGCCTTTAAAAACTATAATGGCCCGGGCGGTGGCTCAGGTGCCGGCGGCTCAGGCGCCGGCGGTTTTCATGGCCCGGGGGGCGGCTCAAATTCTGGTCCTCAGAACGGTCAAGGGGGCTTTAATCAACAGTCTGGCTAGGGTCATCAACAGCAGCAGGGGGGTTATCAGACCAATCCAAAGCAGCTTAGCGGTGGACAGTATCATGTGTTTACCACTAGTTTGTGCAAGCGAGATCAGAAGCTTCACAAGAGGGCTGTGAATGCTGTTGAGCCGGCGGTCCCACGCTACTTGCGGTGGTCTGAGCAGCCTATAGTGTGGAGTAGGGAGGATCACCCTCCCCGGGTGGATAACCCGGGCCACTTGGCCTTAGTGGTGGCTCCTCAAGTGGGAGGATATAAGTTCACAAAGGTACTCATGGATGGAGGCAGCAGCATTAACATCCTCTATTATGAGACTTTTCGCCGTATGGGGTTGGTTGATAAGAACCTCAGCCAGTCAAACACTATCTTCCATGGTGTGGTACCTGGTAAGTCGGCTTATCCAGTCGGCAAGATCGAATTGGAAGTGGCTTTTGGTGATGAGAACAACTACAGGGTGGAGAAGTTGACCTTTGAGGTGGTCAAGATAAGGAGTCCATACCATGCTATATTTGGACGGCCGGCTTACGCCAAGTTCATGGCACGGCCGTGTTATGTCTACTTACAGCTCAAGATGCCGGGTCATAATGGGACCATTACGGTTCACGGCAGTCGGAAGGTGGCTCTAGAGTGTGAGGAAGGCGACGCGGCTTATGCAGAGTCTGTTTGTGCTACAGAGGAGTTGAAGTTTTACAAAGACAATGTTGACCCAACAGATATGACCTCTCTGAAAAAGCCGACTACGGAGAATGAGCCGGCGATGAAATTTAAATCGGCGGATGAGACTAAACTTGTTGATTTTGTTCCAGGTGACTCATCCCAGCAGTTTAGCATCAGTGCAAATCTGGATCCAAAATAGGAAAGCGCGCTCATCGAGTTCATCCGTGAGAATAGGGACATCTTCGCATGGAAACCCTCTGACATGCCAGGTGTACCTAGAGAACTCGCTGAGCATACTCTCAATGTTGATCCGAAATTTAAGCCGGTCAGACAGTTCCTTCGGCGGGTTAATGAAGAAAGGCGAAAAGCTATTGGGGAAGAAGTGGCCCGGCTCTTGGCGGCCGGGTTTATCATTGAAGTCTTTCACCCAGAGTGGTTGGCTAACCCGGTGCTCGTACTCAAGAAGAACGGCACCTGGCGGATGTGCGTGGATTACACGGACTTGAACAAGGCGTGTCCGGCTGATCCTTTTGCCCTCCCCCGTATTGATCAAATCATTGATGCTACGGCAGGTTGTGCACGTTTAAGTTTCCTGGATGCTTATTCCGGTTATCATCAGATTAAGATGGCAGTTAAGGACCAGGAGAAGACGGCGTTCATCACTCCCTTTGGAGCCTTCTGCTATGTGTCTATGCCCTTTGGACTCAAGTGTGCACAGGCGACTTACCAGCGTTGTGTACAGAACTGTCTGCATAAACAGATCAGGCGCAATGTTCACGCTTACGTGGACGATATTGTGGTTAAGTCCATCAAAGAGGAAACTCTGATAGATGATTTGAGGGAAACCTTTGATAATCTCCGGGTCTATATGATGATGCTTAACCCGGCCAAGTGTGTTTTTGGTGTTCCTGCAGGCAAACTCTTGGGCTTCTTGGTTTTTGACAGAGGCATTGAGGCTAACCCGGAGAAGATCAAGGCCATCACCTCCCTGGCTAAGCCGGCGTGTATAAATGACGTTCAGCGTTTGTCAGGTCGCATTGCTACTTTAAGCCGGTTCATAAGCCGTTTGGGTGAGAAGGCCATGCCCTTATATCAGTTGATGAAGAAATCTGATAACTTCGTCTGGAATAATGCAGCCAATACCGCCTTTGAGGATTTGAAGAAGCAGCTGGCAGAGCCCCCAGTCCTTGCTGCTCCGGTTGATAAAGAGCCCTTACTGCTGTATGTGGAGGCAAACGCACGAGCCGTCAGTGTGGCTATTGTGGTGGAGCGCAAGGAGGAGGGTAAGGAGCATCCGGTTCAGCGGCCGGTTTATTATGTCAGCGAAGTACTCATTGAGTCCAAGCAGCGGTACCCGCATTGGCAGAAGCTTGTGTATGGTGTGTTCATGGCGAGCCGGAAACTTAAGCATTACTTTCAGGGTCATCCCATCACTGTGGTCAGCTCTGCCCCCCTTGGTGATATCATCCAAAACACAGAGGCCACAGGGAGAATTGCTAAGTGGGCTATAGAACTTGGTCCTCATGGTCTCAAATATGTGCCACGCACTGCTGTTAAATCTCAGGCCTTGGTGGATTTCATTAATGATTGGACAGAGTCGCAAGTGCCTGAGCAAAAGCTGGATAACACATATTGGACCATTCACTTCGATGGGTCCAGGCAGTTGGAGGGCTCGGGGGCTGGTGTTGTACTGGCTTCCCCTAAAGGTGACAAGTTCCATTATGTGCTACAGTTGATGTTTCCTTGCACTAACAATGCGGCTGAGTACGAGGCCTTGCTCCACGGTCTTCGGATGGCTAAGGAGATGAGCTTGAGCCGGGTAAGGTGTTTTGGTGACTCAGACTTGGTGGCTCAACAAGTATCAGGCAAGTGGGATTCCAAAGATCCTCTCATGGCGGCTTATCGCCGCGAGGTTGATGCAATTGCTGGGCACTTTCAGGGCTACCAAGTAGAGCACATTGATCGCAGGAAGAACGAAGCGGCTGATGCTCTAAGCCGGCTAGGCTCTCAGCGAAAGCCGGTGCCGCCTAACACTTTCCTGGACGTCCTGTATAACCCTTCGGTTAAGTTGCCTACAGAGGAAGGCTTGGCTGTCCCTGACCCGGAGGCACGATTGGTGGCGGCTCTTCATGTCATACCAGACTGGACGATGCCATATCTGGCTTATATGACCCGGGGCGAGTTGCCTGAGGATGAAACTTTGGCCAGGCAAATAACCCGGCGGGCTAAGTCGATGATCGTTATCGATGGCGAATTGCATCATCGCAGTGTCATGGGAGCATTTCAGCGTTGTGTCTCCCCTGAGGAGGGTCAAGAGATCTTGCGTGAGATCCATGAAGGGGATTGTGGCCATCATGCCGGCTCAAAGTCCCTTGTGGCCAAGGCTTTCCGTCATGGTTTTTATTGGCTGACGGCTCATGCTGATGCAGAGGACTTGGTTAGCAAATGTGATGGTTGCCAGAGGTTTTCACGACGGGCTCACGTGCCGGCTCAGGAGCTGAGGATGATCCCAATCACTTGGCCCTTTGCGGTCTGGGGGCTTGATATGGTTGGGCCTTTTAAAAGGTCCAAGGATAAGAAAACCCACCTCCTGGTGGCAGTGGACAAATTCACAAAGTGGGTGGAAGCTGAGCCAGTTAGCAAGTGCGATGCGGCCACGGCGGTTCAATTTATGAAAAAGGTGATTTTCCGCTTTGGCTTTCCGCACAGTATCATAACTGACAATGGCACCAATCTCTCCAAAGGCGCCATGGAAGAGTTTTGTCAATGAGAGCATATCCAACTTGATGTTTCCTCAGTGGCTCATCCTCAATCCAATGGTCAAGCTGAGAGAGCTAACCAGGAGATTCTGAAGGGCATCAAGCCCCGGCTTTTGGTCCCTTTGCAACGGACGCCGGGTTGTTGGGTGGAGGAGTTGCCCTCCGTCTTATGGAGCATCAACACTACTCCTAACAGGTCTACAGGCTTCACGCCTTTCTTCATGGTTTATGGAGCAGAAGCAGTCCTCCCCAGTGACATCCGTCACGACTCACCTCGTGTAGCGGCTTATGTTGAGACGGATAATGAACGGGCGCGCCAAGATGCTCTTGATTTGTTGGATGAACAGCGTGATGTGGCAGCAGCCCGTTCAGCAATTTACCAACAAGACCTGCACCGTTATCATAGCCGCCGGGTCAAATCCCGGGTCTTCCAGGAAGGCGACCTTGTGCTCCGGCTCATCCAGGATCAAACAGATGCACACAAGTTATCCCCGCCTTGAGAAGGGCCCTTTGTGGTCAGCAAGAACTTGCACAACGGGTCATATTACCTCATCGACATTCGGGAGCACAAAGATTCACGTAAATCGGAGGAGGAGACCCGTCGGCCGTGGAATATAGCTCAGCTTCGGCCTTACTACACTTGAGCCACCGGCTCTCGTGGTGTACATATTTCTCTCAGCCATGTATATATTATGATAAGCAATAAAGCAGGACCTCTGTCCTTTTTTCTACTCCAAATATGCGCGTGTTGTTTTTATTACAAGATTACATGATGACTTAAAGGAGGATCCGGCTTATGATCGTATTCGAATTTAGCCGCACGCAGTAAAGTCACTTGGGGGTTTCCTGTTCAAACATGGGTCGTATTCGAACCAAAGAGAACATAGCTGTCGATACCCATTTGATTGGCAAAGTGCCGAGCTCATTGGGAAGTTACCATTGGTCATATTTGAATCATAGTTTAACCCCTCTGAGAACCGACGTGGATCGTATTCGAATCAGCGTCGTTAAACAATTCTTGAAATCACTTGGGAGCTTCCTGTTCAAACATGGGTCGTATTCGAACCTAAGAGAACATAGCTGTCGGTACCCTCTTGATTGGCATCGCCACACCCACTGGGGGCTATGTGATCGTATCCGAATCTTAGCTTAACCCCTTTGGGCCGGGTCTCTGGTCGTATTCGAACCGGAAGCTCCTAAGTTCTTATGTTTTATCAGAAGTTTACTCTGATTATGTCAAGGTGTGTACGGCCGGGTCCCACTTTGCCGGCTTAACTTTGGTTTACCATGTTAGTTGACCGCCATGGGTGTCATTACGACAGGTAAATCGGAGTTAAGATACCAACCTTGTTCCTGGGTTATTTAAACCGGAAGTATATTTACAGGCTGCTAAGTGTGTTATTACGGCTGTTTTAAGGAGATAATTGAGGACCAGTCTCTTTTGATTCATATTCCGAGTTATCTATCCAAGACACCTGATTCTCAGGGCGGTAAGCCGCCTTGAGACTGGTGATTTGCCTTTCTATGCAGGATATTTAAAGGTACCTCTTTGAGGTTGAGAAAAACAAAGGGATGATTATGACCCGGAGAAACATTAAAGAGACAACATCAAAAGACCTTGGCATTCAATACGTGCACGATGGCACGACAGAGATAGACTGTTACACCTACTTTATTACAACACTCATCAAATCTAACAAGGGTGGAGCATTGTTTGGTAAACCGACAGCCAAGTTACGATGCCCGCTGAGTGGAAGTCTCCGGCTCGTTCCTGTCCTCTCCTCCGGCTGATCCCAAGACTTGGAAGGTTGATGAGTTCCAGTCGATGCCGCTGAGAGCCTCGAACTGGGCTTCCTCGTCAATTAACCTGGCCGGGTCAATTTCCGGGGCGAAGGTGTGCTGACGAGCCAGCGGGATCAGGTTGAGGGCTTCATAGCGAGGGGTTGGAATCCTCTGATTCTCCGCATCGTAACCCGGCTGGTACTTCGTCAGATCTGTGTCATTACCGATGAGGGTGGCCACCGGGCGTACAGCCTTCACGCAGGCTGCGAAATCCTTCTGATCGAAGGCTGAGCCGTCTTCCTTCAGGCTTGGATAACCCAGGGCAATGTCTGCCGGGTCTAGCTCCGGCAGGAATGCCTTGGCCCGGCTCAGCGCGGCGATTGCTCCGGCTCTCACGGAGGCCCGTCGCAGCTCTTGGATCCGCTGAGGCAGAATGGCGAGCCGGCGCAGGACTTCGGCCAGATGAGTCGGCACCTCGTTGGATAGGGCCACCACAGCTAAGGCACGCTGTGACCCGGTGTAGAGCTGTTCCACCAGGGTATACACGGCCTTTAGCTTGGTGACCACACTCTGGTTGAGGTTGGCACTTCTGGGGCCTGTTTAACAGAATCAGATAAGCCGGTGACAAGGATGAATCATGACATATACAAATTTGATGAAAGCCGGTGAGGCGACTTACCGAAGATGGCGGCCACCATTTGGGAAACCTGGCGCTTTAGGCCGGAGAGCTCGGCGGTCTTCTCAGAGAGAGCCTTCTCCGCCTGTTCCGCCCGGGTCACCAGTGCGGCCTTCTCTTCGACCCAGGCTTTTCGCTCAGCATCAAACTCGGTCTTCAACTTTTCTTGAGTGGCGATGATGGATACAAACTTGGCGTTTGCCTTCCGAGTTTCCATTTCCTGCATCTTCAGCCGGCTCTTGAGATCCGCAAGGTCCGCCTCTAGCTTCTTGCTCACAGCCTGTATAAATTTCCGGGTTATTAACAGTCATTATATAAGTCCCAAGCATTTTCCAAGCAAAGACACTTGGCACTTGGGGGCTAATGCATATTGAACGTATCTATCTACATACTGCCGGTTCAATTGAGTAAGCCGGAACCTAAGTCTACAACATATTCAAATCATAAGTCGTCGACTTGGGGGCTAGCATGGCAAAGGTAACTATGCAGTAAGTAAGAAGGTAGCAGAAGGGTACCTCAGATTTTTGCTGGATCTGGTTTACCATGGCGACCTCGGCGTCCCGGCTTTTGTGTACTTGGCTGATGTAGCCAGAGACGAGCTCTCCAATGCTCAAGTTGCCGTAGTTGGAGAGGTCCAGATTCGCCCGGTGGGGCTGCAGTAACTCCCCCTTAGCGGAGCACTTGGCCAACGCGGTCGGTCTCCCCGGCTCAACATACTCCGTCCGGGTGATTACCACGTCCGGGTCGTCTGCTGGTGGAGCTGAGCCGGAGGCCTCCGGGTTAACCGAAGCTTCGGCCGTTGCCTTGCTAATTGGGGCGGTGGCTTCAGGTGCCGTGTCCATTGGAGTGGTGGCTTCGGGGGCGGAGGCAGCTGGCGGTTCTTGGATTGTCACCACCGGCTCAGGCAAATCCGGCACTCCGGCCGACTTGGTTTTCTTCACCCTCTTGGTGAGCTTTGCTTGGGCACTGAAAGAACAACAAAGGTTAGTACAAACAATATGAGTAAAGATCAAAACAACATGAGGTGATTCTCGTTACCCGGGCGCGGTCTTGAAAGCCGGTAGATTCGACTGCATGGAGTCGCCCGAAGAGGGGGAGGTCTCCTGATAATTGGAGTCAGAAGAGTTGAGTGGCTGACGGATAACACCCGCCAACGGGTGAAAAGGGTATAAGTGGGAAAAAACCTCAGTTCGGCGTTTCCTTGTTGCGTCGGGTAACCCGGCGGAGAGGTCGGTTTCCTTGTTGGTCCGGGTGTGACGCCGGCTTTCGTGAACCTGTCGCTTCAAAAGAAATTGAGGGTCTTGATGAGCTAAAGGATGTGAAAAGCTTACTTTCCGGGTTACCCTTCGGACTTTCAGCTGTGGCAAGGGCTCCGAGTCGGAGGAAAGTGACATTACCTCTTCAACCACCGGGTTACTTGCGCCGGTGTCATCCTGTCAATGAGCAAGTATTGATAAGGCGGACAGCAGCAAACAATGAATATATTAAGGACTTAAATGCTCAGGAGTTACCTCTGACTCGGAGCTGTCGCTTAGTTGCATCAGCTCCGAAGTAGTAGGTCTGCTTCCTTTTGCGAGGGGCGGCTTTCTTCGCCTTCCTAGCCTTCTTGGCCGCCTCATGGTCATACTTGACCCGCCAGAACTTATCATCAGCCTGAAAAATACAATGAGGAATTCTTAAAATAGGTTCAGATGAAGGTTATATGCAGATGACGATAAAGAGTTAAAATCAGCGGCTTACCGCTGGGGCTGGATTGGTCTTGCAGAAGGGGGCTAACCCGGTCCTTCCACAGTCTGCCAGGCTCTCGTTTAAAAGAGCCTTGGTCTCCTCCTCTGCAACGTCTTCTGGAAGATCATTGCGGCTGTGTCTCTGAGGGTCATCCTTTCGCCCGGTGTACTCACACATTAAGCCGGGGCGGCGGCTCAATGGGATCACCCGCCATGAGATCCAGACCCGGACCAGGTCGATTCCGTTCAGACCGTTGCCCAGGAGGGCCTTGATTTTGTTGATAGTAGGAAGCAGAGGCTGGCGCTCCACTTGAGTCAGCTTGTCCGACAGTGGGTGAGTCGGCTCTAGACGTGTTGGGCGAAAGCCGGGCAGCGGGCTTTCGTCAGCCGGGGACGTATCTTGGCAGTAAAACCAATTCATGTTCCAGTCCTTGGGGTGGCTCGGCGGCTCTGCATAAGGGAACAGGCAGTCCCTACGCCGCTGGATGGAAATGCTACCTAGCTCCAGACCTGGCCCGTTGGCGCACTCATTCTGGCGGTTTAAGTAAAAAAGCTCTCTGAAGAGCAGCAGACTAGGCTCTTCTCCAAGGTACACTTCGCAAAAGACTTGGAAATTGTAGATGTTGGATACGGAGTTGGGTCCTATATCTTGAGGGTGCAAGTCGAAGAAGTTGAGCACGTCCCTGAAAAACTTTGAGCCGGGCGGTGCGAAGCCCCGGCTCATATGGTCTGCGAAAATCACTACCTCCCCATCCTTTGGCTGTGGTCTCTCTTCTGACGGGTCAGGGGCACGGTAGGACATGATTTCCTTCTTAGGCAAATATCCGGACTTAACAAAATTGGCTAGGGTCTCGTTGGTGACGTTGGACCTCATCCAGTTGCAAGTGATGGGAGACTTGGGAGGCATGGTGAAAGTTGGCGGTCTATGACAAAAAGGAAAAATGTCCGGGTTAATTATAAGCCGGAGATCTACAGTTCAAAACTAAGGTGGCGGCTTATAAAGGGGACTAATGATACATACTCAGGTACAGTGGGTTATTTAAGCCGCTGGGGCATTCAGATTAAGTTGGTTATCTACGGCCTTACTACAGTTAAGCCGGAGGATTCTACAGCGCGTGGGTTCTTTAACCCGGAATCGTAAGCCGCCAATATTTCAATGGTTGCAGTTTTTACTAAGTGTGGTAAAACAGGTTTCATGTATTGCAGTAACTTTTTTGGATCAAAATGGTCGGGTGAAATGAAAATTTTCTAGACCTAGAAACAGACGAGCGGATGTTCTTGAGCTCGAACGAAGCATTTATACAGTGGAAAGAGATCTACTGGCATTTGAAATGAGGCCTAAACAACTGCCGCACTAGTTCTATATAAGGCTAAAGATCAAACAAGGGCAGTGACTACGAGGACTACCGAAGCTTGTGGCAATGGCGATGAACACGAAGAACACGGACGAACCCTGCGGTAGATCTATCCTACAGGACAGGCAAAACTTACCGGAGCCGGAGAGCCGTGGGAGTCGCCGCCGTTTATCTGGTCCGAGTCAGGGTGATGTAGCGGCCGAGGTTGACGAAGACCGGAGGCGAGACGACGGCGGCGGAGTGCGAGCTCAGTGAGAAAGGCAGCGGCGCGAGGAGGAAGAAGGGAGCGTGAGAAGAGCCCGTCGGGCCGGCCTATTTATAAGGCAAGGTCATAAGTGGGCGCGAGATTCAAGGAGACCACGGCGTGGTTATCTCCCCCCACGACGCCTCGATTTTCGGAACAACAGTAAAAGCAGAGATCCGTTGCGGATCTGGCGGAGTAAAAAACGAACTTAATGGAGGATGACGTCACGGCGGATTATCCGGAGTCCAGAGGATGACGTCACTCCGGGTTATGGCCTTCACATGAATGGTAAGCTGGAGATTTTTTCTGTCAGAAGAGCTGAAGATTGACATGAGCCGGCTCAAATCAATCTGGGGCCTAATGTTGAGGATATAGACCTTAGAGTCAGCCGCCAGGAGGGGCCGGGTTACTCGTATGGTCGTTGCCAGAAGCCCGGAGCCAAGCTTGAAGACGATGGGCCAGAGATGGGCTAAGACCCGGATATGGCTTAAGGCCCGTAGTTACAATCATTATTATGGTAGAACTTGTAGTGTAAGGCAAGTATAGTTGAGAGTCCGAGCCGGACACTCTTATGAGCCGGCCGGGACTCTAAGGGCAGCTGGGCGTCAGCCTCCCTATATAAAGGGACGACCCGGCAACGGTTTAGGGACAACAACAATCTCGTCGAGAGCCGGGCATAGCAGTTTAGCTCCCTGGTGATCGTAACCCTAATCAATACCACCTCAACTGGACGTAGGCTTTTACCTTCACCGTAAGGGGCCGAACCAGTATAAACCCTCGTGTTCCTTGTCCCACATAACCCCTTCAAGCTTCCTAGTTGCGATGGCTCCACGACTAAGTCCTAGCTCGAGGACATCTGTCGTGACAATTCCACGACAGTACTGAACTCCAATCTCGTTCCCAAAGTCTGGTGTAGTTGATGCCAAAACTTTGAGGTAAACTGTGTTCCTCTATCTGATACTATGGTCCTCAGAACTCCACGTAGACATACGATCCTGGTCATGTATATCTTGGCCAACTTCGCACTTGTATAGGTTGTTTTCACTGGGATAAAGTGAGCCACTTTGGTCAAGCGATCAACTACTACCCATATAGAATCATATCCTGATTTGGTCCTGGGAAATCCAGTGATGAAATCCATGCCAAGTTTATCCCACTTCCATTCGGGTATCGGCATAGGCTGTAACAATCCTGCTGGCTTTTGATGCTCTGCCTTCACTCTCTGACATACATCACATACGGCTACATACTCGGCTATATCCTTCTTCATACCAGTCCACCAGAAATGTTCCTTCAAATCCAAATACATCTTGGTGTTTCGGGGGTGTATCGAGTATGGTGAGTCATGAGCCTCCTGAAGTATTAACTTCCTGATCTCTGTGTTATTGGGCACATAAACACGGTCCTCAAACCATAAGGTGTCGTGCTCATCCTCACAAAAACCTTTGGCCTTTCCTTTGCTCATTCTTTCTTTTATCTCGGCAATCTCTTTGTCATCCTTCTGAGCTTCCCGAATCTTTCCTAACAATGTAGACTGAACTTCCATTGTTGCAACAAAACCTCTAGGAACAATCTCCAATCGAAGTTCCCTGAGATCCTCTGCTAACTCCTTTGTCAATCCCGTGCTCACTAGGGTGTTAGCATAACTCTTCCGACTCAAGGCGTCTGCTACGACATTGGCCTTGCCTGGATGATAGTGCAGCTTCATGTCATAATCCTTTATAAGCTCCAACCATCTCCTCTGCCTAAGGTTCAACTCCTTCTGTGTGAAAATGTACTTCAAACTCTTATGATCCGTGTACACATCACAACGATTTCCAATAAGGTAATGTCTCCAAGTCTTGAGCGCATGCACTACTGTTGCTAACTCCAAATCATGTGTGGCATAATTCAATTCGTGCGGCTTTAGTTGTCGTGAGGCATACGAAACAACTCTTCCGTCCTGCATAAGCACACTTCCAAGTCCTAGGCGAGAGGCGTCGCAATACACTTGGAAATCCTTGCGTATATCCGGCAGAATCAGCACTGGGGCTATAGTCAAACGTTTCTTTAACTCCTGAAAACTTGCCTCACATTCTTCCGTCCATTTAAATTTGGTATCCTTCTTCAATAACTCCGTCATCGGTTTTGCAATCTTGGAAAAATTCTCAATGAATCTTCGATAGTACCCTGCGAGTCCAAGAAAACTGCGGATCTCGCTAACTGAAGTGGGTGCCAACCATTCAGTGACTGACTGAACCTTGGTGGGGTCTACTGCTATACCTTCTCCTGATATAACATGTCCAAGGAATCCGACTTCCTTCAACCAAAACTCACATTTGCTGAACTTGGCATAAAACTGGTGTTCCCTGAGTTTCTCGAGAACTAAACGCAAATGCTCTTCGTGCTCCTCCTCATTCTTCGAGTATACCATTATATCATCAATGGACACCACGACAAGCTTCCAAATATTCCATGAACACTTTGTTCATCATGCTCATGAAATAGGCAGGGGCGTTAGTCAGTCCAAATGACATGACCGTATATTCATACAACCCGTACCGTGTGTTGAATGTTGTCTTTGGTATATCCTTCTCTCGAATCTTCAGCTGGTGATATCCTAATCGCAGATCAATCTTTGAAAACACCTTAGCTCCTTGCAGTTGGTCAAACAAATCATTGATCATCGGCAGTGGGTATTTGTTCTTAATCGTCACCTCATTTAACGCATGATAATCAACGACCATTCTTAGAGACTTATCCTTCTTCTCAACCAAAAGCACTGGGGCTCCCCATGGTGATGAACTCCGTCGAATGTAACCTTTCTCCAATAACTCCTTGATCTGCTTCTTAATCTCCTCCAGATCATTTGCGGGCATCCGGTAGGGTCTCTTTGATATTGGCCCTGTACCTGGCAATAGCTCTATCAAAAACTCGATGTCACGGTCCGGTGGCATGCCTGGTAACTCCTCTGGAAAAACATCCGGGTAATCCTTCACTACAAGCACTTCCTCCTGAACAACTCCCGTGAGGGTATTTACTTGGCTCCTCCTAGGCGCATGCCTAGATACATACTTAATCCTTTTTGCCTCCGGGGTGGTGAGATAAATCAACTTACTAGCACAGTCAATGCTTCCTCCATACTTTGACATCCGGTCCATGCCTAATATCACATCCAATCCTTGTGACTCCAAATTATTAGGTCTGACGGGAAAACATGGCTACCAATGGTTAGGGGTATCTGGTCGCACCATCGACTAGCCATATACTCTGCTCCAGGTGAACTCACTAACAGAGGGGTCCTACGGGTTTGGGTTGGTAGTTTAAACTTATCCACGAATCCCCTTGATATGTATGAATGCGATGCACCAGTATCAAAAAGAACAAGGGCGGTAAAAGACTTAACCAAAAACTTACCGATAACCGCGTCTGGCTGCTCTTCAACCTCCTCCACATTAACGTGGTTCACTTGTCCTTTGTTGAATGGATTGGGCTTCTTCCTAGCACTCCCACTGCCGTTTCCATTCTTCGCTTCAGGGCACTCCGTGGCATAGTGTCCAGTCTTCCCGCACTTAAAGCAAGTAATGTAACTTAGATCTCTCTTGGCGGGTGTGGCTGGATTGGAGCGGTTCTGATTGTTACTTGTTCCGTTCCCAGTCCCATTCTTAGAACCATTGTGGTTATGCGAACTTCCTCGGGTGTGGTTATGACCTCCATGGTTATGAACAAGTCCTCCCGAGTTCGGGGTTAGACGGGGTTTCTGCTGAGCTCCTGAGTTATACCTCCCTTGCCCATACTTCCTCTTACGGCTCTCAATCTGCTGCTGCTTCCCTTCAATCATAAGAGCCTTATCTACCAACTCCTGGTAGTTGTTGAATGTTGCCACCATCAACTGCATGCTCATCTCATCATTCAGCCCTTCCATAAACTTCTCCTGCTTTGCAGCATCTGTGGCCACATCATCAGGGGCATAGCGAGATAACTTGCTAAACTCATCCACGTACTGGGCTACAGTACGGTTCCCCTGGCGTAAGTTGCGAAACTCACGCTTCTTCATATTCATAGCTCCAGTTGAGACATGGGTTGTGCGAAAAGCTTGCTGAAACTGATCCCAAGTGACGTTGGCTATGGGGAAAGTGGCCGTATAATTTTCCCACCGTGAGGTTGCTGGTCCATCCAATTGATGTGTGGCAAAGCGCACCTTCTCAGCATCTGTGCAACCTGCGGTGGTCAACTCCCTTCCAATACGGCGTAGCCAATCATCTGCTACTATAGGCTCGGTGCTACTGGAAAACACCGGCGGCTGCAACCTCAGAAAATGGGCTAGGTTATCAACTGGTGGTGGTGGCGGTGGGTTGTTGTTGTTCTTGTTGTTGCCGTGGTTCTGGACTAACAATTGCATCAAGGCATTATGCTACTGGATCAACTGAGTGAGCTCCGGCGGGAAGGCAAATCCAGTGTCACGTCTCGGAGGCATCTGGTGGGTTTAGAGGGGAGAGATTAGAATAGAAAAGGGGTCTAGTGAGAAAGCACTACCCATATGCACATGAGACAAACACAATCATTTCACTCAATCAATCAAGCAAGGGCATACAAACGGTCTAGAACTATCGTTAAAAGTGCTCAAATACTACTATATACATGGGGGAATACTACTAATCATTTGGTGGTCATCTAAAAATTTTGATCGGTAGAGGACTCCATAATGTCTGCTCCAGCTTCGTCTTCAAAGTCATCTTCACTGGGGTCGGTGTCGGTGTCGTCGATGATGATGTAGTTCTCCGGGCAAGTGGAATCGTCGTCCTCTCCTCCTGGCGCGGGGTCTCCCATGAATACTCCGATCTTCTTTACCAGGTCGTCATTCTTCTCCAATAGTGTTGCAATTTCCTACTCATATCCATCGCGTGTAGACTTGAGTTCTTCTTCCAGCTCGATAATCCTTGTCTTCGCCTTCTTCAAATCTATCATGTCTGCGCACATCTGATTCTCCTCACGTCGAATGTGCTGGTTTAACTCCTGGATGAAAGCTGCAATGGATCTGTCCTTCTTGGTGCTGATCATCTCCCATTGCTCATCTCGGTGCCCACATATATGATAAATAGTGTCCTTGAGATCCTTGTTGTAGACTTCTCCAATGCGTCCCATGGTAATGTGGGCTGCCATGCTCTTGCCTAGACTCCAGGTGGGTGCTTCAAAAGAAAATTCTATGGGCTTAGTGGTTGGCGAGAACGTCCTTCCTGGAACTTGAACTTGAATCATCCAGTGCTCCTCTTCTGGTAAGGTGGCGTTGTAAGTCCCGGTGAAGCTTGGTATTCCGATGTTCAGGTACCTAGTGACTTCCTTCAAGTGGCGTCCAAAGGGTGTGTCTTCATCCGGTTGTGCAAACTTGTTCTTCAAATCCGTCATCCTCAAGAATAGAAAATGGAGAGGAGTCAGAAATGAGTAGAGAAGAGTGACCTATGGCTTATCTTAGTGGTCGTGTCCTACACTTAGCATGTGCTCTGATACCATCTTGTAGCGACCCGACCTCAAACGGTCAAGTCTCTGTGCTTCAGTGTCATACCTGGATCGGTAATGCTGACACACACAGTATTCGAAGGATTTATAACAGAGTAGAAATCACACACTTATTACATCGAATGTCTCAGAAGAGAACTTATTACAATAAATATGGCTTAAGGCCATCTAATACGATAACAGCGGAAGGCTTGGAAGATAAAGTGAGTCCATCAACTCCAACAGCATAGCTGAGCTGCACGGCAATGACCTAACGAACCTTACTCCTCGTCTGAAAAGTCTGCAACATGATACGTTGCAGCCCGAAAACGGGTCAGCACATGGAATATGCTGGCAATATAACACAGTAGAGCAAGAACAGAATAATGCTATCACTACATGCATATTTGGCTGGTGGAAAGCTCTATGGTTATAGTTTTGTGAAAAGCCAATTTTTCCCTACAACAAAGGAATAAGTTTTATTTTAACTATCATGGTAGTTGAAACATCATTGAGAAGGTTCCTCCAACTCAATCCCAATTAAAAGTAATTATCAACCCAACAATATTAAATTAGAGTGATGAGATACTTAGGATAATCCAAGTACTAGATACTCAAGATGTCCATAACCGGGGACACGGCTAACCATGATTAGATTGTACACTCTGCAGAGGTTTGCGCACTTTTCCCCACAAGACTCGATCTCCTCCGTTGGATTTCTCGCACTACATGGTGTTTGAGAAACGGATGACCGAGACACAGTCTTTTAGAAACATTAACTCTTTACTCCGGGCAGACCATACCAACCTACATCCCTCTACCAGCTGATCCACCTCTTCAAGAGCTCACGCAACTTACTCAACTATGCTAGAGCCCATAATAGCTTGTGGCTGCACACGGAAGTTTCTAGCATGAAAATATCTCAGTTCCCTTTGAGCCTGGGTGGCGGACCTTAGGATTGTCACACGGGTACTCCAGGATATCCTAGGACAACACTGGATTCTCCAGGTGCCCGACAAGCAATCCACCCAGATGTGTATTAAAGTTGCCACCTTAAGTTGAACCATTAATTAAATCATCTCACATCTGTCATGGATTCACTCACCCAATCCACGTCTACGAGCATAGCATAGCAATATAAGCAATACGTAGAAGTAACTCCCAAGGGTTTGAATATAACAGGGCAATAGGTTCTACCTCATCAACTACTTCCCAATACCCATAAGTTAATCACATCCTAGTCATGCAATGTTTGAGGATTGGAACTAATGCATAAAAACTGGGTATGAAAAGAGTATGATCAATGTGTTACTTACCTTGCTGACGATCCGCAAAACCTAGGGACTCGTAGTAGCACGCTTCGCACTCCGGGAATTCTATCGCAAACAAACAATAGAATACATAAGCATTCAAGCAAAGATGCACGGGCAAAACTCAAATAAGAAGAATTGACCAGAAAGTTCAACTTAAGAACTCCGGTTTGCGAAAAGAATCAAATCAAACGGAGCAACGAAACTCAAACTACGAAAGAAACAAGATCCGTTTACTAATCTGAACTAAAGTCAAATTTTACAGTACCAAAATCTTGTTCAAGTTATTAAACGGAAAGAGGGTTTCGAGACGAAGATCTAGGCGCTTGAATCGCCTGATTCCAATAAACGAGCGAAAAGATAAACTGAAACAAAAATCGGATCAGAAATCACGATCGAAAATAATCGCGAGAAATCCGAGAAAAAGAAAAACTGACGAACAGGCTAACGAACGAACATTCGCTGTCTGCGGCTAACGAGTGAACACCGTTCGTTAAAACGAACGTACGGACGAACGTCCGCTAAATAAACTAAACCGAGAAAAAAAAACCGGTCTATTCAAAAAAACGAACCTAGGGTTTTCTAAAAAAACCGGATCGGTTTTAAAATAAAACCGAACGGCGGCAACGGCGGATTATACCTCCGGCGAGGTGGGGCGGCTCCGGCGAGGTGGGCTGCGGCGGCGGGGTGCGCGGGCGGCGGCGGGCGGCAACGGCAGGCGGCGGCGCGGTGACGGCAGCGGCGGCGCGAGCTAGGCGGCGGGGTTTGGCGGGCGGCTGGGTTCGGGTGGTGGTGAGGGGGTCCGGGGACGGCGTATATAATGGAGGGGGGTTGCTTGGGGGAGGGGGCAAGGCGGCGCGGGAGAGGAGTCCCGGCCGGACTCGGCATCGCGGGCGGTGGTCTCCGCATCGGGGACGAGGCGAACGGCGTGGCTGGGCTGGGCCGGCTGGCAGGGCTTCGGCCCAGTCGGCGAAGAGATGATTTTTTTTAATAATTTCGCCGGAACTTATATAAATCCTAGAAAAAAAATAAAAATCTGAAAATGCCAAAACAAATTTTCACCATCTAAATAAAATATTTAGAACGAGATGAACATTTTCTTGGCCCTATGCAATTTTGAAAAACGTGCAATTCTTCTAATGCAAATAAAATAGCAATAAAATCTGAATAAAATCAAATATTTGATTTTAATATTTTCCTCCAATATTTCATTTATTTTGGAGAAGTCATATTATCTCCTCTCATATATTTTAATATGAAATATTTTTGGAGAGAAAAATAATTAAAACCAATAATCCTTGTTTCAATATTTGATAAAATTCAAATATGAAAACAATGAAATCCCCAACTCTCTCCGAGGGTTCTTGAGTTGCTTAGGATTTCGAGGATTGCGAAACGAAATGCAATAAAATATGATATGCATGAATGATCTATGTATAACATTCCAAATTGAAAATTTGGGATGTTGCAGGACTAGAGCCCTCACTGAGTTCAACACTCTGTTCAGACTGGTTCTGGCTGGCACTGGCACTAGACATCTTGCAATGCTGACACTGTGAATATATGGGTATGGGCAGAGTAGATGAGTTATCACAAAAAGCATATAGTTTTTCAAAAAACTTGAGTCCAAACTTTAGTTTTAGTTTTCCACAGAAAGCATTTCGGACCTACCGATTTGATCATTTCGGTGACATCGAAGCACTCACAGCGCCTAAACACACAATTTTGGTTGGACCGAGTTGTGGTTCGGTGGCTCCAAGATGCTAGGGTTTCACTGAAACTTTACTTTCAGTCTCACCAATCAGTACGTTTTGGTGGAACCGAGTTGTACTTGTGCAATGGCCAGGGTCAATCGGTGGGACCAAAAATTTCATTTCGGTCAGTCCGAGATGAGTTCGGCAGAAACCTCACCCTAAAATTTTTCTTCAAAACTATTCTAATGAATTTGTTTGGTGGATAGATCAATGTCAAATGTGGTAAGATACTAGGCAAGATCCTTGTGCATTGAATTGGAGAAAGAAAGCACGAGGAGATCGAATCTCACCCGAACTCGGTGACGATCCTCTACGGCAACAACAGTGGAGTGGATTCCATTGACGGCGGCGGATTCCTGCGGCGATGACGCACAGGAGACGACAGTGATGATCCGGAGACCAAGGGGGCGGCAGCAATGGGGCGTGGGCTCGAAATGTTTGAAGAATTTTTCAACCATACGGGCTGCAAGATATATATATATATATATATATATATATATATATATATACCCATGTGTTGTCGGTGGCACCGAGTGGAACGAATTGGTGGCACCAAGATGTGAAACTACGTGCAGTTACAGCAAATCGGTGGGATCGAGTCGGTCTAATCGATAGCACCGAGATAAAACCTAGATCAATCTAATGCTTTCGGTGTGATCGAGTATGAGTGGATTGTTCTGACTGAAAAACAATAGAAGGTTTTGGAAGGCAGCCCTTGACGGATCGGTGGCTCCGAGTGCTCCTCACCCGGAGGGTCCGAAAGGAACTTGTTCATTTTTTGTGATATAGCATGAATAGAGTTTGAGACAAGAAGAGCATAGATAGCTAGAGAAAGTTCTTAGGAATTCTTGTACATCCACTTGGCCAATAAAAACCAAGACAATCAAAATAACAAATGGATGTCCTCGAATGGAGAAAATATGCAATTAACATGCTCACACTATAAGATAGCAAATGAAATATGTGTCAAAGCATGCACAATCAATTCTAGCATCTATCAAGCAATTAGCGATGACTAGGTCATCTATATATGAGTATATTGACTTAGGAGCCAAATGAGAACATTTGATCATAGGTCATACTCATCGTTTAAGCACAAGTGGGGTTACCACTTTTACATAAAGCATTAATGTGTTCACGCCATTAGAGTTGCTTTAGCTCAATTTTTAGAGAAAAGCTCCCCCTATATGTGATATCCCCCCTAAGAGGGATGAACTAACCTTGGGTTTTGTCGATGATGACTTCATGTATATAGTGGAGATGTGGATGCTCAATGTTGATGTAGATCATTTGGAGCAATCCTTTGGAGTGTTGCACTTTCAATACCTACATGGGTTAGTCCCACAAGGAACATACAAGGATATCCATAGACATAGAGTGAATTGCACATATGATGATGTCCACGAAAGCATTAGGTTACCTTGTGCCTTGTCTTACCAACAAGAGGGTTTGTGACTCCATGAACTAGTGCAAGATATGAAAGTTGATTGCACAAGTCCTTGCCATAATGAATATGAGTGAACTATGTTGGCGGAGTCACCCTCAAGAACACTCTAGTTCTTCTTCTTTGGGACCCACATCAACTTGATGGGAATCCTTGGAGTTGTAGTTGTACTTGATGAAGTAGAGCTTGACGTAGTCTTGGGAACCCACTTGACCATGGCCTTAGGAGCTTCTTCCAATGAGTCAATCTCTTCTTGAAGCTTGTCCTTGCCTTTTAGCTTGTGGTCTTGTGGTGAAAGATCGTCTTGAGCTTGTGTTCCCTCAAAAGAAGTGTGGTCATACTTCTCTTGTTGAGGAACAAACTTCGTCTTGGGATATTAATCTTCCTCCCATTCAAATCCATTGGCATTTAACTTTCGTTCAAAACCAACACCTTGATTCTCCCGGTGCCTTCCTTGCTTGCGTACAATTTCCTCAAATTGCTTACTCCCGGCAAGGCTCTTGTGAACACCTTTCTCTATAATTCCCTTCTATAAGCTATTTTGTTGCTCAAGTGTAACTTTGCTAAGAGAATCATTAGTGGAATCAAGAGAACTACTAGAAGCAACAATATTGGATTTAGCATGGTTATTGTTACTACTAGAAGAAGAATCTTCCTTGCTCTTGTTGCTAGATTTTACTTGTGGCATATAATTAGACAAGAGGAGATGTTTGGAAATGTAATAATAACTCTTCTTTCGAAGATCATCATTCATTGCTTTTAGAAACTCATGCTCTTGCTCTAAATTTAGCTTCTTGAAGCGTAGCTTCTCATGAGTCCTTAGGAGCTCTCTATGATCCTCTTGAGTTGTTTCATGAGCTAACTTAAGAGTGTTTAGTTCTTTAGTTAGACGCTCAATCTCCTTCTTATCATTGTCATTTGTTTCATCTTGATTAGCATGATTACTAGCAAGTTCATCATAGTTTTTATCACTAGTTTTGTCAACAAGTAAATCATCATCACCTAGCAAATCATCTTCATCACTATCAAAATCAAGATACTCGGGGTGTGATACCTTGGGGCCTTTAACCATGAAGCATCTGCCAATTCCTTCATTTGGTGAGTCAAATATGTCGTAGGAGTTGGATGACACTAGTGCAAGACCGACAACACCTTCATCTTGAGTATATTCGGGGTCGGAGTGATAGCTTCTCTCGGAGTAGTTGTCGGAGTCGGAACCGTACACCCATTCACCAATGTGAGCTGTCTTTGTCTTGTGTAGCTCTTTGATGACTTGTCCTTCCTTTCCGAATCCTTGCTTCTATGAGAGGGTCTTCGTTCATAACGATCATCTCTACTCCTTCTCTCTCTTGGAGGTGATTCATCTCTTCTACTTCTCCTTTTTGGTGAGTCTTCTCTTTTCTTGTAGGGAGCCGTACACTCATTGGAATAGTGTCTCGGTCTTCCACAATTGCAGCAATTACGATCACGACTAGAAGATCTTTTGTCATTGTAGGACCTTGACTTGGAGCTTCTCTCTTTGCTTCTACTCTTGTAGAATTTTTTGAAGTTCTTCACCATAAAGCTCAATTCTTCATTGGAGACTTGCTTCCCACTTGATGTTGTAGGGGCATCACTTGAAGCTTTGTAAGCACCACTTGACTTATTGTGAAGCTCTTCCATATCCTTGAGTGACATCTCATGAGCAACAATTCTACCAATGACTTTCGTGGGCTTGAGATCTTTGTAATTGGGCATCATTTGGATCAATGTGCACACGGTATCATATTTTCCATCCAAGGCTCTAAGGATATTCTTGATGATGAATTTGCCGGTCATCTCTTCACTTCCTAAGCCGGCAATCTCATTTGTGATGAGAGCAAGCCTCAAGTACATTTCGGTGACTCCTTCACCATCCTTCATCTTGAACTTGTCAAGTTGATTTTGAAGCACATCCAGCTTGGATTCCTTGACGGACTCGGTACCTTCGTGCATAGAAACCAAAGTATCCCAAATTTCCTTTGCATTCTCAAGATGGCTGATTTTGTTGAATTCTTCGCGGCACAATCCATTGAAGATAATATCGCAAGCTTGAGCATTGTATTGCAACATCTTCAATTCTTTCGCGGTTGCTTCACGATCTGGTTCTCTACCATCTTCAAGGAATTCACCTTGCAAGCCAACACGCACAACAGTCCAAACAGAGGGGTTATGACCAAGAATATGCATTTTCATCTTAGGCTTCCAACTAGCAAAACTTGTACCCTCAAAGTAAGGACCTCTATGGTGATAGTTACCCTCGCTAGACACCATACTCTCCTAGGTTGTGAAACGAAGGCTATGATCACCAAAGCTATGGAAATCAAGGCTAATGGAGACCAAAGCTCTGATACCACTTGTAGGATCGAAAGTATGTCTAGAGGGGGGTGATTAGACTACTTTACCAAATAAAAATCTATCATTTTCCCAATTTTAGTTGTGGGCAGATTTTAGCAATTAGCACAAATCAAGTAATCAACCTACACGTGCAATTCTAAGAGTATATCAGTGAAATGTAAAACATTGCATATGAAGTTAAAGGGAAGGGTTTGGAGAAGGCAAACACAATGGAGACATGAAGATTTTTGGCATGGTTCCGATAGGTGGTGCTACCGTACGTCCACGTTGATGGAGACTTCAACCCACGAATGGTAATGGTTGCGCGAATCCACGGAGGGCTCCGCCCACAAAGGGTCCAGGAAGAAGCAACCTTGTCTATCCCACCATGGCCATCGCCCACGAATGACTTGCCTCACTCGGGTAGATCTTCACGAAGTAGGTGATCTCCTTGCCCTTACAAACTTCTTGGTTCAACTCCACATCACGACGGAGGCTCCCAAGCAACACCTAATCAATCTAGGAGACACCACTCTCCAAAAGGTAATAGATGGTGTGTAGATGATGAACTCCTTGCTCTTGTGCTTAAAACGATAGTCTCCCCAACACTCAACTCTCTCTCACAGATTTGGCTATGGTGGAAGAAGGATTTGAGTGTAAAGCAACTTGGGGAAGGCTAGAAATCAAGGTTCAAAAGGTTGGAATGGAATCTCTTGGTCTCAACACATGAGTAGGTGGTTCTATCTCAGAAAATGAATGGTGGAAGTGTAGACACGTTCTGTTGGATCTTCTCAATGAGGAAGAAGGGGTGGAGGGGTATATATAACCTCCACACAAAATCCAACCGTTACACACTTTTGACTCATCTCGGTGGCACCGATTAGGAAACTCGGTGGCACCGATCTGTTCAAAAATATGAACGTTTTGAATCTCGGTGGGACTGACTGGAACAACTCAGTGGGACCAAGGTGCTAGGGCTTAGGGCAAACATCATCTCGGTGGCGCTGATTGCATCAACTCGGTGGGACCGAAGTGAAGCAATAAGCAACAGAGAGTCTGCCAAGCCAACTCAGTGAGACTAATTGCACAAACTCGGTGGGACCGAAGTGAATGCAATAGATCACAGAGCGCTGGCAAGGCCATCTTGGTGGGACCGAGATCCATACCGGTGTGACCGAATCATTAGGGTTTCTGACAGTGGCTATGTCAAATGAACTCGGTGGCTCCGGGTAGAAAGAATCGGTGGGGCCGAGTTTGTAATTAGGGTTTGGACATATTTAGATGGAGAAAGTGGCTGAGGGTTTTGGAGCAATATCACTAAGCACTTTGAGCAAGTAGACCATTAAGCAACACCTCATCCCCTTTTAATAATATTGGCTTTCCTATGGAGTCAATGTGACCTTGGATCACTTAAATAGAAATGAAGAGTCTTGAGCTTTTGCCAATCTTTGTCCTTAGAATTTTGAGGGGTCCACATCTCTATTCCATGCCATGCCAATAAATGAACATCCTGAAATATTTATCTTGAATGGATATTAGTTCAATGAGCTATATGTTGTTATGAATTACCAAAACCACCTGGGGATTAGTTGCACTTTCACCTTGGTCTCAGAACTAAGTTACTCATTGCTCTGCATACTTCGCCTAATGGGTGTCACTCTGGCATGAGAGCTACTTATCAGATAGTTAAAAGCGCCTTCTATTGGCCTAGTTTGAAAAGTGTTGTAGAAACTTTCATTGTTGCATGTCCTATATGCCAAAGGATAAAGCATGAAAATTGTTCACAACCTGTTCTTTGGGAACCAGTTGTAGATATGGCTTGGCAGCATATGTCAGTGAAATTTATTGAGTGCCTACCCAATTCTCATGGAAATGACGTGACATTATAAGTGGTGGATAGGTTTACTAAATATGCTTATTTCATACCACTCTCACACTCTTATACAGTACAACCTATAGCTCATGACTTTGCTGACAACATCATTAAATTACATTGGCCACCTAAGATGATTGTCTCTGGCAGAAACAAAATTTTCACTAGTAAGGTTTGAAGAGAGATATTCTGTACTTTGGATATTGAGCTCGGGTACAGTTCATCTTATCATCCTGAAACTTATGGGCAAACAAAGAGGGTTAACCAATTGGGACCCTTTAGGTGTATGACAACTACTGAGCCTAAGAAGTGGCTATCCTGGTTACCTTTGGTTGAATACTAGTACAATACCATTTTCACACTGCTTTGAAAATGCCTCCTTTTAAATTAATATATGGCTTTCCACCACCATTGATAAATGAGCTAGTTATACCATACCCTAATGATACAGAAACTCGGGAGTTCTTGTCATCTAACCCAACAATGCTTGATCAGTTGAAGGAAATTTTACTTCAAGCACAAAACAATATGAAGAGATATGCACATCTCAAATGAGTGAAAAGAACTTTTCAAGTGGGAGACTTGATGTATCCTAAAATGGCTCCTTTTAGATTGGCAGCCTTTGGATTTCGTAGAGCTCTTAATTGTAGAACAAAATACTATCGTCCTTTCTTGATAATTCAGAAAGTGGGTAACACTGCTTACAAGCTCGAGTTCGCAGAACATGTCAAAATTCATCATGTTTTTCATGTTAGTCAGCTTAAAAGCTCACTCGCAACAAGGCTATTCATAGACGTAATCTACATATGGCGAATGACGATGGTACCCTCAAGACTGAACCAGCGACAGTTTTTCTGGTACGACGCCTTCATACATGAGAAGGTGTGGACTTCATCAAGTATACATTCCCAATTTTCTTTCTTTCGATAATTCAAGCATGGAGGGCAGCAAATACAACACCATGAGGACTCGTTGTATCTCAAGAAGGAGGGCAATGCCAAATCATGAACATGTAGTTGTTTGTTTTCCTCATTTAGGTGTAGCATTTCTGGCAATACGGCATCAATCTGATCCAGCGGCTCACAAGTCTCATCTCCTGGTCTTGTTAAGACATCAAATCCCTTTTACCATTATAAGGTAGTTATGCATGTTTTTACCTTCACCGTTGTAGTGGATAAGAGCATCTAAAGCAGTGAGCAGTTATCCAGACGCTTAAACAGAAAAAAATAAAATACCAAAAATATTAAGCGTCATGTATTCCAACGCTAGGCGTTAACGAGCAACACCAAACATGCTTAGAAATAGATGTTCTAATCTCAGCTGGGGGGGCTGGCGCTCGCTGCCTTGTTTTCTGTCGATGAGGCACTGGACGTCAGGAATCTACGATGCAACCGCCGATTGGCTTGGAAAATTTTTTGAACACCCTCCCCTGGCGCTCAGCATTGGGGATATCTTGATGAGCAACTTATTTAAGCCTGGTTGTGGCTGGTGTGTCGTATGTTTTATTGTCGATTGCCCAATGTATTATTTTTTTTGAAAAGGATGATAAGCCCCGGCCTCTGCATTGAGCGATGCACACAACTATATATTTCCTAATGGATGAAAGTCGATGCCTTATAGCTACAGTAATATAGAATAGCCCTCTTGAAAGGACCAACATGGCGACTAGAGGGGATTAATAGGCGTTTTGAAACTTCTACAGATTTGTCTTTATCCTAATGCGGAACTAAACTAAACAGATACTTTTCAAGCACAAATCCTAAATATGGTAGGCTCAACTAAGTGCACCAACAACCTATGCTAAACAAGATTGGCACTTAAGGAAACTAGCAAGCACAAACTATATCACAAGATAGGGGTTTGGGGTAAGTGGTTTGTGGCTCTAAATGATGGTTAGAATGTGTATCAACAACACCCAAACCGGTGAGGAAGAAGATCTCTTTTATAGCCAACCACCAAAACTAGTCGTTGGGGTTCCAACAGACACTTCCTCGACACCCTGTGCCCACGGGGTCCCATGCCCACAGTACAAGCTTGTGTGCACGGGGGGGCGTGCCCACGGCCTGAAAACCCCGTGCCCAGAAACAACCCAAAGCAGGAAAATGAAATCATGCATAACTTTGGCATACGAAATCTGAATTTGATGATCTTGGGATCGTTTTAAAGCTATGGAAAAGCCCAAGGTCCTTATGTAGAGAACCACCCAAGATCAATAAGAAATAATGAAGCGCAAAGGTTTGAGTGTTGGGGAATGCAGTTATTTCAAAAAAAATCCTACGCACACGCAAGATCCATCTAGGTGATGCATAGCAATGAGAGGGGAGAGTGTTGTCCATGTACCCTCGTAGACCGTAAGCGGAAGCGTTATGACAACGTGGTTGATGTAGTCGTACGTCTTCACGATCTGACCGATCCTAGCACCGAAGGTACGCCACCTCCGCGATCTGCACACGTTCAGCTCGGTGACGCCCCATGAACTCTAGATCCAGCTGAGGTCGAGGGAGAGTTTCATCAGCACGACAGCGTGATGACGGTGACGATGAAACTACTGGCGCAGGGCTTCGCCTAAGCACTGCAACGATATGACCGAGGTGGAAATCTGTGGAGGGGGGCACCGCACATGGCTAAACAATTAACTTGGGTGTCTATGGGGTGCCCCCTCCCCCGTATATAAAGGAGTGGAGGAGGGGGAGGGCCGTCCCTCTCATGGCGCGCCCAAGGGGGGAGTCCTACTCCCGGTGGGAGTAGGATTCCCCCTTCCCTAGTTGGAGGAGAGGAAGGAAGGAGGAGAGAGGGAGAAGGAAAGGGGGGCCGGCCCCCCACCCCAATTCGGATTGGGCTTGGGGGGCACGCCCCCACCTTGGCCGCCTCCTCCTCTCTCCCACTAAGGCCCAATAAGGACCATACACTCCCCAGGGGGTTCAGGTAACCCCCCGGTACTCCGGTAAATGCCCAAACTCACCCGGAACCATTCTGATGTCCAAACATAGCCTTCCAATATATCGATCTTTATGTCTCGACCATTTAGAGACTCCTCATCATGTCCGTGATCACATCCGGGACTCCGAACAACCTTCGGTTCATCAAAACACATAAACTCATAATACCAATCATCATCGAACGTTAAGCGTGCGGACCCTACGGGTTCGAGAACTATGTAGACATGACCGACACTCATCTCCGGTCAATAACCAATAGCGGAACCTGAATGCTCATATTGGTTCCTACATATTCTACGAAGATCTTTATCGGTCAAACCGCATAACAACATACGTTGTTCCCTTTGTCATCGGTATGTTACTTGCCCGAGATTCGATCGTCGGTATCTCAATACCTAGTTCAATGTCGTTACCGGCAAGTCTCTTTACTCGTTCTGTAATGCATCATCCCGTAACTAACTCATTAGTCACATTGCTTGCAAGGCTTATAGTGATGTGCATTACCGAGAGGGCCCAGAGATACCTCTCCGACAATCAGAGTGACAAATCCTAATCTCGATCTATGCCAACTCAACAAACACCATCGGAGACACCTGTAGAGCATCTTTATAATCACCCAGTTATGTTGTGACGTTTGATAGCACACTAAGTGTTCCTCCGGTATTCGGGAGTTGCATAATCTCATAGTCATAGGAACATGTATAAGTTATGAAGAAAGCAATAGCAACAAACTAAACGATCATCGTGCTAAGCTAACGGATGGGTCAAGTCAATCACATCATTCTCTAATGATGTGATCCCGTTAATCAAATGACAACTGATGTCCATGGCTAGGAAACTTAACCATCTTTAATTAACGAGCTAGTCAAGTAGAGGCATACTAGTGACACTCATTTTGTCTATGTATTCACACATGTACTAAGTTTCTGGTTAATACAATTCTAGCATGAATAATAAACATTTATCATGATATAAGGAAATATAAATAACAACTTTATTATTGCCTCTAGGGCGTATCTCCCTCGGTCTCCCACTTGCACTAGAGTCAATAATCTAGATTACATAGTAAATATTCTAACACCCATGGAGTCTTGGTGCTGATCATGTTTTGCTCGTGAGAGAGACTTAGTCAACAGGTCTGCAACATTCAGATCCGTATGTATCTTGCAAATCTCTATGTCTCCCTCCTTGACTTGATCGCGGATGGAATTGAAGCTTCTCCTGATGTGCTTGGTTCTCTTGTGAAATATGGATTCCTTTGGCAAGGGAATTGCACCAGTATTGTCACAAAAGATTTTCATCGGACCCGATGCACTAGGTATGACACCTAGATCGGATATGAACTCCTTCATCCAGACTCCTTCATTTGCTACTTCCGAAGTAGCTATGTACTCTGCTTCACATGTAGATCCCGTCACGACGCTCTGCTTGGAACTGCACCAACTGACAGCTCCACCATTCAATAAAAATACGTATCCAGTTTGTGACTTAGAGTCATCCGGATCAGTGTCAAAGCTTGCATCGACGTAACCGTTTACGACGAGCTCTTTGTCACCTCCATAAACGAGAAACATATCCTTAGTCCTTTTCAGGTATTTCAGGATGTTCTTGACTGTTGTCCAGTGATCCACTCCTGGATTACTTTGGTACCTCCCTGCTAAACTAATAGCAAGGCACACATCAGGTCTGGTACACATCATTGCATACATGATAGAACCTATGGCTGAAGCATAGGGAATGACTTTCATTTTCTCTCTATCTTCTGCAGTGGTCGGGCATTGAGTCTGACTCAACTTCACACCTTGTAACACAGGCAAGAACCCTTCCTTTGCTTGATCCATTTTGAACTTCTTCATAACTTTATCAAGGTATGTGCTTTGTGAAAGTCCAATTAAGCATCTTGATCTATCTCTATAGATCTTGATGCCTAATATATAAGCAGCTTCACCGAGGTCTTTCATTGAAAAATTCTTATTCAAGTATCCTTTTATGCTATTCAGAAATTCAGTATCATTTCCGATCAACAATATGTCATCCACATATAATATCAGAAATGATACAGAGCTCCCACTCACTTTCTTGTAAATACAGGCTTCTCCAAAAGTCTGTATAAAACCACATGCTTTGATCACACTATCAAAGTGTATATTCCAACTCCGAGATGCTTGCACCAGTCCATAAATGGATCGCTGGAGCTTACACACTTTGTTAGCACCTTTTGGATCGACAAAAACTTCTAGTTGCATCATATACAACTCTTCTTCAAGATATCCATTAAGGAATGCAGTTTTGACATCCATTGGCCAAATTTCATAATCATAAAATGCAGCAATTGCTAACATGATTCGGACGGACTTAAGCATCGCTACGGGTGAGAAGGTCTCATCGTAGTCAACTCCTTGAACTTGTCGAAAACCTTTCGCAACAAGTCGATCTTTGTAGACACTAGACAGTAACATTACCGTCAGCGGCAGTCTTCTTCTTGAAGATCCATTTATTGTCTATGGCTTGTCGATCATCGGGCAAGTCAACCAAAGTCCACACTTTGTTCTCATACATGGATCCCATCTCAGATTTCATGGCCTCAAGCCATTTTGCGGAATCTGGGCTCATCATCGCTTCCTCATAGTTCATAGGTTCGTCATTGTCAAGTAACATGACCTCCAGAACAGGATTATCGTACCACTCTTGTGCGGATCTTACTCTGGTTGACCTACGAGGTTCGGTAGTAACTTGATCAGAAGTTTCATGATCATCATCATTAGCTTCCTCACTTACTGGTGTAGGAATCACTAGAACTGATTTCTGTGATGAACTACATTCCAATAAGGGAGCAGGTACAGTTACCTCATCAAGTTCTACTTTCCTCCCACTCACTTCTTTCGAGAGAAACTCCTTCTCTAGAAAGGATCCATTCTTAGCAACAAATATCTTGCCTTCGGATCTGTGATAGAAGGTGTACCCAATAGTCTCCTTTGGGTATCCTATGAAGACACATTTCTCCGATTTGGGTTCGAGCTTATTAGGTTGAAGCTTTTTCACATAAGAATCGCAGCCCCAAACTTTAAGAAACGACAACTTGGGTTTCTTGCCAAACCACAGTTCATAAGGTGTCATCTCAACGGATTTAGATGGTGCCCTATTTAACGTGAATGCAGCCGTCTCTAAAGCATAACCCCAAAACGATAGCGGTAAATCAGTAAGAGACATCATAGATCGCACCATATCTAATAAAGTACGATTACGACGTTCGGACACACCATTACGTTGTGGTGTTCCAGGTGGCGTGAGTTGCGAAACTATTCCTCATTGTTTCAAATGAAGACCAAACTCGTAACTCAAATATTCTCCTCCACGATCAGATCATGGAAACTTTATTTTCTTGTTACTATGATTTTCCACTTCACTCTGAAATTCTTTGAACTTTTAAAATGTTTCAGACTTATGTTTCATTAGGTAGATATACCCATATCTGCTCAAATCATCTGTGAAGGTAAGAAAATAACCATACCCACCGCGAGCATCAATACTCATCGGACCGCATACATCAGTATGTATTATTTCCAACAAGTCTGTTGCTCGCTCCATTGTTCCGGAGAACGGAGTCTTAGTCATCTTGCCCATGAGGCATGGTTCGCAAGAATCAAGTGATTCCAAAAGCCCATCAGCATGGAGTTTCTTCATGCGCTTTACACCAATATGACCTAAACGCAGTGCCACAAATAAGTTGCACTATCATTATTAAACTTATATCTTTTGGCTTCAATACTATGAACATGTGTATCACTACTATCAAGATTTAGTAAAAATAGACCACTCATCAAGGGTGCATGACCATAAAAGATATTACTCATATAAATAAAACAACCATTATTCTCTGATTTAAATGAATAACCGTCTCGCATCAAACAAGATCCAGATATAATGTTCATGCTCAACGCTGGCACCAAATAACAATTATTTAGGTCTAAAACTAATCCCCAAGGTAGATGTAGAGGTGGCGTGCCGACGGCGATCACATCGACTTTGGAACCATTTCCCACGCGCATCGTCACCTCGTCCTTAGCCAATCTGCACTTAATCCGTAGCCCCTGTTTCGAGTTGCAAATATTAGCAACAAAACCAGTATCAAATACCCAGGCGCTACTGCGAGCATTAGTAACGTACACATCAATAACATGTATATAAAATATACCTTTCACTTTGCCATCCTTCTTCTCCGCCAAATACTTGGGGAAGTTCCGCTTCCAGTGACCAGTCCCTTTGCAGTAGAAGCACTCAGTCTCAGGCTTAGGTCCAGACTTGGGCTTCTTCACTTGAGCAGCAACTTGCTTGCTTTTCTTCTTGAAGTTCCCCTTCTTCCCTTTACCCTTTTTCTTAAAACTGGTGGTCTTGTTGACCATCAACACTTGATGCTCTTTCTTGATTTCTACCTCCGCAGCCTTTACCATTGCGAAGAGCTCGGGAATTGTCTTATCCATCCCATGCATATTATAGTTCATCACGAAGCTCTTGTAGCTTGGTGGCAGTGATTGAAGAACTATGTCAATGACACTATCATTAGGAAGATTAACTCCCAGTTGAGTCAAGTGGTTGTGGTACCCAGACATTCTGAGTATATGCTCACTGACAGAACCATTCTCCTCCATTTTGCAGCTGTAGAACTTATTGGAGACTTCATATCTCTCAATCCGGGCATTTGCTTGAAATATTAACTTCAACTCCTGGAACATCTCATATGCTCCATGACATTCAAAACGTCGTTGAAGTCCTGGTTCTAAGCCGTAAAGCATGGCACACTGAACTATCGAGTAGTCATCAGCTTTGATCTGCCAGACATTCATAACATCTAGCGTTGCTCCTGCAGCGGGTTTGGCACCTACCAGTCCTTCCAGGACGTAATTCTTCTGTGCAGCAATGAGGATAATCCTCAAGTTACGGACCCAGTCCGTGTAATTGCTACCATCATCTTTCAACTTAGCTTTCTCTAGGAACGCAGTAAAATTCAATGGAACAACAGCACGGGCCATTTATCTACAACAACATACACATGCAAAATACTATCAGGTACTAAGTCCATGATAAATTAAAGTTCAATTAATCATATTACTTAAGAACTCCCACTTAGATAGACATCCCTCTAATCATCTAAGTGATCACGTGATCCATATCAACTAAGCCATGTCGGATCATCACGTGAGATGTGAAGGAAATATGCCCTAGAGGCAATAATAAAGTTATTATTTATTTCCTTATATCATGATAAATGTTTATTATTCATGCTAGAATTGTATCAACCGGAAACTTGATACATGTGTGAATACATAGACAAACAGAGTGTCACTAGTATGCCTCTACTTGACTAGCTCGTTGATCAAAGATGGTTATGTTTCCTAGCCATAGACATGAGTTGTCATTTGATTAACGGGATCACATCATTAGGAGAATGATGTGATTGACTTGACCCATTCCATTAGCTTAGCACTCGATCGTTTAGTATGTTGCTACTGCTTTCTTCATGACTTATACATGTTCCTATGACTATGAGATTATGCAACTCCCGTTTACCGGAGGAACACTTTGTGTGCTACCAAACGTCACAACGTAACTGGGTGATTATAAAGGTGCTCTACAGGTGTCTCCGAAGGTACTTGTTGGGTTGGCGTATTTCGAGATTAGGATTTGTCACTCCGATTGTCGGAGAGGTATCTCTGGGCCCTCTCGGTAATGCAAATCACTATAAGCCTTGCAAGCATTGTAACTAATGAGTTAGTTGCGGGATGATGTATTACGGAACGAGTAAAGAGACTTGCCGGTAACGAGATTGAACTAGGTATTGAGATACTGACGATCGAATCTCGGGCAAGTAACATATCGATGACAAAGGGAACAACGTATGTTGTTATGCGGTCTGACCGATAAAGATCTTCGTAGAATATGTGGGAGCCAATATGAGCATCCAGGTTCCGCTATTGGTTATTGACCGGAGACGTGTCTCGGTCATGTCTACATAGTTCTCGAACCCGTAGGGTCCGCACGTGTGACGCCCCCGATTTGACCGTACACTAATCAGGCACGCAAATGTGTACGATCAAGATCAGGGACTCACGGGAAGATATCACAACACAACTCTAAAACATAAATAAGTCATACAAGCATCATAATACAAGCCAGGGGCCCCGAGGGCTCGAATGCAAGTGCTCGATCATAGACGAGTCAGCGGAAGCAACAATATCTGAGTACAGACATAAGTTAAACAAGTTTGCCTTAAGAAGGCTAGCACAAAAGTAAAACGATCGAAAAGGCAAGGCCTCCTGCCTGGGACCTCCTAACTACTCCTCGAAGCCGAACTCCATGTAGAATCATCCTCGGGATCTCTAGCTCCTGGACTCCAGCATCTGGTTGCGAAAATCAGGTATAGAAAGGGGAAAAGAGGGAGAAAAGCAACCGTGAGTACTCATCCAAAGTACTCGCAAGCAAGGAGCTACACTACATATGCATGTGTATATGTGTAAAGGGGCCATATCAGTGGACTGAACTGCAGAATGCCAGAATAAGTGGGGGATAGCTAGTCCAGTCGAAGACTACGCTTCTGGCCATCTCCATCTTGCAACATGTAGAAGAGAGTAGATTGAAGTCCTCCAAGTAGCATCGCATAGCATAATCCTACCCGGCGATCCCCTCCTCGTCGCCCTGTTAGAGAGCGATCACCGGGTTGTATCTGGCACTTGGAAGGGTGTATTTTATACAGTATCCGGTTCTAGTTGTCATAAGGTCAAGGTACAACTCCGGGTCGTCCTTTTACCGAGGGACACGGTTATTCAAATAGATAAACTTCCCTGCAGGGGTGCACCACATAACCCAACACGCTCGATCCCATTTGGCCGGACACACTTTTCTGGGTCATGCCCGGCCTCGGAAGATCAACACGTCGCAGCCCTACCTAAGCACAACAGAGCGGTCAGCACGCCGGTCTAATCCTAAGCGCACAGGGGTCTGGGCCCATCGCCCATAGCACACCTGCACGTTGCGAACGCGGCAGCGAGCAGACCTAGCAACCCACACGATCACGGCGGTTACGTCAAAGTGGTCCAACACGGCGCGCGCCACTCAGTCGCTGACGTCACGAAGGCTTCGGCTGATACCACGACGCCGGGATACCCATAACTACTCCCGCGTAGATGGTTAGTGCGTATAGACCAAATGGCCAGACTCAGATCAAATACCAAGATCTCGTTAAGCGTGTTAAGTATCCGCGAACGCCGACCAGGGCCAGGCCACCCCTCTCCTAGGTGGTCTCAACCTGCCCTGTCGCTCCGCCATAAAGTAACAGTCGGGGGCCGTCAGGAACCCAGGCCCACCTCTACCGGGATGGAGCCACCTGTCCTTTCAGCCCCCTCATCAGAATCACTTGCGGGTACTCCTCGAGCCGACCCGACTTTAGTTACCACATGTGTCATGTATAAAATGTATATAGTATATACCCGTGATCACCTCCCGAAGTGATCACGGCCCAGTAGTATAGCATGGCAGACGGACAAGAGTGTAGGGCCACTGATGGAACACTAGCATCCTATTCTAAGCAGTAGGATAGCAGGTAAGGGTAACAACTGTAGCAACAATGATAGGCTATGCATCAGGATAGGATTAACGGGAAGCAGTAACATGCTACACTACTCTAATGCAAGCAGTATAGAGAAGAATAGGCGATATCTGGTGATCAAGGGGGGGCTTGCCTGGTTGCTCTGGCAAGTAGGAGGGGTCGTCAACTCCGTAGTCGAACTGGGCAGCAGCAGCGTCGGTCTCGTAGTCTACCGGAGAGAAGGGGGGAAGAAACAGTAAATACAATGCAAACATAAGCATGACGATGCGTGACATGACAACGAGCGGTGCTAGGTGTGCCCTAACGCGGCAGTAGGTGGTACCGGCGAAGGGGGGACATCCGGGAAAGTATTCCCGGTGTTTCGCATTTTCGGACAGATGAACCGGAGGTGAAATGTTATAGGTTCACTATGCTAGGGACGCGTGGCGGACGAACGGGCTGCGTATCTGGATTCGTCTCGTCGTTCTGAGCAACTTTCATGTACAAAGTATTTTCATCCGAGCTACGGTTTATTTTATATGAATTTTAAAAGATTTAAATTAATATCTGGAATTTATTTAATTATTTAATATATACATTATCCGAAACAGTGTTGTGATGACATCAGCATGACATCATGCTGACGTCAGCAGTCATCTGACACGTGGGTCCCACATGTCATAGACTGATTAGGGTAATTAGGGTTAACTAATTAATTAACTATTAATTAAACTAATTAATTAAATTAGATTAATCTAAACAGGGTTAGTTAACTAATTAATTAACTAATTAATTAATTATTCTTATTTTTATTTTTATTTTCTTTATTTATTTATTTATTAATTTATTAATTTTTATTAATTAATTTATTATTATTATTATTTTTAAATCATTTTTTTTCAATCGTTCTGGGGTGCGGGACCCCTTTGTCATAGGCCCCTGGGGGCCTAGCGGGCGAAACGGGCAGCGGGCACCCGGGCGTTTGCACCCGAAGGGCAAACCCGGGGCGCCGCGGGGTGCCGGAACTGGCCGCCGGCGTGGCGGTGGCCTGCGGGGCCAGAGGCGGAGGCGGGGCACGGGACGACAGCGCCAACACCAGTGACGGCGACGAGCGCGACGTGGTAGGGGCAAGGCAGCGGTGGGCGACGAAGTGCGGGTGTGCGTGCGCACGGCGGTTGCGGTGGCGCAACGACAGCGAGGGCTCGCGCCGGGGCCGGTGGGGAGGCTCGGCGTCCACAGGAGCAGGGGAGGCGGGCCATGCGGGATCGGTCGCGGCTGGAGGCGGAGCAGAGCAGGGGAAAACAGGGGCAGGGATCGCGGCGTGCGGGGTGAGCGAGGGAGACGGGTAGCAGGGGGCGACCGTGGGCGCGTTCAGGGCCGCCGGGGCGCGCGCGGTGGAGCGAGGGAGTGCACGCAGCGGTGGGGGTTACGAGCTCCAGCGAGCTCGGGCGACAGGGGGAGGAGGAGAGGTCGGGCCTCACTTGCGGTGTAGGGGAACGGCAGTGTGCTCGAGGAGGAGGACGAGGTAGACGACGACGGTGATGATGGGCGGCTCCGGCGAGGGAGAGGACGGGGCGGACGACGGCGAGCTCCGCGCGGCGGTGGCGTCAAGGCCGAGCCCGAGTTCCAGATCGGGGGCGGAGGGGATGGGGCGGTGCGGACGGGCGGCGTAGGGGCGGGAGGGCGTCGCGGCGACGGCGGGCTCCGGCGTAGTGGCCGCAGGCTCGGCGGCGGCGTGGCGAAGGGGTCGGGGCCCTCTGCCCCGATCCAGGCGGGGAAAGGGGAGAGAGAGGCGTGCGGGGAGCGAGTGAGGGGAGTGGGGGGTGTCGGTTAGGGTTTGTGGAAGTGGGGGGGAAGTAGCTGGCGTGGTTGGGCCGGCCTGGTGGGGGGTGGCCGACTGGGTTGGGATGGGCCGAGGCCCATGGGAGCTGGGGATATATCCTTTTGATTTTTTTGTTTTTCTTTTATCTTTTAATTTTTTCTGTTTTAATTCATTTTAAGTATTTAGGTCTTTTATAAAAGCATGGATCCCACACCATAAATTCCTAGGCATTTATTTGCACACCCCGAACATTTTTGTTTTAAATTTAGAAAAACTTTTATTGTTTGCCTATATTTTAGATTTTAATTTGAATCGTTTTTGAACTAACTCCAGTTATCAACAGTAACCGAGTTGACGTGGCACTTTTAGCAGAGGTTTACTGTAGCTTGATTATCCGGACGTCACAGCACGCTTAACGTTTCGATGACAGTTATATTATGAATTTATATGTTTTGATGTACCGAAGGTTGTTCGGAGTCCCGGATGTGATCACGGACATGACGAGGAGTCTCGAAATGGTCGAGACATAAAGATTGATATATTGGAAGCCTATGTTTGGATATCGGAAGTGTTCCGGGTGAAATCGGGATTTTACCGGAGTACCGGGAGGTTACCGGAACCCCCCGGCAACATAATGGGCCTTAGTGGGCCTAGGTGGAAGAGAGGAGAGG
The DNA here is from genome assembly GCF_002575655.3 of Aegilops tauschii subsp. strangulata. Lineage (NCBI taxonomy): Eukaryota > Viridiplantae > Streptophyta > Magnoliopsida > Poales > Poaceae > Aegilops > Aegilops tauschii. The sequence goes on from NC_053035.3 coordinate 294,689,382, forward strand.
CGGCTAGGGCTGGGCCGCGCGCCCCTCCCCCTAGTCCGAATAGGACAAGGAGAAGGGGGCGGCGCCCCCCTTCCTTCTTCTCCCTCTTCTCTTTCCCCCCTCCCAAGTCCTAATCCAACTAGGAAAAGGGGGGAGTCCTACTCCCGGTGGGAGTAGGACTCCTCCTGGCGCGCCCCAAGGCTGGCCGCACCTCCCCCCTTTGCTCCTTTATATATGGGGGCAGCGGGGCACCCCATAGACACAACAATTGATCTATTGATCTCTTAGCCGTGTGCGGTGCCCCCCTCCACCATATTACACCTCGATAATATCGTAGCGGTGCTTAGGCGAAGCCCTACGTCGGTAGAACATCATCATCGTCACCACGCCGTCGTGCTGACAAAACTCTCCCTCAACACTGGGCTGGATCGGAGTTCGAGGGACGTCATCGAGCTGAACGTGTGCTGAACTCGGAGGTGTCGTGCGTTCGGTACTTTATCGGTCGGATCGTGAAGACGTACGACTACATCAACCGCGTTGTGTTAACGCTTCCGCTTTCGGTCTACGAGGGTACGTGGACAACACTCTCCCCTCTCGTTGCTATGCATCACCATGATCTTGCGTCTGCGTAGGATTTTTTTTGAAATTACTACGTTCCCCAACAAGATGGAGTAGTTTTCAATGGTGAACATCACTATGTTGATCATATCTACTATGTGATTCATGCTCGACCTTTCGGTCTCAGTGTTCCGAGGCCATATCTGCATATGCTAGGCTCGTCAAGTTTAACCCGAGTATTTTGCATGTGCAAAACTGGCTTGCACCCGTTGTATGTGACCGTAGAGCTTATCACACCCGATCATCACGTGGTGTCTCGGCACGACGAACTGTAGCAATGGTGCATACTCAGGGAGAACACTTATACCTTGAAATTTAGTGAGAGATTATCTTATAATGCTACCGCCGAACTAAGCAAAATAAGATGCATAAAGGGTAAACATCACATGCAATCAATATAAGTGATATGACATGGCCATCATCATCTTGTGCCTTTGATCACCATCTCCAAAGCACCGTCACGATCACCATCATCACCGGCTTGACACCTTGATCTCCATCGAAGCATCGTTGTCGTCTCGCCAACTATTGCTTCTACGACTATCGCTACTGCTTAGTGATAAAGTAAAGCAATCACATGGCGATTGCATTTCATACAATAAAGCGACAACCATATGGCTCCTACCATTTGTCGATAACTCTGTTAAAAAACATGACCATCTCATACAATAAAATTTAGCATCATGTCTTGACCATATCATATCACAACATGCCCTGCAAAAACAAGTTAGACGTCATCTACTTTGTTGTTGCAAGTTTTACGTGGCTGCTATGGGCTGAGCAAGAACCGTTCTTACCTACGCATCAAAACCACAACGATTTTTCGTCAAGTGTGCTGTTTTAACCTTCAATACGGACCGGGCGTAGTCACACTTGATTCAACTAAAGTTGGAGAAACTGACACCCGCCAGCCACCTGTGTGCAAGGCACGTCGGTAGAACCAGTCTCGCGTAAGCGTACGCGTAATGTCGCTCTGAGCCGCTTCATCCAACAATACCGCCGAATCAAAGTATGACATGCTGGTAAGCAGTATGACTATTATCGCCCAAAACTCTTTGTGTTCTACTCGTGCATATAACATCTACGCATAGACCTGGCTCGGATGCCACTTTTGGGGAACGCAGTAATTTCAAAAAAATCCTATGCACACGCAAGATCCATCTAGGTGATGCATAGCAACGAGAGGGGAGAGTGTTGTCCACGTAACCTCGTAGACCGTAAGCGGAAGCGTTATGACAACACGGTTGATGTAGTTGTACGTCTTCACGATCCGACCGATCCTAGCACCAAAGGTACGGCACCTCCGCGATCTGCACAGGTTCGGCTCGGTGACATCCCACGAACTCTAGATCCAGCTGAGGTCGAGGGAGAGTTTCGTCAGTACGATGGCGTGATGATGGTGATGATGAAACTGCCGGCGCAGGGCTTCGCCTTAGTACTGCAACGATATGACCGAGGTGGAAATCTGTGGAGGGGAGCACCGCACACGGCTAAACAATCAACTTGTGTGTCTATGGGGTCCCCCCTCCCCCATATATAAAGGAGTGAAGGAGGGGGAGGGCCGGCCCTCTCATGGCGCGCCCAAGGGGGAGTCCTACTCCCAGTGGGAGTAGGATTCCCCCTTCCCTAGTTGGAGTAGGAGAGGAAGGAAGGAGGAGAGAGGGAGAAGGGAAGGGGGGCCGGCCCCCCACCCCAATTCGGATTGGGCTTGGGGGGCATGCCCCCACCTTGGCCGCCTCCCCCTCTCTCCCACTAAGGCCCAATAAGGCCCATACACTCCCCGGGGGGTTCCGGTAACCCCCCGGTACTCCGGTAAATGCCCGAACTCACCCGGAACCATTTTGATGTCCAAACATAGCCTTCCAATATATATATCTTTATGTCTCGACCATTTTGAGACTCCTCGTCATGTTCGTGATCACATCCGGGACTCCGAACAACCTTCGTTTCATCAAAACACATAAACTCATAATACCAATCATCATCGAACGTTTAGCGTGCGGACCCTACGGGTTCGAGAACTATGTAGACATGACCGAGACTCATCTCCGGTCAATAACCAATAGCGGAACCTAGATGCTCATATTGGTTCCTACATATTCTACGAAGATCTTTATCGGTCAAACCGCATAACAACATACGTTGTTCCCTTTGTCATCGGTATGTTACTTGCCCGAGATTCGGTCGTCGGCATCTCAATACCTAGTTCAATCTCGTTACCGGCAAGTCTCTTTACTCGTTCCGTAATGCATCATCCGGTAACTAACTCATTAGTCACATTGCTTGCAAGGCTTATAGTGATGTGCATTACCGAGAGGGCTCAAAGATACCTCTCCGACAATCGGAGTGACAAATCCTAATCTCGATCTATGCCCAACTCAACAAACACCATCGGAGACACCTGTAGAGCATCTTTACAATCACCCAGTTACGTTGTGGCATTTGATAGCACACTAAGTGTTCCTCCGGTATTCGGGAGTTGCATAATCTCATAGTCATAGGAACATGTATAAGTTATGAAGAAAGCAATAGCAACAAACTAAACGATCATTGTGCTAAGCTAACGGATGGGTCAAGTCAATCACATCATTCTCTAATGATGTGATCCCGTTAATCAAATGACAACTCATGTCCATGGCTAGGAAACTTAACCATCTTTGATTAACGAGCTAGGCAAGTAGAGGCATACTAGTGACACTCATTTTGTCTATGTATTCACACATGTACTAAGTTTCCGGTTAATACAATTCTAGCATGAATAATAAAAATTTATCATGATATAAGGAAATATAAATAACAACTTTATTATTGCCTCTAGGGCATATTTCCTTCATTGAGCTCTCTACATGCGATGTGATCAAGCTACTTGCCCGATAGTCCCTCTTGATAGTACAGTTGCCAAACCTATAATCTGGTGTCCCACCAAGTCCCACCTTGCACATTTCATTTGATCTTGTTGATGACATTAATTCTTGCCTCAAGTTGGAATCTTTTTCTTGACAACAATCGCTTGGTGAAGATATTCGAATTTCTTCCCATATTGCAATGAGGGAATCCTTCTCTTAAGCACATATTCACATGTGCATGACCCCAATGTGGACCGCTGATAACCCACAAGTATAGGGATCAATTGTAGCCTCTTTCGATAAGTAAGAGTGTCGAACGCAACGAGGAGCTAAAGGTAGAACAAATATTCCCTCAAGTTCTATCGACCACCGATACAACTCTACGCACGCTTAACATTCGCTTTACCTACAATAAGTATGAAACTAGAAGTACTTTGTAGGTGTTTTTGGATAGGTTTGCAAGATAATAAAGAGCACGTAAATAAAAAGTAGGGGCTGTTTAGGTAAAGAAGCAATAAAGTTAGTATAGCGAGTGTGGAAAAGTGGTGGTAGGAGTTGCGAAATTGTCCCTAGGCAATTGACTACTTTACTAGACCGATAGCAAGTTTTATGTGGGAGAGGCCACTGCTAGCATGTCATCCCTGACTTGGAATTCTATGCACTTATGATTGGAACTATTAGCAAGCATCTGCAACTACTAACGTTCATTAAGGTAAAACCCAACCATAGCATTAAGATATATTGGTCCCCCTTCAATCCTGTATGCATCAATTTCTATGCTAGGTTGAAGCTTCTGTCACTCTTGCCCTCCAATACATAGTCCTATCAACATACAACTAACCCTATGGTGTGATCCACGCGCGCGCTCATATGATGGACACCAAAGGACAGCAACATAACCACAAGCAAATTAAACCAATCATAGCAATTCACCAATTACCGATAGGACAACGAAAATCTACTCAGACATCATAGGATGGCAACACATCATTGGATAATAATATGAAGCATAAAGCACCATGTTCAAGTAGAGGGTACAGCGGGTTGCGGGAGTGTGGACCGTTGTAGATAGATGGGGAAGGTGATGGATATGTTGGTGAAGATGGCGGAGGTGTTGGTGTAGATTGCGGTGATGATGATGGCCCCGGCGGCGTTCCGGCACCACCGGGAGAGAGGGGGAGATAGCCCCCTTTCTTCTTCTTCTTCCTTGACCTTCTCCCTAGATGGGAGAAGGGTTTCCCCTCTGGTCCATGGCCTCCATGGTGGCGGAGGGGCGAGAGCCCCTCCGAGATTGGATCTGTCTCTCTGTCTCTCTCTGTTTCTGCGTTCTTGATTCTGCCCTTTCACCGTTTCTTTTATAACCGGAGATCCGTAACTCCGATTGGGCTGAATTTTGGACACGATCTCTATCCGGATATTAGCTTTCTTGCGGCGAAAGAAGGGATCCAACCGCCTTACGGGGTGGCCACGAGGGCCCAGGGCGCGCCTGACCCCCTGGGGGCGCCCCCTGCCTCGTGGCCCCCTCGGGCATCGTCTCGCGTTGATTCTTCTTCCCAAAAATCACATATATTCCAAAAAAAATCTCCATCAGTTTTTATCCCGTTTGGACTCCGTTTGATATGGATTTTCTGCGAAACAAAAAACATGCAACAAACAGGAACTGGCACTGGGCACTGGATAAATATGTTAGTCCCAAAAATAGTATAAAAAGTTGCCAAAAGTATATGAAAGTTGTATAATATTGGCATGGAACAATCAAAAATTATAGATACGACGAAGACGTATCAACCGTAAGCTTCAAAGCATATTACCTCTGGCTTCTCATCTTGCACTTGGACTCCCCAAACTTGATGACCATCACCACTTGATGGCATCCTTACATAGGCTACTCAAAATCTTTCTTTTGATGCAAGCCCATGAGAAACACCTAACCCGCATAGACATAGAAAACACATAGCATGGGTTAGTGCACAAAACGCAATTCACAATTACTTACCATACCACTAGATCACTTGATCCCACATGGTACATTGTTTGTGCTTGTGTGTTGACCATCTAGACACTGGCGGAGCTACATGTGACAAAAATGGGCCATCGTCCACCCAGTCCAAAGCAAATATAGAGTAGGACTGAAGTAAATTGGGCCATGAGGCCAAGAAATAATGGTCGTCCTTCGTACCGACCCGCCCAGCTTTGGCTACGTAGCTCCGCCACTGCATCTAGATACAATCTTCAAGCTTCATCTTGGTCAACCAACATCTTTACTTCAAGCTCTATATTGGTTTCTTGAAAGCCATAATGAACTCTTCATTTTACTTCATTGCTTCAAGACTAGATCACCAATTACTCTTTCATGACCATATCAAGTTTCACCAAAATGCCCCATCACAAACTCTTGAGAGGGATAATGAACTCTTCGCTCTGGTTGCTTGCTTCAAGACATGATCAACCAAAATCAAATACATGAGCTCATCATGATCTTCTCTTGATACCATAGCTTGAATTCTTCTCTTTAATTATACTGTCAAGACCTTGATCCTTATAAGCCTAAATGTGTCAACCTTTGAGATCCTCCAATGGATTCCACCTTGAACATATTTGTTTAGACATTGATATCAATCTTGATAGCTTCATTAGATACATCCAAAGGCCAACTAGTATCCTCAGTAGGCATGAGACCCCGAGAGTCAGACCCTAGGCCTCATGGGCACGAGGGTTAGTGACCCCGTGCTCATGGGGTATCCATAGAATTTAACACTCGACCCCATGTGCACGGGGTCAAGAAGCCCGTGCGCACGGGGTGTCCAGAGAGATTTCCCTGGACCCCGTTTGCATGGGGTAAGTAGAGAGGATACCATGAGGACTTCTTCGAGAGGCTTTTGATGGAACTCTTCCCAAATAAATCCAACATGCTTCATGCATCACTATGAAATATTTCTTCATATGGGATACAATGCCATTGATGCTCCATAGGAATTGTCATTCAATACCAAAGCTAAGAGCAAATCTTCATCTTTATGGCAATCATCCTTAAGGCTCCGCCTATGTAGTATCCCTTCAAATATATCTCAGTGAAAGCATTGGTCCATAGAGATAGTTATTAATTACCAAAACCACACTTAGTGGCTACATGCCCTTTCACCTCTGGTTCTGGCCTTAAACCCTACCTCGTTCCCTTGATTACTCGATTTCTTGTCCCAAATTCCCCTTGATCCTACCTAACTCCCGGCGGGGGTCGGGGGTGGGGGGTAGAGGGGAGACATCTCGTATTTCTGTTGGCACACCTAGGGCGTGTTTGGTTGCCCGCATTAGGCCCAGCCTGGCCCGCGCGGGAAGAAAGTGGCCCGTTTGGTTGCCTGCGTTCACTGTGCGGCCTGCATCGCACGAACCTTAAAGCACGTCGAGGCCAGGCCCAGGAGAAATGCCCGAATCGGCAGTAGCTCGCGAGCCTAGCTGAGGCGAGCGCACAAGGTGGGCCACTTGCACGAGGGGAGATGGGAGGGATACGAGCTGGTATGCAGCCTGTGCGTGCTTATCTTCTTCTACCTCCAGTAACCTTCCCTCTAATTCTGTTCTTCCTATCCCCTTCCGATCTACACAACGGTGCTTCGATTCGAGGTAAGCTCTATACGAAAAAGATGCACCTTGATGCTACGGTTCCATTCAGGCGATCGGTTCGTAGTTTCGTCGGTCGTTTCTTAATTTCGTCTTCCCGTTTGAAGCTGTTCTTGACGAATTTTGTCAGATTCATTGCGCATGATCGATCATTTGAATTTTCCTTTGACCAGCAGCCTAATCTCGCAGTTCCTCACAACATTCGTGTTGTAAGTTTTTGGTTTCGACGATCGTAGCTTCATCTCTCCTTGAACAGCAGCTTACTGCACTCACGCCGCCATGTCGAGCTCCTTTGTCCTCGTCCTCATCCTCGCCTTCTTCTACTGCAACGCCACAGCGGTTGCCGCGTCGCTCGTCGTCATCGTCCTCATCCTCGTCCTCGCCATCCGCCATGACAAGAAGGGGAAGGACAGCCGTTGGGTCGTCGTGCCCCTGCGGCTGGTCATGGTGTTGGACCTGCTCAGCCTCATGGGCGCGTACAGCGCCGGCACCTGCCGGGACAAGATCTCAACCATCTACTCTGCGGTGCTGGTGGCCATCATCTTCCTCTACATCCTCGTTCTCAAGACGATGGACTGCTGGGACAAGAACTCCGGCACCTACACCGGCTCCTCCTCTGTCGACTGTCTTTGCGCGAGCACCGCAACTAGTTCGCCGACGGTGTCGCTCGCCCTGCCGCCGACGGGGTCGCTCGTCCACGACTCCATGCTCGTCATGTCGGCCACGGCCACTATCCACCGCAGTCGCCATTGTCCAGCGCACAATGCATTTCTTCTCCCCCTCCCTCTGCTAGCTCTTAACCCTGTGTGCTAAGTGCAAGTGCTAGCTCTTAATCATACCCCATGCGGGCAACCAAACACCATGTTCATGTGCCGCTTGGGCCAATGCAGGCAACCAAACAAGGTGCACTTGTGTATTACCTAATGCAGGGAGCTAGATGCAGGCAACCAAACAACCTGCAGACGTCGCATATGAGGCTGCATTTCAAGAACCTGGCTGGAGATGGGCATGCAACGCGGCTACTGTTTCAAGCGGCAACCAAGCACGCCCCTAGTGCTGGCTCAAGCATATGCATCACAATTTGACCCGAAAAATCAATGAAGAGCTATATCACTTTCCCAGACTCAGAAACCCACCACATTCTGTGGAAGACGAGGGTCTGCCCATATATTACGATTTGGGAAATTAAATTTGCATAGATTTGATCATGTTATAAAACGTGAGACGGAAACAAGATTGGTCGTGTGCGCAACTCGCAGGATGCATGTGAAGTAATGCCATGCATGTTGTTGATACTTGAAAAATTCGACAGAGTTGACCTCTGGAACGTGTTATCTTTTCTCAGAGTATCCGTGCGTTGGTTGCTGAAGTGGCCTCGCGCATGCATATTGTCAAAATTTATGGAACCCAAACCCGTGTGCAGGTGTATGGGCATGGGAGAAGCAAAACAGAGCGTACGTACGACAAATGCTCAAGTCTGGCACAGGAAAAATAATGTAGACACCAGAAAAAAGAATCATGACAGGCATGAAATTGCATGATTTGCATGTAGAGCGTATAAAAATGAATCTATTTATACATATCTTCTTTTCTACGTATTTGTCCATGAGTGGAATTTGGCGGTTGGATTGCAGGGTGTATGATGTCAGTGAGGAGTCGGAGTAGCGAGCACGATGCATTTGGTTGATGCTTTGACCACGAGCCTGGACGTTTGTTGCGCGAAGCTACCCACCGTGTGTTGGGGGGGTTGACTAGGTTTTCACTGCACGACTTGGGCCCTCTGGTGCAAAGCAAAAAAGACAAAAACAAATTACACGGTCAGTGTCTAGGTGAGAAAGACATCATTGACTGATTGACAAGGTAAAACCAAGTTGCAGTAATAAGGATGGTAGTGGCAGATGTATAAAAGAATTAGTAAAAGCAGGTATCAGGTGTGGATGATTAAGTTATACTGTAATTAAGTAAGCAGGCATCCATCGGTATGAACGGGACTGATGATTGCATCGCATGTATGGTATGAATGTATGCATCATGCATGAGCACCGAGTAGTCGTGCGCCCCTCTCCTTGGCGCCTCCCCAGTCTCGACGCACCTCTTCGATTCCACTCCAGTTGGCTGATTGGATGGAACCATTCAAATACAGCCATGGGCGTGGACGCGCTTCCTCATTACTACCTTTCTTCCATTCCATCGCCATTGCCGCACCACAACAGATGAGGGGGGAAAGGTAACCTTCCTTTGCTCTTGCTCTACATTCCCAATTCGCCTTCCTGATTGCATGCACCCTCTATGTAATCTACTGATTCATCGTTTTCCTTTCCTTACAAAGCAAAATACTCTTGCCATTTATTCTCCCCCTTTTCCTGGAGGAAAAAAAAAAAGAGAAACAACCTGCATGCATCCATTTGAATTTCGTTTTTGCGTCACCCAGGCTGCGTTTATTGGTTGTTATGATCTGCCGATTACGATTTGATTTCCTGTATGCTGTGCTTTCCAAATATGTCTTGGCAAAAATAAACCTACAGCGAGACTAATATCAATGTTTTCCTTTGTTTCGTCATATTATTCGTCCTGCAGATCAGCCACAAGATAACAACATAGCAACAACATCACGAGGAAAAAGAGAGTCAAAGTAAAGAGCACGTACGGAGGAGGCCATGGGGTCCAAGGGAATCCTCAAGAACAGCGGCTCCAGCCGCGTGCCGCCGCACGGCCCCAGCAAGCCACCGACAGCGCCAACATCGGCGCCGCAGGTGGTCTTCGGGCGGCGAACAGAGTCTGGGCGCTTCATCAGCTACTCGCGCGACGACCTTGACTCAGAGATCAGCAGCGTCGACTTCCAGGACTACCATGTCCACATCCCCATGACGCCCGACAACCAGCCCATGGAGGAGGACGGCACCAAGGCCGACGAGCAGTACGTCTCCAGCTCGCTCTTCACCGGCGGCTTCAACAGCGTCACCCGTGCCCATGTCATGGACAAGCAGGGCCCTGACTCCGACATGGGTCGATCTGGCCCCAAGGGCTCCATCTGCATGGTCGAGGGATGCAACAGCAAGATCATGCGCAATGGCCGTGGGGAGGACATCCTCCCCTGTGAGTGTGACTTCAAAATCTGCGTCGACTGCTTCACCGACGCCGTCAAGGGTGGCGGAGGTGTCTGCCCCGGGTGCAAAGAGCTTTACAAGCACACCGAGTGGGAAGAAGTCCTCTCCAACTCCAGCAATGAGCTGACACGGGCTCTGTCGCTGCCACATGGGCCAGGGGGCAAGATGGAGAGGCGTCTTTCGTTGGTGAAGCAGGGCACTATGAACAACCAGTCCGGTGAGTTTGACCATAACCGCTGGCTCTTTGAGACCAAGGGGACATATGGCTATGGTAATGCCATTTGGCCAGACGACAATGTGGACGATGATGGCAGAAATGGAGTACCAGGGCACCCCAAGGAGCTCATGTCTAAACCATGGCGGCCGCTCACCCGCAAGCTCCAGATTCCAGCTGCTGTCATCAGTCCTTACAGGTGCCATCTTTTTTCCTTAAAAACATGTGCCATTACTGTTACCTGCCAATCAAAAGTTATATGTACGGGTTAATGCCTAAACAAGAAGTATGCTGGCTTACCCACTAACACAAGAATAACGAATCGATTGATTTTACATTAAACTAAAGGAACTGCAGTTTTGCATTACCCTCTCATTAGGCCAACCCCTAATAAAATTGATGGTGTTAAAAAGTGATTAAAGCCAGATGCTGTTAACCTTCACACTGTAGTCTAGCAAAGAGAAATGCTACAAGGAAGCCAAGTAAATAGCCCTACTATACCAATTGGTTTCAATACCAATCAAATGCATATATAGAGTGACTGAGTTGTCAATTTCAGCCAAAGATCATAGTATGTGTACAGACTAGTTAAAAAGTGTGCCTATACAGTAAGCTTGCAATTTTCTTCCAAATACCATAGCATGTGCACACAGACTAGTTAAATGTGTTCTCTGTCACAAAACTTTACAAAAATCCACATATAACAGTTGAAAAGAAAATGCAAAGATCCCACACTTGCATAGTATTCTACTACTTGTTGGTTCAAATTTCAGTTACACAGAAAATATACCGATATTTATTAATACTCCCTCCATTCCAGAATATAAGGTGCACGCATTTTTCGAGATTTAGCTTTGACCATCAATTAAACCAACAATACATAAATCATGTTACTAAAAAATTATACCATTGAAAATTTCTTTTGAATATGAATTTAATGGTATATTTTTATGACACATAACTCACATTGCATTGGTTAAATTTATGGTCAAACTTAAATCTCAAAAAGCGTGCGGACCTTATATTCTGGAATGGAGGGAGTACATGACAACATCTAGGTGCATTGCTATTTTGTGATACCATCCTCTTGTCTGAACTGTCTCTTGCATGCAGGCTCCTTGTCCTCATCCGCTTGGTTGCACTGGCCTTCTTCCTCATGTGGCGTATCAAGCATCAAAATGATGACGCCATCTGGCTCTGGGGAATGTCAATTGTTTGTGAGCTCTGGTTCGCATTGTCATGGGTGTTGGACCAGCTTCCAAAGCTTTGCCCTATCAACCGTGCTACTGATCTCTCTGTGCTTAAAGAAAAGTTTGAGACACCAACGCCGAGCAATCCAACAGGCAAATCTGATCTCCCTGGAATTGATATCTTTGTGTCAACTGCTGATCCAGAAAAGGAGCCGGTCCTGGTCACAGCAAACACAATTCTCTCAATCCTTGCAGTTGACTACCCTGTCGATAAGCTTGCATGTTATGTGTCAGATGATGGAGGGGCACTGCTGACCTTCGAGGCGATGGCTGAGGCAGCAAGCTTTGCTAATTTCTGGGTGCCATTCTGCAGGAAGCATGACATTGAACCCAGGAACCCAGACAGCTACTTCAACCTGAAGAGAGATCCTTTCAAGAATAAGGTGAAGGCCGACTTTGTAAAGGACAGGAGAAGGATCAAGCGTGAGTATGACGAGTTCAAGGTCCGCGTTAACGGCTTGCCAGATTCCATCAGGCGCCGCTCTGATGCATACCATGCCCGTGAGGAAATCCAGGCAATGAATCTTCAAAGGGAAAAGATCAAGGCTGGAGGCGATGAGCAATTTGAGCCAGTGAAGATTCCCAAGGCAACATGGATGGCTGATAGCACTCACTGGCCTGGTACATGGATTCATTCGTCACAAGATCATGCACGTGGTGATCATGCAGGAATCATACAGGTACTGATTCGATGATGATCGCGTAAACACAATTTCTGGTCTAGACCTAGTTATTTACATGTTTCTTCTATATCACAGGTTATGCTGAAACCACCAAGTGACATGCCAATGTATGGGAACATTGAAAAGTCACCTCTTGACTTTTCAGAAGTGGATACAAGACTTCCAATGCTGGTGTACATGTCACGTGAGAAACGTCCGGGATATGATCACAACAAGAAAGCAGGTGCCATGAATGCATTGGTCCGTGCATCAGCCATCATGTCCAATGGCCCCTTCATTCTTAATCTGGACTGTGATCACTACGTTTACAACTCAAAGGCCTTCAGGGAGGGCATGTGCTTCATGATGGACCGTGGTGGTGACCGACTCTGCTATGTGCAGTTTCCTCAGAGGTTTGAAGGCATTGATCCTTCTGACCGGTATGCTAACCACAATACTGTTTTCTTTGATATAAACATGCGTGCTCTTGATGGTCTGCAAGGACCAGTGTATGTCGGCACTGGGTGCCTCTTCCGGCGAATCGCCCTATATGGCTTTGACCCACCTCGTTCCAAGGATCACAGCCCAGGCTTTTGTGGTTGCTGCCTCCCACGAGGACGCAAGGCATCTGCTTCCAATGCTAATCCCGAGGAGACAATGGCTCTCCGTATGGGTGATTTTGACGGGGACAGCATGAACCTCGCCACATTCCCGAAGAAGTTTGGAAATTCCAGCTTTCTGATTGACTCCATCCCAGTAGCAGAGTTCCAGGGAAGGCCCTTGGCTGACCATCCATCTGTCAAGAATGGGCGTCCACCTGGTGCTCTAACAATTCCACGTGAAATACTGGATGCATCCATTGTGGCAGAAGCAATCAGTGTAGTTTCATGTTGGTATGAGGAGAAGACAGAGTGGGGCACTCGTGTGGGGTGGATCTATGGATCTGTCACTGAGGATGTCGTGACAGGGTACCGCATGCATAATCGTGGATGGAAGTCAGTGTACTGTGTCACACAGCGTGATGCCTTCCGCGGCACTGCCCCTATCAATCTCACAGATCGTCTTCACCAGGTGCTTCGGTGGGCTACTGGTTCTGTCGAGATCTTTTTCTCTCGGAACAATGCATTGTTTGCCAGCTCCAAAATGAAGGTATATGCCCCTCTAGACTTTCTATTTCTATCCCTTACTAAAGTAGACTCACCAAAAATATGACAAACCATTTTTTCTTCACAGGTACTACAAAGGATTGCATACCTCAATGTTGGCATATATCCCTTCACATCCATCTTCCTCATTGTCTACTGCTTCCTTCCAGCACTCTCCCTTTTCTCAGGGCAGTTCATTGTGCAAACACTCAATGTCACCTTCCTGACATACCTACTTATCATCACCGTCACGCTTTGTCTCCTGGCCATGCTGGAGATCAAGTGGTCTGGAATTGCACTGGAAGAGTGGTGGCGAAATGAACAATTCTGGCTTATTGGTGGAACTAGTGCTCACCTAGCTGCTGTGATGCAAGGTCTACTGAAAGTTGTTGCAGGGATTGAGATCTCATTCACACTCACATCAAAGCAGGTGGGTGACGATATCGATGATGAATTTGCAGAACTCTACGAAGTAAAGTGGACTTCATTGATGATACCACCTCTCACCATCATCATGGTGAACCTTGTTGCCATTGCTGTTGGCTTCAGCCGCACAATTTACAGCACAATCCCGCAATGGAGCAAGCTTCTTGGTGGAGTGTTTTTCAGCTTCTGGGTGCTTGCCCATTTATATCCATTTGCAAAGGGGCTCATGGGCAGGAGAGGCAGGACACCCACCATTGTGTATGTCTGGGCTGGATTAGTTTCCATCACTATTTCATTGCTCTGGATTGCAATCAATCCTCCATCATCAGCTGCCAATCAACAGTTAGGCGGGTCATTCTCTTTCCCTTGACCCAATTCATGCTGAAGCTTCATAGCTCTTGTTGGATTCACATACTGATTGCTGAAGACAACAGTACAATATTGGGTTCCCTAGCAGGCCAAAAGGGCACTCTATGAACCACATTCTCATAACATGATGGGTTAATCTGCAGCTGAATCCAGATCAAGTTACAACAATTGGCATAGGATATCTCTAGTATATTATCATTATTTTTGGTTGTAATGTTTTGTCAGTATGTCAATAATTTACATTACACAATCTCTCGCATTTGAGCTTAATGTCATTCTTTGGTCACAACTCTTACTATCTTTCTTGACAAAATATGATTGTCATAGCTTACAAGTACCTGACCTTTCGGGATACAACTTCCTACAATTCAGAGTTGGAGCTCACCACTCCTATTCAGACCAATAGCGATATCATAGAAATGTTTGTGCACATTCCATATAATATATAGACATGATAGTGCTAAAACGGATACAGAAATACCATTTTCTTTGTAAAAATAATACATCAACGCAAATTACTAAAAAATGGACTGGGAAATTCCTAAACTGCAAATAGTCAAAAAAAAAAGAAATTGTGCATTGCATAGTTCAAACTTATGTAACGATGATACACTTTTAAACTATATTCTGAAGAGAATGCATAAGGGTACAATTTGAAAACTGCTGTGAAGAAACAACTAAAGTATACCTGCAATTTCTTTCAAATCTAGCCCATGGGCGGCATTGCAAAATCATTTAGGTGTAAGCCTCTTCAAATATAGTACATCAGCATTGTGTCATGGAAAGATCCAATATTGACAAAAACAGACTGCCTCATTCTCGGTGTCAAATCAAACTGCACATGTCTCACCAACCTGCATCTGAGTAGAACCCAAAGTTATGGATACATTTTAAAATTTATCAACATAATGGTGGGATGATATTCAAAAGGTATGTACCTACGAGGTAAACATCTCTTCAATAATTATGGTAATTTTTGTTGGGCGCTTCAAGGGAAAATTGTTATAGCAAGGATCTCTGTGTGGTAGAAATTCATTTAGAATTTCTCCAGCCTTCAGTATTTTATATTTTGTATCAATTACATCACAAAAGTGCAGATACCATAAACAGCAAGCTTGTTCCATCGAAAAGTAGACTATGAAGCTGAGCATACAAGCAGATCGCATGTTGAGTCAGATACATCACTTTCAGCACTGATAGAATCCTCCAAAACGAATCTATGACCAATTGATTGAGAAAGTAACCAGCAAGTTTTGGTGTTAAGTTTCATGCCTAGATTGAGCATTTCTCTTATCAAAGCTGTTGCCGAACTGATGCGCTGCAATTTCACTAAGAGCACAACTACCACGTTGAATGAGGTACTATCCATATGAACATTGGCGCCTTCCATTTCTGTTAGTAACTGCGTGACTGCAAACATATCCCTGGCTCTACACAGTCCACGAAGCATTACATTGTATGTACAAGTGTTGGAAGCAACTCCTGAATCCTTCATCTTGTCAAACAAATCGCGAGCCTCTTGAACAAAATGACCTCGGAATAGACCATGCAGAACAATGGTGTAGCACACGTTATCAAGTGCATAATTTTGACGCACAGCCTCCCTGAGAATCCTAAATGCCATTATGTTCTGGCCCCTTCTAACAAGGCCACGGAGGATGGCTGCATGGACGTAGGCGTCTGAATCAAGATTGCTTGTGACAACACTGCGGTAAAGGTTGACTGCATGATCTATCCTTCCCAAGTGACACAAACTATCCAACAATCCAACATAACTGTAGCTGTCTGGCCTGATGCCCAAACCAATCATATCAATGTAGAACTGAAGGGCTTCAGATGGAAACCCTGACTTGCACAGAGCACTCAGCATAGAATTGCAAGCCACAAGATCATAAGAGATATCCGAGCCCAGGATTAACCTAGGGAGAAGATCTATGTTCCGTGACAACTGCAATACCTGAACCAAAGTAGACAAAGTGTATGCATCCGGCTTTATCTGGCTCCCATGAAGATGTAGGTAGATGTCTATGGCCTCATCGTACCTCCTCTCCCTCATCATGCAGTCCATCAGAACATTATACATAACAAGGTCAGGGATGCAACCGTTGGATGCCATGGATCCCAAGAGCTCACTGGCAATGTCATGCCTCCCAGCTCGGAAGAGACCTCTGACAAGCGGTGTGTAAGTCACCACCGTGGGAGAAGAGCCAGAACGCACCATATTTCCCAGGGTTTGACAGGCCTCGCTTAGCCTTCCCTCACTGCACATACGAGCGATGAGACACGTCCACATGGCTGAAGTGAGCTGCTGGCCCGAGACAAGCGCATACGACAGCAGCTGCATTAGCTCGGCCATGGTCCCGGCCTTACTGCAACAGGCAAACACCGAGGCGAGAGAAGTGGCGCTGGGGAGAAAACCTTGGCTCAGCATAGCTGTGAAACAGACGCGCATCCCTGACCAATCCCCGGCTCTGGAGAGATGAGTCAGGACAATGGCATAGGTGAGGTAGTTGGGCGACGGGTTACCCTGCACGAAGCGCAGCGCGTCGTCGGCGCAGCCGGTCCTGAGCAGGACGTCGAGGACGACATTGCGCGCGAAGGCGTTGTGGTGGAAGCCCCAGTGGGGCATTTCGTCGAACAGGTGGAGCACGAGCGGGTACAGGCCCCCGCGCCAGTAGAGCCTGAGCAGGAGCAGGAAGGTGTGGGGCCTGATGGGGCAGCCCAGGCTCTGGAGCTCGCGGAGGAGCGCGGGGGCGGTGCCGAGGCGGGACGCGAGGCGCGTGGCGGCGGGGAGGACGCGGTCGAAGGACGAGGGCGGGTGGAAGTAGGCGGGGCGGCGAGCGCACCAGAGGAAGAAGGAGAGCGCGAGGGCGTCGGAGGGGCAGCGGGAGACGGCGGCCTCGACGATCTGCGGCGAGAGGGCGGGCGGCTGGGGCTGGGGCTTGGCGGCGAAGAAGGCGGCGGCGAGCCTGGCAGGGAGCGGCGGTGTCCGCCTCCGTGCGGCGTGGAGCATAGAAGCAGCGAGTGGGCGGGGATGGCGAGGCTGGCATTGCAGGCGCGAACACGGGCGGGGAGGAGCTCAGTGATATATGCCTAATTGCATGGAGAGGAGAGCAAGCAAGCGCCGCCGGCACGGGCACGGCGGCGGCGCTGCGTTACGTGGGGAGGAAGGAGGCTGAAACGGCAGGCAAACCTCCCAAATACGAGTACTGGACACAGTAACAATTTCTTTTGACTGTCTGGACATAGTAACATTGATGGATCATTTCACATGGTATTTGATGTATGTTAAATCTGTAAAGAAGCTTATCCAACATCGTTGAGATGCTTTCGGCATATTCAATGTGCATAGCGGACGGTTAAAGCGTGCAGATAATATCAAAAAAGTTCGGGATAGACCAAATTTAACATGAAAGAGTCCGTAAAAAAGATATAAAGGACTGAAATATCACCAAAAAGACTAGGCATATACAGGGGTGCGTGAAGATCTTATGGGCACCTCTAACCAAGTTGAAACTAAAGGCTTTGTTGTTGTTGTTACTATATGTCGAAGTTGCATGGTTTCGTCTCGAGGTTTTACAAGTAGATAGAGTATGATACTGCATTTTGGGTTTATTTATCATGCGATCGAAATTGATGCATGCTTAGCAATGATGCATTACAAGCAATAGCCAAGGGTGCAGCTTTCAGAGTGAGAAACAACAATCTGAAGCTCTTTGATGCAATTAAAAATGAGGCCCACGCGTTGCATCGTTAGAAACCGTACGCAGCCAGAATTCAAAAGGCTCATTGTCTGGCACAAACATAAGAAAATGAGCAAGATTTTCCTGCGTGTCCATGTCCATAGCACAATGGAAGAAGAAAAAATGCCAAACCGCTGGATTACAGATTATAAAGTTCAACAGGAAAAAGCTAGTGACGCCCTCTGCCGGTATGATTTCTCTGTTTCGATCCGTGATGATAGAAGCAAGTTACAAGTCCAGACCAATAGGACACCCAAGGCAACAAGTTTTCGTTATCAAGAAAAGAGCAGCTAGCACGCGCAGCACAGCCAGATGGTCTCTCGTTTTACACCGCCGCCTTGCTGACAACCAAAGCCTATTCAGAATCATTTTCGGCCAAGAAGCTAAGCCGCCACGAGATCGGGGGTCTCTGCCTCGATGGACAACAGCGTGGTATGCACTTTGCCTACCCACGAGTCCAGGCGCTCACGCAACGCCTTCACCTGTGGGATGCCAAGTACTCTAGGCTGGACCCACGAAACATGAACCGTGCTGTCAACTTCATCGATGATTCCTTCTATGAGATGAACCTGCAATGGACAGGAAATATGTGAGTGTTTCAAATAGATATGCAATTCAGGGAACTCCACTGCTGCTTCAACTAGAGAGGAAGCACGATTTTGGCTCCCAAGAACATTCGGGGACGGCATTACTACTACTGGAACTGATGCACAAAATCTGGAAAGAAACTGAAACAGATCTTAAGTACTACCTCCGTCCGGGCTTATAAGTACCCTCTTTTGGGCTAAAGTTTGACCATAAATTTATAACTATAAAATGTAAACGACATGTCGTAAAAATTATATTATGGGAAATCTCTCTCAAATACAAATCCAACAATATATATTTTTTGTTTCATATAATTTATATTTTGTCAGGTTTACAGATGGCCAAAGTTTGACCCAAAATATGAGGGGGGCCCAATAAACCAGACAGAGGGAGTAGCACCCAGCATTCTGAAACAGATGGGAAGTAATGCCACGATGGACAGACAATACAAACAGTAGACGTAAAAAAAAAACAAGGTACGGGCATTTGTATATACCTCACACAACAACAGTTGGATTTGCAATCAAAACCCAACAGTTTTTAATAGCCCCTAAACAGTACGTCACAAGTGAACAGAAAGGAACTGAATATCAATACAGTAACACATCACGAATTATTAAAAATTGTTGTTCCATAACAACCCACTGTCTAAATATGTGTTGGGTTTTGATTCCCAAGCCATAACATAAAATACTGCAAGCATAAAACAAGAGGCATACAACAAAATACCATAGTTAAAAAAGGCGCGCCTAAGCGAGCGCTTAAGCGCGCCTACGCTCTAGGCGTTGGCAAAACGGATTGCGCATAACTATGCTTAATCTGTGCATAACTGCGCATAAGCATGCGCTTTGGTCAGTAAAGCGCAAGGCGGTGGCAAAACGCACAATTAACGCCTAAAGCTTTTTTGAACTATGCAAAATACACAAGCTTCTATGAACATAACGGAAATCTTATGGCGGAAGAATGTAGGAAATGGAGTTACCGAGAGGCTCTTCATAAGAAGACATTCCACTTTGCTGGTTGAAAGCTTAGTCTGCTTGGCAATAACACTTAATGGGATAGTTCTATCTTCTGATGGCCGGCTAAAGAATGCAACACAACAAAAAATATTAGGAAAAAACACGACAGGAAATGGAGGTGATATTGGAAAGTAATAGCCCAAAAATGGTACCTGAAGATTATCTCCATCAGACACAGAATATTGATCTTCTCAAGCAGTTTCTGTTCATTCTGCACCAATGCAGGCTGTGCACTAAGAGCAGCATTGTGAACCCCACAAAGCTCTTGGTAGAGAGCTAGGTTGCCGGTGTTGAACGCTTGTAACATGTGATAGACCCACTCCACCTTGGTCCCAATAAGACTATTGATCTATAAGGTACAAACAAGAGTAATTTCACTACTTCAGGAATGAGAAGTTTCAAATAGGTTTAACTCAAATCCAGAAGGAACGACGTTCATGTGCTACTAGTCAGCTTGTCTTAAACAGATATTAGTAGTAATATTAGTAGTAGTACACCCAAATTACTTGTCCAAATAAAAGGTAGTTTGCTATATTTATGTTAACCAACAGAATCATCTGTGCTGACAACCATGGTCAATGAGTAAATATAGTGCATGCCTTTGTATACAAAAGGCTTCATAACTGTTCTGTCAAACTTTTGCATAGCTCAAATTTGATCACTCGCCTATAACTGCATACACCAACTAACATAGTTGCCAATGATAATTCAACAATTAATACTGCTATATTTGTGTTTGATACTGTGAAAGGCACCCAGTTTCAGTGGGTACTTCAAAATCCATCCTTTGATACTTGCAGTGTAGAATTCAAGAGAAATTGTCATTTAGTAATCAGGACGATCAAGTATGTGGAAAGATACATGTAACAGCATCCAGAAGCAAGTGGAATAGATGACATACGCACTATGCAAAAAACAAACTACAAATGCGTCAATTCAGGGCTGGGAACAATAAAGTCGTGCACGAACAAGCAACACTTAATTCAACAAAAGGACAAGCAATACTTACAATAGGGTGAGCTAACAATTCCCCGAAGTTGTAGATGTTGTCCCCCAGCAAGGCTGCAAGGGAAAGGTCAAATGCCAAGTCCTGTTTCAAGACAATAGGTATCAAATATACATAGAAATAACATCCATGGCACATTTCAGGCTATATAAAAGAAAGGACTGAATAAAACACATTCTTCTGCTGTACAATCAATGATATTGTTAACTGCAAAACTTACCAGCTTGAATGACTCTGAGAGGGACCCTACGGTTGTGTAGGCCAGATAGAGAAGTGCGTTCTTATAGAACTCAGCAAACTCTTGGAGCGACTTATGGTACTGAGACGATATCCAGTAGAAGCTAGCGTGGACTGTTGGATCCACATCAGTCATGCCATCCAGGGTGGTCTTCCCTTCCTCCAGCAGGTTCTTGCACTCCTTGTGGTTCCCTTTGTCGAGGTGAATTGCCGCGATCTGCATCTTGACGTGAAGGATAGGCTCATTGATCCGCAGCTCCCTGGTCTCACGAAGCTTTGTGATTATCCCCTCGAGGAAGGTGATGGCGGCATCCTTGTCGGGATATTGGCGCGACGCTATGACCGCGAACTGGGCGAGTTTGAGCAAATTGATTTTTGTTTCGAAATCGGAGATGAAATTGTTGTAGAGCTGTATGAGCGTGTCGCCAGTCTGCAGAATAAACAGCAATTGCCGTAGAGACCAAATCAGACCATAATAGCGCTCGAAATCGAATTAGAGCATGTGAGGCGCATGAGTTGTCGCATGCCAGTTAAGGGCGCATCTGGAGCCTGCATCTACATCTAGGTTCTAGGTTCTAGAGAGAAGGGGGGAAGTGGAGGACAGGAGGAGATAGTGGAAGGGGGTAGGTACCTGTGCGGCCGGGATCTGGAGGAATTGGTCGAGCTTGAGGGTGAGCTGGTGCCAGAGCTTGCGCTGGTAGAGGTCGGCGAGGTCGGCGTACCAGTCGGCGAGGTCCGGCCGCGCCTGCCGCAGCGCCTCCACGTACTGCAGCGCCATGGACGACGTCGATGGGTGGGCCTGAATCTGAAGAAGCCTTTTCCGTTAGGGTTTGGAGAGGGGGAGGGCGACAACCACCGCCAACTAGAATAGAACAAAGAGCAATGCGGCGAGGCGAGGCGAGGAAGATGAAAGTAAAACCCTAGTTTTTTTGGACGATACAAACGAGAAGGGAAATTGGACTAGGCGAGGCGGCAGCAGCAGCAGTAGCTCACCGTGCGACGGATACTTGCCGTGGAACGGAAGGGACCCGGATGGAAATCAATCTACGGGTACGGGTGGAAGAAGCCGAGCCGGACGGAGGCGACGCCAACAAGAGAAGGAGGGGTGGAGACGTGTCAGCGCAGCCTATATTGCTCAGCCAGCAGCCATGCGGCAATGCCACAAGCAGCCCAGCCCAACAAGGGCACAAGCAGCCCGGCCCGATGTGCTCACAGCTATTAATAACTAACCCTAAACATTTAAGTGTCCGTTTGTTTGGTCGAGATGACTAGTTAGAGCAAGTACAATGAAATGACATAGGCGGATTGTAAGCTTTTAAATATTATATTTTGAATGAGTTGGAGGAGAGAGAAGGGAAGCAGACTATTGATTAACAGTCGGCTGCAACACGCGCTCCTAGGCATGTTGTGAGAGAATGAGGTGGGTCATGTCTCAAAAAAGTACTAGTACATGTTTATATGCAACTATTGTACTTGCCGGCTATAAATTTGGCTATAGATGATGTGGCAAAACCATATAACCAACAGCTGGCTGTACTATTAACCATGCTCTTAAGGGTCACCCTTTGCAAAAGTCATTCTCATATTCCCGGCACTGACAAATGGCGCATTGCATGTGCACCACTTAGCGCAACATGAGTGTTTTCTTTTTTTTTGTAGATTCATTTATTTAAAACGTTTCATCTCTTGAACCATGTGTCCAAATCCTGAACTGTTTTCACCGGTGGATTTCTCGTGTCGAGATCTTTGAAACTATAACTCATGTTAATAGGTTTCGACGAACTCTTTTCATGAAAAACTCAAAGAAGGAAGCACGGTCTTTATTCCACTTTTTTTTCCTTTCCGAAAGCACAACTTCTTGGAGAAGCAAATAGGCACATATTTGCAAGCACTGATTTGTTTCTCGTGGAGGCACATATTAACTTCCACGAAAAAAATGTGGAAATAAAGAACTGTGCTTTCGGCTCTGGATTTTTTGGTTCTTTCCGTGAAAAAGTGGAGGCACATATTTGTTTCCACGAAAAAAATGTGGAAATAAAGAACCGTGCTTCCGACTTCGGATTTTTTCTAGTTTTTCCCGTGAAAAGAGTTTGTCCAAACCTACTACCATGGGGGCCTAGTTTTGAAGATATCAGTGTGCTTCTCGCGGAAGCAAATATGTGCTTTCTGGTAGAAGCACAAATATATATATTTCACGAAAAAGAAAAAATTGCGGAACTTTTTTCCCTCCAAAACCTAGGAAAAATCAGGCAAAGCCAAAAAAGCCAGAAAAGGGAATAAAACACATCTAAAACCCGAAAGACACGTACAAAAAATAAAAACAACAAAAATATCCAGAGAGAGCGCCCAGCATGAGACTTGTGGCGGCGGCTGAACGCACCACTTGGCGTGCTCTAAGAGCATCAAAAGTGACCCCTGAGGTCCCCCGCAAGGGGTAATCTCCAGTAAGTTGCTCTCTTGTTTGGTTGCCATGTTAAGCTTGTCACACTTTACCATGCAGGTTTGGCTAAGGCAGCCCTGTTTGGTTTACAGTCACATTTATGACAAGATTTCATTCATGCAAATTAGATCTCATATGTCATTGACTCAAAAAGTGTGTAAAATTATCTCAAGTGTGGCAAAGCGACTTACCTTAGGCATGTGTGGTAGAAAATATGACAAATGATGGCAACCTTGGTATATGAACCAAACAGGATGAGTTTCGAAAGCTACTCATGCTGGGTTAGATAAGCATAGCAGCAGTTTTTACTGGAACACTACTGGCAATAAATAGAAGTATAGACTTTTCAAATGAAAAGTCATGTGTCGGCCTAAAAACTTTGGGGGTTAGGCATTATCAACACCTTCATCATGAATTAATGTCTTATCATCACATGATGGTGGAAATTCTTTCGGCAGAGCTGAGGCTTATGTGGTTTAACATTCTCAAAGCTAAATATTTCCCCGCGGGTAGCCCCTTGTTTTGCTTCTGCCACTTGCGTTTCTCAGTTCTAGCGTTAACTAGGGAAGATGAGTTTCGTTCTCAAGTCAAGTTTAGGGTCGATGATGGTACTTCTGTGTGGTTTTGGTTGGATTGGTACATGTGGATGGGCCACTTTATGTTTCATTTCCTTCGTTGTTTTTCTGCCGTGTTGTTCCTAATACTACAAAATTTGTTCTATTAGATGACAAAAAACCTGATGATGAATCAGGAACCGCCGCCTTAAATCATTTTCTGTGATGGCCACCGTCACTAGTTGATTTTGCCCCGGCATGGCTCTCTGCAGCAACTTTGGTGACGTTGAGAACCAATTTTAGGCGATGTTTTTGCCGTCACTGGGCAAGTGTATTTTCTGGGACAATTTTTAGTGTCACAGAAATTTTTCACTGTCACCAATAATCTTGAACAGATTATTGCAGGAAACATAAATAGAAAAAATGAGTCTCTGAGACTTGAACGCATGAACTTTCGCTTCCATAGACATTATACTAAGAGGTTTACGGCTGGTGTGGTCAAAAAAAGAGGTTTACCGCTGGACTAGTGTTTGATTGGTGATAATACTTTGTAGCTCAATTCTTATATATATGTTTTTAGAGGACTTCTACAGCATGTTCAATAGCAGTACATGTACATTTTGTTGAAATAATAAAATAAAATAATGTTTACGTTGAAACTATTGTATTTAAAAAGCCGACGCCACATGTCATGTTTTAGTTTTAGACAAAGGAAAGAAAAATAGGTGCTTTCCATGGGATTTGAACACTTGTCATGGGCCTCATGTGGAGTTCGGATTACCACTAGGCTAGTATTTGATTAGCGATAATACTTTCTATAGTCAAGAACCCTTTCTAAGCTGGTATAGGGACGGTTATTAGTGTCACCGAAATTATTGGAGCGGCGCCTTCATGAGTTATTTCAGGAGATTATCAGGAAATGGACATGCATCGATGTCTGTGCAGGCTACGTTCATGGGCGGTCCGGTTGCGTGTTTGCAGACGTCGTGGAGGCGTGTTTGCAGACATCGTGGAGGTGTGTTTGTAGGCGGCGTGGAGGCGCGTATGCGGCCGGCGTTTAGGAGAGTGAGCAGACCGCGTCAGAGATTCTCACCGGAATATGTGCCTTTGACCGAGCGCCCCTCCGGCCATCGTGGTAGTCTGTGCGTACTGAAGAAGTAAGATCAGACCATGGCAGCCTTTGACCACCCTTCTGCCCGCCTGTCCAACCACCTCTCCTTGATGGCGGGCTACAAGATAGCGGCCGTCCCTTCACTCGCACCATTAACATCTCTAATCCAGCACAATCCAACACAAACACCTCGTCCATGGCGCACCTCCTAGTCTTCTATTTTGGCATTGTTGAGGAGGAGCAGGAAGAGGACCCTCTGGCCCCCTTGTGGGCAGAGATGGACAAGGCGCTGGAGGAAGTTGCTCAGATGGAGGCGAAGGCAGCGTAGATGGACGCGTTCGCACTCGTTCCCGTGCGAGCGAATACGCCTGCGCCCGCGCCCATGCCCATGCCAGTGCCCGTGCCCATGCCTAACGCGATGGAGGAGGAGGACATGGAGTATGATGCGGAAGACTTTGCGTAGTGGATCGAGGCCACCAACGCTGCATTCTGTGACTTTTTCTTAGGCGGAGGTGGCGGTGCCGCCGGTCGTGGTGTTGGACATGGATGGATCGATGTCACTGTCAACGGCGGGCGCCATGGTCGTGGCGGTGGCGGCCGTGGCCATGGTGGTGGCATCCGTGGCCGTGGCTGTGGCGTGACCGTGGTCATGGGCCCATGGCCACAACTACGTGGTGACCATGGTTGTGGACAGAATTATACGGTGACCGTGGCCGTGGCCACAACTACGTCATGGCCATATGGCTATATTAGTTTTGTTATAATAGTTTGTACTATTAGGTGTTGTATCGGATGGTGTCGCGGGGCGACAATTTTGGGATGATTTCAACTATGTTCGGCTTAATCTTTGCAATGCTTTTAAAATTATGTGATTGAAAGGTTCAAGTTTGTGTGTACTGCAATGCCTAAAATTCAAGCTAATTTCAGTGAAAGTGAAATCAATGATGTGTAGCACTGAAACTTTTCACTTATAGAGGCATATGTGTTGTCAGCATTTGCAATTCATGTATCATTGGTTGTTTTAATTTGCAAGAGTGCTGCAATATGATAGTGTTCAAAATACATGACATGTGTATCGTACCAGATAGATAAAACCAATTTTAGTACAAAAGCTAATAATTAACGCAATACTTAACATGTAGTACTTCACAACCTTATCATCCACGTATAATAATGAAGGAAATATGCCCCGGAGACAATAATAAAGTTGTTATTTTATATTTCCTTATATCATGATAAATGTGAAGGAAATATGCCCTAGAGGCAATAATAAAGTTATTATTTATTTCCTTATATCATGATAAATGTTTATTATTCATGCTAGAATTGTATTAACCGGACATAATACTTGTGTGAATACATAGACAAACAAAGTGTCACTAGTATGCCTCTACTTGACTAGCTCGTTGATCAAAGATGGTTATGTTTCCTAGCCATTGACATGAGTTGTCATTTGATTAACGGGATCACATCATTAGGAGAATGATGTGATTGACTTGACCCATTCCGTTAGCTTAGCACACGATCGTTTAGTATTCTGCTATTGCTTTCTTCATGACTTATACATGTTCCTATGACTATGAGATTATGCAACTCCCGTTTACTGGAGGAACACTTTGTGTGCTACCAAACGGCACAACGTAACTGGGTGATTATAAGGGTGCTCTACAGGTGTCCCCAAAGGTACTTGTTGGGTTGGCATATTTCGAGATTAGGATTTGCCACTCCGATTGTCGGAGAGGTATCTCTGGGCCCACTCGGTAATGCACATCACTACAAGCCTTGCAAGCATTGCAACTAATGAGTTAGTTGCGGGATGATGTATTACGGAACGAGTAAAGAGACTTGCCGGTAATGAGATTGAACTAGGTATTAAGATACCGACGATCGAATCTCGGGCAAGTAACATACCGATGACAAAGGGAACAACGTATGTTGTTATGCGGTTTACCGATAAAGATCTTCGTAGAATATGTGGGAGCCAATATGAGCATCCATGTTCCGCTATTGGTTATTGACCGGAGACGTGTCTCGGTCATGTCTACATAGTTCTCGAACCCGTAGGGTCCGCACGCTTAAAGTTTCAATGGCGGTTATATTATGAGTTTATGAGTTTTGATGTACCGAAGGTTGTTCGGAGTCCTGGATGCGATCACGGACATGACGAGGAGTCTCGAAATGGTCGAGACATAAAGATTGATATATTGGAAGCCTATATTTGGATATCGGAAGTGTTCCGGGTAAAATCGGGATTTTACCTGAGTACCGGGGGTTACCGGAACCCCCCCGGGGGCTTAATGGGCCTACATGGGCCTTAGTGGAAATAAAGGGCAGAAAGGGGAGTGTGGGGCACGCCCCCCAAGGCCCAAATCGAATTGGTTTAGGGCAAGGGGGGCCGGCCCCCTCTTTCCTTCTCCCCCTCTCCCTTTCCTTCCCCCTCTCCTACTCCTACCCCTTGGCGCGCCTCTCCCTGGCTGGCCACCTCCTCCCCTTGCTCCTTTATATACGGGGGCAGGGGGCACCCCATAGACACAACAATTGATCATTGATCTTTTAGCCGTGTGCGGTGCCCCCCTCCACCATAGTCCACCTCGATAATATCGTAGCGGTGCTTAGGCGAAGCCCTGCGTCGGTAGAACATCATCATCGTCACCACGCCGTCGTGCTGACGAAACTCTCCCTCAACACTCGGCTGGATCGGAGTTCGAGGGACGTCATCGGGCTGAACGTGTGCTGAACTCGGAGGTGCCGTGCGTTCGGTACTTGATCGGTCGGATCATGAAGACGTACAACTACATCAACCGCGTTGTGCTAACGCTTCCGCTTTCGGTCTACGAGGGTACGTGGACAACACTCTCCCCTCTCGTTGCTATGCATCACCATGATCCTGTGTGTGCGTAGGAATTTTTTTGAAATTACTACGTTCCCCAACAGTGGTATCCGAGCCTGGTTTTATGCGTAGATGTCATATGCACGAGTAGAACACAAGTGAGTTGTGGGTGATATAAGTCATACTGCTTACCAGCATGTCATACTTTGGTTCGGCGGTATTGTTGGATGAAGCGGCCCGGAACGACATTACGCGTACGCTTACGCGAGACTGGTTCTACCGACGTGCTTTGCACACAGGTGGCTGGCGGGTGTCAGTTCCTCCAACTTTAGTTGAACCGAGTGTGGCTACGCCCGGTCCTTGAGAAGGTTAAAACAACACTAACTTGACGAACTATCGTTGTGGTTTTGATGCGTAGGTAAGAACGGTTCTTGCTCAGCCCATAGCAACCACGTAAAACTTGCAACAACAAAGTAGAGGACGTCTAACTTGTTTTTGCAGGGGCATGTTGTGATGTGATATGGTCAAGGCATGATGCTAAGTTTTATTGTATGAGATGATCATGTTTTGTAACCGAGTTATCGGCAACTGGCAGGAGCCATATGGTTGTCGCTTTATTGTATGCAATGCAATCGCCGTGTAATGCTTTACTTTATCACTAAGCGGTAGCGATAGTCGTAGAAGCATAAGATTGGCGAGACGACAATGATGCTACGATGGAGATCAAGGTGTCGCGCCGGTGACGATGGTGATCATGACGATGCTTCGGAGATGGAGATCACAAGCACAAGATGATGATGGCCATATCATATCACTTATATTGATTGCATGTGATGTTTATCTTTTATGCATCTTATCTTGCTTTGATTGACGGTAGCATTATAAGATGATCTCTCACTAAATTATCAAGGTATAAGTGTTCTCCCTGAGTATGCACCGTTGTGAAAGTTCTTCGTGCTGAGGCACCACGTGATGATCGGGTGTGATAGGCTCTACGTTCAAATACAACGGGTGCAAAACAGCTGCACACGCGGAATACTCAGGTTAAACTTGACGAGCCTAGCATATAACAGATATGGCCTCGGAACACTGAGACCAAAAGGTCGAGCGTGAATCATATAGTAGATATGATCAACATAGTGATGTTCACCATTGAAACTACTCCATCTCACGTGATGATCGGACATGGTTTAGTTGATTTGGATCACGTGATCACTTAGAAGATTAGAGGGATGTCTATCTAAGTGGGAGTTCTTAAGTAATATGATTAATTGAACTTTAATTTATCATGAACTTAGTCCTGGTAGTATTAGCATATCTATGTTGTAGATCGATAGCTCGCGTTGTTGCTTCCCTATGTTTTATATATGTGGACTGGGTCCGTGATCTGAGGTTTATCCTCATTGCTGCACAGAAGAATTATGTCCTTGATGCACCGCTAGGTGACAGACCTATTGCAGGAGCAGATGCAGACGTTATGAACGTTTGGCTAGCTCAATATGATGACTACTTGATAGTTTAGTGCACCATGCTTAACGGCTTAGAATCGGGACTTCAAAGACGTTTTGAACGTCATGGACTATATGAGATGTTCCAGGAGTTGAAGTTAATATTTCAAGCAAATACCCGAGTTGAGAGATATGAAGTCTCCAACAAAGTTCTATAGCTAAAAAGATGGAGGAGAATAGCTCAAGCAGTGAGCATGTGCTCAGATTGTCTGGGTACTACAATCGCTTGAATCAAGTGGGAGTTAATCTTCCAGATAAGATAGTGATTGACAGAATTCTCTAGTCGCCATCACCAAGTTAGTAGAACTTCTTGATGAACTATAATATGCAAGGGATAACATAAACAATTCCCAAGCTCTTCGTGATGCTGAAATCGACGAAGGTAGAAATCAAGAAAAACATCAAGTGTTGATGGTTGACGAGACCACTAATTTCAAGAAAAGGGCAAAGGGAAGAAGGGGAACTTCAAGAAGAACGGCAAGCAAGTTGCTGCTCAAGTGAAGAAGCCCAAGTCTGGTCCTAAGCCTGAGACTAAGTGCTTATACTGCAAAGGGACTGGTCACTGGAAGCGGAACTGCCCCAAGTATTTGGCGGATAAGAAGGATGGCAAAGTGAACAAAGCTATATTGGATATACATGTTATTGATGTGTAATTTACTAGTGTTTATAGCAACCCCTCGGCATTTGATACTGGTTTAGTTGCTAAGAGTAGTAACTCGAAACGAGAGTTGCAGAATAAACAGAAACTAGTAAAGGGCGAGGTGACGTTGTGTATTGGAAGTAGTTCCAAGATTGATATGATCATCATCACACACTCCCTATACTTTCGGGATTAGTGTTGAAACTAAATAAGTGTTATTTGGTGTTTGCGTTCAGCATGAATATGATTTGATCATGTTTGTTGCAATACGGTTATTCATTTAAATTAGAGAATAATTGTTGTTCGGTTTACATGAATAAAACCTTCTATGGTCATACACCCAATAAAATGGTTTGTTAGATCTCGATCGCGGTGATACACATATTCATAATATTGAAGCCAAAAGATGCAAAGTTAATAATGATAGTGCAACTTATTTGTGGCACTGCCGTTTAGGTCATATTGATGTAAAGCGCATGAAGAAACTCCATGCTGATGGGATTTTGGAATCACTTGATTATGAATCACTTGATGCTTGCGAACCATGCCTCTTGGGCTAGATGACTAAAACGCCGTTCTCCGGAACAATGGAGCAAGCAACAGATTTGTTGGAAATCATACATACTAATGTATGTGGTTCGATGAATATTGAGGCTTGCAGCGGGTATCATTATTTTCTAACCTTCACAGATGATTTGAGCAGATATGGGTATATCTACTTAATGAAACAGAAGTCTGAAACATTTGAAAAGTTCATATAATTTCAGAGTGAAGTGGAAAATCATCGTAACAAGAAAATAAAGTATCTACGATCTGATCATGGAGAAGAGTATTTGAGTTACAAGTTTGGTCTTTATTTGAAACAATGCGGAATAGTTTCGCAACTCGCGCCACCCGGAATACCACAGCGTAATGGTGTGTTCGAACGTCGTATTCGTACTTTACTAGATATGGTGCGATCTATGATGTCTCTTACTGATTTACCGCTATCGTTTTGGGGTTATGCTTTAGAGACAGCTGCATTCACATTAAATAGGGCACCATCTAAATCCGTTGAGACGACACCTTATGAACTGTGGTTTGGCAAGAAACCCAAGTTGTCGTTTCTTAAAGTTTGGAGCTGCGATGCTTATGTGAAAAAGCTTCAACCTGATAAGCTCGAACCCAAATCGGAGAAATGTGTCTTCACAGGATACCCAAAGGAGACTGTTTGGTACACCTTCTATCACAGATCTGAAGGCAAGACATTCATTGCTAAGAAAGGATCCTTTCTAGAGAAGGAGTTTCTCTCGAAAGAAGTGAGTGGGAGGAAGTAGAACTTGATGAGGTAACTATACCTGCTCCCTTATTGGAAAGTAGTTCATCACAGAAACCGGTTCCTGTGACACCTACACCAATTAATGAGGAAGCTAATGATGATGATCATGAAACTTCAGATCAAGTTACTACCGAACCTCGTAGGTCAACCAGAGTAAGATCCGCACCAGAGTGGTACGGTAATCCTGTTCTGGAGGTCATGTTACTTGACCATGACGAACCTACGAACTATGAGGAAGCGATGATGAGCCCAGATTCTGCAAAATGGCTTGAGGCCATGAAATCTGAGATGGGATCCATGTATGAGAACAAAGTGTGGACTTTGGTTGACTTGCCCGATGATCGGCAAGCCATAGAAAATAGATGGATCTTCAAGAGGAAGACGGACGTTGATAGTAGTGTTACTATCTACAAAGCTAGAATTGTCGCAAAAGGTTTTCGACAAGTTCAAGGTGTTGACTACGATGAGAGTTTCTCACTCGTATCTATGCTTAAGTCTGTCCGAATCATGTTAGCAATTGCCGCATTTTAAGAAATCTGGCAAATGGATAACAAAACTGCAATCCTTAATGGATTTTTTAAAGAAGAGTTGTATATGATGCAACCAGAAGGTTTTGTCAATCCTAAAGGTGCTAACAAAATATGCAAGCTCCAGCGATCCATCTATGGACTGGTGCAAGCATCTTGGAGTTGGAATATACGCTTTGATAAGTTGATCAAAGCATATAGTTTTATACAGACTTGCGGTGAAGCCTGTATTTACAAGAAAGTGAGTGGGAGCACTACAACATTTCTGATAAGTATATGTGAATGACATATTGTTGATCAGAAATAATGTAGAATTATTCTGCAAAGCATAAAGGAGTGTTTGAAAGGAGTTTTTCAAAGAAAGACCTCGGTGAAGCTGCTTACATATTGAGCATCAAGATTTATAGAGATAAATCAAGACGCTTGATAAGTTTTTTCAATGAGTACATACCTTGACAAGATTTTGAAGTAGTTCAAAATGGAGCAGTCAAAGAAAGAGTTCTTGCCTGTATTGCAAAGTATAAAGTTGAGTAAAGACTCAAAACCCGACCACAGCAGAAAATAGAAAAGAGAATGAAAGTCATTTCCTATGCCTCAGTCATAGGTTTTATAAAGTATGCTATGCTGTGTACCAGACCTATTGTGTACCTCACCATGATTTTGGCAAGAGGGTACAATAGTGATCTAGGAGTAGATCACTGGACATCGGTCAAAATTTATCCTTAGTGGAATAAGGAAATATTTCTCGGTTATGGAGGTGACAAAAGGTTTGTCGTAAAGAGTTACGTCGATGCAAGTTTTGACACAAATCTGGATGACTCTAAGTCTCGATCTAGATACATATTAAAAGTGGGAGCAATTAGCTAGAGTAGCTCCATGCAGAGCATTGTTGACATAGAAATTTGGAAAATACATACGGATCTGAATGTGGCAGACCCGTTGACTAAATTTCTCTCACAAGCAAAACATGATCACACCTTAGTACTCTTTGGGTGTTAATCACATAACGGTGTGAACTAGATATTGACTCTAGTAAACCCTTTGGGTGTTAATCACATGGTGATGTGAACTATTGGTGTTAAATCACATGGCGATGTGAACTAGATTATTGACTCTAGTGCAAGTGGGAGACTGAAGGAAATATGCCCTAGAGGCAATAATAAAGTTATTATTTATTTCCTTATATCATGATAAATGTTTATTATTCATGCTAGAATTGTATTAACCGGAAACATAATACTTGTGTGAATACATAGACAAACAAAGTGTCACTAGTATGCCTCTACTTGACTAGCTCGTTGATCAAAGATGGTTATGTTTCCTAGCCATTGACATCAGTTGTCATTTGATTAACGGGATCACATCACATCACCGGAAGGGGTTCCGGGCACCCCTGGCAAAAGATATGAGCCTTATGGGTCAAGAGGTGAAACACACCAGCCACAAAGGGGCTGGTGCGCCCCCCTATGGGCTGGCCAAATTGGAGAAGGAAAGGGGAAGGAGGAAAGGGGAAAGGGAATAGGATTCCCCCTCCCCCCTCTTCCCTTCCTACTCCGAATAGGAATAGGAAAGGGGGGAGGCCGAATTGGGAGGCGCCTGGTACGTCTCCATCGTATCTACTTTTCCAAACACTTTTGCCCTTGTTTTGGACTCTAACTTGCATGATTTGAATGGAACTAACCCGGACTGACGTTGTTTTCAGCAGAATTGCCATGGTGTTATTTTTGTGCAGAAATAAAAGTTCTCGGAATGACGTGAAACTTCACGGAGAATATTTTTGAAATTAATAAAAAATGCTGTCGAAAGAATCAAGGCCAAGGGGCCCACACCCTGTCCACGAGGGTGGGGGCGCGCCTACCCCCTGGGCGCGCCCCCTGCCTCATGGGCACCCTGGTGCTCCACCGACCTCAACTCCAACTCTATATATTCACGTTCGGGGAGAGAAAAAAAATCAAAGATAAGGATTCATCACGTTTTACGATACGAAGCCGCCTCCAAGCCCTAATCTCTCTCGGGAGGGCTGATCTGGAGTCCGTTCGGGGCTCCGGAGAGGGGAATCCGTCGCCGTCGTCATCATCAACCTTCCTCCATCACCAATTTCATGATGCTCACCGCCGTGCGTGAGTAATTCCATCGTAGGCTTGCTGGACGATGATGGGTTGGATGAGATTTACCATGTAATCGAGTTAGTTTTGTTAGGGTTTGATCCCTAGTATCCACTATGTTCTGAGATTGATGTTGCTATGACTTTGCTATGCTTAATACTTGTCACTAGGGCCCGAGTGCCATGATTTCAGATCTGAACCTATTATGTTTCCATGAATATATGTGAGTTCTTGATCCTATCTTGCAAGTCTATAGTCACCTATTATGTGTTATGATCCGTTAACCCTGAAGTGACAATAATCGGGATACTTACCGGTGATGACCGTAGTTTGAGGAGTTCATGTATTCACTAAGTGTTAATGCTTTGGTCCGGTACTCTATTAAAAGGAGGCCCTAATATCCCTTAGTTTCCAATAGGACCCAGCTGCCACGGGAGGGTAGGACAAAAGATGTCATGCAAGTTCTTTTTCATAAGCACGTATGACTATACTCGGAATACATGCCTACATTACATTGATGAACTGGAGCTAGTTCTGTGTCACCCTGTGTTATAACTATTGCATGAGGAATCGCATCCGGCATAATTATCCATCACCGATCCAATGCCTACGAGCTTTTCACATATTGCTCTTTGCTTAGTTACTTTTCCATTGCCACTGTTACAATTACTACAAAACTACTACTGTTACTTTTGCTGCCGTTACCGTTACTTCCATACTACTTTGCTACTAAATACTTTGCTGCAGATACTAAGTTATCCAGGTGTGGTTGAATTGACAACTCAACTACTAATACTTGAGAATATTCTTTGGCTCCCCTTGTGTCGAATCAATAAATTTGGGTTGAATACTCTACCATCGAAAACTGTTGCGATCCCCTATACTTGTGGGTTAT
This sequence comes from Aegilops tauschii subsp. strangulata, assembly GCF_002575655.3. Taxonomy (NCBI): domain Eukaryota; kingdom Viridiplantae; phylum Streptophyta; class Magnoliopsida; order Poales; family Poaceae; genus Aegilops; species Aegilops tauschii. The sequence continues at coordinate 294,724,134 of NC_053035.3, forward strand.
CAAGACTATTTTCTAGCGTCGTTGCTGGGGAGCATAACTCTATTCTTTGAATCGCTTGGGATTTATATCTGCTGCTCACTATGAGGAACTTGAAAGACGAAAGAACCAAAATCTTTCCCTCAACTACAAGGGGAGGTAAGGAACTGCCATCTAGCTCTGCACTTGATTCACCTTCTGTTTTGAGTAAGCTTGCGACACCTAAACCTGCTTCTGCTATTAATTCTGATATGTCGCATGTTATTGATGATGCCACTTCTGCTATGCATGATGCTTATGATGAAACTACTTCTATGCTTGATACTACTGTGCCATTGGGTGAATTTCTTGATGAACAACTTGCTAGGGCTAGAGAGAATGAAATTATTGAAACTGATAATATTGATGAAAGTGATGATGAAGATTCTCCCCCTAGATATGAATTGCCTGTTGTGCCTGAGGGTTATGTTATGGATGAAGAAACTGCTAGAGACTTTCTTGCTTGCAATGATAGAAATGATCTTAAGAAATTGTTAGCTAACCTGAAAGAAAAATCTTTGAATGCTAGAATGAAATATGACCCTGCTTTTGCTACTTCACCTATCTGTATTACAAATAAGGATTATGATTTCTCTGTCGACCCTGAGATAATTACTTTGGTTGAATCTGATCCTTTTTATGGCTATGAATCTGAAACTATTGTGGCACATCTTACTAAATTAAATGATATAGCCACCCTATTCACTAATGATGAGAAAACTCGCTACCACTATATCCTTAAATTATTTCTGTTCTCATTAAAGGGTGATGCTAAAACATGGCTTAATTCTCTTGATCCTGGTTGTGTGCGTAGTCCCCAGGATATGATTTATTACTTCTCTGCTAAATATTTCCCCGCTCATAAGAAACAAGCTGCTTTAAGGGAAATATATAATTTTGTGCAAATTAAAGAAGAGAGTCTCCCACAAGCTTGGGGGAGGCTTCTCCAATTACTTAATGCTTTGCCTGATCATCCTCTCAAGAAAAATGAAATACTTGATATCTTTTATAATGGACTAACCGATGCTTCCAGAGACCAGCTGGATAGTTGTGCTGGTTGTGTTTTCAGGGAAAGAACTGTTGATCAAGCTAAATTGCTATTGAATAATATGTCGACTAATGAAAATAATTGGACACTTCCTGAACCAACTCCTAAGCCAACCCCGAAGAAAAGGGGTATTCTGTTTCTCAGTCCTGAAGATATGCAAGAGGCAAAGAAATCTATGAAAGAAAAGGGTATTAAAGCTGAAGGTGTTAAGAATTTACCACCTATTGAAGAAATACATGGTCTTGATAACCCAACACAGGTAGTAAAGGTAAATTCTCTCTATAGATTTGATGAAGGTGATATTCCTCGTTATAAGTCTGCTAGCCAATGCTTAGTTGAGTTTGATAATTTTATTGTTAAACAAGAAAACTTCAATGCTTATGTTGGTAGACAATTGAAACGAAATGCTTATATGATTGAATACTTGAGTGATTATATGTCTAGCGTTAAAGGTGAACTTAAACTCATTAGTAAACATGCTTCTATGGTTACCACTCAAGTAGAACAAGTGCTTAAAGCTCAAAATGATTTGCTCAATGAATTAAATAATGAGAAAAATGATAATGCTGTTAGAGTTATGACTAGAGGGGGTAAAATGACTTAGGAACCTTTGTATCCTGAGGGCCACCCTAAGAGAATTGAGCAGGATTCTCAGAGAACTAATGTTGATGCACCTAGTCCTTCTAAGAGGAAGAAAAAGAAAAATGATAGGACTTTGCATGCTTCTAGTGAACCTGTTGTAAACACACCTGAGAATCCCAATGATATTTCTTTCTCTGATGCTGAAACACAATCTAGTGATGAACATGAACCTAGTGATAATGTTAATGATGATGTTCATGATAATGCTCAGCCTAGCAATAACAATGATGTAGAGATTGAACCTGCTGTTGATCTTGATAACCCACAATCAAAGCATCAACGTTATGATAAGAGAGACTTTGTTGCTAGGAAGTACGGTAAAGAAAGAGAACCATGGGTTCAGAAACCCATGCCTTTTCCTCCTAAACCATCCAAGAAAAAGGATGATGAGGATTTTGAGCGCTTTGCTGAAATGATTAGACCTATCTTTTGCGTATGCGTTTGACTGATATGCTTAAAATGAATCCTTATGCTAAGTATATGAAAGATATTGTTACAAATAAAAGAAAGATACTGGAAGCTGAAATTTCCACCATGCTTGCTAATTATACTTTTAAAGGTGGAATACCTAAGAAACTTGGAGATCCAGGAGTACCAACTATACCATGCTCCATTAAAAGAAACTATGTTAAAACTGCTTTATGTGATCTTGGAGACGGTGTTAGTGTTATGCCTCTCTCTTTATATCGTAGACTTGATTTGAATAAGTTGACACCTACTGAAATATCTTTGCAAATGGTCGATAAATCAACTTCTATACCTATCGGTATTTGTGAGGATGTGCCTGTTGTGGTTGCAAACGTTACTATTTTAACGGACTTTGTTATTCTTGATATTCCCGAGGACGATAGTATGTCGATTATCCTTGGTAGACCCTTTTTGAATACTGCAGGGGCTGTTATTGATTGCAACAAAGGCAATGTCACTTTTCATGTTAATGGTAATGAGCATACGGTACACTTTCCGAGGAAACAACCTCAAGTCCACAATATCAATTCTATTGGAAAAATTTCATCGATTATTATTGGAGGTTTTGAGTTTACTATTCCTACTGTCAAGAAGAAATATGATATTCTTATTGTTGGGGATGTGCATATCCCCGTTGAGGTAACCTAGTGTTATTCGAAATTTCTCCGGTTCCATGTTATCCGAAATGAGTTTGTTAACAAGACTTGATCAACCTTGTTAGTGGATTCCTTTTTGATGAGCAGATATGGATGAAGTTAGAAAGCACAACCTACTGTACCCTCCTTTTACTTTCTGTTATTTAGACTAAATAAAGCAAAAATAGTATTTTCTGTCTGTTTTCTGAATTATCCTTGCAATAAAAAATACCCCCGAAAATAAAAGTTCTCCAAATGCCCTGAAAATGAAATATGATTTTTTCTAGAATATTTGAGAATATTTGGCACTAAGAACACATCAGGGGAAGCAAGCACCTGGCCACGAGGGTCCAGGGCGCGCCCACCCCGCTGGGGCGCGCCCCCTGCCTCGTGGGCCCTTGGTGACCCCCTCCACTTATTCCTGCACCCACACACTTCTTCTTCCTCCCAAAAAATCACCAACCAGCTCAAGCACGAGTTCTAGCTCATCTCGCTGTCATTTTCGATCTCCTTGCTCAAAGCTCCACTCACAAAACTGCTTTGGGGGATTGTTCTTCGGTATGTGACTCCTCCAATGGTCCAATTTGTTTTTGTTCTAGTGCTTTATTTATTGTGAATTTTTGCTGCTGAGGTGACCCTGTTCTTGAGCTTGCATGTCAAATTTATATGGTCCCAAGTAGTTCTAATGCATGATATAGTCTCTAGGCACTTGTGGGAGTAGTTGCTATCAATTTTGTTGAGTTAGGTTCACTTTTATTTTAAGTTACTAAAATTTTCAGAAATTTTTAGAAAATCATGAAGAGATTATTGAGGGGCTCTTCGAGCCGAAGCTCGAAGGACAAGCAAAGTGAAGAGGATAAGAAGCCCAAATATAATCTCCCTCGCACCACGGAGGTTCGGCCGTGTGAATGGCCTTGTGATGATTTCTTGAGGGCAGCCGAGATTCATGATGATTTTTATTATTTGGCTGAGAATGCGGGCCTCATCGACTTCCTCCGCGACCAGTATCTCCTACTCACTAAGATTTTTGTGCAAAATTTTCATTTCCATGCTAGGAGATCACCACCTTCGGTGGATTTTTATTTATATGATGAGTATAAGGAGATGTCCCTTTATGATTTTTGTGAGGTTTGCAAGTTATCCTTTGCGGGCAGCATAGAGGAACCACATTGTAATTATGTGGAAGGGTTTATTGATATGATTGCCGTAGGGGAAACGAGGAAAGTTTTCGATGCAAGAATCGCTAGCATACACTTTCCTGTTCTACGTTACTTTGCAATATTTGCTAGTAGATGTTTAATTGGTCGCGGGAACTGTGGAAACCTTAGTGTCCCTGATATTGTTATTTTGTGCCATGCCTTGTTTCATGATAACACTTTTAGTCTAGGCGCTATTGTTGCCAAGCGGTTAAATCTGAACCATACGAAGGGTCCCATCTTGGGAGGTATCTTCGCCTCGCGCCTTGCTGCACACTTTAACATACCTATTAGGCATTATGAGAAAGAAGAAAAGTTGCTGCCTCCTGTTTTTCTAGACTATAAGAGTATGGTAGCACATGATTTTATTGTTAAGAATAAGAAAAAGATGCTTAACTATAGACTGATATTTGATAAAAATTACTTTGAGACTATTACTTTGCCTGCTCCTTCTTTGTTCAACTTATCTTCAGGCATGTACCTTGTTCTGCCAGAGGCCATTCATGCCTACCGGAACCTAGCACCAGCTCCATAGCCCGAGCCGGAGCCACCACTTGATCCTCACCGTCAGTCTGTTTACCAGTGGGATCCGGAGGAGATCGCCAACCAGTGGCACCCCGAGGATCCTCCTCAGTACACCGGAGAGAGTAGCTTTGATCCATGGGCATAGACCAACTTAGGCCAAAGGCCTAAGCTTGGGGGAGTACGTATTTCTCACCGACATTACATTCATGTTCACACACTCATTCTAGTTGTCGGTGCTCATACTTTTTCATTGTACTATCCGTGTTAGTTTATTTTCCTTTTTCTCGCTTTCTTGCGTGTTTGAAAAACCTTAAGAAAAACCAAAAAAAATTAGTTGTAGCTTTTAGCTAGTTTTCTTTCCATGCCTGTAGTAGTAATAATTAAAAGAAAACCCAAAAAGATTTCTTGTTCTTCTTTTACTTGTTGGGAGCTTTCCCGTGTAAATAGTTTTATTTCTTTTCTTTTCTTTGGGGGTCGAGAGGAGAAGACCATGATTAAAATGTTGAGTGGCTCTTATATGCATTATTTTTTATTTATGTTCATGGTGGATTATATCCTACTCATGCTTGCGCTCAATGTTTATTAATTTTAATGCATGTTCATGACTGTTGTCGCTCTCTAGTTGGTCGCTTCCCAGTATTTTTCTAGCCTTCACTTGTACTAAGCGGGAATTGATACGTCTCCAACATATCTATAATTTATGAAGTATTCATGCTATTATATTATCCATCTTAGATGTTTTATATGCATTTATATGCTATTTTATATGATTTTTGGGACTAACCTATTAACCTAGAGCCCAGTGCCAGTTTCTGTTTTCTCCTTGTTTTTGAGTTTTGCACAAAAGGAATACCAAACGGAGTCCAATTGACGTGCCAATTTTTGATGATTTTTTATGGACCAAAAGAAGACCACGGAGCATCGGAGTTGGGCCAGAAGAGTCCCGACTGCCCACGAGGGTGGGGGGCGCGCCCACCCCCTGGGCACGTGGGCCTGCCTCGTGGATAGCTCGGGCACCTCCTTGACGTGAGACCGACGCCAAAAATTCCTATAAATATAGAAACCTCGGAAAATTAACCTAGATCAGAAGTTCCGCCGCCGCAAGCCTCTGCAGCCACGAGAAATCAATCTAGGCCCTCTCCGGCACCCTGCCGGAGGGGGCCATCATCACCGGTGGCCACGGAGGAGTATCCCGGAGGGGCCATCATCATCGTGAAGGCCAAGGACCAGAGGGTGGAGGCCATGGAGGAGGAAGAACAAGGGGGAGAACCTCTCCTCCTCTCTCTTGGTGGCACCGGAGTGCCATCGGGAGGGGAATCATCGCCGCGGTGATCGTCTTCATCAACATCACCATCATCATCACCATCCTCATCTCTTTTACGCGGTCCACTCTCCCGCACCCCGCTGTAATCCCTACTTGAACATGGTGCTTTATGCCACATATTATGATCCAATGATGTGTTGCCATCCTATGATGTTTTGAGTAGATATCGTTTGTCTTTGGGTTGATTGATGATCTAGATTGGTATGAGTTGTATGTTTTATTTTGGTGCTGTCCTATGGTGCCCTCCGTGTCGCGCAAGCGTGAGGGACTCCCGCTGTAGGGTGTTGCAATACGTTCATGATTCGCTTATAGTGGGTTGGTGAGTGACTGAAACACAAACCCGAGTAAGAGGGATTGTTGCGTATGGGAATAAAGAGGACTTGATGCTTTAATGCTATGGTTGGGTTTTACCTTAATGATCTTTAGTAGTTGCGGATTCTTGCTAGAGTTTTAATCATAAGTGCATATGATCCAAGTAGAGAAAGTATGTTATCTTATGCCTCTCCCTCATATGAAACTGCAATAGTGATCACCGGTCTTGTTAGCAATTGCCTAGGACAATTCCGCACACCGATCCACCATTATTCCACACTCGCTATTTATAATATTTAGTAATATATTCTAACTTTATGATAACAACATCTACTTTTATATTTTAGCTCTCCGATACCATGCAAAGTTATCCTCTTCATACCCACAACGTAGTTTTATTTCTCATTTCTAGTTGGAAGCAAACGTTTGGTGCACGTAGAGTCGTATCAGTGGCAGATAGGGCTTGAGAGAATATTGATCTTACCTTTAGCTCCTTGTGGGTTCGACACTCCATACTTATCACTTCCACCTTTGGAAATTGCTACGATGATTCCCTGCACTTGGGGATTATCAAGCTCTTTTCTGGCGCCGTTGTCGGGGAGCGATAGCGTGGGGTTGATATTCTCGTGTGTGCTTGTTTGCTTTCTTCACTAAGTAGATTTTGTTTTTCCTTTTTGTTTCTGTTTAGTTGTGGGAAACATACAATTTTTTTTAAAGAATGAAAATACAAAAAAAAAATTTACTTGCCTCTCATGCCTAAAAAGTTTTTCAAAAAGAGAAGTGATTGGAAAGTTATGCATTGAAGAAGTGAGGGTCGACCTTGAGCACTTGTGTTCATGCTCACGGTAACAATGTAGAATTTTTCATGGAAGTTTCTCTGTAAATAATCATCCCCTTGTATATATCCATTGTATTATAAAAATAATGTGCCAAGCTTTGGTTTTAGGATGATTAGATTGCTTGTTTACTATGTGCAGAACAAAAACAGAAACTTTGGCTGTAGTGCATGAATTTACATTTTTTACTGAAGAGTCAAATGGGTATGAAACTTTTTGCACATTACTTCTGTACAAATTTTTGAAATTTTCAAATTTATTTCATAATTTTAGGAGTTATAGAAGTTTACCAAACTTCCAGATTACTACAGACTGTTCTGTTTTTAACAGATTCTGTTTTGCGTGTGTTGTTTGCTTATTTTGATGAATCTATGGCTAGTATCAGAGGGTATGAACCATAGAGAACTTGGAATACAGTAGGTTTAACACCAATATAAATAAATAATGAGTTCATTGCAGTACCTAAAGGTAGTGATTTGCTTTATTACACAACGGATCTCACAAGTTTTTGTTAAAGTTTTGTGTGGATAAAGTGTCCGAAGGTCGAGGAGCCATCAATATGAGAAGAATAAAGAGAGGCAAGAGTTCAAGCTTGGGGATGCCCAAGGCACCCCAAGTAAATATTTCAAAGGATACTCAAGCATCTAAGCTTGGGGATGCCCCGGTTGGCATCCCATCTTTCTTCTTCAACAAATATCGGTATACCTCGGTTTTTGTTTTGTTCACATGATTTGTGTCCTTTGTGTTTTTTTATTTTTCTTCAAGAACCATGCTAGTATGAGATGTCCCTTCATAAATTTATAGAATACTTCTTGTGCTTCACTTAAATCTTTTGAGTATGGTTTTATAGAATGCTTCATGTGCTTCACTTATACATTTTGAGCTTGGATATTGGTTAGTCTATACTAATTGTAGAATGCTCCATGAACTTCACTTATATCTTTTGGAGTATGAATAATAATATAATTTAAAGTGGGTTTGGAAGAGTGTCAACTTTAGGAATTAGTGATCCCACTATTTTGGAGGGTGTTGAATCTTAGTGTGATATTTATGAAAGTGGATTTGGAAGAGTGTCAACTTTAGCTAGTAATGATTCCACTATTTCGGAAGAGGTTCCAATTGAGTATGAGAAAAAAGTTGCTATCCATGATACTACTGAAAATTATTATGAGGGAGTAATACATGCTTGTAGGAGTTGCAATAATATCAAGTTTCCTCTCTATGTGCTTAAAGTTTTGAAGTTATACTTGTTTTGCCTTCCTATGCTAGTTGATTCTTGTTCCCATAAGTTGTGTGCTCACAAAATCCCTAGGCATAGGAAGTGGGTTAGATTTAAATGTGCTAGTAATATTCTTCAAGATGCTCTCTTTCTGTTTTGATTCTTGTCTATTATGTGAGCATCATTGAAATCATCATGCCTAGCTAAAAGGCATTAAAGAAAAGCGCTTGTTGGGAGACAACCCAATATTTATCCTTAGTGTTTTTGTGTGTTCACATGATTAAGATACTGCATTAATCATGTTTATAGCTTTTGTTTCAATAAAGTGCCAAGTAAGACCTTTGGGAAGACTTGGGAGAAAGTTAATGTGATCTTGCTGTAAAAAACAGAAACTTTGCACTCACGAGATTAGCTGTAATTTTTTACAGAAGAATGATTTTGAGTTGATTCTTTTTCAGAAGATTAATATACAAATTCCTCACGTCCACCAATTTATTTCATAATTTTTGGAGTAGCAGAAGTATGGTTTATATTCAGATCATTACAGACTGTTCTGTTTCTGACAGATTCTGTTTTCATTGCATAGTTTGCTTGTTTTCTAGTTTCTATGACTTATATTTCTCAATATAAATTGTAGAAATGATATGGTACAGTAGGAATTGTGTAAGAACAATTATGAAACTTGTCCTTGACAGTACCAAAGTGAATGGTTTACTCTTTATCATACTAACCTATCTCACGAAGTTTTGTTAAGTTTTGTGTGATTGAAGTTTTCAAGCTTTGGGTGAAATATCGATACGAGGAGAATAAGGAGTGGAAATAACCTAAGCTTGGGGATGCCCAAGGCACCCCAAGGTAATATTCAAGGAAGACTCAAGTGCCTAAGCTTGGGGATGCCCCGGAAGGCATCCCCTCTTTCGTCTTCAAAACTATCGGTATACCTTACTCGGAGCTATATTTTTATTCGTCACATGATATGTGTTTTGCTTGGAGCGTATTTTCAATTTTACTTGCTGTTTGAATAAAAGCATTGGATCTGAATTATTGAATGAAAAAAATCCTCCCATGGCTAGCTAATTATTTGACTACTCAGTGTTCTTCACTCATATCTTCTGTAGTAGTTTGTCATTTACTCATGTGCTTCACGTATATCGTATGAGTAAATGGTTGAATAAATTGAATGTCATAAATCTGAATTTATATATGTTTCATATGCTTATAACATGGGGAGTAATGACTTCACACATAATAAGTATAGGTAGTAAACTTATTGAAAGTTAGCAAACGTAGAATTGGTCACTTGAACAATTCATGAAAGAATATTGAAGGAAGAGGGATTTCACATATAAATATACTATCTTGGACATCTTTTGTAATTGTGAGCACTCATTAAAATATGACATGCTAAAAGGTTGATGTTGGACAAGGAAGACAACGTAATGGGTTATGTTTTCTTATATCTGAAATAAAGTATATTGTCATGGATCGCCCAACACGTTGAGCTTGCCTTTCCCCCTCATGCTAGCCAAATTCTTTGCACTAAGTAGAGATACTACTTGTGCTTCCAAATACCCTTAAACCCGGTTTTGCCATAAGAGTCCACCATACCTACCTATGGATTGAGTAAGATCCTTCAAATAAGTTGTCATCGGTGCAAGCAATAAAAATTGCTCTCTAAATATGTATGATTGATTAGTGTGGAGGAAATAAGCTTCATACGATCTTGTGATGTGGAAGAAATAAAAGTGACGGACTGCATAATAAAGGTCCATATCACAAGTGGCAATATAAAGTGACGTTCTTTCGCATTAAGATTTTGTGCATCCAACCCTGAAAGCGCATGGCAACCTCTGCTTCCCTCTGCGAAGGGCCTATCTTTTACTTTTATCTCTTACCCTTATGCAAGAGTCATGGTGATTTTCACCTTTCCTTTTTTACATTTTATCCTTTGGCAAGCACATTGTGTTGGAAAGATTCTGATATATATATCCAATTGGATGTAAGGCATCATGAACTATTATTGTTGACATTACCCTTGAAGTAAAAGGTTGGTAGGCGAATCTATAAGCCCCTATCTTTCTCTGTGTCTGATTAAAACTTTGAACCTATAAATATCGCGTGAGTGTTAGCAATTGTGAAAGACTAAATGATAGTTGAGTATGTGGAGTTTGCTAAATCAGAGCTCTGACATAGACTCTTCCTGAAAATAAGATGAATTGTAATTGTTTGATGACTGATAACACGGTTTGTTAGTTTTCAAGAAAGTTTATGATCTATACTTTAACATGTGAATAGCTTGTTACTTTATGAGATGAGCTACTGTTATGACATATAATGATGCTAGAAAAGGTGACTGAAATTATCACTGATCAAACTTGTGCACCTGCTAGCATTCACACTTCATAAATTATTTCTTTTACCATTTACCTACTCGAGGACGAGCAGGAATTAAGCTTGGGGATGTTGATACGTCTCCAACGTATCTATAATTTATGAAGTAATCATGCTATTATATTATCCATCTTAGATGTTTTATATGCATTTATATGCTATTTTATATGATTTTTGGGACTAACCTATTAACCTAGAGCCCAGTGCCAGTTTCTGTTTTCTCCTTGTTTTTGAGTTTTGCACAAAAGGAATACCAAACGGAGTCCAATTGACGTGCCAATGTTTGATGATTTTTTATGGACCAAAAGAAGAGCACGGAGCATCGGAGTTGGGCCAGAAGAGTCCCGAGCTGCCCACGAGGGTGGGGGCGCGCCCACCCCCTGGCGCGTGGGCCTGCCTCGTGGATAGCTCGGGCACCTCCTTGACGTGAGACCGACGCCAAAAATTCCTATAATTATATAAACCTCGAAAAATTAATCTAGATCGGAAGTTCCACCGTCGCAAGCCTCTGTAGCCACGAGAAATCAATCTAGGCCCTCTCCGGCACCCTGCCGGAGGGGGCCATCATCACCGATGGCCATGGAGGAGTATCCCGGAGGGGCCATCATCATCGTGAAGGCCAAGGACCAAAGGGTGGAGGCCATGGAGGAGGAAGCACAAGGGGGAGAACCTCTCCTCCTCTCTCTTGGTGGCACCGGAGTGCCATCGGGAGGGGAATCATCGCCGCGGTGATCGTCTTCATCAACATCACCATCATCATCACCATCCTCATCTCTTTTACGCGGTCCACTCTCCCGCACCCCGCTGTAATCCCTACTTGAACATGGTGCTTTATGCCACATATTATGATCCAATGATGTGTTGCCATCCTATGATGTTTTGACTAGATATCCCTTGTCTTTGGGTTGATTGATGATCTAGATTGGTACAAGTTGTATGTTTTATTTTGGTGCTGTCCTATGGTGCCCTCCATGTCGCGCAAGCGTGAGGGACTCCCGCTGTAGGGTGTTGCAATACGTTCATGATTCGCTTATAGTGGGTTGGTGAGTGACTGAAACACAAACTCGAGTAAGAGGGATTGTTGCGTATGGGAATAAAGAGGACTTGATGCTTTAATGCTATGGTTGGGTTTTACCTTAATGATCTTTAGTAGTTGCGGATGCTTGCTAGAGTCCCAATCATAAGTGCATATGATCCAAGTAGAGAAAGTATGTTAGCTTATGCCTCTCCCTCATATGAAACTGCAATAGTGATCACCGGTCTTGTTAGCAATTGCCTAGGACAATTCTGCACACCGATCCACCATTATTCCACACTCGCTATTTATAATATTTAGTAATATATTCTAACTTTATGATAACAACACCTACTTTTATATTTTAGCTCTCCGATACCATGCAAAGTTATCATCTTCATACCCACAACGTAGTTTTATTTCTCGTTTCTAGTTGGAAGCAAACGTTCAGTGCACGTAGAGTCGTATCAGTGGCAGATAGGGCTTGAGAGAATATTGATCTTACCTTTAGCTCCTTGTGGGTTCGACACTCCATACTTATCACTTCCACCTTTGGAAATTGCTACGATGATTCCCTGCACTTGGGGATTATCACGAATACTGCTTGTGCATCCACTTCCATAAACCCCAAAGTTATTCCATATGAGTCCACCATACCTTCCTATATGCGGTATATACCTGCCATTCCAAGTAAATTTGTATGTGCCAAACTCTAAACCTTCAAATGAAATTCTGTTTTGTATGCTCGAATAGCTCATGTATCAACTAGGGCTGTCTGTATCTTCCATGCTAGGCGGGTTATTCTCAAGAGGAGTGGACTCCGCTCCTCACTCACGAGAAAATGGCTGGTCACCGGGATGCCCAGTCCCATGCTCAAACCAAATCAAAATAATTGCAAACAAAACTCCCCCAGGGCTGTTGATAGTTGGAGGCACTCGTTGTTTCAAGCAAGCCATGGATTGATGCTTGTTGGTGGTGGGGGAGTATAAACTTTACCATTCTGTTTGGGAACCGCCTATAATGTGTGTAGCATGGAAGATATCGAGATCTCTCGGTTGTTATGTTGACAATGAAAGTATGCCGCTCAAAATATTATTTATCTCTATTTCAAAATCGAGCTCTAGCACCTCTACAAATCCCTGCTTCCCTCAGCGAAGGGCCTATCTATTTACTTTTATGTTGAGTCATCCTCCTCTTATAAAAAAGCACCACTTGGAGAGCACCACTGTCATTTGCATCCATTACTATTAATTTATATTGAGCATGACTATGACTGGATCTCTTTTACCATGAATTACAATGTTTAGTCAGTCCTTGATCTCCAGAGGTGCTCTGCATTTATGTTTTGCGGTCTCAGAAAGGGCTAGCGAGATACCATCTTGTTATATCATATTATGATTGTTTTGAGAAAGTGTTGTCATCCGAGATTTATTATTATTGCTCGCTAGTTGATTATGTCATTGATATGAGTAAACATGAGACCTAAGTGTTATTGTGAATATGGTTAGTTCATAATCTTTGCTGAAAACTTGAATGCTGGCTTTACATATTTACAACAACAAGAGCAAACAGGAGTTTGTAATTTTTTTCTTTATCACTTTCAGTTTGTCAATTGAATTGCTTGAGGACAAGCAAATGTTTAAGCTTGGGGGAGTTGATACGTCTCCATCGTATCTACTTTTCCAAACACTTTTGCCCTTGTTTTGGACTCTAACTTGCATGGTTTGAATGGAACTAACCCGGACTGATGCTGTTTTTAGTAGAATTGCCATGGTGTTATTTTTGTGCAAAAATAAAAGTCTCGGAATGACCTCAAACTTCACGGAGAATACTTTTGGAATTAATAAAAAATACTGGCGAAAGAATCAAGGCCAGGGGACCCACACCCTGTCCACGAGGGTGGGGGCACGCCTACCCCCCTGGGCGCGCCCCCGGCCTCGTGGGCCCCCTGGTGCTCCACCGGCCTCAACTCCAACTCTATATATTCACGTTTGGGGAGAAAAAAACAGAGAGAAGGATTCATCGCGTTTTACGATACGAAGCCGCCGCCAAGCCCTAATCTCTCTCGGGAGGGCTGATCCGGAGTCGGGGCTCCGGAGAGGGGAATCCGTCGCCGTCGTCATCATCAACCTTCCTCCATCACCAATTTCATGATGCTCACCACCATGCGTGAGTAATTCCATCGTAGGCTTGCTGGACGGTGATGGGTTGGATGAGATTTACCATGTAATCGAGTTAGTTTTGTTAGGGTTTGATCCCTAGTATCCATTATGTTCTGAGATTGATGTTGCTATGACTTTTGCTATGCTTAATGCTTGTCACTAGGGCCCGAGTGCCATGATTTCAGATCTGAACCTATTATGTTTTCATGAATATATGTGAGTTCTTGATCCTATCTCGCAAGTCTATAGTCTCCTATTATGTGTTATGATCCGTTAACCCCGAAGTGACAATAATTGGGATACTTACCGGTGATGACCGTAGTTTGAGGACTTCATATATTCACTAAGTGTTAATGCTTTGGTCCGGTACTCTATTAAAAGGAGACCTTAATATCCCTTAGTTTCCAATAGGACCCCGCTGCCACGGGAGGGTAGGACAAAAGATGTCATGCAAGTTCTTTTCCATAAGCACATATGACTATATTCAGAATACATGCCTACATTACATTGATGAACTGGAGCTAGTTATGTGTCACCCTATGTTATAAATATTGCATGAGCAATCGCATCCGGCATAATTCTCCATCAGCGATCCAATGCCTACAAGCTTTTCACATATTGCTCTTTGCTTAGTTACTTTTCCGTTGCCACTGTTACAATTACTACAAAACTACTACTGTTACCTTTGCTGCCCTTACCGTTACTTCCATACTACTTTGCTACTAAATACTTTGCTGCAGATATTAAGTTATCCAGGTGTGGTTGAATTGACAACTCAACTGCTAATACTTGAGAATATTCTTTGGCTCCCCTTGTGTCGAATCAATAAATTTGGGTTGAATACTCTACCCTAAAAAACTGTTGCGATCCCCTATACTTGTGGGTTATCAGCGCCCAAGTAGGATTCCTCCTACTTGGGGCGCCCCCTTGGCTGCCTCTCCTCTCCTCCAACCTATATATATGAGGGAGGGCATGATACGTCTCCAACGTATCTATAATTTTTTATTGTTCCATGCTGTTATATCATTGTTCAGGAATTCGTTGACCGGTAACGGCTCGCTCGGCCACTGAGTAGAGATTAATCGGAGAATCGGCCGATTAATTGGATTAATCGGTCGACCATTAATCGGTTGAGAAAATAGGAAATAATAATATTTTTCCAACATATATAAAGTTTTTCCTGTATTATTTCGTACTCCCATGCTCCCAGATACTAAAATATGCTACTGTAGGCATACAAAAGGCATAGACCCCTGTAAATATGATGCACAACAGGCAAATCAACAGAGATTAACAAATTGTCAGAGATTGGGAATTAGCAGCAAATCAGCAATCAGGCAAAACAACAGCAAGAACTACCACTACTTCACTAGCAGCCTAGCAATGAAGAGATCAAGGCGGGTCGGAGGACTGCTGCAGATTGAGGCGCAGGTCGGGGCTGGAGGGCGACGGGGAGCAACTGAATGGGAGGGAATGGGGAGGGAGAAGGAAGGACGGCGGTGGCTGGAGCTGCCGAAGATGGCCGGCGGTGGCTGGAGTAGTCGGAGATGCCACACGCCTGGGGCAATGCAAGGGGCGGCAGGAGAGCCCCTAACCCTACCGATTTGGGAGTGTCAAGCCGGAGGTGCCTGGGCAGGGTCACGTGCTAGATATTGGCCTCGCCCATACCCCTACAGTTAACTGGCTTTGTGTAACGCCCCAAGACCGACGCTTCAGAAGACTTCCGTATTTTTTTGTGATCTCCGTGTGTTTCTTTTGTGCTTGCTCTTTTATTTTTCATTGCATCATGTCATCATGCCATCATGTCATTAATTTTTTAAAAACTCAACTAAGTAAATTGCATGGATCTTCGATCCATTTAAATCGAGGGAAATGCACATGGTGATTTCTCTTTATAACATATATCATCCCAATATTATTAGGGAGCTATATTAAAATATTCCATTAGTTGGAGTTCACCATAACACACTTGCAAATATCCCAATGCCTTTGTTATCTTAATTCTTGGTCTCCAACCTTGCCATTTATTTTTCCATCTTATTCCGGAGCTCCACCAAAAATCCGAACATTTTTGGACCTTCCCAACCCTCACTTTCTATTCAAATCATTTGAATTTAAATCAAATGAATTTGAATTTAAATCTTTCAATCATGCCACTTCTATTTTTCCTGGATCAAGCACATTTTTGTGAGTCCGGGAAAATTAACCGCATGCGCAAATTCTTTCCCTAACCCTATCTTTCCTTTTCTTCTCTCTAATATTTTTCTGCTAAAAAGAAATAAGGGAGAGAGAAGAGAGAAGAAGCCCAGCAGCCGCATGCCACTAGGCCAGGCCTCTGTTCAACTTTTCCCTCTCCACTGGGCCGGCCTCTAAGGCCCAGCCCGCGCCCCTGTGTTAACCTAGCCCGATCCCCATCTCTCTCGCTCTTCTCTCGGTCTCCACCATCTCCCCTTCGTCCTCCTGCGCCGCCACACGCAGAGGAGCAGGGCCCTCGCGCCGCGCGCCTCGCCCGCCCCTGCTCCCGGTCACCCTCGCCGCCGACCTCCTCCTCGCTCCCATGGCGTCGCCACCCTCACCCACCGCCGGCGCCCTGCAGCCGCCGCCGTTTTGCAGCGTGCTGCGCCCCACCTCCATGGCCGCCGCGCCTCCCTCTGCAGCACCAGGCCGCGACCGCACCTCCTCCTCGTCAAGTCCCCGTCGCCCGAGCGCTCGAGGAGAGGAGCTCCTCGAGCACCTTCGCCCGCATCCGCTCGTCCCCTCCGTTTTGGTCGGAGTTCGCCGGAGCCCGAGCACCGGCCGCCTTGCACCCGCGAGCACCACCACCTCCAGCGTGCCTCAAGCCTCCTCCTGTGCGCCTCCACCCTGGTTCCAGACTCGACGACCCATCCCTGACCTTTTCCCCGCGTGCCATCTCCGCCTTCGCCTCCTGCTACCGGCGCGCCGCCGTACCTCCGCCGCTCGGCGACCTTCTGCATCCACCTCCAGCAGCTCTCCCTGCGACCTCCTCTTCAGCACCGCCTCATGCCGTCCCTACCGACTCCGACCAGGGAGCCCCGCCTCTCGCCTGAGCGTGGCATCCGCCTCCTGTTCGTGCTGCATCATCTCGTTCGCGGGCACTTCCTTGCCATAAGTGCTCCTGACTGAGACCCTCAAGTCATCTACCCGGAGCCCAAGTCCGAAGACTACCGTGGACGTGTGCCTCGTGTCACCTGGATCGTCAAGTACCGTCTCCGGGATTCACCAAGTACCACGACGTCGGTGTCCCTCCAAGTGTGATGTTGGAACATGCACAGCTGCCGTCGCCGAAGACCCGGGTAGCGTAAACGCCAAGTTCCTCTCCGCCGTGAACCACTACTTCCACAACATGTCGTGTACGACTACCGTCGCTCGGATTCGACGAGACAACGTGTACCACGACACTGGCGACATGAACATCTACGAAATGTGTACGACTACACGATGTGATGCCAAGTACCACGACGACCGTGCACCACTACTGTCGCCCCGTAGATGTTGGGTTCATCAAGTCCCTCTCCGAACGTGTACGACTACTTCCACTACGGCCCGTGTACCTTTACTTCCTTCAACGAACTGGATTCGTTTCGAAATTACACGCTTCAAAGGTATAACCGCCGAGATGACCTTTCGAGAACGAATGTTTGCGATGCATGAGATGCCCGCGTTTGCACCGTGTTCGAAATTGTCGCTTGCGCGTTCCTTGTTTCCATGCCACCGACATGTGGGACACCCGGTAATCAGGATCACCCCACCATCTTTTGCATGTTTCGCACATCCGCACACTTGCTCTTTTGCACCGGTATCTCAATGAGTTATCGGATCATCGGAAAGTTGCCGTGGCACCATTTTCGTTATCGTTGCCGTGGCACCCTTTTCGTTCCACCACGGTAACGAATGCTTCATAACATGCTCATGTCCACATTTTCATAATATTGCTTAAAACTTGCATATGTCATTCGCATCATGATAACAACATTTAAATGTTTACAATTGATGTTTGCATTAAAATTGCAGATTGACATGAGGATTTTACGGAATTATTGTTTGTTGTTCCGGCCTCATTTAAACTTGCCTAAATAGTCACTTTACTTATGCTTCACCTCCTGCCATGTTAATCAACATTTAATATTGTTGGGTACATAACCGAGAGAGAACTAAATAATTGAGGTGGTGTTTCGTCAATATGCAACTCGTTGCATATTGAGCTCCACTTAACTTGTAGTTTCGTTTGTGCACTTTGCCATGCCATGCCTCTTTAAACCGGACACGCATCATACTTGATTGTGCATCATGCCATGTTTATGATTGTGTGTTTACTATGTTGTTTGTTTCTTTCCGGGTTGCTTCTCTCGTTAGCTTCGGTTTCTTTCCGAAGTTGTGAGGATTCGTTCGACTCCGTCTGTGTGTCTTCTTCATCGACTCGTTCTTCTTCCTAGCGGGATTTCAGGCAAGATGACCATACCCTCGAAATCACTTCTATCTTTGCTTGCTATTTGTTCGCTCTATTGCTATGTCGCGCTACCTACCACTTGCTTATCAAGCCTCCCAAATTGCCATGAACCTCTAACCTTTGTCACCCTTCCTAGCAAACTGTTGTTTGGCTATGTTACCGCTTTTGCTCAGCCCCTCTTATAGCGTTGCTAGTTGCAGGTGAAGATGAAGTTTGTTCCTTGTTGGAACATGGATATGTTGGGATATCACAATATCTCTTATTTAATTAATGCATCTATATACTTGGTAAAGGGTGGAAGGCTCGGCCTTATGCCTGGTGTTTTGTTCCACTCTTGCCGCCCTAGTTTCCGTCATACCGGTGTTATGTTCCTTGATTTTGCGTCCCTTACACGGTTGGGTGATTTATGGGACCCCCTTGACAGTTCGCTTTGAATAAAACTCTTCCAGCAAGGCCCAACCTTGGTTTTACATTTGCCTCACCTAGCCTTTTTCCCTTGGGAGTCGCGCATCCCGAGGGTCATCTTTATTTTACCCCCGGGCCAGTGCTTGTCTAAGTGTTGGTCCAAACTAGAGCACCGTGCGGGACCATCCCTTGGCAACTTGGGTTACGTCGGTACCTGTACGCTTCGCTTATCCGGTGTGTCCTGAGAACGAGATACGTGCGACTCCTATCGGGATTGTCGACACATCGGGCGGCTTTGCTGGTTTTGTTTTACCATTGTCGAAATGTCTTGTAACCGGGATTCCGAGACTGATCGGGTCTTCTCGGGAGAAGGTTTATCCTTCGTTAACCGTGAGAGCTTATAATGGGCTAAGTTGGGACACCCCTGCAGGGTATTATCTTTCGAAAGCCGTGCCCGCGGTTATGTGGCAGATGGGAATTTGTTAATATCCGGTTGTAGGGAACTTGACACTTGACTTATTTAAAATACATCAACCGCGTGTGTAGCCGTTATGGTCTCTTCTCGGCGGAGTCCGGGAAGTGAACACGGTTTTTGGGTTATGTTTGACATAAGTAGGAGTTCAGGATCACTTCTTGATCATTACTAGTTGACGACCGTTCCGTTGCTCCTCTTCTCGCTCTTATTTGCGTATGTTAGCCATCATATATGCTAGTGCTTGCTGCAGCTCCACCTCATTACCCCATCCTTTCCTATAAGCTTAAATAGTCTTGATCTCGGGGGTGTGAGATTGCTGAGTCCTCGTGACTCACAGATACTTCCAAAACAGTTGCAGGTGCCGAGGATACCAGTGCAGGTGACACAACTGAGCTCAAGTGGGAGCTCGATGAAGATCTTATTCGTTGTGTTGTTTCTTTTTCCTGTCGACCAGTAGTGGAGCCCAGTTGGGACGATCGGGGATCTAGCAGTTGGGTTGTCTTCTTTTCTTTTGGCTTTGACCGTAGTCGGTCTATGTGTGTACTCTGTTTGATGTATGATTTATTTATGTATTGTCTGAAGTGGCGATTGTAAGCCAACTCTTTATCCCTTTCTTGTTCATTACATGGGATTGTGTGAAGATGACCCTTCTTGCGACAAAACCACAATGCGGTTATGCCTCTAAGTCGTGCCTCGACACGTGGGAGATATAGCCGCATCGTGGGCGTTACAAGTTGGTAATCAGAGCCATCCCCGACTTAGGAGCCCCCTGCTTGATCGAATCGCTGACGTTGTTGAGTCTAGAAAAAAAATGTTTTGAGTCTTAGGATTATATATATCGAAGAGTAGGATTCTTTTTACTCCTCAGTCCCTTCGTCGCTCCGGTGAGGCCTCGTGACGTAGAAGTTTTGACTTTTCTCTCCTAAAATTTCACTAATTTTTTTTTAGGATCACGCGGGTATCTCGGAATCGTTCCGATGGTTTTGTGACGAGAACATTGTTCTTGGTGCCTCCTAACATTTAGGGATTGTGGCAGTGTCCCGGGGAGTTGAGCTCCGAGGTGTTGTCGTCACAATTTTATCGTTGTAGTTCTGGAATACCTGAGTTTTGCCGACATCGAAAATCTATTTTATACAGTTGTTGGTGAGATCACCTCGACGCCACCCAGTACTGGGGCGGGAGTTCGGGAGTATTGCCATAACTCATATAACGGATGCTTTTCGAAGGTTGAGGTACACGATTTCCGAAGGTTTCTTGGTTATGTGTTGAAGGATGGATACAGCTGGATCTAGGTATTGTTAGTTTGGGTGATATATTTTGTGTCCCCTGTATCCCCAACACCTGATTGCATAACCAGAAAGTTTCGGGAGTTTATAAGTGGGAATTCAAGTAGCTCTTAGGATATCTTTCCGACAGATGCATGATATGAGATTGGGGTTCGACGTCTAGTGATCCGCCTTTCCACGGTTGGTTTTATAGTGGTCTCGTAGTGTCTTAAAGAGTCCTTGGCTATGCCGACTCGGGGACGCTTCGTATGTCATGTGCACTGCCTTGTACATGATGGTGCTGTACGGTCGAGCCCGTGTGGGCCCCACCACGAAAATTTCGGACGAAATCTCTATCATATGTTTGTTCCGGCTTATTCTGCAAGCCAAATCCTTTGTTGTTGTTTTGTTTTGTGGTATTCGAGTTGCTTCAATGACAAGTGTTGAATCCATACCTTCCCTAAGAGGTGTTCTCATATTTCTATGTGGATGATAATCCTTCTTGATTATCGAGATCGTCATGTTAATTCTTTTCCAACCGGCGTGCTTCTCTTCAAGTGGATCCGATCATTTCAACATTCGCGAGATCAATTCTCAGTTCTTTGCAACGGTGTTTGCTTCATCCGTCCCAAGTTGTCTTTGTTTTCCCGCCCTCCCACCCTTTTTCTTCAAGGACTCAGATTTCTTAATCAAGTATCCATTTTATTCATGTGAAGTCCCTTCATTCTTTTCAATCAATGTTCTTACCCGGTGGTTCTCATGAAGATGTTCTTCAAGTTTATCAGTTCATCTTTCTCTTTTCTTCTCCGGTGGACTCAATCCAAGCTTTCAGTGTCGATCATATTCCTTTCCCTCGCTTCAAATGTTTTCTCATGCCGGTGCACCTCTTAATCATCCACCTCTTGCTATTCATGTTTATCTGGAGTGCTGAAGGTATTCCAGAAGATTCATGTTTCTATTCTTAATCCTTTCTAGCTATTTCGAGGTCTTACCTTATTTCAAGCCATTTAATTCAACCGGTGCAATCTCCTTTTCAAGTAATCATTTCAACGGTGTTTCTTTTGAGTAGGCCCTAACCCACAGGTTATTTTCCCAGGATCTTACCTGACTCTTCTAATTTTTCTGGAGTTATTCTCAAATTCATTTCAAAGTTTGACGTAAGAATGAGTTATCATCAGTCATATTTCTTCTCCAAGATCACTTTCAAATTCTTTTCATCGTTGGTTCAACCTTTCTAATTTTTCATCCCGGAGTGCCTCAATAATTCTTGGTGGTGTTTCGCATCATCATTCTCAACATTTGAAGACCGAACAAGTATTTCTCCTAAATCTTGGTCCGTTCTCTTGAAGATTCATAGTTCTAGCTTATGCCATCCTCTCATAATTGTTTTCGATTGTGAGAATTATTTTCACCCACCCGGAGCATTTCACAAGTCTTTTCAGTTTGATTCTTCGGAGCCCATCATCTCAGAATTATTCATTCAGGCTTTCAGCTCTCGTTCTCCAAATCATACCGGTGCATCACTCAAATATCCTCTAATCAGTTCATGATCTCTTCGTTCTCGTGTATCTAAATTCTGTCAAGTATCTTCATTCATTTTCTAATTCTTTTCGTTGAATTGTGCCTTTGCTACTTTCATTTTCAATTCTCGCGGTGGTTCGTTCAAGATTTTCTCTTCCTTCGTTATCATATCAATTTATTCGTTGTTTCAATCCTACCGGTGTTTCGATGAAGACCTTCACAAGTTTGTGTTATATCTCTCTTAATCCTTTCTACGAGAGTAAGTAGTATGACAAATCCATTGCTTGTCATCAATTAATTGGTGAAGGATGAGCATAATGTAATTCTTATTCTTGTTTCATTGAGTAAATTCAATTCCTTATTCCGGAGGTTCATCAAAATTCTTGATTTTATTTGTTTATCTTTCTTTCCGGAGTTCCAAGTTTTCTCGGCTATATCATTTCAAAGCTTCATCTTATCACTGCAAGGTGTCACCTTGTGTTTTCAACTCCTCTTTCTTTTATCATCCTTTTATTACCGGAGTTCTTCATGGAGGATCTACATGGTGCTTCGTCAAGGATTCTTTTCATTCTTCAATTGTTCGTCAAGAATTCTCTCGGAGTTAAGATCCGCCAAGCTATACTCTAAAATAAACATGGTGTTCAACACATGTTTTGTTTTGTGGAGTCCAAGCATTCTTCATCTTGCATTCTAAAGTGCAATTCGTCCTACCTTATCATTTGAGGTGGTGTTATGTCATTCTTGACAATTTGAGTTCGCGTTTCATGATTTACATGTTGTCAAGAATGAGATATTTTAAATCCACCAATCTCTTCGTGGGATTTATCTTGTGTCATGTTTCACCTAAAGCCTTCCCTAAGGAATGTTGCTATTATGGTGCTTATCAATGATCCAAGTTTTTCTCCTATCCTCTTGGTGAAAGAAGTTTTTCATTGCCTTGGTGCTCTCACTTAAACCAATGGCTTCCTTTAGTGGCCGTTTGTCACCTCATAATGTTGAGATGTTTCCATAAGCCCACTACAAGCTTTTTCTTTTCATTGTTGGTTTTCCAACAACTCCGTTCAATCCTACTTCGTAAGGATGCTCTTTAAAATTCATTTATGGTAGGAGATGTTGGTTTCAGTCTTCGTTCTATTCACTCCAACTATCTATCTATCATGCTTTGTTTCCGGAGGCGTTGTGATGTTGCTCTCTTCGACCAATCATCTTGTTTTGTCAAGATCGTGTAATTTTTTCCTTTCTTATCCGTTTAGCCGGAGTGTCGTGTTTTCATTCGAGCTCTCTCATCTTATCAAGTTTTGTCTCCTTCCTCAACCGGAGGGCTGTCTGAAATCTTTCTTTCCCCTTGTGCCATTCTTTCATTAGTTCCGGAGGCAATGTGTTGTTAATTTCATCGAGTATCCTCTCATCTTGTCATGATCATGTTCAATTCTTTCCATTTACAGTTGGAGTGCTGCCCAAATTATATCATTCTTATTCCTTCCTATCTTGTTTTAACCGGAGTGGTTTAAATATCTATCGTGTCACTTAACCTCAAGGTTCTCATGGTGTTCCTTGCTTCCGTTTACTACGGAGTTCTCTCAATTCGCTTATCTCCGTTGTGTCATTTCCTCAAGCTTTGCGACCTCTCAAGGTTCTTTGGTTTCACTCGTTTGTCAAAGAAGCAACTTTGTTTTACCTCTTCCTCTTCCGCGTTTTTCTCCGGTGCCATCCTAGATCTCGGGACGAGATCCTCTTGTAGTGGTGGAGTGTTGTAACGCCCCAAGACCGACGCTTCAGAAGACTTCCATATTTTTTTCGTGATCTCCGTGTGTTTCTTTTGTGCTTGCTCTTTTATTTTTCATTGCATCATGTCATCATGCCATCATGTCATTAATTTTTTAAAAACTCAACTAAGTAAATTGCATGGATCTTCGATCCATTTAAATCAAGGGAAATGCACATGGTGATTTCTCTTTATAACATATATCATCCCAATATTATTAGGGAGCTATATTAAAATATTCCATTAGTTGGAGTTCACCATAACACACTTGCAAATATCCCAATGCCTTTGTTATCTTAATTCTTGGTCTCCAACCTTGCCATTTATTTTTCCATCTTATTCCGGAGCTCCACCAAAAACCCGAACATTTTTGGACCTTCCCAACCCTCACTTTCTATTCAAATCATTTGAATTTAAATCAAATGAATTTGAATTTAAATCTTTCAATCATGCCACTTCTATTTTTCCTGGATCAAGCACATTTTTGTGAGTCTGGGAAAATTAACCGCATGCGCAAATTCTTTCCCTAACCCTATCTTTCTTTTTCTTCTCTCTAATATTTTTCTGCTAAAAAGAAATAAGGGAGAGAGAAGAGAGAAGAAGCCCAGCAGCCGCATGTGTGACACCCCCGATTTGACCGTACACTAATCATGCACGCAAATGTGTACGATCAAGATCAGGGTCTCACGGGAGGATATCACAACACAACTCTAAAACATAAATAAATCATACAAGCATCATAATACAAGCCAGGGGCCTCGAGGGCTCGAATACAAGTGCTCGATCATAGACGAGTCAGCGGAAGCAACAATATCTGAGTACAGACATAAGTTAAACAAATCCTTAAGAAGGCTAGCACAAACTGGGATATAGATCGAAAGAGGCGCAGGCCTCCTGCCTGGGATCCTCCTAAACTACTCCTGGTCGTCGTCAGCGGCCTGCACGTAGTAGTAGGCACCTCCGGTGTAGTAGGAGTTGTCCTCGACGGTGGCGTCTCGCTCCTGGGCTCCAGCATCTGGTTGCGACAACCAGGTAGAATGGAAAGGGGGAAAAGGGGGAGAAAGGCAACCGTGAGTACTCATCCAAAGTACTTGCAAGCAAGGAGCTACACTACATATGCATGGGTATATGTGTAAAGGGCCATATCAGTGGACTGAACTGCAGAATGTCAGAATAAGAGGGGGATAGCTAATCCTGTCGAAGACTACGCTTCTGGCAGCCTCCATCTTGCAGCATGTAGAAGAGAGTAGATTGAAGTCCTCCAAGTAGCATCGCATAGCATAATCCTACCCGGCGATCCCCTCCTCGTCGCCCTGTTAGAGAGCAATCACCGGGTTGTATCTGGCACTTGGAAGGGTGTGTTTTATTAAGTATCCAGTTCTAGTTGTCATAAGGTCGAGGTACAACTCCGGGTCGTCCTTTTACCGAGGGACACGGCTATTCGAATAGATAAACTTCCCTGCAGGGGTGCACCACATAACCCAACACGCTCGATCCCATTTGGCCAGACACACTTTTCTGGGTCATGCCCGGCCTCGTAAGATCAACACGTCGCAGCCCCACCTAGGCTCAACAGAGAGGTCAGCACGCCGGTCTAACCCTATGCGCGCAGGGGTCTGGGCCCATCGCCCTATGCACACCTGCACGCTGCGTACGCGTCCGGAAGCAGACCTAGCCCCCTTAATACAAGCGCGAGCTTACGGTCCAATGCGGCGCGTGCCACTCAGTCGCTGACATCAAAAAGAGCTTCGGCTGATACCACGACGCCGGGATACCCATAACTACTCCCGCGTAGATGGTTAGTGCGTATAGACCAAATGGCCAGACTCAGATCAAATACCAAGATCTCGTTAAGCGTGTTAAGTATCTGCGAACGCCGACCAGGGCCAGGCCCACCTCTCTCCTAGGTGGTCTCAACCTGCCCTGTCGCTCCGCCACAAAGTAACAGTCGGGGGCCGTCAGGAACCCAGGCCCACCTCTACCGGGGTGGAGCCACCTGTCCTTTCAGCCCCCTCATCAGAATCACTTGCGGGTACTCCTCGAGCCGACCCGACTTTAGTCACCACATGTGTCATGTATATAATGTATATAGTATATACCCGTGATCACCTCCCAAAGTGATCACGGCCTAGTAGTATAGCATGGCAGACGGACAAGAGTGTAGGGCCACTGATGGAACACTAGCATCCTATACTAAGCATTAGGATATCAGGTAAGGGTAACAACTGTAGAAACAATGACAGGCTATGCAGCAGAATAGGATTAACCGAAACCAGTAACATGCTACACTACTCTAATGCAAGCAGTAGAGAGAGGGAATAGGCGATATCTGGTGATCAAGGGGGGGGGGCTTGCCTGGAAGCTCAACCGAGAAGGAGGGTCGTCGGTGACGTAGTCGTACACAGTGGCATCAGTGCCGGTCTCGGGGTCTACTGGAGAAGAAGAGGGGGAAGAAACAGTAAATACGGAGCAAACAAAGCATCACAAAATATAACAAGGCTATACGCGGTGCCAGGGGTGATCTAACGCAGCGATAGGTAATACCGGCGAAGGGGGAAACATCCGGGAAAGTATCCCCAGTGTTTCGCGTTTTCGGACAGGTGAACCGGAGGGGGAAAGTTGCGTGTTCACTATGCTAGGGATGTGTGGCGGACGAACGGGCTGCGTGTCCGGATTCGTCTCGGCATTCTGAGCAATTTTCATGTACAAAGTTTTTTCATCCGAGCTACGGTTTATTTTCTATGATTCTTCAAAGTTTAAACAATATTATGGAATTCCTGAAAATTGGCTAAGTCTGAGAATTCTTCAGTTTTTTTCTTAAACTTCACTTGGCTGTTTTCCGAAGGCTATAACTAACGTTATGTAGATCTAATGAAGACACTACATATAAGTGTTTTACTCTATATCAACAGCACTACAAGGCCATGCCATTAGATAGCCTGAACAGCTTCTGTAAGAGGTCCATTTACAGCTCTGAAGTAGTTAAGACAGTAAATCTGTTTTTCAGTTTTCTCTCTTAACAGAACATAGACTTTTGTCATTTTTATAGGAATTAATCCATGCCGTATTTGAATTTGGTCCAATGGAATAATTTGGAGGTTGTCATGTGTACTCCCAACACAAATTAATTTCAATGAAGTTAGACTTTGTTTGACCATAGTTTTGTTGCCATCCAGAGAGCTAAGAAGGTAGAAATAGCAAAAGCTAGCCAGCGCTACAGTAACATTCAGTTACTGTAGCAGTGGCAGCAAAGCAGCGAAACGCAGCGGCAGGAGCGGCCGCAAGCGTGGGCGGGCAGCTGCGGGCGTGGGCACGCGCGCGGATGGACAAGGGAGGCCACGGCGGTCAGGCACAGCGGCTAACGGCGCACGGGTGCCGGCAGCAGCAACAGCAGCACACGACATGGGGACGAGGACGTGCAGGGGGCGTGGCCAGAAGCGGGCCTGGCCGGGTGAACGGCATGCGGCCTTCGCGCTCGGGGCCGGCTTGGCTGAGGGGTTAGCGCGCTGCCTGGGATCCCCAGGAGCACGACAGTGGCTCCTGTTCGCCCCTGGGAGGACGAGATCAACGGCAACGCGTCCATCGATGGGAGTAAAATTACGGCGGAGCTACGGCTACGGCGCGGGGCAGCTAGTGGAAGTACTCGAAGGGGGAAACAGGAGAGGGACGAAGCTGCTGCTCACATCGGTGTCGAGGAGCGACTCAGGGCAGCCGGAAGAGGTTGAGGATGACGGCGATCTTTGGTGGCGTGCGATGGCCGTGGCGGAGGGGATCGATTCGTCCGTTGTCAAGGTGGCCTCCCGGCTCCAATCCAGCGTCTAGGAAGACTAAGGCGAGCCTAGCGGAGCTTTTGGACACGCCGACGAGGCGAGGTGAGCTTGGTGGCTACGCGAACGACGGCTATGTGTCCAAGGAGGGGTTCGGGCAAGATCCAGATCGCAGAGAGGCGAGAGGGAGAGGGAATGAGAGGGTTAGGGTTTCGGCGAGGGGCGCGGGGAAGGCCTTGTAGGCGTCAAGGAGGCCTGGATGGCCGACGCGTGGGCATCGGCGACGTCGACGCACGCGCTTTATCCACGACGCCTATATGAACAGAAGAAGAAGAAGAGTGCTAAGTGGGTTGGGCCGGTTCCTGTAGCCAGGAGGCCGAAGTGCACAGTAGCACTTTGCCTTTTTCCTTTTCTCTTTAAATTTTCTGCTTTTCTTTTTATTTGTTTTGTTTTCTATTTACTTTCAATATTATTTCGGTCTTATAATATACGAGACTTGGCCCATAATTAGTGATGCAATATTAGACACAGCCACAAAAGTTTTGGTGGTTATTTAAAATAGTTTGTATTTTCACAAATTAGAAATGACATATTAAATAATGAATTGGCCCCTGTTTCATTTACTTTAGGGCACTGAACCACTTTATAAAATGTTGGTTAATGAATGACAATTAGTTGATGAATATCTGCAGCCTAATGAACATTTTTATTTACTGTTTGAAGAAATAATAGTTTGACTTGTTATTTGAATTTGAATTTGAACTCGGTTTGAAACAAGTGAGGTTTAGCAAGATTTTAATTATGATGACCCGGCATCATTAACAGGGGTTTACTATAGCTTAACTACCGGGGTGTCACAAATCTCCTCCACTAGAAGAAATCTCGTCCCGAGATTTAAGAGGTAGTGTTGAGGGGGGGAAGTGATTTGGTTACGAAATTCTAACGAGTCTTCTCGGTCTTGCTTGCTCTTCTCGAAAAAGTTGATCCCTTATATTGATGTCTTCATTTCTCTGCTTCAGGTCATCATGATGAAGTCAGCATCCTTCCTTCGGGAACTCCATCGTACTTACGAATAGGTAAGGGGTAGCACGACAACGATAGAATGCTAAAAGGGGTAATCGTCTGGGGGTATCCGATGGATGAACAGATGAGTATCTCGCAAGTTGAACAAATGAAAGACATCGAGAGCAAAGTAAGAAGGTACAATAAGGAGTTACAAGCAGATAGACAATCGTTCGATGTCTGAAACAGAGTGAAAGGGGTTCAAGGCATCGAAGAATGAATCTTGTGTCTGATACCAGAATAGACCACTAGGAAGGTGGCCCATGAATTACATACGAAGTCAAGCGCGTGGAATAACTTTGTCAATAGGTTGTACTGGAGAGTCAGGTTTCAATCCTGGGACCTGTGGGTTATGGGCCCACCATGTGGGTTTAAAGTAGGAAAGGCGTTGACATCTTGCACGGTTATGATAGCAAGGGATGGCAGGGTATAGCCTGTCAGTTATGTCGGCAACAACATCAGTACCAAGGGCGAGGGACGAAGAGAACCATTTTCCTGCTCGTTGAACGAGGCAGACCAATAGGCAAAGTTCTCGTCCATCGGTGGCTACTGGAATGTCATCAACAATAGTAACAGGGTCTTACTAACAAAGTTGTACACCGAGGTGTTTACATAAGCAGGAGAATATTACTGCTTAGATCATATAGATCACCAGAAAGGTTAAACCAAACAATGGAAAGGAAAATATGATTATCAGATTAAACAGAAGAATGGAAAGGAAAATGTGTTTAAACACATATTTCAAGGGTATATCCTTCCCAAGGACAAGCAGAGCATGATATCCATGACATGATATAATGTAGAAAACTCTTTAGGTACGGGAGAGAATTTTCATGACATTACCCATACAACGGTGTTTGGATAATTGAGCAGGAAACATTTAGCATTGGGCTTCAAATGTTCCTGTTGAAAATCGGAGTACCATAGACATGCTTCGAGATAGCATTGACATGGTCATTAGGTAAGATCAGGCTATGGATACACAAAGGATCCATCAGGAACAACTTTATAGAGTAAGTATTACAATTTCCTCATGGAAGAATGGTAAACTTGGTAAAGAGGATACTATATCAATAGGTCATCCGGCCATGTGTGCTAGGCATGACATCATCTTACCGGGTTATATAAAGACCAATGTTATAACTCTTGGGGTTATGTTCCAACCATCATTTCTGACCAAGATTCGGATCAGATTGGTGTCAGGATACCTCAGACTCAGGATGCCTGAGAAGAAAGGTGCAACACAAATTGTCGAGGTGACATTGTATGATTCTCGGGAATTAAACCATGGAAGCGAGTTCCGGAACAAGAGTTCATCATTAAATCAAGGAGAGGATGAGGGGGTGGCTGATGGACTCAGCGACAATTCCTCGAAATTTCCAAAAAGATGGATTTCCATAATCATGTGAACAAGGAGATAACATTTGTCAGATCAAATGGTATAATGATGTATGCTCGAGGAAAACATACACGATTAAGCATTGGTTGAAAGGTGCACCCGAAATATGGGCTGGGTTGCACGACCAAAGTCGGAATGGTGATTCAATAATCAATAGTCTAAGAATGAACGGCCGACCATTAACTTCAAAGCAATATGGTTGCTAGAAGGGCAGGATCCAAACAGCACCGCTCACTCGTTGGTACCCCGATTGGAATCAACACGAGGACCCAAGAAGGAATGGTGATGGTGAGAAGTATCACCATACCAAGATTTCTTAAGAGGTGGTGAAATTCTCACAACATTGAGGACAAAAGAGATGTTAATGTTCCAAGGTAAAGAAGAACAATTGCTGGATAGCAAGGAACTTAAAGTTCATTCAAACAAGACCAAGTCTGTGTTAGAAAGGAAGGCATGGATGTGGTCGATGATAACACAGATCATCGAGGGACAAGCATGGAATTTCTCATCATGAATTCAATTGATATCTTGGAAGAAGTTAAAATGTTGACGATGATCACGACACACTTGTCGAGAGGTTTCTTGAAGATGTAATCGATCGGCAATGACATCAAGTCAAAGCTATGGTGAAGCGAAAAGTTATTGGAAGGAGGTGAAACGATAAGATGAGGAAGATCGTCATAAGCTTAGCTCATCATCGAAAGTTGTGCTCCACGGTTAAGGACCAGGTAGCACAGTTAAAATTTAGCACGCTAAGGATATAGCCGATCAGGCTAGGACTGACTTAAATGATTATTAAACTCATAAGCAACGAAAATTACTTAGAGTTATTGAATCGGAGTGTGGAATTGATTCACTTATCGGTGTCCTTGAGGGGTTCTAACAACTCGGAGCCCGTGAAAAATTGGAATCAATGAGAATGTAATACTTGATGGAGAACTCATAAGAAGTTATGCAGTTCCGTGATAATCTCGAGATACCAGGGGGGTAATACTCGATGACAAACCAAAGTAGAGGTTGGACAGGGGTATTGCTCTTACAGAAGACAAGTGCTTAACTTGTACGAGAAATGGTAGTTAAAAGAGAACATGGTCGGAACCACGATTGCAAAAGGGCAGATCCCAGATATAAGATGAACTTATACCAAGGGAATAATTAATTTAAGAGAAGCTTTAATGATAAGATCTACATCGTGTCCATGGGCATGAACGCAAAGTTCAAGGTCGACTCCCACTTCTTCAATGCATAACCTTTCATTCACTTCTCGCGTTTGATGAAGTTGCAGTGTTGAAAAAATTTATCTGGCAAAATACCAGAAGAGTATGACTCATGAAAACTTTCGAGTTCACACATATTATGAAAGGCATAGGTTCAACCCATCAAGGCATCTTAGGAACATATACCACAAACTTCGGAGTAAATATTACAAGCTCGAAAGAAGAGCATTGTTCAAAAACAGATGATACAATTTACCAAAGGCATTATATACCCATGGAAAGGCTCACAAGGTTATTCAATATGAAGGACACTGTCGGATAAAATCCAACAAAGGAACCGATGGTCCACAAGGGATCTGATGTGAGCATCGGTACTCGACCAGAGGAACAAGAATGCAAGGAGATCTGATTATAGAAACAACTGACTAACTCAAAGTTCAAATGCAAAGAATTATGATTTCCAAATCAGGGGGGTCAGAAGCAACGCTCTGATCAAGGATGGATAAGTTGAGTAGGCTTAGGGGTACAATCGATAGCAATTTGATAGGTCGAGATCCAGCTCACGTTTAAAATGACGTCTGAGCCGGAAGAATGAATTCTAGGATATGATTGAGGATTGCGAGCATTCGCAACAAATTGAATCAACGGACTCAAAATGATAATGACAAGAGATGCCAATAAGATTACGAGACTTATGGGATTAACCATAATGCAAGCAAACAAGAATTTCAAGAGCGATAGGCTCCTGGGGATTTTTGGAAGATTGAATGGTATTCTGAACACTTTTGTGATATACTTGAATTCAACTGGGGATGAGCGGATACTCGGTAAGTGCGAGAATTTATTCGTAGGGGTATTCAGGTGGCAAAGAACTGCAAGGCAGTAGGCACAAAGTATTCTCGGGGTATTTTGTATTAACAAGATCGACTGGGAATAAAAGTAAGAATGACAAGTGTAAGTATTTATCCCTAGGGATATTTTGGTGGTAGGGAATTGCAAAGGCAACGGGCACAAGGTCTTGAGAGAATATCGGAGAGTATCTTCGAAATCTTCTGATGCAGTCGGCGATCATCTGGACTGAAGGGGCTCTCTGGGAGATAGTATTTTCGAGAACCTAAAGTTAGTTTTGTTTTTAGCAAAATCGATTTAGCCGAATAGAAGAGAGCTCAGAGTCCAAGAGTATAGACGAGGAATAAAATATCCTAATACCACCGAATGGCGACGTGGGCCCTAAGCCACACAACCATGTTAGTAAAAGTTTTTCAATGACTAGACTCGATTTCGGCCAAGGAGTTGGAAAGGGGGATTCCTATAGGCAGTTGGCTCTGATACCAACTTGTGACGCCCCCGATTTAACCGCACACTAATCATGCACGCAAATGTGTACGATCAAGATCAGGGTCTCACGGGAGGATATCACAACACAACTCTAAAACATAAATAAATCATACAAGCATCATAATACAAGCCAGGGGCCTCGAGGGCTCGAATACAAGTGCTCGATCATAGACGAGTCAGTGGAAGCAACAATATCTGAGTACAGACATAAGTTAAACAAATTTGCCTTAAGAAGGCTAGCACAAACTGGGATATAGATCGAAAGAGGCGCAGGCCTCCTGCCTGGGATCCTCCTAAACTACTCCTGGTCGTCGTCAGCGGCCTGCACGTAGTAGTAGGCACCTCCGGTGTAGTAGGAGTCGTCGTCGACGGTGGCGTCTCGCTCCTGGGCTCCAGCATCTGGTTGCGACAACCAGGTAGAATGGAAAGGGGGAAAAGGGGGAGAAAGGCAACCGTGAGTACTCATCCAAAGTACTCGCAAGCAAGGAGCTACACTACATATGCATGGGTATATGTGTAAAGGGCCATATCAGTGGACTGAACTGCAGAATGTCAGAATAAGAGGGGGATAGCTAATCCTGTCGAAGACTACGCTTCTGGCAGCCTCCATCTTGCAGCATGTAGAAAAGAGTAGATTGAAGTCCTCCAAGTAGCATCGCATAGCATAATCCTACCCGGCGATCCCCTCCTCGTCGCCCTGTTAGAGAGCAATCACCGGGTTGTATCTGGCACTTGGAAGGGTGTGTTTTATTAAGTATCCAGTTCTAGTTGTCATAAGGTCGAGGTACAACTCCGGGTCGTCCTTTTACCGAGGGACACGGCTATTCGAATAGATAAACTTCCCTGCAGGGGTGCACCACATAACCCAACACGCTCGATCCCATTTGGCCGGACACACTTTTCTGGGTCATGCCCGGCCTCGTAAGATCAACACGTCGCAGCCCCACCTAGGCTCAACAGAGAGGTCAGCACGCCGGTCTAACCCTATGCGCGCAGGGGTCTGGGCCCATCGCCCTATGCACACCTGCACGTTGCGTACGCGTCCGGAAGCAGACCTAGCCCCCTTAATACAAGCGCGAGCTTACGGTCCAATGCGGTGCGCGCCACTCAGTTGCTGATGTCAAAAAGAGCTTCGGCTGATACCACGATGCCGGGATACCCATAACTACTCCCGCGTAGATGGTTAGTGCGTATAGACCAAATGGCCAGACTCAGATCAAATACCAAGATCTCGTTAAGCGTGTTAAGTATCTGCGAACGCCGACCAGGGCCAGGCCCACCTCTCTCCTAGGTGGTCTCAACCTGCCCTGTCGCTCCGCCACAAAGTAACAGTCGGGGGCCGTCAGGAACCCAGGCCCACCTCTACCGGGGTGGAGCCACCTGTCCTTTCAGCCCCCTCATCAGAATCACTTGCGGGTACTCCTCGAGCCGACCCGACTTTAGTCACCACATGTGTCATGTATATAATGTATATAGTATATACCCGTGATCACCTCCCAAAGTGATCACGACCCAGTAGTATAGCATGGCAGACGGACAAGAGTGTAGGGCCACTGATGGAACACTAGCATCCTATACTAAGCATTAGGATATCAGGTAAGGGTAACAACTGTAGCAACAATGACAGGCTATGCAGCAGAATAGGATTAACCGAAACCAGTAACATGCTACACTACTCTAATGCAAGCAGTAGAGAGAAGGAATAGGCGATATCTGGTGATCAAGGGGGGGGGCTTGCCTGGAAGCTCAGCCGAGAAGGAGGGTCGTCGGTGACGTAGTCGTACACAGTGGCATCAGTGCCGGTCTCGGGGTCTACCGGAGAAGAAGAGGGGGAAGAAACAGTAAATACGGAGCAAACAAAGCATGACAAAATATAACAAGGCAATACGCGGTGCCGGGGGTGATCTAACACAGCGATAGGTAATACCGGCGAAGGGGAAAACATCCGGGAAAGTATCCCTAGTGTTTCGCATTTTCGGACAGGTGAACCGGAGGGGGAAAGTTGCGTGTTCGCTATGCTAGGGATGTGTGGCGGACAAACGGGTTGCGTGTCCGGATTCGTCTCGTCATTCTGAGCAACTTTCATGTACAAAGTTTTTTCATGCGAGCTACGGTTTATTTTCTATGATTTTTCGAAGTTTAAACAATATTATGGAATTCCTGAAAATTGGCTAAGTCTGAGAATTCTTCAGTTTTTTTCTTAAACTTCACTTGGCTGTTTTCCGAAGGCTATAACTAACGTTATGTAGATCTAATGAAGACACTACGTATAAGTGTTTTACTCTATATCAACAGCACTACAAGGCCATGCCATTAGATAGCCTGAACAGCTTCTGTAAGAGGTCCATTTACAGCTCTGAAGTAGTTAAGACAGTAAATCTGTTTTTCAGTTTTCTCTCTTAACAGAACATAGACTTTTGTCATTTTTATAGGAATTAATCCATGCCGTATTTGAATTTGGTCCAATGGAATAATTTGGAGGTTGTCATGTGTACTCCCAACACAAATTAATTTCAATGAAGTTAGACTTTGTTTGACCATAGTTTTGTTGCCATCCAGAGAGCTAAGAAGGTAGAAATAGCAAAAGCTAGCCAGCGCTACAGTAACATTCAGTTACTGTA
Source organism: Aegilops tauschii subsp. strangulata (assembly GCF_002575655.3). NCBI lineage: Eukaryota > Viridiplantae > Streptophyta > Magnoliopsida > Poales > Poaceae > Aegilops > Aegilops tauschii. Next base: position 294,759,225 of record NC_053035.3, read on the forward strand.
GCAGTGGCAGCAAAGCAGCGAAACGCAGCGGCAGGAGCGGCCGCAAGCGCGGGCGGGCAGCTGCGGGCGTGGGCACGCGCGCGGACGGACAAGGGAGGCCACGGCGGTCAGGCACAGCGGCTAACGGCGCACGGGCGCCGGCAGCAGCAACAGCAGCGCCCGGCATGGGGACGAGGACGTGCAGGGGGCGTGGCCAGAAGCGGGCCTGGCCGGGTGAACGGCATGCGGCCTTCGCGCTCGGGGCCGGCTTGGCTGAGGGGTTAGCGCGCTGCCTGGGATCCCCAGGAGCACGACAGTGGCTCCAGTTCGCCCCTGGGAGGACGAGATCAACGGCAATGCATCCATCGATGGGAGTAAAATTACGGCGGAGCTACGGCTACGGCGCGGGGCAGCTAGTGGAAGTACTCGAAGGGGGAAACAGGAGAGGGACGAAGCTGCTGCTCACATCGGTGTTGAGGAGCGACTCGGGGCAGCCGGAAGAGGTTGAGGATGACGGCGATCTTTGGTGGCGTGCGATGGCCGTGGCGGAGGGGATCGATTCGTCCGTTGTCGAGGTGGCCTCCCGGCTCCAATCCAGCGTCGAGGAAGACTAAGGCGAGCCTAGTGGAGCTTTTGGACACGCCGACGAGGCGAGGTGAGCTTGGTGGCTACGCGAACGACGGCTATGTGTCCAAGGAGGGGTTCGGGCGAGATCCAGATTGCAGAGAGGCGAGAGGGAGAGGGAATGAGAGGGTTAGGGTTTCGGCGAGGGGCGCGGGGAAGGCCTTGTAGGCGTCAAGGAGGCCTGGATGGCCGACGCGTGGGCATCGGCGACGTCGACGCACGCGCTTTGTCCACGGCGCCTATATGAACAAAAGAAGAAGAAGAGTGCTAAGTGGGTTGGGCCGGTTCCTGTAGCCAGGAGGCCGAAGTGCACAGTAGCACTTTGCCTTTTTCCTTTTCTCTTTAAATTTTCTGCTTTTCTTTTTATTTGTTTTGTTTTCTATTTACTTTCAATATTATTTCTGTCTTATAATATACGAGACTTGGCCCATAATTAGTGATGAAATATTAGACACAGCCACAAAAGTTTTGGTGGTTATTTAAAATAGTTTGTATTTTCACAAATTAGAAATGACATATTAAATAATGAATTGGCCCCTGTTTCATTTACTTTAGGGCACTCAACCACTTTATAAAATGTGGTTAATGAATGACAATTAGTTGATGAATATCTGCAGCCTAATGAACATTTTTATTTACTGTTTGAAGAAATAATAGTTTGACTTGTTATTTGAATTTGAATCTGAACTCGGTTTGAAACAAGTGAGGTTTAGCAAGATTTTAATTATGATGACCCAGCATCATTAACAGGGGTTTACTGTAGCTTAACTACCGGGGTGTCACAGCATGCCACTAGGCCAGGCCTCTGTTCAACTTTTCCCTCTCCACTGGGCCGGCCTCTAAGGCCCAGCCCGTGCCCCTGTCTTAACCTAGCCCGATCCCCATCTCTCTCGCTCTTCTCTCGGTCTCCACCCTCTCCCCGTCGTCCTCCTGCGCCGCCACACGCAGAGGAGCAGGGCCCTCGCGCCGCGCGCCTCGCCCGCCCCTGCTCCCGGTCACCCTCGCCGCCGACCTCCTCCTCGCTCCCATGGCGTCGCCACCCTCACCCACCGCCGGCGCCCTGCAGCCGCCGCCGTTTTGCAGCGTGCTGCGCTCCACCTCCATGGTTGCCGCGCCTCCCTCTGTAGCACCAGTCCGCGACCGCACCTCCTCCTCGTCAAGTCCTCGTTGCCTGAGCGCTCGAGGAGAGGAGCTCCTCGAGCACCTGCGCCCGCATCCGCTCGTCCCCTCCATTTTGGTCGGAGTTCGCCGGAGCCCGAGCACCGGCCGCCTTGCACCCGCGAGCACCACCACCTCCAGCGCGCCTGAAGCCTCCTCATGTGCGCCTCCACCCTGGTTCCAGACTCGACGACCCATCCCTGACCTCCTCCAAGTGTGCCATCTCCGCCTTCGCCTCCTGCTAACGGCGCGCCGCCGTACCTCCGCCGCCGAGCGACCTTCTGCGTCCACCTCCAGCAGCTCTCCCTGCGACCTCCTCTTCATCACCGCCTCGTGCCGTCCCTACCGACTCCAACCAGGGAGCCCCGCCGCTCACCTGAGCGTGGCATCCGCCTCCTGTTCGTGCTGCATCGTCTCGTTCACGGGCACTTCCTTGCCACAAGTGCTCCTGACTGAGACCCTCAAGTCATCTACCCGGAGCCCAAGTCCGAAGACTACCGTGGACGTGTGCCTCGTGTCACCTGGATCATCAAGTACCGTCTCCGGGATTCACCAACTACCACGACGTCGGTGTCCCTCCAAGTGTGATGTTGGAACATGCACAGCTGCCGTCGCCGAAGACCCGGGTAGCGTAAACGCCAAGTTCCTCTCCGCCGTGAACCACTACTTCCACAACATGTCGTGTACGACTACCGTCGCTCGGATTCGACAAGACAACGTGTACCACGACACTGGCGACATGAACATCTACGAAATGTGTACGACTACACGATGTGATGCCAAGTACCACGACGACCGTGCACCACTACCGTCGCCCCGTAGATGTTGGGTTCATCAAGTCCCTCTCCGAACGTGTACGACTACTTCCACTACGGCCCGTGTACCTTTACTTCCTTCGACGAACTGGATTCGTTTCGAAATTGCACGCTTCAAAGGTATAACCCCCGAGATAACCTTTCGAGAACGAATGTTTGCGATGCATGAGATGCCCGCGTTTGCTCCGTGTTCGAAATTGTCGCTTGCGCATTCCTTGTTTCCATGCCACCGACATGTGGGACACCCGGTAATCGGGATCACCCCACCATCTTTTGCATGTTTCGCACATCCGCACACTTGCTCTTTTGCACCGGTATCTCAATGAGTTATCGGATCATCGGAAAGTTGCCGTGGCACCATTTTCGTTATCGTTGCCGTGGCACCCTTTTCGTTCCACCACGGTAACAAATGCTTCATAACATGCTCATGTCCACGTTTTCATAATATTGCTTAAAACTTGCATATGTCATTCGCATCATGATAACAACATTTAAATGTTTATAATTGATGTTTGCATTAAAATTGCAGATTGACATGAGGATTTTACGGAATTATTGTTTGTTGTTCCGGCCTCATTTAAACTTGCCTAAATAGTCACTTTACTTATGCTTCACCTCTTGCCATGTTAATCAACATTTAATATTGTTGGGTACATAACCGAGAGAGAACTAAATAATTGAGGTGGTGTTTCGTCAATATGCAACTCGTTGCATATTGAGCTCCACTTAACTTGTAGTTTCGTTTGTGCACTTTGCCATGCCATGCCTCTTTAAACCGGACACGCATCATACTTGATTGTGCATCATGCCATGTTTATGATTGTGTGTTTACTATGTTGTTTGTTTCTTTCCGGGTTGCTTCTCTCGTTAGCTTTGGTTTCTTTCCGAAGTTGTGAGGATTCGTTCGACTCCGTCTGTGTGTCTTCTTCATGGACTCGTTCTTCTTCCTAGCGGGATTTCAGGCAAGATGACCATACCCTCGAAATCACTTCTATCTTTGCTTGCTAGTTGTTCGCTCTATTGCTATGTCGCGCTACCTACCACTTGCTTATCAAGCCTCCCAAATTGCCATGAACCTCTAACCTTTATCACCCTTCCTAGCAAACCGTTGTTTGGCTATGTTACCGCTTTTGCTCAGCCCCTCTTATAGCGTTGCTAGTTGCAGGTGAAGATGAAGTTTGTTCCTTGTTGGAACATGGATATGTTGGGATATCACAATATCTCTTATTTAATTAATGCATCTATATACTTGGTAAAGGTTGGAAGGCTCGGCCTTATGCCTGGTGTTTTGTTCCACTCTTGCCGCCCTAATTTCCGTCATACCGGTGTTATGTACCTTGATTTTGCGTCCCTTACACGGTTGGGTGATTTATGGGACCCCCTTGATAGTTCGCTTTGAATAAAACTCTTCCAGCAAGGCCCAACCTTGGTTTTACATTTGCCTCACCTAGCCTTTTTCCCTTGGGAGTTGCGCATCCCGAGGGTCATCTTTATTTTACCCCCGGGCTAGTGCTTGTCTAAGTGTTGGTCCAAACTAGAGCACCGTGCGGGACCATCCCTTGGCAACATGGGTTACGTCAGTACCTGTACGCTTCGCTTATCCGGTGTGTCCTGAGAACGAGATACGTGCGACTCCTATCGGGATTGTCGACACATCGGGCGGCTTTGCTGGTTTTGTTTTACCATTGTCGAAATGTCTTGTAACCAGGATTTCGAGACTGATCGGGTCTTCCCGGGAGAAGGTTTATCCTTCATTGACCGTGAGAGCTTATAACGGGCTAAGTTGGGACACCCCTGCAGGGTATTATCTTTCGAAAGCCGTGCCCGCGGTTATGTGGCAGATGGGAATTTGTTAATATCCGGTTGTAGAGAACTTGACACTTGACTTATTTAAAATACATCAACCGCGTGTGTAACCGTGATGGTCTCTTCTCGGCGGAGTCCGGGAAGTGAACACGGTTTTTGGGTTATGTTTGACGTAAGTAGGAGTTCAGGATCACTTCTTGATCATTACTAGTTGACGACCGTTCCGTTGCTCCTCTTCTCGCTCTTATTTGCGTATGTTAGCCATCATATATGCTAGTGCTTGCTGCAGCTCCACCTCATTACCCCATCCTTTCCTATAAGCTTAAATAGTCTTGATCTCGGGGGTGTGAGATTGCTGAGTCCTCGTGACTCACAGATACTTCCAAAACAGTTGCAGGTGCCGAGGACAGTGCAGGTGACGCAACTGAGCTCAAGTGGGAGCTCGATGAAGATCTTGTTCGTTGTGTTGTTTCTTTTTCCTGTCGATCAGTAGTGGAGCCCAGTTGGGACGATCGGGGATCTAGCAGTTGGGTTGTCTTCTTTTCTTTTGGCTTTGACCGTAGTCGGTCTATGTGTGTACTCTGTTTGATGTATGATTTAGTTATGTATTGTGTGAAGTGGCGATTGTAAGCCAACTCTTTATCCCTTTCTTGTTCATTACATGGGATTGTGTGAAGATGACCCTTCTTGCGACAAAACCACAATGCGGTTATGCCTCTAAGTCGTGCCTCGACACGTGGGAGATATAGCCACATCGTGGGCGTTACATTTTGCGTCTGATAACCGATTAAATGGCAGTTAATCAGGGCCGGTGACCAGTTAACTCACCGAATATGTGCTATTCGCATCGGTTAGAAGCTGAGCAGCGATTAACTGGCCATTTAATCCGTGATTCCGCCGAATTCCTGAACAATGTGTTATATTATCAATCTTGGATGTTTTATAATCATTTTATAGTCATTTTATACCATTTTTTGGTACTAACCTATTGACATAGTGCCAAGTGCCAGTTGCTGTTTTCTGCATGTTTTTACATCGCAGGAAATCAATACCAGACGGAGTCCAAATGCCACGAAACTTCACGGAGAATTTTTATGGGCCAGAAGGAACACAACGGGCCCTAGCTACGCCTGGGGTGCCCCGAGGGAGGCACAACCCACCAGGGCACGCCAGGAGGCCCAGGCGCGCCCTGGTGGGTTGTGCCCACCTCGGGTGCCCCCCGGACCGCCTCTTTGCTCTATAAATACCCCAATATTCCAGAAACCCTAGGGGAGTCGACGAAATATTCATCCAGCCGCCGCAGAGTCCAGAACCACCAGATCCAATCTAGACACCATCTCGGATGGGGTTCACCACCTCCATTGGTGCCTCTCCGATTATGCGTGAGTAGTTCTTTGTAGACCTTTGGGTCCGTAGTTAGTAGCTAGATGGCTTCCTCTCTCTCGCTGAATTCTCAGTATAATGGTCTCTTGGAGATCCATATGATGTAACTCTTTTGTGGTGTGTTTGTTGGGATATGATGAACTTCGAGTTTATGATCAGTTATATCTTTTTATATCCATGAAAGTTATTTGAGTTTCTTTGATCTCTTATATGCATGATCTCTTATAGCCTCGTATTTCTTCTCCGATATTTGGGTTTTGTTTGGCCAACTTGATCTATTTATCTTGCAATGGGAAGAGGTACTTTGTAGTGGGTTCGATCTTACGGTGCTTGATCCCAGTGACAGAAAGGGAACCGACACGTATGTATCGTTGCTACTAAGGATAAAATGATAGGGTCTATCTCTACATAGATAGATCTTGTCTACATCATGTCATCATTCTTATTGCATTACTCCGTTTCTCCATGAACTTAATACACTAGATGCATGCTGGATAGTGGTCGATGTGTGGAGTAATAGTAGTAGATGCAGGCAGGAGTCAGTCTACTAATCTTGGATGTGATGCCTATATAATGATCATTGCCTGGATATCGTCATAATTATTTGAAGTTCTATCAATTTCCCAACAGTAATTTATTTACCCACCGTTTGCTATTTTTCTCGAGAGAAGCCACTAGTGAAATCTACGGCCCCCGGGTCTTCTTTCTCATATTTGCCTTTGCGATCTACTTTTTCCTTGTATTTATTTTCAGATCTATTAAACCAAAAATACAAAAATACTTTGCTGCACTTTATTTTATTTGCGATCTATTTATTTAATCTATTACAACTTTCTTCCGTCCGCACACCGTTTCTGGTGTCGTTACCCGAAAGGGATTGACAACCCCTTTAACACGTCGGGTTGCGAGGTGTTGTTATTTGTGTGCAGGGGCTGTTTACGTTGTGTTGCTTGGTTCTCCTACTGGTTCAATAACCTTGGTTTCATTTCTGAGGGAAATACCTACCGCCATTGTGCTGCATCATCCCTTCCTCTTTGGGGAAATACCGACGTAGCTTCAAGCGACATCAAAAGGAATTTCTGGCGCCGTTGCCGGGGAGTATCTTCAACATATACCAGGTTCTTAATCACAAATCTCATCTCCTCACAATTTACTTTATTTGCCATTTGCCTCTCATTTTCCTCTCCCCCACTTCACAAAAATTTCCCGTTTTATTCGCCCTCTTTTTCGTTTGCCTTTTTCTCGTTAGATCGCATGTTTGCTTGTGTTGCCATGTGCCTTCTATTTGCTTGCATCTTCACTTGCTAAAAATATATTGTTATGGATCCTCATCCACTTGCTAATCTTTTCAAAAGATCCAATTATGATGAACCAATTGCTAGTGAATTGAGTGCACTAGATTATCTTTATGAAGTTTTGCTTGAGATTCATGAATCTAAAAATTGCGATGAAGAAATTTATGAAGTGATTCATGATAGCTCCTTGAATGAAAATCATGATTGCAATGATTTTACTATAAATTATATTAATGTCAATTGTGCCAATAATATGCAAAACCCCAAGCTTGGGGATGCTAACTTTGATATGTTCACTACTTGTTGCAATGATCATGATTGGTGTGATTCTTCTTATGATCTTGAAACTTTATTTAAGCCTCATGATGAATATGTTTGCGATAATATTGAAAGTGGGTTTGAAAGAGTGTCAACTCTAGGTAATAATGGTCCCACTATTTTGGAAGAGTGTCAACTTTGCATGCATGTGGATCATAAAAAGAAAATTTTATTGGATAGCTATGTTGTTGAATTTGATTATGATCCTACATGTAATTATTATGAGAGAGGAAAATATGGTTGTAGAAATTTTCATATTACTAATTTACATCTCGTTATGTTGAGATTGCTTTTGTTTCTTTCTTCTTCCTTGCTTATGCTAGTTTTTGCGTGCCTTGATAACATGTTTGCTTATAAAATGCCTATGCATAGGAAGTATGTTAGACTTAAATATGTTTCTCACATGATTTATGATGCTCTCTTTGTGTTTCAATTATTATCTTTCATGTGAGCATCATTGAAATCTCAATGCCTAGCTAAAAGTCATAAAACTATAGCGCTTGTTGGGAGGCAACCCAATGAATAAAATTTATTTTTGCTTTTTGCTTTCTGTTCTTGTGTGTTTGCACAATTATGCTACTTTTATGATTGTGTTTTTTGTGTTTTAATTAGTGTTTGTGCCAAGTAAAGCCTTTAGGATCTTTTTGGGTGATAGTTGTTTGATCTTGTTGTAAAAGACAGAAACTTATGCACTCACGAAAATAATTTTCATAAATCACAGAAAAGTGCTTTTGCCCTGATTCTTTTTGCAGAAGATTAATATACAAATTACCCTGGTCGTCCTAATTTTTCAGAATTTTTGGAGTTACGGAAGTATTCGAAATAGTTAGATTGCTACAGACTGTTCTGTTTTGATAGATTCTGTTTTCTTTGTGTTGTGTGCTTATTTTGATAGCTCTATGGTTTTCTTTGATGAGTTTTTGCCATAGAAAAGTTGGAATACAGTAGATATAATACAAAAACAAAATATTAATTGGTTTGATACAGTACTTATAGTAATGGTTTGCTTTCTTATACTAACAGATTTCATGAAGGTTTTGTTGAGTTTTGTGTGATTGAAGTTTTCAAGTTTTGGGTTATCTTATGATGGATGAAGGAAGGATGGAATAGCCTAAGCTTGGGGATGCCCCGGCATCCTAAGCTATTATCCAAAAATGAGCAACCAACTAAGCTTGGGGATGCCCCTGAGTGGCAACGCCGCTTTCTTCCAACGACTATCTATAACGACCCGAATCTGATAAGATTCAATGTCTCTGTGCTCACTGTGCTAGTCCCTGAATCGACTCGCTAGCGCACACAGTACATATGAATATCAAATAACAAGTGCATAATTTACTACAACATATGATCCAGAATTTATAAAGTACTACAAACTGAATAGCACATGGCTAACTTATTCAATAATAACAACGGAAAGGTAGCATAATAAACGATGAGTCCATCAATGCCCACCGGAGAACATGTTGAGTGAAGACACGTGACCCTACTGTATCTCACTGATCATCTGAAAATCCTGTAACATGATAAGTTGCAGCCACAAAGGGTCAATACATTGAATGTATTGGCAAGTTACACAATATGATATAGCAAACCTACATCCACAAAGCAATGTATGACAAACAAAACACACAAGTTAGTTTGGAGAAGAATGTCTCACCTACCTCCACTACCTGAACTCACAACCATCTCTAATTTACTCGCCCAAGATAACCCAAAGATTCTAAATAAACATGACAAGAAGTATCTCTCAAGTGCGCTCTGTCAGTGGCACATTCTCTAGGAACCATAGAGCGCTCTCCCAAGGACGCATTCACCTGATTTAAGTTCCGAAAACTATACCTCACCTCAAGTGCGCTCTATCAATGGCGCATTCTCTAGGGACAACTGAGCGCTCTGCCAGTGACGCATTCACCTCGTTAATAATCCCGAGCCTACGGATATAAACACTCACCACTTTCATGGATCACTCGTGTAAGTGCATCTAGTGCCCCTTAGTGATTTTGGTGTATTGAAGACTTATATGTTAAGGGACTAATGTGTTTGTGAGTGTACACAAGTCTATAAATCTATGAGGAGTTTGATATTTACAGAGAAAGTCGACCCCTAAAAATGAATGTCTTCAACTGAAGACTTTTGCTTTCTGAAGACTTTGTAAGTGAAGAAATTGGTGTGACCGTGAAGACTTGATATTCATGCGAGGAATATGAAGCCTGAAGACTTTTGTTTTCGTAGTTTCATTTTCTCTTTCTTGAGTCATAGGAAACACCGTACTGTTAAAGGGGGCCGAGGAAAAACTAAGGAAAAGTTTCCAAGTGATGCTCATCTCAAAATCCTACACCTACCAATCCTTTCGAGTGAAGCCATTGGAAATATCATACAGTTCAGTCAATTTCTTCAGTGATAGAGACGAAGTTCTTCTGGTCTCTGAGGAATTTGTTCTGACTAAGGAGTTAGGAATTCGCCAGTGCGGATTGCCTACAAGTGAGGAACATGATAGCCCTGAGGAATTTGAACCTCAAATTTCTGACCGTTGCTGTGCTATGCGCCAGCTGTCCCAAAATATCTTATCCACCTAACGGTCATATCATTGAAGGGCATTTATGTCTTATCATGTCGGGCTGCTCCCTAGGCTATAAATAGCCACCCCCTTCAACCACTAGCTGGTTGGCTGCTCCGAGAGAAACTGACACTTGTCATTGAGAGCATTGCATCCTCTGAGGACTTTGAGCGAAAATCATCAAGTGAGGAAAAACCCAAACCCAAACACCTACAAACCCAAAAGTGAGTGAGCATCACTGAAGAGATTGTTCCCGTGTGGATCTGACGCTTTTTACCTTTGAAGACTGTGCATCTCCATACGGTTAGGCGTCATGGTCTAGAGAATCCAAGAGGAAATTGTGGATTGCCGAGTGACCGAGTTTGTGAAGGTTTGGAAGTCACCTGAAGACTTACCACGAGTGATTGGGCGAGGTCTGTGTGATCTTAGCTCAAGGAGAATATGGTGAGGACTCTGTGTCCGGGACTGTGTGTCCTCGGGTTTAAATACCTAGCCGCTCCAACCAGACGTACGACTGTCACAACAGTTGGAACTGGTCTACCAAATCACTGTCTTCACCGAGCTAACTGGTTCTATTTCCTCAACCCTTCCATTTCCTCATTACTGTGTTGTGTACTTGATCGTTACTGTTTGAAGACTTTGACTGAAGACTTTCTCAATTTCCTCAGTTCAATTTATTCAGTCAGTTTGTCTTCAGCCTGCTTATCCTGTGTTTATGCTTTCTGTACTCTATGCTTGTTTTCATTTCATCATGATGTCTATGCATCTGTTCAGTTATTTATGCATCTGAGTACTTATTCCGCTGCTAGTAGTTCTTTGCTTAGGAATTTCCTCACCCCTAAAATTCCTCAGTGAAGAATTCATAAAAATCGCCTATTCACCCCCTCTAGTCGACTTAACACACTTTCAATTGGTATCAGAGAAAGGTACTCCCTTGTTCTGTATGATTTTGGTTTAACCGCATGGAGTTTTAGTTATGTCGACCGCAGGAATGAAGAAAGTGGCTTGCCCCATCTTTGACGGTCATGATTATCCCAAGTGGAAGGCCATGATGAAGAAGCGTCTCATGGCAATGGACAGCGAGCTGTGGACCGTCACTGAGATTGGTTACTGATCTCTGCAAGATGGCGGAAGCTGATGATATTCGCAAGTACACTCGACTTGACATCATAGCGAAGGATGTCATCTGCTCTTGCTTATCCCTAAACCAGTTCAGGAACATCAAGCATCTCTGTCATGTGAAGCTTATCTGGGACTGTCTCTCTAATGTCTATGAAGGTCATCGAACTTGTCATGAACCTTGGTTTGAGGAATTCAAGGAATCGCTCGAACCGATGACTTTAGATCCTGAATCATCATCCTCTGCACCATGCCTTATGGCAAAAGGTGCCAAGGTAACCAAATACTATCTATCTGAATCCAGTGATGATGAATCTGGTAATGAATTTGGATCCATCTATACCGAACTTGCTTCCCTTGCCACTAAACAACAAAGAGCTTTGGAAAAGGTTCAAAATATGCTAGACAATAGCGATGATATGTTGGGTGAGGAAATGGATCGCACTAAAACTTTGACTGAAAATCTTCAGAGACTTCAGTCCAAGTTTGATAACCTTCAGAGTCATCATAACACTCTCTTATCTGATCATGAGAAGCTTTCTTATGAATTCCTTCAAAGAAAGCAAGGTCTTGAGAAGCTAAGGGTGAGTTATGAAGATCTTCAGAAGGAGTGTGATTCATTATTTGCTCAACAAATCAGCGCTGCTCAGGAAGAATTCATTCCACCATGTTTGAAGTGCACTAAACGTGAATATGCTAATTCTTCACCTGAATGTTCAAATGCTTCTATTGCTGAAAATTCTTCAACTGTCTTTGCTATCACTAATTCCTCATCTGAGGATACTGCTAGTATCACTCACAATGCAGGGCTGAAGGAATTGTATATGACAGGCATGTACAAAAGCCTCAAAGGGCATCAGACTCTTTGTGATGTGCTTAAAAAGCAGATCCTCAACAGGAATCCTAGGAAAGAGGGTATTGCCTTTGAGAGAAAACTCAATGCTGATGGGACATACTGGAAGCCTGAGCAGTATCCCAAAACCTCATGGGTTGCTGCAAAGGGACCTCCAGTAGATCCATCTACTTTATCTGGATTTACATGTGAATCTCCTCATCCTTCTGATGAGTCATTTGACTCCAACTATAAGCTATTCAAAAATCAGAATGGTGAAGTATTTGCTCGATATGTTGGCACTAACTGCAAGAATGGTCCCCCTATGAACAAAATCTGGGTTCCCAAAAGGTGCCTTGAAAGTCTTCAGGTGAATGTCATCATGACACCACCTGTGAAGAATAAGAACCCCAGATCAAATTCTTCATATGGTTCAAAGTCCTCATATGGACATCATCGTGCCAACACTTCTGTTTCGCAGGGAAGATCTAAGGGCTATGAATATGTGCACTATTCTTCAAATTATTATGTTCATAAGTCCTCAAAGAATTTCTCTGCTTATTCATATGCCTACCCTAACCCCTCTTAAGTGAAACGAAGTGGACTGACTTCTATGCCGCCTTTCTCATATGGAGCTCGCAGAATGATGAACTCTTTCCCACCCCTCTAGATGTGGGTGGTGAAGAAAAAGAATTAATCTCTTATGCAGGGCCAGGTCTCCAAATGAACCTAAACGTCTGAAGAATTTGCTGGAGACCTGAAAAGTGCTTGAAAGGACGCAAGCTAATCATGAAGAAATTAATTCTCATTTCACACGTCCTCATACTACTTTATCTGTTCTATCGCTTGATGAAATTGATCTGATGAATTTGATGTCATATTCTTCACTGTTGAAGTATATGAGTTCGTAAGCTGCACTAATTCATCTGCAGGATGATCAACCCAAAGCCACTGAGTGGGTCCTCGATAGTGGATGTACAAATCACATGACTGGTGACAAGAGCTTATTAATGGACGCTCCCCTATCTCCATCGCATCTGAAGCATATCACCTACGCTGACAAAGGAAAAAGCAAGGTATTGGGTCTAGGTAAGATTGCGATCTCAAAAGATCGACACATGGACAAAGTCATGCTTGTCGAGTCCTTAGGATTCAACCTCATGTCAGTCTCAATGCTTTGTGATCTTGATATGGTTGTCATCTTTGGCAAGTATCGTTGTGTTGTGATCATGGAAGCTGACAATTCCAAAGTCTTCGAAGGCTTTAGGAGAGGAGATCTGTATATTGTTGATTTCTCTACAGGACCACAACTGGCTATATGTCTACTTGCAAAAGCTTCAGAAGGCTGGCTATGGCATCGACGACTTGGTCATGCCGGCATGAGGAACTTGCACACGCTCGCGACGAAGAAGCATGTCATTGGCATTGAGAATGTCAAATTCCTCAAGGATCACCTGTGCGGAGCCTGTGAAGCTGGAAAGATGACCAAGGCCAAGCATCCCACGAAGACTATCATGACTACTACTCGTCTTTGGCCCCAATCATTATTCCTCATTCACCAATGAAGCATCTCTATATGGCTTTGTTATTGTTGATGACTATTCTCGTTATACATGGGTGCATATCGTCACTTACAAATGTGAACTACAGGAAGTCTTCAAATGATTTTCCTCGAGGGCTTCAACCAACTTTGGTGTGAAGATCAAGCACATCAGAAGTGACAATGGGACCGAGTTCAAGAATACGGGTCTTGATGACTATCTTGATGAACTTGGTATTACTCATGAGTTATCTGCTCCTTATACTCCTCAGCAGAATGGCGTCGTGGAGCGCAAGAACAGGACTCTTGTTGAGATGGCTCGCACTATGCTTGATGAATACAAGACACCTCGTCACTTCTGGATTGAGGCAATTGACACTGCATGCCACATCATCAACAGGGTATATCTTCACACATTCTTCAAGAAGACTGCATATGAAATCCTCACTGACAAGAAACCCAATGTGAGTTATTTCAAAGTCTTCGGTGCTAAATGTTGGATTAGAGATCCTCGTCACAATTCTAAATTTGCACCGAAAGCACATGAAGGTTTTATGCTTGGTTACGGAAAGGACTCGCACACCTACAGAGTCTTCAACACCGTTCACCACAAGGTCGTTGAAGCTGTAGATGTGTGGTTCGATGAAACTAATGGCTCGCAAAGAGAGCACCTACCTCATGTGCTAGATGAAATGTTACCTGAGGAAACTATCAAGTTCAAGGCTACTGAGGATGTCATTCCTACCGAAGAATCTACTGAAGAAGTTATTCCAGATCGTGAAGAACCTCATGCTGGTTCACCTGAAGAAAATGGCTCTGAAGAAAATGCTGAGCAAATTCCTCGTCGTCAACCCGCTCATCCTCGCGTCACAAATGAAGTGCAGATTGAGAAAATCATCAGTGACATCAACGCACCAGGTCCTCTCACACGCTCAAAAGCTTCACATTTGTCTAACTTTTGTGGGCACTTTGCTTTCGTCTCTATCACAGAGCCCACCAAGGTAGATGAAGCAATTCTGGAGCCTGAGTGGATTCAAGCTATGCAAGAGGAATTACATCAGTTCGAGCTAAACAATGTCTGGGAACTTGTCAAGCGACCAGACCCACGCAAGCACAATATCATTGGAACCAAGTGGATCTACAGCAACAAGCAAGATGAAAATGGCCTTGTGGTAAGGAACAAGGCACGACTTGTAGCTCAAGGCTACACACAGGTTGGGAATTGATTTCGATGAAACTTTTGCACCTGTTGCTAGACTTGAGGCTATTCGCATATTGCTTGCTTATGCTAACCATCATAACATCATCTTATATCAAATGGATGTGAAAAGTGCATTCCTCAATGGTAAGCTTGAGGAAGAAGTATATGTTGCTCAACCCCCGGGTTTTGAAGATCCAAAGCATCCTGACAAAGTCTTCAGACTCAACAAGGCCCTCTATGGCCTCAAGCAGGCCCCTCGGGCGTGGTATGATACTTTGAAGGAATTCCTCATGAAGAAAGGCTTCAAACCTGGTTCACTTGACCCAACTCTCTTCACCAAAACCTATGATGATGAATTATTCGTGTGCCAAATATATGTTGATGATACCATTTTTGGCTGTACTGACCAATGTTATAGTGATGAATTTGCCTATATGATGAGTGAAGAATATCAAATGTCTATGATGGGAGAATTGAAATTCTTCTTAGGTCTTCAAATTCGTCAACAGCTCAATGGCATCTTCATATCTCAGGAGAAATACCTCAAGGATGTATTGAGGAAATTCGGCATGCAAGATTGCAAAGGCGTCAAAATCCCTATGCCCACAAATGGCCATCTATGCACTGATGAAAATGGTATTGACTTCGATCAAAAGGTATACCGCTCCATGATTGGCTCTCTATTGTATCTATGTGCATCTAGGCCAGATATTATGCATAGTGTTTGCATGTGTGCCCAATTTCAAGCTACACCGAAGGAATCACACCATAAGGCTGTGAAGCATATTCTTCGATATCTAGCTCACACTCCAACACTTGGATTATGGTATCCCAAGGGCTCGGCTTTTGATCTCATTGGATATTCAGACTCTGACTATGCTGGTGATCGTGTGGAGCGCAAGTCAACATCTGGCACATGCCATTTCCTCGGACGATCCTTGGTATGTTGGTCCTCGAAGAAACAGAACTGCGTATCACTCTCTACTGCTGAAGCTGAGTACATTGCTGCTGGTTTGTGCTGTGCTCAATTGCTATGGATGAAGCAAACCCTCAAGGACTACGGTGTCAATGTGAAGAACGTGCCTCTCTACTATGACAATGAGAGTACCATCAAGATTGCTCATAACCCAGTTCAGCACTCGAAGACAAAGCACATTCAGATTCGTCATCATTTTCTTCGTGATCATGTGTTGAAGGGTGACATCTATATCGAGCACATGAAGACTGAAGAACAACTAGCTGATATCTTCACAAAGCCCTTGGATGAGAAGAGATTTAGCAAGTTGAGGTGTGAGCTAAATATCTTAGAATCTTCGAATGTTCTTTGAAAAGGACACACATCCTAACCCTTATGCAAAATTGATGACTTAGATGTGCAACACACGAAGTAACATTTTTCTTCAATCAATAAAGACTAACCCTCTAAGTGTGAAGAAATTAACGAAGAATTCAATTCTCAGAGCCCTACGACAATTGTATGTGGCGTCTGAAATCATCATTCTTATACGGTGGGTCACGCCACCAACAAAAGTTGAAGATCTTCAATTTGAATTTTTCTTCAGTTTTGAAATTTCTCAGTTGTTCAATTTCTTCAACTTTGCAATGTCTTCACTCTTTCCGTCATAGGGATTGACTATTCGTCACCATGGGTGAGGAATAGTTATTCTTCACCCACCTCTATTTTAACATCTATGCACCGTAATTTTACGTTTCGTAAATTTTGTCTTATTTTAGAGATAAAAAGAGAACATAAGAAAACCTATAATCGTCGTAAAAAAATTAAGTTACGTAAAATTACAAATGTAAAAACATAGTGTAAAATGTACATAAAATACATTTTTTGACCTATATTTTTTTTGTTAATGCCAAATTTTATACAGTAAATCAATATGAATGTAACTATTTGTATTTCAAATGTAATTTATTTATGAAATGGTCGTAAGATTACCTCGGGTGAAGAATAACTTATTCTGCACCCTGGGTGATGAATAGTAACACTATATATATATATTTGAGTTTAAGTCCTCTACAGCATTCACTTATTGCTACTTCTTCAAGTCGCTTTTTCTGCTAAGTGAATGTGATCAGACCCTTCCCCCTCTATGCTAAACTCAACACAATATGTTCACAAATTCTTCATGTGCGTTCTATTTGAAACCCGTTCAAAATCTTCACTATGTCCTTGTCAGCTAAATAATTTACGAACGAAACATTAAAAACTTTCTAATATGAATTTTCGGCTTTTGCCGCTCAAACTGTTCCACATCCCACGATAGGATTTATCTATTCACCCACGATCTTACACGATATCCACCTCTTAGTACGTGGGTGACACATGTCGCTAGGATGAGAAGGGTCAGGGGCACGTTCGTCCATTTTCCTCGGGCGAGCGGTTTTTTACCTCGGCTATATATACCCCTCACCCTCCTCATACTGCATTTACCCCGCTCGATCTCACTCCCTCGCTCGAGCTCTCAAGACCTAGCACCGCCGCTACTTTCATCATCACCGGCGAGGAAGAGCTTCACTGCCTCGACCTCGTCGCCGTCGTACTCGCGCTGGCCGCGGATTTCTTCTCTCCACCGCCGCCGTAGCTGTCTTCCTCTGCCAAGTTAGGGCGTGGAAGATCTGGACTGACGAACTTCCAATCTACTACTCTCAATTCATCGTGTTCTTCGTCAAGGGTAATTAAAAGTTACTTTTACTGCCCTTGTTGATTCTGATGATTTCCATAAAATCTTCAAAAGGTGTTTATTCGTCAACTTCCACCATTTAAACACCTCACACAATCAACTGTTCTTGATCTATTTCTCTAAGAAACATTTTTCTTCAAGATTCCTCAATTGTGTGAATTTTTCAATCCATACAACTCTAGAACCTAAGTCAAAGAACGCTTAGTAAAATTCCTCAAGACACCTCTGGTCAAATTCCTCAAACTTGTTCATTTTGCAAAAACTTCTGAGAACGCATATGACCTCTCCAAATTCTTTGCACCTATACTCTGTTCACATGTACTCATGTCCGCTGCTGAATCACTAGGTTCTCATTAACTTAACGCATCTGCACAACCTACTGAAGAACATGCCAGCACCACTGATGACATTCAGATTGCTAAAGAAACTGAAAGTACCAGGGCTGATGAAGCTATTCCAGCCGCTGATGAAATTGCCAGGGCAACCACTAGTGTTGCGCCTGAAGAACAGGCCAGGCCAGTTGAAGCATCTGTCGCTGCGCCTGAAGACACTGAATAAGACAGGGCAACTACATCAGTTGCGCCTGAAGAAAATGCACCCGTTTCTTCTGCTCCTCCTGTACCAATGCCAAGTCCTATCCTTCCTTTTGCAACAGAAGCGAAGAAAACCAAGGCTGCGGAGCGAGCAGCAGTGAAGAAAAGGAAAGCATCTGCTTCCTTAGAGTCTTCTGCACCAAAGAAGGCGAAGACTTTGACAAGCTCATATGGCAATCCAATTGATGCTGTTCCAGTTGCAAGCATGCCATCAAAGGAAATCATTCCTTTTGGTGAAGATTATGTGATCCCAAGCGGATCTAATGAAGATGTTCCTTCTGCTGCTTCTTTAGAGCAGTTGGACGAACAAATTGAAGTGGATAACATCCCTTCAACCCCACTAGTATCATCGCTCGTACCTCAGTTCACAGCTGAAGAGGCAGGCGTTGAAGAAATTGATGATGAAGAAGAAGACATGGACATTGGGAGCACCACTCCAGTGTTGAATGCTGACTATTGGGAAAGTCATCACCCCAATTCCCCCATGTTCACCCCTCTGCAACAGATTCCTCAGTCCCCAGTCCAGATTGAATAAATACATACAGGCTCTGATGAACCTCAAGCATCTGTTCTTACCATCCCTGAAGAAATTCCAGCCACTAGTGCTGATGTTAATGCTGCTAAAGAGATGGAGACCCACGCTGCCACTGATGATATTGCTACTGAAATTCCTCAGCCCAAGCCGAAGAATCCCTGAGGCTGTGAAGACATTGACTGATACTCCTCAGCCCAAGCCGAAGAATCCCTTCTCAAAGAAGCAGAAGTTCAAGGCTGCTGATTTCTTCCATGAGCATGTGTTCTTCAGAGAATACAACCCATATGACTCTGCTCGTCTTCGCCGCAAGCGCTTTTGGACAGCCAGTCAGATCAACTTCTACTCTTCACTGCTATTCGATAAAGACAAGATCTTTGACCATGAGCATATTCCTCATGTGGATATGGAATCGCTGCCTTGCTTCACCCCAGTCCTTAGTGTTCTTCATGACGCTAGGCTGCTCAACTTCTGCACCGACATTGTTGACTGGAATGAAGAGCTAATTCTTCAGTTCTATGCTACATTGCACATCACCGGCAACGCTGAAGATGTGAATTCATGGGTGCTGGACTGGATGCCAGAGAACACTCATTACAAAGCACCGGCCTCTGAATTGCTTCATGCCCTGCCTGTCAGTCCTCCCCTTGAAGGTGCACAGCTCATCTACCATGAACCTGAGCTATCTGATCATTACATGCAAGTGTTGATGAAGCCGCTGAAGCCTGGTCAAGCCCCAAGAACCAAATTCCTAGTGAAGGAATTGCTTTATGTGCCTCGGACCGTATACAGAATTTTGACCAAGACCCTGAGTCCAATCAAAGCCCACGACTCAAATAAAGAAGAGGCCGTTGGCATCATGAATAATCTGCTATTCAATATCATGCATGGAGTTCCTGTCAACTATCATGATTTCTTCATGAGGACTATGGCCAATGTTGCTCTTTCTCCGTTTGAATTGAAGCCTTACGCTCCTGGGATAATGAGATTCCTCAGATCAAGGTCGTCAATCAATTACAAGGCTGACACACTTAACCATGGCAGCTACTTGCCCCCCATTGAAGTCCTCAAGCGGACATTTTCCTCGGCTGATGAAAAGGGCAAGGCGACTGTGATTACTGATGAAGGCATTCGTCCATTGGATGGACAGTTCCACAAAGCTGCATCCTACTCCACCAATGATGACTCTGCCACTCATGACTCTGCCGCGGCACAGCTCCAAGGGTGATGATTGATCGTGAGCTTCTCCTCAGTCTTCATCAGAAGGTCGATCGCAAACACAAATGGGTCAAGCGTCAGTTTGGTTCAATTCTTCATAACATGACTGCTACCCACAATTCAGTGAAGAACCATTACTACCTCCATGAAGTATTTGATCGCACCTGGGCTGTTCTGTCTCATCTCTATGGTGAAGACGATCTTAAGCAGATGGGCTTCAAGCAGGACTTTGACTGGTCTCAGCCACCGTCGAAGAAATTCAAGAAAGTCAAAGTTCCTTCCTTGGTGGCCAGTTCTTATTCTTCATCGCGCGAGACTGATGAAAATGAAGATTTGGACGACACTGCGGCAGGCCCTACTTCAACAACCGACCCCAACAGCGCTGGCGCTCCTCCATCGACCTTGTGATGATATTCTTCAGGGGCGTTAGTCCTCATTTTTCGTCCCTTTTGGTCATTCGATGACAAAGGGGAGAAATTTGAGAGTTAGTCTTCAAGCGGGTCTCTATATATGGGCGTTTTTTTGTTAAGTTGCAACTCTCGTTCTTCTGAATTTTTATTGGATCGAGTTGTAAACATAAACCTGATGGTGGTCTGATACTTTTGTTATGTTCTTCTGCATGCTATTTCCTCATTTATGTTAATGCACGCATACTGAATTACATCAATCACCAATATTTCATCATGCATTTCAAATTCTTCATATCATATGATAAATGCGTGTATGAATTACAAGATATAGGGGGAGATCTCCATGATTCTACTCTTCAATGTGCATTGCTTCACAAGAGCAATTTCCTCACATATGCACATCTTCGGGGGGGGGGGGGGAGTTCTTCTATATCTTATAATCAAATTCCTCAATATCAGTATTTACACTTCATATGTTTATCCCTGTTGAACACTTAACCTATATTGTCATCAATCACCAAAAAGGGGGAGACTGTAAGTGCATCTAGTGCCCCTTAGTGATTTTGGTGTATTGAAGACTTATAGGTTAAGGGACTAATGTGTTTGTGAGTGTACACAAGTCTATAAGTCTATGAGGAGTTTGATATTTACAGAGAAAGTCGACCCCTAAAAATGAATGTCTTCAACTGAAGACTTTGGCTTTCTGAAGACTTTGAAAGTGAAGAAATTAGTGTGACCGTGAAGACTTGATATTCATGCGAGGAATATGAAGCCTGAAGACTTTTGTTTTCGTAGTTTCATTTTCTCTTTCTTGAGTCATAGGAAACACCGTACTGTTAAAGGGGGCCGAGGAAAAACTAAGGAAAAGTTTCCAAGTGATGCTCATCTCAAAATCCTACACCTACCAATCCTTTCGAGTGAAGCCATTGGAAATATCATACAGTTCAGTCAATTTCTTCAGTGATAGAGACGAAGTTCTTCTGGTCTCTGAGGAATTTGTTCTGACTAAGGAGTTAGGAATTCGCCAGTGCGGATTGCCTACAAGTGAGGAACATGATAGCCCTGAGGAATTTGAACCTCAAATTTCCGACCGTTGCTGTGCTATGCGCCAGCTGTGCCAAAATATCTTATCCACCTAATGGTCATATCATTGAAGGGCATTTATGTCTTATCATGTCGGGCTACTCCCTAGGCTATAAATAGCCACCCCCTTCAACCACTAGCTGGTTAGCTGCTCCAAGAGAATCTGACACTTGTCATTGAGAGCATCCCATCCTCCGAGGACTTTGAGAGAAAATCATCAAGTGAGGAAAAACCCAAACCCAAACACCTAGAAACCCAAAAGTGAGTGAGCATCACTAAAGAGATTGTTCCTGTGTGGATCCGACGCTCTTTACCTTTGAAGACTGAGCATCTTCCAGATGGTTAGGTGTCATGGTCTAGAGCATCCAAGAGGAAATTGCGGATTGCCGAGTGACCGAGTTTGTGAAGGTTTGAAGTCACCTGAAGACTTACCAAGAGTGATTGGGCGAGGTCTGTGTGATCTTAGCTCAAGAAGAATACAGTGAGGACTGTGTGTCCTCAGGTTTAAATACCTAGCCGCTCCAACCAGACGTACGACTGTCACAACAGTTGGAACTGGTCTACCAAATCACTGTCTTCACCAAGCTAACTGGTTCTATTTCCTCAACCCTTCCATTTCCTCTATGTTGTGTACTTGATCGTTACTGTTTGAAGACTTTAAATGAAGACTTTCTCAATTTTCTCAGTTCAATTTCTTCAGTCAGTTTGTCTTCAGCCTGCTTATCCTGTGTTTACGCTTCCTGTACTCTGTGCTTGTTTTCATTTCATCATGATGTCTATGCATCTGTTCAGTTATGTATGCATCTGAGTACTTATTCCGCTGCTAGTAGTTCTTTGCTTAGGAATTTCCTCACCCTAAAATTCCTCAGTGAAGAATTCATAAAAATTGCCTATTCACCCCCTCTAGTCGACTTAACGCACTTTCAACTCGACACATGCCCACGTCTACCATAGCAAGTTGATCACACCATTCACATAACACAATAAATACCAAAACATGACAACACGGGATACACATATGTGACGCCCCCGATTCAATCGTACACTAATCATACACGCAAACGTGTACGATCAAGATCAGGGACTCATGGGAACATATCACAACACAACTCTAAAATAAAATAAGTCATACAAGCATCATAATACAAGCCAGGGGCCTCGAGGGCTCGAATACAAGTGCTCGATCATAGACGAGTGAGTGGAAGCAACAATATCTGAGTACAGACATAAGCTAAACAAGTTTGCCTTAAGAAGGCTAGCACAAACTGGGATACAGATCGAAAGAGGCACAGACCTCCTGCCTGGGATCCTCCTAAACTACTCCTGGTCGTCGTCAGCGGCCTGCACGTAGTAGTAGGCACCTTCGGTGTAGTAGGAGTCGTCGTCGACGGTGGCGTCTGGCTCCTGGGCTCCAGCATCTGGTTGCGACAACCAGGTAGAAGGGAAAGGGGGGAAAAGAGGGAGAAAAGCAACCGTGAGTACTCATCCAAAGTACTCGCAAGCAAGGAGCTACACTACGTATGCATGGGTATATGTGTAAAGGGCCATATCGGTGGACTGAACTACAGAATGCCAGAATAAGAGGGGGATAGCTAATCCTATCGAAGACTACGCTTCAGGCCACCTCCATCTTGCAGCATGTAGAAGAGAGTAGATGGTAAGTTCACCAAGTAGCATCGCATAGCATAAACCTACCCGGCGATCCCCTCCTCGTCGCCCTGTTAGAGAGCGATCACCGGGTTATATCTGGCACTTGGAAGGGTGTGTTTTATTAAGTATTCGGTTCGAGTTGTCATAAGGTCAAGGCACAACTCCAAGTCGTCCTGTTACCGAAGATCACGACTATTCGAATAGATAAACTTCCCTGCAGGGGTGCACCACATAACCCAACACGCTCGATCCCCTTTGGCCGGACACACTTTCCTGGGTCATGCCCGGCCTCGGAAGGTCAACACGTCGCAGCCCTACCTAGGCACAACAGAGAGGTCAGCACGCCGGTCTAAATCCTATGGCGAAGGGGTCTTGGCCCATCGCCCATTGCACACCTGCACGTTGCGAGGGCGGCCGGAAGCAGAACTAGCCCCCTTAATACAAGAGCAGGCTTACGTTCCAATCCGGCGCGCGCCGCTCAGTCGCTGACGTCACGAAGGCTTCGACTGATACCACGACGTCGAGTGCCCATAAAAGTTCTCGCGTAGTTGGTTAGTGCGTATAGGCCAGCGGCCAGACTCGGATCAAATACCAAGATCTGTTTAAGCGTATTATTTTGAAGCAACCACAGACGCCTACCAGGGCCAGGCCCACCTCTCTCCTAGGTGGTCTCAACCTGCCATGTCGCTCTGCCAAAAAGTAACAGTCGGGGGCCGTCGGGAACCCAGGCCCACCTCTACCGGGATGGAGCCACCTGCCCCTTCAGCCCCCATCTCCGAACAATATCATAAGTAATGTAACAGTATAAAGTATATATCATATGCCCGTGATCACCTCCCGAAGTGATCACGGCCCAGTAGTATAGCATGGCAGACGGACAAGAGTGTAGGGCCACTAATGGAATACTAGCATCCTATACTAAGCATTTAGGATTGCAGGTAAGGGTATCAACTGTAGCAACAATGATAGGCGATGCAGCAGAATAGGATTAACGGAAAGCAGTAACATGCTACACTACACTAATGCAAGCAGTATAGAGAAGAATAGGCGATATCTGGTGATCAGGGGGGGGGGGGCTTGCCTGGTTGCTCTGGCAAGGAGGGGTCGTCAACAACGTAGTCGAACTCAGTGGCATCAGCAACAGCCTCGGGGTCTATCGGAGAAGAAGAGGGGGGAAGAAACAGTAAATACGGAGCAAACAAAGCATCACAAAACATAACGAGGCAATACGCGGTGCTAGGTATGCCCTAACGTGAAGGGGGGAAACATCCGGGAAAGTATCCCCGGTGTTTCGCGTTTCCGGACAGATGAACCGGAGGTGAAAAGTTGCGTGTTTGCTATGCTAGGGATGTGTGGCGGATGAACGGGCTGCGTATTCGGATTCGTCTCATCGTTCTGAGCAACTTTCACGTACAAAGTATTTTAATCCGAGCTATGATTTATTTTATATTAATTTTCAAAGTTTTAATTGATTTTCTAATACTATGATTATTACTATGAAAATAATTAGCAAATGCTACGAGTACACAGAAGTGCACCCACCACTATGCACATGCGGCTGACAGATGGGCCAAAGGGCCCAGTTGACCAAGTCAACAGAGACTAGTCAACCAGTGAATAGTAGAAGTGGGTCCGCATGTCATTGACTCTAACTTTAGTAGTTTAGAAAATCTTGCTTAATTAACAGCGGGGCCCATCTGTCATTGAGTTATATTATGCTAATTACCTAATTAACTAATTAAGTAATTAATTAGCATACTAATTATTTCATTTAACATTTAAATTTGTTCATTTCTTTTTTCGTTCTTAATAGCCCCTGGTGGTCAGGGGCACAACCGGCCAAACACACGCTCACGCACACACGACTGTGGGCGAGGCCGTGGCCGGAGCGTGTTTGGTAGGTGGCCGGCGGCCAGCAAGCGCTGGGCAGGGCGAACACGGGCGTGGCGCGAGCGGGGAAGGGACGCGGCGGCGCCGGCGGAGTGCACAGGGGCGCGGCGACGCGCGACGGCCAGGCACAGCAGCAGCCCTGCGCATGGGCGAGCATTGGCAGGGGAGGTGCGAAACGACGGGCGGGGCAGGGGACAGGGGTGGCCGGCGTGCTGAGCGCAGCGGCAGCAACCGCGGGCGAGGCCGTAGGGAGCGAGGCGCGCGGGCTGCGAGGTTGGCGATGGCCGAGCACGACGGTGGATGTGCGGGACGGCGGGGAAAGGGGAGCAGGGGGAATGGGGTTCTCACCCCCGTTGCAGGGGAGTTTGGCAGCGAGGTGCGATGGCGCCGACGGGGAGGAGGACGAGGCGGACGGCGGTGAGGTCCGGGGTCGGCCGGCGATGGAGAGGCGGGGCGGGGCAGTCTAGCGAGCGACGAGGTGGGGCGTCGGGGTGGCGCCGGGGACGGGCGCGGGGCGGCGCGGGATCTGGCTCCTCTTCCCCGATCCAGATTGGGAATGGGAGAGAGGCATGGGCGAGATTGAGGGGAGTGGGGATTGTGCAGTGGGGGGAGTGGGAATTGGGCCTAGGGTTCGGTGGAGTGGGGGGTTAGATATAGGAGGGATGGGCCGGCCGGCTGAGGGAGTGGCCGACTAGGCCGGCCCGTTGGGTCGGTTGGCCCGGGGGGGGGCTTTTCTTTTTCATTAATTTTGTATTGTTTTTTTCTGCTTTGGTTTTGGTTAGTTTCTTTCTTTTTTTAATCTAGTTCTATAAAAACTACAACTAGCACCTAAATTAGTATTTATAAATATACTATTGGCACATTCATTCTTATCCCAAAATAAAATAGTTTAATATTTTATAAAATTCAAAAGGCATTTATTTAATTGTTTTAACTACTGTTTTAATTATTTTAGAGCGTTTAATTACTTTATAAAGATGTGGATTCTCCACCATAATTACTTATGATTTATTTGACACATTTAGAAGATTTTAGTCTTGACATTTGAAAACTTTTATTGTTTGCTTGATTTGGAATTTGAATTCGAACCGGTTTCGAACTAATGCGAGATTATCAACAGTAACCGAGGTGATGTGGCATCATTAGCAGGGAATTACTGTAGTCTAATTATCCGGGCGTCACAATTCTCCTCCACTACAAGAAATCTCGTCCCGAGATTTAAGAGGTAGAGTAAGGGGGAAAGTTCTGGTTACGATATTCTAATGGATCTTCTCGAAGAAGTCAATCCCTTTCGTTGATGTCTTCAATTCTTTATTCCAATGCATCATGATGAAGTTGTCGTCCTTTCTTCGGGAACTCCATCATACTTACGAAAAGGTAAGGGGAAGCTCTACAATGATAGAATGTTACAAGGGAAAATCATCTGGGGGGTATCCCAAGAATGAACACAAGAGTATCTCTCGAGTTGAACAAATGAAACACCTCGAGAGCAAAGAAAGAAGGTACCATCAGAAGTTTCAAGCGGATAGACAATCGCTCAATGCCTAGACAGAAGGTGAAAGGGTTTCAGGGCCAAGTGAATAAGTATTGCATCTGATACCAGAATAGATCACTAGGAATGTGGTTCGTGAATTGCATCCGAAGCCAAGCGCGAGGATTAACTTTGGAAACAGGGTGTACAGGAGAGTCGGGTCTTGATCTTGTGGAACTGTGGGTTATGGGCCCACCATGTGGGTTAAAAATAGGAGCGGTGACATCTTGCACGGTCATGATAGCAAGGCATGTCAGAGAGTAGCATGTCAGTTATGTCGGCAACAACGTCGGTACCAAGGGCGAGGGACGAAGAGAACCATTTCCTGCTCGTTGAAATGAGGCGGACCAATAGGCAAAGTTCTCGTCCATCGGTGGCTACCGGGATGTCATCAACAATAGTAACAGGGTCTTACTGACAGAGTGGTACAACGAGGTGTTTACATAAGCAGGGAAATATTACTGCTTACATTATATAGATCACAAGAAGGTTTAAACAAACCAATGGAAAGGAAAATGTGTTCACACACATAATTCAGGGGTATATCCTTTCCAAGGACAAGCAGACCATGATATCCATGACAGGATATAATGTAGAAAACCCTTTAGGTAAGGGGAGAGAAATTTCATGACATTACCCAGGCAACGATGTTTGGATAATTGAGCAAGAAACATTTAGCATTGGGCTTCAAATGTTCTTGTTGAAAATCGGAGTACCACAGACATGCTTCGAGATAGCATAGACATGGTCTTCAAGCAAAGGTCAGACTTTGGATACAAAGGATCCATCGGAAACAACTTATAGAATAAGTCTTACAATTTCCTCATGGAAGAATGGATAACCTTGCTGAAAAGGAATCTATAACAATAGGGCCTCCGGCCAGGTGTGCTAGGCACGACATCACCTTACCGGGTCACATAAAGACCATTGTTATAACTCTTGGAAATATATTCCAACCATCATATCTGACCGAGATTCAGATTTGATTGGTGTCAAGATACCTCAGACACGAGATGACTGAGAAGAAAAATGTGCAACACAAATTGACGAGATGACATTGTAAGGTTCTCGGGAGAAGAACTATGGAAGCGAGTTCCAAAACAAGTGTTCATCATTAAACCAAGGAGAGGATGGGGAGGTGGCTGATGGACTTAGCGACAATTCATCGAGATTTCCAAAAAGATAGATCTCCACAATGATGTGAACAAGGAGGTAACACTTGTCAGATCAAACGATATAATGATGTATGCTCGAGGAAAACATACACAATCAAACATTGGTTGAAAGGTGCACCCGAAATATGGGCTGGTTTGCACGATCAATGTTAGAATGGTGACTTAATGAACAAGAGAATTAGAATGAAACTCGACCATTCATTTCAAAGCAATAGGGTTGCTAGAAGTTTTGAATTCACACATCATAGTTCAATTGTCGGTATTCCGGTTAAAAACAACACGGGTACCAAGAAAGAATGGTGAGGGTGATAAGTATCACTATACCAGGAATTCTTAAGAGGTGGTGAAGTTCCCACGACATTCTTGACATAAAAGGTGGTAATATTCCAAGGTAAAGAAGAACAAATGCCGGGTAGCAAGGAACTCAAGGTATAACACAAAACACGAACAAGTTTGTGTTGGAGGGAGGACAATAAAGTGGTCGATGATAACACAAATCATCGAGGGCAAGGATGGTATTTCTCATCATGAATACAATTGATATCCTGGAAGAGCTCAGAATGCTGATGATGATCATGACACATTTGTCGAGAGATTTCATGAAGATGTAATCGATCGGTGATGACATCAAGTTAAAGGAATGATGAAGCGAAAGGTTATTTGAAACAAGGGTATGACACAAACTCGAAATTAAGCTTGCTGTTCAAGAACCAATGATATGACGAGGAAGATCGATATAAGATTAGTTCATCGTCGAAATTTGTGCTCCGGGAAGAAGGACCCGGTAGCACAGTTAAAATTTACACGATAATGATATAGCCGATCAGGCTATGAATGACTTGAAGGATTATTAAACTCGTAAGCCACGAAAATTATTTAGAGTTATTGAATCGGAACGTGGACTCGATTCACTATTCGGTGTTCTCGGTTGACGACAACCCAGAACCTAGGAACAATTGGATCCGGTGAGAAATAACAGTTGATGAAGAACCCATAAGAAGTTATGTTGTTCCATGATATTCTCGAGATACCAGGGTGTAATACTCGACGGTAGATCAAAGTAAAGGTTGGACTGGGGTATTGCTTGCAGAAGACAAGTACTTCAACTTGTCCGAGAAATGGGATCAAAGAAGAACAATATGGTCGGAACCACAATTGTAAAGGACCAAATACCGGATGTAAGATGAACTTATACCAAGGGGACAATTTATTTTTAAGAGAAGCTTTCATGATAAGATCTACATCGTGTCTATGGGCATGAACACAAAGTTCAAGGTCGACTCCCACTTCTCCAATGCATAATCTTTCACTAACTGCTCTGTTAAAATTAACTGAAGGTGAAGAACTACCTGGTGAATTACCAAAGGAGTATGACCCATGAAATCTTTTGGGTTCACACAGATTAGGAAAGGCATAGGTTCAACCCATCGGGGCTTCTTAGAACATATACCATGAACTTCAAGAGTAAATAACACAAGCTCAAAAGTAGAGCATGGTTGACAAAAGTAGAGGATACAATTTACCAAAGGCATTATGTATCGGGTAAAGAACTCATAAGAATTTTGGCTGTGAAGGACACTGTCGGATAATAACCCAGCAATGGGTATGGCGGTCCACAACGGGGCTGATGTGAGTATCGGTACTCAATCAGAGGAAGAAGGAATGCCAAGGCATCAGATTATAGAAACAACTGACTAATTCAAAGCTTAATGCAAAGAATTTTATGATTTCCAAATTAGGGGATCATATGCAATCGTTCTGATCGAAAATGAATAAGTTCAATAGACTTAGAAGCACAACCGATCAAGGCATTGATTGGTCAAGAACCAGCTCATATCCAAATGACGTCTGAGCCGAAAGGATAATCCTAGGATTCGACTAATGATTGTGAACATTCACAACTTATTGAATCAATGGACTCAAAAATGATAGTGACAAAGGATGCCAATAAGATTATTATGCTTATTGGATTAACCATAATGCAAGCAAGCAAGAATTTCAAGAACAACATGCTGTTGAGGATTTTCGGAAGATCAAATAGTATTTCAAAGGCTTATGTGAAACACCTGAACAACTGAGAAGGAGCGGATACTCGATAAGTCCAAGGAATTATCCGTATGGGTATTCATGTGGTAAAGAACTACAAGGTAGTGAGCTCAAAGGATTCTCGGGACAACAAAGAGTATTTCGGGACATCTTGTAATAACAAGATCAACGGGGAATGATTGTATGAATGGCAAGTGTATGCAGTTTTCATAGGGGTTGACGGTGGAAGGAAATCGCAAATGCGATGGCACAAAGACTCGAGAGAACATCGTAGAGTAACTTCGGAATCTTCTAGTGCAGCAGGCGATCATCTGAAGTGAGGGGATCTCCAGGAGAAAGTACTTGCGAGAACCTAAATTTAGTTTTGTTTTTAGCAACATCATTTAACCCGAATAGAAGAGAGCTCAGAGTCCGAGAGTAAAGATCGAGGAGTAAAAGATCCTAATACCACCCAATGGTGACGTGGGCCCGTAAGACACACAGCCATGTTAGTAAAAGTTTTGTAATGTCTAGAATCGACTTCGGCCAAGGAGTGTGGAAGGGGGATTCCTATAGGCAGTCGGCTCTGATACCAACTTGTGACGCCCCCGATTCAATCGAACACTAATCATACACGCAAACGTGTACGCTCAAGATCAGGGACTCATGGGAAGATATCACAACACAACTCTAAAATAAAATAAGTCATACAAGCATCATAATACAAGCCAGGGGCCTCGAGGGCTCGAATACAAGTGCTCGATCATAGACGAGTCAGCGGACGCAACAATATCTGAGTACAGACATAAGCTAAACATGTTTGCCTTAAGAAGGCTAGCACAAACTAGGATACAGATCAAAAGAGGCGCAGGCCTCCTGCCTGGGATCCTCCTAAACTACTCCTGGTCGTCGTCAGCGGCCTGCACGTAGTAGTAGGCACCTCCGGTGTAGTAGGAGTCGTCGTCGACGGTGGCGTCTGGCTCCTGGGCTCCAGCATCTGGTTGCGACAACCAGGTAGAAGGGAAAGGGGGAAAAGAGGGAGAAATGCAACCGTGAGTACTCATCCAAAGTACTCGCAAGCAAGGAGCTACACTACGTATGCATGGGTATATGTGTAAAGGGCCATATCGGTGGACTGAACTGCAGAATGCCAGAATAAGAGGGGGATAGCTAATCCTGTCGAAGACTACGCTTCAGGCCACCTCCATCTTGCAGCATGTAGAAGAGAGTAGATGGTAAGTTCACCAAGTAGCATCTCATAGCATAAACCTACCCGGCGATCCCCTCCTCGTCGCCCTGTTAGAGAGCGATCACCGGGTTATATCTGGCACTTGGAAGGGTGTGTTTTATTAAGTATCCGGTTCTAGTTGTCATAAGGTCAAGGCACAACTCCAAGTCATCCTGTTACCGAAGATCACGGCTATTCGAATAGATAAACTTCCCTGCAGGGGTGCACTACATAACCCAACACGCTTGATCCCCTTTGGCCGGACACACTTTCCTGGGTCATGCCCGGCCTCGGAAGATCAACACGTCGCAGCCCTACCTAGGCACAACAAAGAGGTCAGCACGCCGGTCTAAATCCTATGGCGAAGGGGTCTGGGCCCATCGCCCATTGCACACCTGCACGTTGCGAGGGCGGCCGGAAGCAGAACTAGCCCCCTTAATACAAGAGCAGGCTGACGTTCCAATTCGGCGCGCGCCGCTCAGTCGCTGACGTCACGAAGGCTTCGGCTGATACCACGACGTCGAGTGCCCATAACTGTTCCCACGTAGTTGGTTATTGCGTATAGGCCAGCGGCCAGACTCAGATCAAATACCAAGATCTCGTTAAGCGTATTATTTTGAAGCAACCGCGGACGCCGACCAGGGCCAGGCCCACCTCTCTCCTAGGTGGTCTCAACCTGCCCTGTCGCTCTGCCACAAAGTAACAGTCGGGGGCCGTCGGGAACCTAGGCCCACCTCTACCGGGATGGAGCCACCTGCCCCTTCAGCCCCCATCTCCGAACAGTATCATAAGTAATGTAACAATATAAAGTATATATCATATGCCCGTGATCACCTCCCGAAGTGATCACAGGCCAGTAGTATAGCATGGCAGACGGACAAGAGTGTAGGGCCACTGATGGAATACTAGCATCCTATACTAAGCATTTAGGATTGCAGGTAAGGGTAACAACTGTAGCAACAATGATAGGCGATGCAGCAGAATAGGATTAATGGAAAGCAGTAACATGGTAAACTACACTAATGCAAGAAGTATAGAGAAGAATAGGCGATATATGGTGATCAAGGGGGGGGGGGGACTTGCCTGGTTGCTCTGGCAAGGAGGCGTCGTCAACAACGTAGTCGAACTCAGTGGCATCAGCAACAGCCTCGGGGTCTATCGGAGAAGAGGAGGGGGAAGAAACAGTAAATACAGATCAAACAAAGCATCAAAAAACATAACGAGGCAATACGCGGTGCTAGGTATGCCCTAACGTGGTACTAGGCGATGCCGGCGAAGGGGGGAAACATCCGGGAAAGTATCCCCGGTGTTTCGCGTTTTCGGACTGATGAACCGAAGGTGAAAAGTTGCGTGTTTGCTATGCTAGGGATGTGTGGCGGACGATCGGGCTACGTATTCGGATTCGACTCGTCGTTCTGAGCAACTTTCATGTACAAAGTATTTTAATCCGACCTACCGTTTATTTTATATTAATTTTCAAAGTTTTAATTGATTTTCCAATACTATGATTATTACTATGAAAATAATCAGCAAATGCTACGAGTACACAGAAGTGCACCCAGCACTATGCACATGCGGCTGACAGATGGGCCAGAGGGCCCAGTTGACCAAGTCAACAGAGACTAGTCAACCAGTGAATAGTAGAAGTGGGTCCGCATGTCATTGACTCTAAGTTTAGTAGTTTCAGAAATCTTGCTTAATTAACAGCGGGGCCCATCTGTCATTGAGTTATATTATGCTAATTACCTAATTAACTAATTAAGTAATTAATTAGCATACTAATTATTTTATTTAACATTTAAATTTGTTCATTTCTTTCTTCGTTCTTAAGAGCCCCTGGTGGTCAGGGGCACAACCAGCCAAACACATGCTCACGCACACACGACTGTGGGCGAGGCCGTGGCCGGAGCGTGGTTGGCAGGTGGCCGGCGGCCAGCGAGTGCTGGGCAGGGTGAACACGGGCGTGGCGCGAGCGGGGAAGGGACGCGGCGGCGCCGGCGGAGTGCACAGGGGCGCGGCGACGCGCGACGGCCAGGCACAGCAGCAGCCCTGCGCACGGGCGAGCATCAGCAGGGGAGGTGCGAAACGGCGAGCGGGGCAGGGGACAGGGGTGGCCGGCGCGCTCAGCGCGGCGGCAGCGAGGCGCGCGGGCTGCGAGGTTGGCGATGGCCGAGCACGACGGTGGACGTGCGGGACGGCGGGGAAAGGGAAGCAGGGGGAATGGGGTTCTCACCCCCGTTGCAGGGGAGTTGGGTGGCGAGGCGCGATGGCGCCGACAGGGAGGAGGACGAGGCGGACGGCGGTGAGGTCCGGGGTCGGCCGACGATGGAGAGGCGGGGCGGAGCAGTCCAGCGAGCGACGAGGTGGGGCGTCGGGGTGGCGCCGGGGACGGCGCCGGCGTCAGGGGCGCGGGGCGGCGCGGGATCTGGCTCCTCTTCCCCGATCCAGATGGGGAAGGGGAGAGAGGCGTGGGAGAGATTAAGGGGAGTGGGGATCGTGCAGTGGGGGAGTGGGAATCGGGCCTAGGGTTCGATGGAGTGGGGGGTTAGATATAGGAGGGATGGGCCGGCCGGCTGAGGGAGTGGCCGAATAGGCCGGCCCGTTGGGTCGGTTGGCCCGGGGGGCTTTTCTTTTTCATTAATTTTGTATTGTTGTTTTTTTCTCCTTTGGTTTAGCTTAGTTTCTCTCTTTTTTAATCTAGTTCTATAAAAACTACAACTAGCACCTAAATTAGTATTTATAAATATACTACTGGCACATTCATTCTTATCCCAAAATAAAATAGTTTAATATTTTATAAAATTCAAAAGGCATTTATTTAATTGTTTTAACTACTGTTTTAATTATTTTAGAGCGTTTAATTACTTTATAAAGATGTGGATTCTCCACCATAATTACTTATGATTTATTTGACACATTTAGAAGATTTTAGTCTTGACATTTGAAAACTTTTATTGTTTGCTTGATTTGGAATTTGAATTCGAACCGGTTTCGAACTAACGCGAGATTATCAGCAGTAACCGAGGTGACGTGGCACATTAGCAGGGAATTACTGTAGTCTAATTATCCGGGCGTCACAACATATCAAGCCAGGCATATATCATAGTATAAAACCACACATGCATAGCAGAATATAGGATGAGCATAATCAAAAGTGCAAACTTGCCTTGAACGCTGTTGTAGTACTCTAACGATGAATTCCGATCCGCTTCGCACTCCGGACAATCTATACGATTAACGAAGGCACCGATAAATAAACCGTACTCACATAACACCACAATAAAGTAAACAGTAATGAATTCAAATAAAAACTTAATTAACAGAACATATCAGTAGGTATATATTATCTACCTGCTAGTAGGCTCACAATGCAAAAAGAATCAACTAATTTGGATCAACGGTTTGAAAGATATGGCCTTCGGAACTTTTAATTCAAATTTAAACAAATTCCAATTTGAATAGTTCAAAAATGTGAAATTTTGGTTCTACTAGATGCTCGTGGTCAATATGAGTATGTAGGAAAAAGAATCGATGAATTTGGATATACGGATCTCAAGATATACCTAAATGAACATTTGATATGGAATCTGCCAAAATAAATTGTGCTAAAACAGATTTGTGGAAGAACTGCTGCGGCAACTGTGGATCTGCCACGTGGCGCGTTTTCATTGGCTAGATACCGTTCGCTGCAGTGGCTAAAGAGCGGACGGCCACAACTTAACAAAAACGGTTCGGAAATAATAAAAATAGGCGATCTAATCTAGACGACCTTCGGAGAGACATCGGACGGTGCAGAGTGACTCACTGGAAAAGAACAGGAAGGAGGCGCCAGACTTGGGGAAGATGAACCACGGCGTCTCGGACTTCGACGACGGCGACGGCTAAGGGGCTTGCTGGCGCTCGGGGATGAAGGAACGACGAGCAGAGAGAGGCGGTGAACTCGAAACCTTCCTCGGGAACGGCCGGGGCTTCTGCTAACGTCGGTGCGGTCCGGCTGGAGCGGCGACGACGACTTCTTCTTCGGGCAGAGGTCCTTGTGCTCGTTCTAGTGCTCCCCTGCGAGAACTAGTAGGTGAGGAAGGGAGAGGAGGTCAAGGCGAAGACAATCGAGGGTAAGGGGGCACTGGGAACCTTCTGTGTCGACAGAAAAGACCGATGAAGGAGCTTCTGCGGTGGCGGACTCCGGAGAGATCCAAGGTTGAGCCAATGACGAGCTAGGGCACGGGAGTCCAAGGTTTTGCAAAAAATCTGTTGCGGAGGGATTGATGAACTTATATAGGGCGTCAACTCGCGCGTGGAGTCCAGGGATCAATCGAGTCGATCGATTCGACTTGGTCTGTGATTTAGTCATAGTGTTCGTGATGAACACGGTCGTTGGAAGAGATGACAAGTGGGACCCAAAGTCAGCGACAGAGAGGTGAGAGAGATAAAAAAACAAATACGAAAGGCTGCAGGGTGGCCTGTGGCTGCGGGGAAATGGGCCGGCCTGCTGACGTTGTGCTGCTGCTGCTGCTCTAGCGCACTAGGCGACAAATAGGAATTGGGCTGCTGCTGGCCCATATGAACAGTAATATCTGCGACGATATACTGTACAGGAAAAGTTATCATTGGTAAAACTAAAATAACGTATAGATAACTAAAAACACCAGAACACACAAAAAATGTTACTACTAATATAGAATCCCGTGAACATTTTTAAAACACATATGCACTTTTGGAAAATAATTTTATGCAATAAAAACACATAAAAAGCAACATAATAACCACTATAAAACAATTTTGGGTTTCTATAAAGACAAAATAATTTAGGTAGACACCAGAATATATTCTTAGCGTTTTCCAAATATAATTAATTGGGGAGAAGTCATATTATCTCCACTTCAAATATATTGCCTTGAGTTGGAAAACACTTTAAATATTCAGAAAATTTAAATAAGCATAGAAATCATAATGGAAAAGAATGATCCTATTAACATTCCAAATCTGAAAATTTGGGATGTTACACTATCGGTATTTTACTCGAAGCTATATTTTTATTCGTCACATAATATGTGTTTTGCTTGGAGCGTCTTGTATGATATGAGTCTTTGCTTGTTTTATTTTGTGTTTTAAGTCATCAATCCTTGCTGGACACACTTATTTGAGAGAGCCAAAATTATGTCATGATTTGTTAGAATTGCTCTCTATGCTTCACTTAAATCTTTTATGAGCTATGGACTTGCTCTAGTGCTTCACTTATATTTTTTGAGCACGGTGTGCTTTAGTATTTTTTGAAGAAATGCTCTCTTGCTTCACTTAGATTTATATGAGAGTTAGTCAAATTTTCAAGAAATTCTCTCTTGCTTCACTTAAATTATTTTGAGAGAAAGAAAAAAATTATGCTCTTGATCTTCACTTATATTTGTTTGAGCTTATGAAAAGCAACACATGAAAATTAGTCCCAAAGTGATAGATATCCAAGAAGGATATAATAAAACTTTCATGAAGATCATTTGGACAAAATAAACTTGGTTCTTATTAATAGTTTTGAGATATGATGATGTGATATGAGAGTTATGTTGATGAGTAATTATGCTTTAGTAAGAATATTGGTGTTAAGGTTTGTGATTCCCTATACAAGTACGAAAGTCAATAGTCATGCAATGAAATTATATCCTACTTATGGTGCTTTATTCGGTGTTAATTATGCTTAATGCTTGCTTATGAGATTATTCGTTTCTTGGTTGGTCGCTTCTCAATCTTTTGCTAGCCTTCATTTTGCACCAAGTATGATCTCTACTTGTGCATCCAAAATCCTTTAAACCAGTTTTGCCACATGAGTCCACTATATCTACCTATTTGCGGTATTCTTTTGCCGTTCCAAGCAAATTGCATGTGCCATCTCTAATTTTCAAAATAAACTTATCTTTTGTGTGTTTGTTTCGCTCGCGGAGCGGTGACGGGTGGCTAATATTTTCCATGCTGGATGTGTTATTCTCACGATGAGTGTTTATTCACTTGTCATTGCACGAGAGTACGACAAAGGTTTTAGGGATGCCCAGTCCCGAAATGCAAACATGAATTTACTTTATGTTGTCAAATAATAAATTCCTTGGAAAGTGTTGGTATGGAGGGCAACCGTGGATACGGCTAGCCATGGGAAGTGAAAGTATGGTGAAAAAAGGAATAAACTTTATTTCCTGTTTGGGAACCGCCTATGGCATATCTAGCATGGAAAGTGTTGGGAACTCTAAGTCGTTTTCGTTGGTGGGATGGATACACCTCCCAAAATGCTTTTATATCTAATTTTTTGCTTTGAGCTCTGGTACCTCTACAAATCCATACTTCCCTCTGCGAAGAGCCTTTCTTTTACTTTATGCAAATTTTATTTTTGAATTTGAGTCTCCATCTTCTCTTATAAAAGCACCAACTAGGAGGCAATATGATCGTACTTAAGTATTGGGTGTAACTAATATTCGAGTGTATTTCATGAATGGATCAATGGTTGAGCATGATGGGCTAGGGATAACTTATTTTAGCGTTGATATTTTGAAAGACATGGTTGCTTGTTGATATGCTTGAGTATCTAAATTATTATGTCAAAACTAGACTATTGCTTTGAATCACATAAAAGTCCAATTGTCCATGCTATAAAGAAAAGAATTTGATATGGCATGTTAGGCAGGATTCCACATCAAAAATTCTGTTTTTATCACTTACCTACTTGAGGGCGAGTAGGAGTTAAGCTTGGGGATGCTGATATGTCTCCAATGTATCTATAATTTTTGATTGTTCCATGCTGTTATATTATCAATCTTGGATGTTTTATAATCATTTTATATCATTTTTTGGTACTAACCTATTGACATAGTGCCAAGTGCCAGTTGCTGTTTTTTGCATGTTTTTTACATCATAGGAAATAAATACAAGACGGAGTCCAAATGCCATGAAACTTCATGGTGAATTTTTATGGGCCAGAAGGAACACAACGGGCCCTGGCTGCGCCTTGGGGTGCCCCGAGGGAGGCACAACCCACCAGGCGCGCCAGGAGGCCCACGCGCCCTGGTGGGTTGTGCCCACCTCGGGTGCCCCCCGGACCGCCTCTTTGCTCTATAAATACCCCAATATTCCAGAAACCCTAGGGGAGTCGACGAAATATTCATCCAGCCACCGCAGAGTCCAGAACCACCAGATCCAATCTAGACACCATCTCAGATGGGGTTCACCACCTCCATTGGTGCCTCTCCGATGATGCGTGAGTAGTTCTTTGTAGACCTTCGGGTCCGTAGTTAGTAGCTAGATGGCTTCCTCTCTCTCGCTGAATTCTCAATACAATGGTCTCTTGGAGATCCATATGATGTAACTCTTTTGTGGTGTGTTTGTTGGGATCTGATGAACTTCGAGTTTATGATCAGTTATATCTTTTTATATCCATGAAAGTTATTTGACTTTCTTTGATCTCTTATATGCACGACCTCTTATAGTCTCGTATTTCTTCTTCGATATTTGGGTTTTGTTTGGCCAACTTGATCTATTTATCTTGCAATGGGAAGAGGTGCTTTGCAGTGGGTTCGATCTTACGGTGCTTGATCCCAGTGACAAAAAGGGAATCGACACGTATGTATCGTTGCTACTAAGGATAAAACAATGGGGTCTATCTCTACATATATAGATCTTGTCTATATCATGTCATCGTTCTTATTGCATTACTCCGATTCTCCATGAACTTAATACGCTGGATAGCGGTCGATGTGTGGAGTAGTAATAGTAGATGCAGGCAGGAGTCGGTCTACTTATCTTGGACGTGATGCCTATATAATGATCATTGCCTGGATATCATAATAATCATTTGAAGTTCTATCAATTGGCCAACAGTAATTTGTTTACCCACCGTTTGCTATTTTTCTCGAGAGAAGCCACTAGTGAAATCTACGGCCCCGGGTCTTCTTTCTCATATTTGCCTTTGCGATCTACTTTTTCCTTGCATTTTTTTTCAGGTCTATTAAACCAAAAATACAAAAATACTTTCCTGCACTCTATTTTATTTGTGATCTATTTATTCAATTTATTACAACTTTCTTCCATCTGCACGCCATTTCTGGCGCGTTACTCGAAAGGGATTGACAACCCCTTTAACACGTCGGGTTGTGAGGTGTTGTTATTTGTGTGCAGGGGCTGTTTACATTGTGTTGCTTGGTTCTCCTACTGGTTCGATAACCTTGGTTTCATTTCTGAGGGAAATACCTACCGCCGCTGTGTTACATCAGCCCTTCCTCTTTGGGGAAATACCGTCGTAGCTTGAAGCGACATCAGGGCACCGCTAGAACACACACCAACAATTATTAGCCGTGTGCGGTTCCCCCCTCCACAGATTACACCCTCGGTCATATTCTCGCGGTGCTTAGGTGAAGCCCTGAGCGGATCACTTCACCATCACCGTTGTGCTGACATAACTCATCCACTCCCTCGACACTTTGCTGGATCAAGAGTTGGAGGGACGTCATCGAGCTGAACATGTGCAGAACTCGGAGGTGCCGTACGTTCGGTGCTTGATCTGTCAGAACAAGAAGAAGTTCGACTACATCAACCGCGTTGTCAAACACTGCCGCTTTCGGTCTACGAGGGTACATAGACACACTCTCCCCCTCTCGTTGCTATGCATATCCTAGATAGATCTTGTGTGAGCATAGGAAATTTTTGAAATTGCATGCTACATTTCCCAACAGTGGCATCCGAGCCAGGTCTATGCGTAGATGATATGCACGAGTAGAACACAAAGAGTTGTGGGCGGTGATAGTCATATTGCTTACCACCAACATCTTATTTTGATTCGGCGGTATTGTTGGATGAAGCGGCCCGGACCAACCTTACATGACCACATTCATGAGACCGGTTCCACCGACAGACATGCAACCAGTTGTGCATAAAGGTGGCTAGCGGGTGTCTGTTTCTCCAACTTTAATTGAATCAATTTGACTGCGGCCGGTCCTTGTTGAAGGTTAAAACAACAAACTTGACGAAACACCATTGTGGTTTTGATGCGTAGGTAAGAACGGTTCTTACTAGAAGCCCGTAGCAGCCACGTAAAACATGCAACAACAAAGTAGAGGACATCTAACTTGTTTTTGCAGGGCATGTTGTGATGTGATATGGTCAAGACATGATGTGATATACGTTATTGTATGAGATGATCATGATTTGTAAAAGTTATCGGCAACTGGCACGAGCCTTATGGTTGTCACTTTATTGTATGAAATGCAAACGCCATGTAATTGCTTTACTTTATCACTACGCGTTAGCGATAGTTGTAGAGGCAATAGTTGGCGAGACGACCACGACGCTATGATGGAGATCAAGGTGTCAAGCTAGTGACGATGGAGATCATGAAGGTGCTTTGGAGATGGAGATCAAAAGCACAAGATGATGATGGCCATATCATGTCACATATTTTTGATTGCATGCGATGTTTATCTTTTATATGCATCTTATTTTGCTTAGTACGGCGGTAGCATTCTAAGATGATTCCTTAACTAAATTTCAAGGTATAAGTGTTCTCCATGAGTATGCACCGTTGCCAAAGTTCTTCGTGCTGAGACACCACGCATGTACAAACATGGCCTCGAAACACTAGAGACCGAAAGGTCGAACGTGAATCATATAGTAGATATGATCAACATAGAGATGTTCACCATTGATGACTACTCCATCTCACGTGATGATCGGACATGGTTTAGTTGATTTGGATCACGTATCGTTTAGATGACTCGAGGGATGTCTATCTAAGTGGGAGTTCTTAAGTAATTTGATTAATTGAACTTTAATTTATCATGAACTGACTCCTGATAGTATTTGCAAATTATGTTGTAGATCAATAGCTCACGTTGTAGCTCCCCAATGTTTTTGATATGTTCCTAGAGAAAAATAAGTTGAATGATGATAGTAGCAATGATGCGGACTGGGTCCGTGATCTGAGGATTATCCTCATTGCTCCATGATACGTCTCCATCGTATCTACTTTTCCAAACACTTTTGCCCTTGTTTTGGACTCTAACTTGTATGATTTGAATGGAACTAACCCGGACTGACGCTGTTTTCAGCAGAATTGCCATGGTGTTATTTTTGTGCATAAATAAAAGTTCTCGGAATATCCTGAAACTTCATGGAGAATATTTTTGGAATTAATAAAAAATACTGGCAAAAGAATCAAGGCCAGGGGGCCCACACCCTGTCCACGAGGGTGGGGGGCGCGCCCCCTGCCTCGTGGGCCCCCTGGTGCTACACCGACCTCAACTCCAACTCTATATATTCACGTTCGGGGAGAAAAAAATCAGAGAGAAGGATTCATCGCGTTTTACGATACGGAGCCGCCGCCAAGCCCTAATCTCTCTCGGGAGGGCTGTTCTGGAGTCCGTTCGGGGCTCCAGAGAGGGGAATCCGTCGCCATCATCATCATCAACCTTCCTCCATCACCAATTTCA
Organism: Aegilops tauschii subsp. strangulata; assembly: GCF_002575655.3. Taxonomy (NCBI): domain Eukaryota; kingdom Viridiplantae; phylum Streptophyta; class Magnoliopsida; order Poales; family Poaceae; genus Aegilops; species Aegilops tauschii. The sequence continues at coordinate 294,800,337 of NC_053035.3, forward strand.
TGATGCTCACCGCCGTGCGTGAGTAATTCCATCGTAGTCTTGCTGGACGGTGATGGGTTGGATGAGATTTACCATGTAATCGAGTTAGTTTTGTTAGGGTTTGATCCCTAGTATCCACTATGTTCTGAGATTGATGTTGCTATGACTTTGCTATGCTTAATGCTTGTCACTAGGGCCCGAGTGCCATGATTTCAGATCTGAACCTATTATGTTTCCATGAATATATTTGAGTTCTTGATCCTATCTTGCAAGTCTAAAGTCACCTATTATGTGTTATGATTCGTTAACCCTGAAGTGACAATAATCGGGATACTTACCGGTGATGACCGTAGTTTGAGGAGTTCATGTATTCACTAAGTGTTAATGCTTTGGTCCAGTACTCTATTAAAAGAAGGCCTTAATATCCCTTAGTTTCCAATAGGACCCCGCTGCCATGAGAGGGTAGGACAAAAGATGTCATGCAAGTTCTTTTTCATAAGCACGTATGACTATACTCAGAATACATGCCTACATTACGTTGATGAACTGGAGCTAGTTCTGTGTCACCTTAGGTTATAACTATTGCATGAGGAATTGCATCCGACATAATTCTCCATCACCGATCCAATGCCTACGAGCTTTTCACGTATTGCTCTTTGTTTAGTTACTTTTCCGTTGTCACTGTTACAATTACTACAAAACTACTACTGTTACTTTTGCCACCATTACCGTTACTTCCATACTACTTTGCTACTAAATACTTTGCTGCAGATATTAAGTTATCCAGGTGTGGTTGAATTGACAACTGAACTGTTAATACTTGAGAATATTCTTTGGCTCCCCTTGTGTTGAATCAATAAATTTGGGTTGAATACTCTACCCTCGAAAACTTTTGCGATCCCCTATACTTGTGGGTTATCAAGACTATTTTCTGGCGCCGTTGCCGGGGAGCATAGCTCTATTCTTTGAGTCACTTGGGATTTATATCTGCTGATCACTATGAGGAACTTGAAAGACGAAAGAACTAAGATTTTCCCTCAACTACGAGGGGAGGTAAGGAACTGCCATCTAGCACTGCACTTGATTCACCTTCTGTTTTGAGTAAACTTGCGACACCTAAACCTGCTTCTGCTATTAATTCTGATATGTCGCATGTTATTGATGATGCCACTTCTGCTATGCATGATGCTTATGATGAAACTACTTCTATGCTTGATACTACTGTGCCACTAGGTGAATTTCTTGATGAACAACTTGCTAGGGCTAGAGAGAATGAAATTATTGAAACTGATAATATTGATGAAAGTGATGATGAAGATTCTCCCCCTAGATATGAATTGCTTGTTGTGCCTGAGGGTTATGTTATGGATGAAGAAACTGCTAGAGACTTTCTTGCTTGCAATGATAGAAATGATCTTAAGAAATTATTAGCTAAGCTGAAAGAAAAATCTCTGAATGCTAGAATGAAATATGACCCTGCTTTTGCTACTTCACCTATCTGTGTTACTGATAAGGATTATGATTTCTCTGTTGATCCTGAGATAATTACTTTGGTTGAATCTGATCCTTTTTATGGCTATGAATCTGAAACTGTTGTGGCACATCTTAATAAATTAAATGATATAGCCGCCCTGTTCACTAATGATGGGAAAACTCGCTACTACTATATCCTTAAATTATTCCCGTTCTCATTAAAGGGTGATGCTAAAATATGGTTTAATTCTCTTGATCATGGTTGTGTGCGTAGTCCCCAGGATATGATTTATTACTTCTCTGCTAAATATTTCCCCACTCATAAGAAACAAGCTGCTTTAAGGGAAATATATAACTTTGTGCAAATTGAAGAAGAGAGTCTCCCACAAGCTTGGGGTAGGCTTCTCCAATTACATAATGCTTTGCCTGATCATCCTCTCAAGAAAAATGAAATACTTGATATCTTTTATAATGGACTAACCGATGCTTCCAGAGACCACCTGGATAGTTGTGCTGGTTGTGTTTTCAGGGAAAGAACTGTTGATCAAGCTGAATTGCTATTGAATAATATGTTGACTAATGAAAATAATTGGACACTTCCTGAACCAACTCCTAAGCAAACTCCGAAGAAAAGGGGTATTCTATTTCTCAGTCCTGAAGATATGCAAGAGGCAAATAAATCTATGAAAGAAAAGGGTATTAAAGCTGATGATGTTAAGAATTTACCTCCTATTGAAGAAATACATGGTCTTAATTTGTCGCCTGTTGAAGACATACATGGTCTTCATAACCCGACACAGGTAGTAAAGGTAAATTCTCTCTATAGATTTCATGAAGGTGATATTCCTCGTTATAAGGCTGCTAGCCAATGCTTAGATGAGTTCGATAATTTTATAGTTAAACAAGAAAACTTCAATGCTTATGTTGGTAGACAATTGAAACGCAATGCTTATATGATTGAACACTTGAGTGATTATATGTCTAGAGTTAAAGGCGAACTTAAACTCATTAGTAAACATGCTTCTATGGTTACCACTCAAGTAGAACAAGTGCTTAAAGCTCAAAATGATTTGCTCAATGAATTAAATAATAAGAGGAATGATAATGTTGTTAGAGTTATGACTAGAGTGGGTAAAATGACTCAGGAACCTTTGTATCCTGAGGGCCACCCTAAGAGAAATGAGCAAGATTCTCAGAGAACTAATGTTGATGCACCTAGTCCTTCTAAAAAGAAGAAAAAGAAAAATGATAGGACTTTGCATGCTTCTAGTGAACCTGTTATTGACACACGTGATAATCCCAATGATATTTCTATTTCTAATGCTGAAACACAATCTGGTGATGAACATGAACCTAGTGATAATGTTAATAATGATGTTCATGTTGATGCTCAACCTAGTAATGACAATGATGTAGAGATTGAACCTGCTGTTGATCTTGATAACCCACAATCAAAGAATCAGCGTTATGATAAGAGAGACTTCGTTGCTAGGAAGTACGTTAAAGAAAGAGAACCATGGGTTCGGAAACTCATGCCCTTTCCTCCCAAACCATCCAAGAAAAAGGATGATGAGGATTTTGAGCGCTTTGATGAAATGATTAGACCTATCTTTTTGCATATGCGTTTTACTGATATGCTTAAAATGAATCCTTATGCTAAGTACATGAAGGATATTGTTACAAATAAAAGAAATATACCGAAAGCTGAAATTTCCACCATGCTTGCCAATTATACTTTTAAACGTGGAATACCTAAGAAACTAGGAGATCCAGGAGTACCAACTATACCATGCTCCATTGAAAGAAACTATGTTAAAACTGCTTTATGTGATCTTGGAGCCGGTGTTAGTGTTATGCCTCTCTCTTTATATCGTAGACTTGATTTGAATAAGTTGACACCTACTGAAATATCTTTGCAAATGGCCGATAAATCAACTGCTATACCTGTCGGTATTTGTGAGGATGTGCCTGTTGTGGTTGCAAACGTTACTATTTTAACGGACTTTGTTATTCTTGATATTCCCGAGGATGATAGTATGTCGATTATCCTTGGTAGACCCTTTTTGAATACTGCAGGGGCTGTTATTGATTGCAACAAAGGCAATGTCACTTTTCATGTGAATGGTACTGAGCATACGGTACACTTTCCGAGGAAACAACCTCAGGTCCACAGTATTAATTCTATTGGAAAAATTTCAACTACTACTATTGGAGGTTTTGAATTTCCTCTTCCTACTGTCAAGAAGAAATATGATATTCTTATTGTTGGGGATGTGCATATCCCCGTTGAGGTAACCTAGTGTTATTCGAAATTTCTCCGGTTCCATGTTATTCGAAAAGAGTTTGTTAACAAGACTTGATCAACCTTGTTAGTGGATTCCTTTTGATGAGCATGAGATGGATGAAGTTAGAAAGCAGAACCTTCTGTACCCTCCTTTTACTTTCTGTTATTCAGATTAAATAAAGAAAAAATAGTATATTTTGTCTGTTTTCTGAATTATCCGTGCAATAAAAAATACCCCGAAAATAAAAGTTCTCCAAATGCCCCGAAAATAAAATATGATTTTTTCTAGAATATTTGAGAATATCTGGCACTGAGAACACATCAGGGGAGCAAGCACGTGGCCACGAGGGTCGAGGGCGCGCCCACCCCCCTGGGCGCCCCCCTGCCTCGTGGGCCCCTGGTGGCCCCCCTCCACTTATTCCAGCCACCACACACTCCTTCTTCCTCCCAAAAAAAATCACCAACCAGCTCAAGCACGAGTTCTTGCTCATCTCGCTGTGATTTTCGATCTCCTTTCTCAAAGCTCCACTCACAAAACTGCTTTGGGGGATTGTTCTTCGGTATGTGACTCCTCCAATGGTCCAATTAGTTTTTCTTCTAGTGCTTTATTCATTGCAAATTTTTGCTACTTAGGTGACCCTGTTCTTGAGCTTGCATGTCAAATCTATATGGTCCCAAGTAGTTCTAATGCATGATATAGTTTCTAGGCACTTGTGGGAGTAGTTGCTATCAATTTTGCTGAGTTTGGTTCACTTTTATTTTGAGTTACTAAAAATTTCATAAATTTTTCAGAGGAAGAAATATGTTTAGGAAAATGTACCAAGGTGGTTCTTCAAGGAAGCAAGGACCCAGGCCTGCAATACGTGAGCCGGACCATGAACCACCAAGAGAAGCTCAAGTGCGGCCTTGTGAATGGCCGTCAGAAGATTTCACGGTTCGAGCAGGAATCAAGGAGGAATTTGACGCATATGTGCGTAATGCTGAACTCGAGGGCTTCATGCTAGATAAGTGCCCTCAGTATTATCACCTAACTGATTCCTTCGTGAGAAGGTTCAAATTTTCATCTTCACGCAATTCTCACATCGTCCTATTTGATATCTATGGTAAATCTTATACTATGGACTTAGAGGATTTTAATACTGCTTGTAAACTTCCACAGTGGGGTAGTGCGAGTGAACCTCGCAAATCTGAGTTTAAGGATTTTCTTGCTAGTATCACCGTGGGGGAATCTAGGGAAATAACACAAGCTACCATAGGGAGCATTCATTTTCCCGCTATACATTATTTTGCTCTCTTTATAGGTAGATGCATAAACGGTAAGGATGAGGCATGTCACATGTGTGTTCCTGACCTTAGTGTTCTCAAGAGTGCTGTTTTAGGAGATAAACAATATAACTTGGGGGCCATTGTTGCACGAAGGTTGCATAATAATGGTTTAAGTGGAGACTTGTTTGGTGGGAGTTATGCAACCCATGTGGCTAATTTTCTTGAGATACCCATAGATGAAAATGATATGGAATTGCCTCCCACTTATCTAGATTATAATGCTATGGTTCGCCATCAGTTTATTGAGAGGAATGAACAACCTCTCCAGTACCGACTAATGTTTGACAGGCGCCGCATTTTCCATGTTGCTCTCCCTGCTCCTACTTTCTTTGACTTTCAGACAAAAGGGAGATATATTATAACCAGGGAGGAGGCGAACGAGTATAAGAGGAGGACTGAGGCAGGTCGCCTCCAAGCGGCAGCTCATGAGGCAATAGCTGCTGCATCACAGTACGACCCCAGCTACAACTTTGGATATCCGCTAGGCCAGCCGTGGCCATAGACCAACTTAGGCCAAAAGCCTAAGCTTGGGGGAGTACGTATCTCTCACCGACATTACATTCATGTACACACACTCATGCTAGTTGTCGGTGCTCATACTTTTTCATTGTAATATCCATACTAGTTTGTTTTCCTTTTTTTTTTCTTGTGTGTTTGAAAAACCTTAAGAAAAACAAAAAAATTAGTTGTAGCTTTTAGCTAGTTTACTTTTCATGCCCGTAGTAGTAGTAATTAAAAGAAAACCCAAAAAAATTCTCGTTCTTCTTTTGCTTGTTGGGAGCTTTCCCGTGTAAATAGTTTTATTTCTTTTCTTGTTCTTTGGGGGTCGAGAGGAGAAGACCATAATGAAAATGTTGAAGTGGCTCTTATATGCATTATTGTTGATTTAACCAAGAGCCCATATTATCTTGTCTTCTCCTTTGTATTAAATGCTTGCAGATTCCAGCTTAGTCCAATGCACATGCACTATTATTATTATTCACATCGTTCAGTCGTGCAAGTGAAAGGCAATAATGACGATATATGATGGACTGATTGAGATGAGAGAAGCTGGTATGAACTCGACCTCTCTTGTTTTTGTAAATATGATTAGTTCATCGTTCCTGATTTAGCCCATTATGAGTGAACATGTTTGCAATGACAATTAGAGATTATAGTTGCTTATGCCATGCTTAATTTGCTAGGAGTTTATAATGGTTTACCTTGCGTGCCAACATGCTATTAAAATGGTTGTGATGTGGTATGATAGGGTGGTATCCTCCTTTGAATGATTCAAGTGGCTCGACTTGGCACATGTTCACACATGAAGCTGAAACAAAATCAGCATAGCCTTCACGATATTTATGTTCATGGTGGATTATATCCTACTCATGCTTGTACTCAATGTTTATTAATTTTAATGGATGTTCATGACTGTTGTCGCTCTCTAGTTGGTCGCTTCCCAGTCTTTTTCTAGCCTTCACTTGTATTAAGTGGAATACTGCTTGTGCATCCACTTCCATAAACCCCAAAGTTATTCCATATGAGTCCACCATACCTTCCTATATGCGGTATCTACCTGCCGTTCCAAGTAAATTTGTATGTGCCAAACTCTAAACCTTCAAATGAAATTCTGTTTTGTATTCTCGAATAGCTCATGTATCAACTAGGGCTGTCTGTATCTTCCATGCTAGGCGGGTTATTCTCAAGAGGAGTGGACTCCGCTCCTCACTCACGAGAAAATGGCTGGTCACCGGGATGCCCAGTCCCATGCTCATACCAAACCAAAGTAATTGCAAACAAAACTCCCCCAGGGCTGTTGCTAGTTGGAGGCACTCGTTGTTTCGAGCAAGCCATGGATTGATGCTTGTTGGTGGTGGGGGAGTATAAACTTTACCATTCTGTTTGGGAACCGCCTATAATGTGTATAGCATGGAAGATATCGCCATCTCTTGGTTGTTATGTTGAGAATGAAAGTATGCCGCTCAAAATATTATTTATCTCTGCTTTAAAATCGAGCTCTGGCACCTCTACAAATCCTTGCTTCCCTCTACGAAGGGCCTATCCATTTACTTTTATGTTCAGTCATCACCCTCTTATTAAAAAGCACGAGTTGGAGAGCACCGCTGTCATTTGCATCCATTACTATTAATTTATATTGGGTATGACTATGACTGGATCTCTTTTACCATGAATTACAATGTTTAGTCAGTCCTTGATCTTCAGAGGTGCTCCGCATTTATGTTTTGCGGTCTCAAAAAGGGCTAGCGAGATACCATCTTGTCATATCATATTATGATTGTTTTGAGAAAGTGTTGTCATCCGAGATTTATTATTATTGCTTGCTAGTTGATTATGCCATTGATATGAGTAAACATGAGACCTAAGTGTTATTGCGAATATGGTTAGTTCATATCTTTGCTAAAAACTTGAATGCTGGCTTTACATATTTACAACCACAAGAGCAAACAGAGTTTGTAAAAGTTTTCCTTTATCACTTTCAGTTTGTCAACTGAATTGCTTGAGGACAAGCAAAGGATTAAACTTGGGGGAGTTGATACGTCTCCATCGTATCTACTTTTCCAAACACTTTTGCCCTTGTTTTGGACTCTAACTTGCATGATTTGAATGGAACTAACCTGGAACGACGCTGTTATCAGCAGAATTGCCATGGTGTTATTTTTGTGCATAAATAAAAGTTCTCGGAATTACCTGAAACTTCACGGAGAATATTTTTGGAATTAATAAAAAATACTGGCGAAAGAATCAAGGCCAGGGGGCCCACACCCTGTCCACGAGGGTGGGGGGCGCGCCCCCTACCTTGTGGGCCCCTGGTGCTCCACCGACCTCAACTCCAACTCTATATATTCACGTTCGGGGAGAAAAAAATCAGAGAGAAGGATTCATCGCGTTTTATGATACGGAGCCGCCGCCAAGCCCTAATCTCTCTCGGGAGGGCTGATCTGGAGTCCATTCGGGGCTCCGGAGGGGGGAATCTGTCGCCATCGTCATCATCAACCTTCCTCCATCACCAATTTCACGATGCTCACCGCCGTGCGTGAGTAATTCCATCGTAGGCTTGCTGGACGGTGATGGGTTGGATGAGATTTACCATGTAATCGAGTTAGTTTTGTTAGGGTTTGATCCCTAGTATCCACTATGTTCTGAGATTGATGTTGCTATGACTTTGCTATGCTTAATGCTTGTCACTAGGGCCCGATTGCCATGATTGCAGATCTGAACCTATTATGTTTCCATGAATATATGTGAGTTCTTGATCCTATCTTGCAAGTCTATGGTCACCTATTATGTGTTATGATCCGTTAACCCCGAAGTGACAATAATCGGGATACTTACCGGTGATGACCGTAGTTTGAGGAGTTCATGTATTCACTAAGTGTTAATGCTTTGGTCCGGTACTCTATTAAAAGGAGGCCTTAATATCCCTTAGTTTCCAATAGGACCCCGCTGCCACGGGAGGGTAGGACAAAAGATGTCATGCAAGTTCTTTTCCATAAGCACGTATGACTATATTCGGAATACATGCCTACATTACATTGATGAACTGGAGCTAGTTCTGTGTCACCCTAGGTTATAACTATTGCATGAGGAATCACATCCGACATAATTCTCCATCACCGATCCAATGTCTACGAGCTTTTCCGTTGTTACTTTTCCATTGTCATTGTTACAATTACTACAAAACTACTACTGTTACTTTTGCCACCGTTACCGTTACTTCCAGACTACTTTGCTAGTAAATACTTTGCTGCAGATATTAAGTTATCCAGGTGTGGTTGAATTGACAACTCAACTGCTAATACTTGAGAATATTCTTTGGCTCCCCTTGTGTCGAATCAATAAATTTGGGTTGAATACTCTACCCTCGAAAACTGTTGCGATCCCCTATACTTGTGGGTTGTCACTGCACAGAAGAATTATGTCCTTGATGCACCGCTAGGTGACATACCGATTGCAGGAGCAGATGCAAACGTTATGAACGTTTGACAAGCTCGATATGATGACTACTTGATAGTTTAGTGCGCCATGCTTTACGGCTTAGAACCGGGACTTAAAAAATGTTTTGAATGCCATGAAGCATATGAGATGTTCCAAGAGCTGAAGTTGGTATTTCAGACTCATGCCCGTGTCGAGAGGTATGAGACCTCTAACAAGTACTTTGCCTACAAGATGGAGAAGAATAGCTCAGTTAGTGAGCATGTACTGAGAATGTCTGAGTACAACAATCGCTTGAATCAAGTGGGAGTTAATCTTCCAGATAAGATAGTTGTTGACAGAGTTCTCGCGTCACCATCACCAAGCTACTAGAACTTTGTGATGAACTATAATATGTAAGGGATGACGAAAATGATTCCTGAGCTCTTTGCGATGCTGAAATCAGCGAAGGTAGAAATCAAGAAATAACATCAAGTGTTGATGGTTGACAAGACCACTAGTTTCAAGTAAAAGGGCAAAGGGAAAGAAAGGAAACGTCAAGAAGAATGGCAAGCAAGTTGCCACTCTCGTGAAGAAGCCCAAAGCTGGACCTAAGCGTGAAACTGAGTGCTTCTACTGCAAAGGGAATGGTCACTAGAAACAGAACTACCCCAAATACTTGGCGGATAAGAAGGATGGCAAAGTGAAAAAGTATATTTGGTATACATGTTATTGATGTGTACTTTACTAGTGTTCATAGTAACCCCGGGTTATTGGATACTGGTTCAGTTGCTAAGATTAGTAACTAAAAATAGGAGTTACAAAATTAATAGAGACTAGTTAAGGGCGAGGTGACGATGTGTGTTGGAAGTCATTCCAAGGTTGATAAGATCACCATCGCACACTCCCTCTACCTTCGGGATTAGTGTTGGACATAAATAAATGTTATTTTGTGTTAGCGTTGAGCATGAATATGATTGGATCATGTTTATTGCAATACAGTTATTCATTTAAATTAGAGAATAATTGTTGTTCTATTTACATGAATAAAACCTTCTATCACTACTGGAATCAGCAGATTTGCCGTCAGATAGCGGACGGCAAAGAGGCAGCGGACGACAACGGAAGGCTTTGCCATCAGCATATCTTTGTTGGGGATCGTAGTAGAATTTTAAAATTTCCTACGCATCACCAAGATCCATCTATGGAGTATACTGGCAACGAGGGGAAAGGAGTGCATCTACATACCCTTGTAGATCGCGAGCGGAAGCGTTCCAATGAACGGGGTTGATGGAGTCGTACTCGCCGTGATCCAAAGCACTCCTACGGTATCCGGGAGTTGCACGATCTCATGGTCTAAGGAAATGATACTTGACATTGGAAAAGCTCTAGCAAACGAACTACACGATCTTTTGTGCTATGCTTAGGATTGGGTCTTGTCCATCACATCATTCTCCTAATGATGTGATACCGTTATCAACGACATCCAATGTCCATGGTTAGGAAACCGTAACCATCTATTGATCAACGAGCTAGTCAACTAGAGGCTTACTAGGGACATGGTGTTGTCTATGTATCCACACATGTATCTGAGTTTCCTATCAATACAATTCTAGCATGGATAATAAACGATTATCATGAACAAGGAAATATAATAATAACCAATTTATTATTGCCTCTAGGGCATATTTCCAACAGTCTCCCACTTGCACTAGAGTCAATAATCTAGTTCACATCACCATGTGATTAACACTCACAGGTCACATCACTATGTGACCAACATCCAAAGAGTTTACTAGAGTCAACAATCTAGTTCACATCACTATGTGATTAACACTCAATGAGTTCTGGTTTGATCATGTTATGCTTGTGAGAGACGTTATTAGTCAACGGGTCTGAACCTTTCAGATCCGTGTGTGCTTTACGAATATCTATGTCATCTTGTGGATGCTACCACGCGCTACTTGGAGCCATTTCAAATAACTGCTCTACTATACGAATCCGGTCTACTACTCAGAGTCATCCGGATTAGTGTCAAAGTTCGCATCGACGTAACCCTTTACGACGAACTCCTTTTCACCTCCATAATCGAGAAAATTCCTTAGTCCACTAGATACTAGGGATAAGTTTGACCGCTGTCATGTGATCCATTCCCGGATCACTATTGTACCCCTTGACCAACTCATGGCAAGGCACACTTCATGTGCGGTACACAGCATAGCATACTGTAGAGCCTACGTCTAAAGCATAGGGGACGACCTTCGTCCTTTCTCTCTCTTCTGCTGTGGTCAGGTCTTGAGTCTTACTCAATACTCACACCTTGTAACACAGCCAAGAACTCCTTCTTTGCTGATCTATTTTGAACTCTTTCAAAATCATGTCAAGGTGTGCGTTCTTTGAAAGTATCATCAGGCGTCTTGATCTATCTCTATAGATCTTGATGCCCAATACGTAAGCAGCTTTATCCAGGTCTTCCTTTGAAAAACTCCTTTCAAACAACCCTTTATGCTTTCCAGAAATTTTACATCATTTCGGATCAACAATATGTCATTCACATATACTTATCAGAAATGTTGTAGCGCTCCCACTCACTTTATTGTAAATACAAGTTTCTAACAAACTTTGTATAAACCCAAAAACTTTGATCACTCCATCAAAGCGTATATTCTGACTCCGAGATGCTTGCTGTAATCCATGGAAGGATCGCTGGAGCTAGCATACCTTTTAGCATCCTTAGGATGGACAAGACCTTTCTGATTGTATCACATACAACCTTTCCTTACGAAAACTGGTAAGGAAACTTGTTTTGACATCCATCTGCCAGATTTCATAAATTCAGCTAATGCTAACAAGATTCCGACGGACTCAAGCATCACTACGGATGAGAAAATCTCATCGTAGTCAACTCCTTGAACTTGTGAAAACACTCTTTGCCACAAGTCGAGCTTCATAGACGGTAACCTTACCGTCCACGTCCGTCTTCTTCTTAAAGATCCATTTATCTCAATGGCTTGCCGATCATCGGGCAAGTTCACCAAAGTCCATGCTTTGTTCTGACACATGGATCCTTACTCGGATTTGATGGCTTCTAACCATTTGTCGGAATATGGGCCCACCATCGCTTCTCCATAGCTCGTAGGTTCAGTATTGTCTAACAACATGATATCTAAGACAGGATTACCGTACCACTCAGGAGTAGTACATATCCTTATGGACCTACGAGGTTTGGTAGTGACTTGATCCGAAGTTTCATGATCACTATCATAAGCTTCCACTTCAATTGGTGTAGGTGCCACAAGAACAACTTCCTGTGCCCTGCTACACAATAGTTGAAGTGATGGTTCAATAACCTTATCAAGTCTCCACCATCCTCCCACTCAATTCTTTCGAGAGAAACTTTTCCTCGAGAAAGGACCTATTTCTAGAAACAATCACATTGCTTCCGGATCTGAAATAGGAGGTATACCCAACTGTTTTGGGTATTCTATGAAGATGCACTTATCCGCTTTGGGTTCGAGCTTATCAGCCTGAAACCTTTTTTCACATAAGCATCGCAGCCCCAAACTTTTAAGAAACGACAACTTAGGTTTCTCTAAACGGTGTCGTCACAACGGAATTGCGTGGTGCCCCCTTTTAAAGTGAATGCGGTTGTCTCTAATGCCTAACCCATAAACGATAGTGGTAATTCGATAAGAGACATCATGGTATGCACCATATCCAATAGGGTGCAGTTATGATGTTCGGACACACCATCACACTGTGGTGTTCCAGGCGGTATTAATTGTGAAACACTTTCCACAATGTCTTAATTGTGTGCCAAACTCGTAACTCAGATATCTCTATGATCATATCATAGACATTTTATCCTCTTGTCACGACGATCTTCAGCTTCACTCTGAAATTACTTGAACCTTTCAATAATTCAGACTTGTGTTTCATCAAGTAAATACACTCAGCATCTACTCAAATCATCTGTGAAGTAAGAACATAACGATATCCACTGCATGCCTCAGCACTCATTGGACTGCACACATCAAAATGTATTACTTCCAACAAGTTGCTCTCTTGTTCCATCTTACTGAAAACGAGGCTTTTCAGTCATCTTGCCCATGTGGTATGATTTGCATGTCTCAAGTGATTCAAAATCAAGTGAGTCCACACGATCCATCTGCATGGAGTTTCTTCATGCATATATACCAATAGACATGGTTCGCATGTATCAATCTTTTCAAAAACGAGTGAGTCCAAAGATCCATCTACATGGAGCTTCTTCATGCGTTCTATACCAATATGACTCAAATGGAAGTGCCACAAGTATGTGGTACTATCATTACTATTTTATATCTTTTGGCACGAACATGTGTATCACTGCGATCGAGATTCATTTTAGGTGCAAGACCATTGAAGGTATTATTCAAATAAACAGAGTAACCATTATTCTCCTTAAATGAATAACCGTATTGCGATAAACATAATCCAATCATGCTCAACGCAAACACCAAATCTCGATGGTAGAGGGAGCATGCGATGCTTGATCACATCAACCTTGGAAACACTTCCAACACACATCGTCATCTCACCTTTAGCCAGTCTCCATTTATTCCGCAACTTTTATTTCGAGTTACTAACACTTAGCAACCGAACCGGTATCTAATACCCTGGTGCTGCTAGGAGTACTAGTAAAGTTCACATTCATATAATGTATATCCAATATACTTCTGTCGACCTTGCCTGCCTTCTCATCTACCAAGTATCTAGGGTAGTTCCGCTTCAGTGACCGTTCCCCTCATTTCAAAAGCACTTAGTCTCGGGTTTGGGTTCAACCTTGGAATTCTTCACTAGAGCAGCAAATGATTTGCTGTTTCATGAAGTATCCCTTTTGCCCTTGCCCTTCTAGAAACTAGTGGTTTTACTAACCATCAACAATTGATGCTCCTTCTTGATTTCTACTTTCGCGGTGTCAAACATCGCGAGTTGCTCAAGGATCATCATCTATCCTTGATATTTATAGTTCATCACGAAGCTCTAATAGCTTGGTGGCAGTGACTATGGAGAACCATCACTATCTGATCTAGAAGATTAACTCCCACTCGATTCAAGCGATTGTGGCACTCAGACAATCTGAGCACATGCTCAACGATTGAGCTTTTCTCCCTTAGTTTGCAGGCTTAAGAAACTTGTCAGAGGTCTCATACCTCTTGACGTGGGCACTAGTCTGAAATCCCAATTTCAGTCTTCGGAACATCTCATATGTTCTGCGACGTTTCAAAACGTCTTTGGTGCCACAATTCTAAACCGTTAGCATTACGCACTGAACTATCACGTAGTCATCAAAACGTGTATGTCAGATGTTTCGCAACATCTACAGACGACGCTGAGGTTCAGCACACCGAGCGGTGCATTAAGGACATAAGCCTTCTGTGCAGCAATGAGGACAATCCTTAGTTTACGGACCCAGTCCGCATAATTGCTACTACCAACTTTCAACTAAATTTTCTCTAGGAACATATCTTAAACAGTAGAGCTAAAGCGTAAGCTATGACATAATTTGCAAAGACCTTTTGACTATGTTCATGATAATGAAGTTCATCTGATTATTTAATGAACTCCCACTCAGATAGACATCCCTCTAGTCATCTAAGTGATACATGATCCGAGTCAAACTAGGCCGTGTCCGATCATCACGTGAGACGGACTAGTCATCATCGGTGAACATCTCCATGTTGATCGTATCTTCTATACGACTCATGCTAGACCTTTCGGTCCTCCGTGTTCCGAGGCCATGTCTGTACATGCTAGGCTCGTCAAGTCAACCTAAGTGTATTGCGTGTGTTCCGAGACCATGTCTGTACATGCTAGGCTCGTCAACACCCGTTGTATGCGAACGTTAGAATCTATCACACCCGATCATCACGTGGTGCTTCGAAACAACGAACCTTCGCAACGGTGCACAGTTAGGGGGAACACTTTCTTGAAATTATTATAAGGGATCATCTTACTTACTGCCGTCGTTCTAAGCAAATAAGATGCAAAACATGATAAACATCACATGCAATCAAATAGTGACATGATATGGCCAATATCATTTTGCTCCTTTGATCTCCATCTTCGGGGCACCATGATCATCTTCGTCACCGGCATGACACCATGATCTCCATCATCATGATCTCCATCATTGTGTCTTCATGAAGTTGTCACGCCAATGATTACTTCTACTTCTATGGCTAACGCGCTTAGCAATAAAGTAAAGTAATTTACATGGCGTTATTCAATGACACGTAGGTCATACAAAAAAATAAAGACAACTCCTATGGCTCCTGCCGGTTGTCATACTCATCGACATGCTAGTCGTGATTCCTATTACAAGAATATGATCAATCTCATACATCATATATATCATTCATCACATCTTCTGGCCATATCACATCACATAGCACATGCTGCAAAAACAAGTTAGACGTCCTCTAATTGTTGTTGCAAGTTTTTACGTGGCTTGTATAGGTTTCTAGCAAGAATGTTTCTTACCTACGTAAAACCACAACATGATATGCCAATTTCTATTTACCCTTCATAAGGACCCTTTTCATCGAATCCGCTCCAACTAAAGTGGGAGAGACAGACACCCGCTAGCCACCTTATGCAACTAGTGCATGTCAGTCGGTGGAACCTGTCTCACGTAAGCGTACGTGTAAGGTCGGTCCGGGCCGCTTCATCCCACAATACCGCCGAAACAAGATAAGACTAGTAGTGGCAAGAAAAATTGACAACATCTACGCCCACAACTGCTTTGTGTTCTACTCGTGCATAGTAACTACGCATAGGCCTGGCTCATGATGCCACTGTTGGGGATCGTAGCAGAATTTTAAAATTTCCTACGCATCACCAAGATCCATCTATGGAGTATACTGGCAACGAGGGGAAAGGAGTGCATCTACATACCCTTGTAGATCGCGAGCGGAAGCGTTCCAATGAACGGGGTTGATGGAGTCGTACTCACCGTGATCCAAATCACCGATGACCGAGTGCCGAACGGACGGCACCTCCGCGTTCAACACACGTACGGAGCAGCGACGTCTCCTCCTTCTTGATCCAGCAAGGGGGAAGGAGAGGTTGATGGAGATCCAGCAGCACGACGGCGTGGTGGTGGAAGTAGCGGGGATCTCGGCAGGGCTTCGCCAAGCTTCTGCGAGAGGGAGAGGTGTTGCAGGGGGAGAGGGAGGCGCCAGGGGCTGTGGTGCTGCTGCCCTCCCTCCCCCCACTATATATAGGGACCACTGGGGTGGGGCGCCGGCCCTGGGAGATCAGATCTCCAAGGGGGGTGGCGGCCAAGGGGGAAGGGGGGGGGTGGCTTCCCCCCAAGCCAAGTGGGGCGCCCCCACCCCTAGGGTTTCCAACCCTAGGCGCAGGGGGAGGCCCAAAGGGGGGGCGCCCCAGCCCACTAAGGGCTGGTTCCCTTCCCACTTCAGCCCATGGGGCCCTCCGGGATAGGTGGCCCCACCCGGTGGACCCCCGGGACCCTTCCGGTGGTCCCGGTACAATACCGATAACCCCCGAAACTTTCCCGGTGGCCGAAACTGGACTTACCCATATATAATTCTTCACCTCCGGACCATTCCAGAACTCCTCGTGACGTTCGGGATCTCATCCGGGACTCTGAACAACTTTCGGGTTACCGCATACTAATATCTCTACAACCCTAGCGTCACCGAACCTTAAGTGTGTAGACCCTACGGGTTCGGGAGACATGCAGACATGACCGAGACACCTCTCCGGTCAATAACCAACAGCGGGATCTGGATACCCATGTTGGCTCCCACATGTTCCACGATGATCTCATCGGATGAACCACGATGTCGAGGATTCAATCAATCCCGTATACAATTCCCTTTGTCAATCGGTACGTTACTTGCCCGAGATTCGATCGTCGGTATCCCAATACCTTGTTCAATCTCGTTACCGGCAAGTCACTTTACTCGTACCGTAATGCATGATCCCGTGGCTAACTCCTTAGTCACATTGAGCTCATTATGATGATGCATTACCGAGTGGGCCCAGAGATACCTCTCCGTCATACGGAGTGACAAATCCCAGTCTCGATCCGTGCCAACTCAACAGACACTTTCGGAGATACCCGTAGTGTACCTTTATAGTCACCCAGTTACGTTGTGACGTTTGGCACACCCAAAGCACTCCTACGGTATCCGGGAGTTGCACGATCTCATGGTCTAAGGAAATGATACTTGACATTGGAAAAGCTCTAGCAAACGAACTACACGATCTTTTGTGCTATGCTTAGGATTGGGTCTTGTCCATCACATCATTCTCCTAATGATGTGATACCGTTATCAATGACATCCAATGTCCATGGTCAGGAAACCGTAACCATCTATTGATCAACGAGGTAGTCAACTAGAGGCTTACTAGGGACATGGTGTTGTCTATGTATCCACACATGTATCTGAGTTTCCTATCAATACAATTCTAGCATGGATAATAAACGATTATCATGAACAAGGAAATATAATAATAACCAATTTATTATTGACTCTAGGGCATATTTCCAACAGTCTCCCACTTGCACTAGAGTCATTAATCTAGTTCACATCACCATGTGATTAACACTCACAGGTCACATCACCATGTGACCAACATCCAAAGAGTTTACTAGAGTCAACAATCTAGTTCACATCACTATGTGATTAACACTCAATGAGTTCTGGTTTGATCATGTTATGCTTGTGAGAGACGTTATTAGTCAAAGGGTCTGAACCTTTCAGATCCGTGTGTGCTTTACGAATATCTATGTCATCTTGTGGATGCTACCACGCGCTACTTGGAGCCATTTCAAATAACTGCTCTACTATACGAATCCGGTCTACTACTCAGAGTCATCCGGATTAGTGTCAAAGTTCGCATCGACGTAACCCTTTACGACGAACTCCTTTTCACCTCCACAATCGAGAAAATTCCTTAGTCCACTAGATACTAGGGATAAGTTCGACCGCTGTCATGTGATCCATTCCCGGATCACTATTGTACCCCTTGACCAACTCATGGCAAGGCACACTTCATGTGCGGTACACAGCATAGCATACTGTAGAGCCTACGTCTAAAGCATAGGGGACGACCTTCGTCCTTTCTCTCTCTTCTGCTGTGGTCAGGTCTTGAGTCTTACTCAATACTCACACCTTGTAACACAGCCAAGAACTCCTTCTTTGCTGATCTATTTTGAACTCTTTCAAAATCATGTCAAGGTGTGCGTTCTTTGAAAGTATCATCAGGCGTCTTGATCTATCTCTATAGATCTTGATGCCCAATACGTAAGCAGCTTTATCCAGGTCTTCCTTTGAAAAACTCCTTTCAAACAACCCTTTATGCTTTCCAGAAATTTTACATCATTTCGGATCAACAATATGTCATTCACATATACTTATCAGAAATGTTGTAGCGCTCCCGCTCACTTTATTGTAAATACAAGTTTCTAACAAACTTTGTATAAACCCAAAAACTTTGATCACTCCATCAAAGCGTATATTCTGACTCCGAGATGCTTGCTCTAATCCATGGAAGGATCGCTGGAGCTAGCATACCTTTTAGCATCCTTAGGATGGACAAAACCTTTCTGATTGTATCACATACAACCTTTCCTTACGAAAACTGGTAAGGAAACTTGTTTTGACATCCATCTGCCAGATTTCATAAATGCAGCTAATGCTAACATGATTCCGTCAGCCAGCAGATGGCAAAGAAAATGGACGTTACGTCGTCCGTTTCCCCCGGCCCCACCCCACTAGGTACGCTCTTTGTCGTCTGCTAGCAGACGACAAAGAGTTGTGACCTACTAGCAGAAAAGGGGCCGCGCCCACGCCCGTGCCCCCCTCTCTGATCTGTCTGTCCCCTGCCCGAGCCGGCGCCACCCCTCACCCTTGCCGCCGCCCCTAACCCGCGCCGCCACCCCCGTCGCCGGCCGCCCCGCGCCACCCCCGTCGCCAGCCACCCCGCACCTCCCCGCCCCGGCCCCTGCCTGAGCCGCCGCCGCCCCGCGCCATCCTCGTCGCGGGCCACCCCGCACCGCCCCGACCCCGTCCCGAGCCGTCACCGCCCGGCCGCGCCGCCGCCCGCCCCGCCCCGCCCGCCCAGCCGAGCCGCCGCCCGCGCTGCCCCGCCCGCCCGGCCGCACCGCCCCCGTCCCGAGTCGCGGGCCGCCCCACACCGCCCCGCCCCCGTCCCGAGCCGCCGCCGCCCAGCCGCACCGCACGGCCCCGCCCCGCCGCCGCCCTGCCCCTCATCGTGGTGAGTTTTTCTTCTTCCGTTTTTTAGATTTAGTTTATGTTTGTTTAGTTTAGGTTAATTAGGTTAGTTTAGTTTAGGTTAGTTTAGGTTATTTAGGTTAGTTTAGTTTATTTTAGGTTACATTTAGTTTATAGTTTTATTTTTTTTCCTGTTTTTAAGAATAATCAAGAAAGATGAAAGAAAAAGAAAAAGAAGAAGAGGAAGAAGAAGAAGAAGAAAAAAGAACAATAAGTAGTAGAAGAAGAAAAAGATGAAAAAAAGAAGTAGAAGTTGAAGATGAAAAAAAGAAGTAGGAAAAGGGGGTGCCCGGGGACGAGCGGGTTAATTAGGGGGTTCCTCGGTGTCGATGGAACCCTAAATAGCAAGTATCGTCGGTGCGAGATACATGTGGCCGTCGGTGTCGAACACTACATCCATGTACCACAAGTGACGCCGACGTCCTGCGTCCCAAAGCAACTGTTCTCGGCGTCGATGGTGGTCGAACACCATCGCGAATTTGTCTGGCAGCCTCTGCGATGATGATTAAAAGGCAAGTGTTGAAACTTGAAACACCCAAACTGACTCAAGTCGGTTTGGTTGTTTGAAATTTCAAAACTTGGCTTTAATCCTCATCGCAGAGGCTGCCAGACAAATTCGCGATGGTGTTCGACCGTCATCGGCCACCAGAACTATTGTTGCGGGACACCGGGCGCCGGCTTCACTTGTGGAATGTGGATCTAGTGTTCAACGCCGAGCGCCACATGTATCTCGCACCGATGATACTTGCTATTTAGGGTTCCATCGACGCCAAGGACCCCCTAATCCGCTCGTCCTGTTGTCAATATTTAGTTAGGTCGACGGAAGAAACAAAATTGCTATGTTACTCATCTTTGGATTTAAATGTGCAGTTATTTCGTCGCTGCGAGGGTCTAGTGTTCGACGAGCTCCGCCCCTGCGTTCGTTGGTGAGCACAAATGACATCTCCCGATGAAACTTGCTAGCTATAGGTGTCAATCATCAGTATGCGTAACCACTATGCGTCTCCCGTTTGAAAGGGTTACATCTATAAATATGCACGCACATGCATATTTATAATCGTGATTCTTTCGAATTGTCCAACGTTATCCATGGACAGCCCGAGTATGTGTAGATTGGGTTCGTTTTCACATATGCTCTGCTCCGGATCCGATGCAGAATTTCATCAGTGCCTCCCTGTTGTTCTCCGGGTACACATCCTCTCTGCTTATTGCCGAGACGTGTATCAGGAGAATAGCGGGGAGGTGCTGCCGAAATTTTGCGTCGGATCCAGAGCAGAGCATGGGAAATCGAACCCAATCTACACATAGTCGTGTGGGATTAGGACCTATCTTTACCTATTAGCGTGTAGGTTGCATGGACGTAATAAACCTGACAAACTCCATTAACTGATGGATAAGGTTTGCTTAATTATGTATATATTTCTTGTGTGTCCAGTAGGAAGTCAATATGAGTGATCGTGCATGGATGTACACCGGTTACACTCGTCAGAAATTTTGGACCGAGGAATGGTTAACAAAAACCAAGGGGTTTGTTAGAGCCGCATTTGCAAATGGCCAGGAATTAAGCTGGTGCCCCTGTGCCCGTTGCGACAACTATAAAAAGAGGGATGAGCTTGAAATGAGTAAAGACCTGCAGAAGTTTGGTTTTACGCCTGGTTACACGGTCTGGACATTACATGGTGAGTCTGCCCAATGTGCCAGAGCCGAGGTGGTTCGTCGTCGCACCGACGAGCATGGTACCAGGACCGCAGACATGGTGCAAGACTTTGACAATGCTCGGGACTCGGACGAGGAGATGGAGGAATCTGCAAAGGCCTTCACTGAAATGCTGGAGCCCTCAAAACATCCTCTCCATGAGCACACTGAGCTTTGTCAGCTGGATGCCATCTCACAAATAATGGCTTTGAAGGCTCAATTCAACTTGGGCAGAGAATGCTACGACGCGATGATGACAGTATTCGGACGATTTCTACCCAAAGGCCATGTGCTACCTCCAAACCTGTACCAGTCAGACAAAATCCTCCGTGCTCTTAAGATGCCCTACGAGAAGATACATGCCTGTGAGAAAGGATGTGTCTTATTTAGGCTTCAGTATGAGGACTTGAACTATTGTCCCATTTGCAATTCTTCCAGGTATGTTGTGGTAGATGATGACCCACAAGTATAGGGGATCGCAACAGTTTTCGAGGGTAGAGTATTCAACCCAAATTTACTGATTCGACACAAGGGGAGCCAAAGAATATTCTCAAGTATTAGCAGTTGAGTTGTCAATTCAACCACACCTGGATAACTTAATATCTGCAGCAAAGTATTTAGTAGCAAAGTAATATGGAAGTAACGGTAACAGTAGAAAAGTAATATTTTTGGGTTTTGTAGTGATTGTAACAGTAGCAATGGAAAAGTAAATAAGCGAAGAACAATATAGGAAAAGCTCGTAGGCATTGGATCGGTGATGGAGAATTATGCCGGATGCGGTTCATCATGTAACAATCATAACATAGGGTGACACATAACTAGCTCCAATTCATCAATGTAATGTAGGCATGTATTCCAAATATAGTCATACGTGCTTATGGAAAAGAACATGCATGCCATCTTTTGTCCTACTCTCCCATGGCAGCGGGGTCCTAGCGGAAACTAAGGGATATTAAGGCCTCCTTTTAATAAAGTACCGGACCAAAGCATTAACACATAGTGAATACATGAACTCCTCAAACTATGGTCATCACCGGGAGTGGTCCCGATTATTGTCA
Source organism: Aegilops tauschii subsp. strangulata (assembly GCF_002575655.3). Classification (NCBI taxonomy): domain Eukaryota; kingdom Viridiplantae; phylum Streptophyta; class Magnoliopsida; order Poales; family Poaceae; genus Aegilops; species Aegilops tauschii. Next base: position 294,822,377 of record NC_053035.3, read on the forward strand.
CTTCGGGGTTGCCGGATCATAACACATAGTAGGTGACTATAGACTTGCAAGATAGGATCAAGAACTCACATATATTCATGAAAACATAATAGGTTCAGATCTGAAATCATGGCACTCGGGCCCTAGTGACAAGCATTAAGCATAGCAAAGTCATAGCAACATCAATCTCAAAACATAGTGGATACTAGGGATCAAACCCTAACAGAACTAACTCGATTACATGATAGATCTCATCCAACCCATCACCGTCCAGCAAGCCTACGATGGAATTACTCATGCACGGCGGTGAGCATCATGAAATTGGTGATGGAGGATGGTTGATGATGACGACGGCGACGGATCCCCCTCTCCGGAGCCCCGAACGGACTCCAGATCAGCCCTCCCGAGAGGTTTTAGGGCTTGGCGGCGGCTCCCTATCGTAAAACGCGATGAATCCTTCTCTCTGATTTTTTTCTCCCCGAAAGTGAATATATGGAGTTGGAGTTGAGGTCGGTGGAGCGTCAGGGGGCCCACGAGGCAGGGGGGCGCGCCTCCCACCCTCGTGGAAAGGGTGTGGGCCCCCTGACGTGGATTCTTCTTCCAGTATTTTTAATATTTTCCAAAAATACGTCCCGTGGAGTTTCAGGTCATTCTAAGAACTTTTATTTCTGCACATAAATAACACCATGGAAAGTCTGCTGAAAACAGCGTCAGTCTGGGTTAGTTCCATTCAAATCATGCAAGTTAGAGTCCAAAACAAGGGCAAAAGTGTTTGGAAAAGTAGATACGACGGAGACGTATCAACTCCCCCAAGCTTAAACCTCTGCTTGTCATCAAGCAATTCAGTTGATAAACTGAAAGTGATAAAGAAAAACTTTTACAAACTCTGTTTGCTCTTGTTGTTGTAAATATGTAAAGCCAGCATTCAAGTTTTCAGCAAAGATTATAACTAACCATATTCACAATAACATTTAGGTCTCATGTTTACTCATATCAATGGCATAATCAACTAGCAAGCAATAATGATAAATCTCGGATGACAACACTTTCTCAAAACAATCATAATATGATATAATAAGATGGTATCTCGCTAGCCCTTTCTGAGACCGCAAAACATAAATGCAGAGCACCTTTAAAGATCAAGGACTGACTAGACATTGTAATTCATGGTAAAAGAGATCCAATCATAGTCATACCCAATATAAATTAATAGTAATGGATGCAAATGACAGCAGCGCTCTCTAGCTAGTGCTTTTTAATAAGAGGGTGATGACTCAACATGAAAGTAAATAGATAGGCCCTTCACAGAGGGAAGTAGGGATTTGTAGAGGTGCCAGAGCTCGATTTTAAAGCAGAGATAAATAATATTTTGAGCGGCATACTTTCATTGTCAACATAACAACCAAGAGATGGCGATATCTTCCATGCTACACACATTATAGGCGGTTCCCAAACATAATGGTAAAGTTTATACTCCCCCTCCACCAACAAGCATCAATCCATGGCTTGCTCGAAACAACGAGTGCCTCCAACTAGCAACAGCCCCGGGGGAGTTTTGTTTGCAATTATTTTGATTTAGTTTGCATAAAGCATGGGACTGGGCATCCCGGTGACCAGCCATTTTCTCGTGAGTGAGGAGCGGAGTCCACTCCTCTTGAGAATAACCCGCCTAGCATGGAAGATACGGACAGCCCTAGTTGATACATGAGCTATTCGAGCATACAAAATAGAATTTCATTTGAAGGTTTAGAGTTTGGCACATACAAATTTACTTGGAATGGCAGGTAGATACCGCATATAGGAAGGTATAATGGACTCATATGGAATAACTTTGGGGTTTAAGGGATTGGATGCACAAGCAGTATTCCCGCTTAGTACAAGTGAAGGCTAGCAAAAGACTGGGAAGCGACCAACTAGGGAGCGACAACAGTCATGAACATGCATTAAAATTAATAGACATTGAGTACGAGCATGAGTAGGATATAATCCGCCATGAACATAAATATCGTGAAGGCTATGTTGATTTGTTTCAACTACATGCGTGAACATGTGCCAAGTCGAGTCACTTAAATCATTCAAAGGAGGATACCACCCCACTGTACCACATCACAACCATTTTAATAGAATGTTGTCACGCAAGGTAAACCATTATAACTCATAGCTAATCAAGCATGGCACGAGCAACTATGATCTCTAATTGCCACTGCAAACATGTTTATTCATAATAGGCCGAATCAGGAACGATGAACTAATCATATTTACAAAAACAAGAGAGGTCGAGTTCATACCAGCTTTTCTCATCTCAGTCAGTCCATCATATATCTTCATAATTGCCTTTCACTTGCGCGACCGAACGATGTGAATAATAATAAGAGTGCACGTGCATTGGACTAAGCTGGAATCTGCGAGCATTCAATAAACAGGAGAAGACGAAGCAATATGGGCTCTTGGTTAAATCAACAATAATGCATATAAAAGCCACTTCAACAATTTAATTATGGTCTTCTCCTATCCACCCCCAAAGAAAAGAAAAGAAATAAAACTATTTACACGGGAAAGCTCCCAACAAGCAAAAGAAGAATGGGAAATATTTTTGGGTTTTGTTTTTAATTATTACTACTACAGCAAGAAAGTAAACTAGCTAGAAGCTATTACTAATTTTTTTGGTTTTTCTTAAAGTTTATCAAACACACAAGAAGAAAGCAAGAAAAAGAAAATAAACTAGCATGGATATTACAGTGAAAAAGTATGAGCACCGACAACTAGCATGAGTGTGTGAACATCAATGTAATGTCGGTGAGAGATACGTACTCCCCCAAGCTTAGGCTTTTGGCCTAAGTTGGTTTATTGCCACGGATGGCCTGGCGGATATCCGTAGTTGTAGCCGGGGTCGTACTGAGATGCAGCGGCTATCGCCTCCTGAGCTGCAGCGTGGCGGCGAGCTGCCTCCACCCTCCTCTCGTACTCATCTGCCTCCTCTCTGGTAATAACATATCTTCCTTTTGCCTGATAGTCAAAGAAGGCAGGACCAGGGAGAGTAATACAGACAGCACGACGTCTGTCAAAGATTAAGCGATACTGGAGAGGTGATTCATTCCTCTCGACAAACTGGTGGTGAACCATAGCATTAAAGTCTAGGTAAGCAGGAGGTAATTCAATATCATCATTACGTATGGTTACACCAAGAAAATCAGCTAAGCAGGTTGCATAAATTCCACCGAAGAAATCTCCATTAAATCTATTATGATGCAACCTACGTGCAACAATGGCTCCCAAATTATAAGATTTGTCTCCTAACACAGCACTCCTAAGAATACCGAGGTCAGGGACACACATATGACATGCTTCATCTTTACCATTTATGCACCTACCTATGAAGAGAGCAAAATAATGTATAGCAGGAAAATGAATGCTCCCTATGGTAGCTTGTGCTATGTCTCTAGATTCCCCCACAGTTATACTAGCAAGAAAATTTCTAAATTCTGATTTGCGAGGTTCACTAGCACTACCCCATTGTGGAAGTTTGCAAGCAGTAGTAAAATCCTCTAAGTCCATCGTATAAGATTTTTCATAAAGATCAAACAGGACAGTTGGGGAATTGCGTGAAGATGAAAATTCAAACCTCCTCACAAAGGAACTAGTGAGATAGTGGTACTGGCGGCACTTCTCTTCCTCGAAGCTCACAAGATCATCGTTACGCATATATGCATTAAATTCTTCCTTGATTCCCGCTCGATCCATAAAGTTTCCTGAAGGCCATTCACAAGGCCGCACTGGAGCGTCCCTTGGTGGATCATCGTCAGCATCACGCATTGCAAGCCTAGGTCCTTGGTTCCTTGAAGAACCACCTTGGTACATTTTCCTAAGCATATTTCTTCCTATGAAAAATTTCTGAAATTTTTAGTAACTTCAAATAAAAGTGAACCAAGCTCAACAAAATTGATAGCAACTACTCCTACAAGTGCCTAGAGCCTATATCATGCATTAGAACTACTTGGAACCATATAAATTTGACATGCAAGCTCAAGAACATGGTCACCTAGGCAGCACAAATTTGCAATGAATAAAGCACTAGAACAAAAACTAATTGGACCAATGGAGGAGTCACATACCAAGGAACAACCCCCCAAGCAGTTTTGTGAGAGGTGCTTTGAGCAAGGAGATCGAAAATCGCAACAAAATGAGCTAGAACTCGTGCTTGAGCTGGATGGTGATTTTTTGGGAGGAAGAAGAAGTGTGTGGGTGCAGGAATAAGTGGAGGGGAGCCACCGTGGGTCCACGAGGCAGGGGGCGCGCTCTGTAGCGGTGGGCGCGCCCTGGACCCTCGTGGCTAGGTGCTTGCTCCCCCTGCTGTGTTCTCAGCGCCAGATATTCTCAAATATTCCAGAAAAAATCATATTCCATTTTTAGGGCATTTGGAGAACTTTTATTTTCGGGATATTTTTATATTGCACAGATAAATCAGAAAACAGACAGGAAAATACTATTTTTACTTTATTTCAACTAAATAACAGAAAGTAGAGATAGGGTACAGAAGGTTGTGCCTTCTAGTTTCATCCATCTCATGCTCAAAAGGAATCCACTAACAAGGTTGATCAGGTCTTGTTAACAAACTCATTCCGAATAACACGGAACCGGAGAAATTTCGAATAACACTATGTTACCTCAACGGGGATATGCACATCCCCAATAATAAGAATATCATATTTCTTCTTGACAGTAGGTAGAGGAAATTCAAAACCTCCAAAAATAATTGATGGAATTTTTCCAATAGAAGTGATACTATGAACTTGAGGTTGTTTCCTCGGAAAGTGTACCGTATGCTCATTACCATTAACATGAAAAGTGACATTGCCTTTGTTGCAATCAATAACAACCCCTGCAGTATCCAAAAAGGGTCTTCCAAGAATAATAGACATACTATCGTCCTCGAGAATATCAAGAATAACAAAGTCCGTTAAAATAGTAACATTTGCAACCACAACAGGCACATCCTCACAAATACCGACAGGTATAGCAGTTGATTTATCAGCCATTTGCAAAGATATTTCAGTAGGTGTCAACTTATTCAAATCAAGTCTACGATATAAAGAGAGAGGCATAACACTAACACTGGCTCCAAGATCACATAATGCAGTTCTAACATAATTTATTTTAATGGAGCATGGTATAGTTGGTAATCCTGGATCTCCAAGTTTCTTAGGTATTCCACCCTTAAAAGTATAATTAGCAAGCATAGTGGAAATTTCAGCTTCCGGTATCTTTCTCTTATTAGTAACAATTTCTTTCATATACTTAGCATAAGGATTCATTTTGAGCGTATCAGTTAATCGCATACGCAGAAAGATAGGTCTAATCATTTCATTAAAGCGCTCAAAATCCTCATCATCCTTTTTCTTGGATGGTTTGGGAGGAAAAGGCATGGGTTTCTGAACCCATGGTTCTCTTTCTTTACCGTGTTTCCTAGCAACAAAGTCTCTCTTATCATAACGTTGATTCTTTGATTGTGGGTTATCAAGATCAACAACAGGTTCAATCTCTACATCATTGTCATTACTAGGTTGAGCATCATCATGAACATCATCATTATCATTTTCACTAGGTTCATGTTCATTACCAGATTGTGTTTCAGCATCAGAAATAGAAATATCATTTGGAATCTCAGTTTGGATTCTCAGGTGTTTGAGAAATAGGTTCACTAGAAGCATGCAAAGTCCTATAATTTTTCTTTTTGTTCTTTTTAGGAGGACTAGGTGTGTCTATATTATTTCTCTGAGAATCTTGCTCAATTCTCTTAGGGTGGCCTTCAGGATACAAAGGTTCCCGAGTCATTCTACCAGTTCTAGTAGCCACTCTAACAGCATAATCATTATTCTTACTATTCAATTCATTGAGCAAACCATTCTAAGCCTTAAGTACTTGTTCTACTTGAGTGGTAACCATAGAAGCATGTTTACTAATGAGTTTAAGTTCACCCTTAAAATTAGCAATGTAATTACTCAAGTGTTCAATCATATAAGCATTTTGTTTTAATTGTCTACCAAAATAAGCATTAAAATCTTCTTGCTTAACCATAAAGTTATCAAATTCATCCAAGCATTGGCTAGCAATTTTAGTAGGAGGGATTTCAACTTTATCATATCTATAGAGAGAATTTACCTTTACTACCTGTGTCGGGTTATCAAGACCATGAGTTTCTTCAATAGGTAATGGATTAAGATCATATGTTTCTTCAACAGGCGGTAAATTAAGAACATGTATTTCTTCAATAGGTGGTAAATTCTTAACATCTTCAGCTTTAATACCTTTTTATTTCATAGATTTGTTTGCCTCTTGCATATCTTTAGGACTGAGAAATAGAACACCTCTTTTCTTCGGAGTTGGTTTAGGAATAGGCTCTGGAATTGGCTCAGGAGCTGGCTCAGGAAGTGTCCAATTATTTTCATTTGTTAACATATTATTCAATAGAATTTCAGCTTCATCCGGTGTTCTTTCCCTGAAAACAGAACCAGCACAACTATCCAGGTAATCTCTGGAAGGATCGGTTAGTCCATTATAAAAGATATCAAGTATTTCATTTTTCTTAAGAGGATGATCAGGCAAAGCATTAAGTAATTGGAGAAGCCTCCCCCAAGCTTGTGGGAGACTTTCTTCTTCAATTTGCACAAAATTATATATTTCCCTTAAAGCAGCTTGTTTCTTATGAGGAGGGAAATATTTAGCAGAGAAGTAATAAATCATATCCCGGGGACTACGCACACAACCAGGATCAAGAGAATTAAACCATATCTTAGCATCACCCTTTAATGAGAACGGAAATATTTTAAGGATATAAAGGTAGCGAGATTTCTCATCATTAGTGAACAGGGTGGCTATATCATTTAATTTAGTAAGATGTGCCACAACAGTTTCAGATTCATAGCCATGAAAAGGATCAGATTCAACCAAAGTAATTACATCAGGATCAACAGAGAATTCATAATCCTTATCAGTAACACAGATAGGTGAAGTAGAAAAAGCTGGGTCAGGTTTCATTCTAGCATTAAGAGATTGCTGCTTCCATTTAGCTAATAACCTCTTGAGCTCGTATCTATCTTTGCAAGCTAAAATAGCTATAGCAGCTTCTTTTTCCAAAACATAACCCCCAGGAACAACAGGCGATTCATATTTATTAGGGGGAGAGTCTTCAACGTCACTTTCATCAATGTTATCATCATAACCCTAGCAAGTTGTTCATCAAGAAATTCATCAAGTGGCACAGTAGTATCAAGCATAGAAGTAGTTTCATCATAAGTATCATGCATAGCAGAAGTGGCATCATCAATAACATGCGACATATCAGAACGAATAGCAGAAGCAGGTCTAGGTGTCGCAAGCTTACTCAAAACAGAAGGTGAATCAAGTGCAGAGCTAGATGGCAGTTCCTTACCTCCCCTCGTAGTTGAGGGATTAATTGTTGTTTTCGCGTCTTTCAAGTTCTTCATAATGACCAACAGATATAAATCCCAAGTGACTCAAAGAATAGAGCTATGCTCCCCGGCAATGGCGCCAGAGAATAGTCTTGATAACCCACAAGTATAGGGGATCGCAACAATTTTTGAGGGTAGAGTATTCAACCCAAATTTATTGATTCGACGCAAGGGGAGCCAAAGAATATTCTCAAGTATTAGCAGTTGAACTGTCAATTCAACCACACCTGGATAACTTAATATCTGCAGCAAAGTATTTAGTAGCAAAGTAATATGGAAGTAACGGTAACGGTAGCAAAGTAATATTTTTGGGTTTTGTAGTGATTGTAACAGTAGCAACAGAAAAGTAAATAAGCGAAGAACGATATAGGAAAAGCTCGTAGGCATTGGATCGGTGATGGAGAATTATGCCGGATGCGGTTCATCATATAACAATCATAACATAGGGTGACACAGAACTAGGTCCAATTCATCAATGTAATGTAGGTATGCATTCCAAGAATAGTCATACGTGCTTATGGAAAAGAACTTGCATGACATCTTTTATCCTACCCTCCCATGGCAGCGGGGTCCTAGCGAAAACTAAGGGATATTAAGGCCTCCTTTTAATAGAGTATCGGACCAAAGCATTAACACATAGTACATGATCTCCTCAAACTATTGTCATCACCGGGAGTGGTCCCGATTATTGTCACTTCGGGGTTGCCGGATCATAACACATAGTAGGTGACTATAGACTTGCAAGATAGGATCAAGAACTCACATATATTCATGAAAACATAATAGGTTCAGATCTGAAATCATGGCACTCGGGCCCTAGTGACAAGCATTAAGCATAGCAAAGTCATAGCAACATCAATCTCAAAACATAGTGGATACTAGGGATCAAACCCTAACAAAACTAACTGGATTACATGATAGATCTCATCCAACCCATCACCGTCCAGCAAGCCTACGATGGAATTACTCACGCACGGCGGTGAGCATCATGAAATTGGTGATGGAGGATGGTTGATGATGACGACGGCGACGGATCCCCCTCTCCGGAGCCCCGAACGGACTCCAGATCAGCCCTCTCGAGAGGTTTTAGGGCTTGGCGGCGGCTCCGTATCGTAAAACGCGATGAATCCTTCTCTCTGATTTTTTTCTCCCCGAAAGTGAATATATGGAGTTGGAGTTGAGGTCGGTGGAGCGTCAGGGGGCCCACGAGGCAGGGGGCGCGCCCAGGGGGGCAGGCGCGCCCCCACCCTCGTGGACAGGGTGTGGGCCCCTGACGTGGATTCTTCTTCCAGTATTTTTAATATTTTCCAAAAATACGTTCCGTGGAGTTTCAGGTCATTCTGAGAACTTTTGTTTCTGCACATAAATAACACCATGGGAAGTCTGCTGAAAACAACGTCAGTCCGGGTTAGTTCCATTCAAATCATGCAAGTTAGAGTCCAAAACAAGGGCAAAAGTGTTTGGAAAAGTAGATACAACGGAGACGTATCAGTAGACAACGGTATGGGTGAGAAGACGCAGACCAAAATACCCGTTAATGTTCTTCGGTATATGCCAATCGTACCAAGACTTCAACGTCTTTTCATGGTCGAAGAGACGGCCAGACAGATGACATGGCACAAAATGGGCAAAAGAACCGAACTAGATGCAGATGGGAATGTGATGATGGTGCACACATCGGATGGTGAAGCGTGGAAGCGCTTCGATGCATTACATAAGGAAAAAATGGCAGATCCAAGGTATCCTTGAGTCGCCGTCAGCACAGATGGGTTCAATGTGTTTGGTCAGATGGCAACCCCATACAGCTGTTGGCCCGTGTTTGTCATTCCACTCAATCTCCCCCCCGGGCAGATTATGCAAAGAAAGAACATTTTCCTGACGTTGATAATTCCAGGGCCCAACTATCCGGGGAAGAATATGAATGTGTACATGCAACCGCTTAAGGACGAATTGCAAGAAGCTTGGGATAATGGGTTCAAGACATACAACGCCTTTAGCAAAGAGAACTTCATAATGCGTGCCTGGTACATGTACTCGAAGCATGACTTGCCGGCGTATGCGCTATTCGTTGGCTGGTGTGTGCATGGAAGGTTCCCGTGCCCCACATGCAAGGGAGCTCTTGAGTTTCGTTGGCTGACGGCAGGGCACAAGTATAGTTGCTTTGACTTGCATAGACCGTTTCTACATCCTGGCATAAGTTCAGGAAAGACAAGAAGAACTTCATCAAAGGTAGAGTTGTCAAACACTCTGCACCACCTGCGTTGATAGGCCAACAGACCCTAGATCAGTTAAACACTCTCGAGCCAGATCTAGAGCGTCTAGGGTATTTCAAGGGGTATAATAAGGAACACGCTTGGAATCACAAAACATGCTTCTGGGATCTGCCTTACTTCAAAGACCTCCTTTGCCCACACAACATCGACGTGGTGCACACTGAAAAGAATATCGCCGAAGCCATTTTTGGTACATTGTTGGGCATAGAGGGGAAATCAAAGGATAATACTAAGGCTAGAGTCGATCAAGAGGAGCTATGTGATAGACCGTTACAAAACATGGAAGAAACGAAAGGAAAGGGGATCTGGACGAAGCGAAAGGCGTGGTTCAATCTTGGAAGGCCAACTATGAAGGAAATTATTTTGTGGGTGAAAATGCAGTTGATGTTCCCCGATGGGTATGCAGCAAGTCTAAAGAGGGGGGCGAGTCTTCAAAAATTGAAAATATTTGGTCTAAAAAGTCATGGTTGGCACATATGGATTGAGTGGATAATGCCGGTGATGTTGCGTGGCTTCATCCCTGAGGATGAATGGCTAGTACTGGCAGAGCTAAGCTATTTCTTCCGTGTTCTTTATGCGAAATAACTATCGCCTGGCCTCCTAGAAGAAATGGAACAGTTGGCGCCGGAGTTGATCTGCAAGTTGGAGATGATCTTTCCGCCAAGCTTCTTTAATCCAATGCAACACTTGATTTTGCATCTCCCGTCCGAGGCATGATTGGGGGGGCCCATGCAAAATCGTTGGTGCTACTCAACTGAGAGGAAGCAGAAGATGCTTCGAGCAAAATGTAAAAATAAACGTAGAATAGAAGCATCGATGGCGGAGGCATTCATCACTGAGGAGGCGGCAAACTTCGTGACAGCACACTACGAAGCCAAAAATCATCATTTGGATAATCCGAAGCCTCGGTACAATGCTGACGAACCTCAAAAGGGTCAATCCAACCTCAGCCTATTCAAAGGGAATATCGCACCAGCCAGTGGTTGGAAACCAGTAAGGTTGGATGTTGAAGAATGGCGGACCATTTCGCTGTATCTCTTCAACAACCTAACAGAAGTGCAGCCGTACATCGAGTAAGATCTCAGTACATTGTTTCACAACTTCTAATTCCTTTGAACTTCTCTTATTCCTGGATATTTGATGCATTCAATACGTCGCCATATTCTCGTATGGAGCGGTGATCCAAAAGGATTCCGTCATAGAGTATGAGCTTCTGGCAAAACAAGGAGCCGAATATCCCGGTTTCATCTCTTGGTTCAAAAAAATGGTAATTTCCATTAGACCCTTTCATTTCTTTGGCTAATTTGCGACTAATGCAACAATCCTTTCGTATTAAACTTGTAGGCTAATTCAAAGATTATGGATGCCGAATTGAGACAGGTAGCTAATGGTTTTGACTATAAGGTCCGTTCATTTGACAAATACGACATCAACGGGTATCGCTTTCGTACCTATGGCAAAGAGCTATCTATGGCCGACCAAAAGTCTACAAATTGTTGTGTCTCTGCTATCAGCGAAGGAGGTATCAAGTATTATGGAAGAGTTGAAGCAATTTATGAACTTGAATTCTATGGTGAAAACCCACCAAACGTCGTAGTCTTCAGATGTTATTGGTTCCAGCCGAGGGAGACTAGAAGGACTCATGAACATATAGGGCTAGTCGAAATCAAACAAAGCACCCATTTGGATGTTCCCGATGTCTATATTATGGCTCAACAGGCAACCCAAGTTTTCTATCTATCGTGGGCCTGTCAAAGTGATCCAAATCTCAGTGGTTGGGACGTCGTTTATGAAGTGCCGCCACGTGTTAGACCACCTCCCCCCAATGAAAAGGATTATCAACCTCACATTAACCAAGACACATATGACGAAGGAGAATTCTTCCAAGAAACACGTCTTTCCAAAAAACGTTTCAAGAACCGCTCTACTCCACCCCAGAACATTGAAGTAGACAACGATAGTGAATCCGACTTCACCCCTGAGCCGGAACAAGAAGAGCCGGAAGAAGAAGAAGTTACTGTTGCAGATGACTTGTCAATGCTTGAACGATGACGTAAAGGTGGCCTTCCACATGATGATGCATTTATCAATGATGATGATGAGCACGTCATTACCGATAGTGATGATGATGATGCTTTTATTAATGATGATGATGAGCACGTCATTACCAATAGTGATTATTAGATATTCAAATTTTTATGTTGTACTTGATTTATATAGTTATTTGTATGATTGTATGATTTATATAGTTGGTATTTATAATTTTCTTACTTTGTTTGATAGTTTCTTATACATAGTGCCATGGTCTTGATGTCCGTCCCGGTCGGCCCTCGTCCGCTTTATGATTCGGATGTGGTAAATTCTCTTTCATAACTATTTGTTGCATTTCGCATTTATGACAAGTATGGCCATCAAGTTGACATAGAGATAATTTAATCTAGGAGGTATGTGAACCGGAATTTGAAACGGACCCTCTTGTCGAGAAGTTAAATTTAGTTGAAAAAGAAAATGAGTATTTGAAAGAAAGAATTAAAAGAATTGAAGAAGAGAAGATGACATTAGAGTTGTATGTTGCCCATGTCATCGATGATCACAAGATGAAGATGAATGCAATGCACTTGAAGATGGATGCAATGCGCCTGAAGCTTAAGAAGATTACAAAATATGCCATTGATAATGAGGCTTGGTATCATTATGCCATTGGATCAATTGTTACCTTAGTTGCGATCTTCATCACATTTGTTGTGACGAGGGTAAGTTTTCTCTAGTCTTTTGCTTTACAAATGGATACTTAGCTTATTTTCCTCCTAAATGGCATAATTACCTAAGTTAGATAAAAATGAGCTATACTTAGCTTATTCAGTTCATTTATGACATACATAGCATACTTAGGTAAAAAATGGCATGATAATCTTTGTTAGCTCCAAAATGATATAGACTTAGCTTATTTTCCTCGAAAATGACATAATAACCTTACCAAGCTCCAAAATGACCTATTTACCTAGCTTAGCTCTAAAATGACCTACACTTAGCATTTTTACCTAGCTTAGCAATAAAATGACACTTTTACCTACCTTAGTTAGAAGAAGAAGAAGATAAAGAAGAGGAGAGGAGAAAAAGAAAGAGAAGAAAAAAATCTTCTTCTTCTTCTTCTAACTAGTCTTCTTCTTCTTCTTCTTCTTCTAACTTTCATCTTTCCCAATTTGCAGATTTGCTTTACATCAGGAAGCTTGGATTCATGGAGTGTACTATTCTTCTGGTGCTTCCTTGCTGTTTATGAAAACTTGTTTGGATATGTATGTCTATATGGATATGTTGTTGGAAACTTGTTTCTGGTTATGTATATATGGATATGTTGGACTTTGTTGAACTATGTTGTTGGATTTGATGAAATATGTTGTTGGACATGCTATTGGATATGTATGCATGTATATCTGTATTTGAAACCATGTCTAATTAATGGGATTTAAATAAAAACAGGGGATATATAGCCTCTTTGCCGTCCGCTAGCAGACGACAAAGAGCTTTGCCATCTGCTAGCAGATGGCAAAGAGGACACGTGGCAGTCACCTGTGAAAATTGGGAACACTAGCTGCCTATTTGGTCATTTTGCCATCTGCTGGCAGACGAAAAAGTGACCAGCTATGCCGTCTGCCAGCAGAGGGCAAAGATTCAAACCTCTTTGCCGCCTACTGGCGGACGACATAGCTGGACACGTGGCAGCTTCCCAGTGCTACCTAGCTCAGCTCTTTGCCATCTGTCAGCAGACGGCATAGAGCTTCGACTCTTTGCCGTCCGCTGGCAGATGGCAAAGAGCGCCGTTAACCCCCTAATGGCTCTCAAGCCACCGCATTGCCGTCCGCTGTCTTGGCCGCCTGCTGGCCTCGGATGGCGGACGGCATAATCCTTCGCCGTCCGTTTCTAGGAAGCGGGCGGCAAAGAAGGCCTTTCCTGGCACGTGTTCATCCGGACAGTTTGCCGTCCGCTAGCAGACGGCAAAGAAATTTGCCGTCCGTGATCTATGCCTTTGCCGTCTGCCATGGCGGATGGCAAAGAAGCTAATTGCAGTAGTGTATGGTCATACACCCAATATAAATGGTTTATTGAATCGATCGTAGTGATACACATATTCATAATATTGATGCCAAAAGATGCAAAGTTGATAATGATAGTGCAACATATTTGTGGCACTGTCGTTTAGGTCATATTGGTGTAAAGCGCATGAAGAAACTCCATGCAGATGGACTTTTGGAATCACTTGCTTATGAATCATTTGATACTTGCGAACCATGCCTCATGGGCAAGATGACTAAAACTCCGTTCTCCGGAACAATGGAGCAAGCCAATGACTTATTGGAAATAATACATACCGATGTATACGGTCCAATGAGTGTTGAGGCTCGCGGTGGGTATCGTTATTTTCTGACCATCACAAATGATTTGAGCAGATATGGGTATATCTACTTAATGAAACACAAGTCTGAAACAGTCGAAAAGTTCAAAGAATTTCAGAGTGAACTAGAGAATCATCATAACAAGAAATTAAAGTTTCTACGATCTGACCGCGGAGGTGAATATTTGAGTTACGAGTTTGACCTTCATTTAAAACAATGTGGAATAGTTTCACAACTCACGCCACTTGGAACACAACAACGCAATGGTGTGTCCGAACGTCGTAACCGCACTTTATTAAATATGGAGCGATCTATGATGTCTCTTACCGATTTACCACTATCGTTTTGGGGTTATGCACTAGAGACATCTGCATTCACGTTAAATAGGGCACCGTCTAAATCCGCTGAGACGACACCATATGAACTGTGGTTTGGCAAGAAACCTAAGCTGTCGTTTCTTAAAGTTTGGGGTTGCGGGACTTATGTCAAAAGGCTTCACCCGATAAGCTCGAACCCAAATCGTAGAAGTGCATCTTCATAGGATACCCTAAGGAAACAATTGGCTACACCTTCTATCACAGATCCGAAGGCAAGATCTTTGTTGCCAAAAATGGAACCTTTCTAGAGAAGGAGTTTCTCTCGAAAGAAGTGAGTGGGAGGAAACTAGAACTTGATGAGGTAATTGTACCTTCTCTCAAATTGGAAAGTAGCACATCAGTGAAATACATTCCCGTGATGCCTACACCAACTAGAGAGGAAGCTAATGATGATGATCATGAAACTTCCGATCAAGTTACTACTAGACCTCGTAGGTCGAACAGAGCATGTTCTGCACCAGAGTGGTACGGTAATCCTGTCCTAGAAGTCATGTTATTAGACCATGGTGAACCTACGAACTATGAAGAAGCTATGATGAGCCCAGATTCCGGTAGATGGCTTGAGGCCATGAAATCTGAGATAGGATCCATGTATGAGAACAAAGTGTGGACTTTGGTGGACTTGCCCGATGATTGGCAAGCCATTGAGAATAAATGGATCTTCAAGAGGAAGACTGACGCTGATGGTAGTGTTACTATCTACAAAGCTCGTCTTGTCGCAAAAGGTTTTCGACAAGTTCAAAATGTTGACTACGATGAGATTTTCTAACTCGTAGCGATGCTTAAGTCTGTCCGAATCATTTTAGCAATTGCCGCATTTTATGAAATCTGGAAAATGGATGTCGAAACTGCATTCCTTAATGGATTTCTTAAATAAGATTTGTATATGATGCAACCAAATGGTTTTGTCAATCCTAAAGGTGCTAATAAAGTGTGCAAACTCCAACAATCCATCTATGGACTGGTGCAAGCATCTCGGAGTTGGAATATACGCTTTGATAAGGTGATCAAAGCATACGGTTTTATACAGACTTATGGAGAAGCCTGTATTTACAAGAAAGTGAGTGGGAGCTCTGTAGCATTTCTGATATTATATGTGGATGACATATTGTTGATTGGAAATGATGTAGAATTTCTAGATAGCATAAAAGGATATTTGAATAAGAATTTTTCAATAAAAGACCTCTGTGGAGCTGCTTACATATTGGGCATCAAGATCTATAGAGATAGATCAAGACGCTTGATAAAACTTTCAATGAGTACATACCTTGACAAGATTTTGAAGGAGTTCAAAATGGATCAGTCAAAGAAGGAGTTCTTGCCTATATTGTGAGGTGTGAAGTTGAGCAAAGACTCAAAACCCGACCATGACAGAAGATAAAGAGAGAATGAAAGTCATTCCCTATGCCTCAGCCATAGGTTCTATAAAGTATGCCATGCTGTGTACCTTGCCATGAGTTTGGAAAGGGGGTACAATAGTGATCCAGGAATAGATCATTGGATAGCGGTCAAAATTATCCTTAGTTACCTTAAAGAGGACTAAGGAAATGTTTCTCGGTTATGGAGGTGATAAAGAGTTCGTCGTAAAGGGTTACGTCGATGCAAGCTTTGACACTGATCTAGATGACTCTAAGTCTCAATCTAGATACGTATTGAATGTGGGAGCAATTAGCTAGAGTAGCTCCATGCAGAGCATTGTAGACATAGAAATTTGGAAAATACATACGGATCTGAATGTGGCAGACCCGTTGACTAAACTTCTCTCATAAGCAAAACATGATCACACCTTAGTACTCTTTGGGTGTTAATCACATAGCTATGTGAACTAGATTATTGACTCTTCTAAACCCTTTGGGTGTTGGTCACATGGTGATGTGAACTATGGGTGTTAATCACATAAAGATGTGAACTATTGGTGTTGAATCACATGGCGATGTGAACTAGATTATTGACTCTAGTGCAAGTGGGAGACTGAAGGAAATATGCCCTAGAGGCAATAATAAAGTTGTTATTTTATATTTCCTTATATCATGATAAATGTTTATTATTCATGCTAGAATTGTATCAACCGGAAACTTGATACATGTGTGGATACATAGACAAAACATCGTGTCCCTAGGAAGCCTCTACTAGACTAGCTCGTTAATCAACGATGGTTCAGTTTCCTAACCATAGACATGTGTTGTCATTTGATGAATGGGATCACATCATTAGGAGAATGATGTGATGGACAAGACCCATCCGTTAGCATAGCATATTGATCGTTCAATTTTGTTGCTATTGCTTTCTTCATGTCAAATACATATTCCTTCAACTATGAGATTATGCAACTCCCGGATACCGGAGGAATGCCTTGTGTGCAATCAAACATCACAACATAACTGGGTGATTATAAAGATGCTCTACAGGTATCTCCGAAGGTGTTTATTGGGTTGGCATAGATCGAGATGAGGATTTGTCACTCCGAGTATCGGAGAGGTATCTCTGGGCCCTCTCGGTAATACACATCATAAGAAGCCTTGCAAGAAATGTGACTAATGAGTTATTTGCAAGATGATGTATTACGGAACGAGTAAAGAGAATTTCCGGTAACGAGATTGAACTAGGTATGAGGATACCGACGATCGAATCTCGGGCAAGTAACATACCGATGACAAAGGGAATAACGTATGTTGTCATAACAGTTCGACCGATAAAGATCTTCATAGAATATGTTGGAGACAATATGAGCATCCAGGTTCCGCTATTGGTTATTGACCGGAGAGGTGTCTCGGTCATGTCTACATGGTTCTCGAGCCCGTAGGGTCTGCACGCTTAACGTTCGATGACGATTTTGTATTATATGAGTTATGTGATTTGGTGACTGAATGTTGTTCAGAGTCCCGGATGAGATCACGGACATGACGAGGAGTCTCGAAATGGTCAAGAGGTAAAGATTGATATATAAGACGATGGTATCCGGACACTGGAAGTGTTTCGGGATGCACCGGGTACTTATCGGGTCACCGGAAGGGGTTCCGGGCACCCCCGGCAAAAGATATGGGCCTTATGGGCCAAGAGGGGAAACACACCAGCCACAAAGGTGCTGATGCGCCCCCCATATGGGCTGGCCAAATTGGAGAAGGAAAGGGGAAGGAGGAAAGGAAAAAGGGAATAGGATTCCCCCTTCCCCCTCTTCCCTTCCTACTCCGAATAGGAATAGGAAAGGGGGGAGGCCGAATTGGGAGGCGCCCAAGTAGGATTCCTCCTACTTGGGGTGCCCCCTTGGCCGCCTCTCCTCCCTTCCAACCTATATATATGAGGGGGGCACCGCTAGAACACACACCAACAATTGTTAGCCGTGTGCGGTGCCCCCCTCCACAGATTACACCCTCGGTCATATTCTCGCGGTGCTTAGGCGAAGCCCTGCGCGGATCACTTCACCATCACCGTCACCACGCCGTCGTGCTGACATAACTCATCCACTCCCTCGACACTTTGCTAGATCAAGAGTTGGAGGGACGTCATCGAGCTGAACGTGTGCACAACTCGGAGGTGCCGTACGTTCGGTGCTTGATTGGTCGGAACGAGAAGAAGTTTGACTACATCAACCGCGTTGTCAAACGCTTCCGCTTTCGGTATACGAGGGTATGTAGACACACTCTCCCCCTCTCGTTGCTATGCATCTCCTAGATAGATCTTGCATGAGCATAGGAAATTTTTGAAATTGCATGCTACGATTCCCAAGAAATAAGTGCTACTCCGCATACACAACTTGACATAAAGTACTTGACAATCAGGATTCAAGGAAATCATTGTCCTGAAACTGCATCACAACATGTCGTCAATGAACATGAAAAGCCCTTCAGTGCCTTCATACACTATCAGCATAACATTGGCACCCATTTTCAAATGCGGACACATTGCCATCACCACCTCCCATTTAGTAATGTGAATGGTTCCAATTCTAGGGGATATTATGTATCTTGCCATGAACTTCTTGTTGTGACCAATAGCTAGTGCGATTGGACCATGTCTGGGCATCAATTCAGGAACAACTGAACACGGAAACATCTGTTAAAAGATAAACAAAACAATAGTGACATTGTTTGAAGCAATAGTTCATCGAGATCATATTTAACATAAAAGACTTTGTACCATAATTTTGTGAATGTTACAATTAATCATGTTCAAGGTATGTACCACTGGAACACATATTCCCATGTGGCCTCTAGCATGGAACCGCTTAGTAAGGGAGTCAATTATACCAACAAATTTGACGAGATGCTTTAAGTCTTTCAAGTGAAATTTGGATGCAGGAGTAACCACCATCTCTTTAGCTACATATTGAACAAGCCCTGCATGAAAATAAAATATTAATTAGTAAGTCTGGAGAGATACATTATTTTTGCTAAGTTCTAGTTAAACAAGCAAAAACTTGAAAGACAACTAAGTTAGGTTGTTGGTCCATCGAGGGATCTCAGATCGTATGGACAGACGGATGACAAGATCAGGCTGTGTTATATCCACCAACAATTCAGTGCCAACTTTCAGTAAGTAACGTGTAGCAAGCTCTCTCCGCAAGCACGAACGAAAATATGAGCGACCTTCACTATCGGTACTGAGTACAACTTTAACATACATCCATGGCTTGTGTGCAATGTGAACGGAGCAGATTCTTCATCCAAGAACATGTAAAACTTTTGTACCACATGTTTTGTTGGAAAGCAAGGGATGTACTGCGAGAAATAGTAAGACATGATATATTTGTTAACAATGAAGATATAATCTGTTATTCATATAGGTTGGAAAATATGAACAGATAAAATACTAGCTCTTAAAAACAGTGATCTCCTAGTGAATACAAACGAGAAAATTTGTTAACCAAATATGAGCTTTATTTCCATGTGCTAATATTATGATGTTGTGAATGACAAAGTATTACTCACTATGTGAACTAAAATAAGATATTTTAGATGATTAGTAACTTTTTGTGTATTTTTACGAAGTTATGCAAATATGAGCTATACTGACAGAATTGTACAACAACAATTTGCTACTCCCTCTGTAAAGGAATATAAGAGTGTTTAGACAACTAAAGTAGTGATCTAAACGCTCTTATATTACTTTGCTGGTAAACTAGGCAATGTTTCCATATTGAGTCACTGGCATGGCACGTCCACTAGTTCCTCCTCTGACTAGCGTCAGTGTCGAATGGTAGTTGGCATTTATCCCTATTTAGCAATACTATGTTGGTAAAGTAGGCAATATTATTCCCAATTTGGCCAGAAGTACAACCATGCAGTCTCCACAAAATCATGTAATTTTAAGAACCCTAATCGTCGAGGTGAGATGGATCTTTACAAACATACAGTGTACTTCCTAAAGTCCTCTCAGATGGTGATGTTGAACAATTCGTTTGTCTGGCCGAGGCCGCACATGTGCCCTAAGTCATGACACCGTGGGAACTGAAAATAGAATCCTAAAATCAGACTGTGGGAAAATGCATACACGACGATTGCCTTATGGTGGATTATCACCCAGTGGTAGACTACAAATTAGAACTACAAGATATGGATGCAAATTGCACTTGCCTTGTTGTCCGTGAGAAAACCCCAATCTGGGAGGGGTGTGTAGGCAGCGACAAAAACGCCGGCATTAGTCGATGCCAACAGCCGGCGACGCTAGGGTGAGTTGCAAAAGGCGGTTGTATCTTGCAGGCGGCTGCAATCCACGATGATATCCGGCTGCCGCCTCGGGTGTGTTAGCAGAGTTGTGAAGGTGCAGGGGACTGCGAGGCGGCCGGGGCTGAGGAAGGAGGGATGGGGGCTTTCTCTCACAAAATGTGACGAGACTGTTCGTGTGGACTTGGCCCACATGTCATTGGGCGTATGGTTCGATGGCCCAGTCCTCAGTGAAAGAATTGGAGTTATAGCTCAAAAAATCAGTAAATGATTTTTTAGGCATTACATTTTAAAAAACCATATGGCATTGGCATTACATTTAGAGAACCATATGGCATTGGCATCATAATGCATATGTACACTACATAATATAATGAAAAACATTTGTTTCCGCCACTCTAGATTTTGCCAATTTTACTTATGCCACTCTCAAATTTGGCATTTCACTTTCGCCACTCTTAGGTTTTGACAATGTATCACAATTGACATTCCGTGGCAAAAGCAAAAAAGAAAATAGAGTGGCTATTGTGATACATTGTAAAAAATTAACAGTGCCACCAGTGAAAATAATATTTTTTTTTGCAGACTAAGGCATAGCCTAGTGGTGGGAAGGGGCTGATGCCTTCCCACCCACCCAAGTTCAAGGCATGGTACTTGCAATTTGGGGTTGTTGCACCAATCATACTGTAGGGGGTTCCCTTACAGTCTTTCTGTCAAAAAAATAATAATATTTTTTGCTTTTGCCACAGAATAACAATTGTGATACATTGTCAAAATCTACAGTGACAAGAGTGAAATGCCAAATTTTAGAGTGACATAAGCAAAATTGGCAACAAACTAAGAGTGGCGAAAACTAAATTTTCCCTAATATAATTAGACATACATCGAAAGTTCCATAAAGCATCTAAATGTGCACACATATAGTGGCACTTAAAGCCTCACATTGATGTCTACAATTCAACTTATTCTTATAGGCTCGTTTGGGCCTCCAAGCATAGAGTTTTGTAGGACAACGACAGATTTCCCTCGAGTGCATGACCTAAGGTTTATCAATCCGTGGGATGCGTAGGATGAAAATGGTCTCTCTCAAACAACCCTGCAATCAAATACAAGAAATCTCTTGTGTCCCCAACACACCCAATACAATGGTAAATTGTATAGGTGCACTAGTTCGGCGAAGAGATGATGATACAAGTGTAGTATGGATAGTAGATATAGGTTTTGTAATATGCAAATATAAAAATAGCAAGGTAGCAAGTGATAAAACAGAGCACAAACGGTATTGCAATGCTTGAAAACAAGGCCTAGGGTTCATACTTTCACTAGTGCAATCTCTCAACAGTGCGAACATAATTGAATCATATAACAATCCCTCAACGTGCGACAAAGAATCACTCCAAAGTTCTTATCTAGCGGAGAACATAGGATGAAATTGTTATAGGGTACGAAACCACCTCAAAGTTATTCTTTCTGATCAATCTATTGAGCTGTTCGAATAAGTGTCACAAACAGCCCCAGAGTTCATACTAAAATAACACCATATGATACACATCAAGCAACTCTAATGTCACCTAGATACTCCAATGTCACCACAAGTATCGGTGATTAAATATATGATATGCATCAAACAACTCCAGATTCATAATATTCAATCCGACACAAGGAGCTTCAAAGAGTGCCCCAAGGTATCTACCAAAGAAACAAGGACGAAAACATGCATCAACCTCTATGCCTTGATTACCCCAATGTCACCACGGGAATCCGCAAGTTGATCGCCAAAACATATATCAAGTGAATCAATAGAACACCAAATTGTCACCATAGGAATCCACATGCAAGACATACATCAAGTGTTCTCAAATCCAAAAAGTATTCAATTCGATAATAGTGAAACCTCAAAGGTAAAAATTCAATTCATCACAACAACATAGAGAGGGAGAAAGACCATATCATCCAACTATATTAATAAAGCTCGCGGTACATCAAGATCATGCCAAATCAAGAACACGAGAGAGAGAGAGAGACAGAGAGATCAAACGCATAGCTACTAGTGCATACCCTCATGAGGTGAACTACTCCCTCCTCATCATGGAGACCATCAGGATGGTGAAGATGGCCCCCAGTGATGATTTCCCCCTTCGGGAGAGTGCCGGAACAAGGCTCCAGATGGGATCTCTTTGGTACAGAGGCTTGCGGCGGTGGAGTCAAAGTTCTAGGGTTATTTCTGGGGTTTTCCCTATTTATAAGAATTTTCAGAGTTGGAATCACATGAAAAGGTGTTACGATAGGCCCACGAGGCACTTGGGCACCATCACCCCCGTGGGCACGCCCAAGTGGTGAGTGGGGGGCTCGTGGCTCTTCTGGTCCTCCACGAAGCTTCGTGGGTCTCTTTTATTTCAAAAAAAAATCGTAAAAAAGTTTCAGCCCATTCCGAGAATTTTATTTCTGCACAAAAAAACAACGCCACGGTAGTTCTGCTAAAAACAACGTTAGTCCGGGTTAGTTCCATTCAAATCATACCAAAACAATATAGAATTGTTGTAAACATGGCATGAATACTTCATAAATTATAGATTCATTGGAGACGTATCACACATAAGTTCATATTTTCTGGCACTTAGAACATCACAAAAGTTCATTTGCATATCTTGCCACTTCAGACATGGCAGACATCAAACATACATACACATACTCTTGCATATCACTAATTTCATAAAAAAGAGCAGGCGTAATCACTAGGGTTCAAGGAGCTGCAAGGCACCTCCAACACCACAGCCTGCAGCAGTGCTAGCCCTGCAATAGCACATGCATCACCTTCAGCATCTTCGTCATCTTCATCCTCAAAAGCATTACGAGGGACATGCATTATGACACTCCTGGTGATGCCGTACAATTCTGGGGTATGTGGCATCAACTGTGAAACTTTAGTTTCCATCATTAGTGCTTCAGCTTCGATGCCTTCTGCTAACTTCAGGTGGCAACCATGAATCAACGAAACATCTATTTTTGGTACTTGAATTTCACCAGAACAACATCCTTGATTTCATGATCAGCTATCTTGAAGTCCCAGTGATATAAAGTCTGATGGAGAGCGTATGCAATAGCGCAGGTGAAAATAGGCCACTCTTGACAGTGAACATGGCTACATCGTTAGCAGTACCATATTCCAGATCCAACTGAACCTTTGTGGCATACGCAATTCGAAGAACTTCAGGGGAATGATCATACAACTAAAATGCAAATAAATAACATTTTACTGAAAATCACATAGAAGTTCAAACTCAATGCATTCTTCTTCTAACCAGGGGAACCTAATCATCATCCATGTTGCCCATGGCCAGAATTATGGGATACATAGTACATCACTAGGAAGAAATCTAGAAAGATTAGGACATACATGTACCTCAGGATCCAAGAACTGATGAATCTTGATTCCGTATTCTGCAACTACATCGACCGCCCGTGCAACCCTTTTTCCGTGACATGCATGTTAAATAGATGATAAAGAAATCACAAAAATGTTCAGATTTGGGCGTTTGATTCATCCAAACAAATGAAAAACTAGCTAGCAAGCAGTACGAACAGCCTAACCTTCGCCTTCACAGCTTCACATAGGGTCCCGCTGGAATCCATCATACAGATTCGGATTCTTAAAGATCGGATGAAGCTCCACGTGCTTCAAGAAGTGAAGAACAAGAGAGAGAATGGGGAAACTACATGAGAAATCGAGGTGCGGTTTTCTGATGGGACAGGGAAGTGGGAGGAGCAGTGGTAATTGTTCTGCGTGTACCTTCTCAGTGCGGTCGAAATTTATGTGAGAAGGCAGAGGAGAAGGCAGGCGACTTAGGAGCCATCGATCCTCCATCTGGCGGTACATAGTGTTCCAAGGAAGGTGAGGAGGCAGCGGTATAGAGGTCATACATCGTGCATCCAACGGCCATGAATCAAACTACGTTCTTTTATTTATTTATTTGTAATGAAAAATGAAGAGAAAACCGATTGTGTGCATGACTTTTAAAGAGCTATTCTCGCAAGGTGATTCAAAATGATCATGTCTTGGTAAACCCCAAGTCCACATTGTCACGTGGCAAGTTGGAATGCGAGGTCGAACATGTGATCATCAATGGAATCAGACATGATCTGTGCTCAATATTGTTCATCCCACATGGAAAATGTAAAGGTCCGTTCATCGCAAACCTTTACCGTCAAATCATGAAATGGAAAGAAACCCCCAATGGTGTGACAAAGTACAAGCAAATGAGATATGCGACGTGAGCGCGTGCATAATACTGTATAATGTGGTGAGGTATCATGGAGACCTCCTGTGCATGGCTTTTAAATTGTTATTCTCGCAAGGTTATTCAAAATGATCATGTCTTAGTAAACCACGAGTCGACTTGGTCACGTAGCAAGTTCAAATGTGAGGTCGAACTTGTGATCATCACTGGAATCAGACATGATTCATGATCAATATTGTCCATGACACATGGAAAATGTAAAAGGCCGGCCCATCGCAAAACTGTCCCCTCAAATCATGAAATGGAATGTATACCCCCCATGATAACCAAGTACAAGCAAATGAGATCTGAGACGTGAGCGGGCGGGCAATACATGTACAATGTGATTCATACATTATGGAGAGCTTGTCTGCGTGACTTTTAAACTATGATTCTCGCAAGGTAATTCAAAGTGATCATGTCTTGGTAAACCCCGAGTCCACATCATCACGTGGCAAGTTCGAATGTGAGGTCAAACTTGTGATCATCAATGGAATGAAAGACATGATTTGTGCTCAATATTGTTCATGTCACATGCACTACAAAGAAAACACACATCCGTGACATTTTGGGCCGAACGATTTTTTCTGTCATGCTTATGACACTTCTATGACGATAATTGTGACAAAACCCGGTATCATCATAGATGTGGTGGGCTCCTACTTCTATGACAAAAAATCATGACAGAAAATGGGCTTTTCGTCCTGGGCGGGCTGGAGACGCAGCTGGATGACATTCTTTGGGCCGTCCATGATGGAAAAACCGTGGTAGAAGCGAGGGCGAGGAAAATTTCGAGGTGTTCCCGGTTACGGTGGGTGGTCGGGGCCAAGCAATGCACAGAGGTTTGTGCGTTTCCCTCATACACATACGCACGTGTGTGCGAGGCGTTGCGCTCTAACTGAACCCGAGCGAGGCGTTGGGCTCTAACTGAACCTGAGCGATTGCACTAGCTACGTTACTGAACCCCGATCGATCCCTTGTTGTTAACTGAACCCGAGTGATTCCTTTGCTACTGCTGCTAACTGAAGCCGATCGAACCTGCTGCCTCCTTCCCTTGATAAACAGTGAGCGTTGTTGGGGGGTTTTGGATGAACTGTTCCCGGTGGGGGGGGGGGGTTGGATGAACAGGACCCCGTGGTAGTAGAGGCCGTTGCCGCTGGATGAACAGGACCCCGATCGATCAAGCCGGTTGGGGGTGGATGAACAGGACCCCGTGGAGGGCTGGATGAATAGGACGCCCCCGTGGAGGGCTGGTTGAACAGTAGCAGGTGGAGGGCTGGATGAACAGTAGCCCGTTGAGGGGTGGTTGAACAGCACCCCGTGGAGAGGGCTGGTTGAACAGTAGCCGGTGGAGGAGCGGTGGAGGCTGGATGAACAGGAGCCCGTGGATGAACAGTCGCAGGTGGAGGCTGGAGGAGGTCGACGGTGGATGAACAGTAGCCCGTGGAGGCTGGAGGAGGTCGACGATGGAGATGAACAGTAGCCCGTGGAGTCCCGTTTTGCGGTACGCCACGCCCCTCCCGATGAACAAGGCTCCCGTTTCGACCGTAGCGCTCCAACACAAGTCCGTTTCCTCCATTTTGCGGTACGCCACACCCCTCCCGATCAACAGGATCCCGTTTCGACCGTAGGAGGTCCAAGAGAAGTCCGTTTCCTCTGTTTTGTGGCACGCCAGACCCCTCCCGATGAACATGATCCCGTTTCGACCGTAGGCGGTCGAACACAAGGCCGTTTCCTCCGTCCTATGGTACGCCAGGCCTCGTTTCGATCGGCTAATCCATCCAAGCCGGTTGGCTCCCGATGAACATGACGTATTCCGTTGCCTCCTGATGAACATGGCGCATTCCGGTGCCTCCCCATGAACACGACACAGTTTCTCGGTTCCGACCCAGCCGGTTGGCTTCCAATGAACAGGATTAGTCGCTGTACGCGTTAGAGACCCCGCCCGTATGTACGTACGTAGCCGTATTTACTATCTTGCAGTGTGGCCGTACGTATGTGTACACGATATAGACGGGACTGCCTGACATGCTACGTTGGCGCCTCTACTTCAACACATGCCGCTCCTTACTCGGCCACGGTACGTCACTTCAGAGACACTGATTGACCGCTATGTACGTACACGTTCGCGGCCGGACAGATAACGCTACCTTCGCTTCAACCTGGTGGGTCCTAGCTGTCAGGGGGTAAGAAGGCAGTTCCTTCCATGCGAAGATAAAGCCGGTGGGTCCTAGCTTGTTGAGGATATAATTACTAGTGTAACCCGCCCAGGAGGGGCCGGGTTACGCTATCGCGATTCATCATATGAAGCCCAATATCAAGCTTGAAGATGGCGGTTCAGTTAAGGGCCCAAGGCCCAAAGGCGACTTAAGGCCTGTAGTGATAAACCGCCATAAAGGCATAACTTGTATTGTAAGGCAAGATTAACTGGTCACCGAGCCGGACACTATTTATGAGCCGGCCGGGACTCTATGAGCCGCTGGGCGTCAACCTCTATATATAAAGGAACGACCCGGCGGCGGTTGAGGGCAAGTAACATCAAATCGAGAGCCAGGCATAGCGGATTCGCTCCCAGGTCATCGAAACCCTAGCAATTCCACCTCAACTGGATTAGGCTTTTACCTTCACCGCAAGGGGCTGAACCAGTATAAACCCTCGTGTCCTTTATCCCGCTTTAACCCCTTTAAGCTTCCTAGTTGCGATGGCTCCACGACTAAGTCCTTTCACGAGGACATCTGCCATGACAATTCCACGACAGTTGGCGCCCACCGTGGGGCCAGCGCACGATGGATTTGAGTTCTTGAAGGGCAGCTTCGAAGGGCTCAAGGGATACGCTGTGGGCCGGATGGCCAAGAGTCGTCGCGGCAAGCTCTACATCGACGATGCCGGCTGGGGTCCCGATGCCGTCTCAATTGAGTACGGGTACCGGGTCCCCTTCGGCGGAATCCACGTCTTCATCGGCCGGATTGGCGAGCCGGGCCCTGAGCCGGACATCTGCACCGACATCATCGAGACGGCTCAGCGTGCGAGACCCGCCCGGGCTCAGCCCGCCATGAAGCGTGCCTTAGTGGGTTGCATCCATGGAGGGGAACTTTCCGAAGGATCCGTGGATGGTGGTGAGACGGCCGTCTACTCTAATGGTGAGTCATCCACTGGTGAGACGTATTCGTTGTATCAATTACAAGACGGCGGGCTTGGGGGCTGTTCCGATGGCAGCAGTATTCTGGACCCCTTTGAGCCACCGAGCAGAGTAGGGATCTTCATGGCTGGCACTCAACCCGGTCAAAACTCTACGGCTGTGGCAGCAATAACTTCCGGGTCAGGAGCAGCCGGGGCAGGAGGCCCTGTGCGCCCGCCGGCTCAGGTGCTGATAGATCTCATGGACAGATTGACGGCCCTGTTAACCGCCACAGTTATTCCAGCAGATCAAGCTGAGCATGATGCAGAGGTAGCACATGTACGTGAGGAGATAGCCCGAGCCAAAGAAGCCCTAGCAGCTGAGGACACCAGATTGGCCGCGGAGCGGGCGGCTTTGGATGCACGAGCTCAGCAGATTCAATCAGAAGCTTTTCAACTTACGATGAATCTGAATGCCTCTAATGAGATCATGACAAGGAGGCACCAGAAGGCCCAATCGCGTCTGCCTCCGGTTTATGATCCTCGTAATCTTTTCAACACACCTGGGGCTGGCCCTAGTAACCCGCCGGAGGTGAACCGGATTATGACACCCGGAGCTGGAGCGCCAATTCAACCCCGGGTGATGGAGCCACCTCACATGCACACAGCTCTGCCTCGCTACATACCGACACCACCAGGTCATTTTTCTAACCCGCTGGAGAACTTGATTGCCGCGTCGGCACGCCTAGCGGCTCTCCCGGCGGATGGCGATTCTCCAACAGCAGTCGAAACACGAAGGGTCAGGGAACTTCTTCAGACGGCCTTGGCTCAGCAGGAGGCTTATTCTTATAGTCGGGACATGATCCATTCGACTCCTCGTCCGAGCCGGAGCCCGAGTTATAGCAGACATATGGATTCAGCGGCCGTGTCAAGCTACGCTCAGCGCTGTAACAAGCCAGGTGGGCATAACCCGGTACAGGAAAGAATGCGTCAAGAGGCTCAGCAGGCGGCTCAGTAGGCGGCTGAGCAGGCGGCTCATCAAACCTTCCCGGATTATCCGACGACTTCTATTGAGGTAGGCGTGGCCACAAGAACCAGTGGTGTTCCTTGTTTGGTGCCGGCTTTGCGTAATGAGCGTTTTCCCAAGGACTTCAAGGGACCCCGAAAGGTGCCGAATTACACAACTGATTTACAGCCCTGGGCGTGGATTGAAAGCTAGGAGATGGCCATGGAGCTGTTGGAGGTCAGTGATGCGGCGATGGCCAAGTACTTCACGATGATCTTGGACGGAATGGCCCACACTTGGCTGAAGGGGTTGCCGCCTAATTCCATTGGTCATGGGCAGAGTTAAATGCCCGGTTTATCCAGAACTTCAAAGATACATGCAAGCAGCCCATGTCAATTGTGGACTTGACTAATTGCAAGCAAGAGGAAGGTGAGTCCACCGCTCATTGGGTGCGCTGGGTCAAGGAGATAATACATTCATCTGACAAGATGGATGCCGGCTTTGTGGTCTTAATGTTGAAGAAAAATTGCCGATTTGAACCTCTGAAACAGAAACTGGGGCGGCTCAAGCGTGATTGTAATGACATGGGCCAGCTGATGGCGGCTCTAGTCAAATACGCTGATTCTGATAGTACCAAGGATCCCGCGTCTGATGAAGAGAAGACAGGGAAGGGAAAGAAGAACAACAATGGAAAGGGTCAGCAGCATAATCCGGCGAGTCAGGGAGGCAATAAACGTAAGGCTGACGGTAACCCGGAGTTTGTGGTTAACACCAATTCACAGGGTAACAATCAACAACGCGAGGGGAGGCCACCCCCTCGGGCTGGCGGGTCAGGTCCTACTCTTGAGAAACTGCTCAATGAACCCTATCCAAGACACGGCACTCGGGAAAGGCCAGCCACTCACCTATGGAAAGATTGCGCGATCATGAAGGCTTTCAAAAATTCTAATATGTTCGACGGCAACCATGGGACTGGTGGCGGCTCAGGTGGAGGCGGTTTCCATGGCTCGGGTGCCGGCTCAAGTTCCGGCTTTCAAGGAAATCAAGGTGGTTATAATCAACAGTCTGGTCAGGGAGGTCAGCAGCAGCAGCAATCGGGTTATCAGAGCAATCCAAAGCAGCTGAATAGTGGACAATATCATGTGTTCACCACTAGCTTGTGCAAATGAGACCAGAAGCTTCATAAAAGGGCTGTGAACGCTGTTGAGCTGGCGGTCCCTCGTTATTTATGGTGGTCAGAGCAGCCTATTGTGTGGAGCAGGGAAGATCACCCTCCCCGAGTTGACAATCCGGGTCAGTTAGCCTTGGTGGTAGCACCTCAGGTTGGTGGATATAAATTCACTAAAGTGCTCA
Organism: Aegilops tauschii subsp. strangulata; assembly: GCF_002575655.3. Classification (NCBI taxonomy): domain Eukaryota; kingdom Viridiplantae; phylum Streptophyta; class Magnoliopsida; order Poales; family Poaceae; genus Aegilops; species Aegilops tauschii. Next base: position 294,852,285 of record NC_053035.3, read on the forward strand.
TGGATGGAGGTAGCAGCATCAACATCCTCTATTATGAGACCTTTCATCGTATGGGGTTGACTGACAAAAATCTTAAGACATCCAACACTGTTTTCCATGGAGTGGTGCCTGGTAAGTCGGCATACCCAGTTGGTAAGATTGAGCTGGAGGTAGCCTTCGGAGATGAGCATGATTCTAGGGCCGAGAAATTAACCTTTGAAGTGGTCAAGATCAAGAGCCCATATCATGCTCTGTTTGGACGGCCGGCTTATGCCAAGTTCATGGCGCGGCCGTGTTATGTTTACTTACAGCTCAAGATGCTGGGTCACAAGGGCACTATTACAGTACATGGGAGTCGGAAGATAGCCCTAGAATGTGAGGAAGGTGACGCTGCTTATGCCGAATCTGTTTGTGCAGCAGAGGAGTTGAAGTTTTATAAGGACAACGTTGACCCAGCGGACATGACGTCTCTGAAGAAACCAACCGCAGAGCATGACCCGGTGATGAAATTTAAGTCGGCTGATGACACTAAGCTTATTGATTTCGTTCCAGGTGACTCATCTAAGCAATTCAGTATCAGTGCCAATCTGGATCCTAAATAGGAAAGCGCGCTCATCGAGTTCATCCGTGAGAACCGGGACATCTTTGCATGGAAACCTTCTGACATGCCAGGTGTACCGAGAGAACTCGCTGAGCACACTCTTAATATTGATCCAAAGTTTAAGCCGGTCAGGCAGTTTCTTTGGCGGTTTAACGAGGAGAGACGTAAAGCTATCGGTGAGGAGGTGGCCCGGCTCTTGGCGGCCGGGTTTATTGTTGAAGTTTTTCACCCGGAGTGGTTGGCTAACCCGGTGCTTGTACTTAAAAAAAGAACGGCACCTGGCGGTTGTGTGTGGATTACACGGACTTAAATAAGGCTTGTCCGGCTAATCCTTTTGCTCTTCCCCGTATTGATCAAATTATTGATGCTACGGCGGGTTGTGAGCGTTTGAGCTTCTTGGATGCTTACTCTGGTTATCATCAGATCAAAATGGCAGTTAAGGACCAGGAGAAGACGGCCTTCATCACTCCGTTTGGAGCCTTCTGTTATGTATCTATGCCATTTGGGCTCAAGAGTGCCCAGGCGACTTATCAGCGATGTGTGCAGAACTGTCTCCACGATCAGATTGGGTGCAATGCTCATGCTTATGTGGATGATATTGTGGTGAAATCCAGAGAGAAGGAGACCTTGATAGATGATCTGAAGGAAACCTTTGATAATCTTCGGGTCTACAAAATGATGCTTAACCCGACCAAATGTGTGTTTGGCGTGCCAGCAGGCAAGCTTTTGGGTTTTCTGGTCTCTAACAGAGGCATTGAGGCTAACCCAGAGAAGATCAAGGCAATCACCTCCTTGGCTAAGCCGGTGTGCGTCAATGATGTTCAGCGACTGGCGGGTCGTATCGCTGCTTTAAGCCGGTTCATAAGCCGGTTAGGTGAGAAGGCCATACCGCTATATCAGATGATGAAGAAAACAGACAACTTTGTCTGGAGTGATGCCGCTAACGCTGCCTTTGAAGATTTAAAGAGACAGTTATCTGAGCCGCTGGTCCTTGCGGCTCCCATTGATAAGGAGCCCTTATTGTTGTATGTGGCTGCTAACTCACGTGCTGCCAGTGTTGCAATTGTGGTGGAGTGCAAGGAGGCTAGCAAGGAGCATCCGGTTCAACGACCGGTTTACTACATCAGTGAGGTGCTTATTGAGTCTAAGCAAAGATATCCACATTGGCAGAAGCTCGTTTATGGGGTGTTCATGGCGAGCCAGAAGCTTAAGCAATACTTCCAAGGTCACCCCATTACTGTGGTAAGTTCAGCCCCTTTGGGAGACATCATTCAGAATAGAGAGGCCACAGGACGAGTTGCCAAGTGGGCCATTGAGCTTGGGCCTCATGGCTTAAAGTATATGCCACGTACTGCTATTAAGTCTCAGGCATTGGTGGACTTCATCAACGATTGGACAGAATTGCAGACGCCTGAAGAAAAGCCGGACATCACATACTGGACTATTCACTTTGATGGGTCCAGGCAATTGGAGGGCTCGGGGCTGGAGTTGTTTTAGCTTCCCCTCGAGGTGAAAAATTTTGTTATGTGCTCCGGTTGATGTTTCCCTGTACTAACAATGCAGCTGAATATGAGGCCTTGCTCCATGGTCTTCGGATGGCTAAGGAGATGAACTTAAGCCGGGTAAGGTGCTTTGGCGACTCAGATTTGGTGGCTCAACAGGTGTCAGGCAAGTGGGATTCTAAGGATCCTCTCATGGCGGCTTATCGCCGTGAAGTTGATGTTGTCGCTGGACACTTCAAAGGTTATCAAGTAGAGCACATTGATCGAAGGAAGAATGAGGCGGCTGATGCTTTAAGCCGGTTGGGATCTCAACGTAAGCCGGTGCCACCTAACACCTTCTTGGATGTTTTGCATAACCCTTCTATCAAGTTGCCCATAGAGGAAGACTTAGCTGTTCCAGACCCAGAAGCGCAATTGGTGGCGGCTCTTCACGTCATCCCAGATTGGACAGTTCCATATTTGGCTTACATGACCCGAGGCGAGTTGCCTTAGGACGAGACCTTGGCTAGACAAATCGTCCGGCGGTCTAAGTCCATGACAATTGTTCATGGTGAGTTGCATCATCGCAGTGTTACTGGGGCGTTTAAAGGGTGTGTGTCGCCTGAGGAAGGTCAAGAAATACTTCATGAGATCCATGAAAGGGATTGTGGTCATCATGCCGGCTCAAAATCTCTTGTGGCCAAAGCTTTCCGTCATGGTTTTTATTGGCTGATGGCTCATGCTGATGCGGAGGATCTGGTCAGTAAATGTGATGGTTGTCAAAAATTCTCACGACGAGCTCATGTACCGGCTCAAGAATTGAGGATGATTTCAATCACTTGGCCGTTTGCAGTCTGGGGGCTTGACATGTTTGGGCCTTTCAAAAGGTCCAAGGATAAAAAGACACACCTCCTGGTGGTGGTTGATAAATTCACGAAGTGGGTTGAGGCAGAGCCGGTCAGTAAGCGTGATGCAGCCACGGCGGTTCAATTCATGAAAAAGGTGATCTTTCGTTTTGGTTTTCCACACAGCATCATAACTGACAATGGTACTAATCTATCCAAAGGTGCTATGGAAGAGTTCTGTCAACGTGAACATATCCGGCTCGATGTTTCATCAATAGCTCATCCTCAATCCAATGGTCAAGCTGAAAGAGCCAATCAAGAGATCTTGAAAGGCATAAAACCCCGGCTCATGGTCCCTTTACAACGGACGCTGGGTTGTTGGGTGGAGGAGTTGCCTTCTGTGATTTGGAGCATCAATACTACGCCTAACAGATCTATGGGTTATACGCCTTTCTTCATGGTTTACGGTGCAGAGGCGGTCCTACCGAGTGACATCCGTCATGACTCACCCCGAGTGGCGGCTTATGTTGAAGCTAATAATGAACAAGCTCGTCAGGATGCACTTGATTTGTTGGATGAGAAGCGTGACTTAGCAACAGCCCACTCGGCGATTTACCAGCAGGACCTGTGCCGTTATCACAGCCGCCGGGTTAAGTCCAGAACCTTTCAAGAAGGTGACTTAGTGCTCTGGCTCATCCAGGATCAGTCTGATATGCACAAGCTATCCCCGCCTTGGGAAGGACCCTTTGTGGTCAGCAAGAACCTGAATAATGGGTCATATTACCTCATCGATGTTCGAGAGCACAAAGACTCACGTAAGTCGGAGGAGGAGACCCGCCGGCCGTGGAATATCGCTCATCTTCGGCCTTACTACACTTGAGCCACCGGCTCTCATGATGTACATATTTTGACGATGTATATATTATGAAAAGTAATAAAGCAGGACCTCTGTCCTTTTCATCCTCAAAAGTTCATATGTCTTCATTATTATATCTTTAAAACGACCAACAGGGAGCTGATCATATTTGAATCCGGATCTCCCTTTGGTCTGGCTTATGATCGTATTTGAATCTAGCCGTCAAATATCATGATCACCAGGGGGCTTCCTGTTCAAACATAGGTCGTATTCGAACCAAAGAGAACATAGATGTCCATACCCTTTTGATTGGCACACTGCCAAACCTATTAGGGGGCTTCTTGAACGTATCCGAATCATAGCTCAACCCCTTTTGGGTCTGACGTGGATCGTATTCGAATCAGCGTCATTAAACAACTCTCAAGGTCATTTGGGGGCTTCTTGTTCAAACATAGGTCGTATTCAAACCAAAGAGAACATAGATGTTGATACCCTCTTGATCGGCAATGCCAAAGCCACTGGGGGCTATATGATCGTATTCGAATCTTAGCTTAACCCCTTTGGAACGGTTCTCTGATCGTATTTGAATCAGAAGCCTCTGAATTTTGTTTGTTGTTTATAAAGTTCTTTGCAATCACAATCTTCCGACTTTATCTTGAGACTCTTTGATTATATTTGGAAGCATCTAATGAGTGGCTTCTATTTAGCCTGGTTTGGGCCTTGGTCAATAAATCGCCAGCATATGACAATCATCATACATTTGGGAGTTTTTGGCTTCTAAAGATTGGGTTGTCACCCTTACTGTTCGGGTCACATAAACCGGCAGCTTAAATCAAAGGATCACAGGTATGATGTTACGGTTATATTTAAAAATATAGTTGCTAGCCGGCTTATCTATGATTTTTGTTCAAATTCTGGGTTATCGGTAAGATATATGACCCGCCATGCGGTAAACCACCAAGGGACTTGTGATTTGTTTCTCTATGCAGGACAGCTAAAAAGCCCTTTTAAACATAAGGAAAACAGATGATCAGCACAATATGGAGGGATATAAGATGGCGGCTTAAACAGTGTTGAGCGCTCGACACGTGCGTGATGGCACGACAAAACTAAGTGTTTTTTCTACCCTATTACATGACTCCCCGAGTCCAAATGATGAAACATTGTTTTTTTAGCACAGCGTAAATATGAGCCGCCTGATGGATCAATTGCGTTGTTGGCTTGAAGCTTCCGGATCATCCCTTTCCGCTCTTCCATCTTGTTCCCTGTCCTAGAAGGTTGATGATGACCAGTCAATGCCACTCAAAGCTTCAAATTCAGCTTCATCAACAATTAATCCGGCCGGGTCAACCTCAGGGGCGAAGGTATGCTTACGAATTGGAGGGATCAGGCTGATCACTTCATAATGTGGCGTTGGAATCCTCTGGTTTTCAGCATCATAACCCGGATGATACTTGGTAAGGTCTGTGTCATTAGCAATCAGGGTGGCCACAGGGCGTATTTCTTTGACACAAGTGGTGAAGTCCTCCTGTCCAAAAGGGGTGCCGTCCTCTTTTAGGCTGGGATACCCGATGGCAATGTCGGCCGGGTCTAGCTCCGGTAGCCACGCTGTGGCCCGACTTAATGCAGTTACGGCTCCGGCTCTCGCAGAAGATCGCCCTAGTTCTTTGAACCGCTGAGGTAGCACGGCAAGCCGTTTCAGTACATCTGCCAAGACGGTGGGGACTTCATTTGACAAAGCCACTGCAGCTAAGGCACGCTGTGACCCGGTGTAGATTTGTTCTACCAGTGTGTAAACCGCCTTTAATTTTACCAACATGCTTTGATCAAGATTGTCTCCTGGGGCCTGCATTACAAAGTCAGGTGAGTCGATGACAATTGATATACTTGTTAGAAAAGATTCAAATATCTAACACTTGCAGAGTAACTTACCAAAGATTGCTGAGACCATCTGAGATACATGGCGTTTTAAGCCGGATAACTCGGCGGTTGTTTCTGCAAGAGCTGCCTCAGTTTTCTCAGCCCGGTTGATCAAGGCAATCTTTTCATCAGCCCAGGCCTTCTTCTCTACTTCAAAGCCTTTTTTTCAGTTTCTCTTGTTCAGATACACTGAATTCAAACTTGGAATTGGCTTTTTGGGTTTCAATCTCCTGTGCTTCCAGGCGATTCTTCAAGTCAGAAATCTCTGATTCAAATTGACTAATGGTGGCCTGTACAAATGCCGGGTTACAATCAGGATTATCATAATGCAACATTAAGTCCCAAGCACTTTGCAAGCAAAGATACTTGGCACTTGGGGGCTAATGTATGCTGAAGGATTCTGTTTGCGGTGGTGGTTCATTAAAGTAAGTCCCAAGCACTTTGCAAGCAAAGATACTTGGCACTTGGGGGCTAATGCATATTGCTGTTCCAAGTACTTCTTGATTAAAACAGGATAAGGACCGGTTCAAACATGCTGGTTAAGCCGGCCCTTGGGGGCTACAGGATAAGCCGGATTTCTTACATATATTACTAAGCTGGTCTTAAGTCTACAACATATTTCATCATAAGCAATAGACTTGGGGGCTGGTATAGTAAGGACAAATAAAGTACATCAACAAGAGTTATACCTCAGATTTTTGGTGTATCTGTTTCACCATGTCAATTTCCATGTCACGGCTGTTGTGCACTTGATTTATATAACCAGAGACGATTTCTCCAATACACAGATGAGTATAATCAGTGACATCCAGCTTAACCCTGCGGCGTTCCAGAAGTTCTTCTTTGGCGGAGCACTTGGCCAGCACGGTGGGTCTCCCCGGCTCAACAAAGTCAGTCTTGATGATTTCGACATCCGGGTCATCTGTCTTGCCCGGGCTAGGGATCTCTGGATTCTCAGAACCATCAATGGCTTGCTCGACAGGTGGGTCAGCAGTAGGCGTTGGAATGTCGTGGGCTGGTTCAGGCGGCGGCTCATGAGCGGAGGTGTCAGGAGCAGCCGTTCTGAGCTCCGGTTCATTTAAGATCGGCTCTTCGGCCGGCTTGTTCTTCTTCGCCCTTTTGCTGGGCTTTACTTGTATGCTGTGTAAAAATCAAAAGGTTAGTGCAAAAACAAGAGTTAAGATAAACACAAGATAAGCAGATTATCATTACCCTGGAGCGGTTTTAAAAGTCGGCAAGTTGGACTGCATTGACTCGCCGGAGGAAGGTGAAGTTTCCTGGTAGTTTGAGTTAGAAGAATTGAGTGGTTCACGAATGAGACCCGCCAAACGATGAATAGGGTGTAAATCGGAAGTAACCTTGTTCCGGCGCTTCTTTGGTGCATTTGGTAAGTCGGAGGAAAGTTCGGCATCCTTGCTGGTCCGGGTTTGCCTCCGGTTCTCATGCATCTGTTGCTTCAAAAGAAATTGAGGATCTTGATAAGCTAAAGGATGTGAAAATCTTACTTTCCAGGTTATTCTTCGGATTTTCCGTCTTGGCAAAGGCTCGGAGTCGGAGGAAATAATAGTTACCTCTTCATCCACTGCATGACTTGCTCCTGTGTCCTCCTGATGATAATCAGTGTCAATAAGGTGGTTAAAAAGGAACCTAAAGAGTCAAGAGCTACCTCTGATTCAGAGGTATCTTCCAAATGAAGCATATCTGAGGCGCTAGGCTTATTCCCCTTCTTCCGGGCAGCGGCTTTCCTGGCGGCTTTCTTGGTTTTTCTGGCTTTCTTTGCAGCTTCATGGTCATACTTGACCTTCCAAAATTCGTCATCAGCCTGTGAATTACAACAAAGGTTTTTGAGTAAAGAAGAAATTGTCAAAGTTGAAGGTAAAAATGCTCAAGTCAATGGCTTACCGCTGGAGCCGGGTTAGCTTTACAGAAAGGACTTAAACCTACTTTCCCACAATCTGCCAGGCTCTCATTCAGAAGAGACTTGGTCATATCATGAACGACGTCCTCAGGTAAGTCATCAGGGCTGTGCCGCAGAGGACCATTCTTTTGGCTTGTGTAGTCGCACATCAAGCCGGGGCGGCGGCTCAAAGGAATAACCCGCCAGGCAAGCCAAACCCGGACCAGATCAATGCCGTTTAAGCCATTCCCTAGAAGAGCCTTGACCTTACTCATGGTGGGGGCAAGTGTTTGACGTTCAGCCGGAGACAGTTTATCTGGCAAGGGGTGAGTGGACTCGAGGCGCAGGGCGCGAAAGCCGGGCAGAGGGTTCTCATTAGCCGAAGAAGTATATTGACAATAGAACCACGTCTGGTTCCAATCTTTAGGATGACTCGGCAGTTCGGCATACAGAAAGAGATAGTCTCTCCGTCGCTGGATTGAGATTCCACCAAGTTCCAAGCTGGGCCCATTGGCACGTTCATTCTGACAATTCAAATAAAATAACTCTCTAAAGAGTAGCAAGCTGGGTTCTTCTCCAAGGTACACCTCACAGAACACTTGAAAATTGCAAATATTTGACACGGAATTGGGCCCGATGTCTTGAGGTCGCAGGTCAAAAAAGTGCAAGACGTCTCTGAAAAACTTTGAGCCGGGTGGAGAAAAGCCCCGATCCATGTGATCAGTAAAGACGATAACTTCCCCTTCCTTGGGTTGAGGTTTTTCTTCTGTCGGATCAGGAGCACGATAGGACATGACTTCCTTCTTCGGCAGATAACCAGTCTTCATAAAATCATTAAAAGTGTTATCTGTGACGATGGATTTAACCCAGTTGCATGTAACGGGTGCTTTGGGAGCCTTGGGCGGCATTATGGAGATAGCCTATGACAAAATAAAAATTTCCGGTTCAAATTTAAGCCGGAGAGAAGTACTTCAATTCATATTCAAGATGGCGGCTTACGAAGGGGCCTAATGGTATATGACTAATTATATCAGATTATTTAAGCCACCATGGGCATCATAAGCAGTTAAGTTATTTAAACCGCCAGGAGTGGTCGGGATTATTGATTGAGCATTGCCTTTTTTAAGCCGGCGATAAGAGTCGCCATGGCTAGGTGGATCTAACAGATACAGTTTTTGCCTAAGTGTCGCACAAACAAGTTTCACAGGTTGCAGCTATTATTTTGGATCAAATGGGCGTTCAGAAAAGAAAATATTCTAGACCTAAAAATCTAGTACAGATGAGTTTGTGAGTTCTAATGAGGCCTCTGTACAAGGAAAAGGGATCTGCTAGTGTCAAAAATGGACATAAAACAATCACCGCAGGAGTATATGTTGCCTTTTGAATCAGAAGAGGCCGCGGTCGAGGAACTATGAAGAAACTATGATGAACAGCGAAAAACGCAGAGGAACTTGCAAACCCTAAATGCGGATCTAGGGTGCGTGACGGCAAGGACTTACAACTGCAGATCTACTGCGGAGGATCGCCGCCATTCTCTGATCGATTCAGGTTGATGCACCGGCCAAGGTCGAAGAAGACGAGGTGCTCTGCGGCGGCGGCAGCGGCGGAGCTCGAGCAGCAGCGGAGTCGTGAGAGGAAGAAGGAGATAGAAAGGGGGAAAGTGAAGAAAGACCTAAAGACGTGCCTATTTATAAGGAGAAGACTGACAGAGTAGGCGCGAGAAATGAGGAGGCCAAAACATGGTTGTCCAGCTACTCAGACGCCTCGATTCTCAGGATGGTCATTAAGATAAGGATCCGTTGGGATATGATTGAATAAAAAATGAATTTAATGGTAGATGACATCATGGCGGGTTATATCCTTTGCACAGATAGAAGGCAGAAGACTTTTTCTTAAGATATTAAAGATTGACATGAACCAGTTCAAATCAATCTGGGGCCTAATGTTGGGGATATAATTACTAGTGTAACCCGCCCAGGAGGGGCCGGGTTACGCTATGGTGATTCATCATATGAAGCCCAATATCAAGTTTGAAGATGGCGGTTCAGTTAAGGGCCCAAGGTCCAAAGGCGACTTAAGGCCTGTAGTGATAAACCGCCATAAGGGCATAACTTGTATTGTAAGGCAAGATTAACTGGTCACCAAGCTGGACACTGTTTATGAGCCGGCCGGGACTCTATGAGCCGCTGGGCGTCGACCTCTATATATAAAGGAACGACCCGGCGCTGGTTGAGGGCAAGTAACATCAAATCGAGAGCCAGACATAGCAGATTCGCTCCATGGTCATCGAAACCCTAGCAATTCCACCTCAACTGGATTAGGCTTTTACCTTCACCGCAAGGGGCTGAACCAGTATAAACCCTCGTGTCCTTTATCCCGCTTTAACCCCTTTAAGCTTCCTAGTTGCGATGGCTCCACGACTAAGTCCTTTCACGAGGACATCTGCCGTGATAATTCCACGACACATCTGTCAGGGGGAAACTTTTTTTCGCAAAATACAGAGGCCCTTCCGATAGGTCCGAGGTGTCAGGTGGAGAAATCATTATTTTGCGCATAATAAGGAGGCACTTCCTTGTGTTCGACCATGGACCCAGCTGTCAGCCTGTCCACTCTCTTCTGATGGCTATCGTTCGTTGACCACGTTGACGACGCCGTATCGCCCGAGAGCGCCAAGGTGGTGGACAACGGCGCGACCTAGGAAGGGAACGACCCAGAGCCGGGGAATACGCAATAGTGGATGCCCACGCGGAGGGGAGTACGAGGGTTGACTGCTTCGGCTGCGGTTTGAGGCTGCCGTCTCTGGAGAATAACAGGGGGGTGTGGGTGATTAGAGGGAGGGCTTGGCCAGTAGTAGTATGGTCGGGCGGTGAGGCCTGCGCGGCAGCACAGTCGGCCAGGGAGGCTGGAGCAGGCGGTACGGCGGGCGCAAGTTTGGGCGGCTGGAGCAACAAGACCAGAGGTTGAAGACGCAACTTGGCCGTTGGATTAACAGCGAACGGTCAGTGCAGCTAGAATCGTTTATTGACTAAGTTAACAAAGCCCTGCGTACACGTTAACTCAGTAGGCCCACAAGTTAGCCTCCAAATCTGGTGGGTCCCAGCTAGCAGGGGGAATCAATTTTTTTCGCGTAATAAGGTGGCACTTCCTTGCGTGCAAAGAGGTTTTCTGGTTTTTTATTTCTTCTTTTTCGAGTTAGAATAAAAAGAAATCAATTTAGGATCTTCGGTACAATCTATATTTTCACGAGAAGGATCATAATAAAGCTGGTGGGTCCCAGATGTCAGGGAGAGGAAACTTTTTATTTTTGCGTAATAGAGGAAGCACTTCCTTGCGTGCGAAGATGTAGCTGGTGGGTCAAACCTGTCAGGGGGAGAAATTATTTGTTTTCGCATAATACGGGGGCACTTTCTGCGTGCGGCCATGGGCCATGTGGGTCCCTACTATCAGCCAATCCATGTACATGCCTCATCCGATGGTCGTCGTTTGTTGACAAAGTTGACCACGCGGCGCCGAGAGAACCAACGCAGTGAACGATGGCGAGTATTACAAAGGGAATGACCCGGAGCCGGCGAAGACATAGCAGTGGATGCCCACGTGGAGGGGAGTACGAGGGTTCACTAGTTCGGCTGCGGTGTGAGGTTGCCGTCGCTGGCGAAGAACATGAGGTGTTGGTGAGTAGAGGAATGGCCTGGACGGTGTTTGGGAGTAGAGTGGGCCAGTGAAGCCTGCGCGGTGGCACAGCCAGCCACGGGAGGCGGTAGTAGGCGGTACCGCCGGCGGTGGTTTGGTTGGCTGAAGCAAGAATATCCAAGATTGACGAAACACTACAGCCGTTGGATGGACATCCAACGACCATTGCTGCTAGAATCGTGTCTTGACTATAATTTTACAAAGCCTTCCGTACACCTTAGTAGGCCCGCAAGCCTTTCGTACGCGTCACTGACTATAATTCTCAAAATAATAGTAGGCCCACAAGTGAGCATCACATCTGTGGCAGAGAACATATAGCCCATTTGCGATTTGTAGTAGTGTACAACCAATTTTTGAATTCTAATGGAATTTACTACAACCCATTTACACTCTGTTAAAATTACAACCCATTTTCTAGCCAGGACAACGATTAATAATTTCAACCAACCTCTCAAAACAGAGTTCAACCAACAATCCCACATTTTGATGGGATCCGAAAAAATATTATCCTGAAATTTCAAGTCAGATTAAATATAATTTCAAAATGAATTTGTATTAGGTAAAAATCTAAAGAAATACTGCGAGCGCAATAAGTAATGAAATTAAAATTTCCAAATTCAAACAATAATATTTTTGAAACTAATTACCTGCTTGGTGCGTTTTTGTATATTTATAGCCCAGTTTTTATAATTACATCCCATTTATTATTTCTTAAAGCCCATTTTCTTGTTAGGCCAAATGCATCCCTCACAGGAAAGATTTACAGCCCATCGGGGCGGAGAATAACAAGTTGACCTGGGTTGGGTATTCCGCAAAAAAAGTATAGCTAGGCTAGCCATTTTCACCTTGAAAAAAAATATCTGGGCTGGATATTTGGTCGACATATAATAATAGCCTGGGCTAGATGGGCCACAGCCCACCCAGTTGATACCCTGCTCCTCTGAAAAACAACAAAAACATCGCTCAAGAAAAACTCCGCTTACACCTAAAAAAACAAATACTGCTTGAGCTGCTGGGTCCCAACTGTCGGCCGCTCCTTGTGCAATTCTCTTATTTATTGACTATATAGGTTGACGATGGTGTGGGACCGTGATGTAAGGAAACCAGGAGGAAGCAAAAAAAACTATAGTTGTATATATATAATAAGGAGGAACATGCGTACATACTGCTATGTCCCTAGTGGGTCCCTACTGTCATCCAGTCCAAATAAAGTCATCTCCTAATTCCTCATGTTCGTTGACCATGTTGACAATGCTCGGTGCCACGACGAGCGCAACAACTCGAAGGACGACGAAGAGGGCCTTGCGGGCCCTACAGATGGTCTGATACGGCGCCCGCTGCTCATTCAGGAAGCCAGGATCATCAGACACCTATGAGCACCTTCGAGAGACTGAGACGACATGAAACAGTAAGAGTATGCTTGGGAGGTCTGGATTGTTTCACACCTGTATTAAGATACAAGTATAATTTACTCGTCATCGGAAACAACGTGTAAAATACATGCGTGATGAAACCGAGGGCCCGAGGTCTGTAACGAAAACCAGCGAGTTACGCGTGTAACCTGAGAGACCAGTGTATATTTTACTAGTCAAAATCGACCAACCAACCACAGCATTCCAAGCTCAACTTTGCAATCAAACTCACAAGGCCTGGCATTACATAGACAACATTCAGAACAAACTCTTAAAATACCTTACATAAGTCAACATTCATGTGACTATGCATCTCAGCAGAGTAAAAATTTACTTCTGAACTGAAGTCACGAATAGGAAAAAACGATCGACGTTTGTAGCGACCAGACCTCAAATGGCCCGTGCTGCTGTGCACCAGTGTCATCCCTGGATCAGTAATGCTGACACGCACAGTACAAATGGAGGATTTATAAAAGAGTAGCAATCACACACTTATTACATCGGATATCTCCAAAGAGATAAGTATGAAAACATGGCTTAAGGCCATTTAATAACGATAACAGCGGAAGACTTGGAAGATAAGTGAGTCCATCAACTCCAGCGGCATCACTGAGTATAAGACCACGACCTAAGGCACCTTACTCGTCGTCTGAAAAGTCTGCAACATGAAACGTTGCAGCCCGAAAACGGGTCAGCACATAGAATATGCTGGCAAAGTAACACATAGAGAGCAATGAACAATAATAATGCTATACTATATGCATATATGGCTGGTGGAAAGCTCTATGGTTACAGTTTTGCGAAAAGCCAATTTTATCCTACTGCAAAGGAATAAATTTTATTTAACTATCATGGTGGTTGAAACATTGAGAAGGTACCTCCAACTCAATTCCAATTAAGTAACATCATTAACCCAACAAAATTAATTATAAGTATCACGGTGATGAGATTCAAATGATAATCCAGGTACTAGATACTCAAGTTGTCCATAACCGGGGACACGGCTAATCATGATCAGTTTGTACACTCTGCAGAGGTTTGTGCACTTTTCCCCACAAGACTCGATCGCCTCCGTTTTTATTTCTCGCACTGCATGATGTTTGAGAAACGGATGACCGAGACACAGTCTTTCAGAAACAATCACTCTTTACTCTGGATGGACCGGTACACCTACTTTCCCCTACATCTGCTAGTCCACCTCTTCAAGAGATCCTGTAACCTACTCAGCTATGCTAGAGCCCATAATAGCTTGTGGCTGCACACGAAAGTTTCTAGCATGAATAATCTTATGATCCCTTTGAGCCTGGGTGGCGGACCTTATACATACAGACAACACTGGGTTCTCCAGGTGCCTCAATCCATCCAGATGTGAGTTTTAGTTGCCACCTTAAGTTGAACCATTATTAACAATCTCACATCTGTCATGAATATCTCTCAAACCCAATCCACGTCTACGCATAGCATGGCATTGATAAAAGCAACGTAGAAGTAACTCCCAAGGGTTTGATAAGAAAACAGGTAATAGGTACTACCTCAACTACTTCCCAATACCCATAGTTTAATTAGATCCTAATCATGCAATGTGTTTGGGGAAAAAGATCTAATGCAATAAAACTGGGTATGAACGGGGTATGATCAAAGTGTTACTTGCCTTGCTGATGATCCGCAAAACCTAGCGAGTCGAAGTAACAAGCGGCACACTCCGGGTACTCTATCGCAAAGAAACAAGCATACAATCAGTACTCAACTAATGCACAGGTAAAACTCGAATGAAAGATCCAACCAGAAAGTTCAACTTAAGAACTCCGGTTTGCAAAAAGAAACAACTCGAAAGAAGCAACAAAAGTCAAACGGCGAAAGAAAGAAACTTCGTTTGCTAGTCTGGATCTAGGTCAAATTTTACTGTAGCAAAAACTTGTTTGAGTAGGTTAAACGGAAAGAGAATTTTGAGACGAAACTCTAGGCGCTTGAATCACCTGATTCCGATAAACGAGCGAGAAGTTAAACAGATTCGAAAATTCGATCAGAAATCGAATCTGAGAAAATAACGAGAAAATCCGACGAAAAAGAAAAACGGACGAACGGTTAAATAACGGACGTTCGTTAATCAGAGAAAACCGACGAACGCGTTCGTTAACACGAACAGTTCGGTGAACGCTCGCGAAATAAGAAAACCGAAAAAAACCTATCTAGGGTTTTTTTAAGACAAAAGGTTTTTTTTTACAGAAAACCGGTCAACAACGAAGACGGCCGGCGGCAGTACCTCGTCGGGGCTCCGGCGAGGGGCTCCGGTGGCGGGGCTCGGGCGCAAGGGGCGGCGGGGCTCGAGGGGGTGCTCCGGCGGCGAGGGGCGGCGGCGGCGAGGCAAACGGCGGCGGCGGCGGGGCGAGATGCGGGCGGCGGCGGGGCTAACGGCGGCGGCGGTGAGAGGAAACGGAGAGGGGGGCTATTTATGGAAGGGGGGCTAGGGAGGCTTGGGGAAGGGGCATCCGAGGCGGCGGCGGCTTCTGTGGCCATGGCGGACTCCGGCGGCGGCGAGGCGTGCGGGAAGAGGAGAGGGGCGACGGGGCGGGCCGTCGGCTTGGGCTCGGCCCAGCCGGCGCGGACGCGTGTTTTTTTTAAGTTCCGCGGAAAATATTGCGTAGAAAAATAAATAAAAATCAGAAAAATATGAAATAAATTTTCCCCGTCTAGTTAGAAAATCTAGAATAGGGTGCACATTTTTAAAATCAAAAATAAATATTTTGAAAACATGCATATTTTTAAATGCAATAAAATTGCAAATAAAATCCAAATAAATTCCAAATAATGATTTTTTAACATTTTTCCTCCAGTATTTCAATGTTTTGGAGAAGTCATATTTTCTCCTCTCGTTTATTCAAAATGAAATATTTTTCCGGAGAGAAAAATAATTAAAACCAAAATCCTCGTTTGAAAAATCAAATTTAAAAATTCGGGAAAATCCCCAACTCTCTCCGAGGGTCCTTGAGTTGCTTAGGATTTATCGAGGATTTGTCAAAATGCAACAAAACATGATATGCAATGATGATCTATGTATAACATTCCAAATTGAAATTTTGGGATGTTACAAACCTACCCCCCTTAAGATGAATCTCGCCCTCGAGATTCGGGTTGGCTAGAAAACAGGTGGGAGTGGTCTTTCCGTAGATCTTCCTCTCGCTCACAGGTGGCTTCATCCTCCGTGTGGTGACTCCATTGAACTTTGCAAAACTTGATAACCTTGCTGCGGGTAACTCGGCTGGCATATTCGAGAATCTTAACTGGTTTCTCCTCATAGGTCAAATCACTTTCCAGTTGAATTGCTTCCAGTGGCACGGTATCTCTCAGTGGTATCTCAGCCATCTCTGCGTGGCACTTCTTCAACTGCGAAACGTGAAATACATCATGTACTCCAGACAATCCTTCGGGCAATTCCAGCTTATAGGCAACTTCTCCCATACGTTCCAACACTCTGTATGGTCCGATAAAACGAGGCGCTAACTTTCCCTTAACTCCAAAGCGCTTCACTCCTCGAAGTGGTGATACTCGAAGATACACTCTGTCTCCGACTTCGTGAACTGTCTCCTTTCGTTTAGAATCAGCATAACTCTTCTGCCTGGACTGGGCTACCTTGAGCCTATCGCGAATCAACCTTACTTTCTGTTCAGACTCCTTAATCAAATCTGGTCCAAACAACTGACGGTCTCCAACTTCGTCCCACAACAACGGTGTTCTACACCTCCTTCCGTACAAAGCTTCGAAAGGGGCCATCTTCAAACTGGTTTGATAGCTGTTGTTTATATGAAAACTTCGCATATGGCAAATTGTCATCCCAACTAGATCCATAATCTAGCGCACATGCTCTCAACATGTCCTCCAAAATCTGGTTGACTCTCTCGGTCTGTCCATCTGTCTGTGGGTGAAAAGCTGTACTAAATTCCAGCCTGGTTCCCAATGTTTCATGTAGCTGCTTCCAAAACTTCGAGGTAAATTGGGTTCCTCTGTCTGATACAATGGTCCTCGGAACTCCATGCAAACATACTATCCTGGTCATGTATATCTTTGCCAACTTAGCACTGGTGTAAGTGGTCTTCACTGGAATGAAATGAGCCACTTTCGTCAAACGGTCGACTACAACCCATATCGAGTCATAGCCTGAACGAGTCCTGGGTAATCCTGTGATAAAATCCATGCCTATTTTATCCCACTTCCATTCGGGTATCGGCAATGGCTGTAGCAATCCTGCTGGCTTCTGATGCTCTGCCTTCACTCTCTGACATACATCACAAACTGCTACATACTCCGCAATATCCTTCTTCATTCCGGTCCACCAGAAAGTATTCTTCAAATCCAAATACATCTTGGTATTTCCTGGGTGAATCGAGTATGGTGAATCATGGGCTTCTTGCAAAATCAACTTCCTGATCTCCGGATCATTTGGCACATATACGCGGTCCTCAAACCATAAGGTATCGTGCTCATCCTCACGAAATCCCTTGGCTTTTCCTTTGCTCATCTTCTCCTTTATCTCTTCAATCTCCTTGTCTGTCTTCTGAGCTTCTCTGATCCTTTCCATCAAGGTAGACTGAATCTCCAACATGGCTAAATAGCCTCTAGGGACTATCTCCAAACATAGCTCACGTAGGTCCTCGGCTATCTCCTGAGGTAACTCTCCTGTCATGAGGGTGTTGACATGACTCTTGCGGCTCAACGCGTCTGCTACTACGTTAGCCTTTCCAGGGTGATAATGCAATCTCATATCGTAGTCTTTGATGAGATCCAACCATCTCCTCTGTCTGAGGTTTAACTCCTTCTGCGTGAAAATGTACTTCAAACTCTTGTGATCCGTGTACACTTCACAATGGTTTCCGATGAGAAAATGTCTCCATGTCTTCAATGCATGCACCACGGCTGCTAATTCCAAATCATGCGTAGCATAATTCTTCTCATGGGGTTTAAGTTGTCGTGAAGCATACGAAACAACTCTTCCTTCCTGCATAAGCACTGCTCCAAGTCCTCGACGAGAAGCGTCGCAATAAACTTCATAGTCCTTGCGTTGATCAGGCAGAATCAACACTGGTGAGGTAACCAATCGTTTCTTCAACTCTTGGAAACTAGCTTCACATTCCTCAGTCCAATCGAATTTGGTGTCCTTCTTCAATAGCTCAGTCATGGGCTTAGCAATCCTTGAGAAATTCTCGATAAATCTCCGGTAGTATCCTGCAAGTCCCAGAAAACTCCGGATTTCTCCAACTGTAGTGGGCGATTCCCAACTTGTCACTGTGTCAACCATGGCAGGGTCTACTGCTATTCCTTCTCCAGAAATAACATGTCCAAGGAATCCAACTTCCTTCAACCAAAACTCACATTTGCTGAACTTGGCATATAACTGATGTTCTCTGAGCTTCTCAAGTACCAATCGTAAATGCTCCTCATGCTCTTCTTCATCCTTGGAAAAGATTAAAATATCATCAATGAACACCACGACGAACTTATCCAAAAACTCCATAAACACTTTGTTCATCAGGTTCATGAAATAGGCCGGTGCGTTAGTCAGTCCAAATGACATAACGGTATACTCATACAATCCATATCTGGTGGTAAATGCCGTCTTAGGTATATCCTGCTCTCGAATCTTTAACTGATGGTATCCCGATCGTAGATCGATCTTGGAAAATACTTTAGCTCCTTGCAAGCGGTCAAACAAATCATTGATCATCGGCAGTGGGTACTTGTTTTTGATGGTCACTTCATTCAATCCTCGGTAATCAACAACCATCCTTAGTGATCCATCCTTCTTCTCCACTAGAAGTACTGGTGATCCCCAAGGTGACGAACTTGGGCGAATAAAGCCTTTATCTAGTAACTCCTTGATCTGCTTCTTAATTTCCTCCAAATCCTTTGCGGGCATCCTGTACGGTCTCTTAGATATTGGCCCTGTGCCTGGCAAAAGTTCAATCAAGAACTCAATGTCTCTATCCGGTGGCATGCCTGGCAACTCTTCTGGAAATACATCCGGATAATCCTTCACCACTGGTACTTCCTCCTGTACAACTCCTGATAAGGAATTCACTTGAGTCCTCTTCGGCATATGCCTGGATACATACTTGATCCTTTTTCCTTCCGGGGTGGTAAGCAAAATAGTCTTGCTGGCACAATCGATTTTTCCTCCATACAACGATAGCCAATCCATTCCCAAAATCACATCCAAGCCTTGCGACTCCAAAACAATGAGGTCTGAGGGGAAAACATGCCTACCAATGGCCAAAGGTATCTAAAAACATCCTTGGGTGGCCATATACTCTGCTCCTGGCGAGGTTACTAACATGGGGCTTTTGAGAACTTGGGTGGACATCTTAAACTTGTTTACGAATCCCCTTGATATGTATGAATGCGATGCACCAGTATCGAAAAGAACAGTTGCAGTAAATGACTTAACCAAAAACTTACCTATTACTGCATCAGGCTGAGCTTCAACCTCCTCCACGCTCACGTGGTTCACATGTCCTTTGTTGAACGGGTTCGGCTTCTTCCTAGAGCTTCCATTGCCGTTTCCATTTTGAGCTTCGGGACAATCGGTAGCGTAATGTCCCGTCTTCTGGCACTTGAAACAGGTAATGTGACTTAGATCTCTTTTGGTTGGGGTAGATGGGTTGGTGCGGTTCTGTCCGTTTCCTCCTCCATTCCCATTACCATTCCTGGAGCCATTATGGTTGTGCGAACTACCTCCTCCATGGGTATGCTGAAACTGTCCTCCCGGCTTCGGGGTAAATCGTGGCTTCTGCTGGGCTCCAGAATTGTACTTCCCTTGTCCATACTTCCTCTTACGGTTTTCAATCTGCTGCTGCTTTCCTTCAATCATGAGAGCTCTATCTACCAGCTCCTGGTAGTTGTTGAAAGTTGCTACCATCAACTGCATACTCAGCTCATCATTCAATCCTTCCAGAAACTTCTCCTGCTTGGCTGCATCCGTAGCAACGTCATCTGGTGCATAACGTGCTAACTTACTGAAATCCTCCACATACTGGCCTACTGTGCGTCCTCCTTGGCGTAGGTTGCGAAACTCACACTTCTTCATAGCCATAGCTCCTGCTGAAACATGTGCTGTACGGAAAGCTTGCTGAAACTGGTCCCATGTGACAGTGTCAATGGGGTGCGTGGCTGTATAATTCTCCCACCATGATGCTGCGGGTCCATCAAGCTGATGTGCGGCAAAACGCACTCTTTCCGCATCTGTGCATCCTACAGTGGTCAACTCCCTTCCAACTTTGCGGAGCCAATCATCTGCTACAATCGGCTCGGTGCTACTGGAAAACACCGGCGGGTTTAGCCTTAAGAAACGGGCTAAGTGGTCAACAGGTGGTGGTGGCGGTGGGTTGTTGTTGTTGTTGCCTTGGTTCTGCACTAACACTTGCATCAGGGCATTCTGTTGCTGAATCAACTGGGTGATCTCTGGCGGGAAAACAAATCCGGTGTCGCGTCTCGGAGGCATCTGATAGGTTTAGAAAAGATGAGAATTAAGAATAGAATGAGGTCTAGAGAGAAAACACTACCCATATGCTCATGAGACAAATTCAATCAATATCACTCAATCAATCCAAACAAGGCAAAACAATCGATCTAACTAGCGTTACAAAGTGCTTGAACTATACTACTAAATGGGGAAAAACTACTACTGATATGGTGGTCTACTAAAAATTCTGATCCGTTGAAGACTCCATGATGTCTGCTCCAGCTTCATCAATCCATTCGTCTTCACTTGGTTCCGAGTCGGTGTCGTTGATGATGATGTAGTTATCCGGACAAGTGCATTCGTCGACTTCTGCTTTTGGCACTGGGTTCCCCACGAATGATCCAATCTTATTCTCCAGGTCGTCAATCTTCCCTACTAGTGCGTTGATTTCCTCCAAATAATCTTCGCGGGTAGCCTTGAGTTCTTCTTGGAGTTCCTTGATCTTCGTGAATGCCTTCTTCAGTTCTTCCTTGTCCGTGCACATCTGATTCTCCTGGCGTCGAATATGTTGGTTCTGCTCCTGGATGAAAGCTCCAATTGATCCATCCTTCTTGGTCTTGATCATCTCCCATTGCGCGTCTCGACGTCCACAAATTTGGTAGATTGTATCCTTAAGCTCCTGGTGATAGACTTCTCCAATGCGTCCCATGGCGATATGTGCGGCCATGCTCTTCCCTAAACTCCAAGTTGGTGCTTCGAAAACCAATCTCATGGCACTAAACATCCTTCCTGGAATGATAACTTGGATCTTCCAGCTCTCCTCTTCCGGTAATGTGGCGTTGTAGGTTCCGGTGATGCTGGGTATTCCTATGTTCAAGTACTTGGTGACTTCCTTCAAATGTCGTCCAAACGGCGTGTCTTCATCTGGTTGCATGAACTTGCTCCTTGCATTCGCCATTCCTAAAAGAGTAGAAAGTGGAGAGGGGTTAGAAATGAGAAGAGAGAAGTTTTCTAGGGCTTAAGCTTAGTGGTCGTGTCCTATAGTCAACCTGGCTCTGATACCAACTTTGTAGCGACCAGACCTCAAATGGCCTGTGCTGCTGTGCACCAGTGTCATCCTTGGATTAGTAATGCTGACACGCACAGTACAAATGGAGGATTTATAACAGAGTAGCAATCACACACTTATTACATCGGATATCTCCAAAGAGATAAGTATGAAAACATGGCTTAAGGCCATCTAATAACGATAACAGCGGAAGACTTGGCAGATAAGTGAGTCCATCAACTCCAGCGGCATAACTGAGTATAAGAACACGACCTAAGGCACCTTACTCGTCGTCTGAAAAGTCTGCAACATGAAACGGTGCAGCCCGAAAACGGGTCAGCACATAGAATATGCTGGCAAAGTAACACATAGAGAGCAATGAACAATAATAATGCTATACTATATGCATATATGGCTGGTGGAAAGCTCTATGGTTACAGTTTTGCGAAAAGCCAATTTTATCCTACTGCAAAGGAATAAATTTTATTTAACTATCATGGTGGTTGAAACATTGAGAAGGTACCTCCAACTCAATCCCAATTAAGTAACATCATTAACCCAACAAAATTAATTATAAGTATCACGGTGATGAGATTCAAATGATAATCCAGGTACTAGATACTCAAGTTGTCCATAACCGGGGACACGGCTAATCATGATCAGTTTGTACACTCTGCAGAGGTTTGTGCACTTTTCCCCACAAGACTCGATCGCCTCCATTTTTATTTCTCGCACTGCATGATGTTTGAGAAACGGATGACCGAGACACAGTCTTTCAGAAACAATCACTCTTTACTCTGGATGGACCGGTACACCTACTTTCCCCTACATCTGCTAGTCCACCTCTTCAAGAGATCCTGTAACCTACTCAGCTATGCTAGAGCCCATAATAGCTTGTGGCTGCACACGGAAGTTTCTAGCATGAATAATCTTATGATCCCTTTGAGCCTGGGTGGCGGACCTTATACATACAGACAACACTGGGTTCTCCAGGTGCCTCAATCCATCCAGATGTGAGTTTTAGTTGCCACCTTAAGTTGAACCATTATTAACAATCTCACATCTGTCATGAATATCTCTCAAACCCAATCCACGTCTACGCATAGCATGGCATTGATAAAAGCAACGTAGAAGTAACTCCCAAGGGTTTGATAAGAAAACAGGTAATAGGTACTACCTCAACTACTTCCCAATACCCACAGTTTAATTAGATCCTAATCATGCAATGTGTTTGGGGAAAAAGATCTAATGCAATAAAACTGGGTATGAACGGGGTATGATCAAAGTGTTACTTGCCTTGCTGATGATCCGCAAAACCTAGCGAGTCGAAGTAACAAGCGGCACACTCCGGGTACTCTATCGCAAACAAACAAGCATACAATTAGTACTCAACTAATGCACAGGTAAAACTCGAATGAAAGATCCAACCAGAAAGTTCAACTTAAGAACTCCGGTTTGCAAAAAGAATCAACTCGAAAGAAGCAACAAAAGTCAAACGGCGAAAGAAAGAAACTTCGTTTGCTAATCTGGATCTAGGTCAAATTTTACTGTAGCAAAAACTTGTTTGAGTAGGTTAAACGGAAAGAGAATTTCGAGACGAAACTCTAGGCACTTGAATCACCTGATTCCGATAAACGAGCGAGAAGTTAAACAGATTCGAAAATTCGATCAGAAATCAAATCTGAGAAAATAACTAGAAAATCCGACGAAAAAGAAAAACGGACGAACGGTTAAATAACGGACGTTCGTTAATCAGAGAAAACCGACGAACTTCGTTAAAACGAACAGTTCGGTGAACGCTCGCGAAATAAGAAAACCGAAAAAAAACCGATCTAGGGTTTTTTTTAAGACAAAAGGTTTTTTTTTTACAGAAAACCGGTCAACAACGAAGACGGCCGGCGGCAGTACCTCGTCGGGGCTCCGGCGAGGGGCTCCGGTGGCGGGGCTCGGGCGCGAGGGGCGGCGGGGCTCGGGGGGTGCTCCGGCGGCGAGGGGCGGCGGCTCCGGCGACTCCCGGCGGCGGCGAGGCAAACGGCGGCGGCGGCGGGGCGAGATGCGGGCGGCGGCGGGGCTAACGGCGGCGGCGGTGAGAGGAAACGGAGAGGGGGGGCTAGGGAGGCTTGGGGAAGGGGCATCCGAGGCGGCGGCGGCTTCCGTGGCCATGGCGGACTCCGGCGGCGGCGAGGCGTGCGGGAAGAGGAGAGGGGCGACGGGGCGGGCCGTCGGCTTGGGCTCGGCCCAGCCGGCGCGGGCGCGTGTTTTTTTTAAAAGTTCCGCGGAAAATATTGCGTAGAAAAATAAATAAAAATCAGAAAAATATGAAATAAATTTTCCCCGTCTAGTTAGAAAATCTAGAATAGGGTAAACATTTTTGAAATCAAAAATAAATATTTTGAAAACATGCATATTTTTAAATGCAATAAAATTGCAAATAAAATCCAAATAAATTCCAAATAATGATTTTTTAACATTTTTCCTCCAGTATTTCAATGTTTTGGAGAAGTCATATTTTCTCCTCTCGTTTATTCAAAATGAAATATTTTTCCGGAGAGAAAAATAATTAAAACCAAAATCCTCGTTTGAAAAATCAAATTTAAAAATTCGGGAAAATCCCCAACTCTCTCCGAGGGTCCTTGAGTTGCTTAGGATTTATCGAGGATTTGTCAAAATGCAACAAAACATGATATGCAATGATGATCTATGTATAACATTCCAAATTGAAAATTTGTGATGTTACAACGTTGCTCACAGCAAAGGGCGTCCCACTCAAAAATATCAAATGCATGTCTTCTGGCTAACATCAATGAGCAAAATATGACAAGGTTTACCAATTCCAATATATTAAACTAATGTCTTCTTGCTAACATCAATGATTAAACTTTGACAAGCTTTTCCCATTCAAAATATGTAATGCCTATGATTGTGGAACGGGCAGGGTTTGTCATCAGTTTGTCATCAGATAGTCCGGTGGCTCAAGGTGACGACGAATGATTAGAGAACCATTCGATGTATTGTGCATGATGAAGTATTATGGAGGACACGAACCATTTGAACATTTTGTGCAGTTCCACTAAAATCAAGCTCAGCATCCCTGTGGATTTTGTATTTATATGCTGCAAGAAAACAAAGACACATCAGCACACACATGAATATTGGCCCCAGTGTCAACCCACCAATCAGTGGACTAACAAACTGAAAGTACGGTAAACAGATTACCATACCCAGATGCCCCATCATTGTTGCTTAGAGTGACATTGACAGACTTGGAGTCCTGTCCTGGCTTCTTGTACTTGTTTGGGCACTTGTTTGCCCAGTATTCCTCAGAACCACAAGTAAAGCAGCCAATCTTTCTTTTTGTCTTTCTTCTTACCCTTCTTAATGGCCGACGTTGGCAACTCCATTCAAACAGATAGTCTGGTGGCTCAAGGTGACAACGAATGATAAGAGAACCATTTGATGTATTGTGCATGATGAAGTATTATGGAGGACACGAACCATCTGAACATTTTGTGCAGTTCCTCTAAAATCAAGCTCAGCATCCCTGTCTACATAAATACAGAAAAAACGTGATGAATATAATAGTGGTACTAGTTGATTAAACATACGCTTACAACTATAATCATCTTCATTATCTTTAACAGGAAAAGATAACAATACAATAGCTTGAATTAAACATTTATTCAAAACAATATAACAATATAAGTAGCACAACATAACAAAGCACAATCGTGTGGATGAAGGCCAATACTGACCTCGTTTGTTACAGATGCGTCGGCAACTGACTTGGTCATACCTTTCCTTGTGGAGTGAATTTTGCACTCCACGTTTGTTAAGTTTCCCATGCTCTCTGCAGACTAGTCATGTCACCAGCGTCTACTAATACTCTATAAAGCTTCTCGATCATTCCTTGTGTAATGTAGCACAAACAGTGTCTACTAATACTCTGTAAAGATTCTCGATCATTCCTTGTGTAATGTAGCGCAAACAGTGGCTGCTTCTTTCTGCAAAGTGGTAAGACCAACTGGACCCACTAATGCAGCAGTTTGCCTTAGACACATTGGCTCCTTTTGTGCAGTTCAACTGAAATCAAAGTCGAAATAAAACCGAGCAGAAATTTTGATATCCCTGTAAGCAACAGTAGGTATAAGGGAAGCAATTACTGAGAAATAACGGTTGATGACTTGTACTCCCAGAAGAAAAACATCTACTGATCTACTTATCTTAATGGGAAACAAAGCAGGAGAGTAGCTATTCTCAATCAGTGTGCATAGGTACGCGTCGGTCCTATACAAACGGTTTTTAACCCCTTTCCGTGATGGCATTTGGAACCGTCGCCTAGTGAGTGTGGGCGATAGGGGGCTCCTTCCCACACGGCCAAGAAACCGTTGGGGATATGCCCTCCTGGCACACACGCTTGGCAGAATGAGGTCGTGTGCGACCGGCGAGCGCTCAAATATGGAAATACATACAGTAGAGCTAAAAAATACAATTATACGGCAAAATTGTTTTCGGTCGCAAGTACATCCCACACAGTCAGTTCCCGCTAAACTTTTCCGTTCATATGTACATCCCACACAGTCGCTCCAAGGAAAACGTTTCCTTTCACAAGTACATCACACACAATTTTTCCCGTTAAATCGTTTGCATTATTGAATGTATCACACACGGTCCTTAGAAGAAACTGTGTGGCAAAGGCTGTCCATCACACACAGTTTTTATGTGGTAAACATTTGCGCAAGATGGCCTAACGCAAACAGTTTTCAAGAGAAAGTCGTGTGTGATTGTTCATTGATCCAACACGGTTTATTCCAAGAAACTGTGTGCGTTGCGTGAGGTCATCGCCCACGGTATTTTTTCAACAACCGTTTGCAATAGCAAAACCCAATTAGCAGGCTAATTCGCCATTAGCAGGCTAATTCGCCATTAGCAGGCTAATTGCCCTATTATTAATAATCCATTTATTAATCTAATTGACATTCATATTAAGCACATAATATATTTCATTTCCATATTAAGGAAGCAGAATTTCATAATTGAAATACATCAGAGTACAACATGATATAGCTTCAGCACTCAGCTACCCCATTACACAATTGCACCAGGACCAACTTTCACATGCAACATGTAGAACCTTTTGAAATTAGCATCATAGACGGTATATAGACAGATGCATCTCATCTGGAAAACTGCTGAAGCGGAAGGCGAATATTGAGCTTTCATTCATGTTGAAGGTCTTTGCAACTTTAGGCCAGTGCTTGTGGATGACTGACCGTCCGTCCTTCGTCCTCTTCAGGAACACTTCAATATTGAACCGTGGGTGTTGTATGAAGACCTTCCTCTCCTCCTGACCATAGAGGTGGGTTGAGAGGTAATCATCAGTGAACTGCTTTGGAAAGGCCTGAAAACAAGGATGTGCATAAATATCTTCTCTATATTGGAAATGGGGCAAAGGAATAAAAAAAGGCAAGGTATAATAGTTAGTACCATCTTGTAGTGAACTGATGTCTTCTTCATTGTGCAGACAAAGATCTTGTTGTTTTTTGTCGCTAATTTCTTTATCCTAACAATCTTTCTGAGTTTCTTGATTTGATTGATATTCATGGACAACTCATTTCCCCATATGCAAAAAGGGTCGAACAGTGGGTCAAAACCTCTGACAGCAGGACCTACATGTGCAAGACCAAATTGTTAAAAACCAAAATATTAGAATGGTTCCTGCAATTGCACAATAATGTGCTATTAGAGAACGGACCATGCACGTGCTAACCTCGATTGTAAACCTCAGTGCTTCCCATTGTTTCCCTGCAACCCATATAAGGTAGTTAGTCACCAGGTTAAGTAAGGGTTCGCATGCTATCAGTAAAATATGTTGATGAAAAATAAGCACATTGCAGATTCATCAGATTAATTCAATCCACATGGAAAACCCATTTATCCAAACCAAGCATGATTAAGAACTAGGAAATATAGCACTTGTATATGTTTCTCATGTATTAAGTGCAGCCAAATTCGATTTATTCCACACATGCACAACAATACAAAATTCTACCCATGACAATTGGACATCGCAGTGTAGAATTAAACCAAGCAGTTAGCTAATGTGACGCCCGGATAATTAGGCTATAGTAATCACATACTAATGATGTCAAGTCACCATTGTCACTGTTGATTAATCTCGCATTAGTCCAAAACCAAGTCAAATTCAAATTTCAAATAACAAGCCAAATTATTATTTCTTCAAACTATCAAATAAAAATGTTCGATGGGCGGCAAATAATCACTAAGTAATGAACATGTTGGAACCAACCTCATTTGGTTTCCCAATTTGCCCATGGAATTAATTTAGTGGAACAACAAGATTAAATAAAAGCATTTTAATTCAGCTATAAATTTGAACAGTTCCAATTGGCCTCAAACTTTTTATGCAACCTTATAGTGTTGACTAGGAATTATGTGCAAAGTTTCATAGTTAACAAAAATCATTTGGCGGCTAAAATAAATAGAAAACTGTAAAGGAAAAATAAGTAAAAAGAAGATTAACAAAAAAAAGAAAAACCAAACCCCCTTTCCCCCTGGGCCGTTCGGCCCAACCAGGCATCCAGGTCACCAGGCTCAGCCGACGAGCTCCCCATCTTCAACCCCTGTTCATCAGGGGAGTGCTGGCCGTTGCTCGTGCGTCCATGGACGGATCATCCACGCGCCATGCATCCATGGCTCCTCGACGGTCTATAAGATCCCCCTCGACGCGTTGGCGAACCCTAGCTCTCCTTTTCCCCCTCCCCTGTGCCGCTTTCGTCCCCGCAACCCTTGGCTGAACCTACATCGCCATGACCTCCGACATCCACGCGCCCACTGAGCTCCCCGCGCCCAGCCACCTCGTCCGTGAGCTTCGCCGACATCCACTCCTTTGACTACGTCCACCAGTGGGATCCGAGAGCCCCTGGATCGCAGGGACCGATGTCGTCTTCAACCTGCAACCACCGCGACACCATCGACGAATCCGCCACCGTCTCGCTCCAGCAGGCCTTCCCCGAGCCCACGCTAGCACAACTACAGGCTCACTGTGAGCCCCTCTTCATTTTCCCCTCTGCTTCCCTCACGGATTCATGCCGTATCACCGGCGTCCGCGAGCACCGAACTCCGCCGTCCGCCATGGCCGACGGGGGTCGAGCACCCCGTGCTCCTCTGCCGGAACCAGTGTTCCCGGTGTATTCCTGGCACTGACAGGAGGCCGACGAGCCCATCCACTCGCCTTGCCGCGCCCTCTAGCCCCGGATCCACCCTTGCCGTCGCTCCGGCTGCCGCGTCGCTCATCCCTTGCACCTCGATGCACGCATCCACGCATGCCCACTCGCCGGCCCCTGCCCGCGTTCACGCCCTGACCGCATCCGCCGTCGCGCGCGTGCTGCACCCGCAAGCTCCGTGCTCGTCTTCTGCTCTGTACTGCTGCTGCTGTCTGCGCGCTATTGCTTCTACTGAAGCTGCCACCCCCAGCTGTGCTGCTACCTCCAGCTGCTACTGCCTGCCGCCTGCAGCTCGTCCCGGCCGCACCTCCGCGCGTCCGCCCTCGCGTGTGGTCACCGCACCCCCACGCCGCCCGTTGTTCCCGCGCTCGCCCCGCGCGGGCGCTTCGCTCGCCCGCGTGCCTAGCCGCAACCCACTGCTCCTGCTGCATCGCTGCCCCGAGCGCCGCTGCTTGCTGTAATGCTGCTGCTACTAGTGCAGCGCTACTACAGTAACATTCAGTTACTGTAGCAGCTGCTAGCTTTTCTGAAACTGCACTGGTTAGCCCCCCGAATAGCCTCAAAACAACAAATAAACAACGCTTAACATAGCTAAAATAAATATGTGCGGGTAGTACACTTGACAAGGTTCAATTCTATCCATTGGACCAAATCCAAAAGTTGCTTGGATTAATTCCTATGAAAATGACAAAAGTCTATGTTCTGTTAACTCGAAGAACTAAAAACCTATATACTGCCATAGCAACTTTGGAGCAGAAAGTAAACAAGTCACATGGATCTAACAAAGATGCAATTGCTACCATCTTGTAGATCACTGGAAAGTGATCAATATTGGTATAAGGCACCAATTCATAGGATGAATAGAACACTAGTTATAGCCTCTGGAAAGCAGCTAAATGATGTTTAAAACTGAGGACTTGGCAGAATTTCAGTAATTTCACAAAATACTTAAAACTTTAGAAAATCTTAGAAATAATCCGTAACTCGGATGAAAATACTTTGTACATGAAAGTTGCCCAGAACGATGAGACGGATCTGAATATGCAGTCCGTTTGTCAGCCACAGGTCCCTAGCATAGAGAACATGCAACTTTCCCCCCTCCGGTCCATCTGTCCGAAAATGCGAAACACCGGGAATACTTTCCCGGATGTTTCCCCCCTTTGCCGTTATCACCTACTACCGCGTTAGGGCACACCTAGCACCGCTCATTGTCATGTCATGCACCGCTCATCGTCATGCTTATGTTTGCATTATATTTATTGTTTCTTCCCCTCTTCTCTCGCTAGACACCGAGACCGACGCCGCTACTACCCAGTACGACTACGGTGTTGACGACCCTTCCTTCTCGGCTGAGCTTGCAGGCAAGCCCCCCCCCCTTGATCACCAGATATCGCCTATTCCTTCTCTCTACTGCTTGCATTAGAGTAGTGTAGCATGTTACTGCTTTCGGTTAATCCTTATCTGCTGCATAGCCTGTCATTGTTGCTACAGTTGTTACCCTTACCTGCAATCCTAAATGCTTAGTATAGGATGCTAGTATTCCATCAGTGGCCCTACATTCTTGTCCGTCTGCCATGCTATACTACCGGGCCGTGATCACTCGGGTGGTGATCGCGGGTATATACTTACATACATATTATATGATACATGTGGTGACTAAAGTCGGGTCGGCTCGTAGAGTACCCGCAAGTGATTCCGATGTGGGGGGCTAAAAGGACAAGTGGCTCCATCCCGGTAGAGGTGGGCCTGGGTTCCTGACAGCCCCCGACTGTTACTTTGTGGCGGAGCAACAGGGCAGGTTGAGACCATCTAGGTGAGAGGTGGGCCTGGCCCTGGTCGGCGTCCCCGGTTACTTTAAAATAACATGCTTAACGAGATCTTGGTATTTGATCTGAGTCTGGCCACTGGCCTATACGCACTAACCAACTACGCGGGAACAGTTATGGGCACTCGACGTCGTGGTATCAGCCGAAGCCTTCTTGACGTCAGCGACTGAGCGGCGCGCGCCAGATTGGACCGTAAGCCTTCGCTTGTATTAAGGGGGCTAGGTCTGCTTCTGGCCGCGTTCGCAACATGCAGGTGTGCAATGGGCGATGGGCCCAGACCCCTGCGCGCATAGGATTTAGACCGGCGTGCTGACCTCTCTGTTGTGCCTAGGTGGGGCTGCGACGTGTTGATCTTCCGAGGCCGGGCATGACCCAGGAATGTGTGTCCGGCCAGAGGGATCGAGCTTGTTGGGTAATGTGGTGCACCCCTGCAGGGAAGTTTATCTATTCGAATAGCTGTCATCCTCGGTAACAGGACGACCCGGAGTTGTACCTTGACCTTAAGTCAACTAGAACCGGATACTCAATAAAACACACCCTACCAAGTGCCAGATATAACCCGGTGATCGCTCTCACACAGGGCGACGACGGGAGGATCGCCGGGTAGGATTATGCTATGCGATGATACTTGGTGAACTTACCATCTACTCTCTTCTACATGCTGCAGGGTGGAGGCTGCCAGAAGCGTAGTCTTCGACAGGACTAGCTATCCCTCTCTTATTCTGGCATTCTGCAGTTCAGTCCACCGATATTGCCCCTTTACACAGATACCCATGCATATGTAGTGTAGATCCTTGCTTGCGAGTACTTTGGATGAGTACTCACGGTTGCTTGGCTCCCCCTTTTCCCCTTTTCCTTTCTTCCTGGCTGTCGCAACCAGATGCTGGAGCCCTGGAGCCAGACGCCACCGTCGACGACGACTCCTACTACACCGGAGGTGCCTACTACTACGTGCAGGCCGCTGACGACGACCAGGAGTAGTTTAGGAGGATCCCAGGCAGGAGGCCTGCGCCTCTTTCGATCTGTATCCCAGTTTGTGCTAGCCTTCTTAAGGCAAACTTGTTTAACTTATGTCTGTACTCAGATATTGTTGCTTCCGCTGACTCGTCTATGATCGAGCACTTGTATTCGAGCCCTCGAGGCCCCTGGCTTGTATTATGATGCTTGTATGACTTATTTTATTTTTAGAGTTGTGTTGTGATATCTTCCCGTGAGTCCCTGATCTTGATCGTATACGTTGCGTGTATGATTAGTGTACGATTGAATCGGGGGCGTCACAGCTAAACACCACAACAAATGAACCAAACATTAACTGAGCACCACATTGCAGAATATAACATACTCCTAATAGAAGATCAGATAGTTAACCAAACCAATCATGCTTAACAACTTGGAAATATAGCAATTGTATTTGTTTCTCATGTATTTAGTACATCCAAATTCGATTTATTCCTCACATGGTATACAATAACAGAATGCAGCCACAACAATTGAACATCGCATTGCAGAATTGAACCAAGCAGTTAACTAAGCAGCACAACAAATGAACCAAATGTTAACTGAGCACCACATTGCACAATATAACATACTCGTAATAGAAGATCGGACAGTTAACCAAACCAAGCATGCTTAACAACTTGGAAATATTGCACCCTGAAGAATTGAACATCACATTTGCAGAATTGAACCAAGCAGTTAACTGAACACCACATTGCACGACATATAGAACATATACACTATAGCAGAAAATTGCATGATAAAAGTAGATAGCACAATTCATTAGAATTTGTTAAGGAAAGGCAGTAGCTAGCAAACTGAACATGGGTCCTTATAGTGATCTAATAAGACAAGCTACTCCTCATTGTCGGAGATATCGATGACGATTGGCTCCTTGGACATGGAAGAGGGCGAGGCCTCCGCATCGTGGGTGCCCTCGTTGTAGTGGTGAGTTGCCTGAGCCGCTCTGGGCACCAACCTGCTGGCTCTCGAGATGAGGTAAGCACGTGCACGCTGAGAAAACACCTCGTAGTCTTCGTCGAAGGCACCGACGGTGGCCTTGAGAAAACGCCACGAACTATCGTTTAAAGCAGCCAACCGCGTCGCGGCGTCGGCGCGCGAGGCGTCAACGGTGGCCTCGACGGCGAGGTGCTCCTCCAAGATCTGGGGGTCGGCATGAATGGCAGCCATCGCGACTCATCCGTGCGTGCGGCCGCAATTTGCTTCTCCGCTGCCAAATGCTCCTTGAGATCCTGGCTATACTGCGTGCACCATGGCTTAGGGCGGCGCTTATTTGGTGGAGGGGTCGGTGAATTGGGTGGAAGGTGCACTACAAAAAAAATACACTTCCGTGATGATACGTGTTTGTCACAGTAGCTCACGTTTTCTGTCATGCGTGTACATCCATGACAAATTTATGACAGAATCAAGATAGTCATACCTGTGCTGTCGTAGAAGTGTTCCATGACATTACCAAAATTATCATCACGGAAGTGTCCACTTCCATGACGATAAATCGCGCGTCACAGAAGTGCTTTCGTCAAGGGTGATCGACACGTGGCATCCACCGTAACGGAATGTCGTTAAGCTATCGGGTCCGGTTTTGGATCCGATAACCCGTTAACAGCCCTGACCAATGGGGATTTTCCACGTGTAAAATCATCATTGGCTGGAGGAAACACGTGTTGGCTCACCGTTGGGACAGATGCATCCACTCATTGGACCCAAAGCGCCTATGATACGTCGACACGTGGCACGGCCCAACAGAGGCCCATTCGTGTGAAAAGGCCGGCCCGTTTGACTTGGTCAAAAGGTGGCGGGCCGACCCACGGCAAGCCTGTTAATGGCCTGTTCGCATATAGCCCATTTACAGCCCGCTATGCCAGGGCGCGTTTACGGCCTATCCGAATTAGGCCCAGTAGCGTCATCTGGGCCGTCCAATATAATTCCAGCCCGTTTTAACTTCCGGCCCATGTATGGCCCATGACGTCTTTCGGCCCATATGAGGCCCTTAGTAACCCTCGGCCCCTTAACGACCCGTGGTAAAACTGGCCCGTAATGAACAGTGTATCACATTATACCCATTAACGACCCATTATTTCGTTGGGCCATTTCCAGCCCATGATATCTTTCGGTCTTCTCAGGGCCCATTTAATCTTGGGCTCATTTCCAGCATTCGGTTACTTACGGCCCGTTACTGTCATTTTCTGCTTGTGGGCCAAATTCAGCCCGTGCTTATAGTCGGCCCATTTGCGGCCCGTTAATACGTTGGGCCATTTTCATGTCGAAAAAAACCCGTTGGGCTGTTTTCATAGAGTTATCAAATACGGCCAATAAACGGCCCGTTATTGTCCACGAATAGTACGACCCATGATTGGCGAAATGATGATACGCCCCGTAGAAGGCCCATGGATCCTACGGCCCGTAAAAGGCGCATGGATCGTACGGCCCGTAGAAGGCCCATGGATCCTACGACCCGTATAGAAGGCCAATGGATCCTATGGCCCGTAGAAGGCCCATGGATCATACGGCCCGCAGGAGGTCCATGGTTACAATAGTCCGTGTGTTGCCATGATTATATTGGCCTAGTTTCCAAAAATAGGTTATTGTGGCCACTAGAAAAACACAGAAAAAGAACTGGAGTGACTACAAGCAAACAACTAAACAAGACAATAAGGAAATAAATAAGCAAGCAATTAACGCTAGCCTATTATCGCTATTACACATATTACATCCACTAGGCATCAAAGTTCGCCACCAGTGCAAATATAGGGAACAAAGCAGCATATTACATACACTGGCCGTCAAAATTGGCCACCAGTGCAAATAAACGCGGCAGCAAAACAAGAGCATAACTGAAACAACTTCATAAGAGCTCAAGAAACGTGGTATCCACCATGCTGACAATAAGCTTAGCAAGCTTATTAGCTTTCTCCTGTTTGGCGCTAAAATCCTCCAACGCTTGCTGTTGCACCAGAAAGTATGCATCTGAATGCTCCAGGGACTTCCGCAGTCCTTCCGCTTCTTGTCGCAGCACAGCTGATCGATGTTTTTCAGCTTGTAGTTGACACTCAAGAAACCGAACTGATTCTGACAGTGAGTTTGAATAGCTTGTGCAAGCGGTACTGGCCAGTAACTCCAACACTAAACCAAGACAGGACTTCGGGGTTGTCTCACTGTCTTCGAGATAGTCTTCCTTAGCTGTTTTATCAGCTTTATTGGAGACCAACAAGGATGTGTCACTATCCTGAACCTTACTTGCATTACTTCCTTTACCATTGCTTAATAAGCCACTCTTCCCCAATATTTTGTCAGCATTCTAAAAGAAGAAACAAGCAGACACATAAGAATTTAGCATGTACTAGTATATGAAACTCATTTCGGTGAACCAGTTCATTAGTAAGGTGGACATGATTAAACTACCAAGTCTTCTATTGCCAAGTACTAGTACATAATAAAAGCATCAAACAAACATATATCTATGTCCTATGGTCACTGCATTGTCTTGCCAAATCAAAATAGAGACACAGTACAAATCATATCAGTTCAAGACAAAGCAGCAGTGAAAGAATACAAAGCGTGGGAAACTACACGGCACAACAAGATTTCAGATGGGTACCACGGGTCTACATGTACAACAACACTATTGGCTCTGTTGTGATGCTAGTAATGTGCATGATATGAGAAGTCAACTGTATACACAATTGAAATTGAAATCAACAGAGCTATTGATAAGAACAAGCCTGTTAAAGAAACATGCGTGAACATACCTGCTGTGCCATTGCAGTTTCGATGGGATCCTTCAATTTAAAAATAAGTTTGTATGAGTAAATACAGTGATACAAGAGCAAAGCAGTATGCACAATAGCAATCATAGTTAAAAAAGGCGCGCCTAAGCAAGCGCGTAAGCACGCCTAGGCTCTAGGCGTTGGCGAAACGCATTGCACATAACTATGCTTAATCTATGCATAACTGCGCATAAGCATGCGCTTTGGTCAGTAAAGCACAAGGCGGTGGCAAAACGCACAATTAACGCCTAGCGCTTTTTGAACTATGATAGCAATGGAATCTTAAATTAGAACAGTTGTTCTTCAGGTTTAGGCACTTGTTCTACATGAACAGAGTACAGTAAGACGCAAGAATATAGTACTTGAAAATAGAAAATGAGCTCATAGACCTTACCACATTCTTGGTTCGGGACCAGTACAGAACAAGGCGTTCCCAGTCATCGTCCAGTAAATGTGTCTCAGGAGAACGTAAGGGAATTTGATGAGTTTCTTTGCCGGTGAAGTACATTTTCTTCAGGTAATTCCGATACTGCCACCAAGCATTCTTGAAGATAGCAGAGGTATTAGCACAGGTTACCTCATCCTGAGTTTCCAAATCAGTCCTTCTCTATAGAGAAAAATGGGAAAATTTGCTGTATTATAACCATCATGGAGGTATGATGTATGGGACAAAGCAAAGTAATTGCCATGAATAACATTACTTACACATAACTCCTGGACAAACACCTGCAACTGACATTTTCCTTCATCTTCAATATAATATTTCCAAGATGGGAAGGTACGCACATACGATTTAACAACAAATGCGATAGATGCTAAACTACAACTAGCTAGTTGTGCTTCCTCCACAGGAATAGGCGTACTAACTGGTGGAGTTGGGGTTCGCCGTGGTAGTACTGGCCCTTTGGGCACTAGAGCTGCCTTACCAACTGCTCTTGTTTGGGAGCTCTGTGGTGGAGATGGTGCTGTGTCAACAGGAACTGGGTTACTATCTGCTGGGGTTGGGGTTAGATTGGGTGAAGCTGGTTCTCTGTCCATCGCAGTAGGGGTACAATCTGTGAGAGTTTGGGTTATGTGTGGTAGGGTTGGTTCTCGTGCATGTACAACCGGGGTGCTATCTCCACCAAGAGGTAGCACTGTTTTATTTGAAGACCATGTTCTTAGTACGCTAGATGCTGGCATCACCCGCTCCAATTCAAATGGCTGATAAACAGGAAAGATAGTTGAATGTACAGACATTGTATGAGAGACAGATGCAATAGATAGTGTGGAAAAAAGAGGGCATGAAATAGTTGACATGTATATTGTTTAACTAAAACGGATAGCATGACATAATTTCACATATATGATGTCTATCTAAACTGGATAGCATAACATAGCATAATTCAAAGATATGATGAATAACTAAATAGGATCGCATGACATAATTCACCTACATGTTATCTAAGTAATCAGGATCACATCATTTAATTCACATATGTGATTTATATGCTAAACAGAGGGCATTAGATATGATGTCTGAACTAAGAACATGGTGTTGAATATTGTGTATATGATGTCTAATCTATGCAATGCAAGACACCATATGCATGATATGAGCAGTATAACCGTGCCAAGTTATTGCATACACCTCGGTGGGGGAATAGGACTGGTCATCTGTCTCTGAATCCATCTCTGAGGAGCTATCGGGACCCAACAAGGGATCCGCTTCGACAGGTAGCACTGTCTGCTCAGAAGGCCTTGTTTTCACTCCAGATTTTTCAATCCCCACCCAAATGGCTGATTCACAGGAAGAGTAGTTTAATGTACAAACATTGTCGACAAATGGAAATGTAATGAAGAAAAGGATGGGCAAGATATCATTCAAATATATGATGCCTGGTTAAACAGGATGGCATTGCACATTTCAAGTATATTATGGCTAGCTAAAAGACATGAGACTGCACAAATCCCATATATGATATAGAAACTAAATAGGTGGCATTACAGAACATGTCTAAACTAAGCAGATGACATATATGATTTCAAAAGTAGGCACTGCAAGGCAACATATGCATGATATGACTAACATCATCATGCCAAGGTAGAGCAAACACCTTGGGGGGGGGGTAAATAGGAGTGGTCAGCGGCGTCTGAATCCGCCTCAGAACAGATATCTTCCTCTGGATTACAATCTGGAGAGGGGTGGGGAGGGTTTGCCACTGAACCCACCATGGAGCGATGTCTGCATGACATTGTATTGCCACGCAAAACTCTTCTTTTTTTTATCTACATGTGCAGCATGACTGTGTACCATATCTGACATGCATACGAAAAAAATATGGTGAGATTATGTAAGGAGAGCATGCAGAAATTTAGAGTGATGGTAACAACTAGTGGATGGATCCAAAAATAATGATAGCAGGCTGATGATTGCTTTAATTTAATAAAAAGACAGATGATGATTGCTTTACTATTTGTTTCCCACCCAAGATGAACAACATTGGCATACCCTAGGTGAACCAGATATTAGACAGAGATACTATTCATTGCTTCCTCGATATGTGCCCCATAACTAATTTAGAACTCAAGTTTGAACATTAATTTGGACCTGACTTGGAGTCCAAGAGGTGAACATGACGATAAAGTAGCAGGTAATTTTAAGCAATGCATAACATAAGCAGAATCAAAAGAGTGCGACCTCTCTTGTGGACCCATGTACTCCTCAGGTTCATCTGCTGAGTCAATGATGGTGATGCCGTTGCGGTGGGTGCCAGCGGCAGGGAAGGAGATTTGAGGCGGCGAAAGACGGTCAGGAGTCGTGATGTCTGGTTTAGTGGATGTTTCTGTCGATGGAGCACCTCAGGTGAGGTGGACGACGTCGCGGCAGGAGCAGGACAAACCACACAAAGTTCCCTTCGACTCCTACCTGTAACTGAAGTAATTCTGTAAGGGCTCATTTGGCTTGCATGATTCTAAAAACCCAGGGATAGGAAAAACACCGGAATAGGATAGGAATGCACATGGTAAATAGAGCATTTGTAAACATAGGATTTCTGTCAACTTGGGTGTTTGGTTTACAAGAATTGGAAGAGCAGAGGAATGTAAAGTAACATGGCCAAAATAAAGTGAAACCATATGAAAGCGTGTACAGTTAGAATGTTATTCTGCCACTAATGCACTTGGTCTTGTTTTCATGCATAGGATTTTGAAAAATAGGTCCAGGTGGATGTTTTGCTTCATTCCTTTCAACAAAATGCATGAATAATTGAATAGTAGAGTGCCATTGGAAAAATTCCCTATTGCTATGTTTTTCTGTCGAACCAAAATAGCCCTAATGGATCGACATGAATGTATAGTAATAAGTGATGCAACAAGTGTACAACCTCTTTGCCGTAGCCGTGTCGACCTCAGCATCATTGGGTTGGTCACTGAAGCAGTTGAGGCAGAGGTGGCTCTCGGAGGTGTGGAGGAAGATCTGAGGAATCTGTAGATGGCGTCCAGGGCACTGCTCTGTTGTGATGGATCATTCTGTCGTTGGAGTAGCCCCGGTGAGCCGTAAGACGTCAAGGCTGAAGCAGCACAAGACAAACATCGTCAATCTCAAGTGGGATTCTAATAGCATCTCCAATAGATGATGTAAAATAGATGTAAAATTTACATCACCAAAAACCACCTGACTACAACAGATGAGGTAAAAACTATTGACTCTGAACTTAACTGTCGAAACTGAAATTTACTGTGGAATCTGAATCTTACTGTCGAAACTGAATGCAATGGTAGCAGAGAGGCACTTGACATGTAGTTTAGGGAGGGCCTGCAGTTCATCTTCAACCTGCACCCCCTGAGCCGCCAGCCACCACAGGCCGAACCGCCGGCCCCAGCGCCGCCTCGCCGCCCCGAAACAACTCCCCACCGCCGGTCGGCCGCCGCCCTGGCCAGCCCTATAGCCCCCCGCCCCCTGAACCCTAAGATAAATAGTGGGGTACCTCTCTGGCGAGCCCCCATCCCCGTTGCGGTTGGTTCTTCCTTAACTCCGGCGAGCCCCCCCACCCCCTGAAAATCGACTGACCCAAAAGTCGATTCAGTCGACTGAAGTGTAGCTAAATCGGAGCAGAGCAACAGCACGAGCGAGGGGGAGAGCAGCAGCAGCAGCGCGAGCGAGAGCCGGAGCAGTAGCAGCTGGGTGAGTGAGCGATCGAGCGAGAGCCGGAGCAGTAGCAGCTGGGCGAGCGAGCGATCGAGCGAGAGCTGGAGCAGCAGCAGCAACGCGAGCGAGCGAGCGAGAGCCGGAGTAGCAGCAGCAGATCCGGCTGGTATGGACGCCGCCACCGAAGGGGCCTCGCACTGGGGGAGAGCCGCCGTGGAGATGTCGCCCGCGGCGCCGGCTTCAAGGTAGCCGCTCCATGGGGGTGCGGGATGAAGCACCGTCGGTGCCAGGAGGTCGAGCTAAGGAGAAGGTGCGATGAGTGTACAACCTCTTTGGTGGCGCCGAGTAGGCCTCGGCTTCGTCCGAGGAGTCGGTGAGGATGCTGCGGTTCCGGTGGAGCAGGTTAAGGCGGCGCTTTGGGGATGGAGCAGCCGCGATAGACGAGGCGATCGTCGGAGCAGCTCCTTGGAGGTGGAGGACGGGGCGGCTGAACCGGCAGGATGACGAGATGGACGGCGGATCCTCATCCGGGGAGGTGGACGAGGGACGTCGAGCTGTTGCGGTGGACAACGTCGTCGGGGAAGAGGCTCCGGCTGGGCAGCGGTGAGGTGGCGGACGGAGGAGGGTGGGGTTTTGCGGCTGGAGCGGAGAGGTTATGGCGGCCGGGGATTTCGAATGGCAAAAGGAGGCGATGGGAGGGGGTGAACCATGACTTCGGGACGCGCTTGTCCAAAATGTAGGGTGTGTTACAAAAGTACCCCGCACCGAACTAGCGGCCCTTTCGGCTCAGGGTTAGAAGGGGGATTTCGCGTGTCGGGATTTGGCAGCTGGAGGGAGTTTTCGCACGCGTTGTAATTTCGGGATAGCAAGGCGCGGGTTGTGCAGGCGCCAGTTTTGGGAGCACGATATCTGAATTTTCGGGATATAACAAGGCGCGGGTTGAATTTTAGGGACAAGCCTAACGGGTAATATTGTACTTGTACGTACCAAATCTATTCGCACTTCCCTCAACCAAAAAGAAAACGAAAAAATAAAACTATTCACACCACACAAAGAGAGAGTGTTGCCCCGTTTTACTATAAAAATGCTATTCGGTAGTATGAATCCATGTTATGTCCAATTAATTTTTTCGCTTGCTGTATAATGCATGTAACCTACTCATACCAACATTTTAGTGCATTCCAAATGTCTATACTACCGCTGCCATTTTAACTGAATTTGAATTCATTTCTCTATTTCAATAACAAATCTACAATCATGATTGTTGCTGTAACGCCTACGATGCGGCTATATCTCCCACGTGTCGAGGCACGACTTAGAGGCATAACCGCATTGTAGGCATTGTCGCAAGAAGGGTCATCTTCACACAATCCCATGTAATGAACAAGAATGGGATAACGAGAGTTGGCTTACAATCGCCACTTCACACAATACATAAATTAATTCATACATCATCCAAAATCCACACATAGACCGACTACGGTCAAATCCAAATGAAAATAAGATAACCCCAAATGCTAGATCCCCGATCGTCCCAACTGGGCTCCACTACTGAGCTCAGTTGCGTCGCCTGCACTGGTATCGTCGGCACCTGCAACTATTTTGGTAGAATTTGTGAGTCACGAGGACTCAGCAATATCACATCCGCGAGATCAAGACTATTTAAGCTCATAGGAAAAGGATGGGTAATGAGGTGGAGCTGCAACAAGCACTAAGCATATGGTGGCTAACATACGCAAATGAGAGCGAGAAGAGGAGCAACGCATCGGTCGCGAAGCTACAAATGATTAAGAAGTGATCCTGAAACTACTTACGTTCATACATAACCCAGACCGTGTTCACTTCCCGGACTCCGCCGAAAAGAGACCATCACGGCTACACACACGGTTGATGTATTTTAATTAAGTCAAGTGACAAGTTCTCTACAACCGGACATTAACAAATTCCCATCTGCCTCATAACCGCGGGCATGGCTTTCGAAAGATAATACCCTGCAGGGGTGTCCCAACTTAGCCCATTATAAGCTCTCACGGTCAACGAAGGATAAACCTTCTCCCGGGAAGACCCGATCAGTCTCGGAATCCCTGTTTACAAGACATTTCGACAATGGTAAAACAAGACCAGCAAAGCCACCCGATGTGCCGACAAATCCCGATAGGAGCTGCACATATCTCGTTCTCAGGGCACAATGGATGAGACATCCTACAAGTAAAACCAGGCCTCAAGTTTCCCCGAGGTGGCCCCGCAGTCTACTCGGTTCGGACCAACACTCGAAGGAGCACTGGCCCGGGGAGGGGGGGTTAAAATAAAGATGACCCTCGGGCTCGCGAAAACCCAAGGGAAAAAGCCTTAGGTAGGCAAATGTAAAACCAAGGTTGGGCCTTGCTGGAGGAGTTTTATTCAAGGCGAACTGTCAAGGGGGTCCCATAAATCACCCAACCGCGTAAGGAACGCAAACTCAAGGAACATAACACCGGTATGACGGAAACTAGGGCGGCAAGAGTGGAACTAAACACCAGGCATAAGGCCGAGCCTTCCACCCTTTACCAAATATATAGATGCATTAATTAAATAAGAGATATTGTAATATTCCAAAAAAATCCATGTTCCAACATGGAACCAACTTCAACTTCACCTGCAACTAGCAACGCTATAAGAAGGGCTGAGCAAAAGCGGTAACTTAGCCAAACAACGGTTTGCTAGGAAAGGGTGGTTAGAGGCTTGACATGGCAATATGGGAGGCATGATATAGCAAGTGGTAGGTAGCGCAGCATAGCAATAGAACGAACAACTAGCAAAGCAAAGATAGAAGTGATTTCGAGGGTATGGTCATCTTGCCTGCAAGGTTCTCAGAGTTGTCGGAAGCTTGATCCTCGTAAGCGTACTCAACAGGTTCCTCGTTCACGAACTCGTCTCTCGGCTCTACCCACAGCAAGAACACAAGCAATGGAACCACAATCAATCACGGGAAATGCACAAGCAACATGATGCAATACATGCATGATATGCGAGATGTGATATGCGATGCATATGCGTGCTCCGGAAGAAAAAGGATGAACAAGGCATCAACTTGGCAAACCAAGTATGCCACTGGAAAGATGAGATGATTTCGGTCGAAATTGATATAAAGATCATCGGAAATGGATGCACGGTTTGCAAATGGCAAGCAAAACAAGAATGACACGATTCTGCGATTAACAGCATGATAGCACTTAGAATACATCAAGTAACTATGCTACAACACCCCAACATAGTAACAAAGCATATGAAAGTGATCTACAGGAGATGCTTAACAAAATATGAACACTGAGCTACGGCTAGATCACACCATAATAGGTTCAAACAAGCATGGCAAAAGTGCAAAAGATATCAGCTTCACAGACACTGAAAATACTTAACATGGCTGAAACAGCATCAGGTAGCAATGTTCAGAGCAAGCAAAACACATGCTACAGGAACTAATCATAGCAAAATAAGGCATGGCATGAATCTACTTAATGCATAGAACTACTTTCCCTTACTGACCATAAGCCAAAAAGGATCAGAAGATATGATGGCACCCATGTAAACATAGCAAGTTTCGTTAACAGGTTTCAGACGGCAGAAAACAGAGCATAGCATTAACAGAATTATGAAGGCATTTTTGTGAGCTGGATGCACTCATCACAAGGCAATGCATGACAAAACAAGCATACCTACAGCAAGATGGAAAGTTCATGTAGCTAACCATGGCAAGAG
Organism: Aegilops tauschii subsp. strangulata; assembly: GCF_002575655.3. NCBI lineage: Eukaryota > Viridiplantae > Streptophyta > Magnoliopsida > Poales > Poaceae > Aegilops > Aegilops tauschii. The sequence goes on from NC_053035.3 coordinate 294,895,188, forward strand.
CAAGTTCATAGCATGTATGGATCAACTAAAACAACCTAGGCAAAATTGAATATCATGTTAACATTCTGCCAGGAACATTTTATAGCAAAAGTACAGCAAGATTGAGACATGCCAGGTCACTCCATAATTGTAAACAGGGGCATGGATGGATAAAGCATAACTATATCTACAAAACATCCTTACTGAACATACCCAAAAGAAGCATGGATCTTACTGTAGACACATGGATACATGGCAACAAAATAACAGCAGGTAAAAGACTGCAAGACCCTGAAAACAGAAACATCACGAAGCCTAGTTTGCATGCTTGTGCTAGTCACCACATAGATTACAAAAATACATGGCATACCCCTATGTAAAGATGGCATGGCATAGATCAAAACCCCTGTAGAGCTCATGCCGTAAGATGCACACATCAAATGCAACAAAAATAACAAAACATCAAGTTCTGACAAGTAACAACAGTAAACAGCATATAGCACTCTTGCATCAGAGATTTGGGCATCAAGATTGACTCAAACGAGCATGGCACAATGGAACAAAATGAAGAGCATCTCGTGATGAACATTTCTATATATTACACGCACAAAACAGAGCTACACACATGGAGATATGGCATGATGAATAATGCACCAGAATGTAGCAGTTCTGAGGACAGTGAAAAATTGGACCTCGATGGAAAAGTGGACGAGGGGATCCGGGGCGGCGTTTGGTTCGGCGAACGGGTGGATCTCGTCCACCCGCGGCGGATCTGGCCGGAGTGGACTCCGGCGAGCGGCGGGGCGACTCCGGTGAGCTCCGGGCGGCGCGGAGGCGCGGATCCGGAAGCCGGCGAAGCGGGCGCGACGTCCCCGGCAAGGAGGAGGCCGGCCGCGGCACGGGAGCTCGGGCGAGGCCCGGCGGAGGCGGAGAGGCGACGGGAGGTGGTGCTCCGGCGAAGGCGCGGGTCCGGCGAACGGCGAGGATCGTGGCGGCGGCGGTCGGCGGCGGCGCGCAGGAGGAGGCGCGGGCGCGGGAGAAGGGGCGCGGGCGGCGGAGACGCGGGCCGCGGGGTCCGGCCTCGGGCCCCGGCGGGCTTCGGCGGGGGAGGCGGCCGCGCGACATGTGGCGCTCGCTGACTGGTGCAGGCACGGCGGCGGGTTCGTCCAGCGCGGACCGGATGCGTCCGACGGCGGAGAGGGAGCGGGCTAGGGTTTCGTCTGCGCGAAAAATCCGGGGGATCACCTATTTATAGGTAGAGGGAGCTAGGAGACTCCAAATGGAGTGCGGTTTTCGCCCACACGATCGTGATCGAACGACCGAGAGAATGGAGGGGGCTTAGATGGGTTATTGGGCTGTTTGGAGGGGTGTTTGGCTGCAACACTCAAAAGGCCTTTGCGGTTACCCGGTTAACCGTTGGATCCTCAAACGACCTCGAAATGGAACGAAACTTGACATGTGGTCTACCGGTGGTGTACCAAGGCCACTTGGCAAACCTCGGTCCATTTCGAGAATGTTTAACACCCGCTCATGAAAAGAAACAAGAGGGGTGCGCCATGCATGTGGGAGTGCCGGATTGCAAAACGGACAACGGGGAAAATGCTCGGATGCAGAGACGAACACGTATTCAAATGAGATGCACATGATGACATGATATGAGATGCATGACATGAACAAAATGCAAAACGAAAGACAAAACCCGACCACGAAGGGAATATCATAACACATAGCCGAAAATGGCAAGAGTTGGAGTTACGAATATGGAAAGTTACATCCGGGGTGTTACAGTTGCAAACTTCAACCATCATTCGTGTATTACCTTAATAACACACCACATGATTACTATAGAGATAGATATGAACTATGTGTACTACATGAACTCGAATTCTATTTTTTGAATACACTTGACGTTGATTCCAAATAATAGTACATTTGATGTACTAACTATATTCATAATCTAAACCATGTTCCATACGTGTACACTGTGTTTATCACACATAGTATAGTGCCCCGCCCCTACATTATGACAAGTATTTAGACCTGAGCTGCAAAAGCCACACATTATCCCAAATTATGATCAATGTTCTATATGTTATACGTAGTACTAGCAAGATGCCCATGCGTTCTACAGAACATCAACATGATCAAGGGGAGGCCTAATTTGCAAATATGGAGAGGGGTGTGGGTATCTTTTTTCAAAATTGCCATAGTTTCCTTCCTATCCGTCAGATATAAATCGGACGGCCTATATTGCAGGATGGCACCATCATCAACAACTCCGTTTTTTTATAAGAGTACAGATAAAATATATTATATGTAGTATAACATGTTCATAACCACACCATGTGTATCACCGTTATATATATTCACACATGCGTCGGTTTAAAACACTATGATAAATTCTTCAAATATCCGAATTCGCTTTTTATAATGAAGTATGATCTCTATTCATCTTTTACACCCACACAATCCTCTTATCTTTGTAGCTATCTAGCGCTAACTTTCTCTCGTGCATGCAGACGCCCGCATCCCTCTAACCCTCCCTCAGCATTCCCTAGCTCCATCGCGCAAATTCGTCTTTTCACATTAGGTCGTTCACCCACGGTGTGTGTAGGCCCCCCCAGCTCCTTCTTTACGGCACACATCGATCGATATGCCTCTCTAGCCAGGTGTGCCTAGCACAAACACAAGCTTCCCCTCTTCTCTTATCACCCTCCATGCCTCACTCCCACCACTCTTTTCATAAATCTCGTACTCGCACACTCCTTCCCCCTCGATATAGTATGACTCTCGCACCACCTCCTAGATGCATCCCTCTCTCTCTATCCTTCTCCCCGTGCCTCATTTTCTTCTAACACACACATGCATGTATACCGATCGATCTCCCAACATATGCCTAGGTCGAATTTAACTATTCCCCCCCCCATCGATCGACGTACCTCACAAGTTATGTCTCTCCTTTCTCTGACAAAGGACGATTGATCTTCCTATGTAGTTATGTCTGCTTACCACAACCATATCGCCCCCCTCATCATTCGTCCATGCCTCCTGACCCGTCTCTCACACGCACGTGCACAGACAGGCAGCCATCCCCTCTCTTATTGATATTGCAGGCGTGCCCTCCGGTTGTCTAGCAAGCCTATCCCACCATTTGTTAGAAGCAACTCCACTACCACCCCCTCCAACACTCTAGCTCTGTCTCTCTCCCAACCTTATTCCTCTCCTACACATATGCATGGATGCCGATCGATCTTAATACATGAGGTAGGCCTCTCTCCTCCTCCACACATACACCAGCCATTGTACCTCTATAGTTATTTAGGCCTCCCTCCCCCCACCACACACCGATAGTCGAGCGCTGTAGGTAGGTATCCATGCCACAAAGACAAACCGCACCTATCCCCTCTCTCGTTCTAGTAGGCCAGCCACTCAATATCTTTGATGTGGGCACACACAAATTCGATGGCACTCTTTATCGACCGTGCGCATGCACACACACACACACACACACATCATCCCTCTCTTCGATTCTATGGACACCTCAAGTTGATGATACCTCCACTCTCTTCTCGTGGATCGCCCCCTCTTTATATATGATATACCCAGGACTCTATTTCACACACATTGCATATGTTACATTTTTTGATTGACCCCCCCTAAAAAAAACTCTCACGAACCAACACACCACATCTCTCTACGTTTGTATCTCTCTCACACAACCCCACGTAGGTGGTGTACATATACAATAAGAGAATAGGTGCACCGTGCACGTACTCACGCTTCGTGCCCAGCCACACCCGCGCGGGTACACGGTGGAGCATTTTTGTACGAAATGGCAGCCCCCACGTGCTAATTTGAAAGCGTGTAGCGGTTGTTTACCTACGGAGGTCGTGTACCACGCGTGCACGAAACAAAGTTCGACTTGATGCATTGGCGCGTTATTTTTAAATAAAGTTATATCGCTCAATGGCATGTACACAGAATATAAACCAATTTTTATGGAGAAAAAGGTAGTCCGCTCCACTATATACAATGGAGCCTCCCTGCCTGGTTTGTCTCTCTTCAGAGTATCTCACAAGGCTGCGGTGGCCTCTCTCTCTCTCACCGTTGGTCACTGATCCGGTCGCATCCCGTCCGCCGGCGGAAAGGGAGGACGTGCATCGTTTCTCTGTTCGACGGCGCCGAGGCAGCACGTCCCGATCTGCGGTACACGCCGTTCTCTCTGACCAAGCTCCAGCGCGGAAGGGCCTACGCCACCTGCTCGCTACCGCAGTATGGGCAGATTCCGCCCGCCGCCGCTCACCTAGTTACATCCCGACGACCTCCACGTATCCCCTCCGGCCTTGCTCCACTGCCCGTCTTCCCACGTCGCTGCATGTGGATCTTCCATAAGTTCTTTGCACAAAACGTAGCTCGTCCGGCGTACTTTCCATATTGCAATCTCGTCCTCACACCGTTTTAGACAAACACAACCGTGTTGTTATCTTCCCTTAGGACAAGGAATATGTTTCTTTTTTGTCGTCGCAACTGTCATCAACAATATTTGTCTTTTTACAAATTTCAAATGGGCATATTTTAGAGTGTAGATTCACTCATTTTGCTTCGTATGTGTACTCCCTCCATTCCTAAATATTTTTCTTTCTAGAGATTTCAACAAGTGACTACATATTGAGCAAAAGTAGTGAATCTACACTCTAAAATATGTCTATATACATCCGTATGTAGTAGTCCATTTGAATCTCTAAAAAGACAAATATTTGAGTAGTCACTCGTTGAAATCTCTAGAAAGACAAATACTCCGGAGTATATTTAAGAACCGAGGGGGTAGTGCACAGCCGCATGGGAGACTCAGACCGGTCGTTGCGCCGCATTAATAGTGAGTAATGAGCAGTCAAACCATAAGCCCCACCTTTCCCAATGTAAGTTGCTCGGAAGAAGCAACCATCAATACGCTCTTCTTTGAATCCGCTCATACTACTCCATCCGTCACTGTTTATAGAGCGCACTTCAGAAAAAGAGAAAATCTCTGGGTCCAAGGCGACTAGCGATCGGCCTAAAAAATAGCATTGGTAGTTATAGCACGGCGTCTATTACTAGAGGAAATAATGCGTACACACATGCATGCAGTGCTTCCACCCCGGGTAGACACATGCATGCGCTTACTCCACTCCGTAGTACTACATAGAGAGAAAATTGCGGTTACCACGCCCTAATTAATTGAGCATTAAACCAAACGCGTCTAAAGTCTCTCTGGTGGTGGAAATGCATTGAGAGAAATGCATCATAATGAAGCGCGCCTTGTAAACTGTGACGGAGGGAGGAGTAGTATGAAGGTGCAAAACCAAGTACGCGTATGGCCAGTCGGTCAAAGCACCTCCTCTTGGCATATCACTGACATGTGGGACCGGAGTGTGAGCAAACCGATCTCAATTGATGGCAAAATGGCCAACCCGCCATTCATTGAGAGAGACGAGGAGCGAGAACACACAGACGGGCTCGCACGGAGGCCAAGATGTATTCGAGCATGGTTGATCGATATCATCATTACATGTTAGGCTGCCGTTTTCCGCCCTTCTCCGGAATAAATGTGTACTTTATCAAAGATTAAGAAAAATAAGAGTACAGAGGCTCCACCATGCGGTTCTAGTAGTAGTACTACTCGTACTACTAAACCTTGCGCTTGGCTCTTCGCCTCTTCGTGAAGTCGAACAATGATGGTACTCCGCATGTTCGGTACTACAGTGTATGCCTCTGGCAATCTGACACCGAATGAACTGATGCATGTCCACCACCTGGGCGAGGGTATGTTGCATTAGTCAAAAGGCGTAAGCGAGCTTCACCTTGTCCTGCAAGCTTCTCCTCGTTCTGCGAGTTGACGGGACACACCAACAAGTAGTACTAGTCCATACTCCCTCCTTTCCGGTTAATATGGCTTAATCTTTTTTGCGGCTAAATGAGAGAGCTTTATTCATATATAAGCATTCTTAGGACGATCAGCCAAGACACTGGTCACTAGGAAGCGAGGTACCCCGCAAAAAAAGAAGTAGGAAGCGAGGTGTTTCATCAAGCCAGCTCTCGGCCACATTCAAAGTGCAGCAAGCACGGTTCGCACAAAGATGTGCTGCAAGGTTTGCTGACCTGTTTACATGCTGAATAACAAAAAAGAGAGGAAATATTACCGAGCGCTCCTATTTGTAACAGGATATGAGCCAGAATTAAGCGAGAATTGTGGCGAGTGTTCCATGCAATCAACTTCCATTATAACATGCGAGAACCCTCGAAGAGAACCAAATGTGTTGAAGATTGCTTTATCACATTTTAAAAATATAATAAGAGTGTAGACGCTCCTTCATCCGGTTCCTAGTACTAGTATAGTACCTCTATAGACTATAGTAGTAGTACTAGTAAACTTTGCGCTTGGCTGTTCGCCTCTTCGGGAAGTGCAATCATAATAGTACTAGTATGGTGTATGCTTCTCGCAATCTGACACCGAATTGCACGTCCACCGCCTGAGCGAAGGACAGCTTGCATTACTCAAAAGTTTCTCCTTGTCCTGCAAGCCACCGCGCGCAAGATTCTCCCGTCCTGCAAGCTTCTCCTCATTCGGCAAGTTGACGGGACACAGCAAAGTAATGCTAGTCCATACTGCCTCCTCTCCGGTTAATATGGCTTAATTTCAAACGAGATAAATACACTACCTGTCACTGTATATTTGTAAAAATACGGTCAGTGGACTTCATAATACGCTCATTGCGCTCAATATATACATTTTCCGGTGTTTATACGGTCACTAGCTCACCCTGGCTGAGTATGTGTGTGCATGCACGTGTAGGTTGAGCACTTGAGCGTGACCGTGTGTGTTCCGTCGTTTGCTCGGACATGCATGCATTAGGGCGTCGCGCGCATTTTTGTGTCCATGTGTACGTGTGAATGTTGCATACACGTAGGGGGAGTACGTGTAGGGGCCACTAACGGAGCAGTCAAATCACACAGTAAGTTAGTCGGAAGAAGCAACCATCATTTCACTCTTCAATGACACGTACGCAATATAAAATGGTTGATATGGAGAGAAAAAGAAAACCACTATATATACACTAGCATGAGCCTAAGCTACAAGCCTGCTTGCTTGGTTTGCTCTCTTCACAAGCATAGAACGACGGTGGCCACACCGCTGGTCACATATCCGGCCTGATCCCGTAGCTGGGGGAAGGGAACAATGTTCTACATAGACGCGGTCGACATCGGCGAGGGAGAAAATCCACAGTCGGTGTGTCCCAATTGGGGGTCACTGCGGTATGGGCTGATGCCGTGTCCCAACCGCCCTTCTAGCTACAGCCCGACGTCCGTTTCGAAAATATTAGTGCATGTCAACAAAAATTATACTAGTATCGCTGTTCCGTTTAAAAAAACATATAAGCTGTTACTTCTTACCCAAAGGATCTTTATATCCAACAAACACAAAATATCCATTCACCTGTTCGAAATTACTTTCACTGCTTATCTGATGTCGAGGTAATTGCTGCATCGCCACCAAAACCCACCATCTCTTAAGCTAAAGTAGACCGAGCTAACCCCTATATTAGCATATTACTAAGATAAACAGAAGGCACTATAGAATCATTTAGGACGTGAGCTTGTCGATCTGAATGTGGAGGGACACCAGCTTAGCCCCGGCCAGCAGCTTGGGCGGAACTGTGAAGAAGGTCAGCTCCTACACGGCGACGTCGCCGGGATCCCTGCTGCTTGTCACCTCCATTTCCACCTTGACAGCGTCGGTCCTGCCTTTGGGCTCACCCGGCGGGCCGTTCGCCCACAGCTTGGCCACGTAGTGCGGCAGTGGGGACGCCCCCGCTCTGATGCAGACGACCGACACGGCGATAGGCACGCCGATGTCGAGGACGCCGCCAACCAAGAAAAACGCGCGGCCGTCCTCCTCCGCGAATAGCAAGAGCCGTGGCTCCGACAGTGGCACTTGCACCTGGAGCGCCTTGCCGTACTGGATCCTATGCACGGGCATGGGATGCACGGTGATGATGTGTTGGGAGAGCCACGGCGGTGGGCCTTCGTAGCCGCAGATGGGCACGGGGCATTTGCAGGGCGCGAGCGGACACACGCTCTGGTGATCGGCGAGCTTGTGGTAAGTGATGTAGAGCCCACAGCGTTCGTGCGGGCACTCCACCCTCACCGAGGAGAGGACGGCGTCCACCGCCGTGTTCCGCACGTCGAAGCCACCGCCGCGCTCGCACTTCTGGCACTGCCACTGGTTCCCGGGGCGCTCGACGCGGCAGTCCACGCAAGCCTGGTGCCCTCCCTTGCACTGCACAAATCAATCGAACAACACATCAATCAAGAAACCTGCACCTTGCTCGATCAGCCGAACGGACGAGGTGTATTCGAACCTCATACACTGGAGGCTTCAAGGGGCGGAGGCACAAGGGGCAGTGGAGCAAGGTGAGGTCCATCGAGACCATAGAGAGCTCCATCGTCGGGTCCTGTTCCGTCTGCATGATCTCGCCCTCCTCGTGCACAACCATCTCTCGTTTTATTAGGGCCGGGGCATTATAAAGCTTTACCGTCACATATTCATACTACTTCAAGGTGCATTAAATCAACACATGCAAGTATCAAAAGGAGAGTCACGGCATGCATGCATGCGTTGTAATTAATGCATCGGTAAATGCAAATTATTGAAATATATCGAGTGCATTGCTTTGATGTGTCGCGTCAACTCGTACAAGACCGAGAAGTTTGATTACTACAACGCCCTCTCGCCTTAACCGCACCTGCCTTTGGCTGCATGACAGGTGGGCCACCGACCTGTTGGGCCCACCTATCATGGATGCAAAGGCAGGAGCAGTAAGTCAATGAAGCTGCATCCCTCCCTCGTCCATGAGCGTGGTGGCTGGCAGGACTAGGAGAAGCTTTCTTTCGCTACACGCTCTCCCTCCCGTACGCGATGGACATGCAGCAGTTCAATCGGTGTTAGATGGCCAGAAGCATACTGTAGTACTCCTCCACTGCAGTAGTACTCCATCATTTTGTTCGACTTCCCAAAGAGGCGAAGAGCCATGCGCAGCCCAGACGCTCGTGTGGCAGTTTCATGTATAGAGTAGTCTAGGATAGCGTGTACCGTGCCTGTAAGCATAAAATCGTTGGGGTCGGCTCCATGCTATATATTTTTGATTAAAATTATCTTCTGGCCCTACCTGTCATCCTGGTGATTCTAGTTTGCACGCTCATCTGGTCAAGACAGGAATATATATTTTAATTTGTGGTGGGGTAAATGTTAGAGGTTGCAGCAAATGGAGTATTGTACACTGCGGGTCTTTCAGCCAAGTTTAGAGGCAACCATGTGGGGCCAGTGCTATGATGTGTCGCGTCAACTCGTACAACGAGGAGAAGCTTGATTTTACTACTAGATGCCTTCTCCCTCGCCCATGCGCGCGGTGGCTCGCAGACGAGGACAGGCTTTTGCTTATATAGTACTACAACAAGCTATCCTTCCTGCTCGCGGTGGACGGACATGCAGCAGTGGATTTGATACTATAGAAGCAGTAGTAGTAACATCGTTGTTCGTCTTCCCGAAGAGGCGAAGAGCCAAGTGCAACCCGAACGTGGCAGTTGCGAACCTTGGAGCACGCATATAGCCAGGCTCTTGAATGAGACAAAATTGCTATGTGAGCCCACTATTGTAGTAAGTCTATACTACTATATAGTGTAGGAGTTCTGAATGATAGCAAAGCATCAATCCTAGCCGTTGGTTTCCTATATCCAACGGTTGGGACTTGAAGGATTCGCAGTGAATAGTATCCGCAACTGCTTCTAATGGGTTCTGGAACCATTACCTCACACTTCCAGCTTTCCTTGCCATTGTTGCATGTGTCACAGTCTGATTGAGACCAGAGTAAGAGTATGGGGTGGGAGGAGAAATAAAAGTAAATAATTTATGGTGTCCATCACGTACTGTATATCTTTATTTCCTTTCTTTGGAAATTTCTAGATGTCACTAGACCACATGAGTTGTATCATAACAATTACAAATTTTCTGTTAATTCATTTCTGCATGTGTACATCGACAATATTTCTTTTGCTCTAAATTCATTTCAAAGTATTATATACCTTTTTTCCTTTACTAGAATCATCGGGACAATATTGTTAAGACGTGCATTGCACGTGCATACATACTAGTACTTGCTAGTATAGCCCTGTAAACCAGAAAGGAGTATTTGCCTTTCTAGAGATTTCAACAAGTGACTAGACTACACCGAGACGGAGTACATATGGAGCAAAATGAGTGAATCTACACCGTAAATAAATACGTAGTTCTCTCGTTTTCCTCTCGGCCTTGGTCGCGGTGCACAATAATGAGTATACTAGTACTATCATCTTGAAATTTACGAAGTCACCATAGGCACCTCGTCGTCGATGGGAACGTCTCCTGACACGCGATAGACGCGAGCGGCAGTCGCCTCCATGGGTGCTTGAATGCCAAGGAGGGAGAGGGTAGCGGTTCCCGAGACGTTGAACGGTCAATGATGCATCCTCAAATTACTCTACATGCAGAGGGAATTAATTGGAGAAGCAGAATAGAGCCAGCACGATGTGAATGCAACAGAGTTTGGATTCTCATATAAAGGAACCCTACCACTCCAATCCATCTACTCCTTAGTATCTACGCAACACTGCTCACTCTAATACAAGACCAAGTGACTAGAAGCCAGAAGCACCTATGGAGGCGTTGGACGCGAGCGGCAGTCGGCTGTGCCAAACCATCCAAGGCGCCGGCCTGCGGCCCCGCACCGCGCAACATTTCCAGACGGTGCTGGCGACCGCCGCTGTCATAGCCCTTGCCGATGCCGGCTTCGCCTCTCGCATGGACGACATGATGGTCAACTCCATCCGCAAGTTCGCCGCCGTCAAGAAGTGCGCGAATGACCTTGCCGTACTGCTCCAGCCCGCGCGCCCAGGCTCCTCATTGTCTGCCACCCTCATCGGCCTCCATGGTGACGAACTCTTTCAAGCCCTGGTGGCCCTGTAGTTGTCGGAGGTCGTGATGAAGAATGTGCACCTCGATGCCGCGCTCGTCGCGCAGCGCCTCGCCATGCAAGAAACCGTCGACCTGCACATCCACGTCTACGAGGAAATCGTCTACATAGGCCACTACAAGGCCAGCGAGGACAGAAAGACGTTGGCCTTCTTCCAGCGGCTGGAATCTTTGGACGCCATTGCTCAGAAGCACCTCGACCTGGCCACGAAAGCCACTGCTACTTAGCCGCCGTTCGGTGGGCCGGCGCCCTGAGTCGAGGAGGTGGACGTCGTCGATGGATGCATCTCTTCTTCTTGCCTCCTGTAACCAGCACTGCATCGCCTCGTGGCCTTAATGTTTTATTAGTATAGGAGTATATGGCATTTTTATTCTAGTAGTAACGTTTTCACTGTGAGGTGGGGCCGTAGTTGAGCAAACCGACCATCGGCAAATCCCCACCCCGCCCACCGGGCGTCGGCTGAGTTTAGAATTAGAAGAGAGAAACAAAGGAGAAGAGCTAGCTGTAGCACAGACGCTTTTGTCAGATGGGACTTGCGTTGATAGAATAGGAGTACTGAGCACTCGTACCTCTTTTTTTAGGGAAAAAACAGTCGTATGTCTAGTACTACCACTAGTTGGGTGCGTGCGACCTATACCTGTCATCACTTTAGGTCTCCTTTTCGAACCGCAGCTACGCTTCACCGTACATATTTTTTCACGCATTTATCCTCCTATATGTACTCCTAGGCTATTTCCACGTGCACCCTTTCGCCGACATGTGGGACATAGAGCATCTGGGTCATAGTGCATGCACGACTCGGAGCATATGCCGGGGTACTTTACATTTCAGACCTCACGAATTACATGCAAACCCCCCGCAGAAGAATAAATAAATAAATGAATTACTACATGAAACCAGATTATTTTCGTAGAAACCGGAGCACGTTCATTAAATTTTGGACATAACACGTTTATAAAAAACTACCGGACCTAAACCAGTCTAAGGGCCTCTTTGATTCGCAGGATACTGAAAACACAGAAATGGGGAAAGTATGATGGCGATGAACCTGTTGGGAATCGTTGCAGAAATTTAAAATTTTCTATGCATCACCAAGATCCATCTATGGAGTTTACTAGCAACGAGAAGGAAGGAGTGCATCTACATACCCTTGTAGATCGCGAGCGGAAGAGTTCAAGTGAACGGGGTTGATGGAGTCGTACTCGTCGTGATCCAAATCACCGATGACCGAGCGCGGAACGGACGGCACCTCCGCGTCAACACACGTACGGAGCAGCGACGTCTCCTCCTTCTTGATCCAGCAAGGGGAAAGGAGAGGTTGATGGAGATCCAGCAGCACGATGGCGTGGTGGTGGAAGTAGCGGGATTCCGACAGGGCTTCGCCGAGCGCTGCGGGAGGAGGGAGATGTGTCACGGGAGGGAGAGGGAGGCGCCAGGGGCTGTGGTGCGGCTGCCCTCCCTCCCCCCCACTATATATAGGGGCCCTGGGGGCATCGTCCCCTGGGAGATCCAATCTCCAAGGGGGGCGGCGGCCAAAGGGGTGGCTTCCCCCACCCCCCCCAAGCCAAGTGGGGGGTGCCCCCACCCCTAGGGTTTCCAACCCTAGGCGCAGGGGGGGGGCCCAAGGGGGGCGCACCAGCCCACCAGGGGCTGGTTCCCCTCCCACTTCAGCCCACGTGGCCCTCCGAGATAGGTGGCCCCACTCGGTGGACCCCCGGGACCCTTCCCATGGTCCCGGTACAATACCGGTAACCCCCGAAACTTTCCCAGTGGCCGAAACTGGACTTCCTATATATAATTCTTCAACTCCGGACCAATCCGGAACTCCTCGTGACGTCCGGGATCTCATTCGGGACTCCTAACAACTTTCGGATTACCACTTACTAATATCTCTACAACCCTAGCGTCACCGAACCTTAAGTGTGTAGACCCTACGGGTTCGGGAGACATGCAGACATGACCGAGACGACTCTCCGGTCAATAACCAACAGCGGGATCTGGATACCCATGTTGGCTCCCACATGTTCCACGATGATCTCATTGGATGAACCACGATGTCGAGGATTCAATCAATCCCGTATACAATTCCCTTTGTCAATCGGTACGTTACTTGCCCGAGATTCGATCGTCGGTATCCCAATACCTTGTTCAATCTCGTTACCGGCAAGTCACTTTACTCGTACCGTAATGCATGATCCCGTGACCAAACACTTGGTCACATTGAGCTCATTATGATGATGCAATACTGAGTGGGCCCAGAGATACCTCTCCGTCATACGGAGTGACAAATCCCAGTCTCGATCCGTGTCAACCCAACAGACACTTTCAGAGATACCTGTAGTGTACCTTTATAGTCACCCAGTTACGCTGTGATGTTTGTAACACCCAAAGCACTCCTACGGCATCCGGGAGTTACACGATCTCATGGTCTAAGGAAATGATACTTGACATTGGAAAACCTCTAGCAAACGAACTACACGATCTTTGTGCTATGCTTAGGATTGGGTCTTGTCCATCACATCATTCTCCCGGATGACATCCAATGTCCATAGTCAGGAAACCATGACTATCTGTTGATCAACGAGCTAGTCAACTAGAGGCTCACTTGGGACATGTTGTGGTCTATGTATTCACACATGTATTACGATTTCCAGATAACACAATTATAGCACGAACAATAGACAATTATCATGAACAAGGAAATATAATAATAACCATTTTATTATTGCCTCTAGGGCATATTTCCAACAGTCTCCCACTTGCACTAGAGTCAATAATCTAGTTACATTGTGATGAATCGAACACCCATAGAGTTCTGGTGTTGATCATGTTTTTCTCTAGGGAGAGGTTTAGTCAACGGATCTACTACATCCAGGTCCGTATGTACTTTACAAATATCTATGTCTCCATTTTGAACACTTTCACGAATGGAGTTGAAGCGACGCTTGATATGCCTGGTCTTCCTGTGAAACCTGGGCTCCTTGGCAAGGGCAATAGCTCCAGTGTTGTCACAGAAGAGAGTCATCGGGCCTGATGCATTGGGAATCACCCCTAGGTCGGTAATGAACTCCTTCATCCAGATTGCTTCTTGCGCTGCCTCTGAGGCCGCCATGTACTCCGCTTCACATGTAGATCCCGCCACGACGCTTTTCTTGCAACTGCACCAGCTTACTGCCCCTCCATTGAAAATATACACGTATCCGGTTTGTGACTTAGAGTCATCCAGATCTGTGTCGAAGCTAGCATCGATGTAACCCTTTACGACGAGCTCTTCGTCACCTCCATAAACGAGAAACATATCCTTAGTCCTCTTCAGGTACTTCAGGATATTCTTGACCGCTGTCCAGTGTTCCATGCCGGGATTACTTTGGTACCTTCCTACCAAACTTACGGCAAGGTTTACATCAGGTCTGGTACACAGCATGGCATACATAATAGACCCTATGGCCGAGGCATAGGGGATGACACTCATCTTTTCTCTATCTTCTGCCGTGGTCGGGCATTGAGCCGTGCTCAATTGCACACCTTGCAATACAGGCAAGAACCCCTTCTTGGACTGATCCATATTGAACTTCTTCAATATCTTGTCAAGGTACGTACTCTGTGAAAGACCAATGAGGTGTCTTGATCTATCTCTATAGATCTTGATGCCTAATATATAAGCAGCTTCTCTAAGGTCCTTCATTGAAAAACACTTATTCAAATAGGCCTTTATACTTTCCAAGAATTCTATATCATTTCCCATCAATAGTATGTCATCCACATATAATAAGAGAAATGCTACAGAGCTCCCACTCACTTTCTTGTAAACACAGGCTTCTCCATAAGTCTGTGTAAACCCAAACGCTTTGATCATCTCATCAAATCGAATGTTCCAACTCCGAGATGCTTGCACCAGCCCATAGATGGAGCACTGGAGCTTGCATACCTTGTTAGCATTCTTAGGATCGACAAAACCTTCCGGCTGCATCATATACAATTCTTCCTTAAGAAAGCCGTTAAGGAATGCCGTTTTGACGTCCATTTGCCATATCTCATAATCATAGAATGCGGCAATTGCTAGCATGATTCGGACGGACTTCAGCTTCGCTACAGGTGAGAAAGTCTCATCGTAGTCAACCCCTTGAACTTGTCGATAACCCTTAGCGACAAGTCGAGCCTTATAGATGGTCACATTGCCATCCGCGTCTGTCTTCTTCTTAAAGATCCATTTATTTTCTATGGCTCGCCGATCATCGGGCAAGTCAGTCAAAGTCCATACTTCGTTTTCATACATGGATCCTATCTCGGATTGCATGGCTTCAAGCCATTTGTTGGAATCCGGGCCCACCATCGCTTCTACATAGTTCGAAGGTTCACCGTTGTCTAACAACATGATTTCCATGACAGGGTTGCCGTACCACTCTGGTGCGGAACGTGTCCTTGTGGACCTACGAAGTTCAGCAGTAACTTGATCTGAAGCTTCATGATCATCATCATTAACTTCCTCCCCAGTCGGTGCAGGCACCACAGGAACATCTTCCCGCGCTGCGCTACTTTCTGGTTCGGAAGGGGTGACTATCACCTCATCAAGTTCCACTTTCCTCCCACTCACTTCTTTCGAGAGAAACTCTTTCTCCAGAAAGGACCCGTTCTTGGCAACAAAGATCTTGCCTTCGGATCTGAGGTAGAAGGTATACCCAGTGGTTTCCTTAGGGTATCCTATGAAGACGCATTTTTCCGACTTGGGTTCGAGCTTTTCAGGTTGAAGTTTCTTGACATAAGCATCGCATCCCCAAACTTTTAGAAACGACAACTTAGGTTTCTTCCCAAACCATAATTCATACGGTGTCGTCTCAACGGATTTCGACGGAGCCCTATTTAAAGTGAATGCGGCAGTCTCTAAAGCATAGCCCCAAAATGAGAGCGGTAGATCGGCAAGAGACATCATAGATCGCACCATATCCAATAGAGTGCGATTATGATGTTCGGACACACCATTTCGCTGAGGTGTTCCAGGCGGCATGAGTTGTGAAACTATTCCACATTTCCTTAAGTGTGTGCCAAATTCGTGACTTAAATATTCCCCTCCACGATCTGATCATAGGAACTTTATTTTCCTGTCACGTTGATTCTCAACCTCACTCTAAAATTCCTTGAACTTTTCAAAGGTCTCAGACTTGTGTTTCATTAGGTAGACATACCCATATCTACTAAAGTCATCAGTGAGAGTGAGAACATAACGATAGCCTCTGCGAGCCTCAACACTCATTGGACCGCACACATTAGTATGTATGATTTCTAATAAGTTGGTTGCTCGCTCCATTGTTCTGGAGAACGGAGTCTTGGTCATTTTGCCCATGAGGCATGGTTCGCATGTGTCAAATGATTCATAATTGAGAGACTCTAAAAGTCCATCAGCATGGAGCTTCTTCATGCGCTTGACACCAATGTGACCAAGGCGGCAGTGCCACAAGTATGTGGGACTATCGTTATCAACTTTACATCTTTTGGTATTCACACTATGAATATGTGTAACATCACGTTCGAGATTCATTAAGAATAAACCATTAACCAGCGGGGCATGACCATAAAACATATCTCTCATATAAATAGAACAACCATTATTCTCGGATTTAAATGAGTAGCCATCTCGAATTAAACGAGATCCTGATACAATGTTCATGCTCAAAGCTGGCACTAAATAACAATTATTGAGGTTTAAAACTAACCCCGTAGGTAAATGTAGAGGTAGCGTGCCGACGGCGATCACATCGACCTTGGAACCATTCCCGACGCGCATCGTCACCTCGTCCTTCGCTAGTCTCCGCTTATTTCGCAGCTCCTGTTTTCAGTTACAAATATGAGCAACCGCACCGGTATCAAATACCCAGGAGCTACTACGAGTACTGGTAAGGTACACATCAATTACATGTATATCACATATACCTTTGGTGTTGCCGGCCTTCTTGTCCGCTAAGTATTTGGGGCAGTTCCGGTTCCAGTGACCACTTCCCTTGCAATAAAAGCACTCAGTCTCAGGCTTGGGTCCATTCTTTGGCTTCTTCCCGGCAACTGGCTTACCGGGCGCGACAACTCCCTTGCCATCCTTCTTGAAGTTCTTCTTACCCTTGCCTTTCTTGAACTTAGTGGTTTTATTCACCATCAACACTTGATGTTCCTTTTTGATCTCCACCTCCGCTGATTTCAGCATTGAATATACCTCAGGAATGGTCTTTTCCATCCCCTGCATATTGAAGTTCATCACAAAGCTCTTGTAGCTCGGTGGAAGCGACTGAAGGATTCTGTCAATGACCGCGTCATCCGGGAGATTAACTCCCAGCTGAGTCAAGCGGTTGTGCAACCCAGACATTTTGAGTATGTGCTCACTGACAGAACTGTTTTCCTCCATCTTACAACTGAAGAACTTGTCGGAGACTTCATATCTCTCGACCCGGGCATGAGCTTGGAAAACCATTTTCAGCTCTTCGAACATCTCATATGCTCCGTGTTGCTCAAAATGCTTTTGGAGCCCCGGTTCTAAGATGTAAAGCATGCCGCACTGAACGAGGGAGTAATCATCAGCACGTGACTGCCAAGCGTTCATAACGTCTTGGTTCTCTGGGATGGGTGCTTCACCTAGCGGTGCTTCTAGGACATAATCTTTCTTGGCAGCTATGAGGATGATCCTCAGATTCCGGACCCAGTCCGTATAGTTGCTGCCATCATCTTTCAGCTTGGTTTTCTCTAGGAACGCATTGAAGTTGAGGGCAACGTGGGCCATTTGATCTACAAGACATATTGTAAATATTTTAGACTAATTTCATGATAATTAAGTTCATCTAATCAAATTATTCAATGAACTCCCACTCAGATAGAAATCCCTCTAGTCATCTAAGTGAAACATGATCCGAGTCAACTAGGCCGTGTCCGATCATCACGTGAGACGGACTAGTCAACATCGGTGAACATCCTCATGTTGATCGTATCTTCTATACGACTCATGCTCGACCTTTCGGTCTTCCGTGTTCCGAGGCCATGTCTGTACATGCTAGGCTCGTCAAGTCAACCTAAGTGTATTGCGTGTGTAAATCTGGCTTACACCCGTTGTATTCGAACGTTAGAATCTATCACACCCGATCATCACGTGGTGCTTCGAAACAATGAACCTTCACAACGGTGCACAGTTAGGGGGAACACTTTCTTGAAATTATTGCGACGGATCATCTTATTTAAGCTACCGTCGTTCTAAGCAAATAAGATGTAAAACATGATAAACATCACATGCAATCAAATAGTGACATGATATGGCCAATATCATTTTGCTCCTTTGATCTCCATCTTTGGGGCGCCATGATCATCTTCGTCACCGGCATGACACCATGATCTCTGTTGGGGAACGTAGCAGAAATTCAAAATTTTCTACGCATCACCAAGATCAATCTATGGAGTAATCTAGCAACGAGGGGAAGGGGAGTGCATCTACATACCATTGTAGATCGCGATGTGGAAGCGTTGCAAGAACGCGGATGAAGGAGTCGTACTCGTAGTGATTCAGATCGCGGTTGATTCCGATATAAGCACCGAAGAACGGTGCCTCCGCGTTCAACACACGTGCAGCCCGGTGACGTCTCCCACGCCTTGATCCAGCAAGGAGAGAGGGAGAGGTTGGGGAAGACTCCGTCCAGCAGCAGCCCGACGGCGTGGTGGTGATGGAGGAGCGTGGCAATCCTGCAGGGCTTCGCCAAGCACCGCGGGAGAGGAGGAGGGAGAGGGGTAGGGCTGCGCCAAAAGAGAGGTGTTCTCCTATGTATGGCAGCCTCAAAACCTCAAGTATATATAGGGGAGGGGGAGGGGCTGCGCCCCCATCTAGGGTTCCCCCCCCCAAGGGGTGCGGCCAGCCCTAGATGGGACTTGGGGGGTGGCCAAGGGGGGTAGAGAGGGGGGCGCCTCACTAGATGGGCCTTAGGCCCATCTTAGCCTAGGGTTTCCCCCTTCCCCCCTTCCTGCGCCCTGGGCCCCTTGTGGGAGGCTAACCAGCCCACCTAGGGGCTGTTCCCATCCCACACTTGGCCCACGCAGCCCTCTGGGGCCGGTGGCCCCACCTGGTGGACCCCCGGGACCCTCCCGGTGGTCCCGGTACGTTACCGATAGCACCCGAAACTTTTCCGGTGACCAAAACAGGACCTCCCATATATAATTCTTTACCTCCGGACCATTCCGGAACTCCTCGTGACGTCCGGGATCTCATCCGGGACTCCGAACAACATTCGGTAACCATGTATATCTATTCCCTATAACCCTAGCGTCATCGAACCTTAAGTGTGTAGACCCTACGGGTTCGGGAGACATGCAGACATGACCGAGACGACTCTCCGGTCAATAACCAACATCGGGATCTGGATACCCATGTTGGCTCCCACATGCTCCTCGATGATCTCATCGGATGAACCACGATGTCGAGGATTCAATCAATCCCGTATACAATTCCCTTTGTCTATCGGTATGTTACTTGCCCGAGATTCGATCGTCGGTATCCCGATACCTTGTTCAATCTCGTTACCGGCAAGTCTCTTTACTCGTTCCATAACACATCATCCCGTGATCAACTCCTCGGTCACATTGTGCACATTATGATGATGTCCTACCGAGTGGGCCCAGAGATACCTCTCAGTTTACACGGAGTGACAAATCCCAGTCTCGATTCGTGCCAACCCAACAGACACTTTCGGAGATACCTGTAGTGCACCTTTATAGCCATCCAGTTACGTTGTGACGTTTGGTACACCCAAAGCATTCCTACGGTATCCGGGAGTTGCACAATCTCATGGTCTAAGGAAATGATACTTGACATTAGAAAAGCTCTGAGCAAACGAACTACACAATCTTGTGCTAGGCTTAGGATTGGGTCTTGTCCATCACATCATTCTCCTAATGATGTGATCCCGTTATCAACGACATCCAATGTCCATGGTCAGGAAATCGTAACCATCTATTGATCAACGAGCTAGTCAACTAGAGGCTTACTAGGGACATGGTGTTGTCTATGTATCCACACATGTATCTGAGTTTCCTATCAATACAATTCTAGCATGGATAATAAACGATTATCATGAACAAGGAAATATAATAATAACCAATTTATTATTGCCTCTAGGGCATATTTCCAACAGTCTCCCACTTGCACTAGAGTCAATAATCTAGGTCACATCACCATGTGATTAAACTCACAGGTCACATCACCATGTGACCAACATCCAAAGAGTTTACTAGAGTCAAAAATCTAGTTCACATCACTATGTGATTAACACTCAATGAGTTCTGGTTTGATCATGTTATGCTTGTGAGAGAGGTTATTAGTCAACGGGTCTGAACCTTTCAGATCCGTGTGTGCTTTACGAATATCTATGTCATCTTGTGGATGCTACCACGCGCTACTTGGAGCCATTTCAAATAACTGCTCTACTATACGAATCCGGTTTACTACTCAGAGTCATCCGGATTAGTGTCAAAGTTCGCACCGACGTAACCCTTTACGACAAACCCCTTTTCACCTCCATAATCGAGAAAATTCCTTAGTCCACTAGATACTAAGGATAAGTTCGACCGCTGTCATGTGATCCATTCCCGGATCACTATTGTACCCCTTAACCAACTCATGGCAAGGCACACTTCAAGTGCGGTACACAGCATAGCATACTGTAGAGCCTACGTCTAAAGCATAGGGGACGACCTTCGTCCTTTCTCTCTCTTCTGCTGTGGTCAGGTCTTGAGTCTTACTCAATACTCACACCTTGTAACACAGCCAAGAACTCCTTCTTTGCTGATCTATTTTGAACTCTTTCAAAATCATGTCAAGGTGTGCGTTCTTTGAAAGTATCATCAGGCGTCTTGATCTATCTCTATAGATCTTGATGCCCAATATGTAAGCAGCTTTATCCAGGTCTTCCTTTGAAAAACTCCTTTCAAACAACCCTTTATGCTTTCCAGAAATTTTACATCATTTCGGATCAACAATATGTCATTCACATATACTTATCAGAAATGTTGTAGCGCTCCCACTCACTTTATTGTAAATACAAGTTTCTAACAAACTTTGTATAAACCCAAAAACTTTGATCACTCCATCAAAGCGTACATTCCAACTCCGAGATGCTTACTCCAGTCCTTAGAAGGATTGCTGGAGCATTGCATACTTGTTAGCATTTTTCCAGGATTGACAAAACCTTCTGGTTGTATCACATACAACCTTTCCTCAAGAAAATCGTCGAGGAAACAATGTTTTGACATCCTATCTGCAAGATTTCATAAATAATGCAGTAACTGCTAATACAATCCCAACAGACTCTTAGCATCGCTACGAGTGAGAAAGTCTCATCGTAGTCAACTCCTTGAA
The DNA here is from genome assembly GCF_002575655.3 of Aegilops tauschii subsp. strangulata. Classification (NCBI taxonomy): domain Eukaryota; kingdom Viridiplantae; phylum Streptophyta; class Magnoliopsida; order Poales; family Poaceae; genus Aegilops; species Aegilops tauschii. Next base: position 294,916,587 of record NC_053035.3, read on the forward strand.
CTTGTCGGAAAACATCTTAACGACAAGCCGAGCTCTCTTAATGGTGACACTTACCATAATTGTCTGTCTTCCTTTTAAAATCCATCTGCACCCAACAGCCTTACGACTATCAAGTAGTTCATGGATCCTCTCTCGGATTTTATGGCCTAAAGCCATTCGTCGGAATCCGGGCCCACCATCGCTTCTCCATAGCTCGTAGGTTCATCGTTGTCTAGCAACATGACTTCGAAGACAGGATTACGTACCACTCTGAAGTAGTACGCATCCTTGTCGACCTACGAGGTTTGGTAGTGACTTGATCCGAAGTTTCATGATCACTATCATAAGCTTCCACTTCAATTGGTGTAGGTGCCACAGGAACAACTTCCTGTGCCCTGCTACACACTAGTTGAAGTGACGGTTCAATAACCTTATCAAGTCTCCACCATCCTCCCACTCAATTCTTTCGAGAGAAACTTTTCCTCGAGAAAGGACCTGTTTCTTGAAACAATCACCTTGCTTCCGGATCTGAAATAGGAGGTATACCCAACTGTTTTGGATATTCTATGAAGATGCATTTATCCGCTTTGGGTTCGAGCTTATCAGCCTGAAACTTTTTCACATAAGCGTCGCAGCCCCAAACTTTTAAGAAACGACAACTTAGGTTTCTCTAAACGGTGTCGTCTTAACGGAATTGCGTGGTGCCCTATTTAAAGTGAATGCGGTTGTCTCTAATGCCTAACCCATAAACGATAGTGGTAATTCGATAAGAGACATCATGGTATGCACCATATCCAATAGGGTGCAGTTATGACGTTCGGACACACCATCACACTATGGTGTTCCAGGCGGTATTAATTGTGAAACACTTTCCACAATGTCTTAATTGTGTGCCAACTCGTAACTCAGATATTCATCTCTATGATCATATCATAGACATTTTATCCTCTCGTCACGACGATCTTCAACTTCACTCCGAAATTACTTGAACCTTTCAATAATTCAGACTTGTGTTTCATCAAGCAAATGCACTCAGTATCTACTCAAATCGTCTGTGAAGTAAGAACATAACGATATCCACTGCATGCCTCAGCACTCATTGGACTGCATACATCAAAATGTATTACTTCCAACAAGTTGCTCTCTTGTTCCATCTTACTGAAAACGAGTCCTTTCAGTCATCTTGCCCATGTGGTACGATTTGCATGTCTCAAGTGATTCAAAATCAAGTGAGTCCAAACTATCTATCTGCATGGAGTTTTCATGCATATATACCAATAGACATGGTTCGCATGTCTCAATCTTTTCAAAAATGAGTGAGTCCAAAGATCCATCAACATGGAGCTTCTTCATGCGTTTTATCCCAATATGACTCAAATAGCAGTGCCACAAGTATGTGGTACTATCATTACTATCTTATATCTTTTGGCATGAACATGTGTATCACTACGATCGAGATTCAATAAACCATTTATTTTAGGTGCAAGACCATTGAAGGTATTATTCAAATAAAAAGAGTAACCATTATTCTTTTTAAATGAATAACCGTATTGCGGTAAACATAATCCAATCGCAAACACCAAATAACAATTATTTAGGTTTAACACCAATCTCGATGGTAGAGGGAGCATGCGATGCTTGATCACATCAACCTTGGAAACACTTCCAACACATATCGTCATTCCCCCTTTAGCTAGTCTCCGTTTATACCGCAGCTTTTATTTCGAGTTACTAACACTTAGCAACCGAACCGGTATCTAATACCCTGGTGCTGCTAGGAGTACTAGTAAAGTACACATTCATATAATGTATATCGAATATACTTCTGTCGACCTTGCCTGCCTTCTCATCTACCAAGTATCTAGGGTAGCTCTGCTTCAGTGACCGTTCCCCTCATTACAGAAGCACTTAGTCTCAGGTTTGGGTTCAAACTTGGGATTCTTCACTAGAGCAGCAAATGACTTGCTGTTTCATGAAGTATCCCTTTTTTCCCTTGCCCTTCTAGAAACTAGTGGTTTTACTAACCATCAACAATTGATGCTCCTTCTTGATTTCTACTTTCGCGGTGTCAAACATCGCGAGTTGCTCAAGGATCATCATCTATCCCTAATATGTTATAGTTCATCACGAAGCTCTAATAGCTTGGTGGCAATGACTATGGAGAACCATCACTGTCTCATCTGGAAGATTAACTCCCACTCGATTCAAGCGATTGTGGCACTCAGACAATCTGAGCACATGCTCAACGATTGAGCTTTTCTCCCTTAGTCTGCAGGCTTAAGAAACTTGTCAGAGGTCTCATACCTCTTGACGTGGGCACTAGTCTGAAATCCCAATTTCAGTCTATGGAACATCTCATATGTTCTGCGACGTTTCAAAACGTCTTTGGTGCCACAATTCTAAACCGTTAGCATTACGCACTGAACTATCACGTAGTCATCAAAAACGTGTATGTCAGATGTTTCGCAACATCTACAGACGACGCTGAGGTTCAGCACACCGAGCGGTGCATTAAGGACATAAGCCTTCTGTGCAACAATGAGGACAATCCTCAGTTCACGGACCCAGTCCGCATAATTGCTACTATCAACTTTCAACTAAATTTTCTCTAGGAACATATCTTAAACAGTAGAACTAAAGCGTAAGCTATGACATGATTTGCAAAGACCTTTTGACTATGTTCATGATAATGAAGTTCATCTGATTAATGAACTCCCACTTAGATAGACATCCCTCTAGTCATCTAAGTGATACATGATCCGAGTCAAACTAGGCCGTGTCCGATCATCACGTGAGACGGACTAGTCATCATCGGTGAACATCTCCATGTTAATCGTATCTACTATACGACTCATGTTCGACCTTTCGGTCTCTTGTGTTACGAGGCCATGTCTGTACATGCTAGGCTCGTCAAATCAACCTAAGTGTTTCGCATGTGTTCCGAGGCCATGTCTGTACATGCTAGGCTCGTCAACACCCGTTGTATTCGAACGTTAGAATCTATCACACCCGATCATCACGTGGTGCTTCCAAACAACAAACCTTCGCAACGGTGCACAGTTAGGGGGGACACGTCTCTTGAAATTTTAGTGAGGGATCATCTTACTTATGCTACCATCGTTCTAAGCAAATAAGATGTAAACATGACAAACATCACATGCAAATCATAAAGTGACGTGATATGGACAATATCATCCTGCACCTTTGATCTCCATCTTCGAGGCGCGACATGATCACCTTCGTCACCGGCATGACACCATGATCTCCATCATCATGATCTCCATATATGTGTCTTCATGAAGTTGTCTGGCCAACTATTACTTCTACTACTATGGCTAACGGTTAGCAATAAAGTAAAGTAATTACATGGCGTTTTCATTGACATGCAGGTCATACAATAAATTAAGACAACTCCTATGGCTCCTGCCGGTTGTCATACTCATCGACATGCAAGTCGTGATTCCTATTACAAGAATATGATCAATCTCATACATCAAATATATCATTCATCACATCCTTTTGGCCATATCACATCACATAGCATACCCTGCAAAAACAAGTTAGACGTCCTCTAATTGTTGTTGCGTGTTTTACGTGGCTGCTATGGGTTTCTAGCAAGAACGTTTCTTACCTACGCAAAAGCCACAACGTGATATGCCAATTTCTATTTACCCTTCATAAGAACCCTTTTCATCGAATCCGATCCTGCTAAAGTGGGAGAGACAGACACCCGCTAGCCACCTTATGCAACTAGTGCATGTCAGTCGGTGGAACCTGTCTCATGTAAGTGTACGTGTAAGGTCGGTCCAGGCCGCTTCATCCCACGATGCCGCCGAATCAAGATAAGACTAGTAACGGCAAGTAAATTGACAAAATCGACGCCCACAACTACTTTGTGTTCTACTCGTGCATAGAAACTACGCATAGACCTAGCTCTGATACCACTGTTGGGGAACGTAGCAGAAATTCAAAATTTTCTACGCATCACCAAGATCAATCTATGGAGTAATCTAGCAACAAGGGGAAGGGGAGTGCATCTACATACCATTGTAGATCGCGATGCGGAAGCGTTGCAAGAACGCGGATGAAGGAGTCGTACTCGTAGCGATTCAGATCGCAGTTGATTCCGATCTAAGCACCGAAGAACGGTGCCTCCGCGTTCAACACACGTGTAGCCCGGTGATGTCTCCCAAGCCTTGATCCAGCAAGGAGAGAGGGAGAGGTTGGGGAAGACTCCGTCCAGCAGCAGCACGACGGCGTGGTGGTGATGGAGGAGCGTGGCAATCCTGCAGGGCTTCACCAAGCACTGCGGGAGAGGAGGAGGGAGAGGGGTAGGGCTGCGCCAAAAGAGAGGTGTTCTCCTGTGTATGGCAGCCTCAAAACCTCAAGTATATATAGGGGAGGGGGAGGGGCTGCGCCCCCATCTAGGGTTCCCCCCAAGGGGTGTGGCCAGCCCTAGATGGGACTTGGGGGGCGGCCAAGGGGGGGGGGAGAGAGGGGGGCGCCCCACTAGATGGGCCTTAGGACCATCTTAGCCTAGGGTTTCCTCCTTCCCCCCTTCCTGCGCCCTGGGCCCCTTGTGGGAGGCGCACCAGCCCACCTAGGGGCTGGTCCCATCCCACACTTGGCCCACGCAGCCCTCTGGGGCCGGTGGCCCCACCTGGTGGACCCCCGGAACCCTCCCGGTGGTCCCGGTACGTTACCGATAGCACCCGAAACTTTTCCGGTGACCAAAACAGGACTTCCCATATATAATTCTTTACCTCCGGACCATTCCGGAACTCCTCGTGACGTCCGGAATCTCATCCGGGAGTCCGAACAACATTCGGTAACCACGTATATCTATTCCCTATAACCCTAGCGTCATCGAACCTTAAGTGTGTAGACCCTACGGGTTCGGGAGACATGCAGACATGACCGAGACGACTCTCCGGTCAATAACCAACAGCGGGATCTGGATACCCATGTTGGCTCCCACATGCTCCTCGATGATCTCATCGGATGAACCACAATGTCGAGGATTCAATCAATGCCGTATACAATTCCCTTTGTCTATCGGTATGTTACTTGCCCGAGATTCGATCGTCGGTTTCCCGATACCTTGTTCAATCTCGTTACCGGCAAGTCTCTTTACTCATTCCGTAACACATCATCCCGTGATCAACTCCTTGGTCACATTGTGCACATTATGATGATGTCCTACCGAGTGGGCCCAGAGATACCTCTCCGTTTACATGGAGTGACAAATCCCAGTCTCGATTCGTGCCAACCCAACAGACACTTTCGGATATACCTGTAGTGCACCTTTATAGCCACCCAGTTATGTTGTGACGTTTGGTACACCCAAAGCATTCCTACGGTATCCGGGATTTGCACAATCTCATGGTCTAAGGAAATGATACTTGACATTAGAAAAGCTCTGAGCAAACGAACTACACGATCTTGTGCTAGGCTTAGGATTGGGTCTTGTCCATCACATCATTCTCCTAATGATGTGATCGCGTTATCAACGACATCCAATGTCCATGGTCAGGAAACCGTAACCATCTATTGATCAACGAGCTAGTCAACTAGAGGCTTACTAGGGACATGGTGTTGTCTATGTATCCACACATGTATCTGAGTTTCCTATCAATACAATTCTAGCATGGATAATAAACGATTATCATGAACAAGGAAATATAATAATAACCAATTTATTATTGCCTCTAGGGCATATTTCCAACAATCTCCATCATCATGATCTCCATCATCGTGTCTTCATGAAGTTGTCACGCTAACGATTACTTCTACTTCTATGGCTAACGTGTTTAGCAATAAAGTAAAGTAATTTACATGGCGTTATTCAATGACTCGCAGGTCATACAAAAAATAAAGACAACTCCTATGGCTCCTGCCGGTTGTCATACTCATCGACATGCAAGTCGTGATTCCTATTACAAGAACATGATCAATCTCATACATCACATATATCTCATTCATCACATCCTTTTGGCCATATCACATCACAAGGCATATGCTGCAAAAACAAGTTAGACGTCCTCTAATTGTTGTTGCATGTTTTTACGTGGCTTCTATAGGTTTCTAGCAAGAACGTTTCTTACCTACGTAAAACCACAACGTGATATGCCAATTTCTATTTACCCTTCATAAGGACCCTTTTCATCGAATTCGTTCCGACTAAAGTGGGAGAGACAGACACCCACTAGCCACCTTATGCAACTAGTGCATGTCAGTCGGTGGAGCCTGTCTCACGTAAGCGTACGTGTAAGGTCAGTCCGGGCCGCTTCATCCCACAATGCCGCCGAAACAAGATAAGACTAGTAGTGGCAAGAAAAATTGACAACATCTACGCCCACAACAAGTTTGTGTTCTACTCGTGCATAGAAACTACGCATAGGCCTAGCTCATGATGCCACTGTTGGGAATCGTTGCAGAAATTAAAAAATTTCTACGCATCACCAAGATCCATCTATGGAGTTTACTAGCAACGAGAAGGAAGGAGTGCATCTACATACCCTTGTAGATCGCGAGCGGAAGCGTTCAAGTGAACGGGGTTGATGGAGTCATACTCGTCGTGATCCAAATCACCGATGACCGAGCGCGGAACGGACGGCACCTCCGCGTTCAACACACGTACGGAGCAGCGACGTCTCCTCCTTCTTGATCTAGCAAGGGGAAAGGAGAGGTTGATGGAGATCCAGCAGCACGACGGCGTGGTGGTGGAAGTAGCGGGATTCCGACAGGGCTTCGCCGAGCGCTGCGGGAGGAGGGAGATGTGTCACGGGAGGGAGAGGGAGGCGCCAGGGGCTGTGGTGCGGCTGCCCTCCCTCCCCCCACTATATATAGGGGCCCTGGGGGGGCGCTGGCCCCTGGGAGATCCAATCTCCAAGGGGGGCGGCGGCCAAAGGGGTGGCTTCCCCCCCAAGCCAAGTGGGGGGTGCCCCCACCCCTAGGGTTTCCAACCCTAGGCGCAGGGGGGGCCAAGGGGGGAGCGCACCAGCCCACCAGGGGCTGGTTCCCCTCGCACTTCAGCCCATGGGGCCCTCCGAGATAGGTGGCCCCACCTGGTGGACCCCCGGGACCCTTCCCATGGTCCCGGTACAATACCGGTAAACCCCGAAACTTTCCCAGTGGCCGAAACTGGACTTCCTATATATAATTCTTCACCTCCGGACCATTCCGGAACTCCTCGTGACGTCCGAGATCTCATCCGGGACTCTGAACAACTTTCGGGTTACCGCATACTAATATCTCTACAACCCTAGCGTCACCAAACCTTAAGTGTGTAGATCCTATGGGTTCGGGAGACATGCAGACATGACCGAGACGACTCTCCGGTCAATAACCAACAGCGGGATCTGGATACCCATGTTGGCTCCCACATGTTCCACGATGATCTCATCGGATGAACCACGATGTCGAGGATTCAATCAATCCCGTATACAACTCCCTTTGTCAATCGGTACATTACTTGCCCGAGATTCGATCGTCAGTATCCCAATACCTTGTTCAATCTCGTTACCGGCAAGTCACTTTACTCGTACCGTAATGCATGATCCCGTGACCAAACACTTGGTCATATTGAGCTCATTATGATGATGCATTACCGAGTGGGCCCAGAGATACCTCTCCGTCATACGGAGTGACAAATCCCAGTCTCGATCCGTGTCAACCCAACAGACACTTTCAGAGATACCTGTAGTGTACCTTTATAGTCACCCAGTTACGTTGTGACGTTTGGTACACCCAAAGCACTCCTACGGCATCCGGGAGTTACACGATCTCATGGTCTAAGGAAATGATACTTGACATTGGAAAAGCTCTAGCAAACGAACTACACGATCTTTGTGCTATGCTTAGGATTGGGTCTTGTCCATCACATCATTCTCCTAATGATGTGATCCCGTTATCAATGACATCCAATGTCCATAGTCAGGAAACCATGACTATCTGTTGATCAACGAGCTAGTCAACTAGAGGCTCACTAGGGACATGTTGTGGTCTATGTATTCACACATGTATTACGATTTCCGGATAACACAATTATAGCACGAACAATAGACAATTATCATGAACAAGGAAATATAATAATAACCATTTTATTATTGCCTCTAGGGCATATTTCCAACAGTCTCCCACTTGCACTAGAGTCAATAATCTAGTTATATTGTGATGAATCGAACACCCATAGAGTTCTGGTGTTGATCATGTTTTGCTCTAGGGAGAGGTTTAGTCAACGGATCTGCTACATTCAGGTCCGTATGTACTTTACAAATATCTATGTCTCTATTTTGAACACTTTCATGAATGGATTTGAAGCGACGCTTGATATGCCTGGTCTTCCTGTGAAACCTGGGCTCCTTGGCAAGGGCAATAGCTCCAGTGTTGTCACAGAAGAGAGTCATCGGGCCCGACGCAAGTTCGCCGCCGTCAAGAAGCGTGTAGCGAAAGCTCCTACTAGTCCTGCCAGCCACCACGCTCATGCACGAGGGAGGGGGCGTTGTAGTAATCAAACTTCTCGGTCTTGTACGAGTTGACGCGACACATCAAAGCACTGCACTCGATATAAGTATTTTTACACATTTCAAATGGAATACTACATATGGATGTATGTAGACATATTTTGCTTCGTGTGTAGTCACTTGTTGCAATCTCTAAAAAGACTTATATTTGGAAACGGAGGGAGTACAACGCATGCATGCATGCCGTGACCTCCCTTTTGATACTTGCATGTGTTGATTTGATGCACCTTGCCAAATTTTGACTATAAATTTAACTAACCAAATTCTCATGCATGTCACAAAAAATTACGGGGCTGTTTGGATTGTGACTATGTTTGTCTTATGTTGCCACATTATTTTTCCCACACTTGCCACACTTGCCTAACTTGAGTTGCTCAAATTGTTAGACACACTTTGGCTTGCCTAAGGGAATCTTGCCACACTTTTTGTGTCTATGACATGTGGGGTTCACTGCTAATAAAAAAATTCTTGTCTTAGGTGTGGCGAATAAAAAAAGACTTATATTTAGGAACGGAGGGAGTAGAAAATATAAATAATAATGCATGTTGGGGCAACCCACGTTTCCGATAATTTTAGCCGTGGGCTTGTTCACAATTTTTACGACGAGGTGGTTGTTCATTTAATGGAGGGACTTGTACCAGACTTGAACGATACAAAGTGCGACCTGGCACCCTCAAAAAAAAGTGCGACCTGGCATACCGTAACACCACTTGGAACAAGCCGGTAGCTATCTCAAAAAACAATCAACAACCAAAAAACGGCGACCTGGCACGTAGTACACAATTTTAAACGATTGTTTTGATGGAGTGAAAAAGGAAAACTACCCCACTACGTATATATAGGCCGGAGCCTCCGTGCTTGCTTGCTAGGGTTGCTCTATTCACACACTCTCATCCTCTCCAGATCTAAACAAGATAGGTGTGGTAACACTGTCTTTCTCCCTTCAAAAAACACTGTCTTTCTATCCTCACCGCTGGTTATAGATCCGGACGTATCCCCCTCTGCCGGTGAAGGGGAGGAGGGGCAGCGTTTAGGCCGTCGTCGACAGCGAGGGACGAGACCCACTGCCGGCCGCACCGTTATCTCTAACCGAGTGCCGACTCGAGAGGTCCTCCGATCCCTTCGTCATTGCCCTAGTGTGGGCGGATCCGGCCTCCCGCCGCCCACCTATCCACATCCCGACGACCTTCAGGTATATCTTCCTTCGAAACCACCTTAGCTCTACTTCCCCAGCTCGCTACATCGCTGCATGTGCATCAGTTTCTACCTCTCAGCCCCTCTCAATCGGATGGTCCAACGTCACCTATTTTTTTTCTTCTATTGTTAGAGGTAAAGCTACTTCATGGAGTCGAATCTTGTACTTGGTTCAAACAAGAAATAAAGTGGGGGTGGGGGAATTTAGTATGTAGTACATCTGACTTGGTACAAACAGGAAGGAAAGGGGGTGAAAGTAGTACAGACTGGTCATCCAACCGGTCTCTTGGTCGAAAAGGGAAATATAGGGGTAACGCTGTACAAAGTGGTATGACCAGGAGTAGATTTGCTATCCACATATAGGAGTAGGTGGCTAGAGTGAACAAAAATGGGACGAACCCAGATATGTTTCTTGGATGTTTGTTTCTCGGGGCAACAAACTATGAATCACCACTTTATGCCCCTGTTTAGGTACATGGTGCTGGACTGCTGGTGCACCCACTGTCCCATGCCCTTATACCATATATTTAGTTGTTCTTAATCTGATGCCCCTGGTAAAAATGAAGACATGCCACTGTTATAAGCCATGACAAGTTTAGCCAAATGTTTTTGCCTGTAATTGTTTGAGACTCTGACGGTTTCCTCTGTAGCTTTTCATGCAAACAGGGATATCCATTTCACCTGGTTGCTGTTGTGACCTTTTGGTGCACTGCACAAAACTCTACTTAAAAGAAGTGACTTTTGTGCTGTTTAACTGGAATGTCAGAATGGAACAGTTGGTTCATTTCGGTGGAACTGCACAAAGGAAGATCTGTGTTCCAATCCTCATCATCCATATTGGCACCATAACCTTCCTTTAGGTAAGAATGATATTTAATGCATGTGTTCATCTCTATTTTGCGACTGCCATGAGAAAATAATGCTATTTTTTACTTGTACACTTGTACTCCCTCACTGACATAACCAATTCTGAAATAGAAGGCCAATCATGTACTTGGTTTCACCAACTGGTGAGGAGACTGAGAAACAGAACATGAAGAGGAAGAAGAAGAAGAGTAAACAGTGCCAAGGCGATCTTGCTGAAGCCAGAGGCCTCAGTCGAGGCCATTCAAGGGCTCCGGCAACGACTACCTTACATGTGAGACGATCCTCCAGGGAGCCCTTCCACTTCTGATGTCTCACTTAATTAATTACGAGTACTTAAGTACCACTAATTTATTGCTGCCTAATTTTCTTGTTGGAGTTAAACAAATCTTTAATAGCACCCTATGCTGAATCATGTACGTGTGTATGTTTTTCTATGAGGTGAATCATGTGGTGGAGCTGGGAGGGAATGCTAACTTTACCCATTAAGATAATGAGGGTGCTTCTATTTGTTAGTGTATGTTTCATCAACTAGTCCCACTATTACAGTAATCTCACTCTCTCAATATATGTGCCAACAGGGATGCTCGATTTTGGTGGAACTGCACAAAAACTTTGGGTGCTTCATTGCCTTGATAGCTTCCTTCCTTTCCTGTTAGTCGCTAATCTCGGCTTGCATTCTTCCTTTGCTGTCAGTCGCTTGGCTTATCTCGGCTTCCAGTCAAAGGAAATAGTAATTGATATGCTACCTCACACAGGTTGGTACTGATCTTTATCCTGATTATTGTGCTTGTCATATGTATTGGTAATTTGGTATTGTGTTACTGTTTGCCAATTTCATAAAGGAGTAACTTGGAGCCTGAACTCGCCGGCAAATCATTACATCGGGTCATTTTAGTAGAACTGCACAAAAAGATCAGATGGACAGGTACTTATGCTGCTGCTATGTACTCCAAAGTTCACTCAGACAAGCATCGATGTTGACAAGAAGAAGTGCCTATATTCATTTGAGTATCAACCGGTGTCAACCAATTGTCAAACTCCAAGTATTAGGAGAGTGAACGCCAAAAATATTGCTTGGCGCATAGCCCAGAAAAACGCAGTCCAGTCTTTGGTCCCAACTTGTGCCTTTTGGTTATCTGCACATATGGTAGCGAACTGTATGGCATGGAGTCTAAAGATTCCAGACAAGTTGGTTGACGCGTATATTCATCTGGCACTTAACCAGTCTGCACGCCAGGGATGCTCCATTTCAGTTGAACTGCACAAAAAATTTGGCTGGTTCATTTTCTCAACCTCCTCCTTTCTCGTCTGCAATGTAGAATTTTGGCGAGATACAGGACCAAGATGAGCCTGTAAACTAGTTGGATGAAAGTAGTGGCCAAGTTGCTCAAACCTCCCTCGGCACGAGGCCACTATTTGAGGATAAACCTACCAGCAAAGTTCAGATTGTCTGTGCTGCCTCTTATGTACTCGAAAGCTTACTCATAGAAGCATTAATTTTAGCAAGAAGTACCTCCGACTGAACACCATTTACCAGTCTGCAATGTAGAATTTTGGTGAGCTACAGGACCAAGATGAGCCAGTAAACTAGTTGGGTGAAAGTAGTGGCCAAGTTGCTCAAACCTCCCTCGGCACGAGGCCACTATTTCAGGATAAACCTACAAGCAAAGTTCAGATTGTCTGTGCTGCCTCTTTTGTACTCAAAAGTTTACTCGTACAAGCATTAATTTTAGCAAGAAGTACCTCCGACTGAACACCATTTACCAGTCTGTACCCTAGGTAATTAAAGTTCGTCCATGGATCATATTGGTTGTGATCTCAATCATTTGGATGCATAAACATACTGAACATATGTATATCTGAATCTTTTTGTGAATTATCTATGAATATTGTTGTGTGATCTATCAATCATTTGGATCCATAGACATGCTGAACTTGTGTATATATGAATCTTTTGAGTTGTTGATAGTGAATGCTGGCTATGAATATGAACCTGTCCTGTGAACCTGAGTTTGATACGAATGTTTACCTTTTCTGTTGTGCTTGTGTGTGAACTTGTTAGTATGCCTACTGTGGGGTATGTGACGTGTGGGTGTCAACGACACACCTTCTTCCCGAGAAGAATTGCACCTGCTTTGTTAGGGTAGCAACGGCGCATCAGCTCTTTTGAATCTTTTTGCTCTGTCTTCCCCCCTCCCCCGCTCAACCCCTGCCGTAATGTTTTTGGACTCAAAACAATCATAGTACTGTGTTGTTTTTGAGGCTTGATGAAAAATCGAGTGCTGGTTTCTGTAGGTTGGCCCGCCCAGCAAATGGGTTGCTGGTCCACCACGGACTGGGAGGCTAAAAATACAAGTTGTATGGTGCATAGGCAAGTAAAAAAACGCCATCGAGAGCCATCCACTGAAGAAAAAAATCTCTCCTGATGTGCTTCTTCAGTCGTGCCGCCGGCCCCCTCTATAATCCAGTTCGCTCGGGGATCTGGTATCATTTTTTTCCAGAGGGCGAACAAGTATCAGCTAGGACTAGGTTTTGTATTTTAACATGTGTAGCCCACGACATACGGGTGACAGTGGTTTCAACTTATTTTTTGAGGTCCATACCGGCCTATGGGCTTTTTCTTAAAGATCGGCAGCCCAATGTATTTTTTAGCCACATTATATATATTTATATTATTACTATTATCGTATATTTTATAGAGACTTATATATACACTATGAAAACATCCCACGTGTTATTAACTTATAAAAGTAAATGTTTAACAGAAGTTGGCAAGGAAAATCCTGGTTGTTTTTGACTCACAGGCAAGGAAAATCCTTGTGATTGCGTACAAAAGCTTGTGAAGATTTTAAGGACCAATGTAATAATAACGCGCTCATTTTTATTTTGAGCAATAACTCGCTAATTTGTTAATTATGTATATAAAAAATGTGCCTCTTTGGTTTATTTTTGATATTAATTGCTCCTCTAACATAACATTATATATATAACGAGCCCAGCTAATTCGTGTATTTGAAGGAAGTGCAAATGGGCTGGGATTTCTTAGATAATATAAATGGGCCGCATTGACGTGAAATTATTTGTTCACCCAGCCCAGCAAATGGAATGTACATTCTAGAAACATGGGATAAATATATGCCACATTTTTGCAGGCTGACATGTGGGCCAATAGGTCGAAGCCTACGCAGGGCGTTGTCAACTTGGTCGGCATGCACCTTCAATCTCTCGTCTTCTTCCTCCAGCGTCGCCAGGACCGCCTGGTCCGGCCTCCGGCGGCTAGCGGCTCTGCTTAGCACGCATCGCTGTGAAGCGCTACCCCACCGCCGGCCAGGCTATCCCTCCACCCCTCCACACCTCCTGTTATTCTCCACCCACTGCAGCCCCACGCCGCACCAGAACCAGTTATAACCCTTCTCCTCCACTCAATCTGTGACTCCACTGCCGCGTCTTCCCATCTCCGAGTCATTCCTGTCTGGGCCTCGCCGTCGTCCACCGCCTCGCTGCACTCGGTGCGGCGTGGTCAACAAACGAGAGTCCTCGGAAGAGGACTGTACGTGGAGATCCTGACGGGTGGGACCCACGAGGTCCATGGTCGCACGCAAGGAAAGTTCCTCCTTATTAAGCTGAAAAAATGTTTCCTCCACCTGATAGCTGGGACCCACCGGTTGTATCTTCGCACGGAAGGAAGTGCCTCCTTGTTATGCGAAAAAAATTATTCCTCCCGTTGACAGCTGGGACCCGTCAGATTTGCTGGCTGACTTGTGGGCCTACTAAGCGGACGTGTATGCAGGGCTTTGTCAACTTAATCAACAAATGGTTCTAGCAGCTGGACCGTTGGATGTTAATCCAACAGCCGTGCTCCTTCTTCAACCTCTGTTCTTGCTCCTGTCTCCCGTGGGCGGCACCGCGGCTGTGCTGCCGCGCACCCGAACCAGTCAAGTTTCCCACTCCTCTCCATCTGCGACTCCACTGCCCCGTCTTCCCCATCTCCAGGCCGTTCCAGTCTGGGGCCTCGCCGTCGTCCATCGGACTTTGGTGCTCTCGGCACGGTGTGGTCAATGTGGTCAACAACCGAGAGTCATCGGAACATGACTGTACGTGAGAGGCTGACAGTGGGGACGCACCACGCCCATGGACGCATGCATGCAACGGAACGCGGCGTGGTCAACGTGGTAAAGGAACGACTTCCATCGGAAGTGTACTGTACGTGGAGAGGCTGACATCTGGGTCCACAGCCGCAGCAAAGAAGTGCCTCCTTATTACGCGGAAAATAATGATTCCTCCACCTAATATTTTGCGAAAAAAACATTTCCCCCTGACTGCTAGGACCCACCGGACGGGTCACCGTATTTCGCGAAAAAACGTTCCCCCGCTGTTAGCTCGGACCCACCGGAAGTGCCTCCTTATTACGCACAAAAAATGAATACTCCCCCTGCTAGTTGGGACCCACCTTGGTGGGTGGCTGACTTGTGGGCCTACTAAGTTGCCGGGGACGGAGTGCTTTGTCAACTTAGTCAATATGAACAATTCTAGCTCCAGTGACCGTACGATGTCCATCCAACGGCCGTAGTGCTTCTTCAACCTCTGGTCTTCTTGCTCCAGCCGCCCAAAGCAGCGCCGGACGTGCCGCATGCTCCTGCCTCCCGTGGCCTGCTGTGCTGCCGCGGAGACCTCACCGCCCCGTACTATTCCCACCGCTGGCCAGGCCCTGCGGCGACGGCAGCCTCACACCGCAGCCGAATCAGTGAACCCTCGTACTCCTCTCCGCGCGATCTTCCACTACCACGTCTTCCCCGGCTCCGCGTCGTCCCCTTCCTAGGCCTCACCGTCGTCCACCGCCCTGATGCTCTCGGCGCGACGTGGTCAACGTGGTCAAGGAACGACTTCCATCGGAAGAGTACTATACGTGGAGAGGCTGACAGCTGGGTCCACGACCGCGACAAGGAAGTGCCTCCTTATTACGCGCAAAATAATTATTCCTCCACCTGACAGGGGGGACCCACCGGACGGGCCACCGTATTTCGCGAAAAAACCATTTCCCCCTAACTGCTGGGACCCACCAGCTACATCTTCGCACGCAAGGAAGTGCGTCCGGGCAAAAAATAAGAAAAAACGATTCGCCCCCCTGACTGCTGGGACCCACCAGCTACATCTTCGCACGCAAGGAATTGCCTGGCAGTCAGGACCCACCTGTTTGAAGCATACGTAGCGTTGTCATTCTGGTCCCGAATGTGTACGTACATACTGGTCGATGTAGAGGCGCGCACGTGTCATAGTAGAGGCGCGCACGTAGCATGTACAAGTACGTACAGCGGCCAGGGTGCAAGAAAGTAAATACGGCCACGTACGTACATACGGGCGGGGTCTCGAACGCCTACTCGCGCGTACGTATGGCCAGGGCTTGTGTACATGGCTGGGTCCGAACGGAGATACAGCGTCGTCGCCGTGTTCATGGGGAGCCAACCGGCTGGGTCAGAACGGAATGCGTCGTCGTGTTCATCAGGAGGGCTTGGACGGAACAACCGATGGAAAAAAGGCCTGGCGTAGCACAGAATGGAGGAAACGGCCTTGTGTTCGACCGACCATGTTCGAAACGGGATCCGGTTCATCGGGAGGGGTCTGGCGTACCGCAAAACATAGGAAACGGACCTCCTACGGTCGAAACGGGGGTCCTGTTGATCGGGAGGGGTGTGGCGTACCGCAAAACGGAGGAAACGGACTTGTGTTGGAGCGCTACAGTCGAACGGGGGTCCTGTTCATTGGGGGGGATGTGGCGTACCGCAAAACGGGACTCCACGGGATACTGTTCATCTCCACCGTCGACCCCTTCCAGCCTCCACGGGCTACTGTTCATCCACCGTCGACCTCCTCCAGCCTCCACCTGCGGCTGTTCATCCACGTGCTCCTGTTCATCCAGCCTCCACTGCGCGCTACTCCACCGGCTACTGTTCAACCAGCCCTCTCCACGGGCTCCTGTTCAACCACCCCTCCATGGGCTACTATTCATCCAGCCCTCCATCGTCTACTGTTCATCCTACCCTCCACGGGGTGGTCCTGTTCATCCTGCCCTCCACGGGGTCCTGTTCATCCAGCCCCAACCGGCTCGATCGATCGGGGTCCTGTTCATCCAGAGGCAACACCACGGGGTCCTGTTAATCCACCCCCACCGGGAACTGTTCACCCAAACCCCCCCTCTCCCAGCAACACTCACTGTTCATCCAGAGGCAGCATCGATAAGCTTCAGTTAGCAGCAGTAGCGAAGGAATCGCTTGATCGGGTTCAGTTAACAGCCATCGATCGATTGCTCGGGTTCAGTAACACCTAGCCTGCAGTGCAATCGCTTGGGTTCAGTTAGAGCCCAACGCCTCGCTCGGGTTCAGTTAGAGCCCAACGCCTCACACCCACGCGCGTGCGTGTACGAGTGAAACGAGCATCGCTCGACCCCGATCACCCACCGTAACCGGGAACACCCCGATATTTTCCTCGCCCTCGCTTCTACCACGGTTTTTTCCATCATGGACGGCCCAAAGAATGTCATGCAGCTGCATCTCCGGCCCGCCCAGGACGAAAAGCCCATTTTCTGTCATGATTTTTTGTCATAAAAGTAGGAGCCCACCACATCTATGATGATACTGTGTTTTGTCGCAATTATCGTCATAGAAAAGTGTCATAAGTATGACAGAATTTTTTTTCGTTCGGCCCAAAATGTCACGGATGTGTCTTTTTTTTGTAGTGGTGTCACGCTCGTGCCGGCGGTCGGGGCATGTGGGATGTGGAAGGAGGAGGAGGATGGGGGCCGGGTGTGCATTACCTGCCTGGATATGCGAGGCCGAGCAGCGTGAAGGAGGGTCGCCGGCGAGGAGGCGACGCTGCAAGCAAGGAGTGAAGGTTTCAACTTGGAAAGGAAGGCGAAAAGAGGGGAAATGTGGCTTTTGGTAAGGGGGAGGGGGCGGGGAGTTAGATATTTTCGCAGAAGCCGAAAATTTGGAATCGCTTCAGCGAAAAAACTGGCGCGCAAAGTGTCATCAGACACGGTCCCTTATTCAGAACTGTGTATGATATGTGAACATCACAAACGATTCAGATAGCTTAACCCGTGTGTGTTGAGTTTGAACGTCAAAAATTTTGGTTCGAATTTCCCTGATTACAGTGGTCCTCCACTTCATCGCATAATTTGGGTACACAAAGGAGACTAACTTCTTAATCAAGCAAGTTCAGCAATTAAACAGAGCTAGCTGACCTAAACATTACTCTAACAAATTAAAGACCGACGCTCTTAATTAAACAAAACAAAGAGTACTACTACGGCTGGTGCTCGTCGATCTCCGGCGCCGCCTCCATGTCCAGCTCGCGCCCGATGGTCTCCTTGGGAAGGGGCTCCATGGCATCAATTGCACCATACTCGGCAAGCATCTCGCCATCCGCGTCCGCCATATCTTTGGCATAGGCCGCCACAAGCTGGGCGTGGGCGGCCGCGATCTGGCCTCTGGCGGGCTCCGTCGTGGCAAGGTATGCTGCGCAGGAACGAACGGCTGCTCGAACTCTCTCAGCGATTGCCAGCTCTTCGGCCGTGGGTTGCCGACCGTTGTTGGAGAAGCTTCATTCGATTTGTGCAGTGACCGCCACGAGCTGGGCGTCGACGGCCTCGACATGGTAGTGGGCAACCTCCATTAGGGCTAAGGCCGCCACTACGGAACAGACAGCTGCTGTGCCGCTCTTGCTAGTGGTTATCCCCGAGGCAGATGCTGCTGCCGCCGCCTGAGAAGCAACAGCGGCCGTTTGGGCTGCCTTGGCCGCCCGGACGCAGACTGCGGTTGCCCTCACAAAGCTTATTAGCACGCGCCTGGCGGCTGCGGCCGCGCTCTCGCCGGGGTGGGCCGCCTAAGTTGCCCTCACGAGTGGGTCCACGTCCCCATCTTTCACCGGCGATGAATGGACAGTGAAATGATATTTGGGGAGTGAGCTAGTGTGCTTGACACGCTGGCTGTGAACTGTAGCCGACGCACCTTCTCGCGTAAGCCATAGGTGTACTATACACCGACGGTCCTCCAAGATATTTTGTGCTGCATCTCACACGGTTGGTGATAATAAACTATGTGCGATCTACTTGATTTATCGTCTTGGTTTGAATTACGTAATGGGGTCATAGCTACAAAGGATGGTGTTTGAATTGTTAGAAGTTTTATTTGCAATGAACATCCAACTATATGTGTGTCGTCAAAAAAATTGGAATTATTCAGGGTTCGTATGGACGTTTTTATACATTAACTTGGTTTTCCAGGCATTTTATGAGCATAATTCTAATTTGAACTACATGCACATGCTCCAGTGCATATAAACTGGTTGAAAAATCAAATATGTGTCCTTGGTTGCATGCTTAGGTCCCATGCAAGAAATGGGAATGAATGTCACACACCCTGCCACCGTCACTCGGCCGCAAACATTGAGGTACATGCCTTTTAATTTCTAGTAAATCCAAAACTCGTCTGAAATTTATGAAACCTGGCATGCTATCATGGAGCGGCATCAACATGCCGTGGTAAATTTTTTGTCCCATTTGGGGTAGGTTTGGGTATAAGCTTCTCACAACAAGCATGACGGTTTCGGTAGGGAACGTGCCACCTTTGGGGACGAAACAATGTTCGTTGCCTCTTATTGCTTTCAAAAAAATTCGAGTGTCAACATAGAACAACAGGAGTGTTGTGTTCAATTTTGGAATTTTTCGGGGTTCGTTTGGACATTTTTATACATTAACTGGGTTTTCCAGGCATTTTATGCGCATAATTCAAATTTGAACAACATGCACATTCTCCAGTGCATATAAACTGGTTGAAAAATCAAATATGTGTCCTTGGTTGCATGTTTAGGTCCCATGCAAGAAATGGGAATGAATTTCAAACACCCTGCCACCGTCACTCGGCCGCAAACATTGAGATACATGGCTTTTAATTTCTAGTAAATCCAAAACTCGTCTGAAATTCATGAAACTTGGCATGCTATCATGGAGCGGCGTCAACATGCCATGGTAAAAAATTTGTCCCATTTGGGGCAGGTTTGGGTATAAGCTTCTCACAAACCAGAGCTTCTCACAACAAGCATGATGGTTTCGGTACAGAACGTCCACCTTTGGGGACGAAACGATATCCACTGCCTCTTATTGCTTCCAAAATTTTTCTCGTGTCAACATAGAACAACAGGAGTGTTGTGTCAATTTTTGCGATTTTTCGGGGTTCATTTGGGCATTTTTATGCATTAACTGAGTTTTCAATGCATTTATGTGCATAATTCAAATTTAAACTACATGCACATGCTCCAGTGCATATAAATTGGTTGAAAAATCAAATATGTGTCCTTGGGTGCATGCTTAGGTCCCATGCAAGAAATGGGAATGAATTTCAAACACCGGGGCACCATTGATTTCGGCAACACATTGAGATGCGTGGTTTTTAAATTCTAGTAAATCCAAAACTCGTCTGATATTCATGAAACTTGGCATGCTATCATGGAGCGGCATCAACATGCCGTGGTAAATTTTTTGTCCCATTTGGGGCAGGTTTGGGTATATGCTTCTCACAAACCAGAGCTTCTCACAACAAGCATGATGGTTTCGGTAGGGAACGTCCCACCTTTGGGGACGAAACAATATCCATTGCCTCTTATTGCTTTCAAATTTTTCTCGTGTCAACATAGAACAACAGGAGTGTTGTGTCAATTTTTGTGATTTTTCGGGGTTCGTTTGGACATTTTTATGCATTAACTGAGTTTTCAATGCATTTATGTGCATAATTCAAATTTAAACTACATGCACATGCTCCAGTGCATATAAATTGGTTGAAAACTCAAATATGCGTCCTTATGTGCATGCTTAGGTCCCATGCAAGAAATGGGAATGAATTTCAAACACCGGGGCACCGTTGATTGCCGGCAAAACATTGAGATACATGGCTTTTAATTTCTAGTAAATCCAAAACTCGTCTGAAAATCATGAAACTTGGCATGCTATCATGGAGCGGCATCAACATGCTGTGGTAAATTTTTTGTCCCATTTGGCGCAGGTTTGGGTATATGCTTCTCACAAACCAGAGCTTCTCACAACAAGCATGATGGTTTCGGTAGGGAACGTCCCACCTTTGGGGACGAAACGATATCCATTGCCTCTTATTGCTTCCAAAAAAATTCTCGTGTGAATATGGAACAACAGGAGTGTTGTGTCAATTTTTGTG
Organism: Aegilops tauschii subsp. strangulata; assembly: GCF_002575655.3. Classification (NCBI taxonomy): domain Eukaryota; kingdom Viridiplantae; phylum Streptophyta; class Magnoliopsida; order Poales; family Poaceae; genus Aegilops; species Aegilops tauschii. The sequence continues at coordinate 294,937,375 of NC_053035.3, forward strand.
ATTTTTCGGGGTTCGTTTTGACATTTTTATGCATTAACTGAGTTTTCAATGCATTTATGTGCATAATTCAAATTTGAACTACATGCACATGCCCCAGTGCATATAAATTGGTTGAAAAATCAAATCTGTGTCCTTGGGTGCATGCTTAGGTCCCATGCAAGAAGTGGGAATGAATTTCAAACACCGGGGCACCATTGATTGCCGACTAAACATTGAGATGCCTGGTTTTTAAATTCTAGTAAATCCAAAACTCGTCTGAAATTCATGAAACTTGGCATCTTATCATGGAGCGGCATCAACATGTCGTGGTAAATTTTTTGCCCCATTTGGGGCCGGTTTGGGTATATGCTTCTCACAAACCAGAGCTTCTCACAACAAGCATGATGGTTTCGGTAGGGAACGTCCCACCTTTGGGGACGAAACGATATCCATTGCCTCTTAGTGCTTTCAAATTTTTTCTCGTGTCAACATAGAACAACAGGAGTGTTGTGTCAATTTTTGTGATTTTTCAGGGTTCATTTGGACATTTTTATGCATTAACTGAGTTTTCAATGCATTTATGTGCATAATTCAAATTTGAACTACATGCACATGTTCCAGTGCATATAAATTGGTTGAAAAATCAAATCTGTGTCCTTATGTGCATGCTTAGGTCCCATGCAAGAAATGGGAATGAATTTCAAACACCATGGCACTGTTGATTGCCGGCAAAACATTGAGATGCCTGGTTTTTAAATTCTAGTAAATCCAAAACTCGTCCGGTGCGCAGGTTCACCGGGAAGCGTGCAAGATGTTCAACGCAAGATTTGTGCATCTCTTCAACGCAAAGAGTTCAGTGAAGCAGTAATGTGGCAGAAAATAAACCAAAAAATATACGTGCTGCCACACGCCCCGTGTGCCGTGCGAGCAGGCGTGAGTTGAGGGGACGCATGCGAGCAGTATACCGCGCATGCATACCGGGAGGCGTGCGTGCAGGTGTGTGTATTGACGGGGAGGCGTGCGAGTAGCTGTGTGAAATGATGGTAGGAATGGCAGACGTCCGCCGCGCAGGCTCACCGGGAGGCGAGACAACTTTTGACCACAGCCTGCCTCGCTCCCACTGGTCCGTATTAATTGCGCGCCCATGCCGCCGGCAATAATAGGCAGCCGCACCCCCGGTCCACAGTGGTCAGCGACATATGGACTCCGGAGTGTATGACGATGCCGCCGAAACGCACCATCGGAGGGAGTGGCGACGCCGGGGCTGGTGAAGCACCCGCACAATGCGTGAAGCTGGCCACAGAGGTTTCGTCGCCGCCGACAAGGTCTCACGCGGGCAGCAGCATGACTTTGAATTCGTCAGCTCCGTCGTGCCCCCCAGCTGGAGCCGGAGGTCAACAGCAACTCCGGCAACAACTACGACTCCGACGGAAAACCGGTTATTCATCTATATACCCATTTGTGTAGCAAACATATCAAGTGTTTTCTCTGGTTAATCCCCCCACCCACCCCACCCCTCTATAATTTTTCTAGAATACAAATCCTATGGTTATGTTCTCTCAGTCCATGAAATCAGAGTAATTAAGATCCCTTAGATGCACGTAGTGTATTGATTATTTGAATGTTATCCGTATAGAGTTAGTGATTAATTGTTTGTTCTGTACAAATGATTTTTGCTAATAATCCAACTAGGGTTAGTTTGCGTGCTAATAATTTGTGGCCAGATCTTGAGAATTGATTTTGAATGTCCTACATATATGTTTGTGCCTTTTTTTCTTCCTGATCTTGAGAATTGATTTCGAATGTCCTACATGTTATGCCATTTTTTTCATTCAGATTGGTATGTACACAGATGAGGCGCCGACCAGCGCCGCCGCCGGATGTAGATCTTGGACCCGGCTGTACGGCCAGAAGCGCCCCCTGGACCTGAGGAACCAGTAGAATCTCCGGCGGACCGCATCAGCGATCTCCCGGACGGAATCCTTGGGGAGATCATCTCCCTTCTCCCCACCAAGGATGGTTGCCGCACACAAGTCCTCGCATCTCCGTGGCGCACTCTATGGAGCACCACGCCTCTTAATCTCGACTGTCGTCAGCTATCTGTCGATGATGATTCTGAACTCCCCGGAGCCATCATCTCCTCCCACGGGGGCTCCGTTCAACGGATCTGCATCCTGGCATGCTACCTGCTGGACATACCCTGCATGGTGGCTGCCTGGCTGACATCTTGTCAATTCGATAAACTCCAGTAGCTTGAGTTCTACCAATACAGCGATAGGTTACCACCAAGAGCTGCATCTATGCCCTCACCACCGATGCCCATCTCATGGTTTTCCTCCTCTCTCCACACCGCCACCTTGACCCGGTGCCATCTAGTAGACTATCTGGTACAAATGCTTCGACTGCCAGTGCTGATAAAACTTGCGCTTGTGTTGAATGATCTGTCGGTGGCCTCACTTCACAGCATCATCCACTCTAGCTGCCTGCACTGCAGCGTTTGGTGCTTGTTTTTGGAATAGGAATCCATATCCCTTATCTCAAAATAAAGTCGTCTCACCTTGTAAGCATTGGAATTCATTTTGAAGGACAAGAGCTCATCATCAAAGACACCCCTTCACTTCAAAGGTTGCTCCTTAATTGTTGTTATAAACCTTCACAAATAACTGTGGTCTCCGCGCCTAAACTGGAGACCTTGGGTGCAATTAGTGATCCGTTTGAATGGTTCGAGATGGTGTTTGCCTCCACACCTATTGAGGTACTATATATTATTCACGTACACTTTTGTAATTTGCATTTTTCATTTGTGCGCATAAGTTAAGTATCATCTTGGAGTACACTTTTAGTGCTAATATTATGTTCTATGCTCAATGAAGCGCTTGTCCATCCTATCAGTGGTGGTAGATTCTGTCAAGACCTTATATATCACTATGTGGTGTTTTGATCTGAACATCATTATTGCCTTGCTGCAATGCTTTCCATGTCTGGAGAATTTGTATATGAAGGTGATGATTTCACGCACATTGAAAGCCCATATATAATGTACTATAATTAATCGTTCAGCTATCACTCTTTCAACATAATATTTTTTAGACATTAACTATTTTCAATCTTCATCTCTATTTAGGCACTAACACATGGAGAAAAAGGTATAACCAATCGATGGTTCAAGAAGCACCGGGATTTTCTCAGATCTCATGACATTCGTTTGAAGACAGTAACACTAGAAGGATATGCATCCAACAATGCAAACACTAGCTTTGTCACATTCTTCATGTTGAATGGAAGGGCACTATTGTCCGTGAGGATTAAGTTTTTCAACAAGAAACTTCTTACGGCTGCAAGTGTTGAACAACATAAAAAGAAGTTTCATGTGGACCTAAGGGCTTCTGATCGTGCTCGGCTTCTATTTACAACAGCTTGTCATCATGGACAGTAGAATTTCTGGCCGTTGATCTTGATTTTATGGATCAGACCAATCCATTTGATTGTGACTGCCGAAAACTTTGGTTGAGTTAGATGTCATTGTCCCGTTCAATCTGGATTTTGTCTAAACCTGATGAGCAATTAATCCTCGTGCTTTTGTACCGTTTGTTAGCTGGAGTTAGATATTGTTGTCCTTCTCAACTCGGCTTTGACCCATATTTTCTTTCATACTGGGCCAATGGCTTGCCATTTCTTTAATTAAGACATAAATATTATAAGCTTTCACAACATAGGCAAAGAACATCACTCTCACGGGATCCTTGAGATCTTTGTTCATTACAGAACCGCAAGTTTTTAGTGCCCACCAGCACCCACAAACTTATTTTCAGCTTGCACACCAAGGGCTGTAATTCTTAATAAGAAAAGCTACATGGTAGTCACAGATTTGGATATATCATTTGGGACCCACGAGGAAAAAGCCTATCCAGGGCGGTGCCGACACTACAGTAAACATTGAGAAACCTGGTTTTATAATGACTGTAAATCCAAAACTCGCCTCAAAATCATGAAACTTGGCATGGTGTTATGTCATAGCACCAACATGTTGTGGTAAAAAATTAGTCCAATTTGGGACAAGTTTTGGTACAATCTTCTTACAAACTGGAGCTCTCAAAAAGCCTCATGGTTCCGAGAGGGACCTTGTCACCTATTTGTGCGAAACAACATACGATGTCTCTTCCCGCCTTGATTTATTTTACAGAGGCAACATGCAACTATATATAGTAGCGTTGTCCTAAAAATATGAAATTAATCACGATTTGTTTTGCCTTTTTATACATTATTTGAGTTTCATAGGCATTTTGGAACGTACTTTCGTGTGTGCGAAGGTCATGTGTGTACTAGCCACATATGTAATTCGATGTTCAATCTGTTTATGGAATCAAGTCCTTATAGATGTTATTCTTCTGTTGACAGAGCAAATCACACGGCTTATTAGCAGCAATCGTCTATGTTATTATTGGTCTTCGCACACATTTCTGATTACGGACCTGTTTGCCGCCTATCACACACATCTTGTTCAGTCGAACCGTTTCCATTGTGTTGCCTGATCACACAAAGTTCATCCTAGTGAACCGTATGCTGTATATCACACACACCTTCATCTGGCAGCCTGTTTCTTTTGTTCCTCATCATCGCAAACAGTTAATTGAACTGAACCGTATGCCCTGTATCACACACGCAACTAAAATCTGTACTGTGTTTGATGCACCCTCCATCGCAAACGTTTTGCACCTTTTTTGATGGGTTTTTTACACCACCGTTTGCAATTATTGCATCGCACACAGTTTCGTCGAAGGGTCTCTGATCGTAGTGTCGCGTTAGCAGCATCCTGCAATAGTGGTGATTCATTCATATTAACTGAGACATTATCTTAACAATGCCTTGTTTCAACATGTATAAAGAACGACAAAGCAGAAAAGTACCATTCTTAAAACAGAGACATTATCTTAACATTACCTTGGTTAAACATGTAGAAAGAATTACAAAGAAGGATAGTACCATTTGTAAAACACTGTAACTGATATACAATAACAAAGACATTATCTCAACAATGCATTTCTTAAACATGTACTCCGGCTGATCCCTAACAGAAATGGTACTCCCGCCGATCCCTAACAAGTGTTGCAGTTTTGAACTAAGATTCAGTAGTTGATTCTGAGAGTGGCATTGCTTAATTTTACCAGCGACATTAGATTAACAAAAAGCATAAATAGTTCCAGGGGAGAGTGGGCGCAACAACACCATGTGCTTCCATCTGCTTATAAAGGGGGTGATGCAGAGTTTGGTTGTAACAAAGAAACAAGCATCATGTCTAGGTTAGAACAATTTTTGCTCACTTAATGGTAAAAGACAGCAGTTCAATAGCTTCAATTCAACATTTATCCAAAACAGTACCAATACAAGTAGCACAACATCTCGAAGCACACTGCAGCATCATGTGGATGAAAGGCGGTACTGACCTTTCTTGACCAAGATTTGAAACAAGTTGCGAGGAGGATTTGAACGAAATCTCAACACATATATGGAAATCCGATCTCCTTTTGTGCAGTTCCACCAAAATTAAGCAAAGTCGCTAGTGTGACATTCAAGTTGAACTGCACAAAACACTCTTAAAACAGAAGTTTTTCACGTAGCAACAATTTTAATAGATAACCCTGTTTTAACAGAGGCAAAAAATGAATCAATTACTGGCCAATAAAGGAGGATGAAACATGCGGCCACAAAATGGTACTCCCACCGATCCCTAACAAGTGTTGCAGTTTTGAACTAAGATTCAGTAGTTAATTCTAAGAGTGGCATTGCTTAATTTTACCGGCGGCATTAGATTAACAAAAAGCATGAATAGTTCCAGGGGAGAGTGGGCGCAACAACACCATGTGCTTTCATCTACTTAGAAATGGGTTGATGCAGAGTTTGTTGTTACAAAGCAACAAGCATCATGTCTGGGTTGGTCCCATTTTTGTTCAGTACTTAATGGGAAAAGACAGCAATACAATAGCTTCAATTCAACATTTATTTAAAACAGTACCAATACAAGTAGCACAACATCTCAAAGCACACTGCACAATCATGTGGATGAAGGCCTGTACTGACCTTTCATGAGACGAACAAGATCAAATACGAATCTACCAACACAAATAGGAAATCCAATCTCGTTTTGTGCAGTTGCACTAAAATCAAGAAAAGTTGCCGGTGTGACATTTAAGTTCGCTATAGCAACAAGTTGAATAGATATCCCTGTTTTAACAGAGGGAAAAAAGGAAACATTAACTAGCCAATAAAGGAGGATGAAACATACAGCGACAAAAATAAGCATCTAACTTATCTTGATGGAAAACAAAGTAGGACAGTAGCATTTCTAAAACGGTTGCATTGATTCATATTAACAGAGATTCTCTTAAAACAATATTCGTTAAAAATGTAATTTACTTTTAACAGTGGCATTGCTTCAAATTTCCAACACCATTCTTAGATTAACAACAACAAAATAGTTGTATGGGACATGGGACATGGGACATGCCAGCACCATGTGCGTCCACACGTATGAATGGGTGATGCAGAGTATGTTGCCAAGCAGCATATCTGCGTTGGTCCCATATTTGTTCCCTTTGAACCTTTTTCCTATGTGAGGGCAGCAAATCTAGTCCTGCACAAACTACCCGACCCCCCAGTTTCTTTCCTTTTTCAACAAAGAGATCGGTTCCTTATAGATGTGTGTACTGGGTTACCCCCTTTTTCCCTTTTCGACCAACAAAGCGGCTGGATAGCTAGTCTATACTACTTTCCCTCCCTCCTTTCCTCATTGAACCATGTCCTAGATTCATGCTCCACCCCACCGCACCCTTCTTTCCTCTTTGAACCAAGACCTAGATTCGACTACATAATCGAAAAAGATCCGCATGCAGCTAGAGCAATGACGGTTTCAAAGAAAGTTATACCTTAGGGTCGTCGGGATGTGGCTAGGCGTGTGGCGGGAGGCCAGATCTGCCCACACTACGTACGACAGCGAGGAAAAAGGGGTCGGTGGCCCTCCCGTGCAGGCGCTGGGTGAAAGAGAACAACGCAGCCGACAGTGGATTGCCTCCCTCGCTGAAGGCGATAGAGTGAACACTGCACCTCCTCCCCTTCCCGGTGCGACGGGATTCAGACGGCTCCTTCGCCAGGTGTGAGGGAGGAGAGAGAGACAGAGGCCAACGCAGTCTTGTTTAGATCTGGTGAAGATGGTGAGAGACTGTGAATATAGCAAACCCTAACAAAGGAACACTGGGCCTCCAGCGTGTATATATATGTAGTGCGGCGAGAGTGTGGAGAGTGCAAACTCTAGCGAACAAGCGATGACACTCTAGCTTATATAGTACTACTACATATATACTACTCGTGTATACTACTAATATATAGTGGAGTGGTTTTCTTTTTCTCTCCATAACAATCGTTTTAAATTGTGTAAGTATGAAGCGAAACTCTTTATTTAACGTACCAAGGAACTACTTACGATGAACTAATGATCCACGTGTCCTGGTCGCACTTCCTGTCCTTCATGTGCGGTACACTACCCTCCATTAAGTGAACAACCACACATGCGCCAAATTATCGGAAACGTGTGAGAGTGTGTACAAATAAAGAATTTTAATTTCAATTATCAGAAAGGTTTGAGAGTATGTACAGTTTGCCCTCTCTCAATAATTATGGTTTGTTGTGTTCGGCCTAAACTTGGTCAAACTTTACAAAGTTTGACTTTCGTCAAATCTAATATGCAGAGTAAATAAAAATGGAGAGCTACTATGTCCATCCGGGTTTTTAGTCCCACCATTTTTTAATCAAAGTTTGACCACATATTTAGTTAATAACTGGACTAATAAAATTACAGGGAAGAGATACATCTCCAACGTATCTATTATTTTTGATTGTTCCATGCTGTTATATTATCATTCTTGGATGTTTTACAAGCATTTTACAATCATTTTATATCATTTTTTGGGACTAACCTATTGACATAGTGCCAAGTGCATGTTGCTGTTTTTTTGCATGTTTTTTACATCGCAGGAAATCAATATCAAACGGAGTCCAAACACCGCGAAACCTTTGTGGATTTTTTATGGACCAGAAGAATCCAAAGGGCCAGAGCAGCACCTGGGGGTGCTCCGAGGGGGGCACAGCCCACCAGGGCATGCCTGGGCCCCTAGGCGTGCCCAGGTGGGTTGTGCCTACCTCGATGGCCTCCCGCACCCCCTCTTCACCCTATAAATTCTCAAATATTCCAAAACCCCTTGGGGTAGCCCTAGATCAGAAGTTCTGCTGCCGTAAGGCCTCTGTATCCACGAGATCCAATCTAGGCCCCGTTCCGGCACTCTGCCGGAGGGGGAGATCATCACCGGTGGCCATCTTCATCATCCCGGCGTCCACCACGATGAGGAGGGAGTAGTCCACCCTCGGGGCTGAGGGTTTGTACTAGTAGCTATGTGTTTAATCTCTCTCTCTCTCTCTCTCTCTCTCTCTCTCTCTCTCTCTATCTCTCTCTCGTGTTCTTGAGATGTCACGATCTTGATGTATCGCGGGCTTTGTTAATATAGTCGGATCATATGGTGTTTTCCCCTCTCTATCTTGTTGTGATGAATTGAGTTTTTCCCTTTGAGATTTTGTTGTTATAATACTGAATACTTTTATGGATTTGAGGACACTTGATATATGTCTTGCAATTGAATACTCGTGGTGACAATGGGGTATCATATTGATTCACTTGATATATGTTTTGGCACTCAACTCGCAGATTCCCGAGGTGACATTGGGGTAATCTATGCATAGGGGTCGATGCACGTTCTTGTCTTTGTTTCTCCGGTAGAAATCTTGGGGCACTCTTTGAAGTTCTTTGTGTTGGATTGAGTATTATGAATATGAATTTTCTTTGGTGTTATTTTAGTACGAACTCTAGGATAGATCGAATGGAAAGAATAGCTTTGTGTTATTTTAGTATGAACTCTTGAATAGATTGAACGAAAAGAATAGCTTTGAGGTGGTTTCGTACCCTACAAACAATTTATTCTTATGTTCTCCGCTAGATAAGAACTTTGGAGTGATTCTCCGTTGCACGTTGAGGGATGGTTATATGATCCAATTATATTAGCATTGTTGAGAGATTGCACTAGCGAAAGTACGGACCCTAGGCCTTGTTTCTAAGCATTGCAATACCGTTTTCATGCCCGTTTACTATTTGCTACTTTGTTGTTTTTATTTATTCAGATTATAAAAAATATATTTCTACCATCAATATTACACTTTTATCACCATCTCTTCGCCGAACTAGTGCACCTATACAATTTGCCATTGTATTGGGTGTGTTGGGGACACAAGAGATTTCTTGTATTTGGTTGCAGGGTTGTTCGAGAGAGACCATCTTCATCCTACACCTCCCACGGATTAATAAACCATAGGTCATCCACTTGAGGGAAAATTGCTACTGTCCTACAAAACTCTGCGCTTGGAGGCCCAACACGAGTCTACAAGAATAAAGTTGCGTAGTAGACATCAAGCTCTTTTCTGGCGCCTTTGCCTGGGAGGTGAGTGCATGAAGGTATATATTTAGACCTTGCAATCAAATCTTTTAGTTTCTTGTTTTATCACTTGTTTGGTTTATAAAAAGAAAACTACAAAAAAAGGGAATTGAGGTTGCATCATATAATTGATCATCTTTGTAATATCTTTTTTGAAAATGTGATCAGAAAATTGTGATCTATTGTTAGAAGAAGAAGTAAATAAAATGTTTGACACAAAATATTTGAATGATGAGCATGATTGCAATGTTGTTAATATGAATTCTTTGAATATCCATGATGCTAACGATATGCAAAGCCATAAGCTTGGGGATGCTATGCTTGATGATTATGATATTTTTTATCCCCCAAGTTTTGATGAGAAAAATTATTATTATGACAACATGCCTCCTATTTTTGACGATTACAATGATGATAGTGGATTTGGAGAGGTCATGACTTTATTTAATGATGATTCCACTATTTCGGAAGAGGTTTCAATTGATTATGATAACAAAGTTGCTATCTATGATGATTATGGCGATGACATGTATGCTATAAAGAATAATGATAACCATGAAACTTGTCATCATGATTTTAATTTTCAGTCTCATGATAGTTATTTTGTTGAGTTTGCTCCCACTACAATTGATGAGAAGAAATTTGCTTGTGTGGAGAGTAATAAATTTTCTATGCTTGTGGATCATGAAGAGAATGCTTTATGTGATGGTTATATTGTTGAATTCATTGATGATGCTACTGAAAATTATTATGAGGGAGGAACATATGCTTGTAGGAATTGCAATAATATCAAGTTTCCTCTCTATGTGTTGAAAATATTGAAGTTATGTTTGTTTCGCCTTCCTAGGCTAGTTGATTCTTGCTCCCAAAAGTTATTTGCTCACAAAATCCCTATGCATAGGAAGTGGGTTAGGCTTAAATGTGCTTGCCATGTGTTTCATGATGCTCTTGTTATGTTTCAATTCTTATCTTTTATGTGAGCATCATCGAAATCATCATGCCTTGCTAAAAGGCATTAAAGAAAAGCACTTGTTGGGAGACAACCCAACACTTTTACCTACTGTTTTTGTGTGTTCACATGATTATGCTACTGTGGTAATCATGTTTTATTGCTTTTGTTTCAATAAAGTGCCAATTAAAGCCTTTGGGATAGTGTGGATGATAGTTGACTTGAATATGTGAAAAAACAGAAACTTTTGCGCTTAGTCCAGGAAATTTGGAAATTCACTGGAACATGCTTTTGATCTGAATTTTTTACAGGTGATAGATATACAAATTATCTACGTTTTCCTAATTTTTCAGAATTTTTGGAGTAGCAGGAGTATGGTTGGAGTACAGATTACTACAGACTGTTCTGTTTTTGACAGATTCTGTTTTCAATGCATAGTTTGCTTGTTTTCTAGTTTCTATGGCTTATATTGCTCAATATAAATCGTGGAAATGATACGCTACAGTAGGAGTTGTGTGGAAACAATTATGAATCTTGTCTTTGATAGTAACAAAGTGAAATGGTTTGCTCTTTATCATACTAACCTATCTCACGAAGTTCCATTAAGTTTTGTGTGATTGAAGTTTTCAAGTTTTGGGTGAGATATCGATATGAGGAGAACAAGGAGTGACAAGACTCTAAGCTTGGGTATGCCCAAGGCGCCCCAAGGTAATATTCAAGGAAGATCCAAGCAACTAAGCTTGGGGATGCCCCAGAAGGCATCCCCTCTTTCGTCTCCAATATTATCGGTAACCTCACTTGGAGCTATGTTTTCGTCACATGCTATGTGTTTTACTTGGAGCATCAATTTATTTTTTAGGATTTGCTTTCTGTCATTTAGAATAATGTTTTGCATCCTTATTTTGTGACACCCAAAAATTTTATTTGGCTTTTTCAAACTTTTATTTGATTTGAGGGAGGTTATTTAAAATTTTCTTCTAAAGAACTCTCCCCCTCAAAAAATTTCTTTTATGACAAGTATTTTGTTTGGATTCACCCAAGACTTGATCTTTGGTCTTGGAGGTTTTTCCTCTCATGTTGGCTCAAATGTTTTCCATTTGGAATTTTTTTTGAAAAACCTTTTAAAATAGCCTATGGCTTTTGGAGTGATCTTTTCCCCTTTTCAAAATCTCCTCTTGCCATGACATAAGTGGAAACCACCTCCTAAAGCCATCTCCCATCTTTGGGTCAAGATATACTTCAAATCCAGCAAGTTGAACCTCCCCATAATTTCTCTTCCATTTAATTCCTATCAAAAATATTTTCTGCCTTCTACTTTAGCTCTTGGAGATTTGCAAAGGAGCTACCATTTCTACTTTGAGTTTGGCCTCCAAACAAATTTCCCTGGCTAGTCCTTAGATCCCTCAACCAAGATCCATGATGATCCACTGGTCTCCAGTTCAAAAAATTTCAAATTGTGCTTGCTGCAAGTTTGGACCATATTTGCCAAATTTGATGAAATTCAATTGTTTTCTCATCCTAAAAATCTGAGAAAATTCAGGCAGCCTCTGGATGCATTGAGAGGTCACCTCACCAAGTCCCAGCTCCAGAAATTTTTTTCTTCATGCCAAATCATTTCGCCGAACACCTGAAGGGCACTGTTACTGTCAATGTTCAGAAGTTCAGTAAACAGTTTCAGTGAGCACTGTCGTTTTCTTCAGAACCTGTTCTCGATCTCGCCAGTAGCCGCGGTGGCGCCGTGCGCCCTGTGCTTCCTTCTTATCCCTGTGCCGCACGATCGCCTGGAGGTTTGCGGGCGTCGGCGACGAGCAGGAGGAGGTGCGCCACCCCGTGAGCGACGGCAGCAGCGGCCTTTGCGGCTGCCAGAGAGAGGCGCAGCATGGACGGCGCCGTCCAGCGCCGCCCAAGCCACCAGAGGCCACCGCGTGGCCATCCACTCACCCGTGCTCGCTGCAGTCAGTCGTCGTGAACTGGTAGGCGCGGAGCGTGCTCTCTGTCGCCGCCGTGCCCGTACGGCCGCCCCGTCGAGGATCGGCGCATTACGCCAAGCCCGACCGAGGTTTAGCGGGGGAACGGCACCAGTGATCCTCCCTGATGGTGCCTAGCCTCCTAAATCCCCTGCCCAACCTCTGCCTCGCCGGAGCTATCCTGGCCACCCCGTCGGATCACCTATAAAAGGAGGTCCCGAGCTTGAACTCGAACCCGCACCACCTCTACACCCCACCAATACCACGCCAAGCCACTGGAAGAGCCTCGAGGGAGCCTTCTTCCCCAACTCCGGCCACCTCGACCCGCCACGGGATCCAGCTCGATTCACCCCTGTGCGTGCACCCCTATCCCTCAGCTCTTGCCAGTAACCTCCTAATGCTTCCACTCTTCTGACCCGCGCGTCAATTTGGAGTTTGCAGCACCCACCGGAGTACTCCACCATCGCCCGAACCACCGTCCGCCGGAGGAGGTGTCGCCGTCGACGTGGTGCTCTCCGACGGCCAAGTCCAACACCCACCGACGCGGAAGATCACCCTGAACCTATTGGTACCCTCCGATCTCTCTGCCTCGCCGTGGTTCAACGCCGTGGCGACCACCGCAGCCTTCGGGCGCCGGCGAGCGTCGTTGGAGTTTTAAACCTGACGGGTGGGACCCCCCGTCAGCCTCTCTTCTTTCTCCCCCTCGAACCGTTTTCTGATAGCGCCTTCGGGCAAAATGCGTTTTCTCTTTGGGCTGACGTATTCCTTACCGAACCGTTTTTTTGGTTTTCAGACAAGTCCCTGGATCTTTTCTGTTTCATCACAGATTAGTCCCTGTACTAAAACCCTTATATCTTTTTAATAAAAGATGATTTTTGATTGATTCTTTTTCTGTCAGTCTTATATTTTTGTCTAGTTTTTTATAGTATTTATTTGGAAAAAATTTGGAACAATTTTTATGCACGCTACGATTTTCACTTTAGTGTACGGTTTCGTTATACCGTAGGTTCTGGAGGAGGTGACGGAGCCGCGAACTTCGCCGAGCTAGACTCCGACTTCTCCGAACTAGGCAAGCATGTTTGAACCTTTGATATGATAGGTGTTTTGCATGTTTGCTTGAATGATTTATGCATGGCATGTGAGCATCGTTGAGTATTACGTTGCATGCAAGGCAACTAACCCTGTGATCTCTGGTGAGAGATGGCCTGATCATGTGGTGACATGAAAGGCAGTAAGGTGGTATTGTTGTAGCATGCCAGTCTTACGTCATCCGATAAACTCCGACGTTAACGTGGACTGAGCCACATTACCGTCCTTCCCCTTTCGTGCTGCCACATGTTTTCTGCAAAGAATACGGTTTAGTAAGTTCTTAACCTCTTTCCTTGTACACACCAAATAGAGGGGCCGGGATGAGGGTTCCATGGCCCTGGATTAAAGCCAGTCATCCGGTCAGGGGGCATGGGTGTTTCCGGTTGGGACCGAGAGGGGGGCACCCCTTAGAGCGCGCGTATATAAATTTGATCCCATGCTACGCGAGGTTGTAGCCTCCCCGTCTCAAAGTTTATTGAACGTTGCCAAGGGTGATTCCTGGCATCGGAATGTTGAATGGGTGTGTACTAGTTAGATGTACTTCTCCTAAAACACCGTAAACGGAACTAGTCCCTTGTGACTACTGAAATCCGTTGGCTGTGGTTAAATAGTACAAACTCTGCAGAGTCAAATCCTTCCGAGTCATCGTGTCCATGGTCAAAGACCATGGCCAGTATATCCATATCTATGTCAGTCCTCGTGGTAAATCCCCGGTGAACAAGCTTGAGTGGTATGCCCGTTTGAATTGTTATTCCTGTGGATGGACTAACCTTTTATTTATCTCGTATCTGAATATTCCCTTGCAAATGATTTAAATTCATGAGCTACTGAGATATTAAGTTATGAAATATAAGCCCTTTATGTGATGTCGCTTAGACGTCCGACTGTGACACTCTTGTCATTTACTTTCAATATAAGCCCTTTATGTGATGTCGCTCAGACGTCCGACTGTGGCACTTTTGTCATTTACTTTCAATATAAGCCCTTTATGTGATGTCGCTTCAGACGTCCGACTGTGGCACGCACCGTCATTTATTTTCCAATATAAGCCCTTTATGTGGTGTCGCCTTGACGCCCGACTGCGGCATCGTTATTTTCTTTTGTATCCTTTCGAGGAGTCATTCAGACACTCGATTGGCCTTCAGTATTACATTGGGATTTCGGGAGGACTACCGCCCGACTTCCCTTTTATTTTCCCATGCATGGATATCTCATTGTCTGAGTGCGCTTTATTAATCTGTTCATATGCATCATGTTTACATTTGTTATATCTTATGTCCGAACTATCTTGCGAGTACTTTCATAGTACTCACCTGGCTTGTTGATTTGGCCAGATGTTGACGAAGGAGATCTCATGGATGATGAGTTTGATAGTGAGTCCGACGCCTAGAGGAATCCCAATCAGTCCCGTGCGATCCTGGATATTGGTCACTTGTATTATATACGCTTCCGCCACCCACAATAAGTATCCTTGAGCCTCACTCCGACGCTCGAAGAGCTGTTAGATTCAGGAGTCATGTCACCCACTTCATTGTGATATATCCACCACCGCTTTTTTGTGAGTCAGTAGTTATGCCACCCTATCCGCCTTTATGTGTAATATTGGCGCGTTTGTAATAAATTGTTGAGCAATCTCCGCTCAACCTTGTATTATATTTAGTACTCCTGGTTTTTCTTCTGTGACCAAGATTTTGTCTACCAGTGAGAAGGATTCTTCTCTACTGGTCCGTAAAAGGGATCGGTTTCTCAATAAATATTTTTATTGGAAAACCGGTCGTGACAAGCTTGGTATTAGAGCCAGGCTGACTGTAGGAAGCCACTAGGTGCGATCGCTAATTGGTTATTAGCGTCTTTAGTGCTTTTTTAGCATTTCGCAAATGTAGCTATTTTCTGTTGGTCATCATAAATTTATGATTTGACTACTCAGAATTTTTGCCTACTTTTGTAGATGGCTGGCAGCGACTGCGAGACTCGGGTGTTCACTAATGTGCCCGAGGGGTTTGTCAAACTTCTCGTCTCCATCACCAAGCTCGCGATCGGGCCAGCGACTCGTCCGGAGTTCACGCTTTACCAGCACAAGCTCAGCGACGACGTGTCTATGCACCAGGCCGTGGTGCAATTCAAGGGAGGACGTTCTGTGTCTCGCCACTTCCATTTTGTGGGAAGGGCCATGCCTACAGAGAGGCATGCCATGCAGATGGCCGCCCGTGAGGCGATAGCTCGCCTTCGGGATATTCTTCCTTCGATGAAGACTCGTCGCCACCGCTACCTCCCATGCCATGTGCCATATACTTGTCACTATGCATTCGCCTGCCATAGGGGAGAGCGAGATGAAGCAATCGAGATGCTTGTTGAGTATCTCAAAGCTCTGGAGGAAGCTTTCGACAACCTCGTGGACGGTCTTGTGGCTGCCCGCATGGACTTAGTTCGGGGCTGTTCTGCCAACAGGAGGGAGCTTCTCCACATGGCACCGCCACTGACGTTCGTCTCGTCCTCAGCATCCTATTCACCTGCCATTTTGGCCACTGCTCGCCGTCTGCCTACCACTGAGGAGTTCGACCGGGTCATTGCTCCTACTCCAGTCAGAGCTGCACCGCCTGCCGCACCCACACTACCGCCTGTCACACCCGCGCCATCACCTCAGCGCAGTGCTACGCGCCTGGAGCCTATTAGGGAGGAGGTGGAGGTGGAGTCTCCTGCACCGCTGGGTCTTGCCTCGGCAAGGGGAAGGACATCTTCACCATCTCCGACTGAGTGTGCCTAGTCGCCGCGCGATGTGTCTACATGTATGATATGTTTTATATGTACGTTAGTTTGTAGTATTTGTGTGCGCGTCAAGTAGGATCCCGGCGGAGTGTGCTAGCCTTAATAACATGTCAGGAGTGTGTACGCACATCCTGAGTGATGTATCGTGTGTTTGCGTATCGCGTGTAAGATATGTGCTGAGCAGTCCTTCTCCGTGCGCAATCAATTATGTTCTTGAAAAATCTTGAGGTCTTTTAAAGTTTTCGTCTCTGCAAAATTTTCCCTTGTGCCACACAGTTCTTCTCATGAGTTTTGCAAAATAATACCCCGGAGTGGAAAATGTCTCGTCCGTGGACTCGTTCCATGCCAAATCCACCAGAAGAAGCTTATGGAACACAGACCAGCAACAACTTCACTTAGGGACAGTCTAGTCAACAGGACAGCGAGGCAGCCTTATCTCAAGTATGCCGCCTTTTCGAACAAAGCCAACAGCAACACCAAGAAATGATGAATCACGTCATCAATATGGGGAATCACCGTGAGCCATACCAACCGCACTCCAAGTTGTCTGAACTGCAGAAGACACGCCCTCCAACGTTTGCTCACACTGATAGGCCACTTGAAGCCGATGATTGGCTTCGAGACATCGAAAGAAAGTTGATTATTGCTCAATGTTTTGATCATGAGAAGGTGCTTTATGCACCTCACTACCTCACTGGAGCAGCTGCAGCATGGTGGGAGAACTTCCTACACATGCATCCCAGTGAACATAACATCACCTGGGAAGAGTTTCAGGAAGGCTTTCGTGGGGCACACATCCCCAGGAGCATCTTAAAAATCAAGAAAAGAGAATTTGATGACCGCAAGCAGAGAGGCATGACAGTAACGGAATACAACAGTCAGTTCACCTAGCTATCTCGTTATGCCTACGATGAGCATATGACTGAGAACAAAAGGATGGAAAAGTTTTTGGACGGCCTGGCGCCAGCATTAAAATGCCAACTGGTCGTACACACATTCCCAGATTTCAAAACTCTGGTTGACAAGGCCATTACTTTGGAGAATGAGCGCCGCAGTCTAGAGGATATTCGTAAGCGAAAGAGGGACAAGACGACGCTTCCTCGCAACAACCGAAGCAAGGCTGATGTTCAGAGCATTGAAGCGAGAAAATCCACGCCTACTGCTCTTAGGCCAACCAGACAGTTTCATTCCAGGGACAAGGACTTTACATACCGTCCAGGGGTCACTTGCTATGCTTGTGGAGAGGAAGGGCACTATGCCAAACAGTGCCCAAAACCAAGGAACTCGGCCCCCAAGCCGAACAATGGTGGGAACAATCCAGCCCCCAAGCGTAACAATTTCAATCCCAACAACAATCACAGGAAGGGTCACCTGAACCATGTGACCAAGGAAGAAGCACAGAATGCCCCAGACATCATACTCGGTACGTTCCCTGTCAACACAATACCTGCCACGGTTTTGTTTGATTCTGGAGCTTCTCACTCGTTCATTTCGAAGAGTTTTGTTTTGCAACATGGTTTTCCGATACTTCCTTTGGAAAAATCTATGATTATCAAGTCCCCCGGGAATAAGCAGATCACTCAGAGTTACTGCCAAGGAGTGATTATTGAATTCAAAGGACTAAAGTTTTAGGCTAATCTCATCGTGTTGGAAAATAAAGGACTGGATGTTATCCTCGGGATGGACTGGTTGACCACCAACAAGGGATTTATTGACTGTTTCAATCGGACTGTGATTCTCACTCATCATCACGGCAAGACAATAAAAGTTACAGCTCAAGAGCGACCCCGGTCACGACAACCAAAGCTGAACAAAGTGGACATTTCAGAACTGAGAAAAGTTCCAGTGGTGTGCGAATTTCCCGACGTATTTCCAGAAGAACTACCAGGCATGCCACCAGACCGAGAGATAGAGTTCAGCATTGAACTAGCACCTGGCACCACCCCCATTTATAAGAAGCCTTATAGAATGGCCCCATCTGAGTTGGTAGAATTGAAGAAGCAAATAAAGGAATTACTGGACAAAGGATTTATTCGAGCCAGCTCCTCACCATGGGGTTCGCCAGTATTATTCGCCAAGAAAAAGGATGGGTCTCTGAGATTGTGTATAGACTATCGAGCTCTCAATATGGTCACCATCAAAAACAAATATCCGATGCCACGGATAAATGATTTGTTTGACCAGCTCGCACAAGCCAAGGTGTTCTCAAAAATTGATTTGAGAACGGGGTATCATCAATTAAAAGTGCGGACAGAAGATATCCCTAAGACAGCATTCACCTCCAGATACGGATTATATGAGTTCACAGTAATGCCGTTTGGACTGACGAACACCCCCGCATATTTCGTCCACCTCATGAACAAAGTGTTTATGAAATTTATGGACAAATTTTTTGTGGTGTTCATTGACGATATTCTGGTATACTCAAGGACACCAGAAGAGCATGCTGAACATCTTAGAATTGTTTTGGGAGAATTAAGGAAACATCAATTATACGCCAAATTTAGCAAGTGTGAATTTTGGCTGAGACAAGTTGGTTTTCTAGGCCATATATTGACCCAAGAAGGCGTGGCCGTAGACCCAGAAAAAGTCAAAGCCATACTTGACTGGAAACCACCAGCCAACGTAACAGATGTACGGAGTTTTCTAGGAATGGCTGGATATTACCGAAGATTTATTGAAGGATTCTCCACTGTGGCAAAACCAATGACACAGTTGCTCAAGAAAGACAAGAAATTCGTATGGACTGATGCGTGCGAGAAAAGTTTCCAAGAGCTCAAGAAGAAACTAACAACAGCACCAGTTTTAACCGTGCCAGACATACACAAGAGTTTTGAAGTGTATTGTGACGCATCCCGGAAGGGCCTCGGGTGCGTATTGATGCAGGACGGCAAAGTAGTCGCGTATGCTTCCAGGCAACTACGGAAACATGAGGAAAATTATCCAACTCATGACTTGGAGCTAGCAGCAGTCATCCATGCACTCAAAGAGTGGAGGCACTTTCTGTTGGGAAATCGTTGTGAAATATATACGGACCATAAGAGCCTTAAATATATTTTCACGCAACCAGAGCTAAATTTACGACAACGACGCTGGTTGGAATTGGTCAAGGACTATGATGTCGGCATTCACTACCATCCAGGGAAAGCAAATTTAGTGGCAGATGCTCTTAGTCGGAACCCCAGCCCGGGCAACGACAGTCCACAGAACATGAGGCCTGAGTTTCAGCAGGAGTTCGCTAGACTCAACATGGTGTTAGTCTCTGAGGGCAAGGTATCAAATCTGGAGATATATCCCACCCTAATGGAACAAATTAAGAAGGCTCAGCAGGGACATCCCAGCATCGAAGGTATAAAGAGGAAAATGAGCCTTGGCAAGGCTTCAGAATTCGTCACAGACAATGAACGAATATTATGGTACGGGGACAGACTTTGCGTACCAAACATTGAGGAACTCAAGCAACAAATCCTAACCGAAAGCCACCCCGCCCCATATTCGATCCACCCTGGAGGAACCAAAATGTACAAAGACATTCAGGAAAGATTTTGGTGGCACGGTATGAAAAGGGATATAGCCGCATTCATTGCTTGTTGCGATTCTTGTCAGCGCATAAAAGCCGAGCATCAAAAGCTAGCAGGGCTACTACAGACAAACAGGATACCTGAGTGGAAATGGGATGAAATTGGAATGGACTTCATCGTCGGACTACCGCGATCCCAACGCGAAAATGATGCCATATGGGTCCTCACAGACAGGCTAACCAAGGTAGCACATTTCATTCCCATGAAGACGACCTACTCCACTCAAAGGCTAGCTAAGCTTTATCTCTCCCGTATAGTTTGTCTGCATGGAGTCCCAAAGACTATAATATCCGACCGAGGCACTCAATTTGTCTCTAAATTTTGGGATCACTTCAACAAGCTCTGGGCACGCAACTAGCATTCAGTACAGCGTACCACCCTCAGACTGATGGACAAACGGAACGCGTGAACCAAATCCTAGAGGACATGCTGAGAGCCTGTGTGCTCACCTATGGATCTAGTTGGGAAGAAAGTTTGCCGTATGCCGAGTTTGCTTACAACAACAGTTACCAAGCCAGCCTACAGATGGCACCTTTTGAAGCATCGTACGGGTGGAGATGCCGTACCCCACTAAATTGGTCAGAGACAGGTGACAGTCGTATCTTCGGCCCAGACATGCTCAAGGAAGCCGAGGAGAAAGTTAAACAGATCAGGGACAGACTCAAGACAGCTCAGAGCCGACAGAAGAGCTACTACGATCGAAAACATCGTGAGGTCAGCTTTGAACCCGGTGATTACGTATACCTACGAGTGTCTCCTATGCGAGGCCTGCAATGATTCAAAATTAAGGGGAAGCTAGCCCCGAGATTTATTGGACCTTTCCGTATAGTTGCACGAAGAGGCACAGTAGCCTACCAACTAGACCAACCCAAAGAGCTGTCAGACGTCCACGCCGTGTTCCACGTCTCACAGTTGAGGAAATGCGTGAGCAACCCGGAGAAGCATGTATCTCATGAGAGCATTGATGTGCAACCAGACCTCACCTACAGAGAGCGGCCAGTAAAGATATTGGAAGAGTCTGAAAGGAGAACCCGCCAGAAAATAACAAAAATTTTCAAGGTTCAGTGGAGCAATCACACCGAGGATGAAGCACCATGGGAGAGAGAGGATTTTCTTCAGGCAGAGTATCCACACCTATTTGAGGATCAGCTGAAATCTCGAGGACGAGATTTTTCCTAAGGGGGTAGGTGTTGTGACACCCAAAAATTTTATTTGGCTTTTTCAAACTTTTATTTGATTTGAGGGAGGTTATTTAAAATTTTCTTCTAAAGAACTCTCCCCCTCAAAAAATTTCTTTTATGACAAGTATTTTGTTTGGATTCACCCAAGACTTGATCTTTGGTCTTGGAGGTTTTTCCTCTCATGTTGGCTCAAATGTTTTCCATTTGGAATTTTTTTTGAAAAACCTTTTAAAATAGCCTATGGCTTTTGGAGTGATCTTTTCCCCTTTTCAAAATCTCCTCTTGCCATGACATAAGTGGAAACCACCTCCCAAAGCCATCTCCCATCTTTGGGTCAAGATATACTTCAAATCCAGCAAGTTGAACCTCCCCATAATTTCTCTTCCATTTAATTCTTATCAAAAATATTTTCTGCCTTCTACTTTAGCTCTTGGAGATTTGCAAAGGAGCTACCATTTCTACTTTGAGTTTGGCCTCCAAACAAATTTCCCTGGCTAGTCCTTAGAGCCCTCAACCAAGATCCATGATGATCCACTGGTCTCCAGTTCAAAATTTTTCAAATTGTGCTTGCTGCAAGTTTGGACCATATTTGCCAAATTTGATGAAATTCAATTGTTTTCTCATCCTAAAAACTGAGAAAATTCAGGCAGCCTCTGGATGCATTGAGAGGTCACCTCACCAAGTCCCAGCTCCAGAAAAAAATTTCTTCATGCCAAATCATTTCGCCGAACACTTGAAGGGCACTGTTACTGTCAATGTTCAGAAGTTCAGTAAACAGTTTCAGTGAGCACTGTCGTTTTCTTCAGAACCTGTTCTCGATCTCGCCAGTGGCCGCGGTGGCGCCGTGCGCCCTGTGCTTCCTTCTTATCCCTGCGCCGCACGATAGCCTGGAGGTTTGCGGGCGTCGGCGACGAGCAGGAGAAGGTGCGCCACCCCGTGAGCGACGGCAGCAGCGGCCTTTGCGGCTGCCAGAGAGAGGCGCAGCATGGACGGCGCCGTCCAGCGCCGCCCAAGCCACCAGAGGCCACCGCGTGGCCATCCACTCACCCGTGCTCGCTGCAGTCAGTCGTCGTGAACTGGTAGGCGCGGAGCGCGCTCTCTGCCGCCGCCGTGCCCGTACGGCCGCCCCGTCGAGGATCAGCGCATTACGCCAAGCCCGACCGAGGTTTAGCGGGGGAACGGCACCAGTGATCCTCCCTGATGGTGCCTAGCCTCCTAAATCCCCTGCCCAACCTCTGCCTCGCCGTAATCGCTCGCCGGAGCTATCCCGTTCACGGCGACCCCCTCGGATCGCCTATAAAAGGAGGTCTCGAGCTTGAACTCGAACTAGCACCACCTCTACACCCCACCAATACCACGCCAAGCCACTGGAAGAGCCCCGAGGGAGCCTTCTTCCCCAACTCCGGCCGCCTCGACCCGCCACGGGATCCAGCTCGATTCACCCCCGTGCGTGCACCCCTATCCCTCAGCTCTTGCCAGTAACCTCCTAATGCTTCCACTCTTCTGACCCGCGCGTCAATTTGGAGTTTGCAGCACCCACCAGAGTACTCCACCATCGCCCGAACCACCGTCCGCCGGAGGAGGTGTCGCCGTCGACGTGGTGCTCTCCGATGGCCAAGTCCACCACCCACCGACGCGGAAGATCACCCTGAACCTATTGGTACCCTCCGATCTCTCTGCCTCGCCGTGGTTCAACACCGGCGACCACCGCAGCCTTCGGGCGCCGGCGAGCGTCGTTAGAGTTTTAAACCTGACGGGTGGGACCCCCCCGTCAGCCTCTCTTCTTCCCCCCCTTGAACCGTTTTCTGATAGCGCCTTCGGGCAAAATGCATTTTCTCTTTGGGCTGACGTATTCCTTACCGAACCATTTTTTTGGTTTTTCAGACAAGTCCCTGGATCTTTTCTGTTTCCTCACAGATTAGTCCCTGGACTAAAACCCTTATATCTTTTTAATAAAAGATGATTTTTGATTGATTCTTTTTCTGTCAGTCTTATATTTTTGTCTAGTTTTTTATAGTATTTATTTGGAAAAAATTTGGAACAATTTTTATGCACGCTACGATTTTCATTTTAGTGTACGGTTTCGTTATACCGTAGGTTCTGGAGGAGGTGACGGAGCCACGAACTTCGCTGAGCTAGACTCCGACTTCTCCGAACCAGGAAAGCATGTTTGAACCTTTGATATGATAGGTGTTTTGCATGTTTGCTTGAATGGTTTATGCATGGCATGTGAGCATCGTTGAGTATTACGTTGCATGCAAGGCAACTAACCCTGTGATCTCTGGTGAGAGATGGCCTGATCATGTGGTGACATGAAAGGCAGTAAGGTGGTATTGTTGTAGCATGCCAGTCTTACGTCATCCGATAAACTCCGACGTTAACGTGGACTGAGCCACGTTACCGCCCTTCCCCTTTCGTGCTGCCACATGTTTTCTGTAAAGAATACGGTTTAGTAAGTTCTTAACCTCTTTCCTTGTACACACCAAATAGAGGGGCCGAGATGAGGGTTCCATGGCCCTGGATTAAAGCCAGTCATCCGGTCAGGGGGCATGGGTGTTTCCGGTTGGGACCGAGAGGGGGGCACCCCTTAGAGCGCGCGTATATAAATATGATCCCATGCTACGCGAGGTTGTAGCCTCCCCGTCTCAAAGTTTTTCTTGAACGTTGCCAAGGGTGATTCCTGGCATTGGAATGTTGAATGGGCGTGTACTGGATAGATGTGCTTCTCCTAAAACACCCTAAACGGAACTAGTCCCTTGTGACTACTGAAATCCGTTGGCTGTGGTTAAATAGTACAAACTCTGAAGAGTCAAATCCTTCCGAGTCATCGTGTCCATGGTCAAAGACCATGGCCAGTATATCCATATCTATGTCAGTCCTTGTGGTAAATCCCCGATGAACAAGCTTGAGTGGTATGCCCGTTTGAATTGTTATTCCTGTGGATGGACTAACCTTTTATTTATCTCGTATCTGAATATTCCCTTGCAAATGATTTAAATTCATGAGCTACCGAGATATTAAGTTATGAAATATAAGCCCTTTATGTGATGTCGCTTAGACGTCCGACTGTGACACTCTTGTCATTTACTTTCAATATAAGCTCTTTATGTGATGTCGCTCAGACGTCCGACTGTGGCACTTTTGTCATTTACTTTCAATATAAGCCCTTTATGTGATGTCGCTTCAGACGTCCGACTGTGGCACGCACTGTCATTTATTTTCCAATATAAGCCCTTTATGTGGTGTCGCCTTGACGCCCGACTGCGGCATCGTTATTTTCTTTTGTATCCTTTCGAGGAGTCATTCAGACACTCGATTGGCCTTCAGTATTACATTGGGATTTCGGGAGAACTACCGCCCGACTTCCCTTTTATTTTCCCATGCATGGCTATCTCATTGTCTGAGTGCGCTTTATTAATCTGTTCATATGCATCATGTTTACATTTGTTATATCTTATGTCCGAACTATCTTGCGAGTACTTTCATAGTACTCACCTGGCTTGTTGATTTGGCCAGATGTTGACGAAGGCGATCTCATGGATGAAGAGTTTGATAGTGAGTCCGACGCCTAGAGGAATCCCAGTCAGTCCCGTGCGATCCTGGATATTGGTCACTTGTATTATATACGCTTCCGCCACCCACAATAAGTATCCTCGAGCCTCACTCCGACGCTCGAAGAGCTGTTAGATTCAGGAGTCATGTCACCCACTTCATTGTGATATATCCACCACCGCTTTTTTTTGTGAGTCAGTAGTTATGCCACCCTATCCGCCTTTATGTGTAATATTGGCGCGTTTGTAATAAATTGTTGAGCAATCTCCGCTCAACCTTGTATTATATTTAGTACTCCTGATTTTTCTTCTGTGACCAAGATTTTGTCTACCAGTGAGAAGGATTCTTCTCTACTGGTCCGTAAAAGGGATCGGTTTCTCAATAAATATTTTTATTGGAAAACCGGTCGTGACATATTTTCAATAAAAATGTCAAGTATAAACTTTGCCATGCTTATTTTGCAAGTCTATATGTGGCTGTTTAAAAACAAAAAGTTTATCGTTGTTGAAAAAAATTCCTGAGAAAAGTCAGAATGTGATAAAATGTTGAATTTTTTTGCAAAATAAGCGCTGATAAATTTTCTATAGTGTGGTAAATTTTTATAATTTTTGGAGTTAGGGAAGTATGATGAATCTTGCATTCTTTACAAACTGTACTGTTTTGGCAGATTGCTGTTATGTTTGCATTGTTTGCATATGTTTGCTTGTTTAATGATTCTATTTGAGGATAGGAGTATTAAATATGCAGAGGAATTTAGTATGCCATGTTGAATAATAATTTTAGTGATTTGCTACAGTAGAGAATGATAAGGTTTTTGCACTGATTTATACTAACTTATCTCACGAGTTCTTGTTGAGTTTTGTGTGGATGAAGTTTTTGAGAGTTAGGAAAACCGTGATATGAGAGGAATGAAGAAGACACAAGAGCTCAAGCTTGGGGATT
The DNA here is from genome assembly GCF_002575655.3 of Aegilops tauschii subsp. strangulata. Taxonomy (NCBI): domain Eukaryota; kingdom Viridiplantae; phylum Streptophyta; class Magnoliopsida; order Poales; family Poaceae; genus Aegilops; species Aegilops tauschii. Next base: position 294,962,914 of record NC_053035.3, read on the forward strand.
CCCAAGGCATCCCAATATAATAATTCAAGAAGTCTCAAGCATCTAAGCTTGGGGATGCCCCGGTAGGCATCCCACCTTTCTTCATCAACAATTATTGGTTAGTATCGGTTGAGCCTAAGTTTTTGCTTCTTCACATGAGTTGTGATATCCTTGAAATGTCATTTTCTATTGTTTTTCTTGCTGTTTTAATAAAATACTTAGATCTAAATGTTTTTAAATAAAATAGAGTCCTCAAATAGTTGCCAGGGAGGCTAGGTAAGCGGTACTCACATCCCGTCAATGAAGCTCTTTTCTATGGAATTGCTCTAGTGCTTCACTTATATCTTTTTGAGCATGGTGTGCTTTAGTATTTTTGAAGAAATCCTCTCTTTCTTCACTTAAACTAATTTGAGAGAAAGAAATATTATGCTCATGATCTTCACTTATATTTGTTTGAGCTTATCACAAGCAACACATGAAAATTTGGTCCCAAAGTGATAGATATTCAAGAGGGATATAATAAAAAAATTCGTGAAGATCATTGGACAAAATAAACTTGATTCTTTGTAATAGTTTTGCGATATGATGATAGTGATACATGAGTCATGTTGATGAGTAATTATGCTTTAGTAAGAATATTGGTGTTAAGGTTTGTGATTCCCTATGCAAGCACGAAAGTCAATAGTCATGCAATGAAATTATATCCTACGTGTGGTGCATTATTCAGTGTTAATTATGCTTAATGCTCACTTATGAGATTATTTGTTTCTTGGTTGGTCGCTTCTCATTCTTTTGCTAGCCTTCATTTTGCACTAAGTATGATCACTACTTGTGCATCCAAAATCCTTTAAACCAGTTTTGCCACATGAGTCCACTATATCTACCTATATGCGGTATTCTTTTGCCGTTCTAAGCAAATTTGTATGTGCCATCTCTAATTTTCAAAATAAAAATCTCTTTTGTGTTCTCGTACCGCTCGCGAGGCGGTGAGGGGTGGCTGATATTTTCCATGCTAGATGTGTTATTCTAACGATGAGTGTTTATTCACTTGTCATTGCACGCGAGTAAGGCAAAGGTATTAGGGATGCCCAGTCCCGAAATGAAAAATGAATTTACTTTATGTTGTCAAATAATAAATTCCTTGGAAAATGTTGGTATGGAGGGCAACCGTGGATTTGGCTAGCCATGGAAAGTGAAAGTATGGTGGAAAAAGGAATAAACTTTATTTTCTGTTTGGGAACCGCCTATGATATATCTAGCATGGAAAGTGTTGGGAGCTCTAAGTCATTTTCGTTGGTTGGAAAAGTATGGCTCTCAAACTTTTTTATCTCTAAGGTTTTCGCTTTGAGCTCTGGCACCTCTACAAATCCCTACTTCCCTCCGCGAAGGGCCTTTCTTTTACTTTATGCAATTTTAATTTTTAATTTGAGTCTCCATCTTCTCTTATAAAGCACCAACTAGGGGGCACTATGATCGCACTTGAGCATTGGGTATAGTTAATATACGAGTGTGTTTCAGGAATGGATCAATGATTGGGCATGATGGGTCAGGTATAACTTATTTTAGCGTTGATATTTTGGAAGACATTGTTGCTTGTTGATATGCTTGAGTATTTAAGTCCTCGTGTCAAAACTAGACTATTGCTTTGAACCATATAAAAGTCCAAATGCCCATGCTAGAAAGAAAAGAATATGAGATGACATGATAGGCAACATTCCATGTCAAAAATTCTGTTTTTATCATTTACCTACTCGAGGACGAGCAGGAATTAAGCTTGGGGATGCTGATACATCTCCAACATATCTATAATTTTTTATTGTTCCCTGTTGTTATATTATCATTCATGGATGTTTTTAAAGCATTTTACAATCAGTTTATATCATTTTTTGGGACTAACCTATTGACATAGTGCCAAGTGCCAAGTGCGAGTTGTTGTTTTTTGCATGTTTTTTACATCGCAGGAAATCAATATCAAACGGAGTCCAAACACCGCGAAACTTTTTGTGGATTTTTTATGGACTAGAAGACATCCAAAGGGCCAGAGCAGCACCTGGGGGGTGCCTTGATACGTCTCCAATGTATCTACTTTTCCTAACGCTTTTCCTCTTGTTTTGGACTCTAATTTTCATGATTTGTATGAAACTAACCCCGGACTGACGCTGTTTTCAGCAGAACTACCATGGTGTTGTTTTTGTGCAAAAATAAAAGTTCTCGGAATGGAACGAAACTTTGCGAGGAATTTTTAAATAATAAATAAGAATTTCTGGAGCCAAGACCTACCGAAGAGGGGCCCTTGGGTGGGCACAACCCACCACGATGCGCTCCCCTCTCCTGGCGCGCCCAGGTGGGTTGTCCCCACCTGGTAGCCCCACAGACCTTGAAACCGACGCTATAAAATCCTAATTTTCCAGAAAAAAATCAGGGAGAAAGAATTATCGCGATCCATGAGACGGAGCCGCCGTCACCTCCTGTTCTTCGTCGGGAGGCCAGATCTGGAGTCTGTTTGGGGATGCGGAGAGGGGGATCTTCGTTCTTCGTCATCACCAACCCTTCTCCGTCGCCAATTCCATGATGCTCCCCACCGGGAGTGAGTAATTGCTTCATAGGCTCACTGGTCGGTGAGGAGTTGGATGAGATTCATCATGTAATCAAGTTAGTTTTGTTAGGGCTTGATCCCTAGTATCCACTATGTTCTTAGATTGATGTTGCTATGACTTTGCTATGCTTAATGCTTGTCACTTTGGGCCCGGGTGCCATGAATTCAGATCTGAACCGTTTATGGTATCATCATTATATCCATGTTTTAGGTCCGATCTTGCAAGTTATAGTCACCTACTACGTGTTATGATCTGGCAACCCCGGAGTGACAATAACCGGGCCACTCCCGGTGATGACCGTAGTTTGAGGAGTTCATGTATTCACTATGTGTTAATGCTTTGTTCCGGTTCTCTATTAAAAGGAGGCCTTAATATCCCTTAGTTTCCAATATGGACCCCGCTGCCACGGGAGGGTAGGACAAAAGATGTCATGCAAGTTCTTTCCATAAGCACATATGACTATTTATGGAATACATGCCTACATTATATTGATGAACTGGAGCTAGTGCCGTATCGCCCTAGGTTATTACTGTCTCATGATGAATATCATCCAACAAGTCACCGATCCAATGCCTACAAATTTATTTTATATTGTTTCTGCTAAGTTACTACTGCTATCATCACTGTTACACTTGCTACAAAATTACTGCTATCACTATTACCGTTACCGTTGCGACTGCTACCATTCTCAAAACTATCATATTACTTTGCTACTGATCACTTTGCTATAGATAATTAATCTCCAGGTGTGGTTGAATTGACAACTCAGCTGCTAATACCTTCAAATATTCTTTGGCTCCCCCTGTGTCGAATCTATAAATTTGGGTTGAATACTCTACTCTCGAAAACTGTTGCGTTCCCCTATACTTGTGGGTTATCAAGACCATTTTCTGGCGCCGTTGCCAGGGAGCATAGCTATATTTGTTGAGTCACTTGGGATTATTATTATATTATCACTATGAAGAATCTGAAGGATGCTAAGACTACTATTTTTCCCTCTAAGACGAGGGGAGGTAAGGAACTGCCATCCAATTCTGCTTTAGATTCACCTTCTGTTATAAGTAAACTTGCAACACCACCACATGCTATCAATTCTAATATATCGCAAGTTATTGATGGTGCTACTTCTACTATGAATGATGCTTATGATGATGCTAGTACCTTGGTTGATAATGATGATGTGCCACTTGGTGAATTTCTTGATGAACAAATTACTAGAGTAATACAACATGATGTTGTTGAATCTGATGATGAGCTAGAAACTGAAACTCCTAAAACACCTTCTAGAACTAGCCTCCCTAGATATGAATTTCCTAAGGTGTCGAAAGGTTATGTCATGAATGAGGAGACATGTAGCGACCAGACCTCAAACAGTCTCATCTCTGTGCATCAGTGTCATCCCTGGATCGGTAATGCTGACACGCACAGTACTTGAGGATTTATAACAAAGTAGCAATCACATACTTATTACATCGAATGTCTCAAAAGAGAACTTATTACAATAAATATGGCTTAAGGCCATCTAATAAATATGGAAGATAAAGTGAGTCCATCAACTCCAACGGCATCACTGAGTGAAAGACCACGACCTAAGGCTCCTTACTCATCGTCTGACAAGTCTGCAACATGATACGTTGCAGCCCGAAATGGGTCATCACATGGAATATGCTGGCAAGGCAACACAAAAGAGCAATGAACAGAATAATTCTATCACTACATGCATATATAGCTGGTGGAGGCTGTATGGTTAATATGTTTTGCGAAAAGCCAATTTTTCCCTACAACAAAGGAATAAATTTTATTTTAACTATCATGGTAGTTGTTAAACATTGAGAAGGTTCACCCAACTCAATCCCAATTAAGTAATCATCATTAAACCTAATCAAATTATATTAAGAGTGATGAGATCCACATGATAATCCAAGAACTAGATACTCAAGATGTCCATAACCGGGGACACGGCTAACCATGATTAGTTTGTACACTCTGCAGAGGTTTGCGCACTTTTCCCCACAAGACTCGATCTCCTCCGTTGGTTTTCTCGCAGTACATGATGTTTGAGAAACGGATGACCGAGACACAGTCTTTCCGAAGAGGTCCCCTTAACCGATAGATAGGCCTGTACACCTACAATCCCCTACATCTGCTAGCCCATCATGGAAAGGTTTCCCACAACTTACTCAACTATGCCAGAGCCCATAATGGCATGTGGCTGCACACGGAAGTTTCTAGCATGAATAATCTTATGATCCCTTTGAGCCTGGGTGGCAGTCCATAGGAAAATCACACGGTACCCCGGGATTTCCAAAAATACAGGCAACATTGGGTCCCCCAGGTACCTCAATCCACCCAGATGTGTATTAAAGTAGCCACCTTAAGTTAACCATTAATTAACAATACTCACATCTATCATGAATACACTCAAACCCAGACCACGTCTACCAGCATAGCATAGCAATATAAGCAACGTAGAAGTAACTCCCATAGGTTTGATAATAAACAGGTGAATAGGTACTACCTCATCTACTTCCCAAACCCACAATTTAATCAGATCCTAACCATGCAATTGTTTGAGGATTGATCTAATGCAATATAACTGGGTAGTAAAGAGGTATGATCAAAGCGTTACTTGCCTTGCTGATGATCCGTGAAACCTAGAGACTCGTAGTAGCACGCTTCGCACTCCGGGTACTCTATCGCAAACAAACAAGCATACAATAAGCAATCAAACAACGATGCATGGCTAACACTCAAATAAGAAGATCTAACCAGAAAGTTCAACTTAAGAACTCCGGTTTGCAAAAAGAATCAAATCAAACGAAGCAACGAAACTCAAACTACGAAAGAAACAAGCTTCATTTACTAATCTGGACTAAAGTCAAATTTTACAGTAGCAAAAACTTGTTTATGTTGATTACACAAAAAGAGGGCTTCGAGACAAAACTCTGGGCGCTTGAATCGCCTGATTCCGATAAACAAGCGAAAAGATAAACTAAAACGAAAATCGGATCAAAAATCATGATCGAAAATAATCGCGAAAAATCCGGGAAAAAGAAAAATTGATGAACAGGCTAACGAACGAACGTTCGCTGTCTGCGGCTTAACGGTGAAAACCGTTCGTTAAAACGAATGAACGAACGGGTGTTCGCTAAATAAATAAACAGAAAAAACAATCTAAAATAAAAAAAACTGGATCTAGGGTTTCGAAAAAAAACCGATCAGTTTTCTCATGAAAACCGAGGCGGCGGCGGCTACCTCCGGCGAGGTCCGGCGAAACGGCAGAGACCGCGGGCGGTCCGGCGGTGGGGTCGGGTTCGAGCGGCTAGGGTTTGCGGGCGGGGTGGCCGTGGCTCGGGCCTCCGCGGCTTTAAAGGGCCGGCCGGGCTAGGGTTTCGAGTGGGGTGGCTGCGGCTCGGGCCTCCGCGGCTTATAAGGGCCGGCCGGGCTAGTGTCCATGTCGGACACGGCCCGGTTAGGTCGGTAACCTTTGTTTTTAATAATTCCGCATAGAAAAATGAATAAAAGAAATACTAAACGGACTCCAAAAATCCTGAAATAAATTTTCCCCATCCTCTAAAAATCTACCGGACAAGGTGAACATTTATTTGGGACTCTAATGCAATTCAAAAAACGCAAATTTTTCCTAATTCAAATAAAATAATGATAAAACTCCGAATAAAATCTTATTTGATTTTAATATTAAATCTCCAATATTTCTTTATTTTGAGGAAGTCATTTTATCCTCTCTCTTTTATTTTCATAAAAGAAATATTCGAAGGGAAAATAATTAAAATCAAACGATCCTCTTTTCAAAATTCGAGAAAACTCAAATATGAAAATTACGAAATCCCCAACTCTCTCCGTGGGTCCTTGAGTTGCGTAGAATTTCTAGGATCAAACCAAAATGCAATAAAATATGATATGAAAAGATGATCTAATGCATAACATTCCAAATTGAAAATTTGGGATGTTACAAACCTACCCCCCTTAAGATGAATCTCGCCCTCGAGATTCGGGTTGGCTAGAAAATAGATGAGGGTGATCCTTCCGTAGGTCTTCCTCTCGTTCCCAGGTGGCTTCATCCTAGGTATGGTGGCTCCACTGAACCTTGCAAAACTTGATAGCTTTGTTGCGTGTGACTCGGTTGGCAAACTCAAGAATCTTGACTGGTTTCTCCTCGTAGGTCAAGTCGATATCCAACTGAATCGCTTCCAGTGGCACTGTATCTCTTAGAGGGATATCAACCATCTTTGTGTGGCACTTCTTCAACTGAGAAACGTGGAACACATCGTGAACTCTTGACAGTCCTTCGGGTAATTCCAACTTGTAGGCAACCTCTCCCATGCGTTCCAAAACTTTGTATGGTCCCACAAAACGTGGTGCTAACTTTCCCTTAACTCCAAAATGCTTCACTCCTCGGAGTGGTGATACGTGAAGATGCACTCTGTCTCCGACTTCGTAAACTGTCTCCTTGTGTTTAGAATCCGCATAGCTCTTCTGCCTGGACTGGGCTACCTTGAGTCTATCGCGAATCAGCTTAACCTTCTCTTCAGACTCTTTAATCAAATCTGGTCCAAACAACTGACGGTCTCCAACTTCATCCCACAATAATGGTGTCCTGCACCTCCTTACGTACAATGCTTCGAAAGGGGCCATCTTCAAACTGGATTGATAGCTGTTGTTGTAAGAGAACTCTGCGTAAGGCAAATTGTCGTCCCAACTAGATCCATAGTCTAGTGCACAAGCTCTCAACATGTCCTCCAGAATCTGATTGACTCTCTCAGTCCGTCCATCCGTCTGCGGGTGAAAAGCTGTACTGAACTCTAGTCTGGTTCCCAAAGTCTCGTGCAACTGATTCCAAAACTTTGAGGTAAACTTGGTTCCTCTATCCGATACAATGGTCCTCGGAACTCCATGTAGACATACGATCCTGGTCATGTATATGTTTGCCAACTTAGCACTGGTGTAAGTGGTCTTCAGTGGGATGAAATGAGCTACCTTCGTCAGACAATCGACTACAACCCATATCGAATCATAGCCTGAACAAGTCCTCGGCAATCCCGTGATAAAATCCATGCCTAGTTTGTCCCACTTCCATTCGGGTATTGGCAATGGTTGTAGCAATCCTGCTGGCTTCTGACGCTCTGCCTTCACTCTCTGACATACATCACAAACTGCTACATACTCTGCAATATCCTTCTTCATTCCGGTCCACAAGAAACTATCCTTCAAATCCAGGTACATTTTAGTATTTCCTGGGTGAATCGAATATGGCGAATCATGGGCCTCTTGCAGAATCAACTTCCTGATCTCCGGATCATTTGGCACATATACGCGGTCCTCAAACCATAATGTATCAGGCTCATCCTCACGAAATCCTCCTGCCTGGGACCTCCTAACTACTCCTCGAAGCCGAACTCCATGTAGAATCATCCTCGGGATCTCTAGCTCCTGGACTCCAGCATCTGGTTGCGACAAACAGGTATAGAAAGGGGAAAAGAGGGAGAAAAGCAACCGTGAGTACTCATCGAAAGTACTCGCAAGCAAGGAGCTACACTACATATGCATGGGTATATGTGTAAAGGGGCATATCAGTGGACTGAACTGCAGAAAGCCAGAATAAGAGGGGGATAGCTAGTCCTGTCGAAGACTACGCTTCTGGCCATCTCCATCTTGTAGCATGTAGAAGAGACTAGATTGAAGTCCTCCAAGTAGCATCGCATAGCATAATCCTACCCGGCGATCCCCTCCTCGTCGCCCTGTTAGAGAGCGATCACCGGGTTGTATCTGGCACTTGGAAGGGTGTATTTTATTCAGTATCCAGTTCTAGTTGTCATAAGGTCAAGGTACAACTCCGGGTCGTCCTTTTACCGAGGGACACGGCTATTCGAATAGATGAACTTCCCTGCAGGGGTGCACCACATAACCCAACACGCTCGATCCCGTTTGGCCGGACACACTTTTCTGGGTCATGCCCGGCCTCGTAAGATCAACGCGTCGCAGCCCCACCTAAGCACAACAGAGAGGTCAGCACGCCGGTCTAACCCTATGCGCGCAGGGGTCTGGGCCCATTGCCCTATGCACACCTGCACGTTGCGTACGCGGCCGGAAGCAGACCTAGCCTAGTGGCGTTCCAGTCCAATCCGGCGCGCGCCACTCAGTCGCTGACGTCAAGAAGGCTTCGGCTGATACCACGATGTCGGGATACCCATAACTACTCCCGCGTAGATGGTTAGTGCGTATAGACCAAATGGCCAGACTCAGATCAAATACCAAGAACTCGTTAAGCGTGTTATGTATCCGCGAACGCCGACCAGGGCCAGGCCCACCTCTCTCCTAGGTGGTCTCAACCTGCCCTGTCGCTCTGCCATAAAGTAACAGTCGGGGGCCGTCAGGAACCCAGGCCCACCTCTACCGGGGTGGAGCCACCTGTCCTTTCAGCCCCCTCATCAGAATCACTTGCGGGTACTCCTCGAGCCGACCCGACTTTAGTCACCACATGTGTCATGTATAAATGTATATAGTATATACCCGTGATCACCTCCCAAAGTGATCACGGCCCAGTAGTATAGCATGGCAGACGGACAAGAGTGTAGGGCCACTGATGGAACACTAGCATCCTATACTAAGCAGTAGGATAGCAGGTAAGGGTAACAACTGTAGCAACAATGACATGCTATGCATCAGGATAGGATTAACGGAAAGCAGTAACATGCTACACTACTCTAATGCAAGCAGTATAGAGAAGAATAGGCGATATCTGGTGATCAAGGGGGGGGGCTTGCCTGGTTGCTCTGGCAAGTAGGAGGGGTCGTCAACTCCGTAGTCGAACTGGGCAGCAGCAGTGTCGGTCTCGTAGTCTACCGGAGAGAAGAGGGGGAAGAAACAGTAAATATAATGCAAACATAAGCATGACGATGCGTGACATGACAATGAGCGGTGCTAGGTGTGCCCTAACGCGACAGTAGGTGGTACCGGCGAAGGGGGGGAACATCCGGGAAGTATTCCCGATGTTTCGCGTTTTCGGACAGACGGACCGAAGGGGGAAAGTTGCTAGTTCGATAGGTTAGGGAGGTGTGGTGGACGAACGGACTGCGTATTCGGATTCGTCTCGTCGTTCTGAGCAACTTTCATATAGAAAACATTTTCATCCGAGTTACGGTTTAAAAGATATGAATTTTCAAAGTTTATTTGAATTACTGGAATTATTTGAATTAAGCAAAAATGAATTATGACGTCAGCATGAGGCAATGCTGACGTCAGCAGGTCAACAGAGCGGCTGACCAGGTCAAACTGACCAGTGGGCCCCACCTATCATAGATAGTGGGCTAACAGAAGATTAAACTAATTAATTTTTAGTTAATTAGCTACTGGGCCCACCTGTCAGTGAGTGATTAGATTAATTAATTAGTTTTAATTATAAAAACATTTTTCTTTTCTCTTTTTTTTAATATTGCGGCGGGGCCCGCATGTCAGTGGCTGGGCCTGCCCAGTCAGCACGTTGACTGGGTTGACCCAGTCAACGGGGCCCACGGGGCCCACTGGCAGTGGCACTGGGGTGGCCCCAGGCCAGCCACGTCGGCGGCCGGCGCCGGAGCGACTCCGGCGACCAAAACAGCGGCGGCCCCTCGCCGGAGTTGGCCGGAATCGCGCTACGGGGCTCGGGGAGGAGCGGGGCTAGGCCCATTCGAAGGAGCTCGCAGCGCCGCATCCAGTGGTGGCCGGGGCTTCGCCGGACTTGGCCGGAATTGGCGCCGGCGAGCGGCGGAGGCGGCGGCGCGCACGGGTGCCCGACGGAAACGAGGCTACGGCGGGCTATCGAGCAAGCGGAGGGGCTGGGGGGCATCTACGCACTGTGGGGAGTGCAGCGGGCTTGAGCCCGTGACCAAAAGGTCACCGGAGACCCGCCGGCGACGAGCTCCGCGGCGCGGCGTTCGGGCGCGCGTGGGGAAGCAGCTAGGGGGCGCGCGAGAGCGAAAGGACAGGGGAGGAGGGGGGAGAAGCTCACGGCGAGGCTGTAGGGGGACGGCAGCGTGCTCGGGGAGGCTCGTCGGAGGCGAAACGGGGCGGCAATCGACGGCGGCCGTGCGGGGAAGAAGTGCTCGGGGAGGTCGTTGCAGGGGCTCCGGTCTCCAACGGGCTGCACCAGACGATGCAGCGGGCGACGGCGGTCCTTGGAGACACCGTGGGGCGGCGAGGCGGGCACGGTGGCCGTGGGAACGACGGTGAACGGCGGCGACCGCGTCGGGCGTGGGGAAGGGAGGAGCGGCGTGGATCTGGGGGGAAGAGAGAGGCGCAGAGGCCGAGAGGTGAGCGGGGGTGAGTGGGAGAGGGGCCCGAGGAGGCGGGGGGAGCTGGCGTCCTTATCCTCCCCGTCACCGGCGAGGTGGTGCGGCGGGGACCGGCCCTTGTTCCGACCCCGGTCGGGGGAACAGGGAGGGGGAGGGCGAGTGGGAGATGGGCTAGGCCGGCTGGGCCGGGGGTCGGCCCAGTTGGGCCAGGGGTCCAGTGGGGGGAGGGCCTTCTTTTTTTTTCTTTTTCTTTGTCTGTTCTGTTTTCTGTTGTATTTTCTTTTTATTTATTTATTTTCTTTTCTGTTTTATTTCATTTAAAAGTATTTAGGTATTTTATAAAAATGTGTTTTCTCCACCATAATTACCAGTGTATTATTTGGCACCCACCGAACATTTTTGTTTAAATTTTTGAAAACTTTTATTTTTTGCTTTTATTTAAATTTTGAATTTGTTTCGGTCCTGAACCATCGAGAGTTTATCAACAGTAATGGGGTGACGTGGCATCGTTAACGAGGGATTACTGTAGCTTAATTATCCGGGCGTCACAGCCTCTCAGAACTATCTCCAAACATAGCTCGCGAAGATCCTATGCTAACTCCTTGGGTAACTCTCCAGTCATGAGTGTATTGACATGACTCTTGCGGCTCGACGCATCGGCTACTATGTTAGCCTTTCCGGGATGATAATGCAATCTCATATCATAATCCTTAATGAGCTCCAACCATCTCCTCTACCTGAGATTCAACTCCTTCTGCGTGAAGATATACTTCAAACTCTTGTGATCCGTGTATACCTCATAATGGTTTCCAATGAGAAAATGTCTCCAAGTCTTCAACGCATGCACTACAGCTGCTAACTCCAAATCATGCGTAGCATAATTTAACTCATGGGGTTTAAGCTATCGTGAGGCATATGAAACAACTCTTCCCTCCTGCATAAGTACGGCTCCCAGTCCTCGACGAGAAGCGTCGCAATACACTTCATAATCCTTGCATTGATCTGGGAGAATCAACACTGGTGATGTAACCAAGCGTTTCTTCAACTCCTGAAAACTGGCCTCACATTCCTCAGTCCATTTAAACTTGGTGTCCTTCTTTAACAACTCCGTCATAGGCTTTGCAATCTTCGAGAAATTCTCAATGAACCTCCGGTAGTATCCTGCGAGTCCAAGAAAACTCCGGATCTCTCCAACTGACGTGGGTGCCTCCCAATTTGTCACAGTGACAACCTTGGTAGGGTCTACTGCTATTCTTTCTCCGGATATAACATGTCCAAGGAATCAAACTTCCTTCAACCAAAACTCACACTTGCTGAACTTGGCATATAGCTGATGTTCTCTGAGCTTCCCAAGTACTAAACGCAAATGCTCCTTATGCTTCTCTTCATTCTTCGAGTAGACCAAAATATCATCAATGAACACCACGACGAACTTATCCAAAAACTCCATAAACACCTTGTTCATCATGTTCATAAAATAGGCAGGTGCGTTAGTCAGGCCAAATCACATAACGGTATACTCATATAGCCCGTACCTCGTGGTAAAAGCTGTCTTAGGTATATCCTGCTCTCGAATCTTCAGCTGGTGGTACCCTGATCGCAGATTGATCTTGGAAAACACTTTAGCTCCTTGCAGCTGATCAAACAAATCATTGATCATCGGCAGTGGGTACTTGTTCTTGATCGTTACTTCATTCAATCCACGATAATCAACAACCATCCTCAACGATCCATCCTTCTTCTCCACTAGAAGCACTGGTGATCCCCAAGGTGACGAACTTGGGCGAATATAACCTTTATCTAGTAACTACTTAATCTTCTTCTTAATTTCCTCCAAATCCTTTGCGGGCATTCTGTACGGTCTTTTAGATATTGGCCCCGTGCCTGGCAAAAGTTCAATAAAAACTCAATGTCTCTATCTAGTGGCATGCCTGGCAACTCTTCTAGAAATACATCCGGGAAATCCTTCACCACTGGTACTTCCTCCTGTACAACTCCTGATAAGGAATTTACTTGTGTCCTATTCGGCACATGCCAGGATACATACTTGATCCTTCTTCCTTCTGGGGTGGTGAGCAAAATCGTCTTACTGGCACAATCGATGTTTCCTCCATACATCGATAGCCAATCCATACCCAGAATCACATCCAAACCTTGTGACTCAAAAATTATCAGATCTGAGGGGAAAACATGCCTACCTATGGTCAATGGCATCTGAAAACATCCTTGGCTTGCCATATACTCTGCTCCTGGCGAGCTTACTAACATAGGTGTACTAAGAACTTTGGTGGGCAGTTTATACTTATCCACAAATCCCCTTGATATGTATGAATGCAGTAAATGACTTAACCAAAAACTTACCTATTACTGCATCTGGCTGGGCTTCAACCTCCTCCACGTTAACGTGGTTCACTTGTCCCCTCTTGAAAGGGTTGGGCTTCTTCCCAGAGCTTCCATTGTCGTTTCCATTCTTAGCTTCAGGACATTCATTGGCGTAATTCTGGCACTTGTAGCAAGTAACGTGGCTTAGATCTTTCTTGGCGGGCGTTGTTGGGTTGGAACGGTTCTGTCCGTTGCTTCCTCCATTACCATTCCCATTCTTGGAGCCACTATGGTTGTGCGAACTTCCTCCAGTGTGATTGTGACCTCCATGGTTATGCTGAAGGGGTCCTCCCGAGTTCGGGGTAAAACGGGGTCTCTGCTGAGCTCCAGAATTATACTTCCCTTGACCATACTTCCTCTTGCGGTTGTCAATCTGCTGCTGCTTCCCTTCAATCATGAGAGCGCTATCTACCAACTCCTGGTAGTTATTGAAATTTGCCACCATCAACTGCATGCTCAGCTCATCATTTAGTCCTTCCAGAAACTTCTCCTGCTTAGCTGCATCCGTAGTGACATCATCTGGGCATAACGTGCTAGCTTACTAAAGTCATCCACATACTGGCCAACGGTGCGCCCTCCTTGGCGTAAGTTGCGAAACTCATGCTTCTTCATGGCCATAGCTCCTGTTGATACGTGGGCAGTGCGAAAAGCCTGCTGAAACTGGTCCCATGTAACAGTGTTGATGGGGTAAGTGGCTGTGAAATTCTCCCACCATGACGATGCGGGTCCATCAAGCTGATGTGCGGCAAAACGCACTCTCTCCGCATATGTGCATCCTGCAGTGGTCAACTCCCTTCCAATCTTGCGGAGCCAATCATCTGCAACTATCGGCTCGGTGCTACTGGAGAACACCGGCGGATTCAGCCTTAGAAAACGGGCTAAGTGATCAACAGGTCGTGGTGGTGGTGGGTTGTTGTTGTTGTTGTTGTTCCCCGGATTCTAATTCTGGACTAGTATCTGCATCAATGCATTCTGCTGTTGGATCAACTGAGTGAGCTCCGGTGGGAAAGCAAATCCATTGTCGCGTCTCGGAGGCATCTGCTGGGTTTAGAAAAGGTGAGAAAATAGAGTAGAATGAGGTCTAGGGGGAAAACACTACCCATATGCACATGAGACAAACACAATCATATCACTCAATCAATCAAGCAAGGGCATACAATCGGTCTAGAACTATCGTTACAAAAGTGCTCAGACTATACTAAATACATGGTGGAATACTACTACTGATATGGTGGTCGACTAGAAAAATTGATCGGTCGAAGACTCCATGATATCTGCTCCAGCTTCATCAACATAGTCATCATCGCTATCGTCGGGGTCCGAGTCGGTGTCGTTGACGATAATGTAGTTCTCCGGGAAAGTGGAACCGTCATCTTCTCCTCCTGGCGCGGGGTCTCCCATGAATACTCCCAGCTTCCTTGTCAGGTCGTCATTCTTCTCCACTAGTACGACGATTTCCTCCTCATAATCTTCGCGAGTAGCTTTGAGTTCTTCTTCCAGCTCCGTGATCCTTGTCATCGCCTCCTTCAAATCTGTCATGCCTGCACACATCTGGTTCTCCTGGCGTCGAATGTGCTGGTTTAACTCCTTGATGAAAGCTGCAATCGATCTATCCTTCCTAGTGCTGATCATATCCCATTGCTCACCTCGGCGCCCACAAATCTGGTAGATAGTATCCTTGAGATCCTTGTGGTAAACTTCTCCAATGCGTCCCATGGTGATGTGGGCTGCCATACTCTTTCCTAGACTCCAGGTTGGTGCATCAAAGGAAAACTCTATGGGCTCAGTGACTGGCGTGAATGTCCTTCCTGGAACATGAACTTGAATCATCCAGCGCTCCTCTTCTGGTAAAGTGGCGTTGTAAGTCCCGGTGAAGCTTGGTATTCCGATGTTCAGGTACCTAGTGACTTCCTTCAAGTGGCGTCCAAAAGGGGTGTCTTCATCCGGTTGCGTGAACTTGATCCTTGCATCCGCCATCCTAAAGAGTAGAAAAAAGGAGAGAAGTCAGAAATGAGAAGAGAGTAGTGATCTAGGGCTTTAGCTTAGTGGTCGTGTCCTACAGTCAGCGTGTGCTCTGATACCATCTTGTAGCGACCAGACCTCAAACAGTCTGATCTCTGTGCATCAGTGTCATCCCTGGATCGGTAATGCTGACACGCACAGTACTTGAGGATTTATAACAGAGTAGCAATCACACACTTATTACATTGAATGTCTCAAAAGAGAACTTATTACAATAAATATGGCTTAAGGCCATCTAATACAATAACAGCGGAAGGCTTGGAAGATAAAGTGAGTCCATCAACTCCAACGGCATCACTGAGTGAAAGACCACGACCTAAGGCTCCTTACTCATCGTCCGAAAAGTCTGCAACATGATACGTTGCAGCCCGAAACGGGTCAGCACATGGAATATGCTGGCAAGGCAACACAAAAGAGTAATGAACAGAATAATGCTATCACCACATGCATATATAGCTGGTGGAGGCTGTATGGTTAATATGTTTTGCGAAAAGCCAATTTTTCCCTACAACAAAGGAATAAATTTTATTTTAACTATCATGGTAGTTGTTAAACATTGAGAAGGTTCACCCAACTCAATCCCAATTAAGTAATCATCATTAAACCCAATCAAATTATATTAAGAGTGATGAGATCCACATAATAATCCAAGAACTAGATACTCAAGATGTCCATAACCGGGGACAAGGCTAACCATGATTAGTTTGTACACTCTGCAGAGGTTTGCGCACTTTTCCCCACAAGACTCAATCTCCTCCGTTGGTTTTCTCGCACTACATGATGTTTGAGAAACGGATGACCGAGACACAGTCTTTCCGAAGAGGTCCCCTTAACCGATAGATAGGCCTGTACACCTACAATCCCCTACATCTGCTAGCCCATCATGGAAAGGTTTCCCACAACTTACTCAACTATGCCAGAGCCCATAATGGCATGTGGCCGCACACGGAAGTTTCTAGCATGAATAATCTTATGATCCCTTTGAGCCTGGGTGGCAGTCCATAAGAAAATCACACGGTACCCCGGGATCTCCAAAAATACTAGCAACACTGGGTTCCCCAGGTGCCTCAATCCACCCAGATGTGTATTAAAGTAGCCACCTTAAGTTAACCATTAATTAACAATACTCACATCTGTCATGAATACACTCAAACCCAAACCACGTCTACGAGCATAGCATAGCAATATAAGCAACGTAGAGGTAACTCCCATAGGTTTGATAATAAACAGGTGAATAGGTACTACCTCATCTACCTCCCAAACCCACAATTTAATCAGATCCTAACCATGCAATTGTTTAAGGATTGATCTAATGCAATAAAATTGGGTAGTAAAGAGGTATGATCAAAGTGTTACTTGCCTTGCTGATGATCCGTGAAACCT
Source organism: Aegilops tauschii subsp. strangulata (assembly GCF_002575655.3). Taxonomy (NCBI): domain Eukaryota; kingdom Viridiplantae; phylum Streptophyta; class Magnoliopsida; order Poales; family Poaceae; genus Aegilops; species Aegilops tauschii. The sequence goes on from NC_053035.3 coordinate 294,979,568, forward strand.
AGAGACTCGTAGTAGCACGCTTCGCACTCCGGGTACTCTATCACAAACAAACAAGCATACAATAAGCAATCAAACAACGATGCACGGGTAACGCTCAAATAAGAAGGTCTAACCAGAAAGTTCAACTTAAGAACTCCGGTTTGCAAAAAGAATCAAATCAAACGAAGCAACGAAACTCAAACTGCGAAAGAAACAAGCTTTATTTACTAATCTGGACTAAAGTCAAATTTTACAGTAGCAAAAACTTGTTTAAGTTGATTAAACAGAAAGAGGGCTTCGAGATGAAACTCTAGGCACTTGAATCGCCCGATTCCGATAAACGAGCGAAAAGACAAACTAAAACAAAAATCGGATCAGAAATCACGATCGAAAATAATCGCGAAAAATCCGAGAAAAAGAAAAACTGACGAACAGGCTAACGAACGAACGTTCGCTGTCTGCGGCTAAACGGTGAAAACTGTTCGTTAAAATGAACGAACGAACGGGGGTTTGCTAAATAAATAAACCGGAAAAATCCAATCTAGAATAAAAAAACAGGATCTAGGGTTTCGAAAAAAACCGATCGGTTTTCTCGCGAAAACCGAGGCGGCGGCTACCTCCGGCGAGGTCTGGTGAAACGGCAGCGGTGGTGGGCGGCTCCGGCGGCGGGGTCGGGTTCGAGCGGCGGCTAGGGTTTGCGGGCGGGGTGGCTGCGGCTCGGGCTTCCGCGGCTTTAAAGGGTCGCGCAGAAAAACATAAAAGAAATACTAAACGGACTCCAAAAATCCTTAAATAAAATTTCCCCGTCCTCTAAAAATCTACCGGACAAGGTGAACATTTATTTGGGACTCTAATGCAATTTGAAAAACGCAAATTTTTCCTAATTCAAATAAAATAATGATAAAACTTTACGCACGCTTGACATTCGCTTTACCTATAACAAGTATAAAACTAGAAGTACTTTGTAGGTGTAACGGGATAGGTTTGCAAGAATATAAAGAGCACGTAAATAAAAACTAGGGGCTGTTTAGGTAAAGAAGCAATAAAGTTAGTATAGCGAGTGTGGAAAAGTGGTGGTAGGAGTTGTGAAATTGTCCCTAAGCAATTGACTACTTTACTAGACCGATAGCAAGTTTTATGTGGGAGAGGCCACTACTAGCATGTCATCCCTGACTTGGAATTCTATGCACTTATGATTGGAACTATTAGCAAGCATCCACCACTACTAACGTTCATTAAGGTTAAACCCAACCATAGCATTAAGATATATTGGTCCCCCTTCAATCCCGTATGCATCAATTTCTATGCTAGGTTGAAGCTTCTGTCACTCTTGCCCTCCAATACATAGGCCTATCAACATACAATTAACCCTATGGAGTGATCCACGCGCGCGCTCCTATGATGGGCACCAAAGGACAGCAACATAACCACAAGCAAATTAAACCAATCATAGCAATTCACCAATTACCGATAGGACAACGAAAATCTACTCAGACATCATAGGATGGCAACATATCATTGGATAATAATATGAAGCATAAAGCACCATGTTCAAGTAGAGGGTACAGCGGGTTGCGGGAGAGTGGACCGCTGTAGATAGATGGGGGAAGGTGATGAAGATGTTGGTGAAGATGACGGAGGTGTTTGTGTAGATTGCGGTGATGATGATGGCCCCGGCGGCATTCCGACGCCACCGGAAGAGAGGGGGAGAGGGCCCCGCTTCTTGTTGTTCTTCTTCCTTGACCTTCTCCCTAGATGGGAGAAGGGTTTCCCCTATGGTCCATGGCCTCCATGGCGGCGGAGGGGCGAGAGCCCCTCCGAGATTGGATCTTTCTCTCTGTCTCTCTCTGTTTCTGCGTTCTTGATTCTGCCCTTTCACCGTTTCTTATATTCCCGGAGATCCGTAACTCCGATTGGGCTGAAATTTGAACACGATTTCTATCCAGATATTGGATTTCTTGTGGCGAAAGAAGGGCACCAACCGCCTTACGGGGTGGCCACGAGGGTCAGGGGCGCGCCCCTGCCTCGTGGCCCCCTCGGGCATCGTCTCGCGTTGATTCTTCTTCCCAAAAATCACATATATTCCAAAAAATCTCTGTCAGTTTTTATCCCGTTTGGACTCCGTTTGATATGGATTTTCTGCGAAACAATAAAGAAGCAACAAACATGAACTGGCACTAGCACTGGGCACTAGATCAATATGTTAGTCCCAAAAATAGTATAAAAAGTTGCCAAAAGTATATGAAAGTTGTATAATATTGGCATGGAACAATCAAAAATTATAGATACGACGGAGACGTATCACATCTCAAGAACACGAGAGAGAGAGAGAGAGAGAGAGAGACTAAACACATAGCTACTGGTACAAACCCTCAGCCCCGAGGGTGGACTACTCCCTCCTCGTCGTGGTGGCCACCGGGATGATGAAGATGGCCACCGGTGATGATCTCCTCCTCCAGCAGAGTGCTGGAACGGGGTCTAGATTGGATCTCGTGGATACAGAGGCCTTGCGGTGGCGGAACTTCTTATCGAGGGCTACCCCTAGGGTTTTTGGAATATTTGAGAATTTATAGGGCGAAGAGGGGATGCGGGAGGCCACCGAGGTGGGCACAACCCACCTGGGCGCGCCTGGGGGCCCAGGTGCACCCTGGTGGGTTGTACCCCCCTTGGGGCATGATAACCCACAAGTATAGGGGATTGCAACAATTTTCGAGGGTAGTGTATTCAACCCAAATTTATAGATTCGACATAAGGGGAGCCAAAGAATATTTGAAGGTATTAGCAGCTGAGGTGTCAACTCAACCACACCTGGAGATTAATTATATGCAGCAAAGTGATCAGTAGCAAAGTAATATGATAGTTTTGATAATGGTAGCAGTAGCAACGGTAACGATAACAGTGATAGCAGTAATTTTGTAGCAAGTGTAACAGTGATGATAGCAGTAGTAACTTAGCAGAAACAATATAAGATAAATTCGTAGGCATTGGATTGGTGACTTGTTGGATGATATTCACCATGAGACAGTTATAACCTAGAGCGATACAACACTAGCTCCAGTTCATCAATATAATGTAGGCATGTATTCCGTAAATAGTCATACGTGCTTATGGAAAGAACTTGCATGACATCTTTTGTCCTACCCTCCCGTGGCAGCGGGGTCCATATTGGAAACTAATGGATATTAAGGCCTCCTTTTAATAGAGAACCGGAACAAAGCATTAACACATAGTGAATACATGAACTCCTCAAACTACGGTGATCACCGGGAGTGGGCCCGGTTATTGTCACTCCGGGGTTGCCGTATCTTAACATGTAGTAGGTCATTACTAATTGTCATTGCAAACATGTTTAATCATAATGGGCTGAATCTTGGATACTAGGTTAAACATATTTACACAAACAGAACAAGTCGAGTTCATACCAGTTTCTCTCTGCCATGGCCAGTTCATCGAATATCGTCATTATTGCCTTTCACTGGCACGACCGAACGATATGAAAATAATAATAGTGCAAGAGTGTCGTGGACTAAGCTGGAATTTGCAAAACATTTTATTCAATAGGAGAAGACAAGGTAAAATGTGCACTTTATTAGTTCAAGAAATATTCATATGAGAGCCACTCAACATTTTCATCGTGGTCTTCTCCTCGGTAAGACTCAAAATAAAAAGAAAAGAAATTCAGAGAAACACACTGAAATATTTTTGGAGTTTTTGGTTTTCTTGAACAAGCAAATTAAAGGGAAAAGCAAAAACGAGAAAAACTATTTACACAGGAGAACTCCCAACAAGCAAAAGAAGAACGAGGAAATCTTTTTGGTTTTTCTTTTTAGTGCTACTACTAAGCATGCATAGAAAGTAAACTACTACAACTAATTTTTTTGGTTTTCTAAAGATTTTCAAACACACAAGAAGAAAGCAAGAAAATAAATCTAAGCATGGATGATATAATGAAAGAGCGTGAACACCACCAAATGAAATGATATGCGCGAACATGAATATAATGTCAGTGAGAAACACGTACTCTCCCAAGCTTAGGCTTTTGGCCTAAGTTGGTAATCAATTAGTAGCCTGGAGGGCAGTTGTCTGTGTGGTAGCTCATGGAGGCTCTTGGTGCGGATGCCTCGGCCTGCCGTGCTGCCTCCACTGCTGCGTTGTGAGCTCGAGCCTCGCTCTCAAGAACAAAATATCTTCCTTTGTTGTGATAGTTAAAAAGAGCAGGCGCAGGCAAATATGTGTGCATAATAGATTCTTGGTTACAATAGATTGTAAGTGAAATTATGGACTTTTCCTGTGAGGATCTTATGACTCTTCAAAACATCGAAACCTAAATACTGTGTGGGTAGGATAGGGTCAAAGGGCAAAGGTGAAACACCCAGCCCTCATGCTAAACGCGTGGCATATATTCCACCATAGAAATAGCCACTGTTATCATTATGCTGAAGTCTGCGTGCAACAATTGCTCCTAGGTTGTAACTCCTATCACCGGTTAGAGCAGTGCGTATGAGGCTCAAGTCTGGAGCACAAAGTATACTACAGTCTTGCTTGCCTACTATACATTTCCCATTAAATAATGCAAAGTACTGAATTGTGGGAAAATGAATGCTCTTTATTCTACCTTGTGTCACTCCCCTCCTTTCACCGTAACAAAGACTAGTCAAGAAAGATTCGAACTCAGCCTTTGGTGGTTCGTCAAGCGAACCCCAAAATGGAAGTTTGCAATGGTAAGCAAAATTCTCCAGTGAGATAGTAAATGGATTATCATAAAGCATAAAAGACACCCTAGACTCACGAGGGAAGAATTTAAATCCTTTGACAAACGATTCAGTGAGAAGGTGGCGTTGTTCGCACTTATCTGATATGTAGGGACCGAGACCGGCATTGTGAACATATTGCTCAAATTTGTAACATCCCAATTTTCAATTTGGATGTTATTATTTAGATCATTCATATGCATTCATAATTTGGGCATTTTTGGAATTTTGTTTTGTTGGAAATTGATCCAAGGGACTTTAAGCAACTCAAGGACCAATTGAGAGAGTTGGAAGTTTCCCAGAAAGACCCATGTTTATTTTCCAAAGTGGGGTTTGGGTCAAATTTGATTTGCATCAATTTTCAATTCCAATAATTTCAAAATAAATAAAACAAAGAGAGAAGATAAAAGCACTTTTTCAAAAACAGCAAAGAAATATTGGAAATTGAATTTTGAATTTTGGAATATTTTATTTGATTATATTTGCAAGATTATTTATTTCCATTGCAGAGCTTATTAGTACTAAAAATGTATTTTCAAAACTTGCATTTTTAGGCCAGAAAAATGTTCACCAGGTCATATAATTATGTGAATTTTTCTGGAATTTTTAGAATTTTTATTTATTATAATATTTGTGTTTTTTCTTATTTCTGGAAAAGGTTTATTTAAAAAAAATCTTTCTCTGCCAAACTGGGCCGGCCCAGCTCACCAGCCAGGCCGTGGCCCAGCCCAGTGCGCCGCGTCGTCCCCAACCTCGAGCGAGAGTCCCGCCCGAGCACGCCACCGCGCCGCCATCGGATCGCGTCGTCGACCCGGACTCCTCCGCCGTCCTTGCCCCCTCCTCCAAGCCGCCCTGCCCCTCCCTCCTATATATACCGAGGCCCCCGACCCGCTCTCCTCCCCAAGCCAGCGCAGCAGCAGCCGCCGCAGCAACCACCGCAGCCGCAAGCCGTCGTCGTCACCGCAGCTCGCCTCGCTTCCTGCCGCAAGCCGCCGCCGACGCCAACAGCGCATCCGCCTCGCCGAGCCGCCCCTCCCCGAGCTCTTCGCTGCCCTCGATGACCACCAGAGCCATCTTGCCGCTCGGAACTGCCGCCGCCGACAACCCACGGCCGCGGTAACCGTCGCCTCCCCTCGCCCGTCCGATCTGGATCTGACGATCCAGATCGTTTCTTTTTTTCGAAACTTTTTTCTTATTTATTGAATGTTCATTAGTTTAGCTTTTGTAGTGAACGTTTTCATTGGTTAAGTTTCTTTAACGGACATTCGTCCGTTAGTTTTTCTGTCAAGTGGCCAGGGACCTAGATGCAATTATTTTTCTTACATATTAGCCCCTGGTTTTCAAACCATCACAACTTTTAAACTGTTTGTCCAAATTCAATGAAACCAACTGCAAACTTTTCAGTATGATCTCATCCATACAAAAAACCAACTCAAATTTATTTTTGACAGTTTTAAATTTTGAATTCAAATAGATTTGAATTTGAACTTCTTTTGATCGTATCTTGAGTTTCATAACTCCGTTTGAGTTGATTCTTTTTGCAAATCGAAGCTCTTGACCTAAACTTTCTGTTAAGATCTAATCCACACAATTTTAGTACTGTTGAAATTGTTTTCTATTTGCAAGAGCTATTTGCTTGTTTTTGAAGTTTTCCGAGATCTTTTCTTTGAATCTTGTGCATGAGTGCTTATGTATGTTATTGCTTGCTCACGCTTGATTGTCCGGAGTGCCAAGAGTAGAATTTTCAAGACATTGAGTGCGGAGTACTTCATCAACTTTAACAGGCAAGTTTGCACTTTTGACCATACCAATCCTATGTTTTTACTTTGCATGTAGTGCCCTCTATTAACATAGTAGTATGCATGTGTAGGACTACTATGCTATGTTAAACCCAGATAGGATAGCCATATGTTTAGCCTGATCCTGATAGTCCTTGCCGCCACTTTGGGAATCGTTATAGTGTAGTTATTGCTTAGCCATGCTATGGTAGACGTGGATTGGGTACTGTGTGATTCATGAAAGTTACGAGAGAACTTGAGTAATGACTACATTAATAACTTACATGTATTGTATTTCCTCGGAGGCTCTGCAATACCAATTAATCAATCATCTTGGCGGAAAGGTTTATCGGGACCAGTCGACAAACATGTAACCTCCGAGAGGCTCTGCATTACTCAGGAAAAGGTGGGGAATGCCGCCCAGGTTCAAAAAGGTTGGACATGTTTCATATCAAGTAGCTTCCATGTGCAGCCACAAGCTATGATGGGCTCTGGCATAGTTGAGTAAGTTGTGGGAAACCTTTCCATGATAGGCTAGCAGATGTAGGGAAATTGTAGGTGTACCGGCCTATCTATCGGTTAAGGGGACCTCTTCGGAAAGACTATGTCTCGATCATCCGGTTCTCAAACATTAGGCAGTGCGAGGAATTCAATGGAGGAGATCGAGTCTTGTGGGGAAAAGTGCGCAAACCTCTGCAGAGTGTACAAACTAATCATGGTTAGCTGTGTCCCCGGTTACGGACAAGTTTGAGCAACTGGACTAGAAACCTCTGGAAGATCTTCTCATCCCAAATAATTATTCTGATGTGGGTTTAATTAAACCATGATCCCCGGGGCTCTCATGGAAATAACAATTTGGGAACCTATGATCCTCGGAGGCTACCATAGGCGGGTTAAGTTGGAGGCGGTCCAATTTAACAATAGGTTAATAAAAATGTAAAGGGATAAAAAATTTCCTAGTGAGTAGAAGTAGGACAAAATTGGCTTTATGCGAAATAAACCTTAGAGCTATCCACTTGTTATATCCTTGCATGTACATGATAGGTATGTTTTCATACTTTCGGTGTGACTTGCCAATACATTCAATGTATTGACCCTTTTTGGCTGCAACGTTTCATGTTGCAGATTTTTCGGACGCAGAGTAAGGTGCGATAGGTCGTTGTTCTGCACTCAGTTTTGCCGTGGGGTTGGATGGACTCATTTATCTTCGAAGCTTCCGCAGTTATTTTATTAAGTTGGCCTTCAGCCATATTTATGTAATACTCTTTATGAGGACCTCAATGTAATAAGTGTGTGATTGAAATCTATTATAAATCCTCGAGTACTGTGTGTGCCAGCATACCGATCCAGGGATGACACTTAAGCACAGAGAATTCGATCCATTGGAAGAATTTAAATCCTTTGACAAACGATTCAGTGAGAAGGTGGCATTGTTCGCACTTATCTGAAATGTAGGGACCGAGACCGGCATTGTGAACATATTGCTCAAATTCCTCCTTAATGCCCACACGCATCATATATTCATCGCAAGGCCATAAACATGTTTTGGTGGCGGTATCTCATGTGGAACTTTCACTTGGTTCTACATAAGACGGGCGAGCAGAATTGTCACTAGAAGATGCCCCTGAGGATTGCCTCCTCGAAGAGCTCCTTCCAAATAGGTTCATAGTGTCCACATACAATTTTCTGAAATTTTTGGGTGGCAAAAATTTGTCAACAAAATTTTATTAAATTGATAGCAACTACTCATAGGGATACATAGAGGCCATAGCAAGCATTCAAACTACTTAGACCTCTAAGAGTTCAACATGCAAGCTAATCGACATCAGCACCAAGAGTAGCTAATTATTCAAATATAAACCACTAAAACAAAAACTAATTGGACAAATGGTGGAGTCACATACCAAACAACAATCCCCTGAAACAGTTTCAGAAATGGAGGTTCAAGCAAAGAGACCGAAGTCCATGGGTTTGAGAGCAAGAACACGGGAGAGAGAGAGAGAGCAATGGGGATTTTTTTCTGGAGGTAAGTGATGATGTGGGATGAAGAGATAAGTGAGGGGCCCACGTGGGGACCACAACCCACCAGGGCGCGCCTGGGGGTCCTGGCGCGCCCAGGTGGGTTGTGCCCACCTGGTACACCTCCCTTTGATATTCTTTGCACCAGAAATTCAGAAATATTTAGAAAAAAATCGTATTAATTTTTCAGACCATTCTGAGAACTTTTAATTTTGGGTCTTTTTTATTGCACGGGAAATTCAGAAAACGGACCTAACATGGCATTTTATTTTATTTAACTAATAAAAACAGAAAACAAAGAGTAGGGACAGAAAGTAGTGCTTACTAAATTCATCAACTTCATACCACTCAAAAATGATTCATTAATAAGGTTGATCAAGTCTTATTAACAACCACTTTCGATTAGCATGAAACCGAAGAACTTTCGTAAATCACTAAGTTACCTCAATGGGGATATGAATGTCCCCAACAGTAAGCATTTCATATTTCTTTTTGACCATAGGTAGAGGTATTTGAAAACTTCCAATAGTGATTGTTGGAGATTTTTCAATAACATTAATACCATTCACTTGAAATTATTTCTTCGGAAAGTGCACCATATGCTCATTACCATTAATATGAAACGTGACCTTGCTTTTATTGCGATCAATAACAGCCCCTGCAGTATTCAAGAAGGGTCTACCAGGATAATCGACATGTTGTCGTCCTTGGGCATCTCAAGTATAACAAAGTCAGTTAAAATAGTAACATTAGCAACAACAACGGGCACATCCTCACAAATACTTATAGGTATGGCAGTGGATTTGTCAGCCATTTGCAAATATATCTCAGTGGGTGTGAGTTTATTCAAATCAAGTCTTTTATATAAACAGAAAGGCATAACACTAACACCAGCTCCTAAATCACACAAAGCAGTTTTCACATAATTCTTTTTGATGGAGCAAGGTATAGTTGGTATTCCCGGATCTCCAAGTTTTTTAGGTACTCCATCTTCGAAAGTATAATTAGCAAGAATAGTGGAGATTTCAGCTTCCGGTATTTTTCTCTTATTTGTGATGATGTCTTTCGTATACTTTGCATAAGGAGGCATTTTCAAGATATCAGTCAAGCGAGTACGCAAAAAGACTGGCCTCAGCATTTCAGCAAAGCGTTCAAATTCTTCATCATCTTTCTTTTTAGTTGACTAGGGTGGAAAAGGCATAGGTTTTTGAACCCACGGTTCTCTTTCTTTACCGTGTTTTCTAGCAACAAAATATCTTTTATCATATCTTTTATTCTTAGGTTGTGGGTTATCAAGGTCAACAGTGGTTCTATCTCAACATCATTATCTAGTTCTTTATTATTGTTTGGTTGAGTATCTTCATGAGCCTCATCATTATCTTTTTCATTATCACTAGGTGAGTGTTCATTACCAGATTGAATTTCAGCATCAGAGATAGAAGTTTCATTATCATTATCAGGAGGTTTTTCTATTTTAGGTTCAGTAGAAGTGTGCAAAGTCCTATCATTTTTCTTCTTCCTTTTCTTTTTAGAAGGACTAGGTGCACTAGTGTGATTTCTTTGTGAATCTTGTTCAATTATTTTTGGGTGTCCCTCAGGATAAAGTCGTTCCTGAGTCATTCTACCTCCTCTAGTCATTACTCTAACAGCATGATCATTCATATTATTGTTCATTTCATCAAGCAACTCTCTTTGAGATTTAGCAACTTGTTCTAGTTGGGTTTGAACCATAGAAGCATGTTTTCCAACACCTCTAACATCATTTGATATTCTAAATAACAAGTCACTCAAGCGAGCAATCTTATCAGAATTATATTTCAATTGTTTCATAACATTTGCATTGAAGTGATCTTGTTTTCTAATGTAGTTTTCAAACTCATAAAGGCATTGACTAGGATGCATATTATGAGGATTATCATTATCATTGAACTTCATTAGAGAATTTACCTCTACCACCTTAGGCAGTGGTGGTGTATTAAGCCCATGTATTTCTTCAATAGGAGGTAAATTTTTAACATCCTCAGCTTTAATACCTTTTTCCTTCATAGATTTCTTTGCCTCTTGCATATCTTCAGGACTGAGATATAATATGCCCCTCTTCTTCGGAGTGGGTTTAGCCGGTGATTCAGGAAGAGTCCAATCATCATAATTTTTCAATATGTTGTTCAATAATTCTTCAGCTTGCCCAACAGTTTGTTCCCTGAAAACACAACCAGCACAACTATCTAGGAAGTCCCTAGAAGCATCGGTTAGTCCATTATAGAAGATATCAAGTATTTCATTTTTCTTAAGAGGATGATTAGGCGAAGCATTAAGTAACTGGCAAAGCCTCCCCCAAGCTTGTGGGAGACTCTCTTCTTTAATTTCCACAAAGTTAAATATTTCTTGTAAGGAAACTTGTTTCTTATGAGCAGGAAAATATTTTTCAGAGAAGTAATAAATCATATCCTGGGGACTACGCACACAAACAGAAGTAAGAGTATTGTACCAAGCTTTAGCATCACCCCTTAACGAGAACGGAAATAATTTGAGAATAAAGTAATAGCGAGTTTTCTCATCATGAGTAAAAAGGGTGGCTATATCATTCAGCTTAGTAAGATGTGCCACAACAGTTTCAGTTTCATAACCATGGAAAGGATCAGATTCAACCAAAGTAATTAACTCCGGGTCGACAGAAAATTCATAATCCTTATCATCAATAAAGATAGGCGAAGTAGAAAACTTAGGATCATATTTCATTCTAGCATTCAGGGATTTTTCTTTATACTTGCATAATAATTTCTCTAGAGACCATCTCTATCCTTACAAGCAAAAATATCTCTAGTTGTCTTGTAACATCCCAAATTTTCAATTTGGAATGTTATGCATTAGATCATCTTCGCATATCATATTTTATTGCATTTTGGTTTGATCCTAGAAATTCTACGCAACTCAAGGACCAACGGAGAGAGTTGGGGATTTCGTAATTTTCATATTTGAGTTTTCTCGAATTTTGAAAAGAGGATCGTTTGATTTTAATTATTTTCTCTTCGAATATTTCTTTTACGAAAATAAAAGAGAGAGAGGATCAAATGACTTCCTCAAAAGAAAGAAATATTGGAGATTTAATATTAAAATCAAGTAAGATTTTATTCGGAGTTTTATCATTATTTTATTTGAATTAGGAAAAATTTGCGTTTTCCAAATTGCATTAGAGTCCCAAATAAATGTTCACCTTGTCCGGAAGATTTTTAGAGGACGGGGAAATTTTATTTAAGGATTTTTGGAGTCCGTTTAGTATTTCTTTTATGTTTTTCTCCGCGGCATGTTTTAGGTCCGATCTTGCAAGTTATAGTCACCTACTACATGTTAAGATACGGCAACCATGGAGTGACAATAACCGGGCCCACTCCCGGTGATCACCGTAGTTTGAGGAGTTCATGTATTCACTATGTGTTAATGCTTTGTTCCGGTTCTCTATTAAAAGGAGGCCTTAATATCCATTAGTTTCCAATATGGACCCCGCTGCCACGGGAGGGTAGGACAAAAGATGTCATGCTAGTTCTTTCCATAAGCACGTATGACTATTTACGGAATACATGCCTACATTATATTGATGAACTGGAGCTAGTGTTGTATCGCCCTAGGTTATAACTGTCTCATGGTGAATATCATCCAACAAGTCACCGATCCAATGCCTACGAATTTATCTTATATTGTTTCTGCTAAGTTACTACTGCTATCATCCCTGTTACACTTGCTACAAAATTACTGCTATCACTGTTACCGTTACCGTTGCTACTGCTACCATTATCAAAACTATCATATTACTTTGCTACTGATCACTTTGCTGCATATAATTAATCTCCAGGTGTGGTTGAGTTGACACCTCAGCTGCTAATACCTTCAAATATTCTTTGGCTCCCCTTATGTCGAATCTATAAATTTGGGTTGAATACACTACCCTCAAAAATTGTTGCAATCCCCTATACTTGTGGGTTATCATGCCCCAAGGGGGGTACAACCCACCAGGGTGCACCTGGGCCCCCAGGCGCGCCCAGGTGGGTTGTGCCCACCTCGGTGGCCTCCCGCATCCCCTCTTCGCCCTATAAATTCTCAAATATTCCAAAAACCCTAGGGGTAGCCCTCGATAAGAAGTTCCGCCACCGCAAGGCCTCTGTATCCACGAGATCCGATCTAGACCCCGTTCCAGCACTCTGCTGGAGGAGGAGATCATCACCGGTGGCCATCTTCATCATCCCGGTGGCCACCACGACGAGGAGGGAGTAGTCCACCCTCGGGGCTGAGGGTTTGTACCAGTAGCTATGTGTTTAGTCTCTCTCTCTCTCTCGTGTTCTTGAGATGTGATACGTCTCCGTCATATCTATAATTTTTGATTGTTCCATGCCAATATTATACAACTTTCATATACTTTTGGCAACTTTTTATACTATTTTTGGGACTAACATATTGATCTAGTGCCCAGTGCTAGTGCCAGTTCATGTTTGTTGCTTCTTTATTGTTTCGCAGAAAATCCATATCAAACGGAGTCCAAACGGGATAAAAACTGACAGAGATTTTTTGGAATATATGTGATTTTTGGGAAGAAGAATCAACGCGAGACGATGCCCGAGGGGGCCACGAGGCAGGAGCGCGCCCCTGACCCTCGTGTCCACCCCGAAAGGCGGTTGGTACCCTTCTTTCGCCACATGAAATCCAATATCCGGATAGAAATCGTGTTCAAATTTCAGCCCAATCGGAGTTACGGATCTCCGGGAATATAAGAAACGGTGAAAGGGCAGAATCAAGAACGCAGAAACAGAGAGAGACAGAGAGAAAGATCCAATCTCGGAGGGGCTCTCGCCCCTCCGCCGCCATGGAGGCCATGGACCATAGGGGAAACCCTTCTCCCATCTAGGGAGAAGGTCAAGGAAGAAGAACAACAAGAAGCGGGGCCCTCTCCCCCTCTCTTCCGGTGGCGTCGGAATGCCGCCGGGGCCATCATCATCACCGCAATCTACACCAACACCTCCGTCATCTTCACCAACATCTTCATCACCTTCCCCCATCTATCTACAGCGGTCCACTCTCCCGCAACCCGTTGTACCCTCTACTTGAACATGGTGCTTTATGCTTCATATTATTATCCAATGATATGTTGCCATCCTATGATGTTTGAGTAGATTTTCGTTGTCCTATCAGTAATTGGTGAATTGCTATGATTGGTTTAATTTTCTTGTGGTTATGTTGCTGTCCCTTGGTGCCCATCATAGGAGCGCGCGCGTGGATCACTCCATAGGGTTAATTGTATGTTGATAGGCCTATGTATTGGAGGGCAAGAGTGACAGAAGCTTCAACCTAGCATAGAAATTGATGCATACGGGATTGAAGGGGGACCAATATATCTTAATGCTATGGTTGGGTTTAACCTTAATGAACGTTAGTAGTTGTGGATGCTTGCTAATAGTTCCAATCATAAGTGCATAGAATTCCAAGTCAGGGATGACATGCTAGTAGTGGCCTCTCCCACATAAAACTTGCTATCGGTCTAGTAAAGTAGTCAATTGCTTAGGGACAATTTCACAACTCCTACCACCACTTTTCCACACTCGCTATACTAACTTTATTGCTTCTTTACCTAAACAGCCCCTAGTTTTTATTTACGTGCTCTTTATATTCTTGCAAACCTATCCCGTTACACCTACAAAGTACTTCTAGTTTTATACTTGTTATAGGTAAAGCGAATGTCAAGCGTGCGTAAAGTTGTATCGGTGGTCGATAGAACTTGAGGGAATATTTGTTCTACTTTTAGCTCCTCGTTGGGTTCGACACTCTTACTTATCGAAAGAGGCTACAATTGAACCCCTATACTTATGGGTTATCAAGACCTTTTTCAGGCGCCGTTGCCGGGGAGTTATAGCGTGGGGTGAATATTCTCGTGTGTGCTTGTTTGCTTTATCACTAAGTAATTTTTATTTGCTGTTCTAAGTTGTTTTCTATCTTTAGTTATGGGTAGGAAATGCAAAATGCCAAAAAAATTAGTTGTACCTACTACACCAATGGTTGAAGAACCACTCAAAATCTATCACACTCCTGAAGCTTTTTACTTGGATCATCTTCGATCCCTATGTGCTCGTGCTAAAACCCCAACTAGCTTAGTTGAGGGAAAATCTTTAGATGAGCATGCTTGTTATGTGTGACACAGCTTATCTCAAAAAGGGAAACTTTTACTAGATCAAATTCATCGTTTGCAATGCTATGCTTGGAATTTATGTGAAATATATGATTTTACTTGTTGTTCTGAAAACCCTAAGAAACACCTTCCCTACCAATGTGAGTTTAGTGATAATGGAATCGTATCTTTGTATGCTAAGGGTATTTATAATTACTATGATGTTCAACAAATTCAAGAAAATTTGTTTCTTTTAAGGGTTCTTATGAAATTGCTTCTTTGATTGAAACGTATTATGCTACTCTTTACAAATCTGAAAATTTTGCCATACTTAAATATTTTTATGATAATTATGCTTCTAATGCCTATGTTAAACCATATATTGAGGATTCCTCCATTGTCCAAGAAGAGTCTAATATTTTGCAGGAGTCTATGGAAGAAGGAATTGATGAAACTGTGGGCTCATTGGACGAAAAAGATGATGAGGAGAGCGAAGAACAAAAGGAGGAACAGCGGATTAGCTACCCGTGCCCACCTTCTAATGAGAGTAACTCTTCAACTCATACATTATTTAATTTCCCTTCGTGCTTACCGAAGGATGAATGCTATGATGATTGTTATGATCCCGTTGATTCTTTTGAAATATCCCTTTTTGATGATGCTTGCTATGCTTGTGGCCAAGATGCCAATATGAATTATGCTTATGGAGATGAACTTGCTATAGTTCCTTATGTTAAACATGAAATTGTTGCTATTGCACCCACGCATAATAGTCCTATTATCTTTTTGAATTCTCCAAACTACACTATATCAGAGAAGTTTGCCCTTATTAAGGATTATATTGATGGGTTGCGTTTCACTACTACACGTAATGATTTTGATAGATATAATATGCATGTGCTTGCTGCTCCTACTTGCAATTATTATGAGAGAGGAACTACATCTCCACCTCTCTATGTTTCCAACACGATAAAATTGCAAGAAATTGCTTATGCTATGTATTGGCCTTTACTTGATGTTCATGAATTGTTCTTGTATGACATGTCAATGCATAGGAAGAGAGTTAGACTTCGTCATTGCTTGATATATGTTGCTTTTTGCTCACTACTAAATGCCAAATCATTGTTAATTAAAGTTGGCTTTGATATACCTTGGGATCCGGGTGGATCCATTACTTGAGCACTATATGCCTAGCTTAATGGCTTTAAAGAAAGCGCTGTCAGGGAGACAACCCAGAAGTTGTAGAGAGTCATTTATTTCTGTTGTGTGCTTTTATAAAGTTTAAGAATAAAAATAATGTGCCAAGGTTTGCCTTTAGGATGTTTACATTGCTTGTTGGTTTGTGCGGTGGAAAACAGAAACTTTGGTTGTAGTGCACGATTTTACATCTTTTTACTGGAACGTCAAATGGATCTAAAACTTTTGGCATTGTCTTTCTATACAAATTGTTTATTTTTCCTAATTCTGGCAGAATTTTTGGAGTACCAGAAGTATGGTGAATGTTCAGATTACTACAGAATGTCCTATTTAAGACAGATTCTGTTTTTGATGCATAGTTTGCTTGTTTTGATGAAACTATCAATTTCTATCAGTGGATTCAGCCATGGAAAAGTTATATTACAGTAGCTACAATGCAAAAACAAAATATGAATTGGTTTGCAACAGTACTTAGAGTAGTGATTTGCTTTATTATACTAACAGATCTTACCGAACTTTCTGTTGAGTTTTGTGTGGATGAAGTGTTCGAGGATCGAGGAGGTTTTGATATGAGGAAAAGGAGGAGAGACAAGAGCTCAAGCTTGGGGATACCCAAGGCACCCCAAGTAAATATTAAAGGTGACTCAAGCGTCTAAGCTTGGGGATGCCCCGGAAGGCATCCCATCTTTCTTCAACAAGTATTGGTATGTTTTCGGTTTCGTTTTGTTCATGTGATATGTGCAAATCTTGGAGCGTCTTTTGCATTTAGTTTTCACGTTTCTTTTGTACACCATGATGGTATGAGATAGTCCATGGTTGATTTATAGAATGCTCATTGCACTTCACTTATATCTTTTGAGTATGGCTTTATAGAATGCTTCATGTGCTTCGCTTATATCATTTGAAGTTTGGATTGCCTGTTTCCCTACACATAGAAAACCGCCATTTGTAGAATGTTCTTTTGCTTCACTTATATTTGTTAGAGCGTGGGCATATCTTTTGTAGAAAGAATTAAACTCTCTTGCTTCACTTATATCTATTAGAGAGTTGACAGGAACTGGTCATTCACATGGTTAGTCATAAAATCCTACATAAAACTTGTAGATCACTGAATACGATATGTTTGATTCCTTGGAATAGTTTTGCGATATAAAGATGGTGATATTAGAGTCATGCTAGTGGGTAGTTGTGGATTGTAGAAATACTTGTGTTGAAGTTTGTGATTCCTGTAGCATGCACGTATGGTGAACCGTTATGTAACGAAGTTGGAGCATGAGGTATTTATTGATTGTCTTCCTTATGAGTGGCGGTCGGGGACGAGCGATGGTCTTTTCCTACCAATCTATCCCCCTAGGAGCATGCGCGTAGTACTTTGTTTCGATGACTAATAGATTTTTGCAATAAGTATGTGAGTTCTTTATGACTAATGTTGAGTCCATGGATTATACGCACTCTCACCCTTCCATCATTGCTAGCCTCTTCGGTACCGTGCATTGCCCTTTCTCACCTCAAGAGTTGGTGCAAACTTTGCCGGTGCATCCAAACCCCGTGATACGATACGCTCTATCACACATAAGCCTCCTTATATCTTCCTCAAAACAGCCACCATACCTACCTATCATGGCATTTCCATAGCCATTCCGAGATATATTGCCATGCAACTTCCATCATCATCATATACATGGCTTGAGCATTTATTGTCATATTGCTTTGCATGATCGTAAGATAGCTAGCATGATGTTTTCATGGCTTGTCCATTTTTTGATGTCATTGCCACGCTAGATCATTGCACATCCTGGTACACCACCGGAGGCATTCATATAGATAGTCATACTTTGTTCTAGTATCGAGTTGTAATATTGAGTTGTAAGTAAATAAAAGTGTGATGATCATCATTATTATAACATTGTCCCATGTGAGGTTATCAAAATAAAAGTGGCCAAAGAAGCCCCCAAAAAAGAGAGAGGCCAAAGAAGCCTAAAAAAAGAGAAAAAAAATAAAAAAAATGAGAGAAAAGAGAGAAGGGACAATGTTACTATCCTTTTACCACACTTGGGCTTCAGAGTAGCACCATGTTCTTCATATAGAGAGTCTCTTGAGTTATCACTTTCATATACTAGTGGGAATTTTCATTATAGAACTTGGCTTGTATATTCCAACGAGGGGCTTCCTCAAACTCCCTAGGTCTTCATGAGCAAGCAAGTTGGATGCACACCCACTTAGTTTCAGTTTGAGCTTTCATACACTTATAGCTCTAGTGCATCCGTTGCATGGCAATCCCTACTCCTCACATTGACATCAATTGATGGGCATCTTCATAGCCCGTTGATTAGCCGTGTCGATGTGAGACTTTCGTCCTTTTTGTCTTCCCCACACAACCTCGATCATCATATTCTATTCCACCTATAGTGCTATATCCATGGTTCACGCTCATGTATTGCATGAAAGTTGAAAAGGTTTGAGAACATCGAAAGTATGAAACAATTGCTTGGCTTGTCATCGGGGTTGTGCATGATTTGAGTATTTTGTGTGGTGAAGATGGAGCATAGCCAGACCATATGATTTTGTAGGGATAAATTTCTTTGGCCATGTTATTTTGAAAAGACATGATTGCTTTATTAGTATGCTTGAAGTATTATTGTCTTAATGTCAAAAGATACACTATTGCTTTGAATCACTCGTGTCTTAAGATTCATACCATGATTAGATTACATGATCAAGATTATGCTAGGTAGCATTCCACATCAAAAATTATCTTTTTTATCATTTACCTACTCGACGATGAGCAGGAATTAAACTTGGGGATGCTGATACGTCTCCGTCGTATCAATAATTTTTTATTGTTCCATGCCAATATTATACAACTTTCATATACTTTTGGCAACTTTTTATACTATTTTTGGGACTAACATATTGATCCAGTGCCCAGTGCCAGTTCCTGTTTGTTGCATGTTTTTTGTTTCGCAGAAAATCCATATCAAACGGAGTCCAAACGGGATAAAAACTGTCGCAGATTTTTTGGAATATATGTGATTTTTGGGAAGAAGAATCAACGCGAAACGATGCCCGAGGGGGGCACGAGGCAGGGGGCGCACCCCAGGGGGTGGGCGCGCCCCTGACCCTCATGGCCACCCTGTAAGGCGGTTGGTGCCCTTATTTCGCCGCAAGAAAGCCAATATCCGGATAGAAATCATGTTCAAATTTCAGCCCAATCGGAGTTATAGATCTCCGGGAATATAAGAAACGGTGAAAGGGCAGAATCAAGAACGCAGAAACAGAGAGACAGAGAGACATATCCAATCTCGGAGGGGCTCTCGCCCCTCCGCCGCCATGGAGGCCATGGACTAGAGGGGAAACCCTTCTCCCATCTGGGGAGAAGGTCAAGGAAGAAGAAGAAGGGGGGCCCTGTCCCCCTCTCTTCCGGTGGCGCTGGAACGCCGTCGGGGCCATCATCATCACCGCAATCTACACCAACACCTCCGTCATCTTCACCAACATCTTCATCACCTTCCCCCATCTATCTACAGCGGTCTACTCTGCCGCAACCCGCTGTACCCTCTACTTGAACATGGTGCTTTATGCTTCATATTATTAGCCAATGATGTGTTGCCATCCTATGATGTCTTAGTAGATTTTCATTGTCCTATCGGTAATTGGTGAATTGCTATGATTGGTTTAATTTGCTTGTGGTTATGTTGCTGTCCTTTGGTCCCCATCATATGAGCGCGCGCGTGGATCACACCATAGGGTTAGTTGTATGTTGATAGGACTATGTATTGGAGAGCAAGAGTGACAGAAGCTTCAACCTAGCATAGAAATTGATGCATAAGGGATTGAAGGGGGACCAATATATCTTAATGCTATGGTTGGGTTTTACCTTAATGAACGTTAGTAGTTGCGGATGCTTGCTAATAGTTCCAATCATAAGTGCATAGAATTCCAAGTCAGGGATGACATGCTAGTAGTGGCCTCTCCCACATAAAACTTGCTATCGGTCTAGTAAAGTAGTCAATTGCTTAGGGACAATTTCACAACTCCTACCACCACTTTTCCACACTCGCTATACTAACTTTATTGCTTCTTTACCTAAACATCCCCTACTTTTTATTTACGTGCTCTTTATATTCTTGCAAACCTATCCCGTTACACCTACAAAGTACTTCTAGTTTTATACTTGTTGTAGGTAAAGCGAACGTCAAGCGTGCGTAGGGTTGTATCGATGGTCGATAGAACTTGAGGGAATATTTGTTCTACCTTTAGCTCCTCGTTGGGTTCAACACTCTTACTTATCGAAAGAGGCTACAATTGATCCCCTATACTTGTGGGTTATCAAGATGCCACAATCTTGATGTATCGCGGGCTTTCTTAATATAGTCGGATCATATGTTGTTTTCCCCTCTCTATCCTGTTGTGATGAATTGAGTTTTTCCCTTTGAGATTTCGTTGTTATCGGATTGAATACTTTTATGGATTTGAGAACACTTGATATATGTCTTGCAATTGAATACCCGTGGTGACAATGGGGTATCGTATTGATTCACTTGATATTTGTTTTAGCACTCAACTCACGGATTCCCGAGGTGACATTGGGGTGACCTATGCATAGGGGTTGATGCACATTTTTGTCTTTGTTTCTCTGGTAGAAATCTTGGGGCACTCTTTGAAGTTCTTTGTGTTGGATTGAGTATTATGAATATGAATTTGCTTTGGTGTTATTTTAGTACGAACTCTAGGATAGATCGAACGGAAAGAATAGCTTTGTGTTACTTTAGTACGGACTCTTGAATAGATCGAACGGAAAGAATAGCTTTGAGGTGGTTTCGTACCCTACAAACAATTTATTCTTATGTTCTCGGCTAGATAAGAACTTTGGAGTGATTCTTCGGTTCACGTTGATGGATGGTTATATGATCCAATTATATTAGCATTGTTGAGAGATTGCACTAGTGAAAGTACGAACCCTAGGCCTTGTTCTAAGCATTGCAATACCGTTTTCGTGCCCGTTTACTATTTGCTACCTTGTTGTTTTTATTTATTCAGATTATAAAAATATATTTCTACCATCAATATTACACTTTTATCACCATCTCTTCGCCGAACTAGTGCACCTATACAATTTGCCATTGTATTGGGTGTGTTGGGGACACAAGAGATTTCTTGTATTTGGTTGCAGGGTTGTTCGAGAGAGACCATCTTCATCCTACACCTCCCACGGATTGATAAACCTTAGGTCATCCACTTGAGGGAAAATTGCTACTGTCTTACAAAACTCTGCGCTTGGAGGCCCAACACGAGTCTACAAGAATAAAGTTGCGTAGTAGACATCAGGGAGCTGAAGACAAAGTTGTGAGAAGGCTTAGAAATCAATACAAAACTTATGCTCTTAGTACCAACGTCAATCCTTCTTCGAGGAAACATTTGGTTCATAGCCAATTGTGTGATAAAATTGCACCAACGTGAAAGACGACTGCGTCTCCAACGCAACCAAGGTGAACTGATGAAGGATATCATCTTTGTGGGTAACAAGCAAAGAGCACAGATGGAAGACAACTTGTTTTTCATTGAAAATCGATCAGCTTCACCAGCCGATGCAACCATGAGCATTGATAGGTCATCGTGGTGATGCGTCATCCATTTGGCATCAAGTTTGGGCGAGGCACCTATGAAGCTCGACAAATCCTCACTGTGGTCTGTTTCTTCTCAGTAATCAAGCTCGAGGAAGGAAGAACCACGTGGCAGAGGACAGTGAGGCGGAACAACAATGGCCATCCAATTTTGTGCAGCTCCACTAAAATTGAGGAAGACATGCCCGGGTATGGAGATACACATCGCTGTTTGTAAAAATATAAAAAAGGGATATAGTGTTGTTACTTCATTTTGGCAGTGGTACAAGATTAACAGCGACATCTCAATTGTCAATAAGAATTAATGAAAAGTACACCAACAAACAGAAGCATCATGATTATCTTGATGGGAACTAAACCAGCATACCCGAGAAAAAAGCATTTCTTCATTTAACCAGTGATAGTATTAGATTAGCAGCAGCAATAGGAGCATATGGACAATGACCGCACAACAACCATGTATTTTTTGTCAAAACAACATGTATACCTCCATCGAGGCATAAAGCAGGACAACTTTTCGAGTGGCATTTCCTCTATAATAGTAGGTGATGTTGGACCAGCCGACGAACCCTAGCTACTGTACATGGGGAACTGGGGAGTAGTCGCATAGAAGAAAACCCGCATGTAGTGACGTAGGCAGCTGGACCAGTACAAGAAGTTATACCTCAGGTGGGCGAGACGTCGCTTAGGTGGGCGGGCGGGATCTGCCCACACGATGACAGTGAACAAGGTCGCGGAGGACCTTCGTCTGCGCCAGCACCCGCTCCGAGAGGACGGTGCACATCAGATTCCTCCATCGCCGACGGCGACAACATCAATGCTGCACCTCCTCACCTTCCGTAGCGGATGAGATTCGGCTGGGTCTGTGACCACCGGTGAGGAGAGAGATAGAGTGGACACTGTCATCTTGCTTTGATATGGAGAGGGTGAGAGAGAGATACGGGAGAAACCCTATCAAACAAGAGGCTATATATACAATGGAGTAAAAAAATCTCTCCATAGCAGTGGTTTTAAATAGAATACGCGCGTTCCTGAAAAGAATTTGAAAACTGGCGGACAATTTTATAACGTACCAAGAAAGAAAACTCGATCAAAAACACACACCCACTTCCAGGTGGCGAGAGTCGTCGCGCACACACACATATACATAGACATGCATATCCGTGTTTACGTAAAATTCCAGCTCCGTATCCATCTCCATCTCCAATCATATTTGTCCAACTAGCACATTATTTACGTTCTTAATTATATATACGCAGCAATATTAACGTACATCATCTCTTGTTTGCGGGCATCCGGACTGCTGCCACACCCGCTCCTGACAAACCCGAAACCTCTTCATCACCCGCGCGTGCTTCCTGATACGTCTCCAACGTATCTATAATTTTTGATTGTTCCATGCTATAATATATTCTGTTTTGGATGTTTAATGGGCTTATTTATACACTTTTATATTATTTTTTGGGACTAACCTATTAACCCAAGGCCCAGTGCAAATTGCTTTATTTTTTTTGCCTATTTCAGTGTTTCGCAGAAAAGGAATATCAAACGGAGTCCAAACGGAATGAAACCTTCGGCAGCGTGATTTTTGGAATAAACGTGATCCAGAGGACTTGGAGTGGACGTCAAGAAACAACCGAGGAGGCTGGATGGCTTCTTCTCTCTTTTTGGATCTCAATACAATGTTCTCCCCCTCTCTTGTGGAGATCTATTAGATGTAATTCTTTTTGCGGTGTGTTTGTCGAGATCCGATGAATTGTGGGTTTATGGTCAAGATTATCTATGAACAATATTTGAATCTTCTCTGAATTCTTTTATGTATGATTGGTTATCTTTGCAAGTCTCTTCGAATTATCAGTTTGGTTTGGCCTACTAGATTGATCTTTCTTGCAATGGGAGAAGTGCTTAGCTTTGGGTTCAATCTTGCGTTGCTCGATCCCAGTGACAGTAGGGGAAACGACACGTATTGTATTGTTGCGATCGAGGATAAAAAGATGGGGTTTATATCATATTGCTTGAGTTTATCCCTCTACATCATGTCATCTTGCCTAATGCGTTACTCCGTTCTTATGAACTTAATACTCTAGATGCATGCTGGATAGCGGTCGATGTGTAGAGTAATAGTAGTAGATGCAGGCAGGAGTCGGTACTTGTTGCAGACGTGATGCCTATATACATGATCATGCCTAGATATTCTCATAATTATGCACTTTTCTATTAATTTCTCGACAGTAATTTGTTCACCCACCGTAATACTTATGCTATCTTGAGAGAAGCCACTAGTGAAACCTATGGCCCCCGGGTCTATTTTCCATCATATTAATCTCCCGTCAACTAGCTATTTCTGTTGCCGTTTATTTTGCAATCTTTACTTTTAATCTTTATCATAAAAATACCAAAAATATTATCTTATCATCTCTATCAGTTCTCACTTTTGCAAGTGGCCGTGAAGGGATTGACAAACCCTTTATCGCGTTGGTTGCAAGGTTCTTATTTGTTTGTGTAGGTACGAGGGACTTGCGTGTGGCCTCCTACTGGATTGATACCTTGGTTCTCAAAAACTGAGGGAAATACTTACGCTACTTTGCTGCATCACCCTTTCCTCTTCAAGGGAAAACTAATGCATGCTCAAGAGGTAGCACTTCCCGCCCGAAACGGTCAGTGCCGCATTCATGCCCGGCCAGAGCGGACGCGACCTCTCACTGGCGCCGGCATTGAAGCGGCACGCCAGCCGAGAGAGTGTTGCCCGCGCCGCTTGCTGGTGCACGCGACTGCTCCACGTTCAAAGGTCGCAATAGGCGGCCACAACATGCATGTAAAAAGTTCTTGGGAGTCCGTGCTACAGCTAGCTGTCCTCCCCCAACTAGTCAATCTCTTCAAGTAGTGCTAGTACTCCATGGCGTGATCCATCGACAAGCAGGCGGGAAAGTTATCGTATACAAGGTTTGCAGTGAGTGGCATGCCGAGCGACCGTGTGGAGTGGAGCCGTGGAGGAGGCTGAGACACGAACGCGACAGACGTGATTTAAACGTTGGTTTTTCTCGATGGCGTGATCCAACGAAACGAAACGTTGGTTTCTCTCCGTTTCCATTTTTTTCTCCGGAAAAACGGAAACTTTCCACTCCAGTTTCATTCCTACTCCAAGGTTGCCCCTTTACAACATTCCATCAAATACAAAGGAAAACTAACACGCATGTTGATGCATCTCAATGATTCACAGATCATAGCCAATATTTACTTCACAAGTAAAGGCAAAAGTTGTGAGAGTGTGTACAAAAGAAAATCTACTGATGGGGTCACTATGACTTAAACCCTAAACCCTAAACAAGATTTAATTTCCTGGCTTGGTAGAACCTGTCGAAGGAAAGGCGGCTAGCACCCTCGGATCATATGATGCTTTTGTGCAGTTCCACTAGAATCGAGCTGAGCATCCCTAATGGCAAAGATATTGAAGAAGTGTGATTAGAATAATAGTACTAGCACTAGTTCAAGAGACATAAACTCATCACAAATAGAAGCCGGTAGAAGTAGAGAAAGATCGACATGGAGATGGAGCTACGCGGGGAGCTGCGGCAGTGGAGCAAGCCGGCTCCAAAAGGAAGATGTACCTGGGACGTCGGGCTATAGCTAGAAGTGCAGTTGGGAGGCGGCATCATCCCACACCGCGGGGACCCCCGATTGGGACGCACCGACTGTGGGTTTTTTTCTCCCTCGCCGATGTCGACCGTGTCTACGCAGAACATCGTTCCCTTCGCCCAGCGGTGGGATCAGGACGGATCTGTGACCAGCGGTGTGGCCACTGTCGTTCTATGCTTGTGAAGAGAGCAACCCAAGCAAGCAGGCTTGTAGCTTAGGCTCCTGCTAGTGTATATATAGTGGTTTTCTTTTTCTCTCCATATCAACCATTTTATATTGCGTACGTGTCATTGAAGAGTGAAATGATGGTTGCTTCTTCCGACTAACTTACTGTCTGATTTGACTGCTCCTTACTGGCCCCTGCACGTACTCCCCCTAAGTGTATGACTGTTCCTGAGTCTCACTTGTACTTATCTCTATTTTCTTGCATGACACGTAGACAGGATGAGCATAGAGGAATTTTTTTACTGCATGTTGTTACATAGTACTACTAGTACCTACTCCCTCCTTCCGGTTCACTACTAGTACTCCCTCTGTCCTGGCTTATTGGTCCCCTTTGTACTCAATTCATGGGTTCATTTTCCTCAAGAAATTGTCTTTACCAACGTATTAATATCGGGAATGCATGCGTGAACAACGAATGATTAAACATTGCATGCAATGTTTTGACAAAGCATTGACTTATTAACATGTGAATGTCAGGGACTAAAACCTCGTGCATGCATGCAACAGTGACACGTACACATGGACGCAACAACGCGCGCGACGCACTAATGCATGCATGTCCGAGCACACGACGAAACACACACGGTCACGCTCAAGTGCTCAACCTACACATGCATGCACACACATACTCAGCCAGGGTGAGCTAGTGACCGTATAAACACCGAAAAATGTATATATTGAGCGCAATGAGCGTATTATGAAGTCCACTGACCGTATTTTTACATATTTTTACAAATATACAGTGACAAACAGTGTATTTATCTCGTTTGAAATTAAGCCATATTAACCGGAAAGGAGGCAGTATGGACTAGCATTACTTTGTTGTGTCCCGTCAACTTGTCGAACGAGGAGAAGCTTGCAGGACGGGAGAAGCTTGCGCGCGGTGGCCCGTAGGACAGGAGAAACTTTTGAGTAATGCAAGCTCTCCCTCGCTCAGGCGGTGGACGTGCAACAGTTAATTCGCTGTCAGATTGCCAAAAGCATACACTGTACTAGTACCATTATTGTTCGACTTCCTGAAGAGGCGAACAACCAAGCGCAAAGTTTACTAGTAGTACTACTACTACTATAGAGGTATGTACTACTACTAGGAACTAGATGGAGGAGCGTCTGCACTCTTATTTTATTTTAAAATGTGATAAAGCAATCTTCAACACATTTGGTTCTCTTCGAGGGTTCTCACATGTGATAATGGAAGTTGATTTCATGGAACACTCACCACAATTCTCGCTTAATTCTGGCTCATATCCTGTTACAAATAGGAGCGCTCGGTAATATTTTCTCTTTTTTGCTATTCAGCATGTAAACAGGTTAGCAAACCTTGCGGCGCATCTTTGTGCGAACTGTGCTTGCCGCACTTTGAATGTGACCGAGAGCTGGGTTGATAGAACACCTCAGTTCCTTCTTCTTTTTTTGCTGGGTACCTCGCTTCCTAGTACCAGTCTCTTGGTTGATCGTCCTAAGAATGCTTATATATGAATAAAGCTCTCTCAATTACCCGCAAAAAAGATTAAGCCATATTAACAGGAAAGGAGGGAGTATGGACTAGCACTACTTTTTGGTGTGTCCCGTGAACTCGGAGAACGAGGAGAAGCTTGCAGGACAAGGTGAAGCTCGCTTACGCCCACTCCGTCTACCTAAAGCCTGGTGGGTTTCAGGATGAGGAGAAGCTTTTGACTAATGCAACCTACCCTCGCCCAGGCGGTGGACATGCAGCAGTTCATTCGGTGTCAGATTTCTAGAGGCATACCATCATTGTTCGACTTCACGAAGAGGCGAAGAGCCAAGCGCAAGGTTTAGTAGTACGAGTAGTACTACTACTAGAATCGCATGGTGGAGCGTCTGTACTCTTATTTTATTTTAATCTCTGATAAAGTACACATTTATTTGGGAGAAGTGCGGAAAACGGCAGCCCAATAGTAGTATCAAAAAACATCGAACATGTAATGATGATATTGATCAACCATGCTCGAATATATCTTGGCCTCCGTGCGAGGCCGTCTGTTGTTCTCGCTCCTCGTCTCTCTCAAGGAATGGCGGGTTGGCCATTTTGCCGTCAATTGAGATCGGTTTGCTCACACTCCGGTCCCACATGTCAGTGATATGCCAAGAGGAAGTGCTTTGACCAACTGGCCATATGCGTACTTGGTTTTGCACCTTCATACTACTCCTCCCTCCGTCACAGTTTACAGGGCGCGCTTCATTCTGATGCATTTCTCTCCATGCATTTCGACCACCAGAGAGACTTTAGACGCGTTTGGTTTAATGGTCAATTAATTAGGGCGTGGTAACCGCAATCAAGTCCACAATTTTCTCTCGATGTACTACGTGTGTATGCGGAGTGGAGTAAGTGCATGCATGTGTGTACCCGGGGTGGAAGCACTGCATGTGTGTACGCATTATTTCCTCTAGTAATAGATGTCATGCTATAACTACCAATGCTATTTTTCAGGCCGATCGCTAGTCGCCTTGGTCCCAAAGATTATTTTTTTGAAGCGCGCTCTATAAACACAGTGATGGAGGGAGTAGTATGAGTGGATTCAAAGAAGAGTGTATTGATGGTTGCTTCTTCCGAGCAACTTACAGTGGGAAAGGTGGGGCTTATGATTTGACTGCTCATTACTCACTATTAGTGCGGTGCAACGACCGAGCTAAGTCTCCCATGCGGTTGTGCGCAACTCCCTCCGTTCTTAAATATACTACGGAGTATTTGTCTTTCTAGAGATTTCAACGAGTGACTACATACGAAGCAAAATGAGTGAATCTACACTCTAAAATATGTCCATTTGAAATTTGTAAAAAGATAAATATTTAGGAACAGAGGAAGTATAATTTTGTGCATGGCACATGGACCCGGATGCTGAAGAGGCTTCTGGCAATGCTATCAAGCTTCCAGCATTTGTTTACATAATTGACGTACTATACATATAATTTTCCAGCGACATGAAATTGTATAATGCTCTGAGCTTTCAGCTTTGTTTCGTGTGTCTTGCCATCCATGCTCTTTCGAAAACAATAGAAAACTAACTTCCTTGCTAATGCATCTCAATGATTAGCAGATCAGAGCTAATATTTACATCACAACTGAAGACAAAGTTGTGAGAAGGTGAAAGTGCAACTATCCCTGGGTGGTTTTGGTAATTCCTAACAACATATAGCTCATTGAGCTAATGTTATTCCAAGATAAATATTTCAGGAAAGCTCAATGTTTGGCATGGCATGGATTAGAAAGTGGACCCTTCAAAATGCTAAGGACAAAGGATTGGCTCAAGCTCAAAGCACAAGACTCTACATTTTCTATTTTAGTGATCCAAGATCACATTGAGTCTATAGGAAAAGCCAATACTATTAAGAAGGGATGAGGTGTTGCTTAATGAGGATCTTGCTCAAAAATGCTTAGTGATATGCTCCAAAACCCTCCACTACTTTCTCATATCCACATATGTCCTAAACCAAAAAGTCCAACTCGGCCCCACTGATTCTTTCCATCCGGAGCCACCGAGTTCAGTTGACATAGCCACTGCTAGAAACCCTAATCAATTCGGTCTCACCGATAGGGATCTTGGTCTCACCGAGATGGGGTTGCAAACTCTCTGTTTCCCTTTGTAACGTTTTGGTCAAACCGAGATGAGCGATCGGTCCCACCGAGATTGCAATGCAAACTCTCTGTTTCCTTTTCGTAATGTTTTGGTCCAACCGAGATGAGCGAATCGGTCTCACCGAGTTTGCCTGACCAACTCTCTGTTTGGCTATTACCAAAATCGGTCTCACCGAGTTTGTGTAATTGGTCTCACCGAGATTACGTTATGCCCTAACCCTAATGACATCGGTCCCACCGAGTTGACATGTCGGTCCCACTGAGAATCCTAACGTTCACATTTTGAACTAAATCGGTCTGACCAAGTTTAATGATTCGGTCCCACTGAGTTTGGTGATTTGTGTGTAACGGTTAGATTTTGTGTGGAGGCTATATATACCCCTCCACCCACTCTTCATTCGTGGAGAGAGCCATCAGAACATGCCTACACTTCCAATACATATTTTCTAAGAGAGAACCACCTACACTTGTGGTGAGGTCAAGATATTCCATTCCAACCACATAAATCTTGATCTCTAGCCTCCCCCAAGTTGCTTTCCACTCAAATCTTCTTTCTACCAAATCCAATCCTATGAGAGAGAGTTGAGTGTTGGGGAGACTATCATTTGAAGCACAAGAGCAAGGAGTTCATCATCAACACACCATTTGTTACTTCTTGGAGAGTGGTGTCTCCTAGATTGGCTAGGTGTCACTTGGGAGCCTCCGACAAGATAGTGGAGTTGAACCAAGGAGTTTGTAAGGGCAAGGAGATCGCCTACTTCGTGAAGATCTACCCTAGTAAGGCAAGTCCTTCGTGGGCGACGTCCATGGTGGGATAGACAAGGTTGCTTCTTCGTGGACCCTTCGTGGGTGGAGCCCTCCTTGAACTCGCGCAACCGTTACCCTTCGTGGGTTGAAGTCTCCATCAACGTGGATGTACGATAGCACCACCTATCGGAACCACGGATAAAAAATCTCCGTGTCAACATTGCGTTTGCTCCCTCAAACTCATCCCTTTACCTTCATATGCAATTGTTTTACATTCTGCTGCTATACTCTTAGAATTGCATGTGTAGGTTGATTGCTTGACTTGTGCTAAGTTGCTAAAATCTGCCAAGAACTAAAATTGGGAAAAGGCTAGATTTTTATTTGGTCAAGTAGTCTAATCACCCCCCTCTAGACATACTTCCGATCCTACAAGTGGTATAAGAGCTTTGGTCTCCATTTGCTTTGATTTCCATAGCTTTTGGTGGTCATAGCCTTGGTTTCACAACCTAGGAGAGTATGGTGTCTAGTGAGGGAAATTACCACCGTAGAGGTCCTTACTTTGATGGCACTAATTTTGCTAGTTGGAAGCATAAGATGAAAATGCATATTCTTGGACATAACCCCGCCGTTTGGGCTATTGTGTGTATTGGCTTGCAAGGTGAATTCTTTGATGGGAGAGAACCGAATCGTGAAGCTACCGCGGAAGAGTTGAAGATGCTACAATACAATGCTCAAGCTTGTGATATTCTCTTCAACGGATTGTGCCCCGACAAATTCAACAAAATCAGCCGTCTTGAGAATGCAAAGGAAATTTGGGATACTTTGATTGATATGCACGAAGGTACCGTCAAGGAATCCAAATTGGATGTGCTTCAAAGTCAACTTATCAAGTTCAAAATGAAGGATGGTGAAGGTCTCGCTGAAATGTACTCTAGGCTTGCTCTCATCACAAATGAGATTGCTGGCTTAGGAAGTGAAGAGATGACCGACAAATTCATCATCAAGAAGATCCTAAGAGCCTTGGATGGAAAATATGATACCGTGTGCACATTGATCCAAATGATGCCCAATTACAAAGATCTCAAGCCAACGGAAGTCATTGGAAGAATTGTTGCTCATGAGATGTCACTCAAGGATAAGGAAGAGCTTCACAACAAGTCAAGTGGTGCTTACAAAGTCTCATCTGATACTCCCACATCTTCAAGTGAGAAACAAAACTTCAATGAAGAATTGAGCCTAATGGTAAAGAACTTCAGCAAGTTCTACAAGAGTAGAAGCAAAGAAAGAAGTTCCAAGTCAAGGTCCTACAATGACAAAAGATCTTCTAGTCGCGAGCGTAATTGCTACAATTGTGGAAGACCCGGACACTACTCCAATGAGTGTACGGCCCCCTACAAAAGAAGATAAGATTCTCCCAAAAGAAGAAGTAGAAGAGAAGAATCACCACCAAGAGAAAGGAGGAGTAGAGATGATCGTTATGAACGAAGACCCTCTCAGAGAAGCAAGGATTCGGAAAGAAAGGAAAATTCATCAAGGAGCTACACAAAAAGAAGACATCAAGCTCATGTTGGTGAATGGGTATCTGGCTCCGACTCCGACAATCACTCCGAAAGAAGTTATCACTCCGACTCCGAATATAATCAAGATGAAGGTGTTGCCGGTTTAGCACTTGTGTCAACCAACTCCTATGACATATTTGACTCACCAAATGAAGGAATTGGAAGATGCTTCATGGCCAAAGGTCCAAAGGTAACACATCCCGAGTATGTTGATTTCAATAGTGATGAAGATGATTTGCTAGGTGATGATGATTTACTTGTTGACAACTCTAGTGATGAAAACTATGATGAAACGTCAATTAATCACGCTAATCAAGATAAAACGAATGATGATGATAAGAAGGAGATTGAGCGTCTAACTCAAGAACTAAACACTCTTAAGTTAGCTCATGAAACTACCTTGGAAAATGATCGAGAACTTTTAAAGACTCATGATAAGCTACGCTTTGAAAAGCTCAACCTTGAGCAAGAGCATGAGTTTTTAAAGGCAATCAATGATGATCTTCGCAAGAAAAGTTCTTCTTACATTGCCAAGCATTTACTCTTGTCTACTTACATGCCACAAGTTAAATCTAGCAACAAGAACAAGAAAGATTCTTCATCTAGTAGTAATAACAATCATGCTAAATCCAATGTTGATGCTTCTAGTAGTTCTCTTGATTCCACTAATGATTCTCTTAGCCAAGTTACACTTGAGCAAGAAAATAGCTTATTGAAGGGAATCATAGAGAAAGGTGTTTACAAGAGTCTTGCCGGAAGTAAGCAATTTGAGGAAATTGTGCGCAAGCAAGGAAGACACCGGAAGAAACAAGGTGTTGGTTTTGAACGGAAGTTCAATGCCAATGGAGTTGAGTGGGAAGAAGATCAATACCCCAAGACGAAGTTTGTTCCTCAACAAGAGAAGTATGATCCTACCTCTTTCAAAGGAACACGAGCTCAAGATGATCTTCCACCACAAGACCACAAGCAAAAAGGCAAGGATAAGTTTCAAGAGGAAATTGATGCATTTAAAGATGCACCTAAGGCCTTGGTCAAGTGGGTTCCCAAGACTACATCAAGTTCTACTTCATCAAGTACAACTACAACTCCAAGGATTCCCATCAAGATGGTGTGGATCCAGAAGAAGAACTAGAGAGTTCTTGAGGGTGACTCCGCCAACATACTTCACTCCTATCATTTTGACAAGGACAAGTGCAAACAACTTCCATATCTTGCACTAGTTCAAGGAGTCACAAACCCTCTTGTTGGTAAGACAAGGGACAAGGTAACCTAATGACTTCATGGACATCATCTTGTGTATGCCTCACTCTATGTCTATGGATATCCTTGTTTGTTCCTTGTGGGACTAACCCGTGTAGGTATTGAAAGTGCAACTCACTCCAAAGGATTGCTCCAAATGATCTACATCAACATTGAGCATCTACATCTTCAACACCTACATGAAGTCATCATCGACAAAACCCAAGGTTAGTTCATTCCCTTTAGGGGGGATATCACATCTAGGGGAGCTTTACTCAAATCAATGAGCTAAAGCAACTCTAATGGTGTGAACACAACAATGCTTTATGTAAAAGTGGTAACCCCACTTGTGCTTAAACGACTTATGATCAAATGTTCTCATTTGACTCCTAAGTCAATATACTCATATATAGATGACCTAGTCATCGCCAAGTTGCTTGATAGATGCTAGAATGTTTGTGCATGCTTTGTTACATATTTCATTTGCCATTTTAATTGTGTGAGCATGTTGGATGCATATTTTACTCATTCGAGGACATCCATTTGTTGCTATGATTGTTTGACTCTTTCTCTTTTGCCAAATGGATGGACAAGAATGACTAAGAACACCCTCTAGCTATCTATGCTTTTCTCGTCTCAAACTCTATTCATGCTACATCACAAAGTTTGATCAAGTCAGATTCGAACCACTCTGTGTGAGGAGCACTCGGAGATCCCGATTCATCATAGACTTAAACCTCCAAAACCTCTTTGTGCATCTCGGTCTGACCGATTCATCCTTTTCGGTCCTACCGAGTCACCAGTTGATCTAGGGTTTTCAATCTCGGTGCAATTGATTAGAACTTTTCGGTCACACCGAGTTGCAGTAACTGCTTGCAGTTTTGCATCTCGGTGCCACCGA
Organism: Aegilops tauschii subsp. strangulata; assembly: GCF_002575655.3. Classification (NCBI taxonomy): domain Eukaryota; kingdom Viridiplantae; phylum Streptophyta; class Magnoliopsida; order Poales; family Poaceae; genus Aegilops; species Aegilops tauschii. The sequence continues at coordinate 295,012,972 of NC_053035.3, forward strand.
GTCGTTCCACTCGGTCACACCGACAGGGTCAGGTTATATATACCGCTGGGTCAAAATTTGGAAATTTCTCCGAACCCCTTCACCCGCGTGTAACCTACTCTGCCTCCTCTGGTCTCCGGATCATCCTCTCGTCGCCAGCGACCTCCCGCCGCTGGTCTCCGCGCCGTCAACGGAAATCTTCTCCACCGTTGCCGCCATAGCAAGTTCGTCACCGCACTAGGGTACGGACTTGATCATTGTGCTAATCTTTAACTCTGATTCTTAGCACATTGCTCTGCCATGTTTCTTGCCATAATTGAAATCATCCTGTCCAGCGAAAACGTCCCGTAGATTAGTTTTGATTTGAAAATTTAGGGTTAGGTCTCTGCCGAATTCATCTCGGACCGACCGAGTTGTAGAAATCGGTCTCACCGATTTTGGCTTAGGCCAGAGCACATGCATTTTTGGTCCGACCAAAAATTGGAAATCGGTGTGACCGAGTTCGATTCTCTGTGAAACCCTAGCAGTCTCGGTACCACCGAACTGTGACTCAGTCTGACCGAGTTCACTAGTTCAGGTTCCAAAAGCTGCTTCGGTATCACCGAGTTTACAAATCGGTAGATCCGAAATGATTTCTGTGAAGAACTAAAACTAAGTTTTTAAGTCATCTGTTTTGCAAAAACTCCTGTACTTTGTGATGCTCATCTACTCTACCTTATATATAACCTATTCACAGGGTCTGCTGACAGTTTGCCTACAAGATGTCTGACCAAAGTGACAGCCAGAACATGTCAAAGGAATAGGTTCAGTTGAGTGAGGGCACTAGTCCCTCTAGCAGCTATGATGATGGCAGCAGGAGCACACCAAGCAACTTGCCAAAGGCCGCTACCAGGACAAGGAGCATCTACCCATCTATCCTGAATTTGAGGACAACACAGTTGTCATGACTGAGAGAGAACCATCATCTGTGCAAGCACAAGAGAAGAAAGCCAAAGCTAAAGCTGAGAAGGCTGCAAAGATGCCAACTGTGGAAGAGGCATCTCAGGTCTTCTTGAAGAGCAAGCAAGACCAGCTTGGGTATCTGATCCAATCCACTCTGAGGATTGAGCAGGGCTTGGCCACCCTGACCAAGAACCAGGAGAGCTTGGAAAGGATTGTTGAGACAAAATTCTATGACCTTGATGTCAAGATCACAGAGATCCAAACTACAGTTGAGCAACCTCAGGAGGAAGCAGAGGAGAAGAAGGGCAAGTCTACCACATATGCATTTGCTAGAGTGCCCAGAGGATAGAGATCTGCTGCAGTGCCACTGACAGACACTAGAGCTACAGCATCAGCACCAGCAACTACAGCTCCAGTCCAACTCCAGCAGCTACTCCACCAGCTCCAGCCACTTCATTAGAAGCTTTCGTCCTTGGCGTTCTCTCAACACCACCTCCCGAAGATCAAGCCTAAGAGTCGTTTAGCACTATGCATTTTCAAACTTTTTGGTAACTTGTTGCCAAAGGGGGAGAAAAATGTATAGATCATAGGCTTCGAGAGAGAGAGTGTTGGTTTTTATCTCTCTTTGCACTCTTTTTGGTTGGTTTCAAACTTTACTGCGTGCTTGTGTGATGCTACTTTGTGTCCTTGTGAGATACTTATTTGGTCAAGTGTTTGATCATATGCTACCCTTAATGTTTGTTGGATAATGCTATCTTTCATATCCTATTATGATCATTCACTTTGCTTGGTGATGAGTGCATGCTTTTAATCTCTATCATTTTGAGCGCTCAACCAAGATGTATGTGACATGGAAGAGTAACCCATGATCCTAATCGATTGTGCATTTGCATTCAAAAGCAAATCTTAAATAATGCACAAATTTAGGGGGAGCTCTTCCTTATCACATACTTCTCAAAGCGACGATGTTTTTCAATCTTATTTATCCTTTGTCGAAGCTTTGATCTATATGTCGTCATCAATTACCAAAAAGGGGGAGATTGAAAGTGCAACTATCCCTGGGTGGTTTTGGTAATTCCTAACAACATATAGCTCATTGAGCTAATGTTATTCCAAGATAAATATTTCAGGAAAGCTCAATGTTTGGCATGGCATGGATTAGAAAGTGGACCCTTCAAAATTCTAAGGACAAAGGATTGGCTCAAGCTCAAAGCATAAGACTCTACATTTTCTATTTTAGTGATCCAAGATCACATTGAGTCTAGGAAAAGCCAATACTATTAAGAAGGGATGAGGTGTTGCTTAATGAGGATCTTGCTCAAAATGCTTAGTGATATGCTCCAAAACCCTCCACTACTTTCTCATATCCACATATGTCCTAAACCAAAAAGTCCAACTCGGCCCCACCGATTCTTTCCATCCGGAGCCACCGAGTTCAGTTGACATAGCCACTGCCAGAAACCCAAATCAATTCGGTCTCACCGATAGGGATCTCGGTCTCACCGAGATGGGGTTGCAAACTCTCTGTTTCCCTTCGTAACATTTCGGTCAAACTGAGATGAGCGATCGGTCCCACCGAGATTGCAATGCAAACTCTCTGTTTCCTTTTCGTAACGTTTCGGTCCAACCGAGATGAGCGAATCGGTCCCACCGAGTTTGCCTGACCAACTCTCTGTTTGGCTATTACCAAAATCGGTCTCACCGAGTTTGTGTAATTGGTCTCACCGAGATTACGTTATGCCCTAACCCTAATGACATCGGTCCCACCGAGTTGACATGTCGGTCCCACCGAGAATCCTAATGTTCACATTTTGAACTAAATCGGTCCGACCGAGTTTAATGATTCGGTCCCACCGAGTTTGGTGATTTGTGTGTAACGGTTAGACTTTGTGTGGAGGCTATATATACCCCTCCACCCACTCTTCATTCGTGGAGAGAGCCACCAGAACATGCCTACACTTCCAATACATATTTTCTGAGAGAGAACCACCTACACTTGTGTTGAGGTCAAGGTATTCCATTCCAACCACATAAATCTTGATCTCTAGCCTTCCCCAAGTTGCTTTCCACTCAAATCTTCTTTCTACGAAATCCAATCCTATGAGAGAGAGTTGAGTGTTGGGGAGACTATCATTTGAAGCACAAGAGCAAGGAGTTCATCATCAACACACCATTTGTTACTTCTTGGAGAGTGGTGTCTCCTAGATTGGCTAGGTGTCACTTGGGAGCCTCCGACAAGATTGTGGAGTTGAACCAAGGAGTTTCTAAGGGCAAGGAGATCGCCTACTTCGTGAAGATTACCCTAGTCAGGCAAGTCCTTCGTGGGCGACGGCCATGGTGGGATAGACAAGGTTGCTTCTTCGTGGACCCTTCGTGGGTGAAGCCCTCCGTGGACTCGCGCAACCGTTACCCTTCGTGGGTTGAAGTCTCCATCAACGTGGATGTACGATAGCACCACCTATCGGAACCACGGATAAAAAATCTCCGTGTCAACATTGCGTTTGCTCCCTCAAACTCATCCCTTTACCTTCATATGCAATTGTTTTACATTCTGCTGCTATACTCTTAGAATTGCATGTGTAGGTTGATTGCTTGACTTGTGCTAAGTTGCTAAAATCTGCCAAGAACTAAAATTGGGAAAAGGCTAGATTTTTATTTGGTCAAGTAGTCTAATCACCCCCCTCTAGACATACTTTCGATCCTACAGAAGGTGTTAAATTAAAATTGATCCATGATTTCATTGGCAGCAACTTCCCCCAGCTCTGTCTAAATCAACAAGGCATGTTGGGAAAAAAGTAGCTGTCTGGAGCATGCAACATTCCGATCATTTTGTGCAGTTCCACTAAAATAGAGCTGTGCATCCCTGTTCCAAAGATATTAAGTGTGATTACAATAATAGAGGACTGTTGATGAAACAATAAACACACAAATAGAAGCCGGTCACCTTTGCAGTCTCTCTTAAGACTAACTAGTTGGAGAAGATTAAACAAATAGTTGAAGAAGATTTGGCTCGGAGTTGGATGAGGAGGATAGAGCAAAACCAATCTCCCTTTATGCAGTCGCACTGAAATGTAGAGACGTTGCCCGTGTGACATTTTAGTACCACTGCACAAAACAGTCTTAAGAAAAAAGTGATTTGTGCAGTTCACCAAAAGGTCGCAATAGCAACGAGGTGAAATGGATAGCCCTATTTGCAAAAAAGAGGTAGAAAGGAAACAATTACTGTCCAATAACAGTTGATGACACACACGACAACGAAAAAGAAGCATATTCCTTGTCCTAAGGGAAGATAACAACATGGTTGTGTTTGTCTAAAACGGTGAGAGGACGAGATTGCAATATGGAAAGTACGTCGGACGAGCTATGTTTTGGGCAAATAACTATGGAAGATCCACATGCAGCGACGTGGGAAGACAGGCAGTGGAGCAAGGCTGGAGGGGATGCCTGGGGGTCGTTGGGATGTAACTAGGAGAGTGGCGGCGGGCGGTATCTGCCCATACCGCGGGAGCGAGCAAGTGGCATAGGCCCTACCGCGCCGGAGCTTGGTCAGAGAGAACGGCGGGTACCATAGATCGGGACATGCTGCCTCGGCGCCGTCGAACGGAGAAATGATGCACATCCTCCTTTTCCGCCGGCGGACGGGATGTGGCCGGATCAATGACCAACGGTGAGAGAGAGAGAGGCCACCGCCGCCTTGTGTGAGATACTCTGAAGAGAGACAAACCCCGGCAGGCAAGCTCCATTGTATATAGTGGAGCAGACTACATTTTTCTCCATAAACATCATTTTATATTCTGTGTGTGTGCCATTGAGTGATATAACTTTATTTAAAAATAATGCGCCAACGCATCAATTCAAACTTTGTTTCGTGCACACGTGGTACACGACCTCCGTAGGTAAATAACCGCTACACGCGCTCAAATTAGCACGTGGGCTGCCATTTCATGCAGAAATGAGCTCCATCGTGTACCCGCACGGGTGTGGCTGGGCACAAAGCGTGAGTATGTGCACCTATTCTCTTCGTGTACATACACCACCTATGTGGGGTTGTGTGAGAGAGATACAAACGTAGAGAAATATAGTGTGTGGGTTCGTAAGTGTTTTTTTGGGGGGGTTGAGAAATAGACAAGCAATATGTGTGGATGATATTTCAATCAAAAAATGTAACGTATGCAATGTGTGTGAAATAGAGTCCTGGATATATCATATATATAGAGGGGCGATCCACGAGAAAAGAGTGGAGCTATCATCGGCTTGAGGTATCCATAGAATCGAAGAGAGGGATGATGTGTGTGTGTGTGTGTGTGCGCGCGATCGATAAAGAGTGCCATCGAATTTGTGTGTGCCCACGTCAAAGATATCGGGTGGTTGGCCTACTGGAACGTGAGAGGGGACAGGTGCAGTTTGTCTCTGTGGCACGGATACCTACCTACAGCGCTCGACTATTGGTGTGTGGTGGGGGTGGGGGAGACCTAATTAACTATAGAGGTACAATGGTTGGTATATGTGTGGAGGAGGAGAGAGACCTACCTTATGTATTGAGGGAGATTGATCGGCATCCATGCATATGTGTAGGAGAGGAATAAGGTTGGGAGAGAGACAAAGCTAAAGTGTTAGAGGGGTTGGTGGTGGAGTTGCTTCTAACAAATGGTGGGAGAGGCTTGCAAGACAAATGGAGAGCACACCTGCAATATCAATAAGAGAGGGGATGGCTGCCTGTCTATGCACGTGCGTGTGAGAGACGAGTCAGGAGGCACGCACGAAATGATGAGGGGGGATGATATGGCTGTGGTAAGCAAACATAACTACATAGGAAGATCAATCGTCCTTTGTTAGAGAAAGGAGAGACATAACTTGTGAGGTACGTCGATCGATGGGTGGGGGAAATAGTTAAATTCGACCTAGGTATATGTAGGGAGATCGATCGGTATACATGCATGTATGTGTTAGATGCAAATAAGGCCCGGGGAGCAGGATAGAGAGAGAGGGATGCAGCTAGGAGGTGGTGCGAGAGGCATACTATATCGAGGGGGAAGGAGTGTGCGAGTAAGAGATCGATGAAAAGAGGGGTGGGAGTGAGGCATGGATGGTGAGAAGAGAAGAGGGAAAGCTTGTGTTTGTGGTTGGCACACCTGGCTAGAGAGGCATATCGATCGATGTGTGCCGTAAAGGAGCTGGGGGGCCTACACACACCGTGGGTGAACGACCTAAAGTGAAAAGACGAATTTGCGCGATGGAGCTAGAGAATCCTGAGGGGGTGAGAGGGATGCGGGTGTGTGCATGCACGAGAGAAAGTTAACGCTAGCTACAAAGATAAGAGGATTGTGTGGGTGTAAAAGACAAATAGAGATCGTAATTCATTATAAAAAGTGAATTCAGATATTTGAAGATTTTATCATAGTGTTTTAAACCGACGCATGCGTGAATATATAAAGGTGATACACATGGTGTGATTATGAACATGTTATACTACATATAATATATTTTATCTCTACTCTTATAAAAACAAAGTTGTTGATGATGGTGTGCCTGTCATCCTGCAATATAGGCCGTCCGATTTATATCTGGCGGATAGGAAGGAAACTATGGCAATTTTGAAAAAAGATACCCACACCCTCTCCACATTTGCAAATAAGGCCTCCCCTCGATCATCTTGATATTCCATGGAACGCATGGGCATCTTGCTAGTACTACATATAATATATAGAACATTGATTATAATTTGGGATAATGTGTGGCTTTTGCAGCTCAGGGCTAAATACTTATCATAATGTAGGGGGCGGGGCACTATACTTTGTGTGATAAACACGGTGTACGTATGGAACATGGTTTAGATTATGAATATCTTGTTAGTACATCAAATGTACTATTATTTGGAATCAACATCAAGTGTTTTCAAAAAATTGAATTCGAGTTCATATAGTACACATAGTTCATATCTATCTCTATAGTAATCATGTGGTGTGTTGTTAAGGTAATACACGAATGATGGTTGAAGTTGGAAACAATCATGATTATAGATTCTTATTCAAATAGAGAAACAAATTAAAATTTAGTTCGAATTGCAACAGTAGTATAGACATTTGGAATGCACTAAAATGTTGGTATGAGTAGGTTACATGCATTATACAGCCAGCGAAATTTTTTAATTGGACATAACATGGATTCATAGCTTTGAATAGAATTTGTATAGTAAAACGGGACAAGACTCTCTCTTTGTGTGGTGTGAATAGTTTTATTTTTTTCATTTTTTTCGTTGAGGGAAGTGCGAATTGATTTGGTACATACAAGTACAATATTACACGTTAGGCTTGTCCCTAAAATTCAACCCGCGCCTTGTTATATCCTGAAAATTCAGATATCACGCTCCCAAAACTCGTGCCTTCACAACCCGCGTCTTGCTATCCCGAAATTACAACGCGTGCGAAAACTCCCTCCAACTGCCAAATCCCGACACGTGAAATCCCCCTTCTAACCCTGAGCCGAAAGGGCCGCTAGTTCAAATCGGTGGGGGTACTTTTGTAACACACCCTACATTTTGTACAAGCGCGTCCCTAAGTCATGGTTCCCCCCTCCCATCGCCTCCTTTTCGCCATTCAAAATCCCAGGCCGCCATAACCTCTTCGCTCCAGCTGCGAAACCCCACCCTCCTCCATTCGCCACCTCACCGCTGCCCAGCCGGAGCCTCTTCCCCGACGACGTCATCCACCACAACAGCTCGACGTCCCTCATCCACCTCCCCAAATGAGGATCCGTCGTCCATCCCATCGTCCCGCCGGTTCAACCGCCTTGTCCTCCACCTCCAAGGAGCTGCTCCGATGATCGCCTTGTCTATCGCGGCTGCTCCATCCCCACAGCGCCACCTTAAACTGCTCCACCGGAACCGCAACATCCTCACCGACTCCTCGGACGAAGCCAAGGCCTACTCGGCGCCACCAAAGAGGTTGCACGCTCATCGCATCGCACCTTCTCCTTAACTAGACCTCCTGGCACCGACGGTGCTCCATCCCGTACCCCCATGGCGTGACTACCTTGAGGCTGGCGCCGCGGGCGACATCTCCACGGCGGCTCTCCCCCAGTGCGAGGCCCCTTTGACGGCGGCGTCCATACCAGCTGAATCTGCTGCTGCTGCTGCTCTCCCCCTTGCCCGTGCTGCTGCTCTGCTCCGATTTATCTACACTTCAATCGACTGAATCGACTTTTGGGTCGGTCGATTTTCACGGGGTATGGGGGCTCGCCAGAGTTAAGGAAGAACCACCCGCAGCGGGGAGGGGGCTCGTCGGAGAGGTACCCCACTATCTATCTTAGGGTTCTGGGTGGAGGCGGTGGTCGCCGGCGGTGGGGGGCACGCGGTGGTGGGGCGGTGGCGTGGGAATCGCCGGAGAAAAAGCTCGGCGCGGGGGGTGGGGGGCTAGAGGGCTAGCTGGGGCGGCGGCGGACCAGCGGTGGGGAGTGGTTTTGGGGTGGCGGGGGCCGGTGGTTCGGCCGGTGGTGGCTGGCGGCTCACGGGGTGTAGGTTGAAGATGAACCGCATGCCCTTCCTAAACTACATGTGAAGTGCCTCTCCGCTACCATTGCGTTCAGTTTCGACAGTAACATTCAGATTCCACAGTAAATTTCAGTTTCGACAGTTAAGTTCAGAGTCAATAGTTTTTACCTCATCTGTTGTAGTCCGGTGGTTTTTGGTGATGTAAATTTTACATCTATCAATTTTTGGTAATGTATTTTACATCATCTATTGGAGATGCTATTAGAACCAACTTGAGATTAACAATGTTTGTCTTGTGCTGCTTCAGCCTCGATGTCTTACGGCTCGCCGGAGCTGCTCCAACGACGAAACTATCCATCACAACAGATCAGTGCCCTGGACGCCCTCCACAGATTCGTCAGATCTTCCTCCACACCTCCGACAGCCACCTCAGCCTCAACTTCTTCAACGACCAACCCAATGATGCTGAGCTCGACACGGCTACGACAAAGAGGTTGTACACTTGTCGCATCACTTATTACTCTACATTCATGTCGATCCATTAGGGCTATTTTGGTTCAACGGAAAAACATAGCAATAGGAAATTTTCCTATGGCACTCTACTATTCAATTATTCATGCATTTTGTTGAAAGGAATGGAGAAAAACATCCACCTGGACCTAATTTTCAAAATCCTATGCATGAAAACAAGACCAAGTGCATTAGTGGCAGAATAACATTCTAACTGTACATGCTTTCATATGGTTTCACTTTATTTTGGCCATGTTTCTTTGCATTCTTCTGCTCTTCCAATTCCTGTGTACCAAACACCCAAGTTGACAGAAATCATGTGTTCACAAATGCTCCGTTTCCCATGTGCATTCCTATCCTATTCCTGTGTTTTTCCTATCCCTGCATTTTTAGAATCATGCAAGCCAAATGAGCCCTTGCAGAATTACTTTAGTGATAGGTAGGTGTCGAAGAAAACTTTGTGTGGTTTGTCCTGCTCCTGCCATGGCATCATCCACCTCACCTGAGCTGCTCCATCGACAGAAGCATCCACCAAACCAGACATCACGACTCCTGACCGTCTTTCGCCGCCTCAGATCTCCTTCCCTGCCGCCGGCACCCACCGCAAGGGCATCACCATCACCGACTCAGCAGATGAACCTGAGGAGTACACGGGTCCACAAGAGAGGTCGCACTCTTTTGTTTCTGCTTATGCTATGCATTGCTTAATATTACCTACTACTTTATCATCCTGTTCACCTCTTAGACTCCAAGTCAGGTCCAAATTAATGTTCAAACTTGAGTTCTAAATTAGTTGTGGGGCACATATCAAGGCAGCAATGAATAGTATCTCTGTCTAATATCTGGTTCACCGAGAGTATGCCTATGTTGTTCATCTTGGGTGGGAAACAAATGGTAAAACAATCATCATCTGTTTTTTTTACTAAATTAAAGCAATCATCAGCCTGCTATCATTATTTTTGGATCCATCCACTAGTTGTTACCATCACTCTAGATTTTTGCATGCTCTCCTTACATAATCTCACTATTTTTTGTATGCATGTCAGATATTGTACACAGTCATGCTGAACATGTAGAGAAAAAGAGGAGAGTTTTGCACGACAATACAATGTCATGCAAACATTGCTCCATGGTGGGTTCAATGGCAAACCCTCCCCCTCTCCAGATTGTAATCCTGAGGAAGATATCTGTTCTGAGGCGGATTCAGACGCAGCTGACCACTCCTATTTACCCCCAAGGTGTTTGCTCTAACTTGGCATGATGATGTTAGTCATATCATGCATATGTTGCCTTGCAGTGCCTATTTTTGACATCATATATGTCATCTGCTTAGTTTAGACATGTTCTGTAATGCCACCTGTTTAGTGTGAAGATCATATATGGGAATTATGCAGTCTCATGTCTTTTAGCCAGCCATAATATATGTGAAATGTGCAATGCCATCCTGTTTAACCAGGCATCATATATTTGAATGATATCTTGCCCATCCTTTTCTTCATTACATTTCCATTTGTCGACAATGTTTGTACATTAAACTACTCTTCCTGTGAATCAGCCATTTGAGTGGGTGATGGAAAAATCTGGAGTGAAAAGAAGGCCTTCAGAGCAGACAGTGCCACCTGTCGAAGCAGATCTCTTGCTGGGTCCCGATAGCTCCTCGGAGATGGATTCAGAGACAGATGACCAATCCTATTCCCCCACCGAGGTGTATGCTCTAACTTGGCATGATTATACTGCTCATATCATGCATATGGTGTCTTGCATTGCATAGTTTAGACATCATATACACAATATTCAACACCATGTTCTTAGTTCAGACATCATCTGTGCGAATGCCCTCTGCTTAGCATATAAATCACATATGTGAATTAAATCATGCGATCCTGATTACTTAGATAACATGTATGTGAATTATGTCATGCGATCCTATTTAGTTAGTCATCTTATCTTTGAATTATGTTATGCTATGCTATCCAGTTTAGATAGACATCATATATGTGAAATTATGTCATGCTATCTGTTTTGGTTAAACAATATACATGTCAACTATTTCATGCCCTCTTTTTTCCACACTATCTATTGCATCTGTCTCTCATACAATGTCTGTACATTCAACTATGTTTCCTGTTTATCGGCCATTTGAATTGGAGCGGGTGATGGCAGTATCTAGCGGAGTAAAAACATGGTCTTCAAATAAAACAGTGCTACCTCTTGGTGGAGATAGCACCCCGGTTGTACATGCACGAGAACCAGCCCTACCACAGATAACCCAGACTCTCGCAGATTGTACCCCTACTGCGATGGACAGATAACCAGCTTCACCCAATCTAATCCCAACCCCAGCAGATAGTAACCCAGTTCCTATTGACACAGCACCATCTCCACCACAGAGCTCCCAAACAAGAGCAGTTAGTAAGGCAGCTCCAGTGCCCAAAGCGCCAGTACTACCACGGCGAACCCCAACTCCACCAGTTAGTACACCTATTCCTCTGGAGGAAGCACAACCATCCATTCATAGTTTAGCATCTATCGCATTTGATGTTGTTAAATCCTATATGTGTATCTTCCCATCATGAAAATATTATACTGAAGATGAAGGAAAATGCCAGTTGTTGGTGTTTGTCCAGGAGTTATGTGTAAGTAGTGTTATTCATGGCAATTACTTTGCTTTGTCCCATACATTCTACCTCCATGATGGTTATAATACAACAAATTTTCCCATTTTTATCTATAGAGAAGGACCGATTTGGAAATTCAGGATGAGGTAACCTGTGCTAGTACCTCTGCTATCTACAAGAATGCTTGGTGGCAGTATTGGAATTACCTAAAGAAAACGTACTTCACTGGCAAAGAAACTCATCAGATTCCCTTACGTCCTCCTGAGACACATTTACTAGACGATGACTGGGAATGCCTTGTTCTGTACTGGTCCTTAACCAAGAATGTGGTAAGGTCTATGAGCTCATTTTTTTAAGTACTATATGTGTGCGTCTTACTGTACTCTGTTCATGTAGAAGAAGTGCTTAAACCTGAAGAACAACTGTTCTCATTTAAGATTACATTGCTGTCGTGCATACTGCTTTGCTCTTGTATCACTGTATTTACCCATACAAACATATTTTTAAATTGAACGATCCAATTGAAACTCCAATGGCACAACAGGTATGTTTACGCATGTTTCTTTAACAGGTTTGCTCTTATAAATAGCTTTGTTGATTTCAATTTCAATTGTGTATATAGTTGACTTCTCATATCATGTACATTACTAGCATCATAACAGAGCCAATAGTGTTGTTGTACATGTAGACCCGTGGTACCCATCTGAAATCTTGTTGTGCCGTTTAGTTTCCCACGCTTTGTATTCTTTCAGTGCTGCTTTCTCTTGAACTGATATGATTTGAACCGTGTCTCTATTTTGATTTGGCAAGACAATGCAGTGACCATAGGACATAGATATATGTTTGTTTGATGCTTTTATAATGTACTACTTGTCAATAGAAGACTTGGTAGTTTAATCTTGTCCACCTTACTAATTAACTGGTTCATCGAAATGAGTTTCATATACTAGTACATGCTAAACCTGTTATGAGTCTGCTTGTCTCTTCTTTCAGAATGCTGACAGAATATTGGGGAAGAGTGCCTTATTAAGCAATGGTAAAGGATGTGATGTAGATAAGCTTCAGGATAGTGAGACATCCTTGTTGGTCTCCAACAAAGCTGATAAAACAGCTAAAGAAAACTATCTTGCACTACAAAAAAAAGACACATCCGTGACATTTTGGGCCGAACGAAAATCTTTTCTGTCATACTTATGACACTTCTATGACGATAATTGTGACAAAACACGGTATCATCATAGATGTGGTGGGGTCCTACTTCTATGACAAAAATTCATGACATAAAATGGGCTTTTCGTCCTGGGCGGGCCGGAGACGCAGCTGCATGACATTCTTTGGGCCGTCCATGACGGAAAAAACCGTGGTAGAAGCAAGGGCGAGGAAAATATCGGGGTGTTCCCGATTACGGTGGGTGGTCGGGGCCGAGCGATGCGCGTTTCTCTCGTACACGCACGCGCGTGGGTGCGAGGCGTTGGGCTCTAACTGAACCCGAGCGAGGTGTTGGGCTCTAACTGAACCCGAGCGAGGCGTTGGGCTCTAACTGAACCCGAGCAATTGCACTGCAGGCTACGCGTTACTGAACCCGAGCGATCGATCGATGGTTGTTAACTAAACCCGATCGAGCGATTCCTTCGCTACTGCTGCTAACTGAAGCCGATCGATGCTGCCTCTGGATGAACAGTGAGCGTTGTTGGGGGGGTTTGGATGAACAGTTCCCGGTGGGGGTGGATGAACAGGACCCTGTGGCGTTGCCTCTGGATGAACAGTGAGCATTACTGGGGGGTTTGGGTGAACAGTTCCCGGTGGGGGTGGATGAACAGGACCCCGATCGTTCGAGCCGGTTGGGGCTGGATGAACAGGACCCCATGGAGGGCAGGATGAACAGGACCACCCCGTGGAGGGCAGGATGAACAGTAGACGGTGGAGGGCTGGATGAACAGTAGCCCATGGAGGGGTGGTTGAACAGGAGCCCGTGGAGAGGGCTGGTTGAACAGTAGCCGGTGGAGTAGCTCGCAGTGGAGGTTGCATGAACAGGAGCCCGTGGATGAACACTCGCAGGTGGAGGCTGGAAGAGGTCGACGGTGGATGAATAGTAGCCCGTGGAGGCTGGAGGGGGTCGACGGTGGAGATGAACAGTATCCCGTGGAGTCCTGTTTTGCGGTACGCCACACCCCTCCCGACGAACAGGACCCCCGTTTCGACCGTAGCGCTCCAACACAAGTCCGTTTCCTCCGTTTTGCGGTACGCCACACCCCTCCCGATCAACAGGACCCCCGTTTCGACCGTAGGAGGTCCGTTTCCTCCGTTTTGCGGTATGCCAGACCTCTCCCGATGAACAGGATCCCGTTTCGAACATGGCCGGTCGAACACAAGGCCGTTTCCTCCGTTCTGCGGTACGCCAGGACCCGTTTCCATCGGTTGTTCCGTCCAAGCGCTCCCGATGAACATGACGACGCATTCCATTCCGACCCAGCCGGTTGGCTCCCCACGAACACGACGACGACGTTGTTTCTCCGTTCCGACCCAACCATGTACACGAGCCCTAGCCGTATGTATGCGCGAGTAGGCGTTCGAGACCCTGCTCATATGTACGTACGGGGCCGTATTTTCTTTCTTGCACACTGGCCACCGTACGTACGTGTACATGCTACGTGCGCGCCTCTACTACGACACGTGCGTGCCTCTACTACGACACATGCGCGCCTCTACATCGACCAGTATGTACGTACACGTTCGCGACCAGAATGACAACACTACGTATGCTTCGACCAGGTGGGTCCCGACTGTCAGGCACTTCCTTGCGTGCGAAGATGTAGCTGGTGGGTCCCAGCAGTCAGGGGTGCGAATCGTTTTTTTGTCCGGACGCACCTCCTTGCGTGCGAAGATGTAGCTGGTAGGTCCCAGCAGTCAGGGGGAAACATTTTTTCGCGAAATACAGTTGCCCGTCCGGTGGGTCCCTTCTGTCAGGGGGAGGAATAATTATTTTGCGCGTAATAAGGAAGCACTTCCTTGCGGCCACCGTGGACCGAGCTGTCAGCCTCTCCATGTACAGTACTCTTCCGATGGAAGTCATTCCTTGACCACGTTGACCACGCCGCACCGAGAGTACCAGGGCGGTGGACGACGGCGAGGCTTAGGAATGGGACGAGCGGAGCCGGGGAAGACGCGGCAGTGGAAGCCCGCGCATAGAGGAGTACGAGGGTTCACTGGTTCGGCTACGGTGTGAGGCTGCCGTCGCCGCAGGGCCTGGCCAGCGGTGGGAATAGTAGGGGCGGTGAGGCCTCCGCGACAGCACAGCCAGCCACAGGAGGCAGGAGCATGCGGCACGACCGGCGCTGCTTTGGGCGGCTGGAGCAACAAGACCAGAGGTTGAAGAAGTACTACGGTCCTTGGATGGACATCGTACGGTCACTGGAGCTAGAATCGTTCATATTGACTAAGTTGACAAAGCACTCCGTCCCGGTCAACTTAGTAGGCCCACAGGTCAGCTTCCGAAACGGTGCGCCCCAGATGTCAGGGGGAGGAATCATTTTTTGGGCGGGTGAAGCTAGAATATCCGAGATTGAAGAAGAAGCACGGCATCCGTTGGATGGACATCCAACGGCCACTACTGCTAGAACCGTGTGTTGACTATAAGTTGACAAAGCCTTGCATACGCGTCAACTCTTTTTTTTTGAGGGGACGCGTCAACTTAGTAAGGCCACAAGTGTGTGGCAGAGAACTTATAGCCCATTTGTGATTTGTAAGAATGTGCAGCCAATTTTTGAATTCTAATGGAATTTACTACAGCCCATCTACAGTTTGTTAAAAGTACAGCCCATTTCAATGAACCGTTCAAAACAGAATTCAATAAAATTTCCCACATTTTGATGGGATCCGAAATATTTTTATCCCAAAAATTCTAGTCAGATTAAATACAATTTCAATATAAATTTATATTACGTAAAAATCCAACGAAACATTGCGCACGCAACAATTAATGAAATTAAATTTTTCAATACCCAAAAATAATATTTTATAAAGTAATTACGTGTTTGGTGCATTTTTTATAGTTACTGCTAGTTTTTATAATTACATCCCATTTATTATTTCTTAAAGCCCATTTTCTTGATAAGCCTAATGCATCCCTCCTAGGAAAGATTTGCAGCCCAGCGGGGCGGAGAATAACAACTTGAGCTTGCCTGGGTATTCCTAAAAAAAAGTATAGCTGGGCTAGCCATTTTTAGCTCGAAAAAAATTAATATCTCGGCTGGATATCTGGCCTGGGCTAGACGGGCCATAGCCCGCCCAGTTAATAGCTGTAGCGATGTTTTCGTTGTTGTTCAGAGGAGAAAAATTAATATCTGGGCTAAACATCGCTCAAGAAAAACTCTGAAGTGCTCACACCTCAAAAACACAAATACTGCTCGAGTTGCTTGGTCCCAGCTGTCGGCCGCTTCTTGTGCAATTCTCTCGTTTATTGACTACATAGGTTCACAATGGTGTGGGACCGTGATGTCAGGAAGCCAGGAGGAAGCAAAAAAAGAGTATAGTTTTATATACTAATAAGGAGGCACTTGCTGTCATCCTCTCCAAGTAAAGTCATCTCCTCATCCCCATGTCCGTTGACCATGTTGACAACGCGAGACGGCGGCGCCACGGCGAGTGCAACAACTCGAAGGACCACAGAGAGGGCCTCGCGGGCCCTACGGATGGTCTGATACAGCGCCCGCTGCTCATTCGGGAAGCCAGGATCATAGGGCCACATGTCCGCGACGACATTGTCGTTCGCTTGTTCACCGGTGCTCGTTGAGGAGACGGAGGTTGCAGCACAGGTCCTCCGGTGCTGGTAGCTCTTCCCCCATTAGGGCGTCGAAGTGCGGCCGCACCTGCTCTATGGTGAACATGGCATGAACCGGCTTGGACAGTGGCGCCGGCTCCTGGTCGGAAGCTACGTCCATCGTCCGATTGTCGTCGCTTAGCTCGGCGAGGTAGCTGGCGAGCCAGCATGTCCGGCTGTTGGACCGACCCACTGCCAAGCACAAGTCTGACTGCCCTGGCCCACCCAGACCACCTCCCTCGCCCGCGCGCGCTTTCCGCCCGAAACGGTCAGCGTCGCCCGCCCCGCTTCCCGATGCATGCGATTGCTCCGCCTTCAAACGACACAAGTGTCGTCCGTCCGTCCTTCTGCCGCCCACATTAATTATACGCGGTTGCCGAGGCGGCTACTCCGGCGCCACACGTCCGTCCCTCCGCTGCCCACCATTGCTATATAAACTACTGCGCTGGCCATAGCCGCATTCATCCGCATCCGTTCCTATTCTCCCGTCCACACCACTACTGCCCACCATGGCTTCCTCACGCTCCAGCGCTCTTCGGGACGGGCAGACGACGGACCACAAGGAGATGGCAGCCATTGCTGCCGACTGGCTAGCCGGCAGGCAGCCGGAGGACGATGACGTCCCAATGGAGAACATGGTAGTCGACGATCCGGCGCCACCCCCCTCCTCCGCGCCATCCTCACCGGTGCATTGCACCATGACCATCGGCGAGGCCCGTGCCCAATATATGGACACGGTGAGGCAGAAGCGTGAGGAGCAGTTCCGGGAGGCGCAGGCCGACGCCGCCTACAACCACCATCTCCTCCAGGAGCACCTGCAGGCGGAGGAGCAGATCGCCGCGGAGCGGCAGAGCAGGAGGCGCTGCTCGACTCGTATCGCTCCGCCCGCGAGGGCCGCCTCGAGCGCTGGCGGTACCGCATGCGGGTGGCAGAGGCTGTGGCCGCCTACAAAGAGGGCGATGAAGCGGCTGAGGCGCTGTTTGGCGAGACCGAGGATGAGGCAGAGGACAATGCCGTCTCTAACGAGTCCCCGCTCCGCTGGCGTCAACAAGGCCCTGCTCCACCGAGGCCCCGCGGTGCCAACAACAAGGCAGAGGACACCGCCGGCTCCGCCGAGGCCCCACCCTGCCAGCAACGAGGGGGAGGATTTTCCCCCGCTCCGCCGAGGCGCCGCCTGCCGGCAACGAGACAGAGGACATCTCCGGCTCCGCCGAGGCCCCGCCCCGCTGCCAACGAGGCCGCGCCACACAGAAAACAAGGAAGAGTAGAACACGGTAGGTCGCCGCCACTCGGGTCCAAGTAAGGCCACCACTGCTACCCTCCGGTTGCTAGCACTGGGCTGTACATCATGGAGCAATTCTATGATTATAGGCTGATTGAAGAGCGCTACGTGGTTGAGCAAGCTCATGAGATACAGTCATTTGCTAGAGAACTTGAGCACTTTAGTTGTATGCTACCGGACAATGTGCGAAGTAAAAAGGAACAGAAGGAGTACAAAGAGTTTGAGCAGCTTTTTAGCGTTCCTGTATATTGCAATCACAGCGATTCACATGTCATAGAGAACATTCAAAACAATCGATGATTATGCATCTCAGCGATTCACATGTCAGAGCCAATATTTACTTCACAACTAAAGAATAAAGAAAAAATGGATCGATGCTGCTGACAGCAAAGGGCGTCCCATTCGAAAATATCAAACGCATGTCTTCTTGCTAAAATCAATGAGCAAAATTTGACAAGGTTTTCCCATTCCAAAATATCAAATGCCTACGATTGTGGAATGGGCAGGGTTTGCCATCAGTTCGGACATTGACATGGCACCTCGTGCTAAATAAACCAGCTGTTCTTTTTGTGCAGTTCCACCAAAATCAACAAAATTCGTGCGTAGCTTGTATGATTTCGCCCTTATATCTTGCAACACCTTGAACTTATCGGCACCTCCTTTCTTGTGGTGGAAATGAATGATTCGATGTATTCATGAACATTTTGTCGGAGTAAATGGCCATGGGTAGCCTAGCCGACTACCCCTGGCTCTTCGGAAAATTTATCAGGCCTTTGGGCCTTCAAGCACTCCAAGCATTTGGGCCGCCTTCCCCGGCCGGCTACCGCTGAAAGCCGACTCCCGGAAGGCGACCCAGCCTCACCGACTCCTCCCCAGGACGACCACGGGGTGGCCGACTCCAAGAAGCCGGCCAAGAAGGACGCCGACTCCTAGGAGCCGGCCAAGACCACAACCACTCCTACATAACGACGACCTGACGGGGTATGGCCACAGTGCGGCCCACGACCCCCGAAGCCCGAGGCGGGCATGGCTACAGGAGGCCGTACGGGAGGGACGTCTCCCGTGCGGCTCGGCACTGTAGCCACGCTAGCCTCGACGTCATCCACGACCCACTCCTGTACGGCCCAAGGGTTGCGGGTCCCTTCAGCCAGAGAGAGGCGTGAAGGCGGCCCGACTTTTCCTAGTCGGCCTAGAGTATAGACGGCCTCCAGAAGCCGGCTACTCCCTTCCTCGAAGCAGGAGCCCCATTAAGGAGACAAGACGAGGTGAGGCTACAGTGATAGCCCCCGAGGCGGCCCACTGTAGCCATGCTCACCTCGACAAAGACCTCATCATCAGAGGCGCGGCTACAGTAAGCAGCAGCTGACAAAACCCTAGGCGGTGGGACCGGCCTGTCGACCAAGTAGCCGGCAGCCGGCGGGACCCACCAGCCGGCGGGACCCAGCAGCCGGCGGAGAAGCCGGCGAGCGTAGACACTGACGGCTGGGACCAGATCCCAGTCAGATTACCATTGTACCCCGGGGGGTAGGCCTATATAAACCCCCCGGAGCACCCATGCAAAGGGTTGGCTTCATAGTTCGCTTCTGGATTGGCCTTGGAGCATAGTTGGCTTCTAGGTTAACACCCACGCATAGCACACACACCATAGATAGAGAGAAGCAAGAGCTAGCCTTGTTCTTCTTCTCCCTTGATCCCAACAGCTCTAGGAGCGATTGTAGCTACCCTTTATCGATCTAGTGATCATGCGGAGACCCCCGCAGAGCAGGACTAGGGGTGTTATCTCCTCGGAGAGCCCCGAACCTGGGTAAGATTCGCCGGCGTGCATGTATTCGCCTCATCCCATTTCCAGGCACCGGCGACGTTTTATTGGCTCCCACAATGATAAGCCATCCCTTGGCATATGTCGCACCAACCACCCGACACATTTTGTGCAGTTCCCATTGAAATCAAGCTGAGCACCCCTGTTTGCACAAATACAAAAAAGTGATTAGTATAAAGCAAACTGTACTATGAATTGACAGTTTAAACAGGCACCTACATGGTCCATGTAGAGCACACTTTTACAAAAATGGAACTCACCGGAAAGAATCCTAGAACAACATTGTACTCGCGCATCACAGCAAGAAAATGGAGATTTGTCAGTCCTTCTTAGCTGAAGTTAGTTTGGTCTTGTGGGGGGTAATGTAACCTTCCTTCAACTGCTCCTTCTGATGAGAAGATAGACATGGCTTCTTCATCCTGGCATAATCGAAACTAGTCACTTCACGTACTCCATATTCTTCTTCAGAGGAGGATGATCCAGCTGTGCAAAGACAAGAGGATAACTAAATGCTAGCATCCCTGTTTGCTCGAAAAAAGGAAAGGAAATATTTAAAACATCACAGATGAAGCACTTCTGAAGGACAATACCACTTTTTGATGACAGCATCTAAATAGTAGCACAACACCAATAGAGATGACAAAGCTCAATCATATGGATGAAATCAGTGGGCGAGTGTACCAACCTTTGTCAGGAGGCTTATTGTGTAGAGCATACAGATGAAGCACTTCTCCGGAACCATCTATTGCTATCTACTGTGGTGGCCATGCTTACTATATACTCCTTGATTAGATTAATGTTTCCAACATCTTCTTGTGCAGTTCCACTAAAATATATGGTATCTTCAAAGAAGATCCTTGTTTGCACAAGTAGAGATAATTACGTATTACATTAAGAGTGGCATCAAATCAGTGGCAAAACAATTGCTCGTTCCAGCCATAGCAATAAATTAAGATGCAAAACTATATCATTACTTGTGTCATCACAGTTCTAGTGCTTCATTACAGCACCAGGAGTTGATTTTTGTTTTTCTTCCACTTGTTCTTCCCCTTCATCACTTGGTTCAATAACAGACAAGCTTCGCCTTCAATGTAAGATTTGGCATGTCAATTAGGTTGCACAAGTATAACACTAAACAATGACATTAATTTTCTGAGGAAAGTGGCAAAATATTGGCCAACAGTTGTGAAACACCCTTATCTTACCTCAATGGGATATTATGGTGCACATACAGATTGGAAGTCTTGTCTCCATTTGTGCAGTTCACTAAAATCAAGCAACATTACCGTACAAGTAGCACAACATATGAAAGCACACTGCAGAATCATGTGAAAGAAGGCTAGTACTGACCTCTCATGATGCAGAATTCAAACAACTCACAAGAAGAAGATCTGAACCAAATTTGCCAACACGGATGGGAAGTAAGATCTCCTCTTGTGCAGTTCCACTAAGATCAAGCAATCAAGTAATGTTGTCGGTGTGACATTTTGGTTGAACTGCACAAAACACTCTTAAAACAAAAGTGTTTTGTGCAGTGCAACAAAAGGTCACAATGGCAACGAGGTGAAGTAGATAACCCTGTTTACACAGTGGTGCAAAGGAAACAACTAGTGGTCAATAACGGTGGATGACACAGAAACCAACAAAAAGAAGCATCTACCTTATCTAAATGGGAAAGAAAGCAAGACAGTAGCATTTATCAAACGGTGGCATTGATTAATATTAACAGAGAGATTATATTAACAATAAAATTCGTAAAAATGTAATTTGCTTTTAGCTATGGCATTGCATCAATTTTCCAGCGGCATTATTAGAGGGTGTTTGTTTACAGGGACATTTTGGTGGAGGGACTAAAAAACTCCGTGTCAGTCCCATCTGAACCAAACAGGAGGGACTTTTAGGGACTAAAAGTGGGCATTTGGGACTAAAGAAAGAAGACCCCGAGGGAGTCTTTTTGGGACTTTTTCCAACAGTTTCCCCTGCCATGCATCGCACCTTATCTCTATTAGTTCACTACTAGGGGTAACATGGTCTTTTAGCATGTCATTTAATAACCTCTAGTCCATGTTTAGTCCCTGGAACCAAGCAGGTAGGGACTAGGGAGTTTTTAACCAAACAGGGCCTTAGATTAACAACAGCTAAAGAGTTGCACGGGACAGTGGACGCACCAGCACCATGTGCATCTACCGATGTACTGGGGTGATGCACAGTCTGTTGCAACAAAGAACAAACAACCAAGGAGCATATTTGTGTTGGTCCCAGTTTTGTTATCTTTAGACACCATTCCCTATGTGAGTGCAGCAAATCTAGTCCTGCTCAAACTCTACAGCCTTGTCCCCCAAAACAAAAGATCATTTTGTTACAGATGTGCGTACTACATTTGTCATTGTTTTCCCTTTTCGACCAACGTAGGTGCTGGATAGCCAGTCTGTACTAGTACTTTCCCCACTTCCTTTCCTCTGTGAACCGCGTCCTAGATTTATGTTATACAACTTTCCCCACTACTTTCCCCCATTCCTGTCCTCTTTGAACCACGTCTTAGATTCATGCGATACAACTTTCCCCACAACTTTCCCCTTCCTTTCCTTTTTGAACCACGTCCTAGATTCATGCTATACAACTTTTCCCACTACTTTCCCCCATTCCTTTCCTCTTTGAACCACGTCCTAGATTCATGGTATACAACTTTCCCCACTACTTTCCTATTTGATCCAACACCTAGATTTGAGTGTAGAAGCGGAAAAAGCCCACATGCAGCTAGAGCAATACATGTGGAATAAGTAAATTATACCTTAAGGTTCTTGGGGTGTGGTTCGGTGGGCGACCGGAGGCCGTTCGACCCACACTATGTACGACGGCGAAGAAGAAGGGTGTCGGTGTCAAAACCGGCGGATCTCGGGTAGGGGATCCCGAACTGTACATCTAAGGCGGATGGTAACAGGAGGCGGGGGACACAATGTTTACCCAGGTTCGGGCCCTCTCGATGGAGGTAATACCCTACTTCCTGCTTGATTGATCTTTATGATATGAGTATTACAAGAGTTGATCTACCACGAGATCGTGGAGGCTAAACCCTGAAGCTAGCCTATGATTATGATTGTTGTTGTCCAACGGACTAAACCCTCCGGTTTATATAGACACCGGAGGGGGCTAGGGTTACACAGAGTCAGTTACAAGGGAGGAGATCTACATATCCGAATTGCCAAGCTTGCCTTCCACGCAAAGGAGAGTCCCATCCGGACACGGGACGAAGTCTTCAATCTTGTATCTTCATAGTCCAACAGTCTGGCCAAAGTATATAGTCCGGCTGTCCGAGGACCCCCTAATCCAGGACTCCCTCAGTAGCCCCTGAACCAGGCTTCAATGACGATGAGTCCGGCGCGCAGATTGTCTTCGGCATTGCAAAGCGGGTTCTTCTCCAAATTCCGAGTACCTGTCGAGTAGTGTTCGGCTTCCCATGAATGTTGCACTCCTTGGCTTCCGTGCCTAATAATGGCTATCTTCCATGTGTCGAGGGAATGCGAGAAGTCGGGGCATTTTTACACTTGCCACCCTAACCCTGTGAGCAAATCATCTATTTAAAGAGCCGGGGATCACCAGATCCAGATCACACCATCCTACCACAGCGAGTATCCATCGGAGCGCGCCCGGAAAAGCCCATCCCATCATGGTCGGCCATCGCAACTCCTCCTCTCGCTCCCATAGCACTAAGCCAGGCAATTGGAAGAAGTGTTCCGTCCCCCACAGCCAATTAGTAGAGTTACAGACCCAGGGGTTTCTCCCTCCAGCGTATATGGTCCCCGTCCGAGCCGGACTAGCCACTTACAACGGCGGGGAGCAAGCGGAGAGCTTTCCCAACCCATCCATGGGGGAGCGGGTATGCCTTGTCCCTTACTTATTAAGGGGACTTGGATTTCCAATCCATCCGTTCCTCTGCGGGCTCCTGGAGTTCTACGGCCTCCAGCTGCATAACTTTACTCCCGCCTCCATATTACACATCGCTCGCTACGTCGCCCTTTGCGAGCTGTTTTTGGGCTGCGAAGCTCATTTCGAGCTATGGAAGAGGCTATTCTGCCTCGTACCCCATACACAGGAGGGGTCAATATATCAAGTGGGTGGAGCTGAGATATGGCGCATCGCCGGGACCAGATACCTGTCCGGTACTCCGAAGAAGACATCCGAAGACTGGCCTTCAGAGTGGTTTTATATGGAGGACGTCCCCCTTCCGGACCCTATTCGGGTGGGCCTTCCTGAGTTCAATAACGCCCCTTTGAAGAAACGCCGTAGCTGGCGCACTCGGAGCCCCCAGGAGGAAGATAACAGAGAGATCCTTTACCTGATGAGCCGGATAAAAACGCTGGCCAAATCAGGATTGACAATAATCAAGGTTAGGTCAATATGTATAATGCGGGGGGTGCAGCCACTTCAATATCGGGGACAACCCATGTGGCCCTTCAATGGGGAAGACGATTGTAACGCCCCGAGACCGACGCTCCAGACGCCTTCCATGTTTTTCGTTATCGTCGCGTGTATTTATTTGTTTGTTGCATTTCATCATGGCATCATCCACATTGCATCGGCACTCGTTGCCGTCATTTTTTTCAAAACTTGCATCTGCTCATAGTTGCCGCTTCTTCCTTGTCTCTGTTGACCTGTCATATCAACCGGACCGCTCTCTTCTCTCTCTTCTCTGAGCCCGTCAAAACCCCCTTTATCTCCTTGGCCGTTCGTCAAACCCCTCGCGCGCGTCCGAAAGCTGTCCCGAACCCGAACGCTCAGTCGTGACCGTTTGGTCCGGATCATCCCCAAACATCTATAAAACATCTTCGTTTCTTATTTAGACTCTCCTAACCTATTTATCTCGGACCGTCCGATTACGATCGGAGGGACCAAATGACCATATGCCTAGCCCACTACTATATATTCAGATGAAACCCTAGCCCTAGCTGTCCCATCCATCAAATCCTCCGCCGCCGCCACTTTCATTCTCCCACCTCGGGATCCCCTTCGCACCAACCAGCCACCACCAAAACTTCCAAATCCATCGATCCCCACAAACTAGAGCCCGCACCCATGGTCCAAATCCTCCCCGACCAGCCTCCCCATTCCTCGGGATCAAGCCCGAGCCAACGAGCGCTGCTCCTGATTTCCCTCGATCTCGTGTCTCCAACACCCTTGCTCGATCTGGACTAGGAGGGCCCCGAGCTCCTCGACCACCGCCTCGCGCCCGATCCCCGAGCCGCCTCCTCTGCCTCGTTCCCAAAGCCGTTGGCGCCGAGCTTCCCCTTGTGCCGTCGTGCACCCCGCGTCCCCGAGCACCTCGTCGCTGCTGCCCAAACAACCGCCGGCGACCAGTAGGTCACCAGCGCCACGCCCCTGTCTTCCTTCTTCTTCCCCTGCTCCACTTCCTCCTTCCTTCATGCGCCCCTCTCTCTCGACCTGCAGGAACCATGGTGCGCG
The DNA here is from genome assembly GCF_002575655.3 of Aegilops tauschii subsp. strangulata. Taxonomy (NCBI): domain Eukaryota; kingdom Viridiplantae; phylum Streptophyta; class Magnoliopsida; order Poales; family Poaceae; genus Aegilops; species Aegilops tauschii. Next base: position 295,037,890 of record NC_053035.3, read on the forward strand.
AAGGCCTCCGAGCTCGCCCACCTCCTGGTTCCGACGATCGATGCTGCATGGTCACCGGAGGACGGCGCCGCTGTCGCATGGGAGCTACTAGGTCGCCCTGGCTCCTCCTTTTCTTTCCCGTTTCCTCTCCTTGTCTCTCCTCTCTGAATTCGCTCACTCTCTGTATTTCTTCACAGGAGCCGAGTCGCCGACGTCCTGTTCGACTCCCACCATCAGGAACCGGCTCCCCTCGTCAGATCCGGTGCATCCTCGCCGCCGTCCGGCGCCTGTAGGCCCCATCTCGCCGCACTCCCTCCGTTCCTTGCGCCCACGTCGCCGAAGTCCATCGCGCCCAGCCGCCGGCGTTTGAACCTGCTGATGTTTCTGTTATTCAGAAATGAGAAGCAGCAGCTCGCTTGCCTCGTCCCTGCGTTGACCCGCGCGCTGCCTCGCTTGACTGCGCCTCCCCTACTCGCTCAGTCCAGATGCGCGCCTAGCAGCCCAACCGGTCTCCTCCAGCCTCTGCATCGACTGGGCCTTGGCCCATGGTGAGCTCCCCAATGCCTAGCAGATTCGGCCCATTCATTTTTTTTCCTGCCTGCGAATTTAGCTATTTATCCAGAGTTTGCGGTTTTACAAAAACACCCTTGCACTTCATGCATTTAATAACTCCACAACCGTGCATCGGATTAAAATGGTTTAAATATGTAAAATGCTTAGAATTCCTTCTAGTTTCATAATATGCAACTTTCATCCATGTTTAAAATGTTTAATGTGCTGTTTGAATTAATTTGCATAATTAGCATGTTAAAATGATTTATTTCATAACTAATTAACCGTAGCTCCGAATTTGATAATTTATATGTAAATGGGGTAGAAAAATGCATAGTTTAACATGGTGACACTACTGTGCATGTTTGACAACTCTAAAATTGTGTTTAGGGCAGAACAGTACCAAATTCATAATATGCATATGAGGATTTTCCGGACTTGTTGTTTGTTGTTCCGGCCTCATTTAAACTTGCCTAGATAGGTAGTTTTCATTTGCTTCACCCGTTGCCATGTTAAATAACATTTAATATTGTTGGGAACATAAACGGGAGAGAACTAAATAATCGAATGTGGTGTTTCATCTATATGCAACTCGTTGCATATTGAGCTCCACTTAATTCGTAGTATTGTTTGTGCACTTTGGCATGCCATGCCTCATTAAACCGGACATGCATCATACTTGATTGTGCATCATGCCATGTTGATGTGATGGTTGTTTACCATGTTGTTTGCTCCTTTCCGGTTTGCTTCCTGCGTTAGCTTCGGTTTCGTTCCGGAGTTGTGAGGATTCGTTCGACTACGTCCGTTTGTCTTCTTCATGGACTCGTTCTCCTTCCTTGCGGGATCTCAGGCAAGATGACCATACCCTCGGAATCACTTCTATCTTTGCTTGCTAGTTGTTCGCTCTATTGCTATACCGCGCTACCTACCACTTGTTTATCATTCCTCCCATATTGCCATGTCAAGCCTCTAACCCACCTTCCTAGCATACCGTCGTTTGGCTATGTTACCGCTTTTGCTCAGCCCCTCTTATTAGTTGCAGGTGAAGATGAAGTTGGTTCCATGTTGGAACATGGATATTTTGGGATATCACAATATCTCTTATTTAATTAATGCATCTATATACTTGGTAAAGGGTGGAAGGCTCAGCCTTATGCCTGGTGTTTTGTTCCACTCTTGCTGCCCTAGTTTCCGTCATACCGGTGTTATGTTTCTTGATTTTGCGTTCCTTACGCGGTTGGGTGATAATGGGAACCCCTTGACAGTTCACCTTGAATAAAACTCCTCCAGCAAGGCCCAACCTTGGTTTTACCATTTTCCTACCTAAGCCTTTTTCCCTTGGGTTCCGCGGACTCAAGGGTCATCTTTATTTTAACCCCCCGGGGCCAGCGCTCCTCTGAGTGTTGGTCCGAACCGAGCAGCCTGCGGGGCCACCTCGGGGAAACTCGAGACCTGGTTTTACTCGTAGCTTGACTTATCCGGTGTACCCTGAGAACGAGATATCTGCAGCTCCTATCAGGATTTGTCGGCACATTCGGGAGGCTTTGCTGGTCTTGTTTTACCATTGTCGAAATGTCTTGTAACCGGGATTCCGAGTCTGATCGGGTCTTCTTCGGAGAAGGAATTGTTGGGGAACGTAGTAATTTCAAAAAAATTCCTACGCACACGCAAGATCATGGTGATGCATAGCAACGAGAGGGGAGAGTGTTGTCTACGTACCCTCGTAGACCGAAAGCGGAAGCGTTAACACAACGCGGTTGATGTAGTTGTACGTCCTCACGATCCAACCGATCAAGTACCGAACGCACGGCACCTCCGAGTTCAGCACACGTTCAGCTCGATGACGTCCCTCGAACTCCAATCCAGCCGAGTGTTGAGGGAGAGTTTCGTCAGCACGATGGTGTGGTGACGATGATGATGTTCAACCGACGCAGGGCTTCGCCTAAGCACCGCTACGATATTGTCGAGGTGTAATATGGTGGAGGGGGGCACCGCACACGGCTAAAAGATCGTTGATCAATTGTGTGTAGAGAGGTGCCCCCCTGCCCCCATATATAAAGGAGCAAGGGGGAGGCCGCCCGCCAAGGGAGGAGAGGCGCGCCAGGAGGAGTCCTACTCCTACCGGGAGTAGGACTCCCCCCCCCTTTCCTTGTTGGACTAGGAGAGGAAGGGGGAAAAGGTGGAGGGGAGGAAGGAAGGGGGGCGCCGCCACCCTCTCCTTGTCCTATTCGGACTGGGGGGAGGGGCGCGCGGCCCTGCCCTGGCCTCCTCTCCTCTCTTCCACCTAGGCCCAATAAGGCCCATTAAGTTACCAGGGGGTTCCGGTAACCTCCCGGTACTCCGGAAAAATCCCGATTTCACCCAGAATACTTCCGATGTCCAAACATAGGTTTCCAATATATCAATCTTTATGTCTCGACCATTTCGAGACTCCTCATCATGTCCGTGATCACATCCGGGACTCCGAACAACCTTCGGTACATCAAAACATATAAACTCATAATATAACTGTCATCGTAACGTTAAGCGTGCGGACCCTACGGGTTCGAGAACTATGTAGACATGACCGAGACACCTCTCCGATCAATAACCAATAGTGGAACCTGGATGCTCATATTGGTTCCCACATATTCTACGAAGATCTTTATCGGTCAGACCGCATAACAACATACATTGTTCCCTTTGTCATCGGTATGTTACTTGCCCGAGATTCGATCGTCGGTATCTCGATACCTAGTTCAATCTTGTTACCGGCAAGTCTCTTTACTCGTTCTGTAATACATCATCCCGCAACTAACTCATTAGTCACAATGCTTGCAAGGCTTATAGTGATGTGTATTACTGAGTGGGCCCAGAGATACCTCTCCGACAATCGGAGTGACAAATCCTAATCTCGAAATACGCCAACCCAACAAGTACCTTTGGAGACACCTGTAGTGCACCTTTATAATCACCCAGTTACGTTGTGACGTTTGGTAGCACACAAAGTGTTCCTCCGATAAACGGGAGTTGCATAATCTCATAGTCATAGGAACATGTATAAGTCATGAAGAAAGCAATAGCAACATACTAAACGATCGAGTGCTAAGCTAACGGAATGGGTCAAGTCAATCACATCATTCTCCTAATGATGTGATCCCGTTAATCAAATGACAACTCATGTCTATGGCTAGGAAACATAACCATCTTTGATCAACGAGCTAGTCAAGTAGAGGCATACTAGTGACACTCTGTTTGTTTATGTATTCACACATGTATTATGTTTCCGGTTAATACAATTCTAGCATGAACAATAAACATTTATCATGATATAAGGAAATAAATAATAACTTTATTATTGCCTCTAGGGCATATTTCCATCAGTCTCCCACTTGCACTAGAGTCAATAATCAAGATTACGCATTAATGATTCTTACACCCATGGAGTCTTGGTGCTGATCATGTTTTGCTCGTGGAAGAGGCTTAGTCAACGGGTCTGCAACATTCAGATCCGTATGTATCTTGCAAATTTCTATGTTTCCCACCTGGACTAAATCCCGGATGGAATTGAAGCGTCTATTGATGTGCTTGGTTCTCTTGTGAAATCTGGATTCCTTTGCCAAGGAAATTGCACCAGTGTTGTCACAAAAGATTTTCATTGGTCCCGATGCACTAGGTATGACACCTAGATCGGATATGAACTCCTTCATCCAGACTCCTTCATTTGCTGCTTCCGAAGCAGCTATGTACTCCGCTTCACACGTAGATCCCGCCACGACACTTTGCTTAGAACTGCACCAACTGACAGCTCCACCGTTCAATGTAAATACGTATCCGGTTTGCGATTTAGAATTGTCCGGATCAGTGTCAAAGCTTGCATCAACGTAACCATTTACGATGAGCTCTTTGTCACCTCCATAAAAGAGAAACATATCCTTAGTCCTTTTCAGGTATTTCAGGATGTTCTTGACCGCTGTCCAGTGATCCACTCCTGGATTACTTTGGTACCTCCCTGCTAAACTTATAGCAAGGCAAACATCAGGTTTGGTACACAGCATTGCATACATGATAGAGCCTATGGCTGAAGCATAGGGAACATCTTTCATCTTCTCTCTATCTTCTGCAGTGGTCGGGCATTGAGTCTTACTCAATCTCACACCTTGTAGTACAGGCAAGAACCCTTTCTTTGCTTGATCCATTTTGAAATTCTTCAAAACTTTGTCAAGGTATGTGCTTTGTGAAAGTCCAATTAAGTGTCTTGATCTATCTCAATAGATCTTGATGCCCAATATATATGCAGCTTCACCGAGGTCTTTCATTGAAAAACTCTTATTCAAGTATCCCTTTATGTTATCCAGAAATTCTATATCATTTCCAATTAGCAATATGTCATCCACATATAATATCAGAAATGCTACTGAGCTCCCACTCACTTTATTGTAAATACAGGCTTCTCCAAAAGTCTGTATAAAACCAAATGCTTTGATCACACTATCAAAGCGTTTATTCCAACTCCGAGAGGCTTGCACCAGTCCATAAATGGATCGCTGGAGCTTGCACACTTTGTTAGCTCCCTTTGGATCGACAAAACCTTCCGGTTGCATCATATACAACTCTTCTTCCAGAAATCCATTCCGGAATGCAGTTTTGACATCCATTTGCCAAATTTCATAATCATAAAATGCGGCAATTGCTAACATGATTCGGACAGACTTAAGCATCGGTACGGGTGAGAAGGTCTTATCGTAGTCAATCCCTTGAACTTGTCGAAAACCTTTCGCAACAAGTCGAGATTTATAGACAGTAACATTACCGTCAGCGTCAGTCTTCTTCTTGAAGATCCATTTATTTTCAATGGCTTGCCGATCATCGGGCAAGTCAACCAAAGTCCATACTTTGTTCTCATACATGGATCCCATCTCGGATTTCATGGCCTCAAGCCATTTTGCGGAATCTGGGCTCACCATTGCTTCTTCATAGTTCGTAGGTTCGTCATGGTCTAGTAACATAACCTCCAAAACAGGATTACCGTACCACTCTGGTGTGGATCTTAATCTGGTTGACCTACGAGGTTCAGTAGTAACTTGATCTGAAGTTTCATGATCATTATCATTAACTTCCTCACTAATTGGTGTAGGTGTCGCAGAAACTGATTTCTGTGATGATCTACTTTCCAATAAGGGAGCAGGTACAGTTACCTCATCAAGTTCTACTTTCCTCCCACTCACTTCTTTCGAGAGAAACTCCTTCTCTAGAAAGGATCCATTCTTAGCAACGAATGTCTTGCCTTCGGATCTGTGATAGAAGGTGTACCCAACAGTCTCCTTTGGGTATCCTATGAAGACACATTTCTCTGATTTAGGTTCGAGCTTATCAGGTTGAAGTTTCTTCACATAAGCATCGCAACCCCAAACTTTATGATACGACAACTTTGGTTTCTTGCCAAACCATAGTTCATAAGGTGTCGTTTCAACGGATTTTGATGGTGCCCTATTTAGAGTGAATGCAGCCGTCTCTAAAGCATAACCCCAAAACGATAGCGGTAAATCAGTAAGAGAAATCATAGATTGAACCATATCTAATAAAGTATGATTACGACATTCGGACACACCATTACGTTGTGGTGTTCCGGGTGGCGTGAGTTGCGAAACTATTCCGCATTGTTTCAAATGTAGGCCAAACTCGTAACTCAAATATTCTCCTCCACGATCTGATCGTAGAAACTTTATTTTCTTGTTACGATGATTATCAACTTCGCTCTGAAATTCTTTGAACTTTTCAAATGTTTCAGACTTGTGTTTCATTAAGTAGATATACCCATATCTGCTCAAATCATCTGTGAAGGTGAGAAAATAACGATATCCGCCACGAGCCTCAATGTTCATCGGACCACATACATCTGTATGTATGATTTCCAACAAATTTGTTGCTCTCTCCATAGTTCCGGAGAACGGTGTTTTAGTCATCTTGCCCATGAGACACGGTTCGCAAGTACCAAGTGATTCATAATCAAGTGATTCCAAAAGTCCATCATTATGGAGTTTCTTCATGCGCTTTACACCGATATGACCTAAACGGCAGTGCCACAAATAAGTTGCACTATCATTATCAACTCTGCATCTTTTGGCTTCAATATTATGAATATGTGTTTCACTACTATCGAGATTCAACAAAAATAGACCACTCTTCAAGGGTGCATGACCATAAAAGATATTATTCATATAAATAGAAAAACCATTATTTTCTGATTTAAATGAATAACCGTCTCGCATCAAACAAGATCCAGATATAATGTTCATGCTCAATGATGGCACCAAATAACAATTATTTAGGTCTAATACTAATCCCGAAGGTAGATGTAGAGGTAGTGTGCCGACCGCGATCACATCGACTTTGGAACCATTTCCCACGCGCATCGTCACCTCGTCCTTAGCCAATCTTCGCTTAATCCGTAGCCCCTGTTTCGAGTTGCAAATATTAGCAACAGAACCAGTATCAAATACCCAGGTGCTACTGCGAGTATTAGTAAGGTACACATCAATAACATGTATATCACATATACCTTTGTTAACCTTGCCATCCTTCTTATCCGCCAAATACTTGGGGCAGTTCCGCTTCCAGTGACCAGTCTGCTTGCAGTAGAAGCACTCAGTTTCAGGCTTAGGTCCAGACTTGGGTTTCTTCTCCTGAACAGCAACTTGCTTGCTATTCTTCTTGAAGTTCCCCTTCTTCTTCCCTTTGCCCTTTTTCTTGAAACTAGTGGTCTTATTGACCATCAACACTTGATGCTCCTTTTTGATTTCTACCTCCGCTGCCTTTAGCATTGCGAAGAGCTCGGGAATTGTCTTGTTCATCCCTTGCATGTTATAGTTCATCACGAAGCTCTTGTAGCTTGGTGGCAGTGATTGAAGAATTCTGTCAATGATGCTATCATCCGGAAGATTAACTCCCAGTTGAATCAAGTGATTATTATACCCAGACATTTTGAGTATATGCTCACTGACAGAACTATTCTCTTCCATCTTGCAGCTGTAGAACTTATTAGAGACTTCATATCTCTCAATCCGGGCATTTGCTTGAAATATTAACTTCAACTCCTGGAACATCTCATATGCTCCATGACGTTCAAAACATCATTGAAGACCCGGTTCTAAGCCGTAAAGCATGGCACAATGAACTATCGAGTAGTCATCAGCTTTGCTCTGCCAGACGTTCATAACTTCTGGTGTTGCTCTTGCAGGAGGCCTGGCACCCAGCGGTGCTTTCAGGACGTAATTCTTCTGTGCAGCAATGAGGATAATCCTCAAGTTACGGACCCAGTCCGTGTAATTGCTACCATCATCTTTCAACTTTGCTTTCTCAAGGAACGCATTAAAATTCAACGGAACAACAGCACGGGCCATTTATCTACAATTAACATAGACAAGCAAGATACTATCAGGTACTAAGTTCATGATAAATTCAAGTTCAATTAATCATATTACTTTAAGAACTCCCACTTAGATAGACATCCCTCTAATCCTCTAAGTGATCACGTGATCCATATCAACTAAACCATGTCCGATCATCACGTGAGATGGAGTAGTTTCAATGGTGAACATCACTATGTTGATCATATCTACTATATGATTCACGCTCGACCTTTCGGTCTCCGTGTTCCGAGGCCATATCTACATATGCTAGGCTCGTCAAGTTTAACCTGAGTATTCCGCGTGGGCAACTGTTTTGCACCCGTTGTATTTGAACGTAGAGCCTATCACACCCGATCATCACGTGGTGTCTCAGCACGAAGAACTTTCGCAATGGTGCATACTCAGGGAGAACACTTTTATCTTGAAATTTTAGTGAGAGATCATCTTATAATGCTACCTTCAATCAAAGCAAGATAAGATGCATAAAAGATAAACATCACATGCAATCAATATAAGTGATATGATATGGCCATCATCATCTTGTGCTTGTGATCTCCATCTCCGAAGCACCGTCATGATCACCATCGTCACCGGCGCGACACCTTGATCTCCATCGTAGCATCGTTGTCGTCTCGCCAACTATTGCTTTTACGACTATCGCTACCGCTTAGTGATAAAGTAAAACAATTACATGGCGATTGCATTGCATACAATAAAGCGACAACCATATGGCTCCTGCCAGTTGCCGATAACTCGGTTACAAAACATGATCATCTCATACAATAAAATATAGCATCATGTCTTGACCATATCACATCACAACATGCCCTGCAAAAACAAGTTAGACGTCCTCTACTTTGTTGTTGCAAGTTTTTAAGTGGCTGCTACGGGCTTAGCAAGAACCGTTCTTACCTACGCATCAAAACCACAACGATAGTTTGTCAAGTTGGTGTTGTTTTAACCTTCGCAAGGACCGGGCATAGCCACACTCGGTTCAACTAAAGTGAGAGAGACAGACACCCGCCAGTCACCTTTAAGCAACGAGTGCTCACAACGGTGAAACCAGTCTCGCGTAAGCATACACGTAATGTCGGTCCGGGCCGCTTCATCTCACAATACCACTGAACCAAAGTATGACATGCTGGTAAGCAGTATGACTTATATCGCCCACAACTCACTTGTGTTCTACTCGTGCATAACATCAACGCATAAAACCAGGCTCGGATGCCACTGTTGGGGAACGTAGTAATTTCAAAAAAATTCCTACGCACACGCAAGATCATGGTGATGCATAGCAACGAGAGGGGAGAGTGTTGTCTACGTACCCTCGTAGACCGAAAGCAGAAGCGTTAACACAACGCGGATGATGTAGTCGTACGTCTTCACGATCCGACCGATCAAGTACCGAACGCACGGCACCTCCGAGTTCAGCACATGTTCAGCTCGATGACGTCCCTCGAACTCCGATCCAGCCGAGTGTTGAGGGAGAGTTTCTTCAGCACGACGGCGTGGTGACGATGATGATGTTCTACCGACGTAGGGCTTCGCCGAAGCACCGCTACGATATTATCGAGGTGTAATATGGTGGAGGGGGGCACCGCACACGGCTAAAAGATCGTTGATCAATTGTGTGTAGAGAGGTGCCCCCTGCCCCCGTATATAAAGGAGCAAGGGGGAGGCCGCCGGCCAAGGGAGGAGAGGCGCGCCAGGAGGATTCCTACTCCTACCGGGAGTAGGACTCCCCCCCTTTCCATGTTGGACTAGGAGAGGAAGGGGGAAAAGGTGGAGGGGAGGAAGGAAGGGGGGGCGCCGCCCCCCTCTCCTTGTCCTATTCGGACTGGGGGGAGGTGCGCGCGGCCCTACCCTGGCCTCCTCTCCTCTCTTCCACCTAGGCCCAATAAGGCCCATTAAGTTACCGGGGGGTTCCGGTAACCTCCCGGTACTCCGGAAAAATCCCGATTTCACCCGGAACACTTCCGATGTCCAAACATAAGCTTCCAATATATCAATCTTTATGTCTCGACCATTTCGAGACTCCTCGTCATGTCCGTGATCACATCCAGGACTCCGAACAACCTTCAGTACATCAAAACATATAAGCTCATAATATAACTGTCATCATAACGTTAAGCGTGCGGACCCTACGGGTTCGAGAACTATGTAGACATGACCGAGACACCTCTCCGATCAATAACCAATAGCGGAACCTGGATGCTCATATTGGTTCCCACATATTCTACGAAGATCTTTATCGGTCAGACCGCATAACAACATACGTTGTTCCCTTTGTCATCGGTATGTTACTTGCCCGAGATTCGATCGTCGGTATCTCGATACCTAGTTCAATCTCGTTACCGACAAGTCTCTTTACTCGTTCCGTAATACAACATCCCGCAACTAACTCATTAGTCACAATGCTTGCAAGGCTTATAGTGATGTGTATTACTGAGTCGGCCCAGAGATACCTCTCCGACAATCGGAGTGACAAATCCTATTCTCGAAATACGCCAACCCAACAAGTACCTTTGGAGACACCTCTAGAGCACCTTTATAATCACCCAGTTACGTTGTGACGTTTGGTAGCACACAAAGTGTACCTCCGGTAAACGGGAGTTGCATAATCGCATAGTCATAGGAACATGTATAAGTCATGAAGAAAGCAATAGCAACATACTAAACGATCGAGTGCTAAGCTAACGGAATGGGTCAAGTCAATCACATCATTCTCCTAATGATGTGATCCCGTTAATCAAATGACAACTCATGTCTATGGCTAGGAAACATAACCATATTTGATCAACGAGCTAGTCAAGTAGAGGCATACTAGTGACACTCTGTTTGTTTATGTATTCACACATGTATTATGTTTCCGGTTAATACAATTCTAGCATGAACAATAAACATTTATCATGATATAAAGAAATAAATAATAACTTTATTATTGCCTCTAGGGCATATTTCCTTCAGGAATATCCCTGTAGGGTATAAACTTTCGAGAGCCGTGCCCGCGGTTATGTGGCAGATGGGAATTTGTTAATGTCCGGTTGTAGAGAACTTGACACTTGACTTAATTAAAATACATCAACCGCGTGTGTAGCCGTGATGGTCTCTTTTCGGCGGAGCCCGGGAAGTGAACACGGTTCGGGTTATGTATAAACGTAAGCAGTTTCAGGATCACTTCTTGATCACTTCTAGCTTCGCGACCGTTGCGTTGCTCCTCTTCTCGCCCTTACTTGCGTATGTTAGCCACCCTATTTGCTTAGTGCTTGCTGCAGCTCCACCTCATTACCCCATCCTTCCTATAAGCTTAAATAGTCTTGATCTCGCGGGTGTGAGATTGCTGAGTCCTCGTGACTCACAGATTCTACAAAAACACTTGCAGGTGCCGACGGTACCAGTGCAGGTGACGCAGTCGAGCTCAAGTGGGAGTTCGACGAGGAACTTGGTCGTTACTATGTTTCTTTCCCTGATGATCAGTAGTGGAGCCCAGTTGGGACGATCGGGGATCTAGCATTTGGGGTTGTCTTCTTTTATTTCGGTTCCGTACTCGGACCTTGATTGTACTCTGAATGATGTATGTTTAATTTATGTATTGTGTGAAGTGGCGATTGTAAGCCAACTCTTTATCCCATTCTTGTTCATTACATGGGATTGTGTGAAGATGACCCTTCTTGCGACAAAACGACCATGTGATTATGCCTCCAAGTCGTGCCTCGACACGTGGGAGATATAGCCGCATCGTGGGCATTACAAGTTGGTAATCAGAGCCATCCCCGACTTAGGAGCCCCCTGCTTGATCGAATCGCTGGCGTTGTTGAGCCTAGAACAAAAATGTTTTGAGTCTTAGGATTATATATATCGGAGAGTAGGATTCGTTTTACTCCTCAGTCCCTTCGCCGCTCTGGTGAGGTCTCCTGACGTAGATGTTTGACTTTCCTCTCCTCAAATTTCACTAAAAAAATTAGGATCACGCGGGTATCTCTGAATCGTTCCGATGGTTTTGTGACGAGAACATTGTTCTTGGTGCCTCCTGACATTTAGGGGTTGTGGCAGTGTCCCGGGGAGTTGAGCTCCGAGGTGTTGTCGTCACAATTTTATCGTTGCAGTTCTGGAATACCTGAGTTTCACCGACATCGAAAATCTCTTTTATGCAGTTGTTGGTGAGATCACCTCGATGCCACCCAGTACTGGGGCGGGAGTTCGGGAGTATTGCCATAACTCGTGTAACGGATGCTTTTCGAAGGTTGAGGTAAATGATTTCCGAAGGTTTCTTGGTTATGTGTTGAAGTTTGGATACAGCTGGATCTAGGTATTGTTAGTTTGGGTGAGATATATTGCGTCCCCTGTATCCCCAACACCCGATTGCATAACCAGAAAGTTTCGGGAGTTTATAAGTGGGAATTCAAGTATCTCGTAGGATATCTTTCCAACACACACATGATACGATATGGGATCTATCATATGTTTGTTTCCGGCTTATTCTGCAAGCCAAATCCTTTGTTGTTGTTTTGTTTTGTGGTATTCGAGTTGCTTCAATGCCAAGTGTTAACTCCATACCTTATTCTAAACGGTGTTCCCATATTTCTATGTGAATACTAATCCTTCTTGGTCACTGAGCTTGTCATGTCAATTCTTTTCCAACCGATGTGCTTCTCTTCAAGTGGATCCGATCATTCCAACATTCGCAAGATCAATTCTAAGCTTTTTCTCAACGGTGGTCGTTTCATCCGACCCAAGTTGCCTTTGTTTTCCCACCCTCCCACCCTTTTCTTCAAGGACTCAGATTTCTTAACCAAGTATCCTTTTTATTGATGCGAAGTCTCTCCATTCTTTTCCGTCAATGTTCTTATCCGGTGATTCTCAGGATGATACTAACGGAGTTTCAAGTTTATCATTCTTCATTCTTTTCTTCTCCGGTGGATTCAATGCAAGCTTTCGGTGTTGATCATATTCTTTCCTCGTTTCAAATGCTTTCTCTTTCCGGTGCACCAATTAATCATGCAACTCTCGCTATTCATTTGTTCCAGAGTGCTGAAGATATCCCAGAAGATTCAAGTTTCTATTCGAAATCCTTTCAAGCTATTTCGAGGTCTTACCTTATTCAAGCCATTCAATTCAACAGGCGCAATCTCTCTTTTAAATCGTTCAACGGTGTTTCTTTTGAGTGGGCCCTAACCCACAAGTCTTTTCCAGGATCTTACCTAACTCTGCTTCTAATTCTTTCCGGAGTTATACTCAAATTCATTGCAAAGTTTGACGTAAGAATGAATTATCATCAGTCAAATGTCTTTCTCCAAGATCTTTCGAATTCTTTTCATTGTTGGTTCAATCTTTCTAATTGTCATTCCGGAGTGCCTCAACAATTCATGGTGGTGTTTCTTGTCATCATTCTCAACATTTGAAGACCGAAGAAGAGTTCCTCTTCAATCTTATCCATTCTCTCAAAGATGCGTGGTTCTAACTTGTTGCCATCCTCTCATAATTGTTTTTGACTGCGAGAATTCTTTTCACCCATCCGGAGCAATTCAGGAGTCTTTTCAGTTTGATTCTCTGGAACTCATCATCTTAGAATTACTCATTCCAGCTTTCAGCTCTCGTTCTCCAAATCTTACCGGTGCATCGCTCAAGTATTCCCTAGTCAGCTCATGATCTCTTCATTCTCTTGTATCTAAATTTCCCCAAGTATCTTCGTTCGGTTTCAAATTCTTACCGGTGATTCATCCCTTTACTTCGTTTGTTTTCAATTCTTCGGTGGTTCGTTCAAGATTTCTATTCCTTTGTTATCATATCAATTAATTCGTTGTTTCCAAATCCTACCGGTGGTTCCATCAAGACCTTCTCAAGTTTGCGCTATGTCTCTCTTAATCCTTTCTACGAGAATAAGTAGTATGCCAAATCTGTTGCTTGTCATCAATCTAATTGGTGAAGGATAAGCATAACATAATTCTTGTTCTTGTTTCATCCAAGTGATTAATTCCTTCTTCCGGAGTTCTTAATGGTATCAATTTCTCAGTTCTAAGTTGTTCATCTCTTCTTTCTGGAGTTTGTTCATCATATCACATTCTCGGTTTGAGATGCTTCATCTTTTCTTTTCCGGAGTTCAAACTTTTCTCATTATATCGTCCTGAAGCTCCATCTAAATCATCGCAAGGCTTCACCTCGTGTTCTCAACTTCTCTCTTTTTTTATCATCCTTTTATTATCGGAGTTCTTCATGGAGGCTCTACATGATGGTTCATCAAGGATTTAATTCATTCTCGAAGTGTTCTTCAAGATTCTTGTTGGAGGAGCTCAAGTATTCTTCTTCTTGCATTCCGAAGTGCAATTCTTTCTATCTTATCTTTTGAGGTGGTGTTATGCCATTCTTGACAATTTTCCTTCGTGTTTCAAGGTTCACAAGTTGTTAAGAATGAGATATTTAAACCCATCGTTTCTTCATTGGAGTTATCTTGGGTTATATTTCACCTAAAGCCTTCCATTGGGAATGTTGCTAATTAAGATGCTTATCAATGATCCATGTTTTCTCCTATCCTCTCGGCGAGAGAAGTTTTCATATCTTCATTGATCTCAATCAAGCAATTGTTTTCGTTAGTGGCAGAATTTCACCTCAAGTTTTGAGATGTTTTCATAAGCCCACAAGCAGCTTATTGTTTTCATTGTTGATTTTTCAACAACTCCGTACTATCCTTCTTTTTAAGGATGCTCTCTCAAATTCACTTGAAGTAGAACATGTTGTTTTTCTTCTCCGTTCTTTTCATTCCATTCTTTCATTTCTTCCGGAGGCATTGTGATGCTACTCTCTTCGACTCATCATCTCGTTTTGCCAAGATCATGTTCTTTTCCTTGCTAATCCATTTAATCGGAGTGTGGTGTTCCCTTTTCAAGTTCTTTCCATCTTATCAAGTTTTCCTTCTCTTTTCTACCAGAGTGCTGTCCAAATTATGTCATTCTTGTTCCTTGTTTATCTTTTCTACCGGTGTGCTTTCATATTATTTTTGATCCGTTAAGCTCTTGTTTCATGTCCTTCAACCTACAAGGTTCTCGCAATGTTCCTTGTTCCTCTTTTCTAACGGAGTGTTTTCAACTTCGTTCATCTCCATTGTATTCTTTCCTTGGAGTTGTCCAACCTCTCCAGGTTCGTTGGTTTCACTCTTTTGTCAAAGAAGCAACTTTGTTTTACTTCTTCCTCTTCCGTTTCTCTCTGGTGCCATCCTAGATCTCGGGACGAGATCCTCTTGTAGTGGTGGAGTGTTGTAACGCCCCGAGACCGACGCTCCAGACGCCTTCCATGTTTTTCGTTATCGTCGCGTGTATTTATTTGTTTGTTCCATTTCATCATGGCATCATCCGCATTGCATCGGCACTCGTTGCCGTCATTTTTTTCAAAACTTGCATCTGCTCGTAATTGCCGCTTCTTCCTTGTCTCTGTTGACCTGTCATATCAACCGGACCGCTCTCTTCTCTCTCTTCTCTGAGCCCGTCAAAACCCCCTTTATCTCCTTGGCCTTTCGTCAAACCCCTCGCGCGCGTCCGAAAGCTGTCCCGAACCCGAACCGCTCAGTCGTGACCGTTGGGTCCGGATCATCCCCAAACATCTATAAAACATCCTCATTTCTTATTTAGACTCTCCTAACCTATTTATCTCGGACCGTCCGATTACGATCGGAGGGACCGAATGACCATATGCCTAGCCCACTGCTATATATTCAGATGAAACCCTAGCCCTAGCTGTCCCATCCATCAAATCCTCCGCCGCCGCCGCCACTGTCATTCTCCCACCTCGGGATCCCCTTCGCACCAACCAGCCACCACCAAAACTTCCAAATCCATCGATCCCCACAAACTAGAGCCCGCACCCATGGTCCAAATCCTCCCCGACCAGCCTCCTCATTCCTCGGGATCGAGCCCGAGCCAACGAGCGCTGCTCCTGATTTCCCTCGATCTCGTGTCTCCAACACCCCGAGCTCCTCGACCACCGCCTCGCGCGCCCGATCCCTGAGCCGCCTCCTCTGCCTCGTTCCCGAAGCCGTTGGCGCCGAGCTTCCCCTTGTGTCGCCGTGCACCCCGCGTCCCCGAGCACCTCGTCGCTGCTGGCCAAACAACTGCCGGCGACAAGCAGTCACCAGCGCCACCCCCTGTCTTCCTTCTTCTTCCCCTGCTCCACTTCCTCCTTCCTTCACGCGCCCCTCTCTCTCGACCTGCAGGAACCATGGCGCGCGAAGGCCTCCGAGCTCGCCCACCTCCTGGTTCCGACGATCGATGATGCGTGGTCACCGGAGGACGGCGCCGCCGTCGCATGGGAGCTACTAGGTCGCCCTGGCTCCTCCTTTTCTTTCCCGTTTCCTCTCCCTGTCTCTCCTCTCTGAATTCGCTCGCTCTCTGTATTTCTTCACAGGAGCCGAGTCGCCGTCGTCCTGTTCGACTCCCACCATCAGGAACTGGCTCCCCTCGTCAGATCCGGTGGATCCTCGCCGCCGTCCGCCGCCTGTAGGCCCCATCTCGCTGCACTCCCTCCGTTCCTTGCGCCCACGTCGCCGAAGTCCATCGTGCCCTGCCGCCGGCGTTTGAACCTGCTGCTATTTCTGTTCTTCAGAAACGAGCAGCAGCAGCTCGCTCGCCTCGTCCCTGCGTTGACCCGCGCGCTGCCTCGCTTGACCGCACCTCCCCTTCTCGCTCGGTCCAGAAGCGCGCCTAGCAGCCCAACCGGTCTCCTCCAGCCTCTGGGTCGACTGGGCCTTGGCCCATGGTGAGCTCCTCAGTGCCTAGCAGATTCGGCCCGTTCATTTTTTTTCCTGCCTGCGAATTTAGCTATTTATCCAGAGTTTGTGGTTTTATAGAAACACCCTTGCAATTCATGCATTTAATAACTCCACAACCGTGCATCGGATTAAAATGGTTTAAATATGTAAAATGCTTAGAATTCCTTCTAGTTTCATAATATGCAACTTTCATCCATGTTTAAAATGTTTAAATGTGCTGTTTGAATTAATTTGCATAATTAGCGTGTTAAAATGATTTATTTCATAACTAATTAACCGTAGCTCCGAATTTGATAAACTTTATATGTAAATGGGGTAGCAAAATGCATAGTCTAACATGGTGACACTACTGTGCATGTTTGACAACTCTAAAATTGTGTTTAGGGCAGAACAGTACCAAATTCATAATATGCATATGAGGATTTTCCGGACTTGTTGTTTGTTGTTCCGGCCTCATTTAAACTTGCCTAGATAGGTAGTTTTCATTTGCTTCACCCGTTGCCATGTTAAATAACATTTAATATTGTTGGGAACATAAACGGGAGAGAACTAAATAATCGAATGTGGTGTTTCGTCTATATGCAACTCGTTGCATATTGAGCTCCACTTAATTCGTAGTATTGTTTGTGCACTTTGGCATGCCATGCCTCATTAAACCGGACATGCATCATACTTGATTGTGCATCATGCCATGTTGATGTGATGGTTGTTTACCATGTTGTTTGCTTCTTTCCGGTTTGCTTCCCGCGTTAGCTTCGGTTTCGTTACGGAGTTGTGAGGATTCGTTCGACTACGTCCGTTTGTCTTCTTCATGGACTCGTTCTCCTTCCTTGCGGGATCTCAGGCAAGATGACCATACCCTCGAAATCACTTCTATCTTTGCTTGCTAGTTGTTCGCTCTATTGCTATGTCGCGCTACCTACCACTTGTTTATCATGCCTCCCATATTTCCATGTCAAGCCTCTAACCCACCTTCCTAGCATACCGTTGTTTGGCTATGTTACCGCTTTTGCTCAGCCCCTCTTATTAGTTGCAGGTGAAGATGAAGTTGGTTCCATGTTGGAACATGGATATTTTGGGATATCACAATATCTCTTATTTAATTAATGCATCTATATACTTGGTAAAGGGTGGAAGGCTCGGCCTTATGCCTGGTGTTTTGTTCCACTCTTGCTGCCCTAGTTTCCGTCATACCGGTGTTATGTTCCTTGATTTTGCGTTCCTTATGCGGTTGGGTGATAATGGGAACCCCTTGACAGTTCGCCTTGAATAAAACTCCTCCAGCAAGGCCCAACCTTGGTTTTACCATTTGCCTACCTAAGTCTTTTTCCCTTGGGTTCCGCGGACTCAAGGGTCATCTTTATTTTAACCCCCTGGGCCAGCGCTCCTTTGAGTGTTGGTCCGAACCGAGCAGCCTGCGGGGCCACCTCGGGGAAACTCGAGGCCTGGTTTTACTCGTAGCTTGACTTATCCGGTGTGCCCTGAGAACGAGATATGTGCAGCTCCTATCGGGATTTGTCCGCACATTCGGGCGGCTTTGCTGGTCTTGTTTTACCATTGTCGAAATGTCTTTAACCGGGATTCCGAGTCTGATCGGGTCTTCCTGGGAGAAGGAATATCCTTCATTGACCGTGAGAGCTTGTGATGGGCTAAGTTGGGACACCCCTGCAGGGTATAAACTTTCGAGAGCCGTGCCCGCGGTTATGTGGCAGATGGGAATTTGTTAATGTCCGGTTGTAGAGAACTTGACACTTGACTTAATTAAAATACATCAACCACGTGTGTAGCCGTGATGGTCTCTTTTCGGCGGAGCCCGGGAAGTGAACACGGTTCGGGTTATGTATGAACGTAAGTAGTTTCAGGATCACTTCTTGATCACTTCTAGCTTCGCGACCGTTGCGTTGCTCCTCTTCTCGCTCTTACTTGCGTATGTTAGCCACCCTATTTGCTTAGTGCTTGCTGCAGCTCCACCTCATTACCCCATCCTTCCTATAAGCTTAAATAGTCTTGATCTCGCGAGTGTGAGATTGCTGAGTCCTCGTGACTCACAGATTCTACAAAAACACTTGTAGGTGCCGATGATTCCAGTGCAGGTGACGCAATCGAGCTCAAGTGGGAGTTCGACGAGGAACTTGGTCGTTACTATGTTTCTTTCCCTGATGATTAGTAGTGGAGCCCAGTTGGGACGATCGGGGATCTAGCAGTTGGGGTTGTCTTCTTTTATTTTTGTTCCGTACTCGGACCTTGATTGTACTCTGAATGATGTATGTTTAATTTATGTATTGTGTGAAGTGGCGACTGTAAGCCAACCCTTTATCCCATTCTTGTTCATTACATGGGATTGTGTGAAGATGACCCTTCTTGCGACAAAACCACCATGCGGTTATGCCTCCAAGTCATGCCTCGACACGTGGGAGATATAGCCGCATCGTGGGCGTTACAACGATGCCACCCGCTGCGGTCGTAAAGGTCCGGACTCCGTCGCTGCTCTAGCGAAAATACTGTCCAAATTATATAAAGGAGAGGAAGAGGAGTTCATCCGTATTAAGCCACGGGATGGATTCTCCATGTACAACCCCCCAAACTGGGTGAGCTGCTACTTTTTACTCCAGACCTTCCCGCATTCTTCGTCATAAGTATTTGCCTTGCTATTTCATAGCAGGAACTGCGAAAAGCTATGAGGGAGGTCCACAGCCCGTCTCCACAACTAGAGGACCCTGACCGGGCCCTCGACCCCGAACTCGAAGAAGATCCGGACACATTTGTGGAGCTCATTGACAGGACGTTCTATCAGTTAAGCTGCGACGGTGCCTTGGTGGCTATCATAGCCGATTATCCTGGACTGCTCCCTGCATCGCATGTAAGTAAAACCGGAGTTCCAACTTCCGAGAAGGATCCCTTTTTTTGCACTTTACCTACCGCACACATATGGTGTCTTACAGGGAAGGCCCTCGGGACGCCATGCCGAACCCGTAGTGACTCACCAACAAGGGGCACCGAAACCGGGTAGGCTTAAAAGGAAGGCGGTCAAGACTGAGATGCCGTCGTAGAGGTATGAAAAAGAACCCTGCTCCGTGGTTGTCGTCTTGAAAATATAATGACGTCCATGGTTCCTGGCAGGAAAAACGCTCGCCGGACCATATCCGGAGAGCCTGCAGGCCACGCCTCCACTAGCCGGGCTCCAGAGCTGGACTTACAGGCAGATGCTAACATGGGGACAACGCCGGATGTTCCTCCTACAAAGGATGCGGATAGGCTGTCCGCTATGAATTCCGAAGTGGAGAGTGCCATGAATCACAGGCGTCGCCGGGCCGTACTCTGCGACCCTTGTTTCTCTCAAGAGGCATTTGATGCCTTCAACTCAGGAGACGCGTACATCCGAGCTGCTCAAAATGGTCTTGCCAGAGCCATGGACCAGTATGTAAAGGATATACGGGTAAGAAAATCTGATAATTATGTATATCAGTAGCCACTGAGACTTGAAACAGTTGGCACAACTGATTTAAGGATCATTGTCTGTGTAGGTTCTTACGGAGAAGAATACCCGGCTGTCTCAAGAGCTGGAGGAGTGCAAAGCCCAGCTACGGGCCGTGGTTGCCACAATGAAGGAGTCCGAGAAGGCCTCATCTGGTAACACTTTTTTCTATCGAAAAGAATGACATGTACAAGTAAGTATTTGGCATGCCTGCAAATCTCACAATAGATTCTACAGATAATCCCGGAGTGAATCCGAAGGTCATACGGGGGGATGAGCAACGTGCTCAACGACAGCTAAAGGCTGGCGAGCGCGTGCTTACGCAGGTTAGGCGGGAGAAAAACGATCTCTAAGATGCCAATACTCGACTAGGCGTTGAACTGAAAGATGTTCGGGCCCAGCTTGCTGACTCCGTAAAGGAGAATAAGAGGTTTCAACGCGGCATTTTTATGAAGTGTTTGAACGAACTTTTATAGAGTTCGGCGAAGAAACCGGCTAACAGAGTTATATCTGTAGGTATGCTGACGGGTCATCCCGCAGAGGAGATGCCTGGGTCTGCGGGTGATCTTCTGCGAGAGCTCTCACAACTGCATGAACAAGTTTAGCAGGTGATGTAGGGCATTGCCCAGGCCTTGTGGCCATCCGCCTCCCTGCCAGGAGGCATGGGGGAGCTCGTAGAGATGCTCAAGGGAGCGTGGCGGCGCTTCCGATTATGGAAGATATCTGCCTGCCGACAAGGTGCAAGGGAAGCCTGGGCCATGGTGAAGACTCGATATACCAAGGCTGACCCGAACCATATGGCCGAAGTCGGACCTGTGGGGTCTGACGGGAAAGAGATCCCCATCAGTTTGGTGTATGACCAGGTGAAATTAGCCGCAAAGTATTCCCAACAGGATTGTAGGCTAGACAGCCTGTTGGATGGTATAGAAGAAGAATTTAGTCAGTCTAAATGACTGTGTATTTCAAGTGACATATATTGTCCCTAGCCGGATTGTAAATCATTTGTCATGGCGGACCTTTTCACTTCGACCTCCGGACCCGACAGTCCGGAGTGTATCCGAATACCCGCTCAGTTATGTAAAAACCGGGGTACGCGTGGAAACCAGGCGTAGGGGTCATAGGTGCTTGAACAGACAAGTCCCCAACTTGCTATGTTATATTACATGGATAGTAAGAAACATCTTCTAGGGAGAATAGTTCCGTTAAGGGTTCCTTTCCCTGGGTACACATGCAATAATGTGCATGCCCGAACTGCGAAAAGAGACGCAGGATATAAACATCTGGGGGCTTGTATTGAAATAAGTAAAAGTCATCTTTTGTTCACCGACCGAATATTTCCTTAAGAACGCTAGCTTTGGGCTTCACCCAGTCTGAGGTACACATCCGTCTGACCCGCCAGTAACAATCGCAGAGGTGCTCCCCTTATGCCCTAGCCGAATTAACGGGAACGTAGGGCATAAACACAAGAGCCAGGCAACCCAACTTGGCCAAAACTTAAGTCATATCGATGCATATAATGGCGAAGAAAAGGTACATGTGGAAAAGTAACACATGTGCGGGGGGCATAGAGCCCGGAACATAGTTATATTAAGCTTCTGTATAAGAAGCCCCCAGGTATAATGAGCACGCCTAGCGCATCAAGATTGTGTAGTCAAGACACATTTTAACCTTTTGAGGCCATGAAGAAAAAGGGAAGAAAGAAAGAAAGAAAATACAGGTAACAAATATATATATATATATAAAATTGACGGAGGTAAGGAGACGAACACAGAGTCCACACTAGGCGTAAAAACTTCGGAGTCTAGCCGCGTTCCATGGGTTTGGCTCGAGTCGATTGTCCGATGCATCCCACAGACGGTACGCTCCACCGGTCAGAACTTTGTCAATAATGAAGGGACCTTCCCATTTGGGCTTGAGCTTGTCATTTTTCTTCTCTGGTAGGCGTAGAACGAGTTCGCCAACGTTATAAGTTTTGGCCCATACTTCTCTGCTTTGATACCGTCGAGCCTGTTGGTGATAGAATGCGGAGCGGGCTTTTTCCACGTCACGCTCCTCCTCCAGGGCGTCCAAACTGTCCTGCCGATCAAGCTCGGCTTCTTTCTCTTCGTACATGCGCACTCGAGGTGAGTCATGAATGATGTCGCAGGGAAGTACCGCCTCTGTGCCGTACACAAAAAATGGTGTGTATCCGGTAGTGCGATTCGGCGTGGTCCGCAGCCCCCATAGTACGGAGTCGAGCTCCTCAACCCAGTGCATATCTGATTCCTTCAAGGATCGCACTAATCTGGGTTTAATGCCGCTCATAATGAGACCATTTGCTCGCTCGACCTGACCGTTTGTTTGGGGGTGATAGACGGAGGCATAATCGAGCTTAATGCCCATGTTGCCCCACCAAGTTTTTACCTCGTCGGCTGTAAAGTTCGAGCCGTTATCAGTGATGATGCTGTGGGGGACGTCGTAACGGTGTACAACCCCGGATATGAAGTCTATCACTGGTCTGGACTCGGCCGTTTTAATTGGTTTGGCCTCTATCCATTCGGTGAATTTATCCACCATGACCAATAGGTACTTTTTTCTTATGGCTTCCTCCTTTAAGGGGTCCGACCATATCAAGCCCCCAGACTGCGAAGGGCCAAGTAATGGGGATTGTTCCGAGAGCAGTAGGTGGCAGATGGCTTTGGTTTGCAAAAAGCTGGCAACCGACGCAACGTTGGACGAGGTCCTGTGCGTCTGCTCGGGCCATCGGCCAGTAAAAACCTGTACGGAAGGCCTTGCTTACAAGGGCCCGAGCTGCGGCGTGGTGGCCGCCGAGTCCAGCATGAATTTCTGCCAAAAGTTGCCGTCCTTCCTCTTCAGAGATGCACCTTTGAAGTACTCCTGTAACACTTTTCTTATAAAGCTCTCCCTCGTGGACCTTGTAGGCTTTAGACCGCCGCACAATGCAACGTGCCTCGTTTGGGTCCTCAGGGAGTTCTTGCCTAGTTAGGTAGGCTAAGAAGGGTTCTGTCCATGGGGCGATGACAGCCATAATCACGTGGGCCGAAGGTATTATTTCGGTGGCAGAGCCTCCGATTGCGTCAGAGTATTCGGTATCTGGCGTTGTGGCCGGGTCCGGACTGTTGTTGCCGGTCTCACCTTCCCATACCACAGATGGCTTAAACAGCCTTTCCAAGAAGATATTAGGTGGGACAGGGTCGCGCTTAGCGCTGATGCGGGTGAGGATATCTGCCACTTGATTGTTTTCTCGGACCACATGGTGGAATTCGAGCCCCTCGAACCGAGCTGACATTTTGAGGACGGCGTTGCGGTAAGCCGCCATTTTCGGATCCTTGGCGTCGAAGTCTCCATTTATTTGAGATATTGCGAGGTTCGAATCCCCACGCACCTCTAGGCGTTGAATGCCCATGGAGACTGCCATCCGGAGACAGGGCCTCATATTCTGCTGCGTTGTTGGAGTCTGTGTATAATATTTGGAGTACGTATCGGACTGTATCCGGTGGGGGATGTCAGGATGACGCCTGCCCCCAGACCAGCCAGCATTTTAGAGCCGTCAAAGTGCATGATCCAATTGGAGTGCGCGCCGTACTCTTTAGGGAG
Source organism: Aegilops tauschii subsp. strangulata (assembly GCF_002575655.3). Taxonomy (NCBI): domain Eukaryota; kingdom Viridiplantae; phylum Streptophyta; class Magnoliopsida; order Poales; family Poaceae; genus Aegilops; species Aegilops tauschii. Next base: position 295,061,642 of record NC_053035.3, read on the forward strand.
TTCGGCTTCTGTCCATTCGGCGACGAAATCAGCCAGTACTTGTGACTTAATGGCTCGCCGTGGTTTGTATGTTATGTCGAACGGGAGGAGCTCAATAGCCCATTTAGCAATCCGGCGCGTGGCACCGCGGTTATTTATTATGTCGTTGAGTGGTACTTCGGAGGCCACCGTAATTGAACACTCTTGAAAGTAGTGTCGTAGTTTCCGGGATGCCCTGAAGACCGCGTATGCTATCTTTTGATAATGTGGGTACCGTGATTTGCATGGAGTGAGGACAGTGGATACGTAGTATACCGGCTTTTGAAGCGGGAACTTATGTTCGTCCGCCTCTCGCTCGACGACGAGCACTGCGCTTACAACTTGGTGTGTTGCCGCTATATATAACAACATTGGTTCGCCGACATTTGGCGCGGTCAGGATTGGGTTGGTGGCCAAGACAGCTTTTACTTCTTCCAATCCTGCCATGGCCGCATCCGTCCACTCAAAGTGTTCAGTGCGTCGATGAAGGCGATAAAGAGGTAGTGCCTTTTCTCCCAATCGGGAGATAAAGCGGCTTAAGGCATCCACGCATTCAGTTAAATTCTGGATTTGCTTGAGGTCTGTTGGGATAGCCAACTGTGACAGAGCTCGAATTTTAGCCGGATTTGCTTCAATTCCTCTATTGGAAACGATGAAGCCCAAGAGCTTTCCGGCGGGCGCGTCGAAAACGCATTTTTCCGGATTGAGCTTGATGTCATATGTTCGGAGATTGTCGAACGTAAGCCTCAAGTCATCTATTAAAGATTCGACGTGTCTGGTTTTGATGACCACATCGTCTACATATGCCTCCACTGTTTTGCCGATTTGTGTTTCCAGGCATGTCTGAATCATGCGTTGATAGGTTGCACCGGCGTTTTTGAGCCCGAAGGGCATGGTGTTAAAACAGAAGGGGCCGTATGGGGTGATAAATGCCGTTGCAGCTTGATCGGACTCCGCCATCTTAATTTGATGGTATCCGGAGTATGCATCGAGGACACACAATGAGTCATGTCCTGCGGTAGCGTCGATGATTTGATCGATGCGGGGGAGGGGGAAGGGATCCTTGGGGCAAGCCTTGTTAAGGTCCTTGAAATTGACACATAGGCGCCAGGATTTGTCCTTCTTTGGTACCATCACCAGGTTTGCTAGCCAGTCCGGATGTTTTATTTCTCTAATGAATCCGGCCTCGAGTAACTTGGCTAGCTCTTCTCCCATGGCTTCTCGCTTAGGCTCAGAGAAACGCCGAAGAGTCTGCTTGACCGGCTTGAACCCTTTTAGAATGTTAAGGGTTCCTGGCATGTCTGAAGGATGCCAGGCGAAGATGTCCCAATTCTCGCGCAGGAACTCCCGCAGTGCGGCGTCTCTTGTGGGGTTCAGCTGTGCCCCGATGGATGCTGTTTTTGTAGGGTCCGTTGTGGTGGACCTGGATTTTGACTATTTCGTTCGCTGGTTTAAAAGAGGTGGACATGGGTCTTTTATCGAGTATCACCTTGTCCCTGTCCACTGTGGAGCACATCGCAGTTAGTTCTTCAGCCGCAAGGGCTTCAGATAACACCTCGAGGGCTAGTGTGGCGGTTTTATTTTCGGCGCGGAGTGCTATATCCGGATCACTAGCTAGAGTGATGATTCCATTGGGCCCGGGCATTATCTGTTGGACTATATACTTTGGCCGGACTGTTGGACTATGAAGATACAAGATTGAAGACTTCGTCCCGTGTCCGCATGGGACTCTCCTTTGCATGGAAGGCAAGCTTGGCAATTCGGATATGTAGATCTCCTCCTTTGTAACCGACTCTGTGTAACCCTAACCCCCTCCGGTGTCTATATAAACCGGAGGGTTTAGTCTATAGGACGACAACAATCATAATCATAGGCTAGCTTCTAGGGTTTAGCCTCTACGATCTCGTGGTAGATCAACTCTTGTAATACTCATATCATCAAGATCAATCAAGCAGGAAGTAGGGTATTACCTCCATCGAGAGGGCCCGAACCTGGGTAAACATTGTGTCCCCCGCCTCCTGTTACCATCCGCCTTAGACGCACAGTTCGGGACCCCCTACCCGAGATCCGCCGGTTTTGACACTGACATTGGTGCTTTCATTGAGAGTTCCTCTGTGCCATCACCATAAGGCTTGATGGCTCGTCTTGTTGTCGAGGACAACATTACCTCTAGGGGAGCCCTGGCTGTAGGCCAAAATCTCCGACTAGGTGGCTTCGTCATGACCGCCCGTTCGGCCATTGCACCGACGATGACTTCTCGGGTCATCAAAAACAGCCTCCACGTCGGCTCGGGATTCGCCGAGCAGATGGATCCAATGGAGCTCTCTTCCTTGAATGAGCTCTTGGATCGCATCGCCGCCCTGGGAGTCGCTACAGACTATGATCGGATCGGGCTTAAACCCGACCAAAGGGAGATTAACTCTCCGCCGGTCACCCATCAGATAGCGGTGGTGGAGGAGCGATGCAGCGATTCTTCCTCTATCTTGAGGACAAACTATGTCCGGATTCCCGAGCTCTCCAAGCTGGACACCTGTCTATGGGAGGACATGGCCCAAGCTTTGAACCTAGAATCAGATAGCGGGCTAGATCTATTGGGCAACATCCCGGAGCCCGAACTGCCAAGCTCGGAAACTCCTCCCCCTGGGTCTCAGATCGGGTCAGGGTTTGGACTTAAATCTACCCACCCACCCAGACATAAGTGATCTTTCCCACATTAGACAAGAGCCCCAAGAGACAGTACATCACTATTGGGCCAGATTCCTCCTTGTAATGAGCAAGGTCAAGGACTGTCGCGAGGAAGACACAATTTCACTCTTTTGCAAAAATTGCACGGACAAGGGAATCCTCAACACCATAAGTCGCCGTGACATAGCACACTTCGCTGACTTGGCGGCCATAGTATGGAAGTACAGTGCGATGGAAAGCGCCTGGAAAACCCAAACAAAATTCTGGGATCCTCCGGCTCTCACTAAACCCCCCGTCCGAACTAAAAGGGTGTACTCTCATAAGTCGCCCGATCTAATTACAAAGAAACCAAAACCCACTACAAGGCGTGGAACTGTATTGGAGGGATGGCTCAACGGGCCATGCAAAATTGACAGTACACCAGATACCATGCCAACACACAGCCTTAGAGCATGTTGGATACTCCGGCAGGTGGCCAAGAGTGGCGAGGATCTCCTCATCCACAACACCACAAAGCACCATCCTGTGGAAAATAACAATACAGTATTGACAGTCTTCGAGACCTTCGCCTCAAATAATAGGCGCAAGCGAGCACTCCGCAGCCTTGCCGAAGTCTGCCACATAGCAGCAACAAATCCATGCAGCGATACGGCTATAACCTTCAATGCCAGTGACGAACCTAAATTCCGAACAGCCCGAGCACCAGCCGCCTTGGTCCTTAGTCCAATTGTGGACGGTTTCCGGCTTACTAAAGTGCTCATGGACGGTGGCAGCGGATTAAACCTCATCTATGAGGAGACTCTTCGAAAAATAGAAATAGACAAGAGCCGCATTGAGCAAAGCAGCACGACCTTCAGAGGAATCATCCCTAGTCGGGAGGCACGATGTGCGGGAAAAATCACACTAGACATGGTATTCAGCACGCCGGAGAACTATAGGTCCGAAGAAATCACATTCCAAGTGGCCCCGTTCAGTAGCGGATACCACGCCCTTTTAGGGCGGGAGGCATTCACGATCTTCCAAGCTATACCCCATTACGGGTACATGAAGCTCAAAATGCCCGGGCCCAATGGAATCATCACTCTAGCTAGTGATCCGGACATAGCACTCCGAGCAAAAAATAAAACCGCCGCACTAGCCCTCGAGGCATTATCCGAAGCCCTTGCGCCCGAAGAACTAACTGTGCTGTGCTCCACAGTGGACAGGGATGACGTGATACTCGACAAAAGACCCAAGTCCACCTCTTTTAAACTAGCGGACGAAATACTCAAATTCCAGGTCCACCCAATGGACCCTACAAAAATAGCATCCATTGGGGCACAGCTAAACCCCACAACAGACGCCGCATTGCGGGAGTTCTTGCGTGAGAATTGGGACATCTTCGCCTAGCATCCTTCAGACCTGCCAGGAATCCCACACAGGCTGGCCGAGCACAGCCTTAACATTCTAAAGGGGTTCAAGCCGGTTAAGAGACTCTTCGGCGTTTCTCTGAGCCCAAGCGACAAGCCATGGGAGAAGAGCTAGCCAAGTTACTCGAGGCCGGATTCATTAGAGAAATAAAACATCCGGACTGGCTAGCAAACCTGGTGATGGTACCAAAGAAGGACAAATCCTGGCGCCTATGTGTCGTTTTCAAGGACCTTAACAAGGCTTGGCCCAAGGAATTTAGTATGCAATGTTGAATAATAATTTTTGTGATTTGCTACAGTAGAGAATGATAAGGTTTTTCCATTGGTTTATACTAACTTATCTCACGAGTTCTTGTTGAGTTTTGTGTGGATGAAGTTTTTGAGATTTAGGGAAACCGTGATATGAGAGGAATTAAGGAGACACAAAAGCTCAAGCTTGGGGATGCCCAAGGCATCCCAAGTTAATATTCCAAGAAGTCTCAAGCATCTAAGCTTGGGGATGCCCCGGTAGGCATCCCACCTTTCTTCTTCAACAATTATCGGTTAGTATCGGTTGAGCCTAAGTTTTGGACAACGGTAACGCCCACACGTGTGGTGGGAGCCAAACCCGCCCACACGCCCTATAGCACACAGTCTACGCCATGTCACCGCATGCATGCATGTGGAAATCTTTTTGGATTTTTTGTTTTTAAAATGTTTTGTCTCTTAAATGAAAAATCCGATTGAAGATCCGTTTTCACCATTAAATCCCTCGCGATGAGATCTTCGAAACTAGATCTCGTATCAATATATTTTGACGAAATTTTTTTTGGTTAAAAGTTGTCGTGTCTATTGCACATGAATTGCCATGATGTTTACAGTGAAGTTGCCATGATATGTTTCAGCTATTTTCTTCTACATTTAAAAGTAAATTTTGACATATTATAAAATGGGAAATTAAGAAACTAGACTTGCCATGCACGATAATTAAAATTGTCATGATACATGCACTTAAAATTGCCATGGTTCATACAAAAAAATATTTTCATGGTCAAATACTAGAATTGCCATCATCAAAAAACTAAAATGGCCATGATCTACGAACTAAAATTGCCACATGGCAACTTTAGTTTATGCACTATGGCAACTACAGTGTAACCATCATGGCAACTTTTGGGTAAAAAAAAATTCGTTGAAACATATCAACATGGGGTCTAGTTTTGAAGATCTCGTCGAGACGGATTTAATGGTGAAAACGGATTTTTAATTCACTTTTTTAATTAGGAGATAAAATAGTTTTAAGCCAAAAACCAAAAAGATTTCTGCTGATGTCATCTATTCATACGTGGCAAAACGAGTGGTGATGGAGGCGTGTGGGCGATGTGCAAACGCCCACACATGTGCGTGTTAGTTTTTCCGTAAGTTTTTCCTTCTTCACATGATATGTGCTATCCTTGGAATGTCATTTTATTTTGTTTTCCTTGCTGTTTTAATAAAATACTTAGAACTGAAAGTTTTTAAATAAAATAGAGTCCTCAAATAGTTGCTAGAGAGGCTAGGTAAGCAGCACTCACATCCCATCAATGAAGCTCTTTTCTATGGAATTGCTCTAGTGCTTCACTTATATATTTTTGAGCACGGTGTGCTTTAAGTATTTTTGAAGAAATTCTCTCTTACTTCACTTAAATTAATTTGAGAGAAAGAAATATTATGCTCATGATCTTCACTTATATTTGTTTGAGCTTAACAAAAGCAACATATGAAAATTAGTCCCAAAGTGGTAGATATCCAAGAAGGATATAATAAAAACTTTCATGAAGATCATTGGACAAAATAAACTTGATTCCTTGTAATAGTTTTGAGATATGATGATGTGATATGTGAGTCATATTGATGAGTAATTATGCTTTAGTAAGAATATTGGTGTTAAGGTTTGTGATTTCCTGTGCAAGCACGAAAGCCAATAGTTATGCAATGAAATTACATCCTACTTGTGGTGCATTATCCGGTGTTAATTATGCTCAATGCTCGCTTATGAGATTATTCGTTTCTTGGTTGGTCGCTTCTCAACCTTTTGCCCGCCTTCATTTTGCACTAAGTATGATCACTACTTATGCATCCAAAATCCTTTAAACCAGTTTTGCCACATGAGTTACTATACCTACCTATATGCGGTATTCTTTTGCCGTTCTAAGCAAATTTGTATGTGCCATCTTTAACTTTCAAAATAAATTTCTCTTTTGTGTGCTCATACCGCTCGCAAGGCGGTGAGGGGTGGCCAATATTTTCCATGCTAGATGTGTTATTCTCACGATGAGTGTTTATCCACTTGTCATTGCACGAGAGTAAGGAAAAGGTATTAGGGATGCCCAGTCCCGAAATGAAAAATGAATTTACTTTATGTTTTCAAATAATAAATTCCTTCGAAAGTGTTGGTATGGAGGGCACCCGTGGATACGGTTAGCCATGGAAAGTGAAAGTATGGTGGAAAAAGGAATAAACTTTATTTTCTGTTTGGGAACCGCCTATGATATATCTAGCATGGAAAGTGTTGGGAGCTCTAAGTCATTTTCGTTGGTGGGAAATGTATGCCTCACAAAATGTTTTTATCTCTATATTTTTCGCTTTGAGCTCTGGCACCTCTACAAATCCCTACTTCCCTCTGCGAAGGGCCTTTCTTTTACTTTATGCAATTTTTATTTTTAATTTGAGTCTCCATCTTCTCTTATAAAGCACCAAGTGGGGGCACTATGATCGTACTTGAGCATTGGGTGTAGCTAATATGCGAATGTGTTGCATGAATGGATCAATGTTTGAGCATGATGGGCTAGGGATAACTTATTTTAGAGTTGATATTTCGAAAGACATGGTTGCTTGTTGATATGCTTCAGTATTGAAATCGTCATGTCAAAACTAGACTATTGCTTTGAACCATATAAAAGTCCATATGTCCATGCTACAAAAGAAAAGAATATGTGATGAACATGTTAGGCAACATTCCACATCAAAAATTCTGTTTTTATCATTTGCCTACTCGAGGACGAGTAGGAATTAAGCTTGGAGATGCTGATACGTCTCCAACGTATCTATAATTTTTGATTGTTCCACGCTATTATATTATCATTCTTGGATGTTTTATAATCATTTTATATCATTTATTGGTACTAATCTATTGAAATAGTGCCAAGTGCCAGTTGCTGTCTTTTGCATGTTTTTTACATCGCAGGAAATCAATATCAACCGGAGTCCAAACACCGCGAAACTTTTTGGAGAATTTTTATGGACCAGAACACCCAGGATGGGCTAGAGCAACACCTGGGGGTGCCCCGAGGGGGGCACAACCCACCAGGGCATGCCTGGGCCCCCAGGCGCGCCCAGGTGGGTTGTGCCCACCTTAGTGGCCTCCCGTACCCCCTCTTCGCCCTATAAATTCACAAATATTCCAAAACCCTTCAGGGTAGACCTAGATCAGAAGTTCCGCTGCCGCAAGGCCTCTGTATCCATGAGATCCAATCAAGACCCCATTCCGGCACCCTGCCGGAGGGGGAGATCATCATCGGTGGCCATCTTCATCATCCCGACAGCCACCACGATGAGGAGGGAGTAGTCCACCCTCGGGGCTGAGGGTTTGTACCAGTAGCTATGTGTTTAATCTCTCTCTCTCGTATTCTTGAGATGTCACGATCTTGATGTATCGCGGGCTTTGTTAATATAGTCGGATCATATGGTGTTTTCCCCCTCTCTGTCTTGTTGTGATGAATTGAGTTTTTTCCTTTGAGATTCCATTGTTATCGGATTGAATACTCATAACCCACAAGTATAGGGGATCAATTGTAGCCTCTTTTAATAAGTAAGAGTGTCGAACCCAACGAGGAGCTAAAGGTAGAACAAATATTCCCTCAAGTTCTATCGACCACCGATACAACTCTACACACGCTTGACGTTCGCTTTACCTAGAACAAGTATGAAACAAGAAGTACTTTGTAGGTGTTTTTGGATAGGTTTGCAAGAAAATAAAGAGCACGTAAATAAAAACTAGGGGCTGTTTAGATAAAGACACAATAAAGTAAATGTAGTGTGTGTGGAGAAGTGGTGGTCGGAGTTGCGAAATTGTCCCTAAGCAATTGACTACTTTACTAGACCGATAGCAAGTTTTATGTGGGAGAGGCCACTGCTAGCATGTCATCCCTGACTTGGAATTCTATGCACTTATGATTGGAACTATTAGCAAGCATCCGCAACTACTAACGTTCATTAAGGTAAAACCCAACCATACCATTAAGATATATTGGCCCCCCTTCAATCCCGTATGCATCAATTTCTATGCTAGGTAGAAGCTTCTGCCACTCTTGCCCTCCAATACATAGTCCTATCAACATACAACTAACCCTATGGTGTGATCCACGCGCGCGCTCATATGATGGGCACCAAAGGACAGCAACATAACCACAAGCAAATTAAATCAATCATAGCAATTCATCAACCACCGATAGGACAATGAAAATCTACTCGGACATCATAGGATGGCAACACATCATTGGATAATAATATGAAGCATAAAGCACCATGTTCAAGTCGAGGGTACAGCGGGTTGCGGGAGAGTGGACCGCTGTAGATAGAGGGGGGAAGGTGATGGATATGTTGGTGAAGATGGCGGAGGTGTTGGTGAAGATCGCGGTGATGATGATGATGGCCACGGCAGTGTTCCGGCGCCACCGGAAGAGAGGGGGAGAGGGGCCCCCTTCTTCTTCTTCTTCCCTGACCTCCTCCCTAGATGGGAGAAAGGTTTCCCCTCTGGTCCTTGGCCTCCATGGCATGGGAGTGGCGAGTGCCCCTCCGAGATTGGATCTGTCTCTCTGTCTCTCTCTATTTCTGCGTTCTGGGATTCTGCCCTTTCACCGTTTCTTATATATCCGGAGATCCGTAACTCCGATTGGATTGAAACCTTCGCCCAGATTTTTTCCGAAAATTAGCTTTGTTGCGGCAAAAGAATAGCAGCAATCGCCTTACGAGGGTCAGGGGGGCGCCCAGGGGGGCAGGCGCGCCCCCTGCCTCGTGGCCACCTCGGGCGCCGTCTCGCGTTGATTCTTCCTCCCATATTTCCCAAATATTCCAAAAATATTCTCCGTCCGTTTTTATTCCGTTTGGACTCCGTTTGATATGGGGTTTCTGCGAAACATAAAACATGCAACAAACAGGAACTGGCACTGGGCACTGGATCAATATGTTAGTCCCAAAAAAATAGTATAAAAAGTTGCCAAAAGTATATGAAAGTTGTATAATATTGGCATGGAACAAACAAAAATTATAGATACGATGGAGACGTATCAAATACTTTTATGGATTTGAGAACACTTGATATATGTCTTGCAATTGAATACTCGTGGTGATAATGGGGTATCGTATTGATTCACTTGATATATATTTTGGTACTCAACTCGCAGATTCCCGAGGTGACATTGGGGTAATCTATGCATAGGGGTTGATGCACGTTCTTGTCTTCAGTTTCTCAGGTAGAAATCTTGGGGCACTCTTTGAAGTTCTTTGTGTTGGATTGAGTATTATGAATATTAGTTTTCTTTGGTGTTATTTTAGTACGAACTCTAGGATAAATCGAACGGAAAGAATAGCTTTGTGTTATTTTAGTACGAACTCTTGAATAGATCGAACGGAAAGAATAGCTTTGAGGTGGTTTCGTACCCTACAAACAATTTATTCTTATGTTCTCCGCTAGATAGGAATGTTGGAGTGATTCTTCATCGCACTTCGAGGGATGGTTATATGATCCAATTATATTAGCATTGTTGAGAGATTGCACTAGCGAAAGTACGGACCCTAGGCCTTGTTTTCAAGCATTGCAATACCGTTTTTGTGCCTGTTTACTATTTGCTACCTTGCTGATTTTATTTATTCAGATTATAAAAATATATTTCTACCATCCATATTACACTTTTATCACCATCTCTTCGCCGAACTAGTGCACCTATACAATTTGCCATTGTATTGGGTGTGTTGGGAACACAAGAGATTTCTTGTATTTGGTTGCAGGGTCATTTGAGAGAGACTATCTTTATCCTATGCCTCCCACGGATTGATCAACCTTAGATCATCCACTTGAGGGAAAATTGCTACTGTCCTACAAAACTCTGCGCTTGGAGGCCCAACACGTGTCGACAAGAATAAAGTTGCGTAGTAGACATCAGCCACACGGGCCGAATGTAACCACGGGCTGAATTTGGCCCACAAACGGAACAGGCCAGTAACGGACCGTAACTAACCTAATTCTAGAAATGAGCCCAAGAATAAATGGGCCCTTAGAAGGCCGAAAAGGCCGAAAGTTAACACAGGTTGGAAACGGTCGACAGAATAATGGGCCGTTAATGGGTATAAAGCGATACATTGTTCATTATGGGCCAGTTTCACCTCGGGCCTTTAATGGGCCTAGAGTTACAAAGGGCCTCATATGGGCCGAAATACATCATGGGCCATACATGGGCCGGAAGTTACAATGGGCTGGAATCATATTGCACGGCCCAGATGAAGCTTCTGGGCTTAATTCCGATAGGCCGTAATGGGCCGGGAGTTAGCAGGTCGTAAATGGGCTATATACAAACAGGCCGTTAACAAGCTTTTCATGGGCCGGCCCGTTACCTTTTGACCATGTCAAACGGGCCAGCCTTTTACCGGAATGGGCCTCTGTTGGGCCGTGCCACGTGTCGACGTATCATAGGCGCCTCCTGTCCAATGAGTGGATGACACCTGTCCCAACGGTGAGCCAACACGTGTTTCCTCCAGCCAATGAGAATTTTACACGTGGAAAATCCCCATTGGTCCGGGCTGTTAACGGGTTATCAGATCCAAAACCGAACCCGGTAGCTTAAAAGCGACCTATTACGGTGGATGCCACGTGCCGGTTACCCTTGACAAAAACACTTCCATGACGCGCCATTTATCGTCATGGAAGTGGACACTTCCGTGATGATAATTTTGGTAATGTCATGGAACACTTCTACGACAGCACAGGTATGACTATCTTGATTCTGTCATAAAATTGTCATGGATGTACATGCATGACAGAAAATGTGACCTACTGTGACAAACACGTATCATCATGGAAGTGTATTTTTTTGTAGTGATGGAAAATGTAATGGTCTGTTCATTGCGAACCTCTCTTGTTGAATTGTGCATCACATTGTGGTGGATGAAACCTATTGATAAGCATATGCCAAAGAAAACATTTGAAGTTCGTCGAGAGGCTTTTTGACCTCACCAATAGGGCCACAATAATACAATTTGACAAAGTGTACATTTTTGTTGGCCAACAATTCTTCTGAATCATTTTTTGAGTGGAAAATGGGTACAAAACCCGAATGGTTGTCACGTCTATTTGGTACAACAATTTGAATACCTAGGACCAACCCCAAATTGTCTTTGCCTACATGACTGATTTTTCTGTCTTTCCCTCCTAATTTTTGCTCCCACCAGTGTTTTCGTTCCCTCCACCGATTTAGAATGCCGCGCTCAATTTTCAACACCTCCTACTAAATACCCACAACTTGACTCGCACCCCTCATTCATCCCTATCTTCTCCATCAGATCTGCCACCTCCTAGTGACATGTGGCTCCATCTCCGGCAAATGCGATGGCTGGGACACTCCGTTGTGAGAAAGTCCGCAAGTCTCCGCCGTCTACCCCAAAACCTTATCATACGCAACCAGGTGAGAAGTTCCTCTCCCGCCATCCCAACCCCACAACCCTATCTATATTTGTGACAGCCATCTGCATTTATTCATGTGCTTCATTTTGGCCTCTTGATGTACTTGCACATTTCAATTCTTGTAGATTAACTCAATTTTGTTGCATGTATGACGGTCTATACTGTGGTTCATTTAGTCTAGGATCTAGTTCGCTTCGCATGGTCTTATTAGGCAGATCTTGATTATTTGTTGATACTTGTGTATTTTAAGATTAATCGATACTTGAAACACAAGTAATCGCATCAATGATGAACATGGACGTGAATAATTCGTCTTTGATTCTTAGATCCTACCAGCAAATCAACAAAAGTACACGAGTAGGTACTGGCGGTAACAATGAAAGACAATGATGCTAGAATATCTGCACGCATGAGGAAACACTGTGCTAGTACCATTGGTCCACCAGATTTCGCTTGTATAACACATTCTTTTGTGAATCCTGGTGCACAAATAGATGATGATTCAAAAAAAAATTAGAGGAGGAAGCTGATGTCTACGACGTTGACATGGATGAATATGTACCTTCATCTTTAGTTTAAAAAAGAATAAATGGACCCCATATATTTGCAAGGTAATCTTCCTTTGCTGATTTCTCATGCATATGTATTATGCAATTCTGCTATAACACATTCATTAAACCATGCACGGCATGTGTTCCAACTTTCATGGGCACATGGTTTCTTCAGGACAACTCAGAATTGACTTGATTGATGCATTTGCGGAAGAATTTTGCACTGGCATTTTACAAAAAAGTGCTCAGCAGTGTAAATATAACTCCATGGACAAATGTTCTAACAAGGTCAGAAACCGTACAAAATACTTCGGCTTCCTATTGATATTGCAGGCTTCTGCAATCCCTTTCATACTAAGTTTTTGCTTCTTGTCATAGCAATTTTCTGAAAGGGAAAAGCAAGCATACATGTTGTGCTGGTAAGCGGTATGGCTGGAAGTTCATAATATGATACCCCTCATAGCTCTATGGTAGGAATTTAAATAAGTATTTAAATCCTATATATTGTTGATTATTATAGGATATGCAGTACTGATGCGAGTGTCCTTATTCCATAAGGGCAAAAACAGGAAGAAGAGAGCATCCGGTTTGGAGTTTTCTGCAAATGAAAGATCGAGGATGTCGCCTAGAGGGGGGGAGTTGAATATGCGCTTTTAAAAATAATTACGGTTTATGCTTGAACAAATGTGGAATAAAATTAGCGTTTAATTTGTCAAGCACAAAATCTAAAACAACTAGGCTCACCTATGTGCACCAACAACTTATGCTAAGCAAGATAAACAACTAAGTGATAGCAAGATATAAGACAAGAAACAATATGGCTATCACAAAGTAGAGCGCATAAGTAAAGGGCTCAGGTAGGAGATAGCCGAGGCACGCAGAGACGACGATGTATCTCGAAGTTCACACCCTTGCGAATGCTAATCTCCATTTGGAGCGGTGTTGAGGCACAATGCTCCCCAAGAAGCCACTAGGGCCACCGTAATCTCCTCACGCCCTCGTGTCGTGGGAAACCACGGCCACCTATGGGGCCATGAGCCCCTTTTGGTTCGGTGGGGGGATGGGCATGTTGCACAAAGAGCGGAGAAGCGTAACACGGCGTGAGAGAGATCACACGGGCACTTTTACCTAGGTTCGGGCCGCCGTGAGGCGTAAAACCCTACTCCTGCTTTGGTGGATTGATGATGGATAATGGTGGTGAACGCAACACACTCGCTCCGCGGGGTTGCCTCGAGGCGAGAGTGGCTACGTGCGTACGAATGTGTAAGGGTCCGAATCCTTTCTACGGTTGCCATGGGCCTCCTTTTATAGATCAAGGGGTCACCACAGTGGCAAATCAGTCTTTACGTACTGATTAGATAGCAAATAGTGCTATCATACCTAACTCTACAGGCTGACAGAGGGCAATAAATGCGCCGTCGAGTGTCACATCACAGCGTGCCCGGCAACCCTTGCCGAGCTGTTTTGCCAGCTTTCCACCTGCTTGCTTGACACGTCTCAAGACGGGTGTCATATGGAGGTGTTTGCTATAGGAAGTGGCTGCCATGTGGCAAGAAGCAGCCACTTAGTCACTTTGGGGCTTGACACCGCACTGATCGATGAATTGTGTCGCTTGTGAGGTGGAGCGATGGAGTGGCTTGCCTCCACAAGCCCCGGCAGGCTTGCCGAGATGATCTGGAAGCTTGCTTCTGGGGCAAACCCAACCTCGCCAGGCTCGCCTTCCCGGCAAGGGAGGTTCTTTCCTTAGTGATATCTTGCTTCTCTAGCTCATCTTGGTCTTCTTGATCTGTACTTGGATCCTTCAAAGAATTGATCCCTCGTGCTTGGTTTGATCCTGGTGCTGTAATCTTGTCCTTGGGCCTGTGCACAGTCTGGGCAACGGACCCAGGGTTTGTTGCACCGAGAGGAGCCCCCGGGCCTGGCACGAACACGCTGCTGAGTGTCGTTGGGGTAGGCCCTAACCAGTGCACAGGCAGGAGCGCAAGGGTGGCTCTACCCTTTGAGATCTTCTTTGCTTCTTCATTAACCCGAGCTCGGGTCAGTTTCCGGTTCTCCCACGCGCCGTGCGAAATGTTACGGGAGAAACCGAACCACGAGCCGCGGCTTGCCCATGTCCCATGATCACGGGGTAGAAACTGCCACCCCACTTACCTCCCGTTCTTGGTGCATCCGACATGTGTACCACATGCATTGCGTAGGGTAGGTGGTGGATACGGAGGGCAGGGAAATAGGAGCTGTGGCAGAAAGCCAGGCATCGCTGATTGGCGCAGAAGGTCGGCCCTGGTTTCCTGGGTCGCTGAAGGCGCAGGGAAGCAGTATTGGAGGAGCCTGGCAGCCACCTTCTGAATGAGGGGCCAGACCCCCGCCTCATTCTCCTATAAAAGGGGGTAGGAGTGGTGTGTTTACTCACACACTTTCCTTCTCCCTTTCCTCAAACTTTCTTCGCCCGCCATGACGAGAGGGCGAGGATGTGGTGTAACTTCCATGGTGGCGACGAGAGCTTCCGCTCGATAGCATCTCCCTCCTCCTCCTAAGAGTGCGGGGGCGAAACCCGCTGCGAGAGGAGGAGGGAGAGGACGAGGTCGTGGTAGTCGTGGCGCCCGGGGAGGAGGAGGACGGGGCGGTGCCCTGATCGCGCCCCCATCGGAGGCTCCTCCTCCGACGGAAGGCCACATTGGAGACGAGCCTCTGGAGTTCGTCATCAGGCTATACAAGCCTCCACATGGCTGCCTCTGTCTTCCTACTCCATTTGCAAGGGCAATGGAGCTTGAGCAGCCGCGAGCGTTGAGACTGCACATGAGGGGCTGCGGGAATGGCAGCATACGAGTGGATGTAGACTTCCCCGCCCCTAATGTCATGTACTTCTGTCGAGGTTGGAAGACTTTTGCTCGTGCCCATAGCTTGTCGGAAGGGCACGTCCTCCATTTTAAGTTAATGGAGGACGGTTTCCTTTCCGTCAAGGTTTTCGCGAGCTCGGGTGCTCGCTTAGGGTGTTGTGCGGAGAGCTCGACCGACGACGAAAGCTCCTCCTCGAGCGATAGCGACGAGGAGGACAGCGATGACGATGACAACGGCACCGACCGGGAGGGCGACGACTCCGACTCCAGCTGAGCATCAGCCAGACCGTCACCGTTAGGTGGAGGCAGCACCATCTGCATATGCACCTCCTCTCTGGCAAGGTGATTTGCTGGGGAGTCGGGAGCAGGGGAAGAGGTGGTGCCTCCGACTCCTCCAGCAGGCTTCTAGCTGGACCCCAGCAGGCTATCCGTTCGCCCTGCCGCATCCTGCTGGCCCTGGTGGTGGCAGTTGACAGGTCGTCTCCGCCGATCTCTTCACCATCGCCTTCGTCCGCGCCCTCCTACCCCCGCCGGGCTACCTCTCCTGGAGCCCGACAGGGTCAGGCTGAGCTTCTGCCCAGGCACTCCTTTTGCCCTCTTCACCTCCTGCCACAGTGCCTAGGAGGAGAGGGACAAGAAAGGGCATCACGGGGCACTTATCTTTTTTCAATCTTAAATCTGTAGGCACTAGCCAAATTTTAGCTCAAACAATGTAATCTCTTGAATCCATGTTTGTGTCCTGTAAGGTATGTACTTGTTTGATCAACATATTAATGAAAAAGATGAACCTTGCCGAGGACTTGTGCACGTATATGTCCATGCAGAGGTGGGGTGCCTCTATATTTTTAAGTTAACGAGTTTCCCCCGGCAGGCTATCCTGCCGGTACCGTCTGATTTGTCGCCGGGGAGTTAGGCCTACTGGGCACAAATCATGAAGAGGGACCAGCCCCCCGCCAGTCCATTTCCATCAAAGGCCACTGCGACCACCCTGACCGAAGCAACATTCGAGTCGAAGGGTGGGAGCACCTGAGTTTCAAAGGGTAGCAGGGTTTTCTCATGCACAAGTCCTTACTTATAGAACACGTATGGATAAGAGAGGGAACTTATCTGTTTGGCTTGCCGGAGACCGCAGTGCAGGCTCGTCTTCTCATCTCCTCTTGGGAACCGAGTCCACGACAGGAGCCTGCAGTTTATGCAGATGAAAATGATGCCTGATGCGATCTTATCTACATGAACATGCGATGCTCATGATATGCTTATGCATGCATGCAACTTGTCGCCCCCCCCCCCAACGCTTCATTTATTTCTCTGTTGCTCAGGATCTGTGCCTGGCTTTGTACAAGGGGTTACATGCAACTAAGGCAAGGCCTGTACAAAAGGGTGGCTGCGGGGCAGGGCCCGACAGTCGTGCCTTGCGGGCAGAACTTGCGGAGATGCTCAATATTCCATGAGTTTTGCAATTGAATGCCATCTCTGGTCTCTAGACGGACTGCGCCAGGTCTGGTGACTCGTACTACCCCGTAAGGGCCTTCCCATTTCTTCTCCAGAAACTGCGAATGATTACAGACCAATCACTTTACTGAACTGCTGTCTGAAAATCATCACAAAAATCCTAGCTAATCGGCTACAGAAAGTCATTCTTAAAATCATCCACAAGAACCAGTACGGCTTCATTAAGGGGAGGACGATCCAAGATTGCTTGGCGTGGACCTTTGAATATATCCATCAATGTCACGCCTCGGAGCGGGAGATATTCCTCCTCAAGCTTGACTTCGCCAAGGCGTTTGACACGATTGAACATGCTCCCATGCTTGAGATCATGAAGCATATGGGTTTTGATGATAAGTGGCTAGGTTGGATGGAAACGATTTTTGGTTCTGGGGTCTCTTCGGTACTCCTTAATGGAGTCCCTGGTCGGAAATTCCAATGCAAATGTGGCGTGCGACAGGGTGACCCTCTCTCACCGCTCATCTTTGTCCTTGCTGCGGACCTCCTTCAAGCTACGATTAATGATGCGTTTGTTAGCGGCCTTATTGATCTTCCTCTCCCTCGGGACAGTGCTGGAGATTTCCCGGTCGTGCAATATGCTGATGACACGATATTGGTTATGCAGGCGTGTGCTGACCAAGCTGCCCGTATGAAATCTATTCTGGAAGACTATGCTGCATCGGTAGGTCTAAAAATCAATTTTCACAAATCAACTCTTATCCCCATTAACATTGATCACCAGCGTGCTAGTGAGTTGGCGGGGGTGTTTGGATGCTCTGTTGGATCCCAACCCTTCACCTACCTTGGTCTCCGGATGGGGACGACGAGGCCCAACGTGTTGGATCTTATGCCGATGGTGCACGCAGTTGAGAGGAAGGCATCCACAACACTTTCTCTGATGTCATCAGGAGCAAAACTGACCTTGGTTAATTCTGTCGTGACGTCAATGTTGATCTACGCAATGTGCACAATCAAATTACATCCGAAGGTGGTTGAACATCTGGATAAATTACGCCGCTATTGTCTCTGGGCAAAAAATTCTGATGATGGTGTTAAAAACAACTCCCTTGCGGCCTGGGAACTTGTCTGCCGCCCAAAGCGGTGTGGTGGCCTTGGTGTAATTGATATCAAGACACAGAATGTAGCCCTGCTCTTAAAGCATTTGTTCAAATTCTATAACCATGAGGATGTCCCCTGGGTGGAGCTGATTTGGACCGCGTATTACAGAAACAAAATCCCTCATGCAACTGACGACATTGGCTCTTTCTGGTGGAAAGATGTAATGCAGCTCAATGGGGTCTTTCGAGGGATCACCAGGGTCATCCCAGACGATGGTTCTAGCTCTCTGTTTTGGAAGGATGTCTGGCTTGAAGGCGACGATGACGCTCCAATCATGGAAGTGTACCCGCGGGCTTTCTCCTACTATCTGAATGAGGATGACTCCATTGCTAGGGTTCTCACTGCCACTGATCCGGCCACGATCTTTAGCTTACCCCTCTCGACCCAGGCAAGGGAGGAGGTCAGACAAATCCAGCAGGCCTCGCTGCATGTGTGTGTGCCCGATGGCCGCCATGACACCTGGGAATGCATGCTCGGGCGCTTCTCTTCGAAAAAAATCTATGATCATTGTTACAAGGAGATCATGGCTGATGAGGCTTTTCGCTGGCTTTGGAAGGCCAAGAGCCTGATCAAGTTTAAATTGTTTGGGTGGTTGCTTCTGGTGGATCGGCTGAATACCAGAAATATGCTTAAACGTAGACACTTTGCTATCACGGGGAACAATTACTCCTGCATGTTCTGTCAAAGCCCCCCCGAGGAAACCATTGAACACTTGTTCTTCTTATGCCCCTTTAGTCAACAGTGCTGGAGTAAGGCTGGATTGACCTGGCCGACCAGAGGCAGTAGAATAGCACAGCTGCATGGGGGCAGAGAGATCTGGCGACAACCTCTCTTCGTGGACATTTTTCTGTTGGCTGCTTGGAGTTTATGGATGGAGAGAAACAATCAACATTTCAGAGGGATACATCACTCATTCGGGTCATGGTTGGCTAGATTCAAAAATCTCTTAGAGCTACTGATCCATAACTGCAGAGAGGAACTTCATCCTTTCCGGTCTAATTACATTGTAAACTTGGGACATTAGTGTTGTAGCTACACTAGCCCACACGGCCGGGGGACCGTTTAAACCCCTGTTGTAACAACTATGTAACTGATCCTTTGTGAGTAATACAGAAAGTCAGTGGGAGCCTCTCCCACTGTCGTTCACTTTCAAAAAAAGGGCCTTCCCATTTCGACGTCAACTTGTTGGCACCCTTGGCGGACTGAACGCGCCTAAGGGCAAGGTCGCCTTCCTCAAAACACCAGGTGTGAACCTTGCAGCCGTGATAGCGACGCAGGGCTTGCTGGTAGCATGCAACACGCGTAGCAGCCCGGAGACGGTTCTCCTCGAGAAGCACAACATCATCACGCCGGTGTTGTTCCCACGCTACTTCATCGTAGGCAATTACTCGAGGTGACCCATAAATGAGTTCCGTGGGGATAACTGCTTCTGCCCCATAGACTAGGGAGAAGGGAGTCTGCCTGGTAGCTCGATTTGGTGTCGTTCTGAGGGACCAAAGAACCACCGGCAACTCATCGATCCATCGCCTGCCGCACTTCTGCAGCTTATCAAATGTTCTTGTCTTGAGCCCTCGCAGCACTTCAGCATTCGCCCTCTTAGCTTGTCCATTGCTTCTGGGATATGCAACAGAGGCAAATGAGATCTTGCTTTCGAGGGCATGAACATATTGCATGAAGGCGCGGCTCGTGAACTGGGTGTCGTTGTCTGTGATAATCCGAGTAGGGACCCCGAAGCGGTACACCAATCCTTTCAAGAACTTGATAGCTGACTGAGCAGTCACCTTCCTCATGGCTTCTACTTCCGGCCACTTTGTAAACTTGTCGATTGCAACGAACAAGAATTCAAAGCCCCGGGCAGCTCGAGGGAAAGGGCTGATACGTCTCCAACGTATCTATAATTTTTGATTGTTCCATGCTATTATATTATCCATCTTGGATGTTTTATATGCTATTTTATATTATTTTGGGACTAACCTATTAACCTAGAGCCTAGTGCCAATTTATGTTTTTCCTTGTTTTTGAGTTTTGCAGAAAAGGAATATCAAACAGAGTCCAAACAAGCTGAAAATTTGCTGTGATTTTTTATGGACCAGAAGAAGCCCCGAAGCACAAGAGTTGGTCCAGAAGAGTCCCGAGTCAACGACAGGGGTGGAGGACGCGCCCACCCCCCTACGGCGTGCCCCCCTACCTTGTCGATGACTCGTGGACCCCCTGACTTGAAACCAACAGCAAAAATTCTTATAAATCCATAAACCCCCAGAAAGAAACCTAGATCGGGAGTTCCGCCGCCGCAAGCCTCTATAGCCACGAAAAACCAATCGGGAGCCAGTTTCGGCACCCTGCCAGAGGGCGAAACCATCACCGATGGCCATCTTCATCATCCCGGCAGTCTCCATGACGAGGAGGGAGTAGTTCACCCTCGGGGCTGAGGGTATGTACCAGTAGCTATGTGTTCGATCTCTCTCTCTCTCTCGTGTTCTTGATTTGGCGCGATATTGATGTACCGCGAGCTTTGTTACTATAGTTGGATCATACGGTGTTTCTCCCCTCTACCTTCTTGTGATGAATTGAGTTTTACCTTTGAGGTTTCACTATTATCGGATTGAATACTATTATGGATTTGAGAACACTTGATGTATGTCTTGCGTGGGATACCCGTGGTGACAATGGGGTGTTCTATTGATTCATTTGATGTATGTTTTGGCAATCAACTCGCGGATTCCCGAGGTGACATTGGGGTAATCTATGCATAGGGGTTGATGCAGGTTTTCGTCCTTGTTTCTCCCATAGAAATCTTGGGGCACTCTTTGAGGTCCTTTTTGTTGGATTGAATATTTTGAATCTGAATTTGTTTGATGCATATCGCATAATTGACCCACGAATACTTGTGGTGACATTGGAGTATCTAGGTGTCATATGGTGTTATTTTACTACGAACTCTAGGGCTGTTTGTGACACTTATAGGAATAGCTCAATGGATTGATCGGAAAGAATAACTTTGAGGTGGTTTCGTACCCTACAAGCAATTTCATCTTATGTTCTCCGCGGTAGGAACTTTGGAGTGATTCTTTGTTGCATGTTGAGGGATTGTTATATGATCCAATTATGTTATCATTGTTGAGAGGACTTGCATTAGTGAATGTATGAACCCTAGGCCTTGTTTTCAAGCATTGCAATACCGTTTTCGCTCACTTTTGTCACTAGTTACCTTGCTATTTTTATATTTTCATATTAGAAAAACCTATATCTACTATCCTTATTGCACTTGTAACACCATCTCTTCGTCGAACTAGTGCACCTATACAACTTACCATTGTATTGGGTGTGTTGGGGACACAAGAGACTCTTTGTTATTTGGTTGCAGGGTTGTTTGAGAGAGACCATCTTCATCCTACGCCTCCCATGGATTGATAAACCTTAGGTCATCCACTTGAGGGAAATTTGCTACTGTCCTACAAAACTCTGCGCTTGGAGGCCCAACACGAGTCTACAAGAAGAAGGTTACGTAGTAGACATCAAGGGCCGAGGGTATCGAGCCCCCAGACCGAAAACGGCCATGACAAAGGGATTGTCTGAAGAGCTTGGGCTGGCAGATGGATATTCTTGGAATGGAACTGGCAGGCTTCACACTTGGTGACTAGCTCGACCGCATCTTGGAGGGCTGTGGGCCAATAGAATCCTTGCCGGAATGCTTTCCCAACTAAAGCCCTTGATCCAATATGGGAGCCGCACATGCCTTTGTGTATTTCCGCCAGCAGTTTCTTTCCTTCTTCCCGACAAATGCACTTCAATTTCACACCGTTGGGCCTTCTTCTGTATAGTGTGTAATTGACAAACTGATACATACTGGCCCTCTGGGCTACTCTTTTCGCTTCTTCTTGCTCTTCGGGAAGTTCTCCAGTTTGGAGGAAATGGACTATGTGCCTTGCCCAAGTTGGAGCCTGAGGCTCGGAAACGAGGACTAGCGGCACCTCCTCATTCATGGGAGCGCATTCCTCGATCATGGGGAACAGTGGCACGGCAGGAGGGTGCAGCCCGACAATCGAAGGGGAGTTGTTTTCCGGCAGGGTCCCCGCCAGGAGCCCTGCTACCTCTTGAGCACTGCGTTGGTTTTCCCTTGAAGAGGAAAGGGTGATGCAGTAAGGTAGCGTAAGTATTTCCCTCAGTTTTTGAGAACCAATGTATCAATCCAGTAGGAGACCACGCCCAAGTCCCTCGCACCTACACAAACAAATAAGAACCTCGCAACCAACGCGATAAAGGGGTTGTCAATCCCTTCACGGTCACTTACGAGAGTGAGATCTGATAGATATGATAAGATAATATTTTTTGTATTTTTATGATAAAGATGCAAAGTAAAATAAACGGCAATAGAAATAGCTAAGTGTTGGAATATTAATATGATAGAAAATAGACCTGGGGGCCATAGGTTTCACTAGTGGCTTCTCTCAAGAGTGCATAAGTATTACGGTGGGTGAACAAATTACTGTTGAGCAATTGATAGAATTGAGCATAGTTATGAGAATATCTAGGTATGATCATGTATATAGGCATCACGTCCGTGACAAGTAGACCGACTCCTGCTTGCACCTACTACTATTACTCCACACATCGACCGCTACCAGCATGCATCTAGAGTATTAAGTTCAAAAGAACAGGGTAATGATTTAAGTAAGATGACATGATGTAGAGGGATTAATTCATGCAATATGATATTAACCCCATCTTGTTATCCTCGATGGCAACAATACAATACGTGCCTTGCTGCCACTGTTGTCACTGGGAAAGGACACCGCAAGATTGAACCCAAAGCTAAGCACTTCTCCCATTGCAAGAAAGATCAATCTAGTAGGCCAAACCAAACTGATAATTCGAAGAGACTTGCAAAGATAACCAATCATACATAAAAGAATTCAGAGAAGATTCAAATATTGTTCATAGATAAACTTGATCATAAACCCACAATTCATCGGTCTCAACAAACACACCGCAAAAGAAGATTACATCGAATAGATCTCCACGAGAATTATGGAGAACTTTGTATTGAGATCCAAAGAGATAGAAGAAGCCATCTAGCTAATAACTATGGACCCGAAGGTCTGAGGTAAACTACTCACACATCATCGGAGAGGCTATGGTATTGATGTAGAAGCCCTCCGTGATCAATGCCCCCTCCGGCGGAGCGCCGGAAAAGGCCCCAAGATGGGATCTCACGGGTACAAAAGGTTGTGGCGGTGGAATTAGGTTTTTGGCTCCGTATCTGATAGTTTGGGGTACGTAGGTATATATAGGAGGAAGAAGTACGTCGGTGGAGCAACGTGGGCCCCACGAGGGTGGAGGGCACGCCCAGAGGGGGTAGGCGCGCCCCCTGCCTCGTGCTCTCCTGGTTGATTTCTTGACGTGGACTCCAAGTCCTCTGGATCACGTTTGTTCCGAAAATCACGTTCCCGAAGGTTTCATTCCGTTTGGACTCCGTTTGATATTATTTTTCTGCGAAACACTGAAATAGGCAAAAAAACAGCAATTTGGGCTGGGCCTCCGGTTAATAGGTTAGTCCCAAAAATAATATAAAAATGTATAATAAAGCCCGTTAAACATCCAAAACAGAATATAATATAGCATGGAACAATAAAAAATTATAGATACGTTGGAGACGTATCAAGCATCCCCAAGCTTAATTCCTGCTCGTTCTCGAGTAGGTAAATGATAAAAATAGAATTTTTGATGTGGAATGCTACTTAGCATAATTTTCAATGTAATTCTCTTAATTGTGGTATGAATATTCAGATCCAAAAGATTCAAGACAAAAGTTTAATATTGACATAAAAATAATAATACTTCAAGCATACTAACTAAGCAATTATGTCTTCTCAAAATAACATGGCCAAAGAAAGTTATCCCTACAAAATCATATAGTCTGGCTATGCTCTATCTTCACCACACAAAGTATTTAAATCATGTGCACAACCCCGATGACAAGCCAAGCAATTGTTTCATACTTTTGGTGTTCTCAAACTTTTTCAATCTTCACGCAATACATGAGCGTGAGCCATGGACATAGCACTATATGTGGAATAGAATGGTGGTTGTGGAGAAGACAAAAAAGGAGAAGATAGTCTCACATCAACTAGGCGTATCAACGGGCTATGGAGATGCCCATTAATAGATATCAATGTGAGTGAGTAGGGATTGCCATGCAACGGATGCACTAGAGCTATAAGTATATGAAAGCTCAACGAAAGAAACTAAGTGGGTGTGCATCCAACTCGCTTGGTCCGAAGACCTAGCACATTTTGAGGAAGCCCATCATTGGAATATACAAGCCAAGTTCTATAATGAAAAATTCTCACTAGTATATGAAAGTGATATCATAGGAGACTCTCTATCATGAAGATCATGGTGCTACTTTGAAGCACAAGTGTGGTAAAAGGATAGTAACATTGTCCCTTCTCTTTTTCTCTCATTTTTTTATTTGGGCCTTTTCTCTCTCTTTTTTTATGGCCTCCTTTTTTATTTATTTTTTATTTTTTCGTCCAGAGTCTCATCCCGACTTGTGGGGGAATCATAGTCTCCATCATCCTTTCCTCACTTGGGACAATGCTCTAAAAATGATGATCATCACACTTTTATTTACTTACAACTCAACAATTACAACTCAATGCTTAGAACAAAATATGACTCTATGTGAATGCCTCCGGCGGTGTACCGGGATATGCAATGAATCAAGAGTGACATGTATGAAAGAATTATGAACGGTGGCTTTGCCACAAATACGATGTCAACTACATGATCATGCGAAGCAATATGACAATGATGGAGCGTGTCATAGTAAACGGAACGGTGGTAAGTTGCATCGCAATATATCTCGGAATGGATATGGAAATGCCATAATAGGTAGGTATGGTGGCTGGTATATGGTGGGTGTATGATACCGGCGAAAAGTGCGCGGTATTAGAGAGGCTAGCAATGGTGGAAGGAAGAGAGTGCGTATAATCCATGGACTCAACATTAGTCATAAAGAACTCATATACTTATGAGCAAAAATCTACAAGTTATCAAAGCAAAGTATTACGCGCATGCTCCTAGGGGGATAGATTGGTAGGAAAAGACCATCGCTCGTCCCCGACCGCCACTCATAAGGAAGACAATAAATAAACAAATCATGCTCCGAGTTCATCACATAACGGTTCACCATACATGCATGCTATGGGAATCACAAACTTTTAACACAAGTATCTCTCAAATCCACAACTACTCAACTAGCATGACTCTAATATCACCATCTTCATATATCAAAACAATTATCAAGCATCAAACTTCTCATAGGATTCAACACACTCATAAGATTTTTTTACTAATCTTGGATGCCTATTACTTTAGGACTAATTTCTCAATTTAAGAAAATTACCATGCTGTTTTGTAGGACTCTAAAAATAAAATAAGTGAAGCCTGATAGAACAATAGTTTCTATAAAACAACTCCACCACCATGCTCTAAAAAATATAAGTGAAGCACTAGAGCAAAAACTATATAACTCAAAAGATATAAGTGAAGCACATAGAGTATTCTAATAAGTTCCGAATCATGTGTGTCTCTCTCAAAAGGTGTGTACAGCAAGGATGATTGTGGTAAACTAAAAAGCAAAGACTCAAATCATACAAGACGCTCCAAGCAAAACACATATCATGTGGTGAATAAAAATATAGCTCCAAGTAAAGTTACCGATGGAAGTAGACGAAAGAGGGGATGCCTTCCGGGGCATCCCCAAGCTTTGGCTTTTTGGTGTCCTAAGATTATCTTGGGGTGCCATGGGCATCCCCAAGCTTAGGCTCTTGCCACTCCTTGCTCCATGATCCATCAAATCTTTTACCCAAAACTTTAGAACTTCACAACACAAAACTTAACAGAAAATCTCGTGAGCACCGTTAGCGAAAGAAAACAAAACACTACTTCAAGGTACTGTAATGAACTCATTCTTTATTTATATGGGTGTTAAACCTACTGTATTCCAACTTCTCTATGGTTTATAAACTATTTTATTATCCATAGATTCATCAAAATAAGCAAATAACACACGAAAAACCGAATCTGTCAAAAACAGAACAGTCTGTAGTAATCTGTGACTAACGCAAACTTCTGGAACTCCAAAAAATCTACAAAAATAGGAAGACCTATACAATTTTTTTATTGATCTGCTGCAATTGGAATCAGTATTTTATCACGTCCTGGTGATTTTTAACAATTGTTTTTGTGAACAGAAAGTTTCTGGAATTTTCAGCAAGATCAAATAACTATCATCCAAGAAGATCCTATAGGTTTAACTTGGCACAAACACTAATTAAAACATAAAAACAAATCTAAACAGAGGCTAGATCAAATATTTATTCCTAAACAGAAGCAAAAAGCAAAAAATAACTAAAATAAAATTGGGTTGCCTCCCAACAAGCGCTATCGTTTAACGCCCCTAGCTAGGCATAAAAGCAAGGATAGATCTAGGTATTGCCATCTTTGGTAGGCAATCCATAAGTGGCTCTCATAATAGATTCATAAGGTAATTTTATTTTCTTTCTATGGAAGTGTTCCATGCCTTTCCTTAACGGAAATTGGAATCTAATATTCCCTTCCTTCATATCAATAATTGCACCAATCGTTCTAAGGAAAGGTCTACCAAGAATAATAGGATATGAAGGATTGCAATCTATATCAAGAACAATAAAATCTACGGGCACATAGTTCCTATTTTCAACAATAAGAACATCATTAATTCTTCCCATAGGTTTCTTAATAGTGGAATCCGCAAGGTGCAAGTTTAAAGAGCAATCATCAAATTCACGGAAACCTGGCAAATCGCATAAAGTTTTTGGAATCGTGGAAACACTAGCACCCAAGTCACACAAAGCATAGCATTCATGATCTTTAATTTTAATTTTAATAGTAGGTTCCCACTCATCATAAAATTTCTAGGGATAGAAACTTCCAACTCAAGTTTTTCTTCATAAGATTGCATCAAAGCATCGACGATATGTTTAGTAAAAGCTTTATTTTGACTATAAGCATGAGGAGAATTTAGCACGAATTGCAACAAGGAAATACAATCTATCAAAGAGCAATTATCATAATTAAATTCCTTGAAATCCAAAATAGTGGGTTCATTGATATCTAGAGTTTTGATCTCTTCAATCTCACTTTCCCCAATTTTTGCATCAAGATCTAAAGACTCCAAATTTTTGGAACGCCTTCTAGTTAAAGGTGGCTCATATTCAGTCCCATAATTATCAAGATTCATATTGCAAAACAAAGATTTAATAGGAGACACATCAATAACTTTTAGATCTTCATATTTATTTTCAAAGAAACTAGAAGAACACGCTTTCACAAAGCAATCTTTCTTAGCACGCATCCTAGCGGTTCTTTCTTTGCACTCATCAATGGAAATTCTCATGGCTTTGAGAGACTCATTGATATCATGCTTAGGTGGAATAGATCTAAGTTTCAAAGAATCAACATCAAGAGAAATTCTATCAACGTTCCCAGCCAATTCATCAACCTTGAGCAATTTTTCTTCAAGCAAAGCATTGAAATTCTTTTGTGAATTCATAAATTCTTTAACACTAGTCTCAAATTCAGAGGGCATCTTATTATAATTTCCATAAGAATTGTTGTAGGAATTACCGTAATTATTAGAGGAGTTACTAGGATACGGCCTAGGATTAAAGTTTCCTCTATACGCGTTGTTACCAAAAATATTCCGACCAACAAAATTCACATCCATAGATTCATTATTATTCTCAATCAAAGTAGACAAAGGCATATCATTAGGATCAGAAGAAACACTTTTAGTAGCAAATAATTTCATAAGTTCATCCATCTTTCCACTCAAAACATTAATTTCTTCTATCGCATGCACCTTTTTATTAGTAGATCT
The DNA here is from genome assembly GCF_002575655.3 of Aegilops tauschii subsp. strangulata. Taxonomy (NCBI): domain Eukaryota; kingdom Viridiplantae; phylum Streptophyta; class Magnoliopsida; order Poales; family Poaceae; genus Aegilops; species Aegilops tauschii. The sequence continues at coordinate 295,089,370 of NC_053035.3, forward strand.
TTCGGTGTGCCATTGAGAATAATTAACCATAATATTATCTAGGAGTTTAGTAGCTTCTCCTAAAGTGATTTCCATAAAAGTGCCTCCCGCGGCCGAATCTAAAGGATTTCTAGAAGCAAAATTCAATCCGGCATAAAATTTTTGTATAATCATCAAAAGATTCAAACCATGTGTAGGGCAATTGCGTATCATTAGTTTCATCCTCTCACAAGCTTGTGCAACATGTACATGATCAAGTTGCTTAAAATTCATAATATCGTTTCTAAGAGAGATGATTTTAGCGGGAGGAAAATACATAGAGATAAAAGCATCTTTGCACTTATTCCATGAACCAATACTGTTTTTAGGCAAAGACGAAAACCAAACATTAGCACGATCTCTAAGCGAAAAAGGAAATAGCTTCAATTTAACAATATCATTGTCCACATCTTTCTTCTTTTGCATATCACACAAATCAACGAAGCTATTTAGATGGGTAGCGGCATCTGCACTAGGAAGGCCGGCGAATTGATCTTTCATAACAAGATTCAACAAAGCTGCATTAATTTCACAAGATTCAGTATCGGTAATAGGAGCAATTGGGGTGGTAAGAAAATCATTGTTGTTGGTATTGGTAAAGTCACACAATTTAGTATTGTCTTGAGCCATCGTGACAAATAAGCAATCCAACACATGAGCAAACAAGAAGCAAGAAAAAAAGAGGCGAACGGAAAAGACAGGGCGAATAAAACGGCAAGGGTGAAGTGGGGGAGAGGAAAACGAGATGCAAATGGCAAATAATGTAATGCGAGGGATAAGAGTTTGTGATGGGTACTTGGTATGTCTTGACTTGTGCGTAGACTCCCCGGCAACGGCGCCAGAAATCCTTCTTGCTACCTCTTGAGCACTACGTTGGTTTTCCCTTGAAGAGGAAAGGGTGATGCAGTAAGGTAGCGTAAGTATTTCCCTCAGTTTTTGAGAACCAAGGTATCAATCCAGTAGGAGACCACGCTCAAGTCCCTCGCACCTACACAAACAAATAAGAAGCTCGCAACCAACGCGATAAAGGGGTTGTCAATCCCTTCACGGTCACTTACGAGAGTGAGATCTGATAGATATGATAAGATAATATTTTTGGTATTTTTATGATAAAGATGCAAAGTAAAATAAACGGCAATAGAAATAGCTAAGTGTTGGAAGATTAATATGATGGAAAATAGACCCGGGGGCCATAGATTTCACTAGTGGCTTCTCTCAAGAGCGCATAAGTATTACGGTGGGTGAACAAATTACTGTTGAGCAATTGATAGAATTGAGCATAGTTATGAGAATATCTAGGTATGATCATGTATATAGGCATCACGTCCGTGACGAGTAGACCGACTCCTGCCTGCATCTACTACTATTACTCCACACATCGACCGCTATCCAGAATGCATCTAGACTATTAAGTTCAAAAGAACAGAGTAATGCTTTAGGTAAGATGACATGATGTAGAGGGATAAACTCATGCAATATGATATAAACCCCATCTTGTTATCCTCGATGGCAACAATACAATACGTGCCTTGCTGCCCCTGCTGTCACTGGGAAAGGACACCGCAAGATTGAACCCAAAGCTAAGCACTTCTCCCATTGCAAGAAAGATCAATCTAGTGGGCCAAACCAAACTGATAATTCAAAGATACTTGCAAAGATAACCAATAATACATAAAAGAATTCAGAGAAGATTCAAATATTGTTCATAGATAAACTTGATCATAAACCCACAATTCATCGGTCTCAACAAACACACCGCAAAAGAAGATTACATCGAATAGATCTCCACGAGAATTGTGGAGAACTTTGTATTGAGATCCAAAGAGAGAGAAGAAGCCATCTAGCTAATAACTATGGACCCGAAGGTCTGAGGTAAACTACTCACACATCATCGGAGAGGCTATGGTGTTGATGTAGAAGCCCTCCATGATCAATGCCCCCTCCGGCGGAGCACCGGAAAAGGCCCCAAGATGGGATCTCACGGGTACAGAAGGTTGCGGCGGTGGAATTAGGTTTTTGGCTCCGTATCTGATAGTTTGGGGGTACGTAGGTATATATAGGAGGAAGAAGTACGTCGGTGGAGCAACGTGGGCCCCACGAGGGTGGAGGGCGCGCCCAGGGGGTAGGCATGCCCCCTGCCTCGTGCTCTCCTGGTAGATTTCTTGACGTGGACTCCAAGTCCTCTGGATCATGTTTGTTCCGAAAATCACGTTCCCGAAGGTTTCATTCCGTTTGATATTCTTTTTCTGCGAAACACTAAAATAGGCAAAAAAAAACAACAATTTGGGCTGGGCCTCCGGTTAATAGGTTAGTCCCAAAAATAATATAAAAGTGTATAATAAAGCCCGTTAAACATCCACAACAGAATATAATATAGCATGGAACAATCAAAATTTATAGATACGTTGGAGACGTATCAAGCCCCGAGTGACTCTACCGGGAGAGGCTTACCGGAGTCCAATTTCCTCCTCTTTCGGGCCATTGTTGTCGGGGATACGGAGGGCTGAGTAAGATGGAGAACTAAAGTTCCTGGTTCCACAGGAAGCTTCTGTGCAGCGCACTTTGATAGATGACCAGCGATGGTGTTTTCCGCACGGGGTACGTGCTCCATTTGCAATCTGTCAAAGCGCTCCTCCAGTCTTCTCACTTCCTCGATGTATGCCTCCATCAATGGACTTTGATAATCCTTGTTGACTTGTCTCACCACAAGTTGTGAATCTCCTCGGATGATCAGCTTCTTGATTCCCAATTCTGTGGCAATCCTGAGCCCGACAAGGAGCCCTTCATACTCTGCTGTATTGTTGGTCGCCTCTTCACGGGGAAAATGCATCTGGATGACGTACTTCAGGTGCTCTCCAGTGGGAGCAATGAGAAGCACGCCAGCCCCTGGACCTTGTAGGGAGAAGGCACCATCGAAATACACGATCCATTCTTGGGGCGCTTCCCTGTCGGGGATAACTGTTTCTAGTACTTCTTCATCAGGGGTTGGCGTCCTTTCTGCAATAAACTTTGCCAATGCCCTGCTCTGAATCATTGATGTTCTTTCAAACTTTAGGCCAAAGCTGGATAACTCCAATGCCCATTCCACTATTCTGCCGGTAGCCTCTGGGTTTCGGAGTATCCTTTGTAACGGGAAGCGGGTGACAACCGTGATCTCATGGGCATGGAAGTAGTGGCGCAGTTTCCTTGAGGCCATGACAAGGCCAAAAATCAATTTTTGCATGCCAGAATACCTGGATCTAGCCCCCTGCAACAGGGAGCTGACAAAGTATATTGGGCGCTGCACCACCTTCTTCCTTGCCGCGTCCTTGGGGTTGCCTCCGCTGCCCTGCTCCTCTTTGTCCTGATCCACGTCTGGCCTTGCCGGTTTGTTCTCTCTCTCTCTTCCCTAGATGAGACACTTGCTGAGGCTGTTATCTCCTCCACTTCCCGCTATGCCACTAATGCTACGCTAACCACTTGATTAGTCGCTGCCAGATATATATATAGCAGCAACGGCTCTCGTGGTTTGGGTGCAACCAGAGTGGGCACAGAAGACAAGTAGGTCTTCAAATCTTGCAGCACTGCGTCTGCTTCCGGGGTCCACTTCATGGGTCTTGCCTTCTTCAAAATCTTAAAGAACAGCAAGGCGCGCTCGACGGACTTGGAGATGAATCTACTAAGCGCGGCAACGCATCCTGTCAAATGCCTCACATCCTTAATTGTCTTGGGTGCCTGAATCTGCTCGATGGCCTTGATCTTATCTGGGTTGGCCTCGATCCCGCGGTGGGACACAAAGAAACCAAGTAGCTTGCCGGAGGGAATGCCAAACGCACACTTCTCCGGGTTCAGCTTCAAGTTGATGTTGCGCAGATTAGCAAAGGTCTCTTCTAAATCCTGGGTGAGGGTTGATTTGTCCTTGGTCTTGACCACAATATCATCCATATAAGCTTCAATGTTCCTGTGCAACTGTGGTTCAAAACCAATTTGGACTGCTCTTGCAAAAGTGGACCTTGCACTCTTCAACCCAAAAGGCATGCGCACAAAGCAGTATGTGCCACATGGGGTGATGAATGAGGTCTTTTCTTCATCTTCCTTGGACATAAAGATCTGATGGTATCCAGTGTATGCATCCAGAAAGGAGAGAAAATCACACCTGGAAGTGGAATCCACAATCTAGTCGATGCGTGGTAAGGGGAATGGGTCCTTTGGGCATGCTTTGTTCAGATCCGTGAAATCTATGCAAAGCCTCCATTTCCCATTAGCCTTGCGCACAACCACTGGGTTTGCTAACCATGTTGGATGTAGTACTCTGACCAAACCAGCTGCCTCAAGTTTCTTGATTTCCTCGGCAATGAACTGCTGCTGCTCCAAGGCCTGCTTCCGAACCTTTTGCTTGACGGGTCAGGCATGTGGGCAGACAGCAAGGTGGTGCTCGATTACCTCCCTGGGAACATTGGGGATATCAGATGGTTGCCAGGCAAACACATCAATATTCACCCGCAGGAAGGCAACGAGTGCACTTTCCTATTTGTCATCAAGGGTGGCACTGATTGTGAAAGTACCATCAGCGCCAGCCAGCTCTGTAGGGACCTTTTTCACATGGGGTGCAACAGCCTTGGACCTCTTGCTGTTGGAACTCTAAAGAGGTACACTTCCCTGATTCCTTGCCGGTGTCCCCGCTAGCCTTCTTCTTTCCTTTGCTTTCCTTGGCAGGAATTATGGCTTCGGCGGCCTTTGCCGCGACTATGTCCCGGTACATTTTATCCACGCAAATAATTGCATCTTTCTTGTCTGACGGAATGGAAATAATGCCCATCGGCCCTGGCATCTCCAAGGTGTTGTAGGCATAGTGGGATGCTACCATGAACTTGGCCAGGGCCGGGCGCCCAAGCATTCTGTTGTACGGCAGGGGGAGGTCGACCACATCAAACACAACTTTCTCAGTCTTGTAGTTCAACTATCCTCCGAATGTCACTGGCAACATGATCTTTCCCTTAGGATGACTCCTACTGGGATTGACTCCTTGAAACGTGCTCGTGACCTTAAGCTCTTCCTCTGCTATCTGGATTTTGCTGATAACCTTTGGGGAAATCAGATTAAACCCGGCCCCGCCATCAACCAACATCTTTGTGACTTTGAGGTTGCGAATTGTTGGTGAGACCAACAACGGCTAGCACCCTACCGCAATGATGCGGTCGGGGTGGTCCTCTTCATCAAAGATGACGGGCGTGCGTGACCACTTGAGCGGCTTCCGAGAATCTGCCACTGGCTCCATGGCATTGACCTCACATGCCCATTGTTTAAGTTGGCGGTGAGAGGAGTGCAAAGATGCACCCCCGTCAATACACAGGGCGTCAGTGGCCTTCTGGAATTCCTGCTCGCTGGTTTCCTCTTCATCCCCTATTTCGGTGTCAAAACCGGCGGATCTCGGGTAGGGGGTCCCGAACTGTGTGTCTAAGGCGGATGGTAACTGGAGGCAGGGGACACGATGTTTACCCAGGTTCGGGCCCTCTCGATGGAGGTAATACCCTACTTCCTGCTTGATTGATCTTGATGATATGAGTATTACAACAGTTGATCTACCACGAGATCGTAGAGGCTAAACCCTAGAAGCTAGCCTATGGTATGATTGTTGTTGTCCTACGGACTAAACCCTCCGGTTTATATAGACACCGGAGGAAGCTAGGGGTACATAGAGTCGGTTACAAGGGAGGCGATCTACATATCCGTATCGCCAAGCTTGCCTTCCACGCCCAGGAGAGTCCCATCCGGACACGGGACGAAGTCTTCAATCTTGTATCCTCATAGTCCAACATTCCGGCCAAAGGATATAGTCCGGCTGTCTGAGGACCCCCTAATCCAGGACTCCCTTAGTAGCCCGTGAACCAGGCTTCAATGACGCTGAGTCCGCGGCGCAGATTGTCTTCGGCATTGCAAGGCGGGTTCCTCCTCCGAATACTCCATAGAAGATTTTGAACACAAGGATAGTGTCCGGCTTCGTAAAACAAATTCCACATGCCACCGTAGAGAGAATAATATTTCCACAAATCTAATCTGCTGACAGCTTTTCATAATGTGACGTTCGGCCGTGTCTGGTCATGATGAACCGTTTTTCTGAGCCTGCCATCGCACGTGTTGCGAGGCGGTTTTATTGGCACGTCCTGTCGAAGCAGAGATCGTGTCCCTCTTTTCATAGGATTCTAATCAATACGGGTGTGGGTAACCCAATCGTGCATGCTGGTATGACTCCTCGATTTTAGGCAAGTTCCAAACGGCCACGCGGAGGACGCTTGATATTCACCCTCTTTATAAAGGGGCCAAGGCATGTCTTTTTCTTCTCGCGTTCGATCCTTCCCTTCCCCCCACCTTGAATTCCAACACTCAAGGCTCAGGCTAAGCGCTTCGGACCTTCAATCATGTCCAGATCCAGCCTTCAAGGCCGGTGATTGGCCTCCTCTGTCATAGAGGAGGACATCAAGAAGCTAAGAGAAGCCAGGTATCTGACCGCCGAAATCTCGCACAGGCTGCCTGCTCAAGGGTAGGTCATCCCCACTCCCGAACCCAACGAGAGTGTTGTATTTATTTCCCACTTCCTACGAGGGCTAGGCTTCAGTCTTGATCCCTTTGTTAGAGGGCTCATGTTCTACTATGGGCTCGATTTCCATGATCTGGCTCCGGATTCCATCCTTCACATCTCGTCGTTCATCGTCGTGTGCGAGGCCTTCCTCCACGTCACCCCACAATTCGGCTTATGGCTCAAGACCTTTAATGTGGAGCCGAAGATGATTAATGGTCGACACGCAAAATGTGGAGGTGCCATAATAGGCAAAGGCGCTGATGCTCCATGGCCAGAGGGTTCCTTCCCAGAGGTGTCCAGCTTATGGGAACGAGAGTGGTTTTACATCACAGCTCCCTGAGGTACTAAGTGGGCAGCCGCCCCTGCCTTCCGCTCGGGCCCCCCGCCACAACTGGCATCATGGGTCAACAAAGGGCCGGACTGGGGGCCAGTAAATGATGTGCCGATATTGCAGAGTCGCATCCGAGATCTCCTCGAGAGAGATATCAGCCTTGTCAAGGTCATGCAAGTCATGCTAGTTCGTCGGGTCCTGCCGTGCAAACGTCGACCTCTCCGTATGTGGGAGTTCAACCCGAAAGGACCGCGAACTATTCGGCACTTCTTCGGCGTGACGCTCGAAGGGATGTACAAATTGTTCTTCGGATCACAAATACAGTGTCCGGATACCACCGAGGATGCGGGTGTGAGCTGCAATCGTCCAGACACCCAAGTAAGTAATTCCGCGGCCGAACACGTTGCCTTTTAATTTATCACAACATCATTCTGAAAAGTCGCTCTTTGACCAGGACTGGGTAAAAAAGGCGAAGATGATCAGGTGTCCGGCCCCCCTTCCCGAAGGCTCAACAGATCCAGTACTGGCCAGAATGCTTAAGCTCGCGCCTTATCAAGCGCCATCAGGGGAAGATAGAGGGGGGATAAAGAAGCCGAAAGCGGGCCTCACTCATTGTTCATCCAAACCAGGGGAATTAGTGCCTCCGCGAAGGAGGATAACCGGGGAGAAGGATCCAAGATCCCCTCTCCCCAAAGAAGGAAGAGGACCGCCTCTGAAGACTTGGAAACAATGGTTTCCAAACGAGGGAAGCAATCCTCGTCAGGGGGGCCTACCCCGGAGGGTATCCTTACCACACAGTGCCCGCAAGGGGATCAGCCCTCCACCGAGCTGAAAGTAAACAAAAGTACTCTATAGTAAATATATTCTGCTTCGCTTCTGAGACCAATAACCGAGACGTATGTCTTGCAGTTCGGATCGTAGCCCTTCTCGACAAAGTTCATCTTCGGGGGATCTTCTTCCAGAGATGATGTAGAGCGAAACGCCTCCCCTTGCCTCCCCGCCTCGTGAAGCGGACGACCCTGAGTGTCGTCACGGAGGATTTCTCCTGATCCGCCAAGGCCAGAGGGTAACCCTTCGGCCACCCGAAGTCCGGAGTGTTCGGCTCCTAAGGAGAGCAATAGAAAGACTCTGAAACTGTCCGGTGTGCAACCGGACTCACTGAGGAACCTTCTGGAGCAAGCGGCTATCTCATAAGTGCATCGTACGCTAATGGGTACAGTGGTTGAGAGAATTTCATCCGCAGAAAGCGGGTTGCATGAAGCTTTTATGAGCCTGCTGAGAGGTTTTGAGGTACGCAAAGTAATATATATTTTTTACGGTACCGCACACGCTAGGTGTGCCCTATGCAGATAGTAGCCCCTTAGACTCTGGTTACTGCCGAAAAAGGCGGCAAACAGAGGATCATAGTCCTAGGTAATAACCGTGCTGCTTTCATGTGCAGGCGGCTGAGGGTCCGGTGGCTAGCCGGACTAGTGAGTTTGCCGAACTGAAGCGGCAACTTGATGCGGCAGATGCCGACATCGTGCTTGTAAACAAGCGGTTGGACGAGGCACAGGGTATGTATTTCTCCGGTGATCAACACATATTAAGAGGAGCATGATGCTAGTATCTGTAATATGCTATGACTGTAGATGGAGCTGCCGCCGTGGAGACCCTTCGGGCGGAACTTGCCCGAGCCAAGGAACAAGCCAGGGAGAGTGATGCGGCCGCCCTAAAGGCGGTCGAAGAGCTAAAAGCCGAACAGGCTGCTCATTGCCAGAGCAAAGAGAAAATAGCCAAGATGGCTGTTGAGTTGAAAGATGCCGCCGACCGTTATGAGCTTCTTGAAAAGGAAAGCCAAGCGAATATGGTGGACCTGGAGAAGGCCATGGTAGCAGCCAAGGAAGCCCGCTCTAAAATCAGAGCGGCGAAGGAGGAGCTACGTCAAGCCGAAAAAATCACGGCTGGGAAGCCCTTTTTGTTGCGGACGAAGTTCGGAGACCCTAAGTATGCCCTTCTGGATCAATTATGGAGTTCTGCGGACGCGTACTTGGATTTGGCAGCAAGTGCCACTGATGCGACCAATTTTTTCGAGGGTCAAAAAGATGATGAAGTGGAAAAGTTGTTCTGGTCGCAGTTCAATGCTCCAGCGCGTCCGTTGCTGCTAAACGAGCAAATGGCCGAGTGGGCCAAGCTCCACAGGTTGTCCGGCTTGCCATGAGATCTGTTGTGGATCATCTTTGGCCGGAAGGACCAAGGCTGAATAGTTATTTTGGCTTAGTGCAACGGTTCCTTGGTGTTGTGCCGCATATCGACGCTATGAAGAGGTCGGCGTGCATAGAGGGTGCGTGGATGGCTCTTGCCCGTGTCAAGACATACTGGGCAGAGATGGAGGCCACCGCTATTGCAACCCCGAGTTTGGTCGTAGGTCGGGTATCAGCCGAGCACTATTTTGAAGAAGTGCTAGAAGGCGCTCGTTTAATAGAGGCTCAGTGCTCGAAGAGTACCATGTTCTAGTGACATGTATCCCCATTGTAAGAATAATGCTATTTGAATTGTAAAGGCTTTGTTTATACTTTTGCCGGAAAGTATTATTATGCCTCCTGTGCGGTCGTTGATGTATATATATGTATATAACCTGAAAGTTTGCAGTCGTCGGCTTCAGCCCCCACGCATATAATGCGGGGGTGTTCGTGAAAGCGCGTGTTCACACTTTATCCAACGTGTTGGTCCATTAAGGAGGTGGTAGCGCGGCGAACGAGGCAATCAGACTATATTGCTTTAACACTTTCACTTAACCATAGGAGTTTGACAGTGGGGCTACTATATAGCCCCTGGTATTTCCGCATCTATCCGAATACGGAGCGCGTACGTACATGACCAGGAAAACCGGTCCTTCGTTAATGCGGAGGAATCCCAAAGATTCTGATGAGTCATCGAGTGGTTGACCAGTCTCGCGCTTTATCATGACAGTCAGTTTTCGGCTTTCTCTACTGAGGTGCTCATCCAGATGAACCAGGGCACAATCGCAGTAGTTCTCCCGGTGCCACCTTAGCCGATAGATCGGAACGTAAGGTAGCAAAACGCGGGAGCCAGGTAAACCCAACATTTGACCAAAGACATGATTCGGAGCTGATGCATATAAGGCCAAACTCGCGACGCCAAACACTCCCTAAGGTATTCGGTCTTTACAACATATACCGGGCTGAGTAACGCCCTTGATAATGAACCCAGAGTGTCCAGGTACGTGCATCTTTTTCTGACGTGGCGAAATGCCAATAACGTCAGTATCCCTCGCGGTTATACTGAGTATCCGGAGGATGTGAAGCAACAAGAGACAGTAAAAAAGGTTTACACAGGGTCTTAATCTAAAAAGAAACCTTTGAGCGGGGCCCTGCTGCACGTCTGCGCATGTGTCTCCGTTGTGCCGTATCCTGGACGGGTGTAGCACAATTATTAGCTGTAAAAGAGAAAAACTTAGGTGAAAGTTGTCGTGCGAAAAATTGGTTATTCTCAATAAACCATTAAAATTCAAGATAAGCAGGGTCGAGCCAAACTATATTCCTTTTTACGTGCGGGAAGCCCCTGGTACCGCCTATGGGGGTATATCCATCAAACCAATCTCGTGTTTATCTAAGCTGTTACAGCTAGTGGTGCGTCGGACTCGTCTAACCGTGTCCGCGGTCTTGACGACTGATCATTTATTCTGGTTGGAGAGGCCGTTTAGTGTTTGGCTGCTAAAGCCGCCACACGTTTTTCCGCGCGTAAGGAACGCTCAACATTTCCGCTAACTGTGATGATGCCACGTGGACCGGGCGTCTTGAGCTTGAGAGAAGCGTAATGCAGTACTACATTAAAACGAGCAAAGGCTGTTCTTATGAGTAGTGCTTGATAGCCGCTTCGGAATGGAGCGATATTGAAGGTTGATACTTCGCTTCGGAAGTTGTCGGGAGAACCGAATACAACCTCGAGTACGAGAGAGCCCATGCAGCTGGCCTCTAGGCCTGGTATTACTCCTTTGAAGGTAGTATTGCTTTGGCTAATTCTCGTTGGGTCTATCCCCATTTTGCGGACTGTGTCCTGATATATCAGATTGAGACTACTGTCGCCGTCCATGAGGACTTGGGTGAGGTGGTATCCGTCGATAATTGGGTCTAGCACCAAGGCAGCCAGTCCTCCATGCCGGATACTTGTCAGGTGATCCCTGCGATCAAAAGTGATCGGGCAGGCCAACCAAGGGTTGAACTTAGGGGTGACTTGCTCTACGGCGCGTATGTCTCGGAGTGCATGTTTGCTCCTTCTTTTTGTTACGTGAATCATGTTCACTGTTTTGACCTCTGGTGGGAATTTTTTCTGTCCCCAGTGTTTTGCTGACGAGGCTCATCCTCGTCTTCACTTGGTGTCTCCCTCCCCTTGTGTTCGGCGTTTAGCTTACCGGCCTGCCTGAAGACCCAGCATTCTCTATGGGTGTGATTTGCAGGTTTATCAGAGGTGCCGTGAATCTGACATAATTTGTCGAGAATCTTGTTGAGGCTGGACGGTCCATCTCTGTTGCCTTTGAAAGGCTTTTTCCGTTGACCGGGTCAAGAGCCCCTGAATCCGGCATTTATACCGCTGTGTTGTCTGGGCTGTCTTCGTTATTTCGACGCTTGCTTTTACTGCGTCGTGGTTTTCCATTACCATCCCTGACTTCAGATGTGCCCGGGTCGCTGGTGCTACTACAGGCCAGCCAGCTATCTTCGCCCACGCAAAAGCGGGTCATAAGGCTTGTTAGGGTTGCCATTGTCCTTGGTTTTTCTTGGCCGAGGTGCCTGGCGAGCAATTCATCTCGGACGCTATGTTTGAAAGCTGCTAAGGCTTCGGCGTCCGGGCAGTCGACGATTTGATTCTTCTTAGTAAGAAATCTGTTCCAAAGCTTTCGAGCTGACTCTCCGGGCTGTTGAATTATATGACTTAAATCGTCTGCATCCGGAGGTCGGACATATGTCCCTTCAAAATTAGCCCTAAAAGCATCCTCAACCTCCTCCCAACTTCCAATTGAATTTTTGGGGAGGCTTTTCAGCCAGTGCCGAGCTGGTCCTTTCAACTTGAGGGGCAGATATTTGATGGCGTGGAGGTTGTCTCCGCGAGCCATATGGATGTGAAGGATAAAGTCCTCAATCCAGACCCCAGGGTCTGTTGTTCCATCGTACGCCTCTATGTTCACGGGTTTGAATCCCTCTGGAAATTCGTGATCCAACACCTCATCGGTGAAACATAGGAGGTGCGCGGCACCCCTGTATTTGGATGTGTCATGGCGTTCTAACGGTTTTGGTGTTCGATTTTGATTATGCGCTGGAGCGCGCTTCCGAGATCCGTAGATGGATCTGGTCACGCCAGCCTTTTGGTGCAAGTCCTCGCGTGGGTCATGTGCTAACTTATGTGCGGCCTCGTTAGCCGCCCTATCGCGGCCATGAGGTGGTCGATCCGACCGTCGGCCGTTTTATTTTTCGGCTGTGTGGGCTCTAAGGCCTCATTATCGAATTCAGGCAACAGCTTGAGCTTTGGATAGCTCTTTGTGTGGCGACTACCACCATACTTTTCTTCAGTGTTGAGCACTTTGTTCCATTTACTATTGAGCGTATTCTGCACGGCCTTAAGCCTTTGCTTCTGCTTCTTCAGACTCCTCGCGGTGGCAATAAGCCTTCTATGGAGGTTCTCTTGTTCCAAGTGCCTTTCCAGGATGATATGTGCATCGTCGTCTGGACTGTTTTCCTCTCTGGAGAGAGGTTGATGAGCTTTATCCTCGGCGTCGCCGTGATCGGACAGCGGCTCCATGCTATGTTCACCGTTCGCTGGTTCATCCTGCTCTATCGCTGGGTCAATGTGGCCGTCGTTTCCTCTGGAGTCGACCGGGGTGTTATTTTTTCTTGCGCTGTTATCGCTGTTTTTGCCGAGCCGGGATTTGGAGCGGTGCCTACGCCATCGCTTTGGTTGCTTCTCGAGGGAGCTATCCTTCGCTGCATCCTTCCGTTCCTCGTCATTGTTTTCTTTGGGTGTATCCACCATATATATATATCGTGTGATCAAGTGGCTGTCCAGCGCCCTGTGCGCGGTGGATCTTGTTCGTCTCCTGCATCGTCGTCCATACCGTCGATGTCTTCGGAGCCGAAGTCGAGCTTGTCGGTTATATCGTCGACAGTGGCTACTAAGTGGGTGGTGGGTGGGGAGCGAATTTCTTCGTCGTCCGCATCCCATTCTAGCCGGACATAGTTCGGCCAAGGTTCTCCTAACAAAGAGAGAGACCTTAATGAATTTAGCACATCGCCAAAAGGCGAGTGCTGAAAGATATCCGTGGAGGTAAACTCCATGATCGGCGTCCAATCAGATTCGATAATGGACGCAGGCGGTTCGGGGCCTGTGGCCGGGGATGAATCCGAGGATCCGGCGACACAGGTCTCATAGGAGGTGGAGTCAGTATCCTGCTCTATCGCCACTGAGTGTGTGACTTCCGAGGCGGGGTCCATCCACCCGTCCTCGGACGGCGTAATTGACTCTGGATCTAGGGCCGGAGTAGGCACAGGTGTGATCTCCTGAACACCGTCCGGCGGCAGAGCTAAGTCATGCTCGTCGTGACTGTGCGGTGCACCTGGCATGGGCTCGAACCCGTCGAAGATCAAGTCTCCGCGGATGTCGGCAGTATAGTTCAAGTTTCCAAACCTGACCTGATGGCCAGGGGCGTAGCTTTCGATCTGCTCCAGATGGCCAAGCGAGTTGGCCCGCAGTGCGAAGCCGCCGAATACGAAGATCTGTCCGGGGAGGAAAACCTCACCCTGGATCGCATCGTTGTTGATGATCGAAGGGGCCATCAAACCTTGTGGTGACGGCACAGTGGAACTCTCAATGAAAGCACCAATGTCGGTGTCAAAACCGGCGGATCTCGGGTAGGGGGTCCCGAACTATGCGTCTAAGGCGGATGGTAACAGGAGGCGGGGGACATGATGTTTACCCAGGTCCGGGCCCTCTCGATGGAGGTAATACCCTACTTCCTGCTTGATTGATCTTGATGATATGAGTATTACAACAGTTGATCTACCACGAGATCATAGAGGCTAAACCCTAGAAGCTAGCCTATGGTATGATTGTTGTTGTCCTACGGACTAAACCCTCTGGTTTATATAGACACCGGAGGGGGCTAGGGTTACACAGAGTCGGTTGCAAGGGAGGAGATCTACATATCCGTATCGCCAAGCTTGCCTTCCACGCCAAGGAGAGTCCCATCCGGACACGGGAATAAGTCTTCAATCTTGTATCTTCATAGTCCAACAGTCCGGCCAAAGGATATAGTCCGGCTGTCCGAGGACCCCCTAATCCAGGACTCCCTCACCCTCCATCGCTTTCATCATTGCAATCCTCCTTCTCTCGGCCCCTGGCGGGTTTTCCTTGGTTCCGAGGAGCCTTGCCGGCCAGTACCATTCTAACCTTTTTCCTTATCACGCTTCTCATACTCAGCCCTCTGCCTCTTGACGAGCTGCTCAACCTGATGACACTCCTGGAGATCGTGGCCCTTGGTCCGATGAATCTTGCAGTACGATCCATCACTTTTCCGAGCTTTCTCGGCAGCCGCAGCCTCCCGGCAGTCAGCGCACGCGACAACTTCCTTGCCGGGGGCTTCAGCCCTAGCCTTCTTGTCGGTACTAGGCATGCCCGATCCCTCAACGGTCATCACTGCTTTATCCTTGCGCTTCTTGTTCTTCTTCTAACTGGTGGTCCCGTCGTCATCCTCTGAGTCGGTGTCGATGAAATCTTCCTCTCCAGGGAGTTTCCTCCCCTCCTCCACCCGAGCACATTTGTCCACCAAGGTGTAAAGCTCCTTCACAGTCTTGGGCAATCGAACGTTCATCTTGGAATGTATCCTGCGGTTGCGCGCGTTGGATTGGAAGGCAGCTATCACAGTTGTCGGGTGGATGTCTGAGATATTTCTGTGGACTCGCTGAATCTCTGCAAGTACTTTCATAGAGTCTCTCCTTCTTTCTGCTGGAGAAGCTGCAAGTCGCTGGGCTGCCCTGATTCCTGATGGCTGCCCGTGAAGGCGCCAATGAACTCAAGGCGCAGGTCAGCCCAGGTCGAAATGGAGTTCTCCGACAGGTGCATCAGCCAAGACCTCACATTTGGCTTGAGTGCCAAAGGGAAGTAGTTGGCGAACACCTTCTCATCTCTTCCCCCGACAGCTTGAATAGCGATGGCGTAGATGCTCAAGAACTCTGCCGGGTTCAGTCTCCCATCATACTTCTCAGGTATCTCTGGCTTGAATGTGCGAGCGGACGACCAACGGACTTGTCGCAGCTCACGGGTGAAGGCAGGGCACCCAACCTCGAAAGGCAGGCACCCGCCATCTCCGAGCGTGGGCTCATCGACATTGGGGCCATCGCACACATTGGACCGGCGGTGGTTGTCGCGGCGCCGCTCGATGACGACGTGCGTGCCTTCCCTCCGCCTGTCCTCCGGGGCCCGCCGTTGGTCTTGACACGCTCGAGGGTCCGAAGAGGCCATCGAGACGTCATCGGGTTCTTGGTTTCGTGGCTCCCGTGCTGGTTGTCGTGGTGGGGTTTGCACCGTGGGGGTGGCCCCTTCCATACAGCCAGTAGCACGAGCCGTTGTCATTGCCTGGGGAGGCCGTGGCAGGCCAGCTCGCTATGATCCTCCTGCCTCAGCGAAACCAATCGGGCTTTGGATGGTGGCTTGCCACTCACCCATCTGATTGGCTGCCGGCGGAAATCTCAACAGCAGTTGAGCCCGCACCATGGCCTCTGAGGCAGTGCTTGGCATAGGTGATGATGATGTAGATCGCAGTGTCGCTCGGCTCCTGACGGTGCCAGTGGCGACCGCGTCATGCCCTTGTTGTTGCGAACCAGCCACTTGAATGGCGTGGTGACGTGGTGGAGGCGCTTGAGGGCCAGTGGCTCCGTTGGGCACAGTAGTTGGGTCAGCCCGTTCCGAGGGTGGCGCGTGCCCTACGGTCGCGCCTACAGCGGGGGCGGCCGGAGGGTTGCGATTCGCCCCAGAACGAGCGCCACCGCTGCGGCTGTGCCCTTCGGCGAGGAGAAAGGGTGCAGACGGAATAATCCCTCCATCCGTACCTCATGGAGCATGGCCGCTGGGATGTTGCTGATGTTGTCCTTCCCCGGTGTCTCCCGCTCCTGCTTCGGCCGTGGGGGGGGTGGTGACAACGCCGCCTGTGCCAACCACGTCCCCCGCAGTGTCCAGATCCTCACGCGTCCTCGCATTCCCCGCGACGTGGTGGTCGCGGGTGGCGGAGCCTTCGAGGTCGACGGGTGATTTGCAGCTCTGGGCTTCTTCTTGGGCGCCATAGTCGATGACCCCGTCGATGACGAAAATGGCGATGAAGATGACGCGCTACTGATGCTCTCAGGTTCACGCAAGTGATCCCCCTACCTGGCGCGCCAAAGATGTCGTGGGAAACCACGAGCACCTATGGGGCCATGAGCCCCTTTTGGTTCGGTGGGGGGATGGGCACGTTGCACAAAGAGCGGAGAAGCGTAACACGGCATGGCAGGGGATCACACGGGCAGTTTTACCCAGGTTCGGGCCGCCGAGAGGCGTAAAACCCTACTCCTGCTTTGGTCGATTGATGATGGATAATGGTGGTGAGCGCAACACACTTGCCTGGCAGGGTTGCCTCGAGGCGAGAGTGGCTATGCGCGTACGAATGTGTGAGGGTCCGAATCCTTTCTATGGTTCCCATGGGCCTCCTTTTATAGATCAAGGGGTCACCACAGTGGAAGATCAGTCTTTATGTACTGATTAGATAGCAAACAGTGTTATCATACCTAACTCTGCAGGCTGACAGAGCACATTAAATGCGCCATTGAGTGTGCTACCTCTTGAGCACTGCGTTGGTTTTCCCTTGAAGAGGAAAGGGTGATGCAGCAAAGTAGCGTAAGTATTTTCCTCAGTTTTTGAGAACCAAGGTATCAATCCAGTAGGTGGCTACGCGCGAGTCCCTCGCACCTACACAAACAAATAAATCCTCGCAACCAATGCGATAAGGGGTTGTCAATCCCTACACGGTCACTTACGAGAGTGAGATCTGATAGATATGATAAGGTAATATTTTTGGTATTTTTATGATAAAGATGCAAAGTAAAGTAAAAGCAAAATAAAAAGCAACGGAAATAACTAAGTGTTAGAAGATTAATATGATGGAAAACAGACCCGGGGGGCATAGGTTTCACTAGTGGCTTCTCTCAAGAGCATAAGTATTTTACGGTGGGTGAACAAATTATTGTTGAGCAATTGACAGAATTGAGCATAGTTATGAGAATATCTAGGTATGATCATGTATATAGGCATCACGTCCGAGACAAGTAGACCGACTCCTGCCTGCATCTACTACTATTACTCCACACATCAACCGCTATCCAGCATGCATCTAGAGTATTAAGTTCATAAGAACAGAGTAACACTTTAAGCAAGATGACATGATGTAGAGGGATAAATTCATGCAATATGATAAAAACCCATCTTGTTATCCTCGATGGCAACAATACAATACGTGCCTTGCTGCCCCTACTGTCACTGGGAAAGGACACCACAATATTGAACCCAAAGCTAAGCACTTCTCCCATTGCAAGAAAGATCAATCTAGTAGGCCAAACCAAACTGATAATTCGAAGAGACTTGCAAAGATAACCAATCATACATAAAAGAATTCAGAAGATTCAAATATTGTTCATAGATAAACTTGATCATAAACCCACAATTCATCGGTCTCAACAAACACACCGCAAAAGAAGATTACATCGAATAGATCTCCACGAGAGAGGGGGAGAACATTGTATTGAGATCCAAAAAGAGAGAAGAAGCCATCTAGCTAATAACTATGGACCCGAAGGTCTGAGGTAAACTACTCACACATCATCGGAGAGGCTATGGTGTTTATGTAGAAGCCCTCCGTGATCGATGCCCTCTCCGGCGGAGCTCCGGAACAGGCCCCAAAATGGGATCTCATGGGTACAGAAGGTTGCGGCGGTGGAATTAGGTTTTTGGCTCCATATCTGATCGTTTGGGGGTACGTAGGTATATATAGGAGGAAGGAGTACGTCGGTGGAGCAACGTGGGGCCCACGAGGGTGGAGGGCGCATCTGGGGGGTAGGCGCGCCCCCTACCTCGTGGCTTCCTGTTTGATTTCTTGACGTAAGGTCCAAGTCCTCTGGATCATGTTCGTTCCGAAAATCACGTTCCCGAAGGTTTCATTCCGTTTGGACTCCGTTTGATATTCTTTTTCTGCGAAACTCTGAAATAGGCAAAAAACAACAATTCTGGGCTGGGCCTCCGGTTAATATGTTAGTCCCAAAAATAATATAAAAGTGAATAATAAAGCCCAATAATGTCCAAAACAGAAGATAATATAGCATGGACCAATCAAAAATTATAGATACGTTGGAGACGTATCAGAGTGTCACATCACAGCGTGCCCGGCAACCCTTACCGAGCTGTTTTGCCAGCTTTGCGCCTGCTTGCTTGACACGTCTCGGGACGAGTGTCATATGGAGGTGTTTGCTGTAGAAAGTGGCTACCATGTGGCAGAAGCAGCCACTTTGTCACTTTGGGGCTTGACACCGCACTGATCGATGACTTGCGTCGCTTGTGAGGTGGAGCGATGGAGTGGCTTGCTTTCCACAAGCCCCGGCAGGCTTGTCGGGACGATCTGGAAGCTTGCTTCCGGGGCAAACCCAACCTCACAAGGCTCACCTGCCCGGCAAGGGAGGTTCTTTCCTTACTGATATCTTGCTTCTCTGGCTCATCTGGGTCTTCTTGATCTGTACTTGGATCCTTCAAAGAATTGATCCCTTGTGCTTGGTTTGATCCTGGTGATGTAATCTTGTCCTTGGGCATGTGCACAGTCTAGGCAACGGACCCGGGGTTTGTTGCACCGACACCTCGCATAATGCAAGATGCCGTGATTCCACTAAGGGACCCTTGAGCGCGGTCACCGAACCCGTACAAATGGCCACCCTTGGGGGTGGTCACCGAACCCGTACACTTTGCCAACCTTTGGGGGCGGTCACTTGTACCTGTCAAATTGCTCGGGTCGATCTCCACAACCTAATTGGAGACCCCGACGCTTGCCCGGAGATCTACACCACAATGAGTGAGCTCCGAACACCACCAACCGTCTAGGACGCCCAAGCACCCAAGAAGAACAAGCTCAAGGGTACCAAGCACCCAAGAGTAATAAGCTACTCAACTTGTAACTTCCACGTATCACTGTGGAGAACTCAAACCGATGCAACAAATGAAATGGCAAGGGCACACGGAGTGCCCAAGTCCTTCTCTCCCAAATCCCACCACAACAACTAATGCTATGGAGGAAAATGAGAGGAAGAACGAAAAAGAGAACATGAAGAACTCCAAGATCTAGATCCAAGGGGTTCCCCTCACATAGAGGAGAAAGTGATTGGTGGAAACGTAGATCTAGATCTCCTCTCTATTTTCCCTCAAGAACTAGCAAGAATCATTGGAGGGATTGAGAGATAACAAGCTCCAAGAAGGTCAACAATGGGGGAAGAACATGAGCTCAAGAGATAAGGTTCAATGCGGAAGAAGACCCCCTTTTATAGGCACCCCCGAATCCAACCATTATGCACTCAGGTCGTGCACAAGTGGTACTACCGCTTGAAGGAGCGGCACTACCGCTTGGCACGGTCAAAACAACCCAACGCGACAGAAACCGCGAGCTGTAGTTCTGCCATAGAGGTAGTACCGCTCATGGGAGAGGTAGTACCGCTCGGAGAGGTAGCACCGCTTATAAGAGGTACTACCACTCGGAGAGGTAGCACCGCTTATAAGAGGTACTACCGCTCGGAGAGGTACTACCGCTTATAAGAGGTACTACCGCTCGCTACTACCGCTCTACTACCACGAAACCCGACACGAAAAAGCGCATCCCCAGAAGCAGCAGTACTACGCGCAGCACAAGGCCGCGGTAGTGCCGCTTACAAGCGGTACTATGGCTCGAGAGAGCAGTACTACCGCTTGAGGCTTTCAGGAACACAACAGGGAAAACAGATGATGCAATAAAGCCTAAATTGCCACAACTTCTGCAAATGAACTCCAAATTGAGAAAACTCAAGCTTGTTGGATAGATGACGACAAGAAGCATCCAAACAACAACTAGTTATATTAAGAAGTGGCAGGGGAGGTATGCCTAAGATATAGAGAAGTGAAACCTCCAACAGAGAAGAATCGGCATAACCTCAAACGTCGAAAACATCATAGAAGATGCATGTGAACTCCGTTTTCGATGAACTCGAGCTTGTCATGAAGATGACCAAAAGCTCCAAATCTCGCAAGGAGAAAAACCAAACAAGAAAGAAAGATGATGTAAGGATGCAATGGTTTGAGCTTTCTACGAACGATACAATCAAGCTACTCACTTGAGAACCCCCCCCCCCCTTGATAGTACGGCAATCGATCCTATAACCCGGTCTCCCAACTACCAGCATGAGACCAGTAAAATAGAAAACCTATCAAGGGCAAACCTTTTCCTTGTGCGTAATCCACTTGAGCTAGATGATGACGATCTTGTCCTCCTCAAGATGGATCACTTTCCTTGATTACGTTGGCTCGATGAAGACTAGTTGATTGCTCCCACATACTCGACTATGGGCGAGCCACTCTTCGTCACATCTTCATAAGTCCATTGACACCACAATGGACTGCAAGCTTCAAGGATGATCCCTTTGTGATGCTCCACTTGAACTTGCACACCGCAATCTTGACGACGATCACCACATGATGTCATCCTCCATGGGTTGTATGAGATATTCATCTTGACGCAAACCCATGGAAACATACCTAACCCCACATAGAACTCTCACGTAGACCATGGTTAGTACACAAGGCGTAATCGACAATGCTTACCATACCATGGGATCACTTGATCCCTCTCGGTACTTATTGTGTGCTTCGTGTGTTGATCAACTTGATTCACTGTTTGAGTTAGTCTTGATCAACCTTATATTATGTCTTCTATATGACCACTCTTTGGATAATTCCTTGAATAGCACCTTGGTCATCTCATAAACTCCTTGAAACCAACACATGGACTTCAAGAAAATCCTATGGACAAATCCTTCAAATATAACTCAAGGCAACCATTAATCCATATAGATTGTTATCAATTACCAAAACCAAACATGGGGGCACCACATGTTCTTTCAATCTCCCCCATTTTGGTAATTGATGACAATCACTTTCAAGAGAGTTTATACAAGGAATTATGCATCGATAATGCATGTGCATGATGCAAATGCTTTGGAACAAAACCAAAGGAAGAAGAAGTAGCTCTCTAAACTTATCCACAAAACTCTCCAAAACTTCTCCCCCATTGGCATCGATTGCCAAAATGGGCGAAAAGCTTAGAAGGACAATATAAAAAGTGTTCCTCCATAAAATGTGTATTTCTCAACAAGAGTGGAATGCAATACACATATCCAAAGATACATACTTGGAGGAACACAAACTATATTGAGGATCCAAAGATTGCTAATGGATGATATGCCACAAAAACATAACAAAGAGAGAAACAAGCAATCAAGCAGTCGAAAGATACCAATTGAAACAAGCAACCAAAAGATACCAATTGAACCAACTAAAATAATTATCCTACGAGCGACAAGACTAAAACATATTATGATATGAGCATAGGAGTGTTCTAAAGAACATAGAGAAGCTTCCCATGATTTGTGAATTATTTAATTTTGTATTTGGATACAACGTGCACAAAATAAGATCACCACTCCCCCAAAATCAATAGAAACTCACAACAAGTGCAATTGACCATGTAGGAAACTGTCGGCGTTCTGGGAACGAGGGTCCCCAGACTTGCCTGCCTGCGGCCCACAGCGTGGCTGCGCTAGCAGGCCTGTACGGCACATCTTCATCAACAAGGCATCAAGACCCTCGCGAGGGGCCAAGCCTCGCGAGGCGGACCACACAAGACCTCCTCAGGAGCGGCCTCGCCAGGCAGGCTGATGAGGGGCGGAGAGATCAAGGCAAGGCAAACCTCGCGAGGTTCTCGTGACGTGAGCCATGACGATCGAGACCAGGCGGGCGCCAGCGCGCGCAGCGTCCTCATTTCCTCTTTGGTGCTAAAGGGACAAGCGCAGGCGCAGAGTACCGAAGCATCAAGCAAAGGTTTTGCATATCGGTGCAACGAGAACAAGACCAGCGGGATGGCAAGACAAAGGTCAGCATGGAGCCCAAGGCGGCGTCACCACCAGAGCCTTTTGCAGGCAAAGAGTACTTTTGTCAGGATAAGCTGTACTAGTTGTCCCCTTTCAAATTGGCCGTTGTTGGCTCCCTTCCCGCTCAATATTTGGGAAGAGGATCGGGGCCTCTATAAATAGGACTAGCCACCACAGTAGGAGCCTCAAGAAAGCCTGAGCTGATCAAATCCACACACACACAAGTTCGCCAAGCACAAGAACACCTCAACCTCAGGAGGTTGTTCTTCCCCTTGTACTGTTCATCATCAGCCCAAGAGGCAATCCACCACCACCACACTGGAGTAGGGTATTACACCACAATGGTGGCCCGAACCAGTATAAATCTTGTGTCCCTTGTGTTGCGAGTTTGTCTAGTTCGTTCTTGAGATCTTAGCTAGTTAGGGCGCGGATCGGTAGGGAAGAAATCTTCGCGCGCACCCCAGTGTTCGAACCTTGAGGGTTTTGCCGGAACCTGTGATCCGACATTTGGCGCGCTAGGTAGGGGTGCGCCATAGCCTCCTTCCGCCAATCTATGCTCCGCCATCACCGCGCTCCGCCTTCATGGCAGGCGCCCCGCCGCCGACCTCGACAGCCGGCGCCGACCACCAGGCCAGGGGGCTCCTAGCCCTGGCCCCCACCTTGCGGCAGGTGCAGTGGCCACCCAAGTTCAAGCCGGAGATGCCGCCGCGCTACGATGGCGCGGCGGACCCAACGACTTTCCTGCTGGCATACGAGGAGGCCGTCCTCAAGGCCGGAGGCGACGATAGGGTCATGGCCAACTGGTTTCCCATGGCCCTCACCGGCGCACCGCGCGCCTGGCTGCTCAACCTCCCCGGATCCACGGTGGCGTCTTGGGAGGAGCTGCACGACCTCTTCACTGCGCGCTACGCGGCACCGGCGCACCACGCGGTCGCGGCCCTGCTAGGCGGCTCTCAAGAACCGCCTTCAGATCGCCATGTCAAGCCATTCCTTCACCAGATCGGCCGCCGCCTGCAAGCGCTCGGGGGCTCCACCGGGCTGGGCTGCGCCCGAGGCTGACCTCACCTTCAACTCAGATGACCACCCCGCCACCACCGCCGGCTCGAGCAGGCTTCCGAGGCTCTGCACGCCCACCATCTGCAACGTGGCCGTCACCAAGACCCTCATCGACGGCGGCGCTGGCCTCAACTTGCTCTCCATGGAGGCCTTCAGCCTTCTTCACGTACCGCTCGAGTGGCTCAGCCTCAGCAAGCCTTTCTCAGGAGTTGGTGGCTGCGCCACCCGCTCCCTGGGGCAGATCCGCCTCCCCGTCACCTTCGGCACGCGCGACAACTACCGCACCGAGTTGGTCGACTTCGACATCGCCCGCATCGGCCTCCCGTACAACGCCATCTTGGGTACCCGGCGCTGGCCCAATTCATGGCAGCGACCCATCCGGCCTACAACCTCATGAGGATGCCTGGAAGCAAAGGCGTCCTCACCATCAAGGGGGACGCCAAGGAAGCCTTGACGGCACTCGAGCTTGCCCTCAAGACCGCCGCGGCAGCGTAGCCCGCCGACGCAGGCACCTCTGAGCCCAAGGGAGCCGCACCAACCAAGAAGAAACAGTTGTTCACCCAAGACAAGGCGGAAACCAAGCAGGTGCCAGTCAACGAGGACGGGTCCTCATGAGCCACTTTTACCATAGGTGCCGGCCTCGACCCAAGCCAAGAGGAAGCGTTGGTGAAGTTTTTGCGTGCAAACAAGGATATATTCACATGGGAGCCCAACCAGCTGGTGGGGGTCCCGAGAGAGGTGATTCAGCATCACTTAAGGGTATGCCCTAATGTGCGCCCTGTCAAGCAACGGGCAAGACGGCAGTCCATGGAGAAGCAGGCCTTCATCGTCCAGGAGACCCGCAAGTTGGAGGCAGCGGGTGCCATTCGCGAGGTTCGGTACCCCAAATGGCTGGCGAACCCCGTCGTAGTGCCGAAGAAAGGCGGGAAGGAGCGAATGTGCGTCGACTTCACCAACCTCAACAAGGCGTGCCCTCAAGATCCGTTCCCTCTCCCACGCATCGACCAGATCGTCGCCTCCACCGCCGAGTGCGACTTGTTGTGCTTCTTGGATGCGTTCTCAGGGTACCACCAAATCAAGATGGCGGTAGAAGATGTAGAGAAGACGGCCTTCCTGACCCCGTGTGGGGTGTACTGCTACACCTGCATGCCCTTTGGACTGTGCAACGCGGGCGCGACCTTTCAGCTGTTGATGCACATCGCCTTAGGGCGGAAGCTCGGGAGAAACACAGAGGCCTACGTCGACGACATTGTGGTAAAATCTCGGCAGGCAAGAACCTTGATCCAAGATCTGGAGGAGACCTTCGCGAGCTTGCACCAGGTGAACTTGCGGCTTAACCCGGAGAAGTGCGTGTTCGGTGTCCCTTCCGGCAAGCTGCTGGGATTCCTCGTGTCCCACAGAGGAATCGAGGCGAACCAAGAGAAGATCAAGGCCATTGAGGACATGAGCCCACCGCAGACCCTCAAGGAAATGCAGAAGCTGGCTGGCCGAGTGACTGCGTTGGGACGCTTCATCTCCAAGCTGGGAGAGCGCGCCTTACCCTTCTTCAAGCTGATGAAGAAGAAAGGCCCATTCGAGTGGACCCCGGAGGCCGACCGAGCTTTTCAAGACCTCAAGAGATATCTGACCAGCCCTCCGGTGATGGTGGCGCCACAACCTCTCGAGCCTCTAGTACTCTATCTTTCCGCCACTCCGTACTCCGCTAGCGCGGCACTGGTGGCAGTTCGGGAAGAACACCAAGCCAAGTGCGCGCCGCACCAAGCCACAGCCGAGGTGACGCAGGATCAAGAAGGCGCAGCAAGAGCAGCAGCGACGCCAACTGGGAACCAAGCTCGGCAGGACGACGCCCCCGAGATCCAGGCCGGTGATCAGGCGCCGGAGGTCCCATCGCCTCAGGAGGAATCCCAGCTTTCGCAAGACGCAAGCCCCACCAATGCACCAGCCCTCGTCGAGCACCCGGTGTATTTCGTCAGCACGGTGTTGCGGGACGCAAGGGCACTGTACCCCATGCCCCAAAAGTTTCTTCTCACGCTCTTGGTGGCCTCGCGCAAGTTGCGGCACTACTTCCAAGGCCACCCCATCAAGGTCGTCTCAGCCTACCCATTGGAGAGAGTGCTCAGGAGCCCCAACTCTGCTGGAAGGGTCGCTGAGTGGAACATCGAGCTGCACGCATTCCAGTTGGAGTTCAGCACTACCAGAGTCATCAAGGGAGCAGCGCTTGGTGATTTCATGGCGGAATGGACGGATGCCCCGACGCTGGAAATAGGCGAGGACCGGTCCACCTCGCTGGGAAGTGAGGCGCCCGATGGCTGGGTCATGTACTTTGATGGTGCCTTCGCGCACCAGGGCGCTGGGGCTGGAGCAGTACTCCTCTCGCCCACTCAAGACAAGCTCTACTACGCTGTGCAGCTCTGCTTCCGGCTGGGCGAGAAGGACTCCAACGACATCGCAAAATACGAAGGCCTAATAGCCGGCCTGAAAGCTGCGGCAGCCCTGGGGGTGAAGCGTCTCACCGTCAAGGGCGACTCGCAGCTTCTCGTCAACTCCTCCAACAAAGTATACGAGCCAAAGGACGAGCACGTGGAGGCATACCTCGCAAAAGTACGCAAGATGGAGAAGCAGTTCCTGGGCCTGGAGTTACAACACGTGCCTCGTGGCACCAACAAGGAAGCTGACGACATCGCCAAGAGGGCGTCCAAGCGGCAGCCCCAAGAGCCCGGCATCTTCGAGGAGCGGCTCTTCAAGCCGTCAGCAACAGCCGCCACTTTCAAGGATAGCCCAACCTCGGGAGGAGCTCTCGTAGCCGCCTGCATCAGGAGCCCCAGCCTGTGGCCCGACTTCGGGAGCGAGCCTGCTCTTGGCGCTCGAGCCCCAGGAGGAATGCTGGATCAAGGAATTCAAGGAATACCTGATGCAAGGGACGCCGCCAGAGAAGGAGGAGGACGCGGAGCGCGTGGCCCGGCAGGCCACGGCATATTGTATCCGGGACAGTGAGTTGCATATGAAGTGGCCAAATGATGTTTCACTACGTTGCATTTCCAGAGACCAGGGGAAGGAGTTGCTATCTGATATACATGGTGGGGACTGCGGGCACCACTCGTCATCATGGACCCTCGTCGGCAAGGCATTCCGCAGCGGATTTTACGGGCCCACAACGCTCAACGATGCAGCCGAGCTAGTGAAGTCTTGTGAAGCCTGCCAATTCCACGCCAAGCAGATCCATCAGCCAGCTAAGGGCCTCCAGACTATACCACTCACATGGCCGTTCGTGGTCTGGGGGCTGGATATCTTGGGCCCATTTCCTCGAGCGCCAGGGGGCTACCACTACCTCTACGTCGCCATCCACAAGTTCACCAAGTGGGCGGAAGTGGAAGCCGTCCGCTCCATCCCAGCTAGTTCCGCGGTCAAGTTCATCAAGGGCCTCGTGAGCCGTTTCGGGGTCCCCAACCGCATCATCACCGACAACGGCTCGCAGTTCACCAGTAACCTCTTCAAAACATATTGTGCTAACCTTGGAACGCAGATCTGCTATGCTTCGATGGCACACCCCAGGAGCAATGGCCAGGCCGAACGCGCCAACGCAGAGGTCTTGAGGGGCCTCAAGACTAGGACCTTCAAGAAGAAGCTCGAGGCCTGCGGCAGGGGCTGGCACGACGAGCTCCAGTCCATGCTGTGGTCCATCCGCACCACCGCCACCAAGCTGACGGGTGAGACCCCGTTCTTCCGCGTCTACGGAGCTGAAGCGGTCCTCCCTCACGAAGTCAAGCATCGCTCCGCACGGGTCCCGGCGTTTGATGAAACGCAGCAGGATGCCACGCGGGGGATGGACCTCGTGCTGGGGGAGGAACGTCGCCGCGAAGCTGCACTGAGGGCGGCAATGTACCAGCAGGCGCTGCGGCGATACCACTGCCGCAACATCCGCTCCAGGACACTCGAGACGGGTGACCTCATCCTGAGGCGGGTCCTCTCTAGGGAAGGGCTGCATAAGCTCTCACCCATGTGGGAGGGCCCGTTCAAGGTCGTCCATGTCTCCAGGCCTGGCGCCGCGCGCCTGGAGACACAGGACGGGGTACCCATCCAGAATGCATGGAACATCCAGCACCTCCGGAAGTTTTACCCATGAAGCAAGGCCCAGTGCCTGTGAAGAAAGGCCCAGTGCCTGTGAAGAAGGCCCGGTGCCTGTGAAGAATCGCCGCCCGTGACACTCTTATGTAATAATGAGTGGGGCTGTACACGCCCCGGAGTCTCAGGAGTGCCGCCCTCGGGCCTCGGGGGCTCCCTCCCACGCCTAGTGGCAGCACTTAGCTCTGCGCTGGTGAGAAGACTTGAAGACTAGACTAGGTGCCGGATGCGGCTTTTCATTTGCTTTCCGTAGTTGGCTCGCCTTATTTTAATTGATGTTTGCTTCTGGTATTCCTTGCTGGTTTGATTCCGTCGTCGTTTGCCGCTATCCCGACTCTAGTTTACCTGAGTTCTCTCTCTCGCATACCTCGCAAGGGGGATAGGCAGGTGCCCTCGCGAGCTTTTTTCCTTCTGTGCTTTTCCTTCTCTCTGCCTTCCGTCTGCTTTCTCGTGAGGCACCCTCGTTCGAGCCCACAAGCTGGCGCATCTCTCCTAAATCCGTGCCCCTCGGGTACCGCGATATGAAGCGCTGGGTCAAGGCTCGGGTGAACGATAAGTCTCCTAGCGAGCTCCCTAACGAATTCAGTTCCTAAGCGACCACTAAGTCAAGACGAGCACGAGGAAGCAAGTGCCTCGTGAAGAGGAGGCTGCCCCGAACGCGCCAGGCTAAGTTATCTCTGCACAAAATAATGACACAGCATGGAAACAACAAGCATAGCGTAATGATTGAGGAATCATAGTTCAATACACGCCCCTCCGGGCCCATACTGGTTTCATTTTGATGCAGGAAAGAAAAGAAGAACAAAACAAAAGTAGCGCTGCAGCGGTCCACGGGGGCAGGCCCCTGGCGATGTCCCGAGCTTAGCCAGATCCCTCCTCATGCTTCACGGAGGCGCGGCGACGAGATGACCCGCTACCACCTTCGAAGCGAGCGCGGCGGCGTGGCGGCTGGTCGTAGCCGCCGCTGCTGGAGCTATCGCCAAGAGAGGAGCCACCATAACTGGGCGAGGCGCGGCCGGCGGGCTCACCCTCGCCCTCGTCACGGCCATCGCCGAGGCCGAGAACCTCCTCGCCGTCGTTCAACTTGGGGCAGCACCGGTCGCAGCGACCATCTTCCCCAAACACCCTCACGTACAGGGTCGCATCACCGTCGTACTTGAAATGGAGGGTGTACCGTCTACCCAGGCCACGCGTGGGCAAACGTCTGCCAACTGCGGGCCAGAGCTATGTTGCCCGTGGCGGAGACCTCAACCGCGACCCAGGAGGCCCTGCTGCAGCAGCCGTCTGCCTGCAGCCAGAGCCCGCCTGAACCAGAGGTCGGCAGCTCATCGACGAAGAAGCGCGGAAGCTAAAGCCAGTTGCCGGTCGGATCCTCCGACCAGACAACGAACTCCGGCAGCACCTCTGCCAAGTGGAAGCGCGGCCGGGAAGGCCGCGCGACCACGGCACGTCTCCCCTCATCGACGGGACTGCCGCGACCGGAGCGACCCCTGCCACGCGCAGTGGCGCCACCCCGGGAGCGGGGGGCCGCGGCAGGAGTCATGGTGTGCTTACGGGGACGGCCGCGTCCCCGCTTGGGCGCCGGGGAGCCGGGCCCCTCGCGAGGGGCCTTTCCATTCTCTACGGCGGAGAACCTCTTCGACGGCGCCATTGGAGTCGGTGGTGGAGCAAAGGAAGAAGAAGCAGGCGGAATGGGGAGAAGTGGGGGACAGGGGCTCTGCCCCCCTCCTCATTTATAGAAGGAGAAGGCCAACCAGCACCCCCCACGATCATAGGTAATGATGGTTTTCCTTGCATATCGCAGGGACTTGTCAAGTCGGGCAGTTGCCGAGTCAGCTTGGGGAAGCGGAGACGCCCACGTCCAATCAACCGCCACGCTTCGACCAAGGCCGCAGGCTATTGGGGCCCGCGGCGCTCCGTACTTGACCTTTGGCTTCGCCTCGAAGCCAAGTCCGAGCGCGCCTTGGGCCCGGGGGCTACTATCGGTGTTCTGGGAACGGGGGTCCCCAGACTTGCCTGCCTGCGGCCCACGGCGTGGCTGCACTAGCAGGGCTGTACGGCCCATCTTCATCAACAAGGCATCAAGACCCTCGCGAGGGGGCAAGCCTCGCGAGGCAGATGACACAAGACCTCCTCAGGAGCGGCCTCGCCAGGCAGGCTCACGAGGGGCGGAGAGATCAAGGCAAGGCAAACCTCGCGAGGTTCTCGTGACGTGAGCCATGACGATCGAGACCAGGCGGGCGCCAGCGTGCGCAGCATCCTCGTTTCCTCTTTGCTGCTAAAGGGAGAAGCGCAGGCGCAGAGTACCGAGGCATCAAGCAAAGGTTTCCATATCGGTGCAACGAGACCAAGACCAGCGGGATGGCAAGACGGAGCTCACCATGGAGCCCAAGGCGGCGTCACCACCAGAGCCTTTTGCAGGCGAAGACTACTTCTGTCAGGATAAGCTGTACTAGCTGTCCCCTTTCAAATTGGCCATTGTTGGCTTCCTTCCCGCTCAATATTTGGGAAGAGGACCAGGGCCTCTATAAATAGGACTAGCCACCACAGTAGGAGCCTCAAGAAAGCCTGAGCTGATCAAATCCACACACACACAAGTTCACCAAACACAAGAACACCTCAACCTCAGGAGGTTGTTCTTCCCTTGTACTGTTCATCATCAGCCCAAGAGGCAATCCACCACCACCACACTGGAGTAGGGTATTACACCACAACAGTGGCCCGAACCAGTATAAATCTTGTGTCCCTTGTGTTGCGAGTTCGTCTAGTTCGTTCTTGAGATCTTAGCTAGTTAGGGCGCGGATCGGTAGGGAGGAAATCTTCGCGCGCACCCCAGTGTTCGAACCTTGAGGGTTTTGTCGGAACCCGTGATCCGACAGAAACTAAGCCTAGTACTTGCAACAAACAAATGGTTGAGCAACATATAAAAGAGGTAACTTAGAAATAAGCTCAACCAAAATGATGTGTATGAGTCATGCCAAAGCACTTGAGAAGACTAATATAAGGATGGGCATTAAGCATCAACATAGTCTTAAATAAATAAGATACAATGTGAAAGACATGTCCTTCCCACACACATCAAGCAAAGGGGTTCACAAGCACGCTAAATATGCAAAATGAATAACCAACGCTTGTGACAACCCATGGTGAAGATAGAAAATGATAGCTTTGTCAAGAGGAGGGATACCGAAAGACATGGTAGAAGCCTAGTCAAGACAAGCATGAGGAAAACAATCTTCACCACAAAAGAGTGCATCAAGATGCAATGATATATGACCCGTACTCAAGATAAATCCTTTCACGGAACCACCAAAGAAAAAGGTGGACGTGAAAGAATAGGGATATCAACTAGAGATGTAACTGCTCTCTAGTGTATAAGATTCTAGGTAGATGAAAATCATGATGATATCAATCCACAAAGAAACATGTACACACGAAATAGTTACAAAAAGGAAAGAACAAGATATCCACAAGGAAGTCATAAATACACCAATAAGATATTTGCTTGAAAGCATAGCAGATGACTAGATATGGTCTTATTGTATATAAATGAATTCCTACCACACATCCATCAAAGACATCACAACTAGCAACATAAGATCATCGTTGAGATGCTTTGGGAAAGGAACCCAGCATCACAAGATGGAATGAATATAATGCCAAGATGCAACCTACACAAGGTTGAATTCAAGAACAGAATGCATGAAGAGATACTTGTTACCGAGATAACATTGGAAGGACGTAGAAGATACCAATTGAAGGTAGTAGCTAGTACTTCATTGAACATCCTAGCTTGACTCCAATAAGCACATGGTGACACCACATTCCTTGTGAGTGAGCCAAGCATCCAATGCATCTCCAATTATTCCTAGAACAACAACACAAACAAAATGGTACGCAGACTCATTGGGACCAAGGAGTTAGAGAACGAACAATACATAGGACAAACTCCACATACATATGTGCATATATATATATATGAATATAAATTTCATGCACATCTCATCCAAATTGATACTTGGTGGAGTTTCCCCTATATATTGGGTCAAAGAAAGAAAGCATGCCAAATAAAATACATGAAGTAAATATGCATGCTCGCGACTTTCAAGGACCGAAACCAAATCAAAAAGAAATACCAAGAGAAAGTAGGATACCAAATGGAGAAATCATCACTTGCAAGATATCAGTAAAAGATACATCAAGGAATGAGATATCCATTGATACACACTAAATAAAAGATATCAAACTCCCCAAAGAGAGGAAGGTTCCAAACAAACCAAATCCTCTACAAAGTTTCATGATGGCACAAAGTACCAAAAAGAAATGGCTTGCCTTCCACCAACGCACACTTGATAAGGATCACAAGATGAGTGTTCTAAAGAAACTAGGATAGCTCCCCCAAGAGATGTGCAACAAAGAGAATTTGCATTAGAAAACAAAATGCATAAGATGGGATCACCACTTTCACTATAACTAGAACACCACTAGACAAGATCAACAAATAAACAAGATCCACAAGTGGCATGGAAGACAACGGGAGTTGACACATTCCTTGGCAAGAGATAAGGGAAAATAAAAAGAAGAGCCAAGGTAAAGATGGTCAATAAATACCACCACACATAAGTGAGTACCAATTGTCAAGAGACAAGAAGTATTTGGAAATAATTCCCAGTGGTAGATAGCAACGATATCCGACATCATCTTCACACCAAACACATAAGTAAATTGCAACTTGTGGAGCTAACATGCCATCTAGGAACAAGATAATCTACAATATCAACTCTAGGTGACAATATCTCAAATTTACACATTTTCTAGGCTTGTAATATACACATAGCATATTACTCCCCCATAATGTGATACCAATGAAAACTGATAAGATGCAAATAAAAAGCAAACAAGAGATAATTAATGGACCATTTTGAATTTGAATTTCTCGTGAGAAGACATACCACATAGAGACTAGATACTCTTGCAATATGAATGGTAGGTGGTATTCCTCATGTACACACATTTGTGAGATCGTGAGATGCACAAACACATCACTCCCCCAAAATGGGATGTTCCATTAGTCTCTCACAAGAGCCAACAAACAAGATGCACAAAGGCTCAACGCACGACACACACGTACATGATGTGCAAACCAACATACACATACTTGATTTCTCAACATAAGCAAATTGGAGGCACAACATATACAAACACATGCAAGGAACAAAACCACAACATGCTAAGGGGCAATTAACTTTCAATGTAAACAATTTAAGTACAAGTTACCGCAAGGGGGCACATTGGATATAAGATAGAAACTTGATAACCCACATGACTTGGCTTGAGACAATATGAATGATGAAGACCCCTTAATTTTTCATAATGTAGCCAAGTCTCCAATGCCCTCCAACAACACCTATTGATCAAGTTTGAGCTTGTTGGTCCAGAACCAAGTTGGGTCCTAAGAGGTTAGTCATAATAGGCTTGGCAACCCAAATGGTTCTTTGCTTGAAACCACTTTGAGTACCAACAAACATGGTAAACACATTGCCAACCTTATCCTTCCCAAGAGAATAGACATCATCAATAATAATTGGGTTGGATAACTTACCACTAGTGCATGAAGAAGCGACGTGACCTTTCTCATGACATAAGTAGCAACGTCTACTCTTCACTTTCTTCTCACTTGATTTCTCAACACGAGAAGCATTAACTTGAGTCTTCTTGGGAAGTGGCCTTTCTTTAACTTGTGGTTGAGCATGAGATTGAACTTGTGGCCTCTTCCGTTGTTCCTTGTCACTAATGGCCTTCTTCTTCAATGGGTAAGATATAACATGATGCCCTTCAATTTTGCACTTGAAGCAAATAATCTTGGCCGAATTCTTGACTTGTTCTTGGCCCTTCTTCTTATTGATCTTGGACTTCTTCTTCTTATTGGAGTTGAATCCAAGTCCACCTTTGTCATTGGGGGATTTTTGCACACTCAAGATATTGTCGAGTGTGGACTTCCCTTCATGACACTTTTGCAAGTCAATCTTCAAAGAAGTGACTTGGGCCTTGAGCTCTTTGATTTCCTCTACATGGTTAGTATCAACAAAAGTACTCAAGGAAGTATAAGCTTCAATGTTAGAGCAACAAGGCAAGGAAAGTAATTCATCACAAGATGTAGCAACATTATGAGTGGATGAATTACGAGGACTAGCACATGGCAATATAACATTTTTACTAAAAGTGGTGCTAATGTCCACATGAGGCTCACTAGATGTTACCTTAGTAATCATAGCCTCATGAGCTATCTTTAGCACATTATGGGATACTAGAAGATCATCATGAGAGCTTTTCATGACTTTCTTCCAATTTCCCATAATTGCTAGATAGCAACTCAAGTTGAGCCTGTAGCTCAACATTCTCCTTCGAAATGGATGCTTCACAAAAAATAGAGTTAGTAGCACAAGCATCATCATTAACAACAAAAGGAGAAGGCAACTTGGCAAGCTCTTTTGAATATGAAGCTTTAAGTTGAGCATGAGACTCCGTGAGTCCGATGAGCTCACTATTAATGACCCTTCAGCCATTTTCGAGGTGCCTGAAGTTCTCAAGGAGTTTGGCATGCGCAAATTCAAGCTTCTCATTTTTAGTTTTAACATCATTGGCCACCTCAAGAGCTCTATCATGAGATTCCCTCACTCTAGATAATTCTAGAGCAAAAGTCTCCTCAAGAGATTCCTTGGTGGTTTGTTCAAGTTCAAGAGCTTGAGATAGGTCCGCGATCCCATTAGCGTAATCACGCTCATGAGCTTCCATTTTATTAATGGTGACCTCATGCTCCTTGAGATGAGATTCCAACTCCTCATTGTATTTCTTGCCCTCAATGGCAATAGACATGATTTCCATGAAGTTGGAACGAGCAATTTTATTCTTATGAAGAGCTTTGAAAATCATTTCCCCCTTAATTTTTAAGGAGGCTAAATTATCATTCTCTTCATCATTATCAACATCATCATTAGCAACACATCATCAACATCATCATCAAGAGATTATTGGGATTCGAAGTAGGAGATACCTTCAAAGCCTTAGCCATAAGGCAAAAGTGAGAAACAATAGATGATGATTTAGGATCACTTGAAGCACCATTTAAGACCACATCTTGTCCCATGGAGTGTTTGGTTTCCTCTACATTGTTAGCACAACAACTCGAGGAAATACATGCATTTTTATCATGGCAACAAGGCATAGCAATCATATCATCATGATATTTAGTTAAGAAATTTCTACATGATGTGCAAGGACTATCAACACAAGCATGTGAAACATTTAGAGAGCTCGAAGTGTTGAAGTCCAAAGAATGAGCATTGCAATAAGATAGTGATAAAGGATAATCAACAATAAGCACACTATCATCATTGCAATGACCAACACTACTCACCATATCATTACCTTGTGGCAATCCACGTGTAGGTGAAGTAGAAGAAGTTGAGAACACAACACGGCCGGAGGTGGAGGGAGAACAATCATCCCCACAAATCTTGGACACACCATATTTATCTTGAAGCTTTGTCCACAACTCATGAGCATCCCGGAACGGCATGAGTTGAAATATACATTGCTCAAAGCATCGAAAAGCACATTAGAAGCTTGAGCATTGAGATAAGAGTTTTTCTCATCCTCTAAAGATAATCTTTGGGGAACCTTCGAAGGAGAAAAACCCACATCTACAATTCGCTCTAAATTTGGGTCCATGACCATAAAGAGATTAAGTATGCGAAATACCCAAACATCAAAATTTGTGCCATCGAAACTAAGAGTGTCAGAGAATCCTAATCCCCTAGTCGAAATCCTTACTCTCTAGGCAGTTAAGCCTTATAAAGAGAGACGAGGCTCTGATACCAATTGAAATATCGACGATGTCGCCTAGAAGGGGGGTGAATAGGCGCTTTTAAAAATAATTACCATTTAGGCTTGAACAAATGCGAATAAAATTAGTGTTTAATTTGTCAAGCACAAAACCTAAAACAACTAGGCTCACCTATGTGCACCAACAACTTATGCTAAGCAAGATAAACAACTAAGTGATAGCAAGATATAACACAAGAAACAATATGGCTATCACAAACTAAAGCGCATAAGTAAAGGGCTCGGGTAAGAGATAACCGAGGCACGCAGAGACGACGATGTATCCCGAAGTTCACACCCTTGCGGATGCTAATCTCCGTTTGGAGCGGTGTGGAGGGACAATGCTCCCCAAGAAGCCACTAGGGCCACCGTAATCTCCTCACACCCTCGCACAATGCAAGATGCCATGATTCCACTAAGGGACCCTTGAGGGAGGTCACCTAACCCGTACAAATGGCAACCCTTGGGGGCGGTCACCGAACCCGTACACTTTGGCAACCCTTGGGGGCGGTACCCGTCAAATTGTTGCGGGCGATCTCCACAACCTAATTGGAGACCCCGACGCTTGCCCAGAGATTTACACCACAATGAGTGAGCTCCGAACACCACCAACCGTCTAGGACGCCCAAGCACCCAAGAAGAACAAGCTCAAGGGTACCAAGCACCCAAGAGTAATAAGCTACTCAACTTGTAACTTCCACGTATCACGATGGAGAACTCAAACCGATGCAACAAATGAAATGGCAAGGGCACACGGAGTGCCCAAGTCCTTCTCTCCCAAATCCCACCACAACAACTAATGCTATGGAGGAAAATGAGAGGAAGAACGAAGAAGAGAACATGAAGAACTCCAAGATCTAGATCCAAGGGGTTCCCCTCACATAGAGGAGAAAGTGATTGGTGGAAACGTAGATCTAGATCTCCTCTCTATTTTCCCTCAAGAACTAGCAAGAATCATTGGAGGGATTGAGAGATAACAAGCTCCAAGAAGGTCAACAATGGGGGAAGAACATGAGCTCAAGAGATAAGGTTCAATGCGGAAGAAGACCCCCTTTTATAGGCACCCCCGAATCCAACCGTTATGCACTCAGGTCGTGCACAAGTGGTACTACCGCTTAGCACAGTCAAAACAACCCAACGAGACAGAAAACGCGAGTTGTAGTTCCGCCAGAGAGGTAGTACTGCCCGGAGAGGTAGTACCGCTTATAAGAGGTACTACCGCTCGGAGAGGTAGCACCGCTTATAAGATGTACTACAGCTCGGAGAGGTACTGCCACTTATAAGAGGTACTACTGCTCTACTACCGCAAAACCCGACACGAAAAATTGCATCCCCAGAAGCAGCGGTACTACGCGTGGCACAGGGCCACAGTAGTACTGCTTGTAAGCAGCACTACCGCGGCCTGTGCCGCGCGTAGTACTACCGCTTGAGGCTTTCAGGAACACAACAGAGAAAACAGAGGATGCAATAAAGCCTACACTGCCACAATTTCTGCAAATGAACTCCGAATTGAGCAAACTCAATCTTGTTGGATAGATGATGACAAGATGCATCCAAACAGAGACTAGTTATATTAAGAAGTCGCATGGGAGGTATGCCTAAGATATAGAGGAGTGAAACCTCCAACAGAGGAGAACGGCATAACCTCCAACATCGAAAACATCATAGAAGATGCATGTGAACTCTGTTTTCGATGAACTCGAGCTTGTCATG
This sequence comes from Aegilops tauschii subsp. strangulata, assembly GCF_002575655.3. Classification (NCBI taxonomy): domain Eukaryota; kingdom Viridiplantae; phylum Streptophyta; class Magnoliopsida; order Poales; family Poaceae; genus Aegilops; species Aegilops tauschii. The sequence goes on from NC_053035.3 coordinate 295,126,283, forward strand.
AAGATGACCAAAAGCTCCAAATATCACAAGGAGAAAAACCAAACAAGAAAGACAGATGATGCAAGGATGCAATGGTTTGAGCTCTCTACGAACGATGGGATCAAGCTACTCACTTGGGAGCCCCCCTTGATGGTACGACAATCGATCCTATAACCCGGTCTCCCAACTACCAGCATGAGACCTGTAAAATAGAAAACCTATCAAGGGCAAACTTTTGCCTTGCGCATAATCCACTTGAGCTAGATGATGACAATCTTGTCCTCCTTAAGACGGACCACTTTCCTTGATTGCGCTGGCTCGATAAAGACTTGTTGATTGCTCCCCCATACTCCACTATGGGTGAGCCACTCTTCAGCACATCTTCACAAGTAATTTGACACCACAATGGACTGCAAGCTTCAAGGATGATCTCTTTGTGATGCTCCACCTGAACTTGCACACCGCAATCTTGATGGCGATCACTATTTGATGTCATCCTCCATGGGTTGTATGAGATCTTCATCTTGACGCAAACCCATGGAAACATACCTAACCCCACATAGAACTCTCACGTAGACCATGGGTTAGTAGACAAAGCGTAATCAACAATGCTTACCATACAATGGGATCACTTGATCCCTCTCGGTACTTATTGTGTGCTTTGTGTGTTGATCAACTTGATTCACTGTTTGACTTAGTCTTGATCAACCTTGTATCATGTCTTCTATATGACCACTCTTTGGATAATCCCTTGAATAGCACCTTGGTCATCTCGTAAGCTCCTTGAAACCAACACATGGACTTCAAGAAAAGCCTATGGACAATCCTTCAAATATGACTCAAGGCAACCATTAGTCCATATAGATTGTCATCAATTACCAAAACCAAACATGGGGGCACCGCATGTTCTTTCACCCCCACAACATCGAGAATGATTCCACTATGAGACCGATTACAATAGTGTAATTTATAATGTTTTGGATTCAAAATTGTTGCGTGAGCCACCATAGTGTAATGTACTAACTGTTCACGAACAACGCTTTCAATCATGATGCGAACCACAAAGAGGGCATGTTTACAAGAAGTTCTACCGCAAGTACCTAACATGCAAATATTGAGGGGAGGAACTCCTCCGCCATGATAATTTCTAGCTTTGGTGTCTAATCACATAATTCATCGTCTGAACAATGCATCCATGAGCTAGAAGTGAAGATTACACAAGTGACAGAAACAAAACAGGCAAATGCCACATTTGTAGAAAATTTGAATGTCCTACTTAGCGCACAAATGCAGGAAATTGAAGACCTCAAATGGAGACATCAACTAGAAATAGAAGTTATCAAGATGGACCAGGAGAGGAAACTCAAAGGATTCAAAAAAAGCAACAAGAAATGGAAGGAATTCTTAGTCATCTCTTAAGGAAGTCATCACAGTCTTCGTAGGAGACTGTGTCGCAACCCATCAATAACTGATGGTGCACTACTTTTCGTCATGATGCCGTCTCCAGCATCTTATTGAGTTATTTCTAATGCTCGATAATATATCATTTGGATGCTCATTTTATAATGTGGATCACTTCTGTGAGAAATGTCAAGTCCCATTGTTATTATAATAAAAGTTGTGTTGGCAATGTTAAATTTCGAATTTTCTCTAATTCAAATTCAAATTGGCCTGCAAAATCAACCGTGCACATTTTTGGCGCTATAATAAAACCTGTGATGGTACTCGTGACGAAAATTGTAACCGTCCCCACAGTCATGTCCCCACTTGTAAGCAGCCAGGTCAACACCGTCCGGACCCACATGTAAGCAGCCACATCAGCACCATTTGGTCCCACATGTAAGCAGCCACGTCAGCATCTTCTAGGCCCATATGTCGGCACCCTTGATCGGTCAAAATTGATGCCGAGTTATTACGACGGGACCGTCAACGATAAAACCCACGGCGGACCCACATGGAAGAAGCCACGTCAGCAGCTGCTGGCCCCACCTGTATGAATCTTTGACCGGGTCCGGTGATGACCCACAAGTATAGGGGATCTATCGTAGTCCTTTCGATAAGTAAGAGTGTCGAACCCAACGAGGAGCAGAAGGAAATGATAAGCGGTTTTCAGCAAGGTATTTTCTGCAAGCACTAAAATTATAGGTAACAGATAGTTTTGTGATAAGATAATTTGTAACGAGCAACAAGTAACAAAAGTAAATAAAGTGCAGCAAGGTGGCCCAATCCTTTTTGTAGCAAAGTACAAGCCTGGACAAACTCTTATATAGAGAAAAGCGCTCCCGAGGACACATGGGAATTATCGTCAAGCTAGTTTTCATCACGTTCATATGATTCGTGTTCGGTACTTTGATAATTTGATATGTGGGTGGACCGGTGCTTGGGTCTTGTCCTTACTTGGACAAGCATCCCACTTATGATTAACCCCTATTGCAAGCATCTGCAACTACAAAAGAAGTATTAAGGTAAACCTAACCATAGCATTAAACATATGGATCCAAATCAGCCCCTTACGAAACAACGCATAAACTAGGGTTTAAGCTTCTGTCACTCTAGCAACCCATCATCTACTTATTACTTCCCAACCTTCCTCTAGGCCCAAATAATGGTGAAGTGTCATGTAGTCGACGTTCACATAACGCCACTAGAGGAGAGACAACATACATCTCATCAAAATATCGAACGAATACCAAATTCACATGACTACTAATAGCAAGACTTCTCCCATGTCCTCAGGAACAAACGTAACTACTCACAAAGCATATTCATGTTCATAATCAGAGCGGTATTAATATGCATAAAGGATCTGAGCATATGATCTTCCACCAAATAAACCAACTAGCATCAACTACAAGGAGTAATCAACACTACTAGCAACCTACAGGTACCAATCCCAGACTTAGAGACAAGAATTGGATACAAGGGATGAACAAGGGTTTGAGAGGAGATGGTGTTGGTGAAGATGTTGATGGATATTGGCCCTCTCCCGATGAGAGGAGCGTTGGTGATGACGATGGCGATGATTTCCCCCTCCCGGAGGGAAGTGTCCCCGGCAGAACAGCTCCGCCGGAGCCCTAGATTGGTTCCGCCAAGGTTCCGCCTCGTGGCGGCGGAGTCTCGTCCCGAAAGCTTGCTTATGATTTTTCTTCAGACGAAAGACTTCATATAGCAGAAGATGGCCATCGGAAGGCCACCAGGGGGCCCACGAGGCAGGGGCGCGCCCAAGGGGTAGGGCACGCCCCCCACCCTCGTGCCCAGGGTGTGGGTCCCCTCTGGTATTTCTTTCGCTCAATATTTTTTATTATTTCTAAAAATAACTTCCGTGGAGTTTCAAGACTTTTGGAGTTGTGCAGAATAGGTCTCTAATATTTGCTCCTTTTCCAGCCCAGAATTCCAGCTGCCGGCATTCTCCCTCTTTATGTAAACCTTGTGAAATAAGAGAGAATAGGCATAAGTATTGTAACATAATGTGTAATAACAGCCCATAATGCAATAAATATCGATATAAAAGCATGATGCAAAAATGGACGTATCAACTCCCCCAAGCTTAGACCTCGCTTGTCCTCAAGCGGAAGCCGATAATGCTAAATATGTCCACATGTTTAGAGGTAGAGGTGTCGATAAAATAAAATACGGACATGAGGGCATCATGATCATTCTTATAACAGCAACATATATGGATATTGTCATATGATTTCTTATGCTCAAGTAATAATCTATTCACAATGTCAAGTATGAATCAGAAACTTTATTGAGAACTAACAAACTATAATCTCAGTCATTGAAGCAATTGCAATTTATCATAACATCAGAAAGAGTCTATGTCAGAGCTTTTTAGAAAGTCCACATACTCAACTATCATCTAGTCTTTCACAATTGCTAACACTCACGCAACACTTGTGGTTACGGAGTTTTAATCGGACACAGGGAAAGATAGGGGCTTATAGTTTCGCCTCCCAACCTTTTACCTCAAGGGTAATGTCAACAATAATAGTTCATGCCAACTTACATCCAATTATATTTATATATATATATATATATATATATATATATATATCAAGATCTTTCCAACACACTGTGCTTGCCAAAGGATAAAAATTAAAAAGGAAAGGTGAAAATCACCACGACTCTTGCATAAGGTAATAGATAAAAGTAAAAGATAGGCCCTTCGCAGAGGGAAGTAGAGGTTGTCATGCGCTTTCAGGGTTGGATGCACAAAATCTTAATGCGAAAGGACGTCACTTTATATTGTCACTTGTGATATGGACCTTTATTATGCAGTCCGTCGCTTTTATTTCTTCCACATCACAAGATCGTATAAAGTTTATTTCCTCCACACTAATCAATCATATATATTTAGAGAGCAATTTTTATTGCTTGCACCGATGACAACTTACTTGAAGGATCTTACTCAATCCATAGGTAGATATGGTGGACTCTCATGGCAAAACTTGGTTTAAGGATATTTGGAAGCACAAGTAGTATCTCTACTTGGTGCAGAGTATTTGGCTAGCATGAGGGGGAAAGGCAAGCTCAACATGTTGGATGATCCATGACAATATACTTTATCTTAGATATAAGAAAACATAACCCATTACGTTGTCTTCCTTGTCCAACATCAACTCTTTAGCATGTCATATTTTAATGAGTGCTCACAATCATGAAAGATGTCCAAGATAGTATATTTATATGTGAAACCTCTCTTTCTTTATTTTTTCCTATTAATTGCAACGATGACCAAAGCTATGTTTGTCAACTCTCAACAACTTTTAATCATCATACTCTTTCTATGTGAAGTCATTACTCTCCATAAGATCAATATGATCTCTTTGTTTCTTTTTATTCTTTTCTCTTTTCTTTATTCACTCAAGATCATAGCAAGATAATCAAGCCCTTGACTCAACACTAATCTTTACTATATAGCTCACGGACTCGATTACATAAAGGGATCATAAAGCAAAACTCAAAACTAGATCATACCAAAAACTTTATTCTTACTAGATCAAGATATTACTAAAAGGATCGAACTAAGAAAAACGATAAAGATAGGAGATGTGATGGTGATACGATACCGGGGCACCTCCCCCAAGCTTGGCAGTTGCCAAGGGGAGTGCCCATACCCATATGATTATATCTCCTTCTTCGGGGATGGTGATGTGATATTCTTGGCGATGATGCCCCTCGGGATATGATTCTCTTCCTCGAGCTTATTGAGTTGCTGCTTGAGATCCATTATCTCCTTACGAAGCTTTCCTGTAATGGCTAAAGCTCCTTGCACCCAAGGGTGTTGCATAGCTGCGGGAGAACAAGTGACACTCTTCTTCATATTTTCATAAGAAAGAAATCTAACATTGGAAGGGATAACCGAGTTTGGAATAGCCGAGCTCTGTAGTTCCCCCATCGTGAATCCAGCTCGGAAGCGAGAAGTGACTTCTTGATCCTCCTCCATGGCATCTATCCTCTTCAAATCAGCCTCCATCTCTTCCTCCGTTGCTGGCCCAAAGTGGTCAGCATCGCTGTTTGTCCTTGATCTCGATGCCGGATGAGACACCCGGCTCTCCCCGACTGACTCTTGAGAAGACATCTTGCTCCAATCTGCAGCAGCAACAGCTTGAAACAAAAACAGAGGATAATTGCGTGATATGGGGGTCAAAACCTTCGGGAGATTATATAATGAATTTTTACCGACCAAAATACGTAACGTGCAAGAAAACGGAGTCCGGAGAGCGCACGAGGTGCCCACGAGGCAGGGCGCGCGCCCAGGGGGGTAGGGCGCGCCCTCCACCCTCGTGGAGCCCTCGTGTCCTTCCCGGACTGCTTCTTATTTTTCTATTTTTCTAAATATTCCAAAACGGAGAAAAATTGCCATTAGAACTGTTTTGGATTCGGTTTACTTACCGTACCACGTACCTATTCCTTTTCGGAGTTTGAAACTTTCTGGAAAGTGTCTCTTATGTATTCCTCCGGGGTTACAGTTTCAATAACATTAGTTTCAACATTTATAGGATTACCTGAGATATAATGTTTGATTCTTTGACCATTCACCACCTTCGGATTTGTGCCTTCGAAGTTATTGATTTTTATGGCACCGGAACGATAGACCTCCTCGATAACGTAAGGACCTTCCCATTTAGAGAGAAGTTTTCCTGCAAAAAAATCTTAAACGAGAGTTGTATAGCAATACATAATCACCTACATTAAACTCACGCTTTTGTATTCTTTTGTCATGCCATCTTTTAACTTTTTCTTTAAACAATTTGGCATTCTCATAGGCTTGGGTTCTCCATTCATCAAGTGAGCTAATGTCAAATAACCTCTTCTCACCGGCATGTTTGAAATCATAATTGAGTTCTTTAATAGCCCAATATGCCTTATGTTCTAGTTCGAGAGGTAAGTGACATGCTTTTCCATAAACCATTTTATACGGGGACATACCCATAGGATTTTTATATGCAGTTCTATAGGCTCATAATGCATCATCAAGTTTCTTGGACCAATTCTTTCTAGATCTATTAACAGTCTTTTGCAAAATTAATTTGAGCTCTCTATTACTCAATTCTACTTAACCACTAGACTGTGGGTGATAAGGGGATGCAATTCTATGATTAACATCATACTTAGCAAGCATTTTACGAAAGGCACCATGAATAAAATGTGAACCACCATCAGTCATTAAATATCTAGGGACTCCAAACCTCGGAAAAATAACTTCTTTAAGCATTTTTTAATTGATGTGTTATGATCAGCACTACTAGTTGGAATAGCTTCTACCCACTTAGTAACGTAATCAACAGCAACTAAAATATGTGTATACCCATTAGAGGCAAGAAACGGTCCCATATAATCAAAGCCCCAAACATCAAATAGTTCAATAACAAGCGAATAATTCATAGGCATTTCTTGATGTCTACTAATATTACCAATTCTTTGACATTCATCACAAGATAAGACAAACTTACGGGCATCCTTGAAGAGAGTAGGCCAATAAAAACCGGATTGCAATACCTTATGTGCAGTTCTATCTCCAGCGTGGTGTCCTCCATAAGCCTCAGAGTGACACTTGCGTAGGATCTGTTCCTGTTCATGCTCAGGTACACAACATCTAATAACACCATCTACTCCTTCTTTATGAAGATGCGGGTCATCCCAAAAGTAATGTCTCAAATCATAGAAAAGATTTTTATTTTGTTGGTATGTGAAACTAGGTGGTATAAATTTAGCAACAATGTAATTAGCATAATCAGCATACCATGGAGCAGCACGAGAAGCATTTATGACATTCAATTGTTCATCAGGAAAGCTATCATCAATAGGTAGTGGGTCATCAAGAACATTCTCTAACCTAGACAAGTGTGCAACGGGGTTCTCAGCTCCCTTTCTATCAATAATATGTAAATCAAATTCTTGTAGCGAGAGAACCCATCTAATAAGTCTAGGTTTATCATCTTTCTTTTCCATAAGATATTTAATAGCAGCATGATCCGTGTGAATAGTTACTTTAGAATCAACAATATAAGGTCTGAACTTATCACAAGCAAATACAACTGCTAAGAATTCTTTTTCAGTAGTAGCATAATTTCTCTGGGCATTGTCTAGAGTTTTACTAGCATATTGAATAACATTTAATTTCTTATCAACTCTTTGCCCTAGAACAGCACCTACAACATAATCGCTAGCATCACACATAATTTCAAAGGGTAAATTCCAATCAGGTGGCTGAACAATAGGTGCAGAGATCAATGCTTTCTTAAGTATTTCAAATGCTTCTACACAATCATCACAAAGACAAATGGTATATCTTTTTGTAATAGATTGGTAAGAGGCCGAGAGATTTTTTAGAAGTCCTTAATGAACCTCCTATAAAAACCGGCATGACCAAGGAAACTTCTTATACCTTTGATGTCCTTGGGACATGGCATCTTTTCAATAGCATCAACCTTGGCTTTATCAACTTCAATACCTCTTTCAATAATTTTATGCCCCAAGACAATACCTTCATTAACCATAAAGTGGCACTTTTCCCAATTCAAGACAAGATTAGTTTCTTCACATCTCTGCAAAACTCGATCAAGGTTGCTCAAGCAATCATCAAAAGAGGATCCATAAATAGAGAAATCGTCCATGAAAACCTCACAAATTTTTTCACAAAAGTCAGAGAATATAGCCATCATGCATCTTTGAAAGGTAGCAGGTGTATTACATAAACCAAAAGGCATACATCTATAAGCAAAAGTACCGAAAGGGCAAGTAAAAGTGGTCTTAGCTTGATCATCAGCTGACACAGGTATTTGAGAGAAACCAGAATAACCATCTAGAAAGCAAAAATGTGTATGTTTGGATAATCTTTCTAGCATTTGATCAATAAAAGGTAAGGGGTAATGATCCTTTTTAGTAGCTTTATTTAATTTGCAGAAATCAATTACCATCCTATAACCTGTAATAATTCTTTGCGGAATCAATTCATCTTTATCATTAGGAACGACATTAATACCTCCTTTCTTAGGGACACAATGGACAGGACTTACCCACTGACTATCAGCAACGGGATAAATTATACCTGCCTCAAGGAGCTTTAGTATTTCTTTTCTTACCACTTCTTTCATCTTAGGATTCAGTCGTCGTTGGTGATCAATAACTGGTTTGGCATCTTTCTCCAAATTTATTTTGTGTTGATATAGAGTGGGACTAATGCCCTTAAGATCATCAAGAGTATATCCAATAGCAGCACGGTGCTTCTTCAGAGTTTTCAATAATTTTTCTTCCTCCTTCTCTGAAAGGTTAGCACTAATAATAACAGGATATATCTTCTTTTCATCAAGATAAGCATATTTAAGAGTATCAGGCAATGGTTTAAGCTCAAACACGGGATCACCCTTGGGTGGAGGAGGATCCCCTAGGATTTCAACAGGCAAGTTGTGTTTCAGAATAGGACCCTGTTTAAAGAACACTTCATCTATTTCCCTTCTTTCATTCATAAACATATCATTTTCATGGTCTAGCAAATATTGCTCTAAAGGATCACTAGGAGGTACAGCAATAGAAGCAAGACCAATAATTTCATCTTTACTAGGCAATTCCTCTTCGCGGTGTTGTCTACGAAATTTAGAAAAGTTAAACTCATGAGACATATCACCTAGACCAATAGTAACAACATCCTTTTTGCAGTCTATCTTAGCATTAACAGTGTTTAAGAAGGGTCTACCAAATATAATGGGACAAAAGCTATCTTGTGGGGAACCAAGAACAAGAAAATCAGCAGGATATTTAGTTTTCCCACACAAGACTTCAACATCTCTAACAATCCCAATTGGTGATATAATATCTCTATTGACAAGCTTAATGGTAACATCAATTTCTTCTAACTCAGTAGGTGCAATATCATGCATAATTTCTTTGTGTAAATAGATAGGTATTGCACTAGCACTAGCACCCATATCACACAAGCCATGATAACAATGATCTCCTATTTTAACAGAAATAACAGGCATGCCTACCACAGGTCTATGTTTATCTTTAGCACAAGGTTTAGCAATTCTAGTAGTTTCATCACAGAAATAAATAACATGCCCATCAATATTATCAGCCAAGAGATCTTTAACCATAGCAATATTAGGTTCAACTTTAACTTGCTCAGGAGGTGTATAAGTTCTAATATTGCTTTTACGAACCACAGTTGAAGCTTTAGCATGATCCTTTATTCTAACAGGGAAAGATGGTTTCTCAACATAAGCAGTAGGAACAATAGGATCATTATAAGTGATAGTCTTTTCTTCAACTTCAATAGGTGCAACTACTTTTATTTATATGGGAGGATGATATTTAAACCACTTCTCCTTAGGGAGATCAACGTGAGCAGCAAAAGATTCACAAAAGAAGCTACTATCTCAGAGTCAAGTCCATATTTAGTGCTAAATTTACGGAAAACATCGGTATCCATAAAAGACTTAACACAATCAAACTTAGGTGTTATACCTGACTCCTTACCTTCGTCGAGGTCCCAATCTTCAGAGTTGCGTTTAATTCTTTCCAATAAATCCCATTTGAATTCAATAGTCTTCATCATAAAAGAACCAGTACAAGAAGTATCGAGCATGGTGCGATTGTTGTCAGAAAGCCGAGCATAAAAATTTTGAATAATCATTTCTCTTGAGAGCTCATGATTGGGGCATGAATATAACATTGATTTAAGCCTCCCCCAAGCTTGGGCGATGCTTTCTCCTTCGCGAGGCCAAAAATTATATATATAATTACGATCACGATGAACAAGATGCATAGGATAAAACTTCTGATGAAATTCCAATTTCAAGCGTTTGTAGTTCCATGATCCCATATCATCACATAGCCTATACCATGTCAATGCATCTCCCTTCAAAGATAAAGGGAAGACCTTCTTCTTGATAACATCATCGGGCATACCTGCAAGCTTAAATAATCCACAAACTTCATCCACGTAGATTAGGTGCTCATCAGGATGTAATGTTCCATCTCCTGCAAAAGGATTAGCTAGCAGTTTTTCTATCATACCCGAAGGAATTTCAAAGTAGAAATTTTCATTTTCAGTAGGTTCGGTAGGTTGAGGAGCAACTCTTTGCTCTACTGGTCGGGGTAAAGATACCCCGAACAAGCCCCTTAGAGGATTACTTTCCATAGTAACAAGTGACAGTAAATTTCAGCACACTATATAAAATTTTTCTTACCAAATTCCACCTACCAAAGGCGCTTCACTCCCCGACAACGGCGCCAGAAAAGAGTCTTGATGACCCACAAGTATAGGGGATCTATCGTAGTCCTTTCGATAAGTAAGAGTGTCGAACCCAACGAGGAGCAGAAGGAAATGATAAGCGGTTTTCAGCAAGGTATTTTCTGCAAGCACTGAAATTATAGGTAACATATAGTTTTGTCATAAGATAATTTGTAACGAGCAACAAGTAACAAAAGTAAATAAAGTGCAGCAAGGTGGCCCAATCCTTTTTGTAGCAAAGGACAAGCCTCGACAAACTCTTATATAGAGAAAAGCGCTCCCGAGGACACATGGGAATTATCGTCAAGCTAGTTTTCATCACGTTCATATGATTCACGTTCGGTACTTTGATAATTTGATATGTGGGTGGACCGGTGCTTGGGTGCTGTCCTTACTTGGACAAGCATCCCACTTATGATTAACCCCTATTGCAAGCATCCGCAACTACAAAAGAAGTATTAAGGTAAACCTAACCATAGCATGAAACATATGGATCCAAATCAGCCCCTTACGAAGCAACGCATAAACTAGGGTTTAAGCTTCTGTCACTCTAGCAACCCATCACCTACTTATTACTTCCCAATGCCTTCCTCTAGGCCCAAATAATGGTGAAGTGTCATGTAGTTGACGTTCACATAACATCACTAGAGGAGAGACAACATACATCTTATCAAAATATCGAACGAATACCAAATTCACATGACTACTAATAGTAAGACTTCTCCCATGTCCTCAGGAACAAACGTAACTACTCACAAAGCATATTCATGTTCATAATCAGAGGGGTATTAATATGCATAAAGGATCTGAGCATATGACCTTCCACCAAATAAACCAACTAGCATCAACTACAAGGAGTAATCAACACTACTAGCAACCTACAGGTACCAATCCCAGACTTAGAGACAAGAATTGGATACAAGAGATGAACTAGGGTTTGAGAGGAGATGGTGCTGGTGAAGATGTTGATGGAGATTGGCCCTCTCCCGATGAGAGGAGCGTTGGTGATGACGATGGCGATGATTTCCCCCTCCCGGAGGGAAGTTTCCCCGGCAGAACAGCTCCGCCGAAGCCCTAGATTGGTTCCGCCTCGTGGCGGCGGAGTCTCGTCCCGAAAGATTGCTTATGATTTTTCTTCGGACGAAAGACTTCATATAGCAGAAGATGGCCACCGGAGGGCCACCAGGGGGCCCACGAGGCAGGGGGGCGCGCCCCCCACCCTCGTGCCCAGGGTGTGGGTCCCCTCTGGTATTTCTTCCGCTCAATATTTTTTTTTATTTCCAAAAATAACTTCCGTGGAGTTTCAGGACTTTTGGAGTTGTGCAGAATAGGTCTCTAATATTTGCTCCTTTTCCAGCCCAGAATTCCAGCTGCCGGCATTCTCCCTCTTTATGTAAACCTTGTAAAATAAGAGAGAATAGGCATAAGTATTGTAACATAATGTGTAATAACAGCCCATAATGCAATAAATATCGATATAAAAGCATGATGCAAAATGGACGTATCATCCGGTGACGGATTATCGTCACAAACAAGATCTTAGGCGACAGTTCGGGCTATCATAGGTGACATTCTGGGCCATCAACGAAAATGTCGAATGGTGACATTATTTGGCTCGTCACCTGAAACGCGATCTTGCATGACGAAAAATGTGGTACCGTCAAATTTTTATTTTCCATGACGGTGGGGGTGACAGCCGTAAAACTTCACGGGGGTATTTTCCATGACGAAAAAGAGTTATATGTGAGTATGTGACACAAGTGAAACGTCGCAAAATAGAGCAACTTTTGTAGTGTAAGATCTCCATCTTGGATGTTTCGCGTAATAATTGGGACCTTGGTCTCCGTCGGGTGCTGCCTCCCAAAGAACTGGAAGACTAGCAGCGGCTTGCTGCTATCTTCCCAATGCTCTCGGAGTCGGCTGACTCGATGGTTTGGCCACACTCGTCGTCTGGTTGCTTTATGGTCAAGTCTCTTTATAACCAGTAAACCAGTTTTACTCCAAGGTGGTATAATATGCCGTACTACAATAAGGACATCGACTAAAGAGTCGATGAAGTTGGAATACGAAGAAGCATGCCATGAATTTGCAATGGGACTCTACAGGAAGACAAAGATGGACAAACGTAAAACCAACAGAAAGAAGATGAACAAATAGTGAAAGGAAGAACACATATGACACGAAAGAGAAGACTAGTACAAGGTGACATTGGAGCACATGCAACGAGGAAGAAGAAGGTAAACAGTAATAATGTATGGAAACACGATTGAAAAGAAGACCCAGTTGAAGAATAAAGAAGGAATTAAACAGGATGACAAGATGGGAGAACATACAAGAACATAAATGTAGATGCCACTCTTCGGAAACGTAGTAGAAAACAAAAAAAATCGCCCTACGATCAACCAGGAACACTATGAAGATGCATTAACGTTGGATTGGATCGTTACCGACTCCGAGTTGCAGCGAAAGAAGACGAGTTAGTGTATATCATACTCGGAGTCCCTCGAACCGTAGATGAACGATCCCGCGGACCGCCCACAGACAGTCCCTCAAACGGAAGACCGAAAAGCACGACCTCTCTATGAGTTGCAAGCGTGCGGTCTTCACGATTCGGCTGCGCTTCACCGTCCAGAGTTAACCTTCGCTGGAGAATTAGAGGGATGAGATTAGAACTACACTGGACTTCTAATCATGAGGATTAGAGGATCTTGGTCTAGCACTAATTGATCAACTAGGACCAACTAGAACTAGAACTAGATAAAGGAGGCTCCAAACTTGTGTGTTGAAAAAGTGCCAAAGCCTCTAGTATATATAGGTTGGAGGGAGAGGAGCGGGCGCCACACAGGGGGGAAAGGACTCCCCCTTGCGCCGACCAAGGCGAGGGGAATCCCTCCCCAATTCTGCCTCCCCTGTCCCCTCCCTCCTTTCCATGGGAGAGGGGGTGCCACCCCTATTGGGCCCTTGTGGCCCAATTCCACTTCCACCACTTGACCTTTTAAGGCCCGTTGATATTAAATTAAATGTAGAAGGCTCCTAACAATTACTAGAGCATTTTATTATTAATTTAACATCACCGAAAACATTTTCCACATATATATTATTTATCAGAAACACCTGATATTGCCCGATAAACTCCGAGACCCTTCCGGTGACTCCAGAACGCTTCTGGTTCCTTTCGAAACTATTCCGAATATTAGTGAAAATATTTCACAAATATATTCTCATTATTCCCGTCCTACTAACATTCAGATCGTGATTTCCTTAAGCTTGTGACCTTGTAGGTTCGGTAAAACATAGACTTGAACAAAACTCCTTTCGTTCAATGACCGATAGCGGACCATGGACGTCCATATCGATCCCTATGAATACAGAATGACATTCGAGTGAACGTTTGGTTATCATGTGCTATTCACTTTGCTTCGCAATACTTTACAAAACCCGAGGTAAGATATATCACTATTCTCTTGAGTCATACACATGATCACTATATCGGTTCCTTGTTACCGGTTTTGTTCTTATTTCTCGTTGACGTGTTCCGCTCCTTGTGACATAGTCACCTGTGTCTGGCCAGACGATGATGGACCCCGTCACACCGAGAGGGCCCTAAGAATATCTCTCAATCGTCGGAGGAGCAAATTCCAGTCTCGGCCTATCTAGTCCCTTGTCAATCTTTCTGATGAATCTGTAAGTTGTCGGTATGATCACATTGTTACAGATGACGTTTGAGAAACCCAAGAGTCCATCGTACGGTAAGAAGTGACAACAATACTCTCACGGTCTACGGAATTAAATCACACGTTAACACCCTGTGTTATAACAATTGACTTCTGACGATATTATCTCAAAGTATAACAAACAAGTTTGGGTCGATTCAATATGATATTGTTCTTCTAACGTCATACTTTGAAATGTTGTTTTGAGACCATCGTTATACTTAATGATATCTCAAGATCCGAAAAACCTGATCACAAACAATACTTGAGGTAGTTTTAGAGGCGAGACTAGGAATCTTATTTTACCGTTTATCATTCCACATGTGCATATGGGTTTTTCCACTCAATCGCATATTCAGGATCATAACAGTTATAGAATAGAATATAAACTCTTAATTATGAACAGAGAAATACAATAATACAATATTATTACCTCTTGGACATATTTCAACAGAACGGTTGGATGAAGTATTAGCACAAGGATATTTTGTCGTATTGACAAGATTCCTAGTTTTCATCTCTCTTTTCATGCAATTTCAGACAAAATAAATTTTCGGATCATGATGCGCATCAACGATCGTAGACGGCTGTGGAGGTGCATGCCCCTGCGAATTTTCGTGGTCAACTAATTCTTGCCCTTAGGTTGTGGGTATGAGACCCTTGCAATGTGAAAAAGTCTTTTTTTTAAACAAAAAAAATCATCGATATGCCATTGACTACATTGTGACCGACAGTTTGCAAAAAACATCCTCTACGCATTATTAACTCAAGCGTGAGCACTTCGCCAATTCAAGATGTTATGCTGACTCAGTCTTTCAAAAGTGCTTATAAGGATAGGATATGGATGCATGTGTGAGTTCATAAGGGTGAGTGTATACTCGTGGGTGTACTTCGATTGTACTGTGTTAACAAAAAACTCAAACACGAGGGGTCCAAGGTATGCTGACATGGCAGTTACGTGACCGGTGATCCATTTTGATCTTATTTGATTAAATAAACGAGTTCATATCCAAATCTGATCACTTCGAAAGTATGGCCGGTGATCGGTTTACTAGTGTCTCTAGCTTTCTACCTGAGAAAGAAAGGAGTTTCTAGCCGCCTTCATCGTCTCCTGCGGTGACCACTGAAAATCGGAAATCGTCGGCTCGTTGAAAGATCTCTTAAAAATGAATGGTAACTGTTTCCAACCTTCCTGCACATCACTGCATTTTGCAAATCGTTGCTTGCACATCGACAGCATATGGCACTTGAGCGGGAAGGAACGTGAACGTGCGACCATGGATGAATCACAAAAGCTCCCAACACTTGCAGATATCAGATAAGCATGTGTCCACATCTGCAGCCTGGCTAGAATGGCTTCTGCAGCAGCGCGGTGAGGTAGACGAGCTCGTCCTTGGCGCCAATGCCGGTTTTGTCGGCGACGGCCCACTTGATGGTCTTGTAGCCCAGCCTCCGCAGCATGGCTGCGTACACGCCGTCGAGGTCGCCCTTCCGGCACCAGAGGTGATCCACCCAGAGCAGCCCGCCCGGGCGCAGCACCCGGTCCGCGTCGTACCACAGGAACTCCAGTGCCGGCTCCGGGATCCACCGGTTCACCGCGTGCCCCGCTCGCACCAGGTCCATCGTCCCGTCCCCCACGGGGAACCGCTGCTGCAGCGGCGCGTGCAGCGGCACCACCCCGCGGGCCGCCGCGGCCTCCGAGTAGGGCGCGCCCAGGTCCATGGTCGTCGTCAGCACCGTGGCGTTCGCCGCCCGCTTCAGCCGCGCCGCCAGCGTCCCAGTGCCGCCGCCCACGTCCAGCCCCAGCCGGATGGGCCCCGCGCGGCTCATCGACGCCAGACGCAGCAGCTGCGGCACCGTCAGGTCCAGAGGCCCCAGCGACCGGAGGAACTTGCCGGCCTCCGTCCGCGCCACGTCGAACCCGAGCGACGCCGGCAGACAAGAGAAGGACCTGCATTTCTTGGCGTCCGTCGGCCAGCGCACGGCGGAGTCGGGGAGCGGCGCGAAGGGGTCTGTGGGGAGCTGGACGGATCCGGCATCGGGCGTCGGGGAGAAGCAGCGGCGCCTGGGGAGCGGGTGGCAGCCGCGGAGGATGAGAGGCTCGGCGAGGGTGTGGACGTCGTCGGGGCAGGCGGCGAAGGGGACATAGGACATGAAGCGGTGGAGGAGGTCGGGGTGCGCGGAGCAGGCGGAGGCGACGGGGGCGAGGCGCGAGTAGAGGACGAGCTCGGGGGCCGGGGGAGGGGTGGCGGACCGGAGGTGGGAGACGGTGGCGCGGATGGCGCTGAGCTGCTGGAGGACCTGCTGCTGGTCGAAGTCGGAGCCGGATTGGAGCGCCGGCGTGGTGGGGGAGGCGCGGATGGAGAGGTGGTAGAGGGAGAGCAGGTTGGTGGCCACCATGGAGAGCAGGAACACCACGTTGAGGTTCAGACCGCACGGCCAGCCTCCCCCCGTGGAGGCGGAGCCCACCACCGTCTTCCTCATCGCCGGTCGATCCGATCCCCTTTCCCCTCTTTCCCGTGCCTTCACTCCGCGAGAGCGAGTGGCAGAGTGGTGCCGGTGTGTGAGACTGCGTGAGAGGAGATTTGTGTCGGTGCGGTGCTGTCGGATGTGGACTGCAGTGCGGAGACTTTTGTTGACGACTGCCTTTGCTTACCGTCCGTCGCTTCGTTCTGGAAATAGGCTTTAGCCCTGCTTTTATAAATAAAACAAAGATTCGTACAAGCAGCATTTAAGGATGTGTTTGGTTTACGAATTAACTGTCATGAAATGAAATGATTCCATTCCAGAGGAACAACGGGTCGGTTCCGTTCCTATGTTCGGTACGAGCAAAAAGTAGAATGGAATAGTTCCGTTCATGTGTTTGGTTCGCAAGCACGAAATAAAGAATGGAATAACAAAAATACAAAATTTCAGCAGCATTTTGTTTATATTTGCAAGGAAAACATCATCCTTTCAAAAACAATGTCTCCCCTAATTATTACAAAGATGTAGAAATAGCAGACAACAACAATTTGAGTGTTAATGATTTGAGTCATAGAATGAGTCTCTTGAAGACTTGCCTGTCCAAACTGGGCTAAATCAGCCATTCTTTTCAGCTCTCACGTTCCTCAAGCTATAATTCATGCTATCAAGCAGATTTTTCCGGTTTCTAACTTGGATAGAAGTTTTGTTCATCTTGGTCATCCTCTTGTGCTTCCAGCTAAGAATAGAGCTTCGGCTTACAACTTTGTCATTGAAAAATTTCTGAATAAGCTGCCTACTTATAAAGCTAATATGCTTTCTCATGCTGCGAGATTAGAATTGATTCGTTCGGTTTTCTCGGCTATACCTGTTTATTATATGGCTAACATCTTGTTTACCAAGAAGTTCATAGCTAAACTTACTGCAATCATTAGGAACTTTTGGTGGACAGGTGTTCGAGAAAGTGATTCCAAAAAGAGCCTTTGCCTCCGAGCTTGGAAGGATATTTGTAACTCTAAGGAAGAGGGAGGATTAGGAATAAGGAACTTGAAGGCTATCAATGAAGGTCTCCTTCTCACAACTGCTTGGAGATTAGCTAAGTCTCCTTCTTCTCACTTGCATCTCGTTCTTAAGGCTAAATATTTTCATAATGCCTCCATATGGACAGGCTCTGCTAATTCTCCTAAAATTCTACCGAAACACAAAGCCCATTCTTTTTATCAATTATCTCAAGGCAATATCTCAATTTGGAGCACTCCTTGGTGCTCTCTTTGGAGATCAGTTCATGATTGTCTTATTCATCAAAGACATGGTTTCAATATCCATCTTTAGTTAAAGATCTTTGGCTTCCGGACCAAAAAACTTGGAATCATGACTTGGTTTGCTCTCTTTTTCAAGAACCTTTGGCCTCTCTTATTGTGCAAACAGATATTATTGATGATGATAGTCCGGATACGCTTTGTTGGGATCTCACTCATAATGGTATTTGTTCTTCAAAATCTGCCTATAAACTTTGTTTGCAGGAAATTCAGGCCATTCCCCGAAATGCACCTTCTGTTGTTCCTTTGGATCTCTCAAATCTTCTTAAACTCATTTGGAAACAAAAGGATATGCTCCCAAAAGTTAAAACTTTTGCGTGGAGACTGCTTAGGAGGGCTCTTCCTATGGGGTTGAGGGCTGGTAGATTTTCCATTCATATTTCAAAAAATTGTTGTCGATGTGGTCAACAAGAGGATGAGGTCCATCTGTTTTTCATGTGCTCTTTTTCTCGTGCAGCTTGGTTTTCCTCTCCTTGCTTTGTTCGTTCGGATGCTTTAGTCCAGGGGCATTCCACCTTGCATTCTATTCTTATTTTCTTTGCATGAGGCATCCATATGGTTCTCTTTCTAACATTTTTATATTTCTTTGGTGTCTCTGGAAAGCAAGGAATGATTTTCTCTTTGATAGGGCGAAATCTCTTCCTCGTCAAGTTCACATTGCTTCTCTTGCGTTAACCTCTAATGTGTATGACAATGCCCTTCTCCTGAATCAGGCTCCAACTCCAACTCAGTTGTCTTCTAATCAAATTCCTTTGCCTAGCAGAACCCTTAGGTCTGATTTGTTGGCTGATGGAGCTAAAATCTATTCGGATGCAGCTTTTAGGACCAAGAAAATTCCAGGTTTGTTGCAAGGACAGGTTGGCACAGGTGTGGGAATCTTTATTTCCTTACCCTCTAACCGAGGAGAGATCAATGTGCAAGTGCAAGCTTCAGCTCCTCCAATTCTACTCCTCTGCAAGTGGAGGCTCTTGCACTAATTTTTGCTGCTTATTTTGCATATCAACTCAACATTGCTCAGCCTACTTTTCTGATCGATTGCTTGGTTTTAGCAGGGGCTGCTGCTCTAGGTAATGTCTCCACTTCTGAAACTCCATGGAGTATCAGGAAATCTTTGGCTAGTTTTTTTAAGACTACTTATCAGCCTCAGCCAAAGGTGTTTCACATTTCTAGGGAGATCAATGGTATTGCTCATAATCTTGCTCAACATGTTTTCCGTGCTATTGGCGACACTCGGCTCTTTTGTTTTGCTGCACGACACAATCATGGTCTTTGCCCAATACTGCCTCTTCTTGAAAATTTTCAGATTCAGGGCTTTAGAATTCATACAGTTCAATGTTATTAATTTTCTCCCTGTAGGTTTTGGTGTGCCAAGTTTTTATCTTTGTACTTTGTGTTGTGCTTGGTTTTTATTCGTTTGCAAATCTGTGGAGTTTGATGCTATATCGCGAAGCTGGAGTACATCAGTTTCTTATTTTGCAGGGTTTTCATCTTGATTGCAGATGTATTTTGCTGTTTCTACAGGACCTTAAGATGCTTGCTTCAAGAAAGATGGCTGATCAGTAGTGAAGCAAAAGGCAACAACAATTCCTAGTTTCAGATTCACAGTGTTCCTGTGCTAGTTCTGATCATGTTGATCATGGTGTAGTGGTCATTCCCACTTTGCCTCATATAGGGTCTTTCTTCAGCTCTCTTTTCTAGATACTGCTACTACTCCTCTCTATATCTTCAGCAGATCTATGTAATTCTCTTTGTACTTTCTCTACGAGCTGAATGAATTTGGCACTTCGGTGCCTTTGCTTGTTCAAAAAAAAAACAATTTGAGTGTGCCTATTTTACTTCAGAGAAACTAGCGAATCCTTGCAAAGGATACCGCACTAGTAGCTACATGCACTAAAATATGTACAATGTCATCTCAATATCCTCTCCATCTCTCTCGTAGCTACATGCACTAAAATCTGTACAGCCAAAGCCTATTCAACGAGGAAGATCCCAGCCGCTACTGTAGCCTCTACCGGTGTTGTAGCCCAGGTGCAACAGCAGCCACGCAGCTGCTCGCCGGCCGCATGTGCTCCTCTTCTTCCTAGCACCCCATTTTCTTCCCTTTTTGTGCTGCAGATCGACAGAGAGAGATGAGTGAGTCGACGGCGGCGTAGATCGACTGGTGGTGTAGTTCAAGGGAGGAAGAGAGATGAGGGACAGGTAGCGCACCGGAGAGGGAGGGGCGACGAGGGAGCGGCGGCACGCCGGAGAGGGAGGGGAGACGAGGGAGCGGCAACACGCCGGAGAGGGAGGGGCGACGAGGGAGCGGCGACGCACCTAAGAGAGAGGGGCGAGACGGGGGAGCGGCGGCGCACAAAGAGGGAGGGGATAGGGTTACGGGAGAGGAAAGGGAGAGAACGATCGGTTCTTTGTAATTCCTTCGATTTGGAGGTATCGCTTGGTTCGGTATCTCAGCCGAATATTCAGTCGTAGGGAACAAGTGGGTTCCATCCTGGTTACGAACTAAACACCGGAACGAGGTCCAGGAGCGGGTCCAACCCATGACATTTCGGTTGGTGACAGGAACCAAACACACCCTAAATTCGTAACAGAACAACGACTGGGGCAACAGTACAATCATGCCCAAGAAACATAAGAGAAATAAGAAAAAAAAACCACCTAGTGGCGGCCGACAAGCGGCCCTACGAATATGATAATCGGCGTGCTGTAGCCAGGAGCGCATCCAGCATAAGGCCAAGATGATCGCGGTCGCGCTGCCTAGTAAGCGGGTGCCAGTGCTACAGAAAAGCAAGGAATTTGAAGGAGTCAAACGCTCGTCTCGGAAACACCCGCTCAATCACCATTTTATTACGCGTTGTCCAAAGAGTCCAGGACATGGCCGAAAAAATAAGCCAAAATAAGCGGCGCTACCGCCCAGGTTGGGTAGCCCTGTTTGGAGGAAGTCCGCGAGGTCCAGAGCCTCCAGTCGGGCCCTAGTGCCTCACAGACAAACGTCCATAGGACCCGAGCCGCGGTAAATGAGAATAGGATGTGAGTCCCATTCTCAGGCACCGTGCATAAAGGGCACATGCCATCCCCCGGGCCTTGCCGCTTACGCACCTCGGTCCCCGAAGGGAGATGATCTCTAAGGAGTTGCCAAACAAAGATCTTGATCTTTAAGGACAAAGGGGCCTTCCACAAGGGAGAAACCCAAGGATTGGTGGGGGATCGACATAATGCCTAGTATGTGGAGTTGACGGAGAACTCTCCTGCTACTTCTTGAGCTTGCGTTAGTTTTCCCCTTGAAAAGGAAAGGGTGATGCAGCACAGTAGAGATAAGTATTTCCCTCAGTTAAGAACCAAGGTATCAACCCAGTAGGAGAAACGCACAAGTCCCCAATAGATGCACCCGCACAAACAATCAAACACTTGCACCCAACGCGGTAAAGGGGTTGTCAATCCCTTCACGGTCACTTGCAAAGGTGAGATCTGATAGAGATAGATAAAGTTAAACAAAAGATAAAATATTTTTGGGTTTTTTGGTTTATAGATCTGAAAATAAAAGATTGCAAAATAGTAGATTGGAAACAAATATGATGGAAAATAGACCCTGGGTCATAGGTTTCACTAGAGGCTTCTCTCTTGAAGGCAAATAATATGGTGGGTGAACAAATTACTGTCGAGCAATTGATAGAAAAGCGCAAAGTTATGACGATATCCAAGGCAATGATTATGCATATAGGCATCACGTCCGTGTCAAGTAGACCGACTCCTGCCCGCATCTACTACTATTACTTCACACATCGACTGCTATCCGGCATGCATCTAGAGTATTAAGTTCATAAAGAACGGAGTAATGCCTTAAGTAAGATGTCATGATGTAGAGGAATAAACTCAAGCAATATGATGAAAACCCCATCTTTTTATCCTCGATGGCAACAATTCAATACGTGTCTCGCTACCCCTACTTTGTCACTGGGTGAAACCACGCAAGATTGAACCCAAAGCTAAGCACCTCTCCCATTGCAAGAAAAACCAATCTAGTTGACCAAACCAAACCGATAATTCGAAGAGAAATACAAAATTATCAAATCATGCATATAAGAATTCAGAGAAGATTCAAATAATATTCATAGATAAGCTGATCATAAATCCACAATTCATCGGATCTCGACAAACACACCGCAAAAGAAGATTACATCGGATAGATCTCCAAGAACATCGAGGAGAACATGGTATTGAGAATCAAAGAGAGAGAAGAAACCATCTAGCTACTAGCTATGGACCCGTAGGTCTGAGGTAAACTACTCACGCTTCATCAAAAGGGAATAGGTGAAAGGATCGATATGGTTGACTAGTGGGGGGGGGGGTGAATAGGCAACTAACAATTTTTAGCTTTTCTTTACCAAATTAAACTTAGCATCAAAATAGGTTGTCTAGACATGCAACTAGGTGAGCAACCTATATGATGCAACAACAACAAGCACACTAGCAAGCAAGGGATACAACACAATATAAGCTTGCACAAGTAAAGGTAAGAGGTAACCAAGAGTGGAGCCGGTGGAGACGAGGATGTGTTACCGAAGTTCCTTCCCTTTGAGAGGAAGTACGTCTCTGTTGGAGCGATGTGGAGGCACAATGCTCCCCAAGAAGCCACTTGGGCCACCGTATTCTCCTCACGCCCCTCACACAATGCGAGATACCGTGATTCCACTATTGGTGCCCTTGGAGGCGGTGACCGAACCTTTACAAACAAGGTTGGGGCTATCTCCACAACTTAATTGGAGGCTCCCAACGACACCACGAAGCTTCACCACAATGGAATATGGCTCCGCGGTGACCTCAACCGTCTAGGGTGCTCAAATACCCAAGAGTAACAAGATCCGCAAGGGATTAGTGGGGGGAATCAAATTTCTCTTGGTGGAAGTGTAGATCGGGGCCATCTCAACCAATCCCTAGAAAATCAACAAGTTTGATTGGCTAGGGAGAGAGATCGGGCGAAAATGGAGTTTGAGCAACAATGGAGCTTGGGGAGGGAAGAGGTGGTCTTCTTGGGGAAGAAGACCCCCTCTATATAGTGGGGGAAAAGACCCAACCGTTACCCCCCTCACTCAGCCCGCGTGGTTCGGAACTACCGCACACAGCCACGGTACTACCGCAAAGGGTCGCGGTACTACCGCTGGACGGTGCGGTACTAGACGAGGCCCTATTCCATAGGGAAACGAGCGGTAGAACCGCTGGAGCGGTACTACCGCGCGCCCCTACCGCAGGGCAGGGCTCTACTGGCACTGGAAAATGCATGGAATAAATAAATTACTTCCGTAGCTACTTCTGCAGAGTTTAGGGCTATGCAAAAATCCGACACGGTACTACCGCTCACAGGGAGCGGTACTACCACGTGGGGGCGGAAGTAAAAAATTACTTCCGCGCCTACTTCCGCATGCGCCAGCATCTGGGCTGGAGGTAGCGGTACTACCGCTCGCAAGGAGCGGTACTACCGCAAGCCCATGAGGTACTACTGCTCCCTTGAGCAGTACTATCGCACGCAACAGAGGTTGTAGCACTTGGCAGCCTTCATATTGCAGAGACAAGGAAAATGGATGGTGCTCCAGCGAAGCGAAGGAAAGGTGGTGGAAAGGAACAGATGTGTACGTCACTACTGCAGGATGCTGCTAACGCGACACGACGATCAAAGACCCTTCGACGAAACTGTGTGCGATGCAATAATCGCAAACGGTGGTGTAAAAGAACCGTCAAAAAAGGTGCAAAATGTTTGCGATGCCGGATGCGTCAAACACGGTTCTGATTTTAATTGCGTGTGCGATGCAGGGCATACGGTTCAGTTCAATGAACCATTTGCGATGAGGCGGAACAAAAGAAACGGGCACCCAGATGAAGGCGTGTGCGATATACAGCATACGGTTCACTCGGATTAATTGTTTGTGATGAGGAGGAACAATAGAAACGAGCAGCTAGATAAAGGTGTGTGTGATTGAGGGCATACACTTCAGAAGGATTAACTGTTTGCGATTAGGCAACAGAACATAAACTGTCAGCAAGATCAAAGTGTCTGCGATTGATGGCATACACTTCACACGGATGAACTGTTTGCGATTAGCCAAAACAAACAAAAACAGTTAGATAGATCAACGTGTGTGCCCTAGACGGGCACACACATTCTAATTAAAAAGCAGCATGCGCGATGGTAATAACGAGCGCGCACGGTTGTTGGAACAAGACGTGTGCTGACATTGCCTATTGCGGTGCACCCTATGGTGCAAACGCCACGTACGCGGCCAAGAAAGCGTGCCCACGTTACGCCTTTCAGGAATAGTGCCACACTTAGAACCGTCAATAAATTTTGAGCCTGCGTCAAGTCACATTCCAAATTACTGCCACACTATATTTAATTGCAAACCTGTTCACACCGATGAAAACCTAAACGGTTTCACACTTAGGAGTGTATTAGTACTTGTTTATAAATACTACTACCCCAAATTGACTGCACATTCCTCCTCAACTCCTCATCCACAAAAACAAACAAGTCATTCATCATCGCTCCCTTGCATCTTCCATGGCCAGCGTGAGTTATGGGTCGAGAGATTGCCACCAGGGAGAGGCGAGCATGGAAGCGGAAGCACGAGAGATGTCCCGCCTCGCCGCGAAAGCAGCCGGCATGTCCCGCCATGCGGCCGTAGCAGCACAGAGGTCCCACCGCGCCGCCAAAGCAGCACAAAGGTCCCGTCGCGCCGTCGATGCAGCAGACTGGTCCGGCCGCGCCGCGGAAGCAGAAGAGATGTCCCGCCGCGCCGCGAATGCAACAGAGATGTCCTCCCGTGCCGCGGTGGCCTGGGAAAATGTCTCACGGTCAGACGAGGACTCTTACAGGCGCATGCATGCGATCGTCCATAGCGATAGTCAGATGGATCAGATCTCCGGCTGGGCGAGGTTGCAGGACGACATGAAAGCCTCTTTTGAACAGGCTACCAGCATCATCCGACAACTAAATGAGAGCAATGCGAAGCTCCTAGCCAAGCGCGACCTGCTGAGGGCGAAGATCGTCGGAAGTGCGGAGCAGCAGGAGGAGACCACTACCTTGTTGAAGAGGACCGGCGTCATCGTCGAGAAACTTATGGACGAGAATGCCTGCGCATCGAGCGCAGAAGGCTGGTGGAGGAATCTGTGGATGCTCTCAAGCAGCATCTTGAGGACAAGAAAGAGCCCATCGCCGCTCGCCGCGGAGACTAGTTCCGGCGGCCTGCAATAATGCATCAACAAAGTAGAGATCAGCGAGCCAGATCGTTGTCTTCCTTCTTCTTTTGCCCTTGTGTATTTCGGGCGTTGCCGCATGTGGCTTTTTTAATTATGTTCCTAAATATGTAAGGCAATTATTATCCACTGTCATCGTCCTTATATTCATCTTGCTTGCTATAAGTCGTAGTCGATGCTATATAGGTCCATCAGATCTTACATCAAGATCCGTGCAAAACTTTCTTTTCAGATTTTCATTTTTCTCTCATAAATCTCAGTCCAGTGAGACATAACCATGTCGTGAAACAAGGGCTCGGGCGTCATTAACGGAGACGTTGGGAGGGAGGTGTGTGGTGGATAGAGGTCAAAGGTCTCTCCTCCCGATGAGCACACGCAGGGGTCTGATCGCACACCTCCCGTACTCAAATAGCTACCCCGCACGGCACCTCCTAGCCAATAAAAAAAGAGGACGCGTGGCGGCACGTAATTGGTAAGTAGAACGCCCACGGTTTCAATAATACTTGTGTTTCCGATTTGTAACGTGACAACACTTGTTCCAAAATGACTTTGTTGATTGTTAATGTGTGCGCCTTGGTAAATCGGACAGAAAAATTACCACAGCATGTTGGTGCCATGTCATGACACCATGTCAAGTTTCATGATATTCAGGTGTGATTTGGATTTACAGGAATTAAAAAACCAAGTTTCTCAATCTTTCCGGCCGAGCCACGATGCCCAGATGTTTGAATTTCATTCCCATTTCTTGCATGGGACATAGATATTCACCCAAGGACACACATGTGATTTTTCAACCAACTTTGGTGCACTGGAGCATGTGCTGGTAGTTCAAATTTCAATTATGCACATTAAATGCCCATAAATTCAATTAATGTATATAAAAGGCCAAAGGAACCTGGAATAATTCCAAAATTTAGCACGATACTTGTATTTGGTCTAATCTGACTGTGTAAAAAAATTAAGGCGGGAGAAGGCAGTGTACGTATGTCGTTTCGCACACGGAGGTGACACGTTCCCTCTCGGAACCACGAGCCTTCTTGAGAGAAGCTCCGGTTTGCAAGAAGCTTATACCAAAGCTTGTCCCAATTCGGCCAAAAAAAATTACTACAACATGTTGGTGCCATGTCATGACACCATGCCAAGTTTCATGATTTCCAGGCGTGTTATGGATTTACATGAATTAAAAAACCAAGTTTCTCAATCTTTCCGGCCGAGCCACAATGCCCATATGTTTGAATTTCATTCCCATTTCTTGCATGGGACCTAGAAATTCACCCAAGGACACACATGTGATTTCCAACCAACTTTGGTGCACTGGAGCATGTGCTTGTAGTTCAAATTTGAATTATGCACATTAAATGCCCATAAATTCAATTAATGTATAAAAAAGGCCAGACGAACCCGAAATAATTCCAAAATTTAGCACGATACTTCTATTTGGTCTACTCTGCGTGTGTAAAAAAATTAAGGTGGGAGAAGGAAGTGTGCGTATGTCGTTTCGCACACGGAGGTGACACGTTCCCTCTCGGAACCACGAGCCTTCTTGAGAGAAGCTCCGGTTTGCAACAAGCTTATACCAAAGGTTGTCCCAATTCGGCCAAAAAAATTACCGCAACATGTTGGTGCCATGTCATGACACCATGCCAAGTTTCATGATTTTCAGGCGTGTTATGGATTATATGAATTAAAAACCAAGTTTGTCAATCTTTCCGGTCGAGCGACGACACCTAGATGTTTGAATTTCATTCCCATTTCTTGCATGGGACCTATAAATTCACCCAAAGACACACATGTGTTTTACAACCAACTTTGGTGCACTGGAATATGTACTTGTAGTTTAAATTTGAATTATGCACATTAAATGCCCAAAAATTCAATTAATGTATAAAAAAGGCCAAACAAATCCGGAATAATTCCAAAATTTAGTACGATACTTCTATTTGGTCTAATCTGCCTGTGTAAAAAAATTAAGGTGGGAGAAGGCTGTGTACGTATGTTGTTTCGCGCACGGAGGTGACACGTTCCCTCTCGGAACCACGAGCCTTCTTGAGAGAAGCTCCGGTTTGCAAGAAGCTTATACCAAAGCTTGTCCCAATTCGGCCAAAAAATTTACCGCAGCATGTTGGTGCCATGTCATGACACCATGCCAAGTTTCATGATTTTCAGCCGTGTTATGGATTTACATGAATTAAAAAACTAAGTTTCTCAATATTTTCGGCCGAGCCACGACGCCCAAATGTTCGAATTTCATTCCCATTTCTTGCATGGGACCTATAAATTCACCCAAAGACACACATGTGATTTTTCAACCAACTTTGGTGCACTGGAGCATGTGCTTGTAGTTTAAATTTGAATTATGCACATTAAATGCCCAAAAATTCAATTAATGTATAAAAAAGGCCAAACAAATCCGGAATAATTCCAAAATTTAGTACGATACTTCTATTTGGTCTAATCTGCCTGTGTGAAAAAATTAAGGCGGGAGAAGGCTGTGTACGTATGTCGTTTCGCGCACGGAGGTGACACGTTCCCTCTCGGAACCACGAGCCTTCTTGAGAGAAGCTCCGGTTTGCAAGAAGCTTATACCAAAGCTTGTCCAAATTCGGCCAAAAAATTTACCGCAGCATGTTGGTGCCATGTCATGGCACCATGCCAAGTTTCATGATTTTCAGCCGTGTTATGGATTTACATGAATTAAAAAACTAAGTTTCTCAATCTTTTCGGCTGAGCCACGACGCCCAAATGTTCGAATTTCATTCCCATTTCTGGCATGGGACCTATAAATTCACCCAAAGACACACATGTGATTTTTCAACCAACTTTGGTGCACTGGAGCATGTGCTTGCAGTTCAAATTTGAATTATGCACATTAAATGCCCCAAAACTCAATTAATGCATAAAAAGGTCAAACGAACCCGGAATAATTCCAAATTTAAACACGACACTCATGTAGGAGTAGTTGCATGTGTTGGGGAACGTAGTAATTTCAAAAAGTTTCCTACGCACACGCAAGATCATGGTGATGCATAGGAACGAGAGGGGAGAGTGTTGTCTACGTACCCTCGTAGACCGTAAGCGGAAGCGTTGTGACAACGCGGTTGATGTAGTCGTACATCTTCACGATCGACCGATCCTAGCACGGAAGGTACGACACCTCCGCGATATGCACACGTTCAGCTCGGTGGCGTCCCACGAAGTCACAATCTAGCAGAGTGTCGGGGAAGAGCTTCATCAGCACGATGGCATGATGACGGTGATGATGAAGCTACTGGCGCAGGGCTTCGCCTAAGCACTACGACGATATGACCGAGGTGGATTTTGGTGGCGGGGGGCACCGCACACGGCTAAAAGATCAATGATCAACTTGTGTCTATGGGGTGCCCCCTTCCCCCGTATATAAAGGAGTGGAGGAGGGGTGTGACGCCCCCGATTCAATCGTACACTAATCATGCACGCAAATGTGTACGATCAAGATCAGGGACTCACAGGAAGATATCACAACACAACTCTACAACATAAATAAGTCATACAAGCATCATAATACAAGCCAGGGGCCTCGAGGGCTCGAATACAAGTGCTCGATCATAGACGAGTCAGCGGAAGCAACAATATCTGAGTACAGACATAAGTTAAACAAGTTTGCCTTAAGAAGGCTAGCACAAAAGTAGCAACGATCGAAAAGGCAAGGCCTCCTGCCTGGGACCTCCTAACTACTCCTCGAAGCCGAACTCCATGTAGAATCATCCTCGGGATCTCTAGCTCCTGGACTCCAGCATCTAGTTGCGACAACCAGGTATAGAAAGGGGGAAAAGAGGGAGAAAAGCAACCGTGAGTACTCATCCAAAGTACTCGCAAGCAAGGAGCTACACTACATATGCATGGGTATATGTGTAAAGGGCCATATCGATGGACTGAACTGCAGAATACCAGAATAAGAGGGGGATAGCTAATCCTGCCGAAGACTACGCTTCTGGCCACCTCCATCTTGCAGCATGTAGAAGAGAGTAGATGGTAAGTTCACCAAGTAGCATCGCATAGCATAATCCTACCCGGCGATCCCCTCCTCGTCGCCCTGTTAGAGAGCGATCACCGGGTTATATCTGGCACTTGGAAGGGTGTGTTTTATTAAGTATCCAGTTCTAGTTGTCATAAGGTCAAGGTACAACTCCGGGTCGTCCTTTTACCGAGGGACATGGCTATTCGAATAGATAAACTTCCCTGCAGGGGTGCACCACATAACCCAACACGCTCGATCCCATTTGGCCGGACACACTTTCCTGGGTCATGCCCGGCCTCGGAAGATCAACACGTCGCAGCCCCACCTAGGCTCAACAGAGAGGTCAGCACGCCGGTCTAAACCCTATGCGCGCAGGGGTCTGGGCCCATCGCCCATTGCACACCTGCACGTTGTGCACGCGGCCAGAAGCAGACCTAGCCTAGCAGGTGTTCCAGTCCAATCCGGCGCGCGCCACTCCGTCGCTGACGTCAAGAAGAGCTTCGGCTGATACCACGACGTCGAGTGCCCATAACTGTTCCCGCGTAGTTGGTTAGTGCGTATAGACCAAATGGCCAGACTCAGATCAAATACCAAGAACTCGTTAAGCGTGTTATTTTGAAGTAACCGCGGACGCCGACCAAGGCCAGGCCCACCTCTCTCCTAGGTGGTCTCAACCTGCCCTGTCGCTCCGCCACAAAGCAACAGTCGGGGGCCGTCGGGAACCCAGGCCCACCTCTACCGGGATGGAGCCACCTGTCCTTTCAGCCCCCTCAACAGAATCACTTGCCGGTACTCAACGAGCCGACCCGACTTTAGTCACCACCTGTATCATGTATAAAGTTTATAGTATATACCCGTGATCACCTCCCGAGTGATCACGGCCCGATAGTATAGCATGGCAGACGGACAAGAGTGTAGGGCCACTGATGGAACACTAGCATCCTATTCTAAGCATGTAGGATTGCAGGTAAAGGAAACAACAGTAGTAGCAAGGACATGCTATGCATCAGGATAGGATTAACGGAAAGCAGTAACATGCTACACTACTCTAATGCAAGCAGTATAGAGAAGAATAGGCGATATCTGGTGATCAAGGGGGGGAGCTTGCCTGATTGCTCTGGCAAGAAGGAGGGGTCGTCAACAGCGTAGTCTGTCGGGGCACCAGCAGCGACGTCGGTCTCGTAGTCTACCGGAGAGAAGAGGGGGAAGAAACAATGAATACAATACAAACAGATGCATAACGATGCATGACATGACAAAGTGTGATGCTAGGTGTGCCCAAACGCGGTACTAGGTGATACCGGCGAAGGGGGGAAACATCCGGGAAAGTATTCCCGGTGTTTCGCGTTTTCGGACAGATGAACCGAAGGGGGAAAGTTGCGAGTTTAAAATGTTAGGGATGTGTGGCGGACGAACGGGTTGCGTATCCGGATTCGTCTCGTCGTTCTGAGCAACTTTCATGTACAAAGTTTTTTCATCCGAGCTACGGTTTATTTTATATTTATTTTAAAATGTTTAAATCATTTTTTAGCATTTATTTAATTATTTTAATCCAACATTATCCAGAGCAGTCCACGCTGACGTCAGCATGACGAAAGCATGACGTCAGCAGTCAACAGAGGAGTTGACTGGTCAACTGACGTGTGGGTCCCGTTCGTGATTGACTGTTTAGTCTAATTAGGGTTTAACTAATCTAATATCTGTTTAATTAAACTAACTAGTTAATTAGATTAATTAAATAGTATTAATTAACTTAATTAATTAATTACATTTATTATTATTATTATTACCTTTTTTATCTAAAAACGTTCTGGGCATGGGGCCGATCTGTCATAGGCCCTAGGGGCCATAGCGGGTCGGCCAACGGGCGCCGCCCGAACGGGCGAGGGGAAAGCGGGCGACGGGTGAACTGGTGCGGGTGCTCGCACCCGACGCCAGGAGAGGCGAGGGCGAGCGCGCCTGGGGGCCTCGGTGGCCGGCGAAGACAGGAGCAGCGCCGGGTGCGGGGAGCTGCGGGGCACACACGCCGGCGAGACGAGCAGTGGCGGCCTTCGGCAGGTGCGGGGGAGCGCGGTAGGCGCCGGCGGCCACCGCACAAGCGGCAGCAAGGCACAAGGCCACGCTGGCGGGGCGCCGTGAGTGCGGGCGCCGGACGCGCACGGGCGTAGATGGCCGCGGTGGTGGTGCGAGAAGGCGAGGATGGCCGGAGCGACGGAGTGGGGAGGCGACATCAGCGCGCCCCAAGGGCGCGATGGGGGTCGCCACGGGCGCGGTTCGCGCGCGCGCTTTGGCACGGCCAGGAGCAGGGGCGCGGCGACGTGGTCGCATGGGCGGGTGCGAGAGAGAGAGCGGAGGAGGAGAGGGGGGAGCTCACGGGGGGGTTGTAGGGGTACGGGGCAGTGGGTGTCAAGGAGGACGATGGGGACGACGATTCGGAGATGCGACGACGAGGAGGACGGCGAGGCGAAGGCGCTCCGGGTGGCACGGTCCTCGTGCGGCGGCGGTGGTCGACGCGGCGAGGGGCGCTGTCGAGTGCCCGATCCAATCTGTATCGGGAGGAAAGCAGAGAGCGAGTGGGGGAGGAGTGTGGGGTGGTTAGGCTAGGGTTTCGGGGGGTGGGAGATATGGGGAGTGCGGGGTGGGCCTCCTGGTGGCCTGGGTGGCCAGTTGGGCCACTCGGCCCAAGGAGAGGGGGGCTTTGCCCTTTTTTTGTTCCTTTTTTGTTTTGTCTTTCTCTTTTTATTAAATTTTCCTTTCTATTTTATTAAATTTTAGCTTTTATAGAATACAAAAGTTGTACCTAAAAGAGCATTAATAATTATGCCACTACCACAATTAGCTCCGCAACTAAAACAAAATAGTTTAATATTTTATCAATTTGAAAAGTTTTAGTGCACTTAAACCTTTTATAAAATTGTGGTTTCTCCACAATAATTACCTATGCATTATTTGGCAACACCCCAATATTTTTAGTTTTAATATTTGAAAATATTTTATTGTTTGCTTTTATTTAAATTTTGAATTTGTTTCGGTTCTGAATTATCGAGAGTTTATCAACAGTAAACGGGGTGACGTGGCATCGTTAACATGGGATCACTGTAGCTTAATTATCCGGGCGTCACAATTCTCCTCCACTACAAGAAATCTCGTCCCGACATTTAAGAGGGGAGTAAGGGGGAAAGTTCTGGTTACGATATTCTAACGATTCTTCTCGGTCTTGGTTGCTCTTCTCGAAGAGATCGATCCATTACATTGATGTCTTCATTCCACTGCTTCAGGTCATCATTATGAAGTCGTCATCCTTTCTTGAGGAACTCCATCGTACTTACGAACGAATAAAGTATGGGTAATCCAGAAGAACGGACCTCTGCAAGGTTGACTATCTGGTCGATGACATCGGGGAAGGTGGCGGAAAGTAACTCTCGAATTGAAACTTAAGAAAATATCGAGAGCAAGGTAAGGAGGTATCATGGGAAGTTTCAAGCAGGTAGGCAATCGTTCGTTTCCTGAAACAAAGTGTGAAAGGGGTCCAGAGCAACGAGAATAAGTATTGCGTCTGATACCAGAGTAGATCATCTCTAGGAAGCTGACCCGTGAATTACATACGTAGCCAAACACGAGAAATAACTTTAGCAACATGGGTGTACATGAGAGTCAGGTTTCGACCCTGTGGAACTGTGGGTTATGGGCCCACCATGTGGATTAAAAGTAGGAGGAATGGTAACATCTTGCACGGTCATGGTAGCAAGGCATGTCAGAGGGTAGCCTACCAGTTATGTCGGCAACAACGTCGGTACCAAGGGCGAGGGACGAAGGGAACCATTTTCCTGCTCGTTGAACGAGGCGGA
This sequence comes from Aegilops tauschii subsp. strangulata, assembly GCF_002575655.3. Taxonomy (NCBI): domain Eukaryota; kingdom Viridiplantae; phylum Streptophyta; class Magnoliopsida; order Poales; family Poaceae; genus Aegilops; species Aegilops tauschii. The sequence continues at coordinate 295,159,591 of NC_053035.3, forward strand.
CCAATAGGCAAAGTTCTCGTCCATCGGTGGCTACCGGAATGTCATCAACAATAGTAACAGGGTCTTACTGACAGAGTGGTACAATAGGGCGCTTACCTAAGCAGGGAAATGTCACTCCTCAGTTAAATCAGATTACTGGAAAGGTTAAATAGTACAATGGAAATGATAGTATGATTATCAGATTAAACAGAACAATGGAAAGGAAAATGTGTCTAAACACATATTGCAGGGGTATATCCTTCCCAAGGACAAGCAGAGCCTGATAACCATGATAGGATATTATGTAGAAAACCCTCTAGGTGAGGGGAGAGAAATTTCATGACATTACCCATACAACAGTGTTTGGATAATTGAGTAGGAAACATTTAGCATTGGGCTTCAAATGTTCTTATTGAATATCGGAGCACCACAAGCATGCGTCGAGATAGCATTGACAAGGTATTCAAGCAAATTCAGACTTTGGATACTCAAAGGATTCATCAGGTACAACTTATATAATAAGTCTTACAATTTCCTCATGGAGAAATGGATAATCTTGCTAAAAAGGAAACTATAACAATAGGGCCTTCGGCCAGGTGTGCTAGGCATGACATTATCTTACCGGGTCATATATAAAGACCAATGTTATAACTCTTGGAAATATGTTCCAACCATCATATCTGACCGAGATTTAGATCTGATTGGTGTTAGGATAACTCAGACTCGGGATGCCTGAGAAGAAAGGTGCAACACAAATTGTCGAGATGACATTGTAAGATTCTCGGGAATTGAACTATGGAAGCGAGTTCCAAAACAAGAGTTCATCATTAAATCAAGGAGAGGATGAGGAGGTGGCTGATGGTCTCGGTGACAATTCATCGAGATTTCCAAAAGATGGATCTCCACAATTATGTGAACAAGGATATAACATTTAACAGATAAAATGATATAATGATGTATGCTCGAGGGAAACATACACAATTAATCACCGGTTGAAAGGTGCACCCGAAATATGGGCTTAGGTAGCAGGATCAATGTTAGAATGGTGATTCGATAACCAATGGTCTAAGAATGAAATGTCGACCATTAACTTCAAAGCAATAGGGTTGCTAGAAGTACAAAATCCAAGCAACATGGTTCACGTGTTGGTATCCCGGTTAGAATCAACACGGGGAACAAGAAAGAATGGTGAGGGTGAGAAGTATCACAATACCAAGAATTCCTTAAGAGGTGGAGCAGTCCTCACAACATCCTTGACATAAAAGATGGTAATACTCCAAGGTAAAGAAGAACAAATGCTGGATAGCAAGGAACTCAAGGTATAACACAAAACACGAACAAGTTTGTGTTGGAGGGAAGGCAGTAGAGTGGTCGATGATTACACTAATCATCGAGGGCAAGGATGGTCTTTCTCATCATGAGTTCAATTGATATCCTGGAAGAGCTCAGAATGATGATGATGATCACGACACATTTGTCGAGAGATTTCATGAAGATGTAATCGATCGGCGATGACACCAAGTCAAAGGAATGATGAAGCAAAAGGTTATTGGAACCATGGGTACGACATAAATTCAAAATCAAGTTTGTTGTTCAAGGAGAAATGATATGATGAGGAAGATTGATGTAAGGTTAGCTCATCGTCGAAAATTGTGCTCCGGAAAGAAGGACCAGGTAGTACAGTTAAAATTTAGCACAATAATGATATAGCCGAGCAGGCTAGGACTTACATGATCGAGTTAAAATTCGTAAGTAATGAAGGTTACCAAGAGTTGTTTAATCGTGGTGCGAACTCGATTCAGTTATCAGTGTCTTTGAGTGTTTAATAACTCAGAGCCCGTGAAATATTGGAATCAGTGAGAATGTAGCACTTGATGAAGAAATCATAAAAAGTTATGCAGTTCCATGAAAATCTCGAGATACCAGGGGGGTAATACTCGACGACAGATCAAAGTAGAGGTTGGACTAGGGTATTGCTCTTCAGAAGACAAGTGCTCAAACTAGCACGAGAAATGGAATCAAGGAGAAACATGGTTGGAACCACGTCCACAGATACAAGATCAACTTATAACAAGGGGATAATTATTTTAGGAGAAGCTTCCATGATAAGGTATACATCGTGTCCATGGGCATGAACACAGGGTTCAAGGTCGACTCACACTTGTTCAATGCATAACCTTTCATTCACTTCTCACTTTCGAAAAAGTTGTAGTGTTGAAATTTTATCTGGCAAAATACCAGAAGAGTACGACTCATGAAAACTTTCGAGTTCACACATATTATGGAAGGCATAGGTTCAACCCATCGGGGCATCGTGGAAACATATACCACAAGCTTCAATAGTAAATATCACCAGCTCGAAAGCAGAGCATGGTTGGCCAAATCAAGGAATAGGATTTACCAAAGGCATTATGTATCAGGGAAAGAACTACCAAAGTGATTGAATATGAAGGACGTTGTCGGATAAAATCCAACAAGGTTCTGATGGTCCATAAAGGATCTGATGTGAGTATCGGCTCACAATCAGAGAAAGAATCAATGCAAAGACATTGGATTATAGAAACAACTGAGTAACTTAGAGCTCAATTGCAAAGGAATTACGATTTCCAAATCAAGGGATCAGAAGCAATGCTCTGATTAGGGATGTATAAGTTGAATAGCCTTAGGGGTACAATCGATGGCAATTTGATTAGTTGAGAACCAGCTCCTGTTCAAAATGACATCTGAGTCGGAAGGGTGAATTCTAGGATTCGACTGAGGAATGCGAGCATCCTCAACATATTGAATCAACAGACTCAAAATGATAATGACAAGAGATGCCAATAAGATTGCGAGACTTAAGATTAATCATAATGCAAGTAAGCAAGAATTTCAAGAGCAAAAAGGCTCCTGAGGATTTTCGAAAGATAGAATGGTATTTCGAAGACTTTGTGAAACATACGGACAACTAGGGATGGGCAGATACTCAGGAAGTGCGAGGAATTATCCATAGGGGTATTCAAGTGGCAAAGAACTGCAAAGCAGTAGGCACAAGATATTCTCGGGTCAATAGAGAGAATTTGGGGGTATCTTGTAATAACAAGATCAGCTGGGAATAAAAGCAAGAACGACAGGTGTAAGCATTTATCCATAAGGATATTTCGGTGGTAGGGAATTGCAAAAGCAACGGGCACAAGGTCTCGAGAGAATATCGGAGAGTATCTTCGAAATCTTCTGGAGCAGCCGGCGATCATCTGGACTAAAGGGGTTCTCCGGGAGAAAGTATTTTCGAGAACCTAAAGTTAGATTTTAGTAAATTCATTAAACCCGAATAGGAGAGAGATCAGAGTCCCTGAGCAAAGATCGAGGAGTAAAAGATCCTAATACCACCCAAATGGCGACGTGGGCCCATGGGCCGCACAACCATGTTAGTAAAACAATTTTCATCGACTAGACTCAACTTCGGCCAAGGAGTTGGAAAGGGGGATTCCTACAGGCAGTCGGCTCTGATACCAACTTGTGACGCCCCCAATTCAATCGTACACTAATCATGCACGCAAATGTGTACGATCAAGATCAGGGACTCACGGGAAGATATCACAACACAACTCTACAACATAAATAAGTCATACAAGCATCATAATACAAGCCAAGGGCCTCGAGGGCTCGAATACAAGTGCTCGATCATAGACGAGTCAGCGGAAGCAACAATATCTGAGTACAGACATAAGTTAAACAAGTTTGCCTTAAGAAGGCTAGCACAAAACTAGCAACGATCGAAAAGGCAAGGCCTCCTGCCCGGGACCTCCTAACTACTCCTCGAAGCCGAACTCCATGTAGAATCATCCTCGGGATCTCTAGCTCCTGGACTCCAGCATCTGGTTGCGACAACCAGGTATAGAAAGGGGGAAAAGAGGGAGAAAAGCAACCGTGAGTACTCATCCAAAGTACTCGCAAGCAAGGAGCTACACTACATATGCATGGGTATATGTGTAAAGGGCCATATCGATGGACTGAACTGCAGAATGCCAGAATAAGAGGGGGATAGCTAATCCTGCCGAAGACTACGCTTCTGGCCACCTCCATCTTGCAGCATGTAGAAGAGAGTAGATGGTAAGTTCACCAAGTAGCATCGCATAGCATAATCCTACCCGGCGATCCCCTCCTCGTCGCCCTGTTAGAGAGCGATCACCGGGTTATATCTGGCACTTGGAAGGGTGTGTTTTATTAAGTATCCAGTTCTAGTTGTCATAAGGTCAAGGTACAACTCCGGGTCGTCCTTTTACCGAGGGACACGGCTATTCGAATAGATAAACTTCCCTGCAGGGGTGTACCACATAACCCAACACGCTCGATCCCATTTGGCCGGACACAGTTTCCTGGGTCATGCCCGGCCTCGAAAGATCAACACGTCGCTGCCCCACCTAGGCTCAACAGAGAGGTCAGCACGCCGGTCTAAACCCTATGCGCGCAGGGGTTTGGGCCCATCGCCCATTGCACACCTGCACGTTGCGTACGCGGCCGGAAGCAGACCTAGCCTAGCAGGCGTTCCAGTCCAATCCGGCGCGCGCCGCTCCGTCGCTGACGTCAAGAAGAGCTTCGGCTGATACCACGACGTCGAGTGCCCATAACTGTTCCCGCGTAGTTGGTTAGTGCGTATAGACCAAATGGCCAGACTCAGATCAAATACCAAGAACTCGTTAAGCGTGTTATTTTGAACTAACCGCGGATGCCGACCAAGGCCAGGCCCACCTCTCTCCTAGGTGGTCTCAACCTGCCCTATCGCTCCGCCACAAAGCAACAGTCGGGGGCCGTCGGGAACCCAGGCCCACCTCTACCGGGATGGAGCCACCTGTCCTTTCAGCCCCCTCATCAGAATCACTTGCGGGTACTCAACGAGCCGACCCGACTTTAGTCACCACCTGTATCATTTACAAAGTTTATAGTATATACCCGTGATCACCTCCCGAGTGATCACGGCCCGATAGTATAGCATGGCAGACGGACAAGAGTGTAGGGACACTGATGGAACACTAGCATCCTATTCTAAGCATGTAGGATTGCAGGTAAAGGTAACAACAGTAGTAGCAAGGACAGGCTATGCATCAGGATAGGATTAACGGAAAGCAGTAACATGCTACACTACTCTAATGCAAGCAGTATAGAGAAGAATAGGCGATATCTGGTGATCAAGGGGGGGGGGGGGCTTGCCTGATTGCTCTGGCAAGAAGGAGGGGTCGTCAACAGCGTAGTCGGTCGGGGCACCAGCAGCGGCGTCAATCTCGTAGTCTACCGGAGAGAAGAGGGGGAAGAAACAATGAATACAATACAAACAGATGCATAACGATGCATGACATGACAAAGTGTGATGCTATGTGTGCCCAAACGCGGTACTAGGTGATACCGGCGAAGGGGGGAAACATCCGGGAAAGTATTCCCGGTGTTTCGCGTTTTCGGACAGATGAACCGGAGGGGGAAAGTTGCGAGTTCGATATGTTAGGGATGTGTGGCGGACGAACGGGCTGCGTATCCGGATTCGTCTCGTCGTTGTGAGCAACTGTCATGTACAAAGTTTTTTCATCCGAGCTACGGTTTATTTTATATTAATTTTAAAAGGTTTAAATCATTTTTTTAGCATTTATTGAATTATTTTAATCCAACATTATACAGAGCAGTGCACGCTGACGTCAGCATGACGTCAGCAGTCAACAGAGTAGTTGACTGGTCAACTGACGTGTGGGTCCCGTTCGTCATTGACTGTTTAGTCTAATTAGGGTTTAACTAATCTAATATCTGTTTAATTAAACTAACTAGTTAATTAGAATAATTAAATAGTATTAATTAACTTAATTAATTTAGTTAATTACTTAATTAAATTTATTTTTATTATTACTACCTTTTTTATCTAAAAACGTTCTGGGCGTGGGGCCCATCTGTTATAGGCCCTAGGGGCCATAGCGGGTCGGCCAACGGGAGGCGCCCGAACGGGCGAGGGGAAAGCGGGCGACGGGCGAACTGGTGCGGGTGCTCGCACCCGACGCCAGGAGAGGCGAGGGCGAGCGCGCCTGGGGGCCTCAGTGGCCGGAGACGACAGGAGCAGCGCCGGGTGCGGGGAGCTGTGGGGCACACACGCCGGCGAGACGAGCAGTGGCGGCCTTCGGCAGGTGCGGGGGAGCGCGGTAGGAGCCGGCGGCCACCGCACAAGCGGCAGCAAGGCGCAAGGCCGCGCGGGCGGGGCGCCGTGAGTGCGGGCGCCGGACGCGCACGGGCGTAGATGGCCGCGGTGGTGGTGCGAGAAGGCGAGGATGGCCGGAGCGACGGAGTGGGGAGGCGACATCAGCGCGCCCCAAGGGCGCGATGGGGGTCGCCACGGGCGCGGTTCGCGCGCGCGCTTTGGCACGGCCAGGAGCAGGGGCGCGGCGACGTGGTTGCATGGGCGGGTGCGAGAGAGAGAGGGGAGGAGGAGAGGGGGGAGCTCACGGGGGGGGGGGGTTGTAGGGGTACAGGGCAGTGGGTGTCAAGGAGGACGACGGGGACGACGATTCGGAGATGCGACGACGAGGAGGACGGCGAGGCGGAAGCGCTCCGGGTGGCACGGTCCTCGTGCGGCGGCGGTGGTCGACGCGGCGAGGGGCGCCGTCGAGTGCCCGATCCAATCTGGATCGGGAGGAAAGCGGAGAGCGAGTGGGGGAGGAGTGTGGGGTGGTTAGGCTAGGGTTTCGGGGGGTGGGGGATATGGGGAATGCGGGGTGGGCCTCCTGGTGGCCTGGGTGGCCAGTTGGGCCACTCGGCCCAAGGAGAGGGGGGCTTTGCCCTTTTTTTGTTCCTTTTATTTTGTTTTGTCTTTCTCTTTTTATTAAATTTTCCTTTCTATTTTATTAAATTTTAGCTTTTATAGAATACAAAAGTTGTACCTAAAAGAGCATTAATAATTATGCCACTACCACAATTAGCTCCGCAACTAAAACAAAATAGTTTAATATTTTATCAATTTGAAAAGGGTAGTTAGTTAAATGTTTTGCTGCTGTTTTAAATATTTTAGTGCACTTAAACCTTTTATAAAATTGTGGTTTCTCCACAATAATTACCTATGCATTATTTTGCAACACCCCAACATTTTTAGTTTTAATATTTGAAAATATTTTATTGTTTGCTTTTATTTAAATTTTGAATTTGTTTCGGTTCTGAACTATCGAGAGTTTATCAACAGTAAACGGGGTGACGTGGCATCGTTAACGTGGGATTACTGTAGCTTAATTATCCGGGCGTCACAAGGGGCAGGGCCGGCCCTCCTATGGCGCGCCCCATGGGGTGTCCTACTCCCATCGGGAGTAGGATTCCTCCGCTTCCCTAGTTGGACTAGGAGTGGAAGGAAGGGGGAAGAAGGAGGAAGGAAAGGGGGGGGCCTTCCCAATTCGGATTGGGCTTGGGGGGGCGCCCCCTCCTTTGCTCCCTTCTCCTCTCCCACTATTGCCCAATAAGGCCCATATACCTCTCGGGTGGTTCCGGTAACCTCCAGGTACTCCGGTATATTCCCGATCTCACCCGGAACCATTCCGATGTCCAAATATAGTCGTCCAATATATCGATCTTTATGTCTCGACCATTTTGAGACTCCTCGTCATGTCCGTGATCATATCCGGGACTCCGAACTACCTTCGGTACATCAAAACACATAAACTCATAATACCGATCGTCACCGAACATTAAGCATGCTGACCCTACGGGTTCGAGAACTATGTAGACATGACCGAGACTCATCTCCGGTCAATAACCAATAGCGGAACCTGGATGCTCATATTGGTTCCTACATTTTCTACGAAGATCTTTATCGGTCAAACCGCATAACAACATACGTTGTTCCCTTTATCAACGGTATGTTACTTGCCCGAGATTCGATCATCGGTATCTCAATACCTAGTTCAATCTCGTTACCGGCAAGTCTCTTTACTCATTCCGTAATGCATCATCCCGCAACTAACTCATTAGTTACATTGCTTGCAAGGCTTATAGTGATGTGCATTACCGAGAGGACCCAGAGATACCTCTCCGACAATCGGAGTGACAAATCCTAATCTTGATCTATGCCAACTCAACAAGTACCGTCGGAGCACCTGTAGAGCACCTGTAGAGCACCTTTATAATTACCCAGTTACGTTGTGACGTTTGGTATCATACAAAGTGTTCCTACGGTATTCGGGAGTTGCATAATCTCATAGTCATAGGAACATGTATAAGTCATGAAGAAAGCAATAGAAATATACTAAACGATCAAGTGCTAAGCTAACAGAATGGGTCAAGTCAATCACATCATTCTCTAATGATGTGATCCCGTTCATCAAATGACAACTCATGTCTATGGCTAGGAAACTTAACCATCTTTGATTCAACGAACTAGTCAAGTAGAGGCATACTAGTGACACTCTGTTTGTCTATGTATTCACACATGTACTAAGTTTCCGGTTAATACAATTCTAGCATGAATAATAAACATTTATCATGATATAAGGAAATATAAATAACAACTTTATTATTGCCTCTAGGGCATATTTCCTTCAGTCTCCCACTTGCACTAGAGTCAGTAATCTAGATTACACAGTAATGATTCTAACACCATGGAGTCTTGGTGCTGATCATGTTTTGCTCATGAGAGAGGCTTAGTCAACGGGTCTGCAACATTCAGATCCGTATGTATCTTGCAAATCTCTATGTCTCCCTCCTTGACTTGATCGCGGATGGAATTGAAGCGTCTCTTGGTGTGCTTGGTTCTCTTGTGAAATCTGGATTCCTTTGCCAAGGCAATTGCACCAGTATTGTCACAAAATATTTTCATTGGACCCGATGCACTAGGTATGACACCTAGATCGGATATGAACTCCTTCATCTAGACTCCTTCATTTGCTGCTTCCGAAGCAGCTATGTACTCCACTTCACACGTAGATCCCGCCACGACGATTTGCTTAGAACTGCACCAACTGACAGCTCCACCGTTCAATATAAATACGTATCCGGTTTGTGACTTAGAGTCATCCGGATCAGTGTCAAAGCTTGCATCAACGCAACCATTTACGACGAGCTCTTTGTCACCTCCATAAACGAGAAACATATCCTTAGTCCTTTTCAGGTATTTTAGGATTTTCTTGACCGCTATCCAGTGATCCACTCCTGGATTACTTTGGTACCTCCCTGCTAAACTAATAGCAAGGCACACATCAGGTCTGGTACACAGCATTGCATACATGATAGAGCCTATGGCTGAAGCATAAGGAACACCTTTCATTTTCTCTCTATCTTCTGCAGTGGTCGGGCATTGAGTCTGACTCAACTTCACACCTTGTAATACAGGCAAGAAGCCTTTCTTTGCTTGATCCATTTTGAACTTCTTCAAAACTTTATCAAGGTATGTGCTTTGTGAAAGTCCAATTAAGTGTCTCGATCTATCTCTATAGATCTTGATGCCCAATATATAAGCAGCATCACCGAGGTCTTTCATTGAAAAACTCTTATTCAAGTATCCTTTTATGCTATCCAGAAATTCTATATCATTTCCAATCAACAATATGTCATCCACATATAATATTAGAAATGCTACAGAGCTCCCACTCACTTTCTTGTAAATACAGGCTTCTCCAAAAGTCTGTATAAAACCATATGCTTTGATCACACTATCAAAACGTTTATTCCAACTGAGAGATGCTTGCACCAGTCCATAAATGGATCGCTGGAGTTTGCACACTTTGTTAGCATCCTTTGGATAAAACCTTCAGGTTGCATCATATACAACTCTTCTTCCAGAAATCCATTCAGGAACGCAGTCTTTACATCCATTTGCCAAATTTCTTAATCATAAAATGCGACAATTGCTAACATGATTCGGAAAGACTTAAGCATTGCTACGGGTGAGAAGGTCTCATCGTAGTCAACTCCTTGAACTTGTCGAAAACCTTTCACAACAAGTCGAGCTTTGTAGACAGTAACATTACCGACAATGTCAGTCTTCTTCTTGAAGATCCATTTATTCTCGATGGCTTGCCGATCATCGGGCAAGTCAACCAAAGTCCACACTTTGTTCTCATACATGGATCCCATCTCAGATTTCGTGGCCTCAAGCCATTTTATGGAATCTGGGCTCATCATCGCTTCCTCATAGTTCGTAGGTTCGTCATGGTCAAGTAACATGACCTCCAGTACAGGATTACCGTACCACTCTGGTGCAGATCTTACTCTGGTTGACCTACGAGGTTCGGTAGTAACTTGATCTGAAGTTACATGATCATCATCATTAGCTTCCTCACTAATTGGTGTAGGAGTCACAGGAACAGATTTCTATGATGAACGACTTTCCAATAATGGAGCAGGTACAATTACCTCATCAAGTTCTACTTTCGTCCCACTCACTTCTTTCGTGAGAAACTCCTTCTCTAGAAAGGATCCATTCTTAGCAATGAATGTCTTACCTTCGGATCTGTGATAGAAGTTGTACCCAACAGTCTCCTCTAGGTATACTATGAAGACACATTTCTCTGATTTGGGTTCGAGCTTATCAGGTTGAAGCTTTTTCACATAAGCATCGCAGCCCCAAACTTTAAGAAATGACAATTTTGGTTTCTTTCTAAACCACAGTTCATAAGGTGTCATCTCAACGGATTTAGATGGTGCCCTATTTAACGTAAATGCAGCCGTCTCTAAAGCATAACCCCAAAACGATAGCGGTAAATCAGTAAGAGACATCATAGATCGCACCATATCTAGTAAAGTACGATTACGACGTTCGGACACACCATTACGCTGTGGTGTTCCGGGTGGCGTGAGTTGCGAACCTATTCCGCATTATTTCAAATGAAGACCAAACTCGTAACTCAAATATTCTCCTCCACGATCAGATTGTAGAAACTTTATTTTCTTGTTACGATGATTTTCCACTTCACTCTAAAATTCTTTGAACTTTTCATATGTTTCAGACTTGTGTTTCATTAAGTAGATATACCCATATCTGCTCAAATCATCTGTGAAGGTGACAAAATAACGATACCCGCCGCGAGCCTCAACATTCATTGGACCACATACATCAGTATGTATGATTTCCAACAAATCTGTTGCTCGCTCCATTGTTCCGGAGAACGGAGTTTTAGTCATCTTGCCCATGAGGCATGGTTTGCAAGTACCAAGTGATTCATAATCAAGTGATTCCAAAAGTCCATCAGAATGGAGTTTCTTCATGCGCTTTACACCAATATGACCTAAACGGCAGTGCCACAAATATGTTGCACTATCATTATCAACTCTACATCTTTTGGCTTCAATATTATGAATATGTGTATCACTACTATCGAGATTCAATATAAATAGACCACTCTTCAAGGGTGCATGACCATAAAAGATATTACTCATATAAATAGAACAACCATTATTCTTTGATTTAAATGAATAACCGTCTCGCATCAAACAAGATCCAAATATAATGTTCATGCTCAATGCTGGCACCAAATAACAATTATTCAGGTCTAAAACTAATCCCGAAGGTAGATGTAGAGGTAGTGTGCCGACCGCGATCACATCGACTTTGGAACCATTTCCCACGCGCATCGTCACCTCGTCCTTAGCCAATCTTTGCTTAATCCGTAGTCCCTGTTTCGAGTTGCAAATATTAGCAACAGAACCAGTATCAAATACCCAGGTGCTACTGCGAGCATTAGTAAGGTACACATCAATAACATGTATATCACATATACCTTTGTTCACCTTGCCATCCTTCTTATCCGCCAAATACTTGGGGCAGTTCCGCTTCCAGTGACCAGTCCCTTTGTAGTAGAAGCACTCAGTCTTAGGCTTCGGTCCAGACTTGGGTTTCTTCACTTGAGCAGCAACTTGCTTGCCGTTCTTCTTGAAGTTCCCCTTCTTCCCTTTACCCTTTTCCTTGAAACTGGTGGTCTTATTGACCATCAACACTTGATGCTCCTTCTTGATTTCTACCTTCGCAGCCTTTAGCATTGTGAAGAGCTCGGGAATTGTCTTATCCATCCCTTGCATGTTATAGTTCATCACGAAGCTCTTGTAGCTTGGTTGCAGTGATTGAAGAATTCTGTCAATGACACTATCACCCGGAAGATTAACTCCCAGTTGAATCAAGTGATTGTTATACCCAGACATTTTGAGTATATGCTCACTGACAGAACTATTCTCCTCCATCTTGCAGCTGTAGAACTTATTGGAGACTTCATATCTCTCAATCTGGGCATTTTCTTGAAATATTAACTTCAACTCCTGGAACATCTCATATGCTCCATGACGTTCAAAACGTCGTTGAAGTCCCGGTTCTAAGCCGTAAAGCATGGCACACTGAACTATCGAGTAGTCCTCAGCTTTGCTCTGCCAGACGTTCATAACATCTGGCGTTGCTCCTGCAGCGGGTTTGGCACCTAGCGGTGCTTCCAGGACGTAATTCTTCTGTGAAGCAATGAGGATAATCCTCAAGTTATGGACCCAGTCCATGTAGTTGCTACCATCATCTTTCAACTTAGCTTTCTCTAGGAATGCATTAAAATTCAACGGAACAACCTCACGGGCCATCTATCTACAACAACATAGACATGCAAAATACTATCAGGTACTAAGTTCATGATAAATTAAAGTTCAATTAATCAAATTACTTAAGAACTCCCACTTAGATAGACATCCCTCTAATCATCTTAGTGATCACGTGATCCATATCAACTAAACCATGTCCGATCATCACGTGACATGGAGTAGTTTTCAATGGTGAACATCACTATGTTGATCATATCTACTATATGATTCACGCTCGACCTTTCAGTCTTAGTGTTCCGAGGCCATATGCTAGGCTCATCAAGTTTAACCCGAGTATTCTGCGTGTGCAAAACTGGCTTGCACCCGTTGTATGTGAACGTAGAGCTTATCACACCCGATCATCACATGGTGTCTCAGCACGACGAACTTTCGCAACGCTGCATACTCAGGGAGAACACTTGTACCTTGAAATTTAGTGAGGGATCATCTTATAATGCTACCGCCGAACTAAGCAAAATAAGATGCATAAAAGATAAACATCACATGCAATCAATATAAGTGATATGATATGGCCATCATCATCTTGTGCCTTTGATCTCCATCTCCAAAGCACCGTCATGATCAGCATCGTCACCGGCGCGACACCTTGATCTCCATCGTAGCATCGTTGTCGTCTCGCCAACTATTTCTTCTACGACTATCACTACCGCTTAGTGATAAAGTAAAGCAATTACATGGCGATTGCATTTCATACAATAAAGCGACAACCATATGGCTCCTGCCAGTTGCCGATAACTCGGTTACAAAACATGATCATCTCATACAATAAAATTTAGCATCATGTCTTGACCATATCACATCACAACATGCCCTGCAAAAACAAGTTAGACGTCCTCTAATTTGTTGTTGCAAGTTTTACGTGGCTGCTACGGGCTGAGCAAGAACCGTTCTTACCTACGCATCAAAACCACAACGATATTTCTTCAAGTATGTGCTGTTTTAACCTTCAACAAGGACCGGGCGTAGCCACACTTGATTCAACTAAAGTTGGAGAAACTGACACCCGCCAGCCACCTGTGTGCGAAGCACGTCCGTAGAACCAGTCTCGCGTAAGCGTACGTGTAATGTCGGCCCGGGCCGCTTCATCCAACAATACCGCCGAATTAAAGTATGGCATGCTGGTAAGCAGTATGACTAGTATCACCCACAACTCACTTGTGTTCTACTCGTGCATATAACATCTATGCATTAACCTGACTCGGATGCCACTGTTAGGGAACGTAGTAATTTCAAAAAAATTCCTACGCACACGCAAGATCATTGTGATGCATAGCAACAAGAGGGGAGAGTGTTGTCTACGTACCCTCGTAGACCATAAGCGGAAGCGTTATGACAACGCGGTTGATGTAGTCGTACGTCTTCACGATCGACCGATCCTAGCACCGAAGGTACGACACCTCCACGATCTGCACACATTCGACTCAATGACGTCCCACGAACTCACGATCCAGCAGAGAGTCGGGGAAGAGCTTTGTCAGCACGATGGTGTGATGACGGTGATGATGTAGCTACTGGCGCAGGGCTTCGCCTAAGCACTGCAACGATATGACCGAGGTGGATTTTGGTGGAGGGGGGCACCGCACACGGCTAAGAGATCAATGATCAACTTGTGTCTCTATGGGTTGCCCCCTTCCCCCGTATATAAAGGAGTGGAGGAGGGGGAGGGCCGGCCCTCCTATGGCGCGCCCCATGGGGAGTCCTACTCCCACCGGGAGTAGCCGAGTAGGATTCCCCCCTTCCCTAGTTGGACTAGGAGTGGAAGGAAGGGGGAGGAAGGAGGAAGGAAAGGGGGGGGGCGGCCCCCTTCCCAATTCGGATATGGCTTGGGGGGTGCGCCCCCTCCTTTGCTCCCTTCTCCTCTCTCCCACAATGGCCCAATAAGGCCCATATACCTCCCGGGGGGTTTGGTAACCTCCCGGCACTCCGGTATATTCCCGATCTCACCCGGAACCATTCCGATGTCCAAATATAGTCGTCCAATATATCGATCTTTATGTGTCGGGGGTTGGGTGCGACATATGCCAATGGATGGCTTATCATGGTGGGAGCGAGTAGAACGTCACCGGTGCTTGGAAGCGGGATGAGGCGTAGACACGAACGCCGGCGCACTTTACCCTAGTTCGGGGCTCTCCTAGGAGATAACACCCCTAGTCCTGCTCTGCGGGGTCTCCGCATGATCACTAAGGCACTAGTGGGTACAATGGTGCTCCGCGAGCTGTATGCGAGAGGTGGAAGAAGGCTGGGCTTGCCCTCTCCTCTCTCTATATGTGAGTCTAGGTCTAACATGTTGGGAACCCTTTGCATGGGTGCCCTAGGGGGTTTATATAGGCCTACCCCCAGGGGTACAATGGTAATCTGGCTGGGTGTAGGACCCGGCTGTCAGTGTCTCTGGTCGCCTGCTGCTGAGGCCCGCCGCCTGGTGGGCCCCGCCGACTGGTCTGGTACGGAGCCGACAGGCCGCCTCCGCCGCTTGCGGGTCTGGTCGGTGGCTGATTACTGTAGCCGCAATGGTAATGATGCATGCTTGGTCAGGGGAGCGTGGCTACAGTCCCGCCGCCTGGTGGGAGATCACTGTAGCCACACCGTGTCTCATCTGGTTAATGGCGCATGGACCCAGAGAGAGGAGTGGGCCGCCTGCTAGAGGCCGGCCTCCCTCGGGTCCGGCTGGTCAGGCTTCCGCCGTCTTCCGGGCTCTTGCTGCCTGGTAGGGCCCGCCACCTGCAGGCCGTACCAACAGGCCGTCGTGGGAACAGGGCTCCGCCTGACAGGAGTGACGTCAAGGGTGGAGTGGCAACAGTGCCGCGTCGTGCGGAGATCTCCGCCCGTACGGGGCACTGTGGTCGCGCCTTGCTCTGGTCATGGGGGAGATGGGCTACACTGTAGCCACATCCTGTCTTGTCTTCTTAATGGGGGCGCAGACTTTGAGGGCGCCATGGGCCGCCTGCTAGGAGCCGGTCTCTCTGGAGGCCGCCTGCTAGGAATCGGCCTGTGTTGGTGCCGTCTTCTGGAGCTCGGCCGTCTTTTGGCAGGCAGCCTCTTGAGCCAGCTGGCCATCAGAAGGCGGCGCTTTATTCTAGATGTTTGTGGGGCGCAGCCGGCCCAATGTCTTGAAAGGCTCAGGGACTCGGGTTAGGCTACCCGTGTCCCATTACTCCAAGAGTAGTTCCCGAAGCTGGTGAGGCTTCACGGCGGACAAGTCGAGAGACCTCAGTAGTTTCCTTCTCCGGGTGCTCTTGCTGGTGCTTCGTCTGTCTCCTGGCGCGCCGCCTGCTGGGAGTCGGACGCGACCAGGCGGCCTCGGGTGATGATTTCGAAATGCCAAGGCGGGAACTAGGTGGCGTGCTTGCTAAGCTTCTAGGCCCGCCGCCCGCTGCAAGTACGCCATGCGGCGTCAGCCGACCGGGCCATCCTGCTAGCCCACGCGCGTGACGGGACGCGACAGTAGGCAGGGCCCGCCACTACCGGGCCTTGGCGCGCGGGCGGATCCGCTGCGGCCGAGGCGAACAGTCGGGATTCCGGGGGGGGGGAGTTACTGCATAGTAACTTGCGAAATAAACGCGGGGCCATGGGGTCGTGGGCGCAGTTAATCCCACAATCCCACGCCCCGCCCCCTGGATTTCATAGCCCGAGGGCTATAAGTTGGGGGAGGAGGGGGAGCGGTGGAACACGCGCGCCCTCCTCTCCCTTCGCCATTTTCATCTTCTTCCTCCTCTTGCTGCTGCCGCACCTCCGTGCTCCGTCGAGGCGCCGCCGCAGCTTGCCGCTGTCAGGCTCTTTTCGCCCCAAGCTTCCTGCTCGACCCCGCTCGGTCTTCATGGCACGCAAAAAGGGAGGGGATTGGGATGGTTTGCTCATCATCGACGACCATCTCGCCTTCTTCCGCGCCACACGGCGGTTGCCCGGCGAGGGTTTCGTCAAGGTGCGCGTGCCGCCGAAGGAGGAGATCTCGCCGGTGCCGCAAGGAGGCGAGCGTGTCGTCTTTCGCTCGCACTACCTCCATGGCTTTGGCCTGCCGGCGAGCGGATTCTTCCGCTCCTTCATGGAATTCTACCATCTTCAGCCGCACCACCTGACGCCCAACACCGTGACGCTGCTGTCCGCCTTCGTTACGACGTGCGAGGGCTACCTCGGCATCCTCCCCACCTTCGAGTTGTCGGGAGCTTTCTTCTACACCAAACTGGGCACCTCCGCCAAGGAGAAGGCGGCCCAGTGTGGTGCCTTCGTCGCGGTGCGCCGGCCGTCGCCGAAGAACGTCTTCCCCGCCATCAAGCTGTCACAGTCGGTGAAACTGTGGTAGAAATCATATTTTTACGTGGAGAATGTCGACCCGGCAATCGACTTCATCAAGTTGCCGCCCTATGAAGCCGGCCCTCTGGCTGAGCCTCGGGCCAACTGGGGCTACAAGCCGAAGCCCATATCGGCCACCGCCGCCGCCGCTATCAACCGGCTCCGGGTGCTGACAGAGGCGGAGGGCCTCATGGCATCCGACTTGCTGGTCGCCTTTGTCGAGCGCCGGGTTCTCCCTCTCCAAGGCCAGCCTCATCTGATCTGTCGGATGAGCGGGCACCATGACCCGAGCCGGATGTGCACAAGGGACATGCCGACTGCTGAGGTGGCCCGGATGGTGAATGAGATCGCCGATCTCAAGCTGTCGGAGGGGTCATGGCGGTTCGGCAAGCGGCCATACTCCCGCGCCGACCCGCTGCCTGCAGTAAGTTCTTCAACTCTTTCTTTTTAGTACTTGCCTTGGACTTCATCTTGGTCTTGAACTGTCGGTCTTTGAATGTAGATCTATATGTCTCTGGCGATGGCTCTCGTCGTAGGGCCGGGTGGAGACTACCAGCCGGACCGGGAGGTGAGCGACGTGGACGACCCCGACTGAGGGGTGGACGCCCTGGAGGATGACGCCATTGGCGGTGGTGATGGAGCAGGCGGCTCCGAAGAAGGAGGCAGCATCGAGACTTGGCCCGATGATGACGATGAGGAAGACGAGCCGCGCCCTGCGCGAGGAGCCGGCAAGGCGGATGCGGGCCCCTCCGCCCAGCCGATTGCTCGAGGCGGCACGCGTACGCGTAAACAGGGCGTCGTCTTGTTTGGCAGCGCGTCGAAGAAGGCCAAGAACCCGACTGCTGCGACCAGGCGAAAGGAGGCCGCTGCGAAGGCGGCCAAGTTTCAGAAGCTCCCGAAGGCGCCTCCCATGGTGTCGGCGTAAGTATCTTTTCTTGTGCTTTTTCTTTCTTGTTGACTCTGTCTAAGCTTCCTCGCTTTATTTCCTTGACTTAGGGCCCCGCTCTCTCTTGAGAAGTAGACCGCCGCCTCCGTCATTGGGTCGGCGGAGACCTCCACCACCACCCGGCGAATCGATCCGGTCGCCGACCTCCAGGAGGCGCAGGAGTGAAACGCGCGGGAGGCGCGCGAGGAGCAGGAAGCCGCCCACCTGGAAAAGGCAGAGGCGGACAAGGCGGAGGCCGCCGCGCTGAAGAAGCTGGCGGAGGCAGAGGCTGATGTCGCAGCAAAGAAGCGGCTTGAAGAAGCCGCGCGCCGCCAGGAGCCGCTATTCGTTGTTCCCCTGAACTCCGCGCCGCCCCCTCCAGAGTTGACAGCACCGACCGGGGGAGCCGGCGATGAGCACCCGATCATGGAGAGGGAAGGCGGCGATGTCATCATGCTGGACGTGGCCATGCCTCCGGCACCGCCATCTGGAGGGGCGCGAGACAAGCAGCCGGCTGCCCCGCCGACGCCACCAGCCGGAAACGAGGTGGTGACGGGCCCGACTCCTGAGGCCCTCACACCAACGCGCCGTCGTCTTGCTAAGGAGGCCTCAGCGCCACGACCACTGGAAGCCGGCGCCGCGTGCTCATCAGCCCCAGATGCGGAAGCGACCAGCGCCGCGCCCGCTGACTGGGTGCCGGGAGGCGGGACGGGAGCCTTAAACAAGGCGGTTCTTGACGTCCAGGCCAAACTCCGAGTTGAGGCTAACGCTCTCAAGCAGTGCAACAAGGCGTTCTTGGATTCGCGAGCGGCCATTCAGGTGTGTTTCTTGCTTCTTCGTCTTTGGTCCTCGTATTTCTCTGTGGGGGAGCGCCAGCGCACCCACTGGGTGTAGTCCCCAAGTTTCGGGCCGGCTGCTGAGCAGGCGACTCGGAACTTTAATTGGCAAGCTCCAAGTGCTAACGTTTGCTGATATCTTTACTGTAGGATTATCATAACCTTCGCGCGGCCACCTTCAACTCCAACGTCCGAGAGCTGGACCAGCGGACTGCCGACTTGTCAAAAAGCCGGAGTAAGTCTTTGTTTTCTTTCTCTGCGGGGGCGCGCTGGCGCACCTGCGGGCTGTAGTCCCCGAGATTCGAGCCGACTGCTGAGCAGTCGGGCCGGATCTCTCCGACAACTACATTTCTTCTTTGCTGATCGTTGAGAACTTCTTTCTCTGCGGGGGCGCGACAGCGCACCTGCGGGCTGTAGTCCCCGAGATTCGGGCCGACTGCTGAGCAGTCGGGCCGGATCTCCCCGGCAACTGCACTTCTTTCTTGTTGATTGTTGACATCTTTTTCTTCCTCTACTTTTGTAGAGGCCTACGCCGTCCTGCAGCAGCAGCTGGGTGAAGCCAACACCGCGTTTTGTGCCAAGGGGGCAGAGTGCAACAAGTTGGCCCAGGAGCGTGACCGGCTGGCCACGCAACTGGCGGAGCAGGCGGAGCTTCTCCAGAAGGCCCAGAAGGAGGCGGAGGTGAAAGAGTCTAATCTCCTCGCCGAGTTTGAGACCGAACGCTCCGCCTGGGCCGATAAGGAGGCATTGCTGACTGCCGGCTTCGGCAGGATTGAAGATATGGTTGACGGTAAACTTCCTTCTTTTTTCTTTCTTTCAGCTGCCGGCTTCTGATCGGGCCGGCTTCTAGCTTCTGACTTCTAGCTTTTTGCTTTCTGCCCAAGCAGACTTCTTCCCTGGCCACTCTGGCGCCGCCAACCAGGCCATTAAGACTTATTGTGAGGAGCGGAGGGCGGAAGGTGCGCAGATCGCCGCCAACGGCCCCTGGACCCTTAGTGAACAACTCCTCAGCATCCAGGCCCGCCTTCGGCCGGCTCATCGGATGCTGCGTCGTCTTCAGCGTGTCGGGGCCCAAGCGATCTTCGCCCTTTGTCCAGACATGCTGGCTCCACGCACTCCCAGTCGGACTGCCGACTGGCTGGAGGTGGCGGTCGGCCGTCTGGAGGCTTGGAAGGGTTCCTCGGCCCGGGCTGGAGCACGCCAGGCCTTGGAGTTCGTCAAGGCGTGGTACCCTGGGCTAAATCTAGCCCAGTTGACCATGTTTCTACAGGAGGCCCAGGAGGAGCTGGTGGCGGTGGAGGGTGATCTTGTCAAACGGGCGGTGGCGATCGCCGAGTACACCAACACTAGCATCTTCATTCCTGAACTGGCTGAGAATGGTGCCGAGGCGCCACCGGAGTGGTTTGGGCTGAACCCGGAGGTCAGCGAGGACTCGGCCGTGGTGATCGACTCCAGTGATGAGGGAGAAGGCGAGGAGGACGAGGAAAGCGGAGAAGATGCGCCAGAGGTCGGAGCGGACGGCCAGCCTCAGCTTGACCGCGCCTCGAACAACAAGCCGTGCTCGAGCGTGCCGACTGCTGCTGGAGGCGACCAAGCGGAGACTGACCAGCCGTCCACTCCACCAACTCGCACCATCGACTCCGCCACCCTGCCGAACCCCTCTGCCGCTCCCTAGGCCGTCGACTTTTATTTTCCCTGCTTATCAGTCTCGACAAACCTTGTTAAATTTGCACAATTCCACCCGCGGGGTGTATTTCAAACTCTGTTGAATGCTGGCCGATGGGCCTTTTGACATGTAAATATTTTTGCCGAGTTCTGTCTTTTCTTGCTTTCTGCCCCTTGGCTTTTTCCTTTACCGCCCTCCCTTGGCTGCCGTCTTGCCAGCCAAACAGCCGCTCTGCGGACTGTGGCTGGGTCAAGTACTTAGCTACTTTTGGGAGGGCAAGTACTTAGCCGACCAGAGCGCTAGCAAGTTAAGTAGAAGCCGGCCGGCCGGCTGCTGAGCAGCCGGTCGATGAGGCGGGAAACCGGCTTGGGCTATGTACATGCTTTTGGGTCCTTAGCCATTTTTCATGTGGACACCCTTTCTCTGCCTTTGACTCCTGCCTACCGGGCAGTCACTCTGCGAGCTGCGGCTTCTGGCAGGAGAAGGTTTAGGTGCCACCACACTACTTGTCCGACTGCTGGAAGCACCACATAGCACAAGGCGGTGAGCCCCCGGGCCGACTGGTCGGACCCGGTGCCAGGCGGAATAATGAAATAACACATTCATAGGTATAACACTTATCACATAGATAAAAGAGGGTAGTCCCCGAGCTCTTCTCGAGGGACCCGGAGTCTTCATACTTAATACAAAAGGTAGCGTGGTACATACTACATCAACTGTAAAATCTTCGAAGGAGATTTGCATTCCATGGCCGCTCTGTCTCCTTGCTGGAGTCATCTCTTTTGCGTGCTCTGGGCTTCTGAGCATCGATCAGGTAGTAGGAGTCGTTGCCCGGAACTTTGCTGATGATGAAGGGGCCTTCCCAAGGTGCCGAGAGCTTGTGCTGGCCGGCTGTTCGCTGGATCGGATCAGCCGGAGCACAAGGTCTCCCTCTTGGAAGGATCTTGGCTTGACCTTCCGGTTGTAGTATCGGCGTAGACTCTGCTGGTAGATGGTGGACCGGCTGAGTGCCAACAGCTGGCCCTCTTCCAGCAGATCGACGCCATCTTCTTGTGCTTCTTTTGCCTCCTCTTCGGTGTACATGGTGACTCGAGGGGAGTCGAATTCTATGTCCGTCGGGATGACGACTTCGGCACCGTAGATGAGGAAGAAAGGCGTGAAGCCGGTTGACTTGTTCGGAGTTGTGCGCAGGCTCCAGAGGACGGCTGGCAGCTCATCGAGCCAACAGTCGGCCGAACGTTCTAGAGCCTCGACCAGTTGGGGCTTGATGCCGGATAAAATGAGGTCGTTTGCTCGCTCCACTTGGCCGTTTGACTGCGGATGGGCAACGGACGCTAAGTCCAGTCGGATGCCCTGCATCACGCAGAAACGGGCCAAGGCGCCTTTGGCAAAGTTTGTGCCGTTGTCGGTGATGATGCTGTGAGGTATGCCATACTGAATGGTGATGTCTGCGATGAAAGTCATAGCAGTCGGACCGTTCAACTTCTTGATTGGCTTTGCTTCTATCCACTTGGTGAATTTGTCCACGGCGACAAGCAAATGAGTCATGCCGCCACGCGCTGTCTTGAATGGTCCCACCATGTCCAGCCCCCAGACGACAAAGGGCCAGGTAATGGGGATGGTCTTGAGTGCAGAAGCCGGCAAATGTGGCTTGGAGCGGAACTTCTGGCACCCTTTACACTTCTGGACCAAATCTTTGGCATCTTCTAGAGCAGTCAGCTAGAAAAAACCATGGCGGAAAGCTTTGGCAACAAGTGATCTTGAAGCCGCGTGGTGACCATACTCGCCTTGGTGTATATCTTTGAGGATTGCTTGGCCTTTCTCCGGCTCCACGCAGCGCTGGTACACACCAGTGACATTGCGCCTCACAAGTTCTCTGTTGACAATGGTATATACTGCTGCCCGACGTTGCACTTGTCGGGCCGAGATCTCATCAGTCGGCAGCTCTTTGTTCACCAGAAAGTTGAGGATGGGCTGCACCCATGAAGGTGCTGCTATTTCTTCGACTGCCAGAACTGCAATTTGCACGAGGGCGGTTGGGCTGGGAGGCGGCGGGTTGGAGTCGGCTGCCGCTTGCTGAGTCGATGAAGTCCCCGGGCCGACTGCTGCAGTCCCCGGGCCGGGTGCGACTGCTGCAGTCCCCGAGCCGCCTGCCGAAGTCCCGACGCCGGTTGTTGGGGTCCTCAAGTCGGATCCGACTGCTTCAGGAGGAGCCGGCACGAAGATGGAGTCTGATTCTGGCGACGGCTTGAGGAGGCGTTGCAGGGCGACGCCGGCTGGTATTGCTTGCCAGGTAGAACCAATTCATGCCAGAGCATCGGCTTGCTCGTTGTCATTTCGTGGCACATGGAGGAACTCGCACCCTTCAAAGTATCCACTGAGTCGCTGGACGAGGAAGCGGTAGCTTGCCATATTTGCATCCTTGGCGTCCCAGTCGCCTGACGACTGCTGGACCACCAAGTCGGAATCACCATAGCACAGGATCTGGCGAATGCCGAGTTCCTTGGCAAGCCGGAGCTCGTGTATGAGTGCTTCGTATTCAGCTACGTTGTTGGAGGCGGCAAAGTGAATTTGCAGCACATATCTGAGCTTGTCACCTTTGGGAGAGGTGAGGACGATGCTGGCTCCCAAATCGGTGCGCATCTTGGAACCATCAAAGTGCATTCGCCAATGGGTGGAGTCCGGCGCTGGCGGCAGGTACTGGGTCTCGCCCCAGTCGACGAGGAAGTTGGCCAGCGCTTGTGACTTGATGGCGGTGCGAGGCTGGTAGTAGATGGTGTCGGTGGCCAAATCTATGGCCCATTTGGCCAGTCGGCCCGAAGCATCTCGGCTTCCAATGATCTCGGCAAGCGGAGCAGTGCAGACAACAGTGATTGGGTGCTCTTGAAAGTACGGCTTCAGCTTCTTGGCGGCAAAATGCACGCCGTAGCACATCTTCTGATAGTGGGGGTAGTTCTGCTTGGAGGCGGACAACACTTCACTCAGGTAATATATCGGCCTCTGGACTGGTAGGGCTTTTCCTTCTTCCTTGCGCTCCACAACTATGACTGTGCTGACCACCCGGCTGGTGGCGGCGATGTAGAGAAGCATGGGCTCCTTCGCAGTCGGAGCCGCCAGGACAGGCGGAGTGGTCAACATCCTTGAGCTGGAGAAAAGCTTCATCCGCCTTGTCATTCCACTCGAAAAAAGTGGTATTCTTCATGAGCTGGTACAGGGGAAGAGCCTTCTCGCCCAGCCGACTGATGAAATGGCTGATGGATGCCAAGCAGCCGGTGAATTTTTGCACGTCCAACAGTTGGGTGGGCACCTCCATCCTCTCGATGGCCTTGATCTTCACAGGGTTGCACTCTATGCCGCGCTCTGAGACCAGGAAGCCAAGAAGCTGGCCGGTTGGTACTCCAAAGACGCATTTCTCCGGGTTAAGCTTGATTTGAAATCGGCGCAAGTTTTCAAAGGTTTCCTTGAGGTCTTCTAGCAGCGTGCCACGCTTCTCCGTCTTCACCACTACGTCGTCCACGTAGACATGGGCGTTTCTGCCGAGTTGCTTGAGGAGGCACTTCTGCATGCAACGCTGAAACGTGGCGCCGGCATTCCTCAAGCCGAACGTCATGGTCAGGTAGCAGAAGGCTCCGAATGGTGAGATGAAGGTGGTCTTCAGCCTGTCGGCCGGGTTCAGCTTAATCTGATGATACCCTGAGTATGCATCCAAAAAACTCAACAGCTCACATCCAGCTGTGGAGTCTATCACTTGGTCAAATCTTGGCAGGGCAAAAGGATCTTTGGGGCAAGCTCTGTTGAGGCTGGTATAATCGATACACATGCGCCACTGCTTATTCTTTTTTAGTACAAGGACTGGGTTGGCTAACCATTCTGGAAAGAACACTTCCATGATGAAGCCGGCTGCTAGAAGCCGGGCTATCTCTTCTCCAACGACTCTTCTCTTCTCTTCTGACAGGCGGCGCAAGGGCTACCTGAACGGCTTGGCATCAGGTCGGACGTGTAGCTTGTGCTCAGCGAAATCCGTCGGAACACCCGGCATGTCCTTGGGAGACCATGCAAAGATGTCCCGATTCTCACGGAGGAAATCGACGAGCTCGCTTTCCTATTTGCTGTCAAGGTTTGCACCTATGACAGCGTGCCTCTCCAGGTGTTCCAGGTCCAAGGGTATCTTCTTCATTTCTTTCGCCGGCTTGAACGAGCCCTCAGCTTCCGACTCCTTGGGGTTGGGTGACATTTCCGTCTGCTTGCCTGCCATTGCCACAACCCGGTCAAGGAGCCGCTTCTCTGCTGCAATCATGAGGGACTCGGCTAGCCGGCTGCTGTCTGCTGCATAGGCGGACGACTTCTTGTAGTCTCCGGTTATGGTCAGGTTTCCCTTGGTGCTCGGCATCATCATCTTGAGGTAAGAATAGTGGGGGACTGCCATGAACTTGGCCAGAGCAGGCCGGCCGAGTAGCGCATGGTAGGGGCTCTCAAGGTCCACCACCTCAAACCAGACTGGCTCTCGGCGGAAGTGATCTTTGTCCTCAAAGAGGACGTCTTACTACAAAAAAATACACTTCCGTGATGATACGTGTTTGTCACAGTAGGTCATGTTTTCTGTCATGCATGTACATCCATGACAAATTTATGACAGAATCAAGATAGTCATACCTGTGCTGTCGTAGAAGTGTTCCATGACATTACCAAAATTATCATCACGGAAGTGTCCACTTCCATGACGATAAATCGCGCGTCACAGAAGTGCTTTCGTCAAGGGTGACCGACACGCGGCATCCACCGTAACGGCATGCCGTTAAGCTATCGGGTCCGGTTTTGGATCCGATAACCCGTTAACAGCCCCGACCAATGGGGATTTTCCACGTGTAAAATCATCATTGGCTGGAGGAAGCACGTGCCGGCTCACCGTTGGGACAGATGTCATCCACTCATTGGACCCAAAGCGCCTATGATACGTCGACATGTGGCACGGCCCAACAGAGGCCCATTCCTGTGAAAAGGCCGGCCCGTTTGACTTGGTCAAAAGGTGGCGGGCCGGCCCACGGCAAGCCTGTGAACGGCCTGTTCTCATATAGCCCATTTACAGCCCGCTAACCCAGGGCCCGTTTACGGCCTATCCGAATTAGGCCCAGTAGCGTCATCTGGGCCGCCAATATAATTCTAGCCCGTTTTAACTTCCGGCCCATGTATGGCCCATGACGTCTTTTGGCCCATATGAGGCCCTTATTACCCTCGGTCCATTAACGGCCCATGGTAAAATTGGCCCATAATGAACAGTGTATCACTTTATACCCATTAACGGCACATGGTGAAACTGGTCCGTAATGAACAGTGTATCACTTTATACCCATTAACGGCCCATTATTCCATTGGGCCGTTTCCAGCCCATGTTATCTTTCGGCCTTCTCGGGGCCCATTTATTCTTGGGCTCATTTCCACATTCGTTTACTTACGGCCCGTTACTGTCATTTTCTGCTTGTGGGCCAAATTCAACCCATGGTTACAGTCGGCCCGTTTGTGGCTCGATAATACGTTGGGCCGTTTTCATGTAAAAAAACCCGTTGGGCTGTTTTCAGAGAGTTATCAAATACGGCCTATTAACGGCCCATTATTGTCCACAAATAGTAGGGCCCATGATTGGCGAAATGATGATACACTCCGTAGAAGGCCCATGGATCCTACGACCCGTATAGAAGGCCAATGGATCCTACGGCCCCTAGAAGGCCCATGGATCATACGGCCCACAGGAGGCCCATGGTTACAACAGTCCGTGTGTTGCCATGATTATTTTGGCCTAGTTTCCAAAGATAGGTTATTGTGAACACTAAAAAAAACAGAAAAAGAACTACAGTGACTACAAGCAAACAACTAAACAAGACAATAAGGAAATAAATAAGCAAGCAATTAATGCTAGCCTATTACCGCTATTACACATATTACATCCACTGGGCATCAAAGTTCGCCACCAGTGCAAATATAGGGAACAAAGTAGCATATTACATACACTGGCCGTCAAAATTGGCCACCAGTGCAAATAAACGCGGCAGCAAAACAAGAGCATAACTGAAACAACTTCAGAAGAGCTCAAGAAACGTGGTATCCACCATGCTGGCAATAAGCTTAGCAAGCTTATTAGCTTTGTCCTATTTGGCGCTAAAATCCTCCAACGCTTGCTGTTGCACCAGAAAGTATGCATCTGAAAGCTCCAGGGACTTCCGCAGTCCTTCCGCTTCTTGTCGCAGCACAGCTGATCGATGTCTTTCAGCTTGTAGTTGAGACTCAAGAAACCGAACTGATTCAGACAGTGAGTTTGAATAGCTTGTGCAAGCGGTAGTGTCAATTAACTCCAACACTAAACCAAGACAGGACTTTGGGGTTGTCTCACTGTCTTCGAGATAGTCTTCCTTAGCTGTTTTATCAGCTTTGTTGGAGACCAACAACGATGTGTCACTATCCTGAACCTTATCTGCATTACTTCCTTTACCATTGCTTAATAAGGCACTCTTCCCCAATATTCTGCCAGCATTCTAAAAGAAGAAACAAGCAGACACATAACAGTTTAGCATGTACTAGTATATGAAACTCATTTCGGTGAACCAGTTCATTAGTAAGGTGGACATGATTAAACTACCAAGTCTTCTATTGCCAAGTACTATTACATAATAAAAGCATCAAACAAACATATATCTATGTCATATGGTCGCTGCATTGTCTTGCCAAATCAAAATAGAGACACGGTCCAAATCATATCAGTTCAAGACAAAGCAGCAGTGAAAGAATACAAAGCGTGGGAAACTACACGGCACAACAAGATTTCAGATGGGTACCACAGGTCTACATGTACAACAACACTATTTGCTTTGTTGTGATGCTAGTAATGTGCATGATATGAGAAGTCAACTGTATACACAATTGAAATTGAAATCAACAGAGCTATTGATAAGAGTAAGCCTGTTAAAGAAACATGCGTGAACATACCTGCTGTGCCATTGGAGTTTCGATTGGATCCTTCAATTTAAAAATAAGTTTGTGTGAGTAAATACAGTGATACAAGAGCAAAATAGTATGCATGATAGCAATCATAGTTAAAAAAGGCACGCTTAAGCGCGCCTAGGCTCTAGGCGTTGGCGAAACGCATTGCGCATAACTATGCTTAATCTGTGCATAACTGCGCATAAGCATGCGCTTTGGTCAGTAAAGCGCAAGGCGGTGGCAAAACACACAATTAACGCCTAGCGCTTTTTGGAACTATGATAGCAATGGAATCTTAAATTAGAACAGTTGTTCTTCAGGTTTAGGCACTTTTTCTACATGAACAGAGTACAGTAAGACACAAGAATATATTACTTAAAAATAGAAAATGAGCTCATAGACCTTACCACATTCTTGGTTCGGGACCAGTACAGAACAAGGCGTTCCCAGTCATCGTCCAGTAAATGTGTCTCAGGAGAACGTAAGGGAATTTGATGAGTTTCTTTGCTGGTGAAGTACATTTTCTTCAGGTAATTCCGATACTACCACCAAGCATTCTTGAATATAGCAAAGGTATTAGCACAGGTTACCTCATCCTGAGTTTCCAAATCGGTCCTTCTCTATAGAGAAAAATGGGAAAATTTTCTGTATTATAACCATCATG
The DNA here is from genome assembly GCF_002575655.3 of Aegilops tauschii subsp. strangulata. Taxonomy (NCBI): domain Eukaryota; kingdom Viridiplantae; phylum Streptophyta; class Magnoliopsida; order Poales; family Poaceae; genus Aegilops; species Aegilops tauschii. The sequence continues at coordinate 295,187,487 of NC_053035.3, forward strand.
GAGGTAGGATGTATGGGACAAAGCAAAGTAATTGCCATGAATAACTTTACTTACACATAACTCCTGGACAAACACCTGCAACTGGCATTTTCCTTCATCTTCAGTATAAGATTTCCAAGATGGGAAGATACGCACATACAATTTAACAACATCAAATGCGATAGATGCTAAACTACGACTAGCTGGTTGTGCTTCCTCCACAGGAATAGGCGTACTAACTGGTGGAGTTGGGGTTCGCCGTGGTAGTACTGACCCTTTGGGCACTGGAGCTGCCTTACTAACTGCTCTTGTTTGGGAGCTCTGTGGTGGAGATGGTGCTATGTCAACAGGAACTGGTTACTATCTGCTGGGGTTGGGGTTAGATTTGGTGAAGCTGGTTCTCTGTCCATCGCAGTAGGGGTACAATCTGCGAGAGATTGGGTTATGTGTGGTAGGGCTGGTTCTCGTGCATGTACAACCGGGGTGCTATCTCCACCAAGAGGTAGCACTGTTTTATTTGAAGACCGTGTTTTTAGTCCGCTTGATGCTGGCATCACCCGCTCCAATTCAAAAGGTTGATACACAGGAAACATAGTTGAATGTACAGACATTGTATGAGAGAAAGATGCAATAGATAGTGTGGAAAAAAGAGGACATGAAATAGTTGACATGTATATTGTTTAACTAAAACGGATAGCATGACATAATTTCACATATATGATGTGTATCTAAACTGGATAGCATAGCATAACATAATTCAAAGATATGATGAATAACTAAAACGTCGTGCCAAGTTAGAGCATACACCTCGATGGGGGAATAGGACTGGTCATCTGTCTCTGAATCCATCTCTGAGGAGCTATCGGGACCCAACAAGAGATCTATTTCGACAGGTAGCACTGTCTGCTCTGAAGGCCTTGTTTTCACTCCAGATTTTTCAATCTCCCACCCAAATGGCTGATTCACATGAAGAGTAGTTTAATGTACAAACATTATCAACAAATGGAAATGTAATGAAGAAAAGGATGGGCAAGATATCATTCAAATATATGATGCCTGGTTAAACAGGATGGCATTGCACATTTCACATATATTATGGCTGGCTAAAAGACATGAGACTGCATAATTCCCATATATGATATAGAAACTAAACAGGTGGCGACAGAACATGTCTAAACTAAGTAGATGACATATATGATGTTAAAAGTAAGCACTACAAGGCAACATATGCATGATATGACTAACATCATCATGCCAAGGTAGAGCAAACACCTTGGGGGTAAATAGGAGTGGTCAGCGGCGTCTGAATCCGCCTCAGAACAGATATCTTCCTATGGATTACAATCTGGAGAGGGGTGGGGAGGGTTTGCCATTGAACCCACCATGGAGCGATGTCTGCATGACATTGTATTGCCGCGCAAAACTCTTCTCTTTTTCTCTACATGTTCAGCATGACTGTGTACAATATCTGACATGCATACAAAAAAATATATGGTGAGATTATGTAAGGAGAGCATGCAGAAATTTAGAGTGATGGTAACAACCAGTGGATGGATCCAAAAATAATGATAGCAGGCTGATGATTGCTTTAATTTAATAAAAAGACAGATGATGATTGCTTTACTATTTGTTTCCCACCCAAGATGAACAACATAGGCATACCCTAGGTGAACCAGATATTAGACAGAGATACTATTCATTGCTTCCTCGATATGTGCCCCACAACTAATTTAGAACTCAAGTTTGAAAATTAATTTGGACCTGACTTGGAGTCCAAGAGGTGAACAGGACGATAAAGTAGCAGGTAATTTTAAGCAATGCATAACATAAGCAGAAACAAAAGAGTGTGACCTCTCTTGTGGACCCATGTACTCCTCAGGTTCATCTGCTGAGTCGATGATGGTGATGCCGTTGCGGTGGGTGCCGGCGGCAGGGAAGGAGATCTGAGGTGGCGAAAGACGGTCAGGAGTCGTGATGTCTGGTTTGGTGGATGCTTTTGTCGATGGAGCAGCTCAGTTGAGGTGGACGACATCGGGGCAGGAGCAGGACAAACCACACAAAGTTCCCTTCGACACCTACTTGTAACTGAAGTAATTCCGTAAGGGCTCATTTGGCTTGCATGATTATAAAAATGCAGGGATAGGAAAAACACCGGAATAGGATAGGAATGCACATGGTAAACAGAGCATTTGTAAACACAGGATTTCTGTCAACTTGAGTGTTTGGTTTACAGGAATTGGAAGAGCAAAGGAATGCAAAGAAACATGGCCAAATTAAAGTGAAACCAGATGAAAGCGTGTACAGTTAGAATGTTATTCTGCCACTAATGCACTTGGTCTTGTTTTCATGCATAGGATTTTGAAAAGTAGGTCCAGGTGGATGTTTTGCTTCATTCCTTTCAACAAAATGCCTAAATAATTGAATAGTAGAGTGCCATTGGAAAATTCCCTATTGCTATGTTTTTCCGTTGAACCAAAATAGCCCTAATGGATCGACATGAATGTATAGTAATAAGTGATGCAACAAGTGTACAATCTCTTTGCCGTAGCCGTGTCGACCTCAGCATCATTGGGTTGGTCGCCGAAGCAGTTGAGGCAGAGGTGGCTGTCAGAGGTGTGGAGGAAGATCTGAGGAATCTGTAGACAGCGTACAGGGCACTGCTCTGTTGTGATGGATCGTTCTGTCGTTGGAGCAGCCCCGGTGAGCCGTAAGACGTCAAGGCTGAAGCAGCACAAGACAGACATCGTCAATCTCAAGTGGGATTCTAATAGCATCTCCAATAGATGATGTAAAATAGATGTAAAATTTACATCACCAAAAACCACCTGACTACAGCAGATGAGGTAAAAACTGTTGACTCTGAACTTAACTGTCAAAACTAAAATTTACTGTAATCTGAATGTTACTGTTGAAACTGAATGCAATGGTAGCAGAGAGGCACTTGACATGTAGTTTAGGGAGGGCCTGCAGTTCATCTTCAACCTGCACCCACCTGAGCCGCCAGCCACCACCGGCCGAACCGCCGGCCCCAGCGCCGCGTCGCCGCCCCGAAACAACTCCCCACCGCCGGTCCGCCGCCGCCCCGGCCAGCCCTATAGGCCCCTCGCCCCCACCATGAACCCTATGATAGATAGTGGGGTACCACTCCGGCGAGCCCCCGTCTCCGCTGGTGGTGGTTCTTCCTTAACTCCAGCGAGCCCCCCCACCCCCTGAAAATTGACTGACCCAAAAGCCGATTCAGTCGACTGAAGTGTAGCTAAATCAGAGCAGAGCAGCAGCACTAGCGAGGGGGAGAGCAGCAGCAGCAGCGCGAGCGAGTGAGCGAGAGCCGGAGCAGCAGCAGCTGGGCGAACGAGCGATCGAGCGAGAGCCGGAGCAGCAGCAGCAGCGCGAGCGAGCGAGAGCCGGAGCAGTAGCATCTGGGCGAGCGAGCGATCGAGCGAGAGCCAGAGCAGCAGCAGTAGCAGCAGCGCGAGCGAGCGAGCGAGAGCCGGAGCAGCAAATCCGGCTGGTATGGACGTCGCCGCCGAAGGGGCCTCGCACTGGGGGAGAGCCGTCGTGGAGATGTCGCCCGTGGCGCCGGCTTCAAGATAGCCGCTCCATGGGGGTGCGGGATGGAGCACCGTCGGCGCCGGGAGGTCGAGCTGAGGAGAAGGTGCGATGCGATGAGTGTACAACCTCTTTGGTGGCGCCGAGTAGGCCTCGGCTTTGTCCGAGGAGTCGGCGAGGATGCTGCAGTTCCGATGGAGCAGGTTAAGGCGGCGCTGTGGGGATGGAGCAGCCGCGATAGACAGGGCGATCGTCGGAGCAGCTCCTTGGAGGTGGAGGACGGGGCGGCTGAACCGGCGGGACGACGAGATGGACGACAGATCCTCATCCGGGGAGGTGGATGAGGGACGTCGAGCTGTTGCGGTGGACGACGTCGTCGGGGAAGAGGCTCCGGCTGGGCAGCGGTGAGGTGGCGGACGGAGGAGGGTGGGGTTTCGCGGCTGGAGCGGAGAGGTTATGGCGGCCTGGGATTTTGAATGGCGAAAAGGAGGCGATGGGAGGGGTGAACCATGACTTAGGGACACGCTTGTCCAAAATGTAGGGTGTGTTACAAAAGTACCCCCCACCGATTTGAACTAGTGGCCCTTTCGGCTCAGGGTTAGAAGGGGGATTTCGCGTGTCGGGATTTGGCAGCTGGAGGGAGTTTTCGTGCGCGTTGTAATTTCGGGATAGCAAGGCGTGGGTTGTGAAAGCACCAGTTTTGGGAGCACGATATCTGAATTTTCAGGATATAACAAGGCGCGGGTTGAATTTTAGGGACAAGCCTAACGTGTAATATTGTACTTGTACGTACAAAATCAATTCACACTTCCCTCAACCAAAAAGAAAACGAAAAAAATAAAACTATTCACACCACACAAAGAGAGAGTCTTGCCCCGTTTTACTATAAAAATGCTATTTAAAGCTACTCATACCAACAATTTAGTGCAATTAAATGCTATTCGGAAGTATGAATCCATGTTATGTCCAATTAATTTTTTTCGCTTGCTGTATAATGCATGTAACCTACTCATACCAACATTTTAGTGCATTCCAAATGTCTATACTACCGCTGCAATTCGAACTGAATTTGAATTCGTTTCTCTATTTCAATAAGAATCTATAATCATGATTGTTGCCAACTTCAACCATCATTCGTGTATTACCTTAATAACACACCACATGATTACTATAGAGATAGATATGAACTATGTGTACTACATGAACTCGAATTCTATTTTTTGAATACACTTGATGTTGATTCCAAATAATAGTACATTTGATGTACTAACTATATATTCATAATCTAAACCATGTTCCATACGTGTACACCGTCACACATAGTATAGTGCCCCGCCCCCTACATTATGACAAGTATTTAGACCTGAGCTGCAAAAGCCACACATTAGCCCAAATTATGATCAATGTTCTATATGTTATACGTAGTACTAGCATGATGCCCATGCGTTCCACAGAACATCAACATGATCAAGGGGAGGCCTAATTTGCAAATATGGAGAGGGGTGTGGGTATCTTTTTTCAAAATTGCCATAGTTTCCTTCCTATCCGTCAGATATAAATCGAACGACCTATATTGCAGGATGGCACCATCATCAACAACTGCGTTTTTTATAAGAGTAGAGATAAAATATATTATATGTAGTATAACATGTTCATAACCACACCATGTGTATCACCGTTAAATATATATTCACACATGAGTCGATTTAAAACACTATGATAAATTCTTGAAATATCCGAATTCGCTTTTTATAATGAAGTATGATCTCTATTCGTCTTTTACACCCACACAATCCTCTTATCTTTGTAGCTAGCTAGCGCTAACTTTCTCTCGTGCATGCAGACGCTCGCATCCCTCTCACCCTCCCTCAGCATTCTCTAGCTCCATCGCGCAAATTCGTCTTTTCACTTTAGGTCGTTCACCCACGGTGTGTGTAGGCCCCCCAGCTCCTTCTTTACGGCACACATCGATCGATATGCCTCTCTAGCCAGGTGTGCCTAGCACAAAACACAAGCTTCCCCTCTTCTCTTATCACCGTCCATGCCTCACTCCACCACTCTTTTCATCGATCTCGTACTCGCACACTCCTCCCCCCTCGATATAGTATGATTCTCGCACCACCTCCTAGATGCATCCCTCTTTCTCTATCCTTCTACCCGTGCCTCATTTGCTTCTAACACACACATGCATGTATACCGATCGATCTCCCAACATATACCTAGGTCGACTTTAACTATTCCCCCCCATCGATCGACGTACCTCACAAGTTATGTCTCTCCTTTCTCTGACAAAGGACGATTGATCTTCCTATGTAGTTATGTCTGCTTACCACAACCATATCGCCCCCCACATCATTCGTGCATGCCTCCTGACCCGTCTCTCACACGCACATGCACAGACAGGCAGCCATCCCCTCTCTTATTGATATTGCAGGTGTGCCCTCCGGTTGTCTAGCAAGCCTATCCCACCATTTGTTAGAAGCAACTCCACTACCACCCCCTCCAACACTCTAGCTCTGTCTCTCTCCCAACCTTATTCCTCTCCTACACATATGCATGGATGCCGATCGATCTCCCTTAATACATGAGGTAGATCGATCTCCCTTAATACATGAGGTAGGCCTCTCTCCTCCACACATATACCAGCCATTGTCCCTCTATAGTTAATTAGGCCTCCCTCCCCCCCCACCACTCACCGATAGTCGAGCGTTGTAGGTAGGTATCCATGCCACAGAGACAAACTGCACCTGTCCCCTCTCACATTCCAGTAGGCCAACCACTCTATATCTTCGACGTGGGAACACACAAATTCAATGGCACTCTTTATCGATCGCACGTGCGCACACACACACACATCACCCCTCTCTTCGATTCTATGGACACCTCAAGCCGATGATACCTCCACTCTCTTCTCATGGATCGCCCCCTCTATATATATGATATATCCAAGACTCTATTTCACACACATTGCATATGTTACATTTTTTTATTGACCCCACCCCCCCCCCAAAAAAACTCTCACGAACCCACACACTATATCTCTCTATGTGTGTATCTCTCTCACACAACCCCACATAGGTGGTGTACATATACAAGAAGAGAATAGGTGCACCGGTTCCTCAAAAAAAAGAATAGGTGCACCGTGCACGTACTCACGCTTCGTGCCCAGCCACACCCGCGCGGGTACACGGTGGAGCTCATTTCTGTACGAAATGGCAGCCCACGTGCTAATTTGAACGCGTGTAGCGGTTGTTTACCTATGGAGGTCGTGTACCACGCGTGCACGATACAAAGTTCGACTTGATGCATTGGCGCGTTATTTTTAAATAAAGTTATATCGCTCAATGGCACGTACACAGAATATAAAACAATTATTATGGAGAAAAAGGTAGTCCGCTCCACTATATACAATGGAGCCTCCCTGCCTGGTTTGTTTCTCTTCAAAGTATCTCACACAAGGCTGCGGTGGCCTCTCTCTCTCTCACCGTTGGTCACTGATTCGGCTGCATCCCGTCCGCTGGCGGAAAGGGAGGACGTCCATCGTTTCTCCGTTGGACGGCGCCGAGGCAGCACATCCCGATCTGCGGTACACGCCGTTCTCTCTGACCAAGCTCCAGCGTGGTAGGGCCTACGCCACCTGCTCGCTGCCGCAGTATGGGCAGATTCCGCCCGCCGCCGCTCAACTAGTTACATCCCGACGACCTCCAGGTAACCCCTCCGGCCTTGCTCCACTGCCCGTCTTCCCACGTCGCTGCATGTGGATCTTCCATAGTTCTTTGCCCAAAACGTAGCTCGTCCGGCGTACTTTCCATATTGCAATCTCATCCTCACACCATTTTAGACAAACACAACCGTGTTGTTATCTTCCCTTAGGACAAGGAATATGCTTCTTTTTTGTTGTCGCATGTGTCATCAAATGTTATTGGCCAGTAATTGTTTCCTTTCTACCCCTTATTTGCAAACAGGGCTATCCATTTCACCTCGTTGCTATTGCGACCTTTTGGTGAACTGCACAAATCACTTTTTTCTTAAGAGTGTTTTGTGTAGTTCTACCAAAATGTCACACGGGCAACGTCTCTACATTTCAGTGCGACTGCACAAACGGAGATTGGTTTTGCTCTATCTTCCTCATCCAACTCCGAGCCTAATCTTCTCCAACTAGTTAGTCTTAAGAGAGACTGCAAAGGTGACCGGCTTCTATTTGTGTGTTTATTGTTTCATCAACATTCCTCTATTATCGTAATCACACTTAATATCTTTGGAACAGGGACGCTCAGCTCTATTTTAGTGGAACTGCACAAAATGACCAGAATGTTGCATGCTCCAGACAGCTACTTTTTTCCCAACATGCCTTGTTGATTTAGACAGAGCTGGGGGGACGTTGCTGCCAATGAAAGCATGGATCAATTTTAATTTAACACCTTCTCACAACTTTGTCTTCAGTTGTGATGTAAATATTAGCTCTGATTAGCAAGGAAGTTAGTTTTTTATTGTTTTCGAAAGAGCATCGATGGCAAGACACACGAAACAAAAGCTGAAAGCTCACACCATTGTACAATTTCATGTCGCTGGAAAATTATTTGTATAGTACGTCAATTATGTAAACAAATGCTCGGAGCTTGATAGCATTGCCAGAAGCCTCTTCGGCATCCGGGTCCATGTGTCATGCACAAAATTATACTCCTTCGTTCCTAAATATTTGTCTTTTTAAAAATTTCAAATGGGCATATTTTAGAGTGTAGATTCACTCATTTTGCTTCATATGTGTACTCCCTCCGTTCCTAAATATTTGTCTTTCTAGAGATTTCAACAAGTGACTACATACGGAGCAAAATGAGTGAATCTACACTCTAAAATATGTCTATATACATCCGTAAGTAGTAGTTCATTTGAATCTCTAAAAAGAAAATATTTGAGTAGTCACTCGTTGAAATCTCTAGAAAGACAAATACTCCGGAGTATATTTAAGAATCGAGGGGGTAGTGCACAGTCGCATGGGAGACTCAGACCGGTCGTTGCGCCGCATTAATAGTGAGTAATGAGCAGTCAAATCATAATCCCCACCTTTCCCACTGTAAGTTGCTCGGAAGAAGCAACCATCAATAAGCTCTTCTTTGAATCCGCTCATACTACTCCATCCGTCACTGTTTATAGAGCGCGCTTCAGAAAAAGAGAAAATCTCTGGGACCAAGGCGACTAGCGATCGGCCTAAAAAATAGCATTGGTAGTTATAGCACGGCGTCTATTACTAGAGGAAATAATGCGTACACACATGCATGAAGTGCCTCCACCCTGGGTACACACATGCATGCACTCCCCACTCCGTAGTACTACGTCGAGAGAAAATTGCGGTTACCATGCCCTAATTAATTGAGCATTAAACCAAACGCGTCTATAATCTCTCTGGTGGTGGAAATGCATTGAGAGTGAAGCGCGCCCTATAAATTGTGACGGAGGGAGGAGTAGTATGAAGGTGCAAAACCAAGTACGCGTATGGCCAGTCGGTCAACGCACCTCCTCTTGGCATATCACTGACATGTGGGACCGGAGTGTGAGCAAACCGATCTCAATTGACGGCAAAATGTCCAACCCGTCGTTCCTTGAGAGAGACGAGGAGCGAGAACACACAGACGGGCTCGCACGGAGGCCAAGATATATTCGAGCATGGTTGATCGATATCATCATTACATATTGGGCTGCCGTTTTCCGCCCTTCTCCGGAATATATGTGTACTTTATCATAGATTAAGAAAAATAAGAGTACAGAGGCTCCACCATGCGGTTCTAGTAGTAGTACTACTCATACTACTAAACCTTGCGCTTGGCTCTTTGCCTCTTCGTGAACTCAAACAATGATGGTACTCCACATGTTCGGTACTACAGTGTATGCCTTTGGCAATCTGACACCGAATGAACTAATGCATGTCCACCGCCTGGGCGAGGGTACGTTGCATTAGTCAAAAGGCGTAAGCGAGCTTCACCTTGTCCTGCAAGCTTCTCCTCGTTCTGGGAGTTGACGGGACACACCAACAAGTAGTGCTAGTCCATAGCCCCTCCTTTCCGGTTAATATGGCTTAATCTTTTTTGCGGGTAAATGAGAGAGCTTTATTCATATATAAGCATTCTTAGGACGATCAGCCAAGACACTCGTCACTAGGAAGCGAGGTACCCCGCAAAAAAAGAAGTAGGAAGCGAGGAGTTTCATCAAGCCAGCTCTCGGCCACATTCAAAGTGCAGCAAGCACGGATCGCACAAAGATGCGCCGCAAGGTTTGCTGACCTGTTTACATGCTGAATAACAAAAAAAAGAGGAAATATTACTGAGCGCTCCTATTTGTAACAGGATATGAGCCAGAATGAAGCGAGAATTGTGGCGAGTGTTCCATGCAATCAACTTCCATTATCACATGCGAGAACCCTCGAAGAGAACCAAATATGTTGAAGATTGCTTTATCACATTTTAAAAATATAATAAGAGTGCAGACGCTCCTCCATCCGGTTCCTAGTACTAGTATAGTACCTCTATAGACTATAGTAGTAGTACTACTATTAGTAAACTTTGCGCTTGGCTGTTCGCCTCTTCGGGAAGTGCAACAATAATAGTACTACTAGTATAGTGTATGCTTCTGGCAATCTGACACCGAATTAACTGTTGCACGTCCACCGCCTGAGCGAAGGACAGCTTGCATTAGTCAAAAGTTTCTCCTTGTCCTACGAGCCACCGCGCGCAAGCTTCTCCCGTCCTGCAAGCTTCTCCTTGTTCGGCAAGTTGACGGGACACATCAAAGTAATGCTAGTCCATACTGCCTCCTCTCCGGTTAATATGGCTTAATTTCAAACGAGATAAATACACTGTCTGTCACTGTAATTTGTAAAAATACGGTCAGTGGACTTCATAATACTCTCATTGCGCTCAATATATACATTTTTGGTGTTTATACGGTCACTAGCTCACCCTGGCTGAGTATGTGCATGCATGCATGTGTAGGTTGAGCACTTGAGCGTGACCGTGTGTGTTCCGTCGTGTGCTCGGACATGCATGCATTAGGGCGTCGCGTGCATTTTTGCGTGTACGTGTGACTGTTGCATACACGTAGGGGGAGTACGTGTAGGGGCCACTAAAGGAGCAGTCAAATCACACAGTAAGTTAGTCGGAAGAAGCAACCATCATTTCACTCTTCAATGACACGTACGCAATATAAAATGGTTGATATGGAGAGAAAAAGAAAACCACTATATATACACTAGTAGGAGCCTAAGCTACAAGCCTGCTTGCTTGGGTTGCTCTCTTCACAAGCATAGAACGACGGTGGCCACACCGCTGGTCACATATCCGGCCTGATCCCGTAGCCGGGGGAAGGGAACAATGTTCTGCGTAGACGCGGTCGACATCGGCGAGGGAGAAAATCCACAGTCGGTGCATCCCAATCAGGGGTCACCGCAGTATGGGCCGATGCCGCGTCCCAACCGCCCTTCTAGCTACAGCCCGACGTCCCAGTTAGTCCATCTTCCTTTTGGAGCCGGCTTGCTCCACTGCCGCAGCTCCCCACGTAGCTCCATCTCCATGTCGATCTTTCTCTACTTCTACCGACTTCTACTTGTGATGAGTTTATGTCTCATGTACTAGTGCCAGTACTATTATACTAATCACACTTCTTCAATATCTTTGCCATCAGGGATGCTCAGATCGGTTTTAGTGGAACTGCACAAAAGCATCGTATGATCCGAGGGTGCCAGCCGTCTTTCCTTCGACAGGTTCTACCTGGCCAGGAAATTAAATCCTGTTTAGGGTTTAGGGTTTAAGTCGTAGTGACCCCATCAATAGTTTTTCTTTCGTACACACTCTGTCGTGGTATTCTCACGGGGGGGGTGTGAGTCGACAGATGCCACAAGGGCTTTGTGTGAGGGTAAGACTGCTGCTGATAGGACCGGGAGCGGGTATGCGAGTAGCACGCGCTAGTTTACCCAGGTTCGGGGCTCTCCGGAGAGATAATACCCCTACTCCTGCATGTCTGAGTATATATATCTGGGGTGTACATCGGGCAGTACAAAGTGCTCCTAGAGCTGTATCTGGGGGCAGTGCCATGGGCATCTGGCTCCATATATGCATGCACAAAGCATGCTTTAGTGGCCGGCCATGAGCATGGCCGCATGTGTGTGCTTGGGGATGCTTGCCCGTGGGGATGGATGGATGGATGGCTAGCTAGCTCTCTTGCTAGCTAGCTTGCTTGTGTGTGGGCGTGAGTCCATCCCCTGGATGGATGGATGTGTGTCTCCTTTTATAGTGTGAGGTAGCTTTGTATCTAAGCTATGTGGAGGTATGGGAGCAAGGCATGGTGCATGTCATGCTTGTCCCCTAGGTCACTTCAAGAATAGTGCCAGGGGACAAGTGACACTATACATGACGGTGTCGCGGTACGGTTGTCTTGTCCGCGGTATGGCCGTCTCGTCGGGGTCTTGTCGATGCTGGGTCGGACTGCAGTCGGCAGCCGGCTAGTCGGCGTAGTCGGTCAGCTGGCAGCCGGCCGGGCAGCCGGCCGGGTGGAGCAGTCGGACGGGGAGCCGGCAGGAGCGGCCGGGCAGTCGGACTGAGGGGCTTTGCTAGCCCCGATGTCTTGAAATATTGTCTTGCCGTCTTCGGGATACCCGTATCCAATTACTCCGACAGTAGCCCCCAAGCCTCCGGGCAACTTGGCAAAGTTGGGCGGAGGTTTTTTCGTGAGTGTTCATGGAAATGATCATGCAAAAGACAAAGTTAGTCCGTGCAGATATATCAAATGATTGCTTTTTAGCACTGCAAGTTTTATGCGGAGGGTGCCGACTCGGTTTTGTCCGAGCCCCCTTCAATCTTTTTCATGTTCCCTCTGCTCTTTGGCTTGTGCTCTCGCTTGCCGGACAGCCGCTCTGCGGTCTGTGGCTGAGAGTGGGCCGCGGAGTGGAGTGTACAATACTCAGACTCTGGGAGCGAATTTAACCGAGTAGATACTCATAAAGAAAACGGTCGGGTCGCCCAAAGCGTTTTTCTTCCCGAACGTTTTTCGCGTGGGTGGCCTCCAGCGTTCACTCTTGCCAGTCGGACAGCCGCTCTGCGGTCTGTGACTTAGAGTGGGCTTTTCATACCGCGCACGCTACTAAGCCGTCTGCGGGAACTAACGTCTCAGGCCAAGCGGCCAGCCCCCGGGCCAACTCTGGCTGGCGCCGGGGCGAACAGTGATGCAACTGTAATGAAATGCGGAGATAGCCCCCGAGCATCGCTCGGGGCTATCCGTGCTCTCGTGGTGAAAAAATATGCGGGTGAGGAGCTCACAATAATTTTCGCGTAGCCGAGGCGGAGTTTGCCGAAGAGAGCCGGCGCACCCGCTGGGTGTAGCCTTCGAGCCCCCGGTCGCTCGAAGGAGGGTCCCGGCCGGTCAGGCTCAACCGGCCAGGCGGCGAGGCGTCTTGCAGCGCCCTTTTTCTTCTTCTGCCGGCTGCTGGCAGCCGGACGAAACTCTTCTCTTGTCTCCGTGGGGGCGCGCCAGCGCACCCACTGGGTGTAGCCCCCGAGATTCGGGCCGACTGCTGAGCAGTCGGGCCGGATCTTCCGGCAACGACTTTGTCTTCTCTCCTCGCGGGGGCGCGTCAGCGCACCCGCTGGCTGTAGCCCCCGAGATTTTGGCCGACTGCTGAGCAGTCGGGCCGGATCTCCCGACGACTTCTTTGTCTTCTTTCCTCGCGGGGGCGGGTCAGCGCACCCGCTGGGTGTAGCCCCCGAGATTCGGGCCGACTGCTGAGCAGTCGGGCTGGATCTCCCGACGACTACTTTGTCTTCTTTCCTCGCGGGGGCGCGTCAGCGCACCCGCTGGGTGTAGCCCCCGAGATTCGGGCCGACTGCTGAGCAGTCGGGCCGGATCTCCCTCTCGTGGTGAAAAAATATGCGGGTGAGGAGCTCACATTAATTTTCGTGTAGCCGAGGCGGAGTTTGCCGAAGAGAGCCGGCGCACCCGTTGGGTGTAGCCTTCGAGCCCCCGGTCGCTCGAAGGAGGGTCCCGGCCGGTCAGGCTCGACCGGCCAGGCGGCGAGGCGTCTTGCAGCGCCCTTTTTCTTCTTCTGCCGGCTGCCGGACGAAACTCTTCTCTTGTCTCCGTGGGGGCGCGCCGGCGCACCCACTGGGTGTAGCCCCCGAGATTCGGGCCGACTGCTGAGCAGTCGGGCCGGATCTTCCGGCAACGACTTTGTCTTCTCTCCTCGCGGGGGCGCGTCAGCGCACCCGCTGGGTGTAGCCCCCGAGATTTGGGCCGACTGCTGAGCAGTCGGGCCGGATCTCCCGGCGACTACTTTGCCTTCTTTCCTCGCGGGGGCGCGTCAGCGCACCCACTGGGTGTAGCCCCCGAGATTCGGGCCGACTGCTGAGCAGTCGGGCCGGATCTCCCGGCGACTACTTTGTCTTCTTTCCTCGCGGGGGCGCGTCAGCGCACCCGCTGGGTGTAGCCCCCGAGATTCGGGCCGACTGCTGAGCAGTCGGGCCGGATCTCCCGGCGACTACTTTGTCTTCTTTCCTCGCGGGGGCGCGTCAGCGCACCCGCTGGGTGTAGCCCCCGAGATTCGGGCCGACTACTGAGCAGTCGGGCCGGATCTCCCGGCGACTACTTTGTCTTCTTCCTCGCGGGGGCGCGTCAGCGCACCCGCTGGGTGTAGCCCCCGAGATTCGGGCCGACTGCTGAGCAGTCGGGCCGGATCTCCCGGCGACTACTTTGTCTTCTTCCTCGCAGGGGCGCGTCAGCGCACCCGCTGGGTGTACCGTCGGAGCATGAGGCAGACCAGCCGGCTTGGCACTGCCGGCAGCGTGGGTCACGACTGACCGTCCGAGTGGCGAAGCAGGTGGACGAATCATCCGGACGGGTGTTTCTGTTCTTCTCTTTGTCCCAGCCGACTTCTTTCTCTCTCTCTCTCTCTCTCTCTTTTGCTCCAGCCGGCAGAGGAGCTTGCACGACGCGGTCCGCACGGGCGTGGCCAGCCGACCTGCGGGAGGCCGGGATGCGGGCGGAGCCGGCGCGGGGGGCGGCGAGGCGGCTAGCCGGGATGCGGGCGGGGCCGGCAAGCGGCCGGGTCGCCGGGCGGGGCCGGCAAGCGGCGGAGCCGGCCGGGTGGCGACGGAGACGGCATGCGGTGGAGCCAGTCGTCTGAGTTGGGGGGGAGCCGGCAGGCCGGGTCACCGGTGATGCCGGCGCGGCGAGGGCTGAAGGCGCGCGGCCAGAGTCGGCGCGGCGAGGCGAGGCGATGCGGGTGAAGCGGCGCGACCGCGCGGAGGCCGGCCCGTGGGGCGGCGGGAACTGGAGCCGGCTGGGGGAGGGCGGCCGGGTGACAGAGCGGGCCGTCCTAGTGGCGGGAGCCGGCAGGCGATGAGCGAGGGGAGCCGGCGCGGGCGTGGGGCACTCGGCCGCGTGGAGGAGCGACGAGGCGGACGCCGGCTAGCGGGGCAAGGCGGCCGAGGCAAGGCGAAGCCGGCCCGCGGGAGCCGGCGGGCGGGCAAGGCGGCGAGTCGGCGCGGGGGGAGCTGAACCCGGGAGGCGCGGAGCCGGCCGGGCCGGGTTGCGCGGAGGGCGGGAGGCCGGTGCGCGCGAAGCTGGACGGGGGGCCAAGCGGCGCCTGCGACGGGAGGCTGAGCTCGTGGTGCGGGCGCACAGGTGGCTGGAGGCGGTGGCTGGCGGAGGCGCTCCGGCCAGGCAGAGGCAAGGGGGAGGTGCTCGCGAGGAGCTCGGGTGGAGCAGAGGCCAAGCGAGGCGCCCGGGCGCAGCTGTGGCCGGTTGAGGCGGGGCGGACCCAGATGCGCCGCCGGGGCGCGGGGCAGCCAGGCGAGGCCGAGCACGCAGGCACCCGGCGGAGGACGCCGGTACGAGCCCAGGGCCGCGCGGGGGCGCGGCGCAGGAGCCGGCGGGAGGCCGGAGCCGGTCGGGGCAGGCGCAAACGGGGAGCGGGGAGCTCGGGGTGGTGGCCTGCACCAGCACGGGCGGGGGCTCGCGCACGGGAGGCAAGTCGCGGAGGAGCTGGCGGCCCTCTCGAACAGAAGCTGCAGCCAACGCCTGTACGGAGGGGAGCCAGCTGGCCGGAGCGAGGCGCCGCGATGAAGCATGCGCGCAGCCACAGACGTAGCAGCGCGGGGCCGGGGTCAAGCTAAGCCCTGCGCGCGGCGCGCGCGCGGACGGACATCCGGCGTCGCAACGGTGATGATGACGAAGGCGGAGAGGCCGACGACGAGGACGCGCCATCCCGCGCGGCCGCTCCGGGGGCGGGTCGAAGTCGAGCCCCCGAGCGCTATCGGATAGACGGCGCGACGCCGCGGCGGTGATGGCGAAGATGGTCCCGCCCGGACTGCGAAACCAGCAGCAGCGTGGTAGCATAGTAGTACCGACCCACGGTGGGAGCCAACTGTCGTGGTATTCTCACGGGGGGGGGGGTGTGAGTCGACAGATGCCACAAGGGCTTTGTGTGAGGGTAAGACTGCTGCTGATAGGACCGGGAGCGGGTATGCGAGTAGCACGCGCTAGTTTACCCAGGTTCGGGGCTCTCCGGAGAGATAATACCCCTACTCCTGCATGTCTGAGTATATATATCTGGGGTGTACATCGGGCAGTACAAAGAACTCCTAGAGCTGTATCTGGGGGCAGTGCCATGGGCATCTGGCTCCATATATGCATGCACAAAGCATGCTTTAGTGGCCGGCCATGAGCATGGCCGCATGTGTGTGCTTGGGCATGCTTGCCCGTGGGGAGGGATGGATGGATGGCTAGCTAGCTCTCTTGCTAGCTAGCTTGCTTGTGTGTGGGCGTGAGTCCATCCCCTGGATGGATGGATGTGTGTCTCCTTTTATAGTGTGAGGTAGCTTTGTATCTAAGCTATGTGGAGGTATGGGAGCAAGGCATGGTGCATGTCATGCTTGTCCCCTAGGTCACTTCATGAATAGTGTCAGGGGACAAGTGACACTATACATGACGGTGTCGCGGTACGGTTGTCTTGTCCGCGGTATGGCCGTCTCGTCGGGGTCTTGTCGATGCCGAGTTGGACTGCAGTCGGCAGCCGGCTAGTCGGCGTAGTCGGTCAGCTGGCAGCCGGCCGGGCAGTCGGCCGGGTGGAGCAGTCGGACGGGGAGCCGGCAGGAGCGGCCGGGCAGTCGGACTGAGGGGCTTTGCTAGCCCCGATGTCTTGAAATATTGTCTTGCCGTCTTCGGGATACCCGTGTCCAATTACTCCGACACACTCTCACAACTTTTGTCTTTAGTTGTGAAGTAAATATTGGCTATGATCTGTGAATCATTGAGATGCATCAGCATGCGTGTTAGTTTTCCTTTGTATTTGATGGAATGTTGTAACGGGGCAACCTTGGAGTAGGAATGAAAATAGAGTGGAAAGTTTCCATTTTTCCGGAGAAAAATGGAAACGAAGAGAAACCAACGTTTCGTTTCGTTGGATCGCGCCATCGAGCAAAACCAACGTTTAAATCACGTCTGTCGTGTTCGTGTCTCACCCTCCTCCACAGCTCGACCCCACACGGTCGCTCGGCATGGCACTCACCGCAAACTAAGTATGCGATAACTTTCTCGCCTGCTTGACGATGGATCGCGCCATGGAGTACTAGTACTACTGGAAGAGATTGACGAGTTGGGGGAGAACAGCTAGCTGTAGCACGGACTCCCAAGAACTTTTTACATGCATGTTGTGGCCGGCTATTGCAACCTTTGAACATGGAGCAGTTGCGTGCACCAGGAAGCGGCGCGGGCGACGCTCTCTCGGCCGGCGCGTTGCTTCAATGCCGGCGCCAGTGAGAGGTCGCGTCCGCTCTGGCCGGGCATGAATGCGGCACTGACCGTTTCGGGCGGGAAGCACGCGCGGGTGATGAAGAGGGTTCGGGTTGGTCAGGAGCGGCTGTGGCAGCGGTCCGGACGCCCGCAAACAAGAGATGATCTACGTTAATATTGCCGCGTATATAATTAACAATGTAAATAATGTGCTAGTTGGACAAATATGATTGGAGATGGAGATGGAAATGGAATTTTACGTAAACACGGATATGCATGTCTATGTCTATGTGTGTGTGCGCGACGACTCTCACGACCTGGAAGCGGGGGCGTGTTTTTGATCGAGTTTTCTTTCTTGGTACGTTAAAAAATTGTCCGCTAGTTTTTGTTTCTTTTTTCCGGGAACGCGCGTATTCTATTTAAAACCACTGCTATGGAGAGATTGTTTTACTCCATTATAGCCTCTTGTTTGATAGAGTTTCTCGCGTCTCGCTCTCTCACCCTCTCCATATCAAAACAAGATGAAAGTGTCCACACTATCTCTCTCCTCACCGGTGGTCACAGATCCGGCTAAATCCCATCCACTGCGGGAGGTGAGGAGGTGCAGCGTTGACGTTGTCGCCGTCGGCGATGGAGGAAGCCGATGCGCACCGTCCTCTCAGAGCCGGCGCTGGCGCGGACGAAGGTCCTCCGCGCCCTTGTTCGATGCCGTCGTGTGGGCAGGTCCCGCCCGCCCGCATAAGCGACATCTCGCCCACCTGAGGTATAACTTCTTGTACTGGTCCAGCTCCCCAGGTCGCTGCATGCGAGTTTTCTTCTATGCGACTACTCCCCAGCTCCCCATGTATAGTAGCTAGGGTTCGTCGGCTGGTCCAACATCACCTACTATTATAGAGGAAATGCCACTCGAAAAGTTGTCCTGATTTATGCCTCGGTGGAGGTATATATGTTGTTTCGACAAAAAGTACATTGTGGTTGTGCGGTCATTGTCCATATGCTCCTATTGTTGCTGCTAATCTAATACTATCATTGGTTAAATGAAGAAACGCTTTTTTTTCTTGGGTATCCTTGTTTAGTTCCCATCAAGATAATTATGATGCTTCTGTTTGTTGGTGTACTTTTCATAATTCTTATTGACAATTGAGATGTCGTTGTTAATCTTGTAAAACAAAGTAACAACACTATATCCCTTTTTTATATTTTTGGAAACAGCGATGCGTATCTCCATACCCGGGCATGTCTTCCTCAATATTAGTGGAACTGCACAAAATTGGATGGCCATTGTTGTTCCGCCTCACTGTCCTCTGCCACGTGGTTCTTCCTTCCTCGAGATTGACTACTGAGAAGAAACAGACCACAGTGAGGATTTATCGAACTTCATAGGTGCCTCTGTTGGGGAACGTAGTAATTTCAAAAAAATTCCTACGCACACGCAAGATCATGGTGATGCATAGCAACGAGAGGGGAGAGTGTTGTCCACGTACCCTCGTAGACCGAAAGCGGAAGCGTTAACACAACGCGGTTGATGTAGTCCTACGTCTTCACGATCCGACCGATCAAGTACCGAACGCACGGCACCTCCGAGTTCAGCACACGTTCAGCTTGATGACGTCCCTCGAACTCCGATCCAGCCGAGTGTTGATGGAGAGTTTCGTCAGCACGACGGCGTGGTGACGATGATGATGTTCTACCGACGCAGGGCTTCGCTTAAGCTCCGCTACGATATTATCGAGGTGTAATATGGTGGAGGGGGCACCGCACACGGCTAAAATACCGTATATCAATTGTGTGTCTAGAGGTGCCCCCTTGCCCCCGTATATAAAGGAGCAAGGGGGAGGCCGCCGGCCTAGGAGGTGTGGCGCGCCAGGAGGAGTCCTACTCCTACCGGGAGTAGGACTCCCCCCTTTCCTTGTTGGACTAGGAGTGGAAGAAGGGAAGAGGTGGAGGGGAGGAAGGAAGGGGGGCGCCGCCCCCCTCTCCTTGTCCTATTCAGACTGGGGGGGAAGGGGGGCGCGGCCCTGCCGTAGCCTCCTCTCCTCTCTTCCACCTAGGCCCACTAAGGCCCATTAAGTTACCGGGGGGTTCCGGTAACCTCCCGGTACTCCGGAAAAATCCCGATTTCACCCGGAACACTTCCGATGTCCAAACATAGGCTTCCAATATATCAATCGTTATGTCTTGACCATTTCGAGACTCCTCGTCATGTCCGTGATCACATCCAGGACACCGAACAACCTTCGGTACATCAAAACATATAAACTCATAATATAACTGTCATCGTAACTTTAAGCGTGCGGACCCTACGGGTTCGAGAACTATGTAGACATGACCGAGACACCTCTCCGGTCAATAACCAATAGCGGAACCTGGATGCTCATATTGGTTCCTACATATTCTACGAAGATCTTTATCGGTCAAACCGCATAATAACATACGTTGTTCCCCTTGTCATCGGTATGTTACTTGCCCGAGATTCGATCGTCGGTATCTCGATACCTAGTTCAATCTCGTTACTGGCAAGTCTCTTTACTCGTTCCGTAATACATCATCCCGCAACTAACTCATTAGTCACAATGCTTGCAAGGCTTATAGTGATGTGCATTACCGAGTGGGCCTAGAGATACCTCTCCGACAATCGGAGTGACAAATCCTAATCTCGAAATACGCCAACCCAACAAGTACCTTTGGAGACACCTGTAGAGCACCTTTATAATCACCCAGTTACGTTGTGACGTTTGGTAGCACACAAAGTGTTCCTCCGGTAAACGGGAGTTGCATAATCTCATAGTCATAGGAACATGTATAAGTCATGAAGAAAGCAATAGCAACATACTAAACGATCGAGTGCTAAGCTAACGGAATGCGTCAAGTCAATCACGTCATTCTCCTAATGAGGTGATCCCGTTAATGAAATGACAACTCATGTCTATGGCTAGGAAACATAACCATCTTTGATTAACGAGCTAGTCAAGTAGAGGCATACTAGTGACACTCTGTTTGTCTATGTATTCACACATGTATTATGTTTCCGGTTAATACAATTCTAGCATGAATAATAATTTTTTTTCATGATATAAGGAAATAAATAATACTTTATTATTGCCTCTAGGGCATATTTCCTTCAGTCTCCCACTTGCACTAGAGTCAATAATCTAGATTACACAGTAATGATTCTTACACCCATGGAGTCTTGGTGCTGATCATCTTTTGCTCGTGGAAGAGGCTTAGTCAACGGGTCTGCAACATTCAGATCCGTATGTATCTTGCAAATTTCTATGTCTCCCACCTGGACTAAATCCCGGATGGAATTGAAGCGTCTTTTGATGTGCTTGGTTCTCTTGTGAAATCTGGATTCCTTTGCTAAGGCAATTGCACCAGTATTGTCACAAAAGATTTTCATTGGTCCCATTGCACTAGGTATGACACCTAGATCGGATATGAACTCCTTCATACAGACTCCTTCATTTGCTGCTTCCGAAGCGGCTATGTACTCTGCTTCACACGTAGATCCCGCCACGACACTTTGCTTAGAACTGGACCAACTGACAGCTCCACCGTTCAATGTAAATACATATCCGGTTTGCGATTTAGAATCGTCCGGATCAGTGTCAAAGCTTGCATCAACGTAACCATTTACGATGAGCTCTTTGTCACCTCCATAAACGAGAAACATATCCTTAGTCCTTTTCAGGTATTTCAGGATGTTCTTGACCGATGTCCAGTGATCCACTCCTGGATTACTTTGGTACCTCCCTGCTAAACTTATAGCAAGGCACACATCAGGTCTGGTACACAGCATTGCATACATGATAGAGCCTATGGCTGAAGCATAGGGAACATCTTTCATCTTTTCTCTATCTTCTGCAGTGGTCGGGCATTGAGTCTTACTCAATCTCACACCTTGTATTATAGGCAAGAACCCTTTCTTTGCTTGATCCATTTTGAACTTCTTCAAAACTTTGTCAAGGTATGTGCTTTGTGAAAGTCCAATTAAGCGTCTTGATCTATCTCTATAGATCTTAATGCCTAATATATATGCAGCTTCACCGAGGTCTTTCATTGAAAAACTCTTATTCAAGTATCCCTTTATGCTATCCAGAAATTCTATATCATTTCCAATCAGCAATATGTCATCCACATATAATATCAGAAATGCTACTGAGCTCCCACTCACTTTCTTGTAAATACAGGCTTCTCCAAAAGTCTGTATAAAACCAAATGCTTTGATCACACTATCAAAGTGTTTATTCCAACTCCGAGAGGCTTGCACCAGTCCATAAATGGATCGCTGGAGCTTGCACACTTTGTTAGCTCCCTTTGGATCGATAAAACCTTCCAGTTGCATCATATACAACTCTTCTTCCAGAAATCCATTCAGGAATGCAGTTTTTACATCCATTTGCCAAATTTCATAATCATAAAATGCGGCAATTGCTAACATTATTCGGATAGACTTAAGCATCGCTACGGGTGAGAAGGTCTCATCGTAGTCAATCCCTTGAACTTGTCAAAAACCTTTTGCAACAAGTCGAGCTTTATAGACAGTAACATTACCATCAGCGTCAGTCTTCTTCTTGAAGATCCATTTATTTTCAATGGCTTGCCGACCATCGGGCAAGTCAACCAAAGTCCATACTTTGTTCTCATACATGGATCCCATCTCGGATTTCATGGCCTCAAACCATTTTGCGGAATCTGGGCTCACCATCGCTTCTTCATAGTTCGTAGGTTCATCATGGTCTAGTAACATAACCTCCAGAACAGGATTACCGTACCACTCTGGTGCGGATCTTAATCTGGTTGACCTACGAGGTTCAGTAATAACTTGATATGAAGTTTCATGATCATTATCATTACCTTCCCCACTAATTGGCGTAGGTGTCGCAGAAACTGGTTTCTGTGATGATCTACTTTCCAATAAGGGAGCAGGTACAGTTACCTCATCAAGTTCTACTTTCCTCCCACTCACTTCTTTCGAGAGAAACTCCTTCTCTAGAAAGGATCCATTCTTAGCAACGAATGTCTTGCCTTCGGATCTATGATAGAAGGTGTACCCAACAGTCTCCTTTGGGTATCCTATGAAGACACATTTCTCCGATTTAGGTTCGAGCTTATCAGGTTGAAGTTTCTTCACATAAGCATCGCAACCCCAAACTTTAAGATACGACAACTTTGGTTTCTTGCCAAACCATAGTTCATAAGGTGTCGTTTCAACGGATTTTGATGGTGCCCTATTTAGAGTGAATGCAGCCGTCTCTAAAGCATAACCCCAAAACGATAGCGGTAAATCAGTAAGAGACATCATTGATCGTACCATATCTAGTAAAGTACGATTACGGCGTTCGGACACACCATTACGCTGTGGTGTTCCGGGTGGTGTGAGTTGCGAAACTATTCCGCATTGTTTCAAATGAAGACCAAACTCATAACTCAAATATTCTCCTCCATGATCAGATCGTAGAAATTTTATTTTCTTGTTACGATGATTTTCAACTTCACTCTGAAATTCTTTGAACTTTTCAAATGTTTCAGACTTATGTTTCATTAAGTAGATATACCCATATCTGCTCAAATCATCTGTGAAGGTGAGAAAATAACGATATCCGCCACGAGCCTCAATATTCATCGGACCACATACATCTGTATGTATGATTTCGAATAAATCTGTTGCTCTCTCCATAGTTCCGGAGAACGGTGTTTTAGTCATCTTGCCCATGAGGCACGGTTCGCAAGTACCAAGTGATTCATAATCAAGTGATTCCAAAAGTCCATCAGTATGGAGTTTCTTCATGCTCTTTACACCGATATGACCTAAATGGCAGTGCCACAAATAAGTTGCACTGTCATTATCAACTCTGCATCTTTTGGCTTCGACATTATGAATATGTGTGTCACTACTATCGAGATTCATTAAAAATAGACCACTCTTCAAGGGTGCATGACCATAAAAGATATTATTCATATAAATAGAACAACCATTATTCTCTGATTTAAATGAATAACCATCTCGCATCAAACAAGATCCAGATATAATGTTCATGCTCAACGCTGGCACCAAATAACAATTATTTAGGTCTAAAACTAATCCCGAAGGTAGATGTAGAGGTAGTGTGCCGACGGCGATCACATCGACTTTGGAACCATTTCCCACGCGCATCGTCACCTCGTCCTTAGCCAATATTCGCTTAATTCGTAGCCCCTGTTTCGAGTTGCAAATATTAGCAACAGAACCAGTATCAAATACCCAAGTGCTACTACGAGCATTAGTAAGGTACACATCAATAACATGTATATCACATATACCTTTGTTCACCTTGCCATCCTTCTTATCCGCCAAA
Source organism: Aegilops tauschii subsp. strangulata (assembly GCF_002575655.3). NCBI lineage: Eukaryota > Viridiplantae > Streptophyta > Magnoliopsida > Poales > Poaceae > Aegilops > Aegilops tauschii. The sequence continues at coordinate 295,211,126 of NC_053035.3, forward strand.
TACTTGGGGCAGTTCCGCTTCCAGTGACCAGTCTGCTTGCAGTAGAAGCACTCAGTCTTAGGCTTAGGTCCAGACTTGGGTTTCTTCTCCTGAACAGCAACTTGCTTGCTGTTCTTCTTAAAGTTCCCCTTCTTCTTCCCTTTGCCCCTTTTCTTGAAACTAGTGGTTTTACTGACCATCAACACTTGATGCTCCTTTTAGATTTCTACCTCCGCTGCCTTTAGCATTGCGAAGAGCTCGGGAATTGTCCTTGCATGTTATAGTTCATCACAAAGCTCTTGTAGCTTGGTGGCAGTGATTGAAGAATTCTGTCAATGACGCTATCATCCGGAAGATTAACTCCCAGTTGAATCAAGTGATTATTATACCCAGACATTTTGAGTATATGCTCACTGACAGAACTATTCTCTTCCATCTTGCAGCTGTAGAACTTATTGGAGACTTCATATCTCTCAATCCGGGCATTTGCTTGAAATATCAACTTCAACTCCTGGAACATCTCATATGCTCCATGACGTTCAAAACGTCGTTGAAGACCCGGTTCTAAGTCGTAAAGCATGGCACACTGAACTATCGAGTAGTCATCAGCTTTGCTCTGCCAGACGTTCATAACTTCTGGTGTTGCTCTTGCAGGAGGCCTGGCACCTAGCGGCGCTTCCAGGACGTAATTCTTCTGTGCAGCAATGAGGATAATCCTCAAGTTACGGACCCAGTCCGTGTAATTGCTACCATCATCTTTCAACTTTGCTTTCTCAAGGAACGCATTAAAATTCAATGGAACAACAACACGGGCCATTTATCTACAATTAACATAGACAAGCAAGATACTATCAGGTACTAAGTTCATGATAAATTCAAGTTCAATTAATCATATTACTTAAGAACTCCCACTTAGATAGACATCCCTCTAATCATCTAAGTGATTACGTGATCCAAATCAACTAAACCATGTCCGATCATCACGTGAGATGGAGTAGTTTCAATGGTGAACATCACTATGTTGATCATATCTACTATATGATTCACGCTCGACCTTTCGGTCTCCTTGTTCCGAGGCCATATCTGCATATGCTAGGCTTGTCAAGTTTAACCTGAGTATTCCGCGCGTGCAACTGTTTTGCACCCGTTGTATTTGAACGTAGAGCCTATCACACCCGATCATCACGTGGTGTCTCAGCACGAAGAACTTTCGCAACGGTGCATACTCAGGGAAACACTTTTATCTTGAAATTTTAGTGAGAGATCATCTTATAATGCTACCATCAATCAAAGCAAGATAAGATGCATAAGAGATTAACATCACATGCAATCAATATAAGTGATATGATATGGCCATCATCATCTTGTGCTTGTGATCTCCATCTCCGAAGCACCGTCATGATCACCATCGTCACCGGCGCGACACCTTGATCTCCATCGTAGTATCGTTGTCGTCTTGCCAACTTATTGCTTTTACGACTATCGCTACCGCTTAGTGATAAAGTAAAACAATTACATGGCGATTGCATTGCATACAATAAAGCGACAACCATATGGCTCCTGCCAGTTGCCGATAACTCGGTTACAAAACATGATCATCTCATACAATAAAATATAGCATCATGTCTTGACCATATCACATCACAACATGCCCTGCAAAAACAAGTTAGACGTCCTCTACTTTGTTGTTGCAAGTTTTACGTGGCTGCTACGGGCTTAGCAAGAACCGTTCTTACCTACGCATCAAAACCACAACGATAGTTTGTCAAGTTGGTGCTGTTTTAACCTTCGCAAGGACCGGGCGTAGCCACACTCGGTTCAACTAAAGTGAGAGAGAGAGACACCCGCCAGTCACCTTTAAGCAACGAGTGCTCGCAACGGTGAAACCAGTCTCGTGTAAGCGTACGCGTAATGTCGGTCCGGGCCGCTTCATCTCACAATACCGCCGAACCAAAGTATGACATGTTGGTAAGCAGTATGACTTATATCGCCCACAACTCACTTGTGTTCTACTCGTGCATAGCATCAACGTATAAAACCAGGCTCGGATGCCACTGTTGGGGAACGTAGTACTTTCAAAAAATTTCCTACGCACACGCAAGATCATGGTGATGCATAGCAACGAGAGGGGAGAGTGTTGTCCATGTACCCTCGTAGACTGAAAGCGGAAGCGTTAACACAACGTGGTTGATGTAGTCGTACGTCTTCACGATCCGACCGATCAAATACCGAACGCACGGCACCTCCGAGTTCAGCACACGTTCAGCTCGATGACGTCCCTCGAACTCCGATCCAGCCGAGTGTTGAGGGAGAGTTTCATCAGCATGACGGCGTGGTGACGATGATGATGTTCTACCGACACAGGGCTTCGCTTAAGCTCCGCTATGATATTATCGAGGTGTAATATGGTGGATGGGGGCACCGCACACGGCTAAAATATCGTATATCAATTGTGTGTCTAGAGGTGCCCCCTGCCCCCGTATATAAAGGAGCAAGGGGGAGGCCGCCGGCCTAGGAGGTGTGGCGCGCCAGGAGGAGTCCTACTCCTACCGGGAGTAGGACTCCCCCCTTTCCTTGTTGGACTAGGAGTGGAAGAAGGGAAGAGGTGGAGGGGAGGAAGGAAGGGGGCCCCCCCTCTCCTTGTCCTATTCAGACTGGGGGGGAAGGGGGGCGCGGCCCTGCCGTAGCCTCCTCTCCTCTCTTCCACCTAGGCCCACTAAGGCCCATTAAGTTACCGGGGGGTTCCGGTAACCTCCCGGTACTCCGGAAAAATCCCGATTTCACCCGGAACACTTCCGATGTCCAAACATAGGCTTCCAATATATCAATCTTTATGTCTTGATCATTTAGAGACTCCTCGTCATGTCCGTGATCACATCCGGGACTCCGAACAACCTTCGGTACATCAAAACATATAAACTCATAATATAACTGTCATCGTAACTTTAAGCGTGCGGACCCTACGGGTTAGAGAACTATGTAGACATGACCGAGACACCTCTCCGGTCAATAACCAATAGCGAAACCTGGATGCTCATATTGGTTGCTACATATTCTACGAAGATCTTTATCGGTCAGACCGCATAACAACATACGTTGTTCCCTTTGTCATCGGTATGTTACTTGCCCGAGATTCGATCGTCGGTATCTCGATACCTAGTTCAATCTCGTTACCGGCAAGTCTCTTTAATCGTTCCATAATACATCATCCTCCAACTAACTCATTAGTTAAAATGCTTGCAAGGCTTATAGTGATGTGCATTACCGAGTGGGCCTAGAGATACCTCTCCGACAATCGGAGTGACAAATCCTAATCTCGAAATACGCCAACCCAACAAGTACCTTTGGAGACACCTGTAGAGCACCTTTATAATCACCCAGTTACGTTGTGAAGTTTGGTAGCACACAAAGTGTTCCTCCGGTAAACGGGAGTTGCATAATCTCATAGTCATAGGAACATGTATAAGTCATGAAGAAAGCAATAGCAACATACTAAACGATCGACTGCTAAGCTAACGGAATGGGTCAAGTCAATCACGTCATTCTCCTAATGAGGTGATCCCGTTAATCAAATGTCAACTCATGTCTATGGCTAGGAAACATAACCATCTTTGATTAACGAGCTAGTCAAGTAGAGGCATACTAGTGACACTCTGTTTGTCTATGTATTCACACATGTATTATGTTTCCGGTCAATACAATTCTAGCATGAATAATAAACATTTTTCATGATATAAGGAAATAAATAATACTTTATTATTGCCTCTAGGGAATATTTCCTTCAGCCTCACCCAAACTTGATGCAAAATGGATGATGCATCACCACGATGACCTATCGATGCTCATGGTTGCGCCTCAAGGTTGCGTCGGCTAGTGAAGCTGATCGATTTTCAATGAAAAACAAGCTGTCTTCCATCAGTGCTCTTTGCTTGTTACCCACAAAGATGATATCCTTCGTCAGTTCACCTTGGTTGAGTTGGAGACGCAGTCGTCTTTCACGTTGGTGCAATTTTATCACACAATTGGCTATGAACCAAATGTTTCCTCGAAGAAGGATCGACGTTGGTACTAAGAGCATAAGTTTTGTATTGATTTCTAAGCCTTCTCACAACTTTGTCTCCAGCTCCCCTGTAATTTTATTTGTCCAGCTATTAACTTTGATTAAAAAATGGTGTGGACTAAAAACCCGGATGGACGTAGTAGCCCTCCATTTTTATTTACTCCGCATATTAGATTTGACTGAAGTCAAACTTTGTAAAGTTTGACCAAGTTTAGGCCGAACACAACAAACCATAATTATTTGAGAGGGCAAACTGTACATACTCTCAAACCTTTCCGATAATTGAAATTAAAATTCTTTATTTCTACACACTCTCACACGTTTCCGATAATTTGGCGCATGTGTGGTTGTTCACTTAAGGGAGGGTAGTGTACCGCACGTGAAGGACAGGAAGTGCGACCAGGACGCGTGGATTGTTAGTTCATCGGAAGTACTCCCTACGTTCCTAAATATTTGTCTTTCAAGTGGTTTGCAATGGACTACCACATACGGATGTATATAGACATTTTTTACAGTGTAGATTCACTCATTTTGCTCCGTATGTAGTCAATTGTTGAAATCTCTAGAAAGACAAATATTTAGGAACACAGGGAGTAGTAGTTTTCTTCACTGGTACGTTAAGTAAAGAGTTTTGTTTCGTACTTACACAATTTAAAACGATTGTAATGGAGAGAATAAGAAAACCACTCCACTGTATATTAGTCGTATACACGAGTACTATATGGACGCAGCTTCATTGACTTTAGTGCACCTGCCTTTGGGTTTATGACAGGTGGGCCCAAAATGTGGCTGGCCCACCTGTCATACAGCCAAAAGCAGGTGCAGTTAAGGCACCGGAGCTCAGTCCGTACTAAAGTATATATATATATATATATAAGCTGGAGCCTCAGCGCTTGTTCGCTAGGGTTTGCACTCTCCACACTCGCCGCACTACATATATATATACACACTGGAGGCTCAGCGTTACATTGCTAGGGTTTGCTATATTCACTGTCTCTCACCCTCTTCACCAGATCTAAACAAGACTGCGTTGTGGCCTCTGTCTCTCTCACCCCCCTCACAGACAGCTGGCGAAGGAGGCGTCCGGATCCTGTTCGCTAGGGAGGAGGTGCAGCGTTCACTCTATCGCCTTCGGCGAGGGAGGCAATCCACTGCTGGCTGCGCTTTTCTCTTTCACCCAGCGCTTGTCCGGGAGGGCCACCGACCCCTTCTTCCTCGCTGTCGTACGTAGTGTGGGCAGATTCGACCTCCCGCCGCATGCCTTGCCACATCCCGACGACCCTAAGGTATAAGTTTCTTTGAAACCATCATTGGTCTAGCTGCATGCTGATCTTTTTCGATTCTGTAGTCGAATCTAGGTCTTGGTTCAAAGAGGTAAGAAGGGTGCGGTGGGGTGGAGCATGAATCTAGGACGTGGTTCAATGAGGAAAGGAGGGGGGGGGGAAGTAGTATAGACTAGCTATCCAGCCGCTTTGTTGGTCGAAAAGGGAAAAAGGGGGTAACCCAGTACACACATCTGTAAGGAACCGAACTCTTTGTTGAAAATGGAAAGAAACTGGGGGGTCGGGTAGTTTGTGCAGGACTAGATTTGCTGCCCTCACATCGAAAAAAGTTTCAAAGAGAACAAATATGGGACCAACGCAGATATGCTGCTTGGCTACATACTCTGCATCACCCATTTATACGTGTGGACGCACACGGTGCTGGCATGTCCCATGTCCCATCCACATGATCGTGCAGTGTGTTTTGAGATGTTGTGCTACTTGTATTGGTACTGTTTTAAATAAATGTTGAATTGAAGCTATTGTATTTTAAGCAATGCCACTCTCCGAATTAACTACTGAACTATTTTAAGAGAATTTCTCTGTTAATATGAATCAATGCAACCGTTTTAGAAATGCTACTGTCCTATACTTTGTTTTCCATCAAGATAAGGTAGATGCTTCTTTTTTTGGCCGCATGTTTCATCCTCCTTTATTGGCAGTAATTGTTTACTTTTTTGCCTCTGTTAAATCAGGGATATCTATTCAACTTGTTGCTATAGCAAACTTAAATGTCACACCGGCGACTTTACTTGATTTCAAAGTAACTGCACAAAACGAGATTGGATTTCCTATTCGTGTTGGCAGATTCGTACGTGATCTTGTGTGCGTCATGATAGGTTGGTACTTGCCTTCATCCACATGATCGTGCAGTGTGTTTTGAGATGTTGTGCTACCTGTATCGGTACTGTCTTAAATAAATGTTGAATTGAAGCTATTGTATTGTTGTCTTTTCCCATTAAGTAGTGAACAAAAATGGGACCAACCCAGACATTATGCTTGTTGCTTCGTTATAACAAACTCTGCATCACCCCCTTTGTAAGTAGATGGAAGCACATGTTGTTGTTGCGCCCACTCTCCCCTGGAACTGTTTATGCATTTTGTTAATCTAATGCCGCTGGTAAAATTAAGCAATGCCACTCTCAGAATTAACTACTGAATCTTATTTCAAAACTGCAACACTTGTTAGGGATTGGCGGGATTACCATTTTTGTGGCCGCATGTTTCATCCTCCTTTATTGGCCAATAATTGATTCCTTTTTTGCCTCTGTTAAAACAGGGATATCTATTCAACTTGTTGCTATTGCGACATTTTGCTTCGCTTAATTTTGGTGGAACCGCACAAAATGAGACCGGATTTCCATATATGTGTTGCGATCTCTCTGAGGTCTTCCTCACGAGTTATTTCAAATCTTGGTCTTGAAAGGTCAGTACCGACTTCCCTCAGAATTAACTACTGAATCTTAGTTCAAAACTGCAACACTTGTTAGGGATCGGCGGGAGTACCATTTCTGTTAGGGATCAGCCGGAGTACATGTTTAAGAAATGTATTGTTCAGATAATGTCTCTGTTATTATATATCAGTTACAATGTTTTACAAATGGTACTATCCTGCTTTGTAGTTCTTTCTACATGTTTAACCAAGGTATTGTTAAGATAATGTCTCTGTTAAAATGAATCAGTCGCATTGTTTTAGGAATGATACTTTTTTGCTTTGTCATTTTTTATACATGTTGAAACAAGGCATTGTTAAGATAATGTCTCAGTTAATATGAATGAATCACACTGATTGAGAATTGCTACTCTCCTGCTTTGTTTCCCATTAAGATAAGGTAGATCAGTAGATGTTTTTCTTCTGGGAGTACAAGACATCAACCGTTATTTCTCAGTAATTGTTTCCCTTATACCTTTTGTTGCTTACAGGGATATCAAAATTAAAGCTCGGTTTTATTCCGACTTTGATTTTAGTTGAACTGCACAAAAGGAGCCAATGTGTCTAAGGCAAACTGCTGCATTAGTGGGTCCAGTTGGTCTTACCACTTTGCAGAAAGAAGCAGTCACTGTTTGCACTACATTACACAAGGAATGATCGAGAAGCTTTACAGAGTATTAGTAGGCGCTGGTGACATGACTAGTCTGCAGAGAGCATAGGAAGCACTGGGCAAAAAGTGCCCAAACAAGTACAGGAAGCCAGGACAGGACTCCAAATCTGTCAATGTCATTCTAAGCAACAATGATGGGGCATCTGGGTATGGTAATCTGTTTACCGTACTTTCAGTTTGTTAGTCCACCGATTGGTTGGTTGACACTGGGGCCAATATTCATGTGTGTGCTGCTGTGTCTTTGTTTTCTTGCAGCATATAAATACGATACCCACAGGGATGCTCAGCTTGATTTTAGTGGAACTACACAAAATGTCCAGATGGTTTGTGTCCTCCATAATACTTCATCATGCACAATACATCGAATGGTTCTCTAGTCATTCGTCGTCACCTTGAGCCACCGGACTATATGTTTGAATGGTGCTGCCAGCGTCGGCCATTAAGAAGGGTAAGAAGAAAGACAAAAAGAGAGATGGCTGCTTTACTTGTGGTTCGGAGGAACACTGGGCAAACAAGTGCCCAAACAAGTACCAAGAAGCCAGGACAGGACTCCAAGTCTGTCAATGGTACTCTAAGCAACAATGATGGGGCATCTGGGTATGGTAATCTGTTTACCGTACTTTCAGTAAGTTAGTCCACCGACTGGCGGGTTGACACTGGGGCCAATATTCAAGTGCGTGCTGATGTGTCTTTGTTTTCTGGCAGCATATAAATACGAAATCCACAGGGATGTGATACATCTCCAACGTATCTACAATTTTTGATGTTCCATGCTATATTATATTATGTTTTGGATGTTTAATGGGCTTTATTATACACTTTTATATTATTTTTGGGACTAACCTAATAACCGGAGGCCCAGCCCAAATTGTTGTTTTTTTGCCTATTTCAGAGTTTCGCAGAAAACGAATATCAAACGGAGTCCAAACGGAATGAAACCTTCGGGGACGTGATTTTTGGAACAAACGTGATCCAGAGGACTTGGAGTCCACGTCAAGAAAGCAACGAGGAGAGAACGAGGTAGGGGGCGTGCCTACCCCCTGGGCGCCCCCTCCACCCTCGTGGGGCCCATGTTGCTCCACTGTAACGCCGCGAGTCCGACGCTTCAGATGCCTTCCATGTTTTGCGTGGCCGCCGTGTGTTTCATTTGTATGTTGCATTTCTCATAGCATCATGCGCATTGCATCTGCATGTTTTCATAAAGTTTGCATCCGTTCGTAGTTCCTGCTTCTCCCTGTTGCCTTCGTTCCCCCTTTCGAGACCAACTGTTCTTTTGTTGTCCGGCCATTTGAACCTCTCTGCACAGTGCATCGACCCCCCTTGTGTGCGCGTCCGAAGCTGTCCCGAACCCGAACCGGACTTTCGTCACCGTTGGCTCCGGATCATCCCCAAACATCTATAAAATATCTCCGTTTTCTTTGTTGGACTCCCCAACCTATTTATCTCGACCGTTTGATTTTAATCGGACGGTCTGATTAGCCCCTGACCAGAAATCCTTGCTATATATACTGCCTAACCCTAGATTCTAGGAGCCTTGTTCCATCCATTCCCTCACCTGCCGCCGCCACTACCTTCCTCGGGATCCCTCCCGATCCAGCCGCCAGCCCACCTGGTCTCCTCCTCATCTTTCCCACCGAGCCAACCACCATCTCCCCTCGATCCAACCAGCAGCTGCCTCCTCCTTCCTCGCGTCTGAGCCCGAGGAGCCCCTGCGCTGTGCTCCTCCCTTGCCCTTGTCTCTGCCGTCTCCAGCACCGAGCCACTGGCGAGCAGCAGCTGCAGAACCATCGCCAGGCCAGCCCCGTCGCGCTCCATTTTCTTTCCCTTCCTCCCTGGCCCACTTCTCCTTTCGTTCTCTGATCCCTCTCTCTTTTTCTTGATGTGTGTTGTCCGCAGGAGACGCCATGAACATCACCGCAGCAGCCGTCGCCCCGCCAAGTCCCTCTGGAGCTTGCAGTCACCTCGACCGCGCACCGTCTTCCCCCTCAACCACCTCCCGCAGGACCCTCCTGCTCCGCAAGTCCAGGCCGCGGCCTCCTCTGCTTCCCTCGTCCTCGCTCGATCTCGAGCAGGGGAGCAGGCACGTCATCGCTCCCTCTGCCATGGAGCTCGCGTCCCCTCACGTCGCGCCGCCGGTCTCCTCTCCGGCCAGGCCCGTCCCCTGCTCCTCCCCTGCGCCTGAAGCTTGTCCCGCCGGCCACTGCTTGCTCTGTATCGAGCAGAGGAGAACGCCAATGCCTCCCCTCGGCCCTCCTCGACCTCCTTCCGCCGGATCCCGTCGTCCCCGCCACCCACTTGTCGCCGGAGGTCGCCTCCTCACCAAGTCCCTCACCGCGCCACCTCCCTGCTTCACTCCTGCATGAGCAGGACGACGAGCGCACGCTGCCGCCGCGTGTTGACCCGCGCCTGGGTCGCGACCAGCACGCCAAGACCCAACGCCTCTACAGCCGGCCCAATGTGAGCAACCGAGCCAAGGCCCAGCTCGCTCGCGCCGCCCCTCAGCCTGCTGCCTCTCCACAGTGCTGGGCAAGGCCCATGGTGAGAACCGATCCGACCCGACACGTTTTTTTCCGTTCTGGACGTTCTAGCTAATTATTCCACAGAGTGCAGTTTTACAGAAAAACCCCTAGTGTTCATGCATCTAATAACTAATAAACCATGCATCATATGTAAATAATTTATATATGTAAAATGCTCAAAATTTCATCTAGTTTCATAATATGCAACTTTCATCCATGTTAAAAATGTTTAACTTGCTGTTTGCATTAATTTGCCAAAATGCCATGCTAAAATGCTTTATTTCATAACTAAATAACCGTAGCTCGGATTTAAATAAACTTTATATGTAAATGGGGTAGAAAAATGCATAGATTAAGTTGGTGCACTTTATTTTGCTGTTTAACAACATTAAAATTGTGTTTATGGCAGAACAACACCAAATCTAAAATATGCACATGAGGATTTTCCGGAATTGTTGTTTGTTGTTCCGGCCTCATTTAAACTTGCCTAAATAGTTAGTTTACTTATGCTTCACCTATTGCCATGTTAATTAACATTTAACATTGTTGGGTACATAAATGAGATCGAACTAAATATTTGAATGTGGTGTTTCGTCAATATGCAACTTGTTGCATATTGAGCTCCACTTAATTTGTAGTGTTGTTTTTGTACTTTGCCATGCCATGCCTCATTACACCGGACATGCATCATATACTTGATTTTGCATCATGCCATGCTTATGTGATTGTGTGTTTACTATGTTGTTTGTTTCTTTCCGGTTTGCTTCTCTTGTTAGCTTCGGTTTCGTTCCGGAGTTGTGAGGATTAGTTCGACTACGTCCGTTTGTCTTCTTCATGGACTCGTTCTTCTTCCTTGCGGGATTTCAGGCAAGATGACCATACCCTCGAAATCACTTCTATCTTTGCTTGCTAGTTGTTCGCTCTATTGCTATGCCGCGCTACCTACCACTTGCTATATCATGCCTCGCATATTGCCATGTCAAGCCTCTAACCCACCTTTCCTAGCAAACCGTTGTTTGGCTATGTTACCGCTTTTGCTCAGCCCCTCTTATAGCGTTGCTAGTTGCAGGTGAAGATGAAGTTTGTTCCTTGTTGGAACATGGATATTTTTGGGATATCACAATATCTCTTATCTTAATTAATGCATCTATATACTTGGTAAAGGGTGGAAGGCTCGGCCTTATGCCTGGTGTTTTGTTCCACTCTTGCCGCCCTAGTTTCTGTCATACCAGTGTTATGTTCCTTGATTTTGCGTCCCTTACGCGGTTGGGTGATTTATGGGACCCCCTTGACAGTTCGCCTTGAATAAAACTCCTCCAGCAAGGCCCAACCTTGGTTTTAACATTTGCCACCTAAGCCTTTTTCCCTTGGGTTCTGCAGACTCAAGGGTCATCTTTATTTTAACCCCCCCGGGCCAGTGCTCCTCCGAGTGTTGGTCCAAACTAGAGCCCTTTGCAGGGCCACCTCGGGGAAACTTGAGGCCTGGTTTTAGTTATACGGACTGCTCATCCGGTGTGCCCTGAGAACGAGATATGTGCAGCTCCTATCGGGATTTGTCAGCACATTCGGGTGGTCTTGCTGGTCTTGTTTTACCATTGTCGAAATGTCTTGTCAGCCGGGATTCCGAGACTGATCGGGTCTTCCCGGGAGAAGGAATATCCTTCGTTGACCATGAGAGCTTATGATGGGCTAAGTTGGGACACCCCTGCAGGGTATTATCTTTCGAAAGCCGTGTCCACGGTTATGAGGCAGATGGGAATTTGTTAACGTCCGGTTGTAGAGAACTTGACACTTGACTTAATTAAAATACATCAACCGCGTGTGTAGCTGTGATGGTCTCTTTTCGGCGGAGTCCGGGAAGCGAACACGGTTTTGGGTTATGTTTGACGTAAGTAGGAGTTCAGGATCACTTCTTGATCATTGCTAGCTTCACGACCGTTCCGTTGCTTCTCTTCTCGCTCTTATTTGCATATGTTAGCCACCATATATGCTTAGTCGTTGCTGCAGCTCCACCTCATTACCCTATCCTACCCATAAGCTTAAATAGTCTTGATCTCGCGGGTGTGAGATTGCTGAGTCCTCGTGACTCACAGATACTTCCAAAACAGTTGCAGGTGTCGACGATACCAGTGCAGGCGACGCAATTGAGCTCAAGTGGGAGTTTGACGAGGACCTTGGTCGTTACTATGTTTCATTTCCTGTTGATCAGTAGTGGAGCCCAGTTGGGACGATCGGGGATCTAGCAGTTGGGTTATCTTCTTTTCTTTTGGCTTTGACCGTAGTCGGTCTATGTGTGTACTCTAATTGATGTATGATTTATTTAAGTATTGTGTGAAGTGGCGATTGTAAGCCAACTCTCTTTATCCCATTCTTGTTCATTACATGGGATTGTGCGAAGATGACCATTCTTGCGACAAAACCACCATCCGGTTATGCCTCTAAGTCGTGCCTCGACACGTGGGAGATATAGCCGCATCGTGGGCATTACAAGTTGGTAATCAGAGCCATCCCCAACTTAGGAGCCCCTTGCTTGATCGAATCGCTGACGTTGTTGAGTCTAGAAAATAAAATGTTTTGAGTCTTAGGATTATATATATCGAAGAGTAGGATTCTTTTTACTCCTCAGTCCCTGCGTCGCTCTGGTGAGGCCCCCTGACGTAGAAGTTTTGACTTTTCGCTCCTCAAATTTCACTAAATTTTTTTTAGGATCATGCGGGTATCTTGGAATTGTTCCGATGGTTTTGTGACGAGAACATTGTTCTTGGTGCCTCCTGACATTTAGGGGTTGTGGCAGTGTCCCGGGGAGTTGAGCTCCGAGGTGTTGTCGTCACAATTTTATCGTTGCAGCTCTGGAATACCTGAGTTTCGCTGACATCGAAAATCTCTTTTATGCAGTTGTTGGTGAGATCACCTCAACGCCACCTAGTACTGGGGCGGGAGTTCGGGAGTATTGCCATAACTCGTATAACGGATGCTTTTCGAAGGTTGAGGTACACGATTTCCGAAGGTTTCTTGGTTATGTGTTGAAGGATGGATACAGCTGGATCTAGGTATTGTTAGTTTGGGTGAGATATATTGCGTCCCCTGTATCCCCAACACCAGATTGCATAACCAGAAAGTTTTGGGAGTTTATAAGTGGGAATTCAAGTATCTTGTAGGATATCTTTCCAACACACACATGATACGATATGGGATCTATCATATGTTTGTTTCCGGCTTATTCTGCGAGCCAATCCTTTGTTTTGTTTTGTTTTGTTTTGTGGTATTCGAGTTGCTTCAATGTCAAGTGTTGATCCATACCTTATTCTAAGCGGTGTTCTCATATTTTTATGTGGATGCTAATCCTTCTTGATCATCAAGGTTGTCTTTTCAATCCCTTCTCAACCGGTGTGCTTCTCTTCAAGTAAATTCGATCATTCCAACATTCGCAAGATCAATTCTAAGCTTTTTCTCAACGGTGTTTATTCCATATGCCCCAAGTTGCCTTTCTTTTTCCCGCCCTCCCACCCTTTTCTTGAAGGACTCAGATTTCTCAATCATGTATCCTTTTATTAATGGGAAGTCTCTCCATCCTTTTTTTCAATCAATGTTCTGATCCGATGATTTCCCATGAAGATAGTAACGGAGCTTCAAGTTCATCATTCTCTTTTCTTCTCCGGTGGATTCAATTCAAGCTTTCTAGATCATATCTTTTCCTCGTTTCAAATGCTTTCTCATGCCGGTGTACCTCTTAATCATCCACTTCTCGCCATTCATTGGTTCTGGAGTGCCGAAGATATCTCAGAAGATTTGTGTCTCCATTATCAATCCGTTCAAGCTATTTCGAGGTTGTTATCACATTCAAGCCATGTAATTCAACTGGCGCAATCTCTCTTCCAAGCGACCTTTTAACGGTGTATCTTTTGAGTGGGCCCTAACCCACAGGTCTTTTCCCAGGATCTTACCTGACTCTTCTAATTTCCCCGGAGCTATTCCCAAATTCATTTCAAAGTTTGACGTAAGAATGAATTATCATCAGTCATATGTCTTTCTCGAAGATCTTTCAAATTATTTTCATTGTTGATTCAACCTTTCTATTCTTCATGGTTCCGGAGTGCCTCAACAATTCATGGTGGTGTTTCTCATCATCATTCTCAACATTTCAAGATCAAGGAAGAGTTTCCTCCTAAATCTTGGACCGTTCTCCTGAAGATTCATAGTTCTAGCTTATGCCATCCTCTCATAATTGTTTTCGATTGTGAGAATTCTTTTCATACCCACCCGAAGCATTTCAAGAGTATTTTTCAATTTGATTCTTCGGAGCCCATCATCTCAGAATTATTCATTCCAGCTTTCAGCTCTCGTTCTCCAAATCTTACCGGTGCATCGCTTAAGTATTCCTTAGTCAGCTCGTGATCTCTTTATTCTCTTGTATCTAAATTTCCCCAAGTATCTTCGTTCTTTTTATAATTCTTCCCGGTGTTTCTTTATCTTTTCTTCGTTCATTTTCAATTCTTACGTGGTTCGTTCAAGAGTTCTCTTCCTTGGTTATCATATCAATTCATTCGTTCTTTCCAATCCTACCGGCGGACCGTTGAAGACTTTTCTCAAGTTTGCGCTATATCTATCTTAATCCTTTCTACGAGAATAAGTAGTATGCCAAATCCGTTGCTTGTCATCAATCTAAATTGGTGAAGGATACGCATAACATAATTCTTATTCTTGTTTCATCCAAGTGTTTAATTCTTTCTACCGGAGTTCGTAATGGTATCAATTTCTCAGTTATATGTTGTTCATTTTTTTCCGGAGTTCAAAGTTTTCTCATTATATCGTCCTGAAGCTCCACCCAAATCATTGCAAGGCTTCACCTTGTGTTGCCAACTTCTCTTTCTTTCTATCATCCTTTTGTTTACCGGAGTTCTTCATGGAGGCTCTACGTGGTGCTTCGTCAAGGATTCCTTTCATTATTCAATTGTTCTTCAAGATTTCTCTCGGAGTCAAGATCCGTCAAGCTATACTCTAAAATAAACATGGTGCTCAACACATGTTTGTCTTGAGGAGTTCAAGCATTCTTCATCTCGCATTCCGAAGTGCAATTCTCTCTATGTTATCTTTCGAGATGGTGTTATATCATTCTTGACAATTTCCTTCATGTTTCATGATTCACAAGTTGTAAGGAATGGGCTATTTAAACCCATCAATCTCTTCTTTGGAGTTATCTTGGGTTATATTTCACCTTAAGCTTTCTCTAAGGATTGTTGCTATTTATGGTGCTTATAAATGACCCAAGTTCTTCATTTATCCTCCCGGTGAAATAAGTTTCTCGTCTCCTTGTTGATATCAATCCAATCTATTGTTTCCGTTAGTGGCAGAATTTCACCTCATAATTGTGAGACGTTTTCCATCAGCCCACAACAATCTTATTCTTTTGTTGTTTAATTTTCACCAACTCCATTCAATCCTTGTTTCTAAGGATGCCTTCAAATTCATTGGTGGTAGAAGTTATCATTTTCTTCTACTTTCTTTCTTCCTAACGATCTAGCTTCTATTCATTCGTTCCGGAAGCATTGTGATGTTGCACTCTTCGACACATCATCCCATTTTTGTCAAAGATCATGTTCTTTCCTTTGCTTATACATTCAACCGGAGTGTTATGTCCTCCATTCAAGTTCTCTCATCTTATCAAGTTTTGCCTCCCTTCTCAACCGGAGTGCTGTCTGAAATCTTTCTTACCCCTTGTGTCATTCTTTCAATAGTTCCAGAGGCAGGGTGTTGTTGATTTCATGAAGTATCCTCTCATCTTGTCAAGTTCATGTTCAATTCCTTCCATTTACAGTCGGAGTGCTGTCCAAATTATATCACTCTTATTCTTTCTCTATCTTGTTTTAACCGGAGTGTTGTCATAGTTTATCTTTATCGTTCCTTGTACATCTCGTTTCAACCGGAGTGCTTGCATGCACTTCTGGGCCATTGCAACCCTTTTTCTTATGTCCTTCAACCTACAAGGTTCCCGTAATGTTCCTTGTTCCTTGTTCCTAACGGATTGTTTTCAACTTTGTTCATCTTCGTTGTATTCTCTCTTTTAATTCATTCAATCTCTCAAGGTTCGTGGTTTCACTCGTTTGTTAAAGAAGCAACTTAGTTTACCTCTCCTCTTCCTTTTCTGCTTCTCTCTGGTGCCATCCTAGATCTCGGGACGAGATCCTCTTGTAGTGGTGGAGTGTTGTAACGCCCCGAGTCCGACGCTTCAGATGCCTTCCATGTTTTGCGTGGCCGCCGTGTGTTTCATTTGTATGTTGCATTTCTCATAGCATCATGCGCATTGCATCTGCATGTTTTCATAAAGTTCGCATCCGTTCGTAGTTCCCGCTTCTCCCTGTTGCCTTCGTTGCCCCTTTCGAGACCAACTGTTCTTTTGTTGTCTAGCCATTTGAACCTCTCTGCACAGTGCATCGACCCCCCTTGTGTGCGCGTCCGAAGCTGTCCCGAACCCGAACCGGACTTTCGTTACCGTTGGGTCCGGATCATCCCCAAAGATCTATAAAATATCTCCGTTTTGTTTGTTGGACTCCCCAACCTATTTATCTCGACCGTTTGATTTTAATCGGAGGGTCCGATTAGCCCTTGACCAGAAATCCTTGCTATATATACTGCCTAACCCTAGATTCTAGGAGCCTTGTTCCATCCATTCCCTCACCTGCCGCCGCCACTCCCTTCCTCGGGATCCCTTCCGATCCAGCCGCCAGCCCACCTGGTCTCCTCCTCGTCTTTCCCACTGAGCCAACCACCATCTCCCCTCGATCCAACCAGCAGCTGCCTCCTCCTTCCTCGCGTCTGAGCCCGAGGAGCCTCTGCGCCGTGCTCCTCCCTTGCCCTTGCCTCTGCCGTCTCCAGCACCGAGCCACCGGCGAGCAGCTGCTGCAGAACCATCGCCAGGCCAGCCCCGTCGCGCTCCATTTTCTTTCCCTTCCTCCCTAGCCCACTTCTCCTACCGTTCTCTGATCCCTCTCTCTCTTTCTTGATGTGTGTTGTCCGCAGGAGACGCCATGAACATCACCGCAGCAGCCGCCGCCCCGCCAAGCCCCTCTGGAGCTTGCAGTCACCTCGACCGTGCGCCGTCCTCCCCCTCAACCACCTCCCGCAGGACCCTCCTGCTCCGCAAGTCGAGGCCGCGGCCTCCTCTGCTTCCCTCGTCCTCGCTCGATCTCGAGCAGGGGAGCAGGCACATCATCGCTCCCTCTGCCATGGAGCTCGCGTCCCCTCGCGTCGCGCCGCCGGTCTCCTCTCCGGCCAGGCCCGTCCCCTGCTCCTCCCCTGCGCCTGAAGCTTGTCCCGCCGGCCACTGCTTGCTCTATATCGAGCAGAGGAGAACGCCAGCGCCTCGCCTCGGCCCTCCTCGACCTCCTTCCGCCGGATCCCGTCGTCCCCGCCACCCACTTGTCGCCGGAGGTCGCCTCCTCGCCAAGTCCCTCACCACGCCACCTCCCTGCTTCGCTCCTGCACGAGCAGGACGACGAGTGCACGCTGCCGCCGCGCGTTGACCCGCGCCTGGGTCGCGACCAGCACGCCAAGACCCAGCGCTTCTACAGCTGGCCCAATGTGAGCAACCGAGCCAAGGCCCAGCTCGCTCGCGCCGCCCCTCAGCCTGCTGCCTCTCCACAGTGCTGGGCAAGGCCCATGGTGAGAACAGATCCGGCCCGACACGTTTTTTTCGTTCTGGACGTTTTAGCTAATTATTCCAGAGAGTGCAGTTTTACAGAAAAACCTCTAGTGTTCATGCATCTAATAACTAATAAACCATGCATCATATGTAAATAATTTATATATGTAAAATGCTCAGAATTTCATCTAGTTTCATAATATGTGTCGAGTGGTTGGTGCGACATATGCCAAGGGATGGCTTATCATTGTGGGAGCCAATAAAACGTCGCCGATGCCTGGAAACGGGATGAGGCGAAGACATGCACGCCGGCGAATCTTACCCAGGTTCGGGGCTCTCCGAGGAGATAACACCCCTAGTCCTGCTCTGCGGGGTCTCCGCATGATCACTAGATCGATAAAGGGTAGCTACAATCGCTCCTAGAGCTGTTGGGATCAAGGGAGAAGAAGAACAAGGCTAGCTCTTGCTTCTCTCTATCTATGGTGTGTGTGCTATGTGTGGGTGTTAACCTAGAAGCCAACTATGCTCCAAGGCCAATCCAGAAGCGAACCCTTTGCATGGGTGCTCCGGGGGGTTTATATAGGCCTACCCCCCGGGGGTACAATGGTAATCCGACTGGGATCTGGTCCCAGCCGTCAGTGTCTACGCTCGCCGGCTTCTCCGCCGGCTGGTGGGTCCTGCCGGCTGGTGGGTCCCGCCGGCTGCCGGCTACTTGGTCGACAGGCCGGTCCCACCGCCTAGGGTTTTGTTGGCGGCTGCTTACTGTAGCCGCGCCTCTGATGATGAGGGCTTTGTCGAGGTGAGCATGGCTACAGTGGGCCGCCTCGGGGGCTATCACTGTAGCCTCACCTCGTCTTGTCTCCTTAATGGGGCTCCTGCTTCGAGGAAGGGAATAGCCGGCTTCTGGAGGCCGGCTATACTCTTGGCCGACTAGGAAAAGCCGGGCCGCCTTCACGCCTCTCTCTGGCTGAAGGGGCCCGCAGTCCTTGGGCCGTACAGGAGTGGGTCTTGGATGACGTCGAGGCTAGCGTGGCTATAGTGCCGAGCCGCACGGGAGACGTCCCTCCCGTACGGCCTCCTGTAGCCATGCCCGCCTCGGGCTTCGGGGGTCGTGGGCCGCACTGTGGCCATACCCCGTCAGGTCGCCGTTATGTAGGAGCGGTTGTGGTCTTGGCCGGCTTCTAGGAGTCGGCGTCCTTCTTGGCCGGCTTCTTAGAGTCGGCCACCCCCCAGTCGTCCTAGGAAGGAGTCGGTGAGGCTGGGTCGCCTTTCGGGAGTCGGCTTTAGTGGTAGCCGGCCAGGGAAGGCGGCCCAAGTGCTTGGAGTGCTTGAAGGCCCAAAGGCCTGATAAATTTTCGGAAGAGCCAGGGGTAGTCGGCTAGGCTACCCGTGGCCATTTACTCCGACAGTAGTCCCCGAAGCTGATTGGGCTTCGAGGTGGAGTGGGGTTCAAGAAGCTCGATCAGCTTCCTATCGTGACGAGCCGGCAGCTGGGAGCCGGCCTTGGTCAGGCGTGCCGCCTTAGTCGAATTCTTCTGGAGTCGGGGGGCGGGAACCCGCAGGTACGTGCACCGGGCCGCGGGCCGGCCTCGGGCCGTTGGCGTGCCACGTGGCCGGAAAGCCTGCCAGCCCACGCGCGCGACGGGACGTCGCCGCAGGGAGGGGGCCCGCCACGTCCGCGCCCCGGCCCAGGCGCGGATCCTTTGTATCCCGAAACCGCCCGCACGTTCCGTGCGGCAGTTTCGGCTCGCACTTACGCGTAATAAACGCCAGACGTGGGGGGAGTGGGCGCAGTTAATCCCACGTCTTCCCCCCACGTCCGGCCTCTTCGACCGCGTGAGGCTATAAGTAGGGGGAGGTGGATGGCGGCAGGCCCTCGCACGCTCCTCCTACTTCCACCGTCTTCTCACCTTGCTCGTTCTCGCGACAGCCCCTCGCCGCCGCGCTTTCCTCCGCACGCTCCTCCGCCGCCGTGCTAGCTTCCGCTATGCCTCCCCACGTAGAGAAGCTTGGCGGGGATTGGGATGGCTCCATCGTCCACAACGACCACATCGACTTCCTCTGCGACACCCGGCGTCTGCCCAGCGCAGACAAGGTGGAGGTCCGCCTCGCACCGGAGAAGGAAGTCAGGCCGGCGCCGCGGGAGGGCGAGTGGGTGGTCTTCCGCTCGCACTTCCTGCGCGGCTTCGGCCTGCCAGTGAGCGCCTTCTTCCGTTCCTGGCTGGAATTCTATCAGCTCCAGCCGCACCACCTCACCCCCAACGCGGTGGTGCTGCTGTCGGCCTTCGTCACCCTGTGCGAGGGCTATCTTGGTGTCCTCCCCACCCTCGAGCTCTGGGGGGAGTTCTTCCAGTTGAATCTGGGCACGCGCGTGCGGGGCGTGCCGGCTCAGACCGGCGCCTTCATCGCGTCGCGGAGATCAGGCGCCGACAACCCCTTCCCCGTCATCACGCTGATCCAATCGGTGAAGAAGTGGCAGAAGTCATACTTCTACGTGCGGAGCCTCGCTCCCCGGGGCGACTACCTCAACCTGCCGGCCTACGTGGCCGGCCCACCGGCGGGCAGGCTGCCCTAGTGGTCCTTCCGGGCGGTGACGCTGTCGCAGGGAGGAAACGCCGCCATCGCCCGCCTGCGGGTGATGGTCCAGTCGGAGGGCTTGACGGGGCCCGACCTCCTGGCCGCCTTCGTCACGCGCCGGGTCCTTCCGCTCCAGAGCCGGCCTCATCTGATCTTTCAGATGAGCGGCCAGCTCGATCCGAGCCGGATGTGCACCAAGGAGATGCCACAGCCCGACCCCGCCGACATGGTGAATAACCTCGCCAACTGCCAACTTTCCGAAGACTGGCAATTCGGCAAGGAGCCATACAGCCGCGCCAATCCTCTGCCTACGGTACGCTCCCCTCGTCTCTTTTTCTCTCTCTCTCTCAGCTTTGTCGCCGAGTTCCTCTGGGCCGACTCTAACTCAGTCGGCTTGCTCTTTTGACAGAGTCCTCTGCTTCGGCCGGCCGGCGGGACAGACGTGGAGCGCCGCTTCGTCCCCGACCGGACCGAACACGACCAGGAGGACCCTGACCTGGGGGCGGTCCATATGGAGGATGCCGCCGAGCCGGCCGACGGCCAAGCCGGCGGCGAAGCAGGCGGCTCCGGGTTCACCGCTACCTTCGACTGGCCGGACCAGGACGAAGCCGAAGCCGTCCCGCACCGCCAGCCGGCATCCGGACGCGGCGCGGGCTCCTCCGGCGCACAGCCTGCTCGGGGTAGAGGCCAGAAACGTCGCGCCACCCAGGGCATGTTCGGTAGCCGGACGAAGAAGCCCAGGGGTGGGGCGGCGGCCACCAGGCGGGAAGAGGCGGCCGCGAAGGCGGCTCGCTTCCGCAAAGTGGTGAAGCAGCCGCAGACTGTGTCGGCGTAGGTCCTCTCTTTCTATGTACTGTCCTTCTTTCTTTCCTTTGGTGGTTCTTGAATCTTCGTCTTCTTTTCCAATGGTCAGAACTCCGTTGCACTTGAGCGGGCGGCTGCCGGCTCCGTCGTCGAGTCGCCAGGGGGCTCCGGGAGCACCACCTGCCGCGTGGATCCCCGCGCCGCCCTCCTGGAGGCGACGGAAAGGAATGCGCGGGAGGCGCGGGAGGAGCAGGAAGCGCGGGAGGCGGAGGCACGGAGGGCAGCCGCCGCCCAGGCAGCTCGGGAGGAGGAGGCGGCGAAGGCGCTCGCCGAGGCCGCAGCCAAGGCCCAGGCAGAGGCCGAAGCGGCGGCAGGGGAGGCTTTGATGGTCACCCCCCTGCGCACCATGGCGCCCGGGGACGAGGATCC
The DNA here is from genome assembly GCF_002575655.3 of Aegilops tauschii subsp. strangulata. NCBI lineage: Eukaryota > Viridiplantae > Streptophyta > Magnoliopsida > Poales > Poaceae > Aegilops > Aegilops tauschii. Next base: position 295,232,557 of record NC_053035.3, read on the forward strand.
CTCGCCAGGGGGAGCCGGCGGTTCCCAGCCGGGGCTGGGAGGAAGCGGCGACGATGTCGTCACCTTGGGGGAGGCGCCGGGGCCGACTCCTCCGACTAGGGCGACCCAAGGCCGCCAGCCTGAGCCTGCGCCCGCACAGTCGACGGAGGGCGAGCCGGCCGTGGGGGCTGAGGTGGCGGTCCGGGTTCCGCCAAGCCGGCGTGCAGGGAAGGCCGCGTCTGAACCGCAGAAGGCTGCGTCGGAGCCATAGCCGGCCGTGGACTCCAGCTCGTCGGCCGAGACGCGGAGGCGGCCAGCGCTACCTCGGGGTGGACGCCGGGCGGAGGGTCAGCCGTGGTGAACGTCGCTGCACAAGACGTCCGGACCCGGCTGCAAAGCCAAGCCGCGGCGCTGAGGCAGTTCACCGACGAATTCCTCGCCACGCGGGCAGCCATCCGGGTTAGTATTCTCATCTTGTTCTTTCTTCAACTTGAATTCTCTCATGGGGGCGCGTCAGCGCACCCACTGGGTGTAGTCCCCGAGTTCCGAGTCGGCTGCTGAGCAGGCGGCTTGGAACTTCTTGGAGATTTTGTTTTTGCTGCTTTTGTTCTCACGTCGGTCTTCTGTCCGTCTTGCAGGACTACCACAACCTCCGAGCGGCCGCCTTCAACTCCCAGGCTCGGGAGTTGACTCAGAAGACCGCCGATCTCACTGAAAGCCGAGGTATGTGACTTGATCTTTATCTCATGTGGGGGCGCGTCAGCGCACCCACTGGGTGTAGTCCCCGAGATTCAGGCCGACTGCTGAGCAGTCGGCTCGGATCTTCCTTGATGATTTCTCATTGTTCTTCTTCTTCTATCTCTGCAGCGGCCAACGCCAGTCTGAGGGCACAGCTGGGGGAGTCCCAGACTGCTCTTCGCGCCAAGGACGCGGAGCTCGCCGCCTTGGTGCAGGAGCGCGACCGCCTGGTCAAGAAGCTGGCCGACCAGGAGGAAGGCCACCAGGCGGCGCTGAAGGCTGCGCAGGATCGCGAAGCCGCCCTCCAGGCCGAGTTCGAGACAGAGGCGGCCGGCTGGGCAGAGGCCAGGCAGACTCTGGTCTCCGGCTATGGCCAGATTGAGGACCTGGTTGATGGTAAGTCGTCTACCCCTTCGTCCTTTCTTGCCATCTGCCATTTGACTTGTTTTTCTGATTTTGGTGTTTTTCTTTCCTTTTCTTCTTCGCGCAGAGTACTTCCCCGGCTATTCCACTGCCGCCAACCAGGCCATCGAAGCCTGTCGCCAGGCGAAGAGGCAAGCCGGCTTCGAGATCTCGCCAACCGCCGGCCGCTCGCTGGAGGAACAGCTCCTGGCGATCCAGGCTCGCATCCAGCCGGCTCACAGGCTACTCCGCCGGCCTCAACGCGTGGGATCGCAGGTCTTGGCCGCCCTCTGGCCCGGCCAAGTGGTCCCTCGCACCCCCAGTCGGACCGCCGACTGGCTGGAGGTGGCAGTCGGCCGCTTCGAGGCTTGGAAGGCGTCAGCGGCTCGCTCCGGCGCCAGGCGGGCGCTGGAGTTCGTCAAGGCCTGGTATCCCGGCCTGAACCTGGACCAGCTGGCGACCTGGCGGCAGCAAGCCGACACGGAGCTGGAGCCGGCACGGCCGGCCATCATTCGGCGGGCTTCAGCGATCGCCGATTACACCGACACCAACGTCTTCGCCCCCGAGGTGGACGACAATGGAGTCGCCCAGCCGGAAGATTGGTTCGGGCTGGACCCGGCGCACGGCGAGGACTCAGCGGAGGAGATCGACTCCAGCGACGAGGGCGAGGAGGAGGAGGAGGAGGATGAAGACGCCGAGCCGGCTGGTGGAGAAGCCGGCCAGCCTGACCGCGCCTCCATTACTACGTCGCGTGCGAGTGCGTCTCCTTCCGCGGGAGGTGGTCAAGCCGGGACCAGCTAGGCGGCCACTCCTTCAGCCGGCGAGCTGCCTTCACCGACCAACTCGGCCTCCAAGTCGCGCCTTAGTCTTCTTTCTTTTGTTTTCCTGTCTTGTTACTTTTGAACAATGTTTGGTTAAGTCTGCACAATTCCACCCACTGGGTGTATTCAAACTTAAGTCTGTTGCCGGCCTGTGGGCGGCTTTATGTATATAAGTTATGCAATCGGTCTTTCCTTGTACTTTCGCTTTTTGTCCTTCTGCTTTTTTCCTTTGCCGCCCTCCCTTGGTTGCCGCCTCCCTAGTCAAACAGTTGCTCTGCAATCTGTAGCCGGGGAGTGCCTGGCCGATTGGGGAGGGGGGAGTACTTTTAGCTCTGCCGAACTTAAGCTAAGTTTTTTAGGAAGCCGGCCAGCCGGCTGCTGTGACAGCCGGCAGGCATATATGGAGGCCGTCTTTTTGCCATACAGGTTAGTTGTTCCTTAGCCGTTTTTCGTGTGGGCGTCCTTTCTGTCTTCTCTCTTGCTAGTCGGGCAGTCAGTTCTTTGAGCTGCGACTTTCAACAAGAGAGGACTTGGGAGCCGGCGCACTACTTTGCTGACTTCGGGAAGAACTTAGAATATAGCTCAAGGCGGCCAGTCCCCGGGCCGACTAGTCGAACCCGGTGCCGGACAAGAATTCAAAATGTAATAATACATTCATGGATATGACGCTCGTCGTTCATAGATAAATAAAAGGCGTCCCCGAGTACTGTTCGGGGGGCCTGTTGGTTTGTAACTTAATACAAAAAGGGGTAGCGTGATACATACTGCTTTTTCAGCTGTAAAATCGTCTTAGGAGGTTTGCATTCCATGGTCGCTCCGACTTCTTGCCGGAGTCGTCTCTCTTGCGTGCTCTTGGCTTTTGCGCGTCCATCAAGTAGTAGGAGTCGTTGCCGAGTGCCTTGCTGACGACGAAGGAGCCTTCCCAAGGGGCCGAGAGCTTGTGCTGGCCGGCTGTTCGCTGGATCAGCCGGAGCACAAGGTCGCCCTCTTGGAAGGATCTTAGCTTGACCTTGCGGTTGTAGTAGCGGCGCAGGCCTTGCTGGTAGATGGTGGACCGGCTGAGGGCTAACAGCCGGCCTTCTTCCAGTAGGTCGACGCCGTCTTCTCTTGCTTCTTTGGCTTCCTCCTCTGTGTACATGGTGATCCGAGGCGAGTCGAACTCGATGTCTGTTGGGATGACAGCCTCGGCACCGTACACAAGGAAGAATGGAGTGAAGCCGGTTGACTTGTTGGGTGTAGTGCGCAGACTCCAGAGGACAGCCGGCAGCTCTTCGAGCCAGCAGCCGGCCGATCGCTCCAGTGGTACAACCAGTCGGGGCTTGATGCCGGAGAGGATAAGTCCATTTGCTCGTTCGACCTGGCCGTTTGACTGCGGGTGGGCAACGGACACTAAGTCCAGTCGGATGCCCTGTGTCGCGCAGAAACGTGCCAGTGCGCCTTTGGCGAAGTTCGTGCCGTTGTCGGTGATGATGCTATGCGGCACGCCGTACCGAGTAGTGATGTCGGTGATGAATGTCACGGCAGTCGGCCCGTTCAGCTTCTTAATTGGCTTGGCTTCAATCCACTTTGTGAACTTGTCCACAGCAACGAGTAGATGTGTCAAGCCACCGCGGGCTGTCTTGAAAGGGCCCACCATGTCCAGTCCCCAGACGGCAAAAGGCCAGGTGAGGGGAATGGTCTTGAGGGCAGAAGCCGGCAGGTGTTGTTTGGAACTAAAGACTTGACATCCTCTGCAGCTCTTGACTATTTCTTTAGCATCCTCCAAGGCAGTCGGCCAGAAGAACCCATGGCGGAAAGCCTTGGCCACGAGGGATCTTGAGGCGGCGTGATGGCCGCATTCTCCTTGGTGGATGTCTTTGAGGATTGCCACTCCTTTTTCTGGCTCGACGCAACGCTGGAAGACTCCAGTGACACTGCGCTTCACAAGTTCCTTGTTGATTATTGTGTATGCTGCGGCTCGTCGTTGCACTAGTCTTGCTGCGATCTCATCAGCCGGCAGCTCTCTGCTGACTAGGAACTTGAGGATGGGCTGGGCCCATGAGGGAGCTGTGACTTCTTCTGCTGTTAATGTGGCCTCCATGACTCGGGTGGGTGGGTTGGGTGTTGTATTGGAGTCGACCACCGCTTCTTGTGTCGTTGCAGTCCCCGGGCCGACTGCTGCAGTCCCCGGGCCAGGTTCTGAAGTCCCTGGGCCGGGTGCGACTACGTCAGTCCCCGGGGCAGTCGTCGAAGTCCCCGTGCCGCCTGCGGGATTTCTTGAGCCGGATCCGGCTGTTTCTGGCGCAGGCGGTACGAAGATGGAATCCGACTCTGGAGACGGCTTGATGGACGGCTTGAGGAGGCGCTGGAGGGAGACGCCAGTCGGTATGGCTTGTCGGGTGGAGCCGATCCGTGCTAGGGCATCTGCTTGGTCGTTGTCGGCCCTTGGCACGTGAAGGAACTCGCACCCTTCGAAGTATCCGCTCATCTGCTGGACGAGGAAACGGTAGCTTGCCATGTTTTCGTCCCTTGCGTCCCAGTCGCCAGATGATTGCTGGACCACCAAGTCAGAGTCGCCGTAGCACAGGATCCGGCGTATGCCGAGTTCTTTGGCTAGCTGGAGCCCATGTACGAGTGCCTTTGGGAGAGGTGAGGACGATGCCGGCTCCCAAGCCGGTGCGCATCTTGGACCCGTCAAAGTGCATCCGCCAATGGGTGGAGTCGGGAGCCGGCGGTAAGTACTGGGTCTCGGCCCAGTCGACGAGGAAGTCGGCCAATGCTTGCGACTTGATGGCGGTGCGGGGTTGATAGAAAATCGTGTAGGGCGCCAAGGCAATGGCCCATTTGGCCACCCGGCCGGATGCATCCCGGCTGCCTATGATCTCGGCGAGCGGGGCAGTGCACACGACCGTGATGGGGTGCTCTTGGAAGTAGGGCTTCAATTTCATGGCAGCGAAGTACACCCCATAGCACATCTTCTGGTAGTGCGGATAGTTTTGCTTTGAGCTGGACAGTACTTCGCTGAGATAGTAGACCGGCCTCTGGACTGGCTGGGCTCGGCCTTCCTCCGGGCGCTGGACCACAACAACAGTGCTGACGACTAGGCTTCTCGCGGCGATGTAGAGGAGCATGGGCTCCTTCTCAGTCGGCGCAGCCAGGACAGGCGGAGTGGTCAACATTTTCTTCAACTCATGGAAGGCTTGGTCGGCTTGATCATTCCACTCAAAGTGAGCGGACTTCTTCATGAGTCGGTACAGGGGGAGGGCCTTCTCTCCTAGTCGGCTGATAAAACAGTTCAGGGAGGCTAAGCAGCCAGTGAACTTCTGCACATCTCGCAGCTTGGTGGGAATCTCCATCCTCTCGATGGCTTTGATCTTGACAGGGTTGCACTCAATGCCGCGTTCGGAGACCAGGAAGCCTAGCAGCTGGCCGGCTGGCACTCCGAACACGCACTTCTCGGGGTTGAGCTTGATCTGGAATCGGCGCAAGTTGGCAAATGTTTCCTTCAGGTCTTCCAGCAAGGTACCGCGCTTCTCTGTCTTCACCATAATGTCGTCTACGTAGACGTGGGCATTTCTGCCGAGTTGTTTCAAGAGACATTTCTGCATGCAACGCTGAAAAGTGGCACCGGCGTTTCTCAAGCCGAATGTCATTGTCAGGTAGCAGAAAGCTCCAAAGGGTGTGATGAAGGCAGTCTTTAGGCGGTCAGCCGGGTCCAACTTGATCTGATGATACCCTGAGTATGCATCCAAAAAACTTAACAGCTCGCATCCGGCTGTGGAGTCTATCACTTGGTCAATCCGTGGCAAAGCAAACGGATCCTTTGGGCAGGCCTTGTTCAAACTTGTGTAGTCTATACACATGCGCCACTTGTTATTCTTCTTTAAAACCAGAACTGGATTGGCAAGCCATTCTAGAAAGAACACTTCCATGATGAAGCCGGCTGCAAGGAGCCGGGCTATCTCTTCTCCCATGATTCTTCGCTTCTCTTCTGATAGTCGGCGGAGGGGTTGCTTGACCGGCTTCGCATCAGCTCGGACATGTAATTTGTGCTCGGCGAAATCCTTCGGGACACCCGGCATGTCCTTTGGGGACCATGCAAAGATGTCTCGATTCTCACGGAGGAAGTCGGCGAGCTCGCCTTCCTATTTGCTGTCCAAGTTCGCCCCAATCACGGCGAACCTCTCCGGGTGCTCCGGGTCTAGAGGTATCTTCTTCGTCTCTTTGGCAGGCTGGAAGGAGCCCTGCGCATCACATTCCTTGGGGTTGGGGGACAAGGCCGGCTGCTTGCCGGCCATGGCCACAACCCGTTCCAACATCTTCTTCTCTTCTGCCACCACGAGGGACTCGGCCAGCCGGCTGCTGGCCATGGCACACTCGATGGACTTCTTGTAGTCGCCGGCTACCGTGATGATCCCCTTCGAGCTCGGCATCTTCATCTTCAGGTAGGCATAGTGGGGCACAGCCATGAACTTGGCCAACGCTGGTCGGCCAAGTAGCGCATGATAGGGGCTCTCCAAATCCACCACCTCGAACCATATTGCTTCCCGGCGAAAGTGATCTTTGTCTCCGAAGAGAACATCCATTTTGATCTTGCCGATTGGAGAGCAAGATAGGCCGGGTACGATACCATGGAAGACGGTGCGGCTCGGCATGAGCTGCTTTGCTTTGATGTTCAGCTTGTCCATGGTATCGCGGTACAGTATGTTGATACTGCTTCCGCCGTCTATCAGGACGCGGGAAAATCTGGCAGCTCGCCTCTCCGTCGCAAGGGTGACGTCCAAGACCATAGCATAGGAGCCAGGCGAAGGCATCACCTCTGGGTGGTCGGCCTGGCTCCAGCTGATGGGCTTTTCCGACCAGTGCATGAACTCGGCGGTGCTAGAGGCGACTGCGTTTACTTCTTGGTGCTGCCGGCGTCGGCTGCGCTTGTCGTCGACTTGACTTGTGAAGACGACGTATGCGTCGTGCGCTTCGGGGAACTCGTCTTGGATGGCGCCGACTGTCGGCCGGGCCGCCGGCTGCTGGGGAGCTGGAGGCGGCGGGCCAGGAGGCGGAGGCGGCACCATCCCTTCGCCCTTGGTGATGCGGGTGAGCCAGTGGCATTTCCGTGTCGTATGGTTGGACGGCTTCACGCCGCTGTGGAACTTGCAGGGAGCATCGAGTGCTTGTTCGTAAGAGAAGGACGGCTGCCAAGGCGGCCGGCCACCCTTCTTCTTGGGAGCGGGCCGCTCTTCGGGCTGCTCGTCTTCAATGGTGGCCACCTGCCGACTGGAGGAAGTCGGCATGGGGCCCTTGCGCTTGTGGTCGTTCTGGTAGGGGCGCCGGTTAGGGTCTCCAGCCGGCGTCTTGGGAGCCGGAGCAACTACTTTCCCCGAGGCGTCCACTCGGAGCTCGGTCTTCATGGAGGAGTCGGCTGTGGCATACTTGTCGGCGGTGATCAGCAACTCATCGAGGGTAGCCGGCTCATCGCAGAGGAGTCGGTGCTTGAGGAGGGTGCCCTCTCGGCACCCGGCGGTGAAATACTCGATGGCCTGGACCTCGTGCACTCCTTCGCAGGAGTTGCGGAGCTCGGCCCATCGCGTGAGGTAGTCGCGGGTCGACTCGTTGGGCCCTTGGACGCAGAGGGAGAGCTGGCGAGGCTTGGGAGGCCGCTTGTAGGTGCTCGTGAAGTTGCGGACGAAAACTTCGGTGAAGTCCAGCCAGCTGTTGATGCTGTAGGGCTTGAGGATGTTGAGCCACGTGCGCGCCGTGCCTTGCAGCATCAAGGGGACGTACTTCACGGCGACGCGCCGATTGCCGTTGGCAATGATGACGGTTGTGGAGTAGTTGATGAGCCAATCTTCCGGCTTCACTGAGCCGTTGTACTTGGGTGTGTCTCTGGGGAGCGAGAACCCCTTGGGGAAGGGTTCGTCGCGGATGCGGGGGCCAAAGCATGGCGGGCCGACATCGTCTTCTTCTTCTAACGCCAAGGATCGAGCGAGGCGGTCGATCCTGTGGCGGGCGTCATTTTCGCCGACTCCTTCTCGGCGGCCGAGTCGGTCGCCAAGAGTCGGATGGGTGATAGGCGGTGGAGTGAGGCGTCTTTCTCTTCGAGGCGGGGGAGGAGGCAGGTTTCCCTGGTGCTCTACAGCTCGAGGGCGGCCATCCGCGTCGCGCTCGATGGTAATGCGAGTCCGGCTGCGGCTGGCAGCCGGCTCCTTGTCTTTCTTCTGGCGCGCACCGCTCGCAGTCGGCGAGCGGGACATCGCAGCGTGCTCCCGGCGCGGGGGATGGCTATCAGCTCGGGCGCCGGCTTCGTGCCGTTCTGCAGCCGCGTCGATCAGCTGCTGGATCCGTCTTGTCATGTAGGGGAGCTCATCGGCTCCCAGCCCATTGAGCTCCTCTGCAGCCGCCTGAGCGGCTCGCAGATTCTCGAGCGGGGTGGCGTAGACAGGGCGATCTGCGCCCAGCATGCTGGCAACGGCTGCGCCGTGCTTCTGGACGAAGCCGGCTCGGCTCGGGCCGCTAGGCGGCGGCGTCCCGAAGGCGGCGCGGTCGACTTCGCGCTGGTGGGCCTCGGTGAGGCGTCTCATCGAGGCTATCTTCTTGCCCTCCGCGATGAGGGCAAGGCGGCGTGCCTCCAGGGTCTCGGCGTCGGCGTCGGCCGGGATGGGGGCGGAGAGGTTGTGCATCGCCGCTTGCTGAGCGTCGCGGGCATTCTCGCCCGAGTTGGAGACGTGGCTGATGACCAACACTTCAGTGACAGCGCTGCTGCCGCTGTCCGCTCGAGGGAGGGGGTCGTCGAAGACCACCATGTCAGAGGGGTAGGCATCGAGCGACGCGGTGTTGGAGTCGATGAGCATCGGGTCGGTGGAGCTGACCGACTCCATGTCCGCGGCGGGCTCACTGGAGACGTGAAGTTGGTCGAGGAGGCTGACGAGGCGGCTCTCGGGGTAGTCGGTGCCTGCGTCGGACGCAGGCTCATCGGAGATGCGAGTCTCGCCAAGCAGATCGGCGAGACGGCTCGCTGCGCAGGCGTCGTCGACGCCTTGCAGCGCGTCGGGGCTAACGCCATCGGGCGCAGCAGGCTGGCTGCGCTCGCGGGGAAGGAAGAGGGTTCCCGTCCAGAACAGGTCTCCGGACGACGGTGCACCTGGCCCCACGGTGGGCACCAAATGTCGGGTGGTTGGTGCGACATATGCCAAGGGATGGCTTATCATTGTGGGAGCCAATAAAACGTCGCCGGTGGCTGGAAACGGGATGAGGCGAAGACATGCACGCCGGCGAATCTTACCCAGGTTCGGGGCTCTCCGAGGAGATAACACCCCTAGTCCTACTCTGCGGGGTCTCCGCATGATCACTAGATCGATAAAGGGTAGCTACAATCGCTCCTAGAGCTGTTGGGATCAAGGGAGAAGAAGAACAAGGCTAGCTCTTGCTTCTCTCTATCTATGGTGTGTGTGCTATGTGTGGGTGTTAACCTAGAAGCCAACTATGCTCCAAGGCCAATCCAGAAGCGAACCCTTTGCATGGGTGCTCCGGGGGGTTTATATAGGCCTACCCCCCGGGGGTACAATGGTAATCCGACTGGGATCTGGTCCCAGCCGTCAGTGTCTACGCTCGCCGGCTTCTCCGCCGGCTGCTGGGTCCCGCCGGCTGGTGGGTCCCGCCGGCTGCCGGCTACTTGGTCGACAGGCCGGTCCCACCGCCTAGGGTTTTGTCGGCGGCTGCTTACTGTAGCCGCGCCTCTGATGATGAGGGCTTTGTCGAGGTGAGCATGGCTACAGTGGGCCGCCTCGGGGGCTATCACTGTAGCCTCACCTCGTCTTGTCTCCTTAATGGGGCTCCTACTTTGAGGAAGGGAATAGCCGGCTTCTGGAGGCCGGCTATACTCTTGGCCGACTAGGAAAAGCCGGGCCGCCTTCACGCCTCTCTCTGGCTGAAGGGGCCCGCAGTCCTTGGGCCGTACAGGAGTGGGTCGTGGATGACGTCGAGGCTAGCGTGGCTACAGTGCCGAGCCGCACGGGAGACGTCCCTCCCGTACGGTCTCCTGTAGCCATGCCCGCCTCGGGCTTCGGGGGTCGTGGGCCGCACTGTGGCCATACACCGTCAGGTCGCCGTTATGTAGGAGCGGTTGTGGTCTTGGCCGGCTTCTAGGAGTCGGCGTCCTTCTTGGCCGGCTTCTTAGAGTCGGCCACCCCCCAGTCGTCCTAGGAAGGAGTCGGTGAGGCTGGGTCGCCTTCCGGGAGTCGGCTTTAGTGGTAGCCGGCCAGGGAAGGCGGCCCAAGTGCTTGGAGTGCTTGAAGGCCCAAAGGCCTGATAAATTTTCTGAAGAGCCAGGGGTAGTCGGCTAGGCTACCCGTGGCCATTTACTCCGACAATATGCAACTTTCATCCACGTTAAAAATGTTTAACTTGCTATTTGCATTCATTTGCCTAAATGCCATGCTAAAATGCTTTATTTCATAACTAAATAACCGTAGCTCGGATTTAAATAAACTTTATATGTAAATGGGGTAGAAAAATGCATATATTAAGTTGGTGCACTTTATTTTTCTGTTTAACAACATTAAAATTGTGTTTATGGCAGAACAGTACCAAATCTAAAATATGCACATGAGGATTTTCCGGAATTGTTGTTTGTTGTTCCGGCCTCATTTAAACTTTCCTAAATAGTTAGTTTACTTATGCTTCACCTCTTGCCATGTTAATCAACATTTAACATTGTTGGGTACATAAATGAGAGCAAACTAAATATTTGAATGTGGTGTTTCGTCAATATGCAACTTGTTGCATATTGAGCTCCACTTAATTTGTAGTGTTGTTTGTTGCACTTTGTCATGCCATGCCTCATTACACCGGACATGCATCATATACATGATTTTTCATCATGCCATGCTTATGTGATTGTGTGTTTACTATGTTGTTTGTTTCTTTCCGGTTTGCTTCTCTTGTTAGCTTCGGTTTCGTTCCGGAGTTGTGAGGATTTGTTCGACTACGTCCGTTTGTCTTCTTCATGGACTCGTTCTTCTTCCTTGCGGGATTTCAGGCAAGATGACCATACCCTCGAAATAACTTCTATCTTTGCTTGCTAGTTGTTCGCTCTATTGCTATGCCGCGCTACCTACTGTGACACCCCAAAATTTTGGCCTTGTTTTATTTATTAAAATGTTGCCAGGGAATAAAACTTTTCCATTATTGTCAAGTTTTACCTTTTGTGACCCTGGATTTTTACCTCAAGTAGGAAAAACCTTCAAAGGTATTGTTGGATTTGTTTACTCTCTTTTATAAAACAATTCCTCATCAGTGGATCCAAATTTGCAAGGCTTATTTTACTCAAAGCTTTATTCCTTTAAAATGATTTCTTTTGCATTTGGAGCCTGCTTTGCACTGCAACCATTTGATAAATGCTTTCAAAATTTCCACCAAAATTTGGAGATGTCATGTGATGTTTCCACATCACTTTCATGCAGAAATACCTCTTGGCCATTGGAGATTTTGAGCTCTACACCAACTTTTCCAATCTGGTCCAGTAGGCACTTTTGCACTGCAACCCATTTAAATATTCTTCTGAAAATTCTTCCAAGTGTTTGGAGATGTCAGTGGATGCATACCATTCATATTCAAGCAAAAACCCAGTGATGTCCCTTGGAAAATTTGAGTGGATCAGCCTCTTTTGCATTCTGGTCCAATTTGGTGATTTGTACTGCAACCATGTTTTTCTTTGCCCTAATAATCCTGAGCTTTCTCCTACTTGTAGCCCTCCCTACCAAACTCTTATGTCCAGGAGATTGGGCTCATTGGAGGTTTTGAAGTGCATGTTCTAAACCCTTTTTCTTTCTGTCCAAAACTGGTGTTTTGCAAAACTTGCACTATCAACTTTCTGTCTTTGCAAAACTAACCTTGCCATCATCTCCTGCATCTAGAGAGACACTGATCTGGAGATTTTGGCCACTCCAAGAGTTGCCTAAGTGCATCTGGCATTCTGTCGAACACCTGGTGTGCACAGTCATTTTTGCAAGCTATCTGGTTTGCATGGTGGACTTGAACCCCTGACCTATCCACCTTGTCCACTGAATGCCTTGCTACCCCTACCTCCATCCTGTGCAGTGCCAGCTCCACCCTCGAGCTCTAGAGCGCGCTGGCATTTCGTCGAGCAGGTGCCGTGCGTGCTCTGGGTGCGCCCAGAGCGCACGTTTTGCACGCGCGCGCACTACACCGACACGCCGCACTGCCGCACTCGACGCGACCCGACCCTGGCTCCCTCTGCATCGCTGAGCCGCGCACTAGCCGCCCCCCTGCTCCACGATCCCTCTGGCGTCCTGCTACACCGCTGGCCGCGCCCTTGGCAGCACGCCGGTGTCGGCAGCGGATTCCGCCGCGGACGGCGCCGCCCAAGCCACCAGCGCACGACAGCTGCCTCAGAGCACAGGCCGTGCTTATCCTCCCACTCGTCGGAACGCGTTCGTCGCCGCCAAGATGCCCTGCAACTACAGCAACGGCTGTCGCCGGCGATCCTATCTTCTACCGCCACGGTCCAGCCTGGCCACGCTATATAAAGGGTCCCCGAGCCCCTCCGAGCACTCACGCGACCTCAGAACCACCCCGTAGAGCTCCCCTAGCAGTAGATTGACCGGAGAGGACCGCCCTCCCCAACTCCGGCCAGCTCGGCCGCCGCTAAGCCCTGGCGCGATTCGTCGCAACCGGCCACCCATTCGCCAATCCAGCGCCACCAAGATCCTCCCCGTAGCCTTGCGGAGCTGCCCAGCTGCCCAAGCTCGATCGGAGACCACCAGAGCACGAAAGTCACTTCACCACCGTAGCTTTCCTCCGCCGCAGAGCTCGCCGCCGGCGATTCCTTCCACCTCCGCCAACCCAACGACCACCCAGAGGACTGCCTCGGTCCGGCCGTTCCATCCCCGCCCTTGGATGCCCTCGAGGAGCCGCCGTTCGTCGCCGGCGATCGCCGGAGCCTCGCCACCGTTCGGGCACAGAGAAAGGAGGGAGAGGGAGACCAGTCAAACCTGACTAGTGGGCCCTCTGGACCCACTGTCAGTGACCCGCACGTCCGCCCTCTCTCTGGTTAAGTAAAGGCGCAAAACCCCGAATGCGTTTTCCCTGCTGCGTAAGCGTATTTCCCTCGAAGCGTTTTCCTTTTTCTGGTTTTATTTTAAAAACAGAGTTGACCAAACTTTGACTGGCTATAACTTTTAAAATAAAACTCCAAATGAGTTGATTCTTTTTCCTACCTCTCTCAAATTTCATCTAGTTTATTTTAATATTTATTTCAAAAATATTTGAGACAAGTTTTGGTACTGTGTTTGAAATATTTGTATTTGTGTATTTTGCAAAATAGGATTTTTGGAGGGAAAGGAAAGCTTCCAATAAGTGCATCCTTTGCATACTTTTGAAGGCAAGCATTTCTGAACTCTGGCATAATATTCTGTTGTGGTGTTTGGATGTGATCACAACACCTTTTGACTTGGAGTGTGTGATAGTTTATGTGCCAATATAGTCTCGTGCATAAGTGCACTTTGGAGTTGTTTTGTGGTCAGCAGGTGGATACACTAGTGATTTGGGTCATCCTCGTGAGTTTCTCTTGCACACCGGTAGGAAGCCGGGAGAGTCGTGGTCTTGGGTAGACACGAGCTCGTCCCTAATCCCTCGTCGAGACGAGTATGCCCGGCATAGCTTGGTGAGGCTCGAGGAGTGATGATTTATTTCACTAGTGGTGATGTGTTTGGTGGGTGCCTGGACCACCTGAGTCGGTGGTAGAACAAGTCTTGATCAATAGCTTCCTTCTTTGTCGGTACCACCACTTGTCCCTGCAGGGACAGGGTATGGTTCAGTAGGTTGTCAACCCCTGTCTAAAGCACACACCGTACAGAGAGGCCGTGATGAAGGTCCCGTGGCCACGGATTAAAGCCTGTCATTCGGTCCGGGGGCATGGGTGTTTCGGTTGTAGCCGAAGGGGATAGCTTCCCCCAGTTTGCACGCGGTATAAATCTTGTGATCCCATGCTACGTCGAGGTTGTAGCCTCCCCACTTAGAGTTTTGCTTGGCAGGTGTCGTGGGTGATTCCAGGCACTGGTGAGTTAAGTTGGTGTGTGCAGGTCGGGCGTGTTTTCAATCAAAAGACCGTAGACGGAATTAGTCCAGAGGGACTAAGTAAACCCGTTACTCGTGGAAAATGGCACTCCCTCTGCAGAGGATACATCCTGTCAGATAGTCATGTTCTTGAGTAGAAACCATAGTCTGAGTTGAGTCTTGTAACGGTGTTCAGATGGAGAACGATTCATCTAGAACTCTGTAACGGTATTCGGATGGAGATACGGCCTGACTAAATTATCGGTTTTTCGGATGGAGAAACGACTGTACTAAATTTTGTTTATGACTATGACACGTATGGATTGTGATCTTTATTATATTTTGGACTAACCATTTATATTATGTATATTATTGAGTATCCCTGGGATGGTCCTACCTCCTGGATATTCACTGTAATTATTTTTCTTATAAGCCCTTTATGTGGTGTCGCTCAGACGCCCGACTGCGGCATTATTTTTATTTCTGCATTTTCCGCTCGAGGAGTCATTCAGACACTCGTTTGGCACCAGTATTATTATTTCTGCATTTTCCGCTCGAGGAGTCATTCAGACACTCGTTTGGCACCAGTATTATTATTTCTGCATTTTCTGCTCGAGGAGTCATTCAGACACTCGCTTGGCACCCAGTATTTTATTTTGGTATAATTTAACCATATGTGTGCATCATGACCTTTCATATATTTCGTGGCAGATGTGTGTTTTATCTAGCTTAACTCGGAGCATGTTTGATATATTATACCCGTGTTCCTAATGTTTGCGAGTACATTCAAACGTACTCACTGGCTTGTCCCTGGCTATTGTCTTGGCCAGATTTCTCGCTCGGAGGCGAGCCACGCGGTGACAACCTCGGAGCCTACGTGTTGACGTTTGCAGCCTCGCGAAGATAGGCGTTATCCTGGTCAGCTGTTCTTGTGGGAAATGGAGTCCCATAGACGCAGATGTACCCAACCGCTTCCGCCCTCAACCATTAGAAACCGATTGTTGTACTCCTAGGCCTAAATGGTCTTGTACTACATATTTTTGTGCTTGCTTGGATATTCTTGTATCAAGTTGGTGCCTCATCAGCTAACAGTAATCCTGGGGCTGGTGAGCACACAGGCCGTTTTTCTGGGAATTTATATCCCAAAATCCGGTCGTGACACCTACCACTTGCTATATCACGCCTCCCATATTGCCATGTCAAGCCTCTAACCCACCTTTCCTAGCAAACCGTTGTTTGGCCATGTTACCGCTTTTGCTCAGCCCCTATTATAGCGTTGCTAGTTGCAGGTGAAGATGAAGTTTGTTCCTTGTTGGAACATGGATATTTTTGGGATATCACAATATCTCTTATCTTAATTAATGCATCTATATACTTGGTAAAGGGTGGAAGGCTCGGCCTTATGCCTGGTGTTTTGTTCCACTCTTGTCGCCCTAGTTTCTGTCATACCGGTGTTCTGTTCCTTGATTTTGCGTTCCTTACGCGGTTGGGTGATTTATGGGACCCCCTTGACAGTTCGCCTTGAATAAAACTCCTCCAGCAAGGCCCAACCTTGGTTTTAACATTTGCCACCTAAGCCTTTTTCCCTTGGGTTCTGCAGACTCAAGGGTCATCTTTATTTTAACCCCCCCCGGGCCAGTGCTCCTCCGAGTGTTGGTCCAAACTAGAGCCCTTTGCAGCGCCACCTCGGGGAAACTTGAGGCTTGGTTTTAGTTGGCCACCATATATGCTTAGTCGTTGCTGCAGCTCCACCTCATTACCCTATCCTACCCATAAGCTTAAATAGTCTTGATCTCGCGGGTGTGAGATTGCTGAGTCCTCGTGACTCACAGATACTTCCAAAACAGTTGCAGGTGCCGACGATACCAGTGCAGGCGACGCAACTGAGCTCAAGTGGGAGTTCGACGAGGACCTTGGTCATTACTATGTTTCGTTTCCTGTTGATCAGTAGTGGATCCCAGTTGGGACGATCGGAGATCAAGCAGTTGGGTTATCTTCTTTTCTTTTGGCTTTGACCGTGGTCGGTCTATGTGTGTACTCTAATTGATGTATGATTTATTTAAGTATTGTGTGAAGTGGCGATTGTAAGCCAACTCTCTTTATCCCATTCTTGTTCATTACACGGGATTGTGCGAAGATGACCCTTCTTGCGACAAAACCACCATGCGGTTATGCCTCTAAGTCGTGCCTCGACACGTGGGAGATATAGCCGCATCGTGGGCGTTACATCCACCGACATACTTCTTCCTCCTATATATACCTACGTACCCCCAAACCATCAGAGGCATCCACGAAAACCTAATTCCACCGCCGCAACCTTCTATACCCGTGAGATCCCATCTTGGGGCCTTTTCCGGCGTCCTGCCGGAGGGGGCATTGATCACGGAGGGCTTCTACATCAACACCATAGCCTCTCCGAAGATGTGTGAGTAGTTTACCTTAGACCTTCGGGTCCATAGTTATTAGCTAGATGGCTTCTTCTCTCTCTTTGGATCTCAATACAAAGTTCTCCACGATTCTCGTGGAGATCTATTCGATGTAATCTTCTTTTGTGGTGTGTTTGTTGAGACCGATGAATTGTGGGTTTATGATCAAGTTTATCTATGAACAATATTTGAATCTTCTCTTAATTCTTTTATGTATGATTGGTTATCTTTGCAAGTCTCTTCAAATTATCAGTTTGGTTTGGCCTACTAGATTGATCTTTCTTGCAATGGGAGAAGTGCTTAGCTTCGGTTTCAATCTTGTGGTGTCCTTTCCCAGTGACAGCAGGGGTAGCAAGGCACGTATTGTATTGTTGCCATCGAGGATAACAAGATGGGGTTTATATCATATTGCATGAGTTTATCCCTCTACATCATGTCATCTTACTTAAAGCATTACTTTGTTCTTATGAACTTAATACTCTAGATGCATGCTGGATAGCGGTCGATGTGTGGAGTAATAGTAGTAGATGTAGGCAGGAGTCGGTTTAGGATCGAAAGTATGTCTAGAGGGGGGATGATTAGACTACTTGACCAAATAAAAATCTAGCATTTTCCCAATTTTAGTTCTTGGCAGATTTTAGCAACTTAGCGCAAGTCAAGCAATCAACCTACACATGCAATTCTAAGAGTATAGCAGCGGAATGTAAAACAATTGCATATGAAGGTAAAGGGAGGAGATTGAGGGAGCAAACGCAATGTTGACACGGAGATTTTTTATCCGTGGTTCCGATAGGTGGTGCTATCATACATCCACGTTGATGGAGACTTCAACCCACGAAGGGTAACGGTTGCACGAGTCCACGGAGGGCTCCACCCATGAAGGGTCCACGAAGAAGCAACCTTGTCTATCCCGCCATGGCCATCGCCCACGAAGGACTTGCCTCACTAGGGTAGATCTTCACGAAGTAGGCGATCTCCTTGCCCTTACAAACTCCTTGGTTCAACTCCACAATCTTGTCGGAGGCTCCCAAGTGACACCTAGCCAATCTAGGAGACACCACTCTCCAAGAAGTAACAAATGGTGGGTTGATGATGAACTCCTTGCTCTTGTGCTTCAAATGATAGTCTCCCCAACACTCAACTCTCTCTCATAGGATTGGATTTGGTAGAAAGAAGATTTGAGTGGAAAGCAACTTGGGGAAGGCTAGAGATCAAGATTTATGTGGTTGGAATGGAATATCTTGACCTCAACACAAGTGTAGGTGGTTCTCTCTCAGAAAATATATGTTGGAAGTGTAGGCATGTTCTGATGGCTCTCTCCACGAATGAAGAGTGGGTGGAGGGGTATATATAGCCTCCACACAAAATCTAACCGTTACACACAAATCACCAAACTCGGTGGGACCGATTCAAAGAACTCGGTCAGACCGATTTGGTTCATAATGTGACCGTTAGGTGTTTCGGTGGGACCGACATGTCAAATCGGTGGGACCGATATCATTAGGGTTAGGGCATAACGTAATCTTGGTGAGACCGATTACACAAACTCGGTGAGACCGATTTTGGTAATAGTCAAACAGAGGGTTGGTCAGGCAAACTCGGTGGGACCGATTCGCTCATCTCGGTTGGACCGAAACGTTACGAAAAGGAAACAGAGTGTTTGCATTGCAATCTCGGTGGGAACGATCGCTCATCTCGGTTTGACCGAAACGTTACAAAGGGAAACAGAGAGATTACAATCCATCTCGGTGAGACCGAGATCCCTATCAGTGAGACCGAAAAGACTAGGGTTTCTGGCAATGGCTATGTCAACTGAACTCGGTGGCTCCGGATAGAAAGAATCGGTGGGGCCAAGTTGGATATTTGGTTTGGGACATATGTGGATCTGAGAAAGTAGTGGAAGGTTTTGGAGCATATCACTAAGCATTTTGAGCAAGAACCTCATTAAGCAGCACCTCATCCCTTCTTAATAGTATTGGCTTTTCCTATAGACTCAATGTGATCTTGAATCACTAAAATAGAAAATGTAGAGTCTTGTGCTTTGAGCTTGAGCCAATCTTTTGTCCTTAGAATTTTGAAGGGTCCACTTTCTAATCCATGCCATGCCAATTATTGAGCTTTCCTGGAATATTCATCTTGAAATAGCATTAGCTCAATGAGCTATATGTTGTTAGGAATTACAAAAACCACCCAGGGATAGTTGCACTTTCAATCTCCCCGTTTTTGGTAATTGATGACAACATATAGATCAAAGCTTCGACAAATGATAAATATTATTGAAAAACATCGTCGCTTTGAGAAGTATGTGATAAGCAAGAGCTCCCCCTAAATTTGTGCATTATTTAAAATTTACTTTTGAATGCAAATGCACAATCGATTAGGATCATGAGTTACTCTTCCATGTCACATACATCTTGGTGGAGCGCTCAAAATGATAGAAGTTAAAGCATGCACCCATCACCAAAACAAGTGAATGATCATCTAGGATATAAGAGATAATATCATCCAACAAGCATTAATTGTAGCATATGATCAAACACATGATCAAACAAGTATCTCATAAGTAGCTCACACAAGCACACAATAAAGTTTCAAACCAAACCAAATAAGTGCAAAGAGAGATAAAAAGCAACACTCTCTCTCTCTCGAAGCCTATGATCTATACATTTTCTCCCCCTTTGGCAACAAGTTACCAAAAAGTTCAAAAATGCATAGTGCTAAACGACTCTCAGGCTTGATCTTGGTGAGGAGGTGTCAAGAGAAATCCAAGAACGAAGGCTTCAGATGAAGTAGCTGGAGCTGGTGGAGTAGCTGCTGGAGGTGGAACTGGAGCTGTAGCTGCTGGTGCTGATGCTGTAGCTCTGGTGTCTGTCACTGGCACTGCAGCAGATCTCTATCCTCTGGGCACTCTGGCAAAAGCATTTGTGGTAGACCTGCCCTTCTTCTCCTCTGCTTCCTCCTGAAGTTGCTCAACTGCAGTTTGGATCTATGTTACCTTGACATCAAGGTCATAGAATTTCTGCTCAATGATCCTCTCCAGACTCTCCTGGTTCTTGGTCAGGGTGGCCAAGCCCTTCTCAATCCTCAGGGTGGATTGGATCAGGTATCCAAGCTAGTCTTTCTTGCTCTTCAAGAATACCTGAGATGCATCTTCCACAGTTGGCATCTTTGCAGCTTTCTCAGCTTTAGCCTTCTCTCTCTTCTCATGTGCTTGAGCTGAAGATGGTTCATTCTCATTCATCACTACTGTGTTATCTTCAAATTCAGGATAGATGGGCACGTGCTCCTTATCCAAAATGTACTTGCCTTTGCCCATCTTTGAGTTGACGAGCTCCTGAATGTGCGGGGCATACCCACAACTTTTCTTTTGGTCAGCAGCAGTCCTCTTGATTGTCTCTACAATCAGGCTCATAACTTTGAATTTCTGTGGGGCATCAAATATGTGCAGCAAGTTGATGGCATGTCCTCTGATCATCTTTTGATCACTTGACTTGGGTAGCAGTGTGTGCCTTAAGATCCAGTTAATGGTTGGCAGACCAAACAACAGATAGTGAACTGATCCAAACTTATGTGTATCCAAAGCACCATCTGGGATCTCCTTGTACATGTTGGCCATAGTGTTGTGGTCTTTCTTCTTCTCTGCATAAATGTCCAAGTCATCCTCATGTTCCTCACGAGCATTTATAAGCTTGGCCCACTCATCAACTGTAGATTGGTACCTAGTACCCTCAGACATCCATACTATCCTTCCATCTGGATAGAAATGTGCAGTGGAGTAGAATTGCATGATGAGCTCATCATTCCACTTGGTGAGCTTCTGGGCAACAAAAGTATCCACTCCACATGCCTTAAAGCTATCAAGCACTCCAGGGAAGTGATCCTCATTCTCCTTGATGAATTCCCAGTCAACCCATCTCATATCACACACAATGGGCTTCATGTCAAGCAGAATAGTCTCATAGAATTCCTACTATTCCTTAGTGTGAAACCTGTAGTCCACAGCAGTCCTCCTCCTGATAGCATATGGATCAGACTGTCTCCATAGTCTCAATCCTGCATCCTTCCTGATCTTCATGTTCTCTGCAACTGGGTGTGCATCAGTGTGGTCAGGGATCTTGGGCTTTAGCTTCCTCAAAACAATAGAATCATATTCTTCTTCAGCGGCTTCAGGCACTGGGGCCTTGTTCTTCTCTTCAGCAGGTATGTTCCTAGTGCTTCTCTTGGGTTTTGGTTTTGGAGCTGGAGCAGCAGCCTTGGGAGCAGCTTTGGGCTTTTATGGAGCAGCCCCTGATTTGCATCTCCCATAAGCTTTTGTGCTTTGGGTGCTGGTGCAGCATCCTCTTCCTCTTCCTCTTCTGAATGTTCTTGCATCATGGAGGGCTTTCCAATGACTCTGGCCATTGTTTTCTTAACCCTCTCCTTCCTCTTCTTCCCTTTTTCAGCTTCTTCAGCAGCTGATTTTGAAGCTTCAGTAGTTGATGTTCTGACTTTTGACATGGGCTGTCTTCTTGCTGGCATCTTTGTTTTCATACCAGGCTTTGTTGCAGCAGCAATGCCATACTCTTTCTTAAGCACCTTCTTCTTTGAAGTGGCATCATCTTCAACAGCCACATAATCTTCATCTTCAGAGTCAGAAGTTCTCTTCTTCCTTGTCCTGGTAGCAGCCTTTGGCAAATTGCTTGGTGTGCTCCTGCTGCCTTCATCATAGCTGCTAGAGGGATCTGAACCCTCACTCATCTGCACCTGTTGCTCAGACCTGTTCTGACTATCACTCTGGTCAGACATCTCTGCAACTACTCTGACAGCAGACCCTGTGAATAGGTTATAGATGAGGTATAGTAGATGAGCATCACAAAGTACATGAGTTTTGCAAAATGGATGACTTAAAAACTTAGTTTTAGTTCTTCACAGAAAGCATTTCGGATCTACCGATTTGTAAACTAGCTGATACCGAAGCAGCTTTTGGAACCTAAACTAGTGAACTCGGTCAGACCGAGTCACAGTTCGGTGGTACCGAGACTGCTAGGGTTTCACGGAGAATCGAACTCGGTCACACCGATTTGCAGTTTTCGGTCAGACCGAAAACGCATGTGCTCTGGCCTAAGCCAAAATCGGTGAGACCGATTTCTACAACTCGGTCGGTCCGAGATGAATTCGGCGGAGACCTAACCCTAAATTTTCAAATCAAAACTAATCTACGAGACGTTTTCGCTGGACAGGATGATTTCAATCGTGGCAAGAATCATGGCAAAGCAATGTGCTAAGAATTGGAGTTAAGGATTAGCACAAAGATCAAGTTCGTACCCTAGTTCGGCGACGAACTTGCTACGGCGACAACGGCAGTTAAGATTTCCGTTGACGGCAGCGGAGACCAGCGGCGGGAGGTCGCTGGCGGCGAGAGGATGATCCAGAGACCCGAAGAGGGAGAGCAGGTTACGCGCGGGCGAGGAGGTTCGGAAAAATTTCCAAAATTTGGCCCGTCGGTATATATAACCTGACCCTGTCGGTGTGACCGAGTGGAATGACTCGGTAGCACCGAGATGCAAAACTGCAAGCAGTTACTGCAACTCGGTGTGACCGAAAAGTTCTAATCGGTTGCACCGAGATTGAAAACCCTAGATCAACTTAGTGATCTAGGACCGAAAGGGTTGAATCGGTCAGACCGAGATGCACAAAGAGGTTTTGGAGGTTTAAGTCTATGAAGAATCGGGGACTCCGAGTGCTCCTCACACAGAGTGGTTCGAATCTGACTTGATCAAACTTTGTGATGTAGCATGAATAGAGTTTGAGACGAGGAGAGCATAGATAGCTAGAGGGAGTTCTTAGGCATTCTTGTCCATCCATTTGGCAAAAGAGAAAGAGCCAAACAATCAAAACAACAAATGGATGTCCTCGAGTGAGTAAAATATGCAACCAACATGCTCACACAATAAAATGGCAAATGAAATATGTGACAAAGCATGCACAAACACTCTAGCATCTATCAAGCAATTTGGCGATGACTAGGTCATCTATATATGAGTATATTGACTTAGGAGTCAAATGAGAACATTTGATCATAGGTCATACTCATCGTTTAAGCACAAGTGGGGTTGCCACTTTTACATAAAGCATTGTTGTGTTCACACCATTAGAGTTGCTTTAGCTCAATTGATTAGAGTAAAGCTCCCCCTAGATGTGATATCCCCCCTAAGAGGGATGAGCTAACATTGGGTTTTGTCGATGATGACTTCATGTAGGTGTTGAAGATGTAGATGCTCAATGTTGATGTAGATCATTTGGAGCAATCCTTTGGAGTGAGTTGCACTTTCAATACCTACACGGGTTAGTCCCACAAGGAAAAAACAAGGATATCCATAGACATAGAGTGAGGCATACCTACACGGGTTACCTTGTCCCTTGTCTTATCAACAAGAGGGTTTGTGACTCCTTGAACTAGTGCAAGATATGGAAGTTGTTTGCACTTTTCCTCGCCAAAATGATAAGAGTGAAGTATGTTGGCAGAGTCACCCTCAAGAACTCTCTAGTTCTTCGTCTTCTGGATCCACACCATCTTGATGGGAATCCTTGGAGTTGTAGTTGTACTTGATGAAGTAGAACTTGATGTAGTCTTGGGAACCCACTTGACCAAGGCCTTAGGTGCTTCTTCAAATGCATCAATTTCCTCTTGAAGCTTGTCCTTGCCTTTTTGCTTGTGGTCTTGTGGTGGAAGATCATCTTGAGATTGTGTCCCTTTGAAAGAAGTAGGATCATACTTCTCTTGTTGAGGAACAAACTTCGTCTTGGGGTATTGATCTTCTTCCCACTCAACTCCATTGGCATTGAACTTTTGTTCAAAACCAACACCTTGATTCTTCCGGTGTCTTCCTTGCTTGCGTACAATTTCCTCAAATTTCTTACTTCCGGCAAGACTCTTGTAAACACCTTTCTCTATAATTCCCTTCAATAAGCTATTTTCTTGCTCAAGTGTAACTTGGCTAAGAGAATCATTAGCGGAATCAAGAGAACTACTAGAAGCAACAACATTGGATTTAGCATGATTGTTGTTACTACTAGATGAAGCATCTGTCTTGTTCTTGTTGCTAGATTTAACTTGTGGCATGTAAGTAGACAAGAGTAAATGCTTGGCAATGTAAGAAGAACTTTTCTTGCGAAGATCATCATTGATTGCCTTTAAAAACTCATGCTCTTGCTCAAGTTTGAGCTTTTCAAAGCGTAGCTTTTCATGAGTCTTTAAAAGTTCTCGATGATTTTCCAAGGTGGTTTCATGAGCTAACTTAAGAGTGTTTGGTTCTTTAGTTAGACGCTCAATCTCCTTCTTATCATCATCATTCGTTTTATCTTGATTAGCATGATTAATTGACGTTTCATCATAGTTTTCATCACTAGAGTTGCCAACAAGTAAATCATCATCACCTAGCAAATCATCTTCATCACTATTGAAATCAACATACTCGGGATGTGTTACCTTTGGACCTTTGGCCATGAAGCATCTTCCAATTTCTTCATTTGGTGAGTCAAATATGTCGTAGGAGTTGGTTGACACAAGTGCTAGACCGGCAACACCTTCATCTTGAGTATATTCGGAGTCGGAGTGATAACTTCTTTCGGAGTGATTGTCGGAGTCGGAGCCGGATACCCATTCACCAACATGAGCTTGATGTCTTCTTTTTGTGTAGCTCCTTGATGACTTTTCCGTCCTTTCCGAGTCCTTGCTTCTCCGAGAGGGTTTTCATTCATAACGATCATCTCTACTCCTCGTTTCTCTTGGTGGTGACTCTTCTCTTCTACTTCTTCTTTTGGGAGAATCTTCTCTTCTTTTGTAGGGGGCCGTACACTCACTGGAGTAGTGTCCCGGTCTTCCACAATTGTAGCAATTACGCTCACGACTAGAAGATCTTTTGTCATTGTAGGACCTTGACTTCGAACTTCTTTCTTTGCTTCTACTCTTGTAGAACTTGTTGAAGTTCTTTACCATCAGGCTCAATTCTTCATTGAAGGTTTGTTCTCACTTGATGATGTGGGAGCATCACATGAGGCTTTGTAAGCACCACTAGACTTGTTGTGAAGCTCTTCCTTATCCTTGAGTGACATCTCATGAGCAACAATTCTTCCAATGACTTCCGTTGGCTTGAGATCTTTGTAATTGGGCATCATTTGGATCAATGTGCACACGGTATCATATTTTCCATCCAAGGATCTTAGGATCTTCTTGATGATGAATTTGTCAGTCATCTCTTCACTTCCTAAGCCGGCAATCTCATTTGTGATGAGAGCAAGCCTAGAGTACATTTCGGCGACACTTTCACCATCCTTCATTTTGAACTTGTCAAGTTGACTTTGAAGCACATCCAATTTGGATTCCTTGACGGAGTCGGTACCTTCGTGCATATCAATCAAAGTATCCCAAATTTCATTTGCATTCTCAAGACGGTTGATTTTGTTGAATTCTTCGGGGCACAATCCGTTGAAGAGAATATCACAAGCTTGAGCATTGTATTGTAGCAACTTCAACTCTTCCGCGATAGCTTCACGGTTTGGTTCTCTCCCATCAAAGAATTCACCTTGCAAGCCAATACACACGATATGTCTAGAGGGGGGTTGATTATACTAATTGACCAAATAAAAATCTAGCCTTTTCCCAATTTTAGTTCTTGGCAGATTTTAGCAACTTAGCACAAGTCAAGCAATCAACCTACACATGCAATTCTAAGAGTATAGCAGCGAAATGTAAAACAATTGCATATGAAGGTAAAGGGAGGAGATTGAGGGAGCAAACGCAATGTTGACACGGAGATTTTTTATCCGTGGTTCCGATAGGTGGTGCTATCGTACATCCACGTTGATGGAGACTTCAACCCACGAAGGGTAACGGTTGCGTGAGTCCACGGAGGGCTCCACCCACGAAGGGTCCACGAAGAAGCAACCTTGTCTATCCCACCATGGTCGTCGCCCACGAAGGACTTGCCTCACTAGGGTAGACCTTCATGAAGTAGGCAATCTCCTTGCCCTTACAAACTCCTTGGTTCAACTCCACAATCTTATGGGAGGCTCCCAAGTGACACCTAGCCAATCTAGGAGACACCACTCTCCAAGAAGTAACAAATGGTGTGTTGATGATGAACTCCTTGCTCTTGTGCTTCAAATGATAGTCTCCCCAACACTCAACTCTCTCTCATAGGATTGGATTTGGTGGAAAGAATATTTGAGTGGAAAGCAACTTGGGGAAGGCTAGAGATCAAGATTTATGTGGTTGGAATGGAATATCTTGACCTCACCACAAGTGTAGGTGGTTCTCTCTCAGAAAATATGTATTGGAAGTGTAGGCATGTTCTGATGGCTCTCTCCATGAATGAAGAGTGGGTGGAGGGGTATATATAGCCTCCACACAAAATCTAACCGTTACACACAAATCACCAAACTCGGTGGGACCGAATCATTAAACTCGGTTGGACCGATTTTCTTCAAAATGTGAATGTTAGGATTCTCGGTGCGACCGACATGTCAACTCGGTGGGACCGATGTCATTAGGGTTAGGGCATAACGTAATCTCGGTGAGACCGATTACACAAACTCGGTGAGACCGATTTTGGTAATAGTCAAACAGAGGGTTGGTCAGGAAAACTCGGTGGGACCGATTCGCTCATCTCGGTTGGACCGAAACGTTACGAAAAGGAAATAGAGTGTTTGCATTGCAATCTCGGTGGGACCGATCGCACATCTCGGTTTGACCGAAACATTACAAAGGGAAACAGAGAGATTACAATCCCATCTCGGTGAGACCGAGATCCCTATCGGTGAGACCGAAAAGACTAGGGTTTCTGGCAATGGCTATGTCAACTGAACTCGGTCGCTCTGGATAGACAGAATCGATGGGGCCGAGTTGGATATTTGGTTTGGGACATATGTGGATATGAGAAAGTAGTGGAGGGTTTTGGAGCATAGCACTAAGCATTTTGAGCAAGAACCTCATTAAGCAGCACCTCATCCCTTCGTAATAGCATTGGCTTTTCCTATAGACTCAATGTGATCTTGGATCACTAAAATAGAAAATGTAGAGTCTTGTGCTTTGAGCTCGAGCCAATCTTTTGTCCTTAGCATTTTGAAGGGTCCACTTTCTAATCCATGCCATGCCAATTATTGAGCTTTCCTGAAATATTCATCTTGAAATAGCATTAGCTCAATGAGCTATATGTTGTTAGGAATTACCAAAACCACCCAGGGATAGTTGCACTTTCAGTCGGTCTACTTGTCACGGACGTGATGCCTATATACATGATCATACCTAGATATTCTCATAACTATGGTCAATTCTATCAATTGCTCAACAGTAATTTGTTCACCCACCGTAATACTTATGCTCTTGAGAGAAGCCACTAGTGAAACCTATGGCCCCCGGGTCTATTTTCCATCATATTAATCTTCCAACACTTAGCTATTTCTATTGCCATTCATTTTACTTTGCATCTTTATTTACTCTTTATCATAAAAATACCGAAAACATTATCTTATCATATCTAGCAGATCTCACTCTCATAAGTGACCGTGAAGGGATTCACAACCCCTTTATCGCGTTGGTTGCGAGGTTCTTATTTGTTTGTGTAGGTGTGTGGGACTCGAGCATGGTCTCCTACTGGATTGATACCTTGGTTCTCAAAAACTGAGGGAAATACTTACGCTACTTTACTGCATCACCCTTTCCTCTTCAAGGGAAAACCAACGCAGTGCTCAAGAGGTAGCAAGAAGGATTTATGGCGCTGTTGCCGGGGAGTCTACGCACAAATCAAGAGATACCAAGTACCCATTACAAACCCTTATCCCTCGCATTACATTATTTGCCATTTGCCTCTCGTTTTCCTCTCCCCCACTTCATCCTTGTCGTTTTATTTGCCCTTTCTTTTCCGTTCGCCTCCTTTTCTTTGCTCGCTTCTTGTTTGCTCGTGTGTTGGACTGCTTGCTTGTCACGATGGCTCTACCTAGATTTGGTGATCTTCACCTTAAAAGGATAGAAGAGATCGAAAGCAATGTTAGAAGTTTTATGACTTTACAATTTGAGCATAATAATTTCTTTAGAAACGAGCTCAAGGAACAAAAAAGCTTTATGGGATACATGAATAAAGAGCTCGATGACATGTCTAAGGAATTTTATGGTTTGAGATCTCAGATTGCTCATCTTGAAATGTTAATAGCTGAAATTTCGGATAAGCAAGCCACCTTAGTTAATAAGATGGCCGCTAAACCGGAGATTTTTCATGAAAATAAAGATGAAGATCTAAAATTTATTGATGTGTCCCCTATTAAATCTTTGTTATGCAATATGAATCTTGATAATGATGAGTTACCTTTACCTAGAAGGTGTTCCAAAAATTCAGAGTTTTTAGATCTTGATGCTAAAATTGGTAAAAGTGAGATTGAAGAGATCAAACTCTAGATATTAATGAACCCACTATTTTGGATTTCAAGGAATTTAATTATGATAATTGCTCTTTTATAGATTGTATTTCCTTGTTGCAATCCGTGCTAAATTCTCCTCATGCTTATAGTCAACATAAAGCTTTTACCAAACATATCGTTGATGCTTTAATGCAATCTTATGAAGAAAAACTTGAGATGGAAGTTTATATCCCTAGAAAACTTTATGATGAGTGGGAACCTACTATTAAAATTAAAATTAAAAATCATGAATGCTTTGCTTTGTGTGACTTGGGCGCTAGTGTTTCCACGATTCCAAAAACTTTGTGTGATTTGCTAGGATTCCGTGAATTTGATTATTTCTCTTTGAACTTGCACCTTGCGGATTCCACCATTAAGAAACCTATGGGAAGAATTAATGATGTTCTTATTGTTGCAAATAGGAACTATGTGCCTGTAGATTTCATTGTTCTTGATATAGATTGCAATCCTTCATGTCCTATTATTCTTGGTAGACCTTTCCTTAGAACGATTGGTGCAATTATTGATATGAAGGAAGGGAATATTAGATTCCAATTCCCGTTAAGGAAGGGCATGAAACACTTACCTAGAAACAAAATAAAATTACCTTATGAATCTATTATGAGAGCCACTTATGGATTGCCTACCAAAGATGGCAATACCTAGATCTATCCTTGCTTTTATGCCTAGCTAGGGGCGTTAAACGATAGCGCTTGTTGGGAGGCAACCCAATTTTATTTTAGTTTTTTTGCTTTTTGCTTCTGTTTAGGAATAAATATTTGATCTAGCCTCTGGTTAGATTTTTTTTATGTTTTAATTAGTGTTTGTGCCAAGTTTAACCTATAGGAACTTCTTGGATGATAGTTATTTGATCTTGCTGAAAATTCCAGAAACTTTCTGTTCACGAAATCAATTGTTAAAAATCACCAGAACGTGATAAAATATTGATTCCAATTGCAGAAGATCACTAAAAATATTGTCTAGGTCGTCCTATTTTGGTAGATTTTTTTAGTTCCAGAAGTTTGCGTTAGTTACAGATTACTACAGACTGTTCTGTTTTTGACAGATTCTGTTTTTCGTTTGTTGTTTGCTTATTTTGATGAATCTATGGCTAGTAAAAGAGTTTATAAACCATAGAGAAGTTGGAATACAGTAGGTTTAACACAAATATAAATAAAGAATGAGTTCAATACAGTACCTTAAAGTGGTGTTTTATTTTCTTTCACTAACGGAACTCACGAGATTTTCTGCTAAGTTTTGTGTTGTGAAGTTTTCATGTTTTGGGTAAAAGATTTGATGGATTATGGAACAAGGAGTGGCAAGAGCCTAAGCTTGGGGATGCCCATGGCACACCAAGATAATCTAAGGACACCAAAAAGCCAAAGCTTGGGGATGCCCCGGAAGGCATCCCCTCTTTCGTCTACTTCCATCGGTAACTTTATTTGGATCTATATTTTTATTCACCACATGATATGTGTTTTGCTTGGAGCGTCTTGTATGATTTGAGTCTTTGCTTTTTAGTTTACCACAATCATCCTTGCTGTACACACCTTTTGAGAGAGACACATATAAATGGGAATTTATTAGAATACTCTATGTGCTTCACTTATATCTTTTGAGCTATATAGTTTTTGCTCTAGTGCTTCACTTATATATTTTAGAGCACGGTGGTGGATTTGTTTTATAGAAACTATTGTTCTCTCGTGCTTCACTTATATTATTTTGAGAGTCTTAAAACAGCATGGTAATTTGCTTTAATTATAATATCATGAGAAATTTGATGCTTGATAATTGTTTTGAGATATAAAGGTGGTAATATCATAGTTGTGCTAGTTGAGTAATTGTGAAATTGAGAAATACTTGTGTTGGACTTTGTGATTTCCGTAGCATGCACGTATGCTGAACCTTTATGTAACGAAGTCAGAGCATGAGGTATTTATTGATTGTCATCCTTTGTGTGGCGGTCGGGATCGCGCGATGGTTAACTCCTACCAACCCTTCCCCTCGGAGCATGCGTAGTAGTACTTTGCTTCGAGGGCTAATAATTTTTTGCAATAAGTATATGAGTTCTTTATGACTAATGTGAGTCCATGGATTATACACACACTTACCTTTCCACAATTTTCTAGCCTCTTCGGTATCGTGCATTGCCCTTTCTCACCTTGAGAGTTGGTGCAAACTTCGCCGGTGCATCCAAACCCCGTGATATGATACGCTCTATCACACATAAACCTCCTTATACCTTCCTCAAAACAGCCACCATACCTACCTATTATGGCATCTCCATAGCCATTCCAAGATATATTGTCATGCAACTTTCCACCATTTCATTTATCATGACACGCTCCATCATTGTCATATTGCTTTGCATGATCATGTAGTTGACATTGTATTTGTGGCAAAGCCACTGTTCATAATTCTTTCATACATGTCGCTCTTGATTCATTGCATATCCCGGTACACCGTCGGAGGCATTCACATAGAGTCATATCTTGTTCTAAGTATCAAGTTGTAATTCATGAGTTGTAAGTAAATAAAAGTGTGATGATCATCATTATTAGAGCATTGTCCCAAGTGAGGAAAGGATGATAGAGACTATGATTCCCCCACAAGTCGGGATGAGGCTCCGGACTAATAAAAAAAGGCCCAAAAAATGAGAGAAAAAGATAGAAGGGACAATGTTACTATCCTTTTACCACACTTGTGCTTCAAAGTAGCACTGTGATCTTCATGATAGAGAGTCTCTCATTTTGTCAATTTCATATACTAGTGGGAAATTTCATTATAGAACTTGGCTTGTATATTCCAATGATGGGCTTCCTCAAATGCCCGAGGTCTTCATGAGCAAGCAAGTTGGATGCACACCCACTTAGTTTCTTTTGTTTGAGCTTTCATACACTTATAGCTCTAAGTGCATCCGTTGCATGGCAATCCCTACTCCTTGCATTGACATCAATTGATGGGCATCTCCATAGCCCATTGATTAGCCTCGTTGATGTGAGACATTCTCCTTTTTTGTCTTCCCACATGCCCCTATCATTTTACCTTATTCCACCATAGTGCTATATCCATGGCTTGCGCTCATGTATTGCGTAAAAGTTGAAAAGGCTAAAGCGCGTTAAAAAGTATGAACCAATTGCTTGGCTAAAACCGGGGTTGTAAATGATATGCATATTTTGTGTGGGGAAGATGGAGCATAGCCAGACTATATAATTTTGTAGGTATAACTTGCTTTGGCTATGTTATTTTGATAAGACATAATTGCTTGGTTAGCATGCTTGAAGTATTATTGTTTTTATGTCAACATCAAACTTTTATCTTGAATCATATTAAATCTGAACATTCATGCCACAATAAGAAGAATTACATTGAAATTATGCTAAGTAGCATTCTACATCAAAAATTCTGTTTTTTTATCATTTACCTACTCGAGGACGAGCAGGAATTAAGCTTGGGGACGCTTGATACGTCTCCAACGTATCTATAATTTTTGATTGTTCCATGCTATATTATATTTTGTTTTGGATGTTTAATGGGCTTTATTATACACTTTTATATTATTTTTGGGACTAACCTATTAACCGGAGGCCCAGCCCAAATTGCTGTTTTTTGCCTATTTCAGAGTTTCGCAGAAAAAGAATATCAAATGGAGTCCAAACGGAATGAAACCTTCGGGAATGTGATTTTTGGAACAAACGTGATCCAGAGGACTTGGAGTCCACGTCAAGAAAGCAACGAGGAGAGCACGAGGCAAGGGGGCGCGCCCTCCACCCTCGTGCGGCCCATGTTGCTCCACCGACGTACTTCTTCCTCCTATATATACCTACGTACCCCCAAAACATCAGAGGCATCCACGAAAACCTAATGCCACCGCTGCAACCTTCTGTACCCGTGAGATCCCATCTTGGGGCCTTTTCCGGCGTCCTGCCGGAGGGGGCATTGATCACGGAGGGCTTCTACATCAACACCATAGCCTCTCCGATGATGTGTGAGTAGTTTACCTCAGACCTTCGGGTCCATAGTTATTAGCTAGATGGCTTCTTCTCTCTCTTTGGATCTCAATACAAAGTTCTCCACGATTCTCGTGGAGATCTATTCGATGTAATCTTCTTTTGCGGTGTGTTTGTCGAGACCGATGAATTGTGGGTTTATGATCAAGTTTATCTATGAAAAATATTTGAATCTTCTCTGAATTCTTTTATATATGATTGGTTATCTTTGCAAGTCTCATCGAATTATCAGTTTGGTTTGGCCTACTAGATTGATCTTTCTTCCAATGGGAGAAGTGCTTAACTTTGGGTTCAATCTTGTGGTGTCCTTTCCCAGTGACAGCAGGGGCGACAAGGCACGTATTGTATTGTTGCCATCGAGGATAATAAGATGGGGTTTATATCATATTGCATGAGTTTATCCCTCTACATCATGTCATCTTACTTAAAGCATTACTCTGTTCTTATGAACCTAATACTCTAGATGCATGCTGGATAGCGGTCGATGTGTGGAGTAATAGTACTAGATGCAGGCAGGAGTCTGTCTACTTGTCGCGGACGTGATACCTATATGCATGATCATACCTAGATATTCTCATAACTATGCTCAATTCTATCAATTGCTCAACAGTAATTTGTTCACCCACCGTAATACTTATGCTCTTGAGAGAAGCCACTAGTGAAACCTATGGCCCCAGGGTCTATTTTCCATCATATTTATCTTCCAACACTTAGCTATTTCTATTGCCATTTATTTTACTTTGCATCTTTATTTACTCTTTATCATAAAAATACCAAAAATATTATCTTATCATATCTATCAGATCTCACTCTCGTAAGTGACCGTGAAGGGATTGACAACCCCTTCATCGCGTTGGTTGCGAGGTTCTTATTTGTTTGTGTAGGTGCATGGGACTCGAGCGTGGTCTCCTACTGGATTGATACCTTGGTTCTCAAAAACTGAGGGAAATACGTATGCTACTTTACTGCATCACCCTTTCCTCTTCAAGGGAAAACCAACGCAGTGCTCAAGAGGTAGCAGGATGCTCAGCTTGATTTTAGTGGAACTGCACAAAATGTTCAGATGGTTCGTTTCCTCCATAATAATACTTCATCATGCACAATACATCGAATGGTTCTCTAATCATTCGTCGTCACCTTGAGCCATCGGACTATCAGATGACAAACTGATGACAAACCCTGCCCGTTCCACAATCATAGGCATTACATATTTTGAATGGGAAAAGCTTGTCAAAGTTGACATTAGTTTAATATATTGGAATTGGAAAACCTTGTCAATTTTTTGCTCATTGATGTTAGCCAGAAGACATGCATTTGATATTTTTGAGTGGGACACCCTTTGCTGTGAGCAACGTCGATCGTTTTTTCCTATTCCTATCTTCAGTTCAGAAGTAAATATTTACTCTGCTGAGATGCATAGTCACATGAATGTTGACTTATGTAAGATATTTTAAGAGTTTGTTCTGAATATTGTCTATGTAATGCCTGACCTTGTGTTTGATTGCAAAGTTGAGCTTGGCATGTTGTGGCATGCGGCATCATGAGCTGTTCACCGTGCCTCCTGAGAATAATGCTTCGTATTGTTTTGCATGTCGATCTAATGCCAGTGATTTGCTTGTTAGGAAGATCATCCTCTTCTGTTGTTTTCGTGCTTAAGAAGTTCATCGTCTTATGTTTCATTCATAGCCTATACAACAAGTCGGGTAGGTTAGACGTGAAACCATATGATCTTCCGACCAACTCATCATCTTAGGCCGTTATTGGATCGTCGTTTTCCAACCAAAACCGCTTGTAAAACTGACGCTTATAAATAAAAGCAGATGGTCTCGGGCGAAGCGCTTGGTTGGTCGATTTCGACTAGTAAAATATACACCGGTCTCTCAAATTACACGCGTAACCCGCCG
This sequence comes from Aegilops tauschii subsp. strangulata, assembly GCF_002575655.3. Classification (NCBI taxonomy): domain Eukaryota; kingdom Viridiplantae; phylum Streptophyta; class Magnoliopsida; order Poales; family Poaceae; genus Aegilops; species Aegilops tauschii. The sequence goes on from NC_053035.3 coordinate 295,266,318, forward strand.
GTTTTACTTACAGACCTCGGGCCCTCTGTTTCATTACACCTGTATTTTACGTGTTGTTTCCGATGACGAGTAAATTACACTTGTATCTTAATACAGGTGTGAAATAAATTAGAGCTCCCAAGCGCGGCCTTACCGTTTCATGCCGTCTCAGTCTCTCGAAGGTGCTCATAGGTGTCCGATGATCTTGGCTTCCTGAATGAGCAGTGGGCGCTGTATCAGACCATCCGTAGGGCCCGCGAGGCCCTCCCCGTCGTCCTTCGAGTTGTTGCGCTCGCCGTGGCGCCGAGCATTGTTAACATGGTCAATGAACATGAGGATTCAGGAAATGACTTTATTTTGACTGGTTGACAGTAGGGACCCACTAGGGCCATAGCTGTACGTACGCAAGTGCCTCCTTATTAAGTACAACTATATTTTTTTGCTTCCTCCTGGTTTCCTGACATCACGGTCCCACACCATTGTCAACCTATGTAGTCAATATAAACGAGATAATTGCACAAGGTGCGGCCGACAGCTGGGACCAAGCAGCTCGAGCAGTATTTGTGTTTTTGAGGCGTGAGCACTGCAAAGTTTTTCTTGGCGATGTTTTCGTTGTTATTCTGAGGAGAGCAGTGTATTAACTGGGCGGGCTGTGGCCCGTCTAGCCCAGGACAGATATCCAGCACGGATATTAATTTTTTTCAAGATGAAAATGGCTAGCCCAGCTATACATTTTTTTGAGGAATACCCAAGCAAGGTCAACTTGTTATTCTCCGCCCCGTTGGTCTGCAAATCCTTCCTAGGAGGGATGCATTAGGCTTAACAGGAAAATGGGCTTTAAAAAATAATAAATGGGATGTAATTATAAAAACTGGGCAGTAACTATAAAAAAATGCACCAAACACGAAATTAGTTTATAAAATATTATTTATGGATTTTGAAAATCTTAATTTTTAATTGTTGCGCGCGCAATGTTTCGTTAGATTTTTACGTAATACAAATTTATATTTAATCTGACTAGAAATTTCGGGATAAAAATATTTCGGATCCCATCAAAATGTGGGAAATTTTATTGAATTCCTTCTTGAACTGTTGGTTGAAATTATTAATCGTTGTCATAGCTAGAAAATGGGTTGTACTTTTAACAAACTGTAAATGGGATGTAGTAAATTCCATTAGAATTCAAAAATGGGTTGTACATTCTTACAAATCGCAAATGGGCTATATGTTCTGTGCCACACACTTGTGGGCCTACTAAGTTGACGCATCCCCTAAAAAAAGAAGTTGACGCGTATGCAAGGCTTTGTCAACTTATTATAGTCAACACACGGTTCTAGCAGCAGTGGTCGTTGGATGTCCATCCAACGGATGCCGTGCTTCTTCTTCAATCTCGGATATTCTAGCTTCACCCGCCCAAAAAATGATTCCTCCCCCTGACATCTGGGCGCACCGTTTCGGAAGCTGACCTGTGGGCCTACTAAGTTGACGCGCACCAAGGGCTTTGTCAACTTAGTCAATATGAACGATTCTAGCTGCAGTGACCGTACGATGTCCATCCAACGGTTGTAGTGCTTCTTCAACCTCTGGTCTTCTTGCTCTAGCCGGCCAAAGCAGCGCCGGTCGTGCCGCCTGCTCCTGTCTCCCGTGGCCGGCTGTGGTGCCGCGGAGGCCTCACCGCCCCCTACTACTCCCACCGCTGGCCAGGCCATCCCCACTCACCCACATCCCCTGTTATTCTGCGGTGACGGCAGCCTCACACCGCAGCCGAACCAGTGAACCCTCGTACTCCTCTCCGCACGGGCTTCCACTGCCTTGTCTTCCCCGGCTCCGCGTCGTCCCCTTCCTAGGCCTCGCCGCTCGCCGTCGTCGACTGCCCTGGTGCTCTCGGCGCGGCGTGGTCAACGTTGTCAAGGAACGACTTCCATCGAAAGAGTACTGTACCTGGAGAGGCTGACAGCTGAGTCTACGGCAGCCGCAAGGAAGTGCCTCCTTATTATGCGGAAAATAATTATTCCTCCACCTGACAGCAGGGACCCATCGGACGGGCCACCGTATTTGGCGAAAAACAACGTTTCCCCCCTGACGGCTGGGACCCACCGAACGGGCAACCGTATTTCGCGAAAAAATATTCCCCCCGCTGTCAGCTCGGACCCACCGAAAGTGCCTCCTTATTACGCAAAAAAGTGAATACCCCCCTGCTAGTTGGGACCCACCTTGGTGGGAGTCTGACTTGTGGGCCCACTAAGTTGACGGGGACGGAGTGCTTTGTCAACTTAGTCAATATGAACGATTCTAGCTGCAGTGACCGTACGATGTCCATCAACGCCGTAGTGCTTCTTCAACCTCTGGTCTTCTTGCTCGAGCTGCCCAAAGCAGCGCCGGTCGTGCCGCATGCTCCTGCCTCCAGTGGCCAGCTGTGCTGCCGCGGAGGCCTCACTGCCCCCTACTATTCTCTCCACTGGCTAGGCCCTGCGGCGACGGCAGCCTCACACCGCAGCCGAACCAACGAACCCTCGTACTCCTCTCCGCGTGGGCTTCCACTGCCGCATCTTCCCCGGCTCCATGTCGTCCCCTTCCTAGGCCTCACCGTTGTCCACCGCCTTGGTGCTCTCGGCGCGGCATGGTCAACGTGATCAAGGAACGACTTCCATCGGAAGAGTACTGTACGTGGAGAGGCTGATAGCTGGGTCCACGGTAGCCGCAAGGAAGTGCCTCCTTATTATGCACAAAATAATTATTCCTCCACCTGACAGCAGGGACCCACCGGACGGGCCACCGTATTTTGCGAAAAAAAACATTTCCCCCTGACTGCTGGGACCCACCAGCTACATCTTCGCACGCAAGGAAGTGCGTCCGGGCAAAAAAACGATTCGCCCCCCTGACTGCTGGGACCCACCAGCTACATCTTCGCAGGCAAGGAAGTGCCTGACAGTCAGGACCCACCTGGTCGAAGCATACGTAGCGTTGTCATTATGGTCGCGAACGTGTACGTACATACTGGTCGATTTAGAAGCACGCACGTAGCATGTACACGTACGTACAGCGGCCAGGGTGCAAGAAAGTAAATACGGCCACGTACGTACATACGGGCGGGGTCTCGAACGCCTACTCGCGCGTACGTACGGCCAGGGCTCGTGTACATGGCTGGGTCGGAACGAAGAAATAGCGTCGTCGTCGTGTTCATGGGGAGCCAACCGGCTGGGTCGGAACGGAATGTGTCGTCGTGTTCATCGGGAGGGCTTGGATGGAACAACCGATGGAAATGAGGCCTGGCGTACCGCAGAACGGAGGAACGGCCTTGTGTTCGACCGGCCACGGTCGAAACGGGATCCTGTTCATCGGGAGGGGTCTGGCGTACCGCAAAACGAAGGAAACGGACCTCCTATGGTGGAAATGGGGGTCCTGTTGATCGGGAGGGATGTGGCGTACCGCAAAACAGAGGAAACAGACTTGTGTTGGAGCGCTACTGTCGAAACGGGGCCCTGTTCATCGGGAGGGGTGTGGAGTACCGCAAAACGGGACTCCACGGGATACTGTTCATCTCCACCGTCGACCCCCTCCAGCCTCCACGGGCTACTGTTCATCAACCGTCGACCTCCTCCAGCCTCCACCTGCGACTATTCATCCACGGGCTCCTGTTCATCCAGCCTCCACCGCGCGCTACTCCACCGGCTACTGTTCAACCAGCCCTCTCCATGGGCTCCTGTTCAACCACCCCTCCACGGGCTACTGTTCATCCAGCCCTCCGCCATCTACTGTTCATCCTGCCCTCCACGGGGTGGTCCTGTTCATCCAGCCCTCCACGGGGTCCTGTTCATCCAGCCCCAACCGACTCGATCGATCGGTGTCCTTTTCATCCAGAGGCAACACCACGGGGTCCTGTTCATCCACCCCCATCGGGAACTGTTCATCCAACCCCCCCCCCCCAGCAACGCTCACTGTTCATCCAGAGGCAGCATCGATCGGCTTCAGTTAGCAGCAGTAGCGAAGGAATCGCTCGACCGGGTTCAGTTAACAGCCATCGATCGATCGCTCGGGTTCAGTAACGCGTAGCCTGCAGTGCAATCACTCGGGTTCAGTTAGAGCCCAACGCCTCGCACCCACGCACGTGCGTGTACGAGAGAAACGCGCATCGCTCGGCCCCGACCACCAACCGTAACCGGGAACACCCCGATATTTTCCTCGCCCTCGCTTCTACCACGGTTTTTTCCATCATGGACGGCCCAAAGAATGTCATGCAGCTGCGTCTCCGGCCCGCCCAGGACGAAAAGCCCATTTTCTGTCATGATTTTTTGTCATAGAAGTAGGACCCCACCACATCTATGATGATACCGGGTTTTGTCACAATTATCGTCATAGAAGTGTCATAAGTATGACAGATTTTTTTTTCGTTCGGCCCAAAATGTCACGGATGTGTCTTTTTTTTGTAGTGTCTATCTGTGTCTTGCCGATTGGTGAGCAGGAAAGGCCAGGAACTATGCCATGGAATACAGTCCGACTGGGCTAAAGCTGCCTCTGTTTGATTCCTAACTTCTCCATAGTGTCTCGGTACAGGATGTTGATGCTGCTGCCGCCATCTATCAGAACTCGGGAGAAGCGAGCAGCCCGCCTCTCTATGGCGAAAGTGGCATCCAAAACCAGGGCATAAGAACCAGGAGAGGGCATCACCTCCGGTTGGTCAGCTCTGCTCCAACTGATAGGCTTCTCAGACCAATGCATGAATTCGGGAGTCTCTGATGCTACTGCATGTACTTCTTGTTGCCGTTGCCGTCTGCTTTGCTTATCATCGGCCACACCGGTGAACACGAGATAAGCTTCGTGCCCTTCAGGATACTCGTCTTGTATGGCGCCGACTGGCCAAACCGCCGGCTGCTGGGGAGGAGGAGGAGGCGGCGGCCCGGCAGGCGGAGGAGGTAGGAGTCCATCACCCTTGGCGATCCTGGTGAGCCAGTGGCACTTCCAAGTGGTGTGGTTGGATGGCTTCGCGCCGCTGTGAAACTTGCAGGGTGCATCAACAGTCTGCTCGTATGAGAAGGCGGGCAACCAGTTGGGCTTGCCGCCCTTCTGACGCTTGGGAAGAGGCTGCCCTTCCGGCTGCTGGTCTTCGACTGTCGCCACCTGCCGGCTTGTGGATGCCGGCTGCGTGGCCTTGCGCTTGTTGTCATTTTGCTGCTGATGCCGACTGGTGTCGCCAGCCGGAGTCCGAGGAGCTTGAGGGGCCACTTTGCCAGATGCGTCAACTTGGATCTCCACCTTCATGGAGGAGTCGGCCGTGGCGTACTTGTCCGCTATGATCAGCAGTTCGTCAAGGGTCGCCGGCTCATCGCAGAGAAGCTTATGCTTGAGGAGGGTGCCTTCTCGGCACCCGGCAGTGAAGTACTCGATGGCCTGCACCTCGTGCATGCCTTCGCAAGAGTTGCGCAGCTCGGCCCAGCGCGTGAGGTAGTTGCGAGTCGACTCATTGGGGCCTTGGACGCACAAGGAGAGCTGGCGAGGCTTGGGCGGTCGCTTGTACGTGTTGGTGAAGTTGCGGATGAAGGCTTCGGTGAAATCAACCCAGCTGTTGATGCTGCGGGGCTTCAGGCTGTTTAGCCACGTCCGGGCTGTGCCCTGGAGCATGAGCAGAACGTACTTCACGGCAACGCGCTTGTTGCCGTTTGCGATGCTGACGGCCATGGAGTAGTCGACCAGCTAGTCCTCCGGCTTCACAGAGCCGGTGTATTTGGGTGTATCTCTTGGGAGCGTGAACCCTTTGGGGAAGGGCTCGTCACGAATGCGAGGGCCGAAACAGGGCGGGCCCAACTCGTCTTCTTCTTCTAGTACCAGGGATCGGTTGAGGCGGTCGATTCGGTGGCGGGCGTTGTTCTCTCCGACTCCTTCCTGGCGGCCAAGGCGGTCGCCGAGCATCGGGTGGTCAACAGGCGGCGGGGAAGCGCGCCTCTTCCTACGGGGGGGAGGGGGAGGCGGACAGTCGTCCCGTCGTTCCACTGCTCTTGGGCGGCCGTCTTGGTCGCGCTCGATGGTGATGCGAGTCCGCCTGCGGCTGGCAGCCGGCTCCTTGTCTCTTCTACCGTGGACGCCACTAGTCGGCGTCCGGGATGTCGCCCCTTGATCTCGACGAGGAGGCAGCTCGTCGTTTCGCCGGTTGGGCGCTTCAGTGCGGCAGCCGGCCTCTTGCTGCTCAGCAGCCGCGTCAAGGAGCTGCTGGACGCGCTCCGTCATGTGGTGACGCTCGTCGCCCTCGAGCTTGTCTAGCTCGTCTGCTGCCGCCTGCGCTGCTCGTATGTTCTCCGCGGGCATGGCGTAGACAGGACGATCTGTCCCGAACATGCTGGCAATGGCCGTGCCGCGCTGCCGGATCATGCCAATGTGGCTAGGCCCACCAGGTGCCCGCGTGCCACCGACGGCACGGTGCATCTCACGCTGGTAGGCCTCCGAAAGGCGTCTCCTGCTGGCCAGCCTGTTGGCGCTTTCGACGAGCTGAACGCGGCGTGCCTCCAGCGTCTCGGCGTCGGCATCCTCTGGGATGGGCGCAGTCAGGTCTTGCAGCGCCGTCTGCAGCGGATCCTGGCCACCTCCGCCAAAGTGCTCGCCGTGGCTGATGACGATCACCTCCATGACAGTGCTGCCACCGCTGTCCGCCCGAGGAAGCGGCTTGTCTTAGACCACCACGTTAGTGGGGAAAGCGTCGAGCGACGCCGTGTCGGAGTCTGACAAGCATCCGATCGGTAGAGCCAACCGACTCCAAGTCCACAGCAGGCTCGCTGGCGACGTGGAGCTGGTCGAGGAGGCTAACGAGGCGGCTCTCGAGGCCATTTGTGCCCGCGTCAGATACGGGCTCGTCGGAAAGGCGAATCTCGCCAACAAGATCGGCGAGGCAGCTCGGCGCGCAGGCGACCTCTGTCCGTGCAGCGCGTCGGCGCAGACGCCGTCTGGCGTGCCGGGGCTGGCTGCGCTCGCCAGGAAGGAACAAGGTTCCTGTCCAGAGCAGGTCTCCGGGAGACGGTTCACCTCGCCCCACGGTGGGCGCCAAATGTCGGGGGTTGGGTGCGACATATGCCAATGGATGGCTTATCATGGTGGGAGCGAGTAGAACGTCGCCAGTGCCTGGAAGCGGGATGAGGCGTAGACACGAACGCCGACGCACTTTACCCAGGTTCGGGGCTCTCCTAGGAGATAACACCCCTAGTCCTGCTCTGCGGGGTCTCCGCATGATCACTAAGGCACTAGTGGGTACAATGGTGCTCCTCGAGCTGTATGCGAGAGGTGGAAGAAGGCTGGGCTTGCCCTCTCCTCTCTCTATATGTGAGTCTAGGTCTAACAGGTTGGGAACCCTTTGCATGGGTGCCCTGGGGGGTTTATATAGGCCTACCCCCAGGGGTACAATGGTAATCTTGCCGGGTGTAGGACCCGGCTGTCAGTGTCTCTGGTCGCCGGCTTCTCCGCCGGCTGCTGAGGCCTGCCGCCTGGTGGGCCCCGCCGACTGGTCTGGTACGGAGCCGACAGGCCGCCTCCGCCGCTTGCGGGTCTGGTCGGCGGCTGATTACTATAGCCGCAATGCTAATGATGCATGCTTGGTCAGGGGAGCGTGGCTACAGTCCCGCCGCCTGGTGGGAGATCACTGTAGCCACACCGTGTCTCATCTGGTTAATGGCGCACGGACCCCAAGAGAGGAGAGGGCCGCCTGCTAGAGGCCGGCCTCCCTTGGGTTCGGCTGGTCAGGCTTCCGCCGTCTTTCGGGCTCTCGCTGCCTGGTAGGGCCCACCGCCTGCAGGCCGTACCGACAGGCCGTCGTGGGAACAGGGCTCCGCCTGACAGGAGTGATGTCAAGGGTGGAGTGGCAATAGTGTCGCGTCGTGCGGAGATCTCTGCCCGTACGGGGCACTGTGGCCGCGCCTTGCTCTGGTCATGGGTGAGATGGGCTACACTGTAGCCACATCCTGTCTTGTCTTCTTAATGGGGGCGCAGACTTTGAGGGCGCCATGGGCTGCCTGCTAGGAGCCGGTCTCTCTGGAGGCCGCCTTCTAGGAGTCGGCCTGTCTTGGTGCCGTCTTCTGGAGCTCGGCCGTCTTCTGGCAGCCGGCCTCTTGAGCCAGCCGGCCATCAGAAGGCGGTGCTTTATTTTGGATGTTTGTGGGGCGCAGCCGGCCCGATGTCTTGAAAGGCTCAGGGACTCGAGTTAGGCTACCCGTGGCCCATTACTCCGACATTATGTCTCGACCATTTCGAGACTCCTCGTCATCTCCGTGATCATATCCGGGACTCCGGACTACCTTCGGTATATCAAAACACATAAACTCATAATACCGATCGTCACCGAACTTTAAGTGTGCGGACCCTACGGGTTCGAGAACTATGTAGACATGACCGAGACTCATCTCCGATCAATAACCAATAGCGGAACCTGGATGCTCATATTTGTTCCTACATATTCTATGAAGATCTTTATCGGTCAAACCGCAAAACAACATACGTTGTTCCCTTTGTCAACGGTATGTTACTTGCCCGAGATTCGATCGTCGGTATCTCAATACCTAGTTCAATCTCGTTACCGGCAAGTCTCTTTACTCGTTCCGTAATGCATCATCCCGCAACTAACTCATTAGTTACATTGGTTGCAAGGCTTATAGTGATGTGCATTACCGAGAGGGCCCAGAGATACCTCTCTGACAATTGGAGTGACAAATCCTAATCTTGATCTTTGCCAACTCAACAAGTACCATCGAAGACACCTGTAGAGCACCTTTATAATCACCCAGTTACGTTGTGACGTTTGGTAGCACACAAAGTGTTCCTCCGGTATTCGGGAGTTGCATATATAATCTCATAGTCATAGGGACATGTATAAGTCATGAAGAAAGCAATAGCAATATACTAAACAATCAAGTGCTAAGCTAACGGAATGGGTCAAGTCAATCGCATCATTCTCTAATGATGTGATCCCGTTAATCAAATGACAACTCATGTCTCTGGCTAGGAAACTTAACCATCTTTGATTCAACGAGCTAGTCAAGTAGAGGCATACTAGTGACACTCTGTTTGTCTATGTATTCACACATGTACTAAGTTTCCGGTTAATACAATTCTAGCATGAATAATAAACATTTATCATGATATAAGGAAATATAAATAACAACTTTATTATTGCCTCTAGGGCATATTTCCTTCAGCATGTTCACTGTACGTAAATGTTCTAGCAATTCAAACACCATCTTTTCCCTCGTAACACTATTTTGTCCTTCAAAACATAATGAAAAAATCAGGTATACCACAAATAGTTTACTACAAAGAATCGTGTGGGATGCGATATAAAATATCTTGGCGCACCATCTTGTCTGGCTTACGTAGGAAGCTTCGTCGTCTACAGTCCACCGCCCCCGCTTGAACCACACTTGCGCGCCAGTTTCTCGCGGCATCAAGCGAATTTTTTTGCCACCGTGGAAATATATATCTCCCCGCCCCCTCCTTCCCACCAAAAGCCACATTTCCACTGTTCCTCCTTGCTTTCCAAGTTCAAACCTTCACTGCTGCTTACTGGAAGCTCAGCCTCATCGCTGGCGACCCTTCTTCTTGTAGCGCCGCCTCGTCGCCGGCCACCCTTCTTCTTGCAGCGCCGCCTCCTCGCCGGCTACCCTTCTTCTTGCAGTGACGCCTCCTCGGCGGTGACCCTTCTTCTTGCAGCGCCGCCTCCTCGTCGGCGACCCTTCTTCTTGTTGCATGGCCTCCTCACCGCCGACCCTTCTTCTTGCCGCGCGGCCTCGTCGATATGGTCAGGTAATCCACATCCCACCCACACCATCCGCCTCCTTTCCCGTCCCACATGCCCCGACCGACGACGCGACACCTTCCGCCGAAATCACTGTCCCGCTCCTCTAATTAAGCGCCGCCCACAGCCATTTTTCACGCAGTATAACGTGGAGCTCAGTAGCATGCGGCTGCATGCACGCACAAGGTCGCTATGGCTGCCATGCATGCTGATCGCCAGATCTCGGAGGAGCACCTCGTCTTCGAGGCCACCGTCTACTGTAACACCCACGATGCGGCTATATCTCCCACGTGTCGAGGCACGACTTAGAGGCATAACCGCATTGTGGTTTTGTCGCAAGAAGGGTCATCTTCACACAATCTCATGTAATGAACAAGACTGGGATAAAGAGTTGGCTTACAATCGCCACTTCACACAATACATAAATAGAACATACATCATTCAGAGATACACACATAGGTCCGACTACGGAACCAAAATAAAAGAAGACAACCCAACTGCCAGATCCCCGATCGTCCCAACTGGGCTCCACTACTGATCAAAAGAAAAGAAACAACACAACGAACAAGATCTTCATCGAGCTCCCACTTGAGCTCGGTTGCGTCGCCTGCACTGGTATCATCGGCACCTGCAACTGTTTGGGAAGTATCTGTGAGTCACGAGGACTCAGCAATCTCACACCCGCGAGATCAAGACTATTTAAGCTTATAGGAAAGGATGGGGTAATGAGGTGGAGCTGCAGCAAGCACTAGCATATAAGGTGGCTAACATACGCAAATGAGAGCGAGAAGAGAAGCAAAGGAACGGACGTGAACTAGCAATGACCAAGAAGTGACCCTGAACTCCTACTTACGTCAAACATAACCCAAAAACCGTGTTCACTTCCTGGACTCCGCCGAGAAGAGACCATCACGGCTACACACGCGGTTGATGTATTTTAATTAAGGTCAAGTGACAAGTTCTCTATAACCGGATATTAACAAATTCCCATCTGCCACATAACCGCGGGCACGGCTTTCGAAAGATAATACCCTGCAGGGGTGTCCCAACTTAGCCCATCATAAGCTCTCACGGTCAACGAAGGATAAACCTTCTCCCGGAAAGACCCGATCAGTCTCGGAATCCCGGTTTACAAGACATTTCCACAATGGTAAAACAAGACCAGCAAAGCCGCCCGGATGTGCCGACAAATCCCGATAGGAGCTGCACATATCTCGTTCTCAGGGCACACCGGATAAGTCAAGCTACGAGTAAAACCAGACCTCGAGTTTCCCCGAGGTGGCCCCGCAGGCTGCTCGGTTCGGACCAACACTCGAAGGAGCACTGGCCCGGGGGGGTTTAAAATAAAGATGACCCTTGAGTCTGCAGAACCCAAGGGAAAAAGGCTTAGGTAGGCAAATGGTAAAACCAAGGTTGGGCCTTGCTGGAGGAGTTTTATTCAAAGCGAACTGTCAAGGGGGTCCCATAAATCACCCAACCACGTAAGGAACGCAAAATCAAGGAACATAACACCGGTATGACGGAAACTAGGGCGGCAAGAGTGGAACAAAACACCAGGCATAAGGCCGAGCCTTCCACCCTTTACCAAGTATATAGATGCATTAATAATATAAGAGATATGGTGATATCCCAACATAAACATAATCCAACATGGAGCAATCTTCATCTTCACCTGCATCTAGCAATGCTATAAGAGGGGTTGAGCAAAAGAGGTAACATAGCCAAACAACGGTTTGCTAGGAAGGGTGACAAAGGTTAGAGGTTCATGGCAATATGGGAGGCATGAAATAGCATGTGGTAGGTAGCGCTGCATAGCAATAGAGCGAACAACTAGCAAGCAAAGATAGAAGTGATTTCGAGGGTATGGTCATCTTGCCTGAGATCCCGCAAGGAAGAAGAACGAGTCCATGAAGAAGACAAGCGGACGTAGTCGAACGAATCCTCACAACTCCGGAACGAAACCGAAGCTAACGAGAGAAGCAACCCGGAAAGAAACAAACAACATAGTAAACAACCACCACATACACATGGCATGATGCAAAACAAATATGATGCATGTCCGGTTTAAATATGCATGGCATGGCAAAGTGCAACAAACAATACTATAAGTTAAGTGGAGCTCAATATGCAACGAGTTGCATATTGACGAAACACCACATTTAATTATTTAGTTCTCTCTCATTTATGTGTCCAACAATATTAAATGTTATTAACCATGGCAAGAGGTGAAGCATATGGAAACTACCTATTTAGGCAATTTAAATGAGGCCGGAACAACAAACAATAATTCCGGAAAATCCTCATGCCATTTAGCAATTTTAAAGTGAACATCAATTTTAGACATCTTAAATGTTGTTATCATGATGCGAATGACAGATGTAAGGTTTAAGCAATTTTATGAAAATGTTGACATGAAGATGATTAGGAGCATTTGTCGCCATGGTGGAAGAAAGGGGTGCCACGGCAACGAATCCGAAAATGATGCCACGGCAACATATCGGTTCCGGTAGCTCACGGAGATACCGGTGCAAAAGGAAGTGTGGCGTGAGCGTGTCATGCAAGATGGTGGGGTGATCCCGGTTACCGGGTGTCCCACAAGACGGTGGCAAGGAAACGAGGAACGCGCAAAGACAACTCGAACACGATGCAAACACGGGCATCTCATACAACACATGCATTCGTTCACGGGCGTCGTCTCGGCGGTTATACCTTCGAAGCGTGCATTTTCGGAGTGGCTCGGGTTCGACGGTAGTGGGAGTAGTTGTTCACGGGTCGCCGAGGGAAGTAGTGGTACACGGCGACGGTAGTGGTACACGTTTTCGTAAATGTTCGGGGTCATCGGTAGAGGTACTTGACGTCCACGGGGTCGACGCTAGAGTTACCCACGTTGTCGGGGTACTTGTTGTTCCGGGCTTGGCGTCCGTAGATGTACACGGCAATCGTAGTGGTACTTGGCGGTTTCGTGTAGTCGAACTTGACGATCCAAGGGGTACTTGGCGCATCACCGGATATTTGTACACTTGTCGGAGAGAATCTTGGCGCAACCAAAATGAAGCAACACCAAACATCACAAGGCCTCGGGATGCCAGCAGCAAGGAGGCGACGGTGGTCTAGCAGCAACAGCAAGGGCGTCGGGGAGGTGATGGCCGGGACGGAGGGAAGCGTGCGGCGGAGGTTCACCGACGAGAGGGTGCTGGTCGTGGTCGCCGGCGATGGAGGCGGAGCAGAGGACAGGCGAAGCAGGAGGTTGGGCGCGCGGCGCTCGCCCGCAGAAGCGACGGGGCCCTGGCACGAGACGGTGATGAAGAGGAGGTCGCAGGGAGAGCTGCTGGAGGCGGATGCAGAAGGCCACGGCAGCGGCGGCTACTGGCGCGGTGGGGTCCTAGCGCGGCGTCGGCGAGAGGGCGAGGAGCAGGAGACGGCGTAGACAAAGTCGGTGAGGAAGTTCGCGAGGCAGGGGCGTCGGAGTTGGCCTCCAGTGGCAGCGCGGGAGGAGGCTCGCGAGGAGGCAGAGGGAGGACGCGGTGATGGCGGAGCTCGAAGCGGGATGGTGGAGGTCGGGGAACGGCGCGACGGCCACCTCCCGGGCCACGGGGCTGGACGCAAGCAGACACGCGAAGCCGGCGAGGTCGGGGTCGAGTAGAGCAGCAAGGCGGCGGCGGGGCTTGACGAGTCCAGGCTCGGGGCGGCGGAGCGGAGGGCTCGGGGCGCCGGCGGTGGAGCTTGACGGGCGGCGACGCCATGGGAGCGAGGAGGAGGTCGGCGCCATGAGAGCGAGGGGAGGGAGGAGCGCGAGGGAGGAGAGGAGATCGGGCAAGAGGCGACGGCAGAGGGAGAGATGGGGAATAGATCGGCTAGGGTTTGGCTTAGGTGGGCCGCGGGGATGGGCCTTCGGGCGGCGGCTACAGGATGGGCCGGCCTGGGAGGCTGGTTGGGCTCTCTCTCTCCCTTATTTCTTTGGCAGAAAAGAAATAGAGAAAAGGAAAAGAAAGAGAGGGTTAGAGAAAGAATTTGCGCATGCGAACAATTTTCCCGGACTCACAAAAATGCGCTTGATCCAGGAAAAATAGAAGTGGCCTGATTGGACGATATAAATTTAAATGATTTGAAGGAAGTGAGGGTTGGGAATGTCCAAAAATGTTCGGATTTTTGGTGGAGCTCCGGAATAAGATGAAAAAATATGATGCGAGGTTGGAGACCAAGAATTAAGATAACAAAGGCATTGGGATATTTGCAAGTGTGTTCCGGTTAATTCCAAACTAAAGGAATATTTATAATATAGCTCCCTAATATTGGGAGGATATGTTCTAAAGAGAAGTCACCCTTCCCTCGATTTAAATAGATCGAAGATCCATGCAATTTATTTACTTGAGTTTAAAAAATTAATGACATGATGGCATGATGACATGATGCAATGCAAAAATAAAAGAGCAAGCACAAAAGAAACACACGGCAATCACGAAAATAAGGAAGTCTTCTGGAGCGTCGGTCTCGGGGCGTCACAGTCTACACCGCCACACGGTTGTCTACATTAAAATATAGTTCGTGTTGTTTTCTCGAGGCCACTGCCAGTGCCTTCTAGTGATTTGTCCTCTGTCATGTTAATATGCAATCTGATGTTCAGTTAACAGTTTGGTCCTCTGAAATGTAATGTTCAGTTAACACTTTGGTCCTCTGAAATGTAATGTTCAGTTAACAGTTTGGTCCAACAATTGCTACATTTCGTAGTACTGTTCTCAAGCATTCTTTGTTTTCTTAACTGTCTTATCTTCTAGTACATGTTTCTATTTCTGCAATGTCATGCTCAGTTAACTATTTTGGTTCATTTGGTCTCCTGTCCATTTAACTGTTTGGTTCAGTTCTGCAATTTATTTTCATTTGTTGTGGGTACAATTTTGTATTGTTATGCATGTGAAATAAATCGAATTTGGCTATACTCAATACATATTCTACTGATAGTATGGCAACTCTTAGTTAACCTGATCAAGATCTTCTTTATGTCTGTTGCAGGAAACAATGGGAGACACTGCGGTTTACCATCAAGGTTTGTTCAAGCATGGTCCTTTGGCTAATAGCAAATTATTGTGCAGTTGCAGGAATCATTCTAATATTTAGGTTTCTTACAATTTAGTCTTGCACATGTAGGTCTTGCTGTCAGAGGCTTAGACCCACTGCTCGACCCATTTTGCATATGGGGAAACGAGATGTCCATGAATATCAGTCAAGTCAAGAAACTCAGAAAGATTGTTAGGATGAAGAAACTTGCGACGAATAATAGCAAGATCTTTGTTTGCACAATGAATAAGACATCAGTCAACTATAGGGTGGTACTAACCCTTTTACCTTGTTTTACCCCTTGCGCCATTTCAAAATTTATAACAACGATTTATGCATATCTTTGTTTTCAATACTTTTCAAAGCAGTTCACCGATGATTACCTCTCAAACCACCTGCATGGTCAAGAGGCGAGGAAGGTATTCATTCAACACTCATGGTACAATATTGAAGTCTTGCTGAAGAGGACGAAGGTTGGGCAGGCAATTGTCCATAGCCACTGGCCGAAAGTTGCAAGGACAGTCAACATCACTGAAGGCTCAATATTTGCCTTCCGCTTCTGCAGTTGTGTAATGGCGTAACTGAGTGCCGAAGCTATCTGATGTAATTCGATTATGAAATCCTGGTTGCTGTTATACGAATATGAAATATCTGGTGTGTTTTATAAGAAATATCAATTTTATTAGTACATGGATTATCAATAATAGGCTAATTACCCTGCTTATTGGGGTTTTCTATTGCAGACGGTTACTCAGACAGCACCGTGGGCGATGAACTCAAACAACCCGCACGGTTTCTAGAAAGTAGGCTTGTTCGATCAACTAACAATCACACACGGCTTCCGACAGAGAACTGTTTACGTTAGGCCACCTTGCACAAACGTTTCCACACAAAAAATTGTGTGTGATATACATACGAACGAAAATTATTTTTTGGGATTCATCGCGTGGGATGTACATACGAACGGAAAGAATTGGGTTTCGATGCCCCGCCAGATTGCACACGAGCTCATTTTGCCCCAGCCTGTGTCCCAGGAGGGCCTATCCCCGATGGTTTCTGGGTCATGTGGAAAGGACCCCCCTATCGGCCACACTCACTTGGCGACGGTTCCAAACGTCGTCGCGGAAAGGGGTTAAAAACCATTTGTATAGCACATGGTTGTACCAGTGTGTGCTATTTCCACCCTAACCTTTCCGAAGCGGACCCCCTCTTAGTAGTACGGCTTTCGTACGACTCAAATCCACTGAAAAGAAACATAGAGAACCGCTGTCTTCGATAGACTCCGAGGGGCGCCGAATCGTCTTGTGCCTACACATGAGATATCTGAAATGCTCAAGGCACACGATTAGTCCGCAAATGCACTTTCATCAATCACCAAAACCACATAGGGAGAAATATTCCCTTACAATCTCCCCATTTTTGGTGGATTGATGACAATACGGGATTTGCACACAGTGATATAAAATGAACATGAGCAAACCCAAAATCTATAAAATATAGACAGGCTCCCCCTAGATGTGTGCACTCTATAGATATGCTTTGGACTGCACAAGACACGCACTAGGATCAACACTCCCCCTATATTTTATAGACAAGGCAATCCTTGCAACAAAATAAGTGACACTAAGCATGGAGGCAAGGTATAGTAAGTGAGAATGAAGTAAAGGGCACAAGATAAAGTAAGCTCACAAGCTACTAAACATACTAGACAATAAAGGATAAGCTTGAGGGCATATGTCTCACACCATATGATAGAATAAGTCTACTGGTCTCACACGCAAACAAACACAAGCCAACAAACCAAAGCAACAAAGGTTCAATGAAACACGAAGACAAAGAGACAACTCCCAAATCCTACACTCTCTCCGCCTTTGGCATCGAGACACCAAAAAGGCAGAGAGGACACCTAAGACACAGGTGGTAGCTCCCGCTGCAGTGATCACCCAACAATCTCCTCATCTGTCTCGGCAGCAGGTGGACTCCTCCTCTGACTCAGTCCACTGAGAGCCCTGCTTCGTCATCCAGGCAGCCTCAGGAGTGATGTTCTTCTCTGACCCACTCGAGACGTGCTCACCAAGCTTCCTCAAAATCCGCTTGTTGTGCTGGCGACTCTCCTTCTGAGCAACGTGAGTCTCGTACTGCCCCTTGGCCTGCATGCAGAACAGAGCCTTCATCTTGGCCTTGAGATTTTTAGCCCAAGATGGCTCAGCAGAGGGAGGAGCGTACCCCTCAGAACTGTCCTCCGCCTCCTCCTCCTCAATCTCATCATCATCAACATCCATGGGTGCAGCCTCGGCCTCAGCCCGGGTAGTGGTGTTAGCCCACTTGTTCTTCTGGTGCAGCTTGATGGGCTCATGGCGAATCTAGTTGGGAGCAAGAAACTCTTCTCTCGAAAAGGGCTTCTCCCAAGTTTCCGAGATCAAGAGGTGCAAATAAGGTCCATAGGTGGGCACCTTACGATGGAACACAGCAAACTGAAGCTCACACCACATTTTATGGGAGACATCAAGTGGTTCAGGTTGTTGGAGACGCGCTTCCTCACAAATGATCATCATGTCCACAAGATAGGAATGCACCTTGTCCTTGTCGCCTATGCGAGGAAAAAGAGAGTTGCGGAAGATCCGGTGCATGATGTCAAGAAACGGGTTCAGCACAAGTCTTCTTGTCATTGGGTAACTTCTTCTCAACAAGGTAGGGTTGAAGCTTGTTCTTGGAGGCAGACTCGGGGTTGGCATGTGGGCGGACACCAACGGGCACATCTAGCCCCTCATCACGAATGTGCAACAGATACATGAACTCCTTCCACTCAGCAGTCTTCCTCTTCCCATTTGTCATCCAAGACATGGTCCGCTTTTCATCCGTGTGGAAGTGGACAAAAGCAAAGAACTGAGCCACAATCTCTGGGTCAAAGTCAAGGTGGAACGTGAGGATCCCCTCAATACCAAACTGCTCCACCAAATCCAGAGGCTCACCAAAATATGCCTGGTTCTTCTTCAGATGGTCCACGCCAATCCACTAAACTGGTACATAGATGTTCTGGTTGGCCTTGATCACATCTAGGAAGATGAGATTTTGTTGCTTGGTCCAAAACAAGTCATTTCCCCTGCTAAGTTCCCTAGGCTTGACGCGGGGGTTGAGTTTTCTTCGAATCAGAAACTCTGCTTGAGGCATTTCATCCATGCCGACAGTTTGCTCCTTGATCTTGGTAGTTGTGGTCTTGACGTTGCGTTGTGGGGCGCTGGACCCCTCAGGAGCTTCTTGGTTGCGAAGACGCTTGGAGCTCGTGTCACGGCTGGGATTCGAGCGCCTTGCACCAGAACCGGAGCCACCACCTAAGACACACAACGCAAACACACGAGAAGAGCGAGAAGGAGTATTGCAAAGACCAAGGCCAAAACCGAGCGAAACAAGTAGAAATGAGATTGGGTGTGACAAAACAAAGTAAATTTTAAGTGAACGGTAGTACTGGACCAGGATGCGGAAGTAAAGATTTGCATCAGCTCTAGCCGTGGTAGTACTGCACCGGGTTGGCACGGTAGTACCGCGCTCAGGGCGGAAGTAAATTTTTACTTCCGCGCGCCGGGCGGTAGTACCGCTCCAACAGAGCGGTAGTACCGCACGGGGCGGATCTCGCATGAGCAGGCGGTAGTACCACTCCAGGAGGAGGAGTAGTACCGCATGGGATGGATCTCGCAAGAACAGATCTAGGAACATCCGTCAAGTTAGATTAGTACTACCGTTGATCGAAACTACATTGTTGCATCACACCAAATAGCATATCTACTGCACTAGCACTCTCCTACAATCTCCTCTTGCAAAGAATTAGCCAAAAAACAGAAGACCTACACATGCATCTCCCAAAACCTAGAAGCACAAAAATGAGGCAAAGAGAGAGGGGCTAGGGGAGATACCGAGGTCCATGGCAAGAGGGCGAGGTGGGGATCGATCCCACCAGTTGGAATGAGAGGAGAGCGGCCGGAGACAGAGATCCGGCGAGGTCCTCCGGCGCCGTTCTCGGGCAGGAGAGAGAGAGAGAGAGAGAGACGAAGTAAGGGGAAGGGATGAATGGGTATGGGGAAGTTAGAACTCCCCTTTCCCACACTTAACCCCCACGCACTCTCGACAGCGTGGTAGTACCGCGGATCATCGGAGTAGTACCGCCCGGGCAGAAGTACCGCACCCAGGGCAGTAGTAATGCTCTATCAGCGGCAGTTAAAAAATTACTGCCGCGATGGAAGCGGTAGTACCGTGCCATGGTCGCAGTTGTGCAAGCACAAATGCCACCCACCTCCAGCGGTAGTACCGTGGCGAGCCACGGTAGTACCGTACACCCAAGAAAGTGCAAGTTTCGACAAAACAGAAAAACACGGCTTTTGCAATGCACACTTCGAGCAACCGGGCACGCAAAAGAGCACAAACGAAGCAACTTAAGCACAAACAAGGCCCAAAATAAAGCAAAAAGACAACGAGGACCAAACACGAACCAAAACCTCTCAAGAAGAGAGGGCAGTGGCCGGAGCCATCTATGTTTGAGTCAATTGGTATGGCACCGCGAAGAATTATCCTTGGGCCCATGACCAAAACTCGTCTTTGAAGCACAAGTACCATCAACAATGGTGAATGTGAAAGAGTTGATCAATTTATGCATAATGGGGGAGGGAGACTTCATTGAGAGAAGAACACTCCCCCTATGTCCATGCCTACACCTAAACAAGACATCAAGATGAGTATGGTGGGGTGTGCAAAGGTTGAAGCCACATTGCTCAAAAATCAATGATATTTAGCTCATGCCTTAACTCGCGAAATCTTGCTTCATCCAAAGGCTTTGTGAAAATATCAGCAAGGTTATCATGAGTGTTGACATAGTTGAGCTCAGTCTCCCCTCGCCTAATGTGATCCCGGATGAAGTGATACCGAATCTCAATATGCTTCGTCTTGAAGTGTTGCACCGGGTTGAGAGAAATCTTGATGGCACTTTCATTGTCACACCAAAGAGGCACTTTGTCACAAATGACACCGTATCCTTTAAAGTTTGCCTCATCCATAGAAGTTGAGCACAACAACTACCAGCGGCCACATACTCGGCCTCGGTAGAGGAGAGAGACACACAACTTTGCTTCTTAGAAGACCAACTCACCAAAGAGCAACCAAGAAATTGGCACCCTCCGGAAGTTAACTTCCTATCCACTTTGTCTCCCGCCCAATCCGAATCCGAAAACTCCACGAGATTGAAGTTTGCTCCTCTAGGGTACCATAAGCCAAAGTTTGGGGTATGAGCCAAATATCGAAAGATTCGCTTGACCGCCACATAGTGGCTTTCCTTTGGTGAGGCTTGAAACCGTGCACAAATTCCCACACTCAACATGATATCCGGTCTAGATGCACAAAGGTAAAGCAAGGAGCCAAGCATAGAACGATATACCTTTTGATCCACCGCTTTACCATTGGGATCAATGCCAAGTTGGCATTTGACGGGCATTGGAGTAGAGGTCGGCTTGACATCACTTAGCTTGAATCTCTTGAGCATGTCTTGAGTGTATTTGGCTTGGTTGATGAAGGTTCACTACTGCAGGATACTGCTAACGCGAAACTACGATCAGAGACCCTTTGCCGAAACTGTGTGCGATGCAATAATCGCAAACGGTGGTGTAAAAAACCGTCAAAAAAGGTGCAAAACGTTTGCGATGGTGGAGCCATCAAACACGGTTCAGATTTTAGTTGCATGTGCGATGCCAGGCACACGGTTAATCCATTCAAACTATCTGCAATGAGGCAGAACAACAGAAACAGGCAGCCATACCAATGTGTGCGCGATGCAGGACACACGGTTTATCCATTCGAACTGTTTGTGATGAGGTAGAACAATAGAAACGGGCAGCCATATCAATGTGTGTGCGATATACGGCATACAATTAACTCGGACGAACTGTTTTTGATTAGGGAACACAACAGAAATGGTTCAATTTAACAAGATGTGTGTGATATGCGGCATCCAGTTCACATGGATGAACTATTTGCGATGAGCCAAAAGAA
Organism: Aegilops tauschii subsp. strangulata; assembly: GCF_002575655.3. Lineage (NCBI taxonomy): Eukaryota > Viridiplantae > Streptophyta > Magnoliopsida > Poales > Poaceae > Aegilops > Aegilops tauschii. The sequence goes on from NC_053035.3 coordinate 295,287,151, forward strand.
CACAAACGAGTCGTGTAAACAAGATGTGTGTGATACGTGGCAAATAGCCGACTAGGATGAACTATTTGCGATGAGAAATTACAACACAGACGGTCAATATAGTTACTTCGTGTGCAATTCTATGTGTACAAAAAACTTTGAAAAATGCAAACTAGTTGCTTGCGGTGGCTAGGAGTATCGCACACGATGCGTCTGCGGGTACTCGTATGCGATGATTAGTATGTTACACATACGTTTCCTTATGTTAACATGTGTGTGAATTTGCAATATGGACAGTTAATATGCAAATGCCTTCTGGACATCGGGCACACGCTTAAACTCAATGAACTCTGTACAATACTAATACTTTCCATGAAAATTTATGAACTTCGGTAACAACATTTGAGTAACATATATATAGTGGTTACACTATTCGACAAAAGGAGGATCTTCGTAACACAGTTTTGACAACCATATGGTCCATATCAACATACTTAACATAGTAACAACTATCACATTTTAAGAGGCTAAGGGCCAACAACCATATGGTCCATGTCTACATGCTTAACATATATAGTAACAGCTAGCACATTTTAAGAGGCTGAGGGCCAGCAACCACAACTATCCACTGGAAATAGCTTGATCACGGCGACTCGGCATCTCGTCAATGCAAAGGAAGAGCCCTCCTGTGCCTTGGTAGAGCATGAGTAGAACAGTGTCTCCAATTTTCCAATATGGATGCATTGCCACGTGAAGCGAGAACTTGTTAATTTGAATGGTTCCATTTCTGCGGGAAATGCAGTACCTTACAATCACTTTGGCGTTATTAGCAGGCACAAGTGTAATTTAACCACGCTGGGAAATCGATCCAGGAACTACTACAGGGGGCAATTTTGTTGGGAAACGCAGTAATTTCAAAAAAATTCCTACGCACACGCAAGATCATGGTGATGCATAGCAATGAGAGGGGAGAGTGTAGTCCACGTACCCTCGTAGACCGTAAGCGGAAGCATTATGACAACGCGGTTGATGTAGTCGTACGTCTTCACGATCCGACCGATCCTAGTACCGAAAGTACGGCACCTCCGCGATCTGCACACGTTTGGCTTGGTGACGTCCCACGAACTCTCGATCCAGATGAGTGTCGAGGGAGAGCTTCGTTAGCACGACGGCGTGATGACGGTGATGATGAAGCTACCGGCGCAGGGTTTCACCTAAGCACTGCAACGATATGACCGAGGTGGATGATGGTGGAGGGGGGCACCGCACATGGCTAAGAGATCAATGATCAACTTGTGTGTCTATGGGGTGCCCCCTCCCCGTATATAAAGGAGTGGAGGAGGGGGAGGGTCGGCCCTCTATGGCGCGCCCTGGAGGAGTCCTACTCCCACCGGGAGTAGGATTCCCCCCTTTGCCTAGTTGGACTAGCAGAGAAGGAAGGGGGAGAGAGAGAGGAAGGAAAGGGGGCGCCGCCCCCCCCCCCTTCCTAGTCCATATCGGACCAGAGGGGGAGGGGGCGCGCGGCCTGCCCTGGCTGCCCCTCTCTCTCTCCACTAAAGCCCATTAAGGCCCATATACTCCCCGGGGGGTTCCGGTAACCCCCCGGTACTCCGGTATATGCCCGAACTCTCTCGAAACCTTTCCGATGTCCAAACATAGTCATCCAATATATCGATATTTATGTCTCGACCATTTTGAGACTCCTCGTCATGTCCGTGATCATATCCGGGACTCCGAAATACCTTCGGGACATAAAAACACATAAACTCATAATACCGATCGTCACCGAACATTAAACGTGCGGGTCCTATGGGTTCGAGAACTATGCAGACATGACCGAGACTCATCTCCGGTCAATAACCAATAGCGGAACCTGGATGCTCATATTGGTTCCTACATATTCTACGAAGATCTTTATCGGTCAAACCGCATAACAACATACGTTGTTCCCTTTGTCATCGGTATGTTACTTGCCCGAGATTCGATCGTCGGTATCTCAATACCTAGTTCAATCTCGTTACCGGAAAGTCTCTTTACTCGTTCCGTAATGCATCATCACGCAACTAACTCATTAGTCACATTGCTTGCAAGGCTTATAGTGATGTGTATTACTGAGAGGGCCTAGAGATACCTCTTCGACAATCGGAGTGACAAATCCTAATCTCTATCTATGCCAACTCAACAAGTACCATCGGAGACACCTGTAGAGCACCTTTATAATCACCCAGTTACGTTGCGACGTTTGGTAGCACACAAAGTGTTTCTCCGGTATTCGGGAGTTGCATAATCTCATAGTCATAGGAACATGTATAAGTCATGAAGAAAGCAATAGCAATATACCAAACGATCAAGTGCTAAGCTAACGGAATGGGTCAATTCAATCACATCATTCTCTAATGATGTGATCCCGTTAATCAAATGACAACTCATGTCTATGGCTAGGAAACTTAACCATGTTTGATTCAACGAGCTAGTCAAGTAGAGGCATACTGGTGACACTCTGTTTGTCTATGTATTCACACATGTACTAAGTTTCCAGTTAATACAATTCTAGCATGAATAATAAACATTTATCATGATATAAGGAAATATAAATAACAACTTTATTATTGCCTCTAGGGAATATTTCCTTCAGTCTCCCACTTGCACTAGAGTCAATAATCTAGATGACATAGTAATGATTCTAACACCCATGGAGTCTTGGTGCTGATCATGTTTTGCTCGTGAGAGAGGCTTAGTCAACGGGTCTGCAACATTCAGATTCGTATGTATTTTGCAAATCTCTATGTCTCCCTCCTTGACTTGACCGCGGATGGAATTGAAGCGTCTCTTGATGTGCCTGGTTCTGTTGTGAAATATGGATTCCTTTGCCAAGGAAATTGCACCAGTATTGTCACAAAAGATTTTCAATGGACCCAATGCACTAGGTATGACACGTAGATCGGATATGAACTCCTTCATCCAGACTCCTTCATTTGTTGCTTCCGAAGCAGCTATGTACTCCGCTTCACACGTAGATCCTGACACGACGCTTTGCTTAGAACTGCACCAACTGACAGCTCAACCGTTCAATATAAATATGTATCCTGTTTGTGACTTAGAGTCATCCGGATCAGTGTCAAAGCTTGCATCGATGTCACCATTTACGACAAGCTCTTTGTCACCTCCATAAACGAGAAACATATCCTTAGTCATTTTCAGGTATTTCATGATGTTCTTGACCGTTGTCCAGTGATCCACTCCTGGATTACTTTCGTACCTCCCTGCTAAACTAATAGCACGGCACACATCAGGTCTGCTACACAACTTTCCATACATGATAGAGCCTATGGCTGAAGCATAGGAAACAACTTTCATTTTCTCTCTATCTTCTGCAGTGGTCGGGCATTGAGTCTGACTCAACTTCACACCTTGTAACACAGGCAAGAACCCTTTCTTTGCTTGATCCATTTTGAACTTCTTCAAAACTTTATCAAGGTATGTGCTTTGTGAAAGTCCAATTAAGCGTCTCGATCTATCTCTATAGATCTTGATGCCCAATATATAAGCAGCTTCACCGAGGTCTTTCATTGAAAAACTCTTGTTCAAGTATCCTTTTATGCTATCCAGAAATTCTATATCATTTCCAATCAACAATATGTCATCCACATATAATACTAGAAATGCTACCGAGCTCCCACTCACTTTCTTGTAAATACATGCTTCTCCAAAAGTCTGTATAAAACCATATGCTTTGATCACACTATCAAAACGTTTATTCCAACTCCGAGATGCTTGCACAAGTCCATAAATGGATCGCTGGAGCTTGCACACTTGGTTAGCATCCTTTGGATTGATAAAACCTTCAGGTTGCATCATATAAAACTCTTTTTCCAGAAATCCATTCAGGAATGCAGTCTTTACATCCATTTGCCAAATTTCATAATCATAAAATGGAGCAATTGTTAACATGATTCGGACAGACTTAAGCATCGCTACGGGTGAGAAGGTCACATCGTAGTCAACTCCTTGAACTTGGTTAAAACCTTTTGCAACAAGTCAAGCTTTGTAGACAGTAACATTACCGTCAGCGTCAGTCTTCTTCTTGAAGATCCATTTATTCTCGATGGCTTGCCGATCATCGGGCAAGTCAACCAAAGTCCACACTTTGTTCTCATACATGGATCCCATCTCAGATTTCATGGCCTTAAGCCATTTCGCGGAATCTGGGCTCATCATCGCTTCCTCATAGTTCATAGGTTCATCATGGTCAAGTAACATGACCTCCAGAATAGGATTACCGTGCCACTCTGGTGCGGATCTTACTCTGATTGACCTACGAGGTTCGGTAGTAACTTGATCTAAAGTTACATGATCATCATCATTAGCTTCCTCACTAATTGGTGTAGGAGTCATAGGAATAGATTTCTGTGATGAACTACTTTCCAATAAGGGAGCAGGTACAGTTACCTCATCAAGTTCTACTTTCCTCCCACTCACTTCTTTCGAGAGAAACTCCTTCTCTAGAAAGGATCCATTCTTAGCAACGAATGTCTTGCCTTCGGATCTGTGATAGAAGGTGTACCCAACAGTCTCCTTTGGCTATCCTATGAAGACACATTTCTCCGATTTGGGTTCGAGCTTATCAGGTTGAAGCTTTTTCACATAAGCATCGCAGCCCCAAACTTTAAGAAACGACAACTTGGGTTTCTTGCCAAACCACAGTTCATAAGGTGTCGTCTCAACGGATTTAGATGGTGCCCTATTTAATGTGAATGCAGCCGTCTCTAAAGCATAACCCCAAAACAATAGCGGTAAATTAGTAAGAGACATCATAGATCGCACCATATCTAATAAAGTGCGGTTACGACGTTCGGACACACAATTACGCTGTGGTGTTCCAGGTGGCGTGAGTTGCGAAACTATTCAGCATTATTTCAAATGAAGACCAAACTCGTAACTCAAATATTCTCCTCCATGATCAAATCGTAGAAACTTTATTTTCTTGTTACGATGATTTTCCACTTCACTCTGAAATTCTTTGAACTTTTCAAATGTTTCAGACTTATGCTTCATCAAGTAGCACTACTGCAGGATGGTCCAAATGCGACACTACGATCAGAGACCCTTCGACAAAACTCTGTGCGATGCCATAATCGCAAACGGTGGTGTAAAAAACCGTCAAAAAGGGTGCAAAACATTTGCGATGACAGATGCATCAAACACGGTTCAGAATTTAGTTCTGTGTGCGATGCAGGGCATACGGTTCAGCTCAATGAAATGTTTGTGATGAGGAGGCACAAAATAAATGGGCAGCCAGATGAAGGCATGTGCGATATACAACATACGGTTCACTGGGATGAATTGTGTCTGATTAGGCAACACAATGGAAACAGTTCAACTGAACAAGATGTGTGTGATACACGGCAAACAGGTCCGTAATTTGAAATGTCTGCGAAGACCAGTGATAACACAGACGATTGCTGCTAATAAGCCGTGTGAATTGTCTACAGTAGAATAACATGTATATATATATAACTGAAATAAACATCCAATTACATAAGTGACTATACAGATCATTCGCACACACCTCAATAAACAATTCCATGCATTCTTTAGTAGGAGAAACGATCGTCTAGTCATCTACTTCTTGTGACGCTCCTGCCACTGCTATGTGGCTCGATCCCTCGTCTGGGTCAGGAAGAAGACAATTCCTCATGTCAATGATCCGCCTGTACATCTCGTAGCTTGTGTACGGGTCCATGGCCGCGTACTTGACATGTTGTTCATCCAGTTTCTTGTGCCACACACTGTGCCAGGCGTTCTTGTCCTTATTGTTCTCTTGCTTCATCTTCGCGTAGTAGGGGTCGATGATGGCCGAGGCGAGGTCAACCAGGGAGTTCAGTTTGCTTTTGTCGGTGCCCCAGACCTTGTATTGGTGCTGGATGTTGACAAGATTCGGGCATTTCAAGTCCGGAACCTTGAGCGCTTTTAGATCGTTGGTGGTGTCCACCGTAGCGAAACTGTAGTCAGAGCTCTTGATAAACCTGGAGAAATGCTCACGAGGCCTTGTGGCAAGGTGGAAGTGGTAGAGGAGGACGTCATGTCGCACGCACAACTGGGCGACGGCAACCTTCTGATCGTGCCCGGCACGACCGATGGTGTACTCGAGGTCGAAGCCGACCACTCGGTACTTGTCCTCGGCAAGGAACTGCTCCATAGTTTGGATGGAGCTCTCCACCGAGACCGGATCGTTCGTGTACACCATCGAGAGGGCCTTCCCCCTCATGTGGGTGTCCACTACGTGATGCATGGTGAACTGCCCGCCGTTGTTTGTCGTCGGCCGCTGGGAGCGCCATTGGAGCCACGGGGAGCGCCATTGGAACCGCTGGATGTCCTCTCTGTATGTGTCCTCGTGGGTGTGCTTATTGTGACGTGTGAGACGAGAGATGAAGGTAAATGGCCGCAGGAATAAAAGGGGGCCGGTCGGCGTGGATTCTCGGCGCGTCCGCATGGCAGTTTTTTGCAGCGGGTAACTGCATCGTCGCACCGTGCCCGGCGCAACCGCTTGCACACGAACGTGCGTGATCGTGCGCCGGCCCAAAACACTGGTAGCACGCGTGGAGGGACGAGGGCAGAGCACCCGGAGGGACGCGAGAGCAGAGCGCGCCGCGGCCGCCTGAACCGCAAGAAACCACACGCATGGAGTAGTTGAACACACAGCAAATGGTCGCCTACAAGCCGGCCGACAGTTGCGTCGCTGCGTAGAGAGCGGCCGTGTGGTACCATCTCCGTCTAGTATATAGTCTCCTTTATATTCCGTGCCATGTTTTAAAAATTATATAATTGGAAACTATGTTCAAATACAAATCCAACTATATAATCTTTGGCGACATGCATTCGTATTTTATTATTTAAATCATAGTTATAAACCAGGACGGTGGTATAGTAGGTAATTAAATCGCAAACATTTTTTTATTAACTGTATTGCGTCGCTGAAGCTGCATTAGCGGCAGGCACCGCATTGCGGTTTCCCAGCCCGTCGGTAGGCTCCTCCTCCTCTGCCTGTTACTGAGCGCGCTCGGCAGAGGAGAGGCAGCCTGAAGTAGTACAAAGCCCCTCCGCAGTAGTAGTAGTATTTAGGGGCTATTTTGTTCAGTTCATTTGACTATAGATGTGGTGGAACTATACAACGTACTTAAAATTAGCTAGTATATATAGTTGAACTAGCTATTTCAGTACGTGGTTGGCAACAATTGGGGAAAAGTTTGGTCGGTTCAGCTGTCGAGTTGAACTGTTTGTATAAATTAAGAACGACTGCTTAATCTATGAATGAAATATATGCTTAGTTGCAAAAATTAGATACTGCTAGTGATTTTTAGCTTCATATTTTGACAAATCGCAGTGTTACAAGGATTGACAAATCTTACCAAATTTTTTGTACGTGGTTCCACATGGGTCATCCAAAACAACCGTTTGCGTTGAAGCGATGCACAAATCCTGCGCTGCTCTCACTTTGCATACAGGTGTTCTATCTAAAACGTTTGCGATCAAGAGCTGCAAAAATCCTGCTCGGCACATTTTCTCTTGGCTTCCTGGGGAAGCTGTCGGTTTGCATACGGGTGTTCTAACTAAAACGTTTGCGATGGGTGTTTTATATTTAAAAAGCAAATTAAACTGCGGCTTGGGCGCCATTAATGGAGAGGATGCGAGCAAGGCGGGCGGCCATGGAAGTCAAAGGGCTCGCTTCCCAGTGAGCCTGCGCAGTGTACAGCTAGCACGCTTCCCGATGAGCCTACGCACTCAAGGACAGCTTGCACGCCTCTCGGCCAGCCTGCGCACCGGACGACGCTCGCACGCCTCCCGTTCAGTCAAGGTCAAGCAGCTGTCCGCACGGCACCTCCTACAGCCATTAAAACCAAGACACGTGGCGTCACATGAATGGTTAACAGAATTTTCGATTTACTAGAATTTAAAAACTAGGCATCTCAATGTTTTGCCGGTAATCAACGGTGCCCTGGTGTTTGAAATTCATTCCCATTTCTTGCATGGGACCTAAGCATGCACCCAAGGACACATATTTGATTTTTCAACCAATTTATATGCACTGGAGCATGTGCATGTAGTTCAAATATGAATTATGCACATAAAATGCATTGAAAACTCAGTTAATGCATAAAAATGTCCAAACGAACCCCGAAAAATCACAAAAAATCACACAACAATCCTGTTGTTCTATGTTGACACGAGAAAAAAATTGAAAGCAATAAGAGGCAATGGATATCGTTTCGTCCACAAAGGTGGGACGTTCCCTACCAAAAACCATCATGCTTGTTGTGAGAAGCTCCGGTTTGTGAGAAGCATATACCCAAACCTGCCCCAAATGGGACAAAATTTGTACCACGGCATGTTGATGCCGCTCCATGATAGCATGCCAAGTTTCATGAATTTCAGACAAGTTTTGGATTTACTAGAATTTAAAAACCAGGCATCTCAATGTTTTGCCGGCGATCAACGGTACCCTGGTGTTTGAAATTCATTCCCATTTCTTGCATGGGACCTAAGCATGCACCCAAGGACACATATTTGATTTTTCAACCAATTTATATGCCCTGGAGCATGTGCATCTAGTTCAAATTTGAATTAAGCACATAAAATGCATTGAAAACTCAGTTAATGCATAAAAATGTCCAAACGAACCCCGAAAATCACAAAAAAATCACACAACACTCCACTTGTTCTATGTTGACATGAGAAAAAAATTGAAAGCAATAAGAGGCAATGGATATCGTTTTGTCCACAAAGGTGGGACGTTCCCTACCGAAAACCATCATGCTTGTCGTGAGAAGCTCCGGTTTGTGAGAAGCATATACCCAAACCTGCCCCAAATGGGACAAAATCTGTACCACAGCATGTTGATGCCGCTCCATGATAGCATGCCAAGTTTCATGAATTTCAAACGAGTTTTGGATTTACTAGAATTTAAAAACCAGGCATCTCAATGTTTTGCCGGCGATCAACGGTACCCTGGTGTTTGAAATTCATTCCCATTTCTTGCATGGGACCTAAGCATGCACCCAAGGACACAGGTTTGATTTTTCAACCAATTTATATGCACTGGAGCATGTGCATGTGGCTCAATTTTGAATTGTTCACCTGAAATGGCTAGAAAACCAATTTAATGTATAAAATGTTCAAACGAACCCTGAATAATTCTAATTCTTTTAAGACACACATATAGTTGCATGTTCACTCCAGATAAAAGGTCTAGCAATTCAAACACCGTCCATTGCCGCTGTGACCCCATTATGTAATTCAAATCAAGATGAAAAATGAAGTAGATCGCACACAGTTTATTATCAGCAACCGTGTGAGATGTAGTACAAAATATCTTGGAGCACCGTCGGTGTATAGTACGCCTATGGCTTACGCGAGAAGGTGCGTCGGCTACAGTCCACAGTCGGCGTCTCAAGCACACTAGCTTGCTCCCCCAATATCATTTCACTGTTCAATCGTCGCCGGTGAAAGATGGGCACGTGGACCCGCATCGTGAGGGCAACTTCGGTGGCCCACTCCGGCGAGAGCGCGGCCGCAGCCGCCATGCCCGTGCTAACAAGGTGCATGAGCGTGGCCACAATTTGCAACCGGGCAACAAAGGCAGCCCAAACGGCCGCTGTTGCTTCTCAGGTGGCGGCAGCAACATCTGCCTCGGGGATAGCAACTGGCGAGAGCGGCACAGCAACTGTCCGTTCCGTAGCGGCGGCCTTAGCCCTGATGGAGGCCGCCCACGACCATGTAGAGGCCACCCACGCCCAGCTCTTGGCGGTCACCGCACAAATCGAACGAAGCTTCTCCGACAACGGTCGGCAACCCACGGCCGAAGAGCTGGCAATCGCCGAGAGCGTTCGAGCAGCCGTCCGTTCCTCTGCCGCATACCTTGCAACGACGGACCCGTCCAAGCCTAGATCGCGTCCGCCCACGCCCAGCTTGTGGCGGCCTTTTCCAAAGAGATGGCGGACGCGGATGGCGAGATGCTTGCCGAGTATGGTGTGATGGATGCCATGGAGCCCCTTCCCCAGGAGACCGTCGGGCGCGAGCTAGACATGGAGGCGGCGGCGAAGATCGACGAGCACCAGCCATAGTAGTACTCTATGTTTTGTTTAATTAAGAGTGCCGGTCTTTAATTTGTTAGAGTAATGTTTAGGTCAGCTAGCTCTGTTTAATTGCTGAACTTGCTCGATTAAGAAGTGTGGGTGTGCTGTAGTCTCCTTTGTGTACCCAAATTATGCAATGACATGGATGACCACTTTAACCATGGAAATTCGAACCAAAACTTTTGACATTCAAACTCATCTCACACGGGTTAAGTTATCTGAATCGTTTGTGATGTCCACATATCGTACATAGTTCTGAATAAGGGACCGTGTCTGATGACACTTTGCGCGCCAGTTTTTTGCCTGAAGCAATTCCAAATTTTCGGCTTCCGCGGAAATACCTACCTCCCCACCCCTCCCCCTTACCAAAAGCCACATTTCCCCTCTTTCCGCCTTCCTTTCCAAGTTGAAACCTTCACTCCTTGCTTGCAGCGCCGCCGCATCCTTGCCGGCGACCCTCCTTCACGCTGCTTGGCCTCCTCTATCCAGGCAGGTAATCCACACCCGACCCCCATCCTCCTCCTCCTTCCACATCCCACATGCCCCGACTGCCGGCGCGAGCGCGACACCTTCCACCCAAATCACCGAGCCCTCCACCAAATAAGCGCCGGCCTAAGCCATGGTGCACGCAGTATAGCCAGGACCTCAAGGAGCATTTGGCAGTGGAGAAACAAATCGCGGCCGCACGCGCGGATGAGGTCGCGATGGCTGCCATTCGTGCCGACCCCCAGATCTTGGAGGAGCACCTTGCCAATTGCTAGCTATGCCGGTTAAGCATGCTCAGTTTACCCGTTGCGTGTGCTGCTCCTGCCTTTCCTTCACAAAATCTAGTGAATTGTGCTATCTAATTTCACCATGCAATCTGTTGCTCTAGTGTATATGTTCTATATGTCGTGCAGTGTGGTGCTCACTTATTAATTGTTTTGTTAAATAGTTGTCGTCTTCAGTTCATTGTTTGGTTCAATTCTGCAAATGTGATGTTCCATTCTTCAGGCTGCAATTTTGTATTGTCTTCCATGTGAGAAATAAATAGAATTTATCTTTACAAAATTGTGGGTGCATTCTGTTATTGTATACCATGTGAGGAATAATTGAATTTGGCTGTAGTAAATACATGAGAAACAAATACAATTGCTACAATTGGCTGTAGATAACTGTTTGGTTAACTCTCTGATCTTCTATTAGGAGTATGTTATATTGTGCAATGTGGTGCTCAGTTAATGTTTGGTTCATTTGTTGTGGTGTTTAGTTAACTGCTTGGTTCAATTCTGCAATGCGATGTCCAATTGTCGTGGGTAGAATTTTGTATTGTTGTGCATGTGAGGAATAAATCGAATTTGGCTGCACTTAATACATGAGAAACATATACAAGTGCTATATTTTCTAGTTCTTAATCATGCTTGGTTTGGCTAAATGGGTTTTCCGTGTGGCTTCAATTAATCTGATGAATCTGCAATGTGCTTATTTTTCATCAACATATTTTACTGATAGCATGCGAACCCTTACTTAACCTGATGACTAACTACCTTATATGTGTTGCAGGGAAACAATGGGAAGCACTGAGGTTTACAATCGAGGTTAGCACGTGCATGGTCCGTTGTCCAATAGCACATTATTGTGCAATTGCCGGAACCATTCTAATATTTTGGTTTTTAACAATTTGGTCTTGCACATGTAGGTCCTGCTGTCAGAGGTTTTGACCCACTGTTCGACCCTTTTTGCATATGGGGAAATGAGTTGTCCATGAATATCAATCAAATCAAGAAACTTACAAAGATTGTTAGGATAAAGAAATTAGCGACAAAAAAAAGCAAGATCTTTGTCTGCACAATGAATAAGACATCAGTTCACTACAAGATGGTACTAACTATTATACCTTGCCTTTTTTTATTCCTTTGCCCCATTTCCAATATAGAGAAGATATTTATGCATATCCTTCTTTTCAGGCCTTTCCAAAGCAGTTCACTAATGATTACCTCTCAAACCACCTCTATGGTCAGGAGGCGAGCAAGGTTTTCATACAACACCCACGGTTCAATATTGAAGTGTTCCTGAAGAGGTCGAAGGACGGACGGTCAATCATCCAGAGGCACTGGCCTAAAGTTGCAAAGACCTTCAACATGAATGAAGGCTCAATATTCGCCTTCTGCTTCAGCAGTTTTCCAGATGAGATGCATCTGTCTATATACCGTCTATGATGCTAATTTCGAAAGGTTCTACATGTTGCATGTGGAACTTGCTGGTGGTGCAGTTGTGTAATGGGGTAGCTGAGTTCTGAAGCTATATCATGTTGTACTCTGATGTATTTCAATTATGAAATTCTGCTTCCTTAATATGGAAATGAAATATATTGTGTGCTTAATATGAATGTCAATTAGATTAATAAATGGATTATTAATAATAGGGCAATTAGCCTGCTAATGGCGAATTAGCCTACTAATTGGGTTTTGATATTGCAAACGGTTGTTGAAAAAATACCATGGGCGATGACCTCAGGCAATGCACACAGTTTCTAGGAATAAACCGTGTTGGATCAATGAACAATCACACACGACTTTCTCTTGAAAACTGTTTGCGTTAGGCCACCTTGCGCAAACGTTTACCACATAAAAACTGTGTGTCATGGACAGCCTTTGCCACACAGTTTCTTCTACGGACCGTGTGTGCTACATTCAATAACGCAAACGATTTAACGGAAAAAATTGTGTGTGATGTACCTGTGAACAGAAACGTTTTCCTTGGAGCGACTGTGTGGGATGTGCATGCGAACGGAAACGTTTAGCCGGGACTGGCTGTGCGGAATGTACTTGCGACCGGAAACAATTTCGCTGTATAATTGTATTTTTAGCTCTACTGTACGTATTTCCATATTTGAGTGCTCGTCGGTCACACACGATCTCATTTTGCCGAAAGTGTGTGCCAGGAGGGCATATCCCCGACGGTTTCTGGGTCGTGTGGGAAGGACCCCCCTATCGCCCACACTCACTTGGCAACGGTTCCAAATGCCGTCGCGAAAAGGGGTAAAAAACCGTTTGTTTAGGACCGACGCGCATCAGTGTAGATATACCCATATATGCTCAAATCATATGTGAAAAATAAGGATACCCACCGCGAGCCTCAACATTCATCGGACCACATACATCAGTATGTATGATTTCCAACAAATCTGTTGCTCGCTCCATTGTTCCGGAGAACGGCGTTTTGGTCATCTTGCCCATGAGGCATGGTTCGCAAGTACCAAGTGATTCCAAAAGTCCATCAGAATGGAGTTTCTTCATGCGCTTTACACCAATATGACCTAAACGGCAGTGCCACAAATAAGTTGCACTATCATTATCAACTCTGCATCTTTTGGCTTCAATATTATGAATATGTGTGTCACTACTATCGAGATTCAACAAAAATAGACCACTCTTCAAGGGTGCATGACCATAAAAGATATTACTCATATAAATAGAACAACCATTATTCTCAGATTTAAATGAATAACCATCTCACATCAAACAAGATCCAGATATAATGTTCATGCTTAACGCTGGCACCAAATAACAATTATTCAGGTCTAAAACTAATCCCGAAGGTAGATGTAGAGGTAGCATGCCGACTGTACATCGACTTTGGAACCATTTCCCACGCACATCGTCACCTCGTCCTTTGCCAATCTTCGCTTAATCCGTAGTCCCTGTTTCGTGTTACAAATATTAGCAACAGAACCAGTATCAAATACCCAGGCACTACTGCGAGCATTAGTAAGGTACACATCAATAACATGTATATCACATATACCTTTGTTCACCTTGCCATCCTTCTTATCTGCCAAATACTTGGCGCAGTTCCGCTTCCAGTGACCAGTCCCTTTGCAGTAGAAGCACTCAGTCTCAGGCTTAGGTCTAGACTTGGGCTTCTTCACTTGAGCAGCAACTCGCTTGCCGTTCTTCTTGAAGTTTCCCTTCTTCCCTTTACCCTTTTTCTTGAAACAGGTGGTCTTGTTGACCACCAACACTTGATGCTCTTTCTTGATTTCTACCTCCGCAGCCTTTAGCATTGCGAAGAGCTCAGGAATTGTCTTATCCATCCCTTGCATATTATAGTTCATCACAAAGCTCTTGTAGCTTGGTGGCAGTGATTGAAGAATTCTGTCAATGACACTATCATCAGGAAGATTAACTCCCAGTTGAATCAAGTGATTGTTATACCCACACATTTTTAGTATATGCTCACTGACAGAACTATTCTCCTCCATTTTGCAGCTGTAGAACTTATTGGGGACTTCATATCTCTCAATCCGGGCATTTGCTTGAAATATTAACTTCAACTCCTGGAACATCTCATATGCTCCATGACGTTCAAAACGTCGTTCAAGTCCTGGTTCTAAGCCATAAAGCATGGCACACTGAACTATCGAGTAGTCATCAGCTTTGCTTTGCCAGACGTTCATAACATTTGGCGTTGCTCCTGCAGAGGGTTTGGCACCTAGCGGTGCTTCTAGGACGTAATTCTTCTGTGCAGCAATGAGGATAATCCTCAAATTATGGACCCAGTCCGTGTAGTTGCTACTATCATCTTTCAACTTAGCTTTCTCTAGGAACGCATTAAAATTCAATGGAACAACAGCACGGGCCGTCTATCTACAACAACATAGACATCCAAAATACTATCAGGTACTAGGTTCATGATAAATTAAAGTTCAATTAATCATATTACTTAAGAACTCCCACTTAGATAGACATCCCTCTAATCATCTAAGTGATCACATGATCCAAATCAACTAAACCATGTCCGATCATCACGTGAGATGGAGTAGTTTTCAATGGTGAACATCACTATGTTGATCATATCTACTATATGATTCACGCTCGACCTTTCGGTCTCAGTGTTCCGAGGCCATATCTACGTATGCTAGGCTCGTCAAGTTTAACCCGAGTATTTTGCGTGTGCAAAACTGGCTTGCACCCGTTGTATGTGAACGTAGAGCTTATCACACCCGATCATCATGTGGTGTCTCGGCACGACGAACTTTCGCAACGGTGCATACTCAGGGAGAACACTTGTGCCTTGAAATTTAGTGAGAGATCATCTTATAATGCTACCGCCGAACTAAGCAAAATAAGATGCATAAAGGATAAACATCACATGCAATCAATATAAGTGATATGATATGGCCATCATCATCTTGTGCCTTTGATCTCCATCTCCAAAGCACCGTCATGATCACCATCGTCACCGGCGCGACACTTTGATCTCCATCGTAGCATCGTTGTTGTCTCGCCAACTATTGCTTCTATGACTATCGCTACCGCTTAGTGATAAACTAAAGCAATTACATGGCGATTGCATTTCATACAATAAAGTGACAACCATATGGCTCCTGCCAGTGGCCGATAACTTTGTTACAAAACATGATCATCTCATACAATAAAATTTAGCCATATCACATCACAACATGCCCTGCAAAAACAAGTTAGACGTCCTCTACTTTGTTGTTGCAAGTTTTACGTGGTTGCTATGGGCTGAGCAAGAACCGTTCTCACCTACGCATCAGAACCACAACGAATTTTCATCAAGTGTGTTGTTTTAACCTTCAACAAGGACCGGGCGTAGCCACACTCGATTCAACTAAAGTTGGAGAAACTAACACCCGCCAGCCACCTGTGTGCAAAGCACGTCGGTAGAACCAATCTCGCGTAAGCCGCGTACGCGTAATGTTGGTCCGGGCCGCTTCATCCAACAATACTGCCGAATCAAAATATGACATGCTGGTAAGCAGTATCACTATTATCACCCACAACTCATTTGTGTTCTACTCGTGCATATAACATCTACGCATAGACCTGGCTCGGATGCCACTGCTGGGGAACGCAGTAATTTCAAAAAATTTCCTACGCACACGCAAGATCATGGTGATGCATAGAAACGGGAGGGGAGAGTGTAGTCCACGTACCCTCGTAGACCATAAGCGGAAGCGTTATGACAACGTGGTTGATGTAGTCGTATGTCTTCACGATTCAACCGATCCTAGTACCGAAAGTACGGCACCTCCGCGATCTGCACACGTTCGGCTCGGTGGCGTCCCATGAACTCTCGATCCAGCTGAGTGTCGAGGGAGAGCTTCGTCAGCACGATGGCGTGATGACGGTGATGATGAAGCTACCAGCGCAGGGCTTCGCCTAAGCACTGCAACGATATGACCGAGGTGGATTATGGTGGAGGGGGGCACCGCACACGGCTAAGAGATCAATGATCAACTTGTGTGTCTATGGGGTGCTCCCCTCCCCCGTATATAAAGGAGTGGAGGAGGGGGAGGGCCATCCCTCTATGGCGCGCCCTGGAGGAGTCCTACTCCCACCAGGAGTAGGATTCCCCCTTTCCCTAGTTGGACTAGGGGAGAAGGAAGGGGGAGAGAGGGAGGAAGGAAAGGGGGCGCCGCCCCCCCCCCCCTTCCTAGTCCAATTCAGACCAGAGGGGGAGGAGGCGCGCGGCCTGCCCTGGCTGCCCCTCTCTCTCTCCACTAAAGCCCATTAAGGCCCATATACTCCTCGAGGGGTTCCGGTAACCCCCCGGTACTCTGGTATATGCCTGAACTCTCTCGAAACCTTTCCGATGTCCTAACATAGTCATCCAATATATCGATCTTTATGTCTCGACCATTTCGAGACTCCTCGTCATGTCCATGATCATATCCGGGACTCCGAACTACCTTCGGTACATCAAAACACATAAACTCATAATACAGATCGTCACCAAACGTTAAGCGTGCGGACCGTACGGGTTCGAGAACTATGCAAACATGACCGAGACTCATCTCCGGTCAATAACCAATAGCGGAACCTGGATGCTCATATTGGTTCCTACATATTCTACGAAGATCTTTATCGGTCAAACCGCATAACAACATATGTTGTTCCCTTTGTCATCGGTATGTTACTTTCCCGAGATCTGATCGTCGGTATCTCAATACCTAGTTCAATCTCGTTACCGGCAAGTCTCTTTACTCGTTCCGTAATGCATCATCCTGCAACTAACTCATTAGTCACATTGCTTGCAAGGCTTATAGTGATGTGTATTACCGAGAGGGCCCATAGATACCTCTCCGACAATCAGAGTGACAAATCCTAATCTCGATCTATGCCAACTCAACAAGTACCATCGGAGACACCTGTAGAGCACCTTTATAATCACCCAGTTACGTTGTGACGTTTGGTAGCACACAAAGTGTTCCTCCGGTATTCGGGAGTTGCATAATCTCATAGTCATAGGGACATGTATAAGTTGAAGAAAGCAATAGCAACATGCTAAACGATCAAGTGCTAAGCTAACGGAATGGGTCAAGACAATCACATCATTCTCTAATGATGTGCTCCCGTTAATCAAATGACAACTCATGTCTATGGCTAGGAAACTTAACCATCTTCGATTCAACGAGCTAGTCAAGTAGAGGCATACTAGTGACACTCTGTTTGTCTATGTATTCACACATGTACTAAGTTTCCGGTTAGTACAATTCTAGCATGAATAATAAACATTTATCATGATATAAGGAAATATAAATAACAACTTTATTATTGCCTCTAGGGCATATTTCATTCAAACGTCTGTTGACATGTAGAATAAAAAACAATTGTAACATATCGTTGAAGATATATATAGTTTTTGAGCATCAACATTAAGATAAGACTTTTTACCAGCGTTTTGTGCACACAATTGGTCTTGTTCAGTGTGTGCACCATAGGTCTAATTAATCCCATCCAAAATCCAGTGTTCATACGCTGTGCTATCTCTGTCAGATTATCAACAAAGTTCATGACATGCTTCAAGTCCTTCCATTGAAATTTGGTACGCTTAGTAACATACAGATCGTTCACTATGCATCCAACATATCCTGCTTAAAAGGTGGAAAGGTATTATTTATTTAGAACATGGCAGAAGAATATATTGTGCGCATAAATTGGTAAATAGAATTTGTTACTGCCTAGGAACGGAGTCTGAATATGACATCACAATTGGTTGCTTAAATAGTGATCAATTGGTTGATTAAATAGTAATATGACAGCACAAAGAAAGTTGAAAGGACACTAACCTCGATCAGACTTTGATCGGCTGATGACGTTGGGGAAGTAAACATCCATGTTAATTAGACCAGGCTGTGGTGCACGCACTAGAATTTTATTGCCAGCTTTCAGTTCATAACACTTAGACATTTTTCTCCAAAGGTCCGCATTAAAATAGGAGTGGCCATCTTTATCAAGTTTTACGCTAACCGTCATTGTAAATCCATGTTGCATTGTCAATATGACATCCTGGGGGTCATCAGCAAAGTAAAGCCCAAGATTTCCTTCTACTCCTATTCTTGCAAAGCAAGGGATGTACTGCTTGACATGAAAATTAAGATCGTAAATTAGATATACTGAAATAACAGAGCAAGATGCAAATATGGGAGTAACTGATAGAACAGATCAACATATAGATGAAAGCAAAGTACAAAAATATAGAATTAAAATAGATAATGTAACAAAGATTTGATGCAAATATATAGATAATGTAGCAACAAACGGTATATGTTCACAAATGTAGGCCATGCTGACCATGGTAGGTTGAGATTGAACATACCGAGCGCTCCCTGAAGTCATCCGGAATGGTGAGATAGAACTTCGTTTCCAACTGGCCATGACCACAGTTGCCCGATTTGTGCTCGCACTGTGGACACATGAATAAACACCCACGAATCACCAAGAACAAAAATGATTCCATAGCGATTTCCGTCGGTTGATTAACAGCGACGGACGGACTGCGATAAGTGATGAGTGAATATTTTGCTAATTAAGTTGATTACCTTCTCCATGAGAAACATCCCCGGCCCAATCCCGCAGAAAACCCCAGTCGACCAGAGTCTAGAATGTCGGTGCAGATAGGCGGCGGAAAGCGGTAGGGGCGAAATCCCGTGCCATTTGGAGTGCGACCTACGCCCACCACCAACAGCCGTCGAGCTTAGGGTGCAGAGTTGCGGAGGAGTCCGCGGCGAGTGAGTGGGGACGAAGTGGGCGAGGGTTTTGTTTTTCCCTTTTGCATGTGTGAGTGAACACACACGGTTTGCAGAGGCGACGGAGATGAATCGTGTGCGATAGTAAATCACCGAGATTGAATGGGAATCCACATTTCCTTTGTCCTTCATCCATGAGTTTTTTCTACGATGAACATAAACCCTGCTAATCACCGTGTTCAAATTTGACACTTTTCTGGGTTCATTTACAATATTTAGGGGATTATGTGCATTTTGTAGGCATTAATGCACATAATTCAAATTCAAACAATTGGTGCTTGAAAAGGTGCACAAGAATGGTCTGGAAAAACCATACTCGTGGTATTTAGTAATTTCTCAAGCCTTTTACAAGGAATGGGCAGAGATTTCAATGGAATGCGTGGCAATAGTCAACCACAAACGCGTCATTTGCTGGGTTATCAACTATAGAACAATGAAATATGTGCTTGGAAAACATGTCGCCTGGCATGGTGCCATGGTATGGCCTCACCTTGCCCTGGTTAAAAGCTGAGAAGGTTTGATTTATGTCGTCATGCACGCCCTTCATAAATCGAACCATCACTGAGGAAGTTTAATGCTTTCGAGAGGGAAATCGCCAAGATTGAAGCGGAATCCAAATTTCCGTCCTATTTTGTCATTCAGTTTTTTTCCAACGATCAACATACCGCCTCAAATGCAACGTGTTCAAATTTGACATTTTTCCGAACTCATTTACCATATTTAGGGGATTATGTGCATTTTATAGGCATTAATTATGCACATAATTCAAATTCAAACAATCGATGCATGAAAAGGTGCACAAGAACGGTCTGGAAAACCATGCTCGTGCTATTTAGTACATTCTCATGGCTTTTACAAGGAATGGGAAGATATTTCAAGGAAATGTGTGGCAATAGTCAACCATAAACGCGTCGTTTACTGGGTTAACAATTATACAAAAATGAAATACATGCTTGGAAAACATGACGCCTGGTGTGGTGCCATGGTATGACCTCACCGTGCCCTGGTAAAAATGTCGTCATGCACGCCTTTCATAAAACGAACCATCACCGAGGAAGTTTCATGGTTTCGAGGGGGAAATCACCAAGATTTAAGGGGGGTCCAAATTTCCTTTGTCATTTGTCCACGAGTTTTTTCTATGATGAACCTACAACCTGCAAATCACCGTGTTCAAATTTGGCACTTTTCCGGGTTCATTTGCCATATTTAGGGGATTATGTGCATTTCCTAGGCAATAATGCACATAATTCATGTTCAAACAATCGGTGCATGAAAGGGTCCACAAGAGCGGCCTGGAAAACCATGCCCGTGCCATTTAGTAAATTCTCATGCCTTTTGCAAGGAATGGACAGATATTTCGATGAAATGTGTGGCAATAGTCAACCACAAATGTTTGTTTGTTGGGTTTTCAACTATAGAAAAAATGAAATAAATGCTTAAAAAACATGATGCCTGGCATGGTGCCATGGTATGACCTCACCATGCCCTGGTAAAAATTTGATAAGGTTTGGCTTATGTCGTCATGCACGCCCTTCATAAATCGAACCATCACCGAGGAAGTTCCATGCTTTCGAGAGGGAAATCCCCAAGATTGAAGGGGAATCCAAATTTTCGTCCTAGTGTCATTCAGTTTTTTTCCAACGATCAACATACCGCCTCAAATGCAACGTGTTCAAATTTGACATTTTTCCAGGCTCATTTACCATATTTAGGGAATTATGTGCATTTTCTAGGCATTAATGGACATAATTCAAATTCTAGCAATCGGTGCGTGAAAAGGTGCACAAGAACGGTCTGGAAAACCATGCTCGTGTTATTTAGTCAACCATAAACGCGTCGTTTACTGGGTTAACAACTATACAAAAAATGAAACACATGGTGGGAAAACATGACGCCTGGCGTGGTGCCATGGTATGGCCTCACCATGCCCTGGTAAAAATTGGAGAATATTTTCCTTATGTCGTGATGCACGCCTTTCATAAATCGAACCATCACCGAGGAAGTTTCATGGTTTCGAGGGGGAAATCACCAAGATTGAAGGGGGATCCAAATTTCCTTTGTCCTTTGTCCACGAGTTTTTTTCTATGATGAACATACAACCTGCAAATCACCGTGTTCAAATTTGGCACTTTTCCGGGTTCATTTGCCATATTTAGGGGATTATGTGCATTTCCTAGGCATTAATGCACATAATTCAAGTTCAAACAATCGGTGCATGAAAGGGTGCACAAGAACAGCCTGGAAAACCATGCTCGTGCCATTTAATAAATTCTCATGCCTTTTACAAGGAAGGGACAGATATTTCGATGAAATGTGTGGCAATAGTCAACCACAAACATTTGTTTATTGGGTTTTCAACTATAGAAAAAATGAAATAAATGCTTGAAAAACATGACGCCTGGCATGGTGTGCCATGGTATGACCTCACCATGCACTGGTAAAAATTAGAGAAGGTTTGGCTTATGTCGTCATGCACGGCCTTCATAAATTGAACCATCGCCAAAGAAGTTCCACGCTTTCGAGAGGGAAATCGCCAAGATTGAAGGGGAATCCAAATTTTCTTTGTTCTTTGCCCTGGATTTTTTCTACGATGAACATACACCCTGCAAATCACCATGTTCAAATTTGGCATTTTTCTGGGCTCATTTACCATATTTAGGGGATTGTGTGCATTTTCTAGGCATTTAGCACATATAAATCCAATCCAGCTACAGGTGCACGGGTGTGATGTGAGGGATGTGGATTGTCGTTCGATCGCGGCGCATCCTATGGTGCACATGCACGATCCGCATGGTTGGGGTTCCGGCCAATCATAACGCAACACACAATAGGCTCAACGCACACTGTTTCTGAAAGCAACGGAGATGAACCGTGTGCAATAATGAACGAGCAAAATTGTTAGGCAAGCCAAATTTCTGTTGTCGTTTGTCGTTGAGCTCTTGAATACCACCGCACTGTACGGCTGCCCGGCCCCTCCGTCCCAGAGCTCTCTCCAGGCGTCGTCCATGGCACCGAGGCGCACAGTAACTGGTAAGGAAGCGATGGCATCCCGCCGCGCCGCGTTCCTCGCCGCCCGCGACCGCACACATGGAAAGGAAGCAATGGCATCTCGCCACACGGGGTTCATCGCCGCCGACGGCCAGACAGTTACATGGGCGGACTTTGAGGCTGCCATGGCTGAATGGGTGGTGGATCTAGAGGCGGCCAAAGCCGCACAGAAGGAACGGAAAAGGCAGAAAGCAGTCAAGAAAAGATAGTCCCGCAGCCGCAAGAAAAAAGAGGCCGCACGCCGTGGTGAGGAGAGCTTGGCAGAGATCGAAGCACGGTGGGCTGCCGCCTACAAGGCCGGGAAGGAGAACGCCGGCGTCTGGCCAGCATGCCCTGATGGCAGCATGTGAGAAGTAGTTTAAGTTTGTAGTATTAGAGCAAATTACCAGCACACGGCCCCAACCTGTGTCCCAGGAGGGCCTATTGCTACCTCTTGAGCATGCGTTGGTTTTCCCTTGAAGAGGAAAGGGTGATGCAGCAAAGTAGCGTAAGTATTTCCCTCAGTTTTTGAGAACCAAGGTATCAATCCTGTAGGAGACTACACGCAAATCGCCTAGTACCTGCACAAACAATCAAGAACCTTGCGACCAACGCGATAAAGGGGTTGTCAATCCCTTCACGGCCACTTGCAAAAGTGAGATCCGATAAAGATAATAAGATAAATATTTTTGGTATTTTTGTTGTATAGATTGAAAAGTAAAGATTGCAAAATAAACGGCGACAGAAATAGCTAATTGATGGGAAACTAATATGATGTAAAATAGACCCGGGGGCCATAGGTTTCACTAGTGGGTTCTCTCAACATAGCATAGATTACGGTGGGTGAACAAATTACTGTCGAGCAATTGATAGAAAAGAGCATAGTTATGAGAATATCTAGGCATGATCATGAACATAGGCATCACATCCATGTCAAGTAGACTGAAACGATTCTGCATCTACTACTATTACTCCACACATCGACTGCTATCCAGCATGCATCTAGAGTATTAAGTTCATAAGAACAGAGTAACGCATTAGGCAAGATGACATCATGTAGAGGGATAAACTCAAGAAATATGATATAAACCCCATCTTTTTATCCTCGATGGCAACAATACAATACATGCCTTGCTGCCCCTACTATCACTGGGAAAGGACACCGCAAGATTGAACCCAAAGCTAAGAACTTCTCCCATTGCAAGAAAGATCAATCTAGTAGGCCAAACTAAACCGATAATTCAAAGAGAGTTGCAAAGATATCAAACCATGCATATAATATTTCAGAGAAGAATCAAATATTGTTCATAGATAATCTTGATCATAAACCCACAATTCATCGGATCTCGACAAACACACCGCAAAAAGTATTACAGCGAATAGATCTCCAAGAACATCGAGGAGAACTTTGTATTGAGAACCAAAGAGAGAGAAGAAGCCATCTAGCTAATAACTATGGACCCGAAGGTCTGTGGTAAACTACTCACACATCATCGGAGAGGCTATGGTGTTGATGTAGAAGCCCTCCGTGATCGAATCCCCCTCCGGCGGAGCGCCGAAAAAGGCCCCAAGATGGGATCTCAAGGGTACAGAAGGTTGCGGCGGTGGAAAAGTGGTTTCATGGCTCCCCTGGATGTTTTCAGGGTATAAGAGTATATATAGGCAAAAGAAGTTGGTCGGTGGAGCTACGAGGGGCCCACAAGGGTGGGGGCGCGCCTACCCCCCTGGGCGCGCCCTCCAGCCTCGTGGCCGCCTCTTTGCTTCCTTCACTTCCACTCCAAGTCTCTTGGATTGCGTTTGTTCCAAAAAAAGTTATACGCGAAGGTTTCGTTCCGTTTGATATTCCTTTTCTGCGAAACACTGAAATAGGCAAAAAAACAGCAACTGGCACTGGGCCTCCGGTTAATAGGTTAGTCCCAAAAATAATATAAGAGAGCATATTAAAGCCCATTAAACATCCAAAACAGAAAATATAATAGCATGGAACAATCAAAAATTATAGATACGTTGGAGACGTATCAGCATCCCCAAGCTTAATTCCTGCTCGTCCTCGAGTGGGTAAATGATAAAAATAGAATTTTTGATGTGGAATGCTATGTAACATAATTTTCAATGTAATTTTCTTTATTGTGGCATGAATGTTCAGATCCGAAAGATTCAAGACAAAAGTTTAATATTCACATAAAAATAATAATACTTCAAGCATACTAACTAAGCAATTATGTCTTCTCAAAATAACATAACCAAAGAAAGCTCATCCCTACAAAATCATATAGTTTGTCCATGCTCCATCTTCGTCACACAAAATGCTCTCATCATGCACAACCCCGATGACAAGCCAAGCAATTGTTTCATACTTTAGTATTCTCAAACTTTTTCAACTTTCACACAATACATGGGCGCGAGCCATGGACATAGCACTATGGGTGGAATAGAATATGATGATGGAGGTTGTCTGGAGAAGACAAAAAAGGAGAAAGTCTCACATCGACGCGGCTAATCAAAGGGCTATGGAGATGCCCATCAATTGATGTCAATGCAAGGAGTAGGGATTGCCATGCAACGGATGCACTAGAGCTATAAATGTATGAAATCTCAACAAAAGAAACTAAGTGGGTGTGCATCCAACTTGCTTGCTCACGAAGACCTAGGGCATTTGAGGAAGCCCATTGTTGGAATATACAAGCCAAGTTCTATAATGAAAAATTCCCACTAGTATATGAAAGTGACAATATAATAAAATCTCTATCATGAAGATCATGGTGCTACTTTGAAGCACATGTGTGGAAAAAGGATAGTAGCATTGTCCCTTCTCTCTTTTTCTCTCATATTTTTTGGGCCTTCTCTTTTTTTGGCCTTTTTTTGGCCTTTCTCTTTTTTTCCTCACACGGGGCAATGCTCTAATAATGATGATCATCACACTTCTATTTATTTACAACTCAAGGATTACAACTCGATACTAGAACAAAATATGACTCTATATGAGTGCCTCCGGCGGTGTACCGGGATAGGCAATGAATCAAGAGTGACATGTATGAAAAATTATGCATGGTGGCCTTGCCACAAATACGATGTCAACTACATGATCATGCAAGGCAATATGACAATGATGAAGCGTGTCATAATAAACGGAACGGTGGAAAGTTGCATGGCAATATATCTCGGAATGGTTATGGAAATGCCATAATAGGTAGGTATGGTGGCAGTTTTGAGGAAGATATAAGGAGGTTTAAGTGTGATAGAGCGTATCATATCACGGGTTTTGGATGCACCGGCGAAGTTTGCACCAACTCTCAAGGCGAGAAAGGCCAATGCACGGTACCGAAGAGGCTAGCAATGATGGAAGGGTGAGAGTGCATATAATCCATGGACTCAACATTAGTCATAAATAACTCACATACTTATTGCAAAAATCTACAAGTCATCAAAACCAAGAACTACGCGCATGCTCCTAGGGGGATAGATTGGTAGGAAAATACCATCGCTCGTCCCCGACCGCCACTCATAAGGACGACAATCAAAGAAACACCTCATGCTTCAAATTTGTTACACAACGGTTACCATACGTGCATGCTACGGGACTTGCAAACTCCAACACAAGTATTTCTCAAATTCACAATTACTCAACTAGCACGACTCTAATATTACCATCTTTATATCTCAAAATAATCATCAAGTATCAAACTTCTCATAATATTCAATGCACTCTATATGGAAGTTCTTATTATACCCATCTTGGATGCCTATCATATTAGGACTAATTTTATAGCCAAAGCAAATTACCATGCTGTTCTAAAAGACTCTCAAAATAATATAAGTGAAGCATGAGAGATCAATAATTTCTATAAAATAAAACCACCACCGTGCTCTAAAAAGATATAAGTGAAGCACAAGAGCAAAATTATCTAGCTCAAAAGATATAAGTGAAGCACATAGAGTATTCTAGTAAATTCCGATTCATGTGTGTCTCTCCAAAAGGTGTGTACAGCAAGGATTATTGTGGTAAACTAAAAAGCAAAGACTCAAATCATACAAGACGCTCCAAGCAAAACACATATCATGTGGTGAATAAAAATATAGCCTCGAGTAAAGTTACCGATAGACGAAGACGAAAGAGGGGATGCCTTCCGGGGCATCCCCAAGCTTAGGCTTTTGATTGTCCTTGAATTTTACCTTGGGGTGCCTTGGGCATCCCCAAGATTAGGCTCTTGCCACTCCTTATTCCGAAATCCATCAAATCTTTACCCAAAAACTTGAAAACTTCACAACACAAAACTTAAACAGAAAATCTCATGAGCTACGTTAGTATAAGAAAACAAACCACCACTTTAAGGTACTGTATTGAACTCATTCTTTATTTATATTGGTGTTAAACCTACTGTATTCCAACTTCTCTATGGTTCATACCCCCCGATAGTAGCCATAGATTCATCAAAATAAGCAAACAACACACGAAAAACAGAATCTGTCAAAAACAGAACAGTCTGTAGTAATCTGTATCAAACCTATACTTCTGGAACTCCAAAAATTCTGAAATAAATTGGTGGACGTGAGGAATTTATCTATTAATCACCTTAAAAAAGAATCAACCTAAAATCACTCTCCATTAAAAAAATGGCAGCTAATCTCGTGAGCGCTAAAGTTTCTGTTTTTTACAGTAAGATCACAAAGACTTCACCCAAGTCTTCCCAACGGTTCTACTTGGCACAAACACTAATTAGAACATAAAACCACATATAAACATATGCTAGATGAATTATTTATTACTAAACAGGAACAAAAATCAAGGAACAAAAATAAAATTGGGTTGCCTCCCAAGAAGCGCTATCGTTTAACGCCCCTAGCTAGGCATTGAGATTTCGATGATGCTCACATGAAAGACAAGAATTGAAGCGCACAGAGAGCATCATGAAACACGTGACAAACACATCTAAGTCTAACATACTTCCTATGCATAGGCATCTTATAGGCAAACAAATTATCATAGCAAGCAAAAACTAGCATATGCAAGGAAGCGGAAAGAAACAATAGCAATCTTAACATAACGAGAGGTAATTTATTATCATGAAAATTTCTACAACCATATTTTAATCTCTCATAATAATTACATGTGGGATCATAAGCAAATTCAACAAAATAGCTATCACATAAAATATTTTCAACACGATCCACATGCATGCAAAGTTGACACTCTTCCAAAATAGTGGGATTAACATTAACTAAAGTCATGACCTCTCCAAACCCACTTTCAATATTATTGCAAACACTATTATCAATCTCATATCGATCATGGGGCTTAAATAAATTTTCAAAATCATAAGAAGAATCACCCCAATCATGATCATTGCAACAAGTAGTGGACATAGCAAAACTAGCATCCCCAAGCTTAGGGTTTTGCATTTCGTTAACACAATTGACATTAATAGAATTTATGATAACATCATTGCGATCATGCTTTTTATTCAGAGATCTATCGTGAATCACTTCATAAAGCACTTCATCACAATTTTTAGATTCACGGATTTCAAGCAAAACCTCATAAAGATAGTCTAGTGCACTCAACTCACTAGCAATTGGTTCATCATAATTGGATCTCTTAAAAAGATTAGCAAGGGGATGAGGATCCATAAACTTTTAGCAAGCGAAGATGCAAGCAAAAATAAGGCACATGGTAACACAAGATCGAACAGAAGGAGGGCGAAGAAAAGGCAAAGGTGAAGTGGGGGAGAGGGAAACGAGAGGCAAATGGCAAATAATGTAATGCGAGGGATAAGAGTTTGTGATGGGTACTTGGTATGTCTTGACTTGATGCCTCGCCTGATCGCACACGGCCCCAACATGTGTCCCAGGAGGGCCTATTGCTACCTCTTGAGCATGCGTTGGTTTTCCCTTGAAGAGGAAAGGGTGATGCAGCAAAGTAGCGTAAGTATTTCCCTTAGTTTTTGAGAACCAAGGTATCAATCCAGTAAGAGACTACAGGCAAATCGCCTAGTACGTGCACAAACAATCAAGAACCCTCCAACCAACGCAATAAAGGGGTTGTCAATTCCTTCATGGCCACTTGCAAAAGTGAGATCTGATAAAGATTATAAGATAAATATATTTGGTATTTTTGTTCTATAGATTGAAAAGTAAAGATTGCAAAATAAACGGCGACAGAAATAGCTAATTGACGGGAAACTAATATGATGTAAAATAGACCCGGGGGCCATAGGTTTCACTAGTGGCTTCTCTCAAGATAGCATAGATTACGGTGGGTGAACAAATTACTGCTGACCAATTGATAGAAAAGCGCATAGTTATGAGAATATCTAGGCATGATCATGAACATAGGCATCACGTCCATGTCAAGTAGACTGAAACGATTCTGCATCTACTACTATTACTCCACACACTGTCGGTGTACAAAAGTAGGGGCTCTCCTTTTGACCCCTATACTTGTGCACGGGCAGTCAGAGCCGCGCCCACGGCCACACTTAACAAGGCAGAGGAGGGAAGCCGGAGAGAAGCCGGAGCACGAGACAATCGAGGCAACGCCAAGACCAGAAACACAAAAGAGCAAAGGGGCAAGGTGGACTCCCCCGGCAAGACCCTTGCCGGGGAGACCTCCGTGGCCCCGGCAAGACCCTTGTCGGGGTAACTCGCCCAACACCAGCAGAGCGAGCCACCCTTGAGCCCAAGAGTTCCAAATGCCGCCAACAACTACATTGGAACCAAGGCTCGGGAGGCACCTCCGTGGTGGCATGCAGATCTTTGTCAAGATCGTAAATACACGAGATCAGACGAGGACCAGAGGACGAGGACCCTCGGCGGGATCCTAGCCAAGGGAATCCACAAGACCCCCGGCAAGATCCTTGCCAGGGACGACCACGACGCAACGGTAAGACCCTTGCCGGGGCCCCGGCAAGACACTTGCCAAGGGCACCAGCGGGGCCGCAGCCGGGCCCACGTCTGCCAAGACTACACCGCCGTTCCCATGCAGCTACTAGCTTACCCAGTTGGGTAGGCACCTGCGTGGCAACGGGCGGCCTCTACACCGACCCAGCAAGCACCTGCGTGGTGGCATGCAGATCTTCATGAAGACTCCACAGCCGCGCCAGCCCAGCAGCCAGCCGACGTGGCGCCACGATGCCTCGTCAGCTCGGACGCGTGTCAAAGCCAGGCGAGGCGGGACAGTTGGGATGTGCTTCCTTGCCGTCCCCGATAAAGCAAGGGGGGCACGTCGGCAGCGCATTAAATGCGTTTGTACGACGGTGCCAGAGGATAGACTCATCCACCGTACACCTTTACACCTCCCGTGTGCCACTGTGGCAACCCCTTTTTCCTATAAAAGGAGGCCCGAGGCGACCAGGAGGAGGATTCGGATCTTTTGGGCAAAATCACACCCCGTAGCTAGCTCAAGAACACAAGAACATTCAAATACATCCACCAAAGCAGGACTAGGGTATTACACATCTCCGCGGCCCGAACCTGGGTAAACGATCCGTGTACTTCCTGTCAGACCCGCTCTTTGCACAACCCCGCGCCCGCCAACCATAGAAGGGATCCCAGTGATTCCATAGGTGTCGATTTCCCCCGACATCTTTGGCGCACCAGGTAGGGGCGCGCAGTTGTGAAAATCCGGTCTAGCGGTTAGCCTATCAGTTCTTCATCGCCATGGCTCCAAAGAAGAAGACGATCATGGTGATCGGTTCGTCCAGAGCCGGACAGCCCGTACCGGTGCGGGAGAGCAGCGGGCCGCTCGCGGACAGAACCCGAGGCGCGGCCCGCGAGCACCAACATCGCTCTGGCAGCCAGAGCCTGGCGAGCGGCGTCGTTCGTGCGCGAGATGACGGGCCGCACGCCGCCAAATCCAAAGACGGAGCCGGGCCCCTCGCGGGCGGCGCAGGGCCCTCCAAGGGCGGCGCCGTGCCACCTACGGGCGGTGCGGCGACCTCCAAGTCTCCTACGCCGGTGCCCACGACGCGCTCTTCCCAGGGTGCGCGCGATGAGCAGCGCCACCATGCTGGGGGACCCCGGGCGCTACCGTGGGAACAGTCCCGTGCATCACTCGCGGGACGGAGGAAGCCAACATGCCCGCCGAAGTGCTGGCGGAAATGGCGCACAGCCACAGGGCCGTGATGGAGCTCCTTCTAACGTGGTTAGGAGTCGGAGCGCGCCACGGTCCACGCAGCTTTCGCCACCGCCCACGCCAGCAGAAGCTTTGGCGCGCGCGCAGTTGCTCCTCGACTTCCCTGCTGCTGCAGAAAAGCTTGACGAGTGGAGAGCCACCATCCGGAGCCTCGTCGGTGTCGCCAACCAAGATGAACCGCGACCAGCGGGGCCCTCGGGCCGACGCTCTGTCGAGCCACCGCATGCCAGCGGTGGAAAGACCGGAGGTGCCGCAGCCACTGTGCACTCTCCTCCTCCACGCCGGCCACCGCTGGTGTCGATACATCGTGACGACGCTTGCGATAACGTTTCTGCAGCGTCGTCCGACCCACGGACCCACCGCGACCAGCGCCAAGTTCTTTGGGAGCGAGCCCATGATGACGCTCGAACCACCATCGAGCGCCGGCGCGATACACGCCACCAATCAGATAAGCGAGCGGGGCCCGCTATGGACCACCCAGCACCGGGAGGCTCCAGCGGCCTACCTTACGAGGTGGGTTGCCCAGCCTTTACCCGTGAGCTGCGGCAGTTCCAGTGGCTGTCCCACCACACGTTCAAGCCCGATGTCGGCGAGAAGTACAATGGCAAGACCCATCCGTCGGAGTTCCTCAGCATCTACACCATCGCGATGCAGGCCGCTGGAGCTCGCGATGACAAGGTGCTTGCCAATTACTTCCCCTTGGCTCTGAAACCCAATGTCATGTCTTGGTTGATGCACTTGCCGGCGGATTCCATTTCTTATTGGTCAGACCTGTGTCATAAGTTCGTTGGTGCCTTCACTGGAGGTCACCAAGCTCATGGCCAGGCGAGTGATTTGCATATCATTCCCCGGAAGGAAGGTGAAAACCTGTGCAAGTACATACAGAGGTTCAGCCGAGTGCAATACAACATCCCAGACGTTCATCCCGCCGCCGTGATCAACGCATTCCATCAGAATGTGCTTAATCGCAAGATGCGTGAAGAGCTGGCAATGAACAAGGTCAAGGATGTGGCTGAACTTTACGTTCTAGCCGACAGATGCGCTCGAGCTGAAGAGGGGAGGAAGTACCCTGGCGAGGACGCCGGCGCGGAAACCGACAATATGGACGAATATACTGCCGCCCCGACGAAGAAGTGCCGGCGCCGCAACAGGAAATGCAAGGGCAAGGTCGTGCTTGCCGTCGAGGGATCTAACGACACCGGCGCTGCCAAGAAGGCCAAGGCAGATGACCCCGACAAGGAGATTGCCGGGTGCGCCGCCTGCTGGGCCTTGGCGGCTGCCGACAAGCCAGGGGGCTCCGACAAGCAGTATTGCAAGATCCACCGCACCAAGGGCCACGACCTCCAGAACTGCCGACAAGTTGAGCTGCTTGCTGAAAAGCAAAAAGCCGAATATGAGAGGCGGGACAAGGAGAAGGGTCAGGATGGTGCCAAAGGGTCCGGCAAGAAGGATGGCGGCCAAGGAGGCCGCCACGGCAAAGATAACCAGCAGGAGAGGCCCGCTCGGGGCCGCGACAAGAAGCAGGAAGACGACGATCATGACGAGGACGACGAGTCCGGCGAGCATGAGTTCCAGAAGGCTACGAAGGCCATGTGCGTCGATGGCGGTGCCTCGCTGCATACTTCTCACCGCCAGCTCAAGCAGTGGGCGCGTGAGATCACAGCAGTAGAGCCGGCGTTCGATGCTCAGAAGCCGCTGAAGTGGTCCAGCACGCCTATCATCTTTGACACCGAGGACCACCCTGATCGCACAACTGTGGTCGGGTGTTTGCTGTTGTTGGTTTCACCAATAATATGCAACCTCAAAGTGACAAGATGTTGGTCGACGGCAGGGCCGGTCTGAACTTGATCTCGCCCGTTGTGATAAAGAGGCTGCAAATTCCCAATGGAGACCTCGAAGAGACGGACACGTTTCAAGGGGTCAACCGGGGAAGGAGTCAGCCGAAGGGCAAGGTCACGCTGCCTGTGATGTTTGGAGGCGAGTTGAACTACAGAACGGAGAGGATTGTCTTCTATGTAGCCGAGATCCCCTTACCCTACAACGGGATCCTCGGCCGTCCGGCACTAGCCAAGTTCATGGCAGCATCACATTACGCCTACAACACGCTGAAGATCCCTGGGCCGATGACCATCATCACCGTTCCTTGCGACGGGAAGGATGCGTTGATCTGCCGGCCTACTCTACCGGGAGGCAGTTGTAGCAACCGCCACTAAGGCACTTGCTCCTGCCGCTGAAGCCCCGGGAGGGAAGAAGAAGACCGGCAAGAGCAAGAAGTCCAGAGCTGCACCGCCAGAGACCAAGAAGGTGTCCGTCAAGGAGGATGGCACGGGAGGGGCTTCCACCATAAGCTCCACCCTCAACAGCAAATAGGAAAGCACGCTCGTCACTTTCCTGTGGGCGAATGTCGATGTGTTTGCATGGCAAGCATCCGACATCCCCGGCGTTCCCAGGGAAGTGATTGAGCACCATCTTGCTGTTTGTCCCCATGCGCGACCCATCAAGCAGAAGGTCAGGAAGCAAGCTTTGGAACGACAGGAGTTCATCACAGAGGAGATCAGAAAGTTGGAAGCGGCAGGTTTGGTGAGAGGGGTGCTCCATCCGACATGGTTGGCCAGTCCGGTGGTAGTGCGCAAGGAAAATGGGAAGTGGAGGCTATGTATTGATTACACAGACATCAATAAGGCTTGTCCTAAGGACCCCTTCCCGTTGCCGCACATCGACCAGATTGTTGACTCACGGCCGGGTGTGATCTGTTGTCATTCCTTGACGCCTACTCGGGCTACCACCAGAACTTCATGACAAGGGAAGACGAAGAGAAGACAGCATTCATCACCCCATGTGGCACGTATTGCTTTTTACGGATGCCTTTCGGGTTGAAGAGTGTTGGCTCGACGTTTGCAAGGGCAGTCCAAATCGGTTTTGAGCCCCAGCTACATAGAAATATGGAAGCCTATATGGATGACATAGTGGTCAAAACCAAGGACAAGGCAACTCTTGTACAAGACCTAGAAGAGACGTTTGCAAACCTACGCAAGATCAACCTCAAGTTGAACCCTGAGAAGTGTGTCTTCGGCGTTCCGTCCAGCAAGCTTCTCGGGTTCTTTGTGTCATAGCGTGGGATCGAGGCAAACCTGGACAAGATCAAGGCTATCAAGCAAATTGAGGCGCCCAAGCGGATCAAGGATGTGCTTCGGCTCACTGGCTGCGTTGCCGCCATGAGCAGATTCATCTCCAAGTCTGTCGAGCGCGCCCTTCCCTTTTTCAAAATCCTGAAAAAGGCGGGACAAATGGAATGGACCCCAGAGGCCGAGGCAGCGCTACAGGATCTGAAGAAATACCTCTCCTCTACACCGATACTAGTTGCGCCTAAACCACAAGAGCCATTGCTGCTGTACTTAGTGGCAACGAATCAAGTGGTCAGCGCCACGCTAGTGGCGCAGAGGGAGGTCGACGGAGAGGCAGGGCCCCTGGCAGAGCCTGACACTGTCGGAATGGGGCACGCGCAACCAAATGAAGTGGTGCAAAAGAAGAAAATGATGCAGCACCCGGTTTACTTCGTCGGCTCCCTCTTGCAGGGGGCTAGATCAAGGTATTCCGGTGTGCAAAAATTGCTCTTCGGCCTCCTTATGGCCTCGAGGAAGCTGCGTCATTACTTCCAAGCCCACGAAATCACCGTCGTCACCCGCCTCCCGTTGCAACGGATATTGCATAACCCAGATGCAACCGGGAGGATTGTGGAGTGGGCCTTGGAGCTATCAAGCTTTGGTTTAAAGTTTCAAAGTACTTCGACAATCCAGAGCAGAGTCTTGGCAGAGTTCATTGCGGAATGGACCTCAACGCCTGACGAAGAGATCCAGGAGACCACTCTCCCCGGCAAGGAAACAGGTCACGACTGGATCATGTACTTTGACGGGGCTTTCTCGCTGCAAGGCGCCGGTGCTGGTGTGCTGCTTGTCGCACCCACCGGAGAGCACCTCAAGTATGTAATCCAGATGCACTTTCCCAGGGAGATGTCTACAAACAACACTGCTAAATACGAGGGGTTGCTTGCCGGTCTTAGGATCGCGACAGACCTCGGGATTAAGAAGCCGTCGTCAGGGGTGACTCATAGCTTGTCGTCAGGCAAGTCAACAAAGATTATCAGAGCCCGTTGATGGAGGCCTAAGTAGATGAGGTGAGGAAACTAGAAGAGCGCTTTGACGGTATACAAGCGGAGCACGTTCCCCGAGTGGAGAACGACATCGCCGATTACCTGTCGAAGCACGCTGCGTTCAAGCTACCTTTGGAACCAGGTACCTTTGTGCTTCGGTTAACTCAGTTATCCGTTGAACCATCAACAGAGCAGAACAAGCGGAGGAAATCAGGCCCTGGCAAGTACTTTCCCGCCGAGCCCCCTGGGGCTGCCGGCAAGGATGTTGTCGTGGGTACTGAGCCTGCCGAGGGGCAACTGACTCCGGCAGGGCATCAAGCCCTGGCCGTAGAGACGACCGCTCCCATGGCAGAAGAAATGCCTTTAGTCCTTGCCGTCGAGCCCCGGGCTCCGGCATGGGCACACATACCGTCTGATTCCTCCAAGCAGGGGAGCTTCCTGAGGAGCAGGAAGAAGCGGAGAGAGTAGCCCGTTGGTCTGCTATGTACCAGTTCGTCAATGACGTACTGTACAGGAAAAGACCAAACGGTGTGAAATTGAAGTGCATTCCCCGGGAGGAAGGACTGAAGCTGTTGGCGGAGATACATGGAGGCATATGTGGCTCCCACATAGGGTCGAGGGCCCTTGCCGGCAAGGCGTTCCGGCAACGTTTCTTCGGGCCCACTGCCCTCTAGGATGCAACGACACTAGTAACCAAGTGTGAAGCGTGTGACTTCCATTCGAAGAAGCTTCATCAACCAGCCCAAGCCCTTCAAACAATTCCTCTCTCCTGGCCATTTTCGGTCTGGGGGCTCGACATACTGGGCCCTTTCCCCCGCGCTGTCGAGGGCTTTGAGTATTTGTACGTTGCAATCGACAAGTTCACAAAGTGGCCGGAGGTGGAAGCAGTGAGGAAGGTGACAGCACAGTCAGCCGTCAAGTTCTTCAAGGGGCTAGTCTGCTGTTTTGGTGTACCAAACAGAGTCATCACCGACAACGGCACGCAGTTCACAAGCCACACCTTCATGCAGTACATCCAGGACCTCGGCAGCAAGGTCCGTTTCGCTTCCGTGGCACACCCACGGAGCAACGGCTAGGCGGAGAGGGCAAATGATGAAGTACTGCGAGGCCTGAGGACCAAGACTTTTGATAGGCTGCACCAGAGCGGAAGGCGCTGGATTGATGAGTTGACGGCGGTTCTGTGGTCGATCAGAACGACGCCAAATTGAGCCACCGGCCAGACACCCTTTGCCCTGGTATACGGGGCAGAAGCAGTTCTCCCCAGGGGACTCACATACGGGTCACCTCGAGTGCTCGCTTATGACGAGCTTGAGCAAGAGAAATTGCGGCAAGATGACGCAACGCTCCTCGAGGAAGATCGTCTCCGGGCGGCTGTGAGAGCAGCGCGCTACCAGCAAGCCTTGCGCTGCTACCATAGCCGCAAGGTTCATGCCCGAAGCTTTGAGGAAGGCGACCTTGTTCTTCGGCGCGTTCAATCGGCCAAGAATTCCAACAAGTTGACGCCGTAGTGGGAAGGCCCTTATCGGGTAATACGAGTCACCGGGCCCGGCGCAGTCCGCCTAGAGACCGAAGATGCTATTCCAGTGAGCAACTCCTGGAACATCAAACATCTTCGCAAGTTTTACCCATAAGGCGAGGTTGCTGGGCCTCCCGGCAAACCACCTTTTGTACAAGCCTTGCCGGCAAGGCATGTAACCCTTTGTACAAAGCCAGGCACAGACCCTGAGCATAAATAAATGAAGCGCTGGCGCCCTAAGTTTTAGCATGAATGCTAGGTTAAGTCTCTCCCTCGGTTAGGGTTGATAGTGCTTAGCAGCGACTAACCCCTAGCATAGAGGTCGAGTGTGCGTTTATCTGTTCCTTTACGTCCTTTTTGGTTCGTAGGGTACATGGACGTTTCTGCTGAGCTGTTTGGAAGAAGGAGAATGAGCCGGCGCTCCGGCCTTGGCAAGCCAAGGTTCCCGGGGGCTGCAGATACAAGAATCCAACCACGGCAAACCGAGGCTGCCAGGGGCTGCAGATTCAGATAAGTCTTTTATCCTCTATTGTGCATTTTCGTATGAAGTTTGGGACATATGAAACCTCGTTTTGCTCCTAGACCACCGTGCTCCCCCTCGTTCCTAGACCCAAGTCCCTGGGTCGGAACCGGGTCGTAGTCGCGGTGGCGAAGAAATAAACAAGGGGCCTAACTCTACTTCACCCCTGCCTCCGCTAAGAGCATGAGAATGGTCGACTGAAGTAAGGGGACGGCAAGGCCTGTTGCGGGGCGACAATGTTTATGTTAAAAATAACAAGGATTTATTCTTGGCATGGACCTCGCTCACTCACAAAGACCTCGGCAAACACCCTTTTTCATTAAAAACATCCCATACAGGTACAGTTCATACGGAATAAAAAACATGAGCAAGGGGATTACAAGTTTTAAATCTAACAAGTGCCCGCAGGCTTACAAACTAAAAAGAGATAAGATGCCCGTAATCCCTTTCTTGTCCCTCTCCTCAGAAGGTGGAACAAGATGACGGGAGGGCAAAAAGAGCGCCTAGGCGAGGTACGAGGAGCAGAAGGCACCAAGAGAACATCCCGGTGCCGGGAGAGGAGCTGGAAGATGAGGCAGCGGGCCGACAATACGCGATGAAGGCGTCGGTGCCCGCGTACTCCGACTTGGCGGCCGCCGCCCGCCTTCTTCGCCTTCCTCGACCCTCCTACGCCAGTCGCCCAAGGAGACGACGTTGAACGCGCCGATGGAGAGCTTGACAAGGAAGGCCCTCGCTAGAGCGCGTGGCCGAGGAAGGGGCGGCGCGATCAGTCGGAGTCGAGGTCGGCGTCCCGCCGCTTGATGCCCTCGTCATCGCTGTCGCTGTCCTCCTCGTCACTCCCGCTTGAGGAGGAATCTTCATCGTCGGAGGAGCTCTCCACGCAGCACTTCAGGCGAGTTCCAAGATCTCCAAAGACCTTGACGGAGAGCAGGCCGTCCTCCATTAACTTGAAGTAGAGGACGAGCCCCGCCGTCAAGCTGTGGACACGAGCAAACGTCTTCCATCCACGACGGAGGTACATGACGTGAGGAGCGGGGAAGTCGACGTCGACCCGCGTGCCGCCGTTCCCGCAGCCCCTCATGTGCAGCCTGAGGGTCTGGGGTGGATCGATCTCCATCTCCCGAGCGAAGGGGGTGGGGGGACGAAGATGACGACGCGGTGGCCGGTGCAACCTGATGAAGAACTCACAGGGCTGGTCCCCGACGTGGCCCTCCATCGGGGGAGGCATCGCCGGCGGGGGCAAGGCCGGTGTGCCGCCCCGTCCCCCTCTTCTCCGAGCGCCACGACGACCTCGGCCTCGCCCCCTCCCCCTTCCTCTCGTGGCTGGCTCCGCCGTCGCGAGCTCGTGGAAGGGAGGGACGCGCTGTCGAGCAGCGACCCTCGCCGCCACCGTTGAAGGGCCGATGCCTCCTCTCGCCATGGCTGATGGAAGAAAGGGGCCAAGGTGAATGGAGGCGGATGGTGAGAGGATGTGGGATGCCATCCCCCTCCCCTTATTATAAAGGGGCGGGGTCGGGGCTCGGCCGCCCCACTCGACCAATCCGGCCATCGGGGGCGCAGGGAATCGAGACCGACCTGCTGCCCCAATCAGCGACGACCCGGTTTCCTGCCTCCACCGCCTGCCACCTGCATGGGGGACACGTGGCGAGCAAGAAGAATCGAGGGGACGGGTGAAGCGACCGTTCCCCACCCCGTGATCGTGGGGTGCGGGCGCCTTGAAGACCGCGACCCAAGTCCACCCAGTAAATGAGCCGCGCCTCTGCATCTCCCTCTTTTCATGGGGAAGGCGCAAGCTGCCTCTTTACCACGATGTGACGCATGCGTGCGGGGGCCGCCCCACGCATGACCCCCACGTCACGCATGACCCTCCACGTCGCGCGTTCAACGCGGGTCGTGGGGAAGCGCAGCGGACGAAAAATTACTGCGGTAAAATCCGCCCCACCTGCCCGCGCACCATTCTGGGCCTAGCCCAACAACGCGTCGCGCTTACGTGTGGCCCAGGCCCGAGGGCTCCTGTCGGTGTACAAAAGTAGGGGCTCTCCTTTTGACCCCTATACTTGTGCACGGGCAGTCAGAGCCGCGCCCACGGCCACACTTAACAAGGCAGAGGAGGGAAGCTGGAGAGAAGCCGGAGCACGAGACAATCGAGGCAACGCCAAGACCAGAAACACAAAAGAGCAAAGGGGCGAGGTGGACTCCCCCGGCAAGACCCTTGTCGGGGCGACCTCCGCGGCCCCAGCAAGAGCCTTGCCGGGGCAACTCGCCCAACACCAGCAGAGCGAGCCACCCTTGAGCCCAAGAGTTCCAAATGCCGCCAACAACTACATTGGAACCAAGGCTCGGGAGGCACCTCCGTGGTGGCACACAGATGTTTGTCAAGATCGTAAATACACGAGATCAGATGAGGACCAAAAGACGACGACCCTCGGCGGGATCCTAGCCGAGGGAATCCACAAGACCCCCGGCAAGATCCTTGCCAGGGACGAGCACGATGCCACGGCAAGACCCTTGCCGGGCCCCCGGCAAGACCCTTGCCGAGGGCACCAGCGGGGCCGCAGTCGGGCCCACGTCTGCCAAGACTACATCGCCGTTCCCATGCAGCTGCTAGCTCACCTAGTTGGGCAGGCACCTACGTGGCAACGGGCGGCCTCTACACCGACCCAGCAAGCACCTGCATGGTGGCATGCAGATCTTCATGAAGACTCCACCGCCGCGCCAGCCCAGCAGCCAGCCGACGTGGCGCCACGACGCCTCGTCAGCTCGGATGCGTGTCGAAGCCAGGCGAGGCGGCGACAGCTGGGACGTGCTTCCTTGCCGTCCCCAATAAAGCAAGGGGGGCACGTCGGCAACGCATTAAATGCGTTTGTCCGATGGTGCCAGAGGATAGACTCATCCACCGTACACCTTTCCACCTCCTGTGTGCCACTGTGGCAACCCCTTTTTCCTATAAAAGGAGGCCCGAGGCGACCAGGAGGAGGATTCGGATCTTTTGGGCAAAATCACACCCCGTAGCTAGCTCAAGAACACAAGAACATTCAAATACATCCACCAAAGTAGGACTAGGGTATTACGCATCTCCGCGGCCCGAACCTGGGTAAACGATCTGTGTGCTTCCTGTCAGACCCGCTCTTTGCACAACCCCGTGCCCGCCAACCGTAGAAGGGATCCCAGTGATTCCATAGGTGTCGATTTCCCCCGACACACATCGACCGCTATCCAGCATGCATCTAGAGTATTAAGTTCATAAGAACAGAGTAACACATTAGGCAAGATGACATGATGTAGAGGAATAAACTCAAGCAATATGATATAAACCCCATCTTTTTATCCTCGATGGCAACAATACAATACGTGCCTTGCTTCCCCTACTGTCACTGGGAAAGGACACCGCAAGATTGAACCCAAAGCTAAGCACTTCTCCCATTGCAAGAAAGATCAATCTAGTAGGCCAAACTAAACCGATAATTCGAAGAGAGTTGCAAAGATATCAAATCATGCATATAAGAATTCAGAGAAGAATCAAATATTGTTCATAGATAATCTTGATCATAAACCCACAATTCATCGGATCTCGACAAACACACCGCAAAAAGTATTACCTCGAATAGATCTCCAAGAACATCGAGGAGAACTTTGTATTGAGAACCAAAGAGAGAGAAGAAGCCATCTAGCTAATAACTATGGACCCAAAGGTCTATGGTAAACTACTCACACATCATCGGAGAGGCTATGGTGTTGATGTAGAAGCCCTCCGTGATCGAATCCCCCACCGGCGGAGCGCCAGAAAAGGCCCCAAGATGGGATCTCACGGGTACAGAAGGTTGTGGCGGTGGAAAAGTGGTTTCGTGGCTCCCCTGGATGTTTTCAGGGTATAAGAGTATATATAGGTGAAAGAAGTAGGTCGGTGGAGCTACGAGGGGCCCACGAGGGCGGGAGCGCGCCCTCCTGCCTCGTGGCCGCCTTGTTGCTTCCTTGACTTCCACTCCAAGTCTCCTGGATTGTGTTTGTTCCAAAAAAGATCCTCGCGAAGGTTTCGTTCCGTTTGGACTCCGTTTGATATTCCTTTTCTGCGAAACACTGAAATAGGCAAAAAAACAGCAACTGGCACTGGGCCTCCGGTTAATAGGTTAGTCCCAAAAATAATATAAAAGAGCATATTAAAGCCCATTAAACATCTAAAACAGATAATATAATAGCATGGAACAATCAAAAATTATAGATACGTTGGAGACGTATGACCTATCCCCGACGATTTCTGGGTCGTGTGGGAAGGACCCCCCCTATCGCCCACACTCACTTGGCGACGGTTCCAAATGCCATCATGGAAAGGGGTTAAAAATTGTTTGTATAGCATCGACGCGTACAAATGGTTCCTTCTCTTCTTTGTTTGATTTCGAACCCGAGAAAGAACTTCAACTCTCCCATCATGGACATCTTGAACTTCGAGGTCATGAGTGCGGCAAACTCCTCATTGAAAGCTTTGTAGGAGAACCAAAGATAATATCATCAACATATAGTTGGCATACAAACAACTCCCCTTAGACCTTCTTAGTAAAAAGAGTGGGGTCAATTTTCCCAATTTCAAACCCACGATCTTGCAACAACTCGGTAAGGTGCTCATACCACGCACGTGGGGCTTGTTTAAGGCCATAGAGTGCCTTATCGAGTTGGTACACATGATTGGGGAACTCAGGATCCTCAAACCCCGGGGGTTGTTTGACATACACCAACTCATTAATAGGACCATTAAGAACAACACTCTTCACATCCATTTGTTGCAACTTGAAGTTATGATGACAAGCATAAGCAGTCAACAAACGAATAGATTCAAGGCGGGCTACGGGAGCAAAGGTTTCACCGTAGTTGATACCCTCGACTTGGGAGTAGCCTTGTGCCACCAAATGAGCCTTGTTGTGAACGATAATCCCATGAGCATCTTGCTTGTTCTTGAATATCCACTTGGTTCCAATAACATTATGGTTCTCCTTTGGCCTTGGTACCAATCTCCACCTTGTTGTGCTCGAAGTTGTTGAGTTCTTCATGCATGGCATTAAGCCAATCCAGATCCTCGAGCGCCTCATAGACCTTTTGGGGTTCAACACAAGAAACAAATGCGTGATGTTCACAATAGTTTGCTAATTGTCTACGAGTGCTTACCCCCTTTCTTAAGCTTCCAAGCACATTCTTCATGAGATGATCTTTGGTAGTGAGCTTGGATGCAATCTTGGCGGCACGACGCTCCAATTCCTCCTCAAGAGAGAGTTGAGGAGCAGTAACTTGATCATCTTGAGCTTCGTCTTGAGCTTGTTCTTGATCTTGAGCTTGCTCTTTATCTTGAACTTGCTCGGTGGTAAGAACTTGACCTTGGGCATCACTTGGTGGTTCACCATCATCTTGAGGTTGGTCTTGCCCTTGATCTTGTTCATTTGGTTGAGGGCCTTCACTTTGTTGTTCAGAAGCGTGTGGGTCTTGGGTTGGTGATGGTTCCACTTGAGTAGAACATTGTCCTTCTCCTTCGGCCACAAGGGGTTCCTCAATGGGTAGGATATAGCCAACACCCATTCTTCTTATGACTTGGGGAGAAATTTCATCACCTACATCACAAGTACCACTTTGCTCCACTTGGGAGCCGTTATTCTCATCAAACTCCATGTTACACGTCTCCTCAATGAGTCCGGTGGACTTGTTGAGGACACGGTAAGCATGAGAGTTTGTAGCTTAACCAACAAATATGCCCTCATGAGCTCTAGCCTCAAATTTAGACAAACGAACACCTTTCTTGAGAATG
This sequence comes from Aegilops tauschii subsp. strangulata, assembly GCF_002575655.3. Lineage (NCBI taxonomy): Eukaryota > Viridiplantae > Streptophyta > Magnoliopsida > Poales > Poaceae > Aegilops > Aegilops tauschii. Next base: position 295,329,432 of record NC_053035.3, read on the forward strand.
AAACACTTACACCCGAACACCCGGAAGTACTTGAGGTTGGGCTTGATGCCGGCGAGTATCTCATATGCAGTCTTGTTCAAGCCTTTGCGGAGATAGAGCCGATTGGATGCATGACAAGCGGTGTTGATGGCTTCAGCCCAAAAGTTCTATGGAGACTTGAACTCCGCCATCATGGTTCTTGCCGTGCCCATCAAAGTCCGGTTCTTCCTCTCCGCTACACCATTTTGTTGAGGTGTGTAAGGTGTGGAATATTGATGCTTGATCCCCTCATCACTAAGAAACTCATCCAAGGTGTAGTTCTTGAACTCGGTGCCGTTGTCACTTCTTATCGTCAAGATCTTTGCATTGTGTTGACGTTAGGCTTCATTTGCAAAGTCGATGACCGTTTGTTGGGTCTCACTCTTCCTCTTGAAGAAATATACCCAGGTGTATCTTGAATAACCATCCACAATCACCAAGCAATACTTTCTACCCCCAAGACTATCGAAGGATGGAGGCCCAAATAGATCCATGTGAAGGCGCTCCAAGGGCCTCTTTGAGTAGATGATAGTCGTGGGAGGGCCTTCTCATATAGCTTTCCTTCGATACAAGCACTACATGCACGATCTTTGGCAAAACTAACATTTGTTAGTCCACGGACATGGTCCCCCTTGAGAAGACTTTGCAAAGATCTCATATTGACGTGGGCTAAACGGAAATGCCAAAGCCATCCCACGTCAACTTTAGCCATTAGGTATGTCGCGGTCTTAGTGGGTCGCTCCGAAAAGCTAATCACATAAAGGCCGTTCTCGACATGCCCAACAAAGGCTACTTTAAGAGTCTTGCTCCACAAGAGGGCCATGGTATCAATATCAAAGAAAGTGGCAAAGCCCATGAGTCCAAGTTGACGAACGGAAAGTAAGTTGTATGCAAGGGACTCAACAAGCATGACTTTCTCGATCATGAGATCATGAGAAATGACAACCTTGCCAAGACCCAATACCTTAGAAGATGAAGCATCACCCCACTCGACATTGGTGGGCATAGATGAAACCTTGTGCACGTCCACCACCAAGTCCTTGCTTCCGGTCATATGATTTGTGGCTCCACTATCGAGCAACCATGATCCCCCACCGGAAGCAAACACCTTGTTGGTGGCTTTAGCCATGAGGTACTTGGTGGTGATGTTCCCGTTGGGTGAGTCGAAGAGGGACACCCGTGGAGTTGTTGCAATGGCAACGGAGGCCATGGCAACTGTCTCACCGTCTTCATCATCATCATCCTCATTGTACTCTTCTTGTGCCACCAACCCCTTCGGAGGAGTCTTCTTGGTGAAGTTGTTCTTGTTGGGGAAGGACTTGGCCTCGTCTTTTCAGATAAGCTTGACACCATTGTCTTCCCTCTTCTCGTACGGGCAATTTGCAACAATGGCTCACATTGCCACAATGATAGCATATCCTCACACGTTGCTTGCCCTTGGCGCCACTTGAGTCGTTCTTGTTGAAGTTGGGCCTTGAGTTCTTCTTACTCAAAAATTGTCGTGAAGCGAGAGCCATGTGCTCATGATAGGCACATTTGGTATCTTCGGGGCAACACTCCTCTTCTTCCTCTTCACCCTCTTCTTCCACACTCGCCTTGGCCTTCAAAGCAAGGTTGGGCTTCTTTGATTGTTGAGACCTCAACACCGCATTGCCGGCGGTCTTGTCCAAGATCCTCATTGCAACAAACGCATCCAACACTTCACTTGAGGACAAGGCGTGAAAGTCCGGTCTTTGACGGATGACGGAGGACATGGCCTTATGGTAAGGCATTATGCCCTTGAGAAACTTGCGCTTGATCCAATTGGCATCCATATCCGTGCTCCCATGATCTCGGAGTGAGACGGCAAGAGTGGTTAATCTTTGGTAAAGCTCTCGACGTTCTTCATCTTCAATCATTGCAAACTCATCGGCTTCATCTTGCACCACTTCAAAGTTTGAGCGTTGAATGCTTGCGCTTCCCTTGTAAATGGAAACAACATGTTGCCATGCTTCCTTGGCCATGGTGAAAGGTCGGAGGTGCGCAATATCTTCGGGAGGAATGGCTTCTTGGAGAATGAAGAGAGTGGACTCGTTGAATTGATGATCTGCGGCTTCTCTAGGAGTGAAGTTTCTTGGGTCGTGCGGGTAGAAACCTTGCTCAATAATTCTGCAAAGATTAGTTGAACTATATATGATTTAAATGACGTTTAAAGCGATACACCCAAGAGGCAAAATCCTCATTTTTCACAAGCTTAGGAGGAGGGCCAACATGATTCATATGTTGTAGGGAACCGGTCCTCCATAAGTAAGTGGAGGTTCAACATGGGCAAAGATGCCATTCCCACTTCTACCACTAGTCAAAGGAGCTTGATCACTAGTAGCTTCCCCCTTGTTGGAGTTAGCATCCATCACCTTGTTAGTGAGATCAACCACTTCCAACGGTGTGGTTGATAATTTAAGACCATCAAGGAAATCCTTAAACATGCTTTTGACCTCGGTCGTCATGGAGGTTTTCAATGTGTCCAGAGCCAAATTGAACTCCTCATGAGAGACCGAGGATCCCCCATCAGCCGTAGACAAGGACGAACTCACACCAGGGTGCTACTCCACCTCGTCTGTGGTATCAACCATACTCTTCGGACGGCAAAGTCCTTAATAAAGAGACGAGGCTCTGATACCAATTGAAATGATCTATATGGTTGACTAGAGGGGGTGAATAGGCAACTAACAATTTTTAGCTTTTCTTTACCAAATTAAACTTAGCATCAAAATAGATTGTCTAGATATGAAACTAGGTGAGCAACCTATATGATGCAACAACAACAAGCACACTAGCAAGCAAGGGATACAACACAATATAAGCTTGCACAAGTAAAGGTAAGAGATAACCAAGAGTGGAGCCGGTGGAGATGAGGATGTGTTACCGAAGTTCCTTCCCTTTGAGAGGAAGTACGTCTCCATTGGAGCAGTGTGGAGGCACAACGCTCCCCAAGAAGCCACTAGGGCCACCGTATTCTCCTCATGCTCTCACACAATGCGAGACGTTGTGATTCCACTATTGGTGCCCTTGGAGGCGGCGACCAAACCTTTACAAACAAGGTTGGGGCTATCTCCACAACTTAATTGGAGGCTCCCAACGACACCACGAAGCTTCACCACAATGGAATATGGCTCCGTGGTGACCTCAACCATCTAGGGTGCTCAAATACCCAAGAGTAACAAGATCTACAAGGGATTAGTGGGGGAATCAAATTTCTCTTTGTGGAAGTGTAGATCGGGGCCTTCTCAACCAATCCCTAGAAAATCAACAAGTTTGATTGGCTAGGGAGAGAGATCGGGCGAAAATGGAGGTTTGAGCAACAATGGAGCTTAAGGAGGGAAGAGGTGGTCTTCTTGGGGAAGAAGACCCCCTTTATAGCGGGGGAAAGATCCAACCGTTACCCCCCTCACTCAGCCCGCGTGGTGCGGAACTACCGCACACAGCCATGGTACTACCGCTAGATGGTGCGGTACTACCGCTTGCACGGTACTGACCAGACGAGGCCCTGTTGCATAGGGCAACGAGCGGTAGAACCGCCGGAGCGGTACTACCGCGCGCCCTTACGGTACTACCGCAGGGCATGGCTCTACTGGAACTGGAAAATGCACGGAATAAATAAATTACTTCCGCAGAGTTTAGGGCTGTGCAAAAATCCGGCACGGTACTACCGCTCACAAGGAGCGGTAGTACCACGTGGGTGTGGAAGTAAAAGATTACTTCCGCGCCTACTTCTGCATGCGCCAGCGTCTGGGCTGGAGGTAGCGGTACTACCGCTCGCAAGGAGCGGTACTACCGCTTGGAGCGGTACTACCTCTCGCGTGAGCGGTACTACCGCAAGCCCCTGCGGTACTAATGCTCCCTTGAGCAGTACTACCGCACGCCACAGTGGCTGTAGCACTTGGCAGCCTTCATACTGCAGAGACAAGGAAAACGTATGGTGCTCCATCGAAGCGAAGGAAAGGTGGTGCAAAGGAACAGATGTGTACGTGATGATTCCACCCTAACCTTCCCGAAGCGGACCCCCTCTTAGTAGTATGACTTTCCTATGACTCAAATCCACCAAAAAGAAACGTAGAGAACCGCCGTCTTCGATAGGCTCCGAGGGGCACCGAATCGTCTTATGGCTAAACATGAGATATCTGAAATGCTCAATGCACACGATTAGTCCGTAAATGCACTATAATCAATCACCAAAACCACATATGGAGAAATATGCCCTTACAATAGGGTTGATGTAGATCCCCTCCATGATCGAATCCCCCTCCGGCAGGACGCCGGAAAAGGCCCCAAGATGGGATCTCACGGGAATAGAAGGTTGCGGCAGCAGAAAAGTATTTTTGTGGCTTTTTCTGAGGGTTTTGGAATATATGTGAATATATAGGACGAAGAGGTAGGTCAGGGGATCCCCGAGGGGGCCACAAGGCAGGGGCGCCCCCCTAGGGCGCGCCCTCCATCCTTGCCGCCGCCTCATGGGTCTTCTGGCTTGGACTCCAAGTCCTCTGGGTGTCTTCTGGTCTAAGAAAAATCATCGCAAAGTTTTATTCCATTTGTACTCCGTTTGATATTCCTTTTCTGCGAAACTCAAAAACAAGGAAAAAAACATAAACTGGCACTGGGCTCTAGGTTAATAAGTTAGTCCCAAAAATAATTTGAAACATCATAATAATGCATATAAAACATCCAAAACAGATAATATAATAGCATGGAACAATCAAAAACTATAGATACGTTGGAGACATATCAAGCATCCCCAAGCTTAATTCCTGCTCATCCTCGAGTAGGTAAATCATAAAAATAGAATTTTTGATGTGGAATGCTACCTAACATATTTATCCATGTAATTTTCTTCACTGTGGCATGAATGTTCAGATACATAAGATTCAAAACAAAAGTTTCATATTCACATAAAAACAATAATACTTCAAGCATACTAATAAAGCAATCGTGTCTTCTCAAAATAACATGGCCAAAGAAAGTTATCCCTACAAAATCATATAGTGTGACTATGCTCCATCTTCATAACACAAAGTATTAAATCATGCACAACCCCGATGACAAGCCAAGCAACTGTTTCATACTTTTGATGTTCTCAAACTTTTCAACTTTCACGCAATATATGAGTGTGAGCCATGGATATAGCACTATAGGTGGAATAGAATATGGTGGTTGTGGAGAAGACAAAAAGAAGGAGATAGTCTCACATCAACTAGGCATATCAACGGGCTATGGAGATGCCCATCAATAGATATCAATGTGAGTGAGTAGGGATTGCCATGCAACGGATGCACTAGAGCTATAATTTTATGAAAGCTCAAAAAGAAACTAAGTGGGTGTGCATCCAACTCGCTTGCTCACGAAGACCTAGGGCAATTTGATGAAGCCCATCATTGGAATACACAAGCCAAGTTCTATAATGGAAAATTACCACTAGTATATGAAAGTGACAACATAGGGGACTCTCTATCATGAAGATCATGGTGCTACTTTGAAGCACAAGTGTGGAAAAAGGATAGTAACATTGCCCCTTCTCTCTTTTCTCTTATTTTTGTTCTTTTTTATGGTGGGCTTCTTTGGCCTCTTTTATTTTTTGTAAAGTCCGGAGACTCATCCCAACTTGTGAGGGAATCATAGCTTCCATCATCCTTTCCTCACATGGGACAATGCTCTAATAATGATGATCATCACACTTTTATTTACTTACAACTCAAGAATTACAACTCGATACTTAGAACAAAATATGACTCTATATGAATGCCTCCGGCGGTGTACGGGGATGTCCAATGATCTAGCATAGCAAATGACATCAAAAAATGGACAAGCCATGTAAACATCATGCTAGCTATTTTATGATCATGCAAAGCAATATGACAATGATGGAGCGTGTCATAATAAAACGGAATGGTGGAAGTTGCATGGCAATATATCTCGGAATGGCTATGGAAATGCCATAATAGGTAGGTATGGTGGCTTTTCTGAGGAAGGTATAAGTTGGGTGTAAGGCACCGGCGAAAGTTGCGCGGTACTAGAGAGGCTAGCAATGGTGGAAGGGTGAGAGTGCGTAAAATCCATGGACTCAACATTAGTCATAAAGAGCTCACATATTATTGCAAAAACTTTTAGTCATCGAAACAAAGTACTGCGCGCATGATCCTAGGGGGTAGATTGGTAGGAAAAGACCATCGCTCGTCCCCGACCGCCACGCATAAGGAAGACAATCAATAAATAAATCATGCTCCGACTTCATCACATAACGGTTCACCATACGTGCATCCTACGGGAATCACAAAATTTAACACAAGTATTTCTACCAATCCACAATTACTCACTAGCATGACTATAATATCACCATCTTTATATCTCAAAATAATCATAAGGAATCAAACTTCACATAGTATACAATGCACTTTATATGAAAGTTATTATTATATCCCTCTTGGATGTCCATCATATTAGGACTAAATTCATGACCACAGCAAATTACCATGCTGTTTAGAGAGACTCTCAAAATAATATAAGTGAAGCATGAGAGTTTAACAATTTCTATAAAATAAAGCCACCGCCGTGAAGCACTAGAGCAAAATTGCCTAGCTCAAAAGATATAAGTGAAGCACATAGAGTATTCTAATAAATTACGATTCATGTGTGTCCCTCTCAAAAGGTGTGTACAGCAAGGGCGATTGGGACAAACTAAAAAGCAAACACTCATATCATACAAGACGCTCCAAGAAAAACACATATCATGTGGTGAATAAAAATATAGCCTCAAGTAAATTTACCGATAGACGAAGACGAAAGAGGGGATGCCATCTGGGGCATCCCAAAGCTTAGGCTCCTGGTTGTCCTTGAATATTACCTTGGGGTGCCTTGGGAATCCCCAAGATTAGGCTCTTGCCACTCTTTATTCCATAATCCATCAAATCTTTACCCAAAACTTGAAAACTTCACAACAGAAAACTCAACAGAAAACTCATGAGATCCATTAGTATAAGAAAATAAAATCACCACTTTTGGTACTGTTGTGAACTCATTCTTTATTTATATTGGTTTAATATCTAATGTATTCCAACTTCTCCATGGTTCATACCCCCCGATACTACCCATAGATTCATCAAAATAAGCAAACAACACATAGAAAACAGAATCTGTGAAAAACAGAACAGTCAGTAGTAATCTGTAAATTCCTTTTGATGTTGCTTGAAGCTACGTCGGTATTTCCCCAAAGAGGAAGGGATGATGCAGCATAGCGGCGGTAGGTATTTCCCTCATATATGAAACCAAGGTTGTCGAACCAGTAGGACAACCAAGCAAACACAACGTAAACAGCCCCTGCACACAAATAACAACACCTCGCAACCCGACGTGTTAAACGGGTTGTCAATCCCTTTCGAGGTACGGCGCCAGAAATTGCGTGATGACGGGAGAAAGTTGTAATAGATTGAAATGAATAGATCGCAAATAAAATAAAGTGCAGCAAAGTATTTTTGTGTTTTTGGTTTAATAGATCTGAATAAAAAGTGCAAATAAAATAGATTGCAAAGCAAATATATGAGAAAGAAGACCCGGGGGCCGTACATTTCACTAGTGGCTTCTCTCGAGAAAAATAGCAAACGGTGGGTAAACAAATTACTGTTGGGCAATTGATAGAACTTCAAATAATTATGATGATATCCAGGCAATGATCATTACATAGGCATCACGTCCAAGATTAGTAGACCGACTCCTGCCTGCATCTACGACTATTACTCCACACATCGACCGCTATCCAGCATGCATCTAGTGTATTAAGTTCATGGAAAAACGGAGTAATGCAAGAAGAACGATGGCATGATGTAGACAAGATCCGTTTATCTATGGAGGTAGATATAGATCCCATCTTTTTATCCTTAGTAGCAACGATACATACGTGTCGGTTCCCTTTCAGTCACTGGGATCAAGCATCGTAAGATCGAACCCACTACCGGGCACCTCTTCCCATTGCAAGATAAATAGATCAAGTTGGACAAACAAAACCCAAATATCGGAGAAGAAATACGAGGCTATAAGAGATCATGCATATAAGAGATCAATGAAACTCACATAACTTTCATGGATATAAAAAGATATAACTGATCATAAACTCGAAGTTCATCAGATCCCAACAAACACACCACAAAAAAGAGTTACATCATATGGATCGCCAAGAGACCATTGTATTGAGAATTCGGCGAGAGAGAGGAAGCCATCTAACTACTAACTACGGACCCGAAGGTCTACAAAGAACTACTCATGCATCATCGGAGAGGCACCAATGGAAGTGGTGAACCCCTCCGTGATGCTGTCTAGATTTGATCTGGTGGTTCTAGACTCTGCGACGGCTGGATGAATATTTTGTCGACTCCCCTAGGGTTTCTGGATTTTTGGGGTATTTATAGAGCAAAGAGGCGGTCCGGGGGGCACCCTAGGTGGGCACAACCCACTAGGGCACGCCAGGACCTCCTGGCGCACCCTGGTGGGTTGTCCCCTCCTCGGGACTTCCCCCAGGTGCAACCAGGGCCCAACTTCTTCCTTCTGACCCATAAAAAATCATCGTGAAGTTTCGTGGCATTTGGACTCCGTTTGATATTGATTTCCTGCGATGTAAAAAAACATGGAAAAAACAGCAACTGGCACTTGGCACTATGTCAATAGGTTAGTACCAAAAAATGATATAAAATGACTATAAAATGATTATAAAACATCCACGATTGATAATAAAACAGCATGGAACAATCAAAAATTATAGATTCGTTGGAGACGTATCAGCATCCCCAAGCTTAACTCCTGCTCGTCCTTGAGTAGGTAAGTGATAAAAACAGAATTTTTCATGTGGAGTGATGTTTATCAAGTCATATCATATTCTTTTCTTTATAGCATGGACATTTGGACTTTTATGTGATTCAAAGCAATAGTCTAGTTTTGACATAATAATTTAGATACTCAAGCATATCAACAAGCAACCATGTCTTTCAAAATATCGATGCTAAAACAAGTTATCCCTAGCCCATCATGCTCAAACATTGATCCATTCATGAAACACACTCGAATATTAACTACACCCAATGCTTGAGGACGATCGTATTGCCTCCTAGTTGGTGCTTTTGTAAGAGAAGATGGAGACTCAAATTCAAAAATATAAATTGCATAAAGTAAAAGAAAGGCCCTTCGCAGAGGGAAGTAGGGATTTGTAGAGGTGCCAGAGCTCAGAGCAAACAATTAGAGATAAAAAACATTTTCGGAGGTGTATCCATCCCACCAACGAAAATAACGTAGAGCTACGAACACTTTCCATGCTAGATATGCCATAGGCGGTTCCCAAATAGAAAATAAAGTTTATTCGTTTTTCCACCATTATTTCACTTTCCATGGCTAGCCGTATCCACGGGTGCCTTCCATTCCAACACTTTCCAAGGAATTTATTATTTGACAACATAAAGTAAATTCATTTTTGCATTTTGGGACTGGGCATCCCTAAAACCTTTGCCTTACTCTCGTGCAATGACAAGTGAATAAATACTCATCGTGAGAATAACACATCCGGCATGGAATATATTAGCCACCCGTTACCGTTCCGCGAGCGAAACAAACACACAAAAGAGAAGTTTATTTTGAAAATTAGAGATGGCACATGCAAATTTTCTTAGAACGGCAAAAGAATACCGCATATAGGTAGATATAGTGGACTCATGTGGAAAAACTGGTTTAAAGGATTTTGGATGCACAAGTTGAGGTCATACTTGGTGCAAAATGAAGGCTAGCAAAAAGATTGAGAAGCGACCAACCAAGAAACGAATAATCTCATAAGCAAGCATTAAGCATAATTAACACCGAATAATGCACCACAAGTAGGATATAATTTTCATTGCATGATTATTAATTTTCGTGCATGCATAGGGAATCACAAACCTTAACACCAATATTCTTACTAGAGCACAATTACTCATCAACATAACTCACATATCACATCATCATATCTCAAAATTATTACGAAGAATCAAGTTTATTTTGTCCAATGATCTTCATGACATTTTTTACATTATCCTTCTTGGATATCTATCACTTTGGGACTAACTTTCATGTTTTGCTTTTCATAGGCTCAAACAAATATAAGTGAAGATCATGAGCATAACAAGTTTTCTTTCTCTCAAAATAATTTAAGTGAAGCAAGAGAGAATTTCTGCAAAATTTTACTAACTCTCAAATAAATCTGAGTGAATCAAGAGAGCATTTCTTCAAAAATACTAACCACACAGTGCTCGAAAAGATATAAGTGAAGTACTAGAGCAAGTCCTAGCTCATAAAAGATTTAAGTGAAGCACAGAGAGCAATTCTAACAAGTCATGATATAATTTTGGCTCTCTCAAATAGGTGTGTCCAGCAAGGATTGATGACTTAAAACAGAAAGTAAAACAGGCAAAGACTCATATCATACAAGACGCTCCAAGCAAAACACATATCATGTGACGAATAAAAATATAGCCTCGAGTAAAATACCGATAGTTGTTGGAAGAAAGCGGGGATGCCACTCGGGGGCATCCCCAAGCTTAGTTGGTTGCTCATTCTTGGATAATAGCTTGGGATGCCGGGCATCCCCAAGCTTAGGCTCTTACATCCTTCCTTCATCCATCGTAAGATAACCCAAAACTTGAAAACTTCAACCACACAAAACTCAACAAAACCTTCGTGAGATCCGTTAGTATAAGAAAGCAAACCACTACTGTAAGTGTTGTATCAAACCAATTCATTTTTTGTATTATATCTACTGTATTCCAAATTTCATATGGCAAAAACTCATCAAAGAAAACCATAGAGCCATCAAAATAAGCACACAACTTTAAAAAAACAGAATTTGTCAAAACAGAACAGTCTGCAGTAATCTGACTTTGGCGAATACTTCTGGAACTCCAAAAATTCTACCAAATTCGGACGACCAGGGTAATTTGTATATTAATCTTTCTTGCAAAAAGAATCAGGGCAAAAGCTCTTTTTTGTGATTTATGAAAATTATTTTCGTGAGCACAAACTTTTTGTCTTTTTCATCAAGATCAAACAACTATCACCCAAGAAGATCCTAAAGGCTTTACTTGGCACAAACACTAATTAAAACACCAAAAACACAATCATACCAGTAGCATAATTGTACAAACACACAAGAACGGAAAGCAAAAAGCAAAAATAAATTTTATTCATTGGGTTGCCTCCCAACAAGCGCTATAGTTTGACGCCCTCAGCTAGGCATAAGGCAAGGATCTAAGTTTTGTCATCCTTGGTTCGAGATCCATAAGATGCCCTCATGATTGATTCATATGGTGGCCTAATTTTTGTTCTAGGAAAGTGTTCCATACCCTTCCTCGAGGGAAATTGGAACTTAATATTGCCTTCTTTCATATCAATCACGGCACCAATAGTGCATAAAACGGTCTACCAAGAATAATTGGACAAGACGGATTGCAATCAATATCAAGAACAACAAAGTATATGGGCACATAATTCCTATTTGCAAGAATAAGAACATCATTAATTCTTCCCACAGGCCTTTTAATAGTAGAATCCGCCAAGTGCAAATTCAAAGAACATTCTTCAAGATTGGTAAAACCAAGCACATTACATAAAGATTTTGGAATTGTAGAAACACTAGCACCCAAGTCACACAAAGCAAAACATTCATAATTTTTAATCTTGTCTTTGATAGTAGGTTCCCATTCATCATGCAATTTTCTAGGAATTGAAACTTCTAATTCCAACTTTTCTTCCAAAGCTTTCATCATAGCATCAACAATATGTTTAGTAAAAGCTTTGTTTTGTTCATAAGCATGGGGTGAATTTAGCATGGATTGCAACAAAGAAATACAATCAATCAAATCATAATTAAAGTCTTTGTAATCCAAAATAGTGGGTGCATCACTAACTAAAGTTTTGACCTCTCCAAACCCACTTGCATCAATTTTCTCAACAAGATTTTCACCCTCCGAAATATTGGGACGCCTTCTACCTAAAGTTGACTCTTCTCCAGTCCCCTTTTCATCAACCTTATATTTACTAAACAAGGAATCAATAGAAGAAACACCAATCATTTTAAGATCTTCATCATTTTATCTTCCAACGAGATTGGTTTGGCAGCCATTTGATTTACTAAGGTAGCCTGTGCATCGGATATTTTTCCCAGCAAAAGCATACTTAGATTGGAGATTGCAAACTTCTCTACTAATATCATCAAGTTGTTTTGTGATAGCATCTAGCACAACGGAGTGCTCCTTAAGTTCTTCAGTGAAATACTTATTATGCCCAAATTGTGTAGTCATATATTCCTTAGTACTTTTCTCAATTTCAAGCAAAATATTTGGGTAAGGAACATCATAATATTTTCTTTGAGGCATCATGACTACGCAAACAAGAAAGCACACAAAAACAAATCCGGCAAGAAAACGGCGAACGGAAAAAGAGAGGCGAATAAAACAACAAATTTTGTGAAGTGGGGGAGAGGAAAACGAGGGGCAAATGGCAAATAATGTAAATTGCGAGGAGATGAGATTTGTGATTAGGAACCTGGTTATGTTGAAGATCCTCCCCGGCAACGGCGCCAGAAATTCTGTTTGATGTCGCTTGAAGCTACGTCGGTATTTCCCCAAAGATGAAGGGATGATGCAGCACATCGGCGGTAGGTATTTCCCTCAAATATGAAACCAAGGTTATCGAACCAGTAGGAGAACCAAGCAAACACAAGTAAACAGCCCCTGCACACAAATAACACCTCGCAACCTGACGTGTTAAAGGGGTTGTCAGTCCCTTTCGGGGTACGGCGCCAGAAATTGTGTGATGACGGGAGAAATTTGTAATAGATTGAAATAAATAGATCGCAAATAAAATAAAGTGCAGCAAAGTATTTTTGTGTTTTTGGTTTAATAGATCTGAATGAAAAGTGCAGATAAAATAGATCGCAAAGCAAATATATGAGAAAGAAGACCCGGGGGGCGTAGATTTCACTAGTGGCTTCTCTCGAGAAAAATAACAACGGTGGGTAAACAAATTACTGTTGGGCAATTGATAGAACTTCAAATAATTATGACGATATCTAGGCAATGATCATTACATAGGCATCACGTCCAAGATTAGTAGACCGACTCCTGCCTGCATCTACTACTATTACTCCACACATCGACCGCTATCCAGCATGCATCTAGTGTATTAAGTTCGTGGAAAAATGGAGTAATGCAATAAGAACGATGACATGATGTAGACAAGATCCATTTATCTATGGCGGTAGATATAGATCCCATCTTTTTACCCTTAGTAGCAATAATACATACGTGTCGGTTCCCTTTCTGTCACTGGGATCAAGCATCGTAAGATCGAACCCACTACCGGGCACCTCTTCCCATTGCAAGATAAATAGATCAAGTTGGCCAAACAAAACCCAAATATTGGAGAAGAAATATGAGGCTATAAGAGATCACGCATATAAGAGATCAAAGAAACTCAAATAACTTTCATGGATATAAAAAGATATAACTGATCATAAACTTGAAGTTCATCAGATCCCAACAAACACACCGCAAAATCCCAGCATCCTCGAGTTCGTAGTCAAACTCACCTTCATAAGGATAGACTGACAAAGTTGGCCTAATCCCTTGACTTGAGAATGGAAGAAGGGAAACATAGCATGTCACAAGAAGAGTTACATCATATGGATCTCCAAGAGACCATTGAACTGAGAATTCAGCGAGAGAGAGGAAGCCATCTAGCTACCAACTACGGACCCGAAGGTCTACAAAGAACTACTCACGCATCATCGGAGAGGCACCAATGGAAGTGGTGAACCCCTCCGTGATGGTTTCTAGATTGGATCTGGTGGTTCTGGACTCTGCGGTGGCTGGATGAATATTTTGTCGACTCCCCTAGGGTTTCTGTTTTTTGGGTATTTATAGAGCAAAGAGGCGGTACGGGGGGCACCCGAGGTGGGCACAACCACCAGGGCCTCCAGGCGCGCCCTGGTGGGTTGTCCCCTCCTCGGGACACCCCCCAGGTGCAACCAGGCCCCAACTTCTTCCTTCTGGCCCATTGATACGTCTCCAACGTATCTATAATTTTTTATTGTTCCATGCTAAATTATATTCTGTTTTGGACATTAATGGGCTTTATTATACACTTTTGTATTATTTTTGGGACTAACCTATTAACCGGAGGCCCAGCCCAGAATTGCTGTTTTTTGCCTATTTCAGAGTTTTGCAGAAAAAGAATATCAAACGGAGTCCAAACAGAATGAAACCTTCGGGAACGTGATTTTCGGAACGAACGTGATCCAGAGGACTTGGACCCTACGTCAAGACATCAACCAGGAGGGCACGAGGTAGGGGGCGCGCCTACCCCCCTGGGCACGCCCTCCACCCTCGTGGGCCCCATGTTGCTCCACCGACGTACTTCTTCCTCCTATATATACCTACGTACCCCCAAACTACCAGATACGAAAAAATACCTAATTCCACCGCCGCAACCTTCTGTACCTGTGAGATCCCATCTTGGGGCCTTTTCCGGAGCTCCGCCGGAGGGGCATCGATCACGGAGGGCTTCTACATCAACACCATAGCCTCTCTGATGATGTGTGAGTAGTTTACCTCAGACCTTCGGGTCCATAGTTATTAGCTGGATGGCTTCTTCTCTCTTTTTGTATCTCAATACAATGTTCTCCCCCTCTCTTGTGGAGATCTATTCGATGTAATCTTCTTTTGCGGTGTGTTTGTTGAGACCGATGAATTGTGGGTTTATGATCAAGTTTATCTATGAACAATATTTGAATCTTCTCTGAATTCTTTTATGTATGATTGGTTATCTTTGCAAGTCTCTTCGAATTATCAGTTTGGTTTGGCCTACTAGATTGATCTTTCTTGCAATGGGAGAAGTGCTTAGCTTTGGGTTCAATCTTGCGGTGTCCTTTCCCAGTGACAGTAGGGGCAGCAAGGCACGTATTGAATTGTTGCCATCGAGGATAACAAGATGGGGTTTATATCATATTGCATGAGTTTTTCCCTCTACATCATGTCGTCTTACTTAAAGCGTTACTCTGTTCTTATGAACTTAATACTCTAGATGCATGCTGGATAGCGGTCGATGTGTGGAGTAATAGTAGTAGATGCAGGCAGGAGTCGGTCTACTTGTCTCGGACGTGATGCCTATATACATGATCATACCTAGATATTCTCATAACAATGCTCAATTCTGTCAATTGCTCAACAGTAATTTGTTCACCCACCATAATATTTATGCTCTTGAGAGAAGCCACTAGTGAAACCTATGGCCCCCGGGTCTATTTTCCATCATATTAATCTTCCAACACTTAGCTATTTTCATTGCCTTTTATTTTACTTTGCATCTTTATCATAAAAATACCAAAAATATTATCTTATCATATCTATCAGATCTCACTCTCGTAAGTGACCGTGAAGGGATTGACAACCCCTTTATTGCGTTGGTTGCGAGGATTTATTTGTTTGTGTAGGTGCGAGGGACTCGTGCGTGGCCTCCTACTGGATTGATACCTTGGTTCTCAAAAACTGAGGGAAATACTTACGCTACTTTGCTGCATCACCCTTTCCTCTTCAAGGGAAAACCAACGCAGTGCTCAAGAGGTAGCAAGAAGGATTTCTAGCGCCGTTGCCGGGGAGGCTTACGCGAAGTCAAGTCAAGATTTGACTCCCGACAACGAGCCATTTCTGGCGCCGTTGCCGGGGAGTCTACGCAAAAGTCAACACACCAAGTACCCATCACAAACCCTTATCTCCCGCATTACATTATTTGCCATTTTCCTCTCGTTTTCCTCTCCCCCACTTCACCCTTGCCGTTTTATTCGCCTCTCTTTTCTGCTCGCCCTTTTCGCTTGCTTCTTGTTTGCTCGTGTGTTGGATTGCTTGCTTGTCACGATGGCTCAAGATAATACTAAGTTGTGTGACTTTACCAATACCAACAACAATGATTTTCTTAGCACTCCGATTGCTCCTCTAACCGATACTGAATCTTGTGAAATCAATGCTGCTTTGTTGAACCTTGTCATGGAAGATCAATTTGCCGGCCTTCCTAGTGAAGATGCCGCTACCCATCTAAATAGCTTCGTTGATTTATGTGATATGCAAAAGAAGAAAGATGTGGATAATGATATTGTTAAATTGAATCTATTTCCTTTTTCGCTTAGAGATCGTGCTAAAGCTTGGTTTTCGTCTTTGCCTACAAATAGTATTGATTCTTGGAATAAGTGCTAAGATGCTTTTATCTCTAAGTATTTTTCCTCCCGCTAAGATCATCTCTTTTAGAAACGATATTATGAATTTTAAGCAACTTGATCATGAACATGTTGCACATGCTTGGGAGAGGATGAAATTAATGATACGTAATTGTCCTACACATGGTTTGAATTTGTGGATGATCATACAAAATTTTTATGCCGGATTGAATTTTGCTTCTAGAAATCTTTTAGATTCGGCCGCGGGAGGCACTTTTATGGACATCACTTTAGGAGAAGCTACTAAACTACTAGATAATATTATGGTTGGCACACTGAAAGATCTACTAATAAAAAAGTGCATGCGATAGAAGAAATTAATGTTTTGAGTGGAAAGATGGATGAACTATGAAATTATTTGCTAGTAAAAATGTTTCTTCTGATCCTAATGACATGCCTTTATCTACTTTGATTTATAATAATAAAGAATCCATGGATGTGTATTTTGTTGGTAGGAATAATTTTGGTAACAACGCGTATAGAGGAAACTTTAATCCTAGGCCTTATCCTAGTAATTCCTCTAATAATTATGGTAATTCCTACAACAATTCTTATGGAAATTTTAATAAGATGCCCTCTGAATTTGAGACTAGTGTTAAGGAGTTTATGAATTCGCAAAAGAATTTCAATGCTTTGCTTGAAGAAAAATTGCTTAAGGTTGATGAATTAGCTAGGAACGTTGATAGAATTTCTCTTGATGTTGATTCTTTGAAAATTAGATATATTCCGCCTAAGCATGATATCAATGAGTCTCTCAAGGCCATGAGAATTTCCATTGATGAGTGCAAAGAAAGAACCGCTAGGATGCGTGCTAAGAAAGATTGTTTTGTGAAAGCGTGTTCTTCTAGTTTCTATGAAAATAAAGATGAAGATCTAAAAGTTATTGATGTGTCCCCTATTAAATCTTTGTTTTGCAATATGAAGCTTGATAATGACGGGACTGAATATGATCCACCTTTACCTAGAAGGCGTTCCAAAAATTCGGAGTTTTTAGATCTTGATGCAAAAATTGGTAAAAGTGGGATTGAAGAGAACAAAACTCAAGATATTAATGAACCCACTATTTTGGATTTCAAGGAATTTAATTATGATAATTGCTCTCTGATAGATTGTATTTCCTTGTTGCAATCCGTGCTAAATTCTCCACATGCTTATAGCCAACATAAAGCTTTTACTAAACATATCGTTGATGCTTTGATGCAATCTTATGAAGAAAAACTTGAGTTGGAAGTTTCTATCCCTAGGAAACTTTATGATGAGTGGGAACCTACTATTAAATTAAAATTAAAGATCATGAGTGCTATGCTTTGTGTGATTTGGGTGCTAGTGTTTCCACGATCCCAAAAACTTTGTGCGATTTGCTAGGTTTCCATGATTTTGATGATTTCTCTTTAAACCTGCACCTTGCGGATTCCACCATTAAGAAACCTATGGGAAGAATTAATGATGTTCTTATTATTGCAAATAGGAATTATGTGCCCGTAGATCTTATTGTTCTTAATATAGATTGCAATCCTTCATGTCCTATTATTCTTGGTAGACCTTTCCTTAGAACGATTGGTGCAATTATTGGTATGAAGGAAGGAAATATTAGATTCCAATTTCCATTAAGGAAAGGCATGGAACACTTTCCTAGAAAGAAAATAATATTACCATATGAATCTATTATGAGATCCACTTATGTATTGCCTACCAAAGATGGCAATACCTAGATCTATCCTTGAAATTATGCCTAGCTAGGGGCGTTAAACGATAGCGCTTGTTGGGAGGCAACCCAATTTTATTTTAGTTTTTTTTTAATTTTTGCTTCTGTTTAGGAATAAATATTTGATCTAGCCTCTGGTTAGATGTGTTTTTATGTTTTAATTAGTGTTTGTGCCAAGTTTAACCTATAGGATCTTCTTGGATGATAGTTATTTGATCTTGCTGAAAATTCCAGAAACTTTCTGTTCATGAAAATAATTGTTAAAAATCACCAAAATGTGATAAAATATTGATTCCAATTGATGCTGATCAATAAAAAAATTGTCTAGGTCGTCCTATTTTGTCTGAATTTTTGGAGTTCCATAAGTTTGCGTTAGTTACAGATTACTACAGACTGTTCTGTTTTTGACAGATTCTGTTTTTCGTGTGTTGTTTGCTTATTTTGATGAATCTATGGCTAGTAAAATAGTTTATAAACCATAGAGAAGTTGGAATACAGTAGGTTTAACACCAATATAAATAAAGGATGAGTTCATTAAAGTACCTTGAAGTGGTGTTTTGTTTTCTTTCGCTAACGGAGCTCACGAGATTTTCTGCTGAGTTTTGTGTTGTGAAGTTTTCAAGTTTTGGGTGAAAGATTTGATGGATTATGGAACAAGGAGTGGAAAGAGCCTAAGCTTGGGGATGCCCATGGCACCCCAAGATAATCTAAGGACACCAAAAAGCCAAAGCTTGGGGATGCCCCGGAAGGCATCCCCTCTTTCGTCTACTTCCATCGGTAACTTTACTTTGAGCTATATTTTTATTCACCACATGATATGTGTTTTGCTTGGAGCGACTTGTATGATTTGAGTCTTTGCTTTTTAGTTTACCACAATCATCTTTGCGGTACACACCTTTTGAGAGAAACACACATGATTCGGAATTTATTAGAATACTCTATGCGCTTCACTTAAATCCTTTGAGCTATATAGTTTTTGCTCTAGTGCTTCACTTATATCTTTTAGAGCACGGCGGTGGTTTTGTTTTATAGAAACTATTATTCTCTCATGCTTTACTTATATTATTTTGAGAGTCTCAAACAGCATGGTAATTTGCTTAGATTGGGAAATTAATTCTAATATGTTAGGTATTCAAGACTAGTAAAAAACTCTCTTATGAGTGTGTTGAATGCTAAGAGAAGTTTGATGCTTGATGATTGTTTTGAGATATGGAGGTAGTGATATTAAAGTTGTGCTAGTTGAGTAGTTGTGAATTTGAGAAATACTTGTGTTGAGGTTTGCAAGTCCCGTAGCATGCACGTATGGTAAACGTTATGTAACAAATTTGAAACATGAGGTGTTCTTTGATTGTCCTCCTTATGAGTGGCGGTCGGGGACGAGCGATGGTCTTTTCCTACCAATCTATCCCCCTAGGAGCATGCGCGTAGTGCTTGGTTTTTGATGACTTGTAGATTTTTGCAATAAGTATGTGAGTTCTTTATGACTAATGTTGAGTCCATGGATTATACGCACTCTTACCCTTCCATCATTGCTAGCCTCTTCGGTACCGTGCATTGCCCTTTCTCACATTGAGAGTTGGTGAAAACTTCGCCAGTGCATCCAAACCCCGTGATATGATACGCTCTTTCACACATAAACCTCCTTATATCTTCCTCAAAACAGCCACCATACCTACCTATTATGGCATTTCCATAGCCATTCCGAGATATATTGCCATGCAACTTTCCACCGTTCCGTTTATTATGACACGCTCATCATTGTCATATTGCTTTGCATGATCATGTAGTTGACATCGCATTTGTGGCAAAGCCACCGTTCATAATTTTCATACATGTCACTCTTGATTCATTGCTATCCCACTATACCGCCGGAGGCATTAATATAGAGTCATACTTTGTTCTAGTATCGAGTTGTAATCATTGAGTTGTAAATAAATAGAAGTGTGATGATCATCATTCATAGAGCATTGTCCCAATAAAAAAAGAGAGAGAAAGGCCAAATAAAAAAAGAGAAGGCCCAAAAAAATATAAATAAAAAGGGACAATGCTACTATCCTTTTTTCCACACTTGTGCTTCAAAGTAGCACCATGTTCTTCATGATAGAGAGTCTCTTGTTTTGTCACTTTCATATACTAGTGGGAATTTTTCATTATTGAACTTGGCTTGTATATTCCAACAATGGGCTTCCTCAAATGCCCTAGGTCTTCGTGAGCAAGCAAGTTGGATGCACACTCACTTAGTTTCTTTTGTTGAGCTTTCATGCATTTATAGCTCTAGTGCATCCGTTGCATGGCAATCCCTACTCCTTGCATTAACATCAATCGATGGGCATCCCCATAGCTCATTGATTAGCCGCGTTGACATGAGACTTTCTCCTTTTTTGTCTTCTCCACATAACCCCCATCATTATATTCTATTCCACCCATAGTGCTATATCCATGGCTCACGCTCATGTATTGCGTGAAGGTTGAAAAGGTTTGAGATTACTAAAGTATGAAACAATTGCTTGGCTTGTCATCAGGGTTGTGCATGATGAGAGCATTCTTGTGTGACGAAAATGGAGCATGACTAAACTATATGATTTTGTAGGGATAAACTTTCTTTGGCCATGTTATTTTGAGAGGACATAATTGCTTAGTTAGTATGCTTGAAGTATTATTACTTTTATGTCAATATTAAACTTTTATCTTGAATCTTTCAGATCTGAATATTCATACCACAATTAGGAGAATTACATTGAGAATATGCCAAGTAGCATTCCACATCAAAAATTCTGTTTTTTTATCATTTACCTACTCGAGGACGAGCAGGAATTAAGCTTGGGGATCCTTGATACGTCTCCAACGTATCTATAATTTTTTATTGTTCCATGCTAAATTATATTCTGTTTTGGACATTAATGGGCTTTATTATACACTTTTATATTATTTTTGGGACTAACCTATTAACCGGAGGCCTAGCCCAGAATTGTTGTTTTTTGCCTATTTCAGAGTTTCGCAGAAAAAGAATATCAAACGGAGTCCAAACAGAATGAAACCTTCGGGAACGTGATTTTCGGAACGAACGTGATCCAGAGGACTTGGACCCTACATCAAGACATCAACTAGGAGGGCACGAGGTAGGGGGCGCGCCTACCCCCGTGGGCGCGCCCTCCACCCTCGTGGGCCCCATGTTGCTCCACCGACGTACTTCTTCCTCCTATATATACCTACGTACCCCCAAACTACCAGATACGAAAAAATACCTAATTCCACCGCCGCAACCTTCTGTACCCGTGAGATCCCATCTTGGGGCCTTTTCCGGAGCTCCGCCGGAGGGGGCATCGATCACGGAGGGCTTCTACATCAACACCATAGCCTCTCCGATGATGTGTGAGTAGTTTACCTCAGACCTTCGGGTCCATAGTTATTAGCTGGATGGCTTCTTCTCTCTTTTTGGATCTCAATACAATGTTCTCCCCCTCTCTTGTGGAGATCTATTCGATGTAATCTTCTTTTGCGGTGTGTTTGTTGAGACCGATGAATTGTGGGTTTATGATCAAGTTTATCTATGAACAATATTTGAATCTTCTTTGAATTCTTTTATGTATGATTGGTTATCTTTGCAAGTCTCTTCGAATTATCAGTTTGGTTTGGCCTACTAGATTGATCTTTCTTGCAATGGGAGAAGTGCTTAGCTTTGGGTTCAATCTTGCGGTGTCCTTTCCCAGTGACAGTAGGGGCAGCAAGGCACGTATTGAATTGTTGCCATCGAGGATAACAAGATGGGGTTTATATCATATTGCATGAGTTTATCCCTCTACATTATGTCGTCTTACTTAAAGCGTTACTCTGTTCTTATGAACTTAATACTCTAGATGCATGCTGGATAGCGGTCGATGTGTGGAGTAATAGTAGTAGATGCAGGCAGGAGTCGGTCTACTTGTCTCAGACGTGATGCCTATATACATGATCATACCTAGATATTCTCATAACAATGCTCAATTCTGTCAATTGCTCAACAGTAATTTGTTCACCCACCGTAATATTTATGCTCTTGAGAGAAGCCACTAGTGAAACCTATGGCCCCCGGGTCTATTTTCCATCATATTAATCTTCCAACACTTAGCTATTTTCATTGCCTTTTATTTTACTTTGCATCTTTATCATAAAAATACCAAAAATATTATCTTATCATATCTATCAGATCTCACTCTCGTAAGTGACCGTGAAGGGATTGACAACCCCTTTATTGCGTTGGTTGCGAGGAATTATTTGTTTGTGTAGGTGCGAGGGACTCGTGCGTGGCCTCCTACTGGATTGATACCTTGGTTCTCAAAAACTGAGGGAAATACTTACGCTACTTTGCTGCATCACCCTTTCCTTTTCAAGGGAAAACAAACGTAGTGCTCAAGAGGTAGCACCCATAAAAATCATCGTGAAGTTTCGTGGCATTTGGACTTCGTTTGATATTGATTTCCTGCGATGTAAAAAAACATGGAAAAAAACAGCAACTGGCACTTGGCACTATGTCAATAGGTTAGTACCAAAAGATGATACAAAATGACTATAAAATGATTATAAAACATCCAAGATTGATAATAAAATATCATGGAACAACAAAAAATTATAGATACGTTGGAGACGTATCATACCACCGGAGCCAATCATCGGCCGACAGACCGACCACATCGGCCTCCTCATCGAGTGCCTTAATCTGGTCCAACAGGGCCCCTTTATGGGCCCGGAGGTTAGCGCCAAGGTTAGCTCCCCATCCTCACATGAATTAGCGAGCGACCTTAGTGCAGTGATGCCATATGTCCGTGGAACAAAAATGCCTTGGCGGGGTGGCTACGACTTCGACCCAACGGTCTCGCACCATCTCGAAGAACCCCGGATGCAACAGCCAAGACGGTTCGAAGTGGAAGCGTCTCGCTAGTGGTGGTGCCCCTTCCTTTGAGGAAAAGAGCAAAGGGTCGTGGTCAGACCCAATCCATGTGACCGCCTTAAGTGAGCACAGCGGGAACATGACTTCCCACTGGACAGACACTAGGACCCTATCCAACACGCTCCGAAATAGGGTCAGCTTGCTTATTAGTCCACATGAATCTAGCCCCTACACGGGCTATCTCCCGTAGGGCCAAATTGGCAATGCAGTCATTGAACAAGTGCATACACAACCGATCCACATTAGGAGAGCTCTTGTTAGCCTCATGCCTAATAAGGTTAAAGTCTCCAGCCACCACCACTGGTGTGGTGCAGCATTCGACCTTAGCCATAAGCTCGGCCAAGAAGTCCACTGACCGTCCGTGGTCCATCGCTTCGTTTGCTGCTTCTCTTCATGTCCCTCAAGGAATATCATCTAGTAGATTCCGTAACTCGGGTCATCCGGCAAAATTAACCGTCGGTTTACGGGACGAGCTTGATTTTTCAAAGTAGATCTCGTAAAATCGGTCGTCCCCTAATTTTTTCATGGGACCCTGTAAAGTCCGGACCATTTCCTCTATATCTGCGATACCTCCCCCTCTTTTTACACAGACCTCTAAAACAAGAAATTTTGGTGGGAGGAAACTTTCACCTCCCGCCATGGTCTTTCGGTTGCTGCCCGCGCACTGCCGCACACCATCGCACGCGACCTACTACTGCCCGCCGCCAGCGCGAGTTATGGCTGCTGCCCACCGCCACCCTGAGCTGCTACTGCTGTCGGCTGCTGCCCACCGCCACCCTGAGCTGCTACTGCTGTCGGCTGCTGCCCATGAGTCGTTGTTGCTGCTAGCCATGAGCTGTTGTTGCTGTTGTCGTGGCCGCGAGCTGCGACTGGTCGCGGCGGCGAGGTCGTCGCTGCTGCCCGAGAGCGAGCACATGGTGACAAGCGAGGAGGAGTGGAACAGTCACGGCTTCTCAGCGTCCCGACCATAGTTAGCGCCGAAGCAGCTTCCGAGTGTCGGGAAACGTAGTAGAAAACAAAAAAAATCACGCCTACGCACACCCAAGATTAATATGAATATGCATAACGGGTTGTGATCACGATCATTGCCATCGTCGAGTTGCAGCAGAAGAAGAACGTGTCGGTGTAGATCGTACTTGGTGTCCCTCGAACCGTCAATGAACGATCCCGTGAACCGCCCACGAACAGTGCCTCGAACTGAAGACCAAAAGCACGGACTCTCTACTTGGTTGCAAGCGTGCAGCCTTCACGATCCGGCAGTGCTTCGGCGTCCAGAGCTAATCGTCACTGAAGAATTAGAGGGAGGAGATTAGAACCACAGTGGACTTCTAATTATGAGGATTAGAGGAACTAGACCAAGCTCTAATTAGTCAACTAGGACCAACTAGGACTAGGGCTAGATGAACTAGAAGAGGCTCCAAAACTTGTGTATAGAAAAGGGTCAATACCTCATGTATACATAGGTTGGAGGGGAGGAGAGGCGCCACAAGGGGGGAAGGACTCCCCTCCCCTTGCGCTAGCCAAGGGGGGAAGGAGGAGTTCTTCCCCCTAGGATTCAGCCTCCCTCAAGGGGGAAAGGGGGCGCCTCCCCTATTGGGCCTTGGTGGTCCAATTCTTCCTCCACCACTTGGCCTTTTTAGGCCCGTTGATATTAAATTAAATATAAAAGCCCTTTAAATATTACTAGATAATATTATATGTAATTTAACATCACCAGAAACATTTTTAACCTATATATTAATTATCGGTAATACCCGGTATTACCCGATAAACTCCGAAACCCTTCCGGTGACCTCGAAACGCTTCCGGTTCCTCTCAGAACTATTTAGAATATTAATGTAACAATTCCACAAATATATTTTGATCACTCCTGCCCTACTAACACTCAGTAGATCGTGATTGCCTTAAGCTTGTGACCCCGTAGGTTCGGTAACTCATAGACATGAACGAAGCCCCTTCGTTCAGTGATCGACAATGGGACTGTGGATGTCCATATCGATCCCTATGAGCACACAAATGATATTCGAGTGAACCTTTGGTTATCATGTGATATTCCCTTTGCTCTGTATATTTCACAAAACCCAAGATGTATCGGTATCCTCCAGAGTCATCACATGCTCACTATACCGTTAACCTCGTTACTGGTTTTGTTCTTCTTTCTCGTTGTTATGTTCCAGCATCCCTGTGAAGTAGTCACCTGTGTCTGGCCAGACGATGATGGATGCCATCACATCGAGAGGGCTCTAAAAATATCTCTCCATCATCGGAAGAGCAAATCCCACCCTCGAGCTATCTAGTCCCTTGTCAAACTTTCCGATGAGCCTGTAAGTTGTCGTTATGATCACCGTGTTATAGGTGACGTTTGAGCAACTCCAAAGTCCACCGTGCGGTAAGAAGTGACTACGATACCCTCATGGTCTAGGAAAAATCACACGTTAACACTCCGTGTTATTACAATTGAATACAAATGATATTAACTCAATTCATAACAGACAACTTTGGGTCGATTCAATATGATCATTCTTCCAACGTCATAATCTCAATGTTGTTTTAGGACTATCGTGACACTTAATGATATCCTAAGATCCGGAAAATGTGATCACCAACAACACTTGAGCTAGTCCTAGAGGCAAGACTAGGAACCTTTTATTTTACCGTTTATCATTCCACACGTCGATATGTCCATTTTGCATTATGCTTTCCTATTGTTATTTATTATGTTTCGGGTCAATATTTTACTTTATGATGCCATTCTAATGTCTTTTCTCTCTCATTTTGCAAGTTTCACATTAAGAGGGAGATTGCCGGAAGCTGGAATTCTGGACCTGAAAAGGCTACAACATAGATAGATATTCTTCACAGCTCCAAATGACCTGAAAATTTACGAATAATTATTTTGGAATATATAAAAATATTGGCTGAAGAAAGACAAGGAGGGGTACACCAGAGAGCCACGAGTTTAGGGGGCGCGCCCTATGAGCTCGTGGGCCCACCAGCAGGCCTCCGGTTCCCATCTTTTGCTATATGAGGCTATTTGCCCTAGAAAAAATAAAAGGAAGACTTTCGAGATGAAGCGCTGCCGTCTCGAGGCGGAATCTGGGCAGGACCACTTTTGCTCTCCGGTGGAGCGACTCCACCGAGAAAACTTCCCTCCAGGAGGGGGAAATCGAAGTCATTGACATCACCATTGATCCTCTCATCATGGGAGGACCAATTTTCATCAACATCTTCACCAACACCATGCCCTGCGCGATGGGATTGCAACTCTGGAAGGCGAAGACACTGTAACGCCCGGATAATCATGCTACAGTAATCCCACGCTAATGGTGCCACGTCACCACGGTTACTTTGCTAATCTACCATTAGGTCAAACCGTTTAAAAATTCAAATTCAAATTAATGTCAACGATAAAAGTTTTTCCAAATTTAAAACAAAATTGTTCGGGAGGTGCCATATTTTGCATAAGTAAATATGGTGTAATAAACACATTTTTATAAATTCCTAGATAAATTAAAATGATTTAAAACAGAAAAGAAAATAAATAAAAGACAAGAAATTACAAAACAGAAAAAAAAAAAAAGAGAAAACCCCCTAGGCCGTGGCCCAACTGGGACAACCCATCAGGCCCAGCCGGCCACCCACTTCCCCCCCCCCTTATCCACTCATCATCCCCCACCCAAACCGCCACCGACACTCCACTTCCCCGCGCAAAATATCTCTGCCCCCCCCTCTCCCGATTGGATCGGGATCGAGAGGAGGAGCCAGACGCCACCGTCGACGACGACTCCTACGACACTGGAGGTGCCTACTACTACGTGCAGCCCGCTGACGACGACCAGGAGTAGTTACGGGTAGGTTTAAGCTATGCGATGCTACTTGGAGGACTTCAATCTACTCTCTTCTACATGCTGCAAGATGGAGATGGCCAGAAGCGTAGTCTTCGACAGGATTAGCTATCCCCCTCTTATTCTGGCATTCTGCAGTTCGGTCCACCGATATGACCCTTTACACATATACCCATGCATATGTAGTGTAGCTCCTTGCTTGCGAGTACTTTGGATGAGTACTCACGGTTGCTTTTCTCCCTCTTTTCCCCTTTCTATACCTGATTGTCACAACCAGATGCTGGAGTCCAGGAGCTAGAGATCCCGAGGATGATTCTACGTGGAGTTCGGCTTCGAGGAGTAGTTAGGAGGTCCCAGGCAGGAGGCCTGCGCCTCGTTCGATCTGTATCCCAGTTTGTGCTAGCCTTCTTAAGGCAAACTTGTTTAACTTATGTCTGTACTCAGATATTGTTGCTTCCGCTGACTCGTCTATGATCGAGCACTTGTATTCGAGCCCTCGAGGCCCCTGGCTTGTATTATGATGCTTGTATGACTTATTTATGTTGTAGAGTTGTGTTGTGATATCTTCCCGTGAGTCCCTGATCTTGATCGTACACATTTGCGTGCATGATTAGTGTACGGTCAAATCGGGGGCGTCACAAGTTGGTATCAGAGCCGACTGCCTGTAGGAATCCCCCTTCCCACACTCCTTGGCCGAAGTCGAGTCTAGACATTACAAAACTTTTACTAACATGGCTCTGTGTCTTACGGGCCCACGTCGCCATTGGGTGGTACTAGGATCTTTTATTCCTCGACCTTTACTCTGGGACTCTGAACTCTCTTCTACTCGGGTTAAACGAATTTACTAACTCTAACACTAGGATCCCGTGACCGCATTCACCCCAAAGTTGGATAAGCCATAGTTATTTCTTAGAATAGTATTTTGAACAATTCACGCACTGTCATTTGACTCCTTTGAAACATCTTTGCTTTTAGATGGAACCCACGAGGCAGGTCGTGCGCCACACGACGGCCATTAGTGCCTCGGGATCACCTGCTGTGCTAGCTGAGATGATGACCTATCTGGGTTATTGCTGGCACCCTGATTACACCGTCTACGAGGAGTACCAGGACTTTAACCAGGAGCAGTACCGTGCCATCGTCCACCTCTACTCGCGGGAGTATGACTCCACTACTGTGCTGCACACCGCTCATGGTGTTGGAGTGACCATCGATATGGCTGTCCACGATGCTGCCTATGCTGCTCTGACACGTCTTCATGGAGAGTATCGGGAGTTGGACACCTCACCTTTCAGGCACATTGCTATCGCATCTGATGTTGGTGCGGAGGGATACTATACTGCTGCCTACTCCACTGTCACCCGAGAGCCCTTCTACCATCAGAACCTGGTTCTGCATGCTGATGGGCTGGATCGAGCTAACCGAGCTCTTCGCCACAAGTTGTACACCACCCGTCAGCACCTTTACCGTGCTCTGACGCTGTTGCACCCCTTTGTCCGATCTAGGGAGCTGCCCCGTTCTGCGATCTACCCAGCCAGGACTGTGATGCCTCAGGGTGTCGGCTGGCCAGATGTGAGAGGCCACTCTCCCGCACTTGGACCTCTTCTGCCTCCTGAGCGTCAGGTTCTGCACCAGAGTATTCACGGACCCCAGGTTGCTGACGTGGAGTTCCCGATGCGACACTACCAGCTTTCAGGCTACACCTACCTCCACAGTACCTCTTGGGACTAATGTAGGCTTGCTTGTTGGTGTTAGATGCATTCGCCGCGAGCCTGTGTGCCGCCTATGTTGTTTTAGTCTATGTACTGAACTCTATGCATGACCCCTTTTGTAAGTTATGCCGACTACTATGTAGTAGCTATCGTGCTCCTTTCATTATGCATGTTTCATCATGAATGATTCTTGTCTTTGCAAATTTCTCAATGCTGAACTACCCCTGTTATATATTAGCAGGATGGTTAGACCAGGTGGTCGTGGTAGTGGTGGCATTGCCCCACCACCACCTGAGTACATGGCTGGTATGATCCAACAGTTTGAACTGAACCGCCAATTCATGGAAAATATGATGGCTCAGTTTCCTCGCCCCAATATGGACCAGCAACCAACCCCAGTAACTCTGCAGGATTTCATGCGCCTCAATCCAACTGTGTACCGCAGCTCAACTCAGCCTCTGGATGTTGATGACTGGCTCCGTGACATCACCTATGAGATGGAGTCTGCCGATGTAGCGCCTGCCAGCTATGTCACCTTTGCTTCCTTCTTTTTGAAGGGACTCGCAGCTCAATGGTGGGACAACCACAGGCGTACTCTGCCAGCTGGAACAATCATCACCTGGCCAGACTTCCAAGTAGCTTTCCGTGCCCGCTTCATTCCTCAGGGAGTCATGGACCGGAAGAAGCGTGAGTTCCGCAACCTCATCCAAGGCAACAAAACTGTTGAAGCTTATCAGCGGGAGTTTCTGGACTTGTCTCGCTATGCTGAAGAGGACATTGCAACTGATGCACGCAGACAGGAGAAGTTCCGTGACGGCCTTCAAGCTGACATCAAGCTTGCACTTCTAGTGCATGACTTTGCTGATTTCGCCACCTTGGTGAACAAGGCCATCAATGTCGAAACTGGTCTGCAGGAATACCAGAGCTCTCACAGGCGCAACCGTGACACGGGCTCATCTTCGGGCCCGCCCTCACAGAAGCGTAAGATATGGATCCCGAACAGCATGTACCGTCCAAATGCATCTGCCCCAAGGCAGACCTATGCTGCACCTCGTCTGCCTCCACCACCATCTAGGCAGTCAAGACTTCCAGCTCCACCACCCCAAGCTCCTGTTCCCACTCCCAATAATGGTTTGTGCTTCAGGTGTGGTCAACCAGGACACCGTGCTAGAGAATGCAACCAGAATCAGAATCAACTGGCCCTTCCAGCAATTGGCCATGGAAGCAACCAGCCCCGCAGCAACAAGGCCAAGTCTTATGGTCGTGCTCATGCCAACCACGTTGATCTGAACGAAGCTCAAGACCAGCCTGCTACTGTGATGGGTACACTCCTCATAAATTCAGTACCAGCATCCATTTTATTTGATACAGGTGCATCACATTCATTCATTTCAGAAGATTTTGCATTCATGCATGGCATTAAAAGCGAAGACATGAATGCTTCACTATTAGTACACACCCCTGCGGGCCAATGTCGAACCTCCATGATTTGCAACGACGTCCCCGTTGAAATTGAAGGACTGGAATTTCTTGTCTCTCCCATCGTACTGAAGTCCTGTAGCATTGATCTCATTCTGGGAATGAACTGGTTAAAACCACATACTGCTTCAATCGTTTGCATCACTAAGACCGTCCATCTGCTACACCCTTCAGATGAAATAGTTACTTACCAAGCTCATCTGGTGCAAAATGCCGAGGCAAGGCTCTATGCATTGAATGCATTGAACGCTGCACCACTCGAGGGCATTGAAAACATTCCCGTCGTGCGTGAATTCCTCGACGTCTTCCCTGAAGAACTTCCAGGGATTCCCCCTGCTAGAGCTGTCGAATTCATCATCGACTTGAAACCAGGCACCACTCCTATAGCCAAGCGACCCTACAAGATGCCGCCGCATGAACTCCTTGAGCTTAAGGAGGAAATCGACAAATCTCTTCGCAAAGGATTCATTCGCCCAAGTTGCTCTCCTTGGGGAGCACCTTCTCTCTTTGTCAAGAAGAAGGATGGGACAAACCGATTAGTTCAAGACTACCGTCCTATAAACCAAGCTACCATTCAGAATAAATACCCTCTTCCTCGGATCAATGATCTATATGATCAACTAGCGGGTTCATCAGTGTTCTCTAAGCTCGACTTGAGGTTGGGTTACCACCAGATCTGTGTTCGCGAAGAGGATATCCCAAAGACCGCCTTCGTGACTCGATATGGTTCATACGAGTACACCGTCATGTCTTTCGGTTTAACCAATGCTCCAGCCACCTTCTCTCGTCTGATGAACTATATATTCATGGATTACCTCGACAAGTTCGTCGTGGTTTATCTGGATGATATCCTGGTATTTTCCAAGAACGAAGAGGAACATGCTGAACATCTTTGGCTTGTGCTGGAAAAGCTACGAGAGCATCAACTATATGCCAAGTTCTCCAAATGTGAATTCTGGCTACCCGAAGTAACTTATCTTGGGCATGTCATCTCTAAGGATGGTATTGCCGTCAACCCTGAACGAGTCCAGGCTATCCTTGATTGGACTCCTCCCAAGAACGTTAAGCAAGTCAGAAGTTTTCTCGGTCTCGCCAGCTATTGCCGTCGATTCGTCGAGAACTTCTCCAAGATCGCCAGGCCTCTGACTAACTTGTTGCATAAGGGCGTCAAGTTCCAATGGACAGACAAATGTCAGGAAAGTTTCCAGGCACTCAAAGACAAGTTGACTTCTGCCCCAGTTCTAGCTCCACCTGATACTAAGAAGGACTTCGTCATTTACTGCGACGCTTCCCGTCAAGGATTAGGCTGTGTCCTAATGCAAGACCGCAAAGTGATTGCTTATGCCTCTCGGCAATTGCGCCCTCACGAAGAGAACTACCCAGTTCATGACCTCGAACTTGCTGCTATCATTCATGCGCTGAAGCAGTGGCGACATTACCTTCTCGGTAATCGTTGCGAGATCTTCTGACCACCAAAGTCTGAAGTATCTGTTTACTCAGCCAGACCTGAACCTCCGTCAGCAGAGATGGATGGAGCTTGTTGCAGACTTTGACTTGGGTATTTCCTATACGCCAGGCATGGCTAATGTAATGGCTGATGCCTTGAGCCGCAAGTCTTACTGCAACCACCTCTAGGTTCACAAAGTTCAGCCCTCGCTTGTTGAAGAATTCTGGAAGCTAAACCTCCATATTGTTCCTCCGGGTGCACTCGCTCCCCCTCCTAAGGAGTTTCGCAAGATGAACCTCCGTGTTGTTTCCCAGGGTTCCCTCAATACCCTGGCCGTCGAACCAGATCTCTTGGACTCCATCAAGAGAATACAGGGATATGACTCTGAAGCCCACAAGATTAAGCGCTACCTTGCAGAAGGAAAGCCCTCATTCTTCACTATTGCTGAAGATGGCACTTTGTACTTCAAGGGCCGCCTAGTGGTGCCATGTGCAGAGAAAAACCTAGATATGACTCAGGAAGTTATGAAAGAAGCTCATGATACGCCTCTATGTATCCATCCTGGTAGTACAAAGATGTACCAAGACATCCGTCAGAGATTCTGGTGGTCTAATATGAAGCAAGACATTGCTCGTTATGTTGCTGAGTGTGACGTTTGCCGTCGTATCAAAGCAGAACATCAAAGGCCTGCTGGAACTCTGCAACCTATCTCTATTCCTGAATGGAAATGGGACCATCTTGAGATGGACTTCGTCACTGGATTTCCCAAATCACAGAAAGGTAATGATTCTATTCTTGTCGTCATTGACCGGCTTTCCAAAGTTGCACATTTCCTGGCGGTCAAAGAAACGATCACTACTAGTCAGCTGGCAACGCTCTATATGTCTAGGATTGTTTCACTCCACAGTATTCCATTGGTTATCAGCTCAGACCGTGGCAGCTTATTCACTTCAAGTTCTGGGCAAGTTTCCAAGAAGCTATGGGAACTCATCTGTCATTCAGTACTGCGTTTCATCCTCAGTCGCAAGGGCAAGTTGAACGCGTCAACCAAGTTCTCGAAGACATGCTTCGAGCTTGTGTTATTTCCTTCGGCAAGAAATGGGAGGAATCTCTCCCGTATGTTGAGTTCTCTTATAATAATAGCTATCAAGCTAGTCTGAAGATGGCCCCCTTCGAAGTGTTATATGGACGAAAGTGTCGAACCCCTCTGAACTGGTCAAAAACTGGGGAACGTCCACTCTTCGGTCCGGATATTATCCAACATGCCGAAGAACAAGTCTGCATTATTCGTGAGAATCTCAAGACTGCTCAGTCACGTCAGAAAAGTCAGTATGACCGTCATCATAAAGACATGGTCTACCAACCTGGCGAAAAGGCTTATCTTCGAGTCACACCAATGAAGGGTGCTCACCGCTTCGGAATCAAGGGCAAACTAGCTCCTCGATATATTGGCCCATTCACTATTCTCGAAAGGCATGGAAAAGTGGCATACCAACTGGAGCTTCCGCCGAACCTTTCTCAGGTTCACGATGTGTTCCATGTGTCACAGCTCCGCCGTTGCTTTAAGGACCCAATCCGAGCAGTGGATCATGAAGTGCTCGAATTGCAGCATGACCTCTCCTATAAGGAGCATCCGGTCCGCATTCTCGACCAGGCTGAACGCCGCACACGTCAGAAGGCGATCAAGTTCCTCAAAGTCCAGTGGTCGCACCATTCTGAAGATGAAGCCACCTGGGAACGCGAGGATCGCCTGCGTGATGAATACCCCGCCCTTTTTCCTTCTACCTCCTAAATCTCGGGACGAGATTTCTTGTAGTGGAGGAGTTTTGTAACGCCCGCATAATCATGCTACAGTAATCCCACGCTAATGGTGCCACGTCACCACGGTTACTTTGCTAATCTACCGTTAGGTCAAACCGTTTAAAAATTCAAATTCAAATTAATATCAACGATAAAAGTTTTTCCAAATTTAAAACAAAATTGTTCGGGAGGTGCCATATTTTGCATAAGTAAATATGGTGTAATAAACACATTTTTATAAAATTCCTAGATAAATTAAAATGATTTAAAACAGAAAAGAAAATAAATAAAATAAAAGAAATTACAAAACAAAAAACAAAAAAAGAGAAAACCCCCTGGGCCAACCCATCAGGCCCAACCGGCCACCCACTCCCCCCCCTTATCCACTCACCATCCCCCACCCGAACCGCCACCGACACTCCACTTCCCCCCGCAAAATATCTCTGCCCCCCCTCTCTCCCGATTGGATCGGGATCAAGAGGAGGAGGCCACCGCCGCCGTCGCCCGCCGCCGACAGGAGCACGCGCCGCCTCGCCGGACTTCCCCACCGGTCTGCTTCCCCGTCGCACGTCGTCCCCGGCATCCTCCTCGTGCCCCACTGCCCTATCCCTACGGCCCCCGTGAGCACCTTCCCTCTTCCCTCCCCGTCCCCGTCGTGCGTAGTCACCGCACTCACCACGCCGCCGTCCCGCCACAGCCCGCCGTCCTGCGCCAGTCCCCGCGGCCTCGCGCGGCCCCACGACCCACGCACGCGCACCGCCTTGCTCTGCCTGCTGCCCCGCCGTGCTCCCCGCAGCCTTGCCGAGCCCGCTGCTCTGCCTCCGTCGCCACGGCACTGCTCCGCATGCTCGTGCCGCCCGGCTCCCCGCCGCCGGGCTGGCCATCCTTCGCCCGCCCCGCTCTCCGGCGTCTGGCCGCGTCGGCTGCGCCCACCGCGGCCTCGCCCTCTTGGCCTCGCGCGGCCCCGCTCCCGCGCCGTTGCGCCCTGCTGGTCCCGCCCCGCTCTCCCTCGACGACTCCCTGCGCCGCGCCGCCGAGCGCGCCCCCAACCCCGGCACCCCGCCGGCCGTCGCCCCGCGCCTGTTCGCCGGTGCCCCGGCCCTCCTCGCCCCGGCGATCTGGGCGAACGCCCAGTCGGGCGCCGCAACGCCCGACCCGCCCCGTTAGTGCCCAGCGCCCGATAGGCCCCCTGGGCCACTCACCAAATGGCCCCACGGCCCAGAGAACGTTTTAATAAAAAAATGATTTAAAAAATTAATATAAATAAATAAATAATAAAGATAATTAATTAACTTAATTAAGCCTGTTAATATTAACTAATTAAGATTAATTAACCTAATAACTAATTAACCTAATTAACTACTGTTAATTAGCTAACGGCCCCTGACAGGTGGGACCCACCTGTCAGGTTGACCAGGTCAACGGTCAACGTTGACTGCTGATGTCATGCTGACGTCATGCTGATGCATTAATTAAATTTCGAATTAAATTAATTTATTAAATTCTAAAAATGATTTAAATCTTTAAAATTTAATATAAAATAAACCGTAGCTCGGATGAAAAAACTTTGTACATGAAAGTTGCTCAGAACGACGAGATGAATCCGAATACGTAGTCCGTTTGTCAGCCACACGTTCCTAGCATAGCGAGCATGGAACTTTATCCCTCCGGTCCGTCTGTCCGAAAACATGATACATCGGGAATACTTTCCCGGATGTTCCCCTCCTTCGCCGGTACCACCTACTGCCGCGTTAGGGCACACCTAGCACCGCTCATTGTCATGTCACGCATTGTCATGCTTATGTTTGCATTGTATTTACTGTTTCTTCCCCCCTCTTCTCTCCGGTAGACTACGAGACCGACGCTGCTGCTACCCAGTTCGACTACGGAGTTGACGACCCCTCCTACTTGCCAGAGCAACCAGGCAAGCCCCCCCCCCTTGATCACCAGATATCGCCTATTCTTCTCTATACTGCTTGCATTAGAGTAGTGTAGCATGTTACTGCTTTCCGTTTATCCTATCCTGATGCATAGCCTGTCCTTGCTTCTACTGTTGTTACCTTTACCTGCAATCCTACATGCTTAGTATAGGATGCTAGTTTTCCATCAGTGGCCATATATTCTTGTCCGTCTGCTGTGCTATACTATCGGGCCGTGATCACTTGGGCGGTGATCACGGGTATTTACTTATATACTATCTACATGACACCTGGTGACTAAAGTCGGGTCGGCTCGTAGGAGTACCCGCAAGTGGATCTTTGTGGCGGAGCGACAGGGCAGGTTGAGACCACCTAGGCGAGAGGTGGGCCTGGCCCTGGACGGCGTCCGCGGTTACTTCAAAATAACACGCTTAATGAGTTCTTGGTATTTGATCTGAGTCTGGCCATTTGGTCTATACGCACTAACCAGCTACGTGGGAACAGTTATGGGCACTCGACGTCGTGGTATCAGCCGAAGCTCTTCTTGACGTCAGCGACGGAGCGGCGCGCGCCGGATTGGACTGGAACGCCTGCTAGGCTAGGTCTGCTTCCGGCCGCCCTCGCAACGTGCAGGTGTGCAATAGGCGATGGGCCCAGACCCCTGCGCGCATAGGATTTAGACCGGCGTGATGACCTCTCTGTTGAGCCTAGGTGGGGCTGCAACGTGTTGATCTTACGAGGCCGGGCATGACCCAGAAAAGTGTGTCCGGCCAAATGGGATCGAGCGTGTTGGGTTATGTGGTGCACCCCTGCAGGGAAGTTTATCTATTCGAATAGCCGTGTCCATCGGTAAAAGGACGACCAGGAGTTGTACCTTGACCTTATGACAACTAGAACCGGATACTTAATAAAATACACCCTTCCAAGTGCTAGATACAACCCGATGATCGCTCTCTAACAGGGCGACGAGGAGGGGAACGCCGGGTAGGTTTAAGCTATGCGATGCTACTTGGAGGACTTCAATCTACTCTCTTCTACATGCTGCAAGATGGAGATGGCCAGAAGCGTAGTCTTCGACAGGATTAGCTATCCCCCTCTTATTCTGGCATTCTGCAGTTCAGTCCACCGATATGACCCTTTACACATATACCCATGCATATGTAGTGTAGCTCCTTGCTTGCGAGTACTTTGGATGAGTACTCATGGTTGCTTTTCTCCCTCTTTTCCCCTTTCTATACCTGATTGTCGCAACCAGATGCTGGAGTCCAGGAGCTAGAGATCCCGAGGATGATTCTACGTGGAGTTCGGCTTCGAGGAGTAGTTAGGAGGTCCCAGGCAGGAGGCCTGCGCCTCGTTCGATCTGTATCCCAGTTTGTGCTAGCCTTCTTAAGGCAAACTTGTTTAACTTATGTCTGTACTCAGATATTGTTGCTTCCGCTGACTCGTCTATGATCGAGCACTTGTATTCGAGCCCTCGAGGCCCCTGGCTTGTATTATGATGCTTGTATGACTTATTTATGTTGTAGAGTTGTGTTGTGATATCTTCCCGTGAGTCCCTGATCTTGATCGTACAAATTTGCGTGCATGATTAGTGTACGGTCAGATCGGGGGCGTTACAAGTTGGTGGCACCTCCCGAACATGCAAG
This sequence comes from Aegilops tauschii subsp. strangulata, assembly GCF_002575655.3. Lineage (NCBI taxonomy): Eukaryota > Viridiplantae > Streptophyta > Magnoliopsida > Poales > Poaceae > Aegilops > Aegilops tauschii. The sequence continues at coordinate 295,366,236 of NC_053035.3, forward strand.
AAGAGGACGATGAAAAAGAAGCTGGAGTAAACTGAGTGGCTATTTGCGATGGCCACAAGAGATTGGGTTTGATGTTGGTTCTTGTAAGTGTAAAATTGGGGCTGTTGTTGCCTGGATTTTAAGTTTCGTGTTCACCCACACTCTCTCATACATACGCGCATACATTCACCTGCTATGAACGCACACACGCACGCCCTATCCCCATGAGCACCTCCGAGAGACTGAGCCGGCATATCATCTCGAGATTTACGAAGTCACCATAGGCGTCTCGTCATCGACGGGAACGTCTCCTCCAACGGAAAGCGTGTCGTCGAAAATCCTAAAATAAATCCAGAAATAATGCGAGCACCTGGTAGGCTGGGGATATCACTGTCCCTCTAACCATGCAACCACAGGTTGGTTCGCGTTAGGGCCTGGTGTTGGATCCTGTGAGAGTGTGTTTAGTTCTTTGCTTTTGTTGTTTTGTAGTGGTGGCGCACCAGCGACCTTTCCTTGGACGCCGTTTTGAAACCCTCTTGTTCTGTTATCTTTGATAGTGAAACCCGATTCAGTTCTCTGAATCGTATGGGAAAAAATATACAATATATACAGAAGCCAAGGGCCAAAAAGGAGAAAAAAAACTAAAGCCTAATACAATTTCCCCTTTAAGGTGGGAGGTCCTAAACTAGGCTTAATCCTATGAGCCTATAGTCAAATTATTATACAAAACACAGATAGCACTCTCTAAGCTTTGGAGTCCCAAAACATGGTACAAAACCTTGGCTTTAGTTTTGCTGTGTGCATGGGCTAGAGGAAACCACTAGGGCAGAAAAACCGGAAACCATTATGGATTGTACGGCACCATCGGTGTACACCCATGCACAGTTAATGATGCATGCCATGTTATATTGCGAAGAAAAACACGCTGTAGCCGTCAATGCATTTGGACCATTGCTCACAAAGACATCAGCACCAAAGATCTCTAACGGGCTCGGCTGCGCTTTTTCGGCACTAGTACACAGATTAATGGCCCGTACACAACTCGTTTATAACCATATAAAAAAGTCTGTAAATAAACTAGTACAGTGCTCACTGGTCTGTGACTAGACTAACGGCATCTCCACTCGTTGCCCCCACGGACTCGAAATATCGCCGCTTGGGGTCGAACCAGCGGAAATTTTGGCGTGGGAGGCTCGGGTTCCCAGTCGCCGTCCCAAATGGCCCAAGACGTCGTTTTTTCAAATACAAATTTGGCTAGATTTGGAAGAAAGTGACACAAATTTGGACGAAATTCAGGCAGTTTTCATTAATATTTGTACAAATTTAAGACATACTAAAAACTTAAAAACTACGCCGCCGTCGCCCGAGCCTACTGCATGTCGAGGAGCATGTAGAAGACGGTGTAGTCGCCCCCGTCGCCGCCGCCACCGCCGCCGTCGTCGTCCTGCACGCCGCCGCCGTCCTTGCTGCAGCCATGTCCTGGGTCGCCTTGGCGGACGGGGTTGGTGGGCGCCGGCGCCTCCTCGTCGCCGTCCTCGAGGACGATGATGCCGCCCTCATCGCGGCCGTGGCGCCGAGCAGAGATCTTCCCGAGGGCACGACGCTGGCGCTCCATGTCCTCCCGAACGTAGTCGTCCCGCACCCATTTGAGGCATGTCTCGAGGTCGGTGTCCATGTCGGCGTGCTCCTGCTTGACGACGACGGGCGGCGTCGCCAGCTCCTTCTTCAGCCTGACCAGGCGAAGATGGCCTCGGGGAGGAGGGGAAGGTTGGCGCCGGCCCTCGTTTATGACGAGGCTACCGTCGCGGCTATGTCGGCGCTCCGGCGTCTCCTAGGGCTCGGCCTTGACGGCGGCGAGCAGCGTCGTCGTGCTGGAGGAGTGCGAGCTGGAGGAAGAGGATGACGCCCCTGCCATGCGCCTCGGCAGCCAAGAGCTGCCGCCGCTCCAGCGCGAGAAAGTGGGCGTTGGGTACTCGCGCGTTGCCGCCCTCGATGTACTCGACGACGGCGTGAAGCGTGCGCCCGGGGACGCCCCACCACTGCTGGTGGCCGTCGGAGTTGTGGTGCCCCTGTGGGGCCGATGCGTCGTTCGTGGACGCAAGCTGGTCGACGTGGCGGCGCTGGAAGTACACTGTCCACAGCGCGTGACTGTCGGGGGCGTACCTCGGTTGCTGCCGCGCTTCTCCGGCAGCGCTGCCCGGTGTTGGAAATATGCCCTAGAGGCAATAATAAATTGGTTATTATTATATTTCCTTGTTCATGATAATCGTTTATTATCCATGCTAAAATTGTATTGATAGGAAACTCAGATACATGTGTGGATACATAGACAACACCTGTCCCTAGTAAGCCTCTAGTTGACTAGCTCGTTGATCAATAGATGGTTACGGTTTCCTGACCATGGACATTGGATGTCGTTGATAACGGGATCACATCGTTAGGAGAATGATGTGATGGACAAGACCCAATCCTAAGCCTAGCACAAGATCGTGTAGTTCGTCTGCTAAAGCTTTTCTAATGTCAAGTATCATTTCCTTAGACCATGAGATTGTGCAACTCCCGGATACCGTAGGAATGCTTTGGGTGTACCAAACGTCACAACGTAACTGGGTGTACCAAATGTCACAACGCAACGTAGGTAAAGATTTATATATGGGAAGTCCTGTTTTGGTCACCGGAAAAGTTTCGGGTGCTATCGGTAACGTACCGGGACCACCGGAAGGGTCCCGGGGGTCCACCAGGTGGGGCCACCGGCCACAGAGGGCTGCGTGGGCAAAGTGTGGGAAGGGACCAGCCCCTAGGTGGGCTGGTGCGCCTCCCACAAGGGGCCCAGGGCGCAGGAAAGGGGGGAAGGGGGAAACCCTAGGCTCAGATGGGCCTAAGGCCCACCTAGTGGTGCGCCCCCCCTCTCTCCCCCTTGGCCGCCCCCTAGATGGATCTAGTGCTGGCCGCACCCCTTGGGGGGGAAACCCTAGATGGGGGCTCAGCCTCTCCCCCTCCCCTATATATAGTGGGGGTTTTGGGGCTGCCAAAGGCACGAGACTTCCTCTCTCTTGGCGCAGCCCTACCCCTCTCCCTCCTCGTCTCTCGCAGTGCTTGGCAAAGCCCTGCTGGAGTGCCACGCTCCTCCACCACCACCACGTCGTCGTGCTGCTGCTGGACGGAGTCTTCCCCAACCTCTCCCTCTCTCCTTGCTGGATCAAGGCGTGGGAGACGTCACCGGGCTGCACGTGTGTTGAACGCGGAGGCGCCGTGGTTCGGCGCTTAGATCGGAATCAATCGCGATCTGAATCGCTACGAGTACGACTCCTTCATCCGCGTGCTTGCAACGCTTCCGCATCGCGATCTACAAGGGTATGTAGATACACTCCCCTTCACCTCGTTGCTAGATTACTCCATAGATTGATCTTGGTGATGCGTAGAAAATTTTGAATTTCTGCTACGTTCCCCAACACCCGGATCCGCGCGATCTCGGCGCGGCGTTCAGCGTCGGAGGGCGACAAGGGGCACGGGGACGCCGCCAGCGTTGAGCCTCCACGAGCCCGGCCTGCGAATGTCGGGTGGCGCCGGGTAGTTAGCCTCGTAATGTTGACGGGCCTCCCACTCGTGCAGATGGCGGCGGACGAAGTCGTTGGCCGCCGCTCCGTCGTCGGGGAAACGCTCGGCCATCTGGGAAGGAGGAGGAGAGAGCAAAGGGCGCCGAGGGGGGAGAAGGTGGTTGGCGGCGAGAGAGTTGTGGGAGACGGGTGTGCGGCCAGCGGCGACAGTGGGCGGTTTTTATAGCGGCGAGGGGGCGGCAGTAGTGTGGACGCGTGGCGGGAAGGGCACGGGATGCGCGGTGGCGCGCCTTGACTGTGCCACCCATGATCAATGGAAGGCTGACCGACGGCAGCCTTCGCATTGATTCGCATGAGAGCCGAGGCGGGCGCTGAGGACGACGATGCAGCCGCTGACTCGGCGGGCCCACGGGGTGGGAATCCGGCGCGGGAAGGTTTGGCACGTTTTTACTTTAGCCCGGCGCCTCCGATGTTGGATTCGGCCTGGGTCCATTGGCGCCAATTTCGGTCCTAACCGGCGAAATTTGGCCTCCTGAGGGCGCGACATGTTTTTTTTTAGCGCCGGCGATAAAAAAGCGACCTAGGGGCCTGTCGCGGGAGGGGAGGGGGAGAGGGGGGCGAGTGGAGATGCTCTACGTTCTCAGCCAGTTTCTCACCATCGTATTTGCACGGAAAATAAAATAGAATTGACCCATGGCAGCTAGTAAAAGCTCCGAACTTAAACACGCTTGGGATTTCCTTACTTAGATCACTGCACAAGATTCTAGTACTTCTTCAGTGTGTACTTTGATATATATGCAGGAAAAATACATCCGCCGCTAAGTAACCCAAAAGAGCACAATTAGTGTTCCCAACGATAATTAGGTGTTCCCAACGTGAAGAGCACGACATAGTTACGCAGATGCCCTCCAATATTACATTAGTATTCTTCCAGCAGAATAAGCATAGCAACCAAGATAATACAGTCACTATCGATCGAAGAACGAACCCCGACGATAATTAGGTGACTTGTAACCATCTGGAAGGACACCAAATCTTGTGACGTATTCACCATGCGGAGGCGCATCAAGGATGGCAGTCCATTTGACCTTCACTTTGAGTTTGCAGGAACCGAATTCACAGACAGTCTCGCGCAGAGGATATCTGAGAGTGACAAGATTCTTAGGGTCCACAGACCCATCCTCGTCTTCTTCAGTTTCCCCTTCACTATCCTCTTCACTGATTTCCTCGTCACCTCCAGCCCTAATATAATCCGCATCCTCAAACACAGGCTCAGCATAATCCTCATCCTCAATCTCACAACCTGCATCAAGAAAACAAACATAGACCACCATTTGTTCGTCGTCCTTGAACGCAGTGTCTTCTGAAGGCTCCTGGACAGCTAGCAGATTACGATTTAACACAAGGGAGCCATCTTGTCTGATCAAGTGACTGCTGGGAAGACTGCTATCATAAACAATCATGTGTTGTCTATAATTTCCAGTAGTCCCAACTGTTATTTTACCATTGAAGTCGACACCGGGCTGTTTATCCAGAACATAGACTTGAACACTAGCTGCCACTGGGTTTGCCACATGTTGCAATACCAATTTCACTGTACTCTGGAAGCTAGGTAGCTGGCGGGTGAAGCGCTTGTGATACTGGTCGAGATGGTACAGTATTACACCTTTGCTAAACTGTACTTCAGAATCATGCTCACCCTTGCCCTTGATCTTCAAATCGAACTCAAAAAATAGCAAGTCATCAGTAACCAATGCTCGGCATGGACCTGTGAGAGCTAACATATCCTCCTGCATAGGTTTCACAAAAATAATTAGACAAAACATGACTCCCCAGATAGTTGTGCAAGCTTATCTACAGTTGGAGATGAAAACCATGCTAGTCAATAAATTCAAACCATTTCAAAACTGCACTACCGTTCCTACCAATGGTTCTGCACATTTGTGAGTTGTATGGTCAAATGAGCAAGACATGACACATTCCATGATTAAAACATGTCAACATTAAGACATTTCCTGATTAATCAAAACCCAAAACCCACCTTTACACAGAAAGAGATTAAACAAGTATCAAGACCTCAATGGAGAAATCTCACATAATATAGAATGCAGCAGAATTGATGAAAAGAATATTTTTTCTGACAAGATGAAACAATGGGTTGGATATGATAACAAGCTGCAAACAATATAATGTTCCAATTGAAAAGGTTAAGATGGTGGTTTTACAGTGGGGTGGATAACTACATCATCTGGATTTTATTACTATAATAAACATTGAATCGATTAAGCAAATAGTAGTATTAAGGAAGGGACAAATATATACCTCCGAATTGATGAGTTGGGCATTGTTCTTTTCACGATCGAACAGAAGGACACATTTGTAGTCAACCTCATCCCTAACAATAACTCTGCCAAAAACCTCGACCGGGTATGTGTAATCAGGGCCGGTTTTAACAATCCTCAAGGAAATAACATTGATGGATGAATCTGCCATTTTAGGTACACCAGGATCATATGATGGCCCAAGTTTTGCATTTGCTGTAAATTAAAAAAGAGCAGAGATACAAATCAGAAAAAACAAGAGGATGAATGCTTCTGATCAATAGCCAAACCTAAAAGGAAGTTAATGGTTGTGACTTGTGAATACAGAACTACAGTCTTCCTCTAGGAGCCGCGACCTGCTCCCGCAACCCGCTCCCACCCCCGAAACCCTCGCCGCCGCCACCTCCCCTGCCCGTCTCCGGCGGGATCCGGCCGCCCTCGCCGGCGCGCGGCCCGGATCCGTCCCCCCTCCCCCGCCCTCCCTTCCCCGTCCCTCCTTCCGCCCTCGCGTCGCCTCCCCGGGAGGCGGCCGGGACGGCCCCCGCGCCTCTCCTCTCGGCTTCGCCTCCTCTTCCTCTCCCCTGCCGTCGCCGGCGGGCGCCCCCGGCTCCGGCCCGAGGGGTGCCGGCGGTGGCAGGATCTCCTCTCCCCGCGCGCGCGTCCTCCTTGCCCGGGGCAGGGGGGCGGCGGCGGTGTCGCTCGGCTGGGCGGCGGTCCGGTGACCCGGCGGGGTGGCCGGCGGCGGACGTGGTGGCGGCGCTGCTCCTTGGCGGCGGGGCGGCGTGGTGGTGCGGGGTGGCCGACGTCGCGCCCCCGGCCCAGATCTGGGCCCGGCGGGCCCCATCTGGGTCCTAGCGGGCCGGCCCCTGGCGTGGCCTCGTTGTCTGCGGCGCGGTGAGGAGGAGGAGCGGCTCGGATATGGGGCGTCGGCGGGAGCTTTACGGGCCCACGAGGGCTCGGCCAGGCCTGTGGGCCCACGGGCCTGGTGTGCTCCTGCTATTAAGTCCGGACGGCTACCGTCGCTGACGGAGGAGGTGGGGCCCTCCCGTGTGCCGACGGTGCTGATGCCCTAGTCCCGGCTCTGATTCTTTGCCGCGCTGTCCTCACTTCGCTGTGCCGTGGTGAGACGGCGTGGGGGCCTCATGACCACGTTGGCGCATGGTGGTGGTTGGTTTGGTGGCTGGATCCGGAGCGCCCGAGGTGCGGGTTAGGATAGGAGGAAGCCCCTGTCGGCGTGGCTGACACCGGCGCGGTGGCGCCTGTGGGTGCCACCTGACCTTCCGGGAGGGCGTCGGGGGCTACCTTCCTCTCGCCTCGGCGTGTACCGGGGGAAACCCTTGGCAGCAGAGTCGTCATCGTCGCAATCCTTCTTGGAGGTGTTGATAGGTGCCGGCGCTTCGGAGTCTTGGAGCCTAGTGGAAGATTCCGGTGGGCGCAGCGTTCGCGAGGCTTCTTCGTTTTTGTTGATCCGCCGTTGTCAGCATTTGTTTCTTTTGCTCTTTATCTGTCGTTTCTTTTGGGCGTGACTGTGCTGCTTCCGCCCCAGCACCTATCTCTGTATGGTTCGGTTGGTTGCTTTGTATACAAAGCGGGGGGAAACCCTTTTTCGGCGAACTACAGTCTTCGGATACTCACACTTCTCATCAAGGTCGAAGTTGGCCAGGTGGAAGCCGCAGAAGCGGGTGAAAACATTAGAGTGCCTCTTGGGATCGTAGACCATGAGCTCCTGAACTTTTTTCTTGTGCATGTCATCCAGCTTGCTCTTATCCGTGCTGCGCAGCAGTCCAAGGAACGTGGGCTGCTTCTCATGCATTATCGTGCATTCCTCGCACATCTTGCCCGAATAAACGGGATCCATTATAGTGCATTCGCAGATCATACACTTGAGAGGGACGCCCTCGGCAGCTAGTTTAAACTTATCCCCGGACAACTTCGGCTGGTTTGTTAATCCCTTGATCCCACTATGAACCTTCAGAGGGTCCCAAACAACATTCAGATTCTCCGTCCTCTCGGCCAGGCTCGGCATCTTGTGGAGGAAGGAGAAAAGTACCGGGGTGAGGATCCGATTGCGCCGACGCCGCGGAGGGTTAAGGACGGCGGTGAGGATCCGATTGCCACCCGTCGGGAGCGATTGGATTGGATTGACGCAGGTGTTGGGAGAAGGCCTCCTATGTGTATATAGCTCAGGCCTCCTATTTGTATATCGCTCAGGCGGGCTTGCAAGCCCAGCTCGTCTGGCCCAACAGGCACGCGGACGGATAATTCCCCAAACTAGTAGGACATACTACTAAAAAAAAGTAGTACATACTACTACAAGACTAGTGTCTCTTCGGTAAAATTTTCAGTAATGTTCAATGGCAAGAGACTGGAGGAGTTCAACCCTTCCAGAGGTATAAGACAAGGGGACCCGATTTCTCCATACTTATTCTTGTTGGCAGCAGAGGGCCTTTTGTGCCTCCTAAAATCTAGAAGTGACTCATCCAATCTACAAGGTTTACAAGTGGCACCCTCGGCGCCACCGGTGAACCATCTTTTATTTGCTGATGACAGCCTGCTGTTTTTCAAGGCAAGCGGTATGGGAGCAACCGAAGTGAACCTCGTTTTGGACATCTATTGTCAAGCAACAGGTCAGAGGATAAACTACTCCAAATCATCTATTTTCTTCAGCAAGGGTGTTCCTGAGGGAACAAGACAGGAGATTAAAACATTGCTACATGTCCCCAATGAGACTCTCAATGAAAAATACTTGGGTATGCCATCTGATATTGGTACTTCAAAGAATGGTGCTTTCAAATATTTGAAGGATCGCTTGTGGAGCAAGATTCGGGGTTGGATTGAAAACACCATGTCAGCGGCCGGGAAGGAGGTGTTGGTTAAAGCGGTTGCTCAGGTCGTACCAGTATATTCTATGTCATGCTTTAAGCTTCCGAGGGGCCTCTGCAAACATCTCAATATGCTTATTCGGAAGTTTTAGTGGGGATCCAAACAGGGACAGCGGAAACCACACTGGGTTTCTTGGAAAACCATGACACAACCTAAGTGCATGGGGGACCTCGGTTTTAAAGACTTTGATTTTTTTAACATGGCTATGGTCGCAAGGCAAGCCTGGCAACTATTGTAAAACCCGGAATCGCTTAGTGCGAGAATTCTGAAGAGCATCTACTACCCAGACTCATCAATCCTAGAGGCGGTATAGGGAGACCACCCAAGTCAAATTTGGAGGGCAATGATAGAAGGTAGAGACACTCTCAAACTTGGTTTGATTAAGAGGATTGGTAATGGACAGGACACAAGGATTTGGGAAGATCAGTGGTTGCCACGGGGTGAGATGTTGCGCCCTTATGGGTGTGTATCACAGAATCCACCCATCCTTGCTTCGGAGTTGATTGACCCAACGTCAGCCAAGTGGAATATACAGAAAGTGAATGAAGTCTTTATGCCAATGGACGTGAAGGTCATACTAGAAATTCCTATATGCACAAGAAACATCCCGGACTTCTGGAGCTGGTTCTTTGATAAGAAAGGAAACTTCATAGTTCGTTCAGCGTATAACATGCTCGTGGCAATCCGGCAAAGAAGAGAAGCTTGGCTTGAGGGGTCTGCCGGCCCGTCTAACTCGGCCAAAGAGGAGAAGGAGTGGAAATCTCTTTGGAAGACGGCGGTCCCCGGAAAAGTTAGAATGTTCCTATGGCGTTTATCACAGCACTCGATACCTACCAATGATGTAAGAGCACACAGGCACATGTCGGACTCCAGTTCATGCGGAATTTGTGGTGCACCCGACTCATGGAAGCACTCTCTAGTGGACTGCACCATGTCGAGGTGTACGTGGGCACTAGTTGATGAAGAGCTCAAACAGCAAATCGCAACCACCTTTGAACCCAATGCCAAACAATGGTTATTTACACATATGCAATCATTATCTCATGAGTTGTTCGTCAAGCTTTTAGTCACGCTATGGGCAATCTGGGCGGCTAGGAGAAAGGCCATCCATGAGGGAATTTTCCAAAGCCCCCATGCTATACATTCTTTTGTGGTCTGATTTATTCAGGAGCTAGAGATGCTTCGGGAAGAAGGAGGAAAAGAGGTTCGGGGCAACCCAACTGCCCGTAGTACTACAGCAAGAAGGCCGAAAGCCCCACCACCTGATCATTGCAACATACACGTCGACGCCGGGGTTCGAGTGGGACAAAGAGGGCTGGCAGCTGCGGTCTGCCGGGATAGCGAAGGGAATTACTTGGGGAGCTCAGCCCTGTCAATCTACGGTCTCCACGACCCAGCTACCTTAGAGGTTATCGCATGTAGAGAGGCTCTCGCACTTGCTTCAGACCTGAATGTGCAGCAGTTTGTCATTTCTTCTGATTCTAAACAAGCCGTCCACGACATCAACATGGGAGCCAGGGGAGACTACGGGGCCATCATCAAGGAGATAAAACTTCAAGCTTCAACTTTTACTTGTTCTTTTATTCACGAAAGTCGTGCTGTCAACTATGAAGCACATAGTTTAGCCAAATATGTACTTAATCTCGGTCAGGGGCGCCATGATTGGTTTGGTCAACCCCATGATCTTAACCGCATCCCACTCCATGTGGCGTTTGATGAATAAAGTTTGGCTAAACCCTCAAAAAAAACTACAAGACTAGAAGAGTAGTTTCTCTCCTTAAAAAAAGAGTAGTTTCTCAAAAAAAATAGACTAAAAGAGTTCCTCAGAAGAAAAAAACAGACTTCACATAAAAAAATGACTAGAAGAGAGACCTTCTGCCCCTCAAAAAAAAGAAGAGAGACCTCCTAGTCAACGCCTTAGGCGCCGGCTAAGGAAACCAGCGCTCATGCGCCTTGTGCGTCTGGGCCAACCCAATAAAAGACTACCACGCTCTCCCGAGTCTACCTCGCTCACCCGGTGCCTAACCTCGGGGATATGTTTGGCATCAAGCTTGTCGAAAACCTATCTTGGATGCAAAATTCGAAAAAAAATGATTCGATGTCTCTTGAGGCATAAGGCTCAAGGAACAAATGCAAGAAGGATGGCGTTCACCCTCAACCTGGCATCCACAAGAAGAAATCTAGAAGTGCAAGGGCAAGAGTGGTAATGGGGAGGTGCATATGCTTTCATGATATACTCCCTCCGTTCCTAAATATAAGTCTTTGTAGAGGTTTCACTATGAACTACATGCGGATGTATATAGATGTATTTTAAGTGTAGATTCATTCATTTTGCTTCGTATATAGTCCATCTAGTGGAATCTCTACAAAGACTTATATTTAGGAACGGAGGAAGTAGTTGTCTAGGTTGCACGCGTGAGCTCAGATTTGTCCGTTGTCTCTATCTTTATATCCTTTTCAAGTGGTTGTGGGTCGATGGGTTTCCATTGGTGACCAAAATGTTTGGGTGCTGGACTGGTTCTGTGTTGAGTGTGTTTGTTGGGGATTCATGTGGGTTCATAGTCTGGGAGTAGTTCACATGTGTGGTCAAGATTGTAACAGGGTTCGCCTGGTTTCCTGTCAGCTAACTGGGCAACTATCTTCTTAATTAATGGATGAGGCAAAACTTTAGCTCCGTTACGATTTTTTTTACCAAAAATTCAGAATTTCTTAAGAGCAATGTTAATAATATAGCCAACAACTGCCTATATAAGACTGTCATGTCATCAAAAGCTAGCAATATTACTCACTCATACAATATGGTTGGTTGTAAGGTCGCTCTTAAGTTAGTGATTTTTAGCACTTTCTCTTTTTCTCCTTCCTCTTATCTAGGAGCACGTGTAGAGATTGACTCTTGCATGAGAGGACATATAGAGACTGACTTGCATGAGAGCTCACTTCCTTCCTTTTTACTTGTCTCTCGGCTTCACATAGGCAAAAAGGGCCATGTAAAGAGGCAAGAACGATTTGTTGCCAACCAACCAATTGATAGGAATGCCAATTGTTGGCATCAAAGCAATTAGGCTATTACTCTTGTTCCTTTAGAAAAAACATCACATGAAGAAAAGCAATCACTGAACATTTTGCAGCTATACAAGCAAGGGAGTACTACTCACACCTTGACTTGTTGCAACCATCCATTTTTACATGTTGACCTTTTTTTGGCGGGAAATTTTGCACTTTTGTTCTCCAATCACTTACCATTTTTTTATAAAAAGGAAAGAAAAACTCATCACAAGCTGCTGTTGTTGCTGTATACCAGTATATATGTGTGTCAGCCGGCTATGAACACCAGGCTTTGCCTGACTGCCGGGGAGGAGCAGATCAGTGAGCCGAAAATGCCGGTGAGCGCGTAGGCGATCGCGCAGAAAGGGAGCGCCTCAGGCTCCTTGGCCGACAGCGCCGCGGTTCCCAGCCCATGAGCACTGCACCCACCATCAAATTTAGCACGCTTTCAGAGCGAACGCAAGGACAGGTTCCCAAAGTTTCATCAAGTTTACCTGGAAGCTGTTCCGATCCCTCTAGCTATGGGGTCGTTGAGGCCAAGCTTATCCATGGCCGCTTGCACAAAGTTGGCGCCGATCAGGCCCGTCAGAACAACCACGGCAGCCGTCAGCGAAGTGTTTGCGCCTGCGCCATCGACGCACAAAGCACATCAGTTAGCTAGTTATATCACCACATTCCAAATTCAGTGGCTACACAGAAGAGAATGCAAGGGGATCTCATTTAATCACCTTCGAAGAAAGACACTATGCTCAGAGCCAACGCCACGGTTATGCACCTTGGCAAAATCGAGATGGTCAATGTTGGCTCCAGCCCAATCAGGCGTCCTAGGATGGCCGTGGAGTACAGGGAGAATGTCGACGCAATCGCGATCGACGTGAAAATTTCTGCCGCGTGCCTTTTCACAAGCTGAAAATTCCCACAGCGACACAAGTTACTACGGATTCGATACAGAGCAACCGTAACAGTGTTGCAAGATAACAATGCTAGCTTAGCTAGCTGGCTGGGAATTACATGTACCTTTCTCTGCTTGAACATTGAGAAGGCAAATGATAAGATGACAGACCCCAGAAAACCCATCAGCACGTCACCAGCTCCAGGATTTGATGGCACCTTTGTCAGGTAATCACCTGCAAAACCAACCACTTGTGTTAAGAGCTGAGTATATACGGCCGCAATTACAAGGCAACAGTTGTGAAACTACAGAAGAATTCAGAATTTGATTGCAGTGAAGTTTAGCTTAAAACCTAGCGCAGCATCGATTCCGGACCCGGAGAGGTACCCGTATGCGACCGCCGACAAATTTGCAGAAAGCGCGCAGCAGATGATCGGGTGTAACAATTTCTTGATACCAGACGGTAACCTGAAAAAATAGCATACCATGTATGTTGTAGTCAGGCAAATGCAAATGAAGTAGCCGTAGTACTAAACCCTGCACGTAGTATAGTACTGTATTGGTATCTTATTAACTGTAAGTGTATAGGAGTATATATGTTAGTACTAGTAGAAAGACATAGTGATGAATTACCCAGAACCAACCATGTATCCCAGTACAGTGGAAGCGAGCATGAACGGGAGGCACGTCCTGGCCGTGGTGCCAAGCGCCGTGGGGTTCACGAACGCCGTCGCGAACGAGGCGACGAAGACGGCGCCCCACGCCCAGAACTCCAACGTCGCGAAGGCGGACGGCTTGCCCATCGGCTCGGCCGCGATGAGCTCCGTCTTGACGATCTTCCTCACGGTGAGCGCCGTGTACCCCGCCACCGCCAGCGAAGCGAACCAGCCACCGACTGCCGGCGACACACGAAAAGGAAAAATGCAGCATCGACGACGACAGCGTCAGTGAAGAAAAATAAATCTTGTCGCAGGACAGGACTGAGTGGCAATGGCATGCGTGGTGGTGGTAGAGTACATGTGATGAGGCAGATCTTGAGGCCGGAGGCGGCCGGGACGTCCCTGACGGCGAGGGGCAGGACGACGAGGGAGGGGACGTAGAAGAGCGGCAGCCAGCGCTGGATGAAGAGCGTGGCGGGCTCGAAGAAGTCCATGAAGGCCTTGGCCAGCGCCGGCGCGACGGTGTCGAGGACGAGGAGCACGGAGAAGATGCAGAACATGCCGAAGAGGGCGCTGGGGAACTTGATGGACGCCGCCACGAACGCCTGCTTCAGGTACTTGTCCGTGGCCAGCACGATGCCCAGCGACACCGCCAGGTGCGCGATGCCAACAACCTATACATACATACATACAAGCGCAGAGGATAAGAATATACATATACTATCTACTATCTGTCGTCGACGATTGTTCGATTCTCTATCAAGAGGAGGAGGAGGACGAGCACTCACGCTGGGCAGGCCTCCGGTGGCGGCGGCATCTCCGGAACCGGCGGTGGAGTTGGGGGCGATGAGGCGGTGGCGAAGGGCGGCATTGTTGGGAGCCAATGCCATGAAAGCAGCCGAGTCGGGGGCGCCTGGCGAGAGTGAGGCGCGAGGAGAGGAGCTGCAGCAAGAATGGGGGAGGCTGCGTCGGCATCGGCATCGGCATCGTAGAAGCGTGAGCGAGCTGGGTTGGTGCGACGTCGGCGACGTGGCGCGGGGGAGAGCCGTGGCCGGGCGCGCGGTCGACAGGGGGAGCGGGTGGTGGGAGCGCAAAGCGGAAATCCCCATCATCGCGGCCATGAACGACCGGCCGGCCAGTGGAGTGGAGCAGAAGCAGAAACGGAGACGGAAGCAGCAGGGTTGGCTGCCTCTCGCCGCTGATGCGAACCGGGCAGACTTTTCAGTGTTCTGTCTGACGCAAGTGTATGTGGCCAGGAGCCCGAGGCCAGGATGTATCCGGATTGGTATCCTTCGGTTACCATTCAGCAGGGCACCCAGCACACATCACCACTCCATGTGTAGCAGCTGTTCAACACCAACGTTCTTTTCTTCCTTCAAAAAAAGCATACTTGATGGGTTACAAAAATTTTGGTCTTAATCTTGTGCTCCCTTTTTCTTATGGAGTAACCACGAAAAATGGAGCAACTTCTTTTCTCTCATTATAGAAGATACATCCTACAAATAACAAGGGTAACAAAACTCTCTCCACATAGTAAGTAGGTAAGACGCTCGACCGATACCAAACGCCTCTGCTATAGACATCATATCTGCGTACAAAACTGTGAAACAACACACACACAAACACACACGTCCTCCACCAACAACAAAAAAACAATAATAATACAAAGGATTTGCTCAGCTAACTCAACCACTTTACTCGCACAAGCATCACATTCCATGACACAAGCACAACTAAACAACTTCTCGCTTCCTCGGTGTTTGTTCACACCTTCACCAAGACCTGGTCTGAAAGATCAGGCCGCCGCCACCGGCTGCCGCATGAGACCGCCGGCAATGCCTTTGCCCGCCTGCCTCCCCAGCCTCTCCTGTATCCGGTCCTTGATGGCAGTCTCCTGCGCAATTATTACAGCAGCAGCAGCATCAGTATGTCTCTTTCTCCTGAATTTCATGCTCGACCTGACTACTCTGTTCGTAGATTTTAAGCAAAGTATACTATACCATGACGTGGCAGTGCTCCTCGAACTTCTCCAGGAAGCCGGCAACCCAACGATCCGCGTTCGCCAGCCACTCTTCGTGGTTTATCCCAGCCGTCTTCGCCACCGTTTGCAACTACATACAACACAAGGAGATAAACACAACTAATAATCATCAGGCCTAAAAAAACATCTATTCTGCCATGTGGATGGAACTGGTCTGTAGATTGCCGGCAAGCATGATTTGAGCTGAGAACGCGCATGGCTGATTACCTTTTCTTGCTGTGCCTTCACAGTCTCCCGTAGTTTATTGATCTTCATATTCACTTGCAGTTGTTTCTCCTGAAAACAAGACGGCCAAAACAAGTTATTACCTGGGCTGGGAGACCAAACGAATAACATCATAATATTCTGGAAGACAAAAAATAAGCGATGTGCCAAGCTTTACTTGTCACAAAAAAAGGATTGGTTAGGTGTCATCAGAAATGTGGCTGACCTTAACATAGCTCACGCCCATATCTTTCCTTGAGTAACCTCGTGCTAAATTCCTCATGACATACTGGTTGTAGTCCTTGACTATCCTCATTATGAGGTCCGATGTCGATACTCCATCAGTCCGTTTTGTTTCCTTGAATTTTCCAATCTTCTTGACCTGATAAGACAATAGGAATAAGTAAGCAATGGTAAAGATAACGCCGTCGATCGACATATACTAGCTGTGGAGATGCAAACTTACAAACTCATAGACGTCATTTGCAGCACCGCTGGTATCAGCATAACTGCAATGAGTATGTTTATAGTTAGTGGAGCTGATTAGAGGGGGAAAAGTGAGGATCTGATATAGCCCTTGTGCGGGTATGACTTACGGCAAAGCATCATGTGCGACATAGTCAATCTGATGCTTCTCAATGAATTCTGGCGTGAGAACCCAGGGAGCATCAGGAATGACCTCATCAACCCACCTAAAGCAGCAGATAAATAGTTAGACGATCGGCAGAGCAGAAAATACCATTTTGTGATTAAATATCATAAAAGAACCGGGCATAAAATCATCGAGATGCGTGTTCTCTAATTGATTCTTATAAATAAATAAACATAGCATATGCTTAGAACAGGGGGAAATGTCAAATGGGTCAACTCGAGTATTTATATAAGCGTGGTATTGCAATGAATCACATCATCTAGTTCTCCTGGTGATCAAAAGAATAACAGGAAAGGATGGCTCCAATGCACAAATGGAGCCAACTGGTGGCATTTGAGAATCGAAAGCGATGTGTAACTGGCATACTGGTGATGCGTGTCTGCATCTCGTAATAATAACTGAATGAAGAAATGCGGTGTGATGTATACTAATTGAAGAGGTGGGAATGAGGAAGGGTTGGTGGTTGTTACGCACTTGCAGTGGCGCAGGGACTCGTATCGCTCCTCCTGGTTCATGACGGTCTTGCCCTTGTAGCGCCGCGTGAGGTCGTCGTTGCAGCATCCCACCAGCAGGTACGTGTTGGGGAACCTGTCGCCGGCCAGCCACAGATCGAAATGAGCATCGATTTGAGGCAGTTGGACCGAGATTCAGATGTCGCCTTGGAACGAGGCGACAAACGCGGCCCCAGATCCAACAAATTCAACCGCCAAGCGGGGGCTAGATCTACATGTATGTAGAGAATGGGCGAAGAAGGAATATACAAGAACGTACAGCAGCTTGGCCTGCTCGAGGGCGCGGGCGTGGCCGAAGTGGAAGAGGTCGAAGATGCCGTCGGCGTAGACGCGGACGGGGCGGCCGTCGGCGCTCCCCGCGGCGGTGGCCGCGTCCTCCTTTTTGTTTTGGCTGTTGCTGCTGCTGTTGGTGTGGAGCATGCGCTTCTTGGAATTGGAGACGCGCGCCATCGCTCGCTCGTCGCTCCGGGGTGGTGATTGAGGGTGAGGACGAGAGGAGGAAGCGGCGAGCGCAGCTGCTAAATAGGCGGAGGGACGGACGGGACTCGCTCGGCTTTTCTGACTTTCTCTCCGCCTTGATGATCAGACTCGTGGGCAAACAAACAGTGTTGTCATCGCGTGGGTCCGCCCGCCAAAATCCGTCTAGTTGAGCAGACCCGTCCTGGGTACGGATATATACTCACCCCTAATTCTGCGGACGCGTAGTACTAAATCATCACGCGGCTGCCCATGTTTTTCATCGCCCTTCTGCGCGCCTTCATGTTTATGTTTTGTATAATGTTCCATCATCTCACTTTGCACATGTAAAAAATGATCCTAACGATGACGGTCCTCCGTTCAAAATTTTCCTCACCAATTTACTCAATCAATGATATACCACATTTAAATCTTTTCTCTAAACTGGAAGGGAGATTGTCGATGAAGACACCTCGAGGTTTGTGTGTGTGGATGTTTTATACTCCCCCGTCAAGAAATATAAAAGCTTTTAGATCACTAAAGTAGTGGTCTAAACGATCTTACATTTCTTTACGGAAGGAGTACGTGATAGGGCACATAAGCAGAGAGGTTGCCCCTATGTGTGACTTTACGTGGAAGTCCAGGGCATCGTTGCAGTGCAGATTCTTCACCTGACTGGCACTAAGAAATAGGTGCTGGACATTCGACCGGCTCGCTTGACGAGGGCTGACGCATCAAGATTCATGCCCATTTTGTGTTCAACATGGCGAAACTATAAACCACATCCTTTTGGATTACATATTTGCGAGAGAGGTCTAGGCGATTGTGTGCACGGCACTCCGCAAGCCTGACTAGGCACCCAGGAGCAATGATCAGCTAAACACTTGGTGCACAGACAAGAGTGGAGGTGGGCATCACATCAAGGACTTTCACGTGATTCTAGTTCTCACCATGTGGACATTATGGAAGCACCGCAACACTATAGTTTTCAACGGAGCAACTCCATCACAACACCTTGCCATCAACTACATCGAGGGGGGGAGAGCTGGAGTCAGGTCGTACTCTTTCAAAGGCGACGTTGACAACTTCATAGGCTACTTAGGCAGTTGGGTACTCGGGAGAGGGTGGGCTAGTGCACTAACGGCAGAGGGTGGAGTCGTGTTCTGGATATAACATCTAAGTTGTAAGGTGGAGGGGTTCTCTCCCCAAATTCTCTTCTTTAATATATAATACGACACTCGTGTGTATTCGAGAAAGCAGCTTGCTGATCTAGCTCGACTTGACTTCAATCTATGAATCCACCAAGAACACTCACTCTCTTTGTTGGTCTGTTTGAGCTAGGTCAAATCTTCATGTAAGCCTTAAATCTCACCACCACTTTCACCCTCATCTCTATCATTGTCGTCCACATTATTGCCTTAGATTTGATGGTGAACGAGAGAAACCACCCACCACATTTATGGTGATCCCGCTCCCTCAGATACCCGTGGTAGCCCATCAGATTGCCGCCACGCGGCATCATCTAAAGTTGATCTGCATGCAAACCCCGACTATAAAAGCCCAACAGCGAGGCATTCCCACCCTACCCCTAGTCGTTGCTCCTCCTCAACCTCCCCTAGCCCCTCGGCGCGACAATGTCATCGCGGCAGAATGCCAAGTACTAGCTCAACATCCTAGCGGACGCGAACCTACCATCGCAGACCCCACGCGCCACCTTTGTGAACTCTCCCCACGACCCACAATCAACGACAGTCGTCGCATCCTCCTCCCGTCGTGGCTTGCATGGCACTGGTAGCTCCTGTGACGGCTGCGTGGGGGGGGGGGATCTGGCGGCTCGCGCGACGCTGGTGACTCTCGTCGTAGCTGGAGGCATGGTCTACTGCTTCGTGCGCCATCGTCCCCGTCAACCACGACAATGAGAAGGAGGTTGTCACCCCGCTAATCCCGTCATGATGTCCGTCATCGTAGCCCAGCTCGAGCCTGAGGGCAAGTAACCAATCGAATAGCAACATTGCATATATGCAAATGTCGTTTAACGATACTTGAAGTGACAATATATATATATATATATATAATACAACATAGTTTGACCACTTATATAGTTGCCAATTAAATTGTTGTGTTTATTCACTGTTTGGTTAGGATTACATGTCGCCTAAATTGCCCTTAGAAGTTTGAAGCAAATCAAATTAGGTTAACGATTATGTGGTTGCACATAGTCCCTGCAGCCTTTAAAACATTATGAAACACACTCCATACGAGGGATGACTGACTCGAGTTTTGGCAACTTTGCTAGAGTTGCTCTAGGCGTGATGTGCCCATAACCCTTTGCCACACATATGCAGTGCCCAAAGAAATGGCTCTACGTGTCCATTCTTGTTAGCTTCATAAGAAACATTCGATTGCTACGTCATGGCAATTCAGTATATCTTTAAATGAGTAATTGCTTGCCATTCGTGTCATTTTCAGATGCACAAAGTGAAATTTACTGTTCACATATTCACGTTCTCTCCAGAAGATATGAAGAACCGATCGGCACAGATGCCTGCCTAATTAAGCAGGCAAGGTGTATGGATACACGCAGTTCGTTGGTTGGTTGGCATTGAATTAATTAGCTGAACATGTCAATCTACTAATGCATCACAATGCCAGCAGCACATTCCATCCAATGGCCGCATATTCCCTCTTCCAGAGTTTTCATTTTGTTGCTATATTATACAATGAAAGCACTCGAGTTCCATTTTAGCAGATCCACGTTGGTCCCTCCAGAAGAACCACACATCCATCACAAGAATTAATCGACCCCCTAAAAAACAAGAATCAATTGAGATATGGAAAGAAAACACCTATGACTAAATCGACCTCGTTCGCAACAACGCTTTCAAGAAGGAATAAACACCCTTGCACCATCGTCGCCATGTCCGACCGAAGAAGGCCTAGACAAGGATTTTCAGACCGGTAGACGACACCTTCAACAAGGGAATGACCCAAGTTCGTCGCTGTTGAGCCTGATCAATAAAGTTCATGACAAACGCTTTCACCTTTGGATACGAAATGGTGTTCCAATCAACAGTCTTTCCTGACAAATCTATCTACAGACTATAGTAGCACACAGAGACATGTATTCCATTGACGTACCCACACACATCCTATGGGAGCATGGTATGGTACTGCTAGTATGCAACCACGAGCAATCCCAATCCCTGGTGAACCAACATATCACACACAAAAAGACATGCAGCAGCTAAAACATGTACTTCATCCATTTCGATGGAAGCTGCTCGACTCCGTTTACAGTCTTGAGCTGGGTTTGGTATGATCTGAACGGGAAGCAGCAGCATCAATGCGCAGAGAGTCCTTGAGAAGCCTTCTCAGAACCTTGCCAGCAGCTGACTTGGGTATTGCCTCCACGAATATCACCTTGCGGACTTTCTTGTACGGGGACACCTGCACCCACCATCATCAGATCAATTCGCAGCTTCAGCAAAGAAAAAAAAATCTTTTACTGTCTACAGAATCGCAAGTAAATAAATTTTCGGTGTAATAAACCACTAGTCCTATCTCACTACTTGGACATGGTCAAGAAGAAACAACAAATTCCTGCCGCAATCTTTCCTTGAACGTCTCTCTTCCAGCCAGACAAGGTCGCCCAGGAACAGCCGAGCTCCTGTATTTTGTCCAGCACCGCGCATCACTCTTGAATGGATCATGGGTTCGATTGGTCAGTCAACAAAGAGATGGGGGAGGAGTGCATGCCAGCCTGACCTAGCATACGCCACTAGCTCGGGAGTATAGAATGGCATGTGTGCCAAACAACCTGACCTCATGTTAGTGAGTATGCGTTTCCGTCCGCACAGCGAGTCAGGACAGGTGGGGAGCATGCACAGCAATCACTCATGGAAACTGTCTTGACAACCACTGATATCTCAGGATTCCTTAGAATGTTTGTCATGTTCGATTGGACTGGAAATTTTATGATTAAAAGGATGCGTCATACTGCTATGACACGTCAGCTTCAAGGAAGGAAGCAGAAGAGTGGTGATGTGCTGTGCTGTGCAATGTCGTAGCATCTTTTTACCTGCTTGGCCACGTACTCCATCACTTGCACACAGGTCAGACGGCTTCCAGATCTCCTCACCACGAAAGCTACTGGTATCTCTCCAGCTTCTTCATCTTCGGCACTATATGCAAGTCGAGAAAAGCGAAAGAAAAAGGATTCAGTTCCATGCCAACAGATAAGTTCAACCAGCGTAATACGAGTATTCTCTAACTAACGGTCTCAAACTTACGATGTCACAGCAACATCGACAATTTCAGGGTGCTGGACCAAAACTGCTTCAAGGTCAGCTGGAGCTATCTGATATTCAGAATGATAATTTGTTATAACCAATAACTTGTTGCACAACTGTGACAAACAAGAGCAAATGTGGTGTATTGTAGGGCCAGCTACATGAAGGCATACCTGAAATCCTTTGTACTTGATAGTGTCTTTCAAACGGCCCACTATGTATAAGCAACCATCTGAATCAAAGTAAGCAAGGTCACCAGTCCGCAACCAGCCATCGTTTCTCGTGCATGTGTCCTCATCATTCAAGTAACCTGTGAAAAAGGAAAATTTTAACCCAAATATAAATGAGAAAATAATGGATAGAATATAGGTAATTCAGGCTGAATGGTAGCAGCCGCAGCCCATATTGTTAGACTAGACCTGAGAGCTGATTCTGTTTACCTTTCTAAAGAGAAAAATAATCACATAGCATAGTAAAGCCAGTATAAATCAATTCTTTTGTAGCATAATTAGATACTTAAGCATTACAATGATAAGGAGTACCCATATCACAGACACAAGGGAGTTGTATAAAAATAACCATTAAGAGGACGAAGAAATCATGTTAAGCACAAAGAATGATCTTATTTTCTAAGTGAGCTGAAAAAGAATGGCAGAAAATGCAGAGACAATGCATATGTCAAGTCTTCATAGGGTCTTCAATAACCACCTCAGCATTGAGTTAAGTAAAGGCAAGTCAATTTGTTTTTAAGGAATACTCAAGTCACTTGAAGTGATCTTTTTAACTAGACATCGGTTTGCATCAAACTACAAATGCCAAAATTCAAGGTGTGTGTTTTCGTTGCAGTGGCTGAGTTGGGGCTCATGAAATGTTACCTTTCATTATAGCTGGCCCATGGAGCCATAACTCCCCACAAGAGCCAGGAGGTAAACATAAGCCAGTTTCCAGATCAACAATTTTGGCATGCATGTTTGGGGCTAAAAGACCTACAGATGCATACTTCTTGTGCTTCGAGGTATTGAAACCACGAGTTCCCACAGCAGTAGATTCTGTCATGCCATAGCCCTGTTCAAAGTGTAAACAGTTACTCAGAATATTACAAGCAGTTGGAACTGGAGCAGTCTATTTCAGTGATTACATTGCAACTATTTACTCGGAATATTGCAGGCAATTGGAATGGGTAACTTCGAATCACACTGCTAACTTTCAGTGCTCCAATTGCATAAAAAATAGCAGTTTACTCAGAATACTGCAAACGAACTGGAACTGGAAATGCAGTAATAGTTTCACTGCTTGATTGCAGAAGTATTAATTGTTTATAAAGTTCGATTTGAACTAGTTAATCCCTACTCGGTTATCCCATCTACAATATGCACATACATGTCTGTAATGTTCGCAAAGTCAAATCAACTGCATCCTCATCTGCAAAAAATTGGTAGGCTGAACTTTAAGGTGATAAAACAAAAGGACCAACATACATGAATGGATCTACCTATGTAATAGACTAAGTATTATTCATCACATATCAGCAACAAGGCATATGAAATATTATCAATACATTATTTTAGTACCCTCTTATTTGGCGAACGTCAGCTGGGAGGGGGGTGGCAATTGCGACAATTTTGACTGGCAATTTTACGTAGTGGGAGGATGGCAATTTCTTCAGAAACATAACTTCTGGGAAAGAAGAAAAAGTTTGCTGCAAAAAGGGGAGGATTTGCCGTCTCCCACCACGTAAACTTGTCATAAAAAACGTTCGCATGTCACCCTGCCAAGCTGACGTTCGCCACGTAACAATACCGTTATTCCTTCCCGGCTGACGTTCGTCACGTAACAATACCGTTATTTTATACTCAGAATATGGACACCTGGACTACAACAATTGTTTGCCTTCACCAACCCATGTTTCCCAGAATACTACAAACAGTTGAAATTTGGTAGGCTATGTACCTGAATGAAATCGACGTGTGGGAAAGCCTTGATAAAGTCTTGAACGAGTTTGCCGCTGAGTGGAGCTGCACCGCTGGAGACCTGCACCAAGGAGTCCAATGACGAGGCGCCTGTGGCCTTGGCCCTCAGCAACGCGGCCATGATGGGCGGCACGAGCGGCAAGTGCGTGACCTTGTACCTGTGGACGGCCCTGACGGCCTCGCCGACGTCGAACCTCCTCATGACCACCACGGTGGAGCCGAGCGAGAGGAGGCCCGCGGCGAAGAGGGAGAGGCCGTAGACGTGGAACATGGGCAGCGCGGCCAGGTAGACATTGTCACAAGCAGGTCGCGCGTACTGCGACGCCTCGAAGCGCACGAAGAGCTCGACCATGGCTATGAGGTTGCGGTGCGTGAGCACGACGCCCTTGCTCCGTCCGCTGGTCCCCGAGGAGTAGAGGACGGCGGCGGCGTCCTCCTGGCCAACCTCCGCCGACGGGAAATCGTCGGCGTCGGAATCGAGCAGCGCGCGGAAGGGCGCGAACTCGTGGCCCGCCGAGGGCGTAGGATTGAATGTCTCCGGTACAAGGACGACCGGGGCGGCGGAGGGCGGGAGCTTGGCGGCGTTCTCGGGCGACGCGAGCACGAGGGACGGGGCGGTGTCCCGCAGGCGCTCGGCGATCTCGGCGCGGGAGCTGGAGGGGTTCATAGTGTTGGCGACGCCGCCGGCGGCGAGGACGGCGAGGAAGGCGACGGGGAAGGCGACGGAGTTGGGGAGGACGAGGAGCACGACGGAGCCGGCGCGGACGTTGTGGGCCCGGCGGAGGCCGCGCGCGAGGGAGGAGACGAGGCGGCGGAGGTCGGCGCGGGAGAGGGAGGCGGCGGTGGCGGCGTCGAGGAGGCACGGCGGGGAATGCGGCGGCGCCGGGCCGAGGGGGAGGCGGGAGAAGATGTGCGGGACGAGGGAGAGGCCGGGGTCGGCGGGGAGCGGGACGGGCGGGTGGGTGCTGGCGTAGAGGCCGGCGGCGGCGGAGTAGAAGGTGGCGGCGCTGGGGTCGTGCGCGGCGTCCTGCATTGCTGCTGCTGCTGCTGATCTCGCTGTGCTACTGAAGTTAAGATCTATTCGTCTTTGCTTTCGGGAGACGGTTAATATAGCCGGTGAAGCAGCGGATTCGCATGACTCGTGCGTTCTTCTTCCTTCCGTTGATCCACGCTCTGCTCTGCTGTTGCCCTGTCCCGAGCCTTCACGTTTTGCTTCATGCGGTTCGGCTTTGCTTTGATTGGTTCATGCAAACAGCCGTCCATCTCATCAGCGGAAGCACGTTTTGGCCAAACTTTTTTTAGGAAAGAACACTAGTAAACTGTGGATGCTCGTGGCTTGACAGGCATGCACTGAATAGCTTTACATGTTTGACAAATTCAGAAAGAAAATGACATCTTGAACCCACGTCTCGCCCTAAAAGGCGTGTCACCCATGTGTGGCTTGATCACGTCACCTCTGAGCTCACCCTTTTGCATACACCGCCTCTGCTTCAAACATTGGCTTACATTGTCTCTGTGGGAAGTTTGTTGGGGTAACGCCCTCCCCCTCACGAGGCGACGGGGAGGGCGACCCCATATCCTGCCGCCGGTCTTCCCCCTCCTTCCCTCGCCATCGTCAGGGGGCGCGCCCAGGCAATTCCCGTTCGGCGGCGGGGGTGGGGGGCTTGCATCCTCACGCGTGTCAGGTCCTTCGCGGGCTGGTCTCTCCATGGTCAAGCGCGGTGCTGGTGTTGGGTACCATGGCGTGGCGGCGTTTGGGTGTGACGACGGTGCCCTGTGGCGGTGGCGGTGGACTAAGGAGCCTGTAGTGCGACGGGCGGAGCGTGCCTAGGCGTGGCGACCATATTAGGTCGATAGGCAGCGCGGGCTGCGGCAGCAAGGGCCGATGGCTGTGGCTCTACCAGTTGGGAAACGCAGTAGAAAACAAAACAAAACCTACAGTCATTCAGGAATAATATAAAGATGCATTAAGCGGTTTGATAGGAATAATATGAAATGCATTAAGCGGTTTGATTTACGACATTGAGTTGCCCTAATTTCAAAAGATGTTTGGGAGTTAGGTTTTTTCGGATTAATCAGAGTTGCCGTAAGTATCGCCATCCAACGCCGATTCGCATTAGTACTCAAAGGTAATTGCTTTCTCCCTTTGCAGAGGAAAAATCAATCAACTCATAAGATTATCATCACACGACTACATATTGGCATGTACATCAATCATCAGCATCATCTGGACTGGACTAGAGGGGCAATCATTTTCACCAAAATGCGAGGCAAAAGGTCTAAGTTAGGGAGTGGTAAATTGGCAGCATCAATGGTCGACTCCAGGGTGGTAGACAAAGTGTGGCGGCGACTGCTCACTCCTCATGTGAGTTTCCTCAAGCTGGTGATACTGGTGCTGGTACTGGTACTGGTACTGGCTGCTGGTCCTCTCCTCATGGTGGTAATGCGTCTGTGCGCTCGTCTCCTCCTCATACTGTGAGTGTGAGCTTCTCACATGCTGCTGCTGCTGATGCTCCGATTTGTCGATTCTCACCTCTATGGTGGCCTCCTCTTTCTGATCCTCCTGCTCAAACATGTGGAAGATGGGGTGCAGGTATGCATTTGCTAGGTAGGTCTTGAGGTTCAGGCTTGGCTCCGATGCGTGCTCCATCCTGTCCTTCTCCATAGCCTCCTGATGTTCAGAAAAGTAAACAGCCATTTCAGGTCTTGCAAACGATCTTCCAAGCAAAAAATCACACGTGATGCAGATAGAGGCGGCGCACTGACCTCTAGAGGATACTTTCGGAACGCGGGTTCGAACCGACTCTTGCAGTACTTGTGGAACCATATTGTCAGCAATGGCAGGAAGATGAGCAGCGGAGTGGAGTAGGCGGCCTTCATTGTGCTTAGCAGCCCAAAGAGAGTCACATGAGAGATGAGCAGGCTCGCTATGATGCGCGAATGGACCTGAGGCCAGAATGCCGCCGCGCTCTCGTACTCCTGGTTGTACACATTGATGATCTGAACCCAGGAATGAAGGTGGGTGGGTGGTCAGTGCACTGGTTCTGACACATCGAAGATATAGAGGTCAAGGCTGTATCCATGAACTCACCTGATGCCTGTAGACAAGGTAGGCGAAGGCGAAGAAGACGATTATGAAAGGGAGGAGAATGGGGGTGACCACCGCGTACACGAGCCCAAGGAGGAAGTACAGCTGCAGGGATGGAAGGTTTTCTCCAAGCGCAATGCTGCGTGGATCCATCGCCCTCTCCCTGTCACGCTCGGTTTTCACGATGAACATGTTCTTCAGATGGTAGATGACCAGTGGCTTCATTCGAAGAATCTCGTTGGCGATGCCGGCCCAGCCATCGACCATTATGTATGTCATGAAGAATGTTGCTTTCATTGGTACAGCCACTCCAATGGTCCTTGGTATTCTGTAAAGAAAAAAAAGGAGATGTGACGGATTGTTACTGTTTATGACTATGCATCCAACATTTTTCATTTGTACATTTTGAGAGTGAGTACTAGTACATTCTAGCCATATGAAGCGGCAGCACAATGATTAATGAAATTTAGACATTTTTCTTTCCGAAAAGGGGACAATTAACGTAATGAAGACATGGGAAAATAAGTTTTGGTTCATGTATGCATGTTGGCAGAAGAATGTTTGAAGAAACTTACTGTGAAGGAGGATCGTGAAAAAAAGAGTCCAGCTGTTCAAAAGCTGTGCCAGCAATTATGCTTCCAAGAAATACATTCACCAGCATGAAGTAGTAATATTTCGAAGCAGTTCTTCTTTCCAGAGATGACAAAGAGACATAGCCTTCAACTTTCGACATGATCATAAGAACTGTAGGGAGGATATAGAGAAAGAGCTTCAAAGCCAGACCGGGAAGGAAACCCTGCAGGAAGGACTTCACCACCTTTCTGCAAGTTGAAAATAAGTCGGGTGAATGATTAGAATAATGAGCAATCTCAAGAAGCATGATGCGCAAAAAGAAAAAGCAAAATCCTTACACTTCTATTACTGGCCTCAAGAAAGGCGCGACTCTTTCAATACCCTCAAGATTGGCAAGTGATTGCACAAATGCAATAGGTATCATGTAGAAGAACACCAAAGCAAAGACCGCGATTGATATGAGAAACTTGCGTATACTCAGAGAGAAAAATGGAATAGCAAGATTCTGCCAATAAACGTCGCGTGGTTCAGGAGCCCAATTGGTCAGCCATTGTGTGGGATTCTTTGACTGTTGTGTCTGTGCACATACAGCAGCACCCCATCTTGAGTCAAATGTCACAAAAGAAACTGGCATAACGGCTTTTGGATCATTCAGAACTCTGTGACGCTCCGATGCAATCTGAAAATATCAACGTAAATGTATGTTAAAATCATAATCATAGGTACATGTGCATGGGGTCACAACGTGCACGGTAATTTTTTTCTTCTCAAATATAAGGAATCATAACACCAACAAATTGTAGACGTACCCTCTTATCAAGTTCGCTAATTCTAGCCCGGTAGTAGTCGATTTGATCCACTTTTCTACCACAGAAACCAAAGCATCCTGTCTGAAATACCATGAACAAGGTTAGCAGTTTATACGCACATATCCAAAAATAACAAAAGCAATGATTGAAACATTACCCTTCCAGTTGGTCTTTTCTCAGGATGCCTTTCAAACTTCAGCTGGTAGTAATCCAGCCAGTTTTGAAGTCTCTCCTTTTGCTTTACAAGTTTAGCATACCGGTTTGCATTGTAAACAGACTGAAATAAAAAATAAGGTAAGCTCTATAATCAAAACACTAGCCAGCAACCGTTATTTGCGAGTGTGTGTGTAAAAATCAACTAGAATGAGGATGTATACCTGCTGACCAAGATAGTGGTCTGGATGGTTCCTGCGGAAGAACTCATCAACTGTCTCAGACGTCGAATGGCTTGAAACATGAGGTATGTTTCTAACAATCACCTGGCGTTGTTTTTATTATTAGTATTATTATTATTAAATGCTACAGTAGGGCAGCTGTCGACGCGTAGCAAACTTTGTTGATGTACTTACAGTGAACTGATCAGCACAACGTTTCTGAGAAGCCAGGAAATGCAATCTCATGAACGCCACATTACTGTACTCTTTGTACAGCATAAAGCACGTCCAAAATGTGAACACATATGCCATTAGAAGATGAATAAAGAACCTGAAATGAAGTGGGATGTGAAGGGTCAACATTTTAGAGTACTATTACAAATCAGAACATACAACCTAGAACAATGTACAGTTTTAAAGAACAATGTTCTGACTTTGTGTTAGGATAAAAAATGAACTGGCAAATTTAGAGTTCATAATTTACTGAAGATTACCTGTTGGAGCCCGGGCTAACATTTGATATGGACAGCTTATCAATATCACTGAACATAACATCTTTTCTCAGTTTCAGTAGTGTCCCACCAGAGACATTGACCGGAATGAGAACCAGCAAGGCGACAACCATGACGGGCAGAAAAATCTTGAGGCTGCAAGTGAGACCAGAGGAAAAAAATAGTCAAGTGTATGAAACACAGGGCTCAAACTGAACCTGTAAAATAGCCACACACAAAAAAAAAAACTACTAGAACTATATTGAAGACTTGAAGTGCATGAAACACTAAACAGTAGTCCCATCTCCTGCAACAGAGTTCCAAATCTTTTCCTTGACAAAAAGGGGGGAGGGAAAGGTAAAATTTCTCCAAAAGCACCGCCTGAGCAACCAAGGTCAACAGAATGATTTTTGCCTCTTGGTCGGATGGCTGTAAAGCATCACCCACATGCGAGGATAAACGTGAAAGAGAAGTTTCGCCGGATCGAGAAACGCTTATATTAGATGGTGGAATTTAGTTTTATGGCCCGTCTGTACAGTAGAAGGGACCAGCGAACCAGGTCGTCCATCAGTTTTTACTGTTGAAAACATGGCTGCATTCTGAAGAGGGAAACCTTTGGGATGAAATTCCGTCCAAGGCGGCAAGGAAAGCATCTCCAGTTTGCAAACGCCGGTGGTTGGTCCCCACATGCTGAATAATCGGTTGGAGCCACACAGAAAAGTTGCGTGTTGTTTAGAGCAACTCCAATGGGGCGACCCATTTTGTCCGTTTGGGTCATCCGGACAGAAAACTTGGCCCAACGGGGCGATCCAAACGGACGTCCGTGTCCGCCTGCTGTCCGTTTGTCCTCCCTCCCGACCCAAATTGGACGCAAAAATGGGCCACGAATGGGTCCGCGGCGGACAAAACAAGCGCTCTCGTCGTCCGCTCTCGTCCGCTGCTGCCCTCTCGTGTCCGCCTCTGGACCCACATATCAGTGACCAAGCAAGAAAACCAATCGACAAACCCCAGCCGCGACCCCCACCCCACCCCCGCCTCCTCCCACAGTCGCACCAGCAGCAACTCCCTGTCGCGGCGATGCATCTCTTCTCGGGCGGCGGCGGCCGCGACCCCCACCCCGCCTCCGCCTCCTCCTCCTCCCGCCGCGTCCTCCAGCTCGTCGCCGCCTGCTTCTTCTTCCTCATCGCCTTCCTCCGCCTCACCCGCAGGCCGGCCCTCGCGCCGCCTCCGCTTCCCCTCCTCCCGGTCCACCGCGCCGTCCCCCGCCAGCCCTCGCGCCCGCCTCACCCGCAGGCCGGCCCTCCGCCGCGACTCCTTGGCGGCAGAGGCCGCCGCGGCCGCCGTCGCTGCCAGGGACCTCTACACCAGATCCAGTTCGACGACATGGACGGCGGCGCGTGGAAGCAGGGGTGGAAGGTCGCCGTCGGAGCTGGCTGACTCCGCGCGCCCACCTCGATCTCGTACGCTCCCAGTGCAGGTTGTGGCAACGGAGGAACGCGGCGGCGCCGGGAGGAAAGCTGCATCTTGCTTGTCCGTTTCATCCACGAGCGGCGGGTTGGGTGCCTCCGCGGACCGTGCCTGTCCGCTAGGCGGACGGGCGACCCAAACGAACAAAAAACGGACAAAATCCGTGTCCGTTTGGGTTGCTCCGTTGGAGTTGCTCTTAGTGGGCGAGCACCACTACTTAGCTAGGAATATGATACGGGTCGGTGGCGGTGTATACTCGATTACACCAGGCAGGCTAAAGTACTAGTCTAAAGCTGGATAAGTCCGTGCCTTGGCTGAAAGAGCGCCCGTGATCGTGCAAAACAATCCAAGGATATCTGACGGGCGGGCGGCGCCATTTTCAACGCACAACTGAATTGGATGGCAGGCACGACGTGCCAAGATGACCTCTATCGCCAACGTTGTCACCAGACACAAGCAACATTTCTCCGGATAATCACGCAACCCGTCACTCTGAGATCCAATCAGTTGTGGGCTGAATTGATATATAGGTCTAATTAGCGAGGATTAATATCAAAAGCACAAGGGTTAAAACCTTGGGAGGGAACTTGTACAGTGTTTCGTTGGGGAAGAATGCTGGTTTGGGTTTGGGTGCGCAATCTCCGGAGCATGTGAGGATCACATGTTCCCTGTGACGATGAGAGAACCGAACAAGCACTGTGCTGTGCAACAAAGGAAACAGCTAGCAGCAGCGAGAAGGCAAGGTATAGACATGCATTATTGACACGCAAACCAACAACTCATCCAGGCAGGCAGGCAGGGGCAGGCCATGGTTGCAAATCTGGCGAAAAGCAATTGTAACATTAATGGCAATGGCGTAATCCGCTGCCATTAATTTGGCGAAAAATGAAAAGATGAACCAAATGCGACTGTTATACTATCTGGGGATCAGAGCAAATTTGCTGTCGAGGAATTGGTTGAGAAAATAGTAACCGATCGCATGACTCCCAAATTGCACAATTCTGTAGTAGTAGTCGACAAGAGCAGAGCAGAGCAGAGCAGTAGTGGTAGTGGGAGTGGGAGGATTTCCGGAAGTTAGAAGGGAGTGAGTGGCGTGGCGTACCCGAGCGTGTAGATTCGGAGGTAGACGGCGGAGTCGAGGCCGGCGTGGTGTATGAGCTCGGTCTGGGTCATGCGGAGCGCGCCGGGCACCCAGCTGAGGAACTTGAAGTAGGTGCAGAGGTTGAGGTTGATGGCCCTGCGGGCGCCGCGGTGGTCGGCGGCGCGCTTCCCGGCGATGTAGAGCTTGGGGAAGTAGACGCGGTCGTTGATGGGCTGGATGCGGAGCACGGCGAAGAGCAGGAGGAAGACGAAGGCCCCCAGGATGTTGATGAAGGCCGACACCCCGAGGTCCTGCAGCGTCGCCATGGCTGGGGCCTCCTAGGGTGGACGGACGGGCCGCTGGTCGCTGGGTTTGTCGTCTGCGCCGCCTAGCAGCAGCCGCGCCGGCGCATACGCGGCGAGGAAGGGGAGAGAGAAGGCGGGCTGGCGGAAATTGAGGGCGCGGGGGCGGGGGTGGTGGCGTGATGGAAGGTGGAGTGAATGGAGGGAAGAGAGGAGGAGAACGGCAGGCAGTCGAGCCGGGTTCCTCGCTTGGAATTTTGTGGAGCCCACCGGCCACCGCCGCTTTATCTTGTCACGGATGCTACGTAGCGCTGTCTCTGCTTGGCGTCACAGTCCGTTGTGACCATGTACACGCGGCATGGATGAGTGAGGATGGTGTTGGTTTCTTCTTTCCAATCCAGAGAGAAATTGGGCGTAAACTCGTGACGGACGACATGAACACTGTACGTAGTAGGCACTTCAAGTACAAAGCGGCCGCACGGGCAGCTAGCTGGTACTAGTACTACTCGAATGCAGCGCAGGCGGTTTTTGACTACTCTGTGCCGCCTAGCCTGTTCTCCGCGTGGCCGCGTAGGCGCAAGTAAAGTTTGCGCGTTAAACTTTCGTTCACACAACGACCTGCCTGCCTGACACCCATTTTTGTAAGAGCAACTCTGGCAGACCCCGCAAAACGCGTTTGCAGTTCGCGCAAAATCGCTTTTGCGGGCCGGCGCGGGCTGGCACAGATGCAGACCCCCCAAACGGATCCGTAAAAAGATATGTTCGCGGAATATGCTTTTTGCGGGTCGGCTATGCGGGTTCTGCTCGGGCACCAGCGCAACGACCCGTAAACAGAAAAACTGCAAATCTGGAATTTGACATAGGGTTTCACAAACAAGTTCAAATTCAAATGACATAAACAGTTTGCGCGCAAATAAAAGCGAAGTTCATTACGTAAAAGAGGGCATGCAAAGGTTTGCGCCCATGTCCGGCATCATCTTGGGGGTCGATCTTCACTCCGTGCCATGGAGTTCATCTTGAAGTTCATCGGCGCCACCGTAGCCACCTCCATCGCTTGTTCCAACTCCCGCACCGAAATCATCCACGTTGCCACCATATGGAGCAGAGAAAAATCACCGGAACGGGAAGACCGGCCGAGGCGACCATTCTCTTCTTCAAGATCTCTCTCCTTGCCATATCATGCCATGTTTTGGTGACGTCGTCCATGTCATTGCGGTTCATTGACATGATCTTGTTCTCTTCGGCGAGCAACAATGACATCGATTTGTTTTCAGAGGCGCGTGATTTTCTCTCCTCAATGGCAGCTTTGCGGAGCCCCTCTTCCTTGAGCATTTGTCATTTTTCTTGCTTCTCTTTTGCCTTCTTCTCGGCCAACTCTTTTTTGATCTCCAACGACTTCAACAACATCAACTCGTTTGATTGCACCATGGCATCAATCTTCTCCCTCAAGCTCGATGCTTCTTGCTCTCTCTTCATCTTCTCTTTAGTCTTCTTGTCGCCATCCGGCTTGTGCAAATTTCTTGGGCCATCATCATCCTCATCTTCATCCATGTTTGTAAGTGAGCCTCTCTTTGGTGGGGATTCTTTGTCGATCAACTTCCACTTCTCGCACTTTTGGAGCAACTCCCAACAATGCTCTAATTTCAAGAATCTGCCTTCCGAAGCTTCCATGTCCTTGTATCTATGTTGAGCAATCTTGTCCTACACAATGTGAACAAAGTGATGCAAACATTCTCATGATACATTATGACGATGCATAACTTAAACAAAGGCAAAACAAACTCACATAGTCGGACTCCACGGTGCCACTTGGAGGTGCATTGCGTACTTGCTCCAAGCAAGCTGCCCAACGGCTGCACATAGGCTTGATGTTCTCTCAACGACCTTGAAGCGACCGAAATGTGCGTGGAGTCCTATTGGGATAGTTTTTCATAATGCGGAAGTATTGATCTTCGATCCTTTGCCAATATCTCTTGGCGGTTTGAGAAGTACCCGTGCATGCATCAAGAGACACCGCACTCCATGCTTTGATCAAAGCTTGATCTTCCAAGATCGTGTAGTTCTTCGATCTTTGGCTTTTCCCAGTTTTTGCTTGTGATTGCTCAAACGCTTCCGCTTCGATCTCCTCCAACTCGTCCGCACAACCATGATCGTTCACGCCGCCCTCCGTTTCATTGTAGTCGAATGGTTCGAAAGGGGCTTGATCAATGTCAACCGCGTTCGTGTCCAACAAGTTCACGAACTCGGTTGTTGCATTGTTCGAACCATCGCTATAGCGAACGATAACAAGTCACGAGCTATCGAGAACAATGGCGAAAAATGAAAGAGAATCGCCGAAGACCGAAGAGATATACCTTCCGGACATTTCGTCGAACACCTCGCTCGCGGGGGGAGCGGCACCGTTGAACGGCATCGCCGGAGCACCTCCTTGCAGGGGGGGGGGGATGGAGTGAGAGGTTGAAGAAGGTGGCTTCCTTGAAGCCGGAACCTTCCTCCGCTTTGCGCCCGCGGCCTTGCCGGCCTTCTCCGCCGCCGGCCGGGATCACACTGCGGCGTTGGCGCCCGGAGCGCGGGCCATCGCGGCGGGGGCAGCCGGATTCCCGCCCTGCACGACCACGTTGCCCTGCCGCTTGCGGGCAGGCGCGGCGTGTGCTTGGGCGACGGCGGCGGGGCCAACATGGCCGGCGACGAGATTCGCCCGAGGGGAAGGGGCGTGCGCGACCTCGACGATGACGGGGGACAGCATGGGGTCGTCCATGGCGGCGAGGGACGGCCGGGGAGGAGCAGCCGGAGCTTGCGGAGGGGTTCAATCGTGGCGGAGGGTGCGGGGAGCGGGAAAAGGCGCGCGGAAATGTCCCTCCCGCCAAATCTCGCGCCGGATAGAGGTTGAGCTCGGGTCGGCCTCCCAGCCCGTGAAGATAGAGGTTGGGGGAGAAGATTTACCGCGCCCTGCAAAAAAATTTACGGGCCGGGACGGGATGCGGGGTCTGATCATGCAGATTTCCTGGCCCGATCCGCAATTTAACGATTATTTTGCGGGCCGGGGCGTTTGGCGGGGTCTGCTAGAGTTGCTCTAACAACCTTAAAAATGAAAGGTTGCATCACATGCACCATGAATTGACTACTCACTTCATCATCGCAGGCACGGACAGAGGCCCAGCGAACCATCCAATTAAGACAGCTTGGCAGGCATTTGCAGCATGTGAAACTCTACTCGTCGCAACGCGTGTCATGTCCATGTGCATACACACCGCGCCCACGCGCCTCAATTTTTAACCTTGCCAACGGAACAGCAACACGAAAAGAGGAGGATATGTGTGGGACGGAGGGAGGTGCAACGCAAGAAACAAATGATCCAACGCCTAGCTCGTGCACATGGGGTCGGGGCTCAAGCTTGGCATTCCCTAGAGAGCTTCCTTCATTTCCGGTCAACTATTCTGCATACCGTTCTCTAGCTCCTATCAACAGCCGGGTCACATGCATACATACTCTTGTCAGATGGATGGAATTATAGTACTCCCTCTGTTAACCTTCTGAGATGTTCTCTAGCTCCTATTTACGGAGGGGGTACTTTATAGCTAGGGAGCTAGCTAAACTGTGATAACATTACGTGTTTTTTTTTTCATTTTGGAATAGAATTATTAGGCCTGGCACGTTTAATAATTCAGAATTTTCCAATAATTTCTAGTAATGCTAGGGCACATGTGGCTCATTCATGCACGACAAAAGGATGTGAAAAGTTTAGTCTTGTTGAGTATAAGGATTATTAGGAAGTATAGGATAGACTAGGATTTGGTCCTGTCTTGTCTTGTACCTCAAGTTGATCTTTGTACTCCTATATATATGCCCACGAGGCTCAAGCAATACAACGACGAACTATTCAATCAAATCCCTCTCTCCCTTCTAACATGGTATCAGCCTAATCTATTCTAAACCCTAGCCGCCGCCGCTTCCGCACCTGCGTGCCGTCCCCGGGGCAGTCGGCCTCCATGACCGCCGCCGGGTGCCGCGCCGCCCGTACCTAGGGTTCGTCCGCCGGTCGTGTTGACCGGCTGTCCTAGAGAGTCTTTTTTCCGAGCCCTTGCTCCGGGTTTTTTCGCTCTCTCGCCGGTCGTTTTTTATCGACGTTTTTCTTTTTGGTTTTCCGATCTCATCTTGATCGGTTTGCCTCGCCCGCCACCGCCGTCGACCCCCGTGCGCCTCTACTCCAACACCGGCGCGACCAACCGGCCTCTCCTTCGACCCGGCGGACACGGGCGCCGAGGCGGCTCGTCAAGGCCAGCCGCCGTCCGCGAATCGGTCCACCCGTCGCCCTGCGCCGGTCGTCACCGCCCTGCTCCGACCGGGAAACATGCATCGCCCCGACCCGGCGGCCTCGCGCCATGCGACGGCCAACCATAACCGTCGTTCGCGCGCCGGCCCGCCCATCGATCCACGTCACCCGCCTCCGCCGCGTCTGCACGGCGTCTCGGCGGTCTACCTCGCCGACCTCGTCCTCGGCTACGTCGGGACGGCTGCGTCAGGCTCGTCGGCTGCCTCAACTCGGGCGCCGCTGCTTTGTTGGTCGCTCGGGCCTTACTGCCCGGGTGCCGACGCTGCTTTGGCAGCCCGGCTGCCGGTGTTGACAAGCTCGTCCGCACGACGTCCCACGCCGTCTGTCATCGCCGGCCTCATCCCGGACTCCGCCGCCACCACTCGTCCACCGAGCGGCGTCCCCGACCTGGCGCGCGATCGGCTTGATCACCCGCTCGTCGTCGCGATCCGCCTCATCTACGCCGCGCGACCGACCTAGCCCGTTGGTTACGCGCGCCTCCGCAGGTCCCGTGAAGATCATCCCCGAGTTCAGCGCGCCTCTCCACCGATCGAGCATCGGCCTGCCGCTGTGTTGCCCCGTCGGGCCGCAGCGCTGCCGCCCCGTGGTTCTCCTCGGGGCTGCATCGACTCGCGCGTCGCCCCTTCGGGCCGTAGTGCCGCGATACGCGGTCCCCGCCGCCGCCCCGAGGTCGTCCCCGTGGTTGCACCAACTCGCGAACAGCCGTTGCGTCGCCCCTTCGGGCCGCAGCGTCGCGGCCCGCGGTCCCCGCCGCCTCCCCGAGGTCTTCCCGCCGTCGCCCCGACCTACCTGCCGCCGCTGCGTCGCCCCTTCGGGCCGCAGCGCCGCGGCCTGCGGTCCACTCTGCCGTCACCCCGCGTCGACCTCCCGTGGTATGCACCGCGCCATCTCCCTTGGCGCGGGAACGCCACCGTCCGCGCTGGTCTTCGTCACGCTGTCAGGGTTCTTCGCCTACTTCGAGCACCGCCGCCGCACTCCTAACCTAGTTGCGCCGCCGCCGCCCGTCCACCCCCTTCGTCTTCATCCAGCACCAGCTCGTCGCCAACGTCGCCGTCATCTACACCGACCGCTTCATCT
Source organism: Aegilops tauschii subsp. strangulata (assembly GCF_002575655.3). NCBI lineage: Eukaryota > Viridiplantae > Streptophyta > Magnoliopsida > Poales > Poaceae > Aegilops > Aegilops tauschii. Next base: position 295,403,291 of record NC_053035.3, read on the forward strand.
ACTCCGACAACCGTGGGCGACATTGGCCCCGCGCCGATTGGCGCCGCAACTGTCGTCGAGTCCTTCTCTGCTGGCCTCTCCGACTTCTCCAACATGGCGTACAGCTCGTGCAGGTCCCTCGTCTAGGCATGCCCGGTGCTGTCAACACCGATGCGTGCTTTCATCCACGACATGTCCCCGGGCCTGGCAAGCCTGGTCGGCGCTTCGTCAACTTCGTCTTCGTCTATCTACGCATGCCCGGTGCTGGCAACACCGGTGCGTGCCTTCGTCCACGATGTGTCCCCGGGCTTGGCAAACCCGCCGCGACGCGTCGTCAACAACATTTTCTTCACGGTGTACCGCTACTTCGACACCACTGCGCCCATGCTAACTCGGCGCCCCCTTGCGCCCGCGGCTCCACGGCGACTTCCTCGACACCGGCTACCCCGACTCGACATCGACCACGGCATTCTTCGCACGGCTACCTCGACCATGGCTCCACCACCCACGCTCTCGGCTACATCGAGAAACGGCACAAAGGGCTACCGCCTGCTTGAGCAACCTCGTTGGTTTCCACCCCGGCCACGACTCCGCGATGCGTCGACCGTTACGACTGTGGGGGGTGTCCGTCGGCTTGCCTTCAGATTCTTCTCCAGTCTCACCGTCTGCGTCGCTACCGTTGTGACTGCAGGGGGATGTTGAGTATAAGGATTATTAGGAAGTATAGGATAGACTAGGATTTGGTCCTGCCTTGTCTTGTACTCCAAGTTGGTCTTTGTACTCCTATATATATATGCCCACGAGGCTCAAGCAATACAACGAAGAACTATTCCACCAAATCCCTCTCTCCCTTCTAACAAGTCTCATCACGCTAGTGGAGGCAGTGGCGGACCTAGCCGGTGTGCCGTGGCACACCAGAATCTAATCATTTTTTGTCATATAAGAATTGAGCCTAGGCTCACCTCATCTTCTCCGTTAGAGATATATTTGGGATACTTGTATTTGGTAGTCTAGGATTTGTAATCCGTCTCCTACCTTATCTCCAGGAGATGCGTCTTGCTCTTCAAGTCTTGTACTCAATATATACTCGCCCTCGAGGCTCAATAATACATCCATCATATTCCGCAACAATCCTCTCTCTCCCTTCTAACATGGTATCTATCGCAAGTCGATCCTAAGCCCTAGCCGCCGCCGCTTCCGCACCTGCGCGCCGCCCCCGGGGCGGTCGACCTCCATGACCGTCGCCGGGGGCCGCGCCGCCCGTACCTAGGGTTCGTCCGCCGGCCGCGTTGGCCGGCTGCCCTAGAGTGTCTTTTTTCCCGATCCTTTGATCCGGGTTTTCTCTCTCTCGCCGGTCGCTTTGACCGGCGTCTACTTTTTGGTTTTCCGATCTATGTGATCCGGTTTGCGTTGCCCACCGCCGCCGTCGACCCCGTGCGCCTCTACTCCAACACCGGCGCGATTGGCCGGCTTCTTCACCGACCCGGCGGCCTCGCGCGTCGGTCCGCGCGTCGGCCTGCCGGTCGCCCCGACCCGGCGGCCTCGCGTCATGCGGCGGCCCTTCACCGCCGCCGTTCGCGCGACGGCCCGCCCGTCGATCTACGCCGGCCGTCACCGCCTTGCTCCGACCGGGACTCCTGCATCACCCCGACCCGGCGGCCTCGCGCCATGCGGCGGCCAATCATAGCCGCCCCGCCGCCCGCCGCCGCCGGCTTCATCTCGGACTCCGCCGCCACCACGCCTCCACCGAGCGGCGTCCCCGACCTCGCGCGCGATCGGCTTGATCACCCGCTCGCCGCTGCGATCCGCCTCATCTACGCCGCGCGACCGACCTGGCCCGTCGGTTACGCGTGCCTCCGCAGGTCCCGTGAAGTTCGTCCCCGAGTTCAGCGCGCCTCTCCACCGATCGAGCATCGGGCTGCCGCTGCGTCGCCCCGTCAGGCCGCGGCGCCGCCGCCCCGTGGTTCTCCTCGCGGCTGCATCGACTCGTGCGTCGCCGCTGCGTCGCCCCTTCGGGCCGTAGTGTCGCGATACGCGGTCCCCGCCGCCGCCCCGAGGCCGTCCCCGCGGTTGCACCGACTCGCGAACCGCCGTTGTGTCGCCCCTTCGGGCCGCAGCGTCGCGGCTCGCGGTCCCGGCCGCCGCCTCGAGGTCTTCCCGCCGTCGCCCCGACCCGCCTACCGCCGCTGCGTCGCCCCTTGGGCCGTAGCGTCGCGGCCCGCGGTCCACTCTGCCGTCACCGCGCGTCGACCTCCCGTGGTATGCACCGCGCCGTCTCCCTTGGCGCGGAAACGCCACCGTCCGCGCCGGTCTTCGTCACGCTGTCAGGGTTCTTCGCCTACTTCGAGCACCGCCGCCGCACTCCTAACCTAGCCGCCGCCGCCGCCGTCAGGCTGCCGCCGCCGCGGCTACCTTCGTAGCTGCCGCCGCCGCCCGTCCACCCCACTTCGTCTTCGTCCAGCACCAGCTCGTCGCCAGCGTCGCCGTCATCTACCCCGACCGCTTCATCTACTCCGACAACCGCGGGCGACATTGGCCCCGCGCCGATTGGCGCCACAACCGTCGTCGAGTCCTTCTCTGCTGGCCTCTCCGACCTCTTCGACATGGCGTACAACTCGTGCAGGTCCCAGTCTACGCATGCCCGGTGCTGGCAACACCGCCGTGTGCCTTCGTCCACGACGTGTCCCCGGGCCTGGCAAGCCTGGTGCGGCGCTTCGTCAACTTCGTCTTCGACCGTCTACGCATGCCCGATGCTGGCAACACCGACGCGTGCCTTCGACTACGATGTGTCCCCGGGCTTGGCAAACCCGCCGCGACGCGTCGTCAACACCATTCTCCTTCCTGGCGCATCACTTCTTCGACACCACTGCGCCCATGACTAACTCGGCGCCTCCTTGCGCCTGCGGCTCCACGGCGACTCCCTCGACACCGGCTACCCCGACTCGACATCGACCACGGCGTTCTTCGCACGGCTACCTCGACCACGGCTACACCATCCTACGCTCTCGGCTAGATCGACATCGGCACAAAGGGCTATCATCCGCTTGAGCAACTCGTCGGCTTCCTCTACAGTCAACGCGTCCGCGACGCGACACCGTCCACGACGCTCCCGCTAGGACTGCGGGGGGGGGGATGTCAGTCCGTCGGCTGCTATTCTCTCCAGTCTGACCGTCCGCGACGCTCCTGTTGTTCGCAACGCTACCACTACGACTGCGGGGGGGTGTTAGAGATATATTTGGGATACTTGTATTTGGTAGTCTAGGATTTGTAATCCGTCTCCTACCTTATCTCCAGGAGAGGCGTCTTGCTCTCCAAGTCTTGTACTCAATATATACTCGCCCTCGAGGCTCAATAATACATCCATCATATTCCGCAACAATCCTCTCTCTCCCTTCTAACATTCTCCCCATGAGAGAGAGAGGCAGAGCCGTAGAGCGACGACCTATCCCCGGCTCCCCGCTCGCGCTCGGTCGCTGCCGCTCGAAAATGGGACATCGGGACTGGCCAGTATGGTACCGTGAAATGTGAATCCATGTGTCACTGTTGTATTTATCAGTGCTAGCAGTATATCTCTGAAATTACACTATAGTAACCTATCCTAAGTGAACCATTTCTTGGGAACTAAACTGAACCATAATTCCATGTATAGGGATGCAATAGTTCAGTTTAAACGTCCTATAGCAGATAGCAGTTGGGTTTAGGTTCTGTCTGTTTAATGCAAAGTCTACACCTCAATAAATTATTTGTTATTATGTGTGTGAATAAATTGAACAATATCACATATATATCTCTCAACAAAAATACACTTAGCTCCTATTCCTGCACATAACCTATATGTAAGACTATTTGTATTGTAAGTTCCTAATTTAAAATATATTTTCTGAACGATAATGTTGCGAGACTTGATTGAGATTGTTATGTTATTCTGTTGCCATATACCATACGACACTTGGATTGTAGATTTTTTAGAGTGTGCACACCTTCCAATTTGTTCCTAGGTCCGCCACTGAGTGGAGGATGTGTGAGAAAAACATATAATGGGAATTGTTTCACATACCACTAAGAGATTTAGAAGAAAGGACATACACGCGCGCTGCTCCCTCGTTGCTCGTCTAGCGATTCACGTGTCGTGTTTCGTGATCGAGCCAAGTTAGGACCTATGCCACATGTATGGCTTTATTTTTGTCACACAAGAAAGAAGTTGAAACGCTTGGCCTACAAGTGGAAGACGAACTTGAACGGGCTCAGACGGTTTTCTCCTCATCTCCCTGGTGGGTTAGTGCGCCTGTTTCTCTTCTCCACTACTGAGGGCTGAGTTACAACTTGCCTCACCTATAAGAGGTCACTCCTCTTCCCAAACGAGACACACTTCATCTCCTACTTTTTTGGTTCCAAGCTCTGCGCTCCCTACCACTTTCCCCTCTCGCTTCTCGGCGTGCTCCAAGGAGTGAGATAGTAGGCCTCCGAACCCCGCGCTCTCGTGATCTGGTATGAGGGAGGGTTTCCGAATTGGGGCTCCGGCGACCCAAGAAGGATCGAACACTGGGGTGCGCTCGCTATCTTCGCTAAGCCCTGTCTCGTTACACACTATCTCACAGCGATGTTCCGGCGTGCTCAAGCTCAGGAAGAAGAACAAAGGACATGGAAGTTTACCCAAGTTCGGGCCACCTTGCGGTGTAAGACCGTACTCCTGCTTGTGGTTGGATTGCCTCGTGAGGGAGGATGAGTATGAGAGTACAAAGGGGGGAAATGAGCGGCCTTCCGGATCTCTTTCTACGGTGGCACCCTGCCCTTACTTATACCAGCCTTGGTCCTCTTCCCCCAAAAACACTTGGCGGGAAGGATTGCCACAACAGACAGTTTGAAGGGGACATGAGTACAGCTTATCCTGACTAAAGGTGGTCTTCGCCTGCAAAGGCCTCCTGCCATGACGCGCCGGTGGGCTCGATGATGACCTCCATCCTGACGAGCCCATAGTCCTGGTCTTCTTGCACCAAACGGGTAACCTTTGGGGATTGCTTTGGAAAGCGACATGTTGCCCTTGCTCCCTTAGCACCAAAGAGGAAAGCCTCCCTGTCCGCGCCTGTTGGCGCTCCTTTGGCTTCGCTCGTCGCCGCGCGCGTCACCGACGTGACGACCAGGGCCTTGTGACCCCACTGAGCAGCTCCTTGACTCGCACGCCTCCGCGAGGGGCCTCAGAAGGCGGCCTTGGGAAGCCGCCTTGTGAGAGGGCCTCGCGAGACTCTTGGAGATACTTGCTGACGTACGCCTCGCGAGGTAAGGGCCTCGCGAGGGTCTTTCTCGTGAAGCTCTACCATTGGGCCAACACTAGAGGGCACCGCGCACTGGGCCGCGGGGAGACAGGCCTGGGTACCCTCTGTCCCACGGGCCCGACAGTAGCCCTAGGGCCCGCGACGCGCATGAATCCTCCCGTTAGGGAGGGGGCGAAATGGCACGGGCCCCAACCGCCTGCGAGCCAGGCTCGACGCATGGCACACAACGGGGCGCAGGACGCCCCAACTCCCCCATGATGCCTCGGCAACCGCCCGGGCTGACATAAAGCCTGCAGGGCCCGACGCGGGGCCATCATTGCTCTTCCTCTGTTCCGCATTAGTCCTCAGAAGGCGAGGGGGCGCGGCCCGGCCCCCATCGAACGCTATATAAGGGGAAGGGGAATGACCCCTCGACTCATCTTCTTCCATCACACCTCTCCATTTCCACCCATCGTTGCAGTAGCCATGGCGCCCTGATGACCCATAAGTATAGGGGGTCAATCGTAGTGAAGGAAATATGCCCTAGAGGCAATAATAAAGTTGTTATTTATATTTCCTTATATCATGATAAATGTTTATTATTCATGCTAGAATTGTATTAACCGGAAGCTTAGTACATGTGTGAATACTTAGACAACCAGAGTGTCACTAGTATGCCTCTACTAGACTAGCTCGTTGAATCAAAGATGGTTAAGTTTCCTAGCCATAGACATGAGTTGTCATTTGATTAACGGGATCACATCATTAGAGAATGATGTGATTGACTTGACCCATTCCGTTAGCTTAGCACTTGATCTTTTAGTATATTGCTATTGCTTTGTTCATGACTTATACATGTTCCTATGACTATGAGATTATGCAACTCCCGAATACTGGAGGAACACTTTGTGTGCTACCAAACGTCACAACGTAACTGGGTGATTATAAAGGTGCTCTACAAGTGTCTCTGATGGTACTTGTTGAGTTGGCATAGATCGAGATTAGGATTTGTCACTCCGATTATCGGAGAGGTATCTCTGGGCCCTCTCGGTAATGCACATCACTATAAGCCTTGCAAGCAATGTGACTAATGAGTTAGTTGCGGGATGATGCATTATGGAACGAGTAAAGAGACTTGCCGATAACAAGATTGAACTAGGTATTAAGATACAGACGGTCGAATCTCGGGCAAGTAACATACCGATGACAAAGGGAACAACGTATGTTGTTATGCGGTTTGACCGATAAAGATCTTTGTAGAATATGTGGGAGCCAATATGAGCATCCAGGTTCCTCTATTGGTTATTGACCAGAGACGTGTCTCGGTCATGTCTACATAGTTCTCGAACCCGTAGGGTCCGCACGCTTAACGTTCGGCGACGATCGGTATTATGAGTTTATGTGTTTTGATGTACCGAAGGTAGTTCGGAGTCCCGGATATGACCACGGACATGACGAGGAGTCTCGAAATGGTCGAGACATAAAGATTGATATATTGGATGACTATGTTTGGACATCGGAAAGGTTTTGAGAGAGTTCGGGCATATACCGGAGTACCGGGGGTTACCGGAACCCCCCGGGGAGTATATGGGACCTAATGGGCTTTAGTGGAGAGAGAGAGAGGAGAGGCCAGGGCAGGCCGCGCGCCCCCTCCCCCTCTAGTCCAAATTGGACAAGGAAGGGGGGGCGCCCCCCTCCCCCTCTGGTCCAACTAGGGAAGGGGGGATCCTACTCCCGGTGGGAGTAGGACTCCTCCGGGGCGCGCCATAGAGGGCCGGCCCTCCCCCCTCCTCCACTCCTTTATATACGGGGGAGGAGGGCACCCCATAGAGACATAAGTTGATCATTGATCTCTTAGCCGTGTGCGGTGCCCCCCTCCACCATAATCCACCTCAGTCATATCATTGCAGTGCTTAGGCGAAGCCCTGCGCTGGTAGCTTCATCATCACCGTCATCACGCCGTCGTTCTGATGAAGCTCTCCCTCGACACTTTGCTGGATCGTGAGTTCGTGGGACATCACCGAGCCAAACGTGTGCAGATCACGGAGGTGCCGTACTTTCGGTACTAGGATCGGTCGATCGTGAAGACGTACGACTACATCAACCGCGTTGTCATAACACTTCCACTTATGGTCTACGAGGGTACGTGGACTACACTCTCCCCTCTCGTTGCTATGCATCACCATGATCTTGCGTGTGCGTAGGATTTTTTTTTGAAATTACTACGTTCCCCAACAGTGGCATCCGAGCCAGGTTTATGCGTAGATGTTATATGCACGAGTAGAACACAAGCGAGTTGTGGGCGATAATAGTCATACTGCTTACCAGCATGTCATACTTTGATTCGGCGGTATTGTTGGATGAAGCGGCCCGGACCGACATTACGCATACGCTTACGCGAGACTGGTTCTACCGACGTGCTTCGCACACAGGTGGCTGGCGGGTGTCAGTTTCTCCAACTTTAGTTGAATCGAGTGTGGCTACACCCGGTCCTTGTTGAAGGTTAAAACAACACATACTTGACGAAAAATCATTGTGGTTTTGATGCGTAGGTAAGAACGGTTCTTGCTCAGCCCGTAGCAGTCACGTAAAACTTGCAACAACAAAGTAGAGGACGTCTAACTTGTTTTTGCAGGGCATGTTGTGATGTGATATGGTCAAGACATGATGCTAAATTTTATTGTATGAGATGATCATGTTTTGTAACAAAGTTATCGGCAACTGTCAGGAGCCATATGGTTGTCGCTTTATTGTATGAAATGCAATCACCATGTAATTGCTTTACTTTATCACTAAGCGGTAGCGATAGTCGTAGAAGCAATAGTTGGCGAGACGACAACGATGCTACAATGGAGATCAAGGTGTCGCGCTAGTGACGATGGTGATCATGACGGTGCTTTAGAGATGGAGATCAAAGGCATAAGATGATGATGGCCATATCATATCACTTATATTGATTGCATGTGATGTTTATCCTTTATGCATCTTATTTTGCTTAGTTCGACGGTAGCATTATAAGATGACCTCTCACTAAATTTCAAGGTACAAGTGTTCTCCCTGAGTATGCACCGTTGCTACAGTTCGTCATGCCGAGACACCACGTGATGATCGGGTGTGATAAGCTCTACGTTCACATACAATGGGTGCAAGCCAGTTTTGCACATGCAGAATACTCGGGTTAAACTTGATGAGCTTAGCATATGCAGATATGGCCTCGGAACACGGAGACCGAAAGGTCGAGCGTGAATCATATAGTAGATATGATCAACATAGTGATGTTCACCATTGAAAACTACTCCACCTCACGTGATGATCGGACTTTTTTAGTTGATATGGATCACGTGATCACTTAGATGATTAGAGGGATGTCTATCTAAGTGGGAGTTCTTTAGTAATATGATTAATTGAACTTTAATTTATCATGAACTTAGTACCTGATAGCATTTTGCATGTCTATGTTGTTGTAGATAGATGGCCTGTGCTGTTGTTCCGTTGAATTTTAATGTATTCCTAGAGAAAGCTAAGTTCAAAGATGATGGTAGCAACTACACGGACCGGGTCCGTAACTTGAGGATTATCCTCATTGCTGCACAGAAGAATTGCGTCCTGGAAGCACCGCTAGGTGCCAAAGCTGCTGCAGGAGCAACACCAGATGTTATGAACGTCTGGCAGAGCAAAGCTGATGACTACTCGATAGTTCAGTGTGCCATGCTTTACGGCTTAGAACCGGGACTTCAACGACGTTTTGAACGTCATGGAGCATATGAGATGTTCCAGGAGTTGAAGTTAATATTTCAAGCAAATGCCTGGATTGAGAGATATGAAGTCTCCAATAAGTTCTACAGCTGCAAGATGGAGGAGAATAGTTATGTCAGTGAGCATATACTCAAAATGTGTGGGTATAACAATCACTTGATTCAACTGGGAGTTAATCTTCCTGATGATAGTGTCATTGACAAAATTCTTCAATCATTGCCACCAAGCTACAAGAGCTTCGTGATGAACTATAACATGCAAGGGATGGATAAGACAATTCCGAGCTCTTCGCAATGCTAAAGGCTGCAGAGGTAGAAATCAAGAAGGAGCATCAAGTGTTGATGGTCAATAAGACCACCAGTTTCAAGAAAAAGGGTAAAGGGAAGAAGGGGAACTTCAAGAAGAACGGCAAGCAAGTTGCTGCTCAAGTGAAGAAGCCTAAGTCTGGACCTAAGCCTGAGACTGAGTGCTTCTACTGCAAAGGAACTGGTTATTGGAAGCGGAACTGCCCCAAGTATTTGGCGGATAAGAAGGATGGCAAGGTGAACAAAGGTATATGTGATATACATGTTATTGATGTGTACCTTACTAATGCTCGCAGTAGCACCTTGGTATTTGATACCGGTTCTGTTGCTAATATTTGCAACTCGAAACAGGGACTACGGATTAAGCGAAGATTGGATAAGTACGAGGTGACGATGCGCGTGGGAAATGGTTCCAAAGTCGATGTGATCACTGTCGGCATGCTACCTCTACATCTACCTTCGGGATTAGTTTTAGACTTGAATAATTATTATTTGGTGCCAGCGTTGAGCATGAACATTATATCTGGATCTTGTTTGATGCGAGACGGTTATTCATTTAAATCCGAGAATAATGGTTGTTCTATTTATATGAGTAATATCTTTTATGGTCATGCACCCTTGAAGAGTGGTCTATTTTTGTTGAATCTCGATAGTAGTGATACACATATTCATAATATTGAAGCCAAAAGATGCAGAGTTGATAATGATAGTGCAACTTATTTGTGGCACTACCGTTTGGGTCATATTGGTGTAAAGCGCATGAACAAACTCCATTCTGATGGACTTTTGGAATCACTTGGTACTTGCGAACCATGCCTCATGGGCAAGATGACTAAAACTCCGTTCTCCGGAACAATGGAGCGAGCAACAGATTTGTTGGAAATCATACATACTGATGTATGTGGTCCGATGAATGTTGAGGCTCGCGGCGGGTATCGTTATTTTCTCACCTTCAAGATGATTTGAGCGGATATGGGTATATTGACTTGATGAAACATAAGTCTGAAACATTTGAAAAGTTCAAAGAATTTCAGAGTGAAGTGGAAAATCATCGTAACAAGAAAATAAAGTTTCTACGATCTGATCGTGGAGGAGAATATTTGAGTTACAAGTTTGATATTCATTTGAAAAAATGCGGAATAGTTTCGCAACTCACGCCACCCGGAATACCACAGCGTAATGGTGTGTTCGAACGTCGTAATCGTACTTTACTAGATATGGTGCGATCTATGATGTCTCTTACTGATTTACCGCTATCGTTTTGGGGTTATGCTTTAGAGACAGCTGCATTCACATTAAATAGGGCACCATCTAAATCCGTTGAGACGACACCTTATGAACTGTGGTTTGGCAAGAAACCCAAGTTGTCGTTTCTTAAAGTTTGGAGTTGCGATGCTTATGTGAAAAAGCTTCAACCTGATAAGCTCGAACCCAAATCGGAGAAATGTGTCTTCACAGGATACCCAAAGGAGACTGTTTGGTACACCTTCTATCACAGATCTGAAGGCAAGACATTCATTGCTAAGAAAGGATCCTTTCTAGAGAAGGAGTTTCTCTCGAAAGAAGTGAGTGGGAGGAAAGTAGAACTTGATGAGGTAACTGTACCTGCTCCCTTATTGGAAAGTAGTTCATCACAGAAATCCGTTCCTGTGACTCCTACACCAATTAGTGAGGAAGCTAATGATGATGATCATGTAACTTCAGATCAAGTTACTACCGAACCTCGTAGGTCAACCAGAGTAAGATCCGCACTAGAGTGGTACGGTAATCCTGTTCTGGAGGTCATGTTACTTGACCATGACGAACCTACGAACTATGAGGAAGCGATGATGAGCCCAGACTCCGCGAAATGGCTTGAGGCCATGAAATCTGAGATGGGATCCATGTATGAGAACAAAGTGTGGACTTTGGTTGACTTGCCTGATGATCAAGAAGAAGACTGACGCTGACGATAATGTTACTGTCTACAAAGCTCGACTTGTTGCGAATGGTTTTCAACAAGTTCAAGGAGTTGACTACGATGAGACATTCTCACCCGTAGCGATGCTTAAGTCCGTCCGAATCATGTTAGCAATTGCTGCATTTTATGATTATGAAATTTGGCAAATGGATGTAAAGACTGCATTCCTGAATGGATTTCTGGAAGAAGAGTTGTATATGATGCAACCTAAAGGTTTTATCGATCCAAAGGATGCTAACAAAGTGTGCAAGCTCCAGCGATCCATTTATGGACTGGTGCAAGCATCTCGGAGTTGGAATAAACGTTTTGATAGTGTGATCAAAGCATATGGTTTTATACAGACTTTTGGAGAAGCCTGTATTTACAAGAAAGTGAGTGGGAGCTTTGTAGCATTTCTAATATTATATGTGGATGAATTGTTGATTGGAAATGATATAGAATTTCTGGATAGCATAAAAGGATACTTGAATAAGAGTTTTTCAATGAAAGACCTCGGTGAAGCTGCTTATATATTGGGCATTAAGATCTATAGAGATAGATCGAGACGCTTAATTGGACTTTCACAGAGCACATACCTTGACAAAGTTTTGAAGAAGTTCAAAATGGATCAAGCAAAGAAAGGGTTCTTGCCTGTGTTACAAGGTGTGAAGTTGAGTCAGACTCAGTGCCCGACCATTGCAGAAGATAGAGAGAAAATGAAAGTCATTCCCTATGCTTCGGCCATAGGTTCTATCATGTATGCAATGCTGTGTACCAGACCTGATGTGTGCCTTGCTATTAGTTTAGCAGGGAGGTACCAAAGTAATCCAGGAGTGGATCACTGGACAGCGGTCAAGAACATCCTTAAATACCTGAAAAGGACTAAGGATATGTTTGTCGTTTATGGAGGTGACAAAGAGCTCGTCGTAAATGGTTACGTCGATGCAAACTTTGACACTAATCCGGATGACTCTAAGTCACAAACCGGATATGTATTTATATTGAACGGTGGAGCTGTCACTTGGTGCAGTTCTAAGCAAAGCGTCGTGGCGGGATCTACGTGTGAAGCGGAGTACATATCTGCTTCAGAAGCAGCAAATGAAGGAGTCTGGATGAAGGAGTTCATATCCGATCTAGGTGTCATGCCTAGTGCATCGGGTCCAATGAAAATCTTTTGTGACAATACTGGTGCAATTGCCTTGGCAAAGGAATGCAGATTTCACAAGAGAACCAAGCACATCAAGAGACACTTCAATTCCATCCGCGATCAAGTCAAGGAGGGAGACATAGAGAGTTGCAAAGTACATACGGATCTGAATGTTGCAGACCCATTGACTAAGCCTCTTTCACGAGCAAAACATGATCAGCACCAAGACTCCATGGGTGTTAGAATCATTACTGTGTAATCTAGATTATTGACTCTATCCAAGTGGGAGACTGAAGGAAATATGCCCAGAGGCAATAATAAAGTTGTTATTTATATTTCCTTATATCATGATAAATGTTTATTATTCATGCTAGAATTGTATTAACCGGAAGCTTAGTACATGTGTGAATACATAGACAAACAGAGTGTCACTAGTATGCCTCTACTATACTAGCTCGTTGAATCAAAGATGGTTAAGTTTCCTAGCCATAGACATGAGTTGTCATTTGATTAACGGGATCACATCATTAGAGAATGATGTGATTGACTTGACCCATTCTGTTAGCTTAGCACTTGATCGTTTAGTATATTGCTATTGCTTTATTCATGACTTATACATGTTCCTATGACTATGATATTATGCAACTCCCGAATACCGGAGGAACACTTTGTGTGCTACCAAACGTCACAACGTAACTGGGTGATTATAAAGGTGCTCTACAGGTGTCTTCGATGGTACTTGTTGAGTTGGCATAGATCAAGATTAGGATTTGTCACTCCGATTGTCGGAGAGGTATCTCTGGGCCCTCTCGGTAATGCACATCACTATAAGCCTTGCAAGCAATGTGACCAATGAGTTATTTGCGGGATGATGCATTACGGAACGATTAAAGAGACTTGCCGGTAGTGAGATTGAACTAGGTATTAAGATACCGACGATCGAATCTCCGGCAAGTAACATACCGATGACAAAGGGAACAACGTATGTTGTTATGCGGTTTGACCGATAAAGATCTTCGTAGAATATGTGGGAGCCAATATGAGCATCCAGGTTCCGCTATTGGTTATTGACCGGAGACGTGCCTCGGTCATGTCTACATAGTTCTCGAACCCGTAGGGTCCTCACGCTTAACGTTCAGTGACGATCGGTATTATGAGTTTATGTGTTTTGATGTACCGAAGGTAGTTCAGAGTCCCGGATATGATCACGGACATGACGAGGAGTCTCAAAATGGTCGATACATAAACATCGATATATTGGATGACTATGTTTGGACATCGGAAAGGTTTCGAGAGAGTTTGGGCATATACCAGAGTACCGGGGGGTTACCGGGACCCCCCGGGGAGTATATGGGCCCTAATGGGCTTTAGTGGAGAGAGAGAGGAGAGGCCAGGGCAGGCCGCGCGCCCCCTCCCCCTCTGGTCCGAATTGGACTAGGGAGGGGGGGAATCCTACTCCCGGTGGGAGTAGGACTCCTCCAGGGCGCGCCATAGAGGGCCGGCCCTCCCCCTCCTCCACTCCTTTATATGTGGGGGAGGGGGGCACCCCATAGCACTACAAAAAAATACACTTCCGTGATGATACGTGTTTGTCACAGTAGGTCGCGTTTTCTGTCATGCATGTACATCCATGACAAATTTATGACAGAATCAAGATAGTCATACCTGTGCTGTCGTAGAAGTGTTCCATGACATTGCCAAAATTATCATCACGGAAGTGTCCACTTCCATGACGATAAATCGCGCGTCACAGAAGTGGTTTCGTCAAGGGTGACCGACACGTGGCATCCACCATAACGGAACGCCGTTAAGCTATCGGGTCGGGTTTTGGATCCGATAACCCGTTAACAGCCCCGACCAATGGGGATTTTCCACGTGTAAAATCATCATTGGCTGGAGGAAACACGTGTCTGCTCATCGTTGGGACAGATGTCATCCACTCATTGGACAGAAGGCGCCTATGATACGTCGACACGTGGCACAGCCCAACAGAGGCCCATTCCTGTGAAAAGGCCGGCCCGTTTGACTTGGTCAAAAGGTGGCGGACCGGCCCATGGAAAGCCTGTTAACGGCTTGTTCGCATATAGCCCATTTACAGCCCGCTAACCCAAGGCCCGTTACGCCCTATCCAAATTAGGCCCAGTAGCGTCATCTGGGCCATCCAATATGATTCCAGCCCATTTTCACTTCTGGCCCATGTATGGCCCATGACGTCTTTCGGCCCATATGAGGCCCTATGTAACTCTTGGCCTATTAACGGCCCGTGGTGAAATTGGCCCGTAATGAACAGTGTATCACTTTACACCCATTAACGGCCCGTGGTGAAACTGGCCTGTAATGAACAGTGTATCACTTTATACCCATTAACGACCCGTGGTGAAACTGGCCCGTAATGAATAGTGTATCACTTTATACCCATTAACGGCCCGTTATTCTGTTGGGCCGTTTCCAGCCCATGTTATCTTTCGGCCTTCTCAGAGCCCATTTATTCTTGGGCTCATTTCCAGCATTCGTTTACTTACGGCCCGTTACTGTCATTTTCAGCTTGTGGGCCAAATTCAGCCCGTGGTTACAGTCAGCCCGTTTGTGGCCCGTTAATACGTTGGGCCGTTTTCATAGCGTCATCAAATACGGCCTATTAACGATGGCCCGTTATGGTCGGCCCATGAACGGATGATTCCAACTCTAGCCCGTTTACGGCCATAATGCGGCCTGTTATTGGCCCATGTTTGGCCAATCGATCATACGGCCCGTATAAGGCCCATTGATGATACGGCCCGTAGAAGGCCCATTGTTTCTACGGCCCGTAGAAGGCCCATTGTTTATACGGCCCGTAGAAGGCCTACTGTTTCTACGGCCCGTAGAAGGCCCACTGTTTCTACGGCCCGTAGGAGGCCCAGTGTCACTACAGTAAATATTAGCCCATGGTTATTGTGGCCTAGTTTTAAAAAATAGGTTATTGCAGCCACTAGCAAACCGCGGAAAAAGAACTGCACTGACTACAAGCAAACAAATAAACAAGACAACAAGGAAATAAATAAGCAAGCAACTTATGCTAGGCTATCAAAGTTCGCCACCAGTGCAAATATAGGGAACAAAGCAGCATATAAACACCGCAGCAAAACAAGTCCAGAACTGAAACCACTTCAGAAGAGTTCAAGAAACAATATCCTGGGTACCCATAATGCTAGCAAGATGCTTAGCAAGCTTATTAACTTTCTCTTGTTTGGCGCTTAAATCCTCCAGCGCTTGCTGTTGCACAAGAAAGTACGCATCTGAATTTTGCAGGGACTTCCTCAGTCCTTCGGCTTCTTGCCGCAGCACAACTGACTGATGCCTTTCAGCTTGTAGCTGAGACTGAAGAAGCCGAAGTGATTCAGGCAGCGAGTTCGAAGAGCTTGTGCCAGCGGTACTGGCCAGTAACTCGAACACTACATCAACGCAGGACTGTGGGGTTTTCTCACTGTCTACAAGATCGTTTTTATCACCTTTCTTGGAGACCAACAGGGTTGTCTCACTATCTTGAACCTTATCTGCATTACTTTCTCTACCATTGCATAGTGGGGTGCTCTTCTCCAATATTCTGTTTGCATACTACAAGAGAAACAAGCAGACACATCACAGGTTTAGCTTGTAGTATACGAAACTCATTTTGGTAAACCGGTTCAGTAGTAAGGTGGACAGGATAACAACATGAAACAAACATATATCTATGTACTATGGTCACTGTATTGTCCATATCATTCTAGTTTATGTTCCCTAATCAAGATAGAGACACAGTTCAACTCATATATTTTTAAGACACAGCAGCATAGACAGAATATAAGTGTGAGAAACTACACAACATTGGCAGCATTTGTAATGTGCATCACATGAGAACATAACTGTTTATACAACTTCAACTGAAATCAACATAGAGCAAGAAGTTAGAACAGCAATCCAGTTAAAGAAATAGGTTTAAAACATACCTGTTGCGCCATTGGAGTTTCAATTGGATCCTTCAAATTCGAAAGTAGTTGGTATGAGTAAATACAGTGATGCAACAACAAAGGAGTATGGACCATAGCTACGGAATCTGACCTGAGAACAGTTGCTCTTCTGCTTTAAATGTGGAGTTTGGGTTAGCTGTGGTGGTCTTCGTGCTTTGGGCACTACAGTAGCTTTACAAACTGCTCGTGTGGGGGTACTCTGTGGTGGACATGGTGCTTTGTCAACTATAAGTGGGTTACTATCCGCTGGGGTTGCGGTTAGATGGGTTGTAGCTGGTTCTCTGCCCAACGGTGTAAGTGTGCAATCTGGAAGAGTCTCGATTATGTGTGGTGGGGCTAGTTTGTGGGCCAGTACAACCATGGTTCTATCTGCATCGACGGTAGCACTGTCTTTTGTGAAGAACGGGTTTTTGCTCCCTTAGATACTGCCATCACCCCCTCCAATTCAAATGGCTGATAAACAAGAAAAGAAATTGAACATACAGACATTGTATGATAGACAGATGTGGTAATTCACATATATGTTCTCTAACCAAACAGGACAGCATGACACAATTTCACATATATGATGCCTAACTAAACAGGATAGCATGACATAGTTTCAGATATATGATGGATAACTTAACAGGATATAATGGCATAATTCAACATATGATGAGTACCTAAACAGGATGACATGACAAAACTATATGATGTCTTTCTAAAATAGGTTGGGCTGAAATAATTCACATACATGTTGTCTAAGTATACAGGATGGCATGATATAATTGACATAATTGATTCATATACTAAGCAGCTGGCACTCGCATGTATGATCTCTAAACTAAGCAGATAGAATTCATTATTGTGCATATGATGTCTAAACTAAGCAATGCAAGACACCATATGCATCATATTAGAAATATAAACATTGCAACTTAGAGCATACACCTCAGGTGGGATATAGGACTGGTCATCTGTCTCTGAATCCTCCTCTGAGGAGCTCCCTGTAACCATCGAGATATATGCTTCAACAGGTACCATTGCCTGCTCTGAAGACCTTGTTTTCACTCCAGATTTTTCCATAACCGGCTCAAATGGCTGATACACATGAAGAGTAGTTCAATATACACAGATTGTCGACAAATGGAATACGCAATGAAAAAAAAGATGGCATGAGATAATTCACATATATGATGCCTGGCTCCATGGCGGTGCATAATTCACATATATGATAACTAGCTGAAAAACATGGCATTGCATAATTCTCATATCTGATATAGAAAGCAAACAGGAGGCATTCACACAAAGCATGTCTAATCTAAGCAGATGGCATGGCAATGCAAGACACCATATGCATGATATGAGCAATATAACCCAGCCAAGTTAGAGCATGCACCTCGGGGGGGGGATACGACTGGTCATCTCTCTCTGAATCCTCCTCTGAGGAGCTATCTGTAACCAGCAAGAAATCTGCATCGACAGGTAGCACTGACTGCTCAGAAGACCTTGTTTTCACTCCAAATTTGCCCATGACCGACTCAAATGGCTGATGCACAGGAAGAGTAGATGAATGTATAAAATTGTTGACAAATGGAATACATTATGGAAAAAATATGGCACAATACAATTCACATATACGATGACTGGCTAAACAGGATGGCATTGCATGATTCACGTATATGATGCCTGGCTAAAGAAGATGGCATTGCATAATTCCCATATACTCCCTCCGTTCCTAAATATTTGTCTTTTTAGAGATTTCAAATGGACTACCACATACGGATGTATATAGACATATTTTAGAGTGTAGATTCACTCATTTTGTTCCGTATGTAGTCACTTGTTGAAATCTCTAAAAAGACAAATATTTAGGAATGGTGGGAGTATGATATAGAAACCAAACAGGTGGCATTCACACAAAGCAAATCTAAACTAAGCTGATGACATATAAGATGTATAATGTAAGCAATGCAAGGCGCCATATGCATGATATGACCAACATAAGCATGCCAGGTTAGAGCAAACACCTCAGGTGGTAAATAGGCATGGTCGGCTCCTTCTGAATCTCCATCTGAACAGTTATCTTCCTCTGGAATACAATCTGGAAATGCAGGAGGGGGGGGGCACTTCGCCCACCATGGAGCGGCGTCTGCATGACATTATATTCGCATGCAACGGTCTTCTCTTTTTCTCTACATGTTTAGTACGATTGTGTACAATATTTGACATGCATAATAAAAAAAATAGTTAGATTTTGTAAGGCCTAAGGGGTGCATGCAAAAATCAAGACTGATGGTAGCAAACGAGTGGATGGATCCAAAACTAATGATAGCAGGTAGATTATAGCTTCAGTTTAAAAAGATAGACAATGGATCATCTATTGTTTGTTGCCCACCCAACATGAACCACATAGAAGACCCCAGATGAACCAGATAGTAGACAGATACTATTCGTTGCCGGCTCGATATGAGACCCATGGGCAATTCAAAACTCAAGATTGAACGATAAAGTAGCAGGTAATTATAACTGATGTATAACGTAAGCAAACACGAAAGACTGCGACCTCTCTTCCGGAACTGTGTAGTCCTCAGGTTCATCTGCTCAGTCGATGATGGTAATGCAGTTGGCGTGGCTGCCAGCAACGGGGAAGATGATCTGAGGCGGCGGAAGGAAGTCTGCAGGGGGGATCTCTGCTGCAGTGAACGCTTCTGTCGATGGTGCACCTCAGGTGGGGTGGATGACGGCACGGCAGGAGCAGGACATAATACACAGAGTTTTCTTTGACGCCTATCTGAAAATGAAGTAAATCTGTAAGGGCTCCTTAGAATTGGAGGATTCTATAAACGCATGGACAGGAAAAACACAGGAATAGGATAGGAATGCACGTGCAAAACAGAGCATTTGGAAACATAGGATTTCAGTCAACCTGGGTGTTTGGCTCACATGAATTGGAAGAACAGAGGAATGGAGAAACAAACTGATGCGACGAGTGTACAACCTCTTTGGCATAGCCTTGTGGACCTCAGCATCATTGGGTTGGACGTGGAGGATGGTGATGATGCTGGTGTGACTGTCGGAGGCGGGGAAGAAGATCCGAGGCCTCTGGAAACGGCGCCGAGGGTACTGCTCCGCTGTGATGGACGGTTCCGTCGTTGGAGCAGCTCCGCTAAGGTGTACGGCGACGAGGCTGAAGCATGACAAGACAGACAACGTTAATCTGAAGTGGGACCCTAATATCATCTGCAATAGATGATGTAAAATACATCACCAAAAAGTGCTAGATGTAAAACGCATCAGCCGCGCCACGGCCGCTCCGACAGATGCTGTAAGTACTGTTCACTCTGAACTTAACTGAAGAAAATGAACTTCACAGTCGAAACTGAATTTTACTGTCGAAACTGATTGAACTAGTAACAGAGCATTGCAATAGATGTTTAGGGCGTTCGAGCACTAGTAGCAAAGAAGCAGTGATCTAAATCAGCAGACGCTCGAGCAGGGAACGCACTAGCAGAGAGCAAGTCGTGCAGTAGCACCGCGAGCGAGTGCTAAAGCAGCAACTCCTGTAGCTGCCGGAGGTCGTGCAGCAGCAGCAGCAGCGCAAGTGAGAGCAAGAGCAGAGCAGCAGCACGAACGAAAGCAGGAGCAGTGCAGCAGCGCGACCGACAGCAAGAACAGAGCCGCAGCGCGAGCGAGAGTCGGAGCAGCTGTAGCTAGTGCCGTTGTGGAAGTCGCCGCCGAGGAAGCAACGACATGGGGGAGAGACGCCATGGATGATGTGGCCGGCGACGGCGCCATCGATGGAGACACGCCATGTCTGCTCGGTATCGAGCACCGGCAGCCCCGTGAGATTGAATAAAAGATAAAATGCAGCGGTGAGTGCAGAACCTCCTTGGTGGCGCCGAATTGGCCTCGGCTTCATCGGAGGAATTGGTGAGGGTGCTGCGGTTCCGGTGGGGCAGGTCAAGACGGCGCTGTGGGGATTGAGGTGGCGCGATAGATGAGGCGAACGTCGGGGAAGCTCCTTGGAGGTGGAGGACGGGGCGGCTGATCCGGCGGGACGACGAGATCGACAACGGATCCTCATCCAGTGCGGTGGATGAGGGACGGCGAGCTGTTGCGGTGGACGACGTAGTCGGGGAAGAGTCTCCGGCTGGGCGGCGGTCGGGAGGCTGACGGAGGAGCGTGGGGTTTCACGGGTTTTGGCGGCCTCGATGTACGAATGGGGGGGGGGCGAAGGGGGAGGGGGGAGCCAAGCTTAGGGACGCGCTTGTCCGAAATGTAGGGTAAGTTACCAGCGTACCCCCACCAGTTTTGACACCGCGACGTGGAGCTTCATTTCCGGCTGAGGGGTAGAAGGGGGATTTCGCGTGTCTGGGCTGCGGGAGCGATTTCGGATGAGGAGGGAGTTCTCGCGCGCGTCCAAATTTCGGGATAACAAGGCGCGGCGCGGGTTGAAGAAGCGGGAGTTCCAAAGCAGGTGAGACAAAAGATACTCGAGCTTGAAAATTTCGGGATAACAAGGTGCGGATTCCTTGTTCGGCAGAACAAACTTAACGTGTAAAAAAACAATTCATACAAGACACAAGAGAGTCATGTCCCCTTTTACTATATTGCTATAGATGCCATTGAAAAAACTACAAGAAAAATGTAAAAAAAATCGGGAGAACAAGATTACCCTGCACAATACCAAATCGATTCGCACTTCCCTCAACAACAACAAAAAACAAATCAATTCCCACCAAAGAAAGAGTAATGTCCCTTTTTATATGATTACAGATGCCATGATCTCGATTTTCAATTTTTGAATCCACGTTATGTTGAATTTGAATATATCGTTAGGTGACCTTGCGGTTTATAATTGATGTAGTCGTACATTTTGATCTTCCATCATATATGAACATTTTACTCCACCATGTGAACATATATATTGTCGTCTACCATATGGACTAAATTTGAATCAATTTTCCTTATTTGAATACGATTGTTGTCAAGTTATACAATAATTTAAATATTATCTTGATAACAAAAAAATACATATAGCAGTAATCATATTTCACTATGAACTACATGTACCATACGCTCTCCAATTCAAATATTTGTATCCATTTTATGTTGAATTCAAATCATAGTACATTATTGGTCTAGGTAGCGAGATGTTTGGGATAATCAAAACCCTGTTTTCATACGTATACTCTTTGGTTGTATTGGGACAAGTTTTGGTATAAGCCTCTTGCAAAACCGGAGATTCTCTCAACAAGCCTCGTGGTTCCGAGAGGGAACGTGTCACCTTTGTGTGCGAAACGATATACGCTGCCTCCCCCTGATTTTATTTACAGAGGCAACATAGAATTATATGAGTGCCCTGTTAAATTTTGGAATTATTTCGGGTTCATTTGGCCTTTTTATACATTAATTGAGTTTTTGGACTTTTAATGTGCATAATATAAATATGAATTGCATGCACATGCTCCGGTGCACCAAAGTGGGTTGAAAAATCACATGTGTGTCCTTGGTTGAATTTCTAGGCCCCATGGAAGAAATGAGAATGAAATTCAAACATCTGGGCGTCATGACTCGGCCGAGAACATCGAGAAACTTTGATTTTAAATTCATGTAAATCCAAAACTCGCCTGGAAATCATGAAACCTGGCATGGTGTCATGTCATGGCACTAACATGTTGTGGTAAAAAATTGGGCCGATTTGGAAGCTCGTGGTTCTAAGAGGGAACGTGCCACCTTTGAGTGTGAAACGATATACGCTGCCCCCCCTTGAGTTTCTTAACAAAGGCAACATAGAACTACATTAGCGCCCTGTTAAATTTTGGAATTATTCCGGGTTCGTTTGTCAGTTTTATACATTAATTGAGTTTCTGGTCATTTAATGTGCATAAGTCAAATTTGAACTACAAGCACATGCTCTCGTGCACCAAAGTTGGTTGAAAAATCACATTTGTGTCTTCGGGTGAATTTCTAGGTCCCATGCAAGAAATGAGAATAAAATTAAAACATCTGGGCATCGTGGCTCGGCCGAGAACATTGAGAAACTTGGTTTTAAAATTCTTGTAAATCCAAAACACGTCTGAAAATCATGAAACTTGGCATGGATGTCATGTCATGGTACTACCATGTTGTGGTAAAACAATTGGCCGAATAGGAACAGATTTTGGTATAAGCTTCTTGCAAACCGAAGCTTCTCTCAAGAAGGCCCGTGGTTCTGAGAGGGAACGTGCCACCTTTGAGTGCGAAACGATATACGTTGTCCCCCTTGAGTTTATTTACAAAGGCAACATAGAACTACATGAGTGCCCTGTTAATTTTTTTTGGAATTATTCCGGCTTCGTTTGGCCTTATTTACACATTAATTGAGTTTTTGGTCATTTAATGTGCATAATTCAAATTTGAACTACAAGCACATGCTCCCGTGCACCAAAGTTGGTTGAAAAATCACATTTGTGTCCTCGGGTGAATTTCTACTCCCTCCTTCCATCTATATAGGTCCTAATGCGTTTTTCGAGACTAACTTTGACCAAACGTTAGAGCAATAATATATGACATGCAACTTACACAAAGCATACCTTCAAATTTGTATGTCAAAGGAGCTTCCAATAATATAATTTTCATAGTATACATCTCATGTGCTATTAATCTTGTCAATAGTCAAAGGTTGTCTTGAAAAACACATTAGGCCCTATATAGATGGAAGGAGGGAGTAGGTCCCATGCAAAAAATGAGAATAAAATTCAAACATCTGGGCATCGTGGCTCGGTCGAGAACATTGAGAAACTTGGTTTTAAAATCATGAAACTTGGCATGGTGTCATGTCATGGTAGTACCATGCCGTGGTAAAAAAAATGGCCGAATAGGAACAAATTTTGGTATAAGCTTCTTGCAAATCGGAGCTTCTCTCAAGAAGGCTCGTGGTTCTGGGAGGGAACGTGTCACCTTTGTGTGCATAATTCAAATTTGAAATACAAGCACATGTTCCAGTGCACCAAAGTTGGTTGAAAAATCATATGTGTGTCCTCGGGTAAATTTCTAGGTTCCATGCAAGAAATGGGAATGAAATTCAAAATTCTGGGCGTCGTGGCTGGGTTGGAAACATTGAGAAACTTAGTTTTTTAATTCCTGTAAATCCAAAACATGCATGAAAATAATGAAACTTGGCTTGGTGCCATGACATGGCACCAACATGCTGTGGTAAATTTGCAGTCCGATTTGCGAAGGCGCACACATTAACAATCAACAAAGTCATTTTGGAACAAGTGCTGTCATGTTACAATCGGAAACACAAGTATTATTGAAACTGTGGGCGTTCTACTTACTAGTACCATTTACATGCCGCCACGCGCCCCCATTTTTTATTAGCTAGGAGGTGCCGTGCAGGGTAGCTATTTGAGTACGAGAGGCGTGCGATCAGACCCCTGCGCGTGCTTATCGGGAGGAGAGCCCTTTGACCTCCATCTGCCGTCCACCTCTCTCCCAAGGTCTCCATTAATGGCGCCCGAGCCTCTGTTTAATGGCGTGGCTATGTCTCACTCGACTGAGATTTAAGAGAGAAAAAAGAAAATCTGAAAGCATGGATCTTGATGTAAGATCCGACGGACCTATATAGCATCTACTGCGACTTATAGCAAGACTGATGAATATATAAGGATGATTAATTTTTTTTGATCAAAGAAGGGCTTGCCCCTTCCAATTTTCATTACTGAAAACCACCACAATTCACAAGAAGTTCAGCACAACTCCAGCCTAACACGAAGGACTAAAAGCTACCAGATTGAAATCGCAACATCCCAAGAGGCCAACAAAGGCCAAACATCCGCGCTAGAACCCAACATTTCACAACCGACGACACAATCCACATCCTAAACCAATTATTACATCAAAAGAAACCAGGAAACTGAAGGAAGCCCAGCAGTAACTAGAAGAACAACAACGACAGGGTCGCCACAGCAAGAGTTTTCTTCATTCCAGCCTCGCAACATTGATCTTCCACAGAAAGATAAGGACGATTAATTGTCTTACATAATTAGAAAGATAATTAAGAAAGCCACATGCGGCTACGCCCGAAATACACAAGGGCAAAAGAAGAAGGAAGACAAGGATCTGGCTCGCTGATCTCTACTTTCTTGATGCGTTGCTGCAGGCCGCGGGAACTAGTCTCCGCGGCGAGCGGTGATGAGCTCTTTCGTGTCCTCAAGATGCTACTTGAGAACATCCACGGATTCCTCCACCAGCCTTTGGCGCTCGTTGCGGAGCATGTCATTCTCGTCCATAAGTTTCTTGACGATGACGCCGGTCCTCTTCAACAAGGCACTGGTCTCCTCCTGCTGGTCTGCACTTCGGACGATCTTCTCCCTCAGCAGGTCGCGCTCGGCCCGGAGCCTCTCATTGCCCTCCCTTAGTTGCCGGATGACGCCGGTAGCCTGTTCAAACGAGGCTTTCATGTCGTCCTGCAACCTCGCCCAGCCAGAGATCTGATCCATCTGGCTATGGACGATCGCATGCATGCGCCTGTAACAGTCGTCGCCTGCCCGCGAGAAATTTTCCCAGGCCACCGCGGCGCGGCGGGACATCTCTGCTGCATTCATGGCGCGGCGGGACATCTATGCTGCTTCCGCGGCGCGGCCGGACCAGTCTGCTGCATCGACGGCGCGGCGGGACCTCCGTCCTGCTTCAGCGGCGCGGCGGGACCTCTGTGCTGCTACTTCCGCGCGGCGGGACATGTCGGCTGCTCTCGCAGCGAGGCGGGACATCTCTCGTGCTTCCACTTCCACGCTCGCCTCTCCCTGGTGGCAGTCTCTCGACCCAGAACTCACGCTGGCCATGGCAGACGCAAGGGAAGGATTCTGAATGACTTGTTTGTTTTTGTGGATGAGGAGTTGAGGAGGAATGTGCAGTCATCTTGGCATACTAGTATTTATAACCGAGTACTAATACGCTCCTAAGTGGGAAACCGTTTAGGTTGTGATCGGTGTGAACAGGTTTGCAATTCAATATAGCGTGGTACTAATACGCTCCTAAGTGGGAAACCGTTTAGGTTGTGATCGGTGTGAACAGGTTTGCAATTCAATATAGCGTGGAGTAATTTGGAATGTGACGAGATGCAAGCTCAAAATTTATTGACGATTCTAGTTTCGAAGTGCGGCACTATTCCCGGATGGAGTACTTCTTTTTCTACTCCCTCCTTTCCGGTTTTATAGGGCTTATCTCAAAATTTTAGTTTTTCCATTTTATAAGGCTCAATTTGGTTGTTCCCCAACACATGTTCAGATTCCAAGGTGCATTAAATCATTGCATGCAAGTATTAAGAGAAAATTGACCAATGCATGTACTTTATGCATGCATGCATTGCAATTAATGCATTGATAAACATAATTTTTTGAGAAAAACAAGAGCATTAATTAGGTGCTTTTGCAAACTACAAAAAATATTCCACCACTCACCATCTTGGTTGGTGAGATTTTTGAATTAAGCCCTATAAACCGGAAAGGAGGGAGTACTGCTGTGCACGTGCAATAACTGGCACCGTTGTATACATATCTTACGGTAAATGGGGCGTTCGACAGGAATAGCAGCGTGGCGAGCTCTCACACACGCGTCTATTTTTTCTCGAAAAGGAGGATGATGACCCCCGGCCTCTGCATCTGGGAGTCACACACGCATATGTAGCTATGAATTGTAGTGTTCTCAACCATCCGATTGGCTCTATCATGGATGCACCTATATACTAAAACATGTCTAGATACATCTATATTTTGACAAATGGAAGGCATGTATTGTGGAACGGAGGGAGTGCTTGTCATCAAAATGGATAAAAAGGGACGTATCTAGAACTAAAATATGTCTACATACATCTCCTTTTATCCATTTTGATGACAAGTAGTACTTCTTACCCAAAGGAACTTTATATCCAACAGACACAAAATATCCGTTCGACTGTTGGAAATTACTGATCTGATGTCGATGTAATTGCTGCATCGCCACCAAAATCCACCATTTCTTAAGTTAAAGTAGACCAAGGTAATCCCTATATTAGCATATTACTAAGATAAACAGAAGGCACTATAGAAACATTTAGGACGTGAGCTTGTCAATCTGAATGTGGAGGGACACAAGCTTAGCCCCGGCCAGTAGCTTGGGTGGAACTGTCAAGAAGGTCAGCTCCTGCACGTCGACGTCGCCGGGATCCTTGCTGCTTGTCACCTCCATTTCCACCTTGACGGCGTCAGTCGTGCCTTTGGGCTCCCCCGGCGGGCCGTTCGCCCACAGCTTGGCCACGTAGTGCGGCAGTGGGGATGCCCCCGCTCTGATGCAGATGACCGACACGACGATAGGCGCGCCGATGTCGAGCACGCCGCCGACCAAGAAAAACGCGCGGCGGTCCTCCTCCGCGAACAGCAAGAGCCGTGGCTTCGATAGTGGCACTTGCAGCTGGAGCACCTTGCCGTACTGGATCCTGTGCACGGGCATGGGATGCGCGGTGCTGATGTGGTGGTAGAGCGCTGGCGGCGGGCCTTCGTAGCCGCAGACGGGCACGAGGCATTTGCAGGGCGCGAGCGGACACACGCTCTGGTGATCGGCGAGCTTGTGGTAAGTGACGTAGAGCCCACAGCCTTCGTGCGGGCACTCCACCCTCACCGGTGAAAGGATGGAGTCCACCACCGTGTTCCACATGTCGAAGCCACCGCCGCGCTCGCACTTCTGGCACTGCCGCTGGTTCCCGGGGCGCTCGACGCGGCAGTCCGCGCAGGCCAGGTGCCCTCCCTTGCACTGCAGAAATCAATCGAACAACACATCAATCAAGAAACCTGCACCTTGCTCAATCAGCCGAACGGACGAGGTGTATTCGAACCTCATACACTGGGGGCGTCAAGGGGCGGAGGCACAAGGGGCAGTGGAGCACGGTGAGGTCCATCGAGACCTTAGAGAGCTCCATCATCGGGTCATGTTCGGTCTGCATGATCTCGCCCTCCTCGTGCACAACCATCTCTCGACTTGGGCTGGGGTATTACAAAGCTTTACCGTCACATATTTTATACTACTTCAAGGTGCATTAAATCAACACATGCAAGTATCAAAAGGAGAGTCACGGCATGCATGCATGCGTTGTAATTAATGCATCGGTAAACGTAAATTATTGAAATATATCGAGTGCAGTGCTTTGATGTGTCGCATCAACTCGTACATCAACGAGAAGTTTGATTATCCTCTCCCTCACGGACTTAACTGCACCTGCCTTTGGCTGTATGATAGGTTGGCCACACACCTGTCGGGCCCACCTGTCATACACGCAAAGGCAGGAGCGTCCCTCCCTCGCCCATGAGCGCGGTGGCTGGCAAGACTAGGAGAAGCTTTCGCTACACGCTCTCCCTCCCGCACGCGATGGACATGCAGCAGTTCAATCGGTGTCAGATGGCCAGAAGCGTACTGTAGTACTCCTCCAGTGCAGTAGTACTCCATCATTGTTCGACTCCCCGAAGAGGCAAGAGCCAAGCGCAGCCCGGACGCTCGTGTGGCAGTTTCATGTGTAGAGTAGTCTAGGATAGCGTGTACCGTTCCTGTAAGCTTAAAATCGTTGGGGTCGGCTCCATGCTATGTGGCCGTCTCGAATTTAAAAAAATAAATTAAAATAGTCTTCTGGCCCTACCTGACACCCTGGTGATTGTAGTTTGCACGCTCATCTGGTCAAGACAGGAATATATATTTTAATTTGTTTTTTTTCGAAAAGGGGGGACTCCCCGGCCTCTGCATCAGAACGATGCATACGGCCACATATATTTTAATTTGTGGTGGGTAAATGTTAGAGGTTGCAGCAAATATATTGTACACCATGGGTCTTTCAGCCAAGTTTAGAGGCAAGCATGTGGGGCCAGTGCTATGATGTGTCGCGTCAACTCGTACAACGAGGAGAAGCTTGATTTTACTACACGCCCTCTCCCTCACCCATGCACGCGGTTGCTCGCAAACGAGGACAGGCTTTTGCTTAGTACTACTTCTACAACAAGCTATCCGTCCCGCTCGCGGTGGACGGACATGCAGCAGTGGATTCGACACTGTAGAAGCAGTAGTAGTAACATCATTGTTCGTCTTCTCGAAGAGGCGAAGAGCCAAGCGCAAACCGAACGTTGCAGTTGCGAACATTGGAGCACGCATATAGCCAGGCTCTTGCATGAGACAAA
Organism: Aegilops tauschii subsp. strangulata; assembly: GCF_002575655.3. Classification (NCBI taxonomy): domain Eukaryota; kingdom Viridiplantae; phylum Streptophyta; class Magnoliopsida; order Poales; family Poaceae; genus Aegilops; species Aegilops tauschii. Next base: position 295,431,822 of record NC_053035.3, read on the forward strand.
ATTGCTATGTGAGCCCACTATTGTACTAGTACGTACAACTACTTGCTAGTATAGCCCTGTAAACCAGAAAGGTGTATTTGCCCTTCTAGAGATTTCAACAAGTGACTAGACTACACCGAGATGGAGTACATATGGAGCAAAATGAGTGAATCTGCACCGTAAATAAATACGTACTAGTTCTATCGTTTTCCTCTCCGAGGTGCGCAATATTGAGTATACTGACTAGTCTCTTTTTGACACGCATTTACGTTTTTTACACAGTACAGATGCAAGCGCTCATATACACGCGCATACACTCACCCCTATGAATGCACACACGCACGGCACTATCATCTTGAAATTTACGAAGTCACCATAGGCACCTCGTCGTCGACGGGTCCATAGGTGCTTGAATGCCAAGGAGGGAGAGGGTAGCGGTTCCCGAGACATTGAACGGTCAATGATGCATCCTCAGTTACATGCAGAGGGAATTAATTGGAGAAGCAGAATAGAGCCAGCACGATGGGAATGCAACACAGTTTGGACTCTCATATAATAAAGGCGCCCCACCACTCCAATCCATCTACTCCCAAGTCTCTGCGCAACACTGCTCACTCCAATCCAAGACCAAGTGACCAGAAGCCACAAGCACCTATGGAGGCGATGGACGCGAGCGGCAGTCGGCTGTGCCAAATCATCCAAGGCGCGGGCCTGTGGCCCCGCACCGCGCAGCGTTTCTAGACGGTGCTGGCGACTGCAGGCATCGTAGCCCTCACCGACGCCGGCTTCGCCTCTCGCATGGACGACATGATGGTCAACTCCATGCGCAAGTTCACCGCCGTCAAGAAGCACGCGGACGACCTTGCCATACTGCTCCAGCCCGCGCGCCCAGGCTCCTCATTGCCTGCCACCCTCATCGGCCTCCATGGTGACGAACTCTTTCAAGCCCTGGTGGCCCTGCAGGTGCCGGAGGTCGCGACGAAGAATGTGCACCTCGAGGCCGCGCTCGCCGCGCAGCGCCTCGCCATGCAAGAAACCGTCGACCTGCACATCCACGTCTACGAGGAAATCGTCTACATAGGCCACTACAAGGCAAGCAAGGACAGAAAGACGTTGGCCTTCTTCCAGCGGCTGGAATCTTTGGACGCCATTGTTCAGAAGCACGTCGACCTGGCCACGAAAGCCACTGCTACTTAGGCGCCGTTCGGTGGGCCGGCGCCCTGAGTCGAGGAGGTGGACGTCGTCGATGGATGCATCTCTTCTTGCCTCCTGTAACCAGCACTGCATCGCCTCGTGGCCTTAATGTTTTATTAGTATAGTACTCCCTCCGTTGCCAAATGTAAGTCTTTCTAAAGATTCCAGCAAGTGACTACTACATACGGAGCAAAATGAGTGAATCTACACTCTAAACTATGTCTACATACATCTGTATGTTGTATTCCATTTGAAATAGTATCTAAAAAGGCTTATATTTATGAACGGAGGGAGTATATGGCATTTTTATTCCAGTCGTAATGTTTTCACTGTGAGGTGGGGCCGCGGTTGAGCAAACCCACCCCGCCCACCGGGCGTCGGCCGAGTTAAGAATTAGAAGAGAGAAACGAGGGAGGAGAGCTAGCTGTAGCACGGACGCTGTTGTCAGATGGGACTCATGTTTATAGAATAGGAGTACTGAGCACTCGTGCCTCTTTTTTTTTGAGGGAAAAATTAGTCATATGTCTAGTACCACTAGTTGGGTGCGTGCGACCTATAGCTGTCATCACTTTAGGTCTCCTTTTCGAACCGCGGCTACGCTTCACAGTACATATTATTTCACGCATTTATCCTCCTATATGTACTCCTAGGCTATTTCCACGTGCTCCCATTCGCCGACATGTGGGACATAGAGCATCTGGGTCGTAGTGCATGCACGACTCGGAGCATATGCCGGGGTACTTTACATTTCAGACCTCACAAATTACATGCAAACCCCCCGCAGAAGAATAAATAAATGAATGAATTACTACATGAAACCGGATTATTTTCATGGAAACTGGAGCACGTTCATTAAATTTTGGACATAACACGTTTATAAAAAATGACCGGACCGAAACCAGTCTAAGGGCCTCTTTGATTTTTCCCGCAAAAAAGGGCCTCTTTGATTCGCAGGATACTGAAAACACAGGAATGGGGAAAGTATGATGGCGATGAACCGAGACGAGGAGAACTCTAACTCAGTTAGAGGTTAGAGTTAGATTCTAACCCTGAACTAACTCTAACCAAAGAGGTGTATGGATGGCAGGGTTAGATTGACAATAAATGCTCTATCTCAATCATTTGACTACTTTGGACCCTATTTCCTGCCGGATTTGGAGGGTGCTTGGATACGTTTTAGTTCCATGACTAAAAGTAGTGGGACTAAAACTTGCTAGCCTCACCCATGATTGGATCCAAATACTAAAGAGACTAAAATCAAGTTAATGAGCATTTATTATCCTCCAAACCCTCCAATCCAAAACTCGCCTGTGTTAAAGGAGAGGAGTTAAATGAGGAGAGAGAGGACTAATCCACATTTTAGTAGGGGTAGCCCTGACTAAATTTTTTTAGTCTCAAGACTAGTTTTAGCCCCTCTTTACTCGGGGGTGCTTGGAACTTTAGCCTCTTAAAGAGACTATTTTTAGTCAGACTAAAATAATTCCCTTGGATCCAAGCACCCTCTTTGTGTTGCCGGCTCTTCTGTGGCCTCCTCCCGCTCACAATTGACATAAACGAACCATCTATACAAATCAAGCATGCAAAACATGATAATTTTTACTTTGTCCATACAAATGAGATATCCCACTTAAACATACAAGTCGTCAATCAAGCTTCACGAAATAAAAAAACACTTCATGAAACAAAGAATGAGCTAACTCATCACAGAAGTCATTCATGATAGGGAGGGAGCCCGGAGCCCCTCACGCACCGAGGGAGGAGCTCGCCATCGTCGCTCTGGAGGAAGGCTCTGTAGAGCCCAAGCCCCGGGAACCCCTCCGACGCCGGCCCTTGCGAGTTGAGGTCGACACCGGCATGGGTAGCAGGGCCGCTTGCCGCCGACTGGGAACTTAGTCTTTGGGCCTCTAGAAATAATGCAAGCCTGTAACTAAAATACCTAGAAAGGTGAACTAAATCTTTGGGCCTCTAGAAATAATGCAAGCCTGAAACTGAAATACCTAGAAAGGTGAAATGAATCTTTGGGCCTCTAGAAATAATGCAAGCCTGAAAGTGAAATACCTAGAAAGGTGAACTGAATCTTTGGGCCTCTAGAAATAATGCAAGCCTGAAATTGAAATACCTAGAAAGGTGAACTGAATCTTTGGGCCTCTAGAAATAATGCAAGCCTGAAATTGAAATACCTAGAAAGGTGACCTGAATCTTTGGGCCTCTAGAAAGATTTATTACCTCCTCAAGCAGCATCAAACAATTCCATGCGCGCACCACAAATCTATACCAAGTTTGATCAGGATCTACTTTTCCAAATCAGAATTAGCGCTAGAGCAAGCAAGATCAATGATATGGCCGTGAGACAGAGAAGGAACGAACAAACTCACCCCTCTCGCGACCTCCCTGGTAGATGCGCCGCCGCCGCGCACGACAGAGGGAGAAAAACGACTGGTGAAGGGGGAGCGGGGCGACCTTCGAAGGCCGGAGGGAGAGGGCGGCCGGAGTAGGGCGGCGGAGGCCGGAAGAGAGGGCGGCCGGAGGATAGAGGGCGAGCGGCCCTATGGGGAACAGAGAGGAGTCATGCGAGAGGGGGGGAGCGATCTGGTGCGGGCAGGGGAAATTTTTTTTAGTTCTCTTTTAGTGGGCCCGAGGATAACTAACCCAATTAGAACCTCTCCACCGGGCTAGTTTTTTTAGCTGGGTTAGAGCAAACTAGCTCAAACTAACCCCTCTTGTTTCGATAATTTGAGGCTATTTCAACCCAAACTAGCTCTAACTCAGGGATCCAAACAAAGAGGAGTGTTACTGTACATGCTACAGTGTGGACCGTAGCACATTGTTTTTATGGCCATATCACCCCATTGTTTTCTACTGCTGGTTCACTGGGCTACCGTGGTTTGCACTGCTGGTTCACTGGGCTGCCGTGGTTCACACTCCTTCGACCTGAGTAGTACTCTAGTATAGTACTAGTATATACCGCATCATTCTTTGCTCCTTCTTACTACTCCGACATGTGGGAGAGCCAGCATCCGGGTCGACGTGTCATGCACTAGATTAGAGCGTGGAACGGAAGGGGGGCATCACCCCGGTCGGAGCGCCAGTAATTCATGACTATAGTGAGTGATCATATCACAAGTCTTTCCAGCAGTAACGCGCCGTCAAATCGCACAACCCCACTCGCTCACCCTCCTCGCCTCTCTATCAAACCACCTACCAGAAAACTGCCGCGCGTACTGCCCGGGAAAAGCCCCACCCTCAACTTTTAACTACGCGAAAATATTTGAGCTTGTTCGTTCTATATAAATACAGTACTTACTGTATGTTTATTCACCCGTGGGGTTGTTCAATGAATGGAGGGGCGGGGAGCACAAGTGAACAATACTGTAGTACTACTAGTAGTAAGTAGGAGTCGTACAGTAGTTACCTTAAATAGAGAGTTTCTTTTCTTTAATGCCACGTACACAAATTGAAACCCTTGTTGTGGAGAGAAAAAAGATAATCACTCCACTATATATGGATGCAGGGGCCTGAGCGCTTGCTTTACTAGGGTTGCTCTCTTCATTCTCTCATCCTCTCCAGATATAAACAAGACAGCAGTAGCGACATTTTCTCTCTGCTCACCGCTGGTCACAGATCCGGCCGGATCCCTTCGGCCGGTGTGTGTAGAGGACTAAAAGGTGCATCGTTCACGCGGTCATCGCCACCGAGGGAGGAAACACACAGCTGCCGGAGGGGCCTGATCCTCTGCCCGTGCCGTTCTCTCTGACACAGCGCCGGCTCGGGAGGTCCTCCGACCCTTCTTCCTCCCTGCTGTATTGTCCGCAGATCCGACCTGCCGCCGCCGACATCCCGGCGACCCTCAGGTATAAGTTCTTGAAAGCGGCCTTGCTCTACTGCCCCAGCTCCCCACGTGTCTGCATGTCATCTTTTTCTACTCCCATCAGCTCTTCCAAAGCCACCTAAATTTTTAGTATTATTAGAGGTAAAGCTACTTCATGCATTCGAATCTAGGGCTTTGTTCAAACAACGAAGAAAGGGGGGAAAGTTGTAGCATGAATCTAGGACTTGATTCAAAGAGGAAATAATATGGTGAAAGTAGTAGAGACCGGATACCCAACCAGTCTCTTGGTTGAAAAGGGAAATAATGGAAAAACGCAGTACAAACTGGATAAGGAACATATCTATTATTGGTTGAAAAAAGGATAGAAAGTGGCGGCTGGTGGACAAGTGAACAGAGTATGTCCAGGATTAGATTTGCTGCCATCACATAGTAAAAGGTCTCCAGGATTAGATTTGCTGCCCTCACATGGTAAAAGGTCTCAGGATTAGATATGCTGCCCTCACATAGTAAAAGGTCTCAGGATTAGATTTGCTGCCCTCACATAGTAAAAGGTCTCTAGGATTAGATTTGCTACCCTCACATAGTAAAAGGTCTCCAGGATTAGATTTGCTGCCCTCACATAGTAAAAGGTCTCCAGGATTAGATTTGCTGCCCTCACATAGTACAAGGTCTCCAGGATTAGGTTTGCTGCCCTCACATAGCATGAACAAACTCGGCATCACCACTTTATGCCTCCTTGTAGGTACATTGTGCTGATGCGTCCACTGTTGCATGTCCTTATACCAACCTTTTGTTGTTGCTAATGTAAGGGCGCATGTAAAATGAAGCGATCACACTGTTACCTTAGGGACATGTCTAACCAGTGTTATTGTTAATCTAATGCCTCCAGTGATAAGATGCAATTAAACTGTGTTACAAATGGCACTCCTGCTGTTTTCCCCAGTATGATAAGTAAGTTGCTCCTTTACGCTGCTGAGTGTCCTGGTGTCCCCACAGTCCCATGCCCTTAAACCAACTCTTTAGCTGCTGTTGATTTACTGTGTCTGGTAAACAAGCAATGCAAGCATTAAAGTAATCCCATATTTGAGGAATCTCATTGTTGATCGTAATGCTTCTGGTAACATGAAGCATTGCTGATGTTTTAAAATTTCTACTGTCCTTGCGTGATTGCCATGAATAATTAAGATGCTTCTTTTCATTTTATATATGTTTCGTATATTCTTATTGACCAGCAACTGTTTACTTTCTATCTTTTTGTACAGATAGGGATATCCATTTCACCTTGTTGCTATTGTGACCTTTTGGTGAACTGCACAAAACACTTTTTTGGAATGAGTGTCTTGTGCAGTTCAACTAAAATGTTACATGGGCAACATCTCTCAATTTTGGTGGAACTGCACAAAATAGTGATTGGAGTTTCCAAATTCTCCGTCAAATTCTGCTGGTAATCTCGTGCAACATTTTATTAGCTTTTGCAAGATGAGCCGTAGCTGAATGATGCAATCTTTGCTTCATTTCAGGCGAACTGCAGAAAAAATGGCATGAGTTGAATCATCGGGTGGAGCTGCAGGTTGACTTCCACTAGTGCCACTATTATAGTAATCATGCTCTTTATTATCTGCGCTGTGCAAACAGGAATACTCAACTACAGATGTTGTGACGGTCAAGAGCATTCACCAAGTTCTTCGATTGTATGACATGGCTAGCCAAGATGGATTTAATCCCGATATTCACTTTATCAAAAGGCTCTAATGGGTTGGTTCTGAATCTTGCAAGCTGGGAATCAGTGAGATGTGTAGGCATCTTTGTTGTACTTATTATTTGAATCTTATTTGATGGTTCTGAATCTTGCAAGCTGGGAATTAATGAGATGTGTAGGCATCTTTGTTGTACTTATTATTTGGATCTTATTTGTTGGTTCTGAATCTTGCAAGCTGGGAATCAATGAGATGTGTAGGCATCTTTGTTGTACTTATTATTTGGATCTTATTTGTTGGTTCTGAATCTTGCAAGCTGGGAAACACGGCATGATGATGCAGAGGACAACAACCATAACAAACAGTTCAAACTTGGTAGTATTATCTTTGTGAAAGTGCGACAAATGTGCTGATCGTGAGAGTCCTGAGAATAATAATTCTAATTGTTGTGCAGTTGATCCTGTGGCACTGATAGAACGAGCGGATGCATTGCTTGTTTTAAGTATAAATTTCTATTAAAGCTAATTAAATTTAAGTAAAGTGACCACTAACTCCTGTTATTACAGTACCAATACAGACCGGCTCATGAACCGACGTGTGGCCGAGGGTGCATCTTCTGTCGGGCGTGCAGCGGACGAGGGAGGGGTAGTAACTGTTGTCGCCTGTACACACTCAGCTTACTGTTGAATCCAGTTCCCCAAGAGCTGAAAAACGAACTGCCGCCGCCGCCTACACACTCGTTCACTCGAAGAGACTCCAATGGCGATCCGAGGGGTGAGCCTGCTGGATATGGACTTCAGCAAGGAGTTCCCCTTTGAGTTCGCCGTTCAGACCTATGGCTGCACCAAGTTGAATGTGATGTACACCAACGATATGGACTCAGTGAAGCTCTGCCTCGCCTCAGTCCTATGGCTGCACCAGGTTCTGGAGCATTCGCCCGTTTCATCGGCAGCGCCGACTGCACCTTCGCTACGGTGGAGAGAAGGAAGAACGCGACGATTCGGCCATCTGGTGCAACAAGCTTGTCGACATCCAGAAGCAATACAAGATCATCAGGAATGGGCAGGAGAAGGACTCCGTGGTTGACCTCGCTGAGACCATCATCGACCCCTGATACGCCAACATGAAAGAAGACGACCTGAACACGTGGGAGGTACCTCTAAATCTAGCCTACATAACCTACGCGGCCAAGGACGCATACACATGCTACGACATGTACAGGCAGATCTTGGACATGAGGGCGTGTCTGCTTCCCGTAACCGACGAGTACACGGATAGCCGCAGCGTCATGATCAAGCGTGCCAGGAAGGTCTAGATGTTGTAATTTATCTGTTTATAAGCACCTTTATCATCTGAGAGTTTCATGCATTAGCCTATGTGTCGTAATTATCTGTTTTGTCCGAAATATTTCTTTTAAGAACCCATTAACCTGATTGCTTTTTTTAGTGGCTATTTGCTTATGTATGTAAACTAGTTCACTTGTCCGTAAAAAAAACTAGTTCACTCGGCTGCCGTGCTTTAAATCTCCTTCCTCCCAACATATTCCCCTCCTCAGGTGGACCCAGCAGGTCTTTGAATTTTCTCCCACTTTCTTTTTCGATGTAAACTGAGTTTTCTCCCGGTACTTTCCCCTAGAACCAACTCAACTGTCCCACGTCTAGCCTAAAAAATAGTAATACCCAACGTACTATTAACTCATCAAATTAAAATGATATTTTATTTCGTAAGTTGAAAGTTCTTACAAAATAATAATAATTGTTTATATATAACTTGGCAAGTTAACTCCTAGTGATTGCGTACATAAGCTTGCAAAGATTTTACTGACGTGCAATCATGTGTTTATGTTTTTATAACATTTCTCCGTCTAGCCCAACATGATATTTTCACCCAGCCCAGCAAGTCCGCGGATTTCGAGAAAAATGCAAATGGAATTTAAACGTGCTGCATAGATGCTACATCATTGTTTCACCCAGCCCACCAAATGGACTAAAAAAACAAATGGACTGGCTGACATGTGGGCCAGTAGGTCGAAGCCTAAGAAGGCGTTGGATTTACATCCAACGGCCGGCATTCTTCTTCAATCTCTCGTCTTCTTCCCCCAGCGCTGCCGGAACCGCCTGCTCCAGCCTTCGGCGTCCAGCGGCATTGTTTTGCGCTCCTCAGTGAAACGCTACCCCGCCGACGGCCAGGCCATCCCTCCACTCCGCACGTCCTGTTATTCTCTGCCGAGTGTAGGCCCACCCCGCACCCGAACCAGTCAAGTTTCCCACTCCTCTCCGTCTGCGACTCCACTGCCGCGTCTTCCCCATCTCCGGGTCGTTCCACTCTGGGGCCTCGCCGTCGTCCACCGCCTCGGTGCACTCGGCGCGGCGTGGTCAACATACGAGAGTCATCGGAAGAGGACTGTACGTGGAGAGCCTGACGGCTGGGACCCACGAGGTCCATGGTCGCACGCAAGGAAAGTTCCTCCTTATTACGCACTGTACGTGCACTGTACGTGGGAAGGGCTTCTGTATTTCGCGAAAAAAACGCCCCCCCCGCTGACAGGTCGGACCCACCAGCTATATCTTCGCACGCAAGGAAGTGCCTCCTTATTACGCACCAAAAAATGAATACCCCATGCTAGCTAGGACCTACCATAGTGGGTGGCTGACTTGTGGGCCTACTAAGTTGACGAGGACGGAGGGCTTTGTCAACTTAGTCAATATGAACGATTCTAGCTCCAGTGACTGTACGATGTCCATCCAACGACCATAGTGCTTCTTCAACCTCTGGTCTTCTTGCTCCAGCCGCCCAAAGCAGCGCCGGTCGTGCCGCGTGCTCCTGCCTCTCGTGGCCGGCTGTGATGCCGCGGAGGTCTCACCGCCCCTACTACTCCCACCGCTGGCCCAGGGTATCCCTCTACTCACCCACACCCCCTGTTATTCTGCGGCGACGGCAGCCTCACGCCGCAGCCGAACCAGTGAACCCTCGTACTCCTCTTCGCGTGGGCATCCACTGCCGCGTCTTCCCCGACTCCAAGTCGTCCCCTTCCTAGGCCTCGCCGTCGTCCACCGCCTTGGTGCTCTCGGCACGGCGTGGTCAATGTGGTCAACGACCGACTTCCATCGGAAGAGTACTGTACGTGGAGAGGCTGACAGCTGGGTCCATGGCCACAACCCAGTTTTTTTGTGATTTGCCAAGTAAGTCGCATTGTCAGGCCTGTTGGGCTGCAAATCTTTCAAGACGAGGAGAGCTTCATTCGGCTGGCCGAGAAAATGGCCTATCAGTAATGAGAAATGGGTCGTACATTTTTAAAACACATCAAACCGGCAATTAGTTTCAAATATCTTTTTTTCATTTCGAGATTTTAAATTACATTAATTTTTATGCGTGGAGAATTTATTGGATTTTATATTGATATACATTTATTTTTAAAATCAGTTTGAATGTGAGTCGAAATTTCGGGATTAAAAACAGTTCGGACCGCATCGAAATATGCAAAATTTCGTATAATTTTTTAACCGTGGCCACAATATGGGCTGTAATGCTAAAAGAATATGGGCTCCAAAAAACCTTAAGAATTAGCAAATGGGCTGTAAATTATTAGAAATAATGGCAGATGGGCTGTATGCTGTTTTCCACAGATTTGAGGCTTTCCTAAAAAAAGGTTGACGCACAAGCAGTGACTGTTGGATGTCCATCGAACGGCCGTCGTGCTTCTTCAATCTCTGCTCTTCCTGCTTGAGCCGCTCAAACAAGCGCCGGCGGGACTGCCTGCTCCCTCCTCCCCGCGGTCGGCTGTGCTGCCGCGCAGGCCTCACCGCCCCACCGTACTCCCATCGCTGGCCTAGCCATCCCTCTACTCACCCACACCTGCTGTTATTCTCCGGCGACGGCAGACGAACCAGTAAACCCTCGTACAGTCGTACTCCCCTCTGCGTGGGAAACAACTGCCGAGTCTTCCCTGCCTCCGTGTCGTTCCCTTCCTAGGCCTCGCCGTCGTCCATCGCCCTGGTGCTCTCGGCGCGACCTGGTCAACATGGTCAACGACTGACATGCATCTGAAGTGGACTGTACGTGGAGAGGCCGACAGCTGGGTCCACGGGCGCACGCAAGGAAATGCCTCCTTATTACGCGCAAAATAATGATTCCTCCACCTGACATCAGGGACCCACCGAAAGGGCCTCTGTATTTCGCGAAAAAAATGTTACCGCCGCTGACAGCTCGGACCCACCAGCTATATCTTTGCACGCAAGGAAGTGCCTCCTTATTACGCACAAAAAAATGAATACTCCCCCTGTTAGCTGGGACCCAGTATAGTGGCAGGCTGACTTGTGGGCTTACTAAGTTGACGGGGACGGAGGGCTTTGTCAACTTAGTCAATATGCATGATTCTAGCTCCAGTGACCGTACGATGTCCATCCAACGGCCGTAGTGCTTCTTCAACCTCTGGTCTTCTTGCTCCAGCCGCCCAAACCAGCGCCGGTCGTGCCTCGTGCTCCTGCCTCCCGTGGCCGGCTGCGATGCGGCGGAGGCCTCACCGCCCCCTACTACTCCCACCGCTGGCCAGGCCATCCCTCTACTCACCCACACCCCCTGTTATTCTGCGGCGAGGACAACCTCACACCGCAGCGAACCAGTGAACCCTCGTACTCCTCTACGCATGGGCATCCACTGCCACGTCTTCCCCGGCTCTGCGTCGTCCCCTTCCTAGGCCTCGCCGTCGTCCACCGCCCTGGTGCTCTCGGCGCGGCGTGGTCAACGTGGTCAAGGAACGGCTTCCATCGAACGTGGACTGTACGTGGAGAGGCTGACAGCTGGGTCCACGGCCACAGCAAGGAAGTGCCTCCTTATTACGTGCAAAATAATTATTCCTCCACCTGACAGCTGGGACCCACCGGACGGGCCACCGTATTTCGCGAAAAAAACATTTGCCCCTGACTGCTGGGACCCACCAGCTACATCTTCGCACGCAAGGAAGTGCGTCCGGGCAAAAAAACGATTCGCCCCCTGACTGCTGGGACCCACCAGCTACATCTTCGCAGGCAAGGAAGTGCCTGACAGTCGGGACCCACCTGGTCGAAGGGTACGTAGCGTTGTCATTCTGGTCGCGAACGTGTACGTACATATATACTGGTGGATGTAGAGGCGTGCACGTGTCGTAGTAGAGGCGCGTACGTGTCGTAGTAGAGGCACGCACGTACCATGTACACGTACATACAGCGGCCAGGGTGCAAGAAAGAAAATACGGCCACGTATGTGTACATACGGGCGGGGTCTCGAACGCTTACTCGGGCATACGTACGACCAGGGCTCGTGTACATGGCTGGGTCGGAACAGAGAAACAGCGTCGTCGTCGTGTTCATGGGGAGGCAACGGAATGCGTCGTGTTCATGGGGAGGCAACGGAATGCGTCGTGTTCATCGGGAGGCAACGGAACGGGTGGGAGCCAACCGGCTGGGTCGGAACGGAATGCGTCGTCATGTTCATCGGGACGGCTTGGACGGAACAGCCAATAGAAACGAGGCCTGGCGTATCGCGGAACGGAGGAAACGGCCTTGTGTTCGACCGGCCACGTTTGAAACGGGATCCTGTTCATCGGGAGGGGTCTGGCGTACCGCAAAACGGAGGAAACGGGCCTCCTACGGTCGAAACGGGGGTCCTGTTGATCGGGAGGGGTGTGGCCTACCACAAAATGGAGGAAACGGACTTGTGTTGGAGCGCTACGGTCGAAACGGGGGTCCTGTTCATCGGGAGGGGTGTGGCGTACCGCAAAACGGGACTCCACGGGACACTGTTCATCTCCACCGTCGACCCCCTCCAGCCTCCACGGGCTACTGTTCATCCACCGTCGACCTTCTCCAGCCTCTACCTGTGACTGTTCATCCACGGGCTCCTGTTCATCCAGCCTCCACCACGCGCTACTCCACCAGCTACTGTTCAACCAGCCCTCTCCACGGGCTCCTGTTCAACCACCCCTCCACGGGCTACGGTTCATCCAGCCCTCCATCGTCTACTGTTCATTCTGCCCTCCATGGGGTGGTCCTGTTCATCCTGCCCTCCACGGGGTCCTGTTCATCCAGCCCCAACCGGCTCGATCGATCGGGGTCCTGTTCATCCAGAGGCAACACCACGGGGTCCTGTTCATCCACCCCCACCGGGAACTATTCATCCAAACCCCCCAGCAACGCTCACTGTTCATCCAGAGGCAGCATCGATCAGCTTCAGTTAGCAGCAGTAGCGAAGGAATCGCTCGATCGGGTTTAGTTAACAGCCATCGATCGATCGCTCGGGTTCAGTAACGCGTAGCCTGCAGTGCAATCGCTCAGGTTCAGTTAGAGCCCAACGCCTCGCTCGGGTTCAGTTAGAGCCAACGCCTCGCACACACACGCGTACATGTATGAGAGAAACGCGCATCGCTCGGCCCCCGACCTCCCACCGTAACCGGGAACTCCCCGAAATTTTCCTCGCCCTCGCTTCTACCACGGTTTTTCCGTCATGGACGGCCCAAAGAATGTCATGCAGCCGCGTCTCCGGCCCGCCCAGGACGAAAAGCCCATTTTCTGTCATGATTTTTTGTCATAGAAGTAGGAGCCCACCACATCTATGATGATACCGGGTTTTGTCACAATTAGCGTCATAGAAGTGTCATATGTATGACAGAAAAAAATTCGTTCGGCCCAAAATGTCACGGATGTGTCTTTTTTTGTAGTGTAGAGACATAAGTTGATCATTGGTCTCTTAGCGGTGTGCGCTGCCCCCCTCCACCATAATCCACCTCGGTCATATCGTTGCAGTGCTTAGGCAAAGCCTTGCGCCGGTAGCTTCATCATCACCATCATCATGCCGTCGTGCTGACGAAGCTCTCCCTCGACACTCTGCTAGATTGTGAGTTCGTGGGACATCACCGAGCCGAACGTGTGCAGATCGCGGAGGTGTCGTACTTTCGGTACTAGGATCGGTCGATCGCGAAGACGTACAACTACATCAACCGCGTTGTCATAACGCTTCCGCTTACGGTCTACGAGGGTGCGTGGACAGACTCTCCCCTCTCATTGCTATGCATCACCATGATCTTGCGTGTGCGTAGGATTTTTTTTGAAATTACTATGTTCCCCAACAGTGGCATCTGAGGTAGGTTTATGCGTAGATGTTATATGCACGAGTAGAACACAAGTGAGTTGTGGGTGATAATAGTCATACTGCTTACCAGCATGTCATTTAATCTTCTATGACTGCTAACACTCACAACATATACATGAGAAAAAACTTTCAACCGGGCACATAGAAAGATAGGGGCTTATAGTTTTGCCTCCCAACTTATTCACCTCAAGGGTGATGTCAACAATAATAACTCATGATCACTCACGTCCAACTGGATATAGGTGCCTAGATCTTTCCCCACCACATGATGCTTGCCAAAAAGAAAAATAATAATAAAAAGGAATAGATGAAAATACTTTAAATCTTCTATAAAAAGTAAATACATAAAAGTAAAAGATAGGCCCTTCGCAGAGGGAAGGACAGGTTGTCATGTGCTTTTCGGTTTGTATGCACAATCCCTTAATGCAAAAGAACGTCATGTTATATTGCCCCTTATGATAGCAACCTTTATTATGCAGTCCGTCGCTTTTATTACTTTGCCATCACAAGTTCGTACAACGCTTAATTTCTCTTATACTAAATGATCAAACACGTTTAGAAGCAATTTTTATTGCCTTATTGCACCGATGACAACTTATTTGAAGGATCTTACTCAATCCATAGGTAGGTATGGTGGACTCTCAAAATAAAAGTTTGGGTTTAAGTTTTTTGGATGCACAAGTAGTATCTCTACTTAGTGCGGAATTTTGGCTAGCAAAGATATTGAGCAAGCACCACATGTTGAAGGATCTATGACAACATAACTTCTATGTGAATATGAACAAACATAAATCATTACGTTGTCTTCCTTGTCCAACGTCAACAGTTTGGCATAAGATATTTAGTGGGGGCTCACAATCATAAAAGACGTCCAAGATAGTGTATTTGCATGTGAATCTTCTCTTCCCTTATTAATTCTTTCATGAATTACATTATTGACCAATGCTAAGTTTGTCAACTTTCAACAAATTTTACCACTTACACTTTTCCTTATGTGATGTCATTACTTACCATAAGATTAGCGTATGATTTTTTATTTCCTTTTTATTTTGATTGAAACATAAAAGTAAAGAAGCAAAAACTCAAACTAAACTTTATTATATAACTCTCACTCCATTACATAGATAGATAGGTCACGAAACTAGCACTCGAAAATAGATCATACTAAACTTTTATTCAACTAAATCACGAAATAGCTAAAGATCGAACTAAGATAGGTAAGGGTAATAAAGTGATGGTGATACGATACCGGGGCATCTCCCCCAAGCTTGGCAAAAGCCAAGGGGAGTGCCCATACCCATGTACTCAAGTCTCCTTTGGTGGTCAAGATGGTGGTGGTGATGATTAGGAGGTAGGGAACTTATCCTCCGGCTTCCATGGCAGCGGTTCACCATCATAAGAGGATGCACAAGCTCCTGAGTCCTGCAACTGGCAGCTAAACTCATACCTTCAAATCTTACCTCATACACAAAGACTTTATTTTGAAGATCATAGATTTGGTTTTGCAGAAAATTTATTTGCTCGTTGAAGGTGAAGACGATTTCCTTCATAGACCGGCCACCCACCTTGTAATCACGGGTGAATTCCGTGATCATGAGGTGATTTGCACTGAGCCCATGCTCCACCATCCCTTGGCACTTGAAGATATCCTGCGCCACCGCCTCGATCCTGGCCTCCATGCTTCCCATCTTCTTGGGCCCATGAACATCCCGGATGTGTAGCACCCCCTTAGCATCTCAATGGCTTGAGGGTGCTTCATCACCTCCGACAAGTAGAGATTGATTACCCTCTCGAAGAACTTGTCCTTGGAGGATCTTGGTGCGGCCATGGCGATCTAGATCTGTCAGAAAAATAGCACGAAATAAGAACAGAAGATTTCTCCATGATGCAATGGTCAAATCGTCTGAGGGTATATATATAAAGATTTTTTTATCTTGGGAAACAAGTATATGGAAAGGAAAACGGATTCGGGAAGGTGCCCGAGGGGCCCACCACCCACGAGGGTGCGCCAGGTGGGGCAGGCACGCCCTAGTGTCTCGTGGGCACCTGGGTTGCCTTCCCGGTTGTTTCTTATTTTCCTATTTTTTTTTCTAATATTCCAAAACTGACAGAAAATATTTTTGCGGATTTTTCGGAGTCCGTTTATTTACCGTATCGTACCTCTTCCTTTTCAGGGTTCCGGAGTGTTCTGGAAGGTTTCTTTTATGTGTTCCTCTGGCGTCATGGTTTGAATAATATTGGTTTCAACATTAATAGGCGTACCTGAGATATAGTGTTTTGGGGATAACCCCACGGTATAACCCGCCCTAGTAGGATCGGGTCAAGTCATTGGTGACTCTCGAAGCTGGGCCTCAGATAGGCCAGGACAGTCAAGACGCAAGATGAAAAGGGTGGCTCACAACATGGGCCGGCTTAGGGCCCGAAGCCAGAAGGCGGCAGGCGGCCTGGAGGTGTAAGCCGCCACACGACGTCTTGTCATAGAAGGCAAGGTGACTTAGAGTTAGGCTCGGTCATGGATCGTGACCCCACCCAGACTTTTAAGCCGGAGGTCTCGACCTGTATATAAAGGCGAGTCCCCGGCACAGAATAGGGCAAGTTACACTACTACAGGATGGTCCAAACGCGACAGTCGAATTAGAGACCCTTTGACGAAACTGTGTGCGATGCATCAATCACAAACGATGATGTAATAAAACCGTCAAAAAAGATGCAAAACGTTTGCGACGGCGGCGACATCAAACAGGGTTCATATTAGATTTTCCTGTGCGATGAGTGGCAAACGGTTAGTCCAGAAGAACTGTTTGCGATGACGCAGAACAACAGAAACGGGCAACCAGATGAGGGTGTGTGTGATATACAGCATACAGTTCACTAGGATTAACTGTGTGTGATTAGGCAACACAATGGAAACGGTTGAACTGAACAAGATGTGTGTGATACGCGGCAAACAGGTCCGTAATCAGAAATGTGTGCGAAGACCAATAATAACACAGACGATTGCTGGTAATAAGCCGTGTGATTTGCTCTATCTACAGAAGAATAACATGTGTATATATAGCTGAAATAAACATCCAATTACCACTAGTACAACGAGCTCCTAAACAAACAGTTTAAAACCCCTTTCCGCGACGGCATCTGGAACCGTCGCCAAGTGAGTGTGGGCGATAGGGGGTCCTTCCCACACGACCCAGAAACCGTCGGGGATATGCCCTCCTGGCACATACGTTCGGCAAAATGAGGTTGTGTGCGACCGGCGAGCACTCAAATACGGAAATACGTATAATAGAGCTAAAAAATACAATTACACGGCGAAATTGTTTCCTGTCGCAAGTACATCCCACACAGTCAGTCCCCGCTAAACGTTTCTGTTTGTATGTACATCCCACACAGTTGCTCAAAGGAAAACGTTTCCGTTCACAGGTACATCACACACAATTTTTCCCGTTAAATCGCTTGCGTTATTGAATATATCACACACGGACAGAGGAAGAAACTGTGTGGCAAAGGCTGTCCATCACACACAGTTTTCATGTGGTAAACATTTGCGCAAGATGGCCTAACGCAAACCGTTTTCAAGAGAAAGTCATGTGTGATTGTTCATTGATCCAACACGGTTTATTCCTAGAAACTGTGTGCGTTGCCTGAGGTCATCGCCCACAGTATTTTTTTAACAACCGTTTGCAATAGCAAAACCCAATTAGCAGGCTAATTCGCCACTAGCAGGCTAATTATTCAATTATTCATAATCCATTTATTAATCTAATTGACAGTTCATATTAAGCACACAATATATTTTATATTCATAATTGAAATACATCAGATGTAACGCCCCGGATCCGATGCGCCAGGTGTCTGCCAATTATTCGCCGTCTTTGCCTTGTCATTTGCTTGCGTGTTGCATTTTTGTTCATGTCATGCATCCCATATCATGTCATCATGTGCATTGCATTTGCATACGTGTTCGTCTCATGCATCCGAGCATTTTCCCCGTTGTCCGTTTTGCAATCCGGCACTCCCAACTCCTCCGGCGCACCCCTCTTGTTTCTTTTCGTGAGCGGGTGTTGTACGTTCTCGGAATAGACCGAGGCTTGTCAAGTGGCCTTGGTATACCACCGTTAGACCACCGGTCAAGTTTCGTTCCATTTGGAGGAGGTCGTTTGGTGCTCCAACGGTTAACCGGGCATCCGCAAAGTCCGTTTGTGTGTTGCAGCAAAAACCCCTTTCTAACAGCCCCAAAACCCCTCTAAGTCTCCGCCATGCTCTCGGTCGTTCGATCACGATCGCGTGGGCGAAAACCGCACCTCATTTGGACTCTCCTAGCTCCCTCTGCCTATATATTTGCCCTCTCCCCCGAAATTTCGCGGATGAAACCCTAGCGTCTTCCACCTCGCGCCGCCGGACAAATCCGTCCGCGCCGGACATGTCCGTCGGCCACGTCGCCCGGACCAATCGCGAGGCGACACGTCACCACCGCCACCTCCCGCACCAGTGGCGTCGCGCCACGTCACCCCGCCGCCGTCCCACCGCCGCCGCGGCCCGCGGAGCCCATCCGGGGCCTGCGCGGGCCCGAGCTCCGCCGCCCGCGCCGCCGTGCGCCCTCCGCCGCCGCAGCTCCCGCCGGTGCCGCCTCCGCCCGTCGCCGGGCCGCTCCGACCCCGCCCCCTCGCCGGCGACGCCGACGTCCGCGCCGGCGACCACTAGCGCCCGGCCCGATCCGGCCGCGCCGCCGCCCCGCATCCTCCCGCCGGCGCCGCCCCTCGCCCGCGGGCCCTGCTCACCGCCGGCGCCTCCTTCCTCTTCGCCGGACCGGCCCCGTCCTCCTCCTCCTCCTCCTCCCTCGGCCGGAGCTCCGGCGAGTGCTCCGGCGACCTCGCGAGCCAGATCCCGATCTGGTCAACACTAGGTTGACTTCTCACCCCTCTCGAATCTGCTGTCTTTTGCATTTTACAGTATCATGCCATGTTCTCTGCATCATAACGTCATTCATATAGCTCCGTTTCGTGCGTGTAATATATCGAAGTGTTCGTCTCGTGATGCTCTACATTTTGTTCAATTGCACCATGTTCATTTGAGTCCATCGTGTTGCCCAAATCATCGTTGCAAGAGTGCTAGTTGCTGTTATCTGCCGTTACTTATCAGAACTTGGTGATTTGTTATGTTTTGTTGCATTTAATCTGTGCATCTTATGAGTATGAGCTCTACATGTGTTTTGTTGTATTCCATGCCATCTTTACAGAGGTGTGTGCCATGTATTTTTATGATCTCTGTGGTGACTAGCACAAGCATGCAAACTAGGCTCCGTAATGTTTCTGATTTCAGGGACTTGGTGATTTCGCCGTCTCTGTCTGATGTTATTTTGTTGCCTTGTAAACTTGATGCTACAGAGAGATCCATGCATATTTTGGAAATGTTCAGTAAGGATGTTTTGTAGATATTGTTGTAATTGATCCGTTCCTGCCCTTGTTCGCAATTATGGAGTGCCATAGCATGACTCAATCTTGCTCTACTTTTGCTATAAAATATTTCTGGCAGATTGTTTACGTGTTATTCAATTTTGCCAAGCTTGTTGTAGTTGATCCATACATGCTATACATTTGCTCTTGCCATGGATAGCTTCATAAACATGCCATCTTGCTGTAGGTATGCTTGTTTTGTCATGCATTACCTTTTGGTGAGTGCATCAATCTCTCAAAGATGCCCTCATAATGTCTGTTTCTGCCATGCTCTGTTTTCTGCCAAGTCTGAAACCTGTTAACGAAACTTGCTATGTTTACATGGTTGCTATCATACCTTCTGTTCCTTTTTGGCTTATGGTCAGTAAGGGACTTTTGTCATATGCATCTAGTAGATTCATGCCATGCCTTGTGTTGCCATGTTAAGTTCCTGTAGCATGTTGATTTCATGCTCTGAATATTGCTACCTGATGTTATTTCTGCCATGTCCAGTATTTCTGCTAAGTCTATGAATCTGTTATTATTTGCAATCTTGCCATGTCATTTTGAGCATGTTCTAGTGATTTCTGGAGATAGCTCAGTGTCCATGTTTTGTTGTGCTTTAGCTGTATGTTGAGGATATAGACCTTAGAGTCACCCGCCAGGAGGGGCCGGGTTACTCATATGGTCATTGCCAGAAGCCCGGCGCCGAGCTTAAAGACGGTGGGCCAAAGATGGGCTTAAGACCCGGATATGGCTTAAGGCCCGTAGTTACAATCATTATTATGGTAGAACTTGTAGTGTAAGGCAAGAGTAGTCGAGAGTCCGAGCCGGACACTCTTATGAGCCGGCCGGGACTCTGAGAACTGCTGGGCGTCAGCCTCCCTATATAAAGGGACGACCCGGCAGCGGTTTAGGGAGGAGAACAATCTCATCGAGAGCCGGGAATTGCAGTTTAGCTCCCTGGTGATCGTAACCCTAATCAATACCACCTCAAACTGGACGTAGGCTTTTACCTTCACCTTAAGGGGCCGAACCAGTATAAACCCTCGTGTTCCTTGTCCCGCATTAACCCCTTCAAGCTTCCTAGCTGCGATGGCTCCACGACTAAGTCCTAGCTCGAGGACATCTGCCGTGACAATTCCACGACAGTTGGCGCCCACCGTGGGGCCAGCGCATGGTGGATTTGAGATCTTGAAGGGCAGCTTCGAAGGGCTCAAGGGATACGCTGTGGGCTGGATGACCAAGAGTCGTCGCGGCAAGCTCTACATCGACGATGCAAACTGGGGCCCCGACGCCGGCTCAATTGAGTACGGGTACCGGGTCCCCTTCGGCGGAATTCATGTTTTCATTGGCAAGATTGGTGAGCCGGGCCCTGAGTCGGGTCTCTGCGCCGATCTCGTCGAGACGGCTCAGCATGCACGACCCGCCCGGGCCTGGCCTGCCTTAAGGCATGCTTTTGTGGGATGTATCCATGGAGGGCCTTCTGATCGATCTGGATCTGGTGATGAGGCGGCCGCCGGCTCTGACGACGAGTCGTTCACCGATGAGTCAAACTCGTTGTATCAACTTCAAGATGGCAGGCTCATGGGTTGTTCCGATGGTGACAGTATTCTGGACCCGTTTGAGCCGCCAAGTCAGGTTGGAGTCTTTATGGCCGGTGCACAGTCTGTTCAGAACCCCGCTGCTGGAGCGGGAAACCCGGTGCCCTTGCCGGCTCAGGTACTAATGGATCTCACGGATAAGATGACGGCTCTGTTAACCGCCACGGTTGACCCGGCAGATCAAACTCAGCATGATGCGGAGGTGGCGCAGTTAAAATTGGATCTAGTGAATGCTAAGGAGGATCTGGCAGCAGAAGGGATCAGGATGGCTGCGGAAAGGGCGGCTCTCGACGCCTAAACCCAGTTGATTCAAGCGCAGTCCTTCCGGCTCACGATGGATCAAAACGCGTCCAATGAGGTCCTAAGAAGGAGGCATCAAAAGGCCCAATCTCGACTCCCCCCGGTTTACGATCCATGAAACCTCTTCAACACGCCAGGTGCAGGATCTAGTAACCCGCCAGGGGTCATAGTGCCCGGGTCTGGGACCCCTATTCAGCCACAAGTGATGGGGCCTCCCCGGGTGCCCCCAGCCCCGCCTCAGTACGTGCCAATACCCCCGGGTCATTATAATAACCCGCTGGAGAACATGGTCGCCGCGGCGGCACGGCTGGCGGCTCTCCCAGTTGACGGCGACTCTCCGACGGCTATTGAAACCCGTCGGGTCAGGGAACTCCTTCAGACAGCACTGGCGCAGCAAGAGGCGTACTCCTATAGCCGGGACAGGATCCACTCGACCCCTCGCCCAGGCCGGAGCCCGAGTTACAGCAGTCACATGGTCTCAGCGACCGGCTCAAGTAACGTCCGACGCCATGACCCGCCCCCTGGCCATGGCCCGGCTCATAACGGAGCCTTTCACGCAGCAGACCAAGACAGAGCACGGCAAGAGGCGGAGCAGGTGCCCCAGCTGACGGCTTACCAGACTCCCCCAGCTTATCCGACGGCTTCCGTCGACGTGGGTATCCCTACCAGGACTGGGGGTGTCCCTTGTTTAGTGCCAGCTATCCGCAACGAACGTCTACCCAAGGACTTCAAAGGCCCTAGGAAGGTGCCTAATTACACAGCAGACTTACAACCCGCAGCCTGGATCGAGAGTTATGAGATGGCTATGGAACTGCTGGAGGTCAGTGAGGCGGCCATGGCTAAGTACTTCACCATGATGTTAGATGGGACTGCCCGCACCTGGTTGAAAGGGCTACCACCGAATTCCATTGGGTCTTGGGCTGAGCTGAAGGCCCGGTTCATCCAAAACTTCAAGGATACCTGTAGGCAGTCTATGTCAATTGTGGATTTGACTAACTGCAAGCAGCAGGAGGGTGAGTCTACGACACATTCGGTTCGCCGGGTTAAGGAGATAATACATTCCTCGGATAAAATGGATGCCGGCTCTGCAGTCTTAATGTTGGAGCAAAATTGTTGTTTTGTGCCTCTGAAGATGAAACTTGGGCGGCTTAAGCGCGACTGCAATGATATGGGTACACTGATGGCGACTCTTGTCAAGTACGCCGATTCTGATGGTACCAAGGACCCCGCTTCAGATGATGAAAGGACAGGGAAGGGAAAGAAGAATGGCAATGGCAAGGGTCCTCAGCATAACCCGGGAAACCAAGGAGGAGGCAAGCGCAAGGCCGATGGCAGCCTCGAGTTTGTAGCCAACGCCAACTCACAAGGTAATAACCAGCGACGCAAGGGGAGGCCCCCTCCCCGAGGTGGCGGGTCAGGCCCGACGCTAGAACAACTGTTGAATGAGCCTTGTCCAAGGCATGGCTCTAGAGAGAAGCCAGCAACTCATCTATGGAAGGATTGTGCAATCATGAAGGCCTTTAAAAATTACAATGGCCCGGGCGGCGGCTCAAATTCTAACCCTCAGAACGGTCAAGGGGGCTTTAATCAGCAGTCTGGCCAGGGTCATCAACAGCAGCAGGGAGGTTATCAGACCAATCCAAAGCAGCTTAGCGGTGGGCAGTATCATGTGTTTACCACCAGTCTGTGTAAGCGAGATCAGAAGCTTCATAAGAGGGCTGTGAATGCTGTTGAGCCGGCGGTTCCACGCTACTTGCGGTGGTCTGAGCAACCTATAGTGTGGAGTAGAGAGGATCACCCTCCCCGGGTGGATAATCCGGGTCACTTGGCCCTGGTGGTGGCTCCTCAGGTGGGAGGATATAAGTTCACTAAGGTACTCATGGATGGAGGCAACAGCATCAACATCCTCTATTATGAGACATTTCGTCGTATGGGGTTCATTGATAAGAATCTCAGCCAATCAAACACTATTTTCCACGGTGTGGTACCTGGAAAGTCGGCTTACCCAGTCGGCAAGATCGAGTTGGAAGTGGCCTTCGGAGATGAGAACAACTACAGGGTGGAAAAATTGACCTTTGAGGTGGTCAAGATAAGAAGTCCGTACCATGCCATATTTGGGCGGCCGGCTTACGCCAAGTTCATGGCACGGCCGTGTTACGTATATTTACAGCTCAAGATGCCAGGTCATAATGGGACCATTACGGTTCACGGCAGCCGGAAGGTGGCCTTGGAATGTGAGGAAGGCGATGCAGCTTATGTAGAATCTGTTTGTGCAACAGAGGAGTTGAAGTTTTACAAAGACAACGTTGACCCAACAGATATGACCTCTCTGAAAAATCCAACTACAGAGCATGAGCCGGCAATGAAATTTAAGTCGGCTGATGAGACTAAACTTGTTGATTTTGTTCCAGGAGATTCATCTCAGCAATTTAGCATCAGTGCCAATCTGGATCCAAAATAGGAAAGCGCGCTCATCGAGTTCATCAGTGAGAATAGGGACATCTTCGCATGGAAACCTTCTGACATGCCAGGTGTACCTAGAGAACTCGCTGAGCACACTCTCAATGTTGATCCGAAATTTAAGCCGGTCAGGCAGTTCCTTCGGCGGTTTAATGAAGAGAGGCGGAAAGCCATTGGCGAAGAGGTGGCCCGGCTCTTGGCGGCCGGGTTTATTGTTGAAGTCTGCCACCCAGAACGGTTAGCTAACCCGGTGCTCGTGCTTAAGAAGAACGGCACTTGGCGGATGTGTGTGGACTATACGGACTTAAATAAAGCGTGTCCGGCTGATCCTTTTGCCCTTCCCCGTATTGATCAAATTATTGATGCTACGACCGGTTGTGCGCGCTTAAGTTTGCTGGACGCTTATTCTGGATATCATCAGATTAAAATGGCAGTTAAGGACCAGGAGAAGACGGCGTTCATCACTCCCTTTGGAGCCTTCTGCTATGTATCCATGCCCTTTGGACTCAAGTGTGCACAGGCGACTTATCAGCGTTGCGTGCAGAACTGTCTTCATAAACAGATTGGGCACAATGTTCATGCTTATGTGGACGATATTGTGGTTAAATCTATAAAAGAGGAAACCCTGATAGATGATTTGAGAGAAACCTTTGATAATCTCCGGGTTTACAAGATGATGCTTAACCCGGCCAAGTGTGTTTTTGGTGTTCCTGCAGGCAAACTCTTGGGTTTTTTAGTTTCTGACAGAGGCATTGAAGCTAACCCGGAGAAGATCAAGGCCATCACCTCCCTGGCTAAGCCGGCGTGTATAAATGATGTTCAGCGCTTGGCGGGTCGCATCGCTGCTTTAAGCCGGTTTATAAGCCGTTTGGGTGAGAAGGCCATGCCATTATATCAGTTGATGAAGAAATCTGATAACTTTGTCTGGAATGATGCAGCTAATACTGCCTTTGAGGATTTGAAGAAGCAGCTGGCAGAGCCCCCAGTCCTTGCTGCTCCGGTTGATAAGGAGCCCTTATTACTGTACGTGGCGGCGAACACACGAGCCGTCAGTGTGGCTGTGGTGGTGGAACGCAAGGAAGAGGGTAAGGAGCATCCGGTTCAGCGGCCGGTTTATTATGTCAGCGAAGTGCTTATCGAGTCCAAACAGCGGTGTCCACATTGGCAGAAGCTTGTTTATGGTGTGTTCATGGCAAGCCAGAAGCTTAAGCATTATTTCCAGGGTCATCCCATAACTGTGGTCAGTTCTGCCCCTCTTGGTGATATCATTCAAAACAGAGAGGCCATAGGGAGAGTGGTTAAGTGGGCTATCGAGCTCGGACCTCATGGTCTCAAATATGTGCCACGCACTGCTGTTAAATCTCAGGCTTTGGTGGATTTCATCAATGATTGGACAGAGTCACAAGTGCCCGAGCAAAAGCCGGATAACACATATTGGACTATTCACTTCGATGGGTCCAGGCAGTTGGAGGGCTCGGGGGCTGGAGTTGTATTGGCTTCCCCTAAAGGTGACAAGTTCCATTATGTGCTATAGTTGATGTTTCCTTGCACTAAAAATGCGGCTGAGTACGAGGCCTTGCTCCACGGTCTTCGGATGGCTAAGGAGATGAGATTGAGCCGGGTAAGGTGTTTCGGTGACTCAGACTTGGTGGCTCAACAAGTGTCAGGCAAGTGGGACTCTAAGGACCCTCTCATGGCGGCTTATCGCCGCGAAGTTGATGCCATTGTTGGGCACTTTCAGGGCTACCAAGTAGAGCACATTGATCGCAGGAAGAACGAGGCGGCTGATGCTTTAAGCCGGCTAGGCTCTCAGTGAAAGCCGGTGCCGCCTAATACTTTCCTGGATGTCCTGTATAATCCTTCTGTTAAGTTGCCTACAGAGGAAAACTTGGCTGTCCCCGACCCGGAGGCACGACTGGTGGCGGCTCTCCATATCATACTAGACTGGACAATGCCCTATCTGGCTTACATGACCCGGGGCGAGTTGCCTGAGGATGAAACTTTGGCCAGGCAAATAACCCGGCGGGCTAAGTCAATGATTGTTATCAATGGTGAGTTGCACCACCGCAGTGTTACGGGAGCGTTTCAGCGTTGTGTTTCCCCTGAGGAAGGGCAAGAGATCTTGCGTGACATCCATGAAGGGGATTGTGGCCATCACGCCGGCTCAAAGTCTCTTGTGGCCAAGGCTTTTCTTCATGGTTTTTATTGGTTGACGGCTCATGCTGATGCAGAGGACTTGGTCAGTAAGTGTGATGGTTGCCAAAGGTTCTCGTGACGGGCTCATGTACCGGCTCAAGAGCTGAGGATGATTCCAATTACTTGGCCCTTTGCGGTCTGGGGGCTTGATATGGTTGGGCCTTTCAAAAGATCCAAGGATAAGAAGACCCACCTTTTGGTGGCAGTTGACAAGTTTACCAAGTGGGTTGAAGCGGAGCCAGTTAGCAAGTGTGATGCAGCCATGGCGGTTCAGTTTATGAAAAAGGTGATCTTTCGCTTTGGTTTTCCACACAACATTATAACTGACAATGGCACCAATTTATCCAAAGGCGCCATGGAGGAGTTTTGTCAACGAGAGCATATCCGACTTGATGTTTCCTCGGTGGCTCACCCTCAATCCAATGGTCAGGCTGAGAGAGCTAATCAGGAAATTCTGAAGGGCATCAAGCCCTGGCTTTTGGTCCCTTTGCAACGGACGCCGGGTTGTTGGGTGGAGGAGTTGCCCTCCGTACTGTGGAGCATCAACACTACTCCTAATAGGTCTACAGGCTTCACGCCTTTCTTCATGGTTTATGGAGCAGAAGCAGTCCTCCCCAGTGACGTCCGTCATGACTCGCCTCGAGTGGCGGCTTATGTTGAGGCGGACAATGAACAGGCGCGCCAAGATGCTCTTGACTTGTTGGACGAACAGCGTGATGTGGCCGCAGCTCGTTCAGCGATTTATCAACAAGACCTGCGCCGTTATCATAGTCGACGGGTTAAATCCCGGGTCTTCCAGGAAAGCGATCTGGTGCTCCGGCTCATCCAGGATCAAACTGATGCGCACAAGCTATCCCCGCCTTGGGAAAGGCCCTTTGTGGTCAGCAAGAATTTGCACAACGGGTCATATTACCTCATTGATATTCGGGAGCACAAAGATTCTCGTAAGTCGGAGGAAGAGACCCGTCGGCCGTGGAACATAGCTCAGCTTCGGCCTTACTACACTTGAGTCACCGGCTCTCATGATGTACATATTTCTCTCAGCCATGTATATATTATAATAAGCAATAAAGCAGGACCTCTGTCCTTTTTCCTCCTCCAAATGTGCACGTGTTGTTTTCATTGCAAGATTACATGATAGCTTGAAGGAGGATCCGGCTTATGATCATCTTCGAATCTAGCCGTAAGTAATAAGGTCACTTGGGGGCTTCCTGTTCAAACATAGGTCGTATTCGAACCAAAGAGAACATAGCTGTCGATACCCATTTGATTGGCAAAGTGCCGAGCTCATTGGGGAGTTTTCTTTGATCATATTTGAATCTTAGTTTAACCCCTTTGGGAACCGACGTGGATCGTATTCGAATCAGCGTCGTTAAACAATTCTTAAAGTCATTTGGGGGCTTCCTGTTCAAACATGGGTCGTATTCGAACCAAAGAGAACATAGCTGTCGATACCCTCTTGATTGGCATCGCCACACCCACTGGGGGCTATATGATCGCATTCGAATCTTAGCATAACCCCTTTGGGCCGGGTCTCTGGTCGTATTCGAACCGGAAGCCCCTAAGTTCTTCTGCTTCATAGTAAGTTTTCTTCTGATCATTTCAAAGTGTGTACGGCCGGGTCTCACTTTGCCGTTTTAACTTGGATTTACAGTATTAGTTGAACACAATGGGTGTCATTAAGACAAGTAAATCGGAATTAAGGTACCAACCTTCTTACCCGGGTTATTTAAATCGGAAGTATGCTTGCAGGCCGCTAAGTGTGTTATTACGGCTGTATTAAGGTTATAATTGAGGACCAGTCTTTTTCGATTCATATTCTGGGTTATATATCTAAACATATGATTCTCAGGGCGGTAAGCCGCCTGGAGACTTGCGATTCGTCTTTCTATGCAGGATAGTTAAAGACAATTATTTGAGACTAAGGCGAATGAATGACCCGGAGAAATATAAGGGAGAAAACTTCAATAAAACTTCAAGCATTCAAGGCGTGCACGATGGCACGGCAAAGATAAAGTGTTGGTCCTACTCTGTTACAAGACTCGTTGAGTCCATAAGAGTGAGGCATTGTTTGGTAAACCGCCAGCCGAGTTACGACGCTTGCTGAGTTGAAGTCTCCGGCTCGTTCCTATCTTCTCCTCCGGCTGATCCCAAGACCTGGAAAGTTGATGACTTCCAGTCGATGCCGCTGAGAGCTTCGAATTGGGCTTCCTCGTTAATTAACCCAGCCGGGTCAATCTCCGGGGCGAAGGTGTGCTGACGAGCCGGCGGGATCAAGTTGAGGGCTTCATAGCGTGGAGTAGGGATCCTCTGATTTTCTGCATCGTAGCCCGGCTGATACTTAGTCAGATCTGTATCATTGCCAATCAGAGTGGCCACCGGACGTACGGCCTTCACGCAAGCTGCGAAGTCCTTCTGATCGAAAGCGGAGCCGTCTTCCTTCAGGCTTGGATAGCCAAGGGCGATGTCCGCCGGGTCTAACTCCGGCAGGAACGGCTTGGCCCGGATCAGCGCATCGATCGCTCCGGCTCTTGCAGAGGCCCATCGCAGCTCTTGGATCCGTTGAGGCAGAACGGCGAGCCGACGAAGGACTTCCGCCAGGTGAGTCGACACCTCGTTGGATAGGGCCACCGCAGCCAAGGCACGCTGTGACCCGGTGTAGAGTTGCTCCACCAGGGTATACACGGCCTTCAGCTTGGTTACCACACTCTGGTTGAGGTTGGCACTTCTGGGACCTGTTTAACAGAGTCAGATAAGCCGCCGACAAGGATGAATTATGAGATATAAACATTCTAAAGCTTGATGAAAGCCGGTGAGACGACTTACCGAAGATTGCGGCCACCATCTAGGACACTTGGCGCTTTAGGCCGGAGAGCTCGGCGGGCTTCTCAGAGAGAGCCTTCTCCGCCTGTTCAGCCCAGTTCACCAATGCGGCCTTCTCTTCGGCCCACGCCTTCCGTTCAGCATCAAACTCCGTCTTCAGCTTCTCTTGCGCGGCGATGCTGGACACAAATTTGGCATTTGCCTTCCGGGTCTCCATCTCTTGCATCTTCAGCCGGTTCTTGAGATCAGCGAGGTCAGCCTCAAGCTTCTTGCCAGCAGCCTGCATAAATTTCCGGGTTATGGCAGGAACGGTTACTATACAAATTTAAAGTCCCAAGCGTTTTCCAAGCAAAGACACTTGGCACTTGGGGGCTAATGCATATTGAACGTATCTATCTACAGACTGCCAGTTCAATTGAGTAAGCCGGAACCTAAGTCTACAACATATTCAATCATAAGTCGTCGACTTGGGGGCTAGCATGGTAAAAGTAACTATGCAGTAAGTAAGAGGACAGCAGAATGATACCTCAGATTTCTGCTGGATCTGGTTCACCATGGCAACCTCTGCGTCCCGGCTCTTGTGCACTTGGCTGATGTAGCCAGAGATGAGCTCTCCAATGCTCAGGTTGGCGTAGTCGGAGAGGTCCAGGTTCACCCGGCGGGGCTGGAGCAACTCCCCCTTGGCGGAGCACTTGGCCAGTGCGGTAGGTCTCCCCGGCTCAACAAATTCCGTCTGGGTGATTACCACGTCCGGATCATTTGCTGGTTGAGCCGAGTCGGAGGCCTACGGGTTAGCAGAAGCCTCTGCAGCTGCCTTGTTGGTTGGAGCGGCGGCTTCGGGAGCGGAGGCAGCTGGCGGTTCTTGATCTGCTGCCTCAGGCTCAGGCAACTCCGGCTCTTCGACTGACTTGGCCTTCTTCGCCCTCTTGGTGAGCTTGGCTTGGGCACTGAAAGGACAGAAACGTTAAGCACAAAAGGGTAAGTAAATACAAGTATAACATGAGATGGTTATCATTACCCGGGCGCGGTCTTGAAAGCCGGAAGACTCGACTGCATAGAGTCGCCCGAAGAGGGGGAGGTCTCCTGATAATTTGAGTCAGACGAATTGAGTGGCTGACGTATAACACCCGCCAACGGATGAAAAGGGTACAAGTGGGAAATAACCTCAGTTCGGCGCTTCCTCGATGTGTCAGGTAACCCGGAGGAGAGGTCGGTGTCCTTGTTGGTCCGGGTGTGACGCCGGCTCTCATGAACCTGTCGCTTCAAAATAAATTGAGGATCTTGATAAGCTAAAGGATGTGAAAAGCTTACTTTCCGGGTTACCCTTCGGACTTTCAGCCTTGGCAAGGGCTCCGAGTCGGAGGAAAGTGACATTACCTCTTCAACCACCAGGTTACTGGCTCCGGTGTCATCCTGTTGATGAACAAGTGTTGGTAAGGCGGACAGAAATAAACAATAAAACATAACAAAGAGCTTACAGGTTCAGGGGTTACCTCTGACTCGGAGCTGTCGCTTAGTTGCATCAGCTCCGAAGCAGTTGGCCTACTTCCCTTCTTACGGGGAGCGGCTTTTTTGGCGGCTTTCTTCGCCTTTCTGGCCTTCTTGGCCGCCTCATGGTCATATTTGACCCGCCAGAACTTGTCGTCAGCCTGAAAAATACAATGATGATTTCTTACAAACGATTCAGATGAAAGTTCTATACAGAAGAAGATAAGATGTTCAGATTGGCGGCTTACCGCTGGGGCTGGGTTGGTCTTGCAGAAGGGGGCTAACCCGGTCCTTCCGCAGTCTGCCAGGCTCTCGTTTAAAAGAGCCTTGGTCATCTCCTCTACAACATCTTCAGGAAGATCGTTGCGGCTGTGTCTCTGAGGGTCATCGTTTCGGCCCGTGTACTCGCACATTAAGCCGGGGCGGCGGCTCAATGGGATCACCCGCGAGGAGATCCAGACCCGAACCAAATCAATTCCGTTGAGACCATTGCCCAGGAGAGCCTTGATCTTGTTTATGGTGGGGAGCAGAGGCTGGCGCTCCGCTTGAGTCAGCTTGTCTGACAGTGGGTGTGTTGACTCCAGACGCGATGGGCGAAAGCCGGGCAGCGGACTTTCATCAGCCGGTGACATGTCTTGGCAATAGAACCAAGTCATGTTCCAGTCCTTTGGGTGACTCGGCGGCTCGGCATAAGGGAAAAGACAGTCTCTCCGTCTCTGAATGGAGATGCCGCCTAGCTCCAAACTTGGCCCGTTGGCGCACTCGTTCTGGCGATTCAAGTAAAAAAGCTCTCTAAAGAGCAGCAGACTAGGTTCTTCTCCAAGGTAAACCTCGCAGAACACTTGGAAGTTGCAGATATTGGACACTGAGTTGGGTCCTATGTCCTGAGGCCGCAGATCGAAGAAATTCAGAACGTCTCTGAATAACTTTGAGCCGGGCGGTGCGAAGCCCCGGCTCATGTGATCCGCAAAAATGATCAGCTCCCCGTCTTTTGGCTGTGGTCTCTCTTCTGACGGGTCAGGGGCGCGGTAGGACATGACATCCTTCTTTGGCAGGTGGCCTGACTTGACAAACTCTGCTAGCGTTTCGTTGGTGACATTGGACCTCATCCAATTGCAAGTGATAGAGGCTTTAGGAGCTTTGGGAGGCATGGTGAAAGTCGGCAGCCTATGATAAAAGGAAACGTCCGGTTTAAGTATAAGCCGGAGGAAAGTTGTAATTCAGTATTAAGTGGCGGCTTACGGAGGGGACTAATGACATATATCTAAGTGCACTAGGCTATTTAAGCCGCCTAAAGTATTGAGAGTAATTCGATTGTCTACGGCCTTATCACAGATGAGCCGGAAAATTCTATGGTGCATGGTCTCCTTTAAGTCGGAAGGTTCTACGGCGCGTGGTTTCTTTAAGCCGGAAATGTAAACCGCCATGGCTCAATGAGGGCAGTTTTTTACTAAGTGTGGTGAAAACAGGTTTCGCACTTTACGGTAAATATTTTGGATCAAAATGGTCGGGTAAAAAGAAAATTTCTAGACCTAAAAGCAGATGCAGGGGAGTTCTTGAGCTCGAATGAGGCCTTTATGCAGTGAACATAAGTCTACCTGTGTTTGAAATGGGTGCTAAAACATCTATCGCAGTGGTTTCATACAGGCTAAGATAAAAAAGGAGCAGTAAAAAAGAAAACTACCGGAGCTTGTGGGCGATGGCGACGAACACGAAGAACGCGGACGAACCCTACGGCAGATCTATTCTACAGGACAAGCAGGACTTACAGGTGCTGAAGAGACGCGGAGGTCGTCGCGTTGCTCTGGTCAGATCAGGGTGATGCAGCGGCCTGAGTTGGTGACGATGCGAAGCCCCGCGGCGGCGGCAGCAGCAGAGCTCGGGCAGGGGAGCAGTAGCGCGAGGAAGAAGACGAAGGAGAGAGAAGTGGCTGAAGGCCCGTCGGGCCGGCCTATTTATAAGGGCGAGCTCATAAGTGGGCGCGAGAATCAAGGAGACCACGGCGTGGTTATCTCCCCACGAAACGCCTCGATTTTCGGGATGACAGTAAAGGTAAAGATCCGTTGCGGATCTGGCGGAGTAAAAAACGGGCTTAATGGAAGATGACGTCACGGCGGATTATCCGGAGTCCAGAGGATGACGTCACGCCGGGTTATGGCCTTCACACAATTGTAAGCCGGAGGTTTTTCTGTCGAAGGAATGGAAGATTGACATGAGCTGGCTCAAATCAATCTGGGGCCTAATGTTGAGTATATAGACCTTAGAGTCACCCGCCAGGAGGGGCCGGGTTACTCATATGGTCATTGCCAGAAGCCCGGCGCCGAGCTTAAAGACGGTGGGCCAAAGATGGGCTTAAGACCCGTATATGGCTTAAGGCCCGTAGTTACAATCATTATTATGGTAGAACTTGTAGTGTAAGGCAAGAGTAGTCGAGAGTCCGAGCTGGACACTCTTATGAGCTGGTCAGGACTCTGAGAACTGCTGGGCATCAGCCTCCCTATATAAAGGGACGACCCGGCAGCGGTTTAGGGAGGAGAACAATCTCATCGAGAGCCGGGCATAGCAGTTTAGCTCCCTGGTGATCGTAACCCTAATCAATACCACCTCAAACTGGACGTAGGCTTTTACCTTCACCGTAAGGGGCCGAACCAGTATAAACCCTCGTGTTCCTTGTCCCGCATTAACCCCTTCAAGCTTCCTAGCTGCGATGGCTCCACGACTAAGTCCTAGCTCGAGGACATCTGCCGTGACAATTCCACGACACTGTACATCATGTCCGTGCCTTTTGTTTTCATGTTGAGTTACTGTAGCATATTATTGTGATGATTTCTAGATGCCTAGTTGCTGTTTTGAACAGATTATTGCTATATATTGTTTGGAGTGTATGTGTTGCACCGTTGCTCCGTTTTGAGCATGCTCTATATAAAACTTGCTTAGATTTGTATGTAGTCTCATATTATCATGTTGCATCCTTGTTTTGAGGTGTTCTCTTGATGTTTGTATGCATTTTGCATCAATGCCATGTTTAACTTGTTGCTCATATCTTCTAGGCCGTAGCTCCGAATCTAATGAACTTTATATGTAACTTGACTATAATTTCATGTAGATCATCATGGTGCTCTTTAACTTGCTGTTTAACAACTTCAACTCAATGCTTGTTCAGTTCTGGACCAATTTCAAAGTGTGCATATGAGGACTTACCGGATTTGTTATATGTTGTTTCCGGCCTCATTTAAACATGCTTTGTTGTGTTGTTCTTGTATGCATCATCTCTTGTCATGAGTAGCTTCATTTAGCCTTGTCATGCATCATTCTTGGTTGAGCATCATGCCTTGTTCATGTGTGGTGTGTTTACCATGTTGTGTGCTTCTTCTCGATAGTTCCCGCGTCGTTGCGATCGTGAGGATTCGTTCGTCTTCGTGGCTTCATCTTCTTCATGGACTCGTTCTTCTTCCTAGCGGGATTTCAGGCAAGATGACCGTCACCTTGGATCTCATTACTATCATTGCTATGCTAGTTGCTTCGTTCTATCGCTATGCTGCGCTACCTATTCACTTGCTCTTCAAGCCTCCCAAATTGCCATGAACCCCTAACCTTCGTCACCCTTCCTAGCAAACCGTTGTTTGGCTATGTTACCGCTTTGCTCAGCCCCTCTTATAGCGTTGCTAGTTGCAGGTGAAGATGAAGATTGCTCCATGTTGGGTTTATGTTTATGTTGGGATATCACAATATCTCTTGTATTAATAATGCATCTATATACTTGGTAAAGGGTGGAAGGCTCGGCCTTATGCCTGGTGTTTTGTTCCACTCTTGCCGCCCTAGTTTCCGTCATACCGGTGTTATGTTCTCGGATTTTGCGTTCCTTACACGGTTGGGTGATTTATGGGACCCCCTTGACAGTTCTCTTTGAATAAAACTCCTCCAGCAAGGCCCGACCTTGGTTTTACCATTTGCCTCACCACCACCTACTTTTCCCTTGGGAGTCGCTCTCTCGAGGGTCATCTTTATTTAGCCCCCCCTGGGCCAATGCTTGTCTAAGTGTTGGTCCGAACCAGAACCTCGGGGAAACTTGAGGGCTGGTTTTAGTTGTACGTAGTGTTCATCCGGTGTTTCCCTGAGAACGAGATATGTGCAGCTCCTATCAGGATGTCGGCGCATCGGGCGGTTTTGCTGGTCTTGTTTTACCATTGTCGAAATGTCTTGTAAACGGAATTCCGAGACTGATCGGGTCTTCCCGGGAGAAGGAATATCCTTCGTTGACCGTGAGAGCTTATCACGGGCTAAGTTGGGACACCCCTGCAGGGTATTATCTTTCAAAAGCCGTGCCCGCGGTTATGTGGCAGATGGGAATTTGTTAATATCCGGTTGTAGAGAACTTGACACTTGACCTTAATTAAAACGCATCAACCGCGTGTGTAGCCGTGATGGTCTCTTCTCGGCGGAGTCCGGGAAGTGAACACGGTTTCTGGGTTATGTTTGCCGTAAGTAGGAGTTCAGGATCACTTCTTGATCATTACTAGTTGACGACCGTTCCTTTGCTTCTCTTCTCGCTCTTAATTGCGTAAGTTAGCCACCATACATGCTTAGTCGCTGCTGCAACCTCACCACCTTATCCTTTCCTTTCCCTTCAAGCTTTGCTAGTCTTGATACCCATGGTAATGGGATTGCTGAGTCCTCGTGGCTCACAGATTACTACACCACCAGTTGCAGGTACAGGTTGTGCGATGATCATGACGCGAGAGCGATGTTTCTTGTTTTGGAGTTCTTCTTCTGCTTCTTCTTCGATCAGGGGATAGGTTCCAGGTCGGCAGCCTTGGCTAGCAGGGTGGATGTCGTTTGATCTTCTATTTGTGATTCATCCGTAGCCGGATGTTGATCTCATGTATGATGTATTGATGTATTCTTGCGGCATTTGTATGTCTTGTATGTATCCCCAAATATTATGTAATGTTGATGTAATGATATCCACCTTGCAAAAGCGTCTTCAAGATGCGCTTCTATCCTTGGTGGGACCTTCGTGTTCCTTTAGGATAGGGTCGCATCTTGGGCGTGACATCAGAGTACAACATCATATAGCTTCAGCACTCAGCTACCCCATTACACAACTAGACCAGGACCAAGTTTCACATGCAGCATCTATTTCGAAATTAGCATTATGGACGGTACATAGACAGATGTATCTCATCTGGAAAACTGCTGAAGCAGAAGGCAAATATTGAGCCTTCATTGATGTTGAAGGTCTTTGTAACTTTAGGCCAGTGTTTGTGGATGATTGACCGTCCATCCTTCGTCCTCTTCAGGAACACTTCAATATTGAACCGTGGGTGTTGTATGAATACCTTCCTCGCCTCCTGACCATACAGGTGGTTTGAGAAGTAATCATCAGTGAACTGCTTTGGAAAGGCCTGAAAATAAGGATGTGCATAAATATCTTCTCTATATTGGAAATGGGGCAAAGGAATAAAAAAGGCAAGGTATAATAATTAGTACCATCCTGTAGTGAACTGATGTCTTCTTCATTGTGCAGATAAAGATCTTGTTGTTTTTTGTCGCTAATTTCTTTATCCTAACAATCTTTCAGAGTTTCTTGACTTGACTGATATTCATGGACAACTCATTTCCCCGTATGCAAAAAGGGTCGAACAGTGGGTCAAAACCTCTGACAGCAGGACCTACATGTGCAAGACCAAATTGTTAAAAACCTAAATATTAGAATGGTTCCTGCAATTGCACAATAATGTGCTATTAGACAACGGACCATGCACGTGCTAACCTCGATTATAAACCTCAGTGCTTCCCATTGTTTCCCTACAACACATATAAGGTAGTTAGTCATCAGGTTAAGTAAGGGTTCACATGCTATCAGTAAAATATGTTGATGAAAAATAAGCACATTGCAGATTCATCAGATTAATTCAAGCCACAGGGAAAACCCATTTATCCAAACCAAGCATGATTAAGAACTAGGAAATATAGCACTTGTATATGTTTCTCATGTATTAAGTGCAGCCAAATTTGATTTATTCCTCACATGCACAACAATACAAAATTCTACCCACGACAATTGGACATCGCATTGCAGAATTGAACCAAGCAGTTAACTAAACACCACAACAAATGAACCAAACATTAACTGAGCACCACATTGCACAATATAACATTGAACCAAGAAGTTAACTAAACACCACAACAAATGAACCAAACATTAACTGAGCACCACATTGCACAATATAACATACTCCTAATAGAAGATCAGACAGTTAACCAAATAGTTAACTACAACCAATTGTAGCAATTGTATTTGTTTCTCATGTATTTACTACAGCCAAATTCAATTTATTCCTCACATGGTATACAATAACATAATGCACCCACAATTTTGTAAAGATAAATTTGATTTATTTCTCACTGGAAGACAATACAAAATTGCAGCCTGAAGAATTGAACATCACATTTGCAGAATTGAACCAAACAGTTAACTGAAAACGACAACTAATTAACAAAACAGTTAATAAGTGAGCACCACACTGCACGACATATAGAACATATAGACTAGAGCAACAGATTGCATGGTAAAATTAGATAGCACAATTCACTAGAATTTGTGAAGGAAAGGCAGGAGCAGCACACGCAACGGGTAAACCGAGCATGCATAACCGGCGTAGCTAGCAAATGGCAAGGTGCTCCTTCAAGATCTGGGGGTCGGCACGAATGGCAGCCATCGCGACCTCATCCGCGCGTGCGGCCGCGATTTGCTTCTCCGCTGTCAAATGCTCCTTGAGGTCCTGGCTATACTGTGTGCACCATGGCTTAGGCCGGCGCTTATTTGGTGGAGGGGTCGGTGATTTGGGTGGAAGGTGTCACGCTCGCGCCGGCGGTAGTGGCATGTGGGATGTGGAAGGAGGAGGGGGATGGGGGTTGGGTGTGGATTACCTGCCTAGATAGGCGAGGCCGAGGAGCATGAAGGAGGGTCGCCGACGAGGAGGCGGCGGCGGCGCTGCAAGCAAGGAGTGAAGGTTTCAACCTGGAAAGGAAGGCAGAAAGAGGGGAAATGTGGCTTTTGGTAAGGGGGAGGGGGCGGGGAGGTAGATATTTCCGCGAAAGCCAAAAATTTGAAATCGCTTCAGCCAAAAAACTGGCGCGCAAAGTGTCATCGGATACGGTCCCTTATTCAGAACTGTGTACGATATGTGAACATCACAAACGATTCAGATAGCTAAACCCGTGTGTGTTGAGTTTGAGCGTCAAAAATTTTGGTTCGAATTTCCCTGGTTACAGTGGTCATCCACGTCATTGCATAATTTGGGTACACAAAGTCGACTAACTTCTTAATCGAGCAAGTTCAGCAATTAAACAGAGCTAGCTGACCTAAACATTACTCTAACAAATTAAAGACCGGCGCTCTTAATTAAACAAAACAAAGAGTACTACTACGGCTGGTGCTCGTCGATCTCCGCCGCCGCCTCCATGTCCAACTCGCGGCCGACGGTGTCCTGGGAAAGGGGCTCCATGGCATCCATCGCACCATACTCGGCAAGCATCTCGCCATCCGTGTCCGCCATCTCTTTGGAAAAGGCCGCCACGAGCTGGGCGTGGGCGGACGCCATCTGGGCTCTGGCGGGCTCCGCCGTGGCAAGGTATGCCGCGCAGGAACGGACGGCTGCTCTAACTCTCTCGGCGATTGCCAGCTCTTCGGCCATGGGTTGCCGACCGTTGTCGGAGAA
This sequence comes from Aegilops tauschii subsp. strangulata, assembly GCF_002575655.3. NCBI lineage: Eukaryota > Viridiplantae > Streptophyta > Magnoliopsida > Poales > Poaceae > Aegilops > Aegilops tauschii. The sequence goes on from NC_053035.3 coordinate 295,469,673, forward strand.
GCTTCGTTCGATTTGTGTGGTGACCGCCACGATCTGGGCGTGGACGGCCTAGACATGGTAGTGGGCGGCCTCCAGTAGGGCTAAGCCCGCCGCTGCAGAATGGACAACTGCTGTGCCGCTCTCGCTAGTTGCTATCCCCGAGGCAGATGTTGCTGCCGCCGCCTGAGAAGCAACAGCGGCCGTTTGGGCTGCCTTGGCCGCCCGGACGCAGACTGCGGTCGCCCTCACGAAGCTTGTTAGCACGCGCCTGGCGGCTGCGGCCGCGCTCTCGCCGGAGTGGGCCGCCAACCCTCACGACATGGGTCCACGTCCCCATCTTTCACCGGCGACGAATGAGCAGTGAAATGATATTTGGGGAGTGAGCTAGTGTACTTGACACGCAGGCTGTGGACTATAGCCGATGCACCTTCTCTCGTAAGCCATGGGCGTACTATACACCGACGGTGCTCCAAGATATTTTGTGCTGCATCTCACATGGTTGGTGATAATAAACTGTGTGCGATCTGCTTGATTTATTGTCTTGATCATTTGAATTACGTAATGGGGTCACAGCTACAAAGGATGGTGTTTGAATTGTTAGAACTTATATCTGTAGTGAACATGCAACTATAGGTGTGTCATCAAAAAATTGGAATGATTCAGGGTTCGTTTGTACATTTTTATACATTAACTGGTTTTTCCAGGCATTTTATGCGCATAATTCAAATTTAAACTACATGCACATGCTCCAGTGCATATAAACTTATTGAAAAATCAAATATGTGTCCTTGGATGCATTCTTAGGTCACATGCAAGAAATGGGAATGAATTTCAAACACCCTGCCACCGTCACTCAACCGCAAACATTGAGATGCCTGGTTTTTAAATTCTAGTAAATCCAAAACTCGTCTGAAATTCATGAAACTTGGCATGCTATCATGTAACGGCATCAACATGCAGTGGTACAAATTTTGTCCCATTTGGGGCAGGTTTGGGTATAAGCTTCTCACAACAAGCGTGATGGTTTCGGTAGGGATCGTGCCACTTTTGGGGACGGAATGATATCCGTTCCCTCTTATTGCTTTCAAAATTTTTCGAGTGTCAACATAGAATAACAGGAGTGTTGTGTGAATTTTTGTGATTTTTCGGGGTTCGTTTGGATATTTTTATGCATTAACTGAATTTTCGATGCATTTATGTGCATAATTCAAATTTGAACTACATGCACATGCTCCAGTGCACATAAATCTATTTATATATAAAAAGTACTTTACGGGCTAACCAGAAAAAGAAGATTAGCCTTGAAATTACCACAAAAAATAGAAACATCTAACCGTTAATTCAGCACTAAAAATATATGGCCATTAGATTCGATTTAACTTCAACATTACCCACCATTGCCATTATATTACATTATAATTGGAAAAACTTCCCTCACGTCTACCTTTAATCCTCAAAAAAAGAAAGTCTTAACCTATCATGGCCAACTTATGAAGAAGCGATCTAACAAAATCAAAAGAAACCTACGCTATGGAACCCTAGCTTCCCTAAATCATCTTCACAGCCATTGCATTGGGGTGTTTCCAGGCTTGCATGCATACATCCTTCCTCCTCTCAGGTCAGCGATCCAGACTTCCACCTCTACATCCTTCCTCCTCTCTCAGGTCTTTTTTTGGCTCAAGCAAATAGGGCTGGAAGGCACATGTCGCCCCTCCAAGGTGGCTCTCGCAACAATATGCAGCATGACCAGCGGCCCAAGCCAAGATAGGTTTGTTGATCGCTTCTCCCAAACAATCCAACCCTGCACGGATCATTTGCATGTATTCTCTTTTTTTCCTAATACCATATACATTGATCTCAGGATCAATCTTACGGCTTCTCCCAAACAATCCAACCCTGCATTGATCATTTGCATGTATTCTCTATTGATTTTGTTCCTAATGCCATATATAGTAATCTCAGGATCAATCTTACAGTCCATCACATATTGTTTACACCAATCTCACAATCAATCTCATGGCCCCATAAACAAAACCCATGATAGACTAGATTTGTACCCATCACAGGCAACCCTCTAGCTTTTTACTTGTCGTTTTTGTAGATGATGTAGCTATTACTCCAAATAAATATACACGACCATGATGGCTTTCCCTCAAAGAAGAAAAAGAACCCTCACAAGCAAGTGCCCGAATATCCTCAATTGTGCCATCGGTCCATGGAGCGAGCCTCCAGTAAGTACCATCTGCACAGATCAAAATCAATAATCAGTCAAGCTGGTATGACTGGTAAGTAGCTAGAAAGTTCAATCCAGATCTACAATTTGACATTCATGAACCTGGTATTTCTTTTAGGGGTGTGTAAAGGACTAAAAATAACACAAAGTGTACAACATAAAAAATTACGATAGAGAAAAAAAACAAATCGTCTATCATTTTCTTTTCAGTACCAAAAAGAACAACTAGACATTATGAATTTTAAATTGATGCTGAATTAGGAAACTTGAATAGGACATTGGAGAGGGCAGATATGGAAACTTGGGACGTCAGAAACCCAAGCTGCAAGTGAGTATGTGGTGCGCTATTCTGGTACAAAGAAAGAACTTCAGGTAGAGCGAGAAGCATGCCATCTTTCAGACTACTACCAACAGGGCAAGGTTGACTTGCCACTATTGAGAGAGCCGTAGGATAACCATGCCAAATTGCCAAGGAAACACTACATGCAAAATATTCAGATTGTACAAGTCCATGTCCGCTTTCACATCAACGGGAGGAAAGGTAGACACAAAGATAAACAATGGTCGTGGAACTTATGTATTTGGAATGAACAGCCAAAAATACCTCAGAATAGGAACTCTACTACCTGAAGGTAAAGACGAACCACGCACAGTGCAGTTATGCACCGATGAACCTACAAATGAGGTAAAAACAGGATTAACGCGTCAGCATCAGAAGATACAAGGGAGTCAACAGATCATCACATTATCGAGGGCCTTAAAAATATGTTGGAAAGAGATAATAGACTAGCAAAAACACTCAAAATGGCAACCGAAGTTGCAGCCTTGATTGTGAATAATACAATAGGGAATAGAAAAGGATGGATATCATTGTTCAGTAAAAGGCCATTAGGCCGAGAAGAATATCAAAGAACCATTCATAATTCATGGCTATGCAGTATCCATTATTATTCCCCTACAGAAAAGATGGGTACAGAGGAAATATACAAGATATATTAAAAGAAGGTGCAAAATGCAAGAGAAAGCATGTAACAGTGTTGGAATACAATGAGTCATATACAACACCATATTAACCAATCGAAACACTTCTTGGTGTGTGAAAAGCTTAAACTGCAATTAAATGTGGATGCCCTAGCATGCATTTTACAGTACAAACTGGACTGGATCAAAAGACACCAAGGACACCTAAGAATGGAATTATATGCTGGCTTGCAAGAGGCAATAGAAGAGGAGACACAAGGGATGAACAGGTAAGGAAGAGAATACTACTTCCATGCTCTATTTATAAAGTGCCCTGCTTCAGACGCTTCAGCATCGCTTAAGCAGTAAGGCGCCCTAGCAGCGCCTTAGAAATATACCCGCGTTAGGCGCTTAGGCGTCGCTTAAGTATCAGAGCGGATGGTGCTCACTTTAGGTTGCTTTACCACGTTATAAACCATGCTGCCATGTGCCATCCAGCTTCATAGATAGCCCAAGATACAAAGCACAAAACTACCAAGATGCTATGGCAATATGTCAGTGAGCTGGATATGCAGACCAATTTGTGACATTCATGTTCAACGCAGCTTGGCCAGAGATACAGTCTATGCTACAGGAAGTAGGCCAAGCTGCATCAGAAAGACCTGATATTGTTCACTTAGTGTTCCACATAAAGCTCAAGGAGTTCATGAGACACAAGAGAAAGGGGTACTCAAAACACTTGCAAGTAATACCATGCTGACTTGATCACACCGGTTATTTTCTTTTCTATAGCAAATAAACTATCAACGAGGACATATGGTCAAGAACATAGTCAACAAAAATATATTCAAAGGGTAGGAACTAAAAACACGTGTACATATGCTACTAGCCGTTTTAGATAACCATAAGTAGATGGAAAATTAGTACACTGCAAACTATCCTCAAAATAAAACTGAATTTTCTATGCACACATGATATGGCAAAACGGATATGATCTACTACTCGCAGAAGTATTGGTAACATGCATCAACATTCGATGGAAGTAGCTCAATAATACCAATAAGTCAACACTATTGTACTACCTCCATTCCAAAACGGATATTATCTAACATTTGAAGCAAATTCTATTGTACTACCTCCATTCCAAAATATAAGATGTTTTGGTAGGATAAAATGGCCTACCAAAATGTCTTATTATTTTGAAATGGAGGTAGTACGGCAATAGTGACAACTGACAACATCCATGGATTGTTATAGTTCATATGTAAAATGTAATAGCGCCCATTTTCATATTTACTTTTAAAATTAATTCTATATTTGGAAAATAGTAAAACTAAAGCTAATTACAAATGAACTAATTAATTTCCTAGATGTTTTGAATATGAATGGGGGCAGGGGGCCTAACACTTCAGATACCAGTCCCGAGTACGGGAAAATGAGTATGGGGCCATAAATAGATTTACATATTTCACTAACAAGTTGTGCCTTCATGTACATTATATTGCTTTAGCCATACATATGCAGAGAAAGGATAAGAAACAAGAAAAGACTATGAGTATGAGATAGGCAGGAAAGGAAGAAGGGGGGCCTGCAGGTGAAGAATGAGCCGCCGAAGTCAGGCTTCCACTGTCGAGGATGAAGATGACCCGCCGGGGCGCCTCGCTCCGGGACGTCCACGATGCGATGGAAGACAACAGCACCAGCATCCTCACAATCGAGGTGGATTCAAGCAGGATGTGGGAGACGAGATCCACGCCCACGTCGCCACCAAGGACGCCGACGGCAGCGGCACTGTCAAGATCGACAAGCTAGCCTTCTCCATCGCGTAGCTACTCATCGAGCCCTGCTAACCCTACATCGCCGTTGATGGGCCCGGCAGATCGAGGAGGCGTACAGGGAGCCAAATCAGGCGCACGAGATGGCCACCCCGTCGCCGCGACAGTCAGCCGAGCTGCAGAGGTGCGTGCAGGTGTGTACGAGCACGGTCGCGGCAAGGAATCAAGAGGGGAAACTGAGGTGGTGTTGGGAATTAAATCTGCAGCGCTCGAGTGGAACTAATTTTGTACAGAGGAGATCAGGAAAGATGAACGTTTGGTGAGCTGAGAGAATAAGAGCAAGTATAATAGAGATGAGTCAGCGGGCTATAAGGAATAAACTAGTATATTTCTACTTAGTTGGAGGAAAGAGAAGAGGAGAGAGAAGGTAAGCGGGCTCTTCAGAAGAGCCAGCTCTAGCACGTGCTCCTAGGCACTTTGTGAGAATGAAATGTGGGTCACATAATAAAAAAGTAGTACACTCTTTTGATCTACTATTGTACATGTTGGCTATTAGATGGACTGTATATGACATGGCACTGGCTTATAGCCAGCAGTTGGCTATACTATTAACCATGCTCTAAGGAGAAAGGGGATCGGGAAAGATGAACATTTGTCACTGTGTGAAATAATGAATAGTAGAAGAAGAGTGGAGAAGTCAAGATAACTACGGAATGGGGAAAGTCAAGAAGATATTGGTGGGACCCATCAAACGTATGGCCTTTCATAACATGATAATAAAAGCCATGTGTCTGTACATGAAGTAGAGTGGACACTTTAAGAGCAAAATATATAAACGTGATGATATAAACACCCTTGGTACAGCTGCTGCTGCTTGCACGTGTATTTTTTTGCGGGTGCTTGCACGTGTATGAAAGCAAATACTGGCCAACAAAACTATTATGGATGTGTATAGCGGTTTGGATTTTTTAGGCGTGGGTATACAAGCACATGATTCAGAAGAAAAGATTGTAAAAAAAATTGCAACAAAAATATTCTAGCATAATACTTCATGTTTAATGTTTCAACGAATATTGAGGTGTGTGGTACTATGAGTGAAAACAATTATAGCCAGAAAAACCATGAATTGTAGCTTTTACATAGCATTGGTTCTATCGTATTTCACTCAGAATACAAAATAACTATTTATGTCAAAAATTAAATAAATACGACTATTATGCTAGATCATGTATGTTTCCAAAATGTTTCAAAAATACTTTATTATTTTTACAATTTTAATTTCAAAGCCCGCGCAACAAGGTTCACAGTTCTATTTTCGTAAATATTGTATATATTTTTTTTAGCAAAATCAGTCAATAAACTATGCCAATCTATAATATTGCTAGCGAAATAAACTATCACTACACAAAAAAACATAACTTTTAAATTGGTGCTTACATGAAAAACTGAGCACCATGATAAAATTGTCACGATAAATATGCAAACGAAAATTTGAAGAATACAAACGATCATAAAACAAAAGTTCGTACAGAATGCATAATTATCAACTAAAGTATCAAGGGACAACAAATATATTTATAACTAAAATTCAAACCTTACAAAAACTATGCTCGCAAACTACCTATATTTGAAAATTTAAACAAATTTGCTTTCAATTTTTCGTTACACAAATCAAACAATATACACTCACAATTTAACTTAATAAAATCCTGGCCCACGCATCGAGCGGCCCACTTTGCTAGTTGGTTGAAAAATCAAATATGTGTCCTTGTGTGCATGCTTAGGTCCCATGCAAGAAATGGGAATAAATTTGAAACACCAGGGCACCGTTGATTGCCGGCAAAACATTAAGATGCCTGGTTTTTAAATTCTAGTAAATCAAAAACTCGTTGAAATTCATGAAACTTGGCATGCTATCATGGAGCGGCATCAACATGTCGTGGTACAAATTTTGTCCCATTTGGGGCAGGTTTGGGTATATGCTTCTCACAAACCGGAGCTTCTCACAACAAGCATGCTGATTTTTGGTAGGGAACGTCCCACCTTTGGGGATGAAATGATATCCATTGCCTCTTATTGCTTTCAATTTTTTTTGTCGTGTCAACATAGAACAACAGGAGTGTTGTGCGAATTTTTGTGATTTTCGGGGTTCGTTTGGATATTTTATGCATTAACTGAGTTTTCAATGCATTTATGTGCATAATTCAAATTTGAACTACATGCACATGCTCTAGTGCATATAAACTTGTTGAAAAATCAAATATGTGTCCGCGGGTGTATGCTTAGGTCCCATGCAAGAAATGGGAATGAATTTCGAACACCAGGGCACCGTTGATTGCCGGCAAAACATTGAGATGCCTGGTTTTTAAATTCTAGTAAATCCAAAACTCGTCTGAAATTCATGAAACTTGGCATGCTATCATGGAGCGGCATCAACATGTCGTGGTACAAATTTTGTCCCATTTGGGGCAGGTTTGGGTATATGCTTCTCACAAACCGGAGCTTCTCACAACAAGCATGATGATTTTCGGTAGGGAACGTCCCACCTTTGGGGACGAAATGATATCCATTGCCTCTTATTGCTTTCAAATTTCTTTCTCGTGTCAACATAGAACAACAAGAGTGTTGTGTAAATTTTTGTGATTTTTGGGGTTCGTTTGGACATTTTTATGCATTAACTGAGTTTTCAATGCATTTTATGTCCATAATTCAAATTTGAACTACATGCACATGCTCCAGTGCATATAAATTAGTTGAAAAATCAAATCCGTGTCCTTGGGTGCATGCTTAGGTCCCATCCAAGAAATGAGAATGAATTTCAAACACCGGGGCACCATTGATTGCCGGCAAAACATTGAGATGCCTGGTTTTTAAATTCTAGTAAATCGAAAACTCGTCTGAAATTCATGAAACCTTGCATGCTATCATGGAGCGGCATCAACATGCCGTGGTACAAATTTTGTCCCATTTGGGGCAGGTTTGGGTATATGCTTCTCACAAACCGGAGCTTCTCACAACAAGCATGATAGTTTTCGGTAGGGAACGTCCCACCTTTGGGGACAAAACGATATCCATTGCCTCTTATTGCTTTCAATTTTTTTTCTTGTGTCAACATAGAACAATAGGAGTGTTGTGTGAATTTTTGTGATTTTTCGGGGTTCGTTTGGACATTTTTATGCATTAACTGAGTTTTCAATGCATTTTATATGCATAATTCAAATTTGAACTACATGCACATGCTCCAGTGCATATAAATTGGTTGAAAGATCAAATCTGTGTCCTTGGGTGCATGCTTAGGTCCCATGCAAGAAATGGGAATGAATTTCAAACACCGGGGCATCGTTGATTGCCGGCAAAACATTGAGATGCCTTGTTTTTAAATTCTAGTAAATCCAAAACTCGTCTGAAATTCATGAAACTTGGCATGCTATCATGGAGTGGCATCAACATGCCGTGGTACAAATTTTGTCCCATTTGGGGCAGGTTTGGGTATATGCTTCTCACAAACCGGAGCTTCTCACAACAAGCATGACTGTTTTCGGTAGGGAACGTCCCACCTTTGGGGACGAAACGATATCCATTGCCTCTTATTGCTTTCAATTTTTTTCTCGTGTCAACATAGAACAACAGGAGTGTTGTGTGAATTTTTGTGATTTTTCGGGGTTTGTTTGGACATTTTATGCATTAACTGAGTTTTCAATGCATTTTATGTGGCATAATTCAAATTTGAACTACATGCACATGCTCCAGTGCATATAAATTGGTTGAAAAAAATCAAATATGTGTCCTCGGGTGCATGCTTAGGTCCCATGCAAGAAATGGGCATGAATTTTAAACACCGGGGCACCATTGATTGCTGGCAAAACATTGAGATGCCTGGTTTTTAAATTCTAGTAAATCCAAAATTCTGTTAACCATTCATGTGACGCCACGTGTCTTGGTTTTAATGGCTGTAGGAGGTGCCGTGCGAATAGCTGCTTGACCTTGACTGAACAGGAGGCGTGCGAGCGCCGTCCGTTGCACAGGTTGACCGAGAGGTGTGCAAGCTGTCCTCAAGTGCAGGCTCACCGGGAAGCGTGCGAGCTGTACGCTGCGCAGGCTCACTGGGAAGCGAGCCCTTTGAGTTCCATGGCCGGCCGCCTTGCTCGCGTCCTCTCCATTAATGGCGCCCAAGCCACAGTTTAATTCGCTTTTTAAATATAAAACACTCATCGCAAACGTTTTAGTTAGAACACCCGTATGCAAACTGACAGCTTCCCCAGGAAGCCAAGAGAAAATGTGCCGAGACGTGGACGACAGGACGGAGGTCACCGTGGAGCCCAAGACGGCGTCACACCAGAGCCTTTGGCAAGCGAAGACCACCTTTAGTCAGGATAACTTGTACTAGTTGTCCCCGTTCGAATTTGGCTGTTCTTGGATTCCTTCCCGCTCAATATTTGGGGAGAGGACCAGGGCCTCTTTAAATAGGACTAGCCACCACCATAGGAGGCATCTCATCCTGGATTGGAGCCATTCCATCCATAGCCACACACAAGCACAAGAGCACCTCTCCTCAGGAGGCTGTTCTTCCCTTGTAATTGTTCCTCCTCAGCCCAAGAGGCAATCCACCACACCACACTGGAGTAGGGTATTACACCACATCAGTGGCCCGAACCAGTATAAACTCTTGTGTCTCTTGTTCTTTGAGTTCGTCTAGCTAGGCCTTGCGATTGTTGCGAGAGCGATCTAGGGAGAGAGAGAGATCTTCGTGCGCACCCCAGTGTTCGAACCTCAAGGGTTTTGCCGGAACCCGAAACCGACATTTGGCGCGCCAAGTAGGGGTGCGCCAAAGCTTTCCTTCCGTCGATCTGCGCTTCGCCATCCCCGTGCTTCACCCCGATGGCCGGCACTGCTCTTCCGGCTGCGACGATAGACGCCCGCGGCGGGGCCAGGGGGCTCCAAGCCTTGGCCCCCGCCTTGCAGCGGGTGCAGTGGCCCCCCAAGTTCAAGCCAGAGGTGCCGCCGCGCTACGATGGCGCGACGGACCCGTCGGCTTTCCTGTTGGCGTATGAAGGGGTCGTCTTGAAGGCTGGGGGCGACGACAAGGTCATGGCCAACTGGCTTCCCATGGCCCTCGCTGGGGCACCGCGCTCCTGGCTGCTCAACCTCCCAGGATCTATGGTGACATCTTGGGAGGAGCTGCGCAACCTCTTCGCTGAGCGCTTCGCGGTACCGGCGCCCCGCACTGTCGTGGCCCTCCTTGGCGGCTCACAAGCGCCGCCCTCTAACCGTCACGCCAAGCCGTTCTTTTGTCAGATTGGCGCCGCCTCCACGCGGCAGGGGGCTCCTCCAGGTTGGGTGGCGCCCAAGGCCGACCTGACCTTCGACTCAGGAGATCACCCCGTCACCACCGTCGGCTCGGGCGTGCTCCCAATGCTTTGCACGCCCACCATCTGCAGCGTGGCCGTTACCAAGACCCTCATCAACGGCGGCGCCGGCCTCAACGTGCTCTCTGTGGAGGCTTTTAGCCTCCTTCACGTACCGCTAGAGCAGCTCCACCCCAGCAAGCCCTTCTCCGGGGTCGGCGGCGGCTCCTCCAGTCCCCTGGGGCAGATCCGTCTTCCCGTGACCTTCGGCACCCGCGACAGCTACCACACGGAGTTGATTGACTTTGACATTGCCCGCATCGGCCTTCCGTACAACGCCATCCTCGGGTACCCAGCTCTGGCTCAGTTTATGGCGGCGACCCATCCGACCTACAACCTCATGAAGATGCCCGGGAGCAAGGCGTCCTGACCGTGGTTGGAGATACCAAGGAGGCTCTGGTGGCGCTCAGGCTGGCCCTCAAGGCCGCCGCGACGGCGCGCCCGGCCGACGAGGCCACCTCTGGAGTTAAGGAGGCCACGCCGGCCAAGAAGAAGCAGTTGTTCACCCAAGATCGGGCGAAAACCAAGCAGGTGCCGGTCAAGGAAGATGGGTCTTCTGGAGCCACCTTCACCATAGGTGCCAACCTCGACTCAGATCAAGAGGAAGCATTGGTAAAGTTCTTGTGTGCAAACAAGGAAGTATTCGCCTGGGAGCCCGATCAGCTGGTAGGGGTCCCAAGAGGGGTGATCGAGCATCAATTAAGGGTGTGCCCCAATGTGTGCCCTGTGAAGCAGAAATTCGACAATAGTCCACGGAGAAGCAGTCCTTCATCGTCCAGGAAACCCGCAAGCTGGAGGCAGCAGGTGTCATTCGCGAGGTCCGATACCCGGAGTGGCTGGCAAACCCCGTCGTCGTGCCAAAGAAGGGCGGGAAGGAGCACATGTGTGTCGACCTCACCAACGTCAACAAGGCCTGTCCCCAAGATCTGTTCCCGCTTCCGTGCATCGACCAGATTGTTGACTCCACCGCCGAGTGCGACCTGGTGTGTTTCCTGGACGCGTTCTCGGGCTAACCAGATCAAGATGGCGGTGGATGATGTGGAGAAGACGGCTTTCCTAACCCCGTGCGGGGTGTACTGTTACACTTGCATGCTGTTCGGGTTGCGCAACGCGGGAGCGACCTTCCAACGGCTGATGCACATCGCCCTGGGTCAACAGTTCGGGAGGAACGCTGAAGCCTACGTCAACGACATTATGGTGAAGTCTCGAGAGGCGAGAACTTTGATTCAGGACCTGGAGGAAACCTTCGCGAGCCTGCGCCAAGTGGACTTGCGGCTCAACCCGGAAAAGTGTGTATTTGGTGTCCCTTCCGGGAAGCTGTTGGGCTTCCTTGTGTCCCACAGGGGGATCAAGGCCAACCCAGAGAAGGTCAAGGCGATTGAAGACATGAGCCCACCACAAACCCTCAAGGAGATGCAGAAGCTTGCCGGCTGCGTGACTTCGCTGGGGCTCTTCATCTCCAAGCTGGGAGAGCGCGCCCTGCCGTTCTTCAAGCTGATGAAGAAGAAGGGCCCGTTCGAGTGGACTCCGGGGGCTGACCAAGCGTTTCAAGATCTCAAGAGATATTTGACCAGCCCTCCGGTGATGGTGGCGCCCTGCCCTCTCGAGCCCCTGGTGCTTTACCTCGCTGCCACTCCTCATTTAGCCAGTGCAGCTCTGGTAGCGGTTCGGGAAGAGCGTCAGGCCAAGGACACGTCTGTAGGATCGAAAGTATGTCTAGAGGGGGGGTGATTAGACTACTTGACCAAATAAAAATCTAGCCTTTTCCCAATTTTAGTTCTTGGCAGATTTTAGCAACTTAGCGCAAGTCAAGCAATCAACCTACACATGCAATTCTAAGAGTGTAGCAGCGGAAAGTAAAACAATTGCATATGAAGGTAAAGGGAGGAGTTTGAGGGAGCAAACACAATGTTGACACAGAGATTTTTTATCCGTGGTTCCGATAGGTGGTGCTATCGTACATCCACGTTGATGGAGACTTCAACCCACGAAGGGTAACGGTTGCGCGAGTCTACGGAGGGCTCCACCCACGAAGGGTCCACAAAGAAGCAACCTTGTCTATCCCACCATGGCCGTCGCCCATGAAGGACTTGCCTCACAAGGGTAGATCATCACGAAGTAGGCGATCTCCTTGCCCTTACAAACTCCTTGGTTCAACTCCACAATCATGATGGAGGCTCCCAAGTGACACCTAGCCAATCTAGGAGACACCACTCTCCAAGAAGTAACAAATGGTGTGTTGATGATGAACTCCTTGCTCTTGTGCTTCAAATGATAGTCTCCCCAACACTCAACTCTCTCTCATAGGATTGGATTTGGTGGAAAGATGATTTGAGTGGAAAGCAACTTGGGGAAGGCCAGAGATCAAGATTTATGTGGTTGGAATGGAATATCTTGACCTCAACACAAGTGTAGGTGGTTCTCTCTCAGAAAATATATGTTGGAAGTGTAGGCATGTTCTGATGGCTCTCTCCACGAATGAAGAGTGGGTGGAGGGGTATATATAGCCTCCACAAAAAATCTAACCGTTACACACAATTTACCAAACTCGGTGGCACAGAATCGTGAAACTTGGTCAGATCGATTTAGTTCATAATGTGACCGTTAGGATTTTCGGTGGGACCGACACGTCAACTCGGTGAGACCAATTTCGTTAGGGTTAGGGCATAACGTAATCTCGGTGAGACTGATTACACAAAATCGGTGAGACCGATTTTGGTAATAGTCAAACAGAGAGTTGGCCAGGCAAACTCGGTGGGACCGATTCGCTCATCTCGGTTGGACCAAAACGTTACGAAAGGGAAACAGAGTGTTTGCATTGCAATCTTGGTGGGACCGATCGCTCATCTCGGTTTGACCGAAACGTTGTGAAGGGAAACAGAGAGATTACAATCCCATCTCGGTGAGACCGAGATCCCTATCGGTGAGACCGAAAAGACTAGGGGTTCTGGCAGTGGCTATGTCAACTGAACTCGGTGGCGCCGGATAGACAGTTTTGGTGGGGCCGAGTTTGACTTTTGGTTTGGGACATATGTGGATATGAGAAAGCAGTTGAGGGTTTTTGGAGCATATCACTAAGCACTTTGAGCAAAAAACTCATTAAGCAACACCTCACCCCCTCTTGATAGTATTGGCTTTTCCTATGGACTCAATGTGATCTTGGATCACTTAAAATGAAAAATGTAGACTCCTGAGCTTTGAGCTTGAGCCAATCCTTTGTCCTTAGCATTTTGAGGGGTCCACTTTTCTCATCCATGCCATGCCAATCATTGAGCTTTCCTGAAATGTTTATCTTGAAATAGCATTAGCTCAATGAGCTATATGTTGTTAGGAATTACCAAAACCACCCAGGGATAGTTGCATTTCAATCTCCCCCTTTTTGGTAATTGATGACAACATATAGATCAAAGCTTCGACAAATGAAAATAAGATTGAAAAACATCGTCGCTTTGAGAAGTATGTGATAAGCAAGAGCTCCCCCCAAATTTGTGCATTATTTAAAATTTGCTTTTGAATGCAAATGCACAATCGATTAGGATCATGGGTTACTCTTCCATGTCACATACATCTTGGTGGAGCGCTCAAAATGATAGAAGTTAAAAGCATGCACTCATCACCAAGCAAATGAATGATCATATAAGCATATAAGAGATAATATCATCCAACAAGCATTAAGGGTAGCATATGATCAAACACATGATCAAACAAGTATCTCACAAACACATAAAGTATCTCACACAAGCACACAATAAAGTAGTTCAACCAAAAATAGCAAGAGAGATAAAAAGCAACACTCTCTCTCGAAGCCTATGATCTATACATTTTTCTCCCCCTTTGGCAACAAGTTACCAAAAAGTTCAAAACAATGCATAGTGCTAAACGACTCTCAGGCTTGATCTTCGGTAGGTGGTGTAGAGATGACTCCAAGGACGAAAGCTTCTGTTGATGTAGCTGGAGCTGGTGGAGTGGCTGCTGGAGGTGGCACTGGAGCTGTAGCTGCTGGAGCTGATGCTGTAGCTCTAGTATCTGTGACTGGCACTGCAGCAGACCTCTGGCTTATGGGCACTCTAGCAAAAGCATCTGTAGTAGACTTGCCCTTCTTCTCCTCTGCTTCCTCCTGTAGCTGCTCAACTGCAGTTTGGATCTCAGTTACCTTGACATCCAGATCATAGAATTTCTGCTCGATGATCCTCTTCAAACTCTCCTGGTTTTGAGTCAGGGTGGCCAAGCCCTTCTCAATCCTCAAGGTGGATTGGATCAGATATCCAAGTTGATCTTGCTTGGATTTCAAGAACACTTGAGATGCCTCTTCAACAGTTGGCATCTTAGTAGCTTTCTCCGCCCTTGCCTTCTCTCTCTTCTCATGTGCTTGAGCTGAAGATGGTTCATTCTCATTCATGACAACAGTGTTGTCTTGAAATTCAGGGTAGATGGAAGGGTGCTCCTTATCCAAAAGATATTTGCCTTTGCCCATCTTGGAGTTGATGAGCTCCTGAATGTGTGGGGCATACCCACAACTTCTCTTCTGATCAGCTGTTGTCCTCTTGATTGTCTCCACAATCAGACTCATGACTCTGAACTTTTGAGGCACATCAAACAAATGTAGCAAGTTGATAGCATGTCCTCTAATCATCTTGTGATCACCTGACTTGGGTAGCAATGCGTGCCTTAGGATCCAGTTGATGGTAGGTAGACCAGACAACAAGAAGTGGATAGATCAAAACTTATGAGTATCCAAAGCATCATCTGGGATCTCTCTGTACATGTTGGCCATAGTGTTATGGTCTTTCTTCTTCTCAGCATAAACATCCAAGTCATCCTCACTTTCTTCTAGAGCATTGATCAACTGAGCCCATTCTTCAATAGTAGATTGGTACCTTGTACCTTCAGACATCCAAATGATCTTTCCATCTGGGTACAAGTGGGCAGTGGAGTAAAACTGCATGATCAGCTCATCATTCCACTTGGTGAGCTTCTGGGCAACAAATGTATCAACTCCACATGCTTTGAAGCTGTCATATACACCTGGATAGTGATCTTCATTCTCCTTGATGTACTCCCAGTCAACCCATCTCATGTCACACAGTATGGGCTTCTTGTCAAGCAAAATTGTCTCATAAAAGTCTTGCTGTTCCTTAGTGTGAAACCTGTAGTCAATAGCAGTTCTCCTCCTGACAGCATATGGATCAGACTGTTTCCATAATCTTAGTCCTGAATCCTTCCTAATGTTCATGTTTTCTGCTACAGGATGTGCATCATTGTGATCAGGGATCTTGGGCTTCAGCTTTCTCAAAACAAGTGAGTCATCTTCTTCTTCTTCAGCAGCTTCAGGCACTAGGGCCTTGTTCTTCTTCTCAGCAAGGATGTTCCTGGTGCTTCTCTTGGGTTTTGGGGGTTTCTGAGCTGGAGCAGCAGCCTTGGGAGCAGCTTTGGGCTTAGATGGAGCAGCCCCTGATCTGATTGCATCTCCCATGAGCTTCTGAGCTTTGGGTGCTGGTGCAGCATCCTCTTTCTCTTCCTCTTGTCCTTCAGAATTTTTCTTCATTGAGGGTTTGCCAAGAACTCTGGCAGTAGTGGTTCTTGCCCTCTTCTCTTTTTACCATCACCTGCTGCTTCACCATCATCTGATTCAATGGTGAACTTCATAGTTTCACCCATGGCAACTTTCTTTGGCTTGGAAGCTTCAGCAGTTGAGGCTCTGGCTTTTTACATTGGAACTCTTCTTGTTGGAGCCTTTGTTTTCATTCCAGGCTTTGTTGCAGTAGCAGTGCTATATTCCTTCTTCAGCACCTTCTTTCTTGAAGTGGCCTCATCCTCAACAGCCACATAATCTTCATCTTCAGAATCTGAGGTTTTCTTCTTCCTTGTACTGGTAGCTGCCTTGGGCAAGTTACTAGGTGTGCTCCTGCTGCCTTCATCATAGCTGCCTGAGGGACTAGTGCCCTCACTCATCTGAACCCGTTCCTCTGACTTGTTCTGACTATCACTTTGGTCAGACATCTTCAGGCAAACTGTCAGCAGACCCTGTGAATAGGTTGTAGATGAGGTAGAGTAGATGATCAACATCACAAAGTACAGAGGTTTTGCAAAATAATTGAGTCAAAAAGCTTAGTTTTAGTTCTCTGCAGAAGTGATCTCGGAGCTACCGAATTGACAAACTCGGTGATATCGAAGCAACACTTGGAACCTAAAATAGTGAACTCGGTAGGGCCGAGTCACCGTTCGGTGGCACCGAGATTGCTAGGGTTTCACAGAATCTTGAACTCGGTCACACCGATTTGCACGTTTCGGTCAGACCGAAAAGCGCATGTGCAATGGCCAAGGCCAAATCGGTGAGACCGATTTCTTCAGTTCGGTCGGTCCGAGATGAGTTCTGCGGAGAGCTAACCCTAAATTTTTTGAATCAATCTAGACCTAAGGAAGTTTTAGCTGGATGGATCAATCTCAATCGTGGCAAGAATCATGGCATTGTCCTTGTGCTAGGAATCCGAGTGAAAAAGACAACA
This sequence comes from Aegilops tauschii subsp. strangulata, assembly GCF_002575655.3. Classification (NCBI taxonomy): domain Eukaryota; kingdom Viridiplantae; phylum Streptophyta; class Magnoliopsida; order Poales; family Poaceae; genus Aegilops; species Aegilops tauschii. Next base: position 295,486,531 of record NC_053035.3, read on the forward strand.
CAAGGGGTCGAACACTTACCCTAGAGCAGCAAGTGTTCGCTACGGCGGCAACAGCGGAGCAGATTGCCGTTGACGGCGGTGGAGACCAGCGGCGGGAGGTCGCTGGCGGCGAGAGGACGATCCGGAGACCCGAAGAGGCAGAGCAGGTTACGCGCGGGTGAAGGGTTTTGGAAAAAATTCCAAAATTTGACCCGTCAGTATATATAACCTGACCCTGTCGGCGTGACCGAGTGGAACAACTCGGTGGCACCGAGATGAAAAACTGCAGGCAGTTACTGCAACTCGGTGAGACCGAAAGGTTCTAATCGGTTGCACCGAGATTGAAAACCTAGATCAACTAAGTGATCTTGGTAGGACCGAAAAGGATGAATCGGTCAGACCGAAATGCACAAAGAGGTTTTGGAAGTTTAAGTCTACGATGAATCGGGGACTCCGAGTGCTCCTCACACAGAGTGGTTCGAATCTGACTTGATCAAACTTTGTGATGTAGCATGAATAGAGTTTGAGACGAGGAAAGCATGGATAGCTAGAGGGAGTTCTGAGGCATTCTTGTCCATCCATTTGGCAAAAGAGAAAAAGCCAAACAATCAAAGTAACAAATGGATGTCCTCGAATGAGAAAAATATGCATTCAACATGCTCACACAATTAAAATGGCAAATGAAGTATGTGGCAAAGCATGCACAAACACTCTAGCATCTATCAAGCAATTGGCGATGACTAGGTCATCTATATATGAGTATATTGACTTAGGAGTCAAATGAGAACATTTGATCATAGGTCATACTCATCGTTTAAGCACAACTGGGGTTACCACTTTTACATAAAGCATTGTTGTGCTCACACCATTTAGAGTTGCTTTAGCTCAATTCTTAGAGTAAAGCTCCCCCTAGATGTGATATCCCCCCTAAGAGGGATGAACTAACCTTGGGTTTTGTCGATGATGACTTCATGTAGGTGTTAAAGATGTGGATTCTCAATGTTGATGTAGATCATTCGGAGCAATCCATTGGAGTGAGTTGCACTTTCAATACCTACACGGGTTAGTCCCACAAGGAACAAGAAAGGATATCCATAGACATAGAGTGATGTATACACAAGATGTTGTCCATGAAAGCATTAGGTTACCTTGTCCCTTGTCTTACCAACAAGAGGGTTTGTGACTCCTTGGACTAGTGCAAGATGTGGAAGTTGTTTGCACTTGTCATTGCCAAAATGATAAGAGTGAAGTATGTTGGCGGAGTCACCCTCGAGAACTCTCTAGTTCTTCTTCTTCGGGATCCACACCATCTTGATGGGAATCCTTGGAGTTGTAGTCGTACTTGATGAAGTATAACTTGATGTAGTCTTGGGAACCCACTTGACTAAGGCCTTAGGTGCTTCTTCAAATGCATCAATTTCCTCTTGAAGCTTGTCCTTGCCTTTTTGCTAGTGGTCTTGTGGTGGAAGATCATCTTGAGCTTGTGTTCCTTGGAAGGAAGTAGGATCATACTTCTCTTGTTGAGGAACAAACTTCGTCTTGGGGTATTGATCTTCTTCCCACTCAACTCCATTGGCATTGAACTTTCATTCAAAACCAACACCTTGATTCTTCCGGTGCCTTCCTTGCTTGCGTACAATTTCCTCAAATTGCTTACTTCCGACAAGGCTCTTGTAAACACCCTTCTCTATGATTCCCTTCAATAAGCTATTTTCTTGCTCAAGTATAACTTGGCTAAGAGAATCATTAGTGGAATCAAGAGAACTACTAGAAGCAACAACATTGGATTTAGCATTATTGTTGTTACTACTAGATGAAGAATCTTTCTTGTTCTTGTTGTTAGATTTAACTTGTGTCATGTAAGTAGAAAAGAGTAAATGCTTGGCAATGTAAGAAGAACTTTTCGTGCGAAGATCATCATTGATTGCCTTTAAAAACTCATGCTCTTGCTCAAGGTTGAGCTTTTCAAAGTGTAGCTTCTCATGAGTCTTTAAAAGTTCTCGATGATCTTCCAAGGTAGTTTCATGAGCTAACTTAAGAGTGTTTAGTTCTTTAGTTAGACACTCAATCTCCTTCTTATCATCATCATTCGTTTTATCTTGATTAGCATGATTAATAGCAAATTCATCATAGTTTTCATAACTAGAGTTGTCAACAAGTAAATCATCATCTCCTAGCAAATCATCTTCATCACTATTGAAATCAACATACTCGGGGTGTGTTACCTTTGGACTTTTAGCCATGAAGCATCTCCCAATTCCTTCATTTGGTGAGTCAAATATGTCGTAGGAGTTGGTTGTCACAAGTGCTAGTCCGGCAACACCTTCATCTTGAGTATATTCGGAGTCGGAGTGATTGTCGGAGTCGGAGCCGGATACCCATTCACCAACATGAGCTTGATGTCTTCTTTTTGTGTAGCTCCTTGATGACTTATCCTTCCTGTCTGAATCCTTGCTTCTCCGAGAGGGTCTTCATTCATAACGATCATCTCTACTCCTTCTTTCTTTTGGTGGCGATTCTTCTCTTCTACTCCTTCTTTTGGGAGAATCTTCTCTTCTTTTGTAGGGAGCCGTACACTCATTGGAATAGTGTCCGGGTCTTCCAGAATTGTAGCAATTACGCTCACGACTAGAAGATCTTTTGTCATTGTAGGACCTTGACTTGGAACTTCTTTCTTTGGTTCTACTTTTGTAGAACTTGTTGAAGTTCTTCACCATTAGGCTCAATTCTTCATTGAAGGTTTGTTTCTCACTTGATGATGTGGGAGCTTCACATGAGGCTTTGTAAGCACCACTTGACTTGTTGTGGAGCTCTTCCTTATCCTTGAGTGACATCCCATGAGCAACAATTCTTCCAATGAGTTCCGTTGGTTTGAGATCTTTGTAATTGAGCATCATTTGGATCACTGTGCACACGGTATCATATTTTCCATCCAAGGCTCTTAGGATCTTCTTCATGATGAATTTATCGGTCATCTCTTCACTTCCTAAGCCGGCAATCTCATTTGTGATGAGAGCAAGCCTAGAGTACATTTCAGTGACACCTTCACCATCCTTCATTTTGAACTTGTCAAGTTGACTTTGAAGCACATCCAATTTGGATTCCTTGACGGAGTCGGTACCTTCGTGCATATCAATCAAAGTATCCCAAATTTCCTTTGCATTCTCAAGACGGCTGATTTTGTTGAATTCTTCGGGGCACAATCCATTGAAGAGAATATCACAAGCTTGAGCATTGTAATGCAGCATCTTCAACTCTTCCGCGGTAACTTCACGGTTTGGTTCTCTCCCATCAAAGAATTCACCTTGCAAGCCAATACACACAATAGCCCAAACGGCGGGGTTATGTCCATGAATATGCATTTTCATCTTATGCTTCCAACTAGCAAAATTTGTACCATCAAAGTAAGGACCTCACGGTGGTAATTTCCCTCACTAGACGCCATACTCTCCTAGGTTGTGAAACCAAGGCTATCACTACCAAAAGCTATGGAAATCAAATCAAATGGAGACCAAAGCTCCGATACCACTTGTAGGATCGAAAGTATGTCTAGAGGGGGGGTGATTAGACTACTTGACCAAATAAAAATCTAGCCTTTTCCCAATTTTAGTTCTTGGCAGTTTTTAGCAACTTAGCACAAGTCAAGCAATCAACCAACACATGCAATTTTAAGAGTGTAGCAGCGGAAAGTAAAACAATTGCATATGAAGGTAAAGGGAGGAGTTTGAGGGAGCAGACACAATGTTCACACGGAGATTTTTTATCCGTGGTTCCGATAGGTGGTGCTAAAGTACATCCACGTTGATGGAGACTTCAACCCACGAAGGGTAATGGTTGCGCGAGTCCACGGAGGGCTCCACCCACGAAGGGTCCACGAAGAAGCAACCTTGTCTATCCCACCATGGCCGTCGCCCGCGAAGGACTTACCTCACAAGGGTAGATCTTCACGAAGTAGGCGATCTCCTTGCCCTTACAAACTCCTTGGTTCAACTCCACAATCTTGACGGAGGCTCCCAAGTGACACCTAGCCAATCTAGGAGACACCACTCTCCAAGAAGTAACAAATGGTGTGTTGATGATGAACTCCTTGCTCTTGTGTTTCAAATGATAGTCTCCCCAACACTCAACTCTCTCTCATAGGATTGGATTTGGTGGAAAGATGATTTGAGTGGAAAGCAACTTGGGGAAGGCTAGAGATCAAGATTTATGTGGTTGGAATGGAATATCTTGACCTCAACATAAGTGTAGGTGGTTCTCTCTCAGAAAATATATGTTGGAAGTGTAGGCATGTTCTGATGGCTCTCTCCACGAATGAAGAGTGGGTGGAGGGGTATATATAGCCTCCACACAAAATCTAACCGTTACACACAATTTACCAAACTCGGTAGGACCGAATCGTTAAACTCGGTCAGACCGATTTAGTTCATAATGTGACCGTTAGGATTTTCGGTGGGACCGGCACGTCAACTCGGTGAGACCGATTTCGTTAGGGTTAGGGCATAACATAATCTCGGTGAGACCGATTACACAAACTCGGCGAGACCGATTTTGGTAATAGTCAAATAGAGAGTTGGTCAGGCAAACTCGGTGGGACCGATTCACTCATCTCGGTTCGACCAAAATGTTACGAAAGGGAAACAGAGTGTTTGCATTGCAATCTCGGTGGGACCGATCGCTCATCTCGGTTTGACCGAAACGTTACGAAGGGAAACAGAGAGATTACAATCCCATCTCGGTGAGACCGAGATCCCTATCGGTGAGACCGAAAAGACTAGGGTTTCTGGCAGTGGCTATGTCAACTGAACTCGGTGGCGCCGAATAGACAGTTTCGATGGGGCCGAGTTTGACTTTTGGTTTGGGACATATGTGGATATGAGAAAGTAGTTGAAGCTTTTTGGAGCATATCACTAAGCACTTTGAGCAAGAAACTCATTAAGCAACACCTCACCCCCTCTTGATAGTATTGGCTTTTCCTATGGACTCAATGTGATCTTGGATCACTTAAAATGAAAAATGTAGAGTCATGAGCTTTGAGCTTGAACCAATCCTTTGTCCTTAGCATTTGGAGGGGTCCACTTTTCTCATCCATGCCATGCCAATCATTGAGCTTTCCTGAAATGTTTATCTTGAAATAGCATTAGCTCAATGAGCTATATGTTGTTAGGAATTACCAAAACCACCCAGGGATAGTTGCACTTTCAACGTCGCGCCGAACCGCGCCCCCAGCCGGGGCGGCGCGAGACCCGAAGGACACCGCGGGGGCTGCAACAACGCCAATGGATGTCCCAGCTCAGCAGGATGGCGACCTTAGGCCCGCCGAGGCCCCAATAGGCGACAAGGCTCCGGAGGTTCCATCGCCTCAGGAGGCGCCTCAACCTTCGACAGACGCGGGTCTCGTTGACGCGCCCGCCCTCACTGAGCACCCAGTGTATTTCGTCAGCACGGTACTGCGGGATGCAAGGGCACGGTACCCCATGCCTCAGAAGCTCTTGCTCGCGCTCTTGGTGGCCTCGCGCAAGCTACGACACTACTTTCAAGGTCACCCAATCAAGGTCGTCTCGGCCTACCCACTGGAGAGGGTACTCAGGAGCCCTAACACTGCTGGAAGAGTCGTCGAGTGGAGTATCGAGCTACAGGCATTCCAGCTGGAGTTCAGCACAACTAGGGTCATCGAGGGAGCCGCGCTCGCTGACTTCGTGGCAGAATGGACGGACGCCCCGGAGCTTGAAGCAGGCGAGGATCGGTCCCTCTCGCCAGGAAGCGAAGCGCCGGACGGCTGGGTGATGTATTTCAATGGTGCATTTGCGCGTCAGGGCGCGGGGGCTGGAGCAGTGCTCATCTCGCCCACTCAGGACAAGCTCTACTACGCCGTGCAGCTCTGCTTCCAGCAGGGTGACAAGGTCTCCAACAACATAGCGGAGTACGAAGGCCTCATAGCTGGCCTTAAGGCTGCGGTGGCCTTGGGGGTGAAGCGACTCACCATCAAGGGTGACTCACAGCTTCTCGTTAACTTCTCCAACAAGGTATACGCACCGAGGGACGAGCACATGGAGGCATACCTCGCGGAGGTACGCAAAACGGAAAAGCAGTTCTTAGGCCTGGAATTGCAGCACGTGCCCCGCGGCACCAACAAGGAAGCCGACGATATCGCCAAGAGGGCGTCTAAGCAGCTACCCCAAGAGCCTGGCGTCTTCGAGGAGCGGCTCTTCAAGCCATCAGCAACACCACCACTTTCAAGGCCGGTGCTGCCTCGGGAGGAGCTCCCAGAACCACCTTCCTCGGGAGCCCCGGCTTGCGACCCGAGCTTGGGAGCGCGCGTGCTCTTGGCGCTCGAACCTCAGGAGGGGTGTTGGACCAAGGAGTTCAAGGAATACCTGATGCAAGGGACGCTGCCGGAGAAGGAGGAGGACGCGGGCGTGGCCCGGCAGGCCACGACGTACTGCATCCAAGACGGTGAGTTATACAGGAAGCGGCCGAATGACGTTTCCCTATGTTGTATCTCCAGAGAACAGGGGAAAGAGCTGCTAACCGACATACACGGCGGGGACTGTAGGCACCACTCCTCGTCATGAACCCTCGTCGGCAAGGCATTCCGCAGCGGGTTCTACTGGCCTACGGCGCTCAATGACACGACTGAGCTGGTGAAGTCCTGTGAGGCCTGTCAATTCCACGCCAAGGAGATCTATCAGCCAGCTCAAGGCCTCCAGACCATCCCACTCTCGGGGCCATTCGCGGTCTGGGGGCTGGATATCTTGGGCCCGTTCCCTCGAGCGCCTGGGGGCTACCGCTGCCTCTATGTCGCCATCGACAAGTTCACCAAGTGGGCGGAGGTAGAAGCCGTCCGCACCATCCTAGCCAGATCTGCGGTCAAGTTCATCAAGGGTCTCGTGAGCCGGTTTGGGGTCCCCAACCGCATCATCACTGATAACGGCTCGCAGTTCACTAGCAACCTCTTCAAGACATATTGTGCTAACCTTGGAACACAGATCTGCTACGCTTCGGTGGCACACCCTAGGAGCAATGGTCAGGCCGAACGCGCCAACGTGGAGGTCCTGAGAGGCCTCAAGACCAGGACCTTCAAGAAGAAGCTCGAGGCCGGCGGTAGGGGTTGGCATGACGAGATGCAGTCCGTGCTGTGGTCCATCCGCACCACCGCCACCAAGCCAACAAGCAAGACCCCGTTCTTCCTCGTCTACGGAGCAGAAGCGGTTCTCCCTCACGAGGTCAAGCATCGCTCCGCGCGGGTCCTGGCGTTTGATGAAGCGCAACAGGATGCCATGCGGGGGATGGACCTCGTGCTGGGGGAGGAACGCTGCCGTGAAGCCACACTCCGAGCGGCAAGATACCAGCAGGCGTTGCGGCGGTATCACTGTCACAGCGTCCGCTCTAGGACGCTCGAGGTGGGTGACCTCGTCCTAAGGCGGGTGCTCTCCAGGGAAGGGCTGCACAAGCTCTCGCCCATGTGGGAGGGCCCATTTAGGGTCGCCCACGTCTCCAGGCCTGGCGCGTGGAGACGCGGGATGGGGTACCTATCCAGAACGCCTGGAACATCCAGCACCTCCGGAAGTTCTACCCATGAAGAAAGGCCCGGTGCCTATGAAGAAGGCCCAGTGCCTGTGAAGGTCTCCGCTCGTGACACTCTCACGTAATAATGAGTGGGGTTGTACATGCCCCGGAGTCTCAGGAGTGTTGCCCTCGGGCCTCGGGGGCTCCCTCCCACGTCCTAGTGGCAGCACTTAGCTCCACGCTGGTGAGAAGACAAGAAGACTAGACTAGGTGCCGGACGCGGCTTTTCATTTGCTTTCCGTAGTTGGCTTGCCCCTCTTTAATGAAAATTTGCTTTCTGGTGTTCCTTGCCGGTTTGGTTCCATCACCTTTTGCCTCTGTTTTTGCTTTTGGTTCCTTGTTTCGACCTGTACTCTCCCCCGCATGCCTCGCGAGGGGGCTGGACAAGGGCCCTCGTGAGGCTTTTTCCTGTTTTTTGCGAGGCACCCTCGTTCGAGCTAGTAAGCCGGCGCACTCCTCTCAATCCGTGCCCCTCGGGCACCGCGATGCAAAGCACTGGATCGTGGCTAGCAACACCTGCGACCAGAGCTCGGAAGAATAAAAGTTTCCTAATGAATTTTTGCAGTTCCTAGACGCCTCCCAGGCCAAGGAGGCCTCGCCAGGTACTGGGAAGTGCGCTTCACGAAGCAAAGACTACTTCGAGCGTGTCAAGCTAAGTTATTTCTACGTGCCTACATAAAATGATAACGCTTCAACGCGACACAGGAACAATAAACATAGCATAGCAACTTGGAAACCATGGTTCGTTGCACGCCCCTACGGGGCCCCATACTTGTCTCTCTCTTAATGCAGGAAGAAAAGGAAGAACAAAACAAAAGCGTCGCACGCCCCTGCAGCAGCTCGCGAGGATGGACCGATGATGCTCTCCTGAGCTCAGCCGGACCCCTCCTCGCGCTTCACTGGGGCGCCGCGATGAGGCGACCCGCTGCCACCCTTGAAGCGGGCGCGACGGCGTGGCGGCTGGTCATAGCCGCCGCTGCTGGAGCTGTCGCCGGAGGGAGAATCACCATAGCTGGGCGAGCAGCGGCCAGCACCGAAGGGACTCGTCAAGTCAGGCAGTTGCCGAGGCAGCATGGGGAAGCGGAGACGCCCATGTCCAATCAATCGCCACGCATCAAGCGGGGCCGCAGGCTGTTGGGGCCCGCGGTGCTCCGCACTTGCCCTGTGCCTTTGCCTCGAAGCCAAGTCCGAGTGCGCCTTGGGCCCGGGGATACTGTCGGCGTCCTGGGAACGGGGGTCCCCAGACTTGCTTGCCTGCAGCCCACAACGTGGCTCCACCAGCGGCCCTGTACGGCCCATCTTCACCAGCAAACACTCAAGACCCTCGCGAGGGACCAAGCCTCGCGAGGCGGACGACACAAGACCTCCTCGGGATGGCCTCACCAGGCCGGCTCGCGAGGGGCGGATAGATCAAGGCAAGGGACACCTCATGAGGTTCCGGTGATGCAAGCCATGACGACCGAAGCCAGGCGGGCACCAGCGTGCACAGTGTCCTCATTTCCTCTTTGGTGCTAAAGAGGCAAGCGCAGGAGAGGAGTCCTGAGGCATCAGGCAAAGGTTTCCATATCGGTGCAACGAGACCAAGACAAGTAGGGCGACAGGACGGAGGTCACCGTGGAGCCCAAGACGGTGTCACACCAGAGCCTTTGGCACGCGAAGACCACCTTTAGTCAGGATAACTTGTACTAGATGTCCCCCTTCGAATTTGGCCGTTGTTGGATCCCTTCCCTCTCAACATTTGGGGAGAGGACCAGGGCCTCTATAAATAGGACTAGCCACACCATAGGAGGCATCTCATCCTGGATCGGAGCCATTCCATCCATAGCCACACACAAGCACAAGAGCACCTCTCATGAGGAGGCTGTTCTCCCCTTGTAACTGTTCCTCCTCAGCCCAAGAGGCAATCCACCACACCACACTGGAGTCGGGTATTTTCACACAGCCAGAGGTGAATTTACGCCAACGACGCTGGTTGGAACTAGTCAAGGACTATGACGTCGGTATTCACTACCACCCAGGGAAAGCAAATGTAGTGGCCGATGCCCTTAGTCGAAACCCCAGCCCGGACAGTGACGGTCAGCACAATTTGAGGCCTGAGTTTCAGCGAGAGTTCGCTAGGCTCAACATGATGTTAGTCTCTGAGAGCACCGTATCGAACCTGGAGATACAACCCACCCTGGTGGAACAAATTAAGAAGGCTCAACAGGGACATCCCAGCATCAAAGGCATAAAGAAGAAAATGAATCTTAGTAGGACTTCAGAGTTCGTCACAGACAGTGAAGGAACATTGTGGTACGGAGACAGACTTTGCGTACCTAACATTGAGGAACTCAAGCAACAGATCTTGACGGAGAGCCACACCGCTCCATACTCGATCCATCCTGGAGGAACCAAAATGTACAAGGACATTCAGGAAAGATTTTGGTGGCACGGTATGAAAAGAGATATAGCCACATTCATTGCTTGTTGTGATTCATGTCAACGCATCAAGGCTGAGCACCAAAAGCCAGCAGGGCTACTCCAGCCTAACAGGATACCAGAGTGGAAATGGGATGAAATAGGAATGGACTTCATTGTCGGATTACCCCGATCACAACGCGGAAATGACGCCATATGGGTCATCACAGACCGACTAACCAAGGTTGCTCATTTCATTCCCGTGAAGACTACCTACTCCACACAAAGACTGGCAAAACTTTATCTCTCCCGTATAGTTTGCTTGCACGGAGTCCCAAAGACTATAATATCAGACCGAGGCACCCAATTCGTCTCCAAATTTTGGGATCACCTACAACAAGCCCTGGGCACGCAACTAGCTTTCAGTACAGCATACCACCCTCAGACTGACGGACAGACGGAACGTGTGAACCAGATCCTAGAGGATATGCTAAGGGCCTGTGTGCTCACCTATGGATCCAGTTGGGAAGAGAGTTTGCCATATGCCGAATTTGCTTACAACAACAGTTACCAAGCCAGCTTGCAAATGGCACCCTTTGAAGCATTGTACGGACGGAGGTGTCGTACCCCACTGAATTGGTCAGAAACAGGTGACAGCCGTATCTTCGGCCCAGATATGCTTAAAGAGGCCGAGGAGAAAGTTAAACAAATCAGGGACAGACTCAAGACAGCACAGAGCCGACAAAAGAGCTACTATGATCAGAAGCATCGAGAGGTCAGCTTTGAACCCGGTGATTCCGTATACCTCTGAGTATCTCCTATGAGGGGTCTGCAACGGTTCAAAATTAAGGGGAAGCTAGCCCCAAGATTTATTGGACCATTTTGTGTAAAGGCACGAAAAGGCACGGTGGCCTACCAACTAGACCTCCCAAAGGAGCTATCAGACGTCCATGACGTGTTCCACGTCTCACAGTTAAGAAAATGTGTGAGCAACCCATAAAAACATGTACCTCATGAGGACATTGATATGCAACCAGATCTCACCTACAGAGAAAGGCCAGTAAAGATTTTAGAAGAGTCTGAACGGAGGACCCGTCAGAAAACGACAAGATTTTTCAGGGTTCAGTGGAGCAACCACACTGAGGATGAAGCTACATGGGAAAGGGAGGATTTCCTTCGAGCAGAGTATCCATATTTATTTGAGGATCAGCAGAAATCTCGAGGACAAGATTTTTCCTAAGGGGGTAGGTGTTGTGACACCCAAGTTTTTATTTGGATTTTTCAAAAGATTTTATTTGACTTGAGGGGAGTGATTTAAATTTTTCTTCAAGAGAACTCTCCCTCTCATATATTTTTCCTTATGGCAAAAGTTTTATTTGGATTCATCCAACATCTGCCTTTGGTCTTGGAAGTTCTTGCTTTTCATTTGGACTCAAGACAAAATGTTTTTCATTTGGGAAAATAACTTTTGAAAATCTTTTTGAATTTTGCACTATGGCTTTTGGAAAGTCCTTTGCCACTTTCAACAATTCCTTCTTGCCATGGCATTAGTGCAAATCCTCTCTCCTAACCCTTCCCTCACCTTTGGATCATGTTTTACACCAAATCCAGCAAGTTGAACCTCGCCATGTATCTATTTCCATTCAAATTCTATTCAAATAAATTTCTGCCTTCTTTTCTAGCACTTGGAGATTTGCAAAGGAACTCCACTTTCTGTCTTGATTTTTGGCCCCAAACCTTTTTCCCCTCCTAGTCCTTTGAACCCTCAACCTAGAACCATGAAGATCCACTGGTCTTCAGTTCAAAATTTTCAAACTACACTTGCTGCAAGTTTGGACCAGATTTGTCAAATTTGGTGAAAATCATTCAAAACCTTCTCCACAAATTCCAAGTAAAATCAGGCAGCCCCTGGGTGCTTTGAGTGGTCATCTCACCAAGTTACAGCTCCAGAAAAATTCATCTCATTGCAAAATCTCTCTGTCGAACACCTGCAGTGCATGGTCATTGTCAAGTTCAGAGTTTCAGAGATTCAGTTCAGTGCTCGCTGTCGTTTTCTTCAGAGATGGACGTCGATCTCGCCAGTGCAACCGCGTCGCCTTGCTCCTTGTCCCCGCCCTCTTGTTCCTGCACCGCACGAACGCCTGGCGCCTTGCGGGCGTCGGCGACGAGCAGCAGAAGGTGCGCCGCCCCGTGACCGACGCCGGCGGCGGCTTTGCGGACGCCAGCGGGAGACACGGCGCCGACGACGCCACCCAGCGCCGCCCAAACCACCGGAGCTCGCCGCGTGGCCTTCCACTCCCCCGAATGCGTTGCCGCTCTCGTCGTGAACCGCAGGGCGCGGAGCGCGCTCTCTGCCGCCGTTGAGTCCGTGCGGTCACCTCACCGTGGACCGACGCCATTACGCCAAGACCGTCTCCGTTTAGCTGTAAAATGACTCAAGTAACCTCCACTGATGCTGCCTGGCCGCTCAAACCACCTGCCAATCCACTGCTCCGTCGTAATCGCTCGCCGGAGATTCTCCGTTCACGGCCACCCCGTCGATCCGCCTATAAATAGAGGCCCCGAGCTTCAACTCGAGCACCCACCATCCCTGCACTCCCCCTAGAGCAAGCCTAGCCACTGGTAGAGCCCCGAGGAGGTCTCCTTCCTCGACTCCGGCCGCCGCGACCCGCCACGGGATCCAGACCGATTCGCCTCTGTGTGTGCTCCTCCGCCTCCATTCTCTTGCCAGTAGCTTCATCTTGCATCACTCGTTCTGACCCGCGCCTCAATTCGTAGTTTGCAGCCCTCCACCGGAGTTCCCCATCCTCACCCGAACCGCCGTCCGCCGGAGAAAGTGTCGCCGTCGACGTGGTGCTCCCCGTTGGACAAGTCCACCACCCACCGACGCGGAAGAAGACGCTGAAGCTCTTGGTACCCTCCGTTTCTCCTAACTCGCCGTGGTTTGACGCCGGCGTCCACCGCAGTCTTCGAGCGCCGGCGAGCTTTTCAAACCTGACATGTGGACCCCGCGTGTCAGCCTCTGTTCTTTTATTCGCGAACCGTTTTCTGTTGGCGCCTTCGGGCAAAATACGTCTTCTCCTTTGCGCTTGCGCATTCCCAGCCGAAGCGTTTTCTGTTTTCTCAGTTAAAACCCTGGAACTTTTCTGTTTCATTACAGATAAGTCCCTGAACAGAAACCTTTATAACTTTTTAATAAAAAGGAATTTTTGAGTGATTCTTTTTCTGACAATCTTCAAATTTTGTCTAGTTTTTTATGGGATTTATTTGAAAAATATTTGGAAAAGTTTCTGTGTATGTGTTGGTTTTCACGTTAGTACCCGTTTCGTGATTGCCGTAGGTTCCGGAAGAGGTGACGGAGCCGCGAACTTCGCCGAGCTAGACTCCGACTTCTCCGAACCAGGCAAGCATGTTTTGAACATTTGATATGACAGATGTTTTACATGTTCACGTGAAAGTTTGTGCGTGGCATATGAGTGTTGGTAAATACCTCGTTGCTTGTAAGGCAACTACCCGGTTGTCCCAAAGTCAGGATGACCTCTGATGAGAGGTGGCCCAATTCATGTGGTGACATGAAGGGCAGCAAGGTGGTACTATTGTAGCATACCAGCCTTGCGTCATCCGACTTTTTTTTCGACGTTAACGTGGTTGGAGCCACGTTATCGTTCTTTTCCCGCATGTTCCAAAGTTGCGATGACCTCTGATGAGAGGTGGCCTAATCATGTGGTGACATGAAGGGCAGCAAGGTGGTACTGTTGTAGCATACCAGCCTTGCGTCATCCGACTTTTCCGATGTTAACGTGGTTGGAGCCACGTTACCGCTCTTTCCCCCTTCCGTGCTACCACATGTCTCATTGCCAGGATGCGGTTTAGTAAGTTGGTAACCTCTTTCCGTGACACACCAAACAAAGAGGCCGGGATGATGGTACCTTGGCCCAGGATTAAAGCCAGTCATCCGGTCAGGGGGCATGGGTGTTTCCGGTTGGGACCGAGAGGGGGGGCACCCCCTTAGAGCGCGCGTATAGAAATTTGATCCCATGCTACGCGAGGTTGTAGCCTCCCCGTCTCAAGGTTTTTCTTGGACGTTGCCGAGGGTGATCCCTGGCTTCGGATGGTTGAATTGGGTGTGTACTGGTTAGACGTGTTTCTTCCAAAATACCGTAGACGGAACTAGTCCCCGTGACTACTGAAATCCGTTGGCTATGGTTAAGTACAAACTCTGCAGAGTCAACTCTTTCCAAATCATCGTACCCATGATCAGTAGTGTAAACATTATATCCATATCTATCCGTGTGAAATCTTGTCCCCGGTGAACAAGCTCAAGTGGTAAATTCAGTTTTATTGTTATTCCTGTGGATGGACTAACTTTATATTTGTCTCATGCTCGTGATAAATTATATTCCCGACTATTGTATTATTGAGCTACAATATAAGCCCTTTATGAGACGTCGCGCAGACGTCCGACTGTGGCGTCTACTCGTTTCTCACTTTAAATATAAGCCCTTTATGTGATGTCGCTCAGACGTCCGACTGTGGCATGCACTGTCTTTATTTTATGTTACAAGCCCTTTATGTGGTGTCGCCCCGACGCCCGACTGTGGCATTATCATTCCGCATTTTCCGCTCGAGGAGTCTTTCAGACACTCGTTTGGCACCTGTATTATTATTCCGCATTTTCCGCTCGAGGAGTCTTTCAGACACTCGTTTGGCACCTGTATTACTATTCTGCAGTTTCCGCTCGAGGTGTCATTCAGACCCTCGCTTGGCACCCAGTATTTATTATCTCTATGTCTGATCGCACTGGTTAACTTGTTCATATGCTTCATGTTTACATTTGTTATACCTTATGTCCGAACTGTCTTGCGAGTACTTTCATAGTACTCACCTGGCTTGTTGATTTGGCCAGATGTTGACGAAGGCGATCTCTTGGATGAAGAGTTTGATAGCGCGTCTGATGCCTAGAGGAGTCCCAGTCAGTCCTGCGCGATCCCGGATATTGATCACTTGTATTGTATACGCTTCCGCCACCCACAATAAGTCTTCTCGAGCCTCACTCCGACGCTCGATGAGTTGTAGTCCTCTGGAACCATATCACTCGCTTCGCGGTGATATTTCCACCACCGTTATTATCGTGAGTTAGTAGTTGCCACCCCATCCGCCGTTTTGTTTTAGCGGCGTGCATGTAATAAATTGTTGGGCAGTCTCTGCTCAACCTTGTATTATATTTAGTACTCCTGGTATTTTTCTTCTGTGACCAAGATATTGTCTACCAGTGAGAAGGAATTCTTCCTCGCTGGTCTGTAAAAGGGATTGGTCTCTCAATAATTATTTTATTGAAAAACCGGTCGTGACAAGCTTGGTATCAGAGCCAGGCTGACTGTAGGAAGCCACTAGGTACGATCGCTAATCGGTTATTAGCGTCTTTTGTGCTTTTTCAGCATTTTGCAATTGTAGCTATTTTCTGTTGGTCATCATAAATTTATGACATGACTACTTAGAATTTTTGCCTACTTTTGTAGATGGCTGGCAGCAGCTGTGAGAATTGAGTGTTCACCAACGTGCCCGAGGGGTTTGTCAAGCTCCTCGTCTCCATCACCAAGCTCGCGATCGGGCCAGCAGCTCGCCCGGAGTTCACACTCTATCAGCACAAGCTCAGTGACGACGTGTCTATGCACCAAGCCGTGGTGCAGTTCAAGGGAGGACGTTCTGCTGCACGCCACTTCCGTTTTGTGGGAAGGGCCATGCCTACGGAGAGGCATGCCATGCGGATGGCTGCCCGTGAGGCGATAGCTCGCCTTCGGGACATTCTTCCTACGATGAAGACTCGTCGCTACCGCTACCTCCCATGCCATGTGCCCTACACCAGCCACTATGCGTTCGCCTGCCATCGGGGAGAACGAGATGAAGCCATCGAGATTGTTGTGGAGTATCTCAAGGCTCTGGAGGAGTCTTTCGACAACCTCGTAGATGATCTTGTGGCTGCCCGCATGGACTTAGTCCGGGGCGGTCTTGCCAGCAGGAAGGAGCTTCTCCACACGGCGCGGCCTTTGACATTCGTCTCGTCTTCGGCCTCGTATGCACCGGCCGTTTTGGCCACTGCTCGCCGTCTGCCTACCACTGAGGAGTCCGACCGAGTCATCGCTCCTACTCCAGTCAGAGCCGCACCGCCTGCCGCACACGCTCTACCACCAGTCGCCCCCGCACCATCACCGCAGCGCAGCGTCCCGCGCCAGGAGCCAGCTAGAGAGGAGGAGGTTGATTCTCCTGGACCGCTGAGCCTTGCCATCGGCAAGGGGAAGGAGATCTTCACCATCTCCGACTGAGAGCACCGAGTAGCCGCGTGTTATGCCTGCTTGTGTGATGTGTTGTTTTATCTGTACGCTAGTTTGTATTGGTGTGTTTGCTGCCTTCCGGAGTAGTACGCTAGTTTTTAATAACATGTCAGGATTGTGTACGCGCATCCTGAGTGCTGTATCTTGTGTTTGCTTTTCGCATGTAAGATTTATGTTAAGCACTTCTTCTCCATGAAAAATCATTTGTGTTTCTTTGAAAACCTTGAAGCCTTTTGATTTTTTCCTTTGCGAGATTTTTGTTCTACACAATTTTTCTCATGGGTTTTGCAAATAATACCCCAGACTGGAAAAATGTCTCGCCCATGGACTCGCTCCATGCCCAATCAGCCAGAAGAGGTTTACGGGACACATACCAGCAACAATTTCACTCAGGGTCAGTCCAGCCAACAAGACAACAAAGCAGCACTGTCTCAAGTATGCCGTCTCTTCGAGCAAAGCCAGCAACAGCACCAAGAGATGATGAACCATGTCATCAACATGGGAAACCACCGTGAACCCTATCAACCCCATTCCAAGTTATCCGAGTTACAGAAGACTCGCCCCTCAACTTTTGCTCACACCGATAGGCCGCTGGAAGCCGACGATTGGCTTCGTGAGATTGAAAGGAAACTGATTATTCCTCAGTGCTCAGATCATGAGAAGGTGCTTTATGCACCACACTACCTTACTGGAGCAGCCGCAGCATGGTGGGAAAACTTCCTACACATGCATCCCCGGGAGCACAACATCACCTGGGAAGAGTTCAAGGAAGGCTTCCGTGGGGCACACATCCCCAGGAGCATCCTAAAGATCAAGAAGAGAGAGTTTGATGACCTGAAGCAAAGAGGCATGTCAGTCAAAGAATACAACGGCCAGTTTACCCAACTGTCTCATTATGCCTACGACGAGCACATGACAGAAAGCAAGAAGATGGAAAAATTCCTGGACGGCCTGGCACCTGCGTTAAGATGCCAACTGATCGTGCACACCTTTCCGGATTTTAAGACGCTGGTGGACAAGGCCATCACCTTGGAGAATGAGCGCCGTAGTCTGGAAGATATCCGCAAGCGAAAGAGGGACAAGACGACTCTTGCTCGCAGCAACCGAGGCAAGACTGAGGTTCCGAGGACAGACACAAGGAGATCCACGACTACTGAGCCAAGACCCATCGGACAATTTCATGCCAGAGACAAGGAGTTCACATACCGTCCAGGGGTCACCTGCTATGCTTGTGGTCAACAAGGGCATTATGCTAAACAGTGCCCGAAGCCAAGAGACTCGGCACCCAAGCCGAACAATGGTGGAAACAATCCAGCCCCCAAGCGCAACAACTTCAACCCCAGCAACAACCACAGGAAGGGTCACCTGAACCATGTGACCAGGGAAGAAGCGCAGAATGCCCCAGACATCGTGCTCGGTACGTTCCCTGTCAACACAGTACCTGCCACGGTTTTGTTTGATTCTGGAGCTTCCCATTCGTTCGTTTCGAAGAGTTTTGTTTCGCAACATGGTTTTCCGATACTTCCCTTGGAAAAATCTATGATCATCAAGTCCCCCGGAAATAAGCAAATCGCTCAGGGTTACTGCCAAGGAGTGGTCATTGAGTTCGAAGGACTACAATTCCACGCGAATCTCATCGTGTTGGAAAGTAAAGGACTGGATGTCATTTTAGGGATGGACTGGTTGACCACCAACAAAGGATTCATCGACTGTTTCAATCGGACAGTGATTCTCACTCACCATCACGGCAAGACTATAAGAGTTTCCGCCCAAGAAAGGCCACGATCACAGCAACCAAAACTGAACAAAATGGACATTGCAGAACTGAGAAAAGTTCCAGTGGTATGCGAGTTTCCTGATGTGTTTCCTGAAGAACTACCAGGCATGCCACCAGACCGAGAGATCGAATTCAGCATTGAACTAGCACCTGGCACCGCTCCCATCTATAAGAAGCCTTATATAATGGCACCCTCAGAATTGGTGGAGTTGAAGAAGCAGATAAAAGAATTATTGGACAAAGGATTTATTCGAGCCAGCTCCTCACCATGGGGTTCGCCTGTGTTGTTCGCTAAGAAGAAAGATGGGACACTGAGGCTGTGCATAGACTATCGAGCCCTCAATATGGTCACCATCAAACAAATATCCGATGCCACGGATCAATGATTTGTTTGACCAGCTCACACAAGCCAAGGTATTTTCAAAGATTGATTTGAGATCGGGATACCATCAACTGAAGGTACGGACGGAAGATATCCCCAAGACAGCTTTCACTTCCAGATATGGGTTATACGAGTTTACAGTGATGCCTTTTGGACTAACGAACGCCCCCGCATATTTCGTCCACCTCATGAACAAAGTATTCATGAAATTCATGGACAAATTTGTGGTGGTATTTATTGACGACATTCTGGTTTACTCGAGGACACCAGAAGAGCATGCTGAACACCTCAGAATTGTTTTGGGAGAATTGAGGAAACATCAGTTGTACGCCAAGTTTAGCAAATGAGAATTTTGGCTAAGACAAGTTGGTTTCTTGGGCCATATACTGAACCAAGAAGGCGTGGCCGTAGACCCAGAGAAAGTCAAGGCCATACTGGACTGGAAGCCACCCGCCAATGTCACAGATGTGCGGAGTTTCCTAGGAATGGCCGGATATTACAGGAGATTTATTGAAAGATTCTCCACTATGGCAAAACCTATGACACAATTACTCAAGAAGGACAAGAAATTCGTATGGACAGAAGCATGCGGGCAGAGCTTCCAAGAACTCAAGAAGAAGCTGACTACCGCACCGGTCTTAACTGTGCCAGACATACACAAGAGCTTTGAAGTGTATTGTGACGCGTCCCGAAAAGGTCTCGGATGTGTGCTAATGCAGGATGGCAAAGTTGTCGCATATGCCTCCAGGCAGCTGCAAAAACACGAGGAAAGTTACCCAACGCATGACTTGGAGCTAGCAGCAGTTATACATGCACTCAAGGAGTGGAGGCACTTTCTGTTGGGAAATCGCTGTGAAATATATACGGACCATAAGAGCCTCAAATATATTTTCACACAGCCAGAGGTGAATTTACGCCAACGACGCTGGTTGGAACTAGTCAAGGACTATGACGTCGGTATTCACTACCACCCAGCGAAAGCAAATGTAGTGGCCGATGCCCTTAGTCGAAACCCCAGCCCGGACAGTGACGGTCAGCACAATTTGAGGCCTGAGTTTTAGCGAGAGTTCGCTAGGCTCAACATGATGTTAGTCTCTGAGAGCACTGTATCGAACCTGGAGATACAACCCACCCTGGTGGAACAAATTAAGAAGGCTCAACAGGGACATCCCAGCATCGAAGGCATAAAGAAGAAAATGAATCTTAGTAGGACTTCAGAGTTCGTCACAGACAGTGAAGGAACATTGTGGTACGGAGACAGACTTTGCGTACCTAACATTGAGGAACTCAAGCAACAGATCTTGACGGAGAGCCACACCGCTCCATACTCAATCCATCCTGGAGGAACCAACATGTACAAGGACATTCAGGAAAGATTTTGGTGGCACGGTATGAAAAGAGATATAGCCACATTCATTGCTTGTTGCGATTCATGTCAACGCATCAAGGCCGAGCACCAAAAGCCAGCAGGGCTACTCCAGCCTAACAGGATACCAGAGTGGAAATGGGATGAAATAGGAATGGACTTCATTGTCGGATTACCCCGATCACAACGCGGAAATGACGCCATATGGGTCATCACAGACCGACTAACCAAGGTTGCTCATTTCATTCCCGTGAAGACTACCTACTCCACACAAAGACTGGCAAAACTTTATCTCTCCCGTATAGTTTGCTTGCACGGAGTCCCAAAGACTATAATATCAGACCGAGGCACCCAATTCGTCTCCAAATTTTGGGATCACCTACAACAAGCCCTGGGCACGCAACTAGCTTTCAGTACAGCATACCACCCTCAGACAGACGGACAGACGGAACGTGTGAATCAGATCCTAGAGGATATGCTAAGGGCCTGTGTGCTCACCTATGGATCCAGTTGGGAAGAGAGTTTGCCATATGCCGAATTTGCTTACCACAACAGTTACCAAGCCAGCTTGCAAATGGCACCCTTTGAAGCATTGTACGGACGGAGGTGTCGTACCCCACTGAATTGGTCAGAAACAGGTGACAGCCGTATCTTCGGCCCAGATATGCTTAAAGAGGCCGAGGAGAAAGTTAAACAAATCAGGGACAGACTCAAGACAGCACAGAGCCGACAAAAGAGCTACTATGATCAGAAGCATCGAGAGGTCAGCTTTGAACCCGGTGATTCTGTATACCTCCGATTATCTCCTATGAGGGGTCTGCAACGGTTCAAAATTAAGGGGAAGCTAGCCCCAAGATTTATTGGACCATTTTGTGTAAAGGCACGAAAAGGCACGGTGGCCTACCAACTAGACCTCCCAAAGGAGCTATCAGACGTCCATGACGTGTTCCACGTCTCACAGTTAAGAAAATGTGTGAGCAACCCAGAAAAACATGTACCTCATGAGGACATTGATATGCAACCAGATCTCACCTACAGAGAAAGGCCAGTAAAGATTTTAGAAGAGTCTGAACGGAGGACCCGTCAGAAAACGACAAGATTTTTCAGGGTTCAGTGGAGCAACCACACTGAGGATGAAGCTACATGGGAAAGGGAGGATTTCCTTCGAGCAGAGTATCCATATTTATTTGAGGATCAGCAGAAATCTCGAGGACGAGATTTTTCCTAAGGGGGTAGGTGTTGTGACACCCAAGTTTTTATTTGGATTTTTCAAAAGATTTTATTTGACTTGAGGGGAGTGATTTAAATTTTTCTTCAAGAGAACTCTCCCTCTCATATATTTTTCCTTATGGCAAAAGTTTTATTTGGATTCACCCAACATCTGCCTTTGGTCTTGGAAGTTCTTGCTTTTCATTTGGACTCAAGACAAAATATTTTTCATTTGGGAAAATAACTTTTGAAAATCTTTTTGAATTTTGCACTATGGCTTTTGGAAAGTCCTTTGCCACTTTCAACAATTCCTTCTTGCCATGGCATTAGTGCAAATCCTCTCTCCTAACCCTTCCCTCACCTTTGGATCATGTTTTACACCAAATCTAGCAAGTTGAACCTCCCCATGTATCTATTTCCATTCAAATTCTATTCAAATAAATTTCTGCCTTCTTTTCTAGCACTTGGAGATTTGCAAAGGAACTCCACTTTCTGTCTTGATTTTTGGCCCCAAACCTTTTTCCCCTCCTAGTCCTTTGAACCCTCAACCTAGAACCATGAAGATCCACTGGTCTTCAGTTCAAAATTTTCAAACTACACTTGCTGCAAGTTTGGACCAGATTTGTCAAATTTGGTGAAATTCATTCAAAACCTTCTCCAAAAATTCCAAGTAAAATCAGGCAGCCCCTGGGTGCTTTGAGTGGTCATCTCACCAAGTTACAGCTCCAGAAAAATTCATCTCATTGCAAAATCTCTCTGTCGAACACCTGCAGTGCATGGTCATTGTCAAGTTCAGAGTTTCAGAGATTCAGTTCAGTGCTCGCTGTTGTTTTCTTCAGAGATGGACGTCGATCTCGCCAGTGCCACCGCGTCGCCTTGCTCCTCGTCCCCGCCCTCTTGTTCCTGCACCGCACGAACGCCTGGCGCCTTGCGGGCGTCGGCGACGAGCAGCAGAAGGTGCGCCGCCCCGTGACCGACGCCGGCGGCGGCTTTGCGGACGCCAGCGGGAGACACGGCGCCGATGACGCCACCCAGCGCCGCCCAAACCACCGGAGCTCGCCGCGTGGCCTTCCACTCCCCCGAATGCGCTGCCGCTCTCGTCGTGAACCGCAGGGCGCGGAGCGCGCTCTCTGCCGCCGTTGAGCCCGTGCGGTCACCTCACCGTGGACCGACGCCATTACGTCAAGACCGTCTCCGTTTAGCTGTAAAATGACTCAAGTAACCTCCACTGATGCTGCCTGGCCGCTCAAACCACCAGCCAATCCACTGCTCCGCCGTAATCGCTCGCCGGAGATTCTCCGTTCACGGCCACCCCATTGATCCGCCTATAAATAGAGGCCCCGAGCTTCAACTCGAGCACCCACCATCCCTGCACTCCCCCCTAGAGCAAGCCTAGCCACTGGTAGAGCCCCGAGGAGGTCTCCTTCCTCGACTCCGGCCGCCGCGACCCGCCACGGGATCCAGACCGATTCGCCTCCGTGTGTGCTCCTCCGCCTCCATTCTCTTGCCAGTAGGTTCACCTTGCATCACTCGTTCTGACCCGCGCCTCAATTCGTAGTTTGCAGCCCTCCACCGGAGTTCCCCATCCTCACCCGAACCGCCGTCCGCCGGAGAAAGTGTCGCCGTCGACGTGGTGCTCCCCGTTGGACAAGTCCACCACCCACTGATGCGGAAGAAGACGCTGAAGCTCTTGGTACCCTCCGTTTCTCCTAACTCGCCGTGGTTTGACGCCGGCGTCCACCGCAGTCTTCGGGCGCCGGCGAGCTTTTCAAACCTGACATGTGGACCCCGTGTGTCAGCCTCTGTTCTTTTATTCGCGAACCGTTTTCTGTTGGCGCCTTCGGGCAAAATACGTCTTCTCCTTTGCGCTTGCGCATTCCCAGCCGAAGCGTTTTCTGTTTTCTTAGTTAAAACCCTGGAACTTTTTTGTTTCATTACAGATAAGTCCCTGGACAGAAACCTTTATAACTTTTTAATAAAAAGGAATTTTTGAGTGATTCTTTTTCTGACAATCTTCAAATTTTGTCTAGTTTTTTATGGGATTTATTTGAAAAATATTTGGAAAAGTTTCTGTGTATGTGTTGGTTTTCACGTTAGTACCCGTTTCGTGATTGCCGTAGGTTCCGGAAGAGGTGACGGAGCCGCGAACTTCGCCGAGCTAGACTCCGACTTCTCCGAACCAGGCAAGCATGTTTTGAACATTTGATATGACAGATGTTTTACATGTTCACGTGAAAGTTTGTGCGTGGCATATGAGTGTCGGTAAATACCTCGTTGCTTGTAAGGCAACTACCCGGTTGTCCCAAAGTCAGGATGACCTCTGATGAGAGGTGGCCCAATTCATGTGGTGACATGAAGGGCAGCAAGGTGGTACTATTGTAGCATACCAGCCTTGCGTCATCCGACTTTTTTTTCGACATTAACGTGGTTGGAGCCACGTTATCGTTCTTTTCCCGCATGTTCCAAAGTTGCGATGACCTCTGATGAGAGGTGGCCTAATCATGTGGTGACATGAAGGGCAGCAAGGTGGTACTGTTGTAGCATACCAGCCTTGCGTCATCCGACTTTTCCGATGTTAACGTGGTTGGAGCCACGTTACCGCTCTTTCCCCCTTCCGTGCTACCACATGTCTCATTGCCAGGATGCGGTTTAGTAAGTTGGTAACCTCTTTCCGTGTACACACCAAACAGAGAGGCCGGGATGATGGTACCTTGGCCCAGGATTAAAGCCAGTCATCCGGTCAGGGGGCATGGGTGTTTCCGGTTGGGACCGAGAGGGGGGGCACCCCCTTAGAGCGCGCGTATAGAAATTTGATCCCATGCTACGCGAGGTTGTAGCCTCCCCGTCTCAAGGTTTTTCTTGGACGTTGCCGAGGGTGATCCCTGGCTTCGGATGGTTGAATTGGGTGTGTACTGGTTAGACGTGTTTCTTCCAAAATACCGTAGACGGAACTAGTCCCCGTGACTAGTGAAATCCGTTGGCTATGGTTAAGTACAAACTCTGCAGAGTCAACTCTTTCCAAATCATCGTACCCATGATCAGTAGTGTAAACATTATATCCATATCTATCCGTGTGAAATCTTGTCCCCGGTGAACATGCTCAAGTGGTAAATTCAGTTTTATTGTTATTCCTGTGGATGGACTAACTTTATATTTGTCTCATGCTCGTGATAAATTATATTCCCGACTATTGTATTATTGAGCTACAATATAAGCCCTTTATGAGACGTCGCGCAGACGTCCGACTGTGGCGTCTACTCGTTTCTCACTTTAAATATAAGCCCTTTATGTGATGTCGCTCAGACGTCCGACTGTGGCATGCACTGTCTTTATTTTATGTTACAAGCCCTTTATGTGGTGTCGCCCCGACGCCCGACTGTGGCATTATCATTCCGCATTTTCCGCTCGAGGAGTCTTTCAGACACTCGTTTGGCACCTGTATTATTATTCCGCATTTTCCGCTCGAGGAGTCTTTCAGACACTCGTTTGGCACCTGTATTACTATTCTGCAGTTTCCGCTCGAGGTGTCATTCAGACCCTCGCTTGGCACCCAGTATTTATTATCTCTATGTCTGATCGCACTGGTTAACTTGTTCATATGCTTCATGTTTACATTTGTTATACCTTATGTCTGAACTGTCTTGCGAGTACTTTCATAGTACTCACCTGGCTTGTTGATTTGGCTAGATGTTGACGAAGGCGATCTCTTGGATGAAGAGTTTGATAGCGCGTCCGATGCCTAGAGGAGTCCCAGTCAGTCCTGCGCGATCCCGGATATTGATCACTTGTATTGTATACGCTTCCGCCACCCACAATAAGTCTTCTCGAGCCTCACTCCGACGCTCGATGAGTTGTAGTCCTCTGGAACCATATCACTCGCTTCGCGGTGATATTTCCACCACTGTTATTATCGTGAGTTAGTAGTTGCCACCCCATCCGCCGTTTTGTTTTAGCGGCGTGCATGTAATAAATTGTTGGGCAGTCTCTGCTCAACCTTGTATTATATTTAGTACTCCTGGTATTTTTCTTCTGTGACCAAGATATTGTCTACCAGTGAGAAGGAATTCTTCCTCGCTGGTCCGTAAAAGGGATTGGTCTCTCAATAATTATTTTATTGAAAACCGGTCGTGACAGAACCTCAAGGGTTTTGCCGGAACCCGAAATCCAACAAAAATATCACTACTGCAGGATGCTGCTAATGCGACACTACGATCAGAGACCCTTCGAGAAACTGTGTGCGATGCCATAATCGCAAACTGTGCGGTATGAAAACCGTCAGAAATGTGTAAAACGTTTGCGATGACGGATGCATCAAATACAGTTCAGGTTTTAGTTGCGTGCGCGATGAAGGGCATACGGTTCAGTTCAATGAACAGTTTGCGATGAGGAGGAACAAAAGAAACGGGCAGCCAGATGGAGGCGTGTGCGATACGTAGCATACGATTCACTCGGATGAACTGTTTGTGATTAGGCAACACAAAAGAAATGGCCAGCCAAATCAAAGGTGTGTGCGATGTACAGCATACGGTTCACTCGGATGAACTGTTTGTGATTAGGCAAGAGAACAGAAACGGTTCGATATAACAAGATGTGTGTGATACGTGGCAAACATGTCTGTAATCAGAAATGTGTGCGAAGACCGATAATAACGCAGACGAGTGCTTCTAATAAGACGTATGTGATATGCTCTGTCTACACAAAATCTATTGGCCATTGTGGGACGGGCGGTCATCCGGATACGCCATAAGGATGCGAAGAGGCATTCCTATCAGCAAGGACTAGCTGTTCCACTAGTAGCTTATGTAAGAAAACTATCAAGTTAAGTGTGCTCAGGCTAGAGCAGCCATCGGATGGGTGACTAGATGGGAAGTTGTGTCGATGTTAAATTAGGTGATGGGATGGGTCATTTCGGTCAAATGACCGAAATGCCCCATTCCCTCAGCTAATTTAACCTCAAGGTCCTTGTTTTTTTAACACATGTTAAAGAAGGTCTACCACATTACTTTTTGACAATGTGCGATATATGGCATACTGTTGATCCATCCGACCTATTTGTGATGGAATAGGCCGTGTGTGTTGTGGGCAAACACTTGCTAGTATTCAACCATTTGGGATTGATGAATCCACCACCAACGGGATCCCTAGTGTGGTCCGTGTTCATCTGATCATCATCTACTTCTTGTGCTAGCTCGATGCTAAGTTTCCATTAATTGATGGCGTTTTATGAACACGCCACCATTTCCCACCATTTCCTCACATGTTTCCCGCCACCCTGCTATATTGCGCATAGGGGCGCGCGACACACGGAGGCGACAAGCGCAACCTGTAGCACATCCACCTTTTCCAAGCATGCCAACCCACCAAAGCGCTGCCTCTGCCATCAACCTCATCGATGAGGAAAACGAGCAGGCGCCACGGCTCGTCGAGGCCGAGGCACTCCCCGGCAACGCGATGGACGACGCTGTGATGCGCGTCATCGCCAGGGTTGAGCAGACCTTTGGCGCATGGCGCTTGAGCGCCGCGGATCAAGATAGGCATGTCGGCGCCGACAGGCTGCAGCTCGCCGCATAACATGATCGATGGCGCGCCGCAGAGCAAGCTAGGTGCGTCCGCGCCGATAGGCTGCGGCTCGCCGCATGGCAAGACCGTTGGAGCGCCGCAGAGCGAGAGTCGCCCCGCGCCGCACAGCAAGAGCGGATCCATCGCTACTTACCTGCTGTCAACACAGCGTCGCAGCTGGGTACACGTCCCGTCAGTACCCCCATTCCTCGCCAAGAGTGGGCAGAGGCCCTCAGCGCCGTACTTGCAACAGATGCTGGCCACGCCGTACTTGCACCGGACGCCCGCCGCGCCGTTCGCATGGATGCCGCCGTTCGCGTTGTCTGCGGCCCACTGGATGCAAACGCGCTGATCCGTAGGCTCGACCGCCTCCTTGGTCCAGGTGTCACCCGGGCGCAGTAGAGGAACATGGCCGTCGCATCCTCGAGCTGGTGATCTCCGATGAAATAGCCAGCTTGGAGCTCGAGATCGCGCTCCAGATGTACCGCGAGCATGTCGACCGCTTGGACGAACGCCTGCACGAGTTCAGGCAGAGCCAAGAGCTACCCTAGGCAAGGGCTGCTGGTCATGGTCTCATGGACGCGTTTTATTTTGAAAAGTTGTTTCGACGTGGATAGCTTTGTATTCACAGCAATCATAGTATTGCTCTGTTTATTGCTCTGTTTCAATGTGTGTACTCTATTTTCCATTCTTATATGTTCTGTTTCAATGTGTGTATATACGCTTTCCATTCTGTATATGTGGATGATAATAGCTAGATTCAAATTAGTATACAAAAACAGATAGAAAATGGAATTCATAATATATATATATATTAATTGTTCATTAGATCATCATAGAATATATATATATATAATATCATCACATATACATGATGATACTTAACTACTAGATACAATGCATAAAATTGAAAACGAACAATACTAAAACTAATAATCCCTCTTGGGGCGAGTATTCCGGCAGCCCCTCGCGAGCAGCTCGCTGGTGCGCGGCGTCTTCCCAGTGCGGAGGCAGTACTCCGACTCCTCCGCCTCGCAGCGCTTGACGTACCGATCTGCCTCTTGCTGGCGGACGCGCGCGGCCGATCTTGCCATTTCGTTGGGCGCCCACTGGTGCTCCTCGTTGGTGGCACGCTGGAGCTTATCGGCCCACCTCCACACAGTGACGAGGCGCCCAACACCTATGACCTTCCTCACGAAGTACCCGTCTTCGTACACCTCCTCGGCACGACGACGCACCCGCCCCCAAAGCTCCGCCGCCTCCTTTTTCCAGGCGGCATCACGGGCTTCATAGGCCGCCTGGTACCTGGCTTCCTCCTCCGCCATCTCCTTCTTGAATGCCACTTTCCTGGCTTTCTCAGCAGGCGGCAGCGACTTCCACAGATAAAGATTGTACTGGCCCCAAAATCAATCCAAAGTTGGGGGGTCCGGCGCAACCTCGTCAGGCGGCGCGTAGGGGTCCTCGTCGCTGCTAATTGAGTGAGCGTCCTCGGGGGGCGGCGACTCCTCATCGGCGCGTGGGCAGACCGGCGGCGCCATGGCAGAGATTTGAGAGAGAGAGAGAGAGAGAGAGAGGGTGAGCGAGGGGAAGATGTAGATGAGAATGCAGGTGGGATGACGTGAGCAAGGTAGTATTTATTGGCGGCCAGAATCTAGATCGACGGGGACAGTACACACACCGGTCACCGGCATTTACGAGTACTGTAGTTTAAATTACACACAATTTCCGCAGCAAATCCATGTGTGAACATAATAGCTGACGGTTTCCAATATAGAACCGTGTCTGATTAATGACCCCCGCCAATCACCTACCAAACCTCGAGCCGCGAGATAGAGTGCCAATCGTGGGGGGGGGGGGGCGGTTGTCTTGCCAGATCTTTACATTTTCTTTTTTGAACACCAGATATTTACATCGTCTGATGATTTTTTAACTCGCACACAAGTACACAAAAATATGATTTTTCAAACCATTTTGGTTAGGCGTTGCATGTAGATGTAATTCAAATTTGAATAACAGTCATTAAATGGTTAGAAAATCACTTAAATGTCTTTAAAAGGTCAAATGACCCCTGAAAATTTCCAAATTTTCACATGACAGTTGTATTAGTGCACGTTAAACGTAGGAAAAAATTTGAAGGCCGTAAGAGGAAGCTATCTCCTGTCCGTCAGCAAACATGCATTGTTCCCTCTCAGAACCACAAACCTTCTAGTGAGTTGCTCCGGTTTGTGAGGGGTGTGTGTCCAAACTTCCGTCAAAGATGCCAATTTTTTTACCACATCATCTTGGTGGCATGACATTAAATCATGCAAGGTTTCATGTTTTTCTGATCATTTTTTAATTTTTTGGAATTAAAATGCCATGGCATGCACTCCATGCATGTGCCCATGCCTTGACACCAATATGTTTGAAAATTCATTCGAATTTACTACACATGGAATTAACTCGCACACAAGTACACAAAAATATGATTTTTTTTCAAACCGTTTTGGTTAGGCGTTGCATGTAGATGTAGTTCAAATTTGAATTACGGTCATTAAATGGTTAGAAAATCACTTAAATGTCTTTAGAAGGTCAAATGACCCCTGAAATTTACCAATTTTCACATGACAGTTGTATTAGTGCACGTTAAACGTAGGAAAAAAATTGAAGGCCGTAAGAGGAAGCTATCTCCCGTTCGTCATCAAACATGCATTGTTCCCTCTCGGAACCATGAACCTTCTAGCGGTTGCTCCGGTTTGTGAGGGGCGTGTGTCCAAACGTTCGTCAAACATACCAATTTATATACCACATCATCTTGGTGGCATGACATTACATCAACCAAGGTTTCATGTGTTTCTGGTCATTTTTCTATTTGTTTTGAATTACAATGCCATGTCACTCCATGCATACGTATGCATGTGTCCATGTCGTGAGACCAATATGTTTGAAAATTCCTTCTAATTTACTGCACATGGAATTAACTCGCACACAAGCACACAGATATGATTTTTCAAACCGTTTTGGTTAGGCGTTGGATGTAGATGTAGTTCAAATTTGAATTACGGTCATTAAATGGTTAGAATATCACTTAAATGTCTTTAAAAGGTCAAATGACCCCTAGAATTTTTCGAAATTTCACATTACAGTTGTAGTAGTGCACGTTAGACGTTGAAAAATTTCAAGGCCGTAAGAGGAAGCTATCTCCCGTTCGTCATCAAACATGCATTGTTCCCTCTCAGAACCATGAAAACCTTCTAGCGAGTTGCTCCGGTTTGGGAGGCGTGTGTGTCCAAACTTTCATCAAACATGCCAATTTCTTTACCACGTGATGTTGGTGGCATGACATTTTATCAACCAAGGTTTCATGTGTTTCTGATTTTTTTGGAATTACAATGCCATGCCACTCCATGCATACGTATTCATGCATATGTGTCCATGTCATGATACAAATATGTTTGAAAATTCCTTCTAGTTTACTGCACATGGAATTAACTCGCACACAAGTACACAAATATGATTTTTCAAACTGTTTCGGTTACGTGTTGCATGTAGATGTAGTTTAAATTTGAATTACGGTCATTAAATGGCTAGAAAATCACTTAAATGTCTTTAAGAGGTCAAATGACCCCTAGAATTTTAAAAAAATTCACATTATAGCTGTAGTAGTGCATGTTAGACGTAGAAAAAAATTTGAAGGCCGTAAGAGGAAGCTATCTCACGTTCGTCATCAAACATGCATTGTTCCCTCTCGGAACCACGAGCCTTCTAGTGAGTTGCTCCGGTTTGTGAGGGGTGTGTGTCCAAACTTTGGTCAAACATGCCAATTTTTTTACCACATCATCTTGGTGGCATGACATTACATCAACCAAGGTTTCATGTGTTTCTGATTTTTTTAATTTTTTCGAATTAAAATGCCATGTCACTCCATGCTTAATTGGGTCATAGCCGTTAGACCAATATGTTTGAAAATTCCTTCCAATTTACTGCACATGGAATTAAATCGCACACAAGTACACGAAATATGAGTTTTCAAACCGTTATAGTTAGCTGTTGCATGTACATGTCTTTCAAATTTCAATTACGGTCATTAAATGGCTAGAAAATCACTTAAATGTCTTAGAAGGTCAAATGACCCCTGAAATTTTCCAAAATTTGACATGACAGTTGTATTAGTACTACAAAATTTCTCGTTCGTTTAAAACACCATCCGTTGGCACTTTATTCCAAATTCGTCTTTCAGAGCTAATAAAAAATATCTACAACATCACACACAGTTGTTTTTTAGGAACCGTTTGCGATGAAAATATCTGGGTCTATTTAAGTCTCCTCCTTAAGCTTCGCCGGCTCGTCTGCTCCAGTGTCGGCAACCCCCAAATCCACGAATCCCGATCCTGAAAGTGCAACTATCCCTGGGTGGTTTTGGTAATTCCTAACAACATATAGCTCATTGAGCTAATGCTATTTCAAGATAAGCATTTCAGGAAAGCCCAATGATTGGCATGGCATGGATGAGAAAAGTGGACCCCTCAAAATGCTAAGGACAAAGGATAGGCTCAAGCTCAAAGCTCAGGGCTCTACATTTTTCATTTTAAGTGATCCAAGATCACATTGAGTCCATAGGAAAAGCCAATACTATCAAGAGGGGGTGAGGTGTTGCTTAATGAGTTTCTTGCTCAAAGTGCTTAGTGATATGCTCCAAAAACCCTCAACTACTTTCTCATATCCACATATGTCCCAAACTAAAAGTCAAACTCAGCCCCACCGAAACTGTCTATCCGGCGCCACTGAGTTCAGTTGACATAGCCACTGCCAGAAACCCTAGTCTTTTCGGTCTCACCAATAGGGATCGCGGTCTCACCGAGATGGGATTGTAATCTCTATTTCCCTTCGTAACGTTTCGGTCAAACCGAGATGAGCGATCGGTCCCACAAAGATTGCAATGCAAACACTTTGTTTCCCATTCGTAACGTTTCGGTCCAACCGAGATGAGCGAATCGGTCCCATCGAGTTTGCCTGACGAACTCTCTGTTTGACTATTACCAAAATCGGTCTCACGGAGTTTGTGTAATCGGTCTCACCGCGGAAGAGTTGAAGATGCTGCAATACAATGCTCAAGCTTGTGATATTCTCTTCAACCGATTGTGCCCCGAAGAATTCAACAAAATCAACCGTCTTGAGAATGCAAAGGAAATTTGGGATACTTTGATTGATATGCACGAAGGAACCGACTCCGTCAAGGAATCCAAATTGGATGTGCTTCAAAGTTAACTTGACAAGTTCAAAATGAAGGATGGTGAACGCGTCGCTGAAATGTACTCTAGGCTTGCTCTCATCACAAATGAGATTGTCGGAGTGAAGAGATGACCGATAAATTCATCATGAAGAAGATCCTAAGAGCCTTGGATGGAAAATATGATACCGTGTGCACATTGATCCAAATGATGCCCAATTACAAAGATCTCAAGCCAACGGAAGTCACTGGAAGAATTGTTGCTCATGAGATGTCACTCAAGGATAAGGAAGAGCTCCACAACAAGTCAAGCGGTGCTTACAAAGCCTCATGTGAAGCTGCCACATCATCAAGTGAGAAACAAACCTTCAATGTAGAATTGAGCCTAATGGTGAAGAACTTCACCAAATTCTACAAGAGTAGAAGCAAAGAAAGAAGCTCCGAGTCAAGGTCCTACAATGAGAAAAGATCTTCTAGTCATGAGCATAATTGCTACAATTGTGGAAGACCCGGACACTATTCCAATGAGTGTACGGCTCCCTACAAAAGAAGAGAAGATTCTCCCAAAAGAAGAATTAGAAGAGAAGAATCGCCACCAAGAGAAAGAAGGAGTAGAGATGATCGTTATGAACGAAGACCCTCTCGGAGAAGCAAGGATTCGGAAAGGAAGGATAAGTCATCAAGGAGCTACACAAAAAGAAGACATCAAGCTCATGTTGGTGAATGGGTATCCGGCTCCGACTCCGACAATCACTCCGAAAGAAGTTATCACTCCGACTCCAAATATACTCAAGATGAAGGTGTTGTCGGACTAGCACTTGTGACAACCAACTCCTACGACATATTTGAATCACCAAATGAAGGGATTGGGAGATGCTTCATGGCCAAAGGTCCAAAGGTAACACACCCCGAGTATGTTGATTTCAATAGTGATGAAGATGATTTGCTAGGAGATGATGATTTACTTGTTGACAACTCTAGTTATGAAAACTATGATGAATTTGCTGTTAATCAGGCTAATCAAGATAAAACGAATGATGATGATAAGAAGGAGATTGAGCGTCTAACTAAAGAACTAAACACTATTAAGTTAGCTCATGAAACTACCTTGGAAGATCATCGAGAACTTTTAAAGAATCATGAGAAGTTACGCTTTGAAAATCTCAACCTTGAGCATGAGCATGAGTTTTCAAAGGCAATCAATGATGATCTTCGCAAGAAAAGTTCTTCTTACACTGCCAAGTTTTTACTCTTGTCTACTTACATGCCACAAGTTAAATCTGAAGGAAATATGCTCTAGAGGCAATAATAAAGTATTATATATATATTTCCTTATATCATGATAAATGTTTATTTTTCATGCTAGAATTGTATTAACCGGAAACATAATACATGTGTGAATACATAGACAAACAGAGTGTCACTAGTATGCCTCTACTTGACTAGCTCGTTAATCAAAGATGGTTATGTTTCCTAGCCATAGACATGAGTTGTCATTTGATTAACGGGATCACCTCATTAGGAGAATGACGTGATTGACTTGACCCATTCCGTTAGCTTAGCACCCGATCGTTTAGTATGTTGCTATTGCTTTCTTCATGACTTATACATGTTCCTATGACTATGAGATTATGCAACTCCCGTTTACCGGAGGAACACTTTGTGTGCTACCAAACGTCACAACGTAAATGGGTGATTATAAAGGTGCTCTACAGGTGTCTCCAAAGGTACTTGTTGGGTTGGCGTATTTCAAGATTTGGATTTGTCACTCCGATTGTCAGAGAGGTATCTCTGGGCCCACTCGGTAATGCACATCACTATAAGCCTTGCAAGCATTGTGACTAATGAGTTAGTTGCGGGATGATGTATTACGGAACGAGTAAAGAGACTTGCCGGTAACGAGATTGAACTAGGTATCGAGATACCGACGATCGAATCTCGGGCAAGTAACATACCGATGACAAAGGGAACAACGTATGTTGTTATGCGGTCTGACCGATAAAGATCTTCGTAGAATATGTGGGAGCCAATATGGGCATCCAGGTCCCGCTATTGGTTATTGACCGGAGAGGTGTCTCGGTCATGTCTACATAGTTCTCGAACCCGAAGGGTCCGCACGCTTAACGTTACGATGACAGTTTTATTGAGTTTTGATGTACCGAAGGAGTTCGGAGTCCCGGATGAGATCGGGGACATGACGAGGAGTCTTGAAATGGCCGAGACGTAAAGATCGATATATTGGACGACTATATTCGGACTTCGGAAAGGTTCCGAGTGATTCGGGTATTTTTCGGAGTACCGAAGAGTTACGGGAATTCGTATTGGGCCTTAATGGGCCATACGGGAAAGGAGAGAAAGGCCTCAAAAGGTGGCCGCGCCCCTCCCCATGATCTGGTCCGAATTGGACTAGGGAAGGGGGGCGCCCCCTTCCTTCTTTCTCCTTCCCCCTTCCCTTCTCCTACTCCCACAAAGAAAGCAGGAGTCCTACTCCCGGTGGGAGTAGGACTCCCCCCTTTGGCGCGCCTCTCCCCTTGGCCGGCTGCCTCCCCCTTGCTCCTTTATATACGGGGGCAGGGGGGCACCCCAGAGACACAACAATTGATCCTTGTGATCTGTTAGCCGTGTGCGGTGCCCCCCTCCACCAAATTACACCTCGATAATACCGTTGCAGAGCTTAGGCGAAGCCCTGCGTCGGTGGAACATCATCATCGTCACCACGCCGTCGTGCTGAAGAAACTCTCCCTCAACACTCAGCTGGATCAGAGTTCGAGGGACGTCATCGAGCTGAACGTGTGTAGAACTCGGAGGTGCCGTGCGTTCGGTACTTGATCGGTCGGATCGTGAAGACGTACGACTACATCAACCACGTTGTTATAACGCTTCTGTTGTCGGTCGACGAGGGTACGTGGACAACACTCTCCCCTCTCGTTGCTATGCATCACCATGATCTTGCGTGTACGTAGGAAATTTTTGAAATTACTACGTTCCCCAACAGTGGCATCCGAGCCTGGTTTTATGCGTTGATGCTATGCACGAGTAGAACACAAGTGAGTTGTGGGCGATATAAGTCATACTGCTTACCAGCATGTCATACTTTGGTTCAGCGGTATTGTGAGATGAAGCGGCCCGGACCGACATTACGCGTACGCTTACGCGAGACTGGTTTTACCGTTGCGAGCACTCGTTGCTTAAAGGTGACCGGCGGGTGTCTGTCTCTCTCACTTTAGTTGAACCGAGTGTGGCTACGCCCGGTCCTTGCGAAGGTTAAAACAGCACCAACTTGACAAACTATCGTTGTGGTTTTGATGCGTAGGTAAGAACGGTTATTGCTAAGCCCGTAGCAGCCACGTAAAACTTGCAACAACAAAGTAGAGGACGTCTAACTTGTTTTTGCAGGGCATGCTGTGATGTGATATGGTCAAGACATGATGTGATATAATTTGTTGTATGAGATGATCATGTTTTGTAACCGAGTTATCGGCAACTGGCAGGAGCCATATGGTTGTCGCTTTATTGTATGAGATGCAATCGCCATGTAATAGTTTTACTTTATCACTAAGCGGTAGCGATAGTCGTAAAAGCAATAAGTTGGCGAGACGACAACGATACTACGATGGAGATCAAGGTGTCGTGCCGGTGACGATGGTGATCATGACGGTGCTTCGGAGATGGAGATCACAAGCACGGTGCTTCGGAGATGGAGATCATAAGCACAAGATGATGATGGCCATATCATATCACTTATATTGATTGCATGTGATGTTAATCCTTTATGCATCTTATCTTGCTTTGTTTGACGGTAGCATTATAAGATGATCTCTCACTAAAATTTCAAGATAAAAGTGTTCTCCCTGAGTATGCACCGTTGCGAAAGTTCTTCGTGCTGAGACACCATGTGATGATCGGGTGTGATAAGCTCTACGTTCAAATACAACGGGTGCAAAACAGTTGCACACGCGGAATACTCAGGTTAAACTTGACGAGCCTAGCATATATACAGATATGGCCTCGGAACACAGAGACCGAAAGGTCGAGCGTGAATCATATAGTAGATATGATCAACATAGTGATGTTCACCATTGAAACTACTCCATCTCACGTGATGATCGGACATGGTTTAGTTGATTTGGATCACGTAATCACTTAGATGATTAGAGGGATATCTATCTAAGTGGGAGTTCTTAAGTAATTTGATTAATTGAACTTAAATTTATCATGAACTTAGTCCTGATAGTATTTTTGCAAATTATGTTGTAGATCAATAGCTCGCGTTGTTGCTTCCCTGTTTATTTTTGATAGGTTCCTAGAGAAAAATTATGTTGAAAGATGTTAGTAGCAAAGATGCGGATTGGATCCGTGATCTGAGGATTATCCTCATTGCTGCACAGAAGAATTATGTCATTGATGCACCGCTGAGTGATAGACCTATTGCAGGAGCAGATACATACGTTATGAACGTTTGGCTAGCTCAATATGATGACTACTTGATAGTTTAGTGCACCATGCTTAACGACTTAGAATCGGGACTTCAAAGACGTTTTGAACGTCATGGACCATATGAGATGTTCCAGGAGTTGAAGTTAATATTTCAAGCAAATACCCGAGTTGAGAGATATGAAGTCTCCAACAAGTTCTATAGCTAAAAGATGGAGGAGAATCGCTCAACTAGTGAGCATGTGCTCAGATTGTCTGGGTACTACAATCGCTTGAATCAAGTGGGAGTTAATCTTCCAGATAAAATAGTGATTGACAGAATTCTCTAGTCACCATCACCAAGTTAGTAGAACTTCGTGATGAACTATAGTATGCAAGGGATGACGAAAGTAATTCCCGAGCTCTTCGTGATGCTAAAATCGACGAAGGTAGAAATCAAGAAAAACATCAAGTGTTGATGGTTGACGATACCACTAGTTTCAAGAAAAGGGCAAAGGGAAGAAGGGGAACTTCAAGAAGAACGGCAAGCAAGTTGCTGCTCAAGTGAAGAAGCCTGAGTCTGGTCCTAAGCGTGAGACTAAGTGCTTCTACTGCAAAGGGACTGGTCACTGGAAGCGGAACTACCCCAACTATTTGGTGGATAAGAAGGATGGCAAAGTGAACAAAGGTATATTGGATATACATGTTATTGATGTGTACTTTACTAGTGTTTATAGCAACCCCTCGGTATTTGATACTGGTTTAGTTGCTAAGAGTAGTGACTCGAAACGGGAGTTGCAGAATAAACAGAGACTAGTAAAAGGCGAGGTGACGATGTGTGTTGGAAGTAGTTCCAAGATTGATATGATCATCATCGCACACTTCCCATACTTTCGGGATTAGTGTTGAAACTAAATAAGTGTTATTTGGTGTTTGCGTTGAGCATGAATATGATTTGATCATGTTAATTGCAATACGGTTTTTCATTTAAGTTAGAGAACAATTGTTGTTCTGTTTACATGAATAAAAACCTTCTATGGTCATACACACCAACGAAAATGGTTTGTTGGATCTCGATCATAGTGATACACATATTCATAATAATGAAGCCAAAAGATGCAAAGTTAATAATGATAGTGCAACTTATTTGTGGCACTGCCGTTTAGGTCATATTGGTGTAAAGCGCATGAAGAAACTCCATACTGATGGGATTTTGGAATCACTTGATTATGAATCACCTGATGCTTGCGAACCGTGCCTCATGGGCAAGATGACTAAAACGCCGTTCTCCGGAACTACGGAGAAAGCAACAGATTTGTTGGAAATCATACATACAGATGTATGTGGTCCAATAAATATTGAGGCTCGTAGCAGGTATCATTATTTTCTGACCTTCACAGATGATTTGAGCAGATATGGGTATATCTACTTAATGAAACAGAAATCTAAAACATTTGAAAAGTTCATATAATTTCAGAGTGAAGCGAAAATCATCGTAACAAGAAAATAAAGTTTCTATGATTTGATCGTGGAGAAGAGTATTTTAGTTACGAGTTTGGCCTTCAGTTAAAACAATGTGAAATAGTTTCACTACTCACGCCACCTGGAACACCACAGCATAATGGTGTGTCTGAACGTCATAACCGTACTTTATTGGATATAGTGCAATCTATGATGTCTCTTACCAATTTACCACTATCGTTTTGGGGTTATGCATTAGAGACAGCTACATTCACGTTAAATAGGGCACCATCAAAATCCGTTGAGACGACGCCTTATGAACTGTGGTTTGGCAAGAAACCGAAGTTGTCGTTTCTTAAAGTTTGGGGTTGCGATGCTTATGTGAAAAGGTTTCATCCTGATAAGCTCAAACCCAAATCGGAGAAATGTGTCTTCATAGGATACCCAAAGGAGACAGTTGGGTACACCTTCTATCACAGATCCGAAGGCAAGACATTCGTTGCTAAGAATGGATCCTTTCTAGAGAAGGAGTTTCTCTCGAAAGAAGTGAGTGGGAGGAAAGTAGAACTTGATGAGGTAACTGTACCTGCTCCCTTATTGGAAAGTAGTTCATCACAGAAATTTGTTCCTGTGACTCCTACACCAATTAGTGAGGAAGTTAATGATGATGATCATGAAACTTCAGATCAAGTTATTACTAAACCTCGTAGGTCAACTAGATCAAGATCCGCACCAGAGTGGTACGGCAATCCTGTTCTGGAGGTCATGTTACTAGACCATGACGAACCTACGAACTATGAAGAAGCGATGGTGAGCCCAGATTCCGCAAAATGGCTTGAGGCCATGAAATCTGAGATGAGATCCATGTATGAGAACAAAGTGTGGACTTTGGTTGACTTGCCCGATGATCGGCAAGCAATTGAGAATAAATGGATCGTCAAGAGGAAGACGGACGCTGATAGTAGTGTCACTATCTGCAAAGCTAGAATTTTCGCAAAAAGGTTTTCGACAAGTTCAAGATGTTGACTACGATGAGAGTTTCTCACTCGTCTCTATGCTTAAGTCTGTCCGAATCATGTTAGCAATTGCCGCATTTTACGAAATCTGGCAAATGGATAAACAAAACTGCATTCCTTAATGGATTTATTAAAGAAGAGTTGTATATGATGCAACCAGAATGTTTTGTCAATCCTAAAGGTGCTAACAAAATATGCAAGCTGCAGCAATCCATCTATGGACTGGTGCAAGCATCTCGGAGTTGGAATATACACTTTGATAAGTTGATCAAAGGATATAGTGTTATACAGACTTGCGGTGAAGCCTGTATTTACAAGAAAGTGAGTGGGAGCACTACAACATTTCTGATAGGTATATGTGAATGACATATTGTTAATCAAAAATAATGTAGAATTATTCTGCAAAGCATAAAGGAGTGTTTGAAAGGAGTTTTTCAAAGATAGACCTCGGTGAAGCTGCTTACATATTGAGCATCAAGATCTATAGAGATAGATGAAGACGCTTGATAAGTTTTTCAATGAGTACATACCTTAACAAGATTTTGAAGTAGTTCAAAATAGAACAGTCAAAGAAAGAGTTCTTGCCTGTGTTACAAGGTGTGAAATTGAGTAAAGACTCAATGCCCGACCACGACAAAAGATAGAAAGAGAACGAAAGTCATTCCCTATGCCTTGGCCATAGGTTCTATAAAGTATGCCATGCTGTGTACCAGATCTATTGTATACCCTATACTGATTTTGGCAAGGGAGTACAATAGTGATCTAGGAGTAGATCACTGGACAGCGGTCAAAATTATCCTTAGTGGAATAGGGATATGTTTCTCGATTATGGAAGTGACAAAAGGTTCGTCGTAAAGGGTTACGTCGATGCAAGTTTTGACACTAAATCTAGATGACTCTAAGTCTCGGTCTAGATACATATTGAAAGTGGGAGCAATTAGCTAGAGTAGCTCCATGCAGAGCATTGTAGACATAGAAATTTGCAAAATACTTACGGATCTGAATGTGACAGACCCGTTGACTAAAATTATCTCACAATCAAAACATGATCACACCTTAGTACTTTTTGGGTGTTAATCACATAGCGATGTGAACTAGATTATTGACTCTAGTAAACCCTTTGAGTATTGGTCACATAGAGATGTGAACTATGGGTGTTAATCACATAGCGATGTGAACTAGATTATTGACTCTAGTAAACCCTTTGTGTTGGTCACATAGAGATGTGAACTATGGGTGTTAATCACATGGTGATGTGAATTATTGATGTTAAATCACATGGCGATGTGAACTAGATTATTGACTCTAGTGCAAGTGGGAGACTGAAGGAAATATGCCCTAGAGGCAATAATAAAGTATTATATATATTTCCTTATATCATGATAAATGTTTATTATTCATGCTAGAATTGTATTGACCGGAAACATAATACATGTGTGAATACATAGACAAACAGAGTGTCACTAGTATGCCTCTACTTGACTAGCTCGTTAATCAAAGATGGTATGTTTCCTAGCCATAGACATGAGTTGTCATTTGATTAACGGGATCACCTCATTAGGAGAATGACGTGATTGACTTGACCCATTCCGTTAGCTTAGCACCCGATCGTTTAGTATGTTGCTATTGCTTTCTTCATGACTTATACATGTTCCTATGACTATGAGATTATGCAACTCCCGTTTACCGGAGGAACACTTTGTGTGCTACCAAACGTCACAATGTAAATGGGTGATTATAAAGGTGCTCTACAGGTGTCTCCAAAGGTACTTGTTGGGTTGGCGTATTTCGAGATTAGGATTTGTCACTCCGATTGTCGGAGAGGTATCTCTGGGCCCACTCGGTAATGCACATCACTATAAGCCTTGCAAGCATTGTGACTAATGAGTTAGTTGCGGGATGATGTATTACGGAACGAGTAAAGAGACTTGCCGGTAACGAGATTGAACTAGGTATCGAGATACCGACGATCGAATCTCGGGCAAGTAACATACCGATGACAAAGGGAACAACGTATGTTGTTACGCGGTCTGACCGATAAAGATCTTCGTAGAATATGTGGGAGCCAATATGGGCATCCAGGTCCCGCTATTGGTTATTGACCGGAGAGGTGTCTCGTTCATGTCTACATAGTTCTCGAACCCGAAGGGTCCGCACGCTTAACGTTACGATGACAGTTTTATTGAGTTTTGATGTACCGAAGGAGTTCGGACTCCCGGATGGGATCGGGGACATGACGAGGAGTCTCGAAA
This sequence comes from Aegilops tauschii subsp. strangulata, assembly GCF_002575655.3. Lineage (NCBI taxonomy): Eukaryota > Viridiplantae > Streptophyta > Magnoliopsida > Poales > Poaceae > Aegilops > Aegilops tauschii. The sequence continues at coordinate 295,527,449 of NC_053035.3, forward strand.
TGGCCGAGACGTAAAGATCGATATATTGGACGACTATATTCGGACTTCGGAAAGGTTCCAAGTGATTCGGGTATTTTTCGGAGTACCGAAGAGTTACGGGAATTCGTATTGGGCCTTAATGGGCCATACGGGAAAGGAGAGAAATACCTCAAAAGGTGGCCGCGCCCCTCCCCATGATCTGGTCCGAATTGGACTAGGGAAGGGGGGCGCCCCCTTCCTTCTTTCTCCTTCCCCCTTCCCTTCCCCTACTCCCACAAGGAAAGGAGGAGTCCTACTCCCGGTGGGAGTCGGACTCCCCCCTTTGGCGCGCCTCTCCCCTTGGCCGGCTGCCTCCCCCTTGCTCCTTTATATACGGGGGCAGGGGGCACCCCAGAGACACAACAATTGATCCTTGTGATCTCTTAGCCGTGTGCGGTGCCCCCCTCCACCAAATTACACCTCGATAATACCGTTGCGGAGCTTAGGCGAAGCCCTGCGTCGGTGGAACATCATCATCGTCACCACGCCGTCGTGCTGACGAAACTCTTCCTCAACACTCGGCTGGATCGGAGTTCGAGGGACGTCATCGAGCTGAACGTGTGTAGAACTCGGAGGTGCCATGCGTTCGGTATTTGATCGGTCGGATCGTGAAGACGTATGACTACATCAACCGCGTTGTTATAACGCTTCCGCTGTCGGTCTACGAGGGTACGTGGACAACACTCTCCCCTCTCATTGCTATGCATGACCATGATCTTGCGTGTGCGTAGGAAATTTTTGAAATTACTACGTTCCCCAACAAAATCTAACAACAAGAATAAGAAAGATTCTTCATCTAGTAGTAACAACAATCATACTAAATCCAATGTTGTTGCTTCTAGTAGTTCTCTTGATTCCACTAATGACTCTCTTAGCCAAGTTACACATGAGCAAGAAAATAGCTTATTGAAGGGAATTATAGAGAAAGGTGTTTACAAGAGCCTTGCTGGAAGTAAGCAATTTAAAGAAATTGTACGCAAGCAAGGAAGGCACCGGAAGAATCAAGGTGTTGGATTTGAACGAAAGTTCAATGCCAATGGAGTTGAGTGGGAAGAAGATCAATACCCCATGACGAAGTTTGTTCCTCAACAAGAGAAGTATGATCCTACTTCTTTCCAAGGAACACAAGCTCAAGATGATCTTCCACCACAAGACCACAAGCAAAAAGGCAAGGGCAAGCTTCAAGAGGAAATTGATGCATTTGAAGAAGCACCTAAGGCCTTAGTCAAGTGGCTTCCCAAGACTACATCAAGTTCTACTTCATCAAGTACGACTACAACTCCAAGGATTCCCATCAAGATGGTGTGGATCCCGAAGAAGAAGAACTAGAGAGTTTTTGAGGGTGACTCCACCAACATACTTCACTCTTATCATTTTGACAATGACAAGTGCAAACAACTTCCACATCTTGCACTAGTCCAAGGAGTCACAAACCCTCTTGTTGGTAAGAAAAGGGATAAGGTAACCTAATGCTTTCATGGACAACATCTTGTGTATACATCACTCTATGTCTATGTATATCCTTGCTTGTTCCTTGTGGGAGTAACCCGTGTAGGTATTGAAAGTGCAACTCACTCCAATGGATTGCTCCGAATGATCTACATCAACATTGAGAATCCACATCTTCAACAACTACATGAAGTCATCATCGACAAAACCCAAGGTTAGTTCATCCCTCTTAGGGGGGATATCACATCTAGGGGAGCTTTACTCTAAGAATTGAGCTAAAGCAACTCTAATGGTGTGAGCACAACACTGCTTTATGTAAAAGTGGTAACCCCAGTTGTGCATAAACGATGAGTATGACCTATGATCAAATGTTCTCATTTGGCTCCTAAGTCAATATACTCATATATAGATGACCTAGTCATCGCCAATTGCTTGATAGATGCTAGAGTGTTTGTGAATGCTTTGTCACATACTTCATTTGCCATTTTAATTATGTGAGCATGTTGAATGCATATTTTTCTCATTCGAGGACATCCATTTGTTGCTTTGATTGTTTGGCCTTTTCTCTTTTGCCAAATGGATGGACAAGAATGCCTAAGAACTCTCTCTAGCTATCTATGCTTTCCTCGTCTCAAACTCTATTCATGCTACATCACAAAGTTTGATCAAGTCAGATTGGAACCACTATGTGTGAGGAGCACTCGGAGTCCCCGATTCGTCATAGACTTAAACTTCCAAAACCTCATTGTGCATTTCGGTCTGACCGATTCATCCTTTTTGGTCCTACCGAGATCACTTAGTTGATCTAGGTTTTCAATCTCGGTGCAACTGATTAGAACCTTTCGGTCTCACTGAGTTGCAGTAACTGCCTGCAGTTTTGCATCTCGGTGCCACCGAGTTGTTCCACTCGGTCACACCGACAGGGTGAGGTTATATATACTGACGGGTGAAATTTTGGAAATTTTTCCGAAACCCTTCACCCGCACGTAACCTGCTCTGCCTCTTCGGGTCTCCGGATTGTCCTCTCGCCACGAGCGACCTCCCGCCGCTGGTCTCCACCGCCGTCAACGGCAATCTGTTCCGCCGTTGCCGCAGTAGCGAACACTCGCCGCTCTAGGGTAAGTGTTCGACCCCTTGTGCTGTCTTTTTTTTTCACTCCAATTCCTAGCACAATGACAATGCCATGATTCTTGCCACGATTGAGATTGATCCATCCAGCTAAAACTTCCTTAGGTCTAGATTGATTCAAAAAATTTAGGGTTAGCTCTCCGCAGAACTCATCTCGAACCGACCGAACTGAAGAAATCGGTCTCACCGATTTGGCCTTGGCCATTGCACATGCGCTTTTCGGTCTGACCAAAACGTGCAAATCGGTGTGACCGAGTTCAAGATTCTGTGAAACCCTAGCAATCTCGGTGCCGCCAACGGTGACTCGGCCCTACCGAGTTCACTAGTTTAGGTTCCAAGTGTTGCTTCGGTATCACCGAGTTTGTCAATTCGGTAGCTCCGAGATCACTTCTGTAGAGAACTAAAACTAAGCTTTTTGACTCAATTATTTTGCAAAACGTCTGTACTTTGTGATGCTCATCTACTCTACCTCATCTACAACCTATTCACAGGGTCTGCTGTCAGTAAGCTTGAAGAGATGTCTGATCAAAGTGACAGTCAGAACAAGTTAGAAGAGCAGGTTCAGTTGAGTGAGGGCACTAGTCCCTCGGGCAGCTATGATGAGGGCAGCAGGAGAACACCTAGTATCTTGCCAAAGGCAGCTACCAGGACAAGGAAGAAGAAAACCTCAGATTCTGAAGATAAAGATTATGTGGCTGTTGAGAATGAAAGAAAGAAAGTGCCAAAGAAGGAATATAGCACTGCTGCTGCAACAAAGCGTGGAATGAAAACAAAGGCTCCAGCAAGAAGAGTTCCAATGTCAAAAGCCAGAGCCTCAACTGCTGAAGCTTCCAAGCCAAAGAAAGTTGCCACAGGTGAAACTATGAAGTTCACCATTGAGTTAGATGATGGTGAAGCAGAAGGTGATGGTAAAAAGAAGAAGAGGGCAAGAACCACTACTGCCATAGTTCTTAGCAAGCCCTCAATGAAGAAAGATTCTGAAGGAGAAGAGGCAGATGAAGAGGGTGCTGCACCAGCACCCAAAACTCAAAAGCTCATGGGAGATGCAATTAGATCAGGGGCAGCTCCATCTAAGCCCAAAGCTGCTCCCAAGGCTATTGCTCCAGCTCAGAAACCCCCAAAACCCAAGAGAAGCACCAGGAACATCCCTGCCGAGGAGAAGAACAAGGCCCCAGTGCCTGAAGCTGTTGAAGAAGAAGAAGATGACTCACTTGTTTTGAGAAAGCTGAAGCCCAAGATCCTTGACCACAATGGTGCACATCCTGTTGCAGAAAACATGAAAATCAGGAAGGATTCCGGACTGAGATTATGGAGACAGTCTGATCCATATGCTGTCAGGCGGAGAACTGCTGTTGACTACAGGTTTCACACTAAGGAACAACAAGACTTTTATGAGACAATTTTGCTTGACAAGAAGCCCATAGTGTGTGACATGAGATGGGTTGACTGGGAGTACATCAAGGAGAATGAAGATCACTATCCGGGTGTATATGACAGCTTCAAAGCATGTGGAGTTGATACATTTGTTGCCCAGAAGCTCACCAAGTGAAATGATGAGCTGATCATGCAGTTTTACTCCACTGCCCACTTCTACCCAGATGGAAAGATCATTTGGATGTCTGAAGGTACAAGGTATAAATCTACTATTGAAGAATGGGCTCAGTTGATCAATGCTCCAGAAGAAAGTGAGGATGACTTGGATGTTTATGCTGAAAAGAAGAAAGACCATAACACTATGGCCAACATGTACAGAGAGATCCCAGATGATGCTTTGGATACTCATAAGTTTTGATCTATCCACTTCTTGTTGTCTGGTCTACCTACCATCAACTGGATCCTAAGGCACGCATTGCTACCCAAGTCAGGTGATCACAAGATGATTAGAGGACATGCTATCAACTTGCTACATTTGTTTGATGTGCCTCAAAAGTTCAAAGTCATGAGTCTGATTGTGGAGACAATCAAGAGGACAACAGCTGACCAGAAGAGAAGTTGTGGGTATGCCCCACACATTCAGGAGCTCATCAACTCCAAGATGGGCAAAGGCAAATATCTTTTGGATAAGGAGCACCCTTCCATCTACCCTGAATTTGAAGACAACACTGTTGTCATGAATGAGAATGAACCATCTTTAGCTCAAGCACATGAGAAGAGAGAGAAGGCAAGGGCAGAGAAAGCTCCAAAGATGCCAACTGTTGAAGAGGCATCTCAAGTGTTCTTGAAATCCAAGCAAGATCAACTTGGATATCCGATCCAATCCACCTTGAGGATTGAGAAGGGCTTGGCCACCCTGACTCAAAACCAGGAGAGTTTGGAGAGGATCATTGAGCAGCTACAGGAGGAAGCAGAGGAGAAGAAGGGCAAGTCTACTACAGATGCTTTTGCTAGAGTGCCCAGAAGCCAGAGGTCTGCTGCAGTGCCAGTCACAGATACTAGAGCTACAACATCAGCTCCAGCAGCTACAACTCCAGTGCCACCTCCAGTAGCCACTCCACCAGCTCCAGCTACATCAACAGAAGCTTTCGTCCTTGGAGTCATCTCTACACCACCTACCGAAGATCAAGCCTGAGAGTCGCTTAGCACTATGCATTTTTTTGAACTTTTTGGTAACTTGTTGCCAAAGGGGGAGAAAAATGTATAGATCATAGGCTTCGAGAGAGAGTGTTGCTTTTTATCTGTCTTGCTATTTTGGTTGAACTACTTTATTGTGTGCTTGTGTGAGATACTTTATGTGTTTGTGAGATACTTGTTTGATCATGTGTTTGATCATATGCTACCCTTAATGCTTGTTGGATGATATTATCTCTTATATCCTTATATGATCATTCACTTGCTTGGTGATGAGTGCATGCTTTTAACTTCTATCATTTTGAGCGCTCCACCAAGATGTATGTGGAATGGAAGAGTAACCCATGATCCTAATTGATTGTGCATTTGCATTCAAAAGCAAATTTTAAATAATGCACAAATTTAGGGGGAGCTCTTGCTTATCACATACTTCTCAAAGCGATGATGTTTTTCAATCTTATTTTCATTTGTCGAAGCTTTGATCTATATGTTGTCATCAATTACCAAAAAGGGGGAGATTGAAAGTGCAACTATCCCTGGGTGGTTTTGGTAATTCCTAACAACATATAGCTCATTGAGCTAATGCTATTTCAAGATAAACATTTCAGGAAAGCTCAATGATTGGCATGGCATGGATGAGAAAAGTGGACCCCTCAAAATGCTAAGGACAAAGGATTGGCTCAAGCTCAAAGCTCAGGACTCTACATTTTTCATTTTAAGTGATCCAAGATCACATTGAGTCCATAGGAAAAGCCAATACTATCAAGAGGGGGTGAGGTGTTGCTTAATGAGTTTCTTGCTCAAAGTGCTTAGTGATATGCTCCAAAAACCCTCAACTACTTTCTCATATCCACATATGTCCCAAACCAAAAGTCAAACTCGGCCCCATCGAAACTGTCTATCCAGCGCCACCGAGTTCAGTTGACATAGCCACTGCCAGAAACCCTAGTCTTTTCGGTCTCACCGAGATGGGATTGTAATCTCTCTGTTTCCCTTCGTAACGTTTCAGTAGAACCGAGATGAGCGATCGGTCCCACCGAGATTGCAATGCAAACACTCTGTTTCCCTTTCGTAACGTTTCGGTCCAACCGAGATGAGCGAATCGGTCCCACCGAGTTTGCCTGACCAACTCTCTATTTGACTATTACCAAAATCGGTCTCACCGAGTTTGTGTAATCGGTCTCACCGAGATTACGTTATGCCCTAACCCTAACGAAATCGGTCTCACCGAGTTGACATGTCGGTCCCACCGAAAATCCTAACGGTCACATATGAACTAAATCGGTCTGACCGAGTTTCACGATTCGGTCCCACCGAGTTTGGTAAATTGTGTGTAACGGTTAGATTTTGTGTGGAGGCTATATATACCCCTCCACCCACTCTTCATTCGTAGAGAGAGCCATCAGAACATGCACTTCCAACATACATTTTCTAAGAGAGAACCACCTACACTTGTGTTGAGGTCAAGGTATTCCATTCCAACCACATAAATCTTGATCTCTAGCCTTCCCCAAGTTGCTTTCCACTCAAATCATCTTTCCACCAAATACAATCCTATGAGAGAGAGTTGAGTGTTGGGGAGACTATCATATGAAGCACAAGAGAAAGGAGTTCATCATCAACACACCATTTGTTACCTCTTGGAGAGTGGTGTCTCCTAGATTGGCTAGGTGTCACTTGGGAGCCTCCGTCAAAAGTGTGGAGTTGAACCAAGGAGTTTGTAAGAGCAAGGAGATCGCCTACTTCATGAAGATCTACCCGAGTGAGGCAAGTCCTTCGTGGGCGACGACCATGGTAGGATAGATAAGGTTGCTTCTTCGTGGACCCTTCGTGGGTGGAGCCCTCCGTGGACTCGCGCAACCGTTACCCTTCGTGGGTTGAAGTCTCCATCAACGTGGATGTACGATATATAGCACCACCTATCGGAACCACGGATAAAAAATCTCGTGTCAACATTGTGTTTGCTCCCTCCAACTCCTCCCTTTACCTTCATATGCAATTGTGTTACATTCCGCTACTATACTCTTAGAATTGCATGTGTAGGTTGTTTGCTTGACTTGTGCTAGGTTGCTAAAATCTGCCAAGAACTAAAATTGGGAAAATGCTAGATTTTTATTTGGTCAAGTAGTCTAATCACCCCCCTCTAGACATACTTTCGATCCTACAGATCCCCATTCCCACACCCCCTTCTTGCAAAGATGAGGCCATGGAAACGCTTCGTGAAGGCCCGTACGATGGTTGCGTCCCCCCTGAGCGCGACCGCTTGCGCCAAGAGCGCGGCCACCTACGCTGAGAGTGCCGCCGCATCCGCATTGAGCGCGGCCGCTTCCGCCAAGAGCGCGTCTGCGGCAGCCGACAGGGCAGCTGCAGCAGCCGAGACGGCTACAGCAGCTGCTGCAACGGCGGCTGCAAACGTCGAGAGCGCTCGAGCTGCCGTCCGTGCCGCTGATGTCGCCCTGGCCCGAGTCGAGGCCATCCACGCCAAGATCGAGGATGCACACGCCAAGATATTCCAGGCCACCTCAGACTCCAGCATGCAACCCACGTCTGAAAAGGCGGCGGTGGCCATGGAGCACATGCTTCCTCATGAGGTCGCCGAGCGGGAGCTGGAGATGCAGGTGGCGGCGGAGATCGAGGAGCGCCGGGAGGAGGAGTTGCGCGAGGCCAAGGTCAAGGTAGAGAAGAGTATGTCCATCGAGGAATCGGCAGTGGAGTACCAACGCGAGCTGTGGTGCAGCCACTACTACGAGTACTACAACCTTGAGGGCGGCGCCGAGGACGAGGACGAGCACGAGGACGCGGTCGACTTCAAGAGGGGGGACGCGGAGTCCACCAATGGCGGCATGTCGCCACGACAAGTCATCGACATCTCATCTCACACCGGCGATGCATTGGCCGGCGCGGCAGCGGATTTTTAATTATGCGTACTTAGGCTTTGTTTTTAATGCCGGTCTTTTGTTAGAGCAATGTTTAGGTCAACTGGCTCTGTGTAATTACTAAAATTGCTCGATTCAGTAAGTGTGGTCTGTCTGCTGTATGCTCTTTTGTGTGCCCAAATTAGCAAGCGATGTTAAATTATGCAATGACGTACCCGGGGTAATTTCAACCAAAATTTGAATTATCAAACTCATCCCATGCGCGTAAAGCAGAAGAATCGTTTGCGATGCACACAATCGTTCAAAGTGAATGGTCCGGTGGCACCGCGTGTGTTCAAAGTGAATGTGCCCAAGCCTTGAGACCAAAATTTGAATTCTCGAACTCATCCCATGCGCGTAAAGTAGAAGAATCATTTGCGATGCACACAATCGTTTAAAGTGAATGGTCCAGCGGCACCGCGCGCAAAGTATCCCTCCACATTTCCAAAATTTTGGCCTACCGCCAAAATATCTACCCCACCCCCTTCGCCCCTTCCCCACCCCCTTTTCTCCCCGACCACAAGTCACATTTCCCCTGTTTCCTCCTTCCTTCCTTCCTTGCTAAGCTATAGCCATTTCCTCGCTCTCGCCGTCTCGCATCCTATCGCCGGGGTTGCCATGGTCTTCTTCAAAGACATCTCCAGCGGTTCCTCCTCTGGTGACTACTACTTCACCACCCGGGTATGCCTCTCTTATCTCTCTCGGGCTATGACTTGGAATGAAGGATTTTTACCGGGAGGTCAATTTGAGTCGTTTCTTCCTCTTGTAGCTCCCTAAGAGCATCAGTGGCAACGAATGGAGCAGGGTGGCCGAAGATCTATCTTCTCGTTGTCACCATCAATCTCCATGCGTGAAGCTACTTGCGTTTGATTCTGTGGACACTGGGAGGAAGTTTCTGGCATGTGCAGAGAAGGTTAGACCCTCTTCCGTTGTTACAAATCATTTGTTAGATGTGATTCAGACACTGTCACGGTCCCAACGCATTCATACCACAGCTTCAACCAAACGCATCCTAAGACAGTGTCACAGTTTGTACCTAGTATATTAAATTGTTGCCATCTCATAAGCGGTGCCATTAGAAAATTATTTGGCACCGCTTCAGCAGTTTGTGCAGCCAACTTTGGTCCACACATCCGAGCAGCCAAGCAGTAAAATACTAAATCTTTATGGCACGAAGGAACTGGGCATCGGAGCAACTACGTGCTCCGGAGTCTGGGTCCCTGATTTTTTCCGCTCCATCGGCTCGCCAGTTCAGGGCACAGGTGCGAGATGCAGCAACAGTTGTCTTTACACCAGTTTTGGCATACATAGTGGACGGCCTTAGAGCATCTCCAGCCGTTGGCCCCCAGGAGGCGCTAAAAATCTCCCCTGGGGGCGCACCGGCGCAAAACGCGCGATGGGGGCGTGATGCCACCCAGTCACGGCGCCCACGGATTTTTGTGAAAATTAGAGTGCGGCACAAACATGGCGCAAATTCAACCATTTTCGGCGAGTTCATACATATTTCGGCAAGTTCAAACCAAATTCAACCAAACACGGCGAGAGTTCATACATATTTAAAATATTTTACAAAAAAGAAAAAAACACACTACTAGGCCCGCCGTCTCCCTGGCCTCGCCGCTCGTCGCCGTTCTACATGCCGAGGAGGCTGTAGAACCGCGTGTAGTCGCCGCCGTCTTCGTCGTCGTCGGCTCCGCCGCGGCCGCCGTCCCTGCTGCAACCCTCCCCCGGTTGGCGCGGCGGGTTGGATAGTCTGGCGGCGTCCTCGTCGACGTCGCTGTCGAGGATCACGACGCCGTGCTCGTCCTCGCGCCCACGCTTGCGGGCGGCGATCTCCTCCAGGGCCCGGCGCTGCCGGACCATCTCGTCGCGGAGGTAGTCGTCGCGCGCCCACCGTAGGGCGTCCTCATCGGAGAAGCCGCGCCGGGCTAGCTCCTCGTACTCCGGGGGGAGGCTGGGCTCCGGTTTGGGAGCGATGAGGACGAGGCGGCCAGAGGCGGGGGTGGAGTCGGCGATGCGGACACCGGAGCTGCGGGTGCACCGGCTGACAGGCGTGTCCTGGGGCTCCGACTTGACGGGGCGGAGGCAGGGAGAGCCGGTCGACCGACCGGACGAGGAGGAGGACGCCCCGGGGTACATGCGCCTCGGCGTCCACGAGCTCCCACGACGGCAAGAGAAGGACGGGGGCTCGGGGTACTCTAGCCTCGGCGTGTTGCCGCCCTCGATGTACTCGAGGACGGCCTCCAGCGTGCGGCCGGGCACGCCCCACCATCGGCACCGCCCCTCGGAGTTGAGCCTGCCGGAGGGCACGACGCCGTTGGTGGCCTCGAGCTGCTCGGCGTGACGGCGGCGGAAGTACGGCTCCCAGAGCGAGCTGTCGGGGACGTAGCGCGGCCCCTCCCTCGCCGCCCGCGGCAGGGAGGCGCGGATATGCGCGATCTCCACACGCCGCGCCGCCCCGGTGGGTGGTGGTGGCACCGGGACCCTGCCGGCGCTGATTCTCCACGCCCCGGGCACCCGCATGTCCGGCGGGACCGGGTACTCGGCCTCGAAGAGGAGCCGAGCTTCGTCCTCGTGAAGGTGGCGGGGCCGAAGCCGTTCGCCGCCGCGCCGTCGCCTGGGAATCGTTCGGCCATTTCTTTGAACTGGGACGGCAAGGGGAGAGGGAGGAAGGGAGAGAGGGCGCGTCGGCGGTGGAGACTCTGTGCGTGCCACCGACGCGCTGGGGTCGGCTTATATAGGCGGAGGTTCCGCGAGCACGCGTGGCCACCGCGTCAACGCGTGGCATGCGCGGGGACGCGCGCCGTCACACCTTCACTGCGCCGCCCGTGAGGCATCAATGGCGGAGGCTGACCGGCGCGGCAGCTTTGGCATTGAGTCGCCGCGGGAAACGAGGCGATGAGGACGACGAAGCGGCGAGAAGCGAGATGAGTCACTGGAAAGGAGGGCCCGTGGCTCTTTCGCGCCAAAAACGATTCGCCCGGCGCCCCCAGCACGCCGGGTTTGGGTTGGGTCCGCCGGCGGCAATTTCGGCCCGAGCCGGCGAGAATTGGGCCCTTGGGGGAGCGACTGGGCCATTTTTTGGCGCCGGCGGCCGAAAAGTCGCCTGGGGGGCCTTGTTGGGGGCACGGCTGGAGATGCTCTTAGTGCTATTAGTTCTGTGTTACTAAATTTGTGCATGTACACACCTGTTAGTATCAATTTGCTGTCATCCAAACACGGTTGCTATGCTGTTGCAGTTATATTTACCTTCCTCATAAAATGTTCAATTTGTTATTTATTGTACATGAGTAAGAACTTGTAGCATCGTTGTAGTTAATTATAGCTTCTGATGTTCTAGAATTTGGTTGTTGTCTCAGTACCAATTATTTCATTTGCACATTGATCTTTTTGAGAAGATATGTCATAATTAACATGTTTCTTCAGGTTTTCAAAATAAGCATTGGTGATTTTCTATGTTGCTATAAACCCATTTCCCCTACAATTGTTACTGATCTAGTCTTAAATATTATAGGATGAATGGAAGTGTTGTTACTTGGAGTGGGTTGATCAAGAGTGGCCACAGTCTTTGAAGATGTGCCTAACGAATCTCTGGAGCATATATGAGGAAGTGAACACAGCTAGGCTTAGAGAAAGTCTTGTCAACGCTGAAGTATATTTCAAGATGCGGGATAAAAAGTTGAAGGTGGAGAATGAGCTCAGATTTTTTTAAAAAGACTTTACTAAGATGGTGTTGGCGGAGGAGGCACTTTTCGACTTGGCCTGTGCAAAACGGGTTCTTACTGAACTGAGAGCAGAGGTGGATAAGACGAGCCTGGATCATCTCGATTAGGGAAATGAATATATTGTTCTTATGAAGTTGAACTAGCCATGTGTTGTACTGTGTTGTTTTCATGTAGCTACTGTACTGTGATGTTATAATATATTTATGTGCCTGATATGAAATTGGCAAACAATTGTTCGATATGAAATGTGAATTTGCGTAATACTGGAATTATTAATTGTAAACTAATAAACCTGCTAAATGTGTCATGGACCTTTGCAAACGGTTCTAGCAGTAAAAGCGGTTGCGATGGATAGCCCAATGCCACATAGTTTTCTTCATCAAATCGTGTGTGATATAGTTGATAAAAGCAAACAGTTAAATAAGGAAGACTGTGTGTGATAGTTACACCTTTCACACAAGAGCCTACACATAAAACTGTGTGGGATGTACGTCCGAACAGAAACGTTGTCCCTGGATTGACTGTGTGGGATGTACATAAGAACGGAAACGTATTCCTTGGATTGACTGTGTGTGATATACATACGAACGGAAATGTTTTTCTGGGATTCACCGTGTGGGATGTACATACCTACAAAAATGATTTTCTCGGATTACCGTGTGGGATGTACATACCTACGGAAATGATTTCTGGGATTCACCGTGTGGGATGTACATACCTACGGAAATGATATCTGGGATTCACCGTGTGGGATGTACATACCTACGGAAATGATTGGGTTTCCATGCCTCGCCCAATCGCACACGGCCCCAACCTAGGTCACACGAGGGCCTATCCCCGACGATTTCTCGGTCGTGTGGGGAGGACCCCCCTATCGCACACACTCACTTGGCGACGGTTCCAAATCCCGTCGCGGAAAGGGGTAAAAACCGTTTGTTTAGGACCAACGCGCACCAGTGTATTCAGCTAGAAATCATTAGCACTATGTAATTTTTGCAACTAAAATTCAGTAATTAAGCATAGATTTCATTCATAGATTAATCAGTCGTTCTTAATTTATAAAAAAGTTCAACTCGACAGCTGGACCGACCAAACTTCTCCCCAATTGTTGCCAACCACGTACTGAAATAGCTAGTTCAACTATATATACTAGCTAATTTTAAGTACGTTGTACAGTTCGACCACACATCTATAGTCAGATGAACTGAACAAAATAGCTCCTAAATACTACTACTACCATGGAGGGGCTTTGTGCTACTTCCGGCAGCCTCTCCTCTGCCGAGCGCGCTCAGTAAGAGGCAGAGGAGGAGGAGGAGCCTACCGACGAGCTGGAGAAATGCAATACAGTGTCTGCCACTGCTTCACGTTCAGCGACGCTCGCCAGCTCGAACGCCCACTGCCACTCCACAGGATCCCTCTCGAAGCGGCCGGACTGCTCGTAGATCTCCTGATTCCTCGCCTCTGCGTCAGCGTGTGCTGCGGCCCCGGCTGCGGTAAGGCTCTTTGCGTGCTCGACGAGGCGCTCCTCTTCTTCCCGCAGGAACTCGATGTAGCGCGCAAGGTCGCTGATGCACGTGCGGGCCTCCACTGCCGCCCCCCTCCTTCGGGCGGCGGTGGCGGAGCGGGTGATGATCTCGACGGTCGACCGTGGGCTGGCGGCCACGTCGGCCGACGATGGGGTGGCGGCCACGACCACCACCTCCCGTCTTCGGGCCGCGGTGGCGGAGCGGGTGATGGCCATGGTGGCCGGCAATGGGGTGGCGGCCACGAGGGCCACCTCCTGCCTTCGGGCCGCAGCGGCGGAGCGGGAGATGGCCCTGGCTTTCGACGGTGGTGCGGCGGCAACGGCGGCCAGCAACAGCTGCCGACAGGCAGCATCGGCGGAGCGTGTGGTGGGTGTTCCGCGCACACCCAACAGGAACGCCACGCGCACTACACTACGCCGGGGACTGCGCCGCCACCACCGTGTAGCCTCCCAGCTAGAGCTGTCCTCTGATGACGGCGGAGTGGCTGAGCGACGACGATGGACCGGTGCCATTGGCGATTGTGGGAGAAGCAGACGAGATAAGCTACAGGGAGGGAGGGGAAAGTGCGACGCAAGACTCGCCAGCCATGAGGGTTTTTATAGCAGGCCCGTAAGCATTGGGATTTTGGGGGATTTCACTGAGTCGGGTGGGAAGCTTGCACAGGAACCTGCGAGGTTGCGTGGGAACGGGCTCACCGACGCGCCACCGTTTGGCCAAAAGAACGCCCCCGCGCGCTGCGCAAGCTTGCGCTGTAAGCCGTCTACGGCAGCGGGGTGACAAGACATGCGAGAGGAGGACGAGAGGACACGTACACATACAGTTAATAAAGAAACGTTTGCGATTTAATTACCTACTATACCCCCGTCCTAGGTTATAAGTAGGATTTAACTAATAAAATACGAATGCATGTCGCCATAGATTATATCGTTGGAGTCGTATTTGAACATAGTTTCCAACTATACAATTTTTGTAACATGCATTAACACTTTTTTGGTTAAATTTAAGGTTCTACACCAGCAAGCGTTTGCCCGCAACACACACGGCTTATTCCATCACAAACAGCTCTGATGGATCAACTGTCTGCCACGTATCGCACACGCAACTCTAATCTGATTCGTGCTTGATGTCTCCGACATCGCTTGCACAGTTCATATTATTTGCCACGTATCACTGTACCGTCCTCTCCTCACGTCCCTCGGCAAGCTCTGCTCGCCGTTAGGCGCCACAACGCGCTGTGCTCACCGTTAGGCGCCGCGGCGCGCTCTGTCGTGACCGTTGGCGCGCTCTGCTCGCGTCCGTCAGCGCGCTCGGCTTGTGGACAACTTTTCCTTGAGGCGACCGCGGAGCGCTCTGCTCACATCCATCCGCGCGTGCTCTGCCAGCGGTTGGGCGTGCGCACGATCATGTCGGGGGCGCCATATGCATGCGGTTGCGCCGCGCGCGTTGCCACACGATGCAGTTACGTGCGACATGATGGAGTTATGCGCTGCAAATTAGAACTGCCATCAGGGCCTGCCGATATTCCTGGTCGTCCGGCTTCCCCTTTAATTACCGCGGCCATTATAACCTTAGTATCTTGAACCTTTCGATCGCGCCCCACAACACAACAAGCACACCCACGATGACACATAGAGAGGGGATGTCCAACGGCGCTCCAATGGAGTTCGGCGAGCATAGAGTGGAGACCCACGCGAGGGAGACGGATCTCTCGGTGGTGTACACCATCGACCCAGCCGTGGTGGACAACTACATCAACGGCATTGAGCAGTTGCTTGCTGAAGACAAGTACAAGGTGGTCGGCATCGACCTCCAGTACACCGCCGGTCATCCCGACATAGATCAGAAGATTGCCGTCGCCCAGTTGTGCGTGCGCCATCATGTCCTCATCTACCACTATTGCATGGCCATAGAGCCTTGCGACCGTTTCAACAGGTTTGTCAACAACACCGACTACAAGTTCACCATGGTGGACACCAAAGACGATGTAAAAGCGCCTAGTGTTACGGGCTTGGCCTGCAAGAACCTTGTCAAAATCCATGACCACTACAGGGTCTGGGGCAGCACAAAGCAGGACTCCCTGGTCGAACTCGCCTCGGCCATCATCGACCCCTACTATGAAAAGATGAAGCAGGATGCCCAGAGAACAAGTCCCGTATCCTGGCACAAGGCCTGGATGCGGCAACTGGATGAACCTCACCTCAGGTTCGCGGCCAAGAGCGTGTACACATGCTATGAGATGCACAGGCGGATCGTTGACATGAGGAAGTGCCTCGTTACCCAAATCGACGAGCCCGGATCGAGCCACAAGAAGAGCAAGCATCACAAGAAGTAGATGATGATCAGATGATCGTTTATGCTAGTTAATCATGCATGTAATATATAGTTTAATTTATTGGTGTGTGTGGAAATGTCATGTGTGTAGTAGCCACCTATGTAATTATGCATGTAATAGTTTACTTTGGTGTGTGCAAATGCCATGGTTGTAGTAGCCACCTATGTAAGTGGATGTTTAATTTGGTTATGCAAGCATGTCCTTATAAGTGTGTGTATATATATGTTGTTGTTCTGTATGCAATCCCATCGCACAACACACACGTCTTATTAGCAGCAACCGTCTGTGTTCTTATCGGTCTTCAGACACATTTTTGATTACATACCTGTTTGCCGCGTATCACACGCATCTTGGTAAGTTGAACCGTTTCTGTTATCATGTCTCAACGCAAACAGTTCATCCGAGTGAACCGCATGCCGTATATCGCACACACCTTTGATCTGGCTGACCGTTTTTTTGTGTTGCCTAATCACAAACAGTTCATCCGAGTGAACCGTATGCTGTGTATCGCACACGCCTCCATCTGGCTGCCCGTTTCTTTTGTTCCCTCATCGCAAACAGTTCACTGAGCTGAACCGTATGCCATTCATCGCACACGCAACTATAACTTGAACCGTGTTTGATGCATCCATCATCGCAAATGTTTTACACATTTCTGACGGTTTTCATACAACACCGTTTGCGATTATGGCATCGCACACAGTTTCTCGAAGGGTCTCTGATCGTAGTGTCACGTTAGCAGCATCCTGCAGTAGTGTACATAAGTGACTATACAGATCATTCGCACACACATCAATAAACAATTGCATGCATTCTAAAGTAGGAGAAACGATCGTCTAGGCATCTACTTCTTATCACGCTCCCGCCACTGCTCTGTGGCTTGATCACTCGTCTGGGGCAGGAAGAAGACACTTCCTCATGTCAACGATCCGCCTGTACATCTCGTAGCTTGTGTACACGTCCTTGGCCACGTACTTGACGTGTTGTTCATCCAGTCTCTCATGCTAGACACTGCCAGGCGTTCTTGTCCTTCTTTTTCTCATCCTTCATCTTCATGTAGTAGGGGTCGATGATGGCCGATGCGAGATCAACCAGGGAGTTCAGTTTATTGTTGTCGCTGCCCCAGACCTTGTAGTGCTCCTGGATGTTGACAAGATTCGAGCATTTCAAGCCCGAAACCTTGAGCGCTTTTAGATCGTTGGTGGTGTCCACCGTAGCAAAACTGTAGTCGGAGCTCTTAATAAACCTAGAGAAACACTCGCAAGGCCTTGTGGCCATGTGGTAGTGGTAGACGAGGACGTCATGTCGCGTGCACAACTAGGCGACGGCAACCTTCTGATCGTGCCCGGCACGACTGATGGTGTACTCGAGGTCGAAGCCGACCACTTGGTACTTGTCCTCGGCAAGGAACTGCTCCATAGTTTGGATGGAGCTCTCCGCCGAGACCGGATCATTTGTGTACACCACCGAGAGGGCCTTCCCCCTCACGTGGGTGTCCACTACGTGATGCGTGGTGAACTGCTCGCCGTTGTCACCATCGGCTGCTGGGAGCGGCATAGGAGCCACGTGGAGCGCCATTGGAACCGCTGGATGTCCTCTCTATTTGTGATGTCGTGGGTGTGCTTATTGTATCGTGTGACGCGAGATATGAAAGGTAAATGGCCGCAGGAATAAATGGGGGCCGGGCGGCTTGGATTCTCGGCGCGTCCGAAGGGCAGTTTTTGCAGCGGGTAACTGCATCGTCGCGCCGTGCCCGGCGCAACTGCATGCACACAAACGTGCGTGCCGGCCCCAAACACTGCCAGCACGCGTGGAGGGATGTGGGTAGAGCACCCGGAGGGACGCGAGAGCAGAGCGCGTGCGGTGGGACGCGGGCAGAGCGCGCCGCGGCCACCTCAACCAGAAGAAACCACACACATAGAGCAGATGAACACGCAGGAAATGGTCGCCTACAAGCCGTCCGACAGTTACGTCGCTGCGTAGAGAGCGGCCATGTGCTACTACCTCTGTCTTGGTCTATAGTCCCCTTTATATTGTGTCATACTTTGCCCTTAAATTTAACCAACAAAATGTTAATGCCTATTATAAAAATTATATAATTGGAAACTATGTTCAAATACGAATCCAACTATATAATCTTTGGCAACATGCATTCGTATTTTATTAGTTAAATCCTACTTATAAACCAGGACGGGGGTATAGTAGGTAATTAAATCGCAAATGTTTTTTCTATTAACTATGTGTACGTGGCCTTTCGTCCTCCTCTCGCATGTCTTGTCTCCCCGCTGCCGCAGACGGCTTACAACGCAAGCTTGCGCAGCGCGCGGGGGCGTTCTTTTGGCCAAACGGTGGCTCGAAGTGGCGCCAATGAATCATCGGTGAGCCCGTTCCCGCGCAACCTCGCAGGTTCCCGCGCAAGCTTCCCGCCCGACTCTGTGAAATCCCCCAAAATCCCAATGCTTATAGGCCTGCTATATAAACCCTCACGACCGGCGAGTCCTGCGTCGCATTTTCCCCTCCCTCCCTCTAGCTTATCTCGTCTGCTTCTCCCACAATCCCCAATGGCACCGGTCCGTCGTCATTGCTCAGCCACTCCGCTGTCATCAGAGGACAGCTCCAGCTGGGAGGCTACACCGCGGCGGTGGCGCAGTCCCCGGCGTAGTGTAGTGCGCGTGGCGTCCCTGTTGGGTGTGCGCGGAACACCCACCACACGCTCCGCCGCCACTGCCCGTCAGCAGCTGTTGCCAGCTGCCGTTGCCGCCACACCATCGTCGAAAGCCAGGGCCATCGCCCGCTTCGTTGCTGCGGCCCGAAGGCGGGAGGTGGCCGTCGTGGTGGCCACCCCACTGCCGGCCATCGTGGCCATTACCCGCTCCGCCACCGCGGCCCGAAGGCGGGAGGTGGTGGTCGTGGCTGCCACCCCATCATCGGCTGCCGTGGCCGCCAGCCCACCGTCGACCGCCGGGGTCATCACCTGCTCCGCCACCGCCGCCCGAAGGCGGGAGTTGGAGGTGGATGCCCGTACGTGCATCAGCGACCTTGCGCGCTACACCGAGTTCCTGCGGGAGGAGGAGGAGTGCCTCGTCGAGCATGCAAAGAGCCCTACCACCGCCGTGGCCACGGCACACGCCGCCTCAGAGGCGAGGAATCCGGAGATCTACGAGGAGAACCACCGCTTCGAGAGGGGTTGTCTGGAGAGGCAGAGGGCGTTCGAGGTGAGCGTCGCTGAAGGTGCAGCAGCGACAGGCACCGTATTGCAGTTGTCCAGCTCGTCTGTAGGCTCCTCCTCCTCTGCCTCTTACTGAGCGTGCTTAGCAGAGGAGAGGCTGCCGGAAGTAGTACAAAGCCCCTCCGTAGTAGTAGTATTTAGGGGCTATTTTGTTCAGTTCATCTGACTATAGATGTGGTGGAACTATACAACATACTTCAAATTAGCTAGTATATATAGTTGAACTAGCTATTTCAGTATGTGGTTGGCAACAATTGGGGAAAAGTTTGGCCGGATTAGCTATCGAGTTGAACTATTTGTGTAAAGAATGACTGCATAATCTATCAATGAAATCTATGCTTAATTACTGAATTTTAGTTGCAAAAATTAGATAGTGCTTGTGATTTTTAGCTGCATATTTTGACAAATCGCAGTGTTACAAGGTTGACAAATGGCAATGTTACTAGATCAACAAATGTCAATCTTTCCAGTTTGACAATTGGCAACATACCCAATATGACAGATGCAAATCTTAGCAAATGGTTTGTACGTGGTTGCACACGGGTCACCCATAACAACTGTTTGCGTTGAGGGGATGCACAAATCCTGCGCTGTGAATTTTTCCTTGACTTAACGGGGGAAGACCATAGCTCTCACTTTGCATGCGAGTGTTCTATCTAAAATGTTTGCGATCAAGAGCTGCACAAATCCTACTCGACACATTTTCCCTTGGCTTCCTGGGGAAGCTATCGGTTTGCATATGGGTGTTCTAACTAAAACGTTTGCAATGAGTGTTTCATATTTAAAAATCATTGATGTTTTTTCAAAATAAAATCGTTTGATAAGTATGTACATTAAGAGAGAAAAATACAAGTTCATTCAAACCATATCTTTAATTCAGTCACACTGCGAGTTTATATTCATATGATCGAGATACAGTATTAAACCCCAAAAAACTATTTCCGACGGCAGCGGAGGCGGCGTGCCGCGCCATCATTGTCGTTGTCGTCCTCCTGGACGCCGTTGTTGAAGTCTTCAAGGCAGCACTTAATGTTCTTCACTTGTAAATCAAACATCATGTCGTCGTGTGATCGACGGGCGGGGCGTGGGAGGACGGCAACTAGCAGTGCTGAGAGGTAGCGGTCGACGGAGGTGTCCCATGCCGCTGAGGGGGCGCGCGCACGGGCAGCTGCGCGACAGGTGCAGCCAAACGCACGGGGACTGGCGCCGTCGTGGTTGGAGGGGCGCACACGGGCACGGGCGCTGGCGCTGGCATGTACACGAGCTCTTGCGGGTCCACAGAGACCTCGCTGATGCCCGTGGCTTCCAGCTCTGCGATAGTGCTCGGCGACCAGCCCATCAATTCTACGGGGATGATCACTGGCGCGGGCGCAGGGATGGGAGCTGGGATGGGAGCGGGGGCAGCAACCGCCGCGACCAGCTCGTTCAGGGCCATGTCCATGAGGCCCGGCCCATTCCTCCTTATTTTCTATCTCCTCCGGCTTGGAGTCGACTTCACCAAACTTGAAGACTAGTGGCAGATGATCCTTCTGTGCCATGGCGTTGGTGGAGGTCTGCGGGACGGAGGGGAATGGGAGGCGAAAAGTAAGGCCACCCGTATTAAACAGCGGCTCGGGCGCCATTAATGGAGAGGAAGGCGGGCGGCGATGGAAGTCAAAGGGCTCGCTTCCCAGTGAGCCTGCGCAGCGTACAACTCACATGCTTCCCGGTGAGCCCGCGCATTGGAGTACAGCTTGCACGCCTCTCGGTCAGCCTGCGCACCGGACTGCGCTCGCACGCCTCCCGTTCAGTCAAGCAGCTATCTGCATGACACCTCCTATAGCCATTAAAAAGACACGTGGCGTCACGTGAATGGTTAAGAGAACGCACATGATTTGAATTATACAGACGTTTGAGATATTAAAGTGGCAGCTATTTTTTTCAAAATGCCTTTGTTGGCTGTTATTCGAGTGCGCCTTCTCTCAAAATGGACACGAAAAATACCACAGCATGTCGGGTGCCATTCCATGATAGCATGCCAAGTTTCATGAATTTTAGACGAGTTTTGGATTTACTATAATTTAAAAACAAAGTATCTCAACGTTTTGCCGGCAATCAACAGTGCCCTGGTGTTTGAACTTCATTCCCATTTCTTGCATGGGACCTAAGCATGCACCCAAGGACACAGATTTGATTTTCAACCAATTTATATGCACCGGAGCATGTGCATGTAGTTCGAATTTGAATTATGCACATAAAATGCCTAGAAAACCCAGTTAATGTATAAAAATATCCAAACGAACCCCAAAAAATTCCAAAATTTAACACAACACTCCTGTTGTTTTGTGTTGGCACTACAATTTTTTTGAAAGCAATAAGAGGCAATGGACATCGTTTCGTCCCCAAAGGTGGCATGTTCCCTACCGAAACCATTAGGCTTGTTGTGAGAAGCTCTGGTTTGTGAGAAGCTTATACCCAAACCTGACCCAAATGGGACAAAAAATTTACCACAACATGTTGATGCCGCTCCATGATAGCATGCCAAGTTTCATGAATTTCAGACGATTTTTGGATTTACTAGAATTTAAAAACCAGGTATCTCAATGTTTGCAGCCGTGTGACGGTGGCAGGGTGTTTGACATTCATTCCCATTTCTTGCATGGGACCTAAGCATGCAACCAAGGACACAGATTTGAATTTTCAACCAATTTATATGCATTAGAGCATGTGCCTGTAGTTCAAATATTAATTATGCACATAAATGCATAGAAAACTCAGTTAATGTATACAAATGTCCAAACGAGCCCCAAAAATTCCTAAAATTAACACAACAGTCATGTTGTTCTATGTTGATGATGTCTACTACACAAGTTTATTCTTGTAGATTCGTGTTGGGCCTCCAAGCTCAGAGTTTTGTAGGACAGTAGCAATTTTCCCTCAAGTGGATGACCTAAGGTTTATCAATCTGTGGGAGGTGTTGGATGAAGATGGTCTCTCTCAAACAACCCTACAACCAAATAATAAAAGTATCTTGTGTCCCCAACACACCAAATACAATGGAAATTTGTATAGGTGCACTAGTTCGGCGAAGAGATGGTGATACAAGTGTAGTAATGATAGTAGATATTGATTTTTGTGATAGTGACAATAAAAAACAGCAAGGCAGCATGTAACAAAAGTGAGCACAAATAGTATTGCAATGCTTGAAAACAAGGCCTAGGGTCCGTACTTTCGGTAGTGAAATATCTCAACAATGCTAATATAATTGGATCATATTACCATCCCTCAACGTGCGATGAAGAATCACTCCAAAGTTCCTATCTAGCGGAGAACATAAGAAGAAATTGTTTGTAGCTATTCTTTCCGATCAATCTATCCAAGAGTTCGTACTAAAAACACCAAGTTATTCTTTTCGATCGATCTATCAAGAGTTCGTACTAAAATTGTCGGGTGGTTGGTGCGACATATGCCAAGGGATGGCTTATCATTGTGGGAGCCAATAAAACGTCGCCGGTGCCTGGAAACGGGATGAGGCGAAGACATTCACGCCGGCGAATCTTACCCAGGTTCGGGGCTCTCCGAGGAGATAACACCCCTAGTCCTGCTCTGCGGGGTCTCCGCATGATCACTAGATCGATGAAAGGTAGCTACAATCTCTCCTAGAGCTGTTGAGATCAAGGGAGAAGAAGAACAAGGCTAGCTCTTGCTTCTCTCTATCTATGGTGTGTGTGTGTGTGTGCTATGCTTAGAAGCCACTATGCTCAGAGGCCAACCAAGCTCAGAGGCGAACCCTTTGCATGGGTGCTCCGGGGGGTTTATATAGGCCTACCCCCCGGGGGTACAATGGTAATCTGGCTGGGCTCTGGTCCCAGCCGTCAGTGTCTACGCTTGCCGGCTTCTTCGCCGGATGCTGGGTCCCGCCGGCTGGTGGGTCCCGCCGGCTGGTGGGTCCCGCCGGCTGCTGGCTACTTGGTCGACAGGCCGGCCCCACCGCCTAGGGTCTTGTCGGCGGCTGCTTACTGTAGCCGCGCCTCTGATGACGAGGGCTTTGTCGAGGTAAGCGTGGCTACAGTGGGTCGCCTCGGGGGCTCTCACTATAGCCTTACCTCGTCTTGTCTCCTTAATGGGGCTCCTGCTTCGAGGAAGGGCGTAGCCGGCTTCGAGAGGCCGGCTACACTCTTGGCCGACTGGGAAAGGCCGGGCCGCCTTCATGCCTCTCTTTGGCTGAAGGGGCCCGCCGCCCGCGGGCCGTACGGGAGTCGGTCGTGGGTGACGTCGAGGCCCGCATGGCTACAGTGCCGAGCCGCACGGGAGATGGTCGTCCCGTACGGCCTCCTGTAGCCACGCCCGCCTCGGGCTTCGGGGGTAGTGGGCCGCACTGTGGCCACACCCCGTCATGTCGCTATTATGTGGGAGTGGTTTGGAGTGGTTGTGGTCTCGGCCGGCTCTTTGGAGTCGGCGTCCTTCTTGGAGTCAGCCACCCCGTAGTCATCCTGGGGAGGGGTTGCTTGAGGCTGGGTCGCTTTCCGGGAGTCGGCTTCAGAGGTAGCCAGCCAGGGAAGGCGGCCCAAATGCTTGGAGTGCTTGAAGGCCCAAAGGCCTGATAATTTTTCTAAAGAACCAGGGGTAGTCGGTTGGGCTACCCGTGGCCAATTACTCCGACAAAAATAACACCAAAGCAAATTCAGATTCATAATACTCCATCCAAGACAAAGAACCTCAAAGAGTACCCCAAGATTTCTACCGGAGAAACAAAAGACAAGAACGTGCATCAACCCCTATGCATAGATTACCCCAGTGTCACCTCGGGAATCCGCGAGTCGAATGCCAAAACACATATCAAGTGAATCAATATGATACTCCATTGTCTCCACGGGTATTCATAGAAAGACATACATCAATTGCTCTCAAGTCCATGAAAGTTTTCAATCCGATAAAATGAAATCTTAGAGGGAAAACTCAATTCACAACAAGATAGAGAGGGGAAAACACCATATGATCCGACTATATTAACAAAGCCCATGATACATCAAGATCGTGACATCTCAAGAACACGAGAGAGGGAGAGATTAAACACATAGCTACTGGTACAAACACTCAGCCCCAAGGGTGGACTACTCCCTCCTCATCGTGGTGGCCGCCAGGATGATGAAGATGGCCACCGGTGATGATTTCCCCCTCCGGCAGAGTGCCGGAACGGGGTCTAGATTGGTTTTTCATGGTTACAGAGGCTTGCGGCGGCGGAACTTCTGATCTAGGGTTCTTTCTGATGGTTTCTCTATTTATAGGATTTTTTGGCGTTGGTTTCATGCGAAGATGGACCTCGAGGTGAGCACAACCCACGAGGGCACGGTCAAGGGCCCAGGTGCGCCCCGGTGTCTTGTGCCCAACTCCTTCACATTCTGGTCCTTCCACAAAGCTTCGGGGGTCTCTTTTGTTCCAAAAAATCATCAAAAAGTTTCAGCTCATTTGGAGAACTTTCATTTCTGCACAAAAAACTGCACCATGGTAGTTCTACTGAAAACAACGTCAATCCGGGTTAGTTCCATGCAAATCATACCAAAACCATATAAAATTGTTGTAAACATGGCATGAATACTTCATAAATTATAGATATGTTGGAGACGTATCAGTTGACACTAGAAAAAAATTGAAATCAAGAAGAGGCAACGGATATCGTTTCGTACAGAAAGGTGAAACGTTCCCTACCGTAACCATAAGGCTTGTTGTGAGAAGCTGTGGTTTGTGAGAAGCTTATATACCCCAACCCGCCCCAAATGGGGCAATATTTTTACCACTGCATGTTGATGCCGTTCCATGCTAGCATGCCAAGTTTCATAAATTTCAGACGCGTTTTCGATTTACTAGAATTTAAAAACCATGTATCTCAATGTTAGTGGCCGAGTGAGGGTGGCAGGGTGTTTGACATTCATTCCCATTTCTTGCATGGGACCTAAGCATGCAACCAAGGACACAAATTTGAATTTTCAATCAATTTATATGCATTAGAGCATGTGCCTGTAGTTTAAATTTGAATTATGCACATAAATGCATAGAAAACTCAGTTAATCTATAAAAATGTCCAAACGAGCCCCGGAAAATTCCTAAAATTAACACAACACTCATGTTGTTGTATGTTGACACTAGAAAAAAATTGAAATCAAGAAGTGGCAATGGATATCGTTTCGTCCAGAAAGGTGAAACGTTCCCTACCGTAACCATGAGGCTTGTTGTGAGAAGCTCTGGTTTGTGAGAAGCTTATATACCCCAACCTGCCCCAAATGGGACAATATTTTTACCACTGCATGTTGATGCCGTTCCATGCTAGCATGTCAAGTTTCATAATTTTCAGACACATTTTCGATTTACTAGAATTTAAAAACCATGTATCTCAATGTTAGCGGCCGAGCAACGGTGGCAAGGTATTTGACATTCATTCTCATTTCTTGCATGAGACTTAACCATATAACCAAGGACACACATTCCAATTTTGAACCAATTTATATGCACTGGAGCATATGCATGTAGTTCAAATTTGAATTATGCACATTAATGCATAGGAAACTCAGTTAATGTATAAAAATGTCCAAGCGAACCCCAAAAAATCCCAAGAATTGACACAACACTCGTGTTGTTCTATGTTGACACGAGAAAAAAAATTGAAAGTAAGAAGAGTCAACAAATATCGTTTCGTCCCCCAAGGTGGCACGTTCCTTACCGAAACCATCAGGTTGTTGTGAGAGAAGCTCTGGTTTGCGAGAAGCTTATACCCAAACCTGCCCCAAATGGGACAATATTTTTACCATGGCAAGTCGATGCCGTTCCATGATATCATGTCAAGTTTCATGAATTTCAGGTGAGTTTTCGATTTACTAGAATTTTAAAACCATGTATCTCAATGTTAGCGGCCGAGCGACAGTGTTAAGGTGTTTGACATTCATTCTCATTTCTTGCATGTGACATAATCTTGTAACCAAGGACAAACATTTGATTTTGCAATCCTTTTGTATGGCCTCGAGCACGTGCATGTAGTTCAATTTTAAATTATGCACATAAATGCCTAGAAAACTCAGTTAACGTATAAAAACGTCCAAACGATCCCCGAAAAAATCCAAAATTTAACACGACACTCCTGTTGTTCTATGTTGACACCAGGAAAAAAATTGAGGGGAAGAAGAGGCGGCGAATATCGTTTTATCCACAAAGGTGACATGTTTCCCTAACGGAACCATGAGGCTTCTTCTGAGAAGCTCTGGTTTGTGAGAAGCTTATACCATAACCTGCCCCAAATGGGACAATATATTTTACCCCAGCATATTGATGCCATTCCATGATAGCATGCCAAGGTTCATGAATTTCAGACGGGTTTTGGATTTACTAGAATTACAAAAACAAGTACCTCCGCGTTTGTCGGAGAGCCACGGTGTCGTGGTGTTCGAAATTCATCCCCATTTCTTGCATGGGAAATAAGCATAAACCCATGGACACACATATATGATTTTACAACCCATGTTGGTGCACCGGAGCATGTGCATGTAGTTTAATTTTGAATTGTGCACCTGAAATGCCTAGAAAACCAATTTAATGTATAAAATTCCCAAACGAACCCTGAATAATTCCAATTCTTTTACGACAGACATATAGTTTCATGTTCACTGGAGATACAAGTTCTAGCAATTCAAACTCTGTCCATTGCCGCTATGACCCAGTTATGTAATTCAAATCAAGATGAAAAATCAAGTAGATCCCACATAGTTTATTATCACCAACCATGTGAGATGCAGTACAAAATATGCTGGAGCACCGTCTGTTTTGCGCGCCAGTTTTTGCTGAACTGATTCAAAATTTTCGGCTTCCGCGGAAATATATACGTCCCTGCCCCTTACCAAAAGCCACATTTCCCTTATTTCCGCCTTCCTTTCCAAGTTGAAACCTTCACTCCTTGCTTGCAGCGCCGCCTCCTCGCCGACGACCCTCCTTCACGTTGCTCGGCCTCGTCTATCCAGGCAGGTAATCCACACCCGACCCCCATCCTCCTCCTCCTTCCACATCCCACATGCCCCGACCACCAGCGCGACACCTTCCACCAAAATTACCAACCCCTCCACCAAATAAGCGCCGCCCTAAGTCATGGCACGCAGTATAGCCAGGAGCTCAAGGAGCATTTGGCAGCGGAGAAGCAAATCACGGCCGCACGCGTGGATGAGGTCACGATGGCTGCCATTCGTGCCAGCCCCAGATCTTAGAGGAGCACCTTGCCTTTTGCTAGCTACGCTGATTAAGCATGCTCGGTTTACCCGTTGCGTGTGCTGCTCCTGCCTTTCCTTAACAAATTCTAGTGAATTGTGCTATCTAATTTTACCATGCAATCTGTTGCTCTAGTGTATATGTTCTATATGTCGTGCAGTGTGGTGCTCACTTATTAACTGCTAGGTTAATTAGTTGTCATCTTCAGTTAATAGTTTGGTTCAATTCTGCAAATGTAATGTTCAATTCTTCAGGCCGCAATTTTGTATTGTCTTCCATGTGAGAAATAAATTGAATTTATCTTTACAAAATACATGAGAAATGAATACAATTGCTATATTTCCAAGTTGTCAAGCATGCTTGGTTTGGTTATACATGGTGCAACGTGGTTCTCAGTTAACGTTTGTTTCATTTGTTGTGGTGTTTAGTTAACAGTTTGGTTCAATTCTGCAATGCGATGTTCAATAGTTGTGGTTGCATTCTGTTATTGTATACCATGTGAGAAGTAAATCGAATTTGGCTGTACTAAATACATGAGAAACAAATACAATTGCTATATTTCCAAGTTGTTAAGCATGATTGGTTTGGTTAACTGTCTGATCTTCTATTAGGAGTATGTTATATTGTGCAATTTGGTGCTCAGTTAACGTTTAGTTCATTTGTTGTGGTGTTTAATTAACTGTTTGGTGCAATTTTGCAATGCGACGTTCAATTGTTGTGGGTGCATTCTGTTATTGTATTCCATGTGAAGAATAAATTGAATTTGGTTGTATTAAATACAATTGCTATATTTCCAAGTTGTTAAGCATGCTTGGTTTGGTTAACTGTCTGATCTTCTATTAGGGGTATGTTATATTGTGCAATGTGGTGCTCAGTTAATGTTTGGTTCATTTGTTGTGGTGTTTAGTTAACTGCTTGGTTCAATTCTGCAATGCGATGTTCAATTGTCGTGGGTAGAATTTTGTATTGTTGTGCATGTGAGGAATAAATCGAATTTGGCTACACTTAATACATGAGAAACATATACAAGTGCTATATTTCCTAGTTCTTAATCATGCTTGGTTTGGATAAATGGGTTTTCCATGTGGCTTGAATTAATCTGATGAATCTGCAATGTGCTTATTTTTCATCAACATATTTTACTGATAGCATGCGAACCCTTACTTAACCTGATGACTACCTACCTTATATGTGTTGCATGGAAACAATGGGAAGCACTGAGGTTTACAATCGAGGTTAGCACGTGCATGGTCCATTGTCTAATAGCACATTATTGTGCAATTGCATGAACCATTCAAATATTTAGTTTTTTAACAATTTGGTCCTGGACATGCAGGTCCTGCTGTGAGAGGTTTTGACCCACTGTTCGACCCTTTTTGCATATGGGGAAATGAGTTGTCCATGAATATAACTCAGAAAGATTGTTAGGATAAAGAAATTAGCGAGAAAAAACAACAAGATCTTTGTATGCACAATGAAGAAGACATCAGTTCACTACAAGAGGTACTAACTATTATACCTTGCTTTTTTTATTCCTTTGCCCCATTTCCAATATAGAGAAGATATTTATGCACATCCTTGTTTTCAGGCCTTTCCAATGCAGTTCATTGATTATTACCTCTCAAACCACCTCTATGGTCAGGAGGCGAGGAAGGTTTTCATACAACACCCACGGTTCAATATTGAAGTTGTCACATCCCTAGTTCTGGTGTGCCTAGTGCTAGCATCTGGTGTTGCATCATGTTTAAATCTCCCAGAAAGTTGAAATGGGGATGACAGAAACCCCCAGCACCACTTAAACCAACTAGGGTTTACTAAAATCCTTTTTAATGAACCTGAAATGTCCTTCTAAAATGTTCATCATCTTTGCCTTGGTCTAGAACCTCTGACAAAAATGGTGCACAATTTTCTAGGACAACATAAGGTCACTGGTTTAAATCATATGTTATTTGCATTTGAACGTTTAAATGCTATAAAATATTTTAAATGTCCAAATAATCATAAACCAAAATGTTTCCTGTTGGATATATTCTATACAATGGGCATGAGTAGTTTGATGATTTTTGAAAGTGCTTAGGCATTTTTAGAAAAGCCACAAACCTAGAGAAAGAAAAGAAAAACAAAACAAAAAGGGAAACTACCTTACATGGGCAAACCCACCAGCCGGCCCACCTGGCGGCCCAGCACTGTGCTGGCCCGCGCCAGCCAGCTGCTTCTGCCCCGCCAGGCAGGCAGGGAGGTGACGCCAGCCCGCGCGAGCTTGCCACGGCACCAACTGCTTGCCGCTCGAGCTGCTAGATGCCTGGACGTCCTCCATGTCGTCGGCCCGACACCCTGGACACCTCACTTTCCCCCAGCGCCTCTCTCTCGCTCTCCCCCACCATGGCCGATGCAGCCGCAGCCGCACCGCCGTCGTAGCCGCGGCCACCGTTGACTCCACGCTGTCTCGCCATGTCCAGAAGCTCCACCGCCCTCCTTTCCATCGAGAAGACCGAGCCCCGGGCGCTCGTTCGCCCCGGAGCCACCGCAATGACCTCGTCCGACCTCGCCGTCGCCGGAGATCCCTTTCGCCATCACGCCTGCACCAGCTCGTCCCCGACCTCGCCGACTAGCTCGCTAAGACCACCGTGAGCTCCTGCCTCTCCCCATCCTCTCCGTTCTCACCGCCGTTCTATGCAGCAACTGCAACAAGCACCACCGCACACGCCGCCGCCTGAGCTCGTCGCCGACGCAGCTCCGGCCACCCAACGGCCACGCGACCATGTCCACTGACCACACCGCACTTCATAGGCCACGTAGGAGCTGGCCTCGTGCCTCCAGGACCACAACAATGACGAGTTCTGCCTCGCCCAAACTCCAGCAGCCGCAAAGCTCATCGCCGGCGTAGTTTCCGGCGACCTTGAGCTCAACCACCACCACCCTTCAACGCGGCTTGCTGCCAGCTGCATGTAGGTGGCCTCCGCCGTCCATTTGGTCACCGGAGGGCGAAACCCGCACCCTCCGCCGCGTCTGGACGTTGCCGGCGGCTAAACGCCGGCGAGTCAGCCCAGTTTGACCAGGGATTTGACCCCCCCGGGTCACTGACATGTGGGCCCTGCCTTTAGGTCAAACCTAGCTTAGTGTTAAACTAATCCTAACTAAGTTAATTAAATAACGGTGACACTGACCAGTGGGTCCCACTGGTCAGGTTTGACCTGGACCGCCCCAGTTGACCTGCCGATGCAATGCTGACATAGTAAGTCATTTCTGGATTTATTCTTATTCAGGAAATTCCAGAAATTAGTGCTAACTTAAAAAATTCATAGAAATTAATCTGTAACTCCAAATGCAAAGTGTTATATATGAAAAATGATCAGAAAAATCCAATCTATCCATCTGTACTGGTTTCATGCATGTTTAAACAAGTTAACTTGCTGTTTAGTGCAAAACATGATAAAGCACTATTTAAGATCACAAATGAGTTTGAACTTTGAATCTTTGGTTCAAAATAGCTCAAACCCATCTGGTTATAGATGCATTAGCCCAACACGCTCATTTTGCCATGTCACATGCATGCATCATATTGTTGCATATTGCAATGTATTGATTGTGTTACCGGTGTGATCCCCGTGGTAGGTTCTGCTCCCGAGGATATCCGTGAGTATCCAGTTGAAGTGCAGTACCCCTCGACCACTCTGCCAGGCAAGAAAAACCTCCTTGTTCATTCTGATACAATCCACTCTCTCGCTTCTGCTCTCTTTTACTGCATTAGAACAACAACGCTTCAACTGTTACATGCTGCGGTAGTTGAACCCCTTTCCTCTGCATGACCTGTCATTGCCACAGTAAATAGATGAAACCCACTAGCTTGAGTAGGAGTTGTTTGAGCCCTGATGTGCCTACTCATTCATGCTTGTTGTCATGCCTGCTATTGCTTAGAGTTGAGTCAGGTCTGATTCATCGGGGATGAATTGGAATGTGGTGAACATGTCCTACTGTTGAGAGCTAAGTGTGTGAACATGATTTGGTAAAGGTAGCGGTGAGATGCCATGTAGGAGTACATGGTGGGTTGTCTCATTGAAACCGTCCTCAGGAACTGAGTTCTGTGTTTGTGATCCATGAACAGCTACTACCACGCGTTGGGCCCGGAAACAATGGACCCTCTCGACTTATTAACCGCCCCTGTCCTCTGTCCGGGAGTTGCAAGTAGTTTCTGGTGTTTGTAGTATGCTGGAGGCCATGCCCAACGCTGACCCGAGGGGTGGGCTGTGATGCAGTAGGCACGTGGCCCGATGTACCGAGTCGCCCGTTTGGTGACCCGAGAACCCTGCACACATCGTTCGGGGCCGTATTTGGAAACCTCGGCCGGACTCCCTGTGGAGGGAACCTGAATAGGCGATAAACCTGGACTAGGGACTTGTGTGGTTAGTCAGGTCGTGGCCGACACCCTCGCTAGGCTTCCGCTTGAAGGTTGCCGAGTACATGTCGTTTAAACAACGATAAGTGGTGAGAGCGTGTGTGAAGAAGTACACCCCTGCAGGGTTAACATCATCTATTCGAATAGCCGCGTCCGCTGTAAAGGACCTCTGGGTTGCCTATACAGTTCAGAGACAAGTGAAAGTGGATACTCTAAAATGCGCAACATAAGCGTGAGTGCTGTGGATGGCGTTCTCGTAGGGAGACGGGAGCGGATCCATAGTGGTGTATTGATTGGTGAATATGTGGACTCGTGTGCGCCACCTCAAAAGAGTTACTTGCAGTCGTAGTTCAGAATAGCCACCGAGTCAAAGCTGGCTTGCTGCAGTTAAACTCCACCACCCCCTTTGTTGATACTGATGCATATGTAGTTAGTTCTGATGTAAGTCTTGCTGGGTACATTTGTACTCACATTTGCTTAATTTATGTTTTTGCAGAGACACTTCAGTCTCACTAGTAGTTCCGCGTGGACTTCGACGTTTAGCTTGTTACCTCAGCTACGATCTTGTGCCCTCACTAGCAGGCTAATAGCCCTATTATTAATAATCCATTTATTAATCTAATTGACATTCTCAGCCTTTTCATTTGTAGTTGTCTGTACTCAGACAAGTTAAGCTTCCGCTTTTGCTTGTTGCTTGTATGACTTGAATGCTGGGTCATCAGACCCATGTTTGTAATATCTGGCTCTTCGGAGCCTAATAAATACTTTGAGTTGTAGAGTTTTGTTGTGATGCCATGTTGTATTTGCACATATCGAGCATATTGTGTGTATGATTTGAAATGCTTGGTATGTGTGGGATCCGACAACCTAGTTGTTTATCCTTGGTAGCCTCTCTTACCGGGAAATGTCTCCTAGTGCTTCCACTGAGCCATGGTAGCTTGCTACTGCTCCGGAACACTTAGGCTGGCCGGCATGTGTCCTACTTCGTTCCTGTGTCTGTCCCTTCGGGAAAATGTCACGCGGTGTCTACCGGAGTCCCGTTAGCCTGCTACAGCCCGGATTCTTCGGAGTCCTGTTAGCCCAGTGCTACAGCCCGGATTCACTCGCTGATGAACGACACGTTCGTTGCTGGGTCATGTATGCATGTCCTTGTATGTTAGTGCCACTTTGGGTTTACGACTAGTCATGTCGGCCCGGGTTCTCTGTCATATGGATGCTAGCGACACTATCATATACGTGAGCCAAAAGGCGCAAACGGTCCCGGGCTAGGTAAGGTGGCACCCGTGGGGATACCGTGCGTGAGGCCGCAAAGTGATATGATGTGTTACATGCTAGATCTGTGTGACTTAGGATCGGGGTCCTGACAGAAGTGTTCCTGAAGAGGACGAAGGATGGACGGTCAATCATCCACAGGCACTGGCCTAAAGTTGCAAAGACCTTCAACATGAATGAAGGCTCAATATTTGCCTTCCGCTTCAGCAGTTTTCCAGATGAGATGCATCTGTCTATGTACCGTCTATGATGCTAATTTCGAAAAGTTCTAGATGTTGCATGTGAAAGTTGGTGCTGGTGCAGTTCTGTAATGGGGTAGCTGAGTGCTGAAGCTATATCTTGTTGTACTCTAATGTATTTCAATTATGAAATCCTGCTTCCTTAATATGGAAATGAAATATATTATGTGCTTAATATGAATGTCAATTAGATTAATAAATGGATTATTAATAATAGGGCTATTAGCCTGCTAATGGCCAATTAGCGTGCTAATTGGGTTTTTCTATTGCAATAGGTTATTGAGAAAACACCGTGGGCGATGACCTCAGGCAACGCTAACAGTTTCTAGGAATAAACCTTGTTGGATCAATGAACAATCACACACGACATTCTCTTGGAAACTGTTTCCAATAGGCCACCTTGCGCAAACGTTTACCACATAAAAACTGTGTGTGATGGACAACATTTGCCGCACAGTTTCTTCTATGGACTGTGTGTGATGCATTCAATAACGCAAACGATAAAATTGTTAATATCGTGTGCAATGGCAACACTATCACAAACGATTTAACGGGGGAAATTGTGTGTGATGTACCTGCGAACAGAAACCTTTTCCTTGGAGCGACTGTGTGGGATGTATATATGAACGGAAATGTTTAGCGGGGACTGACTGTGTGGGATGTACTTACGACCGGAAACGATTTCACCTGTATAATTGTATTTTTTAGCACTACTATACGTGCGAGGTGCTACACAAACGGTTTTTAACCCCTTTCCGCAACGACATTTGGAACCGTCACCTAGTGAGTGTGGGCAATAGGGGGGTCCTTCCCACACGACCCAAAACCGTCGAGGATATGCCCTCCTGGCACACACGCTCGGCAAAATGAGGTCGTGTGCGACAGGCGAGCGATCAAATACGCTTATACATACAGTAGTGCTAAAAAATACAATTATAGAGGCGAAATCATTTCCGGTCGTAAGTACATCCCACACAGTCAGTCCTCGCTAAACGTTTCCGTTTGCATATACATCCCACACAGTCGCTCGAAGGAAAATGTTTCTGTTCGCAGGTACATCACACACAATTTTTCCCGTTAAATCGTTTGTGATAGCGTTTCCATTGCACATGGTATTAACAATTTTATCGTTTGCGTTATTGAATGCATCACACACGATGCGTAGAAGAAACTGTATGGCAAATGCTGTCCATCACACACAGTTCTGATGTGGTAAACGTTTGCGCCACGTGGCCTAACGCAAACAGTTTTCAAGAGGATGTTTTGTGTGATTGTTCATTAATCCAACACGGTTTATTCCTAGAAACTGTGTGCGTTGCCTGAGGTCATCGCCCACAGTGTTTTCTCAATAATCATTTGCAATAGAAAAACCCAATTAGCAGGCTAATTATCCTATTATTAATAATCCATTTATTAATCTAATTGACATTTCATATTAAGCACACAATATATTTCATTTTCATAATTGAAATACATCAGAGTACAACATCATATAGCTTCAGCACTCAACTACCCCATTACACAACTGCACCAGCACCAAGTTTCACATGCAACATCTATAACCTTACGAAATTAGCATCATAGACGGTACATAGACAGATGTATCTCATCTGGAAAACTGCTGAAGTAGAAGGCGAATATTGAGCCTCCATTGATGTTGAAGGTCTTTGCAACTTTAGGCCAGTGCCTATGGATGATTGACCGTCCATCCTTCGTCCTCTTCAGGAACACTTCAATATTGAACCTTGGGTGTTGTATGAAAACCGTCCTCCCCTCCTGACCATCACTACAAAAAAGACACATCCGTGACATTTTGGGCCGAATGAATTTTTTTTGCCATGCTTATGACACTTCTATGATGATAATTGTGACAAAACCCGGTATCATCATAGATGTGGTGGGCTCCTACTTCTATGACAAAAAACATGACCGAAAATGGGCTTTTCATCCTGGCCGGGCCGGAGACGCAGCTGCATGACATTCGTTGGGCCGTCCATGACGGAGAAAACCGTGGTAGAGGCGAGGGCGAGGAAAATATCGGGGGAGTTCCCGGTTATGGTGGGTGGTCGGGGGCCGAGCGATGCACGTTTCTCTCGTACATACGCGCATGTGTGCGAGGCGTTGCGCTCTAACTGAACCTGAGTGAGGCGTTGGGCTCTAACTACTCGAGCGATTGCATTGCAGGCTACGCGTTACTGAACCCGAGCGATCGATCGATGGCTGTTAACTGAACCCGATCGAGCGATTCCTTCGCTACTGCTGCTAACTGAAGCCGATCGATGCTGCCTCTGGATGAACAGTGAGCATTGCGGGGGGGGGGGGGGGGTTTGTATGAACAGTTCCCGGTGGGGGTGGATGAATAGGACCCCGTGGTAGTAGAGGCCGTTGCCGCTGGATGAACAGTACCCCGATCGATTAAGCCGGTGGACGAACAGGGCCCCGTGGAGGGCTGGATGAACAGGACCTCGTGGAGGGCTGAATGAACAGGACCCCGTGGAGGGCTGGTTGAACAGTAGCCGGTGGAGGGCTGGATGAACAGTAGCTCGTAGAGGGGTGGTTGAACAGGACCCCCGTGGAGAGGGCTGGTTGAACAGTAGCCGGTGGAGGAGCGCGCGGTGGAGGCTGGATGAACAGGAGCCTGTGGATGAACAGTCACAGGTGGAGGCTGGAGGAGGTCGACGGTGGATGAACAGTAGCCCGTGGAGGCTGGAGGAGGTCGACGGTGGAGATGAACAGTATCCCGTGGAGTCCTGTTTTGTGGTACGCCACACCCCTCCAGTTGAACAGGACCCCCGTTTCGACCGTAGCGCTCCAACACAAGTCCGTTTCCTCCGTTTTGCGGTACGCCACACCCTCCCGATCAACAAGACCCCGTTTCGACCGTAGGAGGTCTGTTTCTTCCGTTTTGCGGTACGCCAGACCCCTCCCGATGAACATGATCTTGTTTCCACCGTGGTCGGTCGAACACAAGGCTGTTTCCTCCGTTCTGCGGTACGCCAGGCCTCGTTTCCATCGGCTGTTCCGTCCAAGCCGGTTGGCTCCCAATGAACACGACGACGCATTCCGTTCCGGCCCAGCTGGTTGACTCCCCATGAACACGACGATGATGCAGTTTCTCCGTTCCGACCCAGCCATGTACACGAGCCCTGGCCGTACGTATGCGCGAGTAGGCGTTCGAGACCCCGCCCGTATGTACGTACGTGGCCGTATTTTCTTTCTTGCACCTTGGCCGCTGTACGTACGTGTACATGCTACGTGCGCGCCTCTACTACGACAAGTGGGCGCCTCTACTACGGTGCGTGCCCTTCCTTGCACGGCCACGGTTCATCGCTACAGCCTGCAGACAGACCGATCGACCAGTATGTACGTACATGTTCGCGACCAGAATGACAACGCTACGTACGCTTCGACCAGGTGGGTCCCAACTGTCAGGCACTCCCTTATGTGCGAAGATGTAGTTGGTGGTCCTAGCAGTAAGGGGCAAATCGTTTTTTTGCTCGTAATATGGACGCACTTCCTTGCGTGCGAAGATGTAGCTGGTGGGTCCCAGCAGTCAGGGGGCGAATCATTTTTTTGCCCGTAATATGGACGCACTTCCTTGCGTGCGAAGATGTAGCTGGTGGGTCCCAACAGTCAGGGGGAAACGTTTTTTCACGAAATACGGTGGCCCGTCTGGTGGGTCCCTGCTGTCAGGTGGAGGAATAATTATTCTCCGCGTAATAAAGAGGCACTTCCTTGCTACGGTCGTGGACCCAGCTGCCAGCCTCTCCACGTACAGTACTCTTCCGATGGAAGTCGGTCGTTGACCACATTGACCACGCCGCGCCGAGAGCACCAAGGCGGTGGACGACGGCGAGGCCTAGGAAGGGGACGACGCGGAGCCGGGGAAGACGCGACAGTGGATGCCCACGCGGAGAGGAGTACGAGGGTTCACTGGTCCGGCTGTGGTGTGAGGATGCTGTCGCCGCAGGGCCTGGCCAGCGGTGGGAGTATTAGGGGGCTATGATGCCTCCGCGGCAACACAGCCGGCCACGGGAGGTAGGAGCAGGTGACACGACCGGCACTGCTTTGGGAGGCTGGAGCAAGAAGAGCAGAGGTTGAAGAAGCACGACGGCCATTGGATGGACATCGTACGGTCACTGCATCTAGAATCATTTATATTGACTAAGTTGACAAAGCCCTTGGTACGCGTCAACTTAGTAAGCCCACAGGTCAGTCTTCGAAACGGTGCGCCCCAGATGTCAGGGGAGGAATCATTTTTTGGGCGGGTGAAGCTAGAATATCCGAGAGTGAAGAAGAAGGACGACATCCATTGGATGGACATCCAACGGCCACTGTTGCAAGAACCATGTGTTGACTATAAGTTGATAAAGCCTTGCATACACATCAACTTATTTTTTTAGGGGACGCGTCAACTTAGTAGGCCCACAAGTGTGTGGCAGAGAACTTATAGCCCATTTGAGATTTGTAAGAATGTACAACCCATTTTTGAATTCTAATGGAATTTACTACAACCCATTTACAGTTTGTTAAAAGTACATCCCATTTTCTAGCTAGGACAATGATTAATAATTTCAACCAAACGTTCAAAATAGAATTCAATAAAATTTCCCACATTTTGATGGGATCCGAAATATTTTTATCCCGAAATTTCTTGTCAGATTATATACAATTTCAATACAAATTTGTCTTATGTAAAAATCCAACGAAACATTGCGCGCGCAATAATTAATGAAATTAAAATTTTCAAAATCCAAAATAATATTTTATAAACTAATTACGTGTTTGGTGCATTTTTTTATAGTTACTGCCCAGTTTTTATAATTACATCCCATTTATTATTTCTTAAAGCCCATTTTCTTGTTAAGGCTAATGCATCCCTCCTTGGAAAGATTTGCAGCCCAGCGGGGCGGAGAATAACAAGTTGACCTTGCCTGGGTATTCCTCAAAAAAAGTATAGCTGGGCTAGCCATTTTCAGCTTGAAAAAAATTAATATCTGTGCTAGATATCTGGCCTGGGCTAGACGGGCCACAACTCGCCCAATTAATACCCTGCTCTCCTCTGAACAACAACGAAAACATCGCTCAAGAAAAACTCCGCAGTGCTCACACCTCAAAAACACAAATACTGCTCGAGCTGCTTGGTCCCAGCTCTCGTGCAATTCTCTCGTTTATGGACTACATAGGTTGACAATAGTGTGGGACCGCGATGTCAGGAAACCAGGAGGCAGCAAAAAAATATAGTTGTACATAATAAGGAGGCACTTGCGTACATACAGCTATGGCCCTAGTGGGTCCCTACTGTCATCCAGTCAAAATAAAGTCATCTCCTGAATCCTCATGTTCGTTGACCATGTTGACAATGCTCGGCGCCACGGCAAGCACAACAACTCGAAGGACGACGGAGAGGGCCTCACGGGCCCTACGGATGGTCTGATACGGCGCCCGTTGCTCATTTAGGAAGCCAGGATCATCGGACACCTATGAGCACCTTCGAGAGACTGAGACGTCTTGAAATGGTAAGGCCGCGCTTGGGAGCTCCGGTTTATTTCACACCTGTATTAAGATACAAGTGTAATTTACTCGTCATCGGAAACAACGCGTAAAATACAGGCATAGTGAAACCGAGGGCCCGAGGTCGGTAACAAAAACCGGTGAGTTACACGTGTAATTTGAGAGACCAGTGTATATTTTACTAGTCAAAATCGACCAACCAAACGCTTTGCCCGAGACCATCTGCTTTTATTTACAAACATCAGTTTTACAAGCGGTTTTGGGTGGAAAACGACGATCCAATCACAGCCTAAGATGATGAGTTGGTTGGAAGATCATATGGTTTCACCTCTAACCTACCCGAGTTGTCGTATAGGCTATGAATGAAACATAAGACAATGAACTTCTTAAGCACAGAAACAATAGAAGAGGATGATCTTATTGATATGCAAATCACAGGCATTAGCTCAACATGCAAAACAATATGAAGCATTATTCTCAGGAGGCATGGTAAACAGCTCGTGATGCTGCGTGCCACAGCATTCCAAGCTCAACTTTGCAATCAAACTCACAAGGCCTGGCATTACATAGACAACATTCAGAAAAAACTCTTAAAATACCTTACATAAGTCAACATTCATGTGACTATGCATCTCAGCAGAGTAAATATTTACTTCTGAACTGAAGACAGGAATAGGAAAAAACGATCGACGTTGCTCACAACAAAGGGCGTCCCACTCAAAAATATCAAATGCATGTCTTCTGGCTAACATCAATGAGCAAAATTTGTTCCAATTCCAATATATTAAACTAATGTCTTCTTGCTAACATCAATGATTAAACTTTGACAAGCTTTTCCCATTCAAAATATGTAATGCCTATGATTGTGGAACGGGCAGGCTCTGTCATCAGTTTGTCATCTGATAGTCCGGTGGCTCAAGGTGACGACGAATGATTAGAGAACCATTCGATGTATTGTGCATTATGAAGTATTATGGAGGACACGAACCATCTGAACATTTTGTGCAGTTCCACTAAAATCAAGCTGAGCATCCCTGTGGATTTCGTATTTATATGCTGCAAGAAAACAAAGACACATCAGCACACACATGAATATTGGACCCAGTGTCAACCCACCAATCGGTGGACTAACAAACTGAAAGTACGATAAACAGATTACCATACCCAGATGCTCCATTATTGTTGCTTAGAATGACATTGACGGACTTGGAGTCCTGTCGTGGCTTCTTGTACTTGTTTGGGCACTTTTTGCCCAATGCACTCCACGTGTTGTAGAGTTGCCTATGCTCTCTGCAGACTAGTCATGTCACCAGCGTCTACTATATAATACTCTGTAAAGCTTCTCGATCATTCCTTCTGTAATGTAGCGCAAATAGTGACTGCTTCTTTCTTTAAAGTTGTAAAACCAACTGGACCCAGTAATGCAGCAGTTTGCCTTAGACACATTGGCTCCTTTTGTGCAGTTCAACTAAAATGAAAGTCGGAATAAAACCGAGCTTTAATTTTGATATCCCTGTAAGCAACAATAGGTATAAGGGAAACAATTACTGAGAAATAACGGTTGATGACTTGTACCAGAAGAAAAAAATCTACCGATCTACCTTATCTTAATGGGAAACAAAGCAGGAGAGTAGCAATTCTCCATCAATGTGATTCATTCATATTCACTGAGACATTATCTTAACAATGCCTTGTTTCAACATGTATAAAGAACGACAAAGCAGAAAAGTACCATTCCTAAAACAATGTGACTGATTCATTTTAACCAAGACATTATCTTAACAATACCTTGGTTAAACATGTAAAAAAACTACGAAGCGGGATAGTACAATTTGTAAAACACTATAACTGATATATAATAACAGAGACATTATCTGAACAATATATTTCTTAAACATGTACTCTAGCCGATCCCTAACAGAAATGGTACTCGCACCGATCCCTAACAAGTGTTGCAGTTTTGAACTAAGTTCAGTAGTAAATTCTGAGGAAAGTCGGTACTGACCTTTCAAGACCAAAATTTGAAACAACTCGTGAGGAAGACATAGAGATCTCAACACATATATGGAAATCCGGCCTACAATAGCAACAAGTTGAATAGATATCCCTGTTTTAACAGAGGCAAAAAAGGAATCAATTACTGGCCAATAAAGGAGGATGAAACAAACGGCGACAAAAAGAAGCATCTAACTTATCTTGATGGAAAACAAAGTAGGACAATAGCATTTCTAAAACGGTTGCATTGATTCATATTAACAGAGACATTCTCTTAAAACAACATTAGTTAAGAATGTAATTTACTTTTAACAGTGGCATTGCTTCAATTTTCCAGCAGCATTCTTAGATTAACAACAACAAAATAGTTGTATGGGACATGCCAGCACCATGCGCGTCCACACGTATAAATGGGTAATGCAGAGTATGGAGCCAAGCAGCATATCTGCGTTGGTCCCATATTTGTTCTCTTTGAACCTTTTCCTATGTGAGGGCAGCAAATCTAGTCCTGCACAAACTACCCGACCCCCCAG
Organism: Aegilops tauschii subsp. strangulata; assembly: GCF_002575655.3. NCBI lineage: Eukaryota > Viridiplantae > Streptophyta > Magnoliopsida > Poales > Poaceae > Aegilops > Aegilops tauschii. Next base: position 295,568,514 of record NC_053035.3, read on the forward strand.
TTTCTTTCCCTTTTCAACAAAGAAATCGGTTCCTTCCAGATGTGTGTACTGGGTTACCCGCCTTTTCCCTTTTCGACCAACAAAGCGTCTGGATAGCCAGTCTATACTACTTTCTCTCCCTCCTTTCCTCATTGAACCACGTCCTAGATTGATGCTCCACCCCACCGCACCCTTCTTTCCTCTTTGAACCAAGACCTAGATTTGACTACAGAATCGAAAAAGATCCGCATGCAGCTAGAGCAATGACGGTTTCAAAGAAACTTATACCTTAGGGTCATCGGGATGTGGCTAGGCGTGCGGCGGGAGGCCGGATCTGCCCACACTACGTACGGCAACGAGGAAGAAGGGGTCGGTGGCCCTCCGGCACAGGCGCTGGGTGAAGGAGAACATCGCAACCGGCACTAGATTGCCTCCCTCGCCGAAGGCGATAGAGTGAACGCTGCACCTCCTCCCCTTCCCGGCTAGACGGGATCCGGACGCCTCCTTCACCAGCTGTGAGGGGGGGAGAGAGAGAGACAGAGGCCAAGGCAGTCTTGTTTAGATCTGGTGAAGAGGGTGACTGGGTGAGAGACTGTGAATATAGCAAACCCTAGCAAAGGAACGCTGAGCCTCCAGCGTGTATATATATATGTAGTGCGGCGAGAGTGTGGAGAGTGCAAACTCTAGCGAACAAGCGCTGAGGCTCCAGCTTATATAGTACTACATATGTACTGTAGTACGGACTGAGCTCCGGTGCCTTAACTGCACCTACTTTTGGCTGTATGACAGGTGGGCCAGCCACATTTTGGGCCCACCTGTCATAAACCCAAAGGCAGGTGCACTAAGTCAATGGAGCTACGTCCATATAGTACTCGTGTATAGTACTAATATATAGTGGAGTGGTTTTCTTATTCTCTCCATAACAATCTTTTTAAATTGTGTAAGTACGAAACGAACTCTTAATTTAACGTACCAGTGAAGAAAACTACTACTTCCGATGAACTAACGATCCACGCGTCCTGGTCGCACTTCCTGTCTAGGGCATGCGGTACACTACCCTCTCTTAAGTGAACAACCACACATGCGCCAAATTATCGGAAACGTGTGAAAGTGTGTACAAATAAAGAATTTAATTTCATTTATCGGAAAGGTTTGAGACTATTTACAGTTTGCCCTCTCTTAATAATTATGGTTTGTTGTGTTCGGCCTAAACTTGGTCAAACTTTACAAAGTTTGACTTCAGTCAAATCCAATATGCGGAGTAAATAAAAATGGAGGGCTACTACGTCCATCCGGGTTTTTAGTCCACACCATTTTTTTAATCAAAGTTAATAGCTGGACAAATAAAATTTCAGGGGAGCTGAAGACAAAGTTGTGAGAAGGCTTGGAAATCAATACAAAACTTATGCTCGTAGTAACAACGTCGATCCTTCTTCGGGGAAACATTTGGTTCATAGCCAATTGTGTGATAAAATTGCACCAACGGAAAGACGGCCGTGTCTCCAACGCGACCAAGGTGAACTGATGAAGGATATCATCTTCGTGGGTAACAAGCAAAGAGCACTGATGGAAGACAGCTTGTTTTTCATGGAAAATCGATCAGCTTCACCAGCTGACGCAACCATGAGGCGCAAGCATGAGCATCGATAGGTCATCATGGTGATGCATCGTCCATTTGGCATCAAGTTCGGGTGAGGAACCTATGAAGTTCGACAAATCCTCACTGTGGTCTGTTTCTTCTCATTAATCAAGCTCGAGGAAGGAAGAACCACGTGGCAGAGGACAGTGAGGCGGAACAACAATGGCCATCCATTTTTGTGCAGTTCCACTAAAATGAGGAAGACATGCCCGGGTATGGAGATACGCATTGCTGTTCGCAAAAATATGAAAAGGGATATAGTGTTGTTACTTTGTTTTGGCAGTGGTACAAGATTAACAATGACATCTCAATTGTCAATAAGAATTAATGAAAAGTACACCAACAAACAGAAGCATCATGATTATCTTGATGGGAACTAAACCAGGATACCCGAGAAAAAAAGCATTTCTTCATTTAACCAGTGATAGTATTATATTAGCATCAGCAATAGGAGCATATGGACAATGACCGCACAACCACCATGTACTTTTTGTCGAAACAACATGTATACCTCCACCGAGGCATAAATCAGGACAACTTTTCGAGTGGCATTTCCTCTATAATAGTAGGTGATGTTGGACCAGCCGACGAACCCTAGCTATTATACATGGGGAGCTGGGGAGTAGTCGCATAGAAGAAAACCCGCATGCAGCGACCTGGGGAGCTGGACCAGTACAAGAAGTTATACCTCAGGTGGGCGAGATGTCGCTTAGGCGGGCGGGCGGGATCTGCCCACACGACGGCAGCGAACAAGGGCGCGTAGGACCTTCGTCCGCGTTGGCTCCGAGAGGACGGTGCGCATCGGCTTCCTCCATCGCCGACGGCGACAACGTCAACGCTGCACCTCCTCACCTCCCGCAGCGGACGGGATTCGGCCGGATCTGTGACCACCGGTGAGGAGAGAGATAGGGTGGACACTGTCATCTTGTTTTGATATGGAGAGGGTGATAGAGTGAGACGCGAGAAACCCTATCAAACAAGAGGCTATATATACAATGGAGTAAAAAATCTCTCCATAGCTGTGGTTTTAAATAGAATATGCGCGTTCCCGAAAAAAAGGAACGAAAACTGGCAGACAATTTTTTAACATACCAAGAAAGAAAACTCGATCAAAAACACGCCCCCGCTTCCAGGTCGCGAGAGTCGTCACGCACACTCACATAGACATAGACATGCATCTGAGGATGGCTGGGTAAAACTGAATACAGATGGTTCCTTCTTGCCAGAGAACGGAACTGCTGGTACAGGCATGATACTAAGGGATCTTGGGGGTGCCATAATTTTCTCTTCATGTAGAAGCTTGTGTTATTGCGCGAACACACTGGAAGCAGAATTGTTGGCCATCAAAGAGGGTTTGTCGCTCGCATTGAAGTGGAGTAATCTTTTTTTGACCCACACACCGTATTTTTATGGTAAATTTTATTAATATAATAAAGTACATGGGGAGTCTAAGCTCCAAATATCAATATCGAGACCGACTGCCTCGAAGCTACAAATATGGTGAGGATTATGAGTGAAGATCTTGATAGATCTCGGTTTGGTTTTTTGGTGCGTGAGATTAGATCGCCCATGGCACTCCGAAATACTTGTATTGCTCATGTTCGACGAAACAACAACATTGTCAGTCATACTTTAGCTCATTATGGTAGGACTAGTGGCCGTATCGTTGTTTGGCTAGGTTCAGGCCCTGATGGCATTGTCGAACTTTGCAACTCCGAGTGTAGCCTGGCTACGTGAGTAATACAAGTTTGTTCCCGCAAAAAAAAGACATAGACATGCATATCCGTGTTTACGTAAAATTCCATCTCCATCTCCAATCATATTTGTCCAACCGGCACATTATTTACGTTGTTAATTATGTACGCAGCAATATTAACGTACATCATCTCTTGTTTGCGGGCGTCCGGACCGCTGCCACACCCACTCCTGACCAACCCGAACCCTCTTCATCACCCGCGCGTGCTTCCCGCCCGAAACGGTCAGTGCCGCATTCATGCTCGGCCAGAGCGGACGCGACCTCTCACTGGTGCCGGCATTGAAGCGGCGCGCCGGCTGAGAGAGCGTCGCCCGTGCCGCTTCCCGGTGCACGCGACTGCTCCGCGTTCAAAGGTCGCAATAGCCGGCCACAACATGCTTGTAAAAAGTTCTTGGGAGTCCATGCTATAGCTAGCTGTCCTCCCCCAACTCGTCAATCTCTTCCAGTAGTGCTAGTACTCCATGGCGCGATCCATCAACAAGCAGGCGGAAAAGTTATCGTATACTCGGTTTGCGGTGAGTGGCATGCCGAGCGACCGTGTGGGGTCGAGCCATGGAGGAGGGTGAGTCAGGAACGCGACATACGTGATTTAAACGTTGGTTTTGCTCGATGGCGCGATCCAACGAAACGAAACGTTGGTTTCTCTCCGTTTCCATTTTTTCTCTAGAAAAACGGAAACTTTCCACTCCATTTTCATTCCTACTCCCAGGTTGCCCCGTTACAACATTCCATTAAATACAAAGGAAAACTAACACGCATGCTGATGCATCTCAATGATTCACAGATCATAGCCAATATTTACTTCACAACTAAAGACAAAAGTTGTGAGAGCGTGTATAAAATAAAAACTACTGATGGGGTCACTACAACTTAAACCCTAAACGGGATTTAATTTCCTGGCTAGGTAGAACCCGTCGAAGGAAAGACGGCTGGCACCCTTGGATCATACGATGCTTTTGTGCAGTTCCACTAAAATCGAGCTGAGCATCCCTGATGGCAAAGATATTGAAGAAGTGTGATTAGACTAATAGTACTGGCACTAGTTCATGAGACATAAACTCATCATAAATAGAAGCCGGTAGAAGTGAGAAAGATCGACATGGAGATGGACACTAGTAGAAAAAGGGGCTTTTACCCCGGTTGGTAAGGGCCTTTTGTCCCGGTTTTCGAACCGGGACTAAAGGGTCGTTACTAAAGCCCTAACCCTTTAGTCCCAGTTCTTACACGAACCGGGACAGAAGGTCCTCCACGTTGCCGCTGCTGCCAGCCCAGGCAGGGGGGCCTTTGGTCCCGGTTGGTGACACCAACCGGGACCAATAGGCAGGGCCTTTTGTCCCGGTTGGTGTCACCAACCGGGACCAATAGGCATCCACGCGTCAGCATTTCAGGGGCTGGGGTTTTTGTTTTTTTTGAAGGGGGGGTTGGGGGGTTTTGGGGGGTTAATTTAGGTGTTTCATATATTGTGTTAGCTAGCTAATTAATAGAGAGAAGTGTCCTCTCTTATCTCCGTGCTTGGTCGACGCTACGTACTATATACGTATGGAGAGGACTAGACACGCTAGCTAGTAAGCGAATGAAGGAAACAGAAGATCGTCATGAACATATGCATACAGAGAGAAGTGATATCGACCACCTCTCCTTCTCCGAGAGATTGGTCGAACAACAAGTTCTTGTATATCTATCTGACACTACCGGCTACATATATACAATAATTATCTCTTACAATATAATCTCCTAATTAAATTGTAAGAACACAGGGTCCACATAGTATTCTCCGTTTTCAGCGATCACGTGGTCAAGGAAGAATGCCACCAATTCCTCTTGAATTGCTCGCATACGATCTGGTGCTAGGAGTTCATCCCGCATCCGAAAGATCTAATTTGAAGAAGGGGGTCAATACATATATATATGAATAAATGAAACTCGACACAAATGATGGTAATAAAATAAAATTGTGAATATTATTGCTTACGCAATTCATATTGTTTGTCAGAGTAGCCCCGCTCACAGGTCGTGTGGCGAATAGACTCGCAAACGTAGTATCCACAGAAATCATTCCCTTGTTCCTGCCACAACCACTTTACAAGAAATACAGGCCAATCTAACTGATAAGCAAGCATGCTAAATGGTATTGATGAAACTAGCGCTTGAATCACTAGGAGATGTGCGGAACATGCTACTATAGTACTTAATTTCGGGTGTGCAAATTGCAGCTTCTTCGGCAGCCCCGGAGCTTTTGTGGTGAATTTTCTCCAAACCCTGCCAGACAAAGAAAATAATTACTTGATATCAGGAAATGAACAAAGTTGCTGATATGGTGGATAATGATCGATTTAACTTACTTCTCGAGCATTTGAGTCATGTCCGCATAGTCCTGGGGATCTTTTCGTCTCGAGTCTAAGACGGTTACTACTCCCTGCTCAAGCTTAATCTCTAGGAGAATATAGTGGAAGCTGCGCATGCATGCATAAGTCATCAATTACATTACCATAACCTGGACTAATAAGGGAAACCGAATATGCACAAGACAGCAACACTCACTTGAAATTGTAAGGAAAGAGTATTATATCTTTGTTTTGATTTAATACCAACGATCGTAGCAAGTTGGCCTCGGCTTCTTTGGCATGTTTTTCAACCGTATATGCATCCATGAGATTTGTGTTAATGAACCCAATATCACCGATTTGTCTTTTCTTCAATTCGGCCATCTTCAATCTGCATAATATAGTGAGGATAATTATAAATACATGCAATGAAAGAGCTGACCTATATAGAGAGACTTAATGACAGAAGTAGTACTACTTACAGATAGTAGCAAGTGATCGTTGATTTATCGAGGGCCTTTTGATTGAAAAACTGGAAGAACTCCTCAAATGGAACATTCAACAGTTCAATTCCAATGAGGTCATGCTCCGGTTTAACTCTCAGCGTCAAAGTATTCATCCCATCAGACTTTCTGCAGGTTTTCATGTACCAATCATGTAATCTTCGCATCATCGTTGTTAGAGATCTTTCATCTTTGACGAGAGGCTTCCCGTAATGGTATTTGTGTTCATCCACGTCCATGATTTCATAATGTACATCGTCGGGCAGGTAATCTCCAACATTGCTATAACCGGGCACAATCCTCGGATCATTAGCGATGATGTCGCTAGACACCTTGAGTGGGGGGAACGATTGGTTCGCTTGTTCGCCGAGCTGGGCAATTTTTTCCCAGCTCGTCATTCTTTTAACCTTTGATCACTGACAGTACTTCCCGACCGCTCCGCTTCGACAAATGTCTTTGCAATAATGCGCTCATAGTTGCCTTTCGGCGGAGACTTTGGTGGTTTTGTCAAGGCAGCCAGAGTGCGCTTCGCTTTCACCGGATCTACCTTCTCCTCCGGAGGTGGATGTTTCTTTGCTTTCACCCCTTCAAAGAAGTTTGTCACTTCGGCTCGCACGATCTTCGCGTTCTCCTCCGGGGTCCTCTCGTATGGTAACTTCTTTGGAGTCTTCAGAGAAGGACCGTATATTGCCTCCCGCCTCTGGCAGCTGTACTGCTAGGCGCCGGCAGAGCAGACGGACCGGCTATGGCTGTCTTCTTTCCTTGCTTACGAGGCGGAGGAGAAGGACTACGACGCGCCGGAGCTGCCGGAGCGGCGGCGGGTCTCTTCCGCCCTTGCTGATGAGGCGGAGAAGGAGGAGGCTGGCTGCCCTGGCACACCGGCGCAGGCGGAGAAGGAGGCGGAGTGCCGCCACGCGCCGGAGAAGGAGGCTGAATGCCCTGATCACTCGCCGGAGGAGGAGGCGGAGTGCCGCCACGCGCCGGAGAAGGAGGCTGAGTGCCCTGATCACTCGCCGGAGGAGGAGGCGGCGGAGTGCCCTTACTCGCCGGAGGCATCCAGTTCGGAAGGTTAATGAGCTCCTTCCGCCATAGGCACGGAGTCTTCAGAGCAGAACCCAGTCGAGTCTCCCCTTCACCGGTAGGGTGGTCAAGCTGGAGGTCTTCAAATCCCTCCGTTATTTCATCCACCATCACCCTAGCATATCCTTCTGGAATCGGCCGGCAGTGGTAGGTTGCGCCGGGTTCAGGAGGTAAAACAGAGCCAACAGCCGCCTTGACTTTGAAGTTCTGCCATTGCGCCATAAGGTGGCAATGTTGAGACTCCGTGATAGCATCCACGGGGTAGCTAGCAGGAGCCGTCAAGACATGCTCCGGCTGAAGCAGCTCGGTGGAAGCCACGCTGCTTCTCCGCTGAGATGGTGGGGTAGCTTCGGGGGTAGTTTCGGCATGTTGATTGCCATCTCGTTCCTCTAGCGCTTGAACCCTTTCGTGCAGCTTCTGAATTTGGGTGTGCTCCACTTTTTTCCTCCTCTCCTGGCTTGTTAACCGCCTGCGTCCGGAAAACCAGCCTTCCACGGAACGGAGCCTGGCGTGCCTCGTGTCCTTCCAGGGTGCTCAGGATTCCCGAGGGCCATTGTGAGCTCGTCGTTCTCTCTGTCTGGAACGAACGTCCCTTGCTGCGCTGCATCGATATAGTGCTGAAGCCTCTTGACTGGTATTCCCAAAAGCTCGTCCGTCCAAACGCACCTCCCTGATACAGGGTCCAATTTTCCGCCAGCCCCGAAGAACCAAGTCCGGCAACGGTCTGGCCAGTTCATTGTCTGTGGTTCGATCCCTTTTTCAAGAAGATCATTCTCAGCCTTGGCCCACTTAGGCCGGGCTTTGAGGTAGCCACCTGACCCCGTGCGATGGTGAAGCTTCTTCTTCGCAGCATTCTTCTTATTTATCGCTGACATCTTCTTACTCTTTTCCGATGTCTTGTGGGCCACAAATGCGGGCCAGTGATCTCTGATCTTCTCATACCGGCCGATGAATTCTGGTGTCTCTTCTTTGTCGACAAACGTTTCCAGCTCATTCTTCCACCTCCTGAATAGGTCTGCCATCTTCTTAAGAGCATGAGACTTGATTAATTGCTCTTTAACTGGCTTCTCCGGATCCTCCTCTGGCGGTAGGGTGAAATTTGCCTTCAGCTCAGTCCAAAGATCATCTTTCTGCATATCATTGACATAAGACACCTCAGGGTCTTCCTTCTTAGGCTTATACCATTGGTGGATGCTGATCGGGATCTTGTCCCTAACAAGAACCCCGCACTGAGTAGCAAATGCTTCCTTTGTCCGGATGGGTTCAATCGGTTGGCCATCGCGCGCGATTGCTGTGATCTCAAACCTTTCATCCGAGTGCAACTTTCTCTTCGGGCCTCGTCTCTTTACCGAAGTTGTGCTTGATCCGGAGGGCTAGAAAAAAGAAGAAAGACGAGAGTTAATTAATATGTGTACATACCAAAACAATGAATGCATCAATTAGCTAGTCAGCACAGGCTTAACTAATATATTTACCTGGCCGGACTCTGTTCGGTCACCGGAGCCGTCACCACGGGCTCCTTCTTGCACCAGCATTGGGTCACCGGAGCCATCATAATCATGTCTTTCCTCCTCCACTCTTCGATCACCGTAGCCTGCTTCTTCACCCTATTCTTCCAGACCATCATTGTCGTTAAGATACGACAAGATATCACCTCCGGCTAAGATTATGTCCCCCAACACCTCTTCTGCTTGCTCGTCTCGTCCGTGCTCCATTGTTTCTGCAAATATTACAACATGGCAATTATTACACAAACATGACAGCAGGTGGATATATTAGTGCAAACGTAGACCTAGCTTATTCCGGGTTTGGGGTGGCCTCGGCAACGCTTCAAGGGTAGGGGCGCGGCGGAAGGGGGTAGGAGACCGACATCATTTTTTTCTAGGGTTTGGGTGTCCTTGAGAGTTTTGGTCGAGCGAGAGGGCCCGGGGGTGCTCCCGTGGTATAAGTTATCACGGTCGAAGTTATCCGGGAGGGGTTTATCCGGGAGGGTGAGGCAACTGGCGATGAAAACTGAAACTTTTCACAAGTGTTTGTTATATAGTCTGACATCCCCCCTCATGTCGAAGTTATCGGGGAGGGCCTGGGTAGATCGACAATGACGACGCTCTTTTTCTAGGGTTTGGGTGGCCTCTATAGTTGGTCGGGCAAGCGGACCGCCTCTCTCTCATGCATGTCCGACGTCCCCCCTCATGTCAAAGTTATAGGGGAGGGGGTACATTTTACAAAGTTTTCATACAATCAAAGAACTCTATATATATCATCATGATCTATCATCACAATCAAAGAACTCTATATATCATCATCATCATCATCTCATTTACAGAAAAATTCTAAAGAAAAAATAATCTATATATCACAATATCAATATTTTCTATATACATACATCCATACATACATACACATACATATACATCTACATTAATTATATATATATGAACAAAAAAAATACTAATTCTATGAACATAAAAAGGTCTATGAACAAAAAAACATCACATCAATATTTTCATCCATCCATATATACATACATACATACATACATATATATACATCTACATTATATATGAACAAAAAAATACATAAACTTTACTAATAAAAAAGAGAGCAGGCCGGGGCGGCGGTAGCTCACAGCGTGGGTGGCGACGGCGACGGCGACGGCGGGGGCGGGGCAGGGCGCGGGCTCTGGGGCGGTGACGTACGGCGAGGACGACGGCGGTGGTGGGGCAGGGGCGCGGGCTCGGGAGCGGCGGCGACGACGGCGGGGGCGGGGCAGGGCGCGGGCTCTGGGGCGGTGACGTACGGCGACGACGACGGCGGTGGCGGGGCAGGGGAGCGGGCTCGGGAGCGGCGACGACGACGGCGGGGGCGGGGCAGGGCGCGGGCTCGGGGGCGGTGACGGCGACGATGACGGCGGGGCGGGGCAGGGCGCGGGCTCGGTGAAGGCGACGACGACGGCGGTGGCGGGGCAGGGGCGCGGGCTCGGGGGCGGTGACGTCGACAGCGACGGCTGGGCCGGGGCAGGGCGCGGGCTCGGCGACGGCGCGGCGGAGGGGCCGGGGCACGGGCGCGGGCTCGGCGATGGCGACGGAGGGGGCGGGGTAGGGGCGCGGGCTCAGGGGCGGGGCGGCGACGGCGTCGGGGCAGCCTGGCGGCGTCGATGTGCCCGGTGTCGTCGGGGCAAACTGCAGATGAACTCTGAAAAATTTACTAAGTGTTTGCTTATATAGCGAAGACATTGGTCCCGGTTCGTGACACCAACCGGGACCAATGCCCCCTTTAGTCCCGGTTGGTGCCACCAACCGGGACCAAAGGCCTCTTTTCAGCAGTCCAAAGGGCGGGAAGCGGCGGCCTTTGGTCCCGGTTGGTGGCACCAACCGGACTAAAGGGGGGGCATTGGTCCCAGTTGGTGCCACTAACCGGTACCCATGCCCCCCTTTAGTCCCGGTTGGTGCCACCAACCGGGGCCACAGGACATGTGTTGCCCGCGTTGCGGCCAAAGTTTAGTCCCACCTTGCTAGTTGAGAGAGCTCGAGAGTGGTTTAGAAACGCTGCTGCGCCCACCCTCTCGAGCTCCTCTCAACTGCAGGCTTTCGGACCTAACCATACTCTATGTGCCTGTGGGGCCTACTGGGCCACGTGCGGGCCTGAATCCTGGCCCATGGTTGGGTTTCTAGTCGTATTCAAGCCGTGGTGGCCCAGTAGATGGCACTTTTTTTCTTTGTTGCTTTATTTATTTTATGTTGTTTCTACTTACAGCAAAATACTTACTGTTGCTATTTTTATTTCTTTATTAAAGTTTATTTTTTAATTCTTTTTTGCTTTTAGGTCACAAAAATTATAAACTTTCTATTAGTGCCATTAGTTTTCAAATTTGAATAGTTTAAATTTGAATTCTTTGAAATTTGTGTGAATCACTAGTTTGTGATTAACTTTACTATAAAAATAGATTTTGGAGTGATTCTTTTCCCTGCTATTTAATATTACTGTGTTTTATGATTCTATTCAAAAACAGATTTTGTTATTTTAGTTTCTGACAAAAAAATCTTTATGATAATGCTTTTTGCTATTAAAGTTTCTAACAAAAACATTCTTTATGAAAATTCCTTTTGCTATTGGAGTTTTATAAAAGCTTTTTAGTTGATTCTTTTGGCTATTGAAGAATATTATAGTTTTTTTAGTTGATCATAACAGCATATTTTAATTGATTATTTTTAGTTCATTCTTTTTGCTATTAGTTCATGAGCTATAAATGACCCTGAAATTTAAAAGCACTACAAATGAACTCTGAAAAGGTTGAAAGTTGGCATGGTGTCATCATTTCACCCGCATAGCATGTGCTAAAAAGTTGAGGGTTACGGCGAAAACTGGCTGCACTTCGTGTACAAAATGGACAATCTCTTCCGAAGTATCAGGGTTTCGAACGAAAACTCATCAGTTACAAAGGGATTTCATTTTTTTGAACTTATTTGAACTCCAGACTTTTTGTGTGTTCAAACTACACCATTCAAAGCCACATCATCAATTTTAAACCCTTTCTGACTTCATTTGTTATTTTTCATGCATTTACTGATTTTCATGAGCTATATGACCGTGAAATTGAAAAGCACTACAAATGAACTCTGAAAAGGTTGAAAGTTGGCATGGTGTCATCATTTCACCCACATAGCATGTGCTAAAAAGTTGAGAGGGTTACGGCAAAAACTGGATGCACTTCGTGTACAAAATGGACAATCTCTTCCGAAGTATCAGGGTTACGAACGAAAACTCATCAGTTACAAAGGGATTTCATTTTTTTGAACTTATTTGAACACCAGACTTTTTGTGTGTTCAAAATGCACCATTCAAAGCCAGATCATCAATTTTCAACCCTTTCTGACTTCATTTGTTATTTTTCATGCATTTACTGATTTTCATGAGCTATATGACCGTGAAATTGAAAAGCACTACAAATGAACTCTGAAAAGGTTGAAAGTTGGCATGGTGTCATCATTTCACCCACATAGCATGTGCTAAAAAGTTGAGAGGGTTACGGAAAAAACTGGATGCACTTCGTGTACAAAATGGACAATCTCTTTCGAAGTATCAGGATTTCGGACGAAAACTCATCTGTTACAACAGGCATTTCAAATGAACTACAAAAAGGTTGAAAGTTGGAATGGTATCATCATAATAGTTGTGGAGAGAAAGTCTTCAGTTTTTCTTCGCTTGTGTCCTTTGCTTATTGCGCCGTAACCATGGATAATCTTCATCGTTTATCAGGATGCTTGGATCAGCCTTGACTTTGAAGGGAGGAATTTCATGAAACTTTTCATAATCTTCAGACATGTCTGTCTTGCCCTCCACTCCCACGATGTCCCTTTTTCCTGAAAGAACTATGTGGCGCTTTGGCTCATCGTATGATGTATTCGCTTCCTTATCTTTTCTTTTTCTCGGTCTGGTAGACATGTCCTTCACGTAGATAACCTGTGCCACATCATTGGCTAGGACGAACGGTTCGTCAGTGTACCCAAGATTGTTCAGATCCACTGTTGTCATTCCGTACTGTGGGTCCACCTGTACCCCGCCTCCTGACAGACTGACCCATTTGCACTTAAACAAAGGGACCTTAAAATCATGTCCGTAGTCAAGTTCCCATATGTCCACTATGTAACCATCATATGTGTCCTTTCCCCTCTCGGTTGCTGCATCAAAGCGGACACCGCTGTTTTGGTTGGTGCTCTTTTGATCTTGGGCGATCGTGTAAAATGTATTCCCATTTATCTCGTATCCTTTGTAAGTCAATACAGTCAAAGATAGTCCCCTGGACAACGAGTACAGCTCATCACAAACAGTGTTGTCACCTCTGAGACGTGTTTCCAACCAACTGCTGAAAGTCCTGATGTGTTCACATGTAATCCAGTCGTCGCACTGCTCCGGGTGTTTGGAGCGCAGACTGTTCTTGTGTTCATCGACATACGGGGTCAGCAAGGTAGAGTTCTGTAGAACTGTGTAGTGTGCTTGAGACCAAGAATATCCGTCCCTGCATATTATTGAGTCCCCTCCAAGCGTGCCTTTTCCAGTCAGTCTCCCCTCATACCGCGATTTAGGGAGACCTATCTTCTTAAGGCCAGGAATGAAGTCAACACAAAACCCAATGACATCCTCTGTTTGATGGCCCATGGAGATGCTTCCTTCTGGCCTAGCGCGGTTACGAACATATTTCTTTAGGACTCCCATGAACCTCTCAAAGGGGAACATATTGTGTAGAAATACGGGCCCCAGAATGACAATCTCGTCAACTAGATGAACTAGGACGTGCATCATGATATTGAAGAAGGATGGTGGGAACACCAGCTCGAAACTGACAAGACATTGCGCCACATCACTCCTTAGCCTTGGTATGATTTCTGGATCGATCACCTTCGGAGAGATTGCATTGAGGAATGCACATAGCTTCACAATGGCTAATCGGACGTTTTCCGGTAGAAGCCCCCTCAATGCAACCGGAAGCAGTTGCGTCATAATCACGTGGCAGTCATGAGACTTTAGGTTCTGGAACTTTTTCTCTGGCATATTTATTATTCCCTTTATATTCGACGAGAAGCCAGTCGGGACCTTCATACTGAGCAGGCATTCAAAGAAGATTTCTTTCTCTTCTTTCGTAAGAGCGTAGCTGGCAGGACCTTCATACTGCTTCGGAGGCATGCCGTCTTTTTCGTGCAAACGTTGCAGGTCCTCCCGTGCCTCAGGTGTATCTTTTGTCTTCCCATACACGCCCAAGAAGCCTAGCAGGTTCACGCAAAGTTTCTTCGTCACGTGCATCACGTCGATTGAAGAGCGGACCTCTAGCTCTTTCCAGTAGGGTAGGTCCCAAAATATAGATTTCTTCTTCCACATGGGTGCGTGTCCCTCGGCGTCATTCGGAACAGCTAGTCCGCCGGGACCCTTTCCAAAGATTACGTGTAAATCATTGACCATAGCAAGTACGTGATCACCGGTACGCATGGCGGGCTTCTTCCGGCAATCTGCCTCGCCTTTGAAATGCTTGCCTTTCTTTCGACATTGATGGTTGGTCGGAAGAAATCGACGATGCCCCAGGTACACATTCTTCCTGCATTTGTCCAGGTATATACTTTCAGTGTCATCTAAACAGTGCATGCATGTGTGGTATCCCTTGTTTGTCTGTCCTGAAAGGTTACTGAGAGCGGGCCAATCGTTGATGGTTACAAACAACAACGCGTGCAGGTTAAATTCCTCCTGTTTGTGCTCATCCCACGTACGTACACCGTTTCCATTCCACAGCTGTAAAAGTTCTTTAACTAATGGCCTTAGGTACACATCAATGTCGTTGCCGGGTTGCTTAGGGCCTTGGATGAGAACTGACATCATAATGAACTTCCGCTTCATGCACATCCAAGGAGGAAGGTTATACATACATAGAGTCATGGGCCAGGTGCTGTGATTGCTGCTCTGCTCCCCGAAAGGATTAATGCCATCCGCGCTTAAACCAAACCATACGTTCCTTGGGTCAGCTGCAAACTCAGCCCAGTACTTTCTCTCGATTTTTCTCCACTGCAACCCGTCAGCGGGTGCTCTCAACTTCCCGTCTTTCTTATGGTCCTCACTGTGCCATCGCATCAACTTGGCATGCTCTTCGTTTCTGAACAGACGTTTCAACCGTGGTATTATAGGAGCATACCACATCACCTTCGCAGGAACCCTCTTCCTGGGGGGGCTCGCCGTCAACATCACCAGGGTCATCTCGTCTGATCTTATACCGCAATGCACCACATACCGGGCATGCGTTCAGATCCTTGTACGCACCGCGGTAGAGGATGCAGTCATTAGGGCATGCATGTATCTTCTGCACCTCCAATCCTAGAGGGCACACGACCTTCTTTGCTGCGTATGTACTGTCGGGCAATTCGTTATCCTTTGGAAGCTTCTTCTTCAATATTTTCAATAGCTTCTCAAATCCTTTGTCAGGCACAGCATTCTCTGCCTTCCACTGCAGCAATTCCAGTACGGTACCGAGCTTTGTGTTGCCATCTTCGCAATTGGGGTACAACCCTTTTTTGTGATCCTCTAACATGCGATCGAACTTCAGCTTCTCCTTTTGACTTTCACATTGCGTCCTTGCATCGACAATGACCCGGCGGAGATCATCATCATCGGGCACTGGTTCCTCTTGATCTTCAGCAGCTTCCCGCCTTGCAGCATCATTGGGCACATCGTCTGGTTCCTCTTGATCTTCAGCAGCTTCCCCCGTTGCAGCATCACCGTATTCAGGGGACACATAGTTGTCATCGTCCTCTTCTTCTTCGCCGTCTTCCATCATAACCCCTATTTCTCCGTGCCTCATCCAAACATTATAGTGTGGCATGAAACCCTTGTAAAGCAGGTGGGTGTGAAGGATTTTCCGGTCAGAGTAAGACTTCGTATTCCCACATGTAGGGCATGGACAACACATAAAACCATTCTGCTTGTTTGCCTCAGCCACTTCAAGAAAATCATGCACGCCCTTAATGTACTCGGAGGTGTGTCTATCACCGTACATCCATTGCCGGTTCATCTGTGTGCATTATATATAATTAAGTGTGTCAAAAACCATTACAGAACATCATGAATAGATAATTAAGTGACCAAATTAATAGAAGTTCATCATCACATTAAAACCAAAGTACATACATAGTTCTCATCTAACAACATATAGCTCTCTAGAGCATCTAATTAATTAAACCATACAATGAAACTATGTAAAACATTTCAATGCGAAAACAAATGCGATCATAATCACAACCAAGGTAACAATTGATCCAACGGCATAATGATACCAAGCCTCGGTATGAATGGCATATTTTCTAATCTTTCTAATCTTCAAGCGCATTGCATCCATCTTGATCTTGTGATCATCGACGACATCCGCAACATGCAACTCCAATATCATCTTCTCCTCCTCAATTTTTTTTATTTTTTCCTTCAAGTAATTGTTTTCTTCTTCAACTAAATTTAACCTCTCGACAATAGGGTCGGTTGGAATTTCCGGTTCAACCACCTCCTAGATAAATAAAATCTATGTCACGTTGGTCGGCATATTTGTCATAAACAATAAATGAACCAAATAGTTATAAAAAGATAATATATACCACATCCGAATCATAGACAGGACGAGGGCCGACGGGGGCGGATACCAAAACCATCGCACTATGTAATAAGAAGGAATAATAAAAGTAACAAAATTAGCCAAGTATCTATCTAAAGTAAGAATTCTTTTTCTTTCAGAAAGAAGATAAGAACAAGAGGCTCACCATGGTGGTGCTGGCGACGAGATCGGCGCAGGCGATCGACGGCGGTGAAGACGGGGACGGGACGTGACGGACCGCTAAACCCAGACAAATCTCGGGGAAAATGGAGCTCGGAGGTCGAGTTTCGAGAGGAGAAAGATTAACTAGTGTGGCTCAGACATTTCATCGAACACCTCATGTGCATAGGAGGTGAGCTAGAGCACCCAAATGCCCTCCCCTCGCCGGCCAGAAAAAACAGAGCACTGTGGAGTGCTCTGCTGTGGCGATGGGGTATATATAGGCAACTCATTGGTCCCGGTTCGTGGCACCAACCGGGACTGAAGGGGGGCATTGGTCCCGGTTGGTGCCACGAACCGGTACGCATGCCCCCCTTTAGTCCCGGTTGGTGGCACCAACCGGGACCAAAGGCCTTGTGCTGCCCCGCGTCAAAAGTTTAGTCCCACCTCGCTAGTTGAGAGAGCTCGAGAGTGGTTTATAAGCGCTGCTGCGCCCACCCTCTCGAGCTCGTCTCAACTGCAGGCTTTCGGGCCTAACCGTTCTCTTTGCCTATGGGGCCTACTGGGCCTTCTGCGGGCCTGAATCCTGGCCCATGGATGGGTTTCAAGTCGTATTCAGGCCGGGGTGGCCCAGTAGGTGGCATAATTTTTTCCCTGTTTTTTGTTTTCTCATTTCCTTTATTTATTTTGTTTTGTTTCTACTTACAACAAAAAACTTATTTATTTTATTCCATTTTGTTTCTAATTACTTATGTATTTTACTTTATCTATTTCATTTTTATTTATTTTACTGCTGCTATTTTTATTTATTTTACTGCTACTATTTTTATTTATTTTATTAAGGTTTATTTATTTTATTTACTACAGTTTATTTTACTTTATTAAGGTTTATTTATTTTTATTTATTTTATTATGGTTTATTTATTTTATTTACTATAAAAAATGAACATAGATGCGCCTATAGAGAAAATTCAACCTAAATTCATAATAAATTTCTATGAAATTCAAAGAAATTTACTCTGAATTTAGGTCAAATTCCCTGTATAAGGGCATCTATTTTCACTTTGAGAGGAGCTCAACAAGGCAGAGAGGGACGGACTTATAAACCGGTGTGAGCGCCCTTCGGTTGGCGAGGTGGGACTAAACTCTGACCGCAACTAGGACCAACCCTTTAGTCCCGGTTTGTGGTATGAACCGGGACTAAAGGGTGAGCCTCTGGTCCCGGTTCAAGCCACCAACCGGGACCAATGGTGGTGGGCCAGGAGCGAGGCCCATTGGTCCCGGTTGTCCCACCAACCGGGACCAAAGGGGTCGGACGAACCGGGACCAATGCCCCCACGGGGCCCGGCAGGCCCCTGGCCGCACGAACCGGGACCAATGCTCACATTAGTCCCGGTTCGTGACTGAACCGGGACTAATGTGAATATTACCCTGTGACCAAAGCCCAGTTTTCTACTAGTGGGAGCTACGTGGGGAGCTGCGGCAATGGAGCAAGCCTGCTCCAAAAGGAAGATGTACTACCTGGGACGTCGGGCTATAGCTAGAAGGGCGGTTGGGATGCGGCATCAGCCCGTACCGCGGGGACCCCCCGATTGGGACGCACCGACTGTGGGTTTTCTCCCTCGCCGATGTCGACCGCGTCTACGCAGAACATTGTTCCCTTCCCCCAGCGGCGGGATTAGGCCAGATATGTGACCAGCGGTGTGGCCACCGTCGTTCTATGCCTGTGAAGAGAGCAACCCAAGCAAGCAGGCTTGTAGGTTAGGCTCCTGCTAGTGTATATATAGTGGTTTTCTTTTTCTCTCCATATCAACCATTTTATATAGCGTACATGTCATTGAAGAGTGAAATGATGGTTGCTTCTTCCGACTAACTTACTATGTGATTTGACTGCTCCTTAGTGGCCCCTACACGTACTCCCCCTTTGTGTATGACCGTTCCTGAGTCTCACTTGTACTTATCTATATTTTCTTGCATGACACGTGAGTAGACAGGATGCGCATAGAGGAATTTTGTTACTGCACGTTGTTACGTAGTACCGTACTACTAGTACCTACTCCCTCCTTCCGGTTCACTACTGGTATTCCCTCCGTCCTGGCTTATTGGTCCCCTTTGTAGTCAATTCATGGGCTCGTTTTCCTCAAGAAATTGTCTTTACCAACGTATTAATATCGGGAATGCATGCGTGAACAACGAATGATTAAACCTTGCATGCAACGTTTTGACAAAGCATTGACTTATGAACATGTGAATGTAAGGGACTGCAACCTTGTGCATGCATGCAACAGTCACACGTACACATGGATGCAAAAACGCGCGCGACACCCTAATGCATGCATGTCTGAGCACACGACGGAACACACACGGTCACGCTCAAGTGCTCAACCTACACGTGCATGCACACACATACTCAGCCAGGGTGAGCTAGTGACCGTATAAACATCGGAAAATGTATATATTGAGCGCAATGAGCGTATTATGAAGTCCATTGACCATATTTTTACAAATATACAGTGACAGACAGTGTATTTATCTCGTTTGAAATTAAGCCATATTAACCGGAAAGGAGGCAGTATGGACTAGCATTACTTTGCTGTGTCCTGTCAACTTGCCGAACGAGGAGAAGCTTGCAGGCTGGGAGAAGCTTGCGTGTGGTGGCTCGCAGGACAAGGATAAACTTTTGACTAATGCAAGCTCTCCCTCGCTCAGGCGGTGGACGTGCAACAGTTAATTCGGTGTCAGATTGCCAGAAGCATACACTATACTAGTACTAGTATTATTGTTCGACTTCCCGAAGAGGTGAACAGCCAAGCGCAAAGTTTACTATTACTAGTACTACTACTATAGAGGTATGTACTATACTATACTAGGAACTGAATGGAGGAGCGTGTGCACTCTTAATATATTTTAAAAATGTGATAAAGCAATCTTCAACACATTTGGTTCTCTTCGAGGGTTCTCGCATGTGATAATGGAAGTTGATTGCCTGGAACACTCGCCACAATTCTCGCTTAATTCTGGCTCAGATCCTTTTACAAATAGGAGCGCTTGGTAATATTTCCTCTTTTGTTATTCAACATGTAAACAGGTCAGCAAACCTTGCGGCACATCTTTGTGCGAACTGTGCTTGCTACACTTTGAATGTGGCCGAGAGCTGGCTTGATGAAAAACCTCACTTCCTTCTTCTTTTTTGCGGGGTACCTCACTTCCTAGTGACTAGTCTCTTGGCTGATCGTCCTAAGAATGCTTATATATGAATAAAGCTCTCTCATTTACCCACAAAAAAGATTAAGCCATATTAACCGGAAAGGAGGGAGTATGGACTAGCACTACTTTTTGGTGTTTCCCGTCAACTCGCAGAACGAGGAGAAGCTTGCAGGACAAGGTGAAGCTCGCTTACGCCTTTTGACTAATGCAACCTACCCTCGCCCAGGCGGTGGACATGCAGCAGTTCATTCAGTGTCAGATTGCCACATGCATACACTATAGTACCCAACATGCGGAGTACCATCATTGTTCGACTTCACGAAGAGGCGAAGAGCCAAGCGCAAGGTCTATAGTTGTACGAGTAGTACTACTACTAGAACCGCATGGTGGAGCATCTGTACTCTTATTTTATTTTAATCGCTGATAAAGTACACATTTATTCGGGAGAAGGGCGGAAAACGGCAGCCCAATGGTAGTGTTAAAAAACATCGAACATGTAATGATGATATCAATCAACCATTCTCAAATATATCTTGGCCTCCGTGCGAGCCCGTCTGTGTGTTCTCGCTCCTCGTCTCTCTCAAGGAACGGCGGGTTGGCCATTTTTCCGTCAATTGAGATCGGTTTGCTCACACTCCGGTCCCACATGTCAGTGATATGCCAAGAGGAAGTGCATTGACCGACTGGCCATACGCGTACTTGGTTTTGCACCTTCAGTCCATGCTTGGAATGGTTGTATTTCAATACAGAGGCGTATAACTTAAACCTGTAAGTTACTGGCCGCTGTGCAAATTCCAGCCGGAATTGAAACGACGGGCGCATGTGTTTATTTTTTACAAGTGTATTCAAAAGAGAAACGGTGATCCAAACACGGCCTCATACTACTCCTCCCTCCCGTTCTTAAATATACTACGGAGTATTTGTCTTTCTTGAGATTTCAACGAGTGACTACATACGAAGCAAACGGAGTGAATCTACACTATAAAATATGTCCATTTGAAATTTGTAAAAAGATAAATATTTAGGAACGGAGGAAGTATAATTTTGTGCATGGCACATGGACTTGGATGCTGAAGAGGCTTCTGGCAATGCTATCAAGATTCCGGCATTTGTTTACATAATTGACGTTCTATACAAATAATTTTCCAGCGACATGAAATTGTACAATGCTCTGAGCTTTCAGCTTATGTTTTGTGTGTCTTACCATCGATGCTCTTTCGGAAACAATAAAAAACTAACTTCCTTGCTAATGCATCTCAATGATGAGCATATCAGAGCTAATATTTACATCACAACTGAAGACAAAGTTGTGAGAAGGTGTTAAATTAAAATTGATCCATGCTTTCATTGGCAGGAACGTTCCCCCAGCTCTGTCTAAATCAACAAGGCATGTTGGGAAAAAAGTAGCTGTCTGGAGCATGCAACATTCCGATCATTTTGTGCAGTTCCACAAAAATAGAGCTAAGCGTCCCTGTTTCAAAGATATTAAGTGTGATTACGACAATAGAGGACTGCTGATGAAACAATAAACATACAAATAGAAGCCGGTCACCTTTGCAGTCTCTCTTAAGACTAACTAGTTGGAGAAGATTAAGCAAATAGTTGGAGAAGATTAGGCTCGGAGTTGGATGAGGAGGATAGAGCAAAACCAATCTCCCTTTGTGCAGTCGCACTGAAATGTAGACGTTGCCCCTGTGACATTTTAGTACAACTGCACAAAACACTCTTAAGAAAAAAGTGATTTGTGCAGTTCACCAGAAGGTCGCAATAGCAACGAGGTGAAATGGATAGCCCTGTTTGGAAAAAAGAGGTAGAAAGGAAACAATTACTAGCCAATAACAGTTGATGACACATGCGACGACAAAAAATAAGCATATTCCATGTCCTAAGGGAAGGTAACCCCGGTTGTGTTTGTCTAAAACGGTGTGAGGACGAGATTGCAATATGGAAAGTACGCCGGACGAGCTATGTTTTGGGCAAAGAACTATGTTAGATCCACATGCAAGATTTTCCACATGCAGCGACGTGGGAAGATGGGCAGTGGAGCAAGGCCGGAGGGGATACATGGGGTCGTCGGGATGTAACTAGGTGAGCGGCGGCGGGCGGGATCTGCCCATACCACGGTAGCGAGCAGGTGGCGTAGGCCCTACCGCACCGGAGCTTGGTCAGAGAGAACGGCGGGTACCACAGATCGGGACGTGTAGCCTCGGCGCCGTCGAACGGAGAAACGATACACATATTCCCTTTCCGCCGGCGGACGGGATGTGGTCGGATCAGTGACCAACGGGAAGAGAGAGAGAGGCCACCGCCGCCTTGTGTGAGATACTCTAAAGAGAGACAAACCCAGGCAGGCAGGCTCCACTGTATATAGTGGAGCGGACTACCTTTTTCTCCATAAAAAACGTTTTATATTCTATGTACGTGCCATTGGCGATATAACTTCATTTAAAAATAATGCGCCAACGCATCAAGTCGAACTTTGTTTCGTGCATGCGTGGTACACGACCTCCGTAGGTAAACAACCGCTACACGCATTCAAATTAGCAAGTGGGCTGCCATGTCATACAGAAATGAGCTCCACCGTGTACCTGCGCGGGTGTGGCTGGGCACGAAGCGTGAGTACGTGCACCTATTCTCTTCGTGTACTACACCACCTACGTGGGGTTGTGTGAGAGAGATACAAACATAGAGAGATATAGTGTGTGGGTTTGTGAGTGTTTTTTTGGGGGGGGGGGGGTGTCAACTGAAAGTGTAACATATGCAATGTGTGTGAAAATAGAGTCTTGGATATATCATATATATAGAGGGGCGATCACGAGAAGAGAGTGGAGGTATCATCGGCTTGAGGTATCCATAGAATCGAAGAGAGGGATGATATGTGTGTGTGTGTGTGCGCGCGCACGATCGATAAAGAGTGCCATCGAATTTGTGTGTGCCCACGTCAAAGATATAGGGTGGCTGGCCTACTGGAACGTGAGAGGGGACAGGTGTAGTTTGTCTCTGTGGCATGGATACCTACCTACAACGCTCGACTATCGGTGTGTGGTGGGGGGAGGCCTTATTAACTATAGAGGTACAATGGCTGGTATATGTGTGGAGGAGGAGAGAGGCCTACCTTATGTATTAAGGGAGATCGATCGGCATCCATGCATATGTGTAGGAGAGGAATAAGGTTGGGAGAGAGACAGAGCTAGAGTGTTGGAGGGGGTGGTAGTGGAGTTGCTTCTAACAAATGGTGGGAGAGCCTTGCTAGACAAACGGAGGGCACGCCTGCAATATCAATAAGAGAGGGGATGGCTGCCTGTCTGTGCACGTGCGTGTGAGAGACGGGCCAGGAGGCATGCACGAATGATGAGGGGGGACAATATGGCTGTGGTAAGCAGACATAACTACATAGGAAGATCAACCGTCCTCTGTCAGAGAAAGGAGAGACATAACTTGTGAGGTACGTCGATCGATGGGTGGGGGGAAAATAGTTAAATTTGACCTAGGTATATGTAGGGAGATCGATTGGTATACATGCATGTATGTGTTAGAAGCAACTAAGGCCAGGGGAGAAGGATAGAGAGAGAGGGATGCATCTTAGAGGTGGTGCGAGAGGCATACTATATCGAGGGGGAAGGAGTGTGCAAGTACGAGATCGATGAAAAGAGTGGTGAGAGTGAGGCATGGACGGTGAGAAGAGAAGAGGGGAAGCTTGTGTTTGTGGTAGGCACACCTGGCTAGAGAGGCATATCGATCGATGTGTGCCGTAAAGAAGGAGCTGGGGGCCTACACACACCGTGGGTGAACGACCTAAAGTGAAAATACGAATTTGCGCAATGGAGCTAGAGAATGCTGAGGGAGTTTGAGAGGGATGCGGGCGTGTGCATGCACGAGAGAAAGTTAGCGCTAGCTACAAAGATAAGAGGAATGTGTGGGTGTAAAAGACGAATAGAGATGATAATTCATTATAAAAAGCGAATTCGGATATTTGAAGAATTTATCATAGTGTTTTAAACCTACGCATGCGTGAATATATATAACGGTGATACACATGGTGTGGTTATGAACATGTTATAGTACATATAATATATCTTATCTTTACTCTTATAAAAAACAGAGTTGTTGATGATGGTGTGCCTGCCATCCTACAATATAGGCCGTCCGATTTATATCTGACGGATATGAAGGAAACTATGGCAATTTTGAAAAAGATACCCACACCCCTCTCCATATTTGCAAATAAGGCCTCCCCTTGATCATGTTGATGTTCCGTGGAACGCATGGACAACTTGCTAGTACTACATATAATATATAGAACATTAATTATAATTTGGCCTAATGCGTGGCTTTTGCAGCTCAGGGCTAAATACTTGTCATAATGTAGGGGGCGGGGCACTATACTTTGTGTGATAAACACGGTGTACGTATGGAACATGGTTTAGATTATGAATATATAGTTAGTACATCAAATGTACTATTATTTGTAATCAACATCAAGTGTATTCAAAAGATTGAATTCGAGTTCATATAGTACACATAGTTCATATCTATCTCTATAGTAATCTTGTGGTGTGTTGTTAAGGTAATAACGAATGATGGTTGAAGTTGGCAACAATCATGATTGTAGATTCTTATTGAAATAGAGAAACGAATTCAAATTCAGTTTGAATTGCAGCGGTAGTAAAAACATTTGGAATGCACTAAAATGTTGGTATGAGTAGCTTACATGCATTATACAGCCAGCGAAAAAATTTAATTGGACATAACATGGATTCATACTCTCTCTTTGTGTAGCTTTGAATAGCATTTTTATAGTAAAACGGGACAAGACTCTATCTTTGTGTGGTGTGAATAGTTTTATTTCTTTTGTTGAGAGAAGTGCGAATTGATTTGGTATGTACAAGTACAATATTACACGTTAGGCTTATCTCTAAAATTCAATCCGCGCCTTGTTATATCCCGAAAATTCAGATATCGTGCTCCCAAAACTGGCGCCTTCACAACCCGCACCTTGCTATCCCGAAATTACAACGCGCGCGAAAACTCCCTCCAGCTGCCAAATCCCGACACGCGAAATCCCCCTTCTAACCCTGAGCCAAAAGGGCCGCTAGTTCAAATCGGTGGGGATACTTTTGTAACACACCCTACATTTTGGAGAAGCATGTCCCTAAGTCATGGTTCCCCCCTCCCATCGCCTCCTTTTTGCCATTCGAAATCCCAGGCCGCCATAACCTCTCCAGTCCAACCGCGAAACCCCACCCTCCTCCGTCCGCCACCTCACCTCTGCCCAGCCGGAGCCTCTTCCCCGACGACGTCGTCCACCACAACAGCTCGACGTCCCTCATCCACCTTCCCGATGAGGATCCGTCGTCCATGTCGTCGTCCCGCCGGTTCACCGCCCCGTCCTCCACCTCCAAGGAGCTGCTCTGATGATCGCCTCGTCTATCGCGACTGCTCCATCCCCACAGCGCTACCTTAACCTGCTCCACCAGAACCGCAACATCCTCACCGATTTCTCGGACGAAGCCGAGGCCTACTCGGCGCCACCAAAGAGGTTGTACACTCATCGCATCGCACCTTCTCCTTAACTCGACCTCCCGGCGCCAACGGTGCTCCATCCCGCACCCCCATGGAGCGGCTACCTTGAAGCCGGCACCGCGGGCGACATCTCCATGGCGGCTCTCCTCCAGTGCGAGGCCCCTTCGGCGGCGACGTCCATACCAGCCGGATCTGCTGTTGCTGCTCCGGCTCTCGCTCGCTCGCGCTGCTGCTGCTCTGGCTCTCGCTCGCTCGCCCAGCTGCTGCTCCTCCGGCTCTCGCTCGCTTGCTCGCCCAGCTGCTCCGGCTCTCGCTCGCTTGCTCGCCCAGCTACTGTTGCTCCGGCTCTCGCTCGCTCGCTCGCGCTGCTGCGGCTACTCTCCCCCTTGATCGTGGTGCTGCTCTGCCCCGATTTAGCTACACTTTAGTCGACTGAATCGACTTCTGGGTCAGTCAATTTTCAGGGGGTGGGGGGCTTGCTGGAGTTAAGGAAGAACCCCCGCAGCGGGGAGGGGGGCTCGCCGGAGAGGTACCCCACTATCTATCTTAGGGTTCTGGGTGGGGGCGGTGCTCGCCGGCGGTGGGGGCGTGGAGGTGGGGCGGTGGCATGGGGATCGCCGGAGAAAAATCTTGGCGCAGGGGGGGGCTAGAGGGCTGGGCGGGGCGGCGGTGGGGAGTTGTTTCGGGGTGGCGAGGTGGCGGCGGACCGATGGTGGGGAGTTGTTTCGGGGCGGCGAGGCGGCGCGGGGTTTGGCCGGTGGTGGCTGGCGGCTAAGGAGGGTGCAGGTTGAAGATGAACTGGAGGCCCTCCCTAAACTATCCCATGTGAAGTGCCTCTCTGCTACCATTGCGTTTAGTTTCGATAGTAACATTCAGATTCCACAGTAAATTTCAGCTTCGATAGTTAAGTTCAGAGTCAATAGTTTTTACCTCATCTGTTGTAGCCAGGTGGTTTTTGGTGATGTAAAATTTACATCTATCACTTTTTGGTAATGCATTTTACATCATCTATTGGAGATGCTATTAGAATCCCACTTGAGATTAACGATGGCAAACCCTCCCCCCTCTCCAGATTGTAATCCAGAGGAAGATATCTGTTCTGAGGCGGATTCAGACGCAGCTGACCACTCCTATTTACCCCAAGGTGTTTGCTCTAACTTGGCATGATGATGTTAGTCATATCATGCATATGTTGCCTTGCAGTGCCTACTTTCGACATCATATGTGTCATCTTCTTAGTTTAGACATGTTCTGTAATGCCAACTGTTTAGTTTCAATATCATATATGGGAATTATGCAGTATCATGTCTTTTAGCCAGCCATAATATATGTGAAATGTGCAATGCCATCCTGTTTAACCATGCATCATATATTTGAATGATATCTAGCCCATCATTTTCTTCATTAAATTTCCATTTGTCGACAATGTTTGTACATTAAACTACTCTTCCTGTGAATCAGCCATTTGAGTGGGTGATGGAAAAATCTGGAGTGAAAACAAGGCCTTCAGAGCAGACAGTGCTACCTGTTGAAGCAGATCTCTTGCTGGCTCCCGATAGCTCCCCAAAGATGGATTCAGAGACAGATGACCAGTCATATTCCCCCACCAAGGTGTATGCTCTAACTTGGCACGGTTCTACTGCTCATATCATGCATATGGTGTCTTGCATTGCATAGTTTAGACATCATATACACAATATTCAACACCATGTTCTTAGTTCAGACATCATATATGCGAATGCCCTCTTCTTAGCATATAAATCACATATGTGAATTAAATCATGCGATCCTGGTTACTTAGATAACATGTATGTGAATTATGTCATGCGATCCTGTTTAGTTAGTCATCATATCTTTGAATTATGTTATGCTATGCTATCCAGTTTAGATAGACATCATATATGTGAAATTATGTCATGCTATCCATTCTAGTTAAACAATATACATGTCAATTATTTAATGCCCTCTTTCTTCGACACTATCTATTGCATCTGTCTCTCACACAATGTCTGTACATTCAACTATGTTTCCTATTTATCAGCCATTTGAATTGGAGCGGGTGATGGCAGTATCTAGCGGAGTAAAAACACGGTCTTCAAATAAAACAGTGCTACCTCTTGGTGGAGATAGCACCCCGGTTGTACATGCACGAGAACTAGCCCTACCACACATAACCCGACTCTCGCAGATTTTACCCCTACTGCGATGGACAGAGAACCAGCTTCACCGAATCTAACCCCAACCCTAGCAGATAGTAACCCAGCTCCTGTTGACACAGCACCATCTCCACCACAGAGCTCCCAAACAAGAGCAGTTAGGAAGGCAGCTCCAGTGCCCAAAGCGCCGGTACTACCACGACGAACCCCAACTCCACCAGTTAGTACACCTATTCCCGTGGAGGAAGCACAACCTACCATTCATAGTTTGGCATCTATCGCATTTGATGTTGTTAAATCCTATGTGCATATCTTCCCATCATGGAAATATTATACTGAAGATGAAGGAAAATGCCAGTTGCAGGTGTTTGTCCAGGAGTTATGTGTAAGTAATGTTATTCATGGCAATTACTTTGCTTTGTCCCATACATTCTACCTCCATGATGGTTATAATACAGAAATTTTTCCCATTTTTCTCTATAGAGAAGGACCGATTTGGAAACTCAGGATGAGGTAACCTGTGCTAATACCTCTGTTATCTTCAAGAATGCTTGGTGGCAGTATCGGAATTACCTGAAGAAAACTTACTTCACTGGCAAAGAAACTCATCAAATTCCCTTACTTTCTCCTGAGACACATTTACTGGACGATGACTGGGAACGCCTTGTTCTTTACTGGTCCGAACCAAGAATGTGGTAAGGTCTATGAGCTCATTTTATTTTAAGTACTATCTGCTTGCGTCTTACTGTACTCTGTTCATGTAGAACAAGTGCTTAAACCTGAAGAACAACTGTTCTCACTTAAGATTCCATTGCTATCGTGCATACTGCTGTGCTCTTGTATCATTGTATTTACTCATACAAACTTATTTTTAAATTGAACGATCCAATGGAAACTCCAATGGCACAACAGGTACGTTTACGCATGTTTCTTTAACAGGTTTGCTCTTATAAATAGCTCTGTTGATTTAAATTTCAATTGTGTATACAGTTGACCTCTCATATCATGCACATTACTAGCATCATAACAGGGTCAATAGTGTTGTTGTACATGTAGACCCGTGGTACCCATCTGAAATCTTATTGTGCCGTGTAGTTTCCCACGCTCTGTATTCTTTCAGTGCTGCTTTCTCTTGAACTGATATGATTTGAACCGTGTCACTATTTTGATTTGGCAAGACAATGCAGTGACCATAGGACATAGTATATGTTTGTTTGATGCTTTTATAATGTACTACTTGGCAATAGAAGACTTGGTAGTTTAATCTTGTCCACCTTACTAATGAACTGGTTCACCGAAATGAGTTTCATATACTAGTACATGCTAAACCTGTTATGTGTCTGCTTGTTTCTTCTTTTAGAATGCTGACAGAATATTGGGGAAGAGTGCCTTATTAAGCAATGATAAAGGAAGTAATGCATATAAGGTTCAGGATCGTGAGACATCCTTGTTTGTCTTCAACAAAGCTGATAAAACAGCTAAGGAAAACTATCTTGAAGATAGTGAGGCAACCCCAGAGTCCTGTCTTGGTTTACTGTTTGAGTTACTGGCCACTACCGCTTGCACAAGCTATTCAAACTCAATGTCCGAATCAGTTCGGTTTCTTGAGTCTCAACTACAAGCTGAAAGACATCGATCAGCTGTGCTGCGACAAGAAGCGGAAGGACTGCAGAAGTCCCTGGAGCATTCAGATGCATAATTTCTGGTGCGACAGCAAGCGTTGGAGGATTTTAGCGCCAAACAGGACAAAGCTAATAAGCTTGCTAAGCTTATTTCCAGCATGGTGGATACCCAGGATAACGTTTCTTGAGATCTTTTGAAGTTGTTTCAGTTATGGACTTGTTTTGCTGCTGCGTTTATTTGCACCGGTGGCCAATTTTGACGGCCAGTGTATGTAATATGCTGCTTTGTTCCCTATATTTATACTGGTGGCGAACTTTGACGCCCAGTGGATGTAATATGTGTAATAGCTTTAATAGGCTAGTGTTAGTTGCTTGCTTATTTATTTCCTTATTGTCTTGTTTAGTTGTTTGCTTGTAGTCACTGCAGTTCTTTTTCCGCATTTTTTTAGCGGCCACAATAACCTAGCTAGTTTTGGTAACTAGGCCACAATAATCATGGCAACACACGGACTGTTGTAACCATGGGCCTCCTGTGGGCCGTAGGATCCGTGGGCCTTCTACGGGCCGTAGGATCCATGGGCCTTTTACGGGCCGTAGGATCCATGGACTTTCTACAGGCCATATGATCCATGGGCCTTCTACGGGCCGTAGGATCCATTGGTCTTCTACGGGCCATAGGATCCATGGGCCTTCTACGGGGCGTATAATCATTTCGCCAAATATGAGTCGTACTATTCGTGGACCATAACGGGTCGTTAATAGGCCGTATTTGATAACGCTATGAAAACAGCCCAACGGGTTAACGGGCCACAAACGGGCCGAATGTAACCACGAGCTGTATTTGGCCCACAAACGGAACAGGCCAGTAACGGACCGTATCTAAACAAATTCTAGAAATGAGCCCAAGAATAAATGGGCCCTTAGAAGGCCAAAAGTTAACTCGGGCTGGAAATGGCTGACGGAATAATGGGCCGTTAATGGGTATAAAGTGATACACTATTCATTATGGGCCAGTTTCATCTCGGGCCTTTAATGGGCCGAGAGTTACAAAGGTCCTCATATGGGCCGAAAAACATCATGGGCCATACATGGGCCAGAAGTTACAACGGGCTGGAATCATATTGGATGGCCCAGATGAAGCTACTGGGGTTAATTCCGATAGGCCGTAACAGGCCGGTAGTAAGCAGGCTGTAAATGGGCTATATACGAACAGGCTGTTAACAGGCTTTCCGTGGGCGGGCCCGTTACCTTTTGACCAAGTCAAACGGGCCGGCCTTTTCACCGGAATGGGCCTCTGTTGGGCCGTGCCATGTGTCGACGTATCATAGGCGCCTCCTGTCCAATGAGTGGATGACATCTGTCCGAACGTTGAGCCGACACGTGTTTCCTCCGGCCAATGAGAATTTTACACGTGGAAAATTCCCATTGGTCCGAGCTGTTAACGGGTTATTGGACCCAAAACCGGACCTGATAGCTTAACGTCGTCCCGTTACGCTGGATGCCACGTGTCGGTCACCCTTGACAAAAGCACTTCTATGACGTGTGATTTATCGTCATGGAAGTGGACACTTCCGTGATGATAATTTTGGTAATTTCATGGAACACTTCTATGACAGCACAAGTATGACTATCTTGATTCTGTCATAAATTTGTCATGGATGTACATGCATGACAGAAAACGTGACCTACTGTGACAAACATGTATCATCACGGAAGTGTCTTTTTTTGTAGTGCATACATGTGGTTTGAGAGGTAATCATTAGTGAACTGCTTTGGAAACGCCTGAAAACAAGGATGTGCATAAATATCTTCTCTATGTTGGAAATGGGGCAAAGGAATAAAAAAGGCAAGGTATAATAGCTAGTACCATGTTGTAGTGAACTGATGTCTTCTTTATTGTGCAGACAAAGATATTGTTGTTTTTTG
This sequence comes from Aegilops tauschii subsp. strangulata, assembly GCF_002575655.3. Lineage (NCBI taxonomy): Eukaryota > Viridiplantae > Streptophyta > Magnoliopsida > Poales > Poaceae > Aegilops > Aegilops tauschii. The sequence goes on from NC_053035.3 coordinate 295,599,509, forward strand.
TCGCTAATTTTGTTATCCTAACAATCTTTCTGAGTTTCTTAACTTGAATTATATTCATGGACAACTCATTTCCCATGTGCAAAAAGGGTCGAACAGTGGGTCAAAACCTCTGACAGCAGGACCTACATGTGCAAGACCAAATTGTTAAAAACCTAAATATTAGAATGGTTCCTGCAATTGCACAATAATGTGCTATTGTACAAAGGACCATGCATGTGCAAACCTCGATTGTAAACCTGAGTGCTTCCCATTGTTTCCCTGCAACACTTATAAGGTAGTTAGTCATCAGGTTAAGTAAGGGTTCGCATGGTATCAGTAAAATATGTTGATGAAAAATAAGCAGATTGCAGATTCATCAGATTAATTCAAGCCACATGGAAAACCCATTTTATCCAAATCAAGCATGATTAAGAACTAGGAAATATAGCACTTGTATATGTTTCTCATGTATCAAGTGCAGCCAAATTCGATTTATTCCTCACATGCACAACAATACAAAATTCTACCCACGACAATTGGACATCGCATTGCAGAATTGAACCAAGCAGTTAACTAAACACCACAGTAAATGAACCAAACATTAACTGACCACCACATTGCACAATATAACATACTCCTAATAGAAGATCAGACAGTTAACCAAACCAAGCATGCTTAACAACTTGGAAATATAGCAATTGTATTAGTTTCTCATGTATTTAGTACAGCCAAATTCAATTTATTCCTCACATGGTATACAATAACAGAATGCACCCACAACAATTGAACATCGCATTGCAGAATTGAACCAAACAGTTAACTAAACACCACAACAAATGAACCAAATGTTAACTGAGCACCACATTGCACAATATAACATACTCCTAATAGAAGATCAGACAGTTAACCAAACCAAGCATGCTTAACAACTTGGAAATATAGCAATTGTATTTGTTTCTCATGTATTTAGTACATCCAAATTTGATTTATTTCTCACATGGTATACAATAATAGAATGCACCCACAACAATTGAACATCGCATTGCAGAATTGAACCAAACAGTTAACTACACACCACAACAAATGAACCAAATGTTAACTGAGCACCACATTACATAATGTATAGCATACTAGAAGATCAGATAGTTAACCAAACCAAGCATGCTTGACAACTTGGAAATATAGCAATTGTATTTGTTTCTCATGTATTTTGTAAAGAAAAAATCAATTCATTTCTCACATGGAAGACAATACAAAATTGCAGCCTGAAGAATTGAACATCACATTTGCAGAATTGAACCAAACAGTTAACTGAACACGACAACTAATTAACCAAACAGTTAATAAGTGATACCACATTGCACGACATATAGAACATATACACTAGAGCAACAGATTGCATGGTAAAAGTAGATAGCACAATTCACTAGAATTTTGTATGGAAAGGAAATAGCTAGCAAACTGAACATGGGTCCTTATAGTGAGCTAATAAGACAAGCTACTCCTCATTGTCAGAGATATCGATGACGATTGGCTACATGGACATGGAAGAGGGCGAGGCATCCGCATCGTGGGTTCCCTCATCATAGTGGTGAGTTTCCTGAGCCACTCCGGGCACCAACCTGCTGGCTGTCGATATGAGGTAAGCACGTGCACGCTGAGAAAACAGCTCGTAGTCTTTGTCGAAGGCACCGAGCTTGGGCTTGAGAAAACGCCACAAACTGTCATTTAAAGCAGCCAACCACATCGTGGCATCGGCGTGTGAGGCGTCGAAGGTGGCCTCGACAGCGAGGTGCTCCTCCAAGATCTGGGGGTCAGCACGAATGGCAGCCATCGCAACCTCATCCGCGCGTGCGGCCGCGATTTGCTTCTCCTCTGCCAAATGCTCCTTGAGCTCCTAGCTATACTGTGTGCACCATGGCTTAGGGTGGCGCTTATTTGGTGGAGGGGTCGGTGATTTGGGTGGAAGGTGTCGTGCCGGCGGTCGGGGCATGTGGGATGTGGAAGGAGGAGGAGGATGGGGGTCGGTTGTGGATTACCTGCGTGGATAGACGAGGTCGAGCAGCGTGAAGGAGCGTCGCCGGCGAGGAGGTGGTGCTGCAAGCAAGGAGTGAAGGTTCCAACTTGGAAAGGAAGGCGAAAATAGGGGAAATGTAGCTTTTGGTTAGGGGGAGTGGGCGGGGAGGTAGATATTTCCGCGGAAGCCAAATGTTTTGAAACGCTTCAGCGAAACAACTAGCGCACAAAGTGTCATCACACAGGGTCCCTTATTTAGCACTGTGTACGATATGTGAACATCACAAACCATTCAGACAGCTTAACCCGTGTGTGATGAGTTTGGACGTCAAAAATTTTGGTTCAAATTTCCCTGGTTAGAGTGGTCATCCACGTCATTGCATAATTTGCGTACACAAAGGAGACTACAGCACACCCACACTTCTTAATCGAGCAATTTCAGCACCTTCTCGCGTAAGTCGTATGCGTACTATACACCGACGGTGCTCCAGGATATTTTGTACCGCACCTCACACGGTTGGTGATAATAAACTATGTGCAATCTACTTGATTTTTTGTCTTGATTTGAATTACATAATGGGGTCACATCTGCGAAGGATGGTGTTTGAATTGTAGAACTTTTATCTGCAGTGAACATGCAACTATAAGTGTGTCGTCAAAAAAATTGGAATTATTCAGGGTTCGTTTGGACATTTTTATACATGAACTTGGTTTTCTAGGCATTTCAGGTGCACAATTCAAAATTAAACAACATGCACATGCTCCGGTGCACCAAAATGGGTTTCTCTAGTGTCAACATAGAACAACAGGAGTGGTGTGTTAAATTTTGGAATTTTTCGGGGTTCGTTTGGACATTTTTATACATTAATTGAGTTTGCAATGCATTTATGTGCATAATTCTAATTTGAACTACATGCACATGCTCTAATGCATATAAACTGGTTGAAAATTCAAATATGTGTCCTTGGTTGCATGCTTAGGTCCCATGCAAGAAATGGGAATGAATGTCAAACACCCTGCCACCGTCACTCGGCCGCAAACATTGAGATACCTGGTTTTTCAATTCTAGTAAATCCAAAACTCGTCTGAAATTCATGAAACTTGGCATGCTATCATGGAGCGGCATCAACATGCCGTGGTAAATTTTTTATCCCATTTGGGGCAGGTTTGGGTATAAGCTTCTCACAAACCAGAGCTTCTCACAACAAGCCTGATGGTTTCAGTAGGGAACGTTTCACCTTTCGTCCTCTGTTGCCTCTTCTTGATTTCAATTTTTTTCTCTAGTGTCAACATAGAACAACAGGAGTGTTGTGTTAAATTTTGGACTTTTTTGGGGTTCGTTTGGACATTTTTATACATTAATTGAGTTTTCAATGCATTTATGTGCATAATTCACATTGAACTACAGGCACATGCTCTAATGCATATAAATCGGTTGAAAAATCAAATCTGTGTCCTTGGTTGCATGCTTAGGTCCCATGCAAGAAATGGGAATGAATGTCAAACACCCTACCGCCGTCACTCGGCCGCAAACATTGAGATACCTGGTTTTTAAATTCTAGTAAATCCAAAACTTGTCCGAAATTCATGAAACTTGGCATGCTATCATGGAGCGGCACCAACATGCTGTCGTAAATTTTTTGTCCCATTTGGGGCAGGTTTGGGTATAAGCTTCTCACAAACCAGAGCTTCTCACAACAAGCCTGATGGTTTCGGTAGGGAACGTTGCACCTTTCTGGACGAAACGATATATGTTGCCTCTTCTTGATTTCAATTTTTTTCTCTAGTGTCAACATAGAACAACAGGAGTGTTGTGTTAAATTTTGGACTTTTTTGGGGTTCGTTTGGACATTTTTATACATTAATTGAGTTTTCAATGCATTTATGTGCATAATTCACATTGAACTACAGGCACATGCTCTAATGCATATAAATCGGTTGAAAAATCAAATCTGTGTCCTTGGTTGCATGCTTAGGTCCCATGCAAGAAATGGGAATGAATGTCAAACACCCTACCGCCGTCACTCGGCCGCAAACATTGAGATACCTGGTTTTTAAATTCTAGTAAATCCAAAACTTGTGCGAAATTCATGAAACTTGGCATGCTATCATGGAGTGGCACCAACATGCTGTCGTAAATTTTTTGTCCCATTTGGGGCAGGTTTGGGTATAAGCTTCTCACAAACCAGAGCTTCTCACAACAAGCCTGATGGTTTCGGTAGGGAACATGCCACCTTTGGGGACGAAACAATATCTGTTGCCTCTTCTTGATTTCAATTTTTTCTCTAGTGTCAACATAGAACAACAAGAGTGTTGTGTTAAATTTTGGAATTTTTGGGGTTCGTTTGGACATTTTTATACATTAATTGAGTTTTCAATGCATTTATGTGCATAATTCAATTTGAACTACAGGCACATGCTGCAGTGCATATAAATTGGTTGAAAAATCAAATCTGTGTCCTTGGTTGCATGCTTAGGTCCCATGCAAGAAATGGGAATGAATGTCAAACACCCTGCCACCATCACTCGGCCGCAAACACTGAGATACCTGATTTTTAAATTCTAGTAAATCCAAAACTCGTCTGAAATTCATGAAACTTGGCATGCTATCATGCAGCAGCGTCAACATGCCATGGTAATTTTTTTCCCATTTGGGGCAGGTTTGGGTATAAGCTTCCCACAAACGAGAGCTTCCCACAACAAGCCTGATTGTTTCGGTAGGGAACGTGCCACCTTTGGGGACGAAACGATATCCGTTGCCTGTCTACATAGAACAACAGGAGTGTTGTGTTAATTTTTGGAATTTTTTGGAGTTCGTTTGGACATTTTTATACATTGACTGGGTTTTCTAGGCATTTTATGTGCATAATTCAAATTTAAACTACATGCACATGCTGAAGTGCATATAAATTGGTTGAAAAATCAAATGTGTGTCCTTGGGTGCATGCTTAGGTCCCATGCAAGAAACGGGAATGAATTTCAAACACTAGGGCACTGTTGATTGCCGGCAAAATGTTAGATACTTTTTTTAATTCTAGTAAATCCAAAACTCGTCTGAAATTCATGAAACTTGTGATGCTATCATGGAATGGCACCTGACATGCTGTGGTATTTTTTGTGTCCATTTTGAGAGAAGGCGCACTCGAATAACATCCAACAAAGGCATTTTGAAACAAATAGCTGCCACTGTAACATCTCAAACGTTTTGTATAATTTAAATTGTGTGCATTCTGTTAACCATTCATGTGATGCCACGCCTCACTCTTTTAATGGCTAGGAGGTGCCGTGTGGACAGGTGCTTGACTAAACGGGAGGCGTGCGAGCTGTTATCCAATGCACAGGCTCATCGGGAAGCTAGCCCTTTGACTTCCATGGCCGCCCGCCTTGCTCGCATCCTCTCCATTAATGGCAACCAAGCCGTAGTTTAATATGGTTTTTAAATATAAAACACCGATCGCAAACTTTTTGTTAGAACACCCGTATGCAAACCGACAGCTTCCCCAGGAAGCAAGGGAAAATGTGTCGAGCAGGATTTGTGCAGCTCTTGATCGCAAACATTTTAGATAGAACACCCGTATGCAAAGTGAGAGCTATGGTCTTCCCCCCCTTTAGTCAAGGGAAAATTCGCAGTGCAGGATTTGTGCATCTCTTCAACGCAAACGGTTCAGATTGAATACGGTATGCAAAGCCAGAATTTTGTGGTAAGCCAAGAGAAAATATGCCGAGCATGATTTGTACATCCCTTCAACGCAAACGGTTGTTTTGGATGACCTGTGTGCAACCACGTACAAACAATTTGGTAAGATTTGCATCTGTCATATTGGGTATGTTGCCATTTGTCAAACTAGAAAGATGACATTTGTTGATCTAGTAACATTGCCATTTGTCAATCCTTGTAACACTGCGATTTGTCAAAATATGTAGCTGAAAATCACTAGCACTATCTAATTTTTGCAACTATAATTTAGTAATTAGGCTAGATTTCATTCATAGATTAAGCAGTCGTTCTTAATTTATACAAACAGTTCAACTCGACAGCTGAACAGACCAAAGTTTTCCCAATTATTACCAACCACGTACTGAAATAGCTAGTTCAACTATATATACTAGCTAATTTTAAGTACGTTGTACAGTTCCACCATGAAAGTGCTAGTTATCGACTAGAGGGGGGTGAATAGGCGATTTTTATGAATGTCTTCAAAACATGGTGGTTTCGAAGACAAACTGTAGAAATGAACCTATCGATATGCAGTGGAAGGTAGACTACACTAGACAAGCGATAGTCAAGTAAGCAATGAAGTGAAAGCACGAAGACTATTAGCAGCTAGGTAGTATGGATCAGGATGGAAAATAGTACGAAGCCAATCAACAATAGTCTTCACACAGTGGAGCTAATCAGTTCATGCAATCAGTCAATAACTTCACGAAGACAAACTATAAGTAAAGAGAGGTAAGAGATAGAACTAGATGCTTGGTGAGGGCAAGGATTTGTTGGACCAGTTTCAGTTGCTGTGACAACTGTACGTCTGGTTAGGGAGGCTAAGATTCAACTCAGAAGACTGCGTCTTCACCTTAGTCCCCTTGAGCTAAGGACACTTAGTCCTCGCCCAATCACTCAGGTAAGTCTTCAAGGTAGACTTACAAACCTTCACAGACTTCGTTCACCGGCGATCTACAATGACTATTGGATGCTCAAAACGCGACGCCTAACCGGCTGGAGGATTCACAGTCCTCAAGTGTAACAAGTCTTCAGATCACGCGGACAGAAAGCCTTCAGTGATGCCTAACACTCTTTGGCTTTGGGTGTTTTGGGATTTGTCCTCGCAAGGATCTCTCTCTCAAATGCTTCAGAGGTGGGTTGCTCTCAAACGACAAAAGCCATGCACTAACTCTGAGTAGCCACCAATTTATGGTGTAGGGGGTGGGCTATTTATAGCCAGGAGGCAACCCGACCTGATTTGTCCGAAATGACCCTGGGTCACTAAGGAACTGACACGTGTCCAACGGTCAGATTTCAAACACACGCGGCGGCTTGACTTGGGCTACAAGTAAAGCTGACTCATCCAGCTCTGGATAAGATTTGCTCTCATTGTCTTCACTTGAAGACATAGGATTTTGTTGAGCATCACTTTAGTCACTCTGACTTTGTTCACTTGGACCCCACTTAACAGTACGGTGGTTCGTATGACTCAACAAAGAAGAAAAGGAAACTACGAAACAACTATGTCTTCGCACTCCATAGTCTTCATGCGATGTCTTCTCATGTCATAGTCTTCAATGTAAATCTCTTCACAGACCACCAATGTCTTCAATGTCTTCATACATTTTTAGGGGCCATCTCTTTGTAGGTAAACCGAATCAACGTGGGACTACTACCTATGTTATCCTGCAATTCTCACAAACACATTAGTCCCTCAACCAAGTTTGTCGTCAATACTCCAAAGCCAACTAGGGGTGGCACTAGATGCACTTACAATCTCCCCCCTTTTGGTGATTGATGACAAACTGGTTGAAGTTTTCAATGGGGATTAAAGTATGTGAAAGTGTAAGAATTACGGCATTGTCTTCATAAGTGGCAAACAGGCTCCCCCTGAAGATGTGGATATAAGTAGTTTGCTTTTGAATGCAAATGCACATGGCAGGTTTACTTTGTGGAGATCCTCTTCACATTATGAAGACAAGTCATCATGCACAAAAAGATATAACAAAGATAATGACATGCATAATGAAAAATGGACGTCTGCGGAATGACTTCATGCGGAATTTATCATCGCATCACAGAGTAGCAGAAAAATGTAGCAGACGACCATGAAGTTTAAGTGTTACAACCTAAAGTGGCAGATGTATCAAAAGACGAGAGTTGTAAACACTTGGCAAAATATAGCAACGACCCATAAAGGACCCGCTTGAAGACTATCAACTCATATGCTTCTCCCCCTTTTGTTAGTAAGGACCAAAAAGGTTTGAAGACATAGAGTATCTACTCGTTCCCATCAGGAGTAGATGCAGGAGGAGGGTCGATGTTGGAGTTCGGTGGTGCAGAGGGGCCTGGTGAAGTGTCGAGACGCGGTGAAGCCATAGTTGGTGAAGTGGCATCGTCTTCTTCATCGACGACTCTCACAACAACAGTTGCAGCCGAAGATGAATACTCAGAATCTTCTATGGAAGAAGTCTGACGCCAGCTTGCATTCTGGGGAGGCTTGGAATCAAATTTGAAGCCCTCTATGAAGCCATCTTCACGAAGATCTTCTTCAGGGCATAGTAGTGTGAGACTCTTCCAAGACCGCTGACAGGCTTCATGAGCTACGAATGAGTTCTTGGTGTCTAGGTTGCGAATGCGATTGACATCCACCAAGATGCTCTGCATCTGACGCTTTAGCCAGTAATGGTGCCTATCCTGTTTCTGATGTAAGGCCACAAGAATCTCTCGGTCATGGAGTACACGAGATCGCTTCCGAGGCCTTTGAGCAATGGTGCTTTCAGTGGCTTCTGTGTTAGCATGATGAGGTGCACGCATATTTCCAGCCAGAGGATAGACTCGAGTTGCAGCAAGAATTCCCTCCATTGGTTGCGAGAAGCTTTGGTGATCAGCATTATGAAGATAAAGTGGCTCCTTGGCAGGATCAGGGTAGATAGCTTCGACGGACATATCAACCTCAGGCAAAAAGACAAGATGGTTGCGCACTGAGGGTTGATAGTCGACAGAAGAGTGAAGCTTGATTATGCGCATCACCCATGGAGCATAGAACTTCAAGCCAAATAGATCAATCCCAGATACAGCTGGTTGTTTGATGAAGAAATCCTGGGAGTTGAATCTGATGCCATTGACAATATAAAACACCAAAGTATTCATGACTCCTTCAAGTTTGGCTTTAGCTGAGTCTCCCTTGATGGGCCAGAGAGTACGCCTCAGAATATGATAGACTATGCGGGGTAGGTACTCAAGGTCCTTGATGAAGAATTCCTTGGGATATTCAGCATCTTGAGGCAATGGATTCATCATGCTGATCATCTGGCTCATATTCGGCTCAGGCTTCTGAAATATACTCTGCAGTTCATTTTGATGTAGCTGACAACCAGGCTTATAGAGCTCACCTGGAGTGGGCAGGGAAGACAGCTCGATGATATCTTGAGCTTTGGCTTCATGATGCACATCCCCTGACATACACTCAAGGACCCATGTCTTCGGATCCCTGTTGTAGCCACGAATGTGAAGAGTGGCATAGAACTGCAGTAGAAGCTCTTCATTCCAGTGCTCCTTGTCCGTGACAAATGGTAGAAGACCAACTTCCCTGAAACACTCGAGGGCTTCTTCAAGACAGGTTAGCCCAGTAATAGCTTCACAATCAAGGCGCATGTGTTGAAAGATTCGCCCTTGATTGTATAGAATACAAGAGTAGTAGCTGCGCTGTTGATAGCTCCAGAAGCGATCAGAAGAGATCTTTGGCTTCGAGTAAGGATTCTTGGCGCTATCGAAGAAGGTGTTGTGGGCTCTGAAGCTGTTGACGCTGAAAGCTCCTGGCGATGTAGCAGCACCTGGAAGCCTTGACAGCCTTGGTTTTGGCTTCTGGACCTCAGGCCTCTGCTCCACATGATAGTCATATTGTGGTCCGGGAGCAGCAGGAGGAACCATGATTGGCCATTTCACAGTGACCAGCTGTCCATGATCGAAGGCCTGTTCGATGGTGTGAGGCCTTGGAGATGGAACTGTGGCTTCAGCATTTAGTGTGGCTTCAGGTTGCACATGAGCTTCAGGCACAACATTGGCTTCAGGCTCCACATTATCTTCAGCCATGACAACGTCATTGGCTTTAGTATCATTGATGGTGGCAGCCTCAGTAGTTTCAACCTCCATGTCATTAATGACAGGAGGGTCGGGCACAGTCACATTCTCCTCGAGAATGACTTCTTCAGTAATAGGGGGTGTGGCAACTCTTGCTTCTTCTTCTTCTCTTGTTTCTTGATTTTCCTCGGCTGATGCAGCCGAAATGTCTTCAGCAGCTTTTGCTTCGGACTCAGAGACATTCGCAGTAGGAGTGGCTTCAGGAAACACTTCGCGTGCTACTGAGCTTTGTTGCACTTCTCCTTCTGGAATGCTCGACATGGTGACCGGTGGACTAGGGCCTTTGCGAAGCCTGCGGAATGCGGGCGACGCCTGTGGTGATGGAGTGGTCTGCACCATGTAGTGGTCATCAAGCACCGGAGTGGTGACTTGAGGTGTTGGAGTTCTGGGAGTTTCATCATGAACAGGGGTGTCTTGCTGGGGGCGATCATCCCACGAATCATCCTGAGCAATTGGCGTCAGAGGACGACCAATGCTGATGAGTTCGATGTTCGTAAGAACAGGCGATGATACCGGTTGGTTCTCGAGTTGAGGAAGGACTTCATCATCATCTACATTGTCTTCATGACCAATGTCTTCAGCTGTGATGGGGTCAACAGCTGGTACTTCTTCATTTTTAGGAGCCTCTGTGAAAGCAGGCTCGTGGATCACAAGTTGACGCTCTTGATTGGTGGAGGCAGGATGAGCAACAGAAATGGGCTCTACAACAAGAGGCTCAGAGGATGCAACATGCTCTTTCTTTGAAGACTTTTTCAGTTTCTTCTTTGATGGAGCATCATCAGAAACATTCTTGTGCCTGCGCTTCTTGGCTTCGGCTTCAGCTGCCCTTGTCTTCTTGAGTTCTGAAGCTACTGTGGGGACCTTAGGCGTCGAGCCTGTCATGCTGGCAGGGAAGACAATGCGAGGTGCTTCCTGCCTTGATGCTTCAGCTTGGGCCACAGTAGGCTTCTTCTTCTGTTTGCCAGCCATCTTGGGGTCGATGCCCAAACACCCAAGAGCCTTGCACTTTTCTGCCTCATTATGTGCTCGGACACATTTCTCTGCGAAGTATTTCATCCGCTCTCTTGAACCTTTTGTTTCTTCACGTTTCTTGTGAAATTGTTCTTTGAGCTCATGCAGCGTTTCCTTGAAGCTTTGAACATCAGCCACGCTGAGCTTGGCCAAGTTCTTCTTGAAGTGAGCCTTCTCATAATCGATTTTGTTTTTCAGCTCAACAATCTTCTGAGCCAGGGCCAACTCATTTGCAATGGCTCCGTGGAAGGTGACGCTGATGTCCACTAGCAGCTGAAGATCATCAATGCTGAGGCTTGGATTATCAAACCACTCGTTGATGAAGTTGTTCAGAATGTCCACGTCAAAGAGGGGCAGATCATTGAAGATCTCCGCCTCTTGTTTTCTCTTGATCAGTAGCTCAAGGGCATCATCACCAAGATCTTCATCGCTGGATAGATCATTGGTTTCATCTTTGTTCCGCAGAACGGCAGCAGGAGTAAGTTCCTTCCCAGAAATCTTCATGGGCTTCTCCTTCTTGGGCTTCTCCGTCTTCTTGGAGATGCGAGAAAGATCTTCAGATTGCACACTGAGTTCAGGATGTGCAGTTGCCAATGGCTTCGCACGTGAAGCTTTTGGTGCGGCAGAGGGCTTTGAAGCCTTTGATTTCTTCTGCTTCCGTGACTTAGGTGGAGCTGGCGCTTCATCAGAATCTGCGTCGTCAGCTGAGTGCTCCACGGTGGCCCTTTGGGCTACGATGTGAGAGAGGAGGCCATCAAAGTCATCGAAGGGGCCGACGACATTGGGATTTGCATCACAGGTGCCATCATCCCTTGGAGCAGATGGACCAGGGTAGAAGTCGAGTCCAATTGCCTTCTTGTTCTTAGCCGCAGACTCCTTTGCAAACTGAAAATTGTGCTTGAAGAGATTGTCTTCACGACACCATAACAGAGATGTCGGATCAGCATTCTCAGGCTGTGGTCCTCGGACCATGCACGGGTAGAAGCCTTGAGCAATGGCTTCGGACTGGGACATGGGCTGCACACCTCTATATATAATATCTCCGCATGGGCGCTTGATTGCATTCTTTTCAGCATACTTAGCAGTGACAAATATGTACTTGAACCATTCTTCCGCCCAATACCTTTGAATCCATTGGATTCGAGTCTTGCGCTGGTTGTAGCTTTCCTCAGGATCTGACTTGTATAACTCAAACAGATCTGGAGGCAAATCCTTAGCTGTATCTCCACGGTGCTGCCTGCCGCCCTTTCTAGCTGACTTCTCTGTTGCCATTATATTCAGACTGAATGGCTTCAAGACTGTGAATGGCTTCCTTTTACTGGTCAGACATGAACTGGCTTCAGGAGAGTTGATGTGGTGCTGTAAGAATTCTGCAAATGAATGCATACTATGAGAACCAAGGGATTCTCCCACGGACATGTACCTGTGACAGCATTAGAGGTGCGAGGGAAGGGGAAGAGGTCATATGCATTCTCAAAAGATTTGAAGATAAATCAGTTTGAAGGCATTGACCTCATAGTGTGAAGACATTCACTTATTCGATGAGAGTTGGTTCCAGATTTGTACGAATCCATGAATAAGTTCAAGTGAGGAATCTAACTAGTTGTGAAGCATAAGTGAATATACTTGGCATGATATGAGATACAAAACAAGATAGATCCAGATGTGGAAGTTAAGAAACCAGTTTTGGTTGAAGTGGATGGATCTGACGGATCAGAAAGGCAGTAAAAAGTAAGTTTTAATTACCGCTTGACGAACTGCTAGACAAGGTGAAGAGGGAGGCCGAGCAGTTCAATCTCCCGTGCCCAAACTTGGCGACGGAAGACACCTATGGCGGTGGCGGAGAGGACGAGGTCCATGGCCGGCGTGAGGACGGTGTCGAAGAAGTTGCGGCAGCTAAGCGCTTCGTCTCTGGCATCGTCAAGAGCTAGCGGAGGCACTAGGGTTTGTGCGAGGTGGCGAGGTGAAGAAGAGATTGTGACCGCGGTGAGTTGTGTATTTATAAGGAAAGGGACAGCACAGTGTAATTACGCAGGTGCCCCTGGCGGTTCACATCTGAAGGACATGTGGAATGCATGCAACACATTGAAAGTTGTTCCATGTTCCCACGCACGCCTGGATTGTCGGGTGGTCGTTCCGGCTTCTCCGGTATTTAGGCAATCAGGATATGGCAATAAAAACAGATTTAAACTTTTGTCACTTTGTCTTCTGCTGACAAGGATTCAGAGAAGACAATTGACGGGTTTCAATAGAATGCATATGATTTGGATAGTTAGAATTTGAGGTAGAAGCACATAAGGGGTTAGGGTCCGATCACATTCACTTAGATCAAGAAAATGCAAACATGAAGGCATAGCTATAAGTGAATGTTGTAGAGGACAGAACTCGAATATATGAATATATATCAGCATAAGATCAACTCAACATTGTGAAGATAGACGCGAAGACAAATAAATGTTGAAGACAAACCAAATGCGAAGATTATGCAAATGTGACACCAATAAAAACACTTCAAACAAGAGTTTGGTGGTGGCGTTACCCACCGTGTAGGAAGTATTAGACCCAGACACGGTGCACAATTATCGTGGCGCTCCGAAGTCAAATTCCACGTTAATGTATTCACACATAGAATGTATGTCTTCATTAATTGAAGATATACGTTACTTCGTGTGTTGCACATCTAAGTCATCAACATGCATCAGCGTTAGGATGTGTGTCCACTCACAGGACATTTGAGGATTCTAGGATATTTAGCTCACACCGCAGCTTGCAAAACCTTTTCTCATCCAAGGGCTTTGTGACGATATCTGCCAATTGCTCTTCAGTGTTGACGTGAATGATATCAATATCTTCCTTCATGACATGATCTCTAAGAAAGTGATGACGGATCTGAATGTGCTTTGTCTTTGAATGCTGAACTGGGTTGTTGGCAATCTTGATGGCGCTTTCATTGTCGCAGTAGAGTGGCACTTCCTTCAGATGGATTCCATAGTCCTTGAGAGTTTGCTTCATCCATAGAAGCTGAGCGCAGTAAGATCTGGCAGCAATGTATTCAGATTCAGCAGTGGAGAGAGACACACAGTTCTGCTTCTTTGAAGACTAACAGACAAGAGATCGTCCAAGGAAGTGACACGTGCCTGATGTGGACTTGCGATCAACCTTGTCACCAGCATAATTAGCATCTGAGAATCCAAATAGATCAAAATCTGTGCCCTTTGGATACCATAATCCTAGTGTTGGGGTGTAAGCCAAGTATCGAAGAATTCGCTTCACAGCTAATTGATGCGACTCCTTTGGTGCCGCTTGGAATCGGGCACACATGCAAACGCTAAGCATTATATCTGGCCTAGATGCACATAAATAGAGTAAAGAACCAATCATGGAGCAATATACCTTTTGATCGAACTCTTTACCATTGTCGTCGGGACCTAATTAACCTTTGGTTGGCATTGGCGTCGTGTACCCTTTGCAGTCTTGCATTCCAAACTTCTTCAGGCAATCTTTGAGGTATTTCTCTTGGGATATGAAGATGCCGTTGCTTTGCTGACGGATTTGAAGACCAAGGAAGAATTTCATCTCACCCATCATGAACATCTGATATTGCTCTTGCATCATGTGTCCCAACTCATCACTGTATCTCTTGTCAGTGCAGCCGAAGATAATGTCATCCACATAGTTCTGGCATACAAACATTTCACCATTGTATGTCTTCATGAAGAGAGTGGGATCCAGGGAACCAGGTTTGAAGCCTTTGCTCTTCAGGAAGTCTTTGAGTGTTTCATACCAAGCGCGAGGGGCTTGTTTGAGGCCATACATCGCCTTATTGAGCTTGTATATCATGTCAGGATGTTTTGGGTCTTCAAAGCCAGGAGGTTGTGCAACATACACTTCTTCAATCTTGCCATTGAGAAAAGCACTCTTCACATCCATTTGGTACAGGAGGATGTTGTGATGGTTGACATAGGCTAGCAGTATGCGAATGGCTTCAAGCCTAGCCACCAGAGCAAATGTTTCATCAAAGTCAATCCCTTCAACTTGAGTGTATCCTTGAGCAACAAGACGAGCCTTGTTTCTGACTACTTGACCATGCTCATCTTGTTTGTTGCGATAGATCCATTTGGTGCCTATGATGTTGTGCTTGCGAGGATCAGGACGCTTGACCAATTCCCACACACTGTTCAGCTCAAACTGTTGAAGCTCTTCTTGCATAGCTTGAATCCATTCAGGTTCCATGAAGGCTTCAGCAACTTTCTTGGGTTCAGATATAGAGACCAATGCAAAGTGCCCACGGAAATTTGCTAGCTGTGTTGCTCTTGAACGAGTGAGGGGACTAGGTGCATTGATGCTATCAATTATCTTCTCAATCTATATTTCATTTGCAACACGAGGATGAACTGGACGAAGATTTTGCCCTTGCTGATCATTGTCTTCATCTTCAGCATTGGCTTCAGGCTGAGCAGTGTCTTCATGTTGACTTGGTGCAGAAATGATAAACTCCTCTTTAGCTTGTGCCTCTGAAGGTATGATTTCTCCTGTGCCCATAAGCTTGATCGATTCACTTGGTGGGACTTCATCTAGCACATTTGGCAGGTGCTCTCTTTGCGAGCCGTTAGTCTCATCGAACCGCACATCCATAGTTTCAACCACTTTGTAGTGAAAGAGGTTGAAGATTCTGTAGGAGTGCAAATCCTTTCCGTAGCCAAGCATAAAACCTTCATGTGCTTTCGGTGCAAATTTAGAAGTGTGATGTGGATCCTTGATCCAGCACCTAGCACCAAATACTCTGAAGTAACTGACATTTAGCTTCTTACCAGTTAGGAGCTCATAGGATGTCTTCTTTATAAGCTTATGAAGATAAACACGGTTGATGACATGGCATGCAGTATCAATAGCTTCGGGCCAGAACTTCCTTGGAGTCTTGTATTCATCAAGCATCGTCCGAGCCATCTCAATGAGTGTTCTGTTCTTGCGCTCCATTCTGCTGAGGTGTGTATGGAGCTGAGAACTCATGAGTGATGCCCAATGTATCAAGATAAGTGTCGAGGCCGGTGTTCTTGAACTCTGTGCCGTTGTCACTTCTAATGTGCTTGATCTTGATGCCATAGTTTGTCATGGCATGATTGGCGAATCGTCTGAAGACCCTTGAATAATCATCAACAATGACAAAGCCATATAGGCATGCGGTGGTAGTAAGAATGGAGTAGTGAGTGGGACCAAATAAGTCCATGTGAAGCAGCTCGAAGGGTTGAGATGTCGTCATGATTGTCTTCGAGGGATGCTTGGCCCTTGTCATCTTTCCAGCTTCGCAGGCACCACACAGATGATCCTTCTTGAACTTGACGCCCTCGATGCCTATGACATGTTTCTTCTTCGCGAGTGTGTACAAGTTCCTCATGCCAGCATGCCCTAGCCTCCGATGCCTGAGCCAGCACTCTGAAGCTTTTGCTAGAAGACATACGGCCAACTGTGGTCCTGCTGAGAAATCTACCATGTACAAATCGTCTTTTCGATATCCTTCAAAGACTAGAGATTTTTCAGATTCCATTAGCACAAGGCAACGATACTTTCCAAATATCACAATCATGTTCAAATCACAAAGCATTGAGACAGACATTAAGTTGAACCCAAGGGATTCAACAAGCATCACTTTATCCATGTGCTGATCCTTTGAGATTGCAACTCTAACTAGACCCAATACCTTGCTTTTACCAGTATCTGCAAATGTGATGTGACTCTTGTCAGATGGACGTAATGTTGAGTCCATGAGAAGACTTCGATCACCAGTCATGTGGTTAGTGTAGTGCATCCACTGTCCATAATCCACTCAGAAGCCTTTTGTATCGTAGCCTACAGTGCAGTTAGGGGGATAGGCTTCACCAAGGGAAATGTGAAGCATAAGCATTTGACGGACAAGCATATTATCAAAGTTCAGATCCTGGTTAGAGCAGATAGGATGACTGTCAAGAAAACCAGGAACAAAATACATAGTAAGACCATTTGGGCATTTTATCTTGGGCCCCACAAGATGTTTTAGGTCCCCAGCATAATCATCAGACGCCTTTGATTTCCGGCTGGAGACCCTTCCCTGCAAAAGAGAGTTAAGTTTTCTTAACCACCCACATTTTCAGGGGTGGCTTCGAAGCGATGCGTCTAAGTGCAGCATCTGAGAACTTCGGCTTTGGAGCCCTAGCAAATAGCCTTGGAGGAGGTGAATAATACTCATATGAATAAGCGGAAAAGTTCTTGGTCTTATGAACATAGCGGTTTGAAGAAACACGCTCATATTCATAAGTCTGGGTATGATTTCCCTGCAAAACATTGGCGTTAGGGTGAATCTGGTGAGTCCTCTGTCTGTATGAAGCCTTTGGACCATATGAAGCCTTTGGTCTGGGGTTTGTCTTCTTCCCTGGTGGTGTCATGATGACATTCACCTGAAGATTCTCAAGACAACTCTTGGGCACCCAGATCTTCTTCATAGGTGTCCCATTCCTGCAGTTAGTACCAATATACCTGGCAAACACTTCACCATTCTGATTCTTAAACAGTTTATAGTTTATATCAAAGGATTCATCATTGATAATCGGGTTAGCACAAGTGAAGCCAAACAAGGTAGATGGATCCATCGAAGGTCCCTTTGCAGCAACCCATGTGGTTTTGGGGTACTGCCCAGGCTTCCAGTAAGATCCCTCAACATTCATTTTCCTCTCGAACCCAACACCCTCTTTCCTAGGGTTTTGGTTCAAAATCTGCTTTTTGAGGACATCACATAGTGTCTAATGCCCTTTGAGACTTTTGTACATTCCAGTCTCAAGCAAAGTCTTCAACCTGGCATTTTCATCAGCTATAGTAGTGGTATCCTCAGTAGAGGGGTTAGTTACCACCTCAGCAGTTGATGATATTGCAGCAGCAGTAGTAGTAAAACATTTAGCAACAGAGACAACGTTATCATGCTCAAGACATTTTAGACATGGTGGTTCAAATCCTTCCTGAGCGGAACTGATCTGTTGAGCGCGAAGTGACTCGTTCTCCTTTTGAAGATCTTCATGAGATGCTCTCAAGTTCTCAAGTTCTTGCTTCCTTTGAAGATAATCGTAGGAAAGCTTTTCATGAGTTGCTGAGAGCGTTTCATGACGACTTTCAAGTTCTTCGTACTTAATATGAAGATTTTTGATGTCTTCAATTAAGGACTGAGATCGGGTCATTTCTGCGTCCAACAGGTCATCGCTTTTGTCTAACAATTTTTGAATATGTTCCATGTCATTCTGTTGTTCAGTTGCAATTTTGGCAAGTGTTTTGTAGCTAGGTTTAGATTCACATTCAGAGTCATCTTCACTTGATGTTTGAAAGTAAGCATCACGTGAATTTACCTTGGCACCGCGTGCCATGAAGCAGTAGGTGGGTGCAGAGTCATCCTCATCATTAGCATCAGCGTTGGTGACGAGGCCATTGTCTTCAGTGTTGAAGATGGACTTTGTGACGTATGCTGAAGCTAGAGCCAAGCTTGCCACGCCTGAATCAGATTCCTCTTCAGACTCCACCTCCACCTCCTCAGATGCAGACTCCTCCTCTAAATCCATCTCCTTGCCAACAAACGCACGAGCCTTGCCAGATGAGCTCTTCTTGTATGATGATGACTTGGACGAAGACTTGGAAGAAGACTTTGAGGATTTCTTCTTCTTCTTGTCATCAGAATCATATTCCTTGCTCTTCTTCTTCTTCTTCTTGGTCTCATTGTCCCACTGTGGACACTCAGAGATGTAGTGACCAGGTTTCTTGCACTTGTGGCATGTTCTCTTCTTCTGATCACGAGTGGAAGCTTCATCATTTCTTGAGCTGGATCTTGAAGACTTTCTGAAGCCTTTCTTCTTGGTGAACTTTTGTAACTTCTTCACAAGCATAGCAAGCTCCTTTCCAATGTCTTCAGGATCCTCAGAACAGCTGTCAGATTCTTCTTCAGAAGAGGAAACAACCTTTGCCTTCAAAGCGCGAGTTTGGCCATAGTTGGGACCATAGATATCTCTTTTCTTAGATTGTGGAACTCATGTGTGTTGAGCCTCTCAAGTATGTCAGACAGATTGAGAGTCTTGAAGTCAGGGCGTTCTTGAATCATCAGGGCCAGGGTGTCGAATGAGCTATCAAGCAATCTCAGAAGTGTCTTGACGATTTCATGCCTGGTGATCTCAGTGGCGCCGAGTGCGTGAAGCTCATTTGTGATATCAGTGAGGCGATCAAATGTGAGCTGGACATTCTCATTGTCATTTCTCTTGAAGCGGTTGAAGAGGTTGCGAAGAACACTGATCCTTGAGTCTCTCTGGGTTTAGACGCCTTCGTTGACCTTGGAGAGCCAGTCCCAGACTAGCTTCAAAGTTTCCAGAGCACTCACAGGACCATACTATCCTTTGGTCAGATGACCACAGATGATGTTCTTGGCAGTCGAATCCAGTTGAATGAACTTCTTGACATCAACAGGAGTGACACCTTCACCGGCCTTGGTAACGCCGTTCTTGACGACATACCAGAGGTCCACATCAATGGCTTCAATATACATACGCATCTTATTCTTCCAGTAGGGGTAATCAGTGCCATTGATGACAGGGCACGCAACGAAGACTTTGATTATCCCTGCAGTCGACATAGCTAAAACTCCAGGTGGTTAAAACGAATCACATAGAACAAGGGAGCACCTTGCTCTGATACCAATTGAAGGTGCTAGTTATCGACTAGAGGGGGGTGAATAGGCGATTTTTATGAACGTCTTCAAAACATGGTGGTTTCGAAGACAAACAGTAGAAATGAACCTATCGATACGCAGCGGAAGGTAGACTACACTAGAAAAGCGATAGTCAAGTAAGCAATGAAGTGAAAGCACGAAGACTATTAGCAGCTAGATAGTATGGATCAGGATGGAAGATAGTACGAAGCGAATCAACAACAGTCTTCACACAGTGAAGCCAATCAGATCATGCAATCAGTCAATGACTTCACGAAGACAAACTGTAAGTAAAGAGAGGTAAGAGATAGAACCAGTTGCTTGATGAGGGCAAGGATTTGTTGGACCAGTTCCAGTTGGTGTGACAACTGTACGTCTGGTTAGGGAGGCTGAGATTCAACTCATAAGACCACGTCTTCACCTTATTCCCCTTGAGCTAAGGACACTTAGTCCTCACCCAATCACTCAGGTAAGTCTTCAAGGTTGTCTTCCAAACCTTCACAGACTTCGTTCACCGGCGATCCACAATGACTCTTGGATGCTCAAAACGCGACGCCTAACCGGCTTGAGGATTCACAGTCCTCAAGTGTATCAAGTCTTCAGATCACGCGGACAGAAAGACTTCAGTGATGCCTAACACTCTTTGGCTCTGGGTGTTTTGGGCTTTGTCCTCACAAGGATCTCTCTCTCAAATGCTTCGGAGGTGGGTTGCTCTGAAATGACAAAAGCCATGCACTAACTCTGAGTAGCCACCAATTTATGGTGTAGGGGGTGGGCTATTTATAGCCAGGAGGCAACCCGACCTGATTTGTCCGAAATGACCCTGGGTCACTAAGGAACTGACACGTGTCCAACGGTCAGATTTCAAACACACGCGGCGGCTTGACTTGGGCTACAAGTAAAGCTGACTCATCCAGCTCTGGATAAGATTTGCTCTCATTGTCTTCACTTGAAGACATAGGATTTTGTTGAGCATCACTTTAGTCACTCTGACTTTGTTCACTTGGACCCCACTTAACAGTACGGTGGTTCGTATGACTCAACAAAGAAGAAAAGGAAACTACGAAACAACTATGTCTTCGCACTCCATAGTCTTCATGCGATGTCTTCTCATGTCATAGTCTTCAATGTAAATCTCTTCACAGACCACCAATGTCTTCAATGTCTTCATACATTTTTAGGGGCCATCTCTTTGTAGGTAAACCGAATCAACGTGGGACTACTACCTATGTTATCCTGCAATTCTCACAAACACATTAGTCCCTCAACCAAGTTTGTCGTTAATACTCCAAAACCAACTAGGGGTGGCACTAGATGCACTTACACACCACATCAGATGAACTGAACAAAATAGCCCCTAAATACTACCACTGCTACTCCTGCTGCTCTTGCTGCTGCTACTGCTACTTCTACTGCTACTACTGCTACTGCTACTCCTCCACTATGTATTGCTACTACTCCTGCTGCTGCTGCTGCTACTACTACTACTACTCCTACGACTACTACTACTACTCCTACTACTACTACTGCTGCTGCTACTACTACTGCTACTGCTACTGCTACTGCTACGGCTACGGCTACTGCTACTGCTACTGCTACTGCTACCGCTACTCCTGCTGCTACTCCTACTGCTACTACTACTCCTACTGCTACTGCTACTGCTACTCCTCCACTATGTACTCCTACTGCTACTCCTACTGCTACTACTGCTACTTCTACTCCTCCACTATGTACTTCTACTGCTACTGCTACTACTTCTGGTGCTACTACTACTACTCCTACTACTACTACTACTCCTACTGCTACTGCTACTGCTACTGCTACTGCTACTGCTACTCCTACTACTACTGCTACTACTACTCCTACTGCTACTCCTACTGCTACTGCTACTCCTACTGCTACTGCTACTGCTACTCCTACTGCTACTCCTACTCCTACTCCTACTACTACTACTACTACTACTACTACTACTACTACTACTACTACTACTACTACTACTACTACTACTACTACTACAACACTACTACTACTACCAGTACTACTACTACTGCTGCTGCTACTACTACTACTGCTGCTGCTACTACTACTACTACTACTACTACTACTACTACTACTACTACTACTACTACTACTACTACTACTACAACAACTACTACTACTGCTGCTACTACTACTGCTATTGCTACTGCTACGGCTACTGCTACCGCTACCGCTACCGCTACTGCTACTCCTACTGCTACTGCTACTCCTACTCCTACTACTACTGCTACTACTACTCCTATTACTGCTACTCCTACTACTACTGCTACTACTACTCCTATTACTGCTACTCCTACTACTACTACTACTACTACTACTACTACTACTACTACTACTACTACTACTACTACTGCTACTACTACTACTACTACTAGTACTACTACTACTACTACTACTACTACTACTACTACTACTACTACTACTACTACTACTACTCCTACTAGTACTACTACTACTACTACTACTACTACTACTACTACTACTACTACTACTACTACTACTACGACTACTACGACTACTACTCTGCCGAGCACGCTCAATAAGAGGAGGAGGAGGAGCCTACCGACGAGCTGGACAGCTAAACGGTGCCTGCCATTGTTGCATGTTCAGCGACGCTCACCAGCTCGAATGCCCTCTGCCGCTCCAGACGACCCCTCTCGAAGCGTCCGGACTGCTCGTAGATCTCCTGATTCCTCGCCTATGCGTCGGCGTGTGCTGCGGCCACGGCGGCGGTAAGGCTCTTTGCGTGCACGATGAGGCGGTCCTCCTCCTCTCGCTGGAACTCGATGTAGCGTGCAAGGTCGCTGACGCACGTGCGGGCCTCCACCTCCGCCTCCCTCCTCGGGTGGCGGTGGTGGAGCGGGTGATGATCCCGGTGGTCGACGGTGGTATGGCGGCCACGGTGGCCGACGATGGGGTAGCGACCACGAGCACCACCTCCCTCCTTCGGGCCGCGGTGGCGGAGCGGGTGATGGCCACGGTGGCCGACAGTGGGGTGGCGGCCAGGACGGCCACCTCCCGCCTTCGGGCCGCGATGATGGAGCAGGCGATGGCCCTGGCTTTCGGCGGTGGTGTGGCGGCCATGGTGGCCGACAGTGGGGTGGCGGCCACGACGGCCACTTCCCGTCTTGTGGCCGCGGCGGCGGAGTAGGCGATGGCCCTGGCTTTCGACGGTGGTGTGGCGGCAATGGTAGCTGGCAATAGCTGTTGACGGGCAGCGGCGGCGGAGCTATGGTGGGTGTTCCGCGCACACTCAATAGGGACGCCACGCGCACTACACTACGCCAGGGACTGCGCCGCCGCCGCGGTGTAGCCTCCCAGCTGGAGCTGTCCTTTGATGACAACGGAGTGGGTGCGACGACGACGGACCGGTGCCATTGGCGATTTTGGGAGAAGCAGACGAGATAAGCTACAGGGAGGGAGGGGAAAATGCGACGCAGGACTCGCCGGCCGTGAGGGTTTATATACTAGGCTGGTAAGCATTAGGATTTTGGGGGATTTCACCGAGTCGGGCGGGAAGCTTGCATGGGAACCTGCTCGGTTAAGCGGGAACAGGGTCACCACCATTTGGCCAAAAGAATGCCCCCCCGCGCTGCTCAAGCTTACGCTCGAAACCGTCTGCGGCAGCGGGGTGACAAGACGTGCGAGAGGAGGACGAAAGGACACGTACATATACGGTTAATAAAGAAAACGTTTGCGATTTAATTACCTACTATACCCCCGTCCTTGTTTATAAGTAGGATTTAACTAATTAAATATGAATGCATGTCGCCAAAGATTATATCGTTGAATTCGTATTTGAACATAGTTTCTAGTTATATTGTAACATGCATTAACATTTTGTTGGTTAAATTTAAGGTTACATACCAGCAAGCGTTTGCCCACAGCACACACGGCTTATTCCATCACAAATATCTCGGATGGATCAACTACATGCCATGTATCACACACACAACTCTAATCTGATTCGTGCTTGATGTCTTCTTCATTGCTCGCACAGTTCGTCTTATTTGCCACGTATCACTGTGCCGGCCTCCACACGCGTCCCTCGGCAGGATCTGCTCGCCGTTAGGCGCCGCGGCGCGCTCTGCTCGCGTCCGTCGGCGCGCTCGGCTTGTGGACAGCTTTTCCTTGTGTGTTCAACTGCTATATGCATATATATGGTTGCTCGCCGTTGAGGCGATGCGGAGTGCTCTGCTCGCGTCCCTCCACACGTGCTCTGCCAGTGGTTGGGCCTGCGCACGACCACGTCAGGGGCCCCATATGCATGCGGTTGCGCCGCACACCTTGCCACGCGATGTAGTTACGTGCGACACGATGGAGTTACGCGCTGCAAATTAGAACTGCCATCAGGGCATGTCGATATTCCAGGTCGTCCAGCTTCCCCTTTAATTCCAGCGGCCATTATAACCTTAGTCTCTTCAACCTTTCGATCGCGCCCCACAACACAAGAAGCACACCCATGACGACACATAGAGAGGGCATGTCTAGCGGCGCTCCAATGGAGTTCGGCAAGCATAAAGTGGGGACCCATGTGAGGGAGATGGATCTCGCGGTGTTGTACACCGTCGACCCGGCCTTGGTGGATGACTACATCAACACCGTTGAGCAGTTGCTTGCTCGAGACAAGTACAAGGTGGTCGGCATCGACCTCCAGTACACCATAGGTCATCCCAACATAGATCAGAAGGTTGCCGTCGCCCAGTTGTGTGTGCGCCATCATGTGCTCATCTACCACTACTGCATGGCCACAGAGCCTTCCGACCATTTCGCCAGGTTTGTCAACATCACCGACTACAAGTTCGCTATTGTGGAAACCATCGACCATGTAAAAGCATTCAGGGTTACGGGCTTGGCCTGTGAGAACCTTCTCGAAATCCATGAGCACTACAGGGTCTGGGGCAGCATGAAGAAGGACTCCCTAGTTGAACTCGCCTCGGCCATCATCGACCCACACTATGAAAAGATGAAGCGGGATGCCAACAGAACATGTCCCGTATCCTGGCACGGGGCCTGGATGTGGCAACTGGATGAACCTCACCTCAGGTTCGCGGCCAAGAGTGTGTACACATGCTACGAGATGCACAGGCGGATCGTTGACATGAGGAAGTGCCTCGTTACCCAAATCGACGAGGCCGGACCGAGCCACAAGCAGAGCAAGCGTCACAAGAAGTAGATGATGATCAGATGATCGTTTATCCTAGTTAATCATGCATGTAATATATAGTTTACTTTGGTGTGTGGAAATGTCATGTGTGTAGTAGCCACATATGTAATTATGCATGTAATAGTTTACTTTGGTGTGTGCAAATACCATGGTTGTAGTAGCCACCTATGTAAGTGGATGTTTAATTTGGATATGCAACCATGTCCTTATAAGTGTGTGTATATATATGTTGTTGTTCTGTATGCAATCCCATCGCACAACACACACGTCTTATAAGCAGCAATCGTCTGTGTTATTATTGGTCTTCGCACACATTTCTGATTACAGACATGTTTGTCGCGTATCACACACATCTTGTTATATTGAACCATTTCTGTTCTCTTGTCTCAATGCAAACAGTTCATCGGAGTGAACCGCATGCCGTATATCGCACACAACTTGATCTGGCTGACCGTTTCTTTTGTGTTGCCTAATCACAAACAATTCATCCGAGTGAACTGTATATTGTATATCGCACACACCTTCATCTGGCTACCTGTTTCTTTTGTTCCTCCTCATCGCAAACAGTTAATTGAACTAAACCTTATGCCCTGCATCACACACGCAACTAAAATCTGAACCGTGTTTGATGCATCCGTCATCGCAAATGTTTGCACCTTTTTGACGGGTTTTTTACACCATCATTTGCGATTATTGCATC
Organism: Aegilops tauschii subsp. strangulata; assembly: GCF_002575655.3. Taxonomy (NCBI): domain Eukaryota; kingdom Viridiplantae; phylum Streptophyta; class Magnoliopsida; order Poales; family Poaceae; genus Aegilops; species Aegilops tauschii. Next base: position 295,624,974 of record NC_053035.3, read on the forward strand.
GCACACAGTTTCGTTGAAGGGTCTCTGATCGTAGTGTCGCGTTAGCAGCATCCTGCAGTAGTGAAAACTTGGGAAAATAACCTCTTTAAGCATTTTAATGGAGGTGTTATGATCAACACTACTAGTTGGAATAGCTTCTACCCACTTAGTGACATAATCAACAGCAACCAAAATATGTGTATACCCGTTAGAGGAAGGAAAGGGTCCAGTATAATCAAAACCCCAAACATCAAATGGTTCAACAACGAGTGAATAATTCATAGACATTTCTTAATGCTTACCGATATTACCAATTCTTTGTCATTCATCACAAGACAAGACAAACTTACGGGCATCCTTGAAAAGAGTAGGCCAATAAAAACTAGACTATAATACCTTGTGAGCAGTTCTACTCTCCCGCATGATGTCCTCCATAGGCTTCGGAGTGACATTTCCGTAGGATTTGTTCCTGTTCATGCTCAGGTACACAACGTCTAATGATACCATCTACTCCTTCTTTATAAATATGTTTGTCATCCCAAAAGTAATGTCTTAAAGCATAGAAGATTTTTTTCTTTTGTTGGTATGTGAAACTAGGTGGTATAAATTTAGCAACAATGTAATTAGCATAGTCAGCATATCAAGGAGTACTATGAGAAGCATTTATTACAGCTAGTTGTTCATCCGGAAAGCTATGATCAATAGGTAGTGAGTCATCAAGAATATTTTCTAACCTAGACAAGTTATCAGCTACGGGGTTCTCAACTCCTTTCCTATCAGTGATATGTAAGTCAAATTCTTGTAGCAAGAGAACCTGCCTAATGAGTCTAGGTTTAGCATCTTTCTTTTTCATAAGATATTTTATAGCAGCATGATCAGTGTGAACAATTACTTTGGAATCAACAATGTAAGATCTGAATTTATCACAAGCAAACACAACTGCTAAAAATTCCTTTTCAGTAGTAGCATAGTTTCTTTTAGCCATTGTCTAGAGTTTTGCTAGCATAATGGATAACATTTAATTTCTTATCAACTCTTTCTAGAATAGCACCAACAACATAATCACTAGCATCACACATAATTTCAAAAGGCAAGTTCGAATCAGGTGGTTGAACAATAGGTGCAGAAGTTAAGGCTTTCTTAAGTGTTTCAAAGGCTTCTACACAATCATCATAAAAAACAAATGGAACATCCTTTTGTAAAAGATTAGTAAGAGTCCTATAAATTTTAGAGAAGTCTTTAATAAACCTCCTATAGAAACTAGCATGACCAAGGAAACTATGAATACCTTTGATGTCCTTAGGATATGATTTTTTTCTCAATTGCATCAACTTTAGCTTTATCCACCTCAATACCTCGTTCAGAAATTTTATGCCCCAAGACAATGACTTCATTTACCATAAAGTGGCACTTCTCCCAATTCAAGACAAGATTAGTTTGTTCACATCTCTGCAAAACTCGATCAAGGTTGCTTAAGCAATCATCAAAAGAAGTTCTGTAAACGGAGAAATGATACATGAAAACCTGAACAATCTTTTCACAAAGATCAGAGAATATAGCAGTCATACATCTTTGAAAGGTGGCAGGTGCATTCCATAAACCAAAAGGCATATGTCTATAAGCACAGGTTCCAAAAGGACAAGTAAAAGTGGTTTTCTCTTGATCAGGTTGTGAAACAAGTATTTGAGAGAAACCAGAAAATCCATCAAGGAAACAAAAGTGTTTGTGCTTAGATAATCTTTCTAGCATTTGATCAGTGAAAGGCAGAGGGTAATGACCTTTTCTAGTAGCTTTATTTAATTTTTTTAAATCAATTACCATTCTATAGCCAGTAACAATTCTTTGTGGGAATAGTTCATTTTTATCATTAGGAACAACAGTAATGCCTCCTTTCTCAGGGACACAATGAATAGGACTTACCCATCTACTATCAACTATGGGATAGATTATACCTGCTTCCAAAAGTTTTAGTATTTCAGTTCTTACCACTTCCTTCATCTTAGGGTTCAACCGCCGTTGGTGATCAACAATGGGGTTTAGCATCAAGTTCCATATTAATCTTGTGCTGACAGAGAGTGGGACTAATGCCCTTATGATCATCAAGAGTATATCCAATAGCAGCATGGTGCTTCTTCAATTTTTTTAATAATCTTTGTTCTTTATTTCTAAAAGGTTAACACTAATAATAACAATATATAGCTTTTTCTCATCAAGATAAGCATACTTCAAAGTGTCAGCCAGTTGCTTTAATTCAAATACATGATCACCTATAGGTGGAGGAGTTCCTTCTAGCGTTTCAATAGGCAAATTGTGTTTAAGGAGAGGTTGTTGTTCAACGAACATTTTGTCTATTTCATTTCTTTCATGCAAATGCATATCATTTTCATGGTCTAGCAAATATTGTTCTAGTGGATCAGTAGGAGGTACGGCAATAGAAGCAAGACCAATTATCTCATCCTTACTAGGTGATTCTTTATCATGAGGTTGTCTATGAAACTTTGAGAAATTAAACTCGTGAGACACATCACCAAAGCTAACACTGATAGTTTGTTTTTCACAATCTATCTTAGCATTGACAGTGTTCAAGAAAGATCTACCAAAGATTATGGGACAAAAATCATCTTGTGGGGAACCAAGAACTTGAAAATCAGCAGGGTATTTTATTTTCCCACACAAGACTTCAACATCTCTAAAAATCCCAAGTGGTTTGATGGTATCTCTATTAGCAAGTTTAATAGTGACATCTATGTCTTCTATTTCAGCGAGTGTTATGTCATTCATAATTTCTTGGTATAAAGTAAAAGGAATAGCATTCACACTAGCACCTAAATCACATAAACCATGATAGCAATGATCTCCTATTTTAACTGAGACAATAGGCATGCCAACAACAGGTCTACGTTTATCTTTTTCATCGGGTTTGGCAATTCTAGCAGCTTCATCACAAAAATGAATAACATGCCCATCAATGTTTCGACCAAGAGATCTTTTACCATAGCAACACTAGGTTCTACTTTGATTTGTTCAGAGGGTTTAGGTGCTTTAATATTACTTTTTTTGAACCACGGTGGATACCTTAGCATGTTCCTTTATCCTAACAGGGAAAGGTGCTTTTTCAATATAAGCAGTAGGCCCAACCGGATCAACATTGTAAATGATAGTTTCATCTTTACCTATAACCGGTTATTTAATTTCTTCTTAATAGGGGGATGATATTTAAAACACTTCTTAGGGATATCAACATGAGTAGCAAATGATTCACAAAACGGGGCTACTATCTCAGAGACAAGTCCATATTTAGTGCTAAACTTGTGAAAAGTATCGGTATTCATAAAAGATTTAACACAATCAAACTCAAGCTTAATACCTAACTCTTTACCTTCATCAAGTTCCCAATCATCAGAGTTGCGTTGAATTCTTTCTAAAAGATCCCGCCTGAATTCAAAAGTCTTCTTCATAAAAGAACCAGTACAAGAAGTATCGAGCATGGATTGATCATCATGAGAAAGCCAAGCATAAAAATGTTGAATAATAATCTCTCTTGAGAGCTCATGTTGGGGCATGAATATAACATTTACTTAAGCCTCCTTCAAGCTAGAGCGATACTTTCTCCTTCACGAGGCCAAAACTTATATATAATTCTGATCACGATGAACTAGATGCATAGGGTATTTTTTTGGGTGAAATTCTAATTTCAATCAATTCTAGTCCCAAGATCCAATATCATCGCATAGCCTATACCATGTAAATGCTTTTCCCTTTAAATATAAAGGGAAAACCTTCTTCTTAATTTCATCTCCGGTTAAACCTGCAACCTTAAATAATCCACAAATTTCATCCACATGTATCAGATGCATATCAGGATGTTTAGTTCCGTCTCCTGCATAAGGATTAGCTAGCAGTTGTTCTATCATACCCGAAGGAATTTTATAGCCAATATTTTCAGTAGGTGCAGTAGGTTGAGGGGCAACTCTTTGTGCTTCCGGTCGAAATGAAGATACCCCGAACAAACCCCACAAAGGATGGTTTTCCATAGTAGCAAGTGACAATAAATTTCAACACGTAATAAAAAAATTCCTTACCAATTTCCACTTACCAAGAGCGCTTCACTCCCGGCAACGGCGCCCGAAAAGAGTCTTGATGACCCACAAGTATAGGGGATCAATCGTAGTCCTTTCGATAAGTAAGAGTGTCCAACCCAACAAGGGGCAGAAGGAAATGACAAGTGGTTTTTGGCAAGGTAATTTCTGCAAGCACTGAAATTGCCGGTAACATGTAGTTTGATAGCAAGATAATTTGTCACGAAAAAGTAACTGTACCGGTGAATAAAGTGCAGCAAGGTAGCCCAATCCTTTTTGTAGCAAAGGACAGGCCAAAACGGTCTCTTATAATCAGCAAAGCGTCCTTGAGGGCACTGGGAATTTCATCTAGTCACTTTCGTCATGTTGGTTTGATTCGCGTGCGCTACTTTGATAATTTGATATGTGAGTGGACCAGTGCTTGGGTGTTGTTCTTACTTTAACAAACCTCCCACTTATGATTAACCCCCTCACAAGCATCCGCAACTACGAGAAAAGTATTAAGATAAAATCTAACCATAGCATTAAACATGTGGATCCAAATCAGTCCCTTACAAAGTAGCGCATATATAAAATAGGGTTTAAGCTTCTATCACTCTAGCAACCCATCATCTAATAACTACTCCACAATGCATTCCCTTAGGCCCAAAGATGGTGAGGTTTCATGTAGACGTTCACATAACACCACTAAGGGAATCACAACATACATATCATCAAAATATCGAACACATATCAAATTCACATGACTACTTGCAACATGACTTCTCCCGTGACCTCAAGAACAAAGGTAACTACTCAGAAATTATATTCATGCTCAAGATGAGAGGGGTATTAAATAGTATAATGGATCTGAACATATAATCTTCCACCAAATAAACAATATAGTAATTAACTACGAGATGTAATCAACACTACTAGTCACCCACAGGTACCAAACTGAGGTTCCGGTACAAAGATTGAACACAAGAGATGAACTAGGGTTTGAGATGAGTTGGTGCTGTTGAAAATGTTGATGAAGATTAGCCTCCCGAAGATGAGAGGGTTGTTGGTGATGACGATAGCTTCGATTTCCCCCTTCGGGAGGGAAGTTCCCCGGCGGAATCACTTCGCCGGAGGGCAAAAGTGCTCCTGTCCAAGTTCCACCTCTTTGTGTAAACCTTGCATCTTAGGAGAGAAAAGGCATTAGAATCACTGCATAAAGCATTATTATGCATAAAAACATTATAAATAACATTAGGAAAACATGATGCAAAATGGACGTATCACGCCCCTGAGGAGGTTTTCCGCCACTGAGAAGGGGAAGGCGGCGCTGGAGGAAGTGGAGCCGCCGAAGCCAATGAGGGGGAGGGGTCGCCCTCACTCATCTATCACCATGCTCGGGGCACTTCCCCGGTGGTGCGCGCCCTCCGTTGATGCCCTACGCGGGCTCCGGCAGCCGCGGAGGAAACTCTGCCCGTGGGCGCGGACGTGGGGGGCGAGGCGGCCGTAGACGGGGCGGGCTGAACAGGACAACCGCCCGGCGGCCCTAGTCGTGGGCCACTCCGTCGATGCGGCCCGCGTGTTCATCGTAGGCATGCACGGCGATCCCTGCTCCTAGACACCTTCACAGGGGAAATGGCAGAGCGCACACCTTTGGGCATGTGGCTGCAACCTGACGGCTGCTGCAACGGCCCCTCCTAGGTGGCGACAGACTTCACTCCCACCGGCTTCTTGTTCTTGAGGCGGGGGTGGAACTCATTTGCCCTCGCCCGCGGCTTGAAGAGGGGACACATCCTCCACTTAGAGTATGACGGGGCCGCCACGCTCTTTATGAAGACTTCGGGGTCACCGGCTGCCGCCTGATGTGCTACATGGAGAGCGACAATAGCGACTCTGCCGATGATGACGATGGCGACGTGTCCCCTCTAACGGAATCTGAAGCAGCGGAAGCTCCCCCAATGTCAAGAGCGAGGACGAGGACTCCGACTAGGGCGCGGACGATGCCCGAGCCGGCGCGCTGGGGTGTCGGCCTCCGTTCGGAGCTTTTCTTTTGTTTTCTTCTCTTCCCTACATCGGAACGATATGGGCCCTGTGGGGGCGTGTAAGAAACTATGGTGCTTGCGTCTTAAATTTAACGCTTTTGTGGTCCAAAGTTAAGTTCGATCTCGACGCTCCTCATTAAGTTCACCGTCTTCTTCGCGGTTGCCCTAATGCTTTGTGTCGCTAGGTCCCAGCCCCGAGCAAGCCTCAGCCGTCGATGGTATGCCAGGTGGCGATGCCTGAGACAAGGCCAGGAGGTGAGGGGCCCGACGTCCGGTAAGAGCTCTCGAGGCGCGAGGCTAAGGAGGTCTCCCTTGATGCGCAAGCGGCTCACGCGAGGGAAGAGGCTTCCGCCCTGGACGAAGTCACGAGGGGAAGGAACGCTAACAAAGACCTTCGAGCAGCGTGGGGCGGTTAACTTAGCTTTTCGGGGAACAGCATGAAGCGGACGCGACTCGTGGGAAGTTCGCACGGCGTCGGGGCGCGTCTCTCCGAAGTTTCCTTCTCTATCCGTCTTCTATCTATGACAGATCAATGTAAGCTTAGCGGGGGGTGCATGAAAAATTGATGCCCCTTGTATCTTTACCAATGCCTTGGTGGTTAAATTGCAAATCTCCTCCCCACTCTTCGTCGCGAGGCTCGCCCCTATTTTTCTTGCTTGCTGAAAAATGCTCTACATCCTCACGACCCGGCCCTCGAGCAAGCCTCAGCTGCCATTGGTATGTCAGGTCGCGATACCTGGAAGAAGGCCAGGGGTGAGGGGCACGAGAGCCAGTGAGAGCCCGCAGGGCGCGATGCTCTGGGAGCCCCCCTTTCAACGTGCAAGCGACTCGTGTGAAAAAGAGGCGACCGACTTCGCCAGGGTCGCATGGAAAAGAAATCCCGACAGCAACGGATGCCCTGCGTGGATTAGTTGTACTTGGCTTTCACGAATGGTGGCTCTATTTGAACCATTGCCCGCGGCGCGGCTATTCGAGATGCGCCACCCGAGGCTGGACCTCTTGAGGCAATGCAAGGTGCTATTCACGCGATGTCCAAGCATCTGGCTCCTGAAGCCGTTGCATGTCGACATGTTACAAGGTACAGGGGGTGACACACGCTTGCTAACTTACTCGTGACTGTTCCGTGAGGAGATAAGGCACCAAGGACCTAGTGAGGTGACGTGCATGGGGCCGGCCCGCGAGCCAGAGCTCGGTCGCTTGGATTTATCTGCGCTACAGGGACGGACCCGAGCAGAGGCACCATGCCCATAGCCCCCGCTCATGGAATGGTCAAGGGTAGAGCTGCGGCGCGCGGCGCCCAAGAGGTGGCGCCCCCGATGGCGACATGGCACCAAGCACGAAGTTAAGCAATTAGCATATCTCAATAACCACGACCAGGTTCAGTACACGACCAAAAAGGCGGCTATAGGGACGAACCCTCGCCAGCTTGAGGATGATGCAGCCTGTGGGGCACCCTCAACTGAACAAACCAAAAAGTCACCTGGCGATCATGCTGCTGCGGGAGCGTCAGGGTGCTTGAAGAAGCGCGCCGCGAAGGTTCACCCTTTAGAGGCCGGAGGGCTCCTCAGGCCTCGAGGGGCTTGTGAGGGCTGAAGGCTTGTGAGGCACCATCGCGATGCGTGCGAACCTTTGGTAGGTCACACTGGTGAGGGAGTCCTGGACTAAGGGGTCCTCGGGCGTCCGGCCTGTTATCCATGGGCCGAACTGATGGGCTGTGAAGACATGAAGGCCGAAGACTGTACCCGTGTCCGGATTGGACTCTCCTTGGCGTGGAAGGCAAGCTTGGCAACCAACAATGAAGATTCCTTCTTATGTAACTGACTCTATGTAACCCTAGATCCCTCCGGTGCCTATATAAACCGGGGGGGGGGGCATAGTCCGGATAGGATACTCATTATCATAGTCATACAGGCTAGACTTCTAGGGTTTAGCCATTATGATCTCGTGGTAGATCAGCTCTTGTGACCCTCATATTCATCAAGATCAATCAAGCAGGAAGTAGGGTATTACCTCCATAGAGAGGGCTCGAACCTGGGTAAACATAGTGTCCCCCGTCTCCTGCAACCATCGACCTTAGACGCATAGTTCGGGACCCCCTACCCGAGATCCGTCGGTTTTGACACCGACATTGGTGCTTTCATTGAGAGTTCCACTGTGCCGTCGATGAAAGGTTTGATGGCCCCTTCAATCGTCCATAGTGACGCTGTCCAAGGAGAAACCTTCCTCCCGGGACAGATTTTCGTATTCAGCGGCTTCGTACTGCGGGCCAACTCGCTTGGCCATCTGGAGCAGATCGATAGCTACGCCCCTGGCCATCAGGTCAGATTTGGAAGCTTGAACTATGTCACGGATATCCATGGAGACTTGATCTTCAATGGATTTGAGACCGCGGCGATCGCTCCCCCTCGCTCCGTTGAACATGACTTAAATCTGTCATTGGACCAGATTCAGGATATGATTCCTGTAACTGCCACGGCCGTAGGTCCGGAGCAGATTGCACCATCCGAAGCCACAGAGTCCGCGGCGTTGGAGCCGCACACACACTCAACACCAGGGAATATTTGCGTCAACGGAACTCCGGACTCGTCTCCGGTTATAAGTTTCGGACCATGTACGCCTGCGGACACCGAGCTGGATCGGTTATCGATTTTCGAATTCAGCGCCGCAGACATCTTCCAGCACTCGCCTTTGGGTGATGTGCTAAATTATTTAAAGAATTTGTCCTTGGAGGAGGACTCACGGCCGAACTATGTTCGGTTCGAGCTAGAGGCTGATTATGGAGAATTTCGCTTCCCACCCGCCACCCACTTCATAGCCACTTTCGAGGACTTAACCGACACGCCTGATTATGGCTCCGAAGACATTGACGGCATAGACGACGATGCTGACAGGGAGCAAGGCCAAGACCCGCCAGTCACCAGACGTGGGACGGCCACCCATTCGTACGACGTGTACATGGTCGATACACTTGAAAAAGCTCACGATGATGACAAAGGAGATCCAGTTGAGAATAAACCTCCTGAGACAGAGTCTAAGTACCGGCGCCCTAAACACCGCTCCAATTCACATCGCAACAACACTGACACCAGAGAAAATAGTACTCCGGACGATGCCAAAAACAATGAAGACCCTGTTGGAGCAAGATCCGAACAGGAGGAACAGGAAAACGGGCAAGCCAGCCCCGAGGAACAGGCCCTGCCCAGCGACAATTCAGAGGACGCCAACTACCTTCCGCTCTCCGAAGATGAGGTAAGCCTCGGCGACGAAGACTTCATCGTACCCAAAGAGCCCCTCGAGCAAGAGCGCTTCAAGAGCAGGCTAATAGTTACCGCAAGGAGCCTGAAAAAGAAGCAGCAGCAGCTTCAAGCTGACCAAGACCTACTCAACGATAGATGGACCGAAGTCCTGGTCGCCGAAGAATACGGCCTTAGCGGCTTAGCCAAAAGCTACCCGAAGCATAGATTGCTACATCAATTCGATGACGAGGCATTGGAGCCCGTACCATCATCACACAATGCGGCTGGTCGCCGACAATTCTGTCTGGATAAAGAGGCAACTCAAGCCAAATACCAGACCGCCCCACCTCGCCGTAAAGGCAAGGATAACGCAGCTCACGATCGTCCAGACGACCTGCAGCGGCACTTGGACAGTAGAGCAGGACACGCAAGATCGATCTATGGATCGCGAAGGCATGCCTTGACACGCGACGATGGCTACCTATTCGGATGTGACAAACCTAGCCACGCCCGAGCCGAAAATCGCAAATGGACTCCTTCGGAGTTATGTCGCAGTGTGGCCCAACATAGAGGCGCCGCACACCCGCTTTGCTTCACCGATAAAGAAATGGATCATGAATTCCCCGAAGGATTCAAACCCGTCAATATTGAATCATACGACGGAACAACCGATCCCGCGGTATGGATAGAAGATTTTATCCTCCACATCCATATGGCCCGTGGGGACGACCTCCATGCCATTAAATACCTCTCACTAAAGCTAAAAGGGCCAGCTCGACACTGGTTAAACAGCCTGCCTGAAAATTCCATAGGCAGCTGGGAGGACTTGGTAGAGGCCTTCCTCGATAACTTTCGAGGAACATATGTCCAGCCACCGGATGCCGATGACCTAAGTCACATTGTCCAGCAGCCTGGAGAGTCAGCCAGGAAGCTCTAGACTTGGTTCTTAGTCAAAAAGAACCAAATCGCCGACTGTCCGGACGCGGAAGCCCTGGCGGCTTTCAGACACAGTGTCTGGGACGAATGGCTTGCGCGCCACCTCGGCCAAGAAGGACCTAAATCCACGACAGGCCTCACTACTCTGATGACCCACTTTTGTGCGGGAGAAGACAGCTGGCTCGCTCGTAGAAGCAACAATGCCAGCGACCCGAGCACTTCCGAAATCCGAGACGGCAACGGCAAGCCACGACGAAGCAAATACAATAGTCGCAATGATAATGAAAGATCACGCGACACAACGGTCAACGCCGGATTCAGCAATCCCAAGCCCGGCCAACGGAAGAAGCCATTCAAGGCGAAACGAGACGAACCATCCAACCTAGACAGGATATTGGACCGATCCTGCCAGATTCACGGCCACCCTAATAAACCAGCTAATCATACTAACATAAACTGCTAGGTCTTTAAACAGGCCGGCAAGCTCAACGTCGAACACAAGGGGAGGAGGCCGCCAGGCGACAGGGATGGCGGAGAGGTTCACCAACGAAATACCGGGGGTCAGAAGCAATTTCCACCCGAGGATCAACTACTCCCGGAGCGAAAATAGCAGTCCGGCTTCCGCCGCCCACCTCGTACACCTGCAAAATTTGTGCCACGCATACATCACTACGCACTCCAAATACCATGGGCATTGGTGGAAGCACACCACGAACAAACCTGCAAGCATACCCGTAACATTTTTTATCCATTTTCTTTTTATTTTTTCCTTCAGTGTCTCTTAGAAACAGGTGACGAACAGGACAAACATCTGAAACTGGCTCTATCGGAGTTCGGATCCATACACTCACCTAAGGGGCTGTCTCCGTCAAGGATTCCCCCCGCCGAGGACTGGCGGCGCAGACGTGCGACACGAGGTCCAAAATAACTTTTTGTAGACCGCACTCTCTATGTCGAGCCTGTACTATGCCTGTTCCTCCGCCTCCGACCCCGAGCATGTCAAATAGCCGGGAGGATGGCTTATATATATATAATAAATAATCATTGGCATATTGCTCAGCTCCCAGTATCCGAATTAATCATCCATGTTGTTTCACCACTAAATACGACTCTCATGGTTGTTTCATAGGCATAGCTTGGCATAACCTGCCAGGGGCTCAGTATGGGAATAAATTAGTTGCCAGCAAAAGCCCGAACAGCTCTATAGCGTACTTCGGCGTCGCAAGTTTGGCCTTATATGCATCAGCTCCGAATAATTGTCTTGGGTCAATAGTTGGGTTGCCCGGCTCCTGTGCTCACTACCCTACGTTCCGCTCTATCGGCTAGGGTAGTAAATGGAGAACTACTGCGATTGTGCTTCCGGTTCATCTGGTCAAGTACCTCACTAGAGAAAGCCGAAAACTGACTGTCATGATGCGGCGAGAGCTGGTCAACCAGTTGGAGACCTCTTGGAATCTTTAGCGATTCTCCGTGTCACACGAAGGATCTTTTTCAGGTCAAATATGTAAGGAACCATACGCCGCATACATACCAGGGGCTATGTCGTAGTCCCACCATAAAACTCCTATGGCTAAGTGAAAGTGTTAACGCCCTATAGTCCGATTGCTTGGTTCGCTGCATTATCACCTCCTTCATGGACCAAGACGTTGGATAAAGAGTGATTAAATGCTTTTCCGAACACCCCCGTACTTCCTACGAGGGGGCTGAAGCCGACGACTGGAAAACTTTCAGATTATATTAAAACGGCCACACAGGAGGAATTCAAGCTTTCGAGCAAAACATAAAAATAGATTAAACTATAAAGTCTTTTACAATTCTCATACACCTCACTCGAACATTATGTCTTTCGAGCACTGACCCTCAATCAAGCGGGCGGCCTCTAGGACGTCTTCAAAATAATGCTCCGGTTCCGGACGGTCCTTGCCTTTGGGTGGACTCTTCATTGCAACATCGATGGCCTTCATCTTCCCCCAAAATGTCTTGACCCGGGCAAAAGCCATCCATGCACCCTCAATGCACGTTGACCGCTTCACAGCGTTGATACGCGGCACCGCGTCAACAAGCCTCTGCACCAAACCGAAATAGCTATTCGGAACAGGCTCGGTTGGCCACAACCAGATTATGACATCCTTCATGGCAGCGCCGGATATCCTATGAAGTTTGGCCCATTGGGACATCTGTTCATTGAGCAACAGAGGGCGCTTTGATGCGCTAAACTGCGACCAAAAAAGCTTCTCCGTTGCATACCCATCTCACGCTTGGTAATACTACGCCGCATCGGAAGAACTCTTCGGCAAGTCCAAGAACTCGTCCGGAGAACTCCACACTTGGTTAAGCTGAACATAGTTCGGGTCACCGAACTTAGTTTGCAGCAGAAATGGCTTTCCAGCCGCAATCTCCCTACCCTGCCGAACCTCCTCACGGGCTGCTCTGGATTCCGATCGCGCTTCCCTCGCCTCTTGTAAGGCCTTGTCCAGTTCAGTCGTTAAGGCTTTATTCTCCTTCTCCAGAAATTCACAGCGGCCAGTGGCATTTTCTAGTTCGAGCGCCACCATGGATATCTTCTCCTCGTCTTGGCGCCGTGCAGCTTGTTCGGCTTTCAGCTCAGCCGATGCCTTTTCGGCAGCAGCATTGCTACGCCGGGCCTGCTCCTTGGCCCGGGCCAGCTCCACTCGAAAAACTGCAACGGCAGCAGCACCATCTGCAGCCACGCATACCCCAGCACACGGATTTTAGCATCATGCTTATACCACAAAAAATATATGGGGATTGCACCAAATACATAACTTGTGACTCGTCAAGATGCATGTTGATTAATGCAAGATCATCCCCTGCCACATCAATCTTCCGCTGCAACTCAGCAATTTCCATAGTCCGGGAAGTGGCCAAGGGGGAAGCAGCTTGTGTTCAAGTTTATCAGGTTAGTCCTCAAACGATCCTTTTCGATCCTCCGTTTGCTTCCTCGGGGAAGAAAACCCGAGTCTCAGGGGCTACTACCTATACACAGGCGCATCTTTGCAAATGAAACATAGCTGAAAACATTATGTCACAAACCTCGAAGCCCTTCAGTAGGCTAATGAAGGCTTCATTTAATCCACTTTTCGCGGACAAAATCTTCTCAATCACTATACCCATCAAGGTATGTTGTTCCCCCGCGACAGCTGCTTTCCGCAACATGTCCTGCAATATATCCGGAGTCTCCAGGTCTCCGGAAGCCGCTCTAGGAGCACAACCATCCTTTGAAGGAATCTGTTCACCCGTCTCCAGAATCACTGTCGGCTGCGAGCCAGACAGTCCGGGGCCTTTGTTATCATCAGCCCCATAATCCCGGATGGCCGGAGACCCACCTTCGGGTACTGCCTCTTATGTCCCCTGTGTAACTTGTTGATTAAGAGGGACCCTCTGACACTTCAGAGTCATCCGCCTTATTGGGCGAAGAGGTTGGAGGAGGCGTTTCACTCTCCATCATCTCTGGGAGGAGACTTCCCGAAGAAGAGGATCGGCCAGAAAAACTCTGTGCTGACCTGTAAAAATGCATGAACGCGTTACGTATATCTTCGGTAACAGCAATGGAGCGGGACGCTATCAAAGTACTCCGGATTCACTTACAGTTTAGCCGAGGGCTTATCCCCTTGTTGGAGCTGTTCAACGACGTCACTTTCCGTACCCAAGCCGCTCGACGGTGGCATCTTGCCCTTCTTGGAAGACCGCCCCTCCCAATCTTCGGAGGTGGCCGTTTTCCTCCTGCTTGGAGAAGGGATACTGGGTCCTCTTCCGCCTCTGTCCTCAGGCGAGGAAAGGTCGATTTCTCTGGACTCAGTGTTCGACTTACCACCGGAACCAAGGTCATCGTGGGTCTTCTCACTCTCCTCTTTACCCTCCCATACCGGCGCCTGGTATGGTGCCGAGGCCAGCATCCTTGTTAGCACAGGAGTACCTATGTCTTCGGGAAGGGGAGCCGGACACCTAATCCGTTCCACCTTCTTTATCCAGCCCTAAAAAAGGATGATTCTGTCAGTATCTTGCCACTAGGGTATCTGATTATGAGGTATTCAGCAAACGGGTACTTACCGGGGTATCCGGATGGTTACAGTCTAGGCCGACATCTTCGGTGGTGTCCGGCCATTGACTTTGTTTCCCGAAGAATAATCTCCACATTCCTTCGTGCGTAGTGCCGAAGAAGTGCTGAAGAGTCCGCGGCCCTTCTGGATTGAACTCCCACATGCGGAGAGGCCGTCGCTGGCACGATAGGGTCCGGCGAACTAGCATTACTTGAACGACATTGACGATATTGATGTCTCTCTCAATGAGGCTTCGGATGTGACTTTGCAGAGTTCACACCTCATTCGTTGATCCCCAGTCCAACCCCTTATTAATCCACGATGCAAGCTGAATTGGGGGGCTGGATCGAAATGCAGGCGCAGCTGCCCACTAAGAGCGACGGGGCTCGGTGATATAGAACCACCCCTGCTGCCATAAATTGGAAGATTTGGCGAAGGATCCTTTCAGCCAAACAGCGCTAGCAAGCTTGCTCACTGTAGCGCCACCGCACTCAGCTTGCTCCCCTTCTATCACTTGCGGCTTCACATCAAAGGTCTTGAGCCACAAGCCGAAGTGCGGAGGAGTTCGGAGGAAGGCTTCGCACGTGATGATAAACGCCGAGATAAGAAGAATAGAGTCCGGGGCCAGATCGTGAAAATCTAGCCTGTAATAGAACATGAGCCCTCGGACGAAGGGGTTAAGTGCAAACCCTAACCCACGGAGAAAGTGGGATACGAACACGACCCTCTCGCCGGATCTGGGGGTGGGAATAACCTGCCCCTCGGGAGGAAGCCGATGATGGATTTCTGCGGTCAGGTACCTCGCCGCCCGAAGCTTGGCAATATCTCCCTCCGTGACAGAAGAAGCTACCCACCAGCCTTGACGGCTGGATCCGGACATGATTGGGGCTTGAGGCAACCGAAACTGGGTGTTGGAACTCGGGGTAGCAGGGGTCGAGGAAGAAGCAAGCGTGAAAGAAAAAGACGGGTCTGTACCCATATATAAAGGCTGTGAATATCAGACGTCTCCTCCTGGGCCTCGAAACTTGCCTATTCCCAAGGAGTTGTACCCAAGCGATGGTTGGGTTACCCACGTCCGAGTTGGCAAGAATCCCCTAAAGAAGGGGAGACACAATCTCCGCTTGGATAGGACATGCCAATAAAACCACGTCTCGAGACGTGGGATGATGGGCCAGCTACCGGTTCAAAAATAATGGCCGAGCAGGCGTGATGTGATATTACCAAAAAGTTGTCAGCAGATTGAACTCGTGGAATATTATATCGTCTAAAGTTGTGTATACAGGTCCGGATACAATCATTACATCCGAAGACTATATTGGAGTTCCGAAGGAGGGGAACCCGCCTTGCAATGCCGAAGACAATCTGCGCGCCGGACTCCTCGTCATTGAAGCCAGGTTCAGGGGCTACTGAGGGAGTCCTGGACTAAGGGGTCCTCGGGCGTCCGGCCTGTTATCCATGGGCCGGACTGATGGGCTGTGAAGACATGAAGGCCGAAGACTATACCCGTGTCCGGATTGGACTCTCCTTGGCGTGGAAGGCAAGCTTGGCGACCAACTATGAAGATTCCTTCTTATGTAACCGACTCTATGTAACCCTAGATCCCTCCGGTGCCTATATAAACCGGGGGGCATAGTCCGGATAGGATACTCATTATCATAATCATACAGGCTAGACTTCTAGGGTTTAGCCATTACGATCTCGTGGTAGATCAACTCTTGTAACCCTCATATTCATCAAGATCAATCAAGCAGGAAGTAGGGTATTACCTCCATAGAGAGGGCCCGAACCTGGGTAAACATCGTGTCCCCCGTCTCCTGCAACCATCAACCTTAGACGCACAGTTTGGGACCCCCTACCTGAGATCCGCCGGTTTTGACACCGACAGCTGGCATTCACCAAGCCGAAGGGCATTCAGTTCTAGTTGGTGACGAGACCCCTGCTTTGGCCAAGGCGTGACAGTCAGAAGAGGTCCTGAGAACGGCTCTATTGAGGCCGCGATGCCGACGCACACGCGCACCTTACTGCCCATGTCGGGGGCGGCAACTGAATTGATGGGACGCGCGGGGCGACGCTTGCCACGCATGGCTCGAGCTTTCCGCAGCTTGTGAATCTCATGGGTGATGAACTCCTGTGCTTCTAGCGCCTGGCGCCTTACGCGTTGCTTGAGGGGGCGCGCATTGAAGCGCGCCTCCAAACGATGCCTGACCACCTCCCTTGACACACCAATCAGGTCGGACACCCTCCAGGTGGAAGCCCTCGAACCTGGCTGAACGGAGGCGCTGGGCACGCCTTCCTATGTAGGAGGGAGGCAGGCCCCGACAACAGGGGCGGAGCCCTGGGTATTGTCGTTGACCAACTGCTCCTTTGCTTCAGGGTGTTCCTCGGGGAGCAGCTGCTTCCTCTTCGCGGGCGTGTCCTCGGGTGGCGCAGCAACGCCCTCACTGTCGGAGTTCTAAGCTGCGGCGGCATGGTAGGCATGCTCGAGCGAGCAAACTGCGTCCTTTTCATCACAGGCCACGGTGATGACACCGCTGCAGCCACGCATCTTGTGGACGTTGTAGCCGTGGTGGGTCGCCGCCATGAACTTGGCGAGTGCGGGGTATCCTAAAATGGCGTTGTACGGGAGGCAAATATGTGCTACGTCGAAATCAATGAGCTCAGTGTGGTAGTTGTCGCACTTGTTGAAGGTGACAGGGAGGCGCACTTGCCCAAGAGGGCTGGTTGAGTCGTCGAGCACCCCGAAGAAGGGCCTAGTAGGCTGATACGTCTCCATCATGTATACTTTTCCAAACATTTTTCTCTTATTTTGGACTCTACTTTGCGTTATTTGAATGGAACTAACCCGGACTCACGCTGTTTTTCGCAGAATTGCCATGGTGTTGTTTTGTCTAGAAATCAAAGTTCTCGGATTGACCTGAAAATTTATGGAGATTTTTTGTGGAATATATAAAAATTACTGGCAGAAAAATATAATAGAGGGGGCCACCCAGGTGCCACAAGCTCAGGGGGCACGCCCCCCAGGGCATGCCTCCCAGGCTTGTGGGCCCCCTGGACCTCCGGCAACCCTAACTCCAACTCCATATATACCTATTCGGCAAGGAAAAATGGAGAGAAGGATTCATCCCATTTTACGATACGGAGCCGCCACCACCTCCCATTCTTCATCGGAAGGGCTGATCTGGACACTAGTGCAGAGACGTGCTATACAAACGGGTTTTACCCCCTTTCCACTGTAACATCCCAAATTTTCAATTTGGTATGTTATACATAGATCATCATTGCATATCATGTTTTATTGCATTTTACAAATCCTCGATAAATCCTAAGCAACTCAAGGACCCTCGGAGAGAGTTGGGGATTTTTCTCGAATTTTCATATTTGATTTTCATCAAATAATAAGACGAGGATTTTGGTTTTAATTATTTTCTCTCCGGAAAAATATTTCATTTTAAAAAATAAATGAGAGGAGAAAATATGACTTCTCCAAAACAATTGAAATACTGGAGGTAAAATGTTAAAATCATTTATTGGAATTTATATGGATTTTATTTGCAATTTTTATTGCATTAAAAATATTGCAAGTTTTCAAAATATTTATTTTGTGTTAAAAAAATGTTCACCCTATTCTAGATTTTCTAACTAGACAGGGAAAATTTATTTTATATTTTTTGGACTTTTATTTATTTTTCTACGCATTATTTTCCGCGGAATGTTTAAAAAAAACTGCGCCGCGCCGACTGGGCCGAGCCCAGCCGCGCCAGGCCGCCGGCCCACCCCGCGCCCCTCTCCTTCTCCAGCACGCCGCCGCGCCGCCGTGTCCGCCATGGACACGGGAGTCCGAGCCCCGCCGCCGGAGCTTGCCCCCTCCTCCAAGCCGAGCTCCCCCCTTTATATACCCCCCTCTTCTCTCCTCTCACCTCGCCCGCCGCCGCCCGCACCCGCCGAGCCGCCGCCCCTCGCCGGAAGCCCGTGCCGCCGCCGCCCCGTTCGCCGCCGAGCCCCGCCGGAGCCGCCCCCTCGCCGCCCCTCGCACCCCGCACCCCCGCCGCACCCGCCGCCCTTCGCCGGAGCCGGCCAAGCCCCGCCGGAGCCCCGCCCCCGACGAGGTACTGCCTCGCCTCGTTCGTTGCCGGTTTTCTTTTAAAAAAACCATTCGTTTTAAAAAAAAAACCCTAGATCGATTTTTTTCAGTTTTATTATTTTTGCGAGCGTTCATCGAACCGTTCGTTTTAACGAACGCCTTCGTCGGTTTTTCTCTGTTAACGAACGTCCGTTCTTTAACCGTTCATCCGTTTTTTTTCTTTTTTGTCGGATTTTTCTGCGATTATCTCAGATTCGATTTCTGATCGAATCTTCGTTTCTGTTTAACTTCTCGCTCGTTTATCGGAATCAGGCGATTCAAGCGCCTAGAGTTTCGTCTCGAAATTCTCTTTTCGTTTAACCTACTCAAACAAGTTTTTGCTACTGTAAAATTTGACCTAGATCCAGATTAGTAAACGAAGCTTCTTTCTTTCGCCGTTTGACTTTCGTTGCTTCTTTCGAGTTGATTCTTTTTGCAAACCGGAGTTCTTAAGTTGAACTTTCTGGTTGGATCTTTCATTCGAGTTTTACCTGTGCATTAGATGAGTACTGATTGTATGCTTGTTTGTTTGCGATAGAGTACCCGGAGTGTGCCGCTTGTTACTTCGAATCGCTAGGTTTCGCGGATCATCAGCAAGGCAAGTAACACTTTGATCATATACCTTCCATACCCAGTTTTATTGCATTAGATCTATTTTTCCTCAAAACACTTGCATGATTAGGATCTAATTAAATTGTGGGTACTGGGAAGTAGTTGAGGTAGTACCTATTACCTGTTTTGTTTATCAAACCCTTGGGAGTTACTTCTACGTTTGCTATTATATTGCCATGCTATGCTCATAGACGTGGATTGGGTTTGAGAGATTTCCATGACAGATGTGAGATTGTTAATTAATGGTTTACTTAAGGTGGCAACTAAAACTCACATCTGGGTGGATTGAGGTACCTGGGTATTCCAGGATTGCCTGTTTTTCTTTTGGACCGCCACCCAGGTTCAAAGGGATCATGAGATTATTCATGCTAGAAACTTCCGTGTGCAGCCGCAAGCTATTATGGGCTCTAGCATAGTTGACTAAGTTGTGTGAACTCTTACAGTGGTAGACTAGCAGATGTAGGGGATGTAGGTGTAACTGTCTACCCATACGTAAGGTGCAAACACTTCTGAAAGACTGTGTCTCGGTCATCCGTTACTCAAACACCATGTAGTGCGAGTAATCCAACGGAGGAGATCGAGTCTTGTGGGGAAAAGTGCACAAACCTCTGCAGAGTGTACAAACTAATCATGGTTAGCCGTGTCCCCGGTTATGGACAACTTGAGTATCTAGTACTTGGATTATCATGTGAATCTCATCACCATGTTACTTTTAATTAATTTTGTTGGGTTAATGATGATTTCTTAATTGGGATTGAGATGCTGTCAATCATCTCAATGTTTCACAACCACCATGATAGTTAAATAAAATTTATTCCTTTGAAGTAGGATAAAATTGGCTTTTCGCAAAATTGTAACCATAGAGCTTTCCACCAGCCATATATGCATGTAGTATAGCATTATTATTGTTCATTATTCTCTATGTGTTACATTGCCAGCATATTCTATGTGCTGACCCGTTTTTGGGCTGCAACGTTTCATGTTGCAGACTTTTCAGACGACGAGTAAGGTGCCTTAGGTCGTGGTCTTATACTCAGTGATGCCGCTGGAGTTGATGGACTCACTTATCTTCCAAGTCTTCCGCTGTTATCGTTCTTAGATGGCCTTAAGCCATGTTTATCATACTTATTCTCTTTGGAGATATTCGATGTAATAAGTGTGTGATTCCTACTCTGTTATAAATCCTCCATTTGTACTGTGCGTGTCAGCATTACTGATCCAGGGATGACACTGGTGCACAGCAGCACAGACCATTTGAGGTCTGGTCGCTACAAAGTTGGTATCAGAGTACACGCTGACTGTAGGACACGACCACTAAGCTTAAGCCCTAGAAAGCTTCTCTCTTCTCATTTCTAACCCCTCTCCACTTTCTACTCTTTTAGGGATGGCGGATGCAAGGAGCAAGTTCATGCAACCAGATGAAGACACGCCGTTTGGTCGACACTTGAAGGAAGTCACTAAGTACTTGAACATAGGAATACCAAGCATCACCGGAACCTACAACGCCACATTACCTGAAGAGGAGAGCTGGAAGATTCAAGTTCTCATTCCAGGAAGGACGTTTGTGCCAGTTACTGAACCCATAAGATTGGTTTTCGAAGCACCAACCTGGAGTTTAGGGAAGAGCATGGCCGCACACATCGCCATGGGACGCATTGGAGAAGTCTATCACCAGGAGCTTAAGGATACAATTTACCAAATTTGTGGACGCCGAGACGCGCAATGGGAGATGATCAGAACCAAGAAGGATGGATCAATTGCAGCTTTCATCCAGGAGCAGAACCAACATATTCGTCGCCAGGAGAACCAGATGTGCACGGACAAGGAAGAACTGAAGAAGGCATTAACCAAGATCAAGGAGCTCCAAGAAGAACTCAAGGCTACACGCGAGGATTATATGGAGGAAATCATCGCACTAGTAGGAAAGAATGACGACCTGGAGAAGAAGATTGGAGTATTCATGGGAAATCCAGTGCCAAAAGCAGAAGTCGACGAATGCACTTGCCCGGATAACTACATCATCATCGACGACACCGACTCGGAACCAAGTGAAGATGACTTTGTTGATGAAGCTGGAGCAGACATCATGGAGTCTTCAACGGATTAGAATTTTATTAGACCACCATATCAGTAGTAGTTTTCCCCCATTTAATAGTATAGTTCAAGCACTTTGTAAGGCTAGTTAGATCGATTGTTTTGCCTTGTTTGAATTGATTGAGTGATATTGATTGTATTTGTCTCATGAGCATATGGGTAGTGTTTTCTCTCTAGACCTCATTCTATTCTTAACTCTCATCTTTTCTAACCCATCAGATGCCTCCGAGACGCGACACCGGATTTGTTTTCCCACCAGAGATCACCCAGTTGATTCAGCAGCAGAATGCCCTGATGCAAGTGTTAGTGCAGAACCAAGGCAACAACAACAACAACAACAACCCACCGCCACCACCACCTGTTGATCACTTAGCCCGTTTCTTGAGGCTAAACCCGCCGGTGTTTTCCAGTAGCACCGAGCCGATTGTAGCAGATGATTGGCTCCGCAAAGTTGGAAGGGAGTTGACCACTGCAGGATGCACAGATGCGGAAAGAGTGCGTTTTTCCGCACATCAGCTTGATGGACCCGCATCATCGTGGTGGGAGAATTATACAGCCACGCACCCTATTGACACTGTCACGTGGGACCAGTTTCAGCAAGCTTTCCGTACAGCTCATGTTTCAGCAGGAGCTATGGCTATGAAGAAGCGTGAGTTTCGCAACCTACGCCAAGGAGGACGCACCGTAGGCCAGTATGTGGAGGAATTCAGTAAGTTAGCACGTTATGCACCAGATGACGTTGCTACAGATGCTGCCAAGCAGGAGAAGTTTTTGGAAGGACTGAATGATGAACTGAGTATGCAGTTGATGGTAGCAACCTTCAACAACTACCAGGAGCTGGTAGATAGAGCTCTCATGATTGAAGGGAAGCAACAGCAGATTGAAAACCGTAAGAGGAAGTATGGACAAGGGAAGTATAATTCCGGAGCTCAGCAGAAGCCACGATTTACCCCGAAGCCGGGAGGACAGTTTCAGCATACCCATGGAGGAGGTAGTTCGCACAACCATAATGGCTCTAAAAATGGTAATGGGAATGGAGGAAGCAACGGACAGAACCGCACCAACCCATCTACCCCAGCCAAGAGGGACCTGAGCCAAGTCACTTGCTTTAAGTGCCAGAAGAATGGACATTATGCCAATGAATGTCCTGAAGCCCAAAATGGAAATGGCAATGGAAGCTCTGGGAAGAAGCCGAACCCGTTCAACAAAGGGCATGTGAACCATGTGAGCGTGGAGGAGGTTGAAGCTCAGCCTGATGCAGTAATAGGTAAGTTTTTGGTTAAGTCATTTACTGCAATCGTTCTTTTCGATACTGGTGCATCGCATTCATACATATCAAGGGGATTTGTGAATAAGTTTAAGGTGTCCACCAAAGTTCTCAGAACCCCTATGTTAGTAACCTCGCCAGGAGCAGAGTATATGGCAACCCAAGGATGTTTCCAGATACCATTGGCCATTGGTAGGCATGTTTTCCCCTCAGACCTCATAGTTTTGGAGTCGCAAGGTTTGGATGTGATTTTGGGAATGGATTGGCTATCGTTGTATGGAGGGAACATCGATTGTGCCAGCAAGACGATTTTGCTTACTACCCCAGAAGGAAAAAGGATCAAGTATGTATCCCGGCATATGCCGAAGAGGACTCAAGTAAATTCCTTATCAGGAGTTGTACAGGAGGAAGTACCAGTGGTGAAGGACTATCCGGATGTATTTCCAGAAGAGTTGCCAGGCATGCCACCAGATAGAGACATTGAGTTCTTGATTGAACTTTTGCCAGGCACAGGGCCAATATCTAAGAGACCGTACAGGATGCCCGCAAAAGATTTGGAGGAAATTAAGAAGCAGATCAAGGAGTTACTGGATAAAGGCTATATTCGCCCAAGTTTGTCACCTTGGGGATCACCAGTACTTCTAGTGGAGAAGAAAGATGGATCGCTGAGGATGGTTGTTGATTACCGAGGATTGAATGAAGTGACCATCAAAAACAAGTACCCACTGCCGATGATCAATGATTTGTTTGACCGCCTACAAGGAGCTAAAGTATTTTCCAAGATCGATCTACGATCGGGATACCATCAGTTAAAGATTCGAGAGCAGGATATACCTAAGACGGCATTTACCACCAGATATGGATTGTATGAGTATACCGTTATGTCATTTGGTCTGACTAACGCACCTGCCTATTTTATGAACCTGATGAACAAAGTGTTTATGGAGTTTTTGGATAAGTTCGTCATGGTGTTCATTGATGATATTTTAATCTTTTCCAAGGATGAGGAAGAGCATGAGGAGCATTTACGATTGGTACTTGAGAAGCTCAGAGAACATCAGTTATACGCCAAGTTCAGCAAATGTGAATTTTGGCTGAAGGAAGTTGGATTCCTTGGACATGTTATTTCTGGAGAAGGAGTAGCAGTGGACCCTGTCAAGGTTGATACAATGACAAGTTGGGAATCACCCACGACAGTTGGAGAAATCCAGAGTTTTCTTGGACTCGCAGGATACTACCGGAGATTCATCGAGAATTTCTCGAAGATTGCTAAGCCCATGACTGAGCTATTGAAGAAGGACACCAAATTCAATTGGACTGAGGAATGTGAAGCTAGTTTCCAAGAGTTGAAGGAACGATTGGTTACATCACCAGTGTTGATTCTGCCAGATCAACGCAAGGATTATGAAGTTTATTGCGACGCTTCTCGTCAAGGACTTGGAGCAGTGCTTATGCAGGAAGGAAGAGTTGTGTCATATGCTTCACGACAACTTAAACCCCATGAGAAGAATTATGCTACGCATGATTTGGAATTAGCAGTCGTGGTACATGCATTGAAGACATGGAGACATTTTCTCATCGGAAACCATTGTGAGGTGTAGACGGATCACAAGAGTTTGAAATATATTTTCACGCAGAAGGAGTTAAATCTCAGACAGAGGAGATGGTTGGAGCTCATTAAAGATTATGATATGAGATTGCATTATCACCCTGGAAAGGCTAACGTAGTAGCAGACTCGTTGAGCCGCAAGAGTCATGTCAACACCCTCATGATAGGAGAGTTACCTCAGGGGTTAGCCGAGGACCTTCGCGAGCTATGTTTGGAGATAGTCCCAAGAGGCTATTTAGCGACATTGGAGATTCAGTCTACCTTGATGGAAAGGATCAGAGAAGCTCAGAAGACAGACAAGGAGATTGAAGAGATAAAGGAGAAGATGAGCAAAGGAAAAGCCAAGGGATTTCGTGAGGACGAGCACGATACCTTATGGTTTGAGGACCGCGTATATGTGCCAAATGATCCGGAGATCAGGAAGTTGATTTTGCAAGAAGCCCATGATTCACCGTACTCGATTCACCCAGGGAATACCAAGATGTATTTGGATTTGAAGAATACTTTCTGGTGGACCGGAATGAAGAAGGATATTGCAGAGTATGTAGCAGTTTGTGATGTATGTCAGAGAGTGAAGGCAGAGCATCAGAAGCCAGCAGGATTGCTACAACCATTGCCAATACCCGAATGGAAGTGGGATAAAATAGGCATGGATTTTATCACGGGATTACCCAGGACTCGTTCAGGCTATGACTCGATATGGGTTGTAGTCGACCGTTTGACGAAAGCGGCTCATTTTATTCCCGTGAAGACCACTTACACCAGTGCTAAGTTGGCAAAGATATACATGACCAGGATCGTATGTTTGCATGGAGTTCCGAGGACCATTGTGTCAGACAGAGGAACCCAATTTACCTCGAAGTTTTGGAAGCAGTTACAAGAAACATTGGGAACCAGGCTGGCATTTAGTACAGCTTTTCACCCACAGACAGATGGACAGACCGAGAGAGTCAACCAGATTTTGGAGGACATGTTGAGAGCTTGTGCACTAGATTATGGATCTAGTTGGGACGACAATTTGCCATATGCGGAGTTTTCGTATAACAACAGTTATCAAACCAGTTTGAAGATGGCCCCTTTCGAAGCTTTGTACGGAAGGAGGTGTAGAACACCATTGCTATGGGACGAAGTTGGAGACCGTCAGTTGTTTGGACCAGATCTGATTAAGGAGTCTGAACAAAAAGTAAGGTTGATTCGCGACAGGCTCAAGGTAGCCCAGTCCAGGCAGAAGAGTTATGCTGATTCTAAACGAAAAGAGACAGTTCACGAAGTCGGAGACCGAGTGTATCTTCGAGTATCACCACTTCGAGGAGTGAAGCGCTTTGGAGTTAAGGGAAAGTTAGCGCCCCGTTTTATCGGACCATACAGAGTTGTGGAACGTATGGGAGAGGTTGCCTACAAGCTGGAATTGACCAAGGATTGTCTGGAGTTCATGATGTATTTCACGTTTCCCAGTTGAAGAAGTGCCACGCAGAGATGGCTGAGATACCACTGAGAGATACTGTGCCACTGGAAGCGATTCAGCTGGAAAGTGATTTGACCTATGAGGAGAAACCAGTTAAGATTCTTGAGTATGCCAGCCGAGTTACCCGCAGCAAGGTTATCAAGTTTTGCAAAGTCCAGTGGAGTCACCACACGGAAGATGAAGCCACCTGGGAGCGCGAGGAAGATCTACGGAAGGACCACTCCCACCTGTTTTCTAGCACACCCGAATCTCGAGGGCGAGATTCATCTTAAGGGGGGGGGGGTAGGTTTGTAACATCCCAAATTTTCAATTTGGTATGTTATACATAGATCATCATTGCATATCATGTTTTATTGCATTTTACAAATCCTCGATAAATCCTAAGCAACTCAAGGACCCTCGGAGAGAGTTGGGGATTTTTCTCGAATTTTCATATTTGATTTTCATCAAATAATAAGACGAGGATTTTGGTTTTAATTATTTTCTCTCCGGAAAAATATTTCATTTTAAAAAATAAATGAGAGGAGAAAATATGACTTCTCCAAAACAATTGAAATACTGGAGGTAAAATGTTAAAATCATTTATTGGAATTTATTTGGAATTTATTTGCAATTTTTATTGCATTAAAAATATTGCATGTTTTCAAAATATTTATTTTGTGTTAAACAAATGTTCACCCTATTCTAGATTTTCTAACTAGACGGGGAAAATTTATTTTATATTTTTTGGACTTTTATTTATTTTTCTACGCATTTTTTTCCGTGGAACGTTTAAAAAAAAACTGCGCCGCGCCGACTGGGCCGAGCCCAGCCGCGCCAGGCAGCCGGCCCACCCCGCGCCCCTCTCCTTCTCCAGCACGCCGCCGCGCCGCCGTGTCCGCCATGGACACGGGAGTCAGAGCCCCGCCGCCGGAGCTTGCCCCCTCCTCCAAGCCGAGCTCTCCCCCCCTTTATATACCCCCCTCTTCTCTCCTCTCACCTCGCCCGCCGCCGCCCGCACCCGCCGAGCCGCCGCCCCTCGCCGGAAGCCCATGCCGCCGACGCCCCGTTCGCCGCCGAGCCTCGCCGGAGCCGCCCCCTCGCCGCCCCTCGCACCCCGCACCCCCGCCGCCCTTCGCCGGAGCCGGCCAAGCCCCGCCGGAGCCCCGCCCCCGACGAGGTACTGCCTCGCCTTGTTCGTTGCCGGTTTTCTTAAAAAAAACCATTCGTTTTTTAAAGAAAAACCCTAGATCGGTTTTTTTTCGGTTTTATTATTTTTGCGAGCGTTCACCGAACCGTTCGTTTTAACGAACGCGTTCGTCGGTTTTTCTCTGTTAACGAACGTCCGTTCTTTAACCGTTCGTCCGTTTTTTTTCTTTTTCATCGGGTTTTTCTGCGATTATCTCAGATTCGATTTCTGATCGAATCTTCGTTTCTATTTAACTTCTCGCTCATTTATCGGAATGAGGCGATTCAAGCGCCTAGAGTTTCGTCTCGAAATTCTATTTCCATTTAACCTACTCAAACAAGTTTTTGCTACTGTAAAATTTGACCGAGATCCAGATTAGTAAACGAAGCTTCTTTCTTTCGCTGTTTGACTTTCGTTGCTTCTTTCGAGTTGATTCTTTTTGCAAACCGGAGTTCTTAAGTTGAACTTTCTGGTTGGATCTTTCATTCGAGTTTTACCTGTGCATTAGATGAGTACTGATTGTATGCTTGTTTGTTTGTGATAGAGTACCCGGAGTGTGCCGCTTGTTACTTCGAATCGCTAGGTTTCGCGGATCATCAGCAAGGCAAGTAACACTTTGATCTTATACCTTCCATAACCAGTTTTATTGCATTAGATCTATTTTTCCTCAAAACACTTGCATGATTAGGATCTAATTAAATTGTGGGTACTGGGAAGTAGTTGAGGTAGTACCTATTACCTGTTTTGTTTATCAAACCCTTGGGAGTTACTTCTACGTTTGCTATTATATTGCCATGCTATGCTCGTAGACGTGGATTGGGTTTGAGAGATTTCCATGACAGATGTGAGATTGTTAATTAATGGTTTACTTAAGGTGGCAACTAAAACTCACATCTGGGTGGACTGAGGTACCTGGGTATTCCAGGATTGCCTGTTTTTCTTTTGGACCGCCACCCATGTTCAAAGGGATCATGAGATTATTCATGCTAGAAACTTCCGTGTGCAGCCGCAAGCTATTATGGGCTCTAGCATAGTTGACTAAGTTGTGTGAACTCTTACAGTGGTAGACTAGCAGATGTAGGGGATGTAGGTGTAACTGTCTACCCATACGTAAGGTGCAAACACTTCTGAAAGACTGTGTCTCGGTCATCCGTTACTCAAACACCATGTAGTGCGAGTAATCCAACGGAGGAGATCGAGTCTTGTGGGGAAAAGTGCACAAACCTCTGCAGAGTGTACAAACTAATCATGGTTAGCCGTGTCCCCGGTTATGGACAACTTGAGTATCTAGTACTTGGATTATCATGTGAATCTCATCACCATGTTACTTTTAATTAATTTTGTTGGGTTAATGATGATTTCTTAATTGGGATTGAGATGCTGTCAATCATCTCAATGTTTCACAACCACCATGATAGTTAAATAAAATTTATTCCTTTGAAGTAGGATAAAATTGGCTTTTCGCAAAATTGTAACCATAGAGCTTTCCACCAGCCATATATGCATGTAGTATAGCATTATTATTGTTCATTATTCTCTATGTGTTACATTGCCAGCATATTCTATGTGCTGACCCGTTTTCGGGCTGCAACGTTTCATGTTGCAGACTTTTCAGACGACGAGTAAGGTGCCTTAGGTCGTGGTCTTATACTCAGTGATGCCGCTGGAGTTGATGGACTCACTTATCTTCCAAGTCTTCCGCTGTTATCGTTCTTAGATGGCCTTAAGCCATGTTTATCATACTTATTCTCTTTGGAGATACTCGATGTAATAAATGTGTGATTGCTACTCTGTTATACATCCTCCATTTGTACTGTGCGTGTCAGCATTACTGATCCAGGGATGACACTGGTGCACAGCATCACAGACCATTTGAGGTCTGGTCGCTATAAGACGGAGTTTTAAACCGTCGCCTAGTGAGTGTGTGCGATAGGGGGTCCTTCCCACACGACCAAGAAACCACCGGGGATAGGCCCTCTGGCCACACATGCTGGGGCAAAATGAGCTCGTTGCGGGCAAGGCATTGAAGCCCAATAGTTTTTGTTCGTATGTACATCCCACACGGTGAATCCCAGAAAACATTTCCGTTCGCATGTATATCACACACAGTTTTGTGTGTGGAAATGTTTGTGCAAGGTGGCCTAATGCAAACATTGGTCTACCGGAAGCCGTGTGTGATTGTTAGTTGATCCAACACGCCTACTTTCTAGAAACCGTGTGGGTTGTTTGAGTTCATCGCCCACGGTGTTGTCTGAGTAACCGTCTACAATAGAAAAGCACAATAAGCAGGGTAATTAGCCTATTGTTGATAATCCATGTAGTAATCAAATTGACATCTCTTATAAAACACACCAGATATTTCATATCCATATAACGGCAACGAGGATTTCATAATCGAATTACATCAGATAGCTTCAGCACTCGGTTACACCAAAGAGGGATATAGCTAGCTACGCCATTACACAACAGCACCAAGTTTCACATGCAACATCGAAAACCTTTGGAAAGTAGCATCATACACAGTAAATAGACAGATGAATCTCATCTCGGAAACTGCAGAAGCGGAAGGTAAATATTGAGCCTTCAGTGATGTTGAATGTCCTTGCAACTTTAGGCCAGTGGCTATGGATAATTGCCCGCCCAACTTTCGTCCTCTTCAGGAAGACTTCAATACTGTACCATGGGTGTTGAATGAATACCTTCCTCGCCTCTTGACCATGCAGGTGGTTTGAGGTAATCATCAGTGAACTGCTTTGAAAAGTACTGAAAACAAAGATATGCATAAATCGCTGTTATAAATTTTGAAATGGCGCAAGGGGTAAAGACAAGGTAAAAGAGTTAGTACCATCCTATAGTTGACTGATGTCTTCTCCATTGTGCAAACAAAGATCTTGTTGTTATTTGTCTCTAGTTTCTTCATCCTCACAATCTTTCTGAGTTTTTTAATGGACTGATATTCATGGACATCTCATTTCCCCATATGCAAAATGGGTCGAATAATGGGTCTAAGCGTCTGACAGCAGGACCTACATGTGCAAGACCAAATTGTAAGAAACCTAAATATTAGAATGATTCCTGTAAATGCACAATAATGTGCTATCAGCGAAAGGACCATGCATGAGCAAACCTCGATGGTACACCGCAATGTCTCCCATTGTTTCCCTGCAACACATATAAGGAAGATCTTGATCAGGTTAACTGAG
Source organism: Aegilops tauschii subsp. strangulata (assembly GCF_002575655.3). Classification (NCBI taxonomy): domain Eukaryota; kingdom Viridiplantae; phylum Streptophyta; class Magnoliopsida; order Poales; family Poaceae; genus Aegilops; species Aegilops tauschii. Next base: position 295,654,824 of record NC_053035.3, read on the forward strand.
AGTTGCCATACTATCAGTAGAATATGTATTGAGTACAGCCAAATTCGGTTTATTTCTCACATACATAATAATAAAAAATTGTACCCACAACAAATGAAAATCAATTTACAGAATTGAACCAAACAGTTAAATGGACAGCAGACCAGATGAACCAAAACAGTTAACTGAGCACGACATTGCAGAATAGAAACATGCACTAGAAGATAAGATAGTCAAGGAATCTAAGAATGCTTGAGAACATTACTACAAAATGTAGCAATTGTTGGACCAAACTGTTAACTGAACATTACATTTTAGAATATCAGATTGCATACTAGCATTACAAAGGACAAATCACTAGAAGGCACTGGCGGTGGCCTCGAGAAAACAACACGAACTCGATTTTAAAGTAGACAACCGCGTGGCGGTGTCGACGGTGGCCTCAAAGACGAGGTGCTCCTCCAAGATCTGGTGGTCGGCACGCATGCCAGCCATAGCGACCTCGTCCGCGTGTGCGGCCATGATTTGCTTCTCCGCTGCCAGATGCTACTGAGCTCCACGTTATATTGCGTGCAAAATGGCTGTGAGCGGCGCTTAATTGGAGGACGGGGTCAGTGATTTCGGCGAAAGGTGTCGCGCTATCGGCCGGGGCATGTGGGACGGGGAAGGAGGAGGATGGTTTTGGTGGGGTGTGGATTACCTGACCATATCGACGAGGTTGCACAGCAAGAAGAAGGGTCGCCGGCGAGGAGGTCGCGCAACAAGAAGAAGGGTCGGCGGCGAGGAGGCGACGCTGCAAGAAGAAGGGTCGCCGGCGAGGAGGTTGAGCTGCCACTAAGCAACAGTGAAGGTTTGAACTTGGAAAGCAAGGAGGAACAGTGGAAATGTGGCTTTTGGTGGGAGGGAGGGGCGGGGAGATAGATTTTTCCGTGGTGGCAAAAAAATTCGCTTAGTGCCGCGAGAAACTGGCGCGCAAGTGTAGTTCAAGCACGGGCGGTGGACTGTAGACAATGAAGCTTCCCGCGTAAGCCAGACAAGACGGTGCGCCAAGATATTTTATATTGCATCCCACACGATTCTTGCTAGTAAACTGTTTGTGGTATACCTGATTTTTTCATTATGTTTTGAAAGACAAAATGGTGTTACGGAGGGAAAGGATGGTGTTTGAATTGCTAGAACATTTATCTACAGTGAACATGCAACTACATGAGTGTCGTGTTAAAATTTGGAATTATTCCGGGTTCGTTTGGAATTTTTATGCATTACTTGAGTTTCTAGGCATTAAATGTGCATAATTCAAATTTGAACTACAATCACATGCTCCAGTGCACCAACGTTTGTTGAAAAATTACATGTGTGTCTTTGGGTGAATTTATAGGTCCCATGCAAGAATGGCAATGAAATTCAAACATCTGGGCACTGTGGCTCGGCCGGGAACATTGAGAAACTTGGTTTTAAATTTCCTATAAATCCCAAACTCACCTGAAAATCATGAAACTTGGCATGGAGACAATTCATGGCACCAACATGTTGTGGTAAAGAAATTGGCCAAATTGGGACAAGTTTTGGCATAAGCTTCTTGCAAATTGTAGCTTCTCTGAAGAAGGCGTGTGGTTTCCAGAGGGAACGTGTCACCTTTGTGTGCGAAACGACATACACTGCCCCCCTCTTGATTTTTTTACAAAGCAAACATAGAACTGTATGAGTGTCGTGTTTAAATTTGGAATTATTCCAGGTTCATTTGGCCCTTTTTATGCATTAATTGAGTTTGTGGGCATTTAATGTGAATAATTCAAGTTTGAACTACAAGCACATGCTCCAGTGCACCAAGATTGGTTGAAAAATCACATGTGTGTCCTGGGGTGAATTTCTAGGTCCCATGTAAGAAATTGGAATGAAATTCAAATATCTTGGCACCGTGGCTCGGCCGATAACATTGAGAAACTTGGTTTTTTAAATTCCTGTAAATTCAAAACTCGCCTGAAAATCATGAAACTTGGCATGGTGTCATTTCATGGCACCAACATGCTGTGGTAAAAAAATTGGCCGCATTTGGACAAGTTTTGGTATAAGCTTCTTGCAAACTGGAGCTTCTCTCAAGAAGACTTGTGGTTCCTGAGGGGGGACGTGTCACCTTTGTGCGCGAAATGATATACGCTGCCTCACCCCCCTTGATTTTTTATAGAGGCAACATAGAACTATATGAGTGTCGTGTTAAAATTTGGAATTATTCCGGGTTTGTTTGGCCTTTTTTATACATTAATTGAGTTTCTGGGCATTTATGTGCATAATTCAAATTTGAACTACAAGCACATGCTCCAGTGCACCAAAGTTAGTTGAAAAATCACATGTGTGTCATGAATTTCTAGGTCCCATACAAGAAATGGGAATGAAATTCAAACATCTGGGCGTCGTGGCTCGGCCGGAAATATTTAGAAACTTGGATTTCTAATTCCTGTAAATCCAAAACACGCCTGAAAATCATGAAACCTGGCCTTGTGTCATGACATGGCACCAACATGCTGTGGTAATTTTATTGGCCAAATTGGGACAAGCTTTGGTATAAGCTTCTTGCAAACCGGAGCTTCTCTCAAGAAGGCTCGTGGTTCCGAGAGGGAACGTGTCACCTACGTGTGCAAAACGACATACACTGCCTTCTCCTGCCTTGATTTTTTTAGACAGACAGCTTAGACAAAATAGGAGTTTCGTGCTAAATTTTGGAATTATTCCGGGTTCGTTTGGCGTTTTTTATACATTAATTGAATTTACAGGTATTTAGTGCACATAATTCAACTTTGAAGTACAAGCGCATGCTCCAGTGCGCAAAAGTTAGTTGAAAAATCATTTATGTGTACTTGGACGAATTTCTAGGTCCCATGCAAGAAGTGGGAATGGAATTCAAACATCTGGGCGTCTTGGCTCGGCCGGAAACATTGAGAAACTTAGTTTTAAAATTTCGGTAAATCCAAAACTTGCGTGAAAAATCATGAAACTTGGCATGGTGTCATGACATGGCACGAACATGCTGTGGTAAAGTTTTTGTCCGATTTGCGAAGATGCACACATTAACAATCAAAAAAGTCATTCTGGAACAAGTGTTGTCACGTTACAAATCGGAAACACAAGTATTATTAAAACCATGGGCGTTCTACTTACCATTCACGTGCCGCCACGCGTCCCCTTTTTTTATTGGCTAGGAGGTGTTGTGCGGAGTAGCTATTTGAGTACGGGAGGTGCGCGATCAGACCCCTGCGTGTGCTCATTGGGAGGAGAGACCTTTGACCTCTATCCGCCACCCACCTCTCTCCCAATGTCTCCATTAATGGCGCCCGAGCCCCTGTTTCATGGCGTGGCTATGTCTCACTCGACTGAGATTTAAGAGAGAAAAAAGAAAATCTAAAAAGAAAGTTTTGCACGGATCTTGATGTAAGATCCGGTGGACCTATATAGCATCGACTACGACTTATAGCAAGAATGATGAATATAAGGAAGATGACAGTGGATAATAATTGTCTTATATTTTTAGGAAGATAATTAAAAAAGCCACATGCGGCAATGGCCGAAATACACAAGGGAAAAAGAAGAAGGAAGACGCAGACAATGATCTAGCTCGTTGATCTCTACTTTCTTGATGCGTTGCTGCAGGCCACGGAGACTAGTTCTCGCGGCGAGCGGTGATGAGCTCTTTCGTGTCCTCAAAACGCTGCTTGAGAGCTTCCACGGATTCCTCCACCAGCGTTTGGCGCTCGATGCGGAGCATGTCATTCTCGTCCATAAGTTTCTTGATGATGACGTCGGTCCTCTTCAACAAGGTAGTGGTCTTCTCGTGCTGCGTCATCCTTCCGGCGATCTTCGCCCTCAGCAGGTCGCGCTCGGTGCGGAGCTTAACCTTGTCCTCCCCTAGTCCTCGGATGACGCTGGTAGCATTTTCAAACGAGGCATTCATCCCCTCTCGCACCTTCATCCAGTCGGAGATCTGACCCATCAGGTCATCGAGCATAGCGCGCATGTGCCTGTGAGGGTCCTCGCCTGCTCACCAGGCATTTTCCCAGGCCGTCGCAGCGCGGGAGGACATCTCTACTGCATTCACGGCGCGGCGGGACATCTCTGCTGCTTCTGCGGCACGGCCGGACCAGTCTGTTGCATTGACGGTGCGGCGGGACCTCTGTGCTACTTCGGCGCCGCGGCTGAACCTCTGTGCTGCTACGGCCGCACGGCGGGACGTGTTGGCTAATTTCACGGCGAGGCAGAAATCTCTCCTGCTTCCGCTTCCATGCTCACCTCTCCCTGGTGGTAATATCTCGAAATAGAACTCATGCTGGCCATGGCAGACGCAAGGGAACGACGATGAATGACTTGTTTGTTTTTGTGGATGAGGAGTTGAGGAGGAATGTGCAGTCATCTTGGAGTAGTAGTATTTATAACAGAGTACTAATACGCTCCTAAGTGGGAAACCGTTTAGGTTTTGATCGGTGTGAACAGGTTTGCAATTAAATATAGCGTGGTAGTAGTAATTTGGAATGTGATGGGACGCAGGCTCAAAATTTATTAACGGTTCTATAATTTCTAAGTGCGGCACTATTCTTGGACGGCATAACACGGGCACGCTTTCTCGGCCGCGTACGTGGCGTTTGCACCATAGGGTGCACCGCAATAGGCAATGTCAGCACACGTCTTGTTCCAACAACTGTGCGCGCTCGTTATTACCATTGCACATGCTTCTTTTAATTAGAATGTGTGCCCATCTAGCGCACACACGTTGATCTGTCTAATTGTTTCTGTTTGTTGTGGCTAATCACAAACAGTTCATCCGTGTGAAGTGTATGCCGTCAATCGCAGACACGTTGATCTGGTTAACCATTTCTATTGTGTTGCCTAATCGCAAACAGTTCATTCGTCTGAAGTGTATGCCCTCAATCACACACACCTTCATCTGGCTGCCCGTTTCTGTTGTTCCGCCTCATCAGAAATAGTTAATTTGACTGAACTATATGCCATATATCGCACAAGCCCTCATTTGGCTGCCCGTTTCTGTTCTTCTTCCACATCGCAAACAGTTCATTGAATTGAACCGTATGTCCCGCATCACACAAACAACTAAAATCTAAACCGTGTTTGATGTATCCTCTATCGCAAATGTTTTGCATCTTTTTTGATGGGTTTTTACATCACCTTTTGCGATTAGTGCATCGCACACAATTTCGTCGAAGGGTCTCTGATTGTAGTGTCACGTTAGCAGCATCCTACAGTAGTGGGAGTCCGTTAGGGGCTCCGGAGGGTGGAATCCGTCGCCATCGTCATCAACCTTCCTTCACCACCAATTTCATGATGCTCACCGCTGGGAGCGAGTAATTTCTTCGTAGGCTTGTTGGACAGCGATGGGTTGGATGGGATTTATCATGTAATCATGTTAGTTTTGTGAGGGCCTGATGCCTAGTATACACTATGTTGTGAGATTGATGTTGCTATGACTTTGTTATGCTTAATGCTTGTCACTAGGGCCCGAGTGCCATGATTTTAGATCTGAACCTATTATTTTTTCATGAATATATGTGTGCTCTTGATCCTATCTTGCAAGTTATATGCACCTATTACGAGTTATGATCCGCATACCCCAAGGTGAAAATAATTGGAATTCTTTCCGGCGATTACCGTAGTTTGAGGAGTTCATGTATTCACTAAGTGCTAATGCTTTGTTCTGGTTCTCTATTAAAAGGAGGCCTTAATATCCCTTAGTCTCCTTATGGAGCCCGGTGCCACGGGAGGGTAGGACAAAATATGCCATGCAAGTTCTTTTCCATAAGCACGTGTGACTATATACGGAATACATTCCTACATTACATTGATGAATTGGAGCTAGTCCGTGTCGCCCTAGGTTATGAGTGCTACATGATGAATATTATCCACACAATTATCCATTGATGATCCAATGCCTACAAGGTTTTCACACATTGATCTTCGCTAAGTTACTTTCGGCGTTGATGCTATTACAATCACTACCAAACTGCTGTTGTTACTATTGCCACCGTTACCGTTACTATCGTACTACTTTGCTACTGATCACTTTGCTGCAGATATTAAGTCTTTCAGGTGTGGTTGAATTGACAACACAACTGCTAATACTTGTGAAGATTCGTTGGCTCCCCTTGTGTCGAACCAATAAATTTGAGTTGAATACTCTACCCTCGAAAACTGTTGCAATCCCCTATACTTGTGGGTTATCAAGACCTTCTGGCGCCATTGTTGGGGAGCATAGCTCTATTTTCCGAGTCACTTGGGATTTATATCTATTGACCACTATGACAAACCTTAAGGATGAAAGAACCAAGATCGTTCCCTCTAAGACGATGGGAGGTAAGGAACTGTCATCTAGCTCTACACTTGATTCACCTTCTGTTTTGAGTAAACTTGCAACACCAACACCTGCTACTAATCCTGATATGTCACAAGTAATTGATGATGCTACTTCTGCTATGAATGATGCTAGTACTTTGCTTGATGATAGTGTGCCACTAGGTGAATTTCTTGATGAACAACTTGCTAGAGCTAAAGATATTGAGAATGCTGAAACTAATGAAATTACTGAAACTGGTGAAGTCTTTGAAACTGAAAATTATGAAACACCTATTAGACCCAGCTCTCCTTGATATGAATCGCCTGATATACCGGAAGGTTATGTTATGGATGGAGAGGTAGCTAGGGACTTTCTTCCTTGTAAGGATAGAGATGATCTTAAGAAATTACTAGTCAAGATGAAAGAAAAATCTTTGAATGCTAGGATGAAATATGATCCTAAGTTTGCTACTTCACCCATCTTTGTTACTGATAAGGATTATGAATTCTCTGTCGATCCTGATTTAATTAGTTTGGTTGAATCTGATCCTTTCCATGGTCGAATCTGAAACTGTTGTGGCACATCTTAGTAAACTGAATGATATAGCCACCTATTCGCTCGTGAGGAAAAAATAAGCTACTACTATATTCTTAAGTTGTTTCCTTTCTCATTAAAGGGTGATGCTAAGATATGGTTTAATTCTCTTGCTCCTGGTTGTGTGCGTAGTCCCCAGGATATGATTTATTACTTCTTTGAAAAATATTTTTCTGCTCATAAGAAACAAGCATCTCTACAGGAAATATTTAACTTTGTGCAAGTTAAAGAAGAGAGTCTCCCACAAGATTTGGGAAGGCTTCTCCAATTACTTAATGCTTTTCCTGATCATCCTCTTAAGAAAAATGAAATACTTGATATCTTTTATAATGGACTAACCGATGCTTCTAGGGACCACCTAGATAGTTGTGCTGGTTGTGTTTTCAGGGAATGAACTGTGGAACAAGCTAAAGAACTATTGAATAATATATTGAGTAATTATATTGATTAGACTCTTCCTGAACCACCACACAAGCCAACTCCGAAGAAGAGTGGTATTATATTTCTCAGTCGTGAAGATATGCAAGTGTCAAAGAAATCTATGAAGAAAGAGGTATTAAAGCTGAAGATGTTAAGAATTTATCACCGATTAAAGAAATACATGGTCTTAATACCCCGACACACGTAGTAGAGGTAAATTATCTCTATAGGTTTGATGAAGGTGATATTCCTTATACTAATTCTGTTAGTCAATGCTTGGATGAATTTTATAACTTTATTGTTAGACAAGAAAACTTCAATGCATATGTTAGTATACAATTGAAATTGAATGCTTACATGATTGAACACTTGAGTGAATATATGTTTAGAACTGTTAATGATGTCAAGGGTGTGAGTAAACATGCATCCATGATAAAAACTCAAGTAGAACAAGTCCTCAAGGCACAAAATGATTTGCTTAATGAGATGAACAATAAGATGAAAGATCATGTTGTTAGAGTTATGACTAGGGGTGGTAAAATGACTCAGGAACCTTTGTACCCTAAAGTCCATCCTAAAATAATTGGACAAGACTCTCAAAGAATTAATACTGATGCACCTAGTCCTTCTAAAAAGAAAAGGAAAGATGATAGGACTTTGCACGCTCCTAGTGAACCTACTGTAGGTACATATGAGAATCCAAATGATATCACTATTTCTGATGCTGAAACACAATCTGGTGATGAACATGAACCTCGTAATAATGATAATGATGATGTTCTTGTAGATTCTCAACCTAATAATGATAATGATGTGGAAATAGAACCCATTGTTGATCTTGATAACCCACAACCTAAGAATAAAAGATATGATAAGAGAGACTTCATTGCTAGGAAACGTGGTAAAGAAAGAGAACCATGGGTTCAGTAATCCATGCCCTTTCCTCCTAAAGCTTCAAAGAATAAAGATAATGAAGAATTTGAGCGCTTTGTTGAAATGCTTAGACCTGTCTTTTTGCGCCTTCGTTTGACTGATATTCTGAAAATGTCTCCTTATGCTAAGTATATGAAAGATATTGTTACAAATAAAAGAAAGATACCAGAAGCTGAAATTTCCACTATGCTTGCTAATTATACATTTAAAGGTGGAATACCAAAGAAACTAGGAGACCCAGGAATACCAACTATACCATGCTCCATTAAAGGAAACTATGTTAAAACTACTTTATGTGATCTAGGAGCTAGTGTTAGTGTTATGTCTTTCTGTTTTGTACCGAAGACTTGATTGGAATAAGTTGACACAAACTGAAATCTCTTTGCAAATGGCTGATAAATCAACTGCTATACACATCGTATTTGTGAGGATGTGCCTGTCGTAGTTGCAAATGTTACAATCTTAACGGACTTTGTTATTCTTGATATACCCGAGAACACCAATATATCGATCATCCTTGGTAGACCCTTTTTGAATACTACCGGGGCTGTTATTGATTGCAATAAGGGCAATGCCACTTTTCATGTGAATGGTAATGAGCATATGGTACACTTCCCGAAGAAACAACCTCAACTGAATAGTATCAATTCTATTAGAAAAATTTCAAAAATTACTATCGGAGGTTTTCAATTCCCTATTCCTACTGTCAAAAAGAAATATGAAATTCTTATTAATGGGGACATGCAGATCCCCATTGAGTTAACCTAGTATTACACGAAGATTCTCCGCTTTCATGTCATTCGGAAGAAGTTTGTTAATAAGACTTGATCAACCTTATTAATGGATTCCTTTTGACGGGCATGTGGTCGATGAATTTAGTAAACACAACTTTCTATACCCACTTTTTACTTTCTGTTATTTATAATGATAAAGTAGAAATGCTATGATTATGTTGTTTTCTGAATTTTTCGTGCAATAAAAAATGACCAAAAAATAAAAGTTCTCCAAATGCCCGGAAAATTTAATATGATTTTTCTGTAATATTTGAGAAATATTGGCACTGAACACACCCCAGGGGGGTGCACCTGTGAGCCACAAGATCATAGGGTGTGGGCCCCACAAGCTTGCTAGGCGCGCCTAGCAAGCTTGTGGGGCCCACGCATGCGTCCTCGCGCCTAGCAAGCTTGTGGGGCCCACGCATGCGTCCTCAGTTATTCCAGCCACCCATGCACTTCTTCCTCCAAAAAAATCACAAACCTGCTCAAACCCGTGTTCTTGCTCATCTTGCTGCCATTTTTGGTCTCCTTGCTCAGAACACCATTTCCAAAACTGTTTTGGGGGATTGTTCATCGGTATGTGACTCCTCCGCTGGTCCAGTTAGTTTTCGTTCTAGTGGTTTATTATTTGCACATTTAGCAACTGTTGGTGACCATGTTTTTGAGCTTGCATGTCAAATTTATATGGTTCAAACTGAAGGAAATATGCCCTAGAGGCAATAATAAAGTTGTTATTTATATTTCTTTATACCATGATAAATGTTTATTATTCATGCTAGAATTGTATTAACAGGAAACTTAGTACATGTGTAAATACATAGACAAAACAGAGTGTCCCTAGTATGCCTCTACCTGGCTAGCTCGTTAATCAAAGATGGTTAAGTTTCCTAACCATAGACATGTGTTGTCATTTGATGAACGGGATCACATCATTAGGAGAATGATGTGATGGACAAGACCCATCCGTTAGCTTAGCATTATGATCGTTGAGTTTTATTGCTATTGCTTTCTTCATGACTTATACATGTTCCTCTGAACTATGAGATTATGCAACTCCCGAATACCGGAGGAACACCTTGAGTGCTATCAAACGTCACAACGTAACTGGGTGATTATAAAGCTCTACAGATGTCTCTGAAGGTGTTTGTTGGGTTGGCATAGATCGAGATTAGGATTTGTCACTCCATGTATTGGAGAGGTATCTCTGGCCCTCTCGGTAATGCACATCACTATAAGCCTTGCAACCAATGTGACTAATGAGTTAGTCACGGGATGATGCATTACGGATCAAGTAAAGAGACTTGTCGGTAACGAGATTGAACTGGGTATGATGATACCGACGATCGAATCTCGGGCAAGTAATATACCGATGACAAAGGGAACAACGTATGTTGTTATGCGGTTTGACCGATAAAGATCTTCGTAGAATACGTAGGAGCCAATATGAGCATCCAGGTTCCACTATTGGTTATTGACCGGATATATGTCTCGGTCATGTCTACATAGTTCTCGAACTCGTAGGGTCCGAACGCTTAACGTTCGATGATGATTTGTATTATGAGTTATGTGATTTGATGAATGACGTTTGTTCAGAGTCCCGGATGAGATCACGGACATGACGAGGATTCTCGAAATGGTGGAGAGGTAAAGATTCATATATAGGACGATGGTATTTGGACACCGGAAGTGTTCCGGGTGATACCGGGTCACTGGAAGGGGTTCCGGGCAACCTCCGGTAAAGATATGGGCTTAATGGGCCAAGTAAGGGAACACACCAGCCCACAAGGGGCTGGTGCGCCCCCTATAGGGCCAGCCACGTGGGGAGAAAGGGAAAGGAGAGGAGGAAAAGGAAAGTATGAAGTAGGACTCCTACTTCCTACCCCTCCCCTCCTTCTTTTCCCCCTTGTCCAAATATGGTAGGGGGGCCGAATTGGACTAGGAGCCCAAGTAGGATTCCTCCTACTTGGGCGCGCCCTAGGCTGCCTCCCTCCCTCTCCGTCCTTTATATACGTGGGGAGGGCACCCGTAGAACACACATCAATTGTTCCTAGCCGTGTGCGGCGCCCCCTCCACAATTAACACCTCGGTCATATCGTCGTAGTGCTTAGGCGAAGCCTTGCGCCGGTAACTTCACCATCACCATCGCCACACCGTCGTGCTGACAGAACTCTCCCTCGTCCTCAACTGGATCAAGAGCCCGAGGGATGTCATCATGTTGAACGTGTGCTGAACACGGAGGTGCCGTACGTTTGGTACTTGGATCGGTTGGATCGTGAAGACGTTCGACTACATCAACCGCGTTACGAAACGCTTCCGCTTTCGGTCTACGAGGGTACGTGGACACACTCTCCCCGCTCGTTGCTATGCTTCTCCTAGATAGATCCGTTGTGATCATAGGAATTTTTTTGAAATACTACGTTCCCCAACACAAACTAGTTTTGGTGCTTGGTATAGCCTTTAGGCACTTGTAGTAGTTGTTATCAATTTTGTTGAGTCTTGTTCACCTTTATTTTGAGTCACTGAAAAATTCAGAAATTTTCAGAGGAGAAAATGTTTAGGAAAATGCTCCAAGGTGGTTCGTCGAGCAAGAAATCCCCATGGCAACCTTGCAAATGGCCATCGGATGATTTCATGACTCGCGCAGGTTTCAAGGAAGAATTTGAGATGTACGTGCACAACGCCGTCCTGACGGACTTCTTGTCAGATAAGTGCTTGCAATATTATAATCTCACTGATTCTTTTGTGCGAAGATTTGAGTATTTAGCCCATCACAATACACATTCTATTCTATTTAATCTGTATGAAAAATCATTTCGCATGGACCTTGAAGAATTTAATGAAGCATGCAAAATTCCGCAATGGGGCATTTATACGGAACCTCGTAAATCTGATTGCATTGAGTTCCTTGCTAGCATCACTCTAGGTGAAACCAGAAGTATAACACAAGCTACTATAGGGAGCATTCACTTTCCTGCTTTACACTATTTTGCTCTCTTTATAGGTAGATGCATTAATGGAAAACATGGCCATAGCCACCTTTGCGCTTCTGATTTGAGTGTCCTCAAGAGCGCGATAATGAACGATAAACAATATAATTTGGGGGCTACCATTGCACGCTAGAATTTATGCCACTCGTTTAGCTGATTATCTTGGGGTGCCTATAAGAGATGATGATACCTAGTTACCACCTGCTTTCCTTGATTATGCTGCTGTGGAGCATTTCCAGTTTCTTGAGAGGGGCGACTTGCCTTTTCAGTACAGACTAATGTTTGACAGGCTATGTGATGTGGGCCGGATCGGTGGGCCGTGAATATACAAGATTGATGACCTTCTCTCGTGTCTGGATGAGACTCTCCTTGGCGTGGAAGGCAGGCTTGGCATTTGGATATGATGATTCCTTTCTATGTTAAACCGACTCTGTATAACCCTAGCCCCCTCCGATATCTATATAAACCGGAGGGTTTAGTCCGTAGATGTGATCATAATCATACAAGCTAGACATCTAGGGTTCAGCCATCATGATCTCGAGGTAGATCAACTCTTGTAACCCCTATACTCATCAAAGTCAATCGAGCAGGAAGTAGGGTATTACCTCCATCAAGAGGGCTCGAACCTGGGTAAACATCGTGTCCCCTGCCTCCTGCTACCTTCGATCCTTAGACGCACAGTTCGGGACCCCCTACCCGAGATCTACCGGTTTTGACACCGACATTGGTGCTTTCATTGAGAGTTCCTCCGTGTTGTCGATAGAAGGATGGATGGGCTCGCCTCGTCATCAACGACAAAAGCACCTCTGGAAGAGCCCTGGTTCCTGGGCAGATCCTCCAGATCGGCAATTTCACCATAGGCGCCCGTCCGGCCATTAAGCCCTAGGCGGTCCCCCGGATTGCCAAAAATTATCTCCACATCACCCCCGAAGGCGTCGATAAGATGGATCCGATAGATGATTCGTCTTTAAATGAACTGCTAGATCGCATCGCCGCCCTTGGAGTCGCAACAGATTACAATCTGGTTGGGCTTAAACCTGATCAGATGGAAATCAGGTCTCCACCTGTCACCCATCTGGTGACTGTTGTGGAAGAACAAGTTGAGGATACCGGTCCTCCTATGCTAAAAACAAACTATGTTCGGATCTCCGAGCCCTATGAGCCGGAAACTCATCTTCGAGAAGGGATTATCTGTCTCCCGAACATAGAATCCGGCACTGAGTCTAAAAACCCCCAGACACTCCGGACCCTGGGCCAATGATCTCAGAAAATTTTCAAAACCCGGATTCCACAATGGGTCAAGGTTCGGATTCAAGCCCACCCACCCACCACAATCAATACTCTCCAAGCAATTCCGGTCCCCCGGACATATGCAATTTCATGTATATACGACAGCAACCTCTGGAAACAGTCCATCACTTTTGGGCTAGATTCCTACTTGTTAAAGAGAAGATCAAAGATTGCTGCAACGACGATGCGGTATCAGTCTTTTGCCACAACTGTACGGACGAGGGCATCCTCAACGCCCTCAATCGGCGCCGCACTCAGCGCTTTGCAGATTTGGCACACATAGTACAAAAGTATTGCACAATGGAAAGCGCTTGGAAAGCCCAGACAGCTCGGTGGGAGCCACCGGCCTTTAAGCCACCCACCAGCCGAACAAAAAGTATGCACCCTTATGGGGCACCTGATCATTCTTCCACGGAAAAAAAATCAGCCCTTACCGGGACACAGAACTGTCCTTGATGGATGGCTCGACAAGCCCTGTCAGATACACGCGATGCCAAATTCCGAGCCAACTCATAACCTTCGGGCATGTTGGATACTCCGGCAGGTGGCTAAAAGTGGGAAGGCTATGCTCACCAACACTACTCCGACAAGGCATTCCCCTGAGGATTACGACCTTGGTGTGTTTATAGTCTTCGAGACCTTTTCTTCAAACAACCGACGCAAAAGGGTGCTCCGCAATAAATCCTTGGAACCATATGGCGATAACCTGCAATGCCAATGATGAGCCAAGGGCCCGATCAGTCCATGCACCAGCCGCTTTGGTTCTAAACGCAATTGTAGATGGATTTTTCTTCACTAAAGTGCTCATGGACGGCGGCAGCGGACTGAACCTAATCTACGAAGACACGCTCAATAAAACGCAAATGGACAGGAGTTGCATTGAGCAAAGCAATACATCCTTTCGAGGAATCATCCCCAGTTGGGAAGCAAGATGCTCAGGGAAAATTAAACTAGATGTGGTATTCGGCACGCCAGAGAACTATAGGTTTGAAGAGATAATCTTCTAGGTGGCCCCTTTCAACAGCGGATATCATGCCCTGTTAGGGCGAGATGCATTCACACACTTTCAAGCCATACCTCATTATGGGTACATGAAGCTCAAAATGCCCGGGCCCAACGGTGTCATCACTATCTCCAGTGATCCGGACATAGCACTCCGCGCCGAAAACAAAACCGCATCCCTGGCCCTCGAGGCACTGTCCGAAGCCCTGGCGGACGAGGAGCTCACCCTCTGCGTTCCACAGTGGATAGAGACGACGTAATTCTTGATAGAAGGCCTAAATCCACTTCTTTCAAGCCAGCAGACGAGATAGTCAAATTTCAAGTTCACCCGACGGACCCCAAGAAGACAACTTCCATTGGGCACAGATGGATCCGGCGGTCGACGCTGCATTGCGTGCGTTCTTGTGCGAGAACTGGGACATCTTCTCCTGGCACCCCTTGGATATGCCAGGAATCCCACGCACGCTGGCCGAACATAGTCTCTACATACTGAAGGGATACAAGCCAGTCAAGCAAAGGCTGCAGCGATTTTTCGAACCCAAACGACAGGCTATGGGTGAGGAGCTAGCCAAGCTACTCATCCGGGTTTATCAGAGAGATCAAACATCCGGATTGGCTAGCAAATCTGGTCATGGTGCCGAAGAAGGATAAAACATGGCGCTTGTGTGTCGACTTCAAGGACCTTAATAAAGCCTGCCCTAAGGATCCCTTCCCACTACCTCGCATCGACCAGATTATTGATGCCACCGCAGGCGACTCACTGTGCTTCCTCGACGCATACTCTGGATACCATCAAATCAAGATGAAGGAATCGGACCAAGCCACGACGGCATTCATCACCCCATATGGGCCTTTTTGCTTCAACACTATGCCCTTCGGGCTCAAAAACACCGGCGCCACATACCAACGCATGATTCAAACATGCCTGGAAAAGCAAATCGGCAAGACAGTCGAGGCATATGTAGATGATGTAGTCATCAAAACTAAGCATGTCAAATCATTGGTGGATGATTTACGCCTTACATTCGACAACCTCCGAAGATATGACATTTGGCTCAATCCGAAAAAGTGTGTTTTCGGCGTTCCCGCTGGAAAATTGCTTGGATTCATCATTTCCAATAGGGGAAGCGAAGCAAACCCATCCAAAATCCGAGCCCTGCCACAGTTAGCTACACCAACAGACCTCAAACAGGTCCAAAAACTAGCCGGATGCATAGCAGCTTTGAGCCGCTTCATCTCCAGATTAGGAGAAAAGGTGCTGCCATTGTATCGCCTGCTCCGACGCACCACCCACTTCGCGTGGACGGATGCTGCAACAGCCGGACTAGAAGAAATAAAAGCTTTGTTAGCAAGCAACCCAATCCTGGCCACGCCAAACATCGGCGAACCCATGTTACTGTACATATCTGCAACACATCAGGTGGTGAGTGCGGTGCTCGTCGTCGAATGAGAGGAAGAGGGACATAAATTCCCACTTCAAAAACCTGTATACTATGTGTCGACGGTCCTCACACCATGCAAATCCCGATACCGGCATTATCAAAAGATAGCGTATGCGGTCTTCATGGCATACCGGAAGTTGCGAGACTACTTTCAAGAGTGTTCGATCACGGTGGCGTCCGAGGTACCACTCAATGATATCATAAACAACCGAGACGCCACCGGCCGGATTGCCAAATGGGCTATTGAGCTCTTACCGTTTGAAATAGCATATAAGCCACGCCGAGCCAGTAAATCTCAGGTGTTGGCTGACTTCGTCACCGAATGGACGGAAGCCGAACTCCCTAAAGAGTATGGCACATATTCCAACTGGGTGATGCACTTCGACGACTCTAAAATGCTAGCCGGACTTGGGGCTGGTGCCGTCCTGACATCCCCCACAGGAGATATAGTCCGTTATGTGCTCCAAATACTGTATACAGACTCTAATAACGCAGCCGAATATGAGGCCTTATTGTGTGGTCTTCGGATGGCTGTCTCAATGGGCATACAACGCCTCGAGGTGTGCGGGGATTCAAACCTCGCAATATCCCAAATAAATGGATAATTCGATGCCAAAGATCCGAAGATGGCGGCTTACCGCAACGCCGTACTTAAAATATCAGCTCGGTTTGAGGGGCTTGAGTTTCATCACGTGGCCCGAGAGAGTCATCAGGCAGCGGACATCCTTGCTCGCATGGGTGCTAAGCGCGACCCCGTCCCACCCAACACCTTCGTGGAAAGTCTCTTCAAGCCATCCATGGTATGGCAGGACTAGAGTAGCAACACCAGTCCAGATCCGATCATACCCCTAGATTCCGAACACAATCCCGATATCATCGGGGGCTCGGCCACCGAAATAACACCATTGGCTCATGCAATCATGGCAGTAATCGCCCCATGGACTGAACCCTTCCTGGCCTACCTCAATAGGCGAGAGCTCCTCGAGGACCAGAATGAGGCTCGATGCATCGTTCGACGCTCGAAAGCCTACAAGGTTCATGAAGGAGAGCTCTACAAGAAAAGTACTACCGGAGTCCTTCAAAGGTGTATCTCCGAAGAAGATGGGCGGTAGCTCTTGGCCGAAATCCACGCTGGTCTTGGCGGTCATCATGCTGCAGCTCGGGCCCTTGTAAGTAAGGCCTTTCGAACTGGCTTTTTCTGGCCTACGGCCCGAGCAGATGCGCAAGACCTCGTCCAGCGGTGTGTAGGATACCAGCTTTTCGCCAATCAAAGCCATATGCCGCCTACTGCCCTACAAACAATCCCCATTACTTGGACTTCTGCAGTCTAGGGGCTTGACATGGTCGGACCCCTTAAAGGGGGAAGCCATAAGAAAAAATATTTGTTGGTCATGGTAGATAAATTCACCAAGTGGATAGAGGCCAAACCAGTTAAAACGGCCGAAGCCGTACCAGTGACAGACTTCATATCCGGTGTCGTACACCGTTATGGTGTCCCACACAGCATCATCGCCGATAACGACTCTAATTTCACAGCCGACGAAGTAAAAACTTGGTGCGCTAATCTGGGCATCAAGCTCGATTATGCCTCCGTCTATCACCCTGAAACAAACGGTTAAGTCGAACGGGCTAATGGCCTGATAATGAGTGGCATTAAACCCAGACTAGTGCGGTCCTTAAAGGAGTCAGATAAACACTGGGTTGAGGAGCTCGACTCTGTACTCTGGGGGCTGCGGACCATGCCCAATCGCATGACCGGATACACACCATTCTTTATGGTGTACGGCGCAGAGGCTGTCTTGCGATATTATTCACGACTCACCTCAAGTGCACATGTACGAGGAGAAAGAGGCCGAGCTCGATCGACAAGATGACTTAGACGTCCTGGAGGAGGAGCGCAATGTCGCGGAAGCTCGTTCAATACTCTACCAACAACAAGATCGAAGATACCAAAGGAGAGAAGTGCAGGCCAAGACTTACAATGTCGGTGAACTCGTTCTTTGCTTACCAGAGAAGAAAAAGGACAAACTCAAACCCACATGGGAGCGTCCCTTTATTATAGATGAAGTTCTCACTAGAGGAGCCTATCGCCTTCGTAATGCATCGGACAATCGCTTAGAGCCGAACCCATGGAACGCTGCCAGACTCCGAAGATTCTACGGCCTAAGTCCGGACTCATTGTTCCTTACCTCTTTCTATTTTTCCTCTTTCTTCTTTTCGTTTTTATATGACTGCTAGCCCGTGTTCGGATAAACCGCACACTTAAGGGGTATACATCTTTAAATGTACATACCCCCCAATACCTGGGGGCTTCTTGTCACAGAAGCTTATTATAATTTTTCGAGCATCAAGTTCGACGTATATATGTATCGTCTTCTCATACATGTCTTTTCTTCGCCATTATATGCACCTTTATGACTTAAGTTTTTGCCAAGCTGGGTTGCCTGGCTCCTATGCTTATGCCCTACGTTCCCGCTTGTTCGGCTAGGGCATAAAGGGAGCACCTCTGCGATTGATACAACCGGGTCATCGGACATGTACCTCAGATGGGTGAAGCTGAAAGCTAGTGTTCTTAAGGGGATAATAGGTTGGTGGACATAAGATGAACTGCCCTTGTTACCATATAAGCCCCCAACATACAACGAGTATTGTGATTTTTTATTACAGCTCGGGCATGCACAACGCATGCTGGCCCAGGGAGAGGAACCCTTAACGGAACTATTCTCTCTGGAAGATGTTTTTGAAGATCAAATGTAATATAACATAACTCCCCGAATACAACTTGTCTGTTCTAGCAACTATGACCGGACTGCCTGGTTTCCGAACATACTTCGGTGCTTCCCACCAGTACAATATTCGGAAACACTCCAAAACTTTGGGTTTCGGAGGTTAAAGCGGAAGGCCTGTCATGATAATAGTTTTATAATTCGGCCGGAGATACGATTGTCGATAAAAGTACATTACTACTTGGACTCGTAAACTTCCTCCTCCTCTAGACCATCTAATAAGTATACCAAGCTAACAGGAATCTCTTGTCCATCTGATCCTCGAGGCTCGACTCGAGCCATATGATTTGGATCAAGTCCGGTGTACCGTGTTTTCACCATGGCCCAGGCCTCTTGTGCTCCTTCCCGGCACGCTGATATCTTCCATAGTCCAAAGCGGCGCCGAGCTCCCTTGAATAAATTCATGAGCTCTTCCATACTTCCGGGAGGAGAATCAGCCGGCCATAAAGCCTTAGCAATGTTCCTCATTGCCTTCTGGGCTCGGTCATGCACTTTGGATAGCTCTTGTAGCAGGTCGCCTTGGAATCCGGACACCTCTCCTTCGGGCCGCCCAGTCAGCACACATGCATCACCAAACTTGTTACACTTCCCATTAGAAGACTGTATGGAAGTAAGGTTAAAAAGCATACTGAATATGCTGCCTTTCAGCCTTCTGTTCTCTTTCAAGGCATCTGCCAATTGGGCTCGTATATCCTTTCAGCTCCTCGGCTTGCTTGATGTTGGCATCTTGTAGCTTGTTTTTCTCATCCCTGGTCCTCGTCAGTATACGCTGACCAGCGGCTTCTTGCCTTTCGGCATGTTGTTTGTCCGCCTGCGCGGTCTTCAGTTCCTCTTCCAACTGATTCGGTGTTGTTGCCATCATAAATACACCAGTGTTTATTTCAAAAAATATTGCTGGCACATGATTCTATTTTCCGAACAGTAGCAGACATTACCAGTCGGTGCCTCCTTAGACTTTGCTAGTTTGGTGGTGACAGCAGTTAGCTGGGTACGACATTTTCCAACTCCTGAGACAGCATGTTGTTCCTCTCCGTGAGTACCTGATTATGCAATGATCCTTAAATCAGTTGCGTCAACTGCTTTAAGTCTCGGGGGCTACTGACAGATGATCTTACCCGCATGTCCTTGGAAAGTTGTTGCGTGGTTCCAACGAGCCCATCCCGAACATCTCGGATGTATGCATCCGCTGAGCTGAAGGCATTAAATGCTTCTTCGGTGAAGGTCGGGTCGCGCATAGCCACTCTCCGGCGCCGATGGTTCATTGCAGTCTCCACTTCGGAGTTGGTAATAGATACATCATCCGAATCCTCAGGGAGAGGACAATCCAGCATTTCACCTGTATCAACCCGCCCTTGGGGCGGGATCCGGAGTCGTATTGAGTGATGCATGACCGGCAAGGTTCCCGGACAGAGTCCGGCGTATGCTTTTCCTAAAAATGTGGCAGGAAATGTTAAAATTCGGTACCTCGGCCATGAACATATTAAAAAACCATACCTTTTTGAGGGTGGGGGCTTGGCAGTATCGGCGTCCGCCTTTCTTTTCGAAGACCCGCCCCGTGTAGGCGTGGCCTTCTTAAGGGACGCTTCTGATGCGGTGTGGTGAGACGAGCGTCGCCCCTTTGAAAGCAGGAGACGATGCGGTAGGTAAGGCGCAATGAGAAAACTCTTTTGGTGGAGATGTCTCCTGGGTACTTACGTTGGAAGAGGGGAGAAGGCCGGGGTAATCGGCTATAATGGCCACTTCCGTGCCGTTGTAACTCGCTTGATAAAAGACCCCCTCCTTGAGCTCTACGAATATATCCGGATCCTCTTCAAATCCGGGATCCAGGTCCCGAATATGGTCCTCCGGCTGCAGAGCGGGGCGGTAGATCCCCGCGGCAACCTTCCTCCATTCCTGAGAAAAATGGTCGGATTAAGTTCAACTGAGTACGACTCAGGAAGAGGATTGAGTAAAATTATGGAGTGAAGGTTTACCCATCTGGGAGGGTTGTACATAGAAAAGTCCTCTCAACATTTAAGGCGAGTGAACTCTTCTTTCTCCCCTTTAGAAAGATCAGCCAGCATGGCAGCCAAGGCGGCGAAGTTATCCGGACCCTTGCGCCCGCAGCGTGATGCGTTGTCTTCCCCGTTGTAGTGCCACATGGGGAGTCCTCTGGATTCGAGTGGCTGAATGCCTCATGTTATTGAAATCACCATTACCTCGATGATGGACAGTCCAGATTGGGAAAGTGTCTTTATCCTGTCGATTAGCTTCTTAACCTCCGTGCTATCTTCCTCTTCGAGGCTTCGGGGGCGCCAGCTGTGGCGCTTCTTTAACAGATCATTGGAAAATTCGGGTAGGCCTCGTTGGATTGGGTCTGGGAGAATGAAATCTTCAATATAAAACCACTCCAAGGGCCACTCTTTGGATGCCTTCTTCGGAGTGCCGGACAGGTATCCCGTTCCGGCTATGCGCCATACTTCGGCGCCGCCCACCTCGAATATGGATCCCTTTTGGGATTGGGGGACGAGGCAGAAAAGCTTCCTCCATAATTCAAAATGGGCCTCGCAGCCTAGGAACAGCTCACAAAGAGCGACGAAGCCCGAAATGTGCAGTATGGAGCCCGGTGTGAGATTGGAAATCCAACGCCCCTTGAGAGAAAGGAACCAAAGCACACTCGCTCCCCTTCTGAGGGATTGGGGAAATTTTCCGCCAGGGCTTCATCATTGAAAGAAGTTAATCCCGCCCGAACGGGGAATAGATCCGTGGGACGGAGATATCCCTGCACCTGAAGCTTAGTCAGTTGAGCATGGGATACCAACAGCTCTCCTAATCGCCTTTTTGAGGTCCGTGTGGACGGGAGGAAGAACTGGGAGCGCTGGCCATGTTTGCGTGGTTTCTTGTGGCAAGTTCTAAGATTTTCGCCTGGTGTGGAATGGCATCTGAGATCTAATCTCCTTAAATAGACGCCTTCCATACACCGTCAGGGTGTTATCTGTAAAAACGCTTGGCCTTTTCGTATCCATCTGACACATGGAAGCTGTCGGATTATGGGTTCTAGCAAACCCTTGAGGTTCGAACTCTGGGGTGCGCACGAAGATCTCTCCCTAGCTCGCTCTCGCAACGATCTCAAGGCCTAGCTCGCCGAACCCAAGGAACAAGAGACACGAGAGTTTATATTGGTTCAGGCACCATTCTGGTGTAATACCCTACTCTAGTGTGGTGTGGTGGATTGCCTCGTGGGCTGAGGATGAACTAGTACAGTGGATGAACAACCTCCTGAGGAGAGGTGTTCTTGAGCTCCATGAGCTGGGGAGATGGCCTTGGTGGAGTGGATCCGTTCCAAGATGAGCCGATCCTTCACTACGGTGGTGGCTAGTCCTATTTATAGAGGCCCCGGTCCTCTTCCAAAATGATAGGCGGGAAGGGATCCCACAACTGCCAATTTTGAAGGCAGTAAACTAGTATAAGCTATCTTGACAAAAGGTCGTCTTCGCCTGCCAAAGGTTCTGGTGGTGACACCGCCGTGGGCTCTATGGTGACCTCCATCCTGCCGTCCTGCTGGTCTTGGTCTTGTTGCACCGATACAGAAACCTTTGCCTAATGCCTCGGGACTCCTCGCCTGCGCTTGCCCCTTTAGCACCAAAGAGGAAACAGGTACTTTGCACCCGCTGTCGCCCGCCTAGCCTTGGTCGTCATGGCTCACGTCACGCGGACCTCGCGAGGTGCCCCTTGCATAGATATCTCTGCTCCTCGGGAGCCAACCTAGCGAGGCCGCCCCTGAGGAGGTCTTGGCGTCGTCCGCCTCACGAGGCTCGGCCCCTCGCGAGGGTCTTGAGTGGTTGCTGCAAAAGGTGGGCCATACCAGGCCGCTGGTGGAGCCATGCCTTGGGCCGCAGGCAGGAAAGTCTGGGTACCCCCGTTCCTAGGACGCCGACAGTAGCCCCCGGGCCCAAGGCGCGCTCGGACTTGGCTTCGAGGTGAAGCCAAAGGGCAAGTGCGGAGCGCCGCAGACCCCAACCGCCTGCGGCCTTGATTGACGCATCGCAACTGACGGGACGTGGGCGTCTCCGCTTACCCACGTTGCCTCGGCAATAGTTCGACTTGACGAGTCCTTGCTGCATGCAGAAGAGAAACCATCATTACCTACAATCACGGGGGCCGACGGTTGGCCTCCTTCTGGTTAATAATGAGGAGAGGGGCGGAGCCCCCATTGCTCATCTCTTCCTCCATTCCGCCTGCTTCTTCTTCCTCTTTGTTCTACCGCCTTGCAGCGACACCCATGGCGCCAACAAAGAGGTTCTCGGCCGCAAAGAAAGGGAAGGCTCGCCAGGAGGGCCCCAGCTCGCCACCGCCTAAGAGGGGGCATGGTCGCCCCCAGAAGCACGCCGCAACCCCCACCGCGGTTCCTCGTGGGCGTGAACGAACTTCTTCGGGGTCCGGCGCCGTCCCTGGCGGCCGCGGCAGCGTCTCCTCGCATGGCGGGAGCCGCCTAAGACGCGACAGTCCCGCCCACGAAGGGAGGCGCGCCATGGTCGCCCGGCCTCCCCGATCGCGCTTCCACTCGGCTGAGGTGCTGCTAGAGTTCGTCGTGTGGTCGGAGAGCCTGGCCAGCACCTGGCTTCAACTTCCACGCTCCTTTGCTGGCGAGCTGCCGGCCATGGGTTCTGGTGGCTTCTGGCTGGCCGACGGCTGCTGCAGCAAGGCTTCGTGGGTCGCGGTGGAGTTCTCCATCGCGGGCAACGTAGCCCTGGCCCATGGCTAGCAGACGTTTGCCCGTGCGCGCGGTCTGTGCAGGCGGTGTAGCCTCCACTTCAAGTATGACGGTGCCGCGACCCTCTTCGTGAGCGTGTTCGGGGAAGATGGTCGCCGCGCCGGGTGCTTCCCTGAAGACAGCGACGGTGACGAAGTGCTTATCCTTGGTGATGGCCGTGACGAGGACGAGGGTGGACTCGCCCCTGGCGACGGCCGCGGCTCGTTTGGCAATGTCAGCTCTTCCTCCGGCGAAAGCTCCATCAATGGCGGCTACGACCAGCCACCACGTCGTCGGGCTCGCTTCGAGGACGGTGGCGGGTCGTCCCGTCACCGCGCCCCAGTGAAGCGCGAGGAGGGCTCCGGCTGAGCCTGGGGGGGGCAATCCTCGTGAGCGCCGCGCCGTAGGAGCCACTTTTGCCTGTCCTTTCCCTTCCTCCTGCATTACCAGAAACAAGTATGGGCCCCGCGGGGGCGTGTAATGAACCTTAGTGCTTATGATGCTTTGTGCTATGTTAATTATCCCTGGATTGTGTTGCAGAATTTGTGCTTTATGCGGGCATAGAGGAACAACTTAGCTTGATACATCCGGGGTAGCTTCCACCTTCTGAGGGCGCACGCCTCCTGGCATCGGGTAGGGCTTCCCTGCCGCCGACTCCGGCGACATCGCGAAGCTGCGAAAATTCTTTAGGAAATCCTTATCCCTCCTTGCGCACGGCCTCAGGCATGCGCTGATCATGGCTCAGCGCACCACGTCGCAGTACCCATGGGGCACGGACTTAAAAAAAGGGGGGTGCACCGATCATAAGCTCAATCAAGGGCGCCTTGCGGAGACGAGGGGAGCGCGCACGCACGCACACCTGTCTAGCCCCCTCGCGAGGCGTGTGAGGGAGAGCGTCAGGCAACTGCCGCCCTCCCTGGCGCAAAGCAAATAATCGAGGGAAGAATCAGAAGGAAGAGGGGATTCAACCAAGCCAACGAGAAATGCCAGAACTTCAAATTCCATTAAAAAGGGGCAAACCAAATACAGAAAGCAGATGAACAGCCGCATCCGGCACCTAGTCTAGTCTTCTCACCAGCGCGGAGCTGAGTGCTACCACTAGGACGTGGGAGGGAGCCCCCAAGGCCCGAGGGCGGCACTCCGGAGACTCCGAGGCATGTATAGCCCCACTCATTATTACGTGAGAGTGTCACGAGCGGAGACCTTCACAAGCACTGGGCCTTGATTCTTGGGTAGAACTTCCGAAGGTGCTGGATGTTCCACGCGTTCTGGATGGGGATCCCGTCCTGCGTCTCCAGGCACGCGGCGCGAGGCCTGGAAACGCAGGCAATCCTAAACGGGCCCTCCCACATGGGTGAGAGCTTATGCATCCCTTCCCTGGAGAGCACCCGCCTCAGGACGAGATCGCCCACTTCGAGCATCCTGGAGCGGACGATGCGGCAGTGATACCGCCGCAGCGCCTGCTGGTACCTTGGCGCTCGGAGCGAGGCTTGGCGGCGGTGTTCCTCCCCCAGCACAAGGTACATCCCCCGCATGGCGTCCTGATGCATCTCATCAAACGCCAGGACCCGCGCAGAGCGATGCCTGACCTCATGAGGGAGAA
Organism: Aegilops tauschii subsp. strangulata; assembly: GCF_002575655.3. NCBI lineage: Eukaryota > Viridiplantae > Streptophyta > Magnoliopsida > Poales > Poaceae > Aegilops > Aegilops tauschii. Next base: position 295,679,702 of record NC_053035.3, read on the forward strand.
CCGCTTCCACTTCGTAGACGAAGAAGAACGGGGTCTCGCCCGTTGGCTTGGTGGCGGTGGTGCGGATGGACCACAACACGGACTGGAGCTCGTCGTGCCAGCCCCTACCGCAGGCCTCGAGCTTCTTCTTGAAGGTCCTGGTCTTGAGGCCTCTCAAGACTTCCGCGTTGGCGTGCTCGGCTTGGCCATTACTCCTGGGTGTGCCACCGAAGCGTAGCAAATCTGCGTTCCAAGGTTAGCACAATATGTCTTGAAGAGATTGCTAGTGAACTACGAGCTGTTGTCCTTGATGATGCAGCTAGGGACTCCAAACCGGCTCACGAGGCCCTTGATGAACTTGACTGCGGACCCGGCTGGGATGGTGCGGACGGCTTTCACCTCCGCGCATTTGGTGAACTTGTCGATGGCGACGTAGAGGTAGCGATAGCCCCCGAGCGCTCGAGGGAATGGGCCCAAGATATCCAGCCCCCAGACCGCGAACGGACAGGAGAGTGGGATAGTTTGGAGGCCTTGAGCTGGCTGGTGGATTTGCTTGGCATGGAAATGGCAGGCCTCGCAGGATCTCACCAGCTCGGTTGCGTCGTTGAGTGCCGTGGGCCAGTAGAACCCTCTACGGAATGCCTTGCCCACCAGGGTGCGCGATGATGAGTGATGCCCGCAGTCTCCGCCGTGTATGTCGGCCAGCAAATCACACCCCTGCTTCCTGGAAATGCATCGCAAGGAAACATCGTTTGGTCGTTTTGTGTATAGCTCACCATCCTAGATGTAATACGTTCTAGCCTGTCGGGCCACGCGCTCCGCGTTCTCCTCCTTCTCCGATAGTATTCCCCATCCTAGGTACGCCTTGAACTCTTCATTTCAGCACCCCTCCAGAGGTTCGAGCCCGAGGAGCAGGCGCGCTCCTGAAGTTGGGCCGCAGGCTGGGGCTCCTGAGGTTGGTGGCGGGGGAAGCTCCACCCGAGGTGCTGCGGACCCCGCGACTGGAGGGGACACGGAAGGTTTGAAGAGCCGCTCCTCGAAGATGCCAAGCTCCTGCAGCTGATGCTTGGACGCCCTCTTGGCGATGTCGTCGGCTTCCTTGTTCGTGGCGTGAGGCACGTGCTGCAGCTCCAGGCCCAGAAATTGCTTCTCCATCTTGCGCACCTCCGTGAGGTATGCCTCCATGTGCTCGTCCCTTGGCTCATATACTTTGTTGAAAAGTTGACGAGGAGCTGAGAGTTGCCCTTGACGGTGAGGCGTTTCACTCCCAAGGCCGCGCAGCCTTGAGACCGGTGATCAACCCCTCGTATTCTGCAATATTGTTGGAGACCTTCTCGCCCCGCTGGAAGCAGAGTTGCACTACATATTAGAGATTGTCTTAGGTGGGCGATATGAGCACGGCGCCAGCCCCCGCGCCTGGGCATGCAAAGGCGCCGTCGAAGTACATGACCCAGCCATCTGGCACTTCACTTCCTGGCGAGAGGGATTGGCTCTCGCCTGCTTCGGGCTCTAGAGCATCGGTCCATTCTGCCACAAAATCGACGAGGGCGGCTCCCTTGATGACCCTGGTTGTGCTGAACTCCAGCTGAAATGCTTGCAGTTCAATGTTCCACTCAGCGACTCTTCCAGCAGCGTTGGGGCTCCGGAGCACCCTCTCTAGTGGATAGGCTGAGGCGACCTTGATTGGGTGGCCTTGGAAGTAATGACGCAGCTTACATGAGGCCACCAGGAGCGCGAGCAAGAGCTTCTGTGGCATGGGGTATCGTGCTCTTGCATCCCGTAGCACCGTGCTGACGAAGTATACTGGGTGCTCCACGAGGGAGGGAGCATCGGTTGAGCATGTGACCTCCGGAGGTTGTGGCGCCTCCCGAGGTGGGGGGGCCTCAGGAACTTGGTCACCCATCATGGCCTCCGCAGGCCTAGGAACGCCGTCTTGTGGGGACTGACCATTCGCGGGCGTCATCGTGGCTTCGGCGACGCCGTCTTGGCACCGCACCGTCCCGGCTGAAGGTGCGGCATCATGCGGTGCGTCCTTGGCCTGGCGCTCCTCCCGGACAGCCACCAACGCCGCGTTGGGTGAGTGGGGCGTGGCGGCCAGGTAGAGCACCAGGGGCTCGAGAGGTCGAGGCGTGACCATCATCAGAGGGCTGGTCAAATATCTCTTGAGGTCTTGAAACGCCAGGTCGGCCTCTGGGGTCCACTCGAATGGGCCCTTCTTCTTCATCAGCTTGAAGAACGGCAGGGCGCGTTCTCCCAGCTTGGAGATGAAGCGCCCCAACGAGGTCACGCAGCCCGCGATCTTCTGCATTTCCTTGAGAGTTTGCGGCGGGATCATGTCTTCTATCACCTTGACCTTTTTGGGTTAGCCTCGACCCCCCTGTGCGATACGAGGAAGCCCAAAAGCTTGCCAGCGGGAACACCAAACACGCACTTCTCCGGGTTGAGCCAGAGGTCCACCTGGCAGGCTGGTGAAAGTCTCCTCCAGGTCCTGGATGAGGGTTCTTGCCTCCCAAGATTTTACCACGATGTCGTCGACGTAGGCTTCAGCGTTTCTCCCTAGCTGTTGGCCCAGGGCGATGTGCATCAACCGCTGGAAGGTCGCCCCAGCGTTGCGTAGCCCGAACAACATGCAGGTGTAGCAGTATACCCCACACGGGGTCTAGAAGGCCGTCTTCTCCACGTCTTCTACCGCCATCTTGATCTGGTGGTAACCCAAAAATGCGTCCAGGAAACATAGCAGGTCGCACTCGGCGGTGGAGTCGACGATCTGGTCGATGCGCGGGAGCGGGAACGGGTCTTGGGGGCAGGCTTTGTTGAGGTTGGTGAAGTCGACACACATGCGTTCCTTCCCACCTTTCTTGGGCACGACGACGGGGTTCGCCAGCCATTCCGGGTACCGGACCTCGCAGATGACACCTGCCGCTTGTATTTCGTGAGTTTCCTGGACGATGAAGGACTGCTTCTTCGTGGACTGTAGCCACGCCTTCTGCTTCACAGGCGCACATTGGGGCACACCCTTAAGTGGTGTTCGATTACCCCCCTTGGGACCCCTAACAGCTGCTTGGGCTCCAAGGCGAATACCTCCTTGTTTGCACGCAGGAACTTCACCAATGCCTCCTCTTGGTCGGGGTCGAGGTTAGCGCTTATGGTGAAGGCAGCTCCTGAGGATCCATCCTCCTCGACCGGCACCTGCTTCGTTTCGGCCCGGTCCTGAGTGAACAACTGCTTCTTTTTCACCGGCGCGGCCCCCTTAGCTCCAAGGGTGGCTTCGTCGGCCGGGCGCGCTGTTGCGGCGGCCCTGAAGATAAGCTTGAGGGCCGTCAGAGCCTCCTTGGTGTCTCCAGCCATGGTGAGGACGTCGCTATTGCCCGGCATCTTCATGAGGTTGTAGGCCGGATGGGTCGCTGCCATGAACTGAGCCAGGGCAGGGTACCCGAGGATGGCGTTGTATGGGAGGCCGATGCGGCCGATGTCAAAGTCGATCAGCTTGGTGCAGTAGTTGTACCGGGTACCAAGGGTGACCGGGAGGCGTATTTGCCCCAGGGGCTGGTGGATCCGCTACAGACTCCGTAGAAAGGCTTGGTGGAGCAGAGTCGGCCGTACGGCACGTGAAGCAGGCCGAAAGCTTCCACGGAGAGCACATTGAGGCCAGCTCCGTCGTCGATGAGGGCCTTGGTCATGGCGACGTTGCACATGGTGGGAGTGCAGAGCATCGGGAGCGCACCCAAGCCTGCAGTGGTAGCGGGGTGGTCCCCTGAGTCAAAGGTGAGGTCGGCCTTCGGCGCCGCCCATCCTGGAGGTGCTCCCTGCTGTACAGAGGCGGCGCCAATCTAGCGGAAGAACTGCTTGACGCGGCGGTCCGAGGGCGGTGCCTGTGAGCCGCCGTTAAGCGTGTGACAAAAAGGCCGCGCGGCTCCTCCCAAGAAGCCACAGAGGACCCCGGTAGGTTGAGCAGCCAGGCTCGCAGCGCGCCAGCGAGGGCCATAGGAAACTAGTTGGCCATGACCTTGTCGTCGTCTCCAGCCACCAGAACGGCCTCCTCGTATGCCAGGAAGGTCGACGGATCCGCCGCGCCGTCGTAGCGGGGTGGCATCTTCGGCCTGAACTTGTGCGGCCACTGCACCCGCCGTAAGGCGGGGGCGAGGGCCCTGAGCCCCATGGCACCGTCGTGGGTGTCCGTCGACCCGGTCGGAGGAGCGGGGCTGGCCATGGGGGGCCGAACTGGGAGGTGAAGCTGGTGGAGGGGTGAAACTTCGGCGCACCCCTACCTGGCGCGCCAAATGTCGGATTACAGGTTCCGGCAAACCCTTGAGGTTCGAACTCTGGGGTGCGCACGAAGATCTCTCCCTAGCTCGCTCTCGCATTGATCTCAAGGCCTAGCTCGCCAAACCCAAGGAACAAGAGACACGAGAGTTTATACTGGTTCGGGACACCGTTGTGGTGTAATACCCTACTCCAGTGTGGTGTGGTTGATTGCCTCGTGGGTTGAGGATGAACTAGTACAGTGGATGAACAACCTCCTGAGGAGAGGTGTTCTTGAGCTCGATGAGCTGGTGAGATGGCCTTGGTGGAGTGGATCCCATCCAAGATGAGCCGATCCTTCACTACGGTGGTGGCTAGTCCTATTTATAGAGGCCCCGGTCCTCTTCCCAAATGTTAGGTGGGAAGGGATCCCACAATGGCCAATTTTGAAGGGAGACAACTAGTACAAGCTATCCTGAGAAAAGTTGGTCTTCCCCTGCCAAAGGTTCTGGTGGGGCGCCGCCGTGGGCTCTGCGGTGACCTCCGTCCTGCCGTCCTGCTGGTCTTGGTCCTGTTGCACCGATATGGAAACCTTTGCCTGATGCCTCGGGACTCCTCGCCTGCGCTTGCCCCTTTAGCACCAAAGAGGAAACAGGTACTCTGCGCCCGCTATCGCCCGCCTGGCCTTGGTCGTCATGGCTCACGTCACGCGGACCTCGCGAGGTGCCCCTTGCATAGATATCTCCGCTCCTCGGGAGCCAACCTAGCGAGGCCGCCCCTGAGGAGGTCTTGGCGTCGTCTGCCTCGCGAGGGTCGGCCCCTCGCGAGGTTCTTGAGTGGTTGCTACCAAAGGTGGGCTGTACCAGGCTGCTGGTGGAGCCACGCCCTGGGCCGCAGGCAGGCAAGTCTGGGTACCCCCGTTCCCAGGACACCGACCGAAGCCGAGGCGACGGAGGCGCGGAAGTCGAAGGATATGATGTTTAATGCAAAGCCGAAGACATCCGGAGTATCATGGAGGGCCTACCCAACAAGACTGGGGATGTAAAAGCCGGATACCGCGTCATCATCGAAGGGTCAAATGCGGTTCCTTTTATTCAAATTTCTCTGGAGTATTCGGAGGAGGAACCCACCTTGCAATGCCGAAGACGATCTGCACGCCGGACACGTCGTCATTGAAGCCTAGTTCGGGGGCTACTAAGGAGTCCTGGACTAGGGGGTCCTCGGGGATCCGGGTTGTGTGATGTGGGCTGGATTGGTGGGCCGTGAAGATACAAGATTGAGGACCTTCTCTCGTGTCCGGAAGAGACTCTCCTTGGTGTGGAAGGCAAGCTTGGCGTTCGGATATGAAGATTCCTTTGTCTGTAAAACCAACTTTGTATAACCCTATCCCCCTCCGGCGTCTATATAAACCAGAGGGTTTAGTCCGTAGAGGTGATCATAATCATACATGTTAGACATCTAGGGTTTAGCCATCACGATCTCGTGGTAGATCAACTCTTCTAACCCCTATACTCATCAAAGTCAATCGAGCAGGAAGTAGGGTATTACCTCCATCAAGAAGGCCCGAACCTGGGTAAACATCGTGTCCCCTGCCTCCTGTTACCTTTGATCCTTAGACGCACAGTTGGGGACCCCCTACCCGAGATCTGCCGGTTTTGACACTGACAGTCGCGTCTTCCATATTACGCTTCCTGCTCCTGCCTTCTTTGAATTTCAGGTAAAATAAAGATATTACATACATAGAGAGGAGGTAGTGGAGTATGAGAGGGCAAGGGAGACCGCTCGCCTCAACGAGGCATCCCGCCAAGCAGTGGCAACTGCAATCCAGTTCAACCCCAACTATGACTATCATCCAGGCTAGCCGTGGCGAAAAGCCTAAGCTTGGGGTAGTACGCATCCCTCACCGACATCACATTCATGATCACACATTCATTATAGTTGTCAGTGTTCATCCCTTTTCAATGTATAATCCATGTTATTTTTTTTCTTGCTTTCTTCTTGTGTGTTGAAAAACTTTGATAAAATCCAAAAATATTTCTCGCTTCTTTTTAGTTTTTCTTTCCAGTTTGAAGTAGTAGTAGTATTAAAAGAAAACCCAAAAAGATTTCTCGTTCTTCTTTTGCTTGTTGGGAGCTTTCCCGTTTTTCTTGTTTTCATTTTTCTTTTGTTTTACTTCCTCGAGATAAAAACAAAGACTCCGAAAATATTTCAGTGTGTTTCTTTGAAATTCTTTTCTTTTTTTGGGTCGTAAGGAGAAGACCACGATGAAAATATTGAGTGGCTCTCATATGCATTATTGTTGATCTAACGAAGAGCCCATGTTACCTTGTCTTCTCCTTTGAATAAATTTTTGCGGATTCCAGCTTAGTCCATGACACGTGCACTCTTATTATTATTCACACCATTCAGTCGTGCAAGTGAAAGGCAATAATGACGAAATTTAATGAATTAATTGAGATGGAGAAAAGCTGGTATGAACTCAACATGTCTTGTTTTTGTAAATATGTTCAGCTCATCCTTCTCGATTCAGCCTATTATGAATGAAACATGTTTGCAATGACAATTAGAGATCATAATTATTCATGCCATGCTTAAATAGCTAGGAGTGGATAATGGTTTATCTTGTGTGTCAACATACATTTAAAATGGTTATGATGTAGTATGATAGGATGGTATCCTCTTCTCAATGATTCAAATGGCTTGACTTGGCACATGTTCACGCATGTAGTTGAATCAAAACCAACATAGCCTTCACGATATTTATGTTCATGGTGTTTTATATTCTACTCATGCTTGTATTCAATGTTGATTAATCTCAGAGCATGTTTATGCCCGGTTTCGCTCTCTAGTTGGTCGCTCCTCAATCTATTTGCTAGCATTCACTTGTACCAAGCAGGAATACTGCTTGTACATCCACTTCCTTAAACCCAAAGTTATTCCATATGAGTCCACCATACCTACCTATATGCGGTATTTACCTGCCGTTACAAGTAAATTTGCATCTGCCAAACTCTAAATCTTAAAATAATCATCTGTTTTGTATGCCTGTATCGCTCATGTAGGATTCGGCTAGCCATGGCTTGTGTTTGTTGGTGGAGGTGGAGTAAAACTTTACCTTTCTGTTTGGGAACCGCCTATAATGTGTCTAGCATGGAAGATAGTGAGAACTCTCGGTTACTACGTTGACAATGAAAGCATACCTCCCAAAATTATATTCATCTCTGTTTTCAGAAAGCTTCGAGCTCTAGCACCTCTGCAAATCCCTGCTTCCCTCTGCGAAGGGCTTATCTATTTACTTTTATTGTTGAGTCATCATCTTCTAATTAAAGCACCAGCTAGAGAGCACTATTGTCATTTATATGCTTTGTGTTTAGTTGATATTGAGTATGGGTGTGACTGGATCTCCTTTGCCATCAATTACAATGTCTAGTCAGTGCTTGAACTTCATAGGTGATCTGCATTTATGTTTTGCGGTCCCAGAAAGGGCTAGCAAGATACCATTATATCATATTAGATCATGATTGTTTTGGAAAAGTGTTGTCATTTGATATATCTTATTATTGCTTGTTAGTTGGTTATGTCATTGATATGAATAAATGTAAGACCTGGGTGTTATCGTGAATATGGTTAGTTCATAAACTTTGCTGAAAACCTAAACATTAGTTAGTCATATTGGCAACAACAAGATCAAACGGAGTTTGTCAACTGAATTGCTTGAGGACAAGCAATAAGTTAAGCTTGGGGGAGTTGATACGTCTCCATCGTATCTACTTTTACAAACACCTTTGCTCTTGTTTGGGACTCTAATTTGCATGATTTGAATGGAACTAACCCGGACTGACGCTGTTTTCAGCAGAATTGCCATGGTGTTGCTTTTGTGCAGAAATCAAAGTTCTCGAATTGACCTGATAATTTATGCAGAATTTTGGTTGAATATATAAAAAATACTAGCGGAAAAATATAAGAGAGGGGGGCCACCCAGGAGCCACAAGCTCAGGGGGCACGCCTCCTAGGCTTGTGGGCCCCCTGGACCTCCGGCAACCCTAACTCCAACTCCATATATACCTATTCGCCAAGGAAAAAATGGAGAGAAGGATTCGTCGCGTTTTACGATACGGAGCCGCCACCACCTTCTGTTCTTCATCGGGCAGCTGATCTGGAGTCCGTTCGGGGCTCCAGAGGGTGGAATCCATCGCCATCGTCATCATCAACCTTCCTTCACAGCCAATTTCGTGATGCTCGCCGCCGGGAGTGAGTAATTTCTTTATAGGCTTGCTGGGCGGCGATGAGTTGGATGAGATCTATCATGTAATCGAGTTATTTTTGTTAGGGCTTGATGCCTAGTATCCACTATGTTCTGATATTGATGTTGCATTGACTTTGCTATGCTTAATGCTTGTCACTAGGGCCCGAGTGCCATGATTTCAGATCTGAACCTATTATATTTTCATGAATATATGTGTGTTCTCGATCCTATCTTGCAAGTTATATGCACCTATTACAAGTGATGATCCGCATACCCCAAGGTGATAATAATTGGGATTCTTTCCGGTGATTACCGTAGTTTGAGGAGTTCATGTATTCACTAACTACTAATGCTTTGTTCCGGTTCTCTATTAAAAGGAGGCCTTAATATCCCTTAGTTTCCTTACGGACCCCCTGCCACAGGAGGGTAGGACAAAAGATGCCATGCAAGTTCTTTTCCATAAGCACGCATGACTATATACGAAATACATGCCTACATTCACTAGAAAAAAATACACTTCCGTGATGATACGTGTTTGTCACAGTAGGTCAATTTTGTCGTGCATGTACATCCATGACAATTTTATGATAGAATCAAGATAGTCATACCTGTGCTGTCGTAGAAGTGTTCCATGACATTACCAAAATTATCATCATGTAAGTGTCCACTTCCATGATGATAAATCACGCGTCATAGAAGTGCTTTCGTCAAGGGTGATCGACATGTAGCATCCACTGTAACGGGTCGCCGTTAAGCTATCGAGTTCCAGTTTGGATCTAATAACCCGTTAACAGCTGGGACCAATGAGGATTTTCCACGTGTAAAATTATCATTGGATATTGCAACCACATGTCAGCACCCGAAAAGGACAGATGTCAACCGCCCAATGGACAGGAGGCGCCTATGATACGTCGACACGTGGCAAGGCCCAACAGCGGCCCATTTAGGTTAAAAAGGTTGGCCTAGTCAAAATTAGCGGGCTGGCCCACTAACGGCCTGCTTGTAGACGGTCCATTCGCAGTTAAGGCCCGTACAACTATTGTCAAATCGGTCCATCAACGGCCCATTCTAAACTTTTCATCATCGCGGCCCATGGTCACTTCTGGCCCATTAATAGTCCGCTAAGTATTTGGGCCGAATTACGACCTGATGTGTTTCCGGCCTGTTAAAGGTCCTGCTTAATTTGGGCCCATTTATTGGCCATTGAAACTTTCGGCCCATAAACGACCGTGAAGGATTTGGGTCATATTCGGCCATGTCTGACATTCAGCCTGTTAGAGGCCCATTGTAGATTTGGGGCACTTCCAGCCTGTTGTGATTTTCGGGCTGTTAACATCGGACGAAATCCATGGGCCATATGTGGCCCAACGTCACATCGGGCCTATTAACGACCCATATAAAACTGATACTAATCAAGCCCGACCGAACGTCTGGCCTGTTAAAGGCCCGTGTAGTAGGTTAGAGCATTTATGCCCCATTTGAATTTCGGCCTCTAAACGATCCGCATTGTAAATGGGCTACCACAAGCTCGAGATATTTACACATGTTAACGGCCTATTGTTACTGAGGGCCCAAATTATGTTTAGGCCTGTTAAAGGCCCACTAGGGGCACATGCCTACCAAAAATATGAAAGCTTATGCTGATTTAGGCCCAGATATTCTTAGTGGGCTACATGCAAATTACGGCCCATAATCGTCTTTAGCCCAATTGTAATGGGCCTAACGAATGTTGGCACGTTGGGCTCCTACGAAGCTTTCGGCCGAATACATTACTAAGATAAACCTACACTATACAAAAATAGCGTCGTAATTTCTACAACCGTTGGCAGCACGATAAATGTTGTTTCACAACAAAATAAATTCCAGCCATACAACAAAAGGCATGTTGGCATAAAGTTTACAGTCCTTGTAGATAAAAGCACCATCAGAGGTATAGAAGCACAGATAATTTGACCTGAGTGCTAATTTTTCAGGCTGTAGAATCTAATGGAGCAGCATGATCATCCCCTTTTTTCCGCCATTGCTCTTCAACAACAAAGCAAATGTCTAACAGTCTGGTTTCAAAACCATTCATATCTTGACGACATTTGTCAACCACTATTCTTGTTTTCGTAACGACGTCCATTAGGGATTGGACTTGTGTCTGGAGCACAATATATCACTTTGTCTACTGGAAGATTTTGTTCAGTAGGCGATTTGGTTGAGGTTACCTTGACAACCAACCCAAAATTACGCAGGAAGGTGCTTTTTGCACTGTTAGTGGAGAGTTACTAACGCACTGCAGCAAGAGGTGACATTGTGCCTGTGGTAGCCTCATCACCTTCAGGTGGTTGTGGTTGTTCAATCATTTGTTCCATAGCTTGCTGAAAATTTGAACTTCTCGATTAGTGTACCAGATAATTTACTAATGAGACAAAAACAAACAAAGTAGGTTCCACGTTTATACATTGTCGGGGGAAATGACACCTATGGGATCACGAGGAATCCCTTTGGCTACGGTTGGCGGGCGCGAGGCTGTGGAAAGAGCGGGATTAAGAGATCAACGCGGGAGGATTATCCAAGTTCGGGCCGCAAGTGATGCATAATACCCTACTCCTGCTGGTTTCTGTTTATCTGGTGTTCTTGGACTAGCTACAAGGCATGCAGGGTCCAAAAAGTCCGAATCCTTCCTCAGTACGCCGCGGGCCTCCTTTTATAGACAAAGGGGTTGCCAAAGTGGCACACAGGAGGTGGAAAGCTATACAGTGGTCAAGTCTATCCTCTGGCACCGTAGGACAAATGCATTTAATGCGCTACCGACGTGCCCTTCTTGCTTTATCAGGGACGGCAAGGAAGCTCGTCCCAGCTGTCGCCGCCTCGCCTGGCTTCGACGCGCGTCCGAACTGACAAGGCGTGTAGTGCCACGCTGGCTGGCTGGCTGCTGAGTTGGTGCGGTGGCAGAGCCTTCATGAAGATCTGCATGCCACCACGCAGGTGCTTGTTGAGTTGGCCTAGAGGCCGTACGTACGTCTCCACACAGGTGCTCACCTAGTTGGTGGGCTGGCAGCTGCATGGGAACGGCGGCGGAGTCTTGGCTGATGTGGGCCTGGCTGCGGCCCTGTGGATGTCTTCGGCAAGGGTCTTGCCGGGGCCCCGGCAAGGGTCTTGCCGGGGCCCCGGCAAGGGTCTTGCCGCGGCGTCGTGGGCGTCCCCGGCAAGGGTCTTTCTGGGGGGGCCTCGTGGGTATCCTTGGCAAGGATCTCGCCGAGGATCTCCGTCTTCTGATTCTCATCTGATCTTGCATGTTCTTGGTCTTCACAAAGATCTGCAAGCCACCATGGAGGCACCTCCCGAGCTTTGGTTCCAATGTGGTTTGAGGGCGCCGGAACTCTCAGGCTCAAGGGTGGCAGCCCTACTGGCGTTGGGCGAGTTTCCCGGGCAAGGTTCTTGCCGGGGTTGTGGAGGCCGCCCCGGCAAGGGCCTTGCTGGGGGAGTCCATCTCACCCTTTTGCTCTTTGTGTTTCCGGCTTGGCGTTGGTCTGGTCGTCTTGTGCCTTTGCTTCCTCTACCCCGCCAAGTGTGGCCAGGGGTGTGGGGCTGCGACTGCCCGCGCACAAGTAAAGGGGTGCAAAAGGGACCCCTACTTTCTTACACCGACAAGAGCCCCCGGGTCTGGTCCACATATAAGCGCAGGGCGTTATCAGGCCAGGCCCAGAACGGTGCCCGGGCGCGCGGGCGGCGGAGTTTTACCGTAGTAACTCCCTCGCTCGCTGCGCTTCCCCACGACCTGCATTGAAAGATGTCGGGGGAAATGACACCTACGGGATCACGAGGAATCCCTTTTGCTACAGTTGGCGGGCGCGGGGCTGTGGAAAGAGCGGGATTTAGAGATCAACGCGGGTGATTATCCAGGTTCGGGCTGCAAGTGATGCGTAATACCCTACTCCTGCTGGTTTCTGTTTATCTGGTGTTCTTGGACTAGCTACAAGGCGTGCAGGGTCCAAAAAGTCCGAACCTTCCTCTGTACGCCGCGGGCCTCCTTTTGTTGACAAAGGGGCTGCCAAAGTGGCACACAGGAGGTGGAAAGCTATACAGTGGTCGAGTCTATCCTCTGGCACCGTAGGACAAATGCATTTAATGCGCTGCCGACGTGCCCTTCTTGCTTTGTCGGGGACCGCAAGGAAGCTTGTCCCAGCTGTTGCCGCCTCGCTTGGCTTCGACGCGCGTCCGAACTGATGAGGCGTGTAGTGCCACGCTGGCTGGCTGGCTGCTGAGTTGGTGCGGTGACAGAGCCTTCACGAAGATCTGCATGCCACCACGCATGTGTTTGCTGAGTTGGCCTAGAGGCCGTACGTCGCCACGCAGGTGCTTGCCTAGTTGGTGGGCTGGTAGCTGCATGGGAACGGCGGTGGAGTCTTGGCAGATGTGGGCCTGGCTGCGGCCCTGCGGATGTCTTCAGCAAGGGTCTTGCCGGGGCACCGGCAAGGTTCTTGCGGCGGCGTCGTGGGCGTCCCTGGCAAGGGTCTTGCCAGGGGGGCCTCGTGGGTATCCTCGGCAAGGATCTTGCTGAGGATCTCTGTCTTCTGATTCTCATCTGATCTTGCACGTTCTTGGTCTTCACAAAGATCTGCAAGTCACCACAGAGGCGCCTCCCGAGCCTTGGTTCCAATGTGGTTTGAGGGCGTCGGAACTCTCAGGCTCAAGGGTGGCAGCCCTGCTGGCGTTGGGCGAGTTGCCCCGGCAAGGTTCTTGCCGGGGCTGTGGAGGCCGCCCCGGCAAGGGCCTTGCCGGGGGAGTCCATCTCGCCCTTCTGCTCTTTGTGTTTCTGGCTTGGCGTTGGTCTGGTCGTCTTGTGCCAAGCATGGCCAGGGGCATGGGGCTGCGACTGCCCGCGCACAGTTAAAGGGGTGCAAAAAGGGACCCCTACTTTTGTACACCGACAGGAGCCCCCGGACCTGGGCCGCATATAAGCGCAGGGCGTTATCAAGCCAGGCCCAGAACGGTGCGCGGGCGCGCGTGCGGCGGAGTTTTTACCGCAGTAACTCCCTCGCTCGCTGCGCTTCCCCATGACCCGCGTTGAATGCGCAACGTGGGGATCGTGCGTGACGTGGGGGTCATGCGTGGGGCGGTTGCTGCCCTCATGCGTCACATCATAGTAAATGGTAAAGACGCGGCCCGCGCCTTCCCTATAAAAAAGGAAAAACCGCAGGCGCGCTACTCATTTACCCTCTACGTCTCTTCCAATCTCGGAACCGCCGTTCCTCTCTTCTTCCTCAGGCGAAAGATTCGAATTTCTTGCCTCTGCTTGCTGCCGCCGCCCCCATTGCTCTTGATCCTTCGCCCCCTTCCAGCTGCCATGGCGCCCAAAACCAGCAGGGGTAAGGGAGCGGCCAAGGATGCCGGGGAGAAGGAGGCACCGGAGAGCGAGGGGGCGCCATCTCTGGGAGCATCGCTTGGATCCCGAGGACCCAGGAGAAAGGCACATAGCCGGAGGGTGCCCAAAAGGAGGGGTGGGAGGAGTGACGGGGCCAGTGGTGCTGGATCGAGGAGAAGGGCCCGCCGGAGTTCTGTCGGGTCCGTCAGAGCCAGCCGACACGCTGCCAGGACTGGAGCGACCTCGATGTCAATGGCAAGAAGCTCTCGATCGCCACCACCAGGATTCATCGCCTCACCATGGCCGGGCTCAGAGATGATTGGGGCGGACTTCATCCATCGCCGAATCACCCCGCTACACAGCAAGGGGAGGCCGGCCTGGGACTTCAGGAATGCGGCCGACTTCATGAGGCTCCGCCCTGGCCTGAAGCATAACTTCACGGTGATGGGTCATGCCCATTTCTGTCAAAGGCTCTTTCGGGTCGACGCGGACAGCGACGGCAGGGCGGAGAGGAGCGGCAAGGCCGTCAAGGGCCCCTGTTTGGGTTGCCGGCGGGAGTGGTCCCGCTGAGCAACAACTCTCGCCAGTCTGCCATCATCGCCATGATGCCGGACTTCAACGCACACGGCCTTGACCCGTCCTGGGCCGAGCTGCCAGCGGAGAAGGTGCAGGAGTTCTTCGACACTTTGTCGGAGGCTTACATCCGCGACGAGCCGCTGCTCATCCAGGACACCACCCAGGCTGAGCTGGACTACATCGCCGCCAGGGCGGCGGAGCCAACGCTCGCCAGGGAGGCTGACAACGCTGGCAGTGTGGAGGACGAGACTGATGAGGCCGCGGAGGAGTGGGAGCTCGTCCAGTGGGCGGAGGCTGCCGGGGAGGCTAGCGGCGCCAACACCGAGGCCCCCCTTGTTGAAGATGCGGGTGACAAGTCGCCCGAAGAGGAGGTCGAGGTGAACGACCCCCCGGTTGCTGGGAGGCAGCGCGTCCTAAGACGGGCCAGCTCTGGTGAGCCGGTCCGGCCCGGCAGGATCACGCAGCGGCAACCGCCCTAGGAGCAGCTCGTGTGCGAGACGAGGGCGATGAAGGCCACGGTGGCGAAGAGGAAGGCGACTGCTTCCTCCTCGTCCAAGCGGTACCAGACTCCATCTCCTTCCCCTTCGGGCAGCACCTTGGAGGCCGAGTTTGACCTCAGATCTTTCAGACCGGCGAGGAAGAGGAAGCTAGTGGAGGAGGAGGTAGAGGAATAGTAAGTATTTCGCCCCCCGCATCATCTCCTGACATCGCTCCAATGTTATCCTTCTTTGATTTGGTGTTATCTTCACAGGGGCGTAGAGACTCTGGCCCAGAGGGTGGCGAAGAGGTCCAAGGCATCGTCGGGTGACAAGCCCTCGGCGGGTAGTTCGCATACGCCATTGCTGGTGGATAGAAGCCCGGACAGCAACGCCTGGCGTAGCCCCCGCTTCAGTCCCCAGGATTAGCTCATCACTTACTCCTCCATTGATGAACTTTGGGGTGTGAATCTTTGACGCTGATCTTGCCGGGTTTGCAGGAGAAGAACGGCAGCAGGAGGAGTCACTGAGGGCCACCCCCAACACACCGCCCCTCTTGACTACACCGCCTCGAGGGGCGTCCCCGACAAGGATATCCACCACCGAGCCCACGCATATGGAAGAGGAGGAGGCGAACTTGGGTGCCGGGGGTTCTGCCCCGGCAACGAATGCTGGCAGGAAGGGCGCCACTTCTTCCTAGCCCGGCGTGGGTGAGTTATTTGCCTTTTGTCCCTGTTCTTTCTTCTTCTTTTTAAACCTCGACCTTGGCTCTGAAAGTGCGTTATATCGACTAGAGGGGGGTGAATAGGCAATTTTTATGAATTCTTCACTGACGAATTTGCCAGTGAGGAAATTCCTTAGTGAAAAACTACTTGCAGCGGAATAAGTACTCAAAAGTATGCATAGCAGAACACAAGCATGGTCATCATGATGAAATGAAGACAAGCACAGAGTACAGAAAGCGTAAACACAGGATAGCACAGGATGAAGACAAACAGACTGAAGAAATTGAACTGAGGAAATTGAGAAAGTCTTCAGTCAAAGTCTTCAAACACAGATGTGAACAAGTGCACAACACAGTTATGAGGAAATGAAAGAGTTGAGGAAATAGAACCAGTAAGCTTGGTGAAGACAATGATTTGGTAGACCAGTTCCAACTGCTGTCTCAGTTGTGCGTGTGGTTGGAGCGGCTAGGTATTTAAACCTGAGGACACATAGTCCCGGACACACAGTCATCACCGTATTCTCCCTGAGCTAAGGTCACACAAACCTCGCGCAATCACTCGTGGTAAGTCTTTAGGTGACTTCCAAACCTTCACAAACTCGGTCACTCGGCGATCCACAATTCCTCTTGGATGCTCTAGACCATGACGCCTAACCGTCTGGAAGAAGCACAGTCTTCAAAGGTAACAAGCATCGGATCCACGTAGGATCAATCTCTTCAGTGATGCTCAATCACTTTGGGTTTGTAGGTGTTTGGGTTTGGGTTTTCCTCACTTGATGATTTTCGCTCAAAGTCCTCGGATGATGGGATGCTCTCAAATGACAAGTGTCAGTTTCTCTCGGAGCAGCCAACCAGCTAGTGGTTGTAGGGGGCGGCTATTTATAGCCTAGGGAGCAGCCCGACATGATAATACATAAATGCCCTTCAATGATATGACCGTTAGGTGGGTAGATATTTTGGGACAGCTGCCACATAGCACAGCAATGGTCGGAAATTTGAGTATCAAATTCCTCAGGGCTATCATGTTCCTCATTGTGTAAGCAATCTGCACTGGCGAATTCCTAACTCCTCAGTCAGAACAAATTCCTCAGAGACCAGAAGGACTTCGTCTCTGTCACTGAAGAATATGACTGAACTGTTTGAGATTTCCAATGGCTTCACTCGAAGGGATTGGTAGGTGTAGGATTTTGAGTTGAGCATCACATGGAAATTTTTCCTTAGTATTTCCTCGACCCCCTTTAACAGTACGGTGTTTCCTATGACTCAAGAAAGGGAAAATGAAACTACGAAAACAAAAGTCTTCACGCTTCATGTTCCTCAAATGAATACCAAGTATTCAAGGTCACACCAATTTCTTCACTTTCAAAGTCTTCAGAAAGTCTTTAGAAATCCAAAGTCTTCAGTCGAAGAACTTCATTTTTAGGGGTCGACTTTCTCTGTAAATATCAAACTCCTCATAGACTTATAGACCTGTGTACACTCATAAATACATTAGTCCCTTAACCTATGAGTCTTCAATACACCAAAATCACTAAGGGGCACTAGATGCACTTACAATCTCCCCCTTTTTGGTGATTGATGACAATATAGGTTAAGTTTTCAACGGGGATAAACATATGAAAGTGTAAATACTGATATTGAGGAATTTGATTGCAAGATATAGAAGAACTCCCCCTGAAGATGTGCATAGTGAGGAATTTGCTTTTGAAGCAATGCACACTTGAAGAGTTGAATCATGGAGATCTCCCCCTATATCTTGTAATTCATACACGCATTTGACATAATATATGAAGAATTTGAAATGCATGATGAAATATGGTGACTGATGTAATTCAGCATGCATGCAATAACATTAACGAGGAATAAGCATGCAAAAGAAACACAGCAAAAGTATTAGGTCACTATAGAGTTTAAGTTTACAACTCGATCCAGCAAAGTCATCAGAAGAACGAGAGTTGTAACTTAGTAAAAAACGCCCATAAAAGATAGACCTGCTTGAAGACTAACTCAAATTTCTCCCCCTTTGTCATCGAATGACCAAAAGGTTCGAAAATGAGGACTAACACCCCTGAAGAATATCAAGTTGATGAAGGAGCGTCAGCGTTGTTGGGGTCGTTTGTTGATGTAGGGCCTGCCGCAGTGTCGTCCAAGTCTTCATGCTCATCAGTTTCACGCGATGAAGAATAGGAGCTGGCCACCAAGGACGGAACCTTGACCTTCTTGTATTTCTTCAGTGGAGGTGCAGACCAGTCAAAGTCCTCTTGGAGACCCATTTTCTTCACATCTTCTGCGCTATAAATGTGCGACAGAACAACCCAGGTGCGGTTGAGGGTTTCATGAAGGTAGTAATGGTTTTTCTTCACTGCATTGTGGGTAGCAGTCATGTTGTGAAGAATTGAACCAAACTGCCGCTTGACCCATTTGTGATTGCGATCAACCTTCTGGTAAAGAATGAGGAGAAGCTCACAGTTAGTCATCACCCTGGGAGCTGTGCCTTGAGGATTTGGCTTGGTTGCGTTGGCGGCAGAGTCATGGGTGGCAGAGTCATCATTGGTGGAGTAGGATGCAGCCTTGCAAAATTGACCATCCAATGGACGAATGCCTTCATCAATGACAGCAGTAGCCTTGCCCTTTTCATCAGCTGAGGAAAATGTCCATTTGAGGACTTCAATCGGGGGCAAGTAGCTGCAATGGTTTAGTGTATCAGCTTTATAGTTGAGTGAAGACCTTGTTCTGATGAATCCCATGATCCACGGAGCATAAGGCTTCAACTCAAACGGTGACATTGCGACATTGGCCAGAGTCCTCATGAAGAAATCATGGAAGTTGACGGGAACGCCATGAATGATATTGAAAAGCAGATTCTTCATGATGCCAACGACTACTTCTTCATTCGAGTCGTGGCCCTTGATAGGACTCAATGTCTTCGTTAGAATGCGATAGACAGTCCGAGGCACATATAACAATTCCTTCACAAGGAATTTTGTTCTTTGGGCCTGACCTGGCTTTAAAGGCTTCATCAGCACTTGCATATAGTGATCTGTAAGCTCAGGTTCACTGTAGACGCAACAAGCGGCTTCAAGGGGAGGACTGAGAGGCAAAGCCCGAAGCAATTCAGTAGCTGGTGCTTTGTAGTGAGTATTTTCAGACATCCAGTCTAGCACCCATGAATTCACATCTTCAGAGTCTCCGGTTATGTGCAGAGTTGCATAAAATTGAAGAATGAGCTCTTCATTCCAATCACATATATCAGTGCAGAAATTTAACAGTCCAGCGTCGTAAAGAACACTGAGGACTGGCCCGAAGCACGGCAGAGATTCCATATCCACGTGAGGAATGTGCTCATGATCGAAGACTTTGTCTTTGTTGAACAACACTGAGGAATAAAAATTTGCCTGGCTGGCAGTCCAGAAACGCCTCTTCCTAATGCGAGTAGAGTCATAGGGGTTGTAATCAGTGAAGAATACGTGCTCGCCGAAGAAATCATTAGCCTTGAATTTTTGCTTCCTTGAGAATGGATCCTTTGGTTTGGGCAGAGGAGTGTCAGTCAGTTGCATTACAACCTCAGGAATTGCAATCTCAGGTTCTTCAGGCTGAGGAATTTCTGGTTCCTCTTCAGTGGCAACTTGGGTCTTCAATTCTTCATTTTCATTCTCTTCAGCTCTAGTGGCTGGAATTTCTTCATGAGCTTCATCAGATCCCATTTGAACTGTAGTTGCTGGGGACTGAGGAATTTGTTGCAATGGTGTGAAGATTGGAGAGTTGGGGTGCTGACTTTCCCAAAAGTCATCATTCATCACTGGTGTGGTACAGCCAATGTCCACATCTTCATCTTCCATTTCTTCAACTCCGGCCTCTTCAGCAGTAAACTGAGGCATAGGCGAGGAAACTGTGGGGGTTGAAGGGATTTTATCCACTTCAATTTCTTCATCCATCTGCTCTGACGAAGCAGCAGAAGGATTTTCTTCATCAGATCCGCTAGAGATCACATATTCTTCATCAAAAGGGACGATTTCCTTTGATGGCATGGAGAAAACAGGAACAACATCAATTGGATTAGTAAATGAGCTTGTCAATTTCTTCATCTTCTTCGGTGCTGAAGAATCTGAAGGAGCTGATGCTTTCCTTTTCTTCACTGTTGCACGCTCTGCAGCCTTGGTCTTCTTCACATCTGATGCAGATGGAAGGATTGGAGTTGGAGTAGGCGCAGGAGGAGCAGAGGAATGTGGTTGATTTTCTTCAGGCACAACTGATGCAGTTGCCCTGACCTCTTCATTTTCTTCAGACGCACCACTAGTGGGTGCCCTGGCAATTTCATCAGCGGCTGGAATGCAGTCATCAGCCCTGGAACTCACATTTTCTTTAGCAACCTGATTGTCATCAGCGGTGCTGGCATGTTCTACAGTTGGCTGAGCAGATGCTTCAGCCTGAGGAATTTCTTGTTGCGATGGGGCTGCAACATTTGAGGTGAACATCTTAGTCAGTTTAACAAACCTGACCTTGGCTCCTTTCCAATCAGCATAGTAAGCATTGAAATCATCGCTGAGGACTTTGATTTCAGACTGGATCTTCACAATTTCATCAGTTGTCATTGAGACACGGTTGTTCTTCAGGAATTTCTCCTTCCTGTACTGTGCTTTCTTGAGCTGCCTGGCCTTCTCAAACTTCCATTTCTCTTCTTGGATGAAGGCAGTCAGCATATGAATTTGGCCAGGAGTCAGCTTGAAGTCAGGCATAGGAGTGTTTGGGTCCTTGCGCCAGAGATCAGTGTAATCGAGGATCAACTTTGGATCCAAAAGCAGAGGCACATTTGTGCCCTTGGCTCTAGCGGCCCTGACTTGCCTATCTCTGATGATTTCAGCAAGTTCTTCATCATCAGCTTTGTCTTCTTCAGACGGCACTTGGAAGGCGACCTGCTTCTTGTGAGGACTTGGGCGAGAACCTCGTCCAGCAGTGGTCTTTGTCTTCAGTAGAGAGTGTCCTGTTGAAGAATTTGGTGCAGCTGAGGAACTAGCTGAAGCTCCTGAGGCAATAGAGATGCCTGTAGTCCTTTGGCACGTGGCAAGATGCACAGGTGCTGAGGATTTGGTCGGAGCAGCTGAGGACTTTGGAGGAGTAGGAGCGGCGTGAGGAATTGGCCGTGAGGGCTTAGCTGAGGAAATTGGCCGTGAGGGCATTGAAGAAGAGGCACTTGGCTTGTGCGCAGGCTTCTTTGCCATGGATTTCTTCGGCCTTACAGAGGCCTCAGCAACAGCAGCAGAGTCTTCCTTGAATTTACTCACTGCATCTTTTGCCTGTTTGGCCAGCTTGGCTTGGCGCTTGGCCCATTCTTCAGGATAATCCTCACCGCGCTTGATGCTAGTGGGATCTGCTTCTTGGCCAGGTGCCAATGGAGGTCTTGAGCATGGAGGAGTAACAGCGAATTTCTTCATGTATTTTGGAGTCACATACCTGTACTCCCTCCACTCTCTTGCCCATCTCCTCTCTATCTTCTGAATGCGCACCTTGCGCTGATTTTTATCTTCCTCAGGGGGTGTGCAGTACCCAGCATAGATGTCCTCAGGGATTTCAAATGCAGTGTTGACCTCAGGACTCTTTCCTCCTTTCTGTGGCTTCTTTCCATCAGCCATTTTCTTCAGATGAGGAATTTGAACAATTGAGTTCTCTGAAGAAGTATGCAACTTTTCTTCGAGGAACGCTACAAATGAGTTAAGTTGATGAGAACCTAGTGATTCAGCAGCGGACATGAGTACCTGTGAATAGAGTATAGTTGCGAGGAATTTGGAGAGGTCATATGCGTTCTCAGAAGGTTTTTCAAAAAGAACAAGTTTGAGGAATTTGACCAAATGAGTCCTGAAGAATTTCACTAAGCGTTCTTCGTCTTAGGTTCCAGAGTTGTATAGATCGAAGATCCACACAATTGAGGAATCTTGAAGAGAAATTATAGCTTAGAGAAATGAATCAAGATCAGATGACATGTGAGGTGTTTAGTGTGTGAAGAATTTGAAGAATAAACACCTTTGAAGATTTTGCAGAAATCATTTGAATCAAAGAGGGCAGTAAAAGTAACTTTTAATTACCCTGAACGAAGAACACGATGAACTGTGAGGTGGAGAAGTGAAGTTCGTCTGTGCAGATCTTCCACGCCCTAACTCGGCGGAGGAAGACGGCTACGGCGGTGGCGGAGTGAAGATTTCCGCGGCCGGCGCGAGTACGATGGCGACGAGGTCGAGGCAGTGAAGCTCTTCCTTACCGGCAACGATGAAGTAGCGGCGGCGCTAGGGTTTGAGAAGCTCGAGCTGGAGAGAGGTCGAGCGGAGTAAAGGAAGTGAGGAAGGGGAGAGGTGGTATTTATAGCCACGGTGAAAAACTGTTCACCCGAAGAAATTGGACGAACGTGCCCCTGACCCTTCTCATTTGCTTGACATGTGTCACTCACATATTGAGAAGTGGAGATCGTGTTAGATCGTGGGTGAATAGATAAGTATTTCGTGGGATGCGGAACAGTTTGAGTGGCAAAGCCGAAAATTTGGATAAGATAAGTTGAAAGTTTCGTTCGCAAATTCTTCAGCTGACAAGGACACAGTGAAGATTTTGAACGAGTTTCAAATAGAACGCACATGAAGAATTTGTGAATAGATTGGGTTGAGTATAGCATAGAGGGGGAAGGGTCCGATCACATTCACTTAGCAGAAAAAAGCGACTTGAAGATATAGCAATAAGTGAATGCTGTGGAGGACATAAACTCATATATATATATAGCCAATGAAGAAAAACGACGGAAACAGTGAAGATTTTGCAAAGTTGAAGATTTTGAACAACTGAGGAATTTCAAAACTGAGGAAAAACTCAAATTGAAGATTTTCAACTTTTGGTGGTGGCGTGACCCGCCGTATAAGAATGATGATTTCACACACCACGTACAATTGTCGTAGGGTTCTGAGAATCAAATTCTTCGTTAATTTCTTCACACTTAGAGTGTTATTCTTCATTGATTGAAGAAAAACGTTTCTTCATGTGTTGCACATCTAGGTCATCAATTTTGCATAAGTGTTAGGATGAGTGTCCTTTTCAAAGAACATTCGAAGATTCTATGATATTTAGCTCACACCGCAACTTGCTAAATCTCTTCTCATCCAAGGGCTTAGTGAAGATATCAGCTAGCTATTCTTCAGTCTTCACATGCTCAATAGAAATGTCGCCCTTCAACACATGATCGCGAAGAAAATCTTGACAAATCTGAATGTGCTTTGTCTTCGAGTGCTGAACTGGGTTGTGAGCAATCTTGGTGGCACTCTCATTGTCACAGAAGAGAGGCACATTCTTAACATTGACGCTGTAGTCCTTGAGAGTTTGCTTCATCCACAGCAATTGAGCACAGCAAGAACCAGCAGCAATGTACTCAGCTTCAGCAGTAGACAGTGATACGCAGTTGTGTTTCTTCGAGGACCAACAAACCAAAGATCGTCTGAGGAAATGACATGTACCAGATGTTGACTTGCGGTCCACACGATCACTAGCATAGTCAGAGTCATAATATCCAATGAGATCAAAAGCCGAGCCCTTGGGGTACCATAATCCAAGTGTTGGTGTGTGAGCTAGATATCGAAGAATATG
Source organism: Aegilops tauschii subsp. strangulata (assembly GCF_002575655.3). Classification (NCBI taxonomy): domain Eukaryota; kingdom Viridiplantae; phylum Streptophyta; class Magnoliopsida; order Poales; family Poaceae; genus Aegilops; species Aegilops tauschii. The sequence goes on from NC_053035.3 coordinate 295,702,915, forward strand.
TTTCACAGCCTTATGGTGTGATTCCTTCAGTGTGGCCTGAAATCGGGCACACATGCAAACACTAAGCATAATATCTGGCCTGGATGCACATAAATACAATAAAGAACCAATCATGGAGTGGTATACCTTTTGATCGAAGTCAATACCATTTTCATCAGTGCACAGATGGCCATTTGTGGGCATCGGAATTTTGACACCTTTGCAATCTTGCATGCCGAATTTCCTCAGTACATCCTTGAGGTATTTCTCCTGAGATATGAGTATGCCATTGCGCTGTTGACGAATTTGAAGACCTAAGAAGAATTTCAACTCTCCCATCATAGACATTTGATATTCTTCACTCATCATATAGGCAAATTCATCACTATAACATTGGTCAGTACAGCCAAAGATATTATCATCAACATATACTTGGCACACAAACAATTCACCATCATAAGATTTAGTGAAAAGAGTAGGGTCGAGTGAACCGGGTTTGAAGCCTTTCTTCATGAGGAATTCCTTCAAAGTATCATACCATGCCCGAGGGGCCTGCTTGAGGCCATAGAGGGCCTTATTGAGTCTGAAGACTTTTTCAGGATGCTTTGGATCTTCAAAACCTAGGGGTTGAGCAACATATACTTCTTCCTCAAGCTTACCATTGAGGAATGCACTTTTGACATCCATTTGATATAAAGTGATATCATGATGGTTAGCATAAGCAAGTAATATGCGAATAGCTTCAAGTCTAGCAACAGGTGCAAAAGTTTCATCAAAATCAATTCCTTCAACCTGTGTGTAGCCTTGAGCTACAAGCCGTGCCTTATTCCTCACCACAAGGCCATTTTCATCTTGCTTGTTGTGGTAGATCCACTTTGTGCCAATGATATTGTGCTTGCGAGGATCTGGACGTTTGACCAGTTCCCAGACGTTGTTGAGCTCGAATTGATGTAATTCTTCTTGCATGGCCTGAATCCACTCAGGCTCCAGAAATGCTTCATCTACCTTAGTGGGCTCTGTGATAGAGACAAAAGCATAGTGCCCACAAAAGTTAGATAAATGTGAAGCTTTTGAGCGTGTGAGAGGACCTGGTGCTTCAATGTCATCAATGATCTTTTCAACTTGCACTTCTTTTGCAACGCGAGGATGAGTTGGTTGTCGTCGAGGAATTTGATCAGCATTTTCTTCAGCACCATTTTCTTCATCATTTTCTTCAGGTGCATTAGCTCGACGTTCTTCACGTTCTGGAATGAATTCTTCAGCAGATTCTTCGGTAGGAATGACATCCTTAGTAGCCTTGAACTTGATAGATTCCTCAGGTGCTGGTTCATCTATCATAGAAGGTAGGTGCTCTCTTTGCGAGACATTAGTTTCATCGAACCGCACATCTACAGTTTCAACAACCTTGTGAAGAACGTTGTTGAAGACTCTATAGGTGTGCGAGTCCTTTCCGTAACCAAGCATAAAACCTTCATGTGCTTTCGGTGCAAATTTAGCATTGTGATGAGGATCTCTAATCCAACATTTAGCACCGAAGACTTTGAAATAACTCAAATTGGGTTTCTTGTCAGTGAGGAGTTCATAGGCAGTCTTCTTGAAGAATTTGTGAAGATATACCCTGTTGATGATGTGGCACGCAGTATAAATTGCCTCAATCCAGATGTGACGAGGCGTCTTGTACTCATCAAGCATAGTGCGAGCCATCTCAACAAGAGTTCTGTTCTTGCGCTCCACGACACCATTCTGCTGAGGAGTGTAAGGAGCAGATAACTCATGAGTAATACCAAGTTCATCAAGATAGTCATCAAGACCAGAATTCTTGAACTCAGTTCCATTGTCACTTCTGATGTGCTTGATCTTCACACCAAAGTTGGTTGAAACCCTCGAGGAAAATTGTTTGAAGACTTCCTGCACTTCATGTTTGTAAGTAACAATGTGTACCCATGTGTATCGAGAGTAATCATCAACAATAACAAAGCCATAGAGAGATGCGTCATTTGTGACTGCTGAGTAATGGTTAGGACCGAAGAGATCCATATGAAGCAATTCAAATGGTCGAGTAGTGGTCATGATAGTCTTCGCTGGATGCTTAGCCTTGGTCATCTTTCCAGCATCACAAGCTCCACACAAGTGATCCTTGAGGAATTTGACATTCTCAATGCCAATGGCATGCTTTTTCTTCGCAAGCGTGTGCAAATTCCTCATGCCTGCATGACCAAGTTGTCGATGCCATAGCCAGCCTTCTGAAGCTTTTGCAAGTAGGCACATGGCTGGTTGCGGTCCTGTAGAGAAATCAACAATATACAAGTCTCCTCTCCTAAAGCCTTCGAAGACTTTGGAATTGTCAGCTTCCATAACCACAACACAACGATACTTGCCAAAGACAACAACCATATCGAGATCACAAAGCATTGAGACAGACATGAGGTTGTATCCTAAGGACTCGACAAGCATGACTTTGTCCATGTGTCGATCCTTTGTGATCGTAACCTTACCTAGACCCAATACCTGACTTTTTCCTTTGTCAGCGAAGATGATATGCTTCAGATGCGATGGTGATAAGGGAGCATCCATCAATAGATTCTTGTCACCAGTCATATGATTTGTACATCCACTATCGAGGACCCACTTGGTGGCTTTGGGTTGATCATCCTGCAGATGAATTAGTGCAGCTTACGAACTTCATATACTTCATCAGTGAAGAATATGACATCACAATTCATCAGACCAATTTCATCAAGCAATGCAACAGTTAAAATAGTATGAGGACGTGAGAAATGAAAGTTCATTTCTTCATGATTAGCCTGCGTCCTTTCAGGCACTTTTCAGGTCTCCAGCAAATTCTTCAGACGTTTAAGTACGTCTGGAGACCTGACCCTGCATAAAAGATTAGTTCTTTTTCTTCACCACCCACATCTGAAGGGGTGGCAAAGAGTTCATCACTCTGCGAGCTCCATACGAGAAAGGTGGCATAGAAGCCAATCCATTTCGTTTCACATAAGAGGAGTTAGGGTAAGCATATGAATAAGTAGAGAAATTCTTCAAGGACTTATGAACATAATGATTAGAAGAATAATGCTCATATTCATAGCCCTTGGCTCTTCCCTGTGAAACAGAGTTGTTAGCACGATGATGTTCATATGAGGAGTTTGATCCTTTTGAGGAATTTGATCCACGTGAGGAATTTGGTCCGTATGAGGACTTGTATCCATATGAAGAATTTGGTCTGGGGTTCCTATTCTTCACAGGTGGTGTCATGAGGACATTCACCTGAAGTCAAGGCACCTTTTGGGAACCCAGATTTTCTTCATAGGAGAACCGTTCCTGCAGTTAGATCCAACATGTCTAGCAAATACTTCACCATTATGATTTTTAAACAGTTTATAGTTGGAGTCAAATGACTCATCAGAAGAATGAGAAGATTCACATGTAAAGCCAGATAAATTAGATGGATCAACTGGAGGTCCCTTTGCAGCAACCCATGAGGTTTTGGAGTACTGCTCAGGCTTCCAATATGTACCATCAGCATTGAGTTTCCTCTCAAAGGCAATACCCTCTTTCCTAGGGTTCCTGTTGAGGATCTGCTTTTTAAGCACATCACAAAGAGTCTGATGCCCTTTGAGGCTTTTGTACATGCCTGTCATGTACAATTCCTTCAGCCTTGCATCGTCAGTGATACTAGCAATGTCCTCAGATGAGGAATTAGTGATAGCAGAGGCAGGTGAGGAATTTGTAGCATTAGAAGCATTTGAACATTCAGGTGAAGAATTAGCAGATTCACGTTCAATGCATTTCAAACATGGAGGAACAAATTCTTCCCGAGCAGCGCTGATTTGTTGAGCAAGTAATGAATCACGCTCCTTCTGAAGATCTTCATAACTCACTCTTAGCTTATCAAGATCTTGCTTTCTTTGAAGAAATTCATAAGAAAGCTTCTCATGATCAGATAAGAGAGTGTTATGATGACCTTGAAGGTTGTCAAACCTAGTCTGAAGTCTCTGAAGATTTTCAGTTCAGGTTTTAGTGCGATCCATTTCTTCACCCAACATATAATCACTTTTGTCTAGCATGTTTTGAACCTTTTCAAAAGCCCTTTGTTGTTTCACAGCAATCTTAGCAAGTTTAGAGTAGCTGGGCTTGAGGTTTTCATCAGATTCATTCTCACTAGATTCAGAGGAGGTATATTTGAGTACCTTGGCACCCTTTGCCATGAAGCAATAGGTGGGAGCGTAGTCATCATTGCCTTCATCAGCCTTGTTGGTGAAGCGATTTTCTTCAGAGTTGAAGATAGACTTGCTGATGAATACAGTAGCGAGAGCTAGACTCGCTACTCCAGACTCGGACTCCTGAGATGCCTCCTCTTCCTCATGTTCCTCAGATTCAGCTTCAGAGTCCATTTCCTTGCCAATGAATGCTCGAGCCTTCTTGGAGCTGCTCTTCTTGTGAGATGAAGACTTTGAGGATTTTGATGATGAGGATTTTGCGGATTTCTTCTTTTTCTTCGCATCATCAGAACTGTAATCCTTGTATTTCTTCTTCTTCGATTCCTTTTCCCACTGAGGACAATCTTGAATGTAATGTCCAGGTTTCTTGCATTTGTGACAAAGCCTCTTCTTGTAGTCACTGGATGAGGAATCATTGCTCCTTGAGGATCTTCCAAAGCGACCACGTCTTGAGAACTTTTGAAATTTCTTCACGAGCAGTGCTAGTTCCTGGCTCATTTCTTCAGGATCACCAAGGCTGCTGCCAGAGTCTTCATCTTCAGACTCAGAAACTGCCTTGGCCTTCAGTGCACATGATCTGCCATAGCTTGAACCATAGAGGTCTCTCTTTTCAGCAAGCTAGAACTCATGAGTATTTAGCCTTTTGAGAATATCAGCGGGATCAAGTGACTTGTAATCAGCACGTTCTTGTATCATCAATGCCAGAGTATCAAATGAGGAATCAAGCGATCTCAACAATTTCTTCACCACCTCATGGTTGATGATGTCAGTGGCACCAAGCGCTTGAAGCTCATTTGAGATGTCAGTGAGGCGATCGAAGGTTTGTTGAACATTTTCATTGTCGAGTCTTTTGAAGCGGTTGAAGAGATTGCGAAGAACATCAACTCGAGAGTCACGCTGAGTTGAGACTCCTTCATTCAATTTGGACAGCCTATCCCAGATAAGCTTAGCAGTTGCCAAAGCACTCACTCTTCCATACTGTCCTTTGCTCAGATGGCCACATATGATATTCTTCGCTTGAGAATCGAGTTGCTTGAATCTCTTCACATCGGTAGCGTTCAGTGAGGGTGAGACAGAGGGAACACCATTTTCCACAACATACCAGAGATCGTTATCAATTGCCTCAAGATGCATTCGCATCTTATTCTTCCAGTAGGGGTAGTCCGTCCCATCGAAGGTAGGACACCCAACAGACACCTTGATCATACCTGCAGTCGACATAACTAAAACTCCAGGCGGTTATACCAAAATCACACAGAACAAGGGAGTACCTTGCTCTGATACCAATTGAAAGTGCGTTATATCGACTAGAGGGGGGTGAATAGGCGATTTTTATGAATTCTTCACTGAGGAATTTGCCAGTGAGGAAATTCCTTAGCGAAGAACTACTTGCAGCGGAATAAGTACTCAAAAGTATGCATAGCAGAACACAAGCATGGTCATCATGATGAAATGAGGACAAGCACAGGATAGCATAGGATGAAGACAAACAAACTGAAGAAATTGAACTGAGGAAATTGAGAAAGTCTTCAGTCAAAGTCTTGAAACACAGATATTAACAAGTGCACAACACAGTTATGAGGAAATGAAAGAGTTGAGGAAATAGAACCAGTAAGCTTGGTGAAGACAATGATTTGGTAGACCAGTTCCAACTGCTGTCTCAGTTGTGCGTGTGGTTGGAGCGGCTAGGTATTTAAACCTGAGGACACACAGTCCCGGACACACAGTCGTCACCATATTCTCCTTGAGCTAAGGTCACACAGACCTCGCGCAATCACTCGTGGTAAGTCTTCAGGTGACTTCCAAACCTTCACAAACTCGGTCACTTGGCGATCCACAATTCCTCTTGGATGCTCTAGACCATGACGCCTAACCATCTGGAAGAAGCACAGTCTTCAAAGGTAACAAGCGTCAGATCCACGCAGGATCAATCTCTTCAGTGATGCTCAATCACTTTGGGTTTGTAGGTGTTTGGGTTTGGGTTTTCCTCACTTGATGATTTTCTCTCAAAGTCCTCGGAGGATGGGATGCTCTCAAATGACAAGTGTCGGTTTCTCTCGGAGCAGCCAACCAGCTAGTGGTTGTAGGGGGCGGCTATTTATAGCCTAGGGAGCAGACCGACATGATAAGACATAAATGCCCTTCAATGATATGACCGTTAGGTGGGTAGATATTTTGGGACAGCTGGCGCATAGCACAGCAACGGTCAGAAATTTGAGTATCAAATTCCTCAGGGCTATCATGTTCCTCACTGTGTAGGCAATCCGCACTAGCGAATTCCTAACTCCTCAGTCAGAACAAATTCCTCAGAGACCAGAAGAACTTCGTCTCTGTCACTGAAGAATATGACTTAACTGTTTGAGATTTCCAATGGCTTCACTCGAAGGGATTGGTAGGTGTAGGATTTTGAGTTGAGCCTCACATGGAAATTTTTCCTTAGTATTTCCTCGACCCCCTTTAACAGTACGGTGTTTCCTATGACTCAAGAAAGGGAAAATGAAACTACGAAAACAAAAGTCTTCACGCTTCATGTTCCTCAAATGAATACCAAGTCTTCAAGGTCACACCAATTTCTTCACTTTCAAAGTCTTCAGAAATCAAAAGTCCTCAGTCGAAGAACTTCATTTTTAGGGGTCAACTTTCTCTGTAAATATCAAACTCCTCATAGACTTATAGACCTGTGTAGACTCATAAACACATTAGTCCCTTAACCTATAAGTCTTCAATACACCAAAATCACTAAGGGGCACTAGATGCACTTACAGGCTCCGCCTCATTCCCCTTCCTGGTATCCAGACCCTTCCTCGGCGGACCGGGGGGATATTGACACCGTCATCGAGGAGGTCGCCAGGGACGCCGAGGCTGAGGCCGACAAAATCGCCGCCGAGGAGGCCGCCAAGACTGCCGCTGAAGAGGCCGCCAAGGGGCCTGCCGGGGAGGCCGGCAAGGCCGCTGCCGGGGAGAAGGTGGTTGACGACCAACCTTCCTCCTCCGCTGCCTCTGGCTCGGGCAAGTACCTGAAGGTGAGCGACAACTGAGTAGTCCTGGACTAAGGGGTCCTCGGGCGTCCGGCCTGTTATCCATGGGCCGGACTGATGGGCTGTGAAGACATGAAGGCCGAAGACTGTACCCGTGTCCGGATTGGACTCTACTTGGCGTGGAAGGCAAGCTTGGCGACCGACTATGAAGATTCCTTCTTATGTAACCGACTCTATGTAAAGCCTAGATCCCCCCGGTGTCTATATAAACCGGAGGGGTTAGTCCGGAAAGCATATACACATTACCATAGTCATACAGGCTAGACTTCTAGGGTTTAGCCATTATGATCTCGTGGTAGATCAACTCTTGTAACACTCATATTCATCGAGATCAATCAAGCAGGAAGTAGGGTATTACCTCCATAGAGAGGGCCCGAACCTGGGTAAACATCGTGTCCCCCATCTCCTGTTACCATCGATCCTAGATGCACAGTTCAGGACCCTCTACCAGAGATCCGCCGGTTTTGACACCGACATTGGTGCTTTCATTGAGAGTTTCACTATGCCGTCGACAAAAGGTTCGATGGCCCCTTCGATCGTCTATAGTGACGCTATCCAGGGAGAAACCCTCCTCCCTGGACAGATTTTCATGTTCGGCGGCTTCGTACTGCGGGCCAATTTGCTTGGCCATCTGGAACAGATCGATAGCTACGCCCCTGGCCACCAGGTCAGATTCGGAAGCTTGAACTACGTTGCGGACATCCGTGGAGACTTGATCTTCCATGAATTTAAGACCGCAGCGATCGCTCCCCTTCGCCCCGATGAACATGACTTAAATCTGTCATCGGATGACGTCCAGGAGATGGTACCTGTTGCTGCAACAGCCTTAGAACCAAAGCAGATCATGCCATCAGAGGCCACAGAGTCCGCGGCGTCAGAGCCACACACGGACTTGACACCCCGCAATATTTGCGTCCATGGAACTCTAGACTCGTCTCTGGCTATAAGTTCCGGACCAGGTACGCTTGCGGACACCGAGCTGGATCGGTTATCGATTTTCGAATTTAGCGCCGTAGACATCTTCTAGCACTCGCCTTTGGGCCATGTGCTGAACTCTTTAAAGAATTTGTCGTTGGCGGGAGACTCACAGCCGAACTATGTCCGGTTTGATCTAGGGGCTGACGACGGAGAATTTTGCTTCCCACCCGCCACCCACTTTATAGCTACCGTCGAGGACTTAACCGACGAGCTCGATTATGGCTCCAAAGACATCGACAGTATGGACGACGATGCCGACAAGGAGCAAGGCCAAGACCCGCCATTCACTGGATGTTGGACGGCCACCTCTTCATACAACGTGTACATGGTTGATACATCTAAAGGATCTGGCGGCGACGACAAAGAAGAGCCAGATGCGAATAAACCCTCTGAGACGCAGTCTAGGTGCCGGCGCCCTAAACGCCACTCTAAGTCATGTCGCTCAAAAGACAGCAACACCGGCGCCGGAGAAAATAGTACTCCTGACGATGCCGAAAACAATGAAGACCCTGTGGGAGCAACATCCGAACAAGAGGAACAAGACAACGAGCAAGTTAACCCTGATAAACAGGCCATGCCAAGTGACCCGGAGGACGATAGTTACCGTCCACCCTCCGAGGATGATGAGAGCCTCGGCAATGAGGACTTCATCGTGCCTGAGGCACCCCTCGAGCAGGAGCGCTTTAAGCGCCAGCTCATAGCTACTGCAAGAAGCCTAAAGAAAAAGTAGCAGCAACTCCAAGCCAATCAAGACCTACTCATCGATAGATGGACCGATGTCCTGGCAGCCGAAGAATATGGCCTCAAGCGCCCAGCCAAGAGTTACCCAAAACGCAGACTACTACCTCAGTTCGATGAGGAGGCACCAGATCCCATACCTCCCTCGCGCAATGCGGACTGACCACCACGTGGTCGGGATAGTGCCGCGGACCGACCACCCCGTGGTCGGGATAAAACGACAACTCAGGCCGAACAACAGCCCGCCCCACTGCCTCGCAAAAACAGGGACATAATAGCTCGGGACCATACATACGACCTTTGGTAGGAACTGGACTGTAGAACAGGACACACCAGATCAATCTACGGATTGAGAGGACGCTTCCCTACTCGGGATGACAGCTACCTATTGGGACGTGACAAACTTAATCACACCCGGGCTGATAACCGCAGACGGACTTCATCGGAGGTGCGCCGTGACACGGCCCGCTAAAGAGGCGCCGCACACCCTCTCCGCTTCACAGATGAGGTGCTGGATCACGAATTCCCCGAGGGGTTCAAGCCCGTCAATATTGAATCATACGATGGAACAACCGATCCCGAAGTGTGGATCGAAGATTTTATTCTCCACATCCACATGGCCCGAGGAGATGACCTCCACGCTATCAAATACCTCCCATTAAAGCTCAAAGGACCAGCTCGACACTGGCTAAATAGTCTGCCTGAGAATTCCATCGGTAGCTGGGAGGACATGGAAGAGGCTTTCCTTGATAACTTCCAAGGAACTTATGTCCGGCCACCAGATGCCGATGACTTAAGCCACATAGTTCAACAACTTGGAGAATCAGCCAGAAAATTCTGGACTAGGTTCCTAACCAAAAAGAACTAGATCGTTGACTGTCCGGATGCCGAGGCCCTAGCGGCCTTCAAACACAGCATCCGTGACGAATGGCTAGCATGCCACCTCGGCCAAGAAAAGCCGAATTCTATGGCAGCCCTTACGGCACTCATGACCCGCTTTTGCGCGGGTGACGACAGTTGGTTGGCTCGTAGAAAAAACACAGCCAGCGAGGCAGGCCCCTCCGAGGCCAAGAACAGCACCGACAAGCTCCGGTGCAATAGACACAAACGCCGAAGCAATGATGATAACACCGATGACAACAAAGTTAACGCCGGATTCAGCGGCTCCAAGTCCGGCCAGCGGAAGAAGCCCTACAAAAGACACAATGAGGGACCTTCCAGCATGGACCGCATACTCGACCGTCCATGCCAGATACACGGCACCCCAGACAAACAAGCCAATCATACCAATAGGGATTGTTGGGTTTTCAAATAGGCCGGCAAGTTAAATGCCGAAAACAAAGAAAAGGGATCACAAAGCAAGGACAAGGACGAAGAGCCCCGACAGCCGAACACCGGGGGGCAGAAGAAATTTCCCCCTCAAGTCAAAACGGTGAACATCATATACGCTACACACATCCCCAAAAGCGAGCGTAAGCGAGCACTCAGGGACGTCTACGCGGTAGAGCCAGTTGCCCCAAAATTCAATCCGTGGTCGTCATTCCCGATCACCTTCGATCGTCGGGATCACCCAACTAGTATCCGGCATGGCGGTTCAGCCGCACTGGTCCTCGACCCAATAATAGACGGATTTCACCTAACACGAGTCCTAATGGACGGTGGTAGCAGCCTCAACCTGCTTTATCAGGATACAGTGCGGAAGATGGGCATTAATCCCTCACGAATCAAACCCACAAAGACTACCTTTAAAGGAGTCATACCAGGCGTTGAGGCCCGCTGTACGGGCTCAATCACGCTGGAGGTGGTCTTCGGTTCTCCGGACAACTTCCGAAGCGAAGAGTTAATCTTCGACATCGTCCCCTTCCGCAGCGGCTACCACGCACTGCTCGGATGAACCGCGTTTGCTAGATTCAACGCGGTGCCACACTATGCTTATCTCAAGCTTAAGATGCCCGGTCCACGCAGCGTCATAACAGTCAACGGAAACACAGAACACTCCCTTCGGACAGAGGAGCACACCGCCGCCCTAGCAGCAGAGGTACAAAGCGGCCTTCTCAAGCAGCATCATAGTCTGGCTGCCGAGCCCCTTGACATCATTAAGAGAGTCCGGACTACACTGCAACAGGAGTGCGCGGCTCGTCAAGAGCTCGATTAGCAGTTTGGCCTCCGTCCCAATCCCGATGAGGTAGTGGCATGCATACCACGCGTACATAATTACGCACTCAAAATTCCATGGGCATCGACGGAGGCACAAGCTAGCCCGGGATCTACAGTTCGGCTAGACCGATTTCGGACACACATATAACTTTATTATCTCCTTTTCCCTTGTTTCAGGGTTCTCTCATGCGGGCCTCCTTCGACGGCTTGATTAATGGTCCTGTCAAAGGATGAACACACCGGATTGACACGGAGCACAAGCGTACATGGGAAGCCCTAGAGGCTAATTCAACGATTACTCTATCCGCTTTCAGGACCCACACGCAGCTCACCTTTTGGTTGTGGCATGTCAAATAGCCGGTTGCTTATTGCATTATTTTGTACCAGTGTGCTTTGACGCATTAACCCAACTATAATGGAAACATTTCATGATCCAAGTTCAAGGGCCCCAGATCCTATCTCTATTCTATCTTTGTTTTCCTTTAATTACTTATTTACTAACAACCGTACACTCTAGTACATTTCATATTCGTCAGGGGCTCTCCGTCGCCCCATAATACGGCAAAAAAGTGCGAACACTCCTTAAAGATAAGTTCGGCACCCCAAATTTAGCATTATATGCATTGGCTCCGAATCATGTCTTTGGTCAATTGTTGGGTTGCCCAACTCCTGTGCTTGCTACCCTACGTTCCGCTAAATCGGCTAGGGTAGTAAAGGGAGAACTACTGCGATTGTGCCCTGGCCTTGACCAGATGAGCGCCTCAGTACAGAAAGCCGAAAACTGACTGTCATGATACGGCGAGAGCCGGTCAGCTGTTCAAGGGTTACAAATCGTTGGAGATTTTTTCCGCGTTACGCGAAGGATCGATAATTCCCGATCAGATGCTGACAGCACTCTGGTATGCACCAGGGGCTGCGCCCATGCTTTATTATAAAACTCCTATGGCTCAGTGAGGGCGTTTAAGCCGCGTAGTCTGATTGCCTTGTTCATTGCGCTAAACAACTCCTTCAAGGACCATATAATTGGATCAAGATTGTTTAGATTCCATCCCGAACACCTTCGTACTATCTACATGAGGGCAGAAGCTGACGACTGGCCAACCCTCAGATTACATACAACACGGCCGCACAGGAGGAAATAGTTAAAGCATAACAAAATTATATTACAAACAGGCTTTGTTTTCATAATACAAGGCAAAGGCAACATGAATACATTTATTTAAATACAATGTCCTGCGAACATTGTGCTGCCACAAGGCGAGATCCCTCCAGGACATCCGCAAAATACCGTTCGGGTGTGCGGTGCTCCTTGCCCTCCAGTGGCCCTCTGGTCACCTCGACGGCGTCCATCTTCGCCCACCACATCTTGCAATGGGCGAAGGCCATGCGCACGCCTTCAATGCAGGCCGAGCGCTTGACGACGTCCAGCCGAGGACAGGCGTTCACTCTCCGCTTCACGAGTCCGAAGTAGCTGCCTGGCATAGCTTCGGCTGGCCATAGCCGGATTATCAAATCCTTAATGGCTAGTTCGGCCACCCTATGTAGCTCCACCAGCTGTTTCAGCTGATCGGTGAAGGACACAGGATGCTCTGGCGCCGCATACTGCGACCAGAATAGCTTCTCCATAGAACCCTCTCCTTCGGCTCGATAGAACTCCACGGCGTCTGATACACTACGTGGTAAATCCGCAAAAGCCCCTGGGGAACTCCGAACCCGGGTTAGTAAAAAGTACTGCTTCTCCGCATACTTGCTTTGCATCTTAAATGCCTTACCCGCCGTGATCTTCTTGGCCTCCTGGATCTCCTGGAGGGCGGCTTGGGCCTCATTCTGTGTGGTCTCCACGCTCTGACGAGCCTTGGTGAGTTCGGTCCCTTGAACCGACGCATCATGCTCCAAGGCCTCGCATTTTTTCACCGCATCCTGGAGCTCCTGCTAGACTTCCATCACCCGGGACTTGAGCTTCTTATGGGCGGCTTGCTGTTGGAAAGCCTTATCCTCGGCCTCGCCCAGGGCCTTCCTCAGGGCCTCCACCTCGGTCGTGGCTCCTGCGCATAATACGACACTGCGGTCAATATACAACACATGTTCTTTCCGAACACACGGCAAGTCGTCACTCACCTTGCTTCTCCTGGAGCCGAACCTTAACCTCGCCGAGCTCGTTCTCGGTCCGCTCCAGCCTCTACCTCAGTTCAGAGACTTCGGCAGCATGCGATGTTGCGGCCAACAGCGACGCCTGCTTATTCATACATATTCCGTTAGCCTCCTATAGCGAAAGATTGATCCGCTGTCCGGTTCGTCTCGCCGAACACTGGACAGCGTCTCAGGGGCTACTGTCTACACGGGGTTTTTCTCTTTCTTACCTCGAAACCTGTTAACAGGTTGCTGCAGGCTTGATTCAGTCCACTCTTGGTGGACTGAACCTTCTCGATCACCGCACCCATAAGGACACGGTGCTCGTCCACGACGGAGGCACCTCGTAGCGCCTCCATCAGGTTATCCGGCGCCCCTGGATGGATAGGGGCCACCGGTGGAAACGGCGCACCCCCTCCTTCAAAGGGGGATGCTCGTCCGACTCCGGAGCCATATGTGCCTCCGGAATCGTATTCGGCTGAGGGCCGAACGGGATGCGGCCCTCTTCGCCAGTTTCCATGGGGATCGGCTCCCCCATGTGTTCGGCAGGGGAGGTCTCGCCTTGTGGCGCCTTCCGGACAGCATCCCGGGCTCCTCCCCGGTTCGGAGCGGCCCTCCGGGACAACATTTCGGTGTCGTCTCTGGCCCCGGGGGAATAGGCAGGCGGTGGCGACATGCTCGCCATCTCCGACGGAGCCAACGAACCTTCAGATGAGGATGACTGGATAAGGTCGTGGGCCGGACTGCAATAATACAGTTAACTATGTCAAGATGATGAAGATAAAGGGCCGGATGTGCGCATGAGCGAGCCATGTCACTTACGAAGCGGCCTGGGGCTTAGTGCGGGGGCGTCGTTCTGGACTGCTATCAACGTCCCACGCGGTGTTGACCGCTGGGACGCCCTTCCCCTTCTTGGGCATTTCCACCTCCAGATGCGCCGAAGCCGCCCTCTTCTTCTTCCGCTCCTCAGGGGGAGGTTTGTTCTCCTCCTCCTCCTCCTCTTCCTCATCATTATCCTCAGGGACGGAGGAATGAGCTTCGTCGTCTTCGGACGTCACGTCCGAAGTACTCTTGCGACGGGGGCCACTCCTGGCCCCCTTGCCCTTCTCTTGGCCTTCTTCTCTGGTGCCTTATATGGCGCCGGCACAAGCATCTTCGCTAGACGCGGCATGACTGGTTCTTCAGGCGGCGGAGCCGGACACTGGATCCGCTTCTCCCTCTCCATCCAGTCCTGAAAAAGCAATGATAAACTCAGACATCATCTTCAAAACAATTAAGTTGGTGAAACATCAGAAATAAATTACCTCGCTAGCGGGGTGTTTACAATCGTGACCACGGTCTGAATCCGTGGCCGGTGGCTTCTCGTTGCCCTTAAAAAGCAACTTCCAGGCATCTTCATGGGTGGTTTCGAAGAGCCTCACCGGGGTTTGATGCTTCTTCGGATTAAAATCCCATAGAGGGCGACTTTTGCGCTGGCAGGGGAGAATCCAGCGAACTAGCATCACCTGGATTACGTCAACGAGCTTGACATCCTTGGCTATCATGCTCTGGATGCACGTCTGCAACGCTATCCGCTCATCGGGCGAGCACCAATCTGGACTCTTCTCGACCCAGGAGGTGAGTCGCATAGGAGCACCGGAGCGGAATTCGACAGCTACGGCCCAGGTGGTGTTGCGGGGTTCTGTGATGTAGAACCATTGTCTCTGCCACTCCTTCACTGTCTCCACGAAAGTGCCTTTCGGCTAGGAGACGTTGGGTAGCTTGCTCACCATGGCTGCTCCGCACTCCGCGTGCTGGCCATCCACCACCTTCGGCTTCACATTGAAGACTTTGAGCCACAACCCAAAGTGGGGATGGATACGGAGGAATGCCTCACACACGACTATGAATGCTGAGATGTTGAGGAAGGAATTCGGGGACAGATCATGGAAATCTATCCCGTAATAATACATCAACCCGCGGACGAAAGGGTGGAGCCGAAACCCTAGCCCGCGGAAGAAATGGGGGATGAATACTACCCTCTCGGTGGGCTTCGGCATGGGGACGACCTATCCCTCGGCCGGCAGACGGTGGTGATCTCTTTCGCCAGATATCCGCCGCCCGAAGCTCAGTAATGTCCTCCTCCTTGACGGAGGAGACCATCCACTTGCTCTGACCACTGGATCTGGACATGGTTGCTTGAGTGGAAAAGAGATGAGAACTTGGGCGCTGGAGCTCAAGATTGGAAAGACGGAGACAGAGAGAAGGCGTGAGAGAGGAAGAGGGAATCCTTATCCCCTTATAAAGGCCCTGAATATCAAGCGCCTCCTCACTCGCCTTAAGATTTGCCTATTCCCCAAGGACCGTATAAACGACATGATTGGATTACCCATACCCGCATTGATGAGAATACCGCAATAAGGGGACACGATCTCTACTTCGACAAGACGTGCCAATGGCAACCGCGTCTCAAAACGTGGAGTGGCAGACGAAAAACGGTTCGAAATTGTGACTGGTCAGGCGTGATGTCACACTACAAAAAAGTTGTCAGCGGATGGAACTCGTGTAATATATTCTCTCTGCGGTTTTGTAAGGTGTGTGTGACAGGTCCGGATACTATCATCGCATTCGAAGACTATCTTGGAGTTCGGAAAAAGGGGAACCCGCCTTGCAATGCCGAAGACAATCTGCGCGCCGGACTCCTCGTCATTGAAGCCAGGTTCAGGGGCTACTGAGGGAGTCCTGGACTAAGGGTTCCTCTGGCGTCCGGCCTGTTATCCATGGGCTGGACTGATGGGCTGTGAAGACATGAAGGCCGAAGACTATACCCGTGTCTGGATTGGACTCTACTTGGCATGGAAGGCAAGCTCGGCGACCGACTATGAAGATTCCTTCTTATGTAACCGACTCTATGTAAACCCTAGATCCCCCCGGTGTCTATATAAACCGGAGGGGTTAGTCCGGAAAGCATATACACATTACCATAGTCATACAGGCTAGACTTCTAGGGTTTAGCCATTACGATCTCATGGTAGATCAACTCTTGTAACCCTCATATTCGTCAAGACCAATCAAGCAGGAAGTAGGGTATTACCTCCATAGAGAGGGCCCGAACCTGGGTAAACATCGTGTCCCCCGTCTCCTGTTACCATCGATCCTAGACGCACAGTTCGGGACACCCTACCCGAGATCCGCCGGTTTTGACACCGACAATGACCTGTTCGTCCACCTCCCAGGGACGGTGCGCACCAGGGCGCCCACCAAGGGGGAGGTGTTCGATGACGAGGTGCTCGCCGCCGCCAGCCTTGAGGTGGTTGACGAATCGAGCGCCAGTGGCGGCGGTTCCCAGGAGGAGCAGCTCCTTCAGGCCATGAGCGCCAACTTCCAGAAGCTCCAGACGCTTCACCGTGCCCGCCTGAACAAGGCAAAGTCCAGGATGGTGGCGGTGGACAAGGTGGAGGCGGATCTCGTGGGGCGCGTCACTAAGACACAGGCCTAGTTCTGCCAGGCCCACGAGGAACTAAAGGTTGCCCAGGATCTGCTGGCTGAGCGCAAACAGGAGCTTATCCTACAGCAGGCCGATGTCGAGAAAGCCCAGGCGAATGAACATGCAGACAAGGACGAGGCCACTCGGCACCAGCACCAGGCCGAGCTGAACTCCCAGGAGGAGGACCCTGCTGCTCATGAGGAGGCACTCGCCGCCACCCTCCGCGGCAAGGATGAGGAGGTCAAGAAGCTTGCCGTGCAGTGGACCCAGGAGCTGGAGCTGAGGCACAAGGAGGCACTCAATGATCAGGCCCAGGTCCATGCTGGCAAGGTGAAGGAGCTGGAGGTGGAGCGGGATGGGCTGAAGAACAGGTCCTGGAGCTGGCGAAGGAGAAGGACACGCTCAACGGCTCTTTGGTGGAGGCATAGGTCGTAGTCCTCAGCAAGGCCGAGCTGCTCTCCAAGGCCAACGACTCCATCAAAGACCTGAAGCTGAAGCTGGAGGGTCTTGAGGGGACGCTTTCAGAGGTCAGGGCCTGGGAAGAGACCCTGACCAAGGTCCTGGAGGAGGAGAGACAGCTGCGGAGGAATGACGCTGCCGAACACAAGGAGTACGCGGAGGGCATAAACTGTTGGGTCAGCAGCCTCACCGACGTCGCTGACAGGACCACCACGAAGCTGGCTGCCATGGGGATGCCAAATGTGAGGTACGCCCCGGAGCCGAACGTGAGTCCCAACGCCAAACTGACCCTGTTCTTCGAGGGTGTTCTTGGAGCCCTGGAGCAGCTCCGTTCCAACCGGGCAACTTATCTGGCCAACGAGTCTCGGAGGCTCTGCCGGGGCGCCCTGACCAAGGTGCTCACCAAGGTGCTATTCTGGAACCCCACCGCCAACTTTGCCAACGCGTTGGAGAGCTTGCTGGAGGAGGCGGACCTCATAGTGCTCAGGGAGCGTATCAAGCCCATCATCGACTGCGTCGATGAGTTGAGAGGGTGGAGGGCCAGCGCCAGGACTAGGCACCCCGTTTCTCGTCGCCGCTGTAAGTTCAAGACCAAGTCAATTTTATCTTAAGTTAGAACCGCAGCGATTATTTGATGTAATATAACTTTGCAGTACTTCAATATCACGCATGCTATCTTCCCGTTAGGTCTTTCTTTGTATGTTTGCACCCTACGCTTGTTGAGATAAGGTTGCCGGCACGTAAACCCATGCCGTGGTGCTTTGAGGACGGATCCTTAGCACCCTGCCGAAAGGGCGCTTGCTGCCGGGCAAGCCACCTTGCCGATGCCAGCGCGGTTGCTTGAACTGTCGAGCGGACTCGAAACAGGACAAGAACGCTGCTGGTAGCGGGTAGGCCACCTTGCCGTTCTCAGCGCGGCCGCATGATCTGTCGAGCAGACTCGAGACGGAGACAAGGGCGTTGCCAATAGCAGAAGGGTCCCATTGCGTGCAGGTTTCCCGTACAAGGAATAAGATCTTTCAGGGAGGACAGACTTATATAAATGAAATTAGCCAAAATTTTGCATGACTTAGATTTTCGGGGCCACACGGATGGCCGTCGAGGCTGCGGACGGCACCAGGTGTCGGTTGATCGACATCGCCCTCTCCCTTCGAGCCATCCCCATGAAAGAGTCGTTGCGTCGGCTCCAAAACCAGATTTCCGCGGCTTGCGCCCCCTACCTGGCACTCCAAAGATGTCAGGGGAAATGACACCTACGGGATCACGAGGAATCTCTTTTGCTATGGTTGACGGACACAGGGCTGTGGAAAGAGCGGGATTGAGACATCAACGCGGCGGGATTATCCAGGTTCGGGCCGCAAGTGATGCGTAATACCCTACTCCTGCTGGTTTCTGTTTATCTGGTGTTCTTGGGCTAGCTACAAGGCGTGCAGGGTCCAAAAAGTCCAAATCCTTCCTCAGTACGCCACGGGCCTCCTTTTATAGACAAAGGGGCTGTCACAGTGGCACACGGGAGGTGGAAAGCTATAAAGTGGTCGAGTCTATCCTCTAGCACCGTAGGAAAAAATGCATTTAATGCGCTGCCGACGTGCCCTTCTTGCTTTATCGGGGACGTCAAGGAAGCTCGTCCCAGCTGTCGCCGCCTCGCCTGGCTTTGACGCGCGTCCGAACTGATGAGGCGTGTAGTGCCACACTGGCTGGCTGGCTGCTGAGTTGGTGCGATGGCAGAGCCTTCACGAAGATCTGTATGCCTCCACGCAGGTGCTTGCTGAGTTGGCCTAGAGGCCGTACGTCACCACGCAGGTGCTCGCCTAGTTGGTGGGCTGGCAGCTGCATGGGAACGGTGGCGGAGTCTTGGCAGATGTGGGTCTGGCTGCGGCCCTGCGGATGTCTTCAGCAAGGGTCTTGCCGGGGCCCCGGCAAGGGTCTTGCCACGACGTCGTGGGCGTCCCGGCAAGGGTCTTGCCGGGGGCTCTACAAAAAAATACACTTCCGTGATGATACGTGTTTGTCACAGTAGGTCACGTTTTCTGTCATGCATGTACATCCATGACAAATTTATGACAGAATCAAGATAGTCATACCTGTGTTGTCATAGAAGTGTTCCAAGACATTACCAAAACTATCATCACGGAAGTGTCCACTTCCATGACGATAAATCGCGCGTCACAGAAGTGCTTTCGTCAAAGGTGACCGACACGTGGCATCCACCATAACGGAACGCCGTTAAGCTATCGGGTCCGGTTTTGGATCCGATAACCCGTTAACAGCCCCGACCAATGGGGATTTTCCACGTGTAAAATCATCATTGGCTGGAGGAAACACGTGTCAGCTCACCGTTGGGACAGATGTCATCCACTCATTGGACCCAAAGCGCCTATGATACGTTGACACGTGGCATGGCCCAATAGAGGCCCATATAGGTTAAAAAGGTCGGCCCAGTCAAAGGCCCATAGTACTTACTCAGGTACTAGTGGGCCAGCCCAATAAGGGCCTGCTTAATAAAGGCCCATTTACGGCCCGAAGCCAGATCTGGCCCGTTAATTGTTCGCCTAATATTTGGGTCCATTTACAGCCCGAAGCCAGATTTGGCTCGTTAATTGTTCGCCCAATATTTGGGCCCAATTATAGCCCGGTGACTTTCGGCATGTTAGAGGCCCGATGTAGACATGGGCCCATTTCAGCCCGGTGTGACTTTCGGCCTGGCAATGGCCCGTGATGCCCATGGGCCATATATGGTCCGACAGGACATCGGGCCCACTAACGGCCCGTGATAAAGGTGGCAACAGTTAAGCCCAACGTGACTTTGGGCCTGTTAAAGGCCTGTCGCATAATTCGGACTGTTGATGTCTGTACTAAGCTTTCGGCCTCTTAAAGGCCCATGACATCAGTGGGCCAACTAAGGCCTGAGATATGTTTCGGCCTGGTAACTGCCCGTGATATAACTGGGCCCAAAAAGGCCCCGTCTACATTTCAGCCTGCTGAAGACCCGTCGACGACTAGTGAAAATTGAGGCCCAATATGCATTTTGGCCTGCTAAAGGCCCATGGTTTCATCTGGGCCATAACAGGCCAGTACAGTATTCAGCCTATTAATGGCCCAACGCTACCTGGGCCAAACTAAGCACTGGGTCCACAAAAGGCCCAACTAAAATATATGCCGGTGTAAGTTGTGGGCCTCGCGCAAAGTGTGAAGGCCCCAATGATTCGGGCCCAAGAAAGATGCAGGCCGGCCCAATTGTGGCCCGCTAAACACTAGGCCCGTTAGAGGCGAATGTTTTGGCCCGGTCGACTACATCTGATTTTTTTTCAGACAGCGAATGATGGCAGTAACTAGTAAGAATTAAGAACAAACCTACTCTATACAATAAAGAAAGTACGGCATAGTAACTAAGAAAAAACCTACACTATACAATAAAGTATTTATGGTATATTACATCCACTGGGCATCGAAGTTCGCCACCAGTGATCATAACGCGCAACGAAGAAGCAGATTACAAAAACTAGGCACCATTGCAGCGTAACAAAATAATACTGAACCGAGACCACTTCCAAGAAAGTTCAAGAAAGGTTAGCCTTGCGCGGGAACTGCTGCGCAAGCTGCTGACCAAGGCTGTGAGACCGGCCTAGCATGTCAGTCATAGCTTCCAGGTGTAGCTGTTTAGCGATGAGGTTCTCATTGGTGTTCTCCGCAATCTTTCTAGAGATAGGACTTCAAGTCGAAGTTGAGTTGCAGAATGCCTTTCTGCTAGAACTTGGGACTGAAGAAGTTGAACTGATTCAGACAACGAATTCTATGAGCTTGTCTGACTGCTAGTCTCGAGTAACTTGAACACTGCATCAAGACAAGACTTTGGGGTTGTCTCGCTATCTTCAAGATGTTTTGCCTTCTTTGCTGCAATATATGTTGGGTTTGTCTCACAGCCTTCAGCAGACTTGTGCATGCCATCAGGCATATCACCCTGAAACAAAGAAGTTGAGTTGCAGAATGCCTTTTTGCACATGTATAAACAAAGATGATAACGGTGCTGTCAATTCCATCCAATTTCAAATTAGAAAATAAAGAGTAAGTTCAAAATATCAATAGCATAATTTCGCATTGTTCATAATGGGGGATCTTCACCACACTACTGGATTACCATGTCAACATAACAAGGATAGATGAAGGGCAAAGAAAATCATTGTATCTATTTTGGTTAATGTGCATGGCATGTTGTTCATATCATCAGCCACATCAGTAAGATAAAACAGGAGATGACAAGGTGCAAACGTGGGCTGCTTCACCACACACTGGATTATAGATCCACAAAAACAAGCATACATATAGGGAGTATTGAGTAATGTGCATGGTATGAATGAGGAATTTGGTTTTACAAGTAAAACTTAGAACTTACGGTTCTTGAGAACATGCATTTTGGTAGAAACAGCAAACTAAACAGCAGTAAATGATAGGGAGTATGAGCAAATTAAACAGCAGTTGAGGATAAAGGATTTAGAAGGACTTACTTACATTAACAGTTAATACCGGCTTTATAATGCCCTTCTCCATGTCAAGGGAAGGATAACTCAAGAATTTCAGCACAGAATCTTCTTCATAAGCATTGCATGTACTCCACATTTTGTAGAGAGTAATTATAGATATGATAATACTGTAAGGGATAGAGGATAATGAAGATAAGATGCATATTGATGCTACATAATCAACTGCCAATCCTTGGAAGTAGAAGCATTACAGGACAAAATGTACTGACAAGAGCAATGGGCTACACTTCTGCACTGGCATTGTCTGTGTATTCTACTTTTTGGTAAGATTAAATATAGATCTGATCTCTTTTAGTAAATGGTGGGCGAGGGAGATAAGATGCAGAATGCTACACAATGAACCAATCCGTCTTCCCATAATACAAGATTGTTTTGAACACTAGTGTACTGTACAAAACGTTCTTATATTATGGGATGGAGGGAGTAGCTGTTAATGTAAATACAGTGATAGACGTCGTTCAATCCTTACAAGAGCACTGCAGAGCTAAACCTCTTCAAAAGCATTGGGTTGATTCTAAATTTATGTAAGAGTCCATACAGATCTTATAATGTCCACCAAATGGACGATAAGAGGCTAACATGTGCAGTGATGCTACATAATCAAATAGCTATGAAAGTAAGTATGGTCATACAGGGCAAGAGGTACTCACAAGAGCAATGCAGTGTGCAGTATAGTTGCGAGATTCTGTGGTCCCTTGAGAATGAATGTTCTTCTGCTAACAGTTTTCGTACAAGTGAGACGTTAAGGCAAATGCAGAAATGTAGTTCAAATTGTGATGTGATATCATAGATAGTACCTTACGCTACAGCTGAGACCAATGTGTAACAAGATTATTCCAGTCACCGTCGGATAAATGTAGCACCAGAGAGTTTACAGAAATTTCGTTTAGAGGCTTGCCATCGAAGTGCGCTTGCCTCAGGTAGGAATGTTACTTCATCAACGAGTGCTTGAAAAGCGCAACCAACCCTTGCTCGTCTTCACAATCTAGTTTGGTGCTCGCCTATTTAAAAGAATGAAATCTTGTGTCTTCTGTCAGCAGAAATATATGCAGCAATGACTATGAATAACATTAGTACATTACTTATGCATAAGTTGCGGAGGAAGACTGGAAATTGTTCTGTGTCTGCGGTATAATCTTTCCATGAAGGAAAGATGTGCACAAAGTTCCTGACAACAATATAAGCTTTGTCTTCTAAACTGGGAAGAAATGGAATAGGGGTCCTATTTGCTACAATTGGGGCTCTCTCTGGTTCGAAAAGGGATTTGGCAACTGGATTTGGTGTACTCTTTGCTGGAATGGGGGTTTTGCGTCGTAGAGCTGGTGCTATGTCAACTGGCATAATCATAATGTTTGCTGCAGTTGGGGTCTACTGAGTTGGGGCATCAGAAATGACCGGTGTAGTAGGGCTAGAGTCTACTGGAGTTGGGGTGTTTTGTGGGTCAGGTAATATTGCAACTACACCTAATGGGCTATTTGATTTATCAGGTGCCACTACCTTTTCCAAATACTTTGCTTGTCCTCCTCCACGATCAGCAATCGTCCTCTTCCTTTTGAACGTCTGATAAACAAGAACATCATTTGAATGGATAAATATGGTATGATGACAGATGGAATATGTACTAAAAATGGATAGGCAGGGCATATTCACATACACGATGTGTAAACTAAGCTAATGGCAGCTCAACAAAGTAGAAGCAATGCAAAGCATCAGTTGCAAGATATGTGCGGCAAATATAACCTTGGAAAGTTAGAGCAAGCACCTTGATGGGTGAATAAGATAGGGCATCTTCCTCTGACTCCTCCAATAGGGAGCTACATTGACTTTGTCGGCATTCTGGGAACGGGGGTCCCCAGACTTGCCTGCCTGCGGCCCATGGCGTGGCTAAGCTAGCGGGCTGTACGGCCCATCTTCATCGACAAGGCATCCAAGGCCCTCGCGAGGGGCCAAGCCTCGCGAGGCAGATGACGCAAGACCTCCACGGGAGTGGCCTAGCCAGGTAGGCTCATGAGGAGCGGAGATATCAAGGTGGGGCAAACCTCACGAGGCTCAAGTGACGTAGCCATGATGATCGAGACCAGGCGGGCGCCAGGCGGGCGCCAGCGCGCGCAGCGTCCTTGTTTCCTCTTTGGTGCTAAGGAGGCAAGCGTAGGCGAGGAGTACCGAGGCCTCAGGCAAAGGTTGCCATATCAGTGCAACAAGACTAAGACCAGAAGGATGGCAAGACGGAGGTCATCGTGGAGCCCAAGACGGCGTCACCACCAGAGCCTTTAGCAGGCGAAGACCACTTTTGTTAGGATAGCTTGTACTAGCTGTCCCCCTTCAAATTTGCCCGCCGTTGTTGGTTCCCTTCCCGCTCAATATTTGGGGAGAGGAACAGGGCTTATATAAGTAGAACTAGCCACCACAGTAGAGGGGAAGCTAACCTGATCTAGAGCCAGCCCTCACCCACACACAAGTTCGACAAGCACAAGAACACCTCAACCTCAGGAGGTTGTTCTTCCCCTTGTACTGTTCATCATCAGCCCAAGAGGCAATCCACCACCACCACACTGGAGTAGGGTATTACACCACAACGGTGGCCCGAACCATTATAAACCTCGTGTCTTTCTGTGTTGCGAGTTCGTCGAGTTCGTCCGCGATACCTTAACGAGCTAGGGCGTAGATCGGTAGGAGAGAAGACTTCGCGCGCACCAAAGAGTTCGAACCTTAAGGGTTTGCCGGAACCCCACATCCGACATTTGGCGTGCCAGGTAGGGGTGCGCCGTAGCTTCCCTTCCGTCGGTTCGTCGCTCCGTCGTCTCCATGGCGGACGCTCGCCGTGCTCGAGCTGAGCGCCAGGCTGCCCTCACCGCCTGCGTTGCTCAAACGGCTCCCGTCGGCGGGCCACCTCATCGTTCTCCATCTCCCGCCGCCAACGCCGCCAATGGACCGGCGGGGAACGAGCAGCAAGCATCCTCGCTACACCCATCGGTGCGGCAGGACGGCCGCACCGCCACTCCATCGCTGACCCCGGCCAGTTCTTCGTCTCACGCGCGCCGCGCTCCCATGGAGGCGCGGGCCGCACTCCTCGCCACGAACGAGCTCCTACGCTACCGCCCGGTTGACGACCTATACGAGGAGAGTCTCGACCATCTCGCCGAGCTCCTCCGCGCTGCAGGGGGCTCCTCGGCGCCGTCCCTTTCTCTGCCTCACCCTCCGCCAGCCACAGGCGATGTGGTTCATGGCACACCTCCGCCACCTCTGCCTCAAGACTGCGCCTTGGCGCCAAGGCGCGCAGCCCCACAGCGTGATCCGCCACGCCCGGTGCCCGCGCATGAAAAGAGAAGCTGCCAAGAAATCCCACGGCCGCGAGAAGCTGCACCCACGCTCCCCGCGTCGCCTCGTCAAGACCGCACGCCGCCAGCAGTGGCGGCGCGTGGACCTCACCAAGACCAAGCTCCACCTCCGAGGCGGGCCCCGGCAACCACGGCCGGCTGCCGCGCCTTCACCCCCGAGCTGCGTAGCGTCGCCTGGTCGGGCAAGTTCAAGCCAGATCTGCCCCCTCGCTACGACGGCACCGCCGAACCCGCGGAGTTCCTGTAGCTCTATGAGCTGAGCATCGAAGCTGCCAACGGCGATGAGAAAGTCATGGCGAACTGGTTTCCCATGGCTCTCAAGGATGGGGCCCGCTCCTGGCTCCTGAACCTGCAGCACGGTTCGATCTCCTTCTGGGATGAGATGCACGACTGCTTTGTCGCCAACTTCCAGGGCACTCGCGACCGCCCGCCGGCCGCGGGAGACCTGCGCCGCATCAAGCAACAACCAGGAGAGACCCTCCAAAAGTACATCCAGCGCTTCAACAACACTCGACTCAAGATCCCCAAGGTCACGGACAAGGCCATCATCTCTGTGTTCTCCGACGGCGTCCGTGATGTCAAGATGAAGGAAGAGCTCGCTATCCACGAGGAGCTGTGCACGTCTCAGGAGATGTTCAACTTGGCAACCAAGTGCGAAGAGCTGAGGAGGGGCGTCTTTCCCTCCTCGAGCTGCCAGCTGTGGGTGCAGAGGAGAAGAAGGCCAAGGCCAAGGACGTGAAGCGCAAGGAAGCAGTTGTGCTCGCGGCGGAGCCGGACACCAAGCAGGGCAGAGATCAGCCTGAGTCATCCAAGAACAGCCGACCGTTCTGCGCCTTCCACAACCTGAACACCCACAACACCAGCGACTGTGAAGAGCTCAGAGCCATTCGCGAAGGCCGTTTCGGTCGACGCCCCGAGCGCAGCGACCGGGGCTATGGCCGTGGAGGAGGACGAGGAGGCGGACGCTGGGACGATCGTGGCCCGCACCAGGAATGGTGCAACAGGCCTCGTGAGGACCGCTGGCAGGACCATCCTCGCGAGGGCACCTGGAGGGACCAACCTTGTGAGGATCGCCCTCAGGGCAATGCCGGTCTTCCCCCGCTGCCGCCACCACCAAGAAGGAATGACGATCACCATCAGGACGAGGGGGCTGGGGGCTTTCAGGAGCCACCGGCTATCTCCTGCATCTTGGGCGGCGTGCAGGCCCCAGCCTCTCAACGCATCTTCAAACAATTCGCTCGTGAAGTAAACGCGGTGCTCCCCAAGCTCGAGGCCACGCGCCCGCTCAAGTGGTCCCAGTGTGCCATCACTTTCAACTCAGCAGATTAGCTCAAGTGCGCAGCCACTGCTGGCGCCCTCCCAATGCTCTGCTCCCCGGTCATCAGCAATGTACAAGTCACCAAGACCCTCATTGACGGCGGCGCAGGGCTCAACGTCCTATCAGTCGACACATTCGACAACCTCCAGGTCTCGTACGAGCGGCTTCGGCCTACAAAGCCCTTCTCAGGAGTGACCGACGGTTCCACTACACCGATAGGGCAGGTCCGCCTCGCTGTCACCTTCGGGGAGCGCAAGAACTACCGCACCGAGCTCATCGACTTCGACGTCGCGCACATTCGCTTGCCATACAACGCCATCCTCGGGTATCCGGCCCTGGCCAAGTTCATGGCCGTCACCCACCATGGCTACAACATCCTCAAGATGCCGGGAAGCGGCGGAATCATCACGGTCCCATGTGAAGAAAGAGATGCGGTGTGCTCCCTCGAGCGCGCCTTTCAAGCCATAGCAATCGACGACCCCGACAGTAGAAGTGAGGGCCCTCTGGAGGCCATCCCCAAGAAGAAGCAGCTGCGCCGTGCCGGGCCTCAGGAGGGTGGCATCACGGCTGGAGCCTCGTCAGGATCAGTGCCCGCTCCAGTGGCGCCTCCCTCCGTCGCATAGGAAGGCGCGCCCGGCGCCCTCCTCGGGCAGGGCTCAGGGGCTCTCTTCTGGAGGGCCTCAGACCTTGCCGACCTCACGAGGGAGGTGCTCGGGCACCACTTGGAGGCGTGCTTCGCGGCATGTTTCCCTTAGGAGAACACAAGGCAAGGGATGCCCACTGCTCAGGAGTTCATCACCAAGACCACTCAGGAACTGCAAGACGCAAGGGCCATGCGCGGCGACCGCCGCTCACCAGGCGCAGCTCCCCATCTGGGCGAGGATGCTGGGCTGCGTGTCTGCATCGACGTCCCGGGGCTCAACAGGGCCGCTTCTCAGGAGGCCAGGTTCCACGCCGTCCTGGAAGAAATGGAGACGGTCTTCAGGGAACCACCTGAACCCCCGGAGCCTCTCGAGGCTCAGGACCCTGGTGGCTCGTGAAGAGCCACTCCTTCGCCGCGTACCATCAGCTGCCCCAACCCTCCTTCGTCTACAGAACCAGGTGACATCTTCCAAGTTCGTTTAAGCTAGGAGCGCCCCTCGGGCTGCATTATTCCCAGGTCGCATGGGTCCGTCCCGGTGGCGTGTATCTCTTTTGCTTATGTCTTTAGCTTACATTGCTGGGGGCGCCCCTCGGGCTGCATCATCCCCAAGCCGCTCGGGCCCGACCCAGTGGCATGTATCTTTCTGCATTTACCCAGGCTGACTTGCCTCCCATGCTTAACCTGCCCGGTTACCACTCGGTCGGTCGTCGCCTCCCACGGGGCCTCCTCACACAGGCACGGCGCTGGTGCATGGGTCCGTCCCTGCCACGTCGACAAATCTGAGCGGTCGAGCTCTGGCTAGCAGCACGCCCCGCGCACGTCACATCACCAGGCTCTCAGTGCCTTCATCTCATCTCAGAGCAACCAGCGGCGGGCTAGCAACCATAATGGCAAAACTGTGTTTCTCCTTGGGATGACCTGCAGGAACTTCGCGAGGACAATAGCAGGCGGCACCACGGACCCTCTCCTCTCACATGCGATCTGCTTGCGCGTTAAAAGGGGGGCTCCTGAGCATCGTGACTCAGGAGCTCTTACTGGCTCTCCAGCCCTCACCCCCTGGCCTTGACCATGGCATCGCGACCTGGCATACCAGCGGCGGCTGAGCTCGCTCGAGGGCTGGGACCTGAGGACGTAGAGCACGAAGGAAAGTGTTGGAAGGGGAAGGACCCATGCGGGCCTAACCTGGCTACGCTGCGAATGGTCGCGCACAGGCCTAGCGCATCGCAAGGAATCGGCTTGGACTCGGCAAGATAAGTCTCGCGTTCAGATTGGCTAGCCGATTGGAGCCTAGGTGTTCATGCTCGCCGCATCCCTATTACAGCCACGTCGCCTCCCTTTCTTGCCTTACCATGGCTGCTTCAGCGCTAAAGGGGACCTCCTGAGCATCGCGCCTCAGGGGCTCTTACCGGACCTCGAGCCGCACACCTCCTGCCCTTGAGCACGACATCGCGACCTGTCATACCAGCGACGGCTGTAGCCTGTCTGGGGACTGGGACCTGTCAGCGTAGAGCAACGAGCTATCGCCAGGTTGGAAAGGGGCGACCGAGCCTTGACGAAACATGCGCTCGCAAACTTTCATAAAAAGGAAAATATACACAAAAGGCATTACAGATCCTTACATGCCCCCACGGGGTACCTCATGATTCTTCGCATGGAACAAGAAACGAGAACTAAGAGGAACCCTATCCACACCCTCCCGTGGCAGACGCCATCATCAACAGTGGGCCACGGGAGGTCAGCGCCAACCCCATCCAGATCAGCAGTGGCGGCGGCTAGATGCCGCGGCCCTGCTTCGGGCTCGACGAGAGCTCGGGGGCACGTAGCTGTCGTCACTCGTCTCCGGAGTCTTGTAGAGCTCGGGAGAGTCGCTGGACTCCCGGGGGCTGCTGCTGCTGGAGTAGCCGCGAGCGGAGTGCGCGTCTCCCTGGCGCTCCTCTCCAGGGCAACACTCTAGGCGGCAGCCCTCCGCATCGAAGACCTGGAAGAAGAGCGTGGTGGCGCCGTCGTACTCGAAGTGGATCGCGGGGGCACCCCTCGCACGGCAAACCCGTGCGACCTCGCCCCAGCCGCGGGTCATGAAGATCTTGCCGGCGGGGACCGCTTCAATCTGTACTTCGGTCGTAGTCAGCGTGCTGCAACCAAAGCTCGAGGGGCCCCCTTGGCGGCATCACGTCGGAGAAAAACCGCGGGAAGCAGATCCAAGAGCTTGGGGGCATCGGTGCCCATAGCACAAGCTCGCGCGAGGAGTCCACGGCGTGGATTCCTGGGGCGACAGCGCGTGTCGCCGTGGCGCGGCGACCACGGGCGCCGCGCGGGGGACGCCGCTCGTCGCTCCGGCCTCCTAAGCCCTCGGCTCGGGCGTACAAGGGTAGCGGATACCCTGGAGGAGGCCGCTCGCACCAAGGCCTCGTCACCACCTTCATCACCGCTTCATCACGGCGGTGGACCGACCTCTTCTTCGGCGGAAGCGGCCCCGGATCGTCGCGCGGGGCCTTTCCCTTCTCTCTAGCGGAGAACCTTCTGATGGGCACCATTGTCACTGGCAGTGTAG
Source organism: Aegilops tauschii subsp. strangulata (assembly GCF_002575655.3). Classification (NCBI taxonomy): domain Eukaryota; kingdom Viridiplantae; phylum Streptophyta; class Magnoliopsida; order Poales; family Poaceae; genus Aegilops; species Aegilops tauschii. The sequence continues at coordinate 295,732,474 of NC_053035.3, forward strand.
CGAAGAGGAAGGAGTAAGAGACCGAGAAAGAGATGGGCGACAGGAGCTCCACCCCTCCCCATTTATAGCAAGAGAAGGCCAACCGGCGCCTCCCACGATCACAGGTAATGATGGTTTTCCTTGCATGTCGCAGGGACTTGTCAAGTCGAGCAGTTGCCGAGGCAGCGTGGGGAAGCGGAGACGCCCACGTCCAATCAACCGCCATGCGTCAACCGAGGCCGCGGGCTTTTGGGGCCCATGGTGCTCCTTACTTGACCCTTGGCTTCGCCGCGAAGCCAAGCCCGAGCGCACCTTGGGCCCGGAGGCTACTGTCGGCGTTCTAGGAATGGGGGTCCCCAGACTTGCCTGCCTGTGGCCCATGGCGTGGCTAAGCTAGCGGGCTGTACGGCCCATCTTCATCGACAAAGCATCCAAGACCCTCGTGAGGGGCCAAGCCTCGTGACGCGGACGACGCAAGACCTCGGGAGTGGCCTAGCCAGGCAGGCTCACGAGGAGCGGAGATATCAAGGCGGCGCAAACCTCACGAGGCTCAAGTGACGTGAGCCATGACGATCGAGACCAGGCGGGCGCCAGGTGGGTGCCAGCGCGCGCAGCGTCCTTGTTTCCTCTTTGGTGCTAAGGAGGCAAGCGCAGGCGAGGAGTACCGAGGCCTCAGGCAAAGGTTGCCATATCGGTGCAACAAGACCAAGACCAGAAGAACGGCAAGACGGAGGTCGTCGTGGAGCCCAAGACGGCATCACCACCAGAGCCTTTAGTAGGCGAAGACCACTTTTGTCAGGATAGCTTGTGAGGGAGTCCTGGATTAGGGGGTCCTCGGACAGCCGGACTATATCCTGTGGCCGGACTGTTGGACTATGAAGATACAAGATTGAAGACTTCGTCCCATGTCCGGATGGGACTCTCCTTGGCGTGGAAGGCAAGCTTGGCAATTCGGATATGTAGATCTCCTCCCTTGTAACCCACTCTATGTAACCCTAGCCCCCTCCGGTGTCTATATAAACCGGAGGGTTTAGTCCGTAGGACAAGAACAATCATAATCATAGGCTAGCTTCTAGGGTTTAGCCTCTACGATCTCGTGGTAGATCAACTCTTGTAATACTCATATCATCAAGGTCAATCAAGCAGGAAGTAGAGTATTACCTCCATCGAGAGGGCCCGAACCTGGGTATACATTGTGTCCCCCGCCTCCTGTTACCATCCGCCTTAGACGCAAAGTTCGGGACCCCCTACCCGAGATCCGCCGGTTTTGACACCGACATTGGTGCTTTCATTGAGAGTTCCACTATGCCGTCATCATAAGGCTCGATGGCTCGTCTTATTGTCAAGGACAACATCACCTCGGGGGGAGCCCTGGCTGTAGGCCAAACCCTCCGATTAGGCGGCTTTGTCATGACCGCCCGTTCGCCGTTTCGCCGACGATGACTTCTCAGGTCATCAAAAACAGCCTCCACGTCGGCTCGGGATTCGCCGAGCAGATGGATCCAATGGAGCTCTCTTCCTTGAACGAGCTCTTGGATCGCATCACCGCCTTGGGAGTCGCTACGGACTATGATCGGATTGGGCTTAAACCCGACCAAAGGGAGATCAATTCTCTGCCGGTCACCCATCAGATAGCGGTGGTGGAGGAGCAACACAGAAATTCTTCCTCTATCTTGAGGACGAACTATGTCCGGATTCCCGAGCTCTCCGAGCCGGATACCCGTCTACGGGAGGACATTGCCCAAGCTTTGAACCTAGAATCAGACAGCGGGCCAGATCTATTGGGCAACATCCCGGAGCCTGAACTGCCAAGCTCAGAAGCTCCTCCGCCCCTGGGTCTCAGATCGGGTCAAGGTTCGGACCTAAATGTACCCACCCACCCAGATATAAGTGATCTTTCCCACATTAGACAAGAGCCCCAAGAGACAGTACATCACTATTGGGCCAGATTCCTCTGTAATTAGCAAGGTTAAGGACTGTCGCGAGGAAGACACAATTTCATTCTTTTGCAAAAATTTGACGGACAAGGGAATCCTCAACGCCATAAGTCGCCGTGACATAGCACACTTCGCCGACTTGGCGGCCATAGTACAGAAGTACTGTGCGATGGAAAGCGCCTGGAAAACCCAAACAAAATTCTGGGATCCTCCGGCCCTCATCAAACCCCCCGTCCGAACTAAAAGGCTGTACTCTCGTAAGTCACCCGATCCAATTACAAAGAAACCAAAGCCCACTACAGGGCGTGGAACTGTATTGGAGGGATGGTTCAATGGGCCATGCAAAATTCACAGCACAGCGGATACCATGCCAACACATAGCCTTAGAGCATGTTGGATACTCCGGCAGGTGGCCAAGAGCGGCGAGGATATCCTCATCAACAATACAACAGAGAACCATCCCATGGAAAATAACAATACAGTATTGACAGTCTTCGAGACCTTCGCCTCAAATAATAGGCGTAAGCGTGCACTCCGCAGCCTTGCCGAAGTCTGCCACGTAGCAGCAATAAATCCATGGAGCGACACGGCTATAACCTTCAATGCCAGTGACGAACCTAAATTCCGAACAGCCCGAGCACCAGCCGCCTTGGTCCTTAGTCCAATTGTGGACGGCTTTCGGCTTACTAAAGTGCTCATGGACGGTGGCAGCGGATTAAACCTCATCTATGAAGAAACCCCTCGAAAAATGGAAATAGACAAGAGCCGCATTGAGCAAAGCAGCACGACCTTCAGAGGAATCATCCCTAGTCAGGAGGCACGATGTGCAGGAAAAATCACACTAGACGTGGTATTCGGCACGCCGGAGAATTATAGGTCCGAAGAAATCACATTCCAAGTGGCCCCGTTCAGTAGTGGATACCATGCCCTTTTAGGGCGGGAGGCGTTCACGATCTTCCAAGCTAAACCCCATTACAGGTACATGAAGCTCAAAATGCCCGGGCCCAATGGAATCATCACTCTAGCTAGTGATCCGGACATAGCACTCCGCGCCGAAAATAAAACCACCGCACTAGCCCTCGAGGCATTATCCGAAGCCCTTGCGGCCGAAGAACTAACTGCGCTGCGTTCCACAGTGGACATGGACGACGTGATACTCGACAAAAGACCCAAGTCCACCTCTTTTAAACCAGCAGACGAAATAATCAAATTCCAAGTCCACCCAACGGACCCTGCAAAAACAGCATCCATCGGGGCATAGTTAAACCCCACAGTAGACGCCGCACTGCGGGAGTTCTTGCGCGAGAATTGGGACATCTTCGCCTGGCATCCTTCAGACATGCCAGGAATCCCACGCAGGCTGGCCGAGCATAGCCTTAGGATTCTAAAAGGGTTCAAGCCGGTCAAGCAGACTCTTCGGCGTTTCTCTGAGCCTAAGCGACAAGCCATGGGAGAGGAGCTAGCCAAGTTACTTGAGGCCGGATTCATTAGAGTAATAAAACATCCGGACTGGCTAGTAAACCTGGTGATGGTACCAAAGAAGGACAAATCCTGGCGCCTATGTGTCGACTTCAAGGACCTTAACTAGGCTTGCCCCAAGGATCCCTTCCCCCTCCCCCGCATTGATCAAATCATCGACGCTACCACAGGACACGACTCATTGTGTTTCCTCGACACATACTCCGGATACCATCAAATTAAGATGGCAGAGTCCGATCAAGCCGCAACGGCATTTATCACTCCATACGGCCCCTTCTGTTTTAACACCATGCCTTTCGGGCTCAAAAACGCCGGTGCAACCTATCAACGCATGATTCAGACATGCCTGGAAACACAAATTGGCAAAACAGTGGAGGCATACGTAGACGAGGTGGTCATTAAAACCAGACACGTCGAATCCTTAATAGACAACTTGAGGCTCACGTTCGACAATCTCCGAACATATGACATCAAGCTCAATCCAGAAAAATGCGTTTTCGGCTTGGCCGCCGAAAAGCTCTTGGGCTTCATCGTCTCCAGTAGAGGAATTGAAGCAAATCCGACCAAAATCCGAGCTCTGTCACAGTTGGCTATCCCAACAGACCTCAAGCAAATCCAGAAATTGACTGGATGCGTGGCTGCCTTAAGCCGCTTTATCTCCCGATTAGGAGAAAAAGCACTACCCCTTTATCGCCTTCTTCGACGCACCGAACACTTCGAGTGGACGGATGCGGCCACGGCCGGACTGGAAGAAATTAAAGCCGTTTTGGCCACCAAACCAATCTTGGCCGCGCCAAATGTCGGCGAACCAATGCTCTTATATATAGCGGCAAGACACCAAGTTGTAAGCGCAGTGCTCGTCGTCGAACGAGAGACGGACGGACATAAGTTCCCGCTTCAAAAGCCGGTATACTATGTATCCACTGTCCTCACTCCATGCAAATCACGGTACCCACATTATCAAAAGATAGCATATGCGGTCTTCATGGCATCCCGGAAATTACGACACTACTTTCAAGAGTGTTCAATTACGGCGGCCTCTGAAGTACCACTCAATGACATAATAAATAACCGCGATGCCACATGCCGGATTGCTAAATGGGATATCGAGCTCCTCCTGTTCGACATAACATACAAACCACGGCGAGCCATTAAGTCACAAGTACTGGCCGATTTCGTGGCCGAATGGACAGAAGCCGAACTCCCTAAAGAGTACGGCGCGTACTCCAATTGGATCATGCACTTTGACGGCTCTAAGATGCTAGCTGGTCTGGGGGCAGGTGTTGTCCTGACATCCCCCACCGGAGATAAGTCCAATATGTACTACAAATATTATACACAGACTCCCAACAATGCAGCAGAATATGAGGCCCTGTTGCATGGTCTCCGGATAGCAGTCTCCATGTGCATTCAACGCCTAGAGGTGAGTGGGGATTCGAACCTCGCAATATCTCAAATAAATGGAGACTTTGACGCCAAGGACGCAAAAATGGCGGCTTACCGCAACGCCGTCCTCAAAATGTCAGCTCGGTTCGAGGGGCTTGAATTCCACCATGTGGTCAGGGAAAACAATCAAGCGGTGGATATCCTCGCCTGCATCAGCACTAAGCGCGACCCTGTCCCACGTAATATCTTCTTGGAAAGGCTGTTTAAGCCATCCGTGGAATGGGAAGTTGAGACCGGCAACAACAGTCCGGATCCGGCCACAACACCAGATCCCGAACACTCTGACATAATAGGAGGCTCCGCCACCAAAATAACGCCTTCGGCCCACGCGATTATGGCTGTCATCGCCCCGTGGACAAAACCCTTCTTGGCCTACCTAATTAGGCAAGAACTCCCTCAGGACCCAAATGAGGCACGTTGCATTGTACGGCGGTCTAAAGCCTACAAGGTCCACGAGGGAGAGCTTTATAAGAAAAGCGCTACCGGAGTACTTCAAAGATGCATCTCCGAAGAGGAAGGACGGCAGCTTTTGGCAGAAATTCATGCTGGACTGGGCGGCCACCACGCCGCAGCTCGGGCCCTTGTAAGCAAGGCCTTCCGTACTGGTTTCTACTGGCCGGTGGCCCGAGCAGACGCACAGGACCTCGTTCAACGTTGCATCGGTTGCCAGCTTTTCGCAAACCAAAGCCATATGCCACCTACCGCTCTCCAAACAATCCCCATTACTTGGCCCTTTGCGGTCTGGGGGCTTGATATGGTCGGACCCCTTAAAGGGGGAAGCCATAAGAAAAAATACCTATTGGTCATGGTGGATAAATTCACCAAATGGATAGAAGCCAAACCAGTTAAAACGGCCGAATCCGGACCAGTGATAGACTTTATATCTGGGGTTGTACACCGTTACGGCGTCCCCCACAACATCATGACCGATAACGGCTCCAACTTTACAGCCGATGAGGTAAAAACTTGGTGCGGCAACATGGGCATTAAGCTCGATTATGCCTCTGTCTATCACCCCCAAACAAACGGTCAGGTTGAGCCGGCAAATGGTCTCATTATGAGTGGCATTAAACCCAGACTAGTGCGATCCTTGAATGAATCAGATACGCACTGGGTCGAGGAGCTCGACTCCGTACTATGGGGGCTGCGGACCACGCCGAATTGCACTACCGGATACACACCGTTCTTTATGGTGTACGGCGCAGAGGCGGTACTGCCCTGCGACATAATTCATGACTCACCTCGAGTGCGCATGTACGAAGAGAAAGAAGCCGAGCTTGATCGGCAGGACAGTTTGGACACCCTAGAGGAGGAGCGTGACGTGGCAAAAGCCCGCTCCGCATTCTATCAGCAACAAGCTCGACGGTATCAAAGCAGAGAAGTACGGGCCAAAACGTATAACGTCGGCGAACTCGTTCTACGCCTACCGGAGAAGAAAAAGAACAAGCTTAAGCCCAAATGGGAAGGTCCCTTCATCATCGATAAAGTTCTCACCGGTGGAGCGTACCGTCTGTGTGATGCATCGGACAATCGACTCGAGCCAAACCCATGGAACGTCCAGACTCCGAAGATTCTACGCCTAGTGCCGGACTCTGTGTTCGTCTCCTTACCTCCACCCTTTTATACATATATATATATCCGCTATCTGTCTTTGTTTCTTTCCTTCTTCCCTTTTTCCTCATGGCATTAAAAGCTTAAAGCATGTCTTGACTACACAATCTTGACGCGCCATGCGTGCTCATTATACCTGGGGGGCTTCTTATACAGAAGCTTAATATAATTATATTCAGGGCTTTATGCCCCCCGCACATGTGTTACTATTCCACATGTACCTTTTCTTTGCCATTATATGCATCGATATGACTTAAGTTTTGGACAAGCTGGGTTGCCTGGCTCTTGTGTTTATGCCCTACGTTCCCGTTAATTCGGCTAGGGCATAAGGGGAGCACCTCTGCGATTGTTACTGCCGGGTTAGCCGGATGTGTACCTCAGACTGGGTGAAGCCGAAAGCTAGCGTTCTTAAGGGAATATTCGGTCGGTGAGCAAAAGATGACTTTTAATTATTGTGATACATGCCCCCAGATGTTTATATCCAACGTCTCTTTTCGCAGTTCGGACATGCACATTAATGCATGCGTACCCAGGGAAAGGAACCCTTAACGGAACTATTCTCCCTGGAAGATGTTTCTTACTATCCATGTAATATAACATAGCTAGTTGGGTACTTGTCTGTTCAAGCACTTATGACCCCTACGCCTGGTTTCCACGCATACCCCGGTTTTTACATAACTGAGCGGGTATTCGGATACACTCCGAACTGTCGGGTCCGGAGGTCGAAGCGAAAAGGTCCGCCATGACAAATGATTTACAATCTGGCTAGGGACAAAATATGTCATTTGAATTACACAGTCACTTAGACTGACTAAATTCTTCTTCTATACCATCCAAAAGGCTGTCTAGCCTACAATCCTATTGGGAATACTTTGCGGCTAATTCTACCGGGTCATATACCAGACTAACGGGGATCTCTTTCCCATCAGACCCTGCAGGTCCGACCTCGGCCATGTGGTTCGGGTCAGCCTTGGTATACCGCGTCTTCACCATGGCCCAGGCTTCCCTTGCACCTTGTTGGCAGGCCGATATCTTCCATAATCGGAAGCGCCGCCGCGCTCCCTTGAGAACCTCTACGAGCTTCCCCATGCCTCCTGGCAGGGAGGTGGATGGCCACAAGGCCTGGGCAATGCCCTGCATCACCTGTCGAACTTGTTCGTGCAGTTGTGAGAGCTCTTGCAGAAGATCGCCTGTAGATCCGGGCATCTCCGCTTCGGGACGACCCGTTAGCATACCTACAGATATAACTCTGTTAGCCGGTTTCTTCGCCGAACTCTATAAAAGTTCGTTCAAGCACTTACTAAATATGCCACGTCGAAGCCTCTTGTTCTCCTTTACGGAGTCTGCAAGCTGGGTTTGAACATCTTTCAGTTCAACGCCCAGCCGGGTATTGGCATCTTGGAGATCATTTTTCTCCTGCCTAACCTGCGTAAGCACGCGCTCGCCAGCCTTTAGCTGTCGTTGAGCATGTTGCTCATCCCCTCGCACGACCCCCGGATTCACTCCGGGGTCATCTGCAGAATCTATTGTTAGATTTGCATGCATGCCGAATACTAACTGGTACATGTCATTCTTTCTGATAGAAACAAGTGTTACCACATGGGGCCTTCTCGGACTCCTTCATTGCGGCAACTGTGGCCCGTAGCTGGGCTTTGCATTGCTCCAGCTCTTGAGACAACTGGGTATTCTTCTCCGTAAGAACCTACGCATATAATGATCCTTAAATCAGTTGTGCCAATTGTTTCAAGTCTGAGGGGCTACTGGTATACATAATTATCAGATTTTCTTACCCGTATATCCTTTACATACTGGTCCGTCGCTCTGGCCAGGCCATTTTGATCAGCTCGGATGTACGCTTCTCCCGAGCTGAAGGCATCGAACACCTCCTGAGAGAAACAAGCGTCGCGGAGTACGGCCCGGCGACGCCTGTGATTCATGGCACTCTCCACTTCGGAATTTGTAGCGGACAGCCTATCCGCATCCTTTGTAGGAGGAACGTCCAGTGTTGGCCCCACGTTAGCTTCTGCCTCTAAGTCCGGCTCTGTAGCTTGGCTGGTGGAGGCGTGGCCGGCAGGCTCTCCGGATATGGTCCGGCGAGCGTTTTTTCTGCTAGGAAACATGGACGTTGTTACATTTTAAAAGACGACAACCACGGAGTGGGGTTCTTTTTTGTACCTCTGCGACGGCGTCTCAGTCCTGAACGCCTTCCTTTTAAGCCTACCCGGTTTCGGTGCCCCTTGTTGGTGAGTCACTGCGGGTTCGGCATGGCGTCCTGAAGACCTTCCCTGTAAGACACCATATGTGTGCGGTAGGTGAAGTGCGAAAAAAGGGATCCTTCTCGGAAGTTGGGACTCCGGTTTTACTTACATGTGACGCAGGGAGTAGTCCAGGATAATCGGCTATGATGGCCACCAAGGCACCGCCACAGCTTAATTCATAGAACGTCCTGTCGATGAGCTCCACAAATGTGTCCGGGTCTTCTTCGAGTCCGGGGTCGAGGGCCCGGTCAGGGTCCTCTGGTTGTGGAGGCGGGCTGTGGACCTCCCTCACAGCTTTTCACAGTTCCTGCTATGAAATAGCAAGGTAAATACCTATGACGAAAAATGCGGGAAGGTTAGGAGTAAAAGGTAGCAGCTCACCCAGCATGGGGGGTTGTACATGGAGAATCCATCCCGTGGCTTAATGCGGATGAACTCCTCTTCCTCTCCTTTACATAAATCAGACAGTATTTTCGCTAAAGCAGCGACGGAGTCCGGTCCCTTACGACCGCAGCGGGTGGCATCGTCTTCTCCATTGAAGTGCCACATGGGGTGTCCCCGATACTGAAGTGGTTGCACCCCCCGCGTTATACATATTGACATAACCTCGATTATTGTCAATCCTGATTTGGCCAGCGTCTTTATCCGGTCCATCAGGTAAAGGACTTCTCTGTTATCTTCCTCCTAGGGGCTCTGAGGGCGCCAGCTGCAGCGTTTCTTCAAAGGGGCGTTACTAAGCTCAGGAAGGCCCATCCGAATAGGGTCCGGAAGGGGGGCGTCCTCCATATAAAACCACTCTGAAGGCCAGTCTTCGGACGTCTTCTTCGGAGTACCGGACAGGTATTCGGTCCCGGTGATGCGCCATATCTCGGCTCCGCCCACTTGATATATTGACCCCTCCTGTGTACGGGGTACGAGGCAGAATAGCCTCTTCCATAGCTCGAAATGAGCTTCGCAGCCCAAAAACAGCTCGCAAAGGGCGACGTAGCTAGCGATGTGTAATATGGAGGCGGGCGTAAAATTATGCAGCTGGAGGCCGTAGAACTCTAGGAGCCCGCGGAGGAACGGATGGATTGGAAATCCGAGTCCCCTCAATAAGTAAGGGACAAGGCATACCCGCTCCCCCATGGATGGGTTGGGAAAGCTCTCTGCTTGCTCCCCGCCATTTTAAGTGGCTAATCCGGCTCGAACGGGGATCATATACGCAGGAGGGAGAAACCCCTGGGTCTGTAACTCTACTAATTGGCTGTGGGGAAGAGAACACTTCTTCCAATTGCCCGGCTTAGGGCTACGGGAGCGAGAGGAGGAGCTGCGATGGCCGGCCATGATGGGATGGATTTTTCCGGGCGCTCTCCGATGGATGCTCGCTGTGGGAGGATGGTGTGATCTGGATCTGAGGATCCCTGTCTCTTTAAATAGACGGTTTACTTACATGGTTATGGAGGATAGCCATTATTAGGCATAGAAGCCGAGGAGTGCAACATTCATGGGAAGCCGGACACTACTCTACAGGTACTCAAAATTTGGAGAAGAACCCGCCTTGCAATGCCGAAGACAATCTACGCGTCGGACTCATCGTCATTGAAGCCTGGTTCGGGGGCTACTGAGGGAGTCCTGGATTAGGGGGTCCTCGGACAGCCGGACTATATCCTTTGGCCGTACTGTTGGACTATGAAGATACAAGATTGAAGACTTCGTCCCGTGTCCGGATGGGACTCTCCTTGGCGTGGAAGGCAAGCTTGGCAATTCGGATATGTAGATCTCCTCCCTTGTAACCGACTCTGTGTAACCCTAGCCCCCTCCGGTGTCTATATAAACCGGAGGGTTTAGTCCATAGGACAAGAGCAATCATAATCATAGGCTAGCTTCTAGGGTTTAGCCTCTACGATCTCGTGGTAGATCAACTCTTGTAATACTCATATCATCAAAATCAATCAAGCAGGAAGTACGTTTTACCTTCATTGAGAGGGCCCGAACCTAGGTAAACGTTGTGTCCCCCGCCTCCTGTTACCATCCGCCTTAGACGCACAGTTCGGGACCCCCTACCCGAGATCCGCCGGTTTTGACACCGATAGCTTGTACTAGTTGTCCCCCTTCAAATTTTTCCGCCGTTGTTGGCTCCCTTCCCGCTCAATATTTGGGGAGAGGAACAGGGCCTATATAAGTAGAACTAGCCACCACAGTAGAGGGGAAGCTAACCTGATCTAGAGCCAGCCCTCACCCACACACAAGTTCGACAAGCACAAGAACACCTCAACCTCAGGAGGCTGTTTTTCCCCTTGTACTGTTCATCATCAGCCCAAGAGGCAATCCACCACCACCACACTGGAGTAGGGTATTACACCACAACGGTGGCTGAGGGAGTCCTGGATTAGGGGGTCCTCGGACAGCCGGACTATTGGACTATGAAGATACAAGATTGAAGACTTCGTCCCGTGTCCGGATGGGACTCTCCTTGGCATGGAAGGCAAGCTTGGCAATACAGATATGTAGATCTCCTCCCTTGTAACCGACTCTGTGTAACCCTAGCCCCATCTGGTGTCTATATAAACCGGAGGGTTTAGTCCGTAGGACAACAACAATCATACCATAGGCTAGCTTCTAGGGTTTAGCCTCTACGATCTCGTGGTAGATCAACTCTTGTAATACTCATATCATCAAGATCAATCAAGCAGGAAGTAGGGTATTACCTCCATCGACAGGGCCCGAACCTGGGTAAACATCGTGTCCCCTGTCTCCTGTTACCATCCGCCTTGGACGCACAGTTCGGGACCCCCTACCCGAGATCCGCCGGTTTTGACACCGACGTTGGTGCTTTCATTGGAGTTCCACTGTGTCGTCACTGTAAGGTTTGATGGCCCCTTCGATCATCGACAACGATGCGATCCAGGGTGAGGTTTTCCTCCCCGGACAGATCTTCGTATTCGACGGCTTCGTACTGCGGGCCAACTTGCTTGGCCGTCTGGAGCAGATCGAGAGCTACGCCCCTGGCCATCAGGTCAGGTTCGGAAACTTGAACTATACTGTCGACATCCGCGGAGACTTGATCTCCGACGGATTCGAGCCCATGTCAGGTGCGCCACACAATCACGACGAACATGACTTAACTCTGCTGTCAGACAGTGTTCAGGAGATCACACCTGCAACTACTCCGGCCCTCAATCCGGAACAAATTGCGCCATCTGAGGACGGGTGGATAGACCCCGCCATGGAGGCCGCACTCTCAGTGGCGATAGAGCTAAATACTGACTTCACCTCCTACGAGAGCCGTGTTGCCAAACCATTGGATTCGTCCCCGACCATGGGCTCCGAGCTGCTTGCATCCGTGCCTATCGAATCCGATTGGGCACCGGTCATGGAGTTTACCTCCGTGGATATCTTTCAGCACTCGCCTTTTGGCGATGTGCTAAATTCATTAAGGTCTCTCTCCTTGTCAGGAGAACCTTGGCCGAACTATGTCCGGCTAGAATGGGATGCGGACGACGAAGAAATTCGCTCCCCACCCACCACCCACTTAATAGCCACTGTCGACGATTTAACCGACATGCTCGACTTCGACTTCGAAGACATCGACGGTGTGAACGACAATGCAGGAGACGAACAGGAACCACCGCCCACAGGGCGCTGGACCGCCACCTCATCATATGATATATACATGGTGGATACCCCCAAAGAAGGCGATGGCGATAAGACAGCGGAGGATGACCCCTCCAAGAAGCAACCCAAGCACTAACGTCAGCGGCGCCGCTCTAAGTCCTTCCATAGCAAAAGCGGCGATACCAGCACAAGAGACAATAACACTCCGGATAGTGCCGAAGACGACGACAATCCCCTCCAGCCAGATTTAGAGCGGGAGGTTGAACAAGCTAGCCCTCCAGAACAGGCAGCAGACGAAGAAATGGAGGATGGCAATTACATGCCTCTCTCCGAAGACGAGGTGAGCCTCCGTCATGAAGAATTTATCATGCCTGAGGATCCCGTCGAGCAGGAGCGCTTCAAGCGCCGGCTTATGGCCACAACGAACAGCCTGAAGAAAAAGCAACAACAGCTTCGAGCTGACCAAGATCTGCTAGCGGACAAATGGACTGAAGTCCTAGCGGCCGAGGAATACGAACTCGAACGCCCAACCAAGAGTTACCCAAAACACAGGTTGCTACCCCAACTAGAGGAGGAAGCATTAAAACCTACATCACCAGCGTATGATGCGGCGGATCGGCCACCTCGTGGCCAAGACAGAGGGGCATATCAGCCCGAAGTCCAGCCCGCACCCCATCGCCAGACAACCAAAAACACCAAGGCCCGGGGCAACACGCGGGACCTGCGAGACGTATTGCAAAACAAAGCAGGACATACAAGATGAATCTACGGATCACAGGGTCGCGCTCCAACGCGTGACGATGATCGTCACGCCGGATACACTAAAAGCAAATCCGGCCGAGCCGAATACAACAGACAAGACTCGTACGAGCTGCGTTGTGATATAGCTCAGCACAGAGGCGCCGCACACTCCCTATGCTTCACCGATGAAGTAATGGATCATGAATTCCTAGAAGGGTTTAAACCCGTGAATATTGACTCATACGATGGTACTACAGACCCCGCGGTATGGATAGAAGATTTCTTCCTCCACATTCACATGGCCCGCGGGGACGACCTACACGCCATCAAGTACCTCCCGCTAAAACTCAAAGGGCCAGCTCGGCATTGGCTGAATAGCTTGCCGGCAAACTCCATCGGAAGTTGGGAGGGCCTGGCAGATGCATTCCTGGACAATTTCCAGGGCACTTATGTGCGACCGCCGGATGCTGACGATCTAAGTCATATAAGTCGGCAGACAGGGGAATCGGCCAGGAAATTCTGGACCCGGTTCCTAACTAAGAAAAACCAAATTGTTGACTGTCCGGATGCAGAGGCCTTAGCGGCATTTAAGCATAACATCCATGACGAGTGGCTTGCCCGGCACCTCGGTCAAGAGAAGCCAAAATCCATGGCAGCCCTCACAACACTTATGACCCGCTTTTGTGCGGGCGAAGATAGCTGGTTGGCTCGTAGTAACAACACAACAAGCAAACCTGGCTCATCAGATGCCAGGGATAGCAACGGAAAACCAAGACGCAACAAACACAAGCACCGCAAATATGGTGACAACACCGAAGATACGGCAGTTAATGTCGGGTTCAGGGGCTCAAAGTCCGGTCAGCGGAAAGGGCCCCTAAAAAATAACAATTCGGGTCCGTCCAGTCTTGACCGCATACTCGATCGTCAGTGCCAAATTCATGGCACCCAAGGGACGCCAGCCACCCATACTAACAGAGAATGCTGGGTCTTAAAACAAGCCGGTAGGGCAGGCGCCAAAAACAATAAAGGGGGGTCTCAAAGCGATGATGGCGACGAAGAGTCCAGATTACCGAACACAGGAGGGTAAAAGAAATTTCCCCCACAAATTGAAATGGTGAACGTGGTAAACACCACCCAAATTCCCAACCCGGACCGGATATGCACCCCTAGGAATGCCGGCCTAACAGAACTAGTCGACCCACAATATAAACTAGGGTCGATCACCTTCAACCACATAGATCATTCGGTCAACGCCAATCAGGGCAATCCAGCCGCACTAGTCCTCGACCCAATAATTAATGGGTTCTGCCTCACACGAGTCATTATGGACGGAGGCAGCAGTCTAAACCTGCTTTATCAGGACACAGTGCGCAAGATGGGCATCGATCATTTGACGATCAAACCCACTACAACAGCTTTCAAAGGCATTATACCAGGTGTGGAAGCTAGGTGTACATGCTCCATTGCCCTCGAGGTAGTCTTCGGATCACCAGAGAATTACCGCACCGAAGAGTTAACCTTCGAAATCGTCCCCTTCCGCAGTGATTATCAGGCACTGCTCGGACGAACCGCGTTCGCTTGATTTAACGCGGTGCCACATTACGCCTACCGTAAGCTCAAGATGCCCGGTCCACGCGGTGTCATCACGGTTAAGGGCAAGGCCGACCTTTCTTCCGGCAGCAACAAGTACACCGCTGCCTTAACAGCAGAAGCAAGGAGCAGCACCTTGCAGCCGAACCTCGAGTCGACGGCCAGGCTCCCGGATACCGCCAAAGGACTTTGAACTACTTCGCGGTAGCATAGCCCAGCTCGTCCAGAGCTCAATTAGACACTCCGGCGAAGGCTAAGATAGGCCGCATACAGCGGCTCAACCGCTCTCCAGCACACAAACATTTCTTACATTTCATTTGCAGGCTCACATTTGCGTTGACCAGGATGGGCAATATGGAGGCAGCCCGAACGTGCAAGGGAATCCTTAGATGTTCCCCGCAATGACTATCCGATTATTCTCCGGATCCGCATGCAGCTTCGTCTTCCCTGGTCTCAGCAGGTGCCACAGTCATATTTCTTTTCCATTATTACATGTCTTATACGCATCGACGTACTATCTAAATAAAGCATGTGGATTTGTATGACGCTTCTCTGCTGTCATTTCTTACTAAAAATCTTTTGTCGAGTGGCACCCATACGCCGCGATATGCCTTTAAACGCGCCAGGGGCTTCGTTTTACCCACAGTACGGCAATAAAAGTCCGAACACCTTCGTGGAAGTTCGGCACCCCGAACTTATAGCATTATATGCATCAGCTCCGAATCATGTCTTGGGTCAATAGTTGGGTTTGCCCAGCTCCCATGTTTTGGTACCTTACGTTCCGCTATATCGGCTAAGGTAGCACTGGGAGAACTACTGCGATTGTGTCCCGGTTCTTCCGGACGAGCACCTCCGTAGAGAAAGCCGAAAACTGACTGTCATGATACGGCGAGAGCTGGTCAGCTGTTCGAGAGGTCATAAAATCTTTAAGGATTTCTCCCGCATAATGCCATAACCAATGCAGCGTGCGATGGATCGGTTTTTCCTCCGATCAGGTGCTTATAGAGCCCCTAGTATGGTATTCCGAACACCAGGGGTTGCGCCTACCTTACTAAAGCTCCTATGGCTAAGTGAGAGTGATAAAGCCCTATAGTCCGATTGCCTGGTTCGTTGTGCTTAGCACCTCCTTCGAAGGACCCAAAACTTGGATAAAGAGTGCTCAGGTTTATCCCGAACACCCCCGTACTTCTTACGTGGGGGCAGAAGCCGACGACTGGCCAACTCTCAGGTTTAACATATAAAACGGCCGCACAGGAGGGCAAACTTTTATATAACAGGAAATAAATAGTATAAATGACCCTGTTCAGACGTTTACAAAGGACGACATGATTCACATTCATGGAAATATAATACCCTTGGTACATAGCTCCGCTGCAAGGTAGGATCCTTTAAGGACATTCTCATAATATAATTCGGGCTTGCGGTGCTCCTTCCCCTCTGGCGGCCCTTCGGTCATCAGCTTCTCAGCATCCATCTTCCCCCAGTGCACCTTTGCGCGGGCGAAGGCCATTTGCGCACCTTCTATGCAGACCGACCACTTGATGACATCAAGTCGGGGGCAAGCACTTACAAGTCACTTCACGAGCCCGAAGTAGCTGCTTGGAATCGGCTCGGCGGGCCATGACCGGATAATTAAATCCTTCATGGCTAGTTTCGCCGCCTTATGCAGTTCGATCAGCTGTTTAAGTTGATCGGCAAAAGGCACCGGATAATTCGGTGCCAAATACTGCGACCAGAAGAGCTTATCCGCAGTGTTTCTTTCTTCGGCCCGGTAGAATTGGGCGGCATCCGCTATGCTACGGGGCAGCTCCGCAAACACCCCTGGAGAAATCCGAATTCAAAATTAGAAACATAATCTTCTCCTAAACAACTTGCTTTACAAGGAGAAAGCCTTACCCGCTGCGATTTTCCTCGCCTCTTGGATCCCCTGTAGGGCGTTTTGGGTTTCCCCCCGGGCATTGCTAGCGGCCTGATGCGCCTTGGTGAGTTCGGATTCTTTCTCCGTTACACTCTGCTCCAAGGTCTCGCATGTTTTCACGGCCTGTTGCAGCTCCTGCTCAGCTTTAATTACCCTGGCCTCGTACCTCTCACGGAGGGCCTGCTCTGCGGCTGCCTTTTCCTCGGCCTTGGCCACAGCCTTCTTAAGAGCCTCGACTTCGTTCATCATCCCTAGAGAAAATCAGGGAACATATTCTATAATACTGAAATTTTGATCGCACTAAATGCGAACAAGACTTGTGCATACCCTGTTTATCTCCCAATTGCATCTTCAACTGGCCAAGTTCTTCTTATGCCCGCTCCAGACTTTGATTCAGTCCGGAGATTTCCGCAGTATGGGAGGCAGCAGCCGCTACAGACGCCTACTTATAACAGAAGAGAAATAGATGTCATTCAATGAGTCTTCCTGCGAACATAAATTTGATCCTCTGTCCGGTTTCTTCTTTCACCGAACAGTGTATCAGGGGCTACTATCCATACTATGGCACTATTCAAAAAACATACCTCAAAACCTTTTATAAGGCTGATACAAGCTCCATTCAGTCCACTCTCAGCAGACTGAATCTTCTCAATCATCGCACCCATAAGGGCACAGTGTTCATCGACGATGGAGGCGCCCTTCAGCGCCACCAACAAAGCATCCGACGCCTTTGGTTGGACAGAGGTCGCCGGTATACCTCCTCCAGCTGAGAGAGGCTGCCTGCTTGATTCTGGAGCCGTATTGGTCTCTGGAACGGCATTCGGCTGGGAGCCGAATTCAATATGGCCCCCGCTGTCAGCTCCCATGGGAATCTCCTCCCCCATGTGTTCGACCCCCGAAGTTTGACCTCCAGGCGCCGCCTTCATGGTCTTTCCCTCTCCTCATGGGCCGAGGTCCCTCTTGGACGAAGCCTCGGTGGTATTCACCTGTTTGGAGGAAGGGGCCTTCGGGGGTGTCCCGCTTTCCATGGCATCCGAGCTCAGCGAATCCTCTGATGAGGATTGTTTGGTACGGGACCTCGCCGGACTACAAAATCATATGGCTCAGGTTAAAAAATTATGCCATGATGAGTCTGGACGTGTAAGCAAGGTCGGACTGTATATACTCACGGGTTCACCAGGGGCTGGACCCTGGGGTCCCACACCGCGCCGCTATCGGTGGTGGCAGTGGACTCCTCCGGAAGGGGAGCTTTTCCGCTTTTGGGCGACTCGGCCTCCAAGTGTGCGGAGGCCGTCCTTTTCTTTCTTTCCCCCGTAGGGGATTCATCTTCCTCCTCCTCCTCGTCCTCTTCGAAGGAGGAACGGGCATCAGAGCCTTCGGATATTGTGTCCGAAGTGCCGCGACGATGAATGCCACCCCAGGTCTTTTTGGCCTCCTTCTCGGCCGTCTTCTTCGGCACCTTGTAAGGCGCCGGGACCAGCATCTTCGTCAGAAGAGGGACGGCCGGTTCTTCGGGCAGCGGGGCCGAACAATGGATCCGCTCCGCCTTCTTCGTCCAGCCCTAGGAGAATCATGGAAAGCACATTAAGCGCTTCCCTTGGGTTATGCGGGCAAAAAGTATGATTACTCACCGAACTTGCAGGGCGGGACAGTTGGTACCCACGGTCTTCGGCGGAGTCCGGCCATGATTTGCTGGACTTGAAAAGCACCTTCCAGATGTCCTTGTGCGAGGAGCCGAAAAGCTCCCGAAAGGTTTGGTGCTTGGCCAGATCGAATTCCCATAGATTGCAAGTCCGATGTTGGCAAGGCAGGATCCGGCGAACTAACATCACCTGGACCACATTGACAAGTTCAATGTTCTTGTCTCCCATATCTCTAACACGCATCTGGAGCATCGACAATTCGTCAGACGAGGACAAGTTCAGGCCCTTCTTGACCCAGGATGTGAGCCGCAGGGGGGCACCGGATCGAAACTCGGGAGTAGCAGCCCATTTTGTGTCGCGCGGCTCGGTAATGTAAAACCACTGTTGTTGCCACTCCTTGACGGAATCGTTAAAGGTGCCTATTGGCCATATAACGTTGGGCATCTTGCTCACCATAGCGCCCCCGCACTCGGCGTGCTCGCGCCCACTACCTTGGGCTTCACATTAAAAATCTTCAGCCACAATCCAAAATGTGGCGAGATGCGGAGAAAGACCTCGCACACGACAATGAATGTCGAGATGTTGAGGAAGGAATTAGGGGACAGATCGTGCAGATCGATCCCATAATAATAGATGATGCCGCGAATGAACGGGTGGAGGGGAAACCCTAGCCCACGGATGAAGTGAGGAAGGAATACAACCCTCTCGTGGGGTTCCGGGGTAGGGACGATCTGTCCTGCCGTCGGGAGACGATGGCTGATTTTCCTGGCCAGGTACCCGGCCCCACGAAGTTTTTTGATATCCTTCTCTCGAACGGTAGAGGCCATCCATTTGCCTCCTGCTCCGGATCCGGACATTTTCGGAAGGCCTTTGTGGGCAGAGAAGATGAACACTTGGGCGCTAGAGCTTGAGCGGAGGGGAATAGATCGGGAACGAGAAAGCGTGGGTGCGAAAGGGAGTCCTTTTCCCCTTATAAAGGCAGCAGGGATTCTGCGCCTCCCCACTTGCCTAGTAAAACCGCTTATTCCCCAAGCACCGTAATTGATGATACGGTTGGGTTACCCACACCCGTACTGATGAGAATCCCGTTGATAAGGGGACACGATCGCTGCTTCGACAAGACATGCCAAGAAAACCGCCTCGCAATATGTGCAGTCGCTGGTTGAGAAAAACGGTTCGAATAATGACCAGGCCGTGGTGTGAGGTCACATTATGAAAAGTTGTCAGCGGATTAGATTTGTGGAAATATTATTCTCTCTACGGTGGTATGTGGAATTTGTTTTGCAGAGCCGGACAATATCCTTGTGTTCAAAATCTTCTATGGAGTATCCGGAGGAAGAACCCGCCTTGCAATGCCGAAGACAATCTGCGCGCCGGACTCATCATCATTGAAGCCTGGTTCAGGGGCTACTGAGGGAGTCCTGGATTGGGGGGTCCTCGAACAGCCGGACTATATCCTTTAGCCGGACTGTTGGACTATGAAGGTACAAGATTGAAGACTTCGTCCCGTGTCCGGATGGGACTCTCCTTGGCGTGGAAGGCAAGCTTGGCAATACGGATATGTAGATCTCCTCCCTTGTAACTGACTCTGTGTAACCCTAGCCCCCTCCGGTGTCTATATAAACCGGAGGGTTTAGTCCGTAGGACAACAACAATCATACCATAGGCTAGCTTCTAGGGTTTAGCCTCTACGATCTCGTGGTAGATCAACTCTTGTAATACTCATATCATCAAGATCAATCAAGCAGGAAGTAGGGTATTACCTCCATCGAGAGGACCCGAACCTGGGTAAACATCGTGTCCCCTGTCTCCTGTTACCATCCGCCTTAGACGCACAGTTCGGGACCCCCTACCCGAGATCCGCCGGTTTTGACACCGACAGCTTGTACTAGCTGTCCCCCTTCAAATTTGTCCGCCGTTGTTGGCTCCCTTCCCGCTTAATATTTGGGGAGAGGAATAGGGTTTGCCGGAACCCCACATCCGACAGACTTAGGTCTCCCTCTAGCTCAGAATCACTGTTAGGATCATATTCTGAGCATGAATCTGTGGGTGGAGAGCGTTTGCATTGCATTGCATACAAACTTGATTTCAGTCCCTTAATGCCAAGTTTGACAGCCATGGCATTGTTCTGCTTTATTCTTTTCATGCTCGCAAGCTCATAATCATTATGATGCTGTTCAGAATCTGAGATTCATGAAAACATAAAAAGCAGTCAGATTATCTATGGAATGCATTGCGGATTCAACTCGAAGAGTGTCTCCCTATAAACCCCTGCATATGCAAAGTTCACCCCCAACCGTGCTGACCAGACCACACACAGAAATACAAACCCCTTATGTCTCTATAACAGGCAGACACACATTTCAAAACTGAAGTAGGAACATTAGAATCATATGAAATTCGTATTTGAACAAATAAACTAAGGAATTATGAGTGGCATAATGTTTAGCTTCAAGGGTGGAGTGTTGGTAGTGCGACACAAAGCAAGTAGGCAGATTGTATTCCATGTAAAAGATCGAAGCCTATGTAAAAGCTGGAAATGACACTTTCTTTCTATACAATGTAGTGTTCGTTGCCCACACATGATGGAAGAGATCACATAGAGAAATACTATTCACTCATGTCTACGGTTGCAGTATTTAGAAACAGGGTGGTCCACCCTAAAAGAATATTGACAACAAATATGACAAGGCAAGCATAGATGTAGTGAATCAATCGTTTATTTGTGAGCTTACTAGGACAAGTATGCAGAATTGTTACTGCAGTAAGAGACCGTCCAAAGTCTGAATCAAGAAGTTTGTCTAGCACTTATTGTTTGCAACTAATCGACGTGAATAATTGGATATTGTATCGAATGAGTAAGAAAGACAAGTAAAATTGTCAACAAACCTGGCTTGTAGTAGTTATCTGGGTCAATGTCACTACAACCAACAATCCAAAATGGCTAGTGTCTGTTCCTAGGGCCGGAATTTTGAAAACCCTGTGAACTTTACAGGTGCTAAAGATTACCGAAATACATCTGAACCATTAAGTGTAGTAGCACTGAGCACACAACAAACCCTAATGATAGTCCTGCCTAATGAGTAATGAATCAATTAGAAAATGGGTGATGAGGAGTGGATGCTGAGTGTTGAGGACTTATCTCAGGATAAATCGGGTTGGCTTAGTGGGTGCTGCACGCCTGAGCCCTGAACGGACTGGGAAGGTAGGCACGGCGGCGCGCCCGAGCAGCGATGACGCTGTTGGGAGAGCGGCTCCTGACCTCCTGTTAGTCCGGCGTCTCCTCCTAGAGTCATGTCATCCGGGGACGGCAAGTCGCCGGCGAGGCAGGCGGCTAGGGGCGAGTAGAGATCGGAAGCGCGCAGCAGAACAGAGGGGAATCGGGGCCTGGGACGACCCAAAATCCCAGGGTGGGCCGGCCCACCATGGGCACCCTGTAGAGATACACACCCGAGCGGCGAACATGCATTTTCAAAACTAATTTAGGAACATTTAGCTGACCAATTAAACGAATCTGTTTTAATAATATCTGATTCGTATTTGAACAACTAAGCTTATTTAGCTTGATGGGTCGAGCAGTGCTATTATGACATGAAGCACGTATTCTGATCGTATAGTGATCATAAAAGGGGGAAACTGGAGAAATGATATTTAGCAGCCATTGTTTGCTTCGAACTAAGAACTAAATTCTAAGAGCTGAAAAGAAAGTAGAGTAACCAAGTTAAGATCTATTTTCTGGTTGAGATCAAAAAGTTGAGGAGATATGAAGTACCACCTCTCTTGCGGCGCCGTGTAGGCATCGGGGGTGCGATGGCTGTCGGTGGCGTTGAAGCAGATCTGCGACGGTAGATGAGTGCATCGGGGGATAAGTCCCATTGCGGTGGAAGAGAAGGTCGTGTGAGCGGCCCTGGCAAAGAGGACGACGGCGCCGATGAAGCGAGAGGACGTGATGCAAGGCTCTTGGTCCGTTGCCGTGGATGAGAAACGTCCATCTATAGCAGTGGACGACGCGGTCTTGGTAGGCGCTCCGGCATGGTGGAGGATGGTGGCGATGGATGTGGTGGAGGACGGCGGCGATTGATGTGGTGGACGACGACGGCGATGGATGGGGTGGCGGACGGAGGCTGGTGTGGGGATGGTGTTCTAGCGCGGATGGTGTATGAATGGGAAAATGGAGGGAGAGGTACGGGGAGCCATGTTTTTGGGACGCGCCTGTCTGAAATATGGGAAAGTTACAAACTTAGCCCCCGTTTAAAATTTGGACGTCTCCTTGGTTGGGGATATGACGGTAATCTCGCATCTCGCCAATATTTGCCCAGAGCGATTTCGGGCGAGGAGAGGGTGGTTGGCGCCCATGGTTGGCGCCCACGGTTTATGAACGGGGCTGGCAGGTAGGGCGGTTGTGTGACGTCTGAGTGAAGTTACAAACATGCCCCTATTGAAAATATTTGCCTACATAGATTTCGGCGGAGTCGAGTTTGTTTTGCCGCCCACCGTGTATGAATGGGGAAATGGAGGGAGAAACAGAGGTCTTTCGGACGAGCTTGAATCAAATGTGTTTTGCCGCCCATGTTTGGCACCCACCGTGTCGGAATGGGCTCAGAGGCAGTCATGTCACGTCTAATTGAAGTTACTATCCTACCCCTATTTAGAGCCATGGAAATCGGGCCGGTGGATTGTCCGTGTAATGGGTAGACAGTAATTTCCATCTCCCAAACACTTGGCTTCGGGTAGCCGACGTGGGAGTGGACATTTTGCCGCTTCTTTCGAATTTTGGGACAATAAGCATCCACGTTTACCCCGGCAACTAAATTCGAATCCATTTTGTATTCCTATACGAATCTTTATAAATCATTATATGTGTTTTTATATATCTTCAAAAGGACGACAAAGATGTATTCCACTGTCATATATGAATATGGTTTACAAATGCCGATACTCAAATTCAGAAGCTAGAATCCAGTTTAAGGTGAATTCGAATATCTGGAACAGTTCATGTCCAACTCAAATGTCACACGCAGCATAATGTGTACTACCATTTAGATATGTACACAAGCGATGTATCAAGATTCAAATACCGAGTCAATCAACCAAGAATGTACAGAACTAACAGACATATAAACACTTATAGAGTATATGGATCAATAATATCAACTAACATACATAAGCCAGGCCGCTGTACTTTTCTTTGCTACAACAACATCCTTTTTTTAGCCAAGCTACTACAACATCTTGGCCCTTTCCGATGCGTGCCACTTATGGTCCATCTATACTACTATTATTGTTGAATGCACATTCAGCCCGATTGGCATATTTGTAGGTCTGGCACAGCAATCAAAATGAAATGTCAACGAGTCTTATCAACTAATACAGACTTGTGCCCAAATAAAATTACAAACCAAAAAACAAAAAACAAAAAACAATTATTACATGATCTCTAAAACAAATGGTTTGATTGATTACATGAACAAACAACACAAAGGTTATTCAACGATGGAAAGAACATTTCACGTATGATTTACCAAGTGGGAATTTAATTTCCTTTTTTCCTTCAGGACCTTAACAATGTGGTCAGTCTCAGCTTGCTTCGTTTTGAAATCCACCAAATATTTAATGGTTGTCTTGAGTACTGCTATGGATTGTGTTGTTTGCTTCCTCAACATGTCAACTTCATATCTAAGTGCAGAAGCAGAATCTCTTTCTACCACTAGTTTAGCCTCTAGAGAATCAGCAGTTGGCAATTGCACGATTGGGCCCGTCCCACTGCTGTGGGATGATACAACGTCCATGGGGACCTCGCTCTTTGATCTTGGGCTAACCTGTTTTGCCATTAAAGTTCCGATTGGATTCAGAAAATTTGAAGTTAGCAAAACATCTCAACTGGGAGTTATAACAGCAAACCAGTCAAACAAACAAGGAATTAAAGAGTTTCAATTCGATGCTGAAAAGTCGTTATTAACATCATTGTAACCCCTTGTTGCAGCAGCAAAGCAGTTAAACAAACAAGTAGCTATTTAAGTTTAGGCAAACAGGTAATTCTTAACAGTAAGTATCAAACACATAGATAGGCGCAGTCTATAATAGGATTAACAGGATGTGGCATTATGTAATCAATAGCAAACTAAATTAAGCCAAGCAACGTAATTGAACAATTTTGCAATAAGTGGCTAACTAAAATTCCGAGAAGCAAGTAACTGAACATACGCTAGTTCTTCATACAGGCACACTGCTGTCGGATCACGGGTTCCGGCAAAACCCTCAAGGTTCGAACACTGGGGTGCGCGCGAAGATTTCCTCCCTACCGATCCACGTCCTAACTGGCTAAGATCTTAAGAACGAACTAGATGAACTCACAACACAAGGGACACAAAATTTATACTGGTTCGGGCCACCGTTGTGGTGTAATACCCTACTCCAGTGTGTGGTGGTGGATTGCCTGTTGGGCTGATGATGAACAATACAGGGGGAAGAACAGCCTCCTGAGGCTGAGGTGTTCTTGTGCTTGGCAAACTTGTGTGTGTGTTCGATCAACTAAGGCTTGCCTCTGTTCGACCTTGCTCCTACTGTGGTGGCTAGTCCTATTTATGGAGGCCCTGGTCCTCTCCCCAAATATTGAGCGGGAAGGGAGCCAACAACGGCCAATTTGAAAGGGGACAGCTAGTACAGCTTATCCTGACAAAAGTAGTCTTCGCCTGTAAAAGGCTCTGGTGGTGACGCCGCCTTGGGCTCCATGGTGACCTCCATCTTGCCGTCCTGCTGGTCTTGGTATCGTTGCACTGATATGGAAACCTTTGCTTGATGCCTCGACTCCGCGCCTGCGCTTGCCCCTTTAGCACCAAAGAGGAAACGAGGACGCTGCGCGTGCTGGCGCCTGCCTGGTCTCGATCGTCATGGCTCACGTCACGAGAACCTCGCGAGGTTCGCCCTGCCTTGATCTCTCCGCCCCTCGCGAGCCAGCCTGGCAAGGCCGCTCCTGAGGAGGTCTTGTATCGTCCTCCTCGCGAGGCTTGGCCCCTCGCGAGGGTCTTGAATGCCTTGTCGATGAAGATGGGCCTTACAAGCCTGCTGGCAGAGCCACGCCGTGGGCCGCAGGCAGGCAAGTCTGGGGACCCCCGTTCCCAGAACGCCGACAGTAGCCCCCGGGCCCAAGGCGCGCTCGGGCTTGGCTTCGAGGCGAAGCCAAAGGTCAAGTGCGGAGCGCTGCGGGCCCCAAAAGCCTGCGGCCTCGGTCGACGCATGGCGGTTGATTGGACGTGGGCGTCTCCGCTTTCCCATGCTGCCTCGGCAACTGCTCGACCTGACAAAAGGCTGGCGCGGACAACGCTTTCCTTCACTGTTCCCCTTCGCCTTGCTCCAGATCCCCTTTCTCACTCCTCGCTGCCGAAACCTCCAGATCTACTCCAACCTTGCTCCGCATCTGCGACCAATGGCGCCGCGCAAGGTCAAGTCCTCCTCGGCACCGGCTTGGTACGAGCCAGCTCTTGATGCGCCCAACGTCACGGAGAAGAGCCTAGCCGCCACGCGCTTCCTGACGGCGGGGGAGAGCAACGAGAGGGGGAAGACAGAGCTCCGGCTTGCCTGCGACGCGTCGGAGCCTGAGGGAAGCACCTTCTTCCCCTTCTTCACGAGCAGCATTGCCGCCGGGTTGGTTCCCCCCTTCTCTGACCTCTTCTATGAGGTCCTCGACCACTTCGGGCTGCAGGCGCTGCATCTTCATCCCAACTCCATCCTTCTCCTACCATCTTCGCTTACTATTGCGAGGCGTATCTGGGCGTGATGCCATCCGTGGCTCTTCTGTGCCACTTCTTCTTCCTTCACGTCTGCGAGGGCCACGTCTCCGGGTGCGCCAATTTCATCGCATCCGGCAAGGCCAACTCGATCTCGAACACCGGGAAGAAGGTCGACAACCTCTGGGCCAAATGGGTCATGATGGGCGCCAAGTGCGTCCACCCGCGCTTGGCATTTCCGACAGAGGTGCCCCAGTCTGATAAGGAGTGGTCCCGTGCAGAGCTCACTGACGAGCGAGCGTCGTCGGTGTTGGAGCAGATGAAGACCGACTTGAAGCCGGGAAACGCGAAGGCGGCCAAGGTGACGGGGGCCATGCTCCTGAGGGAATTCTTGATGCTGCGTGTTTCTCCACTTCAGGTGCGTGCGCGCCCTTTGTGGAGGCATGGAGATGAAGGAGACAAGGTTCGCCTGAGGCCGGAGGCCCTTCCTGATGATGAGCTGACTGCTGTCCTGTGCCTTTTGGTTGGGGACAACCAGGAGTACCCGCCGAGTGCCTTCGTTCCTTTGTTCCACCGCAAGGGCTGGGAGCCAATCGTGGCCTCCGGCCAGACCTTTGACGCGCGCGGGCTGGAGCCGCCCACGCCCTCTAGAGGTCCTGCGGCGCCGAAGCCGGTGGAGCTATCTTCTGACGAGTCCCGTGGGGAGGAAGAAGAGGAGGTGGACTCGGAGGCGACCCCCGAGGAAATGGGGGAGACTCCTCCCTTGAGCAAGGCCGACATCCTCCCCGCCCAGCCAGACGACGCCGAGATCAACGCCCGCCGGGAGGAGGGGGAGCTGCCCCTCATCCCGACAAGGGGCAGATCGTCGCTGGTCTCTCGAGATGCCGCCTCTGCCTTGACACCGCCTGGAGCCTCCTCCGGCTCCTCCACTACGCCGTCTTCTGCTCCCGGAGCCCGTGTGCCCTCTCCTCAGGCTCTGAATCTTTCGGGTTTCGGGCTCCCCAAGCGGAAGGTGGACTATGTTGCGGTGGACCAGTAAGTGCTTCGACCTTCGTCTTGTTCCTGCTTGTGCTTGCCATTTTCTGACGTTCGCCCTTGGTTGATCAGGCTGATGTCTTCAGCGAAGAAAAGGAAGGAGGATGCTGCGGCCGTCCCCCCTTCTGCGGAGAAAAAAGGCGACATCACTCGCATCTCCCCGGCCCGGTCGCCCTCGCGAGGCCAAGAGGTGCATCGTCGGGAGGAGTCAGCCCCTGTGGCCCCGCTGGCTCCGGAACTGCCGGTGCCCGGCTCGGCTGATGAGGCCCCAAAGGCTCTGGAGCCCTTGATCTCCCATGCTCTGGTAACGACGTCGCCTCCTCCTCCTGCTGCGCCTCTGGCCCCAAATTCTTCTGCTTCCTCCACCGTCTTGGAGCGTGTCCTTTCGGAGATGGCCCAGCTGTGGGAAGACCTCCTGGGTGCGGACCCGCGCCTGGTAGCCGGGCGCCTGGAGCTGGCCTCCGGCTGGCTTCACTCCGACTCGGCAGTTCGAGCGACACTGAACCAGGCCGCGACGACCTCTGAGGAGGAGAAGCGGGCCACCGCACAAGCTGTGGCCGATCATGAGGCGGCACTGAAGGACGCCAAGGCCGCTCGTGACTGGTGCCGGGTGCTGGAGGAGGAGGTGAAGAGTCTGCGTGACCAGCACGCCGAAGAAACCCGTGGCCACCAGGTGAAGGAGGAGGAGATGAGGGCCTGGGAGGACGCCGTCAAGGACTGCGACGCCGAGCTGGGGGAGTTGGCGAAGGTGTAGGCCGCGGAGCGCGACCGGCTGGAGGAGCTAGAGCGGAGGGTGAAGGCGAAGGAGGTCGACCTTGACGTCAAGGCGAAGGTCCTAGCCGAAGACCGCGAGGCCTTCACGCTTCTCGAGAAGAGGTCTCGCGTGGCGCTGAAGGCGCTCTACGAGAAGGGCTTGGAGAGGCCACTGTCCACCGACAAGGACGGCCCCGCCAAGCTTCTTCCCTACTTGGTTGACGCGCTTGAGGTGGTCGTGGCCGGCATCGGCCCCATGGCAGAGGACGAGGCACACGTCCTTTCCTCGGCCGCGCTTACGCGGGTCTTCAGCCACCTTTACCTTCGCGATCCCACCACCCGCCTTGACGAGCTACTGGAGCCTGTAGATGAGGAGTGTTGTGCGGCTGCTGCCGCCGCCGTGAAGGGCCAGGTGGAGACCCTGCTGAAGAAGTTCCGCGGCTTCGCTCTTGCTCCTTTGGCTGACGGTGCAGGTGAAGGCGATGCTACCAAGGAAGGAGCACCTCTTGTGGGTGATGCGGTGTCCAGGGGTGACCTGCGGCTGCTTTCCTGTTTCATTCCTGCAGTATGCATCAGGCCTCGTGGAGGCCTTAAACTTTCGTTTGATATTGTGAGAACAATATGTCTTGTAATATTTGCTTCGAGATTTTGCGATTTTTCTTCCTATTTGCTTCATGTTCTGCGTCTGCAGAGCCCGGCCCCGCGCATACCTCAACCGCCGTTGGGCCGACCGGAGACCAGGACGGACCAAGGAGTGAGGGGCTACGTGACCAGTTAGGATCCTGAGTCGCGATGCTCAGGAGTCCCCCTTGACGCGCAAACAACTTATAGGGAGAATACGCGAGGATAGGTTAATGTTCTACGTCGGCAGGGCCCGGCCCCGCGCATACCTCAACCGTCGTTGGGCCGACCGGAGACCCGGACGGACCAAGGAGTGAGGGGCTACGTGACCAGTTAGGCTCCTGAGTCGCGATGCTCAGGAGTCCCCCTTGACGTGCAAACAATCTCCATACCTTTGCCCTTGCCGAGGCCCGGCTCGGGAGGGGCGCGCGACGACCAGGTCCGGGAGACCTGGTTGGGTGGCGTACGCTTGGGCGTGACCCGAGCGCAGCCCCCGTGCCCAGCCCCCTCGCGCGGCTCTCCCGAGGGGAGGCGTTGCGGTGAGGCCGGACACTGAGCTCTGGGGATCCCTGAGGTTGGTACGGCTGTGAGGCCATCCTCAGTTGTTTATCACCAGCGCGGAGCATAGTGCTTCCGCTTGTGCTCGGGCATAGCCGCTCCTCGGCAGTGTCGACGGCCAGCGCGGAGCATGGTGCTTCCACTTGTGCGTGGGAGGGGGGCTCCCTCTGCGGAGAGCCCCCGGGGCGTGTACAGCCCTGCCCTGACACGTGGCTTGCACGGCAGGGCTAGACGAGGTGTATCTGGGCACTCGTGGGCCAGCGCAGGACTCACGAGGCCCTACCTCAAGGCGGGTTGCGCCTGGTCTTGGTTCTTGTTTGCTGTGCTGATCCTGCGAGGTGGTCAGACAACCTGCGCCGAACGAATCTCCTGAGGTTATCGCGTGAGAAAGCCAAGCAGCAACGGCCCCAGGAGGTGACGTGAATGGGGCCGGCCCGCCAGACAAAGCTCAGCCGTTGGATTTATCGACGTTGCAGGGACGGGCCCGAGCACAGACGCCGTGCTCAACTTACTCACGCGAAGGGTCCTGAAGAAAGACGGCCAGTGTGCGGCTCCCATGATGGGTGGCGATCGAGCAGGTAATAGCCATAGATAGGCTAAGCATGAAAGCAGCAGGTTTAAGTAAACGCAAGGGAGATACACGCCACTGGGTCTGGCCCGAGCGGCTTGGGGATGATGCAGCCCGAGGGGCGCCACCAACAAGGTAAGCTAAAGACATAAAAGGGATGCATGCCACAGGGACGGACCCACGCAGCCTGGGAATGATGCAGTCGTGAGGGCGCTGCCAGCTAAATAAACTTGGAAAATGTCACCTGGTTCTGTTGATGAAGGGGTGTTGGGGCAGCTGAAGGTACGCGGCGAAGGGATTGCTCCTCACGAGCCACCGGGGCCCTGAGCCTCGGGAGGCTCTGGGGGCTCAGGTGGTTCCCTGAGGACCGTCTCCATTTCCACCAGCACGGCATGGTGCCTGGCTTCCTGAGCCGCCAGGGCGCTCTGCAGGTTGCGCTGATAGGCGAGTACCACGCTCGGCAGGCCAAAGGGCATGCGAACGTAGCTGTGCGGTGGACCCTCGCAGCGGCCCACGCGCGAAGGCCAGAAGAGCTCCTGAGATGCGGCCCTGTTGAGCCCTGGGATGTCGATGCAGACACGCAGCCCGGCATCCTCGCCTGGATGGGAGATGTGCCTCATGAGCGGCGGTCGCCGCGCATGGCCCTTGCGTCTTGTAATTCCTGAGTGGTCTTGGTGATGAACTCCTGAACGGTGGGCGCTCCTTGCCCTGTGTCCTCCTGAGGGAAACGTGCCGTGAAGCATGCCTCCAAGTGGTGCCCAAGCGCCTCCCTCGTGATGTTGGCAAAGTCTGAGGCCCTCCAGAAGAGAGCCCCGAGCCCTGCCCGAGAGGGGCGCTAGGTGCGCCTTCCTATGCGATGGAGGGAGGCACCCCAGGGGAGGGCGCCGATTCTGACGAGGCACCGCTCGCCTGAGACCTTGCGTGGTGCAGCTGCTTCTTCTTGGGGGTGGCCTCAGGAGGGCGCTCACACTTGTTGTCGAGGTCGTCTATTGCTGCAGCTTGAAAGGCACGCTCGAGGGAGCACACTGCGCCTCTTTCTTCACACGAGACCGTGATGATTCCGCGGCGTCCCGGCATCATGAGGACATTGTAGCCATGATGAGTCACCGCCATGAACTTGGCCAAGGCTGGATACCCGAGGATGGCATTGTACGGCAGACGGATGTGCGCGATGTCGAAGTCAATGAGCTCGGTGCGGTAGTTTTTGCGTTCTCCAAAGGTGACAGGGAGGCAGACCTGCCCTATCGGTGTGGTAGAACCGTCGGTCACTCCTGAGAAAGGCTTGGTAGGCTGAAGCTGGTCATATGGCACTTGGAGGTTGTCAAACGTGTCGACGGACAGGACGTTGAGCCCTGCGCCGCCGTCGATGAGGGTCTTGGTAACTTGCACGTTGCTGATGACTGGTGAACAAAGCATCAGGAGGGCGCCAGTGGTAGCTGCGCACTTGAGCTGATCTTCCGAATTGAACGTGATGGGGCACTGGGACAATCTAAGCGGGCGTGTGGCCTCGAGCTTGGGGAGGACTGCATTCACTTCACGAGCAAACTGTTTGAAGATACGCTGCGAAGCTGGGGCCTGAGCTCCGCCTAAGATGCAGGTGATAGCATGCGGCTCCCGGAAGCCCTCAGCCCCCTCGTCTTGATGGTGGTCATCATTCCTTCTTTGCGGTGGCGGCAGCGGAGGGAGAATGGCGTTGCCATGAGGATGATCCTCACGAGGCTGATCCCTCCAGGCGCCCTCGCGAGGCTGATCTTGCCAGCGGTCCTCACGAGGCCGGTCGCGCCACTCCTGCCGAGGGCCACGGTCGTCCCAGCGTCCGCCACCATGTCCTCCTCCTCGGTCGTAGCCCCGGTCGCCGCGCTTGGGGCGTCGACCGAAGCGCCCTTCTCGAATGGCTCTGAGCTCTTGACAGTCGCTGGTGTTGTGGGTATTTAGGTTGTGGAAGGCGCAGAACGGTCGGCTGCCCTTGGATGACTCGGGCTGGTCTCTGCCGCGCTTGGTGTCCGGTTCCGCCGCGAGCACGACTGCTCCCTTTTGCTTCACGTCCTTGGCCTTGGCTTTCTTCTCCTCCGGGTCTGCAGCCGGGAACTCGAGGAGGGAGAGGCGCCCCTCCTCAGCTCTTGCGCACTTGGTCGCCACGTTGAACAACTCTAGAGACGTGCACAGCTCCTCGTGGATAGCGAGCTCTTCCTTCATCTTGACGTCGCGGACGCCATCAGAGAACGCGGAGATGATGGCCTTGTCCGTCACCTTGGGGATCTTGAGGCGGACATTGTTGAAGCGCTGGATGTACTTCTGGAGGGTCTCTCCTGGTTGTTGCTTGACAGGGCGCAGGTCACCCACGGTCGGCGGGCGGTCGCGAGTGCCCTGGAAGTTGGCAATGAAACGGTTGCGCATCTCATCCCAGGAGGAGATCGAGCCTGGGGGCAGGTTCAGGAGCCAAGAGCGGGCGCCATCCTTGAGAGCCATGGGAAACCAATTCACCATGACTTTCTTGTCGCCGTTGGCCGCTTCGATGCTCAGCTCGTAGAGCTGCAAGAACTCCGCGGGGTCGGGGGTGTCGTCATAGCGAGGAGGCAGAACTGGCTTGAAATTGTCGGGCCAGGCGACGCTACGCAGCTCGGGAGTGAAGGCGCGGCAGCCGGCCGTGGTCACCAGGACCCGCCTTGGAGGTGGAGCTTGGTCTTGATGGGGTCCGCGCACAACCGCTGCAGACGGCGCGCGGTCTTGCCGCATCAAACGGTCCTGGCGCGGCAGTGCGAGGAGTGGCGGAGCGTTTTCTTGCGGCGGAGGGACTTCTTGACAGCTTCTCTCTTCACGCGCGGGTGCCGGACGCGGTGGGTCGCGCCGCGGAGCCGCGCGCCTTGGCGCCAAGGCGCCGTCTTGATGCAGAGGTGGTGGAGGTGCTCCGTGAGCCACGGCGCCCATGGCTGGCGAAGGGCGAGGCAGAGAGAGGGACGGCGCAGGGGAGCCCCCTGCGGCGCAGACGAGCTCGGCGATGCGGTCGAGCCAGTCCTCGTAGAGGTCGTCGACTGGGCGGTAGCGCAGGAGCTCGGGTGCCATGAGGAGCGCGGCTCGCGCGTCCATGGGAGCACGACATGCATGGGACAAAGAACCGGCCGAGGTCAGCGATAGAGTGGCGGTGCGGCCGTCCCGCCGCACCGAGGGGTGCAGCGAGGATGCTTGCCGCTCGTTCCCCGCTGGGCCGGTGGCGGCGTTGGCAGCAGGCGACGGGGAACGACGAGGTGGCCCACCGACGGGACCCGTCTGAGCGACGCGGGTGGCAAGGGCAGCCCGACGCTCAGCACGAGCGCGGCGAGCGTCCGCCATGGAGAAGACGGAGCAACTGGATGCGGTGCGACGGAAATGAAGCTTCGGCGCACCCCTACCTGGCGCGCCAAATGTCGGATCACGGGTTCCGGCAAAACCCTCAAGGTTCGAACACTGGGGTGCGCGCGAAGATTTCCTCCCTACCGACCCACGTCCTAACTGGCTAAGATCTTAAGAACGAACTAGACGAACTCACAACACAAGGGACACAAGATTTATATTGGTTCGGTCGACCGTTGTGGTGTAATACCCTACTCCAGTGTGTGGTGGTGGATTGCCTCTTGGGCTGATGATGAACAATACAGGGGGAAGAACAGCCTCCTGAGGTTGAGGTGTTCTTGTGCTTGGCGAACTTGTGTGTGTGTTCGATCAGCTAAGGCTTGCCTCTGTTCGACCTTGCTCCTACTATGGTGGCTAGTCCTATTTATAGAGGCCCTGGTCCTCTCCCCAAATATTGAGCAGGAAGGGAGCCAACAGCGGCCAATTTGAAAGGGGACAGCTAGTACAGCTTATCCTGACAAAAGTAGTCTTCGCCTGCAAAAGGCTCTGGTGGTGACGCCGCCTTGGGCTCCATGGTGACCTCCGTCTTGCCGTCCTGCTGGTCTTGGTCTCGTTGCACTGATATGGAAACCTTTGCTTGATGCCTCGGTACTCCGCGCCTGCGCTTGCCCCTTTAGCACCAAAGAGGAAATGAGGACGCTGCGCGTGCTGGCGCCTGCCTAGTCTCGATCGTCATGGCTCATGTCACGAGAACCTCGCGAGGTTCGCCCTGCCTTGATCTCTCCGCCCCTCGCAAGCCAGCCTGGCAAGGCCACTCCTGAGGAGGTCTTGTGTCGTCCTCCTCGCGAGGCTTGGCCCCTCGCGAGGGTCTTGAATGCCTTGTCGATGAAGATGGGCCTTACAAGCCTGCTAGCAGAGCCACGCCGTGGGCCGCAGGCAAGCAAGTCTGGGGACCCCCGTTCCCAGAACGCCGACAACTGCAACTTCTTTTTTGCTTACAAGGTTGTACGAAGGAGTCCATGGCATCAATTGCTTGGATACGCATTCCCAATACTTCTTTCTAACCACACTGCATTGGTAAGTCGAATGGTTAATCTGGTAAGAAGGTGCGTCCTTGATATGTTATATGAGGACGTGTAGTCAGACTAGTTGTAGCCACAAACATCACACTGGCTTTTACTGTATATTTCATGTGATTACTTTTGGCATATCGAGATCTAAGCAATCTACAATTGGATGAAAAGACTGGCATCCTTCACATTATTGGCGAACTCAGTTCATAGAAACAAGCAATTCAACCATTCTGTGGGTAAATCAAAAGCGCCACTGGAATATTTTTCACTACCCCTATCATACACGCAAAAAGGGGCGACGCCACCATAGGGGCTGGTATGGGCGGCCGCCTCGGGCGGCTCGAAAGTGTGCATCTAGTTTGATTCGTCCAGGTTGGCCCAGGCTAGTTTTGTTCGTCCCAACGCATGAGCAGGCAATGTAAAAAAATGAATGAAAATGTTTCAATTTGGATAGGCCAATAACATAAGTGCAAGGCAGGCCCTATAGCAGGCTCGCGGCCCAAACGAGCGCCTCCCATATCGATCGACAGCAGGAAAAATCCCAATTCATCCGCTCCAGCCTCTAGTCTGGTTCGCTCCTAACCTAGCCGCCGCTGGACAGACCGACACAGCACTTCCTCGCACCCTCGTTGGAGGGCGGTCGCCGGGCTTCAAGCGAACGGAAAGACAAGAAGATGAAGATCCAACCCTGGGTGTAGCCTGCGTGGGAGGCAGCGGCGGCAGCACGGGCATGGCATCGAGCTTGCGCAAACGGACAGTCGCAGCTTGCAAGAGTAGCATGCGCAACAAGCAGGTACATCACATCCCTGATTATATCTAATTCAACTCTTCAATTTCTGGCCAATAGTTAAACCTGCCGGTGTTGTAAAACTGCTTGTATGTAGGGAATCAATGAGAAAATGAAACCAATTTCTACTTATTTTATAACTCCCCCAATCAATACTGAACTGACTGAATCTAATGAATCTAATCAAGTTTACGGTGCAAACATCCAAGCTCATGTTGTTCTTGAGCCTGAAGTGTCTAATGAACAGACTGGTAATGAAGGATTTGATGCAAACATTTTACATGCTCCTGGTGATGAACATATAGTGTCTAATGAGGCATCTAATGCAAGCATTTTGCAAGATCCCATTGAAGGATTTAGTGTCTAATGATGATGTCCTATGTTGAGAGAGACATAGAGATTTGCAGGCATTGATGACAAGCAAATTATAGTGCATTTTCATGGCTTGAGGAAACGTCGAGGGCATCTACCAGAAAGTCCCTATATCATGACAACGTAGCATAAATACTTTTCTAATCTGTTGTTTGAACTATTGGCATACTTGTGCAGGATAGATATATTGATATGCAGTTTGCGCACTGGTTATAGGTGCAATTACACTTCGATATTTTCAGCCAGAGAACAAATAATTTAAGCAGGTACAGACCATGTTTGTAGTCCTTGTACACCATGTTGCATTTTGTGTTTTTTGGTGCTTGCATCATTTAGTGTTTATAATATGAACTACTTTGGATCCTTAGCTGGTTTTCAAAGTGCATGTAGCTTCACATTTCTCAAGTTATGTTCATTTCCAGAGTACAAGTGCCTTCGTATTTTTTAAGTTAAATGTTCGCCCCTGGTAACTTGAATTTGTGGATCCGCCACTGCACACAAATCATACACGAATGCCAGTACGAATTAAATGAAATGCAGGGACTTACGCTAGCTCGTTGTACAGGCTCACTTTAGCTCTGCTTGCGCTTGGGATGTTCCATGTACAAGTCCATGTACCACTTGCTTGGATGTGCAGGCCTTGTGCTCCTTGCATCACCCTCTGCATTTTTGAGACGGCGAATGGCTGATCAAATAAGAGCAATCGACCTTGCTGTTGTACCGGAGGACAGATACTTACAAGGTTATACGGGTGGGCAGGATGTGTACCAGATCCCGTAGCGCCGTCATGCTTCGCTAAAAAATGGATTTTCTTGTTTCAGATGATATCCCCAGAAGAAATAAGAGTTAAAGTTAGAGTTGGATAGGCGTGTAAGTTAAGAGAGCAGTGAAAGGATATCCAAACATCGTCGGAACAGTGCACAAGGGAGTGATGTGTGGATACCTAGTTCGGGCCGGCGTTTGGGCATGCTCGCCTAGCTAGAGTGCGGGTCACTTCAGAGCCATTGAGGGTGATGCGTTGGCGTTGGCTGGCCGCGCACGGATGAAGATCTTGAGTGGCAGCGGAGAGCTACGATGCGGTGGACGAGACCGTTGGTGAAGCCCCAGCGGCCTCGGGGAGCGGAGGCGCGACAATGTGCTCGGTGAAGTAGCCCCGGTGAGCTGGGAGACGGCGTCGGTGAAGCACACCTGATGGGGTGGAAGTCGGTGTCTATGAGGCACGTCGGTTGCGGCGGCCGACGTTGTCGGTGGACCACCCGGTGCGGTGGACGAGGGCGTAGATGAGGTAGCTCCGGTGCGGTGGTGAAGTGCGACCGTCGTCTTCGTCATCGTCGTCCGGCACAGAGGTGGGGAAAGAGACGAGACGAGGGGCGATTCGAACTTTGCTTGGGTTGGCGGCGAATTAGGGATTTGAGCAATCTGGGCGCGGAAGGGGACGGTGGAGAAGGGAGATTTTGCAGGGCTGGAATTGGGGCCGCCAGATATTTCAATCCGAAACTTGGAAGCGCAAACTTATTTTGTCGTCGTGCTTTTTTGGGGGGGAGGGGGCAGGGAGGGAGGGGGTGGGTGGCTGGGTGCTAAGCGTCCGTCCGACACACGCGACCACCACGACACGACCCTGGTCTGCCTGGTGCGCCTACATTTGAGAATGCAAACGAATCTTCTTTCATTTGCAAGCGAACCTGTATGTATTACCATGCCCGTGTTTTCCTTGCAAGAATTAGTCATTTGCAACGAGATACTATAAATTAATTAATGAGGAGTTATTTGAAAAATAAATCGAAACGGTATCCAGGCTAACGTGGATTAGAGTGTGTGTCACATAATTAGTTATTTGAATTAGAGTGTGTGTCACATAGCGATCTCCAATTCTAACGTGGATTTCGCATTTCACTGTATCCACACTACTTTTTTAATACAAATTCATATGTATATGATGAACACCATGGTAGTGAGAAAACTTTTGGATGGATTCAAACATATGACCTACAAAATAGCACAACAAATCGAGTCAATGTCAACTTTTCGAAACCTAGTATGGCACGAATTCGAAATAATTACCCATATGCATGGTCCTTAGTTCAAATTTTACAATGTACACCGAATTGAAACATCGATATTAAGTCTCGTACTATCTACATTCAAATGTTGTTTTTAGCCCCCCCCCCTCCCCCGCACACACGCTACATACTTCCTGTATCGGTCAATCTTCCTCTCCTAACCACCTTAGGAAGCTATCGGTTTCCAACACACATCCATTCTTTCTCTCCATGTTTCGATCTCTAACTCTCTCAACTACACAACCCCCTTTTTCCACTTTGTTACGAAATGTATTTACCTCACACACCCGCCATTGCACCCCATGCCGAGCTCTCTCTCTCTCTCTCTCCCTCTCCCTCTCACCCTCGCAAATACATGCATTGCCTATCTAGCCCGCCAACCTCTCGTGCGCACGCACGCACGTTGTCTATCTAGGTCACTCCCTCGAGACTGTCTCACTCTTCTTCCGCATGAAAGGCCACACTCGCTCAATCTCGCTCTCTTTATCTGAGTCTCGTTTAACCCCATTTTCTTTCACACACAAATGATATATCTCCCTATTCGGGCCTCGATCGACACACTCTATACTCTCTCTCACAGATTGTCTATCTAGGTCAGTCCATCGAAGCCGCCCCCACTCTTTCGACCTCATGGCGGGCCACGCTCTCTCTCTCTCTCTCTCTTTCTCTCTCCCTCTCTCTCTCCCTCTCTCTCTCTCTCTCTCTCTCTCTCTCTCTTTCTCTCTCCCTCTCTCTCCCTCCCTCTCCCTCTCTCTCTCTCTCTCTCTCTCTCTCTCTCTCTCTCTTTGTATGTCTCGATTGACCTCGCTCTTTCTCGGACAAAAACGATATATCACCATGTTTGAGCCCAATTCGACTTATTCACATTGTATACTCTCTCACGCACATTGTCTATCTAGGCCACTCTCTCCAACCCGTCTCACTCTTTCGATCGCACGACGACCCTATGTGATCGATTGACCTTGCTTCCTCCCACGCACAAAATATATCTACACGTCTGTGACTGGATCATCTCTCAAGCTCTATCTTACAGCCCTCACCCTTGCCATAAGCTCAATCAGACAATATCTCTCCAGAGCATATATATTTGTTCAATGAATGTCGGACCACGCTCACTTTGTCTGTCTATCTATATGTCTCTCGATTGACCTCGCTTTCGCACGCCGTATCTTCCACACATTGAAGCTACCTCTCCATCCCTCGCAAAGCTGGAGCTATTTACATTGTGAGGGGCACTCCAACCTTGGATTAATTTGTGTAGGCATTTATTCCGGTCGGTTTAGATTATATTTTTGTAGCATTCGGCCCACAACTACTCGAAACACCATTGCAACCCCCGCAACTCCCCTAGTTGATTTCCCTGTGGCTCGGTCATCGCTCTCTCACACGTCCTTTCTCGCCATCAACCTCGCACCATGGTATTATTGCAAAAAACTCTGTTGTTCTCTTTAATTATTATAAATAAGCTACAAACCTACACACCGATAGTCCATTTGGAATGGAACAAATTTCGACCTACAAATTAAAGTGCTACAAACTACACATCGAGGGGCCCACATGTCATGAAACAAATTTGGACCCATATACAAATTAAAAAATAAAGGACGCGGATCGAACATGCGACCAGGGCCTTCAAGCCGCACGTCAATAGGCAACATACGTAGAACAGCAATGTGTGTTGTACCTCCCTTTGTTCACATAATGTTTTTATATTACCACAACCTATTTAATTGATAACATGTAATATTATTTTTAGTACTATTCGCCTTCACTTACTGGTGGGTTCCATGTGTGCTCTCTCTCTCCTCCCCTTCTGCGTTTAGACGCATGGGCAAACACGAAGAACTCGCGGGCGATGTTGCCGTTGACCATATCTGGATGTGTTCACAAGTTACGGCACCAGTTTTTTACGTGCTAGCCGCACTAGTCAGTGTGTCCGTGCAATGCACGTTAATTTGGAAGTATATTAAGTGCATGCGGATATTAAGTAGGATATTATTTGCGTGCTATTATGTGATTAGCACTATTTTTGGCATGAAATTAACTGCACGCTAAACGTGTTGAGCGCTCGACATTGAAGCAGTCTAGGTCGTTGGATGACAAGGAATACATGTGGCTTGATGATGTTTTATATTTAATTTGATACGGCTCTAGCAGAACATTCAATCGATCAAACCATAGATTTCGTTCAGTCTAACTCCGACTTTAAATTATACGACGATCGATCTAAAATAAACGGAAATGATAAACATTCGGATTTTAAGCATGGCAATCCGAACGTTTTTCATGGAAAATTTAGATTACGCGGCGGCGGCGGGGGTGTCTTGCGGTGGGAAGCGGCTCCTCTGCCGTGCTCTGTGTATCGTCGGGCCACTGAACGACGGCGATGGCGGCGCCTTGCGCCGTTGTTGGCGTACTCCTGGACGTTGGCCTAGCTTCAAGGAAGGCCAAAATGTTCTGGACTTCGGAGCGAGTCAACTGGTGGGAGGAGGCGACTAGTGTTGGTGCAAGGAAGCGGTCGACGGCGGCCATCCATGCCGCTGAGGGGGGCACTGGCACCCGCGCGGGGACAGGTGTTGTCAACGGCGCGGCGGAGACATTCGTGTGCACGGGCACCGGCACGGGCGCGCACGTGAGTGCACGCGCAGGCGCATGCACTGGCAGGTGCACGGGCACCGGCACGGGCGTGCGCGTTAGTGCATGCGCAGGCGCATGCGCTGGCAGGAGCACGGGCGCGTGAAAGTTGGCGGGGACCTCGTGGAACCCCGTGGCATCAAGCTCGGCGACAATGTGCGGCTCCCAGCCCATCAATGCCACGGGGATGGGCGCTGGCGCAGTCGGGGCGACGGGAGCCAGAACGGGAGCGGGGACAGGCGCGGCGTCTTCCCGCAAGGCCAGTTCAAGCTCGTCCCAAAGCCTTATGTTCTTGAGACTTCGGCTGGGTGTCTTCGTCAGGAAACGGGAAGACTAAGGGCAGACCATCGTGATGCGGCATGGCGTACGTTTAGGTAAGGCTGGTTGGAGGTAGACGACAGGAGAATCGGAGAGGAAGAGAGAAGATTGTAGCGATACCGGGTAGTGCGGGGTTGATTTTAAAATGCGCCGACGACGACATTAAAAGTGGGAGCAGTTCGGACGAAGGTGGGCGGCGGAGCCTGGTCAAAGGGCTCGCCTCCCGGTGAGCGTGCACAGCGGTCTGCTCGCACGCCTCCCTGTCAGCCGGCGTAGCGGTCTGCTCGCACGCCTCCCGTCGACTCACACGCTTGCTTGGACGGCACCTGCCGATGAGAAGTGGGACTCATGGCGCCACGTAAACGCCCACGGTTTCAATAGTGAAAGCGTTCGCCTTAACGTGACAGGTCTTTGTTCCACAATACCTTGGCTCCTCATTTGTGCAACTTGTCATAAGCAGCTTGTCTCAAATTGAAGAAAAAAATTACGAAGTAATATTTGTGCCATATCACATGACCATGCTCAGTTTCAAGAATTTATGGTCACTTTTGGATTTTCTGAAATTTAAGATCCAGGATTCGAAACAATATCATAACCTGCATCATGCAATAAATTTTCAAGCCATACATCTGTCCTATTGTATTTCTTAAGAAAGGATTTGGTCAACCCTTTTGTTTAGTTAGACTTCAGACAAGTTATATATGCAGAGCAAAAGGATAATCCCTCCGTACCAGTGCATTACCTGATATATTAACTCAAGTACTAGGCACGAACAAACGGGCTCAATTCTGTGCTCATCCTGGTGTAGTAGTAGTAGTAGTAGTAGTAGTAGTAGTAGTACTAGGCAATGCAGTTGATGGGTGACCTTGGCGAGCGGCGACCGAGGGAATTGAACCGTTCTCGGCGCGGTAGGTAATGTTGTCTATTTACTAAAGCATCCCTCCGTTGTTCATCGGTAGTCATTATGAACCGGGGACATGAGGGGAATTTCCTAGGGCTGGAATTCTGGCTGCCAGATATTTCGACTCGAAACGCGGAGGCTCGACTGGTTGGGGTTGCCTAATGTGCGTACCACGCACGCCACCAGAAGGACACGAGCCCGGTTTTTTTATTTTTTATTTTTTTAGGATCAACACGAGCCAAGGTCTGGCTGGTACGCCGTTGGGTCCTACCATTCGAGAATATGAAAGGAACCTTTTAAATTGCCAAACGAATCTATGTGTATTACAATGCCCGTATTTTCCTTGCAAATACTAATCTCAACGTGGTAATTGATTTATGACGAGTTGTTGAATTAGAGTGAGTTTGTGATATAGTGATCTCAACGTAGATTTCACATTTCATGGTATCCCTGGTAAGTTTTTCAATGCAAATTCAAATTTAAAAGATGAACAATATGGATGTGAGAAAACTTTGTATGTATCAAGCATATGACCACACACACACACACACACACAGAGACACCCACACATGAACACAACAACAATCCAATAAGTATAGTGCATCTATTTTTCCAAACCATGCATGTATGACACGAATTCAAAAATACTCGTTCTGTTCCTAAATATTAGTCTTTTAGAGCTTTCAACAAGCGACTACATACGGAGCAAAATGAGTGAATCTACACTCTAAAATATGTCTATATACATCCGTATGTGCCAGTCCACTTGAAATCTCTAAAAAGACTAATATTCAGGAACGAAGGGAGTAAAATGTAAGACATGCATGGTCCTCAATTCAATATTTAAAATGAACATGAAACTGAAACATCAAAATTAAGTCTAGTACTATAGTACATGCCAATGTTGTGTTTAATTAGGCGGAGCTATGATTGTCGGGGGTCACCCCCTCGACCTTAGATAAAATTGTGAAGCTCTGTTTAGGGTTGTTTAGATTATATTTGTCCCCACCATCCCAACCACCAATTGGTTGTGCACCCCCACCCCTCCTCCCCGGGAGAATATCATGTGCCCCCATACCTTAGATATGCCGATACGAGTTGCTTGGAGCTTGTAGATATGAGATATAGCAGCTCACATGATGTCTTAATATTTTTACAGGAAACCTTGATGAGTTTGAGAATTGCACACAATTTGTACAAAAACTACTCAGATGCCCTTGGATCCCATATCCAACGACCTCGAAGCTCGTATCACCGTAGCATCTAAGATGAAGGAGAACATCATATTCTCCTGTATGTAAGAATATCATGTGCTACCACACCTTAGATGCTTTGGTGATACAAGCTCTTTGGAGCCGTTGGGTTTGTGACCCAACACCTCCTCGGTGGTTCGAATGGTTTTTTGCAGAAAAGCCCCCAAAGAGTTCGGCCACTGCTTACAAGCACAAAGACTGCTCAGATGCCATTGGATCTCATATCAAACGACCTCGAAGCTCGTATCATCGTAGCATCCAAGCTGCGAGAGCACCTTATGTTTTCTTGCACGGGACAATATGAGGTGCTCCCGCACCGTAGATTCTATGGTGATACGACTTCACGGAGATCTAACGGCCCACAGTAGGAGGTTTGAATGTTTTTGCAATATACGGCTGAGAGAGTTTGGGAATTGCGCAGAAAGTACAAGTACTACGCATGTGCCATCCAATCACTGATCATACGACCTAGATGCTCATATCACCGTAGCGGGTAATTAAGCTACGGGGAGCACCTAATATGAGCAACGGGCGGCCGTTGGATCCAAGTGGCACACACGAGGCCTGAATCTTTTATTTGCAAAAAAACCTTTGGAGAGTTTGGAAATTGCACATAATTACAAAGACTACTCCCAAGCCATTGGATCTCACTTCCAACGGTGTAAAAACTCGTATCACCATAGCATCTAAGCTACGGGGTGGATGTGATATTCTATGCCGCTGTCATTTTTGTTCGCAAACTTGCAAAATACGTTTAACTTGTGCCGTTACTTGTCTAACCGCGCAAAGTGTTTGTTCAAAAAAACCATCCTACACTGAAATATTGGAACAACACACGGGGGTCCCACTTGTCATTAATCAAATTTGGACCTAAAACTAACAAATCTGAAAGACGAGATTCGAACTGGCAACCTGGACTACAAAGCGTAAGTCGATAGCCTGAAACAACAACGGTTGTTGGCTTTGTCCCATAACTTGATTTTATAAAGTATTACGTTGAGTAGAGTAGAGGGAGTGCCTCGTCAACACGTGCATGACCGTTGACTCACTTACTGGTGGGTCCCAGGTCTGCGATCTCTCTCTTCTCTCCATCGTCTAACCTTTGCACGGGCACACACGAAGAGCGGCGCTAGCTTGCCATGGTGTTATTATAACTAAAAAATCTTGGAAAATAGAAGAATCGCCTAGAACAAGAGACGGTGTGGCTGGTCGAGACGGAGCTAACCACACCTATCCTCCGTGCCATGTTAGCATGATGAAGCTGTGTGGCTAGTGGGGTGTTTTCGACCGACTGGCTGGGTCCCGAGGTCGAACCATAGGTACTACGTCTGATACAGTAAATTTTTACACGCACATTTTTCCTCCGTGCCGAGACATGGCACACCCTACCGCACGGTTTCGGGGTGCTCCCAGGTGGTGCACGCATATATTCTTCCTGACATGGGACGCCCTATCGCGCGTTTTCGGTAAATGAGTCGTCAAATCACGAAAGACCACTTTTCCCGCCGAGTACATCAGTGAAGCACGGTGGCTAGCTAGTTGGGCTAGTTCGACCGATTAGCTAGGCCGCCCCCACATTTGTTTTTTCACCCCTCTTTTTATCTACTTGCCGGTAGGTAAATTTCAATATCCACCGCAGCGTTGCTCTGGTGTTTGAGTGCGGCAGGATTTTTAATTTTTTGATTGACGGGAGCAGGCGCGGCAGGATTTTTAATTTTTTGATTGACGGGAGCAGGTGCGGCAGCAATTAGTCACGATGACTCCACCTATAAAACCCACTACTTTCTGATGTGAGAAGTCGTCGACTGGTGTTTTACCATGGTGAAAACCAAAAGATTCCCCGCTCCTCGGCTGGCTCCCTCCGCCTTCCTGTAGATTGCATTGCCTTTAAGCCGTTTCACCCCCTGCATCACCAACGTCGTGCGCCTCGAGAAGCAAAGGGGCTTCGGTGGTGTTTAGGCGCCCTCTGCATGGGCATGTCCATGTCTCAGCGCAACATGACCGTTAGATCAAACTCAGACGGTGCAGATCAGCCACTGTAGCACAAAGCGTGTGGGTGTGTTTGGTTGCATTCTCATCTCAATATACTCCTCTGTCTAGGTGTGTAAGTCACCTTATGAAAACCAAATAATCCCAAAACACTTAGGCACGGTACATTAACTCCCTCCCCGTTTCTTGTTTTGTGACATATCAACCAATAAGAG
Organism: Aegilops tauschii subsp. strangulata; assembly: GCF_002575655.3. Classification (NCBI taxonomy): domain Eukaryota; kingdom Viridiplantae; phylum Streptophyta; class Magnoliopsida; order Poales; family Poaceae; genus Aegilops; species Aegilops tauschii. Next base: position 295,776,867 of record NC_053035.3, read on the forward strand.
ACGTGGGCTGTGCATGCTTTCAATGACTTGAGACTAATAAACATGACATGCAGCGGTTAGTTCATTGCATGCAATGCTATTAATTAGCAAAAAGACATTAAGTTTCTTGTTTACCTCTCCGCCTTGGTCGTAGTTGTTTCCTCTTCGTGTATTTGTGTTAACCTACTAGTGTGGACTCATCCACCCTTCATGCACTCTGCCAAACACCCAAAAGTGGGTCGAGAAGGGAACTTTTGCTCCCATCCCGTGCACCCTTCATACACCCTGCCTAAGACTATTCGTGCTTCATATTGTTCATGTTTCATGGAGTACTGTAGCACCATACTCTCTGTGCGCTATAAACCTAGTTCTATTAACATTGATCTCACCGTTCATTCTCGACCGGATAGTCGAGAAAGCGGTACTATGTTACTACATTACTGTTCATATAGTTGACATGCGCACAACATCATTTGTTGTCGTCATATCTTACTACACTAGCAACAAGATTATGTAGTACTGACGTATGAACCACTGCACATGCCCAGTAGTAGGAGCACTGTGTATGTTCAAGTGGCTGCCGTGTTTCACACTCCTCCGTCGTAAGAGAGGAAACACTTGCTGTAATCATTTTTTTCTTCAGAAAAACAGTGGACATGCTCTACCGTGCGGATCCTCCTCTAGCCATGCACTAAATTACTCACTTTCGCCGACGTGTGGGACAGCCAGCATCGGGGTCCACCAGCCATGCACTAATTACTCCATAGTAGAGTGACGGTAGACTACCCCGATCGAAGCGCCACAGTAATGCCCAATGAGCCGTCAAATCACAAAACCCCCTCCTTTCTAGCAGTAAGTTGGACGGACGAAGCAACCATCATTTCACTCTTCTCACTCAGCTTCCTCTCTACCCAACCCTCGCTTCTCCCTCATCTTGTTCCTCATTTCATCAAGAAAAACCCCGACCTGCTTCTGCCATTGTTCTTCTCTCCCAAAGAAGGAAAGGTGAGCGCATCAATGGTGTTGATTCTAGCCAAGGCCCGGTCTTGCAACCCCGAGACTGATCCTATAACTCCCTCTCTTTTCTTCTTTTGGGTTTGTGATTATGGTTTCTTTTCTTTTATTTCTATTTGACAGTTTCTTGATGGACGCTGGAGCACCGGCCGAAGTGATGTATATGGCTCTGGCCGAAACCGTCGAGGCTCATGGTACGAAGAAGCGCAAGCACCCCGCCGGGACTACTGCAGACAAGCTCAAAGCCATCGCCCTGTCCAAGCCCCCCTCTCCGGGATCCCTCATTAAGCAAGTCCAGGTAATATCTCTTCTTGACGATCTTTTTTCTCGATCTTGATCGTGTTTTTTCATCTAACACGCAGTACTAGTACTAGTAGTACAACTTTCTGGGTGATCTTGCATGTGATTTTTGGGTGCCAAATGACGGTTCTAAATTCCTCTTTTGACCAAAACATGCGAGAGGTTGACACTGATTTCTTATAGATTACTTTCAACTACTCCCTCTGTCCCAAATTTCTTGTCTTAGATTTGTCTAGATACGGATGTATCTAATACTAAAATGTGACTTGATACATCCATATCTAGACAAATCTAAGACAAGAATTTTGGGACGGAGGGATTACTTTATGAACATCAATGCTACCTTTGAAGAGGGTATATTTGCCTCAGTAACTTATGTTATGGATATTGCAAGTAATCCCTCTGCTCTCATGCCTTTGAAGACATGTTCTAGTGTCTTTGTTCACTCATTTCTGTGCGTAGATGTAGTCATATATGGAGTGGAGGTAGTAATAAAATATGGTTTCTGTTTGAATTAGAACCATGTCCGTGGTGGACATGAAGTTCTCAAAGTCATGCTGTGTGAACTGGAAGACCTGAGGATGAGTTCTACTACTAAACTATCCAGCTATTGTGTCCTTGTCGCCACGTGTCCTGAACTAGTGTTTTCCTGTAGCATTGTTGTCAGGCGTGTTCTCGAGGCTGTACTCCTTGACCACAACAATTTCCTGGTTGTGCCTTCGATTACGAAGGGTGTGGTTCTTGTAAAGCTTCCCAACAAATCTGATGCGACCTGTCTTAATGGTCATGTTTATGAGTGGAAAGACCACTCTGTTAGGTTCTCCAAGGTTGACGAGATGGTGATGGTGCATGTAGACATCTCTCACGAAGTCCATGGCCTAGTCAGTTATGCGGGGTTCATCCCGTAGGTCGGTGGCAAGAAATAGTCTGTAGTAGAGTTTAATTAGTGCAACTTTGCTTGTCTGTAGTAAGTACTATTCTTCAGTACTTGATTTGTGTTTGTAAACCATGTATTGTTTATTAGTACTACCGCTTTTGGTGTGTGGTCAGTCTTGAGAACGGTCTATGTTAATGTCTGTCCACTCAATTCAGTCTGTATATTTTGAAGTATCCAAATCATCTTTTTTGTGAGGACGGTTTATCAATTATGGTTAGACTCCAATATCTGTATGCATTGCAGGGTTTATCGCACCCACCAGGATTTCCAGTCCTATGGATGTTCGGTCCATACGATTTGTCTTGACCTTTGGACTGTCCTGCTTGTGGGATTAGTCGGGGCCCCTACATGCCACCCGTAGTTGGACGATCAATCTTCTGTTTAGTACTTCAACATAGTAATTTCCTGGTAAGGATTCACTCGTGTCACATCAAGTAAATCTTATTGATTTACTGTCTAAATCTTATTGATTTAATGTCATGTTTTCTTTCTTTTCCTGCAATTTTACGATGCAGGTTTTGCCATGTGACATTCATCACAGAATAAACCGTTTGGTTTGCTCTACGATGGCTATTTTTGCAGGTTTCACTTCTTATGTCGTGTCAGTAACGAAGGCACTGTCCATCACTTATATTACTGGAAAAATTGGATCAGTCTGTTGTCTGAGTACAAGCTGGATCCCTATGATGAACTGCAGTTTGGTTTAACAAAAATGCCACAATTAGTCCTTCTCGCGTTTAAAAGAAATGAAGAAAAAAACTGGATCACGGTCATGAAGCCTAGTCAAGTTAGAAAGCTGATCATAGCAGACCAGACACGATCGCCGCTGTCTCGCACATCAGTACCACCTTCAGCAACGGATCGAGCACCGGCAGTTGCTCTAGCACTAACAGCGGCAGCAGCTCAGTCTGATCTAGCTGAGGATTGGGCACCGACCGCGTCAGCGGATCAGGCTGATCTACCGGAGGATCGGGCATCGACACCAGCACCTGCTCCGACACCGGCACCAGCTCTATAAGGAGCACCATCTCTGGCAGCAGCAGCGGCTTCGGCACCTGCACCAACACTTGCACTTGCATCTGCTCCGGCCCGTGCAGTGGCAACCGAACGAGGAGTTGCGCCGGCAATAGACTGGGCTGCAGTTCGCACTTCATATACCAAAGTCCTTACAAAAACTGACATGTCCACCTTCTTGGTAAGTGTTGGTGCAGGTGATGGTGCAGCCTTGGTAACTGTTTGGATATTGGATCATTGGCCGCCCAAGTGTTTCGTTCTTTTTTCTTTCCATGTTGTTTCGCATGATTCACTGTGTTGATCTAACTATTTGGGTATGTCTTCTTGTTTGCAAACAGAGAATTCCTAGAGCAACGAGGGAGTCGTTCAACAATCCGGGCGACAGCGGCCAAGTTTCTCTTACCATGCCCAGCCTTGGTGTGAATGAACCTGCTCAATATACCGTAAGTACAAAGGATGGTCGCATGATGATTGATGCTAAAGGATGGTCAAGGTTCTAATCTAAATCATATCTTGCGGTAGGGGATGATCTCAAAATCGAACTTTCTCGGCAAGGAGAGCTGTTCCAAATCAACTTTGATGTAATAATCTGGCATGGTGAAACAAGTGTCCTGTGTGTATAAGTAATACGACAGTATTATTTATCACATGGTATATCGTTGATAGAATTGCAACTCTCATTGCTGGTTAGGAACTGTCATTCGATTTCATTCCAACAGCTGTCGTGCTTTATTCAATTTTGTGTATTCGCCTTACGATAGCATCTAAAACCAGCGCCGTACAGATCGCTTGCAATATGAAAAGCGCTGAGGTAGAACACATGGGCCCGCAAACATGCAGGGTGGGCCCGCGGCCCAAATTCCAGAACCGTGAGCCTGTCTGAGTATTATATTCTCAGCTGAACCCCCATAATGCCCGTGCGTTGCACGTAACATCAAGATGCATTTGTATGAGTATTTTATCTTGTGAGAGAAAAGGATGAACGAGGGAAGGCCTTATTTGCAAATGTGGAGAGGTGTGTGGGTACCTTTTTGCAAAATTGCCATAGTTTCCTTCCTATCCGTCAGATATAAATCGGACGACCTATATTGTAGGATGGCAGGCACACCATCATCACCAACTCGTCTATACTGTGTTAAAAACAACTCTATTTTTATAATTATATATGTTATATATATTCCCCTTGATTTTTCTTATGTATAAAGTTGTGATATAAAAGATTTGTATATTTCTTTACAGAGGGAGTATCTCTCTGTCAAAAATATATTTTTGTGTAACTAGTTACTCCTGTTTTTCTACTTCCTTTCGCTGATATGTGGGGCATCCGGCAATGGGGTCCACGTGCCATATGCACAAATTAGAGTGCACAACTGCACGGTAGACACACCCCGGTCGTAGCGCCGCAGTAATGCCCAATGAGCCGTCAAATCACAACCCCCCCTTTCCAGCTTTAGCAGAAAGCTGGACGGACGAAGCGGCAATATTTCACTGGGCCTGAATCCCCTTCTCCCTCGTCTGCTTGTTCAGAGAAAACACCTCTCGGCGATTGCATAGGGTTTTCTCATGGAGAACCACGTACGAATTCTTCATCCATCCTCGATAAATCCAAGTCCCTTGGTCGCGGGTAATCCTAGGATGGCAGCCGCCGCCGTTGATGCATTTTTCTTCCTACAAAATCTAGTGTGTTTCATTTGCAGTGCCCAAAGTGCGAGGACCCTACAGGTTTCTGTGCCCTCGGCGAGATGCCACACTTGTTCCTTCTCATCCTAACACAAGATTTTAAAACGTGCACAGTATGTTCCTAGAATCCTCTTTTCTATCCGGGAGGGTGGGGGTTTTTTTGAACATGCTGTCGACTAATTTGGAAATTTGGATTGCTATATTTGGATAAAAGGTACTACCAGTACGATGGTCAACACTGACGTGAAGGAGGAAGTTATTTCTAGATTTGGATAGGGTATACATTGTGTTCTCATATTATTTTTCCTGCAGTGCATTATTTGCTCTGCCAGAACACATATACTCAAGATGCTCGGCCGTGCCATAACTGAATACACCAGTTTAATGGTCACAGTGAAGACAAGCCATGGATATAAGTTCCGAGTTGGGTTCATGAACCAAGAAGATCGCTGCTTTTTTATGGCCGAACTTGGATAAACTTTCTCAAGTGTTACGGACTGAAAGTTGGCGCACGAATGTTGATGGAAATAGCAGAACATGGTCTCATCTTCAATGCGATCTTCCACCCCGACGTCGTTCCAATTGTTCATCCATGTTAGTTGTGTATCTGGTCTTGCTTGTTGCCTCAATTACTTCTTAATCCACCTATTCTGTCTAACTAATCACAATTTAACTTTAGAAGTAGCAACAAATCTCTCACGAAGATGCTACTTCTAACTAATATTTTCTTATAATTGGTGGCACGTGTAGGTTTTTTCAGAGTTAAGCAGGCTGCTCGTTTGTTATTCTGTAACAACTCGGCTATTACTGATGGCACTGAAATTGACTGGGACGACATCCACAAGTTCCTACATTTTATTGATCGTCTTGAGGTCCTTGTGGGGCATTTCAATGGTGGAAGGCCACATGGGATATGTGTGCCACTGCTGCACTCGTTGAACAGGTCCAACTGTGTCGAGAAACTTATGGTACGAGTTGTTTTCTGTTATATATGTTGTTCATAAACTATTGATTATACATAGTTTTACAGCTATGATCTTCTTGAAACAGAAACTGCCCAGTTCTATTGTTCCTATACAGATGCCGACCATGGTCGGGTCAGACTTGCGCTTGGTCACAACATGATGTTTATGTCGACCTACTCCATTCCCCTTGGAGGTGAAAAGATACTTATTCATGGGTCGTCTCAAATAATGAAGGCCCGTCCATCTTGGAGAATAGGACAGAAGATTATGTTCCTGCTTTTCCATGGCTCTAAAGTGAATATCCTGTTTATTGACCACATTGCGAGATGAAGCCGCTTTCAGAAGGTTGTGGATGCGCGGGGTGGCGCCTGGGCCTTGTCTTGGGGCTTGGCGGCCTCACCCTTGGTTAACTGTCGGCAAAGTAGCACTGTTCGAGGCGTGCTTTGTACGGTTGAACATGTATAAGTACTCATACTGCTTTCAGCTATGGTTGTTAAGTGCCCCTGCTGGTTTCAGCCAAGGTTGTTAAGTACTCCTGCTACTTTTACAGTCTGTCGTGTTTCTTCAGTCCTGTCTTCCTCCAGCCGCCAAAACCAAACCAGCGCCGGCGGGGCCGCCTACTTCTGCCTCCCACTGCTGGCTGCGCCTCAGCGCACGCATCGCCGCCCCACCGTCTTCTAAATCGTTAACGCTGACCCCCGAGGCCTCGCCGTCGTCCTCCGTGTGATTTTGTGCGCTCGCCGCGGCGCCGCCCTCTCGCGTTGTCAACATGGTCAACAAACAACAGGAATCGGCAGACGTACGTGGAGAGGATGACAGTATGGGCCCACCATGTCAGCGTATGGAAAAATAAAATGCTTCCTCCTAGTGTTTTCCTGACATCTGGGACCCACGACATTGTCAGCGTATATAGTCAATAGACAAGAGAACAACACAAGATCGGCTGACACCTGGGACGTAGCTGCTCGACCAGTATTATTTTGTTATTGTTGAGACGGAGTAGGGTTTGAACTGGGCTGTGGCCCGTCTAGCCCATGCTTATATTTTATGTTCACCATGTGACCAGCCTAGCTATTTTTTCTTTGTGAAAATGAGCCCAGTTTATTTTTTTGAAGAATACCCAATCCAGGCCTATTTATTTTTCTACGCCCTGATGGGCTACAACTCTTTCAAGACGCCTGCAAATCTTGAAAGTAATATGAAATTGGTTGTAAATATAAAAACAGATGACAAATTGGCAATTACTTTATAATTTCTGATTTTTTTCACATTTCAGATTCCTATTTCACTGGGCATTAACCTAATTTAAATATATCTTCAAAGTACTTTAAATCTGGCTCGACATTTCGGTATTAAAAATAGTTTGGAACCCACAGAAATATGCGAAATTGGCCCTCGCCAACCAAAAACGGACTGCAATAAATTGCATAAGAAGTCGCAATGAGCTATATACAAATTATTAAAAAAAGAGGGAATGGTCTGACTTATGGGCCTATTAAGTTGACGCATATGCAAGATTTTTTTAGTTATTATATACGTCAACAAACGATTCTAGCAGACATAACCGTTGGATGTCAATCCAACGGCCGTCGTGTTTCTTCAATCTCTGTTCTTCCTGCTCCAGCCGCCAAATCCAGCGCCGACGGGACCGCCTGCTCCCGCCTCCCGTCCAGGCCTCACCGCCCCCTCCTACTCCCACCGCTGGCCAAGGCATCCCTCTACTCACCCACACCCCCTATAATTCTGCTGCGACGGCAACCTCACACCGCAGCCGAACCAGTGAACCCTCGCACTCGTCTCCGCGTGATCATCCACTGTCGCGTCTTCCCCGGCTCCGCATCGTCCCCTTCCTAGGCCTCGCTGTCGTCCACTGCCCTAGTGCTCTCGGCGCGGCGTGGTCAACGTGGTCAAGGAACGACTTCCATCGGAAGAGTACTGTCGTGGAGTGAAGGAAATATGCCCTAGAGGCAATAATAAAGTATTATATATTTCCTTATATCATGATAAATCTTTATTATTCATGCTAGAATTGTATTAACCGGAAACATAATACATGTGTGAATACATAGACAAACAGAGTGTCACTAGTATGCCTCTACTTGACTAGCTCGTTAATCAAAGATGGTTTTGTTTCCTAGCCATAGACATGAGTTGTCATTTGATTAACGGGATCACCTCATTAGGAGAATGACGTGATTGACATGACCCATTACGTGAGCTTAGCACCCGATCGTTTAGTATGTTGCTATTGCTTTCTTCATGACTTATACATGTTCCTATGACTATGAGATTATGCAACTCCCATTTACCGGAGGAACACTTTGTGTGCTACCAAACGTCACAACGTAACTGGGTGATTATAAAGGTGCTCTACAGGTGTCTCCAAAGGTACTTGTTGGGTTGGCGTATTTCGAGATTAGGATTTGTCACTCCGATTGTCGGAGAGGTATCTCTGGGCCCACTCGGTAATGCACATCGCTATAAGCCTTGCAAGCATTGTGACTAATGAGTTAGTTGCGGGATGATGTATTACGGAACGAGTAAAGAGACTTGCCGGTAACGAGATTGAACTAGGTATCGAGATACCGACGATCGAATCTCGGGCAAGTAACATACCGATGACAAAGGGAACAACGTATGTTGTTATGAGGTCTGACCGACAAAGATCTTCGTAGAATATGTGGGAGCCAATATGGGCATCCAGGTCCCGCTATTGGTTATTGACCGAAGAGGCGTCTCAGTCATGTCTACATAGTTCTCGAACCCAAAGGGTCCGCACGCTTAAAGTTATGATGACCGTTATAGTATGAGTTTATATGTTTTGACGTACCGAAGGTTGTTTGGAGTCCCGGATGTGATCATGGACATGACGAGGAGTCTCGAAATGGTCGAGACATAAAGATTGATATATTGGACGACTATATTCGGACACCGGAAGTGTTCCGGAGAAGTTTCGGATTAAACTGGAGTGCCGGAGGGTTACCGGAACCCCCCGGGGAAGTATTGGGCCTTAGTGGGCCTTTAAGGGAGAGAGAGGGCAGCAGCCAGGAGGTGGCGCACCCCCTCCCAGGAGGAGTCCTAGTTGGACTAGGAGAGGGGGGCGCGGCCTCCTTTCCCTCTCCCTCTCCCTCTCTTTCCTTCCCCCCTTCTTTTCCTAGTAGGACTAGGAAAGGGGAGTCCTACTCCTACTAGGAGGAGGACTCCCCCTCTCTCCTTGGCGCGCCCAAAGGCAGCCGGCCTCCCCCTTGCTCCTTTATATACGGGGGCAGGGGGGCACCTCTAGACACACTTGATATACGATATTTTAGCCGTGTGATGTGCCCCCCTCCACCATATTACACCTCGATAATACCGTTGCGGAGCTTAGGCGAAGCCCTGCGTCGGTGGAACATCATCATCGTCACCACGCCGTCGTGCTGACGAAACTCTCCCTCAACACTCGGCTGGATCGGAGTTCGAGGGACGTCATCGAGCTGAACGTGTGTAGAACTTGGAGGTGCCGTACGTTCGGTACTTGATCGGTCGGATCGTGAAGACGTACGACTACATCAACCGCGTTGTGATAACGCTTCCGCTATCGGTCTACGAGGGTATGTGGACAACACTCTCCCCTCTCGTTGCTATGCATCACCATGATCTTGCGTGTGCGTAGGAAATTTTTTGAAATTACTACGTTCCCCAACAGTGGTATCAGAGCCTGGTTTTATGCGTTGATGCTATGCACGAGTAGAACACAAGTGAGTTGTGGGCGATATAAGTCATACTGCTTACCAGCATGTCATACTTTGGTTCAGCGGTATTGTGAGATGAAGTGGCCCGGACCGACATTACGCGTACGCTTACACGAGACTGGTTTCACCGTTGCGAGCACTCGTTGCTTAAAGATGACCGGTGGGTGTCTGTCTCTCTCACTTTAGTTGAACCGAGTGTGGCTACGCCCGGTCCTTGCGAAGGTTAAAACAGCACCAACTTGACAAACTATCGTTGTGGTTTTGATGCGTAGGTAAGAACGGTTCTTGCTAAGCCCGTAGCAGCCACGTAAAACTTGCAACAACAAAGTAGAGGACGTCTAACTTGTTTTTGCAGGGCATGTTGTGATGTGATATGGTCAAGACATGATGTGATATAATTTGTTGTATGAGATGATCATGTTTTGTAACCGAGTTATCGGCAACTGGCAGGAGCCATATGGTTGTCGCTTTATTGTATGAATTGCAATTGCCATGTAATAGTTTTACTTTATCACTAAGCGGTAGCGATAGTCGTAAAAGCAATAAGTTGGCGAGACGACAACGATACTACGATGGAGATCAAGGTGTCGCGCCGGTGACGATGGTGATCATGACGGTGCTTCGGAGATGGAGATCACGAGCACGGTGCTTCGAAGATGGAGATCACAAGCACAAGATGATGATGGCCATATCATACCACTTATATTGATTGCATGTGATGTTAATCCTTTATGCATCTTATCTTGCTTTGATTGATGGTAGCATTATAAGATGATCTCTCACAAAAATTTCAAGATAAAAGTGTTCTCCCTAAGTATGCACCGTTGCGAAAGTTCTTCGTGCTGAGACACCACGTGATGATCGGGTGTGATAGGCTCTACGTTCAAATACAACGGGTGCAAAACAGTTGCACACGCGGAATACTCAGGTTAAACTTGACGAGCCTAGCATATGCAGATATGGCCTCGGAACACGGAGCCCGAAAGGTCGAGCGTGATTCATATAGTAGATATGATCAACATAGTGATGTTCACCATTGAAACTACTCCATCTCGCGTGATGATCGGACATGGTTTAGTTGATATGGATCACGTGATCACTTAGAGGATTAGAGGGATGTCTATCTAAGTGGGAGTTCTTAAGTAATATGATTAATTGAACTTAAATTTCTCATGAACTTAGTCCTGATAGTATTTTGCAAATTATGTTATAGATCAATAGCTCGCATTGTTGCTTCCCTGTATTTATTTTTGATATGTTCCTAGAGAAAATTATGTTGAAAGATGTTAGTAGCAAAGATGCGGATTGGATCCGTGATCTGAGGATTATCCTCATTGCTGCACAGAAAAATTATGTCCTTGATGCACCGCTAGGTGACAGACCTATTGCAGGAGCAGATGCAGACGTTATGAACGTTTGGCTAGCTCAATATGATGACTACTTGATAGTTTAGTGCACCATGCTTAACGGTTTAGAATCGGGACTTCAAAGACGTTTTGAACGTCATGGACCATATGAGATGTTCCAGGAGTTGAAGTTAATATTTCAAGCAAATACCCGAGTTGAGAGATATGAAGTCTCCAACAAGTTCTATAGCTAAAAGATGGAGGAGAATCGCTCAACTAGTGAGCATGTGCTCAGATTGTCTGGGTACTACAATCGCTTGAATCAAGTGGGAGCTAATCTTCCAGATAAAATAGTGATTGACAGAATTCTCTAGTCACCATCACCAAGTTAGTAGAACTTCGTGATGAACTATAGTATGCAAGGGATGACGAAAGTAATTCCCGAGCTCTTCATGATGCTGAAATCGACGAAGGTAGAAATCAAGAAAAACATCAAGTGTTGATGGTTGACGAGACCACTAGTTTCAAGAAAAGGGCAAAGGGAAGAAGGGGAACTTCAAGAAGAACGGCAAGCAAGTTGCTGCTCAAGTGAAGAAGCCTAAGTCTGGTCCTAAGCCTGAGACTAAGTGCTTCTATTGCAAAGGGACTGGTCACTGGAAGCGGAACTACCCCAACTATTTGGTGGATAAGAAGGATGGCAAAGTGAACAAAGGTATATTGGATATACATGTTATTGATGTGTACTTTACTAGTGTTTATAGCAACCCCTCGGTATTTGATACTGGTTCAGTTGCTAAGAGTAGTAACTCGAAACGGGAGTTGCAGAATAAACAGAGACTAGTAAAAGGCGAGGTGACGATGTGTGTTGGAAGTAGTTCCAAGATTGATATGATCATCATCGCACACTCCCTGTACTTTCGGGATTAGTGTTGAAACTAAATAAGTGTTATTTGGTGTTTGCGTTGAGCATGAATATGATTTGATCATGTTTATTGCAATACGGTTATTCATTTAAGTTAGAGAACAATTGTTGTTCTGTTTACATGAATAAAAACCTTCTATGGTCATACACACCAACGAAAATGGTTTGTTGGATCTCGATCGTAGTGATACACATATTCATAATAATGAAGCCAAAAGATGCAAAGTTAATAATGATAGTGCAAATTATTTGTGGCACTGCCGTTTAGGTCATATTGGTGTAAAGCGCATGAAGAAACTCCATACTGATGGGATTTTGGAATCACCTGATTATGAATCACTTGATGCTTGCGAACCGTGCCTCATGGGCAAGAGGACTAAAACGCCGTTCTCCGGAACTATGGAGAGAGCAACAGATTTGTTGGAAATCATACATACAGATGTATGTGGTCCGATGAATATTGAGGCTCGTAGCAGGTATCATTATTTTCTGACCTTCACAGATGATTTGAGCAGATATGGGTATATCTACTTAATGAAACAGAAGTCTGAAACATTTGAAAAGTTCATATAATTTCAGAGTGAAGCGGAAAATCATCGTAACAAGAAAATAAAGTTTCTACGATCTGATCGTGGAGAAGAGTATTTGAGTTACGAGTTTGGCCTTCAGTTAAAACAATGTGAAATAGTTTCACTACTCACGCCACCTGGAACACCACGGTGTAATGGTGTGTCCGAACGTCGTAATCGTACTTTATTAGATATGGTGCAATATATGATGTATCTTACCGATCTACCACTATCGTTTTGGGGTTATGCATTAGAGACAGCTGCATTCACGTTAAATAGGGCACCATCAAAATCCGTTGAGACGACGCCTTATGAACTGAGGTTTAGCAAGAAACCAAAGTTGTCGTTTCTTAAAATTTTGGGGTTGCGATGCTTATGTGAAAAAGTTTCATCCTGATAAGCTCAAACCCAAATCGGAGAAATGTGTCTTCATAGGATACACAAAGGAGACAGTTGGGTACACCTTCTATCACAGATCCGAAGGCAAGACATTCGTTGCTTAGTATGGATCCTTTCTAGAGAAGGATTTTTTCTCGAAAGAAGTGAGTGGGAGGAAAGTAGAACTTGATGAGGTATCTGTACCTGCTCCCTTATTGGAAAGAAGTTCATCACAGAAATCTGTTCCTGTGACTTCTACACCAATTAGTGAGGAAGTTAATGATGATGATCATGTAACTTCAGATCAAGTTACTACCAAACCTCGTAGGTAAACCAGAGTAAGATCCGCACCAGAGTGGTACGGTAATCCTGTTCTGGAGGTTATGTTACTAGACCATGACGAACCTACGAACTATGAAGAAGCGATGGTGAGCCCAGATTCCGCAAAATGGCTTGAGGCCATGAAATCTGAGATGAGATCCATGTATGAGAACAAAGTGTGGACTTTGGTTGACTTGCCCGATGATCGGCAAGCAATTGAGAATAAATGGATCGTCAAGAGGAAGACGGGCGCTGATAGTAGTGTTACTATCTACAAAGCTAGAATTGTTGCAAAAAGGTTTTTCGACAAGTTCAAGGTGTTGACTACGATGAGAGTTTCTCACTCGTATCTATGCTTAAGTCTGTCTGAATCATGTTAGCAATTGCCGCATTTTATGAAATATGGAAAATGGATAAACAAAAACTGCATTCCTTAATGGATTTATTAAAGAAGAGTTGTATATGATGCAACCAGAAGGTTTTGTCAATCCTAAAGGTGCTAACAAAATATGCAAGCTCCAGCGATCCATCTATGGACTGGTGCAAGTATCTCAGAGTTGTAATATACGCTTTGATAAGTTGATCACAGGATATAGTTTCATACAGACTTGCGGTGAAGCTGTCACATCCCTAGATTCTGACATTGCACTAGGCTAACTTCATGTGTGCATCATGTTTAAACTTTGAAAGAAACTTGAAACGGGGATTGCCTAAACCCTAGCATTAAAGGAATTCACTAGGTTCAACCAAAATATTTTCAGTAAATCCAAATGGCTTTCAAAAATGTTCATCATTCTTGGAAAATGCTGGAAACAGTAACTAGAGGTGATGCACATCTTTCCATGACATATTTGGGCTCTGGATTAAATCATAGTCTATTTGCATTTGGGCATTTAAATGCTATTAAATATTTTTAAATGCTCAAATAATCATAAACTAAAATGTTTACTGTAGGATATATTCCCAACAGTGATCATGAGTAGTTTCATGATTTTTGGAAGTGTCTAAGTATTTTTAATAAAGCCCTAAAGACTACAGAATATTACAAAACAAGAACAAATAAAAAAAGAGAGAGAAAGGAAACCTACCTGGGCCACTTACCTGGCCCAGCTCCTCCAGCCGGCCCAGCCCACCTGGCAAGTGCCAGTCGTCTTCCACCTCGCGTCAATCGGACGCGGAGCGCGTGCCCGACGCGCGCGTGCCCGTAGCTCGCCACCTCCTGCTTGCCGCCGACCACCTGGAGCTGGCTAAGGGCGCCACGCAACCCCTCTGGCCCTCTCTCACTCTCCCCGTGGCTCTCTCCCCTCTGCCCCCTTCCTCTCACCCGCGCCGAGCGCAGCCGTCGCCGCCGACGAGCACCACCGTAGCCACAGCCACCCCCTCGCCCCTCCGACGTGCCCATGAGCTCCGTGACGTCGTCCTCGTCACCTCTACCGAGCCAAGCAAGCCGGGAAGCCTTGCAGTGACGCCATCATCATCATCTACACCGACGGGCACCCGAGATCGCCGTCGTCAATCCGTCGCCTCCGACGCTTCCCCGAGCACGTTGACCTTCTCTACCGCATCTTTGTGAGCTCCTACACCTTCCCCCGTGCTCACCCCCTCTGTTCCCGCTCTCTAACCACATCCCCGCCATGGCCGAGCACTCGCTGCCGCCGCCGCGAAGCTCGCCGCTGCTAGCTGCCCCGCCCGACCAACCCAAGCATGGAGTCGTGCTCCGGGTTTCTCCAGGAACCCGTAGCGCGCCTTAGGTCGCCCGCTCGTGCACCGTGGCCCTTGCACCCGTGCAAGCCGCAGCTGCGCCGCCGCGGAACTCGACGCCGTCGACGTTCCCGGCCACCCTAGCATCGCCTGAGGCCACCAACCTACGCGCCTCCTTGCTCCGGTTCCAACGCGCCCAGCCACGCGAGCTCTCATCGCCGGAGATGGCCAGACGAGGAGCGCTGCCGCGTCCTGATTAGCACTGGCGGCTAAACGCCGGCTAGGTGACGTGGCAGATTAGGTTAGCCACTAACCCCGTGGTTAGTTTAACCCAGTGACACCGACACCGGGCCCCACGACGGGTCAAAGCTGAGTCAACGCGGGGTTAACCGGAGTTCAACACTGTCTCAATGACATGCGGGTCCCACCGTCAGGTTTGACCGTGGTTGACTGCTGACGTCGCTATGACACACTGCTGACGTCATAAATACATTTGCTGGGATTTTCTTATTTAGTAATAAATCTGAAAATTCCAGAAAATGTTTAAAACTTCAAAAACCCATAGAAATTCAACCGTAGCTCCAAATCAAATAATTTATATATGAAAAATTATCAGAAAAATCCAATCTATCCATTTATGCTACTTTCATGCATGAAAAACCAACTTATAACTGCTGTATAAGTGAAAACATTCAAATGGCATTTTAAATGCTCAAACTAGAGTTTGCATTTGAACCTTTGGTTCAAATGGACTCCCTTGCACTTGTTGCTAGCTGCATTAGCTCAATTCACAGCATATTGCCATGTCACATTCATGCATCATATTGTGCATTGCATTGATTCTGTTCTTCCTTGTTTGCCGGTGCTTGCCCCTCTCGATAGATGTGGTTCCGACGATGAGTTCGATGACACCGATGAAGAACTACACTATCTTCAGAAGTGCCAGGCAAGCAAAACCCCCCTTGCTCATTCCGATACAATCCCACTCTCTTGCTCCTGCTCTCTTTTACTGCATTAGGACAACAATGATTTATCTGTTACTTGCTGCGGTAGCTGAACCCCTTTATCCTCTGCATGACCCGTCATTGCCACAGTAAATAGATGAAACCCACTAGCATGAGTAGGAGTTGTTTGAGCCCTGATGTGCCTACTCATTCATGCTTGTTTGTCATGCCTGCTATTGCTTAGAGTTGTGTCAGGTCTGATTCATCGGGAATGAATTGGAAAGTGGTGAACATGTCCTACTGTGTGAGAGCTAAGGGTGTGAACACGATTTGGTAAAGGTAGCGGTGAGAGGCCATGTAGGAGTACATGGTGGGTTGTCTCATTGAAACCGTCCTCAGGAACTGAGTTCTGTGTTTGTGATCCATGAACAGTTACTACCACACATTGGGTTCCGGTAACTCGACCCCTCTCGGCTTATTAACCGCCTCGATCTCTGTCCAGGAGTTGCAACTAGTTTCTGGTGTTTGTAGGTTGTGTTAGTAGTCTACCAAGTGGTACCCGGTACAGGTGGGCTTGGGACAGACTAGGCACCGTGGCACTGTGTACCAAGCGTAGATCCATCCGTCGAGGTGGGCTTGGGAACCCTGTTCACATCGTTTGGGGCCGTGAGCGACACCCCGGCCGGATCTCCTTGCGGATGGAACCCGAATAGGCGATAAACCTGGACTAGAGACTTGTGTGGTTAGTCAGGTCGTGGCCGACTCCCTCGCCAGGCTTCCGCTTGAAGGTTGCCGAGGTACACGACGTGTACATGGTGGTAAGTGGCGAGAGCGTGTGTGACGAAGTACACCCCTGCAGGGTTAATATGATCTATTCGAATAGCCGTGTCCGCGGAAATGGACTTCTGGGTTGCCTGTACAGTTCATAGACAAGCGAAAGTGGATACTCTAAAATGCGCAAGATAAGCGTGAGTGCTATGGATGGCGTTCTCGTAGGGAGACGGGAGCGGATCCATAGTGGTGTATTGATATGGTGAATATGTGGACTCGTGTGCGCCACCTCAAAAGAGTTACTTGCAGTCATAGTTTAGGATAGCCACCGAGTCAAAGCTGGCTTGCTGCAGTTAAACTCCACCACCCCTTTTGTTGATACCGATGCATATGTAGATAGTTCTGATGTAAGTCTTGCTGGGTACATTTGTACTCACGTTTGCTTATTTTATGTTTTGCAGAGAGACGTCAGTCTCGCTAGTAGTTCCGTGTGGACTTCGACGTTTAGCTTGATACCTCAGCTACGATCTTGTGCCCTCGGCAGGATCTAGTAAATAGTCAGGCTTCTCAGCCTTTTTCATTTGTAGATGTCTGTACTCAGACATGTTAAGCTTCCGCATGTGCTTTGACTTGTATGCTCTGAATGTTGGGTCATGAGACCCATGTTTGTAATATCTGGCTCTTCGGAGCCTAATGAATAGATACTCTGAGTCGTAGAGTCTTGTTGTGATGCCATGTTGTATTTGCACATATCGAGCATATTGTGTGTATGATTGAAATGCTTGGTATGTGTGGGATCCGACAATCTAGTTGTCCATCCTTAGCAGCCTCTCTTATGGGGAAATGTAGTCTAGTGCCTCCTTGAGCCATAGTAGTCCGCTACAGCCCGGTTCACTGGAGTCCTGCTAGCCCAGCACTACTGCTCTGGACACTTGACTGGCCGGCATGTGTTTCATATCGTTCCTGTGTCTGTCCCTTCGGGGAAATGTCACGCGGTGACATCCGGAGTCCTGCCTAGCCTGCTACAGCCCGGGTTCCCGGAGTCCTGTTAGCCCAGTGCTACAGCCCGGATTCGCACGCTGCTGACCGACACGTTCGATGTTGATTCATGTATGCCTGTCCCCATACGTTAGTGCCGCTTTGGGTTCACTACTAGCCATGTCGGCCCGGGTTCTCTGTCATATGGATGCTAGCGACATTGTCATATGCGTGAGCCAAAAGGCGCAAACGGTCCCGGGCCATGGTAAGGCGACACCCGTGGGAGTACCGTGCGTGAGGCCGCAAAGTGATATGAGGTGTTACAGGCTAGATCGGTGTGACTTGGAATCGGGGTCCCGACAGCTTTGGTATCAGAGCCTGACTGCCTGTAGGTTTACGAAGCCAAACTGGTCGAAGTTGAGTCTGGAAATGCTTTAGTTATACAGGGGAATTGATTGTGGAAGGGAACGTAAGGCTCTTTTACTCCTTTACCTTATAGCCTTCTGATCTGAGTCATCCTCTTCTCTTCTACGGGGATTAAGAACTAGGCTTCTCATCTTTCTATCAGGATCACGTGTTACTAATCCGTAGACTCGTAGGATTGTTGGTCTGAAGCCTCAGTTCAGTTTCTACCACTTCCATGGGTTGACAGTTGATCTCGGAACCTTGATATTGTGATTCTGGGTGGTTATGCCACCATTTTGCAGGATGTCTCAATTCTTTTTGAGCATTTACAGCCGTCATGCTGTCCGAGTCATCCTAGGTTTCTAAACAATCTAATGCATTTGCAAAATCCTTTCCCTCTGTTTTTGCGTCCCTTTGGGCCAGATTAACCACACTAATCGTTGAGTTGAGGTACTCTGTTGCCTTGACATATACGTTGGAGTTATTATTATGACCCTAGGTGTCTTAGAGGACCACTTAGCAATCTAGCAATGCTTGCATCCCCAGTGTGATGATTCTGGCCATTACTCTCGAAAGCATCCCGTGATGCCACTTAGTTAGTAGGCATTCTATTCCCGGGTTTCTGAACTCGAGATTCACCCTACTTACTTCATGTTGATAGTGTTGCTAGTTCCTTTAGGATATTAGTAACCCTTGTGGTCTTCGAGGTCCGTGGTATCTCATTCTTCCAATACCATGAACCATTATGGCAGAAGTTCTTTTAACCAAAAGATCACAACCAGGGCGCTCTTGAGGAGTACTCCTTTCATATTGTGACTCTGCCAGTCCTTCCTCCTCTGCATGGATTATCTGGAAGAAATATGTGGAACTTGTTGACATACTAAATCTATGCATCCGCAACTCAGAAAACCATATGTCCCTTTGAGTTGTCTCTCTTTAGTTGTATTCTGACCTCTGTCTATCAATTGATAGTCAGGACTAGTTGTACATCCGTGTTATCGATGCGTACCATCCTTGTAGTCCGTCAAGTCGTTCTATTTCAGAATGACTAGGAGAAACAAACTCCAGGACCTCGTCCATATCTAGGATTGGGTCAAAGCAATTGTATTCCGCAGACCAAAATGCCAATCCAGCTTTTGCTCTGCTCTACCTTGGAGTGTTACCATCTTTATGCCAAGAGTGTCATGAGAATTGCACCATATCTTATGAATTCTTGACGCAGAGATACTTCTCGCCATCATTATTCATTCCTCGGTCCCGTGTTGTCACAACCGGAATACCGACAAGTGAACTGTGATGTGTGAAATCAATACTCCTAGCAACCCCGTTGCTTGGTAGTTAATGGACAACAATCTCATTCTTAGCGTGTTGGATATTCAATCATCATCCTGAGATTGATCGTGTTACCTAGTCCATTTTTCCTGGTGCACTCTTTGGTCAACGAGTTAGGGTTGTATCAATTCCTCGCTCTTTTTGATCACATCGTCTTGCCCTGAAAAGCAAGTTTGTTCTCGAGCCTAGTAACATATCGGTGGTTCGTGATTTCTCGAATATCTTCTCGGAAGTGTTACCAGGTTGACACCTGACCGCTATGTTGAGCTCGTGATCAAATGGTTTTCCTATAAACCACTCTTTCTCCAAGAATCTGTGCTGGATACCTTGAGCTAGTTGGTTAAGCTAAACAACAACTTGGAGAGTTGGAAGATAAAGCTTGTCTGACTTAGTTCATGGTAAGGGATATCTATTTTGTGTGTGTGTGTTGAAGAAAGATGATATCTCCATCGATTGGTCCTCGTGATCAGTTGTTGGATCTATTGCCTTGTCAAAACTTTGACTTGAGTATGGGCTATCGTCAAGTCAAATCAGAACCAACGATGTTCGTGATGTTGTCTTACTCGTGGTTGATCTCTCGAGCATACACCATTACATCTTTTGGTCTGACCAATGCTATCACCGTGTTCACATGATGGTGGAAGTCCAGTGATATGGGAATTCCAATGAGTTGCTATTGAGCCCATCAACAGCATCTTGTCTCCTCCTTAATTCATGTTGAACATCAAGCTAGTGTTGGAAACTTTTGTAAGCATTATCCTCATGTCCCGTTTATGAAATATATGTTTGGTGTAAGAAGTGAATTTCTCCAAGTTCACGTGCATTAGGTGCAAGTTGCCGCAGCAAATTTGAGAAAGTTAGTTTTGCTTCCTCTGGAATCGTCCCAAGTCAGTCATGCATGTGCAAAGTATACCATGGTTTGGTAGATTAATTACCTCCACTCCACATGTATTCCCTAGCACCTCAAGCCACTAACTGATTTGTTCAAGGAGAAGAAGTTCCTTCATAAGAGCTAATCATATGACTTATGCAAGGACTTCGTTATCCGCGATGATGGTTCCCCACCTGAACTCGGTAGTGTTTTATTATAAGACTACCACGTGGTCATGCTTGTCTTGGTTAGCGTGTTCACAGGTTTGTAGCAGAACCAGCTCGTGTTTTGGAGCTTGCTATCGTAGCTCATGCCCCGAGAATCTCGCAACGTCATCTCGTCGAATTGCGTTGCAAACTTTCATTTTTCTTTCTAGACATGATGAGTCTGGAATATCCCGACACCAACCAGATCTGAATCTCAGGCAGATGTGATGGTTGAACGTTTCCCAAGAACTATACTAATGGTCTCTCTGTTACCGGTAAGTGGATGTCGTGGCCAACACACCCAGCCGGAAGACCTATTATTGTAGTATCTTGATTGAGAAAGTTGGCCACCTCTCCATAAGGATTTCATAAGATTCTACTTCCATAGATAATCCTTATGGACTCTTGTGCTCCCGAAGTCCGACCTTTTACTTGATGTTCTACGTACCAGACCATTGTAATAAATGGGTTGCACTAGCACATCAAGGAGAACATTAGAAGCGGAGTGCTAAATGTCTCTCGGTCGATCATCCAGATTCTGTTTCCTTAGCCTCGCTAAGGGGAAGTCTGAGAAGGTGTTATCTTCCTTTGTATCCGCATTGTCCATCACTATTCATCATGGAAGTAAGATATGATGCCAGGATCCTCGGCACGGATATTGGTAAAACTTGATGAATATGGAAATGCTCAAGTTCTTGAGAGCACGCGCAAGCATTAGGTGTCATCGTCAGCACTAACTGGGATTGGCCCACATTTCATCGGTTATGTTATAACCTTTCCAATAGTGGAATCACTCTCTACTGTTGGGTTTCTCCCCAGTTACTAGAATCATTCCCATCATTTGCATTTTGTTCCCAGCTTGCACCTCAGTAATTACCGCTTAGGATCATCTTCAAAAGTGGTCCTACTATGGGTCCCATCTATCCCCGATGATAAGCAAATCATCCATTTCGTTGTCTTCAACAAGGTAGTTCACATCGTCCATTCTAGCCCGAGTGTGTCGTTCCCCCGAACTCCCTCGAACGATCATTTGTGATTGCCTTAGGCTGGCATAAAGAGTTTCAATGATATTTATATCAAAAGTAATTCTTTTTGCCACTTAAGGGAATAATTCTACGAGTCACCTTTCCTAAGGTGCCCCGTTATGGAGTCATGGCAATTAACTCCTCGCTGCTTTGGAACCCATGCACCATACTATCTAAGCGTGGGATTGTTGCCCACCAAGTCAAACCTCATCGTTTGTTCTTCCATCCCTCTCGACGTGTTCTGTGTCTCAACTCGAGATGTTTCAACATCTCATTCCGCGAGTTGATCTTTTATAGCTCGATCTTCGAGAAGATCAATCCTGTAGAGTTTCCCTCTCTTCCGTCATGATAGTTGGATCAAGCTCTCGAAAGAAATGATGTCAAGATCAAAATGATGCAATGAATCAACATCTCCGAGAAGAACAATTGGATCGTGAAGATTATGTTAGTTGCGTTCCCCTTTCACCTTACCCTACGCTTGAATCTCGGGACGAGATTCTTGTTTTAGTGGGGGTGAGTTGTCACATCCCTAGATTCTGACATTGCACTAGGCTAACTTCATGTGTGCATCATGTTTAAACTTTGAAAGAAACTTGAAACGGGGATTGCCTAAACCCTAGCATTAAAGGAATTCACTAGGTTCAACCAAAATATTTTCAGTAAATCCAAATGGCTTTCAAAAATGTTCACCATTCTTGGAAAATGCTGGAAACAGTAACCAGAGGTGATGCACATCTTTCCATGACATATTTGGGCTCTGGATTAAATCATACTCTATTTGCATTTGGGCATTTAAATGCTATTAAATATTTTTAAATGCTCAAATAATCATAAACTAAAATGTTTACTGTAGGATATATTCCCAACAGTGATCATGAGTAGTTTCATGATTTTTGGAAGTGTCTAAGTATTTTTAATAAAGCCCTAAAGACTACAGAATATTAGAAAACAGAAACAAATAAAAAAAGAGAGAGAAAGGAAACCTACCTGGGCCACTTACCTGGCCCAGCTCCTCCAGCCGGCCCAGCCCACCTGGCAAGTGCCAGTCGTCTTCCACCTCGCGCCAATCAGACGCGGAGCACGTGCCCGACGCACGCGTGCCCGTAGCTCGCCACCTCCTGCTTGCCGCCGACCGCCTGGAGCTGGCTAAGGGCGCCACGCAACCCCTCTGGCCCTCTCTCACTCTCCCCGTGGCTCTCTCCCCTCTGCCCCCTTCCTCTCACCCGCGCCGAGCGCAGCCGTCGCCGCTGACGAGCACCACCATAGCCACAGCCACCCCCTCGCCCCTCCGACGTGCCCATGAGCTCCGTGACGTCGTCCTCATCACCTCTACCGAGCCAAGCAAGCCGGGAAGCACTGCAGTGACGCCATCATCATCATCTACACCGACGGGCGCCCGAGATCGCCGTCGTCAATCCGTCGCCTCCGACGCTTCCCCGAGCACGTTGACCTTCTCTACCGCATCTTTGTGAGCTCCTACACCTTCCCCCGTGCTCACCCCCTCTGTTCCCGCTCTCTAACCGCATCCCCGCCATGGCCGAGCACTCGCTGCCGCCGCCGCGAAGCTCGCCGCTGCTAGCTGCCCCGCCCGACCAACCCAAGCATGGAGTCGTGCTCCGGGTTTCTCCAGGAACCCGTAGCGCGCCTTAGGTCGCCCGCTCGTGCACCGTGGCCCTCGCACCCGTGCAAGCCGCAGCTGCGCCGCCGCGGAACTCGACGCCGTCGACATTCCCGGCCACCCTAGCATCGCCTGAGGCCACCAACCTACACGCCTCCTTGCTCCGGTTCCAACGCGCCCAGCCACGCGAGCTCTCATCGCCGGAGATGGCCAGACGAGGAGCGCCGCCGCGTCCTGATTAGCACCGGCGGCTAAACGCCGGCTAGGTGACGTGGCAGATTAGGTTAGCCACTAACCCCGTGGTTAGTTTAACCCAGTGACACTGACACCGGGCCCCACGACGGGTCAAAGCTGAGTCAACGCGGGGTTAACCGGAGTTCAACACTGTCTCAATGACATGCGGGTCCCACCGTCAGGTTTGACCGTGGTTGACTGCTGACGTCGCTATGACACACTGCTGACGTCATAAATACATTTGCTGGGATTTTCTTATTTAGTAATAAATCTGAAAATTCCAGAAAATGTTTAAAACTTCAAAAACCCATAGAAATTCAACCGTAGCTCCAAATCAAATAATTTATATATGAAAAATTATCAGAAAAATCCAATCTATCCATTTATGCTACTTTCATGCATGAAAAACCAACTTATAACTGCTGTATAAGTGAAAACATTCAAATGGCATTTTAAATGCTCAAACTAGAGTTTGCATTTGAACCTTTGGTTCAAATGGACTCCCTTGCACTTGTTGCTAGCTGCATTAGCTCAATTCACAGCATATTGCCATGTCACATTCATGCATCATATTGTGCATTGCATTGATTCTGTTCTTCCTTGTTTGCCGGTGCTTGCCCCTCTCGATAGATGTGGTTCCGACGATGAGTTCGATGACACCGATGAAGAACTACACTATCTTCAGAAGTGCCAGGCAAGCAAAACCCCCCTTGCTCATTCCGATACAATCCCACTCTCTTGCTCCTGCTCTCTTTTACTGCATTAGGACAACAATGATTTATCTGTTACTTGCTGCGGTAGCTGAACCCCTTTATCCTCTGCATGACCCGTCATTGCCACAGTAAATAGATGAAACCCACTAGCATGAGTAGGAGTTGTTTGAGCCCTGATGTGCCTACTCATTCATGCTTGTTTGTCATGCCTGCTATTGCTTAGAGTTGTGTCAGGTCTGATTCATCGGGAATGAATTGGAAAGTGGTGAACATGTCCTACTGTGTGAGAGCTAAGGGTGTGAACACGATTTGGTAAAGGTAGCGGTGAGAGGCCATGTAGGAGTACATGGTGGGTTGTCTCATTGAAACCGTCCTCAGGAACTGAGTTCTGTGTTTGTGATCCATGAACAGTTACTACCACACATTGGGTTCCGGTAACTCGACCCCTCTCGGCTTATTAACCGCCTCGATCTCTGTCCAGGAGTTGCAACTAGTTTCTGGTGTTTGTAGGTTGTGTTAGTAGTCTACCAAGTGGTACCCGGTACAGGTGGGCTTGGGACAGACTAGGCACCGTGGCACTGTGTACCAAGCGTAGATCCATCCGTCGAGGTGGGCTTGGGAACCCTGTTCACATCGTTTGGGGCCGTGAGCGACACCCCGGCCGGATCTCCTTGCGGATGGAACCCGAATAGGCGATAAACCTGGACTAGAGACTTGTGTGGTTAGTCAGGTCGTGGCCGACTCCCTCGCCAGGCTTCCGCTTGAAGGTTGCCGAGGTACACGACGTGTACATGGTGGTAAGTGGCGAGAGCGTGTGTGACGAAGTACACCCCTGCAGGGTTAATATGATCTATTCGAATAGCCGTGTCCGCGGAAATGGACTTCTGGGTTGCCTGTACAGTTCATAGACAAGCGAAAGTGGATACTCTAAAATGCGCAAGATAAGCGTGAGTGCTATGGATGGCGTTCTCGTAGGGAGACGGGAGCGGATCCATAGTGGTGTATTGATATGGTGAATATGTGGACTCGTGTGCGCCACCTCAAAAGAGTTACTTGCAGTCATAGTTTAGGATAGCCACCGAGTCAAAGCTGGCTTGCTGCAGTTAAACTCCACCACCCCTTTTGTTGATACCGATGCATATGTAGATAGTTCTGATGTAAGTCTTGCTGGGTACATTTGTACTCACGTTTGCTTATTTTATGTTTTGCAGAGAGACGTCAGTCTCGCTAGTAGTTCCGTGTGGACTTCGACGTTTAGCTTGATACCTCAGCTACGATCTTGTGCCCTCGGCAGGATCTAGTAAATAGTCAGGCTTCTCAGCCTTTTTCATTTGTAGATGTCTGTACTCAGACATGTTAAGCTTCCGCATGTGCTTTGACTTGTATGCTCTGAATGTTGGGTCATGAGACCCATGTTTGTAATATCTGGCTCTTCGGAGCCTAATGAATAGATACTCTGAGTCGTAGAGTCTTGTTGTGATGCCATGTTGTATTTGCACATATCGAGCATATTGTGTGTATGATTGAAATGCTTGGTATGTGTGGGATCCGACAATCTAGTTGTCCATCCTTAGCAGCCTCTCTTATGGGGAAATGTAGTCTAGTGCCTCCTTGAGCCATAGTAGTCCGCTACAGCCCGGTTCACCGGAGTCCTGCTAGCCCAGCACTACTGCTCTGGACACTTGACTGGCCGGCATGTGTTTCATATCGTTCCTGTGTCTGTCCCTTCGGGGAAATGTCACGCGGTGACATCCGGAGTCCTGCCTAGCCTGCTACAGCCCGGGTTCCCGGAGTCCTGTTAGCCCAGTGCTACAGCCCGGATTCGCACGCTGCTGACCGACACGTTCGATGTTGATTCATGTATGCC
This sequence comes from Aegilops tauschii subsp. strangulata, assembly GCF_002575655.3. NCBI lineage: Eukaryota > Viridiplantae > Streptophyta > Magnoliopsida > Poales > Poaceae > Aegilops > Aegilops tauschii. The sequence continues at coordinate 295,802,688 of NC_053035.3, forward strand.
TGTCCCCATACGTTAGTGCTGCTTTGGGTTCATGACTAGCCATGTCGGCCCGGGTTCTCTGTCATATGGATGCTAGCGACATTGTCATATACGTGAGCCAAAAGGCGCAAACGGTCCCGGGCCATGGTAAGGCGACACCCGTGGGAGTACCGTGCGTGAGGCCGCAAATTGATATGAGGTGTTACAGGCTAGATCGGTGTGACTTGGAATCGGGGTCCCGACAGAAGCCTGTATTTACAAGAAAGTGAGTGGGAGCACTACAACATTTCTGATAATATATGTGAATGACATATTGTTGATCGGAAATAATGTAGAATTATTCTGCAAAGCATAAAGGAGTGTTTGAAAGGAGTTTTTTCAAAGAAAGACCTCGGTGAAGCTGCTTACATATTGAGCATCAAGATCTATAGAGATAGATCAAGACGCTTGATAAGTTTTTTCAATGAGTACATACCTTAACAAGATTTTGAAGTAGTTCAAAATGGAACAGTCAAAGAAAGAGATCTTGCCTCTGTTACAAGGTATGAAATTGAGTAAGACTCAAAGCCCGACCACGGCAGAAGATAGAAAGAGAATGAAAGTCATTCCCTATGCCTCGGCCATAGGTTCTATAAAGTATGCCATGCTGTGTACCAGATCTATTGTATACCCTACACTGATTTTGGCAAGGGAGTACAATAGTGATCTAGGAGTAGATCACTGGACAACGGTCAAAATTATCCTTAGTGGAATAAGGATATGTTTCTCGATTATGGAAGTGACAAAAGGTTCGTCGTAAAGGGTTACGTCGATGCAAGTTTTGACACTAAATCTAGATGACTCTAAGTCTCAGTCTAGATACATATTGAAAGTGGGAGCAATTAGCTAGAGTAGCTCCGAGCAGAGCATTGTAGACATAGGAATTTGCAAAATACTTACGGATCTGAATGTGACAGACCCGTTGACTAAAATTATCTCACAATCAAAACATGATCACACCTTAGTACTCTTTGGGTGTTAATCACATAGCGATGTGAACTAGATTATTGACTCTAGTAAACCCTTTGAGTGTTGGTCACATAGAGATGTGAACTATGGGTGTTAATCACATGGTGATGTGAATTATTGATGTTAAATCACATGGCGATGTGAACTAGATTATTGACTGTAGTGCAAGTGGGAGACTGAAGGAAATATGCCCTAGAGGCAATAATAAAGTATTATATATTTCCTTATATCATGATAAATGTTTATTATTCATGCTAGAATTGTATTAACCGGAAACATAATACATGTGTGAATACATAGACAAACAGAGTGTCACTAGTATGCCTCTACTTGACTAGCTCGTTAATCAAAGATGGTTTTGTTTCCTAGCCATAGACATGAGTTGTCATTTGATTAACGGGATCACCTCATTAGGAGAATGACGTGATTGACATGACCCATTACGTTAGCTTAGCACCCGATCGTTTAGTATGTTGCTATTGCTTTCTTCATGACTTATACATGTTCCTATGACTATGAGATTATGCAACTCCCGTTTACCGGAGGAACACTTTGTGTGCTACCAAACGTCACAACATAACTGGGTGATTATAAAGGTGCTCTACAGGTGTCTCCAAAGGTACTTGTTGGGTTGGCGTATTTCGAGATTAGGATTTGTCACTCCGATTGTCGGAGAGGTATCTCTGGGCCCACTCGGTAATGCACATCGCTATAAGCCTTGCAAGCATTGTGACTAATGAGTTAGTTGCGGGATGATGTATTACGGAACGAGTAAAGAGACTTGCCGGTAACGAGATTGAACTAGGTATCGAGATACCGACGATCGAATCTCGGGCAAGTAACATACCGATGACAAAGGGAACAACGTATGTTGTTATGCGGTCTGACCGATAAAGATCTTCGTAGAATATGTGGGAGCCAATATGGGCATCCAGGTCCCGCTATTGGTTATTGACCGAAGAGGTGTCTCGGTCATGTCTACATAGTTCTCGAACCCAAAGGGTCCGCACGCTTAAAGTTACGATGACAGTTATATTATGAGTTTATATGTTTTGATGTACCGAAGGTTGTTTGAAGTCCCGGATGTGATCACGGACATGACGAGGAGTCTCGAAATGGTTGAGACATAAATATTGATATATTGGAAGACTATATTCGGACACCGGAAGTGTTCCGGAGAAGTTTCGGATTAAACCGGAGTGCCGGTGGGTTACCGGAACCCCCCGGGGAAGTATTGGGCCTTAGTGGGCCTTGAGGGGAGAGAGATGGCAGCAGCCAGGAGGTGGCGCGCCCCCTCCCAGGAGGAGTCCTAGTTGGACTAGGAGAGGGGGGCGCAGCCCCCTTTCCCTTTCCCTCTCCCTCTCCCTCTCTTTCCTTCCCCCCTTCCTTTCCTAGTAGGACTAGGAAAGGGGACTCCTACTCCTACTAGGAGGAGGACTCCCCCTCTCTCCTTGGCGCGCCCAAAGGCAGCCAGCCTCCCCCTTGCTCCTTTATATACGGGGGCAGGGGGCACCTCTAGACACACTTGATATACGATATTTTAGCCGTGTGCGGTGCCCCCCTCCGCCATATTACACCTCGATAATACCGTTGCGGAGCTTAGGCGAAGCCCTGCGTCGGTGGAACATCATCATCGTCACCACGCCGTGGTGTTGACGAAACTCTCCCTCAACACTCGGCTGGATCGAAGTTCGAGGGACGTCATCGAGCTGAACGTGTGTAGAACTTGGAGGTGCCGTACGTTCGGTACTTGATCGGTCGGATCGTGAAGACGTACGACTACATCAACCGCGTTGTGATAACGCTTCCGCTATCGGTCTACGAGGGTACGTGGACAACACTCTCCCCTCTCGTTGCTATGCATCACCATGATCTTGCATGTGCGTAGGAATTTTTTTGAAATTACTACGTTCCCCAACATGGAGAGGCTGACAGCTGGGTCCACGGCAGCCGCAAGGAAGTGCCTCCTTATTACGCCGAAAATAATTATTCCTCCACCTGACAGCAGGGATCCACCGGATGGGCCACCGTATTTGGCGAAAAAAATGTTTCCCCCTGACTACTGGGACCCACCGGACGGGCCACCGTATTTTGCGAAAAAAATGTTCCCCCCGCTATCAGCTCGGACCCACCGAAAGTGCCTCCTTATTACGCACAAATGAATACTCCCCCTGCTAGCTGGGACCCAGTATAGTGGGAGGCTGACTTGTGGGCCTACCAAGTTGACGGGGACGGAGGGTTTTGTCAACTTAGTCAATACGCATGATTCTAGCTCCATTGACCATACGATGTCCATCCAACGGCCGTAGTGCTTCTTCAACCTCTGGTCTTCTTGCTCCAGCCACCCAAACCAGCGCCGGTCGTGCCTTGTGCTCCTGCCTCCCGTGACCGGCTGCGATGCTGCGGAGGCCTCACCGCCCCCTACTACTCCCACCGCTGGCCAGGCCATCCCTCTACTCACCCACACCCCCTGTTATTCTACGACGACGGCAGCCTCACACCGCAGCCGAACCAGTGAACCCTCGTACTCCTCTCCTCGTGGGCATCCACTGCCGCGTCTTCCCTGGCTCCGCGTCGTCCCCTTCCTAGGCCTCGCCGTCGTCCACCGCCCTGGTGCTCTCGGCTAGGCGTGGTCAACGTGGTCAAGTAACGGCTTCCATCGGATGTGGACTGTACGTGGAGAGGCTGACATGTGGGTCCACGGCCGCAGCCAGGAAGTGCCTCCTTATTACGTGCAAAATAATTATTCCTCCACCTGACAGCGGGGACCCACCGGATGGGCCACCGTATTTCGTGAAAAAAACTTTTCCCCCTGACTGCTGGGACCCACTAGCTACATCTTCGCACGCAAGGAAGTGCGTCCGGGCAAAAAAAAACGATTCGCCCCCCTGACAGCTGGGACCCACCGGCTACATCTTCGCACACAAGGAAGTGCCTGACAGTCGGGACCCACCTGGTCGAAGCGTACGTAGCATTGTCATTCTGGTCGCGAACGTGTACGTACATACTGGTCGATGTAGAGGCGCGCACATGTCGTAGTAGAGGCGCGCACGTAGCATGTACACGTACGTACAGCGGCAAGTGTGCAAGAAAGAAAATACGGCCACGTACGTACATACGGGCAGGGTCTCGAACGCCTACTCGCGCATACGTACGGCCAGGGCTCGTGTACATGGCTGGGTTGGAACGGATAAACTGCATCGTCGTGTTCATGGGGAGCCAACCGGGTGGGTCAGAACAGAATGCGTCGTCGTGTTCATCGGGACGGCTTGGACGGAACAGTCGATGGAAACGAGGCCTGGCGTACCGCAGAATGGAGGAAACGGCCTTGTGTTGGACCGGCCACGTTCGAAACGGGATCCTGTTCATCGGGAGGGGTCTGGCGTACCGCAAAACGGAGGAAACGGACCTCCTACGGTTGAAACAGGGGTCCTGTTGATCGGGAGGGGTGTGGCGTACCGCAAAACGGAGGAAACGGACTTGTGTTGGACTGCTACGGTCGAAACGGGGGTCCTATTCATCGGGAGGGGTGTGGCGTACCGCAAAACGGGACTCCACGGGATACTGTTCATCTCCACCGTCGACCCCCTCCAGCCTCCACGGGCAACTATTCATCCATCGTCAATGTCCTCCAGCCTCCACCTGCGACAGTTCATCCACGGGCTCCTGTTCATCCAGCCTCCACCGCGCGCTACTCCACCAGCTACTATTCAACCAGCCCTCTCCACGGGCTCCTGTTCAACCACCCCTCCACGGGCTACTGTTCATCTAGCCCTCCACCGTCTACTGTTCATCCTGCCCTCCACGGGGTGGTCCTGTTCATCCTGCCCTCCACGGGGTCCTGTTCATCCAGCCCCAACCGGCTCGATCAATCGGGGTCCTGTTCATCAAGAGGCAACACCACGGGGTCCTGGTCATCCACCTCCACCGCGAACTGTTCATCCAAACCCCCCCAGCAACGCTCACTATTCATCCAGAGGCAGCATCGATCAGTTTCAGTTAGCAGCAGTAGCGAAGGAATCGCTTGATCGGGTTCAGTTAACAGCCATCGATCAATCGCTCGGGTTCAGTAACGCGTAGCCTGCAGTGCAATCGCTCGGGTTCAGTTAGAGCCCAATGCCTCGCTCGGGTTTAGTTAGAGCCCAACGCCTCGCACCCACGCGCGTGCGTGTACGAGAGAAACACGCATCGCTCGGCCCCGACCACCCACCGTAACTGGGAACACCCTGATATTTTCCTCGCCCTCGCTTCTACCACGGTTTTTCCGTCATGGACGGCCCAAAGAATGTCATGCAGCTGCGTCTCCGGCCCGCCCAGGACGAAAAGCCCATTTTCTGTCATAGAAGTAGGACCCCACCACATCTATGATGATACTAGACTTTGTCACTATTATTGTCATAGAAGTGTCATAAGTATGACAGGAAAAAAATTCGTTCGGCCCAAAATGTCACGGATGTGTCTTTTTTTGTAGTGGGGGGGGGGGGGCTCGTGGGTATCCTCGGTAAGGATCTCGCCGAGGATCTCCGTCTTCTGATTCTCATATGATCTTGCACGTTCTTGGTCTTCACAAAGATCTACATGCCACCACGGAGGCGCCTCCCGAGCCTTGGTTCCAATGTGGTTTGAGGGCGTCGGAACTCTCAGGCTCAAGGGTGGCAGCCCTGCTGGAGTTGGGCGAGTTGCCCTGGCAAGGTTCTTGCCGGGGCTTTGGAGGCCGCCCCTGCAAGGGCCTTGCCGGGGGAGTCCATCTTGCCCTTCTGCTCTTTGTGTTTCCGGCTTGGCGTTGGTCTGGTCGTCTTGTGCCGTTGCTTCCTCTGCCCCGCCAAGCATGGCTAGGGGCGTGGGGCTGCGACTGCCCGCGCACAAGTAAAGGGGTGCAAAAAGGGACCCCTACTTTTGTACACCGACATACATAACTTATTTAGGTGAACTACTGTAATACATTAGCATGTATTGTAGTGCCAACTACTTAATAAAATAACTTTCAGAACATATGTCCATGTAGCATGCCTACTGTATTGTCTATTTCCTCACATTCGTTGACATGTAAGGATAAAGAGACATGGTTTAAACTAGGATGAACATAGTATGACATCATTCATATCATGGGAAAACAGATATAAAACAAACATGCTATTGTATCATTGTGTGGGCACGTGAACATCACAACTAGATTACAAATCAAGACCAAAAAAATATCCTTCATCTCTTTTAAACCGTGTAAGGTGAAATGATACGTTAAGACAACTGTGTATAAAAGTGAACAGAGTAACTGACATTGGATGCAAACCAAGGAGTTAAATGAACGTCAAAGTAACAAGCAGTTCAAAGGCAGGAGGAGTAAGGACTTACAACAGTGGCTTGAACTGGTGTGCTCATGCCCTTCATCTTGCTGGTGTGAAAATCCTTGAAGATTTGCACTACATTCGGTTCAGGTTCTTTTCGGTCCGCACGGGCTTTCCTCTATATTTGGAACAAGTCAATATAGAAACGATAATATGGCACAAAAAAAAGAAGGAAATAGAAGCTATTTACCAGAGCCTCACAGTGTGCAATATAGCAACGAGATCCTATTGTCTGTTGGAATTTCACTTTAGAACGGTTGGTCTTGTTCTTCAAACAGTTAGCCTAGAAGAAGATACACTTGTAAGGCACATACGTAAGTACAAGTTCAATATGTGATATGATCAAATATATATACCCCACCTCATACTTTGGATTAGACCAGTGTTTAACAAGGGTTGTCCAGTCTTCATCTGTAATATATTCCACTGGAGATGTTTGGGCGATTTCATTGTTAGCCTTGCCTTCAAAGTGAGGTTTTCTAAGGTGATACCAATACTGTCGCAGAGCAGACTGAAAAACATGAGTGCATGCTTGTTTATTTGCATCATCTTTCGGATCCAACTTGAACCACATCTGTTGAAAAAAGTATGTGAGTCTTATTAGGAGGAAGCTAGAAAGTATGGGACATAGCAAGACAATATTACAAATTGCAATGAATAACATTACTTGCGGATAAATAGTCAAGGAAGGTGTTAAACTCGGTATCGTCTTTCTCATTCCTGTACTAGATCCACGTTGGGAGGATACGTGCATGACACCTAACGGCAACGGTTGCCTCTGATACTAACTTGGCTGACTCTGTAGCATCACGTGGCCTTTTTAAACCTGCCTCAAAATGGATCTCCATTCTTCCTCCTTTAGATTTTGTTAATCTGTCAAGCATTATCCCTGATGTCTGTTTCCGCTTGCGCCGTGGTGCTAGTTCAACAATGAATATGGAAAGTGTTAGTGCACATCAAACTGTGAGAGTACATATAAAGGAGCATGCAACTGCAACTTGACTCGGTCAGGTACCGTCTTGGTGTCGATGCTCATGAGGTTCATCTGATCTTGCCAAGTCATGTTGTGTCAGTGGTCCTTCAGAAGTAGTGTTAGGTGTGAAGGCAGCTTGGGAACTGGCCAATTGCGGAGCAGATGAACGAGTAACTCGTTGAGATGCCGGTACAGTTGAAGCGGATGCTACAGCTGGTGGAGCAGGTGATATTATGTTTGTAGATTTAGCCGGTGGACTTGGACCTTCTACTGCACTATAAGTACCAACAGAATCTCGAGGGCAGATCCTTTTCCATCGCACCAGACGAGTAACACCATTCCCTACTATATTCTTTTCCTTGCTCATTTTTTTACTTTGCCATGTCAAGCTGTACCCACAACACAAAAGAATAAATCGCTCTAAAGAACTCACTGATGCATATACAGACAAGTAATGCGTTGATGTAAGACAACCGTCTGAGGATGGAACATGTAAGAAAAACAGGATGGCGTGACATATTCACAGCTACAATGTGTAAACTAAGCAGAAGGATTTTCAAGAAAATAGAAGTAATGCAAGCTAGACACCATATGAAAGATGCAACCAATATCACTCTGCCAAGTTTAAAGTGTCTTGTCATAAGTGGCATTTCGAAAAATTAGAAGTAGTACAACCTAGAAATCAATGCAAGATGCAACCACTATCAAACTGCCATGTTAAAAGCGTCCAATCATGAGTGACTGATGCGGGATACACAAAAGCATTACTTTGATGTAAAAACATGATATGATAGATAGATGCAGTGTATTCTAGACACAGAAAGTCATGTCATATGCACATGTATAACGTATATACTCAGCAGGTGCAATTTAATCAAAATAGAAGAAATACAGGCTAGACAACATATGCAACATGAAACCAATTATCAGACTGTCAACTTAGAGCGAGCACCTGCGATGGTGGAGTATGGGAGATGAACTCATTATGTAGACTTGGGAGTTCAACTTCATTAGCAGTAGCAGTGGCAAATCTAGAGAGTCTCTATTTGCGTCGGTCCGGAGGACCACCAACACCCCCTAACTTACTCTCTTCCTTCCTATTTTCTGATATTGCCTTATAAAGTCCAAACCACAAGAAGATGAATAAAATTAGCTCTGCATGACTAGTTGATGCATGGTACAGACGAATACTACTTTGATATAAGGCAAGCGCAGGATAGGAGGATGGAATATATACAAAAAAGACAACATTGCATATTCACACGCACGATAGGAGGATGGAATATGTATGAAAAACAGTAAGCAGAAGGCATTTCAACAACATTAGAAGAAATGAAAGCTAGGCACCATATGAACATGCAACCAATATCACTCTATCAGGTAAAAAGTATCTCATCGTAAGTGCCATTTCAAGAAATTAGAAGCAGTACAAGCTAGAAGACAATGCAAGATGCAACCTACATCACACTCCCAAGTTAAATGTGTCTTATGGGTAAGTGATCGTTGCAGGTATAAGTTGTAAGCTACGCAGATGCAATTCAACAAAATCAAAAGCAATACAAACTAGACATCATACGGAACACGCAACCACATATAACAGTTCCAAGTTAGACCAAGCACCTGTGATGGTGGAGTAGGGGAGATGTGCTCATCATCTACACAGCTACGTTGACTGTCCAGCCTTGTGTTCTCTTGGGAATCTTGTTGGGAGGATGGCGGAGTAGAATCTATAGAGACCCTCTGTTTGAGTTGCTCCGAAGGACCACCATCATCCACGGCCGGACTAACTTCCTTCAGCTGTATTGATTTTGCATTGTGAAGTCAAACTGATAAGAAAAAGGAATAAAATTCGCACTTCAGAACTCATTCATGCATGATACTGACGAACACTACTCGGATGAAAGGCAAACACATGATACGAGGATGGAATATGTACGAAAAACAGGACGGCGTGACATATTCACACATATGATGTGGTAACTAAGCAGAATGCATTTCAACAAATTAGAAGCACTGCAAGCTATACGCCATATGAAAGATGCAACCAATATCACTCTGCCAAGTACAAACTGTCTGGAATTTCAACAAATTAGAAGCAGTAAATGCTAGAAATCATATGCAAGACACAACCAATATCACAGTGGCGACTTAAAGGTGCCTTATCATAAGTGACTGATGTGGGATATGCAAGAACAGTAGTCTGATGTAAGAACATGGTGTGATCATATATAGTATGTTCTAGAAACAGGAACACGTGTCATATTCACATGCATTATGTGTAAAGTAAGCAGATGTGATTCAACAAAGTTAGAAGCAATACAAGCTAGACATCCTACGGAACATGCAACCACATATAATAGTGCCAAGTTAGAGCAAGCACCTGTAATGGTGGAGTAGGGGATTTGTGCTCATCATCTACATAGCTACATTGACTGTCTAGCCTTGTGTTGTCTTGCGAATCTTGTTGGGAGGATGGCAGAGTAGAATCTATAGAGACCCTCCGTTTCAGTTGCTCAGAAGGACCACCATCATCCAATGCCTTACCAATTTCCTTCCGCTTTATAGATTTTGCATTATGAGGTCAAACCAACAAGAAAAAGGAATAAAATTCGCTCTTCAAATCTCATTCATGCATGATACTAACGAACACTACTCTGATGAAAGGCAAAGTCATGATACGAGGATGAAATATGTACAAAAAACTGGACAGCTTGACATATTCACATCTATGATGTGTTAACTAAGCTGAAGGCACTTCAACAAATTAGAAGCACTGCAAGCTAGACACCGTATGGAAGGTGCAATCAATATCACTCTGCCAAGTTAAAACTGTCTCGTCATAGCTGGCGTTCATCAAACTAGAAGCACTACATGGTAAAAATCATATTCAAGATGCAAACCAATATCACACTGCCAACTTAAAGGTGTCCCATCATAAGTGACTAATGCAGGATACACAAGAGGAGTAGTTTCATGTAAGAACATGGTGTGATAGACAGATATAGTATGTACCAAAAATAGGAAAGCGTGTCATATTCACACGTATCATGTGTAAGCTAAGCAGATGCAGTTTACACTAATTAGGAGGCAGTTGACAGTGGAGATGAAAAGTATCCCGTGGAGTCCCGTTTTGCGGTACGCCACACCCCTCCCGATGAACAGGACCCCCTTTTCGATCGTAGCGCTCCAACACAAGTCCGTTTCCTCCGTTTTGCGGTACGCCACACCCCTCCCAGTCAACAAGACCCCATTTCGACCATAGGAGGTCCAACAGAAGTCTGTTTCCTCCATTTTGCGGTACGCCAGACCCCTCCCGATGAACATGATCCCGTTTCCACCGTGGCCAATCGAACACAAGGCCGTTTCCTCTGTTCTGCGGTACGCCAGGCCTCGTTTCCATCTACTATTCCGTGCAAGCCGGTTGGCTCCCGATGAACACGACGACGCATTCTGTTCCGACCCAGCCGGTTGCCTCCCCATGAACACGACAACGGCACAGCTTCTCTATTCCGACCCAGCCATTTACACGAGCCCTGGCCGTACGTTTGCGCGAGTAGGCGTTTGAGACCCCGCCCGTATGTATGTACGTGGCCGTATTTTCATTCTTGCACCCTGGCCGCTGTACGTATGTGTACATGCTACATGCGCGCCTCTACTACGACACGTGCGCGCCTCTACATCGACCAGTATGTACGTACATGTTCGCGACCAGAATGACAATGCAACGTACGCTTCGACCAGGTGGGTCCCGACTATCAGGCACTTCCTTGCGTGCGAAGACGTAGCTGGTGGGTCGCAGCTGTCTGGGGGGCGAATCATTTTTTGCCTGATATGGATGCACTTACTTATGTGCAAAGATGTAGCTGGTGGGTCCTAACAGTCAGGGGGTGAATATTTTTTTTGCCCGTAATATGGACGCACTTCCTTGCGTGCGATGATATAGCTGGTGGGACCCAGCAGTCAGGGGGAAATGTTTTTTTCACGAAATACGGTGGCCCGTCCGGTGGGTCCCTGCTGTCAGGTCAAGGAATAATTATTTTGCGCGTAATAATGAGGCACTTCCTTGCTGCGGCCATGGACCTAGCTGTCAGCCTCTCAACGTACAGTACTCTTCCGATGGAAGTAGTTCATTGACCACATTGACCACGCCGCGCCGAGAGCACCAAGGCGATGGACGACGGCAAGGCATAGGAAGGGAACAACGCCGAGCCGGCCGGGGAGGACGCGGCAGTGGATGCCCACGCGAAGAGGAGTACGAGGGTTCACTGGTTCGGCTGCGGTGTGAGCCTGCCGTCGCCGCAGGGCCTGGCCAGCGGTGGAACTAGTAGGGGGTGGTGAGGTCTCCGCGGTAGCACAGCCGAGCACGCGGTAGTTTGGATGGCTGGAGCAAGAAAATAAGAGGTTGAAGAAGTAGGACGACCATTGGATGTTAACATTCCAACGGTCACTGGTGATAGAATCGTTTGTTGACTAACTTGACAAAGCCCTCCGTCCGCATCAACTTAGTAGGCCCACAAGTCAGCCTCCCACTATGGTGGGTCCCAACTAGCAGGGGGGTATTCATTTTTTTGTGCGTAATAAGGAGGCACTTCCTTGCGTGCGAAGATATAGCTGGTGGGTCCCAGTTGTCAGCGGGAGTATTCATTCTTTTTGGCGTAATAAGGAGGTACTTGCTTGCGTGCGGCCATCGACCATGTGGGTCCCAACTGTCAGCCTCTCCATGTACGTCCCTCTTCCTATGTTGTCGTTTGTTGACAATGTTGGCCACGCCGTGCCGAGAACACCAGCGCGATGGACGACAGCGAGACCCGGGAAGGGAATGACCCGTAGGCGGAAAAGCCACAGCAGTGAAGGGATGTGGGTGAGTAGAGGGACAGCCTGGCCAGCGATGGTAGTAGTAGGGGCGGTGAGGCCTGCGCGGCAGCACAGCTGGCCACGGGAGGCGGGGGCAGGCGGTCCCGTCGGCGCTGGATTTGGTGGCTGGAGCAAGAAGATCAAAGATTGAAGAAACACGACGGCCGTTGGATTGACATCCAATGGTTACGTCTGCTAGAATCGTTTGTTGTCGTATATAATAAGTAAAAAAATCTTGCATACGCGTCAACTTAATAGGCCCACAAGTCAGACTATTCCCTATTTTTTTAATAATATATATTTAGCTCATTGCAACTTCTTATGCAATTTATAGCAGTCCATTTTTTTTGTTGGCCAGGGCCAGGGTTAAAAATTTAAACAAAATTTTGCATATTTCTGTGGGTTCCAAACTATTTTTAATACCGAAATGTCGAGCCAGATTTAAAGTACCTTGAATATATATTTGAATTAGGTTAAAGCCAAGTGAAATTGGAATCTGAATATTTGGAAAAAATTCAAAAATTATAAAGTAATTGCCAATTTGTCATATGTTTTCTATATTTACAGCCCATTTCATCTTACTTTCAAGATTTGCAAGCGTCTTGAAAGAGTTGCAGCCCATCAGGGCGTAGAAAAATAAGTAGGCCTGGATTGAGTATTCTTTAGAAAAAAACTGGGCTCATTTTCACAAACAAAAAATAGTTGGGCTGGTCATGTGGTGAACATAAAATATATGTCTGGGCTAGATGGGCCACAGCCCAGTTGAAACCCTGCTCTGTCTCAACAATAATAAAAAAATACTGCTCGACTAGCTACGTCCCAGGTGTCAACCGATCTTGTGTTGTTCTCTTGTCTATTGACTATATACGCTGACAATGTCGTGGGTCCCAGATGTCAGGAAACCACTAGCAAGAAGCATTTTCTTTTTCCATACGCTGACAATGGAGTATATATATATAACAAAAAATGAGGAACTTCCTTGCGTCCGGCCATGGACATGGTGGGCTCCTACTGTCATCCTCTCCACGTACAGTCCTCTGCCGATTCCTCTTGTTTGTTGACCATGTTGACAACGCGGGAGGGTGGCGCCGCGGCGAGCGCAGCAAAGTGCACGAAGGACGACGGCGAGGCCTCGAGGGTCGGCGTTACTGATTTAGGGGACGGTGGGGCGGCGATGCGTGCGCTGAGGCGCAGCCAGCAGTGGGAGGCGGAAGTAGGCGGCCCCGCCGGCGCTGGTTTGGTTTTGGCGGCTGGAGGAAGACAGGACTGAAGAAACACGACAGACTGTAAAAGCAACAGGAGTACTTAACAACCTTAACTGAAACCAGCAGGGGCACTTAACAACCATAGCTGAAAGCGGTATGAGTACTTATACAGGTTCAACCATAAAAAGCACGCCTCGAACAGTGCTACTTTGCCTATAGTTAACCAAAGGGTGAGGCCGCCAAGCCCCAGGACAAGGCCCAGGCGCCACCCCGCGCATCCACAACCTTCTGAAGCGGCTTCATCTCGCAATGTGGTCAATAAACAGCATATTCGCTTTAGAGCCATGGAAAAGCATGAACATAATCTTCTGTCCTATTCTCCAAGATGGACGGGCCTTCATTATTTGAGACCACCCATGAATAAGTATCTTTTCACCTCCAAGGGGAATGGAGTAGGTCGACATAAACATCATGTTGTGACCAAGCGCAAGTCTGACCAACCATGGTCAGGCATCTGTATGGGAACAATAGACCTGGCAGTTCCTGTTTCATGAAGATAACAACTGTAAAACTGTGCATAAGCAAGAGTTTATGAACAACATATATAATAGAAAACAGCTCGTACCATAAGTTTCTCAACACAGTTGGACCTGTTCAACGAGTGCAGCAGTGGCACACATATCCCACATGGCCTTCCACCATTAAAACACCCCACAAGGACCTCAAGACGATCAATAGAGTGTAGGAACTTGTGGGTGTAGTCCAAGTCAACTTCAGTGCCATCAGTAACAGCCGAGTTCTTATAGAATAACAAATGAGTAGCCTGCTTAACTCTGAAAAAACCTACACGTGCCATCAATTATAAGAAAATATTAGTTAGAAGTAGCATCTTCGTGAGAGATTCGTTGCTACTTCTAATGTTAAATTGTGATTAGTTAGACAGAATAGGTGGATTAAGAAGTAATCGAGGCAAGAAGCAAGAACAAGATACAAAACTAACATGGATGAACAATTGGAACGACGTCGGAGTGGAAGATCGCAGTGAAGATGAGACCAGGTTCTACTATTTCCATCAACATTCGTGCGCCAACTTTCAGTCCGTAACACTTGAGAAAGTTTATCCAAGTTCGGCCATAAAAAGAGCAGTGATCTTCTTGGTTTATGAACCCAACCCAAAACGTATATCCATGGCTTGTCTTCACTGTGACCATTAAACTGGTGTATTCAGTTATGGCAAGGCTGAGCATCTTGAGTACATGTGTTCTGGAAGAGCAAGGAATGCACTGCAGGAAAAATAATATGAGAACACAATGTATTCCCTATATCCAACTCTAGAAATTAATTCCTCCTTCACGTCAGTGTTGACCATGGTACTAGTACCTTTTATCCAAATATAGCAATTCAAATTTCCAAATTAGTCGACAGCATGTTCAAAAAAACCCCACCCTCCCGGATAGAAAAGAGGATTCTAGGAACATACTATGTGTGTTTTAAAATCCTGTGTTAGGATGAGAAGGAACAAGTGTGGCGTCTCACCGAGGGCGCAGAAACCTGTAGGGTCCTTGCACTTTGGGCACTGCAAATGAAACACACTAGATTCAGTAGGAAGAAAAATGCATCAACGGTGGCGGCTGCCATCCTAGGAGTAGCCGCGACCAAGGGACTTGGATTTATCGGGGATGGATGAAGAATTCGTACTAGGTTCTCCATGAGAAAACCCTATGCAATCGCCGAGCGGGTTTTTTTTCTGAACAAGCATACGAGGGAGAAGCGGATTCAGGCCCAGTGAAATATTGGCGCTTCGTCCATCCAGCTTATTGCTAAAGCTGGAAAGGTGGGGGTTTTTGTGATTTGACGGCTCATTGGGCATTACTGCGGCGCTACGACCGAGGTGTGTCTACCGTGTAGTTGTGCACTCTAATTTGGTGCATATGGTACGTGGACCCCATTGCCGCATGCCCCACATATCAGCGAAAGGAAGTAGAAAGACAGGAGTAACTTGTCGGATGTGGGGTTCCGACAAACCCTTAAGGTTCGAACACTGGGGTGCGCGCGAAGTCTCTCCCTCCTACCGATCTACGCTCTAGCTCGCTAAGACCTTGCGGATGAACTCATCGAACTCGCAACACAGAAAAACACGAGGTTTATACTGGTTCGGGCCACCGTTGTGGTGTAATACCCTACTCTAGTGTGGTGGTGGTGGATTGCCTCTTGGGCTGATGATGAACAGTACAAGGAAAGGACAGCCTCCTGAGGTTGAGGTGTTCTTGTGCTTGTGAACTTGTGGCGTGAGGATTCGATCAGTTCAACCTGCCTCTACTGTGGTGGCTAGCTCTACTTATATAGGCCCTGGTCCTCTTCCCAAATATCGAGCGGGAAGGGAGCTAACAACGGCGGGCAAATTTCAAGGGGGACAGCTAGTACAAGCTATCCTGACAAAAGCGGTCTTCGCCCGCGAAAAGCCCTGGGGTGACACCGTCTTGGGCTCCACGATGACCTCCGCCTGGCCGTCCTCCTGGTCTTGGTCTCGTTGCACCAATATGGAAACCTTTGTCTGATGCCTCGGTACTCTTCGCCTGCGCTGGCCTCCTTAGCACCAAAGAGGAAATAACGACGTTGCGCGCACCGGCGCCCGCCTGGCACCCGCCTGGTACCGTTCGTCATGGCTCGCGTCATGAGAGCCTCGTGAGGTTTGCCTCGCCTTGATATCTCCGCTCCTCGTGAGCCTGCCTGGCTAGGCCATTCCAGAGGACGTCTTGGGTCGTCTGCCTCACGAGGCTTGGACCCTCGCGAGGGTCTTGGGCGTCTTGTTGACGAAGATGGGCCGTACGGCCTGCTGCTTAGCCACACTGTTGACCGCAGGCAGGCAAGTCTGGGGACCCCCTTTCCGAGAACGCCGACAGTAGCCCCCACTCCCAAGGTGCGCTCGGGCTTGGCTTCGCGGCGAAGCTAAGGGTCAAATTCGGTGCACCGCGGGCCCCAAAAGCCTGCGGCCTCGGTTGACGCGTGGCGGTTGATTGGACGTGGGCGTCTCCGCTTCCCCACGCTGCCTCGGCAACTGCACGACTTGACAAGTCCCCGCGACATGCAAGGAAAACCATCATTACCTGCGATCGTGGGAGACGCCGGTTGGCCTTCTCTTGCTATAAATGGGGAGGGGGGCAGAGCCCCCGTTGCCCATCTCTTCCTCGCTTGCTTGCTTCTTCCTCCTTGCTCCACTGCTGACAACAATGGCGCCCATCAAAAGGTTTTCCGCCGAAGGGAAAGGAAAAGCTCCCCGTGACGACCCGGGACCACTTCCACCGAAGAAGAGGTCGATGCATCGCCGTGACGAAGCGTCGATGCAGGCGGTAACAAGGCCTTGGTGCGAGCGGCCTCCTCCGGGGTACCCACTACCCTTGTACGCCCGAGCCGAGGGCTCGGGAGGTTGGAGCGACGAGCAGCGCCGCCCAAGCCGTGTACGGGGTCGCCGCACCACGGCGACGCGTGTCGTTTCCCCTGGGGTCCACACTACTGACTCCTCACGCGAGTTGGTGCTGTGGGCGCCGATGCCTCCAAACTCCTGGATCCGCTTCCCGCGGTTCTTCTCCGACGTGATGCCGTCGAGGGGACCTCTCGAGCTCTAGCTACAGCACGCCGACTGCAGCGCTCCGGCGACTGGAGCGGAGATCGAAGCGGTCCCCACCGGCAAGATCTTCATGACTCACGGCTGGGGCGAGATCGCGCGGGTCTGCCGTGCGAGGGGAGCCCTCGCGATCCACTTCGAGTACGACGGCGCCTCCACGCTCTTCTTCAAGGTCTTCGACGCCGAGGGCCGCCGCCTGGAGAGCTGCCCTGGAGAGGAGCGCTAGACCGACACGCGCTCCGCCCGCAGCTACTCAAACAGCAGTAGCCCTTGGGAGTCGAGCAACTCTCCTGAGCTTTACGAGACTCCGGAGACGAGCGACGATAGCTACGTGCCCCCGAGCTCTCGCTGCGCTCGGAGCAGGGCTACGGCGTCCGGCCGTCGCCGCCGCTGATCTGGATGGGGTTGGCGCCGGCCTCCCGTGGCCCACTGTTGATGATGGCGTCTGCCACGGAAGGGTGTAGATAGGATTCCCCTTAGTATCAACTTTTGTTTCCTGCGAAGGATCATGAACCACCCCGTGGGGGCATGTAAGGGTCTGTAATATCTTTGGTGCTTATCTTTCTTGTTATGAAAACTTGATGAGCGCATGGCCCGTTAAGGCTCGGTCCCCCCTTTCTTTCCTCGCGATGGCTTGTTGCTCTACGCTGACAGGACCCGGTCCCCAGGCAGGATACAGCTGTCGCTGGTATGCCAGGTCGCGAACCATGGTCAAGGCCAGGAGGTGTGCGGCCCGAGGTCCAGTAAGAGCCCCTGAGGCGCGATGCTCAGGAGGTCCCCTTCGCGCTCAAGCAGCCATGGTAAGGCAACAAAGGAAAATGACTTGGCCGCAACGGGGCTACGATATGGCGTGAGTGACCATTAGGCCTAGATATTTAGCCGATCCTAGGGCGAAACTTATCTTGCTGACTTCACGGCAATTCCTGATGACGCGCTAGGGCTGTGCGCCAACTCGTGCGACATAGCCAGGTCAGCCCATACGAGTTCCCCTCCCCTCATGCTCTCCTTAGTGCTCTACATCCTCAGGTCCCGGCCGTTGAGCGAGCTCAGCCGCCGCTGGTATGCCAGGTCGCGATGCCATGGTCAAGGCCAGGGGGTGAGGGCAGGAGAGCCAGTAAGAGCTCCTGAGTCGCGATGCTCAGGAGCCCCCCTTTTAACGCGCAAGCGAATTGCACGAGAGAAAAAGAGACTCGCGGTGCCGCCTGCTATCCTTCCCTCGGGATCCTTGTGAGCAGGCACAAGAAGGAACATGGTTTGCCGTTACAGCTGTTAGCCTACCGTTAGTTGCTCTGGATGAGGTGAAGGCACTGAGGGCCTGGTGAGGTGACGTGCGCGGCGCGTGCCGCGAGCCAGAGCTCGACCACTAAGATTTGTCGGCGTGGCAGGGACGGACCCATGCACCAGCGCCATGCCTGTGTGAAGGCCCCGGGGGAGGCGATGATTGAGCATGTGATTGCCGTTGGCAGGTTAAGCTTGAAGAGGAGATCAACTTGGATAAATGCAGGAAGATACACGCCACCAGGTCTGGCCCGAGCGGCTTGGGGATGATGCAGCCCGAGGGGTGCCCTAGCAAGGTAAGCTAAAGACTTAAGCAAAAGGGATATGTGCCACAGGGACGGACCCATGCGGCCTGGGAATAATGCAGCCCGAGGGGCGCTCCCAGCTTAAACGAACTTGGAAGATGTCACCTGGTTCTGTAGACGAAGTAGAGTTGGTGCAGCTGAAGCCGCGTGTTGAAGGAATGGCTCCTCATGAGCCACCGGGGCCCTGAGGCTCGGGAGGCTCTGGGGGTTCAGGAAGTTCCCTGAAGGCCGTCTCCATCTCCTCCAGGACGGCGTGGAACCTGGCCTCCTAAGCCGCCAGGACTTGCCGCACCTTGCGCTGATAGGCCGACGCCACGCTCGGCAAGCCGAAGGGCATGCGAACGTAGCTGTGTGGCGGGCCCTCGCAGCGCCCCGCACGCGATGGCCAGAAGCGCTCCTGAGATGCGGCCCTGTTGAGCCCTGGGACGTCGACGCAGACACGCAGCCCGGCATCCTCGCCTGGATGGGGAGCCGCACCATGTGAGTGGTTGTGGCCGCGCATGGCTCTTGCTTCTTGCAGTTCCTGGGTGGTCTTGGTGATGAACTCCTGGGTGGTGGGCACTCCTTGCCCTGTGTTCTCCTGAGGGAAACGTGCCGCGAAGCACGCCTCCAAGTGGTGCCCAAGCGCCTCCCTCGTGAGGTTGGCAAGGTCTATGGCCCTCCAGAAGAGAGCCCCCGAACCCTGCCCGAGGAGGGCGCCGGGCGTGCCTTCCTATGCGACAGAGGGAGGCGCCCCTGGAGCGGCCGCTGATCCTGACGAGGCTCCAGCTGCGTCGCCGCCCTCCTGAGATCCTGCTCGGCGCAGCTTCTTCTTCTTGGGGATGGCCTCCGGAGGGCCTTCACTCCTGCTGTCGGGGTCATTGATTGTTGCGGCTTGAATGGCGCGCTCAAGGGAGCACACCGCATCCCTCTCTTCACACGGGACCATGATGATTCATCTGCTTCCTGGCATCTTGAGAACGTTGTAGCCATGATGAGTGACTGCCATGAACTTGGCCAAGGCTGGATACCCGAGGATGGCGTTGTATGGCAGGCGGATGTGCGCGACGTCGAAGTCAATGAGCTCGGTGCGATAGTTCTTGTGCTCCCCGAAGGTGACAGGCAAGCGGACCTGCCCTATCGGTGTGGTGGAACCGTCGGTCACTCCTGAGAAAGGCTTGGTTGGCTGGAGCTGCTCATATGGCACTTGGAGGTTGTCGAACGTGTCGACGGATAGGACGTTGAGCCCTGCGCCGCCGTCGATGACAGTCTTGGTGACTTGCACATTGCGGATGACTGGGGAGCACAGCATAGGGAGGGCGCCAGCGGTGGCTGCGCACTTGAGCTGGTCTGCCGAGTTGAAGGTGATGGCACACTGGGACCACCTAAGCGGGTGCGTGGCCTCGAGCTTGGGGAGCGCCGCGTTCACCTCGCGAGCGAACTATTTGAAGATGCGCTGAGAGGCTGGGGCCTGGGCACCGCCCAAGATGCAGGCGATCGCACGCGGCTCCTGGAAGCCCCCAGCCCCCTCGTCCTGGTGGTGGTCGTCGTTCCTCCTTGGCGGTGGCAGCGGAGGAAGACCGGCGTTGCCCTGGGGGCGATCCTCACGAGGCTGGTCCCTCCAGGCACCCTCGCGAGGTTGGTCCTGCCAGCGGTCCTCACGAGGCCGGTCGCGCCACTCCTGGCGCGGGCCACGGTCGTCCCAGCATCCGCCTTCGCGGCCGTAGCCCCGGTCGTTGCGCTCGGGGCGTCGACCGTAGCGTCCTTCCCGTATGGCTCTGAGCTCTTGGCAGTCGCTGGTGTTGTGGGTGTTCAGGTTGTGGAAGGCGCAGAATGGTCGGCCGTTCTTGGATGACTCGGGCTGATCTCTGCCTCGCTTGGTGTCGGGCTCCGCTGTGAGCACCACTGCCTCTTTACGTAGCTCGGGGGTGAAGGCGCGGCGGCCGGCCGTGGTTGCCGGGGCCCGCTTCTGAGGTGGAGCTTGGTCTTGGCGGGGTCCGCGCTGTGCCACTACAGGCGGCACGCGGTCTTGACGAGGTGGTGCGGGGAGCGCCGGCGCAGCTTCTCGCGGCCGCGGGATTTCTTGGCAGCTTCTTTCTTCACGCGCGGGCGCCGGGCGCGATGGATCATGCCGCGGAGGCGCGCGCCTTGGTGCCAAGGCACCATCTTGGGGTTGAGGTGGTGGAGGCATGCCATGAGCCCCGTCGCCCGCGGCTGGTTGAGTGGGAGGCAGAGAGTGGGACGGCGCCGGAGAGCCCCCTGCGGCGCGGACGAGGTCGGCGACGCGGTCAAGCCACTACTCACAGAGGTCGCCGACGGGGCGGTAACACAGGAGCTCGTTCGCCGCGATGAGCGCGGCCCGTGCCTCCATGGGAGCGCGGTGCGCATGAGACGAGGAACCGGCAGGGGTAAGCAATGGAGTAGCGGTGCGGCCGTCTTGCCGCACCGAAGGATGCAGCAAGGACGCTTGGTGCTCGTTCCCCGCCGGGCCGGTGGCAGCGTTGGCAGCGGGAGACGGACAACAACGAGGTGGTCCGCCTACGGGAGCCGTCTGAGCGACGCGAGCGGAGAGGGCAGCCCGACACTCAGCTCGAGCACGGCGAGCGTCCGCCATGGAAACGACGGAGCGATGGAGCAACGAACTGATGGAAGGGAAACTACGGCGCACCCCTACCTGGCGTGCCAAATGTCGGATGTGGGGTTCCAGCAAACCCTTAAGGTTCGAACACTGGGGTGCGTGCGAAGTCTCTCCCTCCTACCGATCTACGCTCTAGCTCGCTAAGATCTTGCGGATGAACTCGTCGAACTCGCAACACAGAAAGACACGAGGTTTATACTGGTTCGGGCCACCGTTGTGGTGTAATACCCTACTCTAGTGTGGTGGTGGTGGATTTCCTCTTGGGCTGATGATGAACAGTACAAGGAAAGGACATCCTCCTGAGGTTGAGGTGTTCTTGTGCTTGTGAACTTGTGGCGTGAGGATTCGATCAGTTCAACCTGCCTCTACTGTGGCGGCTAGCTCTACTTATATAGGCCCTGGTCCTCTTCCCGAATATCGAGCGGGAAGGGAGCCAACAACGGCGGGCAAATTTGAAGGGGGACAACTAGTACAAGCTATCCTGACAAAAGCGGTCTTCGCCTGCGAAAAGCCCTGGGGTGACGCCGTCTTGGGCTCCACGATGACCTCCGCCTCTGTCCTTCTGGTCTTGGTCTCGTTGCACCAATATGGCAACATTTGCCTGATGCCTCGGTACTCTTCGCCTGCGTTGGCCTCCTTAGCACCAAAGAGGAAATAAGGACGCTGCACGCACCGGTGCCCGCCTGGCACCCGCCTGGTAACGTCTGTCATGGCTCACGTCACGAGAGCCTCGTGAGGTTTGCGTCGCCTTGATATCTCCGCTCCTCGTGAGCCTGCCTGGCTAGGCCACTCCAGAGGAGGTATTGCATCGTCCGCCTCGCAAGGCTTGGACCCTCGCAAGGGTCTTGGGTGTCTTGTTGACGAAGATGGGCCGTACGGCCTGCTGCTTAGCCATGTTGTGGGCCGCAGGCAGGCAAGTCTGGGGACCCCCGTTCCCAGAACGCCGACATAACTAGTTACACATAAATATATTTTTGTCAGAGAGATACTCCCTCGGTAAAGAAATATGAAGATCTTTTATATCACAACTTTATACATAAGAAAAATCAAGGGGAATATATATAACATATATAATTATAAAAAACAGAGTTTTTTTAACACGGTATAGACGAGTTGGTGATGATGGTGTGCCTACCATCGTGCAATATAGGCCGTCTGATTTATATCTGACGGATATGAAGGAAACTATGGCAATTTTGCAAAAAGGTACCCACACACCTCTCCACACTTGCAAATAAGGCCTTCCCTCGTTCATCCTTTTCTCTCACAAGATAAAATACTCATACAAATGCATCTTGATGTTACGTGCAACGCACGGGCATTATGGGGGTTCAGCTGAGAAATACTCAGACAGGCTCACGGTTCTGGACTTTGGGCCA
The DNA here is from genome assembly GCF_002575655.3 of Aegilops tauschii subsp. strangulata. Classification (NCBI taxonomy): domain Eukaryota; kingdom Viridiplantae; phylum Streptophyta; class Magnoliopsida; order Poales; family Poaceae; genus Aegilops; species Aegilops tauschii. The sequence continues at coordinate 295,825,256 of NC_053035.3, forward strand.
CAGGCCAGTGCACCTGCATGTTTGGGGGCCATGTGTTCTACCTCGGCGCTTTTCATATTGCAAGCGGTCGGTACGGTGCTGATTTTAGATGCTGTCGCAAGGCGAATACACAAAATTGAATAAAGCATGATAGCTGTTGGAATGAAATCAAACGACAGTTCCTAACAAGCAATCATAGTTGCAATTCTATCAACGATACTGTCGTACTACTTATACACACAGGACACTTGTTTGACCATGCCAGAGTATTACATCAAAATCTCTCGGAGGATAGATCAGTTCGGCATTAACATAGACCGTTCTCAGGACTGACCACACACCAAAAGCGGTAGTACTAATAAACAATACAGGGTTTACAAACACAAATCAAGTACTGAACAATAGTACTTACTACAGACAAGCAAAGTTACACTAATTAAACTCTACTACAGACTATTTCTTGCCACCAACCTACGGGATGAACCCCGCATAACTGACTAGGCCATGGACTTCGTGAGAGATGTCTACATGCACCATCACCATCTCGTCAACCTTGGAGAACCTAACAGAGTGGTCTTTCCACTCATAAACATGATCATGAAGACAGGCCACATCAGATTTGTTGGGAAGCTTTACAAGAACCACACCCTTTGTAATCGAAGGCACAGCCAGGAAATTGTTGTGGTCAAGAAGTACAGCCTCGAGAACACGCCTGACAACAATGCTACAGGAAAACACTAGTTCAGGATACATGGCGACAAGGACACAGCAACTGGATAGTTTAGCAGTAGAACTCATCCTCAGGTCTTCCAGTTCATGCGGCATGACTTTGAGAACTTCATCTCCACCGCGGACCTGGTTCAAATTCAAATAGAAACCAAATGTTTTACTACTACCTCTATTCACAAATATAAGATGATTTTTGATATTTTACTCCATATATGACTACATATACGCACAGAAATGAGTGAACAAAGACACTAGAGCATGTCTTCAAAGGCATAAGAGCAGAGGAATTACTTGCAATATCCATAACACAAGTTACTGATGCAAATATACCCTCTTCAAAGGTAGCATTGATGTTCATAAAGTAGTTGAAAGTAATCTATAAGAAATTAGTGTCAACCTCTCACATGTTTTGGTCAAAAGAGGAATTTAGAGCCGCCATTTGGCACACAAAAATCACATGCAAGATCACCCAGAAAGTGGTAATACTAGTACTAGTACTGTGTGTTAGATGAAAAAACACGATCAAGATCGAGAAAAAGATCATCGAGAAGAGATATTACCTAGACTTGCTTAATGAGGGATCCCGGAGAGGGGGGCTTGGACAGGGTGATGGTTTTGAGCTTGTCTGCGGTAGTCTCGGCGGGGTGCTTGCGCTTCTTCGTACCATGAGCCTCGACGGTTTTTTCCAGAGCCATAGACATCACTTCGGCCGGTGCTC